>NC_086171.1:65929180-68429180 GCF_023053635.1 Elgaria multicarinata webbii
GATCTGACTCCATATGTATACCCCTCTTTGTGCAGAACACAGAACATTCTGTGTAAATGGAAAACAAAGTTCCACTATTCTACCTTCAAATGCACAGGATCAAGTACATGCCGAAGCAGGCCTCTTTTATTGTAGCGTATCCATTGTATTACAGGCCTTATATACATATATCCCCCTGTATTCATTATGATTATACTCGCAACACAGGAGATCCTAAGCCTCACTCCTGCAGCCAAGCACCTGAGCATCCAGGTAGTGTAAGAACTAGACATAAGTATAACAGCAACCTTGCTGGGCTGTATCTAGTCCAGCATCCTGTTTCCAAGTGCCCTTACAGATGTTTCAAGCTGAGAAGCCTGTGAACAGAGCATGAAGACAACTATTTGTCCCCAACATCTGGTTTTCAAAGGTATACTGCCTCTGAACAAGGAAGTTCTGTTTAGTTGTCATGGTTAATAAGCATGTCCAGGAAGTGTGCTTCATTATGAACAAAGAAAGCTAAAATAACCATGGTACTTGTTTTTGCAGTTGCTTAATGTAGCTCAACTGATAAATATATATCTATCACAAACTTTCATATAATGAAATGTTACAGAATGCTCTATAACCTAAATACAGAAAAACCGTGTTAGGTTACACAAAGAGCTACTTCAAACTTTAGTTTCCTAAGAACATATCAATCTCTGCACTAAAAAACTGTGGGCTGAATGCAGATTTAGACCCATTAAAATCAATGGGACATGATTAGTAACTCGTCCCATTGTTTTAACAGCTACTCCAAGTATGACTAAATCTGGGTCCAAACCTGTGTTTATATTAAATACTTAGTGAACCTTCAGCAAAATGACCACTTGAGCCAATCTTCAAACAAGTTAAACCACATTTTGTTAATGATATAAACTTTTTTTCTAAACAGGGATATTGCAATATTTGAAGTTACCTTCTGCAGATTTAAAGAGCAATGTACTTACCTGTACAAATAACATCCTGTTACATAAACATGAACCAAGATATTTCTGTAACTCTGAACAATTTATAAAACTGTTTTTATAAATACCTGTTATTTAGCAAGATGTTGGAACATTTAATATCTCTGTGCAAGAAATTCTTCTTATGGCAGTAATCCAAGCCTTCCATCAACTGTCTCATGAAAGATTTAATATGACTTTCATCAAAATGAACCAAGCCAGATTCCAGAAGCCCCATCAGATCATGATCCATATATTCAAATACAAGGTAAAAAGCTCCTAGGGGAAAATTGAAATAATTTCATATCTAATTAGTTTAATTTTGAAGACATTATTAATAGTTTCATTCACTAACAGTGAATTTTGCTTAGTTAACACAGTTCAGATACATTCTACTATTGTTAGCAGGCTGCTTGGTATACAGACACTTCTCAGTTTTTGGCATGACATCTTACTGTCACTTTAAGAAGTTCAACCTGACATACGATATAGAGATGGGTCCGGACACCTTGCATCTCTGGCTGAATGGGATAAGCATTCAGCAAGCAATTTTTAGTATTTGGGGGTCTTTAGTATTTGGTCACATACCCAGGATGGAAATCCAGCTCCAGGATACAATCAACCACTACTTTCAAGTTCAAATACTACCTTGACCTCCACACCCATTTTCATGGGTGTTGGAGGAAGAAAATACAAATATCTGCTTTGGAAATGTGATGAAAGAATGGACGTTATAGTGACATTCAGGACATAGTTCTACATTTCAAGTTTGAATCCCATCTCAATTCCTACACCCATTTCCAAGAAACATTTAATTTATTGTTGTGAACAAACCCATTTCTCAAGTTCAGACATCACAGGGAACTGTGATTAGTTCTAAAGTGGAAGTTTTTAATCTCTTCCGAGAATGTGAAAAGGAAAAGGAGGGAAAGGGCATGTGCAGGCTTGTTCTCATAATGCTAAAACATGGTTTCGTGTTATATGTGAACTGGATCATTTTGGAAGCCAAACTGAGGGTTCTGAAATCCATGTGGCAAGATAAAATCCCAAAAGAAAAACAATAAAGGAGAAAAAGGCAGAGCTACTACTCAACCCATCTCCAGTGCAGCCTACTAATATTTGCACAGAACAGAGGACAATGCACATCATTTGTTTAAAATGAACAGATCAGGACTAATATTGACACATGAAGTTATTTTTCCTTATTGTATTTATTATATATGTAATTGTTCATATTTGTGCACCATATCTCCAACTCCAATTTGAGTGCAACCATCTCTAGCTCACGACTTATTATCAATTCTCACGAAGGAAACAAAAATAAAAATATCCCAGAAATTTAGTCAAACTTTGTAGACAGCTCAGGACACAAATATGCAGGTTGCTTACCTGTAACTGTAGTTCTTCGAGTGGTCATCTATGCATTCACACATATGGGCTTTGCGCCTGCGCAGAGACCGAACCGGAACCTACTATAGCTGAGTGGAACGTTTTTGGCGGGAACCCCTCCCCCACGCTACCGCGCATGTCCATGGGGTTCCCGCCCTTACCTCAGTTTACAGAAGTCCGACATTGTGCCCCCATAAACATGAGTGTAAAATAAAATAAAGTACATTCCACATATAACTGTGTCCTTTGTAAATTTCACACCACCAAGTGGGGATGGTGGGTGGGTTGTGTGAATGCATAGATGACCACTCGAAGAACTACAGTTACAGGTAAGCAACCTGCATTTCTTCATCGTGGTCTCTATGCATCACACATATGGGCGAGTAGCAAGCTGACATACCTTGGAGGTGGGTTGGTGCATCATCTCAGGATCTCTGACAGCACTGTCCTCCCAAATGAGCAGTCTTGTCTTGCACGGGTGTCCAAACTGTAGTGTTTAACAAACGTGGACGGAGTGGACCACGTTGCAGCTCTACAGACTTCTGTCAGGGGAACACCTCTGCTGAAGGCAACAGATGTTGCGACAGCTCTAGTAGAATGAGCTGTCACAGGCTTTAAAAGGTCTAGCTTAGAGATAGAGTAGGCAAGTTCAATTGTCTCTACAATCCAGCGTGACAGTCGCTGGCATGAAACAGGGAGTCCTTTAGAAGGCTCTCCATAACAAATAAACAATTGATTTGTTTTCCTAAAATCCTGTGTCCTAGCCTTGTAAAAGGCAAGAGCTCTCCTTACATCCAGTGTATGTAACGAAGACTCGACAGGTGTTGTAGGATTTGGGAAGAAAGCCGGTAGAGTGATATGCTGGGACAGATGAAAAGTTGACACTACCTTAGGCAGGAAGGTAGGGTCTGTGGGTAACACAACCTTATCCTTGTGAAAAATAGTGTAGGGAGCATCTATTCTGAGAGCTCTAAGCTCACTTGCACGCCTTGCCGACGTAATGGCCACTAAAAAGACAGTCTTGAATGTCAGGAGTCTAAGGTCTATTGAGGCCATAGACTCGAAAGGTCTCCTTGTCAGTGATTGTAGTACGACTGACAGGCTCCATGGTGGAACGATACACTTTACTGTCGGTATCGAATTCTTAAGTCCTTTTAGGAATTTTCTGGCTGTTGGATGTGTAAAGGGTGAAAAACCATCCATGCCACGATGATAGGCCGTAATAGCAGCTAAGTGGACTCTGATTGATGTGAGTTTGAGTGATAAAGCTGATAAAGTGTTAATAAGTATTGAAGAATCAGTGATATACATAAATTCCTTTTTGCCGTAGGTGGGCACACACCACCGCCATCACTTTTGTGAAGACCCTCGGTGCCGTGGCAAGCCCGAAGGGAAGAACAGTGAACTGGAACTGGGACGTACCGATTGAAAACCGCAGGTAAGTTTGATGCGACTTCCTGATGGAGATATGGAAGTACGCGTCCTTCAGATCCACCACAGCGAACCAAACCCCTTTGTGTAGGAGTTGCAGAATAGAAGTAACCGTTGTCATACGGAACTTCTTCGGGGTGATGTATTTGTTTAACTGCCTTAAGTCCATGATCGGTCGAAGACCTCCATCCTTCTTCGGGACCGTGAAGTAGCGCGAAAAAAACCCCTGGTTGACTTCCTCTACGGGTACGGGAGAGATGGCTCCCTTCGCTAACAGGGTTTGCACCTCGAGAAGCAGAGGAGGGGATGGCGCTGTTACTTTCACCCCCGAAGAAGGAGGGAGGACGTCGAGCTCGATGGCATACCACGAGTTGATGATAGTGAGCACCCAAGAGTCCGATGTTATTGACTCCCATTGATGGTAATATGGTGCTAGGCGGTTCGCAAAAGGTAGTGGATCTGGGATGGAAGAGTCAAACCCGCTGCTTCTTAGTGAAGTCAGGCTGGCGCTTGTCTTGTTGAAAACGACTTTGGTATGGCCGTTTTCGTTGGAGCTGTTGCTGCTGCCTCGGTTGTTGAAATTGAGGGCGATGTTGTTGTTGCTGCTGAATAGGTGGTCTTGACCAGCGCTTTGGTTTATACTGTGGAGGTGGGGGAGCGAAACCCATCTTCTTTGCCATAGTACGGGTTTTATAAATGGTGTCCAACGTTTCGTCGGTCTTGGAGTTAAACAAGCCCTCGCCATCGAAGGGCATGTTTTCAATCCTGGCCTTCGTTTCATAGGTTAAGTTCGCTGATCTTAACCAGGCGTGCCTCCTCAACGATACTGCCCCCATCATGTTTTTGGAGTGGCAGTCGACCTGATGTCTGGCGGTCGATAGCTGCTGTTTTGCTATCGCCTCTGCCTCTGCCTGAAACACTCTTGCCAACTCTCTTTTGTCCTCTGGGAGATAGTCACATAGTGACCCTACTTTCTCCCAGAGGAAGAGTTGGTAGCAAGCCATGGTCGCCTGGTATGTCGAGGCCCTGATACCGAGGGACGCAGAAGAATAGATCCTCCTTCCTGTAATGTCCAATTTCCTGCCCTCCTTGTCTACCGGAGCAGAATGGGGCTTCTGCGACTGACCCTGGGCGGACTCAACCACAATCGAATTAGGTTTTGGGTGTTGAGTAAGGAAAGCAGCATCCCCCTCCTGGATGCGGTAGAGAGTTTCCAATCTCCTCGATGTGGCCTGTGTGGACGCAGGGGTTTTCCAGGAAAGCTGTGCTGTCTGTTTCAGGGCTGGAGGGAGAGGAACAGCTACTGCAGCGTTACTCTTAGTTTGAAAAACGTCATAAATAGGGTCTTCGACCGGCTCATCAGGTTGTTGTATATCCAACCCCAGCGCTTGAGACATTCTCCGCATATGTTCTGAGAACCTTCCCATGTCGTCAGAGGGTGAAGCAGGGTTTGTGAATGCAGAGCATCCTCTGGCGACGGTACCGAAGGGGTAACTGAAACCCTAGAATCGGTATCAGACGGGTAACCATCCTCGGGGGAAGACACAGTAACGATCTGGAGCTGCTGTTGTTCGAGCTCCGATTGCTCCTGATGGGTCGGTACCGTAGCGGTCGCTGTCGGTATGGAAGTGCTATGGCGTCGATGAGTTGGAGCTGGCGAAGGGTGGCGCGACGGAGGGACCAGCGGGATCTGAAGGACCCTTGAAGTCGGAGGAGGCTGGGCATAGTAAGCTTCCGGTGCGTATTGGTAATCCCTATCCTGTGGGAAATATCTGTGCGGACGATAATAATCCCAGTCATAGTATTCAAGTCTGGGCTGGGACTCGGAGTATTGGGAGGTTCTATCCCACTCCTGTCTTGGTCTTTCTACGACCACCGGTCTGGGGGACGGCTGCGTAATAGGCTCCTCCATTTCTAAAGCTTGCGGTGGATCTCGCACTGACGCTACCGAGGCCGAATCTCTAATTTTGCCCTCTGATAGACTCTGTGGACGTCTCGGTATCGAAGGTTGGTCAGACGTCGGTCTCGACTGAGGTCTCGGTATCGAGACAGTTGCTGGGACCGTTGGTACCGAAGGAGCTGTCTGAATAGGCCTAGAGGGCTGAGGGGACTTTTTGGAGTGTTTTTCTCCGTCCCTCTTCTTCTTCTTCTTCTTTTCGATGTCCGAAGAAGATTTAGGAGTCCGGGCCTTCTTCATGATTTTTCTGGCCGCGGAACTCGCTAATGACCGCCCAGGCGTTAGGGGTATCAGTGCCCTATTGTTCGCGCTGGTATTATCGCACTCTTTTGTGCTGCGGTCTGGAACGGACTTTTTCGGTGCCGTTTTATCCATTTCGGCCTGAGTTGGCTTTGAAATTATGGTGTCTGTAGCTCTGAGAGCCTTCTCCCACAGAATAGTGCGCAAACGATCTGTTCTGTTTTTTCTCGTTTGCTTAGTAAAGGCCATACAATGATGGCAAGATTCCACCTTGTGGCTTTCGCCTAAGCAGATAACACACAAAGAGTGTCCGTCGGTAGGGGGAAGTTTTGCCCCACACCTAACACATTTTCGAAAAGGTGCCTTCACAGCCATGCGGCTAGGCCGCCACGACTGAACATCGCTGAGGAAACTAACAACTACAAAAATGTTTGTTTTTTTAGGAGAGAAGATAAGAAGATAAGAGGAGAATATAGTCGAAATAGGAGAGATTTGAAGGATTTTAAGAGAAGGTAGAAGAAAAAAACGCTAGAGGTTGGTTCTACAGGTCTAGGCACAATGGCGGACGACGAAGAACTGAGGTAAGGGCGGGAACCCCATGGACATGCGCGGTAGCGTGGGGGAGGGGTTCCCGCCAAAAACGTTCCACTCAGCTATAGTAGGTTCCGGTTCGGTCTCTGCGCAGGCGCAAAGCCCATATGTGTGATGCATAGAGACCACGATGAAGAACGTTTCCTATCAGATTTGGGAGGAAGAATCAAAATGGTATTCCAACTTCAGAGAACATGGCTGTAAATATACATACCAAGTTTCATTGGCCACATTCACCTGTCACACTAAACCACAGTTTCGCATGGCATGAAAATAACAAGCCACAGCAAGCCTCAAGCTTGCATACTCCTCCCATATGTTCAGGAAAGCAGTTTGAAACCTTTCGCTTAACTGCAATTCTATGTCCAGACAATACAGTAAGCCTATTCCATTGGTATATCTCAATACTTAAGGAAAATATTGTATATGAGCTTTACATCTTTCCTCCCACCCCCCGAAGCTTAGACTTAAAAGGTAAAATGTAGAATTGTTTTCTACGTGTTTTCACCTACCTTTCGTTCCAACCTCTCAATCTCCAAGGTATATATCACATTACTCTATAGTTTGCCTTTCTCAAATGAATACAAGAAAAATGCAGTTTGCTACAACCTCAAAACAGAAGCTCTACACTCCCTTCCCTCACATACAAAACAGGGAGCAAATAAGCCCACTGCAGTTAATGCATGTTGTCTAAAGCAAGATTTTGTATTATACCTGGAATTGTATCTAGCTCAATTGTCCCAACCAAAACAACAACCCAAAGGCATCTTTGGTTTCCCCACTTAATTTCTTTACAGGTTTTTAAGATCTCCATAATGCATCTCAGCTCACTAAGTGTCCTTGGTAGGAGGAAGATCCTTCCATCATGTTGGAAATGCAAAGGGAAACTGCAGAACGAAGAAATACAATGGGAAACTGCAGAAAGGCCCTTCAAAAGTCTAGGGTTATTGCAAGCCATTGTAAATTTACTAACGTTCTCTTTTCCCATCATGAAAATAATCAAGAACCAATGGGAAAAAATATGAGAAGTCAAGGAAAGAAATTGAGTATTATCAACCCAAAAACATTTACAGAAATCAACCTGAAGTATATCTTCAATGTGTCAGCAGTAGTACAGAGGTGAAAGGTTTCCTTAAATTTACTTTACGTGTATAATATCATGTACTCACAGTGTAAGACTGTCCAACCACAAAATAAGAAAAAAATCAAGGGTGGAGCACTTTCATGATTACTATACTTCCTCTAATTCCATCCATTTATGTTCACACTAGTAAAAGCTGCTGAGAGAAATACCTTTTTAAATGACTATCCCAATCATCAGCTACACTGAATTTGCCGATACCTAACAGACCTTCCATTAGATCTGAGAGACCCAAGTAAAGTAACTCATGTATAATGAGAAGGAACTCTACAGCAAAGTGCTCTCTGATGGTTATGCAACTGCTGTTAGGACACCTTTTCAAGCCACAGTCTTGCAGCAACACCATAGAACATCTGCTTGATGATGAAAGGAAGTAACTTACCACTAAAATAGTGAAGTTCACCAGGACTACGTTTTGATTTGATACACAGGACAAAGACTCAAAACCCTTTCAGGAGTAAAGCCCCTGACTACTTTTCCAAACCTGCAGGAGACAGTAAGTTTACTACCTCCTTTAGCTTTATGGTTTGGGTTAACAGGGCTACAAATTGATTACACTTCATCCACAATTCTCTAATACAGCTGTGACACTAGCATGTTTATCTCCAGTGCTTTCTAGTCAATGCTTCTGAAGCAGCTATCTGAAAAAGCAAATAAATCATTGATAAAATAAAAGACTCAAGTATGATAAATTGATCCCACTTTAGCTAAGTAATTTTATGTCATGAACAAAATTAACTTACCTAACCACTACCTACATGAGAAGGCATAGATAAAAACACCCATCATACAGGTGATTAAAAGCCTTGAAAACTATTCAGACCAAATCACAAAGACAGAGTTTGAGGAGACCAAGCTTATCTTGTGCACTCTTCTACTGCAACCCTCTGTCCACCACCCCTCACTACCACCCCAACCCCCTCCCCTGACCCTGCCAACATGGACCTAACAATCTAGACTATTATGCCCGAAGTCGGAGGGCATCAATGTCTTTGACTCCCAAGATAGCAATCAAACCAGGAACCATACCAAAGACCTGGGCAAAATGTTACAGTGCTAACCGCCATCACCCTGCTCTAGTTTACAATACACTTCTAATCCTCATGCTATTTCTCTAATGTTTCAGAAAGTTGGTGTGTGTAGAATCTGATCATAACTCATTGGGCCTGTTCAGACGACACTTCAGGCTCTATGGTTAGCGAAACTGTGGTTCTCTGAGGTTAGCACTAACCACAAGCCGTGCTGTTGCACACAACACTTTAAGCCATGGTTAGAGCTGCTAACCCTGCTGCAGACAGTCTGACTGTGGTTAGTGAGTGAGCAGGGTTGAGCAAAACGCATCACACAAGACACCTTAAACCTTGCTGCTTAACCAAAAGCCTTAACCAGCCGGGTTTAAAGTGTCTTCTGAACAGGCCCATTCAGATACTTATCTGAACCTTACACCAGCCTTGTATTACTTATTATTATTATTATTATTATTAATTTATATAGCACCATCAATGTACATGGTGCTGTACAGAGTAAAACAGTAAATAGCAAGACCCTGCCGCATAGGCTTACATTCTAATAAAATCATAATAAAACAATAAGAAGGGGAAGAAAATGCAAACAAGCACAGGGTAGGGTAAACAGGCACTGGGTAGGGTAAAACTAACAGTATAAAGTCAGAACAAAATCAAGTTTTAAAAGCTTTAGAAAAAAGAAAAGTTTTTAGCTGAGCTTTAAAAGCTGCGGTTGAACTTGTAGTTCTCAAATGTTCTGGAAGAGCGTTCCAGGCATAAGGGGCAGCAGAAGAAAATGGACGAAGCCGAGCAAGGGAAGTAGAGACCCTTGGGCAGGCGAGAAACATGGCATCAGAGGAGCGAAGAGCACGTGAGATGAGAGAGGAGAGATAGGCAGGAGCTAGACCGTGAAAAGCTTTGTAGGTCAACAGGAGAAGTTTATATTGGATTCTGAAGTGAATTGGAAGCCAATGAAGAGATTTCAGAAGCGGAGTAACATGGTCAGAGTGGCGAGCCAAGAAGATGATCTTAGCAGCAGAGTGGGGAACAGAAACCAACGGACTGATATGAGAAGAAGGAAGGCTGGTGAGAAGAAGGTTGCAGTAGACTAACCGAGAAATAACCAATGCATGAACAAGAGTCTTGGCAGAAGAAACAGACAAAAATGATCGAATCCTGGCAATATTATACAGGAAAAAATGACAGGATTTAGCTACTGCCTCAATATGAGGAATAAAGGAGAGCGAGGAATCAAATATAAAGCCAAGACTACAAGCTTCTTTGACTGGAGTAAGTGTAACATTATTGACAGTAAGAGAGAATGAGAGATGAGGAGAAGGTTTAGGAGGAAAAACAAGCAATTCAGTCTTTGCCATGTTAAGTTTCAAATGACGATGAAGCAACCAAGCTGAGATATCTGAAAGACATGCCGAGATACGATCGTGAACATCAGGAGAAAGATCCAGAGATGAAAGATATAATTGTGTATCATCGGCGTACAGATGATATTGGAGGCCATAAGATTGAATAAGATTACCCAAGGGCAACATGTATAAAGAAAACAACAACGGACCAAGCACCGAGCCTTGCGGAACCCCTACTGAAAGGGGAAAAGAAGAAGACGAGCTGCCATTAGCCAACACGCTGAAAAAGCGACCCGCTAGATAGGAGGCAAACCAGTTATAGACAGAGCCACAAAATCCAAGGTCATGAAGGGAATCTAAAAGAAGATCATGATCAACCGTGTCAAAGGCTGCAGTTAGATCAAGGAGAATAAGAACGGAATAATGGCCTTTAGACTTGGCAGTAAGAAGATCATTGGTAATCTTAGTAAGGGCTGTTTCAGTGGAATGCAAAGGACGGAATCCAGATTGAAAAGGATCCAGAGCAGAGTTACTAGAAAGAAAATCAAGACAACGAGAGTAGACCACACGCTCCAGGATCTTTGAAACAAACGGCAACAAAGAGACAGGTCGGTAGTTAGACAGAGATAGCCTATCAAGAGTGGGTTTCTTGAGAATAGGTGAGACTGTAGCATGTTTAAAAGCAGAAGGAAATGAACCAGAGGACAGAGAAAAATTAATAATATGAAGCAAGGAAGGGAGGATAGCAGGGATAAGATTAATAAAGACTCGAGAAGGAATCGGATCACGAGAACAAGTGGAAGGTTTCGAAGAGTGCAGTATTGTAGACAGTTCATCAGCTGAGACCGAAGGAAACTCAGAGAAATTTGCAGGAGGAACTGACAGATGAGGAACAGGAACTGGAAGAGGAGCAGAGCTGGCCAGATCAGAGCGAATAGTTTGGATTTTAGCATTGAAAAAAGAGGCAAAGTTATTAGCAGACAGAGAGGCAGGGAGAGATGGTGGATTAGGCTTCAGAAGAGAATTGAAGGACGCAAAGAGCTGCTGAGGATGCCTAGCATTTGACTGGATCAACGTTGAGTAATACTGCTGTTTGGCCAATGAAATGGCAGAAGAGAAAGAGGAGAGTACAAATCTGTAATGGACAAAGTCCGCCCAGTCCCTGGTCCTACACCAAAGGCATTCAGCTGCCCGGAAACAAGAGCGAAGGTAGCGGAGGGAAGAGGTGAGCCACGGTTGGAGTTGAGAAGGGCGAACTATCCGAGTTGTAGATGGAGCAAGATTATCAAGAGTTGAAGATAAGGAGGAATTAAAGAAGGAGACAGCTGAGTCCAAGGAGACAGCCGAAAAGACAGAAGGAAGAGAGGAGGCTAGAGACTGAGAAAAAGCCTCATAATTGATAGATTGCAAGTCACGACAAGAGCGAAAAGCGGGACGTGAAGGAGGAGGATTATGAGTAATATTGAAAGAAACTAGGTGATGATCTGACAACGGAAAGTGAGCAGTAGAAAAGTCCAAAACAGAGCAATTCCGAGTGAGAACAAGATCCAGACAGTGTCCAAGGGAATGTGTGGGTACATCAGACCAAAGCTTAAGATCATAAGAGGAAGATAATGAGTGAAATCGTAGAGCTGCAGGGTCTTGAGGGTCATCCACATGAATATTGAAATCACCCAAAATAAGAGTAGGACAGTTATCAGAGAGGAAAAAGGACAGCCACGAATCAAAATCAGAGATAAATTTTGAGGACGAGCCTGGGGGGCGATACAGAACTGCAATCCGCAGTCGCAATGGAGCGAAAAGCCTCACCACATGTACCTCAAAGGAGGAAAAACAATGTGAAGGTGGAATGGAAAGAGGCTGGAACTGGCACAAACTAGATAATAAAAGACCCACACCACCACCTCGACCCTCTGGGCGACTAGTGTGAGAGAGAAAGAGAGTCCTCCAAGAGAGAGGGCAGCAGAGATGGCGGTATCATGGGCGGGAAGCCAGGTTTCAGTAAGAGCAAGGAGGTGGAGAGACCTAGAGATAAACAAGTCCTGGATGACAGGGGCCTTAGAAGCAACAGAGCGACAGTTCCATAAGGAACACGAGAAAGGCAGCTGAGAAGAGGGAGACACCGAATAGGAACTAAGTTAGGAGAAACGAAATTGGAACGAGCCATAAGGAACAGATATGAGGAGAAAAGAATTGAGAGGAGAAAATGAGAAGATTGTGTCCTGAATCAGAAAGTAGCAGCGACCGGACCGCGGCTGGGGTTTTCCCTCCGGAGTAGAAGTTCCGCTTGACCGGCTTCGCTCCCACGGCAGAGAGCCACCGGCAGAGAGCCCTTGTGCTCGCGCCGAAGGCTCGCGCCTCCAGCAAACTGGAGGCTGAAAAACCTAAAAGAGAGGCGGAGCAGATGCTCAAATTCAAACAGACCAATCAATGTTGCTCAACAGCTTCTCTGCTGGGCTTAATTGCAGCTGCTCTTCAAGCTGCAAACTGCAAACTGGAGGCTGAAAAACCTAAAAGAGAGGCGGAGCAGATGCTCAAATTTAACAACTTGCTTGGATGCCACTGGCAAGCAGGAATTCCATGCAGAAGAATGAGAGGGCTGGCAGAGCCTACTTGGTTTCTGTGCTAACTGCAGATGATGGAAAGCCCCTTCCCCCAAACAACCACAGAAACACAGCTGGGGAAGGAGGGACAGATTGCTCCATCCCTTCTACATCAGTCTGCTTGGTGGAAGGCTTTTTCTTTCCATTTTCTTCTTTTACTAGCCTGCTATGAGGATGGCTAGAAGCTTGTGTTTCCATGCTGGCCACAGGGGATGGGAGCTTCCCTTACTCCATATCCAGCATAGAAGCAGGCTACTAATCTTGTAGGAGGCCAGTAAAAGTTTGCAGAATAGTAACTTTCGTGGGTTTATTTACGAGATCGCAGTACACCACTACTAGCACTAAGGCTCTGGCAGAGAGACAAAACTAGTAAGATTAAAAAAAAACATAAACAATATCTCAAGAAAGCAGGTCTTCAACAGTATACTGCACACATGGAGTAACCAACTCTAATTGAAGTGCACATCTAAGAAATAAAAATGTGGAATTTATTTATTTATTTATTTAATTACATTTATATACCGCCCCACAGCCGAAGCTCTCTGGGCGGTTTACAACATTTAAATGATCTCTCCTCTGTGGTATAGTAGGCCACAATGCTAACATGTTTTATCCATTTATTGAAATTATATCTATTTATTTATTTTCTTTAAAAAAAATTGTAAACCACTTTATTCAAACAAGTGGTATATAAATGTTGCTAATAAATAGAACAAGTCATCCCAGGTCCACTAACGTAAGCCACCACACTGCCATACTAGCCCACAGAATCAAGTATAAAAATCTAGTGCTGCAACAAGGACACAACTGGCACAGTCAACCCCCAAGCTAGGACTTATCTCAATATCAGTGGTCCTGCTATACTACCTCCCTAGGATGATCCACTGTTATACAGAACAAGGGTGCTTATGTAATTCTAAAGAAGACTAGAATAGCAGCAGAATCATAATTTTCTCAGTCGTATAAACCCAAGACAATGGTTGAAACAATCTTACACTTTGCATGTTGTATATAAGGAGTGTTAACAGGGTTTTTAATGGCAAGTTAGGCATAGATGCATGACTTTTATCATAGCCAAGCATAGGAAACTGCCTGAACTATGGCAATTCAAGCGATCATATTAGAGACCAGTTGCCAAAGTAAGCTCAAAGCAGCTTAAGAACAGTTGCCTTCCACTAATTCACAAAAGACAAGGAGCAAATGGCTGTGTCATAAACAATTATATGTTTCTCTAAAACAGGAGTGCACAGCCTGCAGCCCTTTGCCACTTCCTGTGTGAACCTGGAAGCTGAGAGGACCTCGCCCATTTTTCCCAGCAGTCCAGCTGCGCTGCAGGGGAAACTACACTTTTTCCTGGCTTCCAAGATTGCTGCTAGCAGCGGCAGAGAAACAGCCATCTCAGCACCAATCACTGATGCATGGGAGAAGACTTTCCCTCCACCCTTGTCCCTGCAGCAATCCCTAGATCTCAGTGGGCAAGGAAGAGAGATGTCCATATGTGTATGTACATACACGTGCAGTCCCAGCCCCACACCCAACACCAGATGCAGCCCTTGGAGCTAAAAAGGTTGTTAAAACTCCCCACTGATATTAAAGAATAGACAGGTTGCTTACCTGTAACCGTAGTTCTTCGTGTGGTCATCTGTGCATTCACACACATGCAGAGCCCATGTGTGTGAAGCACAGAGACCATGAAGATGAACCTTCAATTTCCTGAATGATAGTATAATAATGCCTGCTCTGGTCTAAACTCATGCAATTCTTAAAGTTAAGACGAAGATTGCTAAAAAAAAAAAAAAAAAAGACTTCCACAAATGAGGGAAACAATGCCAACATTAGTGGAAATGCAAACATTAATAGATCTTCCTACATCCAAATACTAAGCAATTTTTTTTTCAATTTTGATGCAGTATAGCTAAGTTTTATGATCTAATAAATCTGACATTTCTGCTCTGAAGATTACATTCTGGCCCGAGACTTTATTTTGCTGCTGTTTTATTGTGCTATGAGTTATTATACTGAATTGTATTGTTTATTTTACTGTATGCATTTGTAATTGTTCACTTCCTTGGAAATCCTTACAGGTCAGAAAGGAAGGATAAAAATATTTTATTAAAATATATAATACTTAAAAAGAGTCAACATAACGGGGGGAAAACCTCAACTGGACTGTAAATGCGATGTTAATATATCCTGCTCATACTACCGGAATCAGAACAGAATTAATGCAAAGACCTATACCATTTCTTTTTTAAAGGGGCTATGCTTACATATAGGGAATGGTTCCGTTACAACTCTGTAAATATGTTTGTCTCTAAACAGTAAGTTGCATTAAAATCAGCACTGATAACATTTGAGCAAATCATACCTTTATCCTTCTTGAAATCTAAAGCATCTTCCTTATCTGTTACTATTTCCTTCATGTTGATTATGCTTTGGTGATTAAGTTGTCGAAGAATCTTTATTTCCCGAATAGCTGTAATTGGAAATCCTTCCTTCTCATTATCCAGCCGTACCTTCTTTAGTGCTACCATTTCCCCTAGAAGACAGTATTTGTATCCTATAATGAGCTCATTTAATTTAATAATTTAGAATTGTTTGTAGTTTTTTTGTACAATGCGGTAAGAACAGCAATACATTTTTAAAACTAGAAGTTCCCATTTACTACAAAGAAAATGAAATTGGGCATATTCAGCACAGAGGTTTAATATTACAACTATGCAAATAAAATTGCAGGTTAAATCATTCCAACTGTCTCAAGGTCACTTCCTCCTTTACTTTTAGCATGCATGATAGCAATCTCTGTTGCAAACCACTATGCAAGGTATAATCCAGAGAAGCCAACCCATAGAAAAAATTCTACATGAACGCAGTCCCCAGAATCCCAGTTTAACAACGATTTGCTTTTGCCCACTTATCTTTATGCAGCAGATGAAGAAAGCTGCTTTGTGGCTATGAATTGTTGGACCCAGGTATACCATTTTTAATTAAAAGCCTCACACACACACAGACTGAGTTTGGATAACACGATAACCAATGGTGTGCGTGTGTAATAGGAACAGAATGGGAAACAACCGCTGATTCGCGAGTCATCCGAACTCAACCATCATGTTGAATATTCAAAATTAGAGGTGTGCTTTAGATTAGGCCCAAACCCAAACTGAAGAGTGATTTGGAAAGATTCAGAAGAAGTCCAAATCAAAGCTGGGATCCTCCAAAGTGTACTGAATCCAAATCAGAATTCTCCTGAAGCTTTCTAAGCAATTCAGATTGACAGAGACCCAGTAATTATGTCTGCAAAAATGAATACATTTCTTGCTAAGCTCTCCATATAAGAAGTGAGGAGAGGGGGTGGTAGTGTAGCGTTGTGACTGAAAACTCTAGCTTCTAATCATGATGGATAGTTTACCAGGGCTGGTGCTTTGGGGAAGGGATGTTGAAGTAATCAAGAGGCTGGAGCAACTCCCATACGAGGAAAGGTTATAACAGCTCAGAAGAAAGCAAGTAAAGGGAGACATTATTTATTTTATTATTTATTGCATTTATATCCCACCCTTTTTCTCCCAAGGAACCCAAGGGGGCGTACATAATTCTCCTCCTCTCCATGTTATCCTCACAACAACCCTGTAAGAGAGTATGTGACTGGCCCAAAGTCACCCAATAGGTTTTCATGGCCAAGTGAGGACTAGAACCTAGATCTCCCAACTCCCAGTCCTTAGCCACTATACCACATTGGCTCATGATAGAGATATACAAAGTTATGCAAGGTGTGGAGGAAGTGGATAATACTAGAACCTCATAATGCTAGAAACTGCGTCACCCCATGAAACTAAATGCTGGGAGATTCAGAACAGATAAAAAGAAGTACTTCTCCTCACAGTACATAGTTGAACTATGGAATTCTCTACTACCAGATGTAGTGATGGCCACTTGAATGGCATTAAAAGGGATTAGACAAATTCATGGAGAATTTGCTATCAATGGATACTAGTCACAATGTCTATATATTACCTCCAGTATTGGAGCTGGTATGCCTCTGTATACATTTGCTGCGAAACATGAGTGGGAAGCAGCTAGCACAAATCCCCCTGCATCTATTTGTCTGAAATTTGGTGCATTTATCCCTCCACATGGGGCTACTATGCCTGCAAATTTCATCCCATTCTATTAGAGCAAAAACTTTGTCAATTTCCAATTGCAGTCAATAGGAGACATCAAACTTTGGATTTTCAAATTGAGATTTGGTTGCCCCAAGTTGAATCTGACAGCTTTCAAATCAGTCCAAGAGTAATTGGATGGTTTTCCAAATCACCAATTAGAAGTGTAATTCCAAACTTATCTAGTGTTTTGAGTAGAGGTGTTAACATGGTCCATCAAATCCAGTTTTTATCAATGACCAATTTCCCGTTTTCTATTCTTCTTTCATGCCTGGAGCCATAGCATAACATCCCTTTTTGCATTGGATATTTCTTCTGGGAAACCAATGCTACAGTTACTTGGTAGTTCAAATTCAACTTATTCCATGGTGTATATGGAGAATGAATGCATAATATATGTACACTACCTATACAAAGGTATGTGCATTCAGACACTGGGCAATCACACACAACTTTATCTTTCTCTGTGAATCGTATTTTTTTGAAAGCTTACCTGTATCTTTGTCTCTTGCTTTGTAAACTTGTCCATAAGTGCCTTCTCCAATAATGCCAATGATATCAAATTTGTCCACACATCGTTTTCCCCAGTCAATTTCCTTTTGCTTTGTTTCACCATGGCGCGGTCCACATATTCTAAGAAAACAGTTAGTAGGAATCGATTTCACGGGTGCATTTTAATTTTTGCTTAGGAATTGTATTAAGGATATACTACCATCAGTTCAACAACTTCAACATTTACTTTCAGGCTTGTGATTACCACCAGCCTTTACTGTCATTTGCAATTACTTTCAAACCAGTATGATTTTGCACTTCTAACGCATTAGAAAATAATATGGTGCATTAAAACTTGCATATCAGTACCAAGGGATACTTTGTACATTAGAGAGCATCAAGCTGGTAAAGTGAGGTGGGAAGTAATTTGTATATGCAGTATCACAAGTGTCTATTTATTCTCTCAATGTTAAGACATTAACTCAAGGGATTATGTTTACATCTTTTCCCTTCCAAGCCTTATACAGGAAGTCTTGATGCACATTTCCAATTGTTGGACAGTATCTAAAGAACTACGCAACCAGGCCCACACACCCTCGGGGGCTTTAAGCTTATGTTTCTCAAGCATAAGCTCACCCTAAGAGGGCTTTCAAAAACAAGTTTGCAAGGTGAGTGGGGAACATCTGTTCCCTAGGCACACCTAAAATGAGAAGGTTCAGGATGGTTCCTTTGTGTGGGAGTCACCTTGTTTTTATTAACATAGAATAAGTGAAAGGATGCTTTTTTATGTGCCAAATACACCTAAAATAGTTTTTTTTAAAATCCCAGCACTACTCTTAAACTGCACTCCATATTGCTAGATGTCCCATTCTTCGTACCTATTCTGATCTTCCCTTGATATTCAGAAAGCAACCTCTAGTGCAGTGGATAAACAAAATTAAAAATAAATAATCTGTTATTTTAGCCAGCCTCTCAAAAAACCTAAGATGAGGAGAGGCATAGTATTTTCGAAGAAAACAAGAGAGAGAGAGAGACAGAGAGAGAGAAAGCCTTGGTACAATCAAGGAAGAGTACAAGTGGAGGAAGCTTAGATGGCCTTCTCCAACCATGCTCTCTAGATATGTTGGATTACGATTCCCAGTAACTTCCCATCAGCAAGATACTGGGAATTGTAGCCCAGCACATCTGGAGGGCACCAGGTTGGGGAAGGTTACTTTACAATGTGCCAGTTTATTTATTTATTTTATTTTGTTACATTTATATACCGCCCCCCAGCCGAAGCTCTCTGGGCGGTTTACAACAATTAAAAATAGTAGACATTAAAAGTATACAAAAAAATTAAAAAACATAAAAACAGTATAAAAACAACAACAGTATTCATTTAAAACAACAATTCTGGGGTCCATTAAAACAAACTTAACATTATTAAATGCTGTTAAAATGCTGTTAAAATGCCTGGGAGAAGAGAAAGGTCTTGATCTGGTGCCGAAAAGATAACAACGTTGGCGCCAGGCGAGCCTTATCGGGAAGATCATTCCACAGTCGGGGGGCAACCACTGAGAAGGCCCTCTCCCTTGTTGCCATCCTCCGAGCTTCCCTCGGAGTAGGCACTCGGAGGAGGACCTTAGATGTTGAGCGCAGTGTACGGGTAGGTTCATGTCGGGAGAGGCGTTCCATCAGGTATTGTGGTCCCAAGCCATGTAGGGCTTTATAGGTTAAAACCAGCACCTTGAATTGGGCTCGGAAACATATAGGCAGCCAATGCAAGCGGGCCAGAATCGGTGTTATATGCTCAAATCTTCCTGTTCC
Source organism: Elgaria multicarinata webbii (assembly GCF_023053635.1). Taxonomy (NCBI): domain Eukaryota; kingdom Metazoa; phylum Chordata; class Lepidosauria; order Squamata; family Anguidae; genus Elgaria; species Elgaria multicarinata. The sequence continues at coordinate 65,948,327 of NC_086171.1, forward strand.
AGCTATCAATCTGGCCGCCGCATTTTGCACAAGTTACAGTTTCCGGACCGTCTTCAAAGGCTGCCCCATGTAGAGGGCGTTGCAGTAATCTAATTTGGAAGTTACCAAAGTATGGACAACTGAAGCTAGGTTATCCCTGTCCAGATAGGGGCGTAGCTGGGCCACCAACCGAAGTTGGTAGAAGGCACTCCGTGCCACCGAGGCTACCTGTGCCTCAAGTGACAAAGATGGTTCTAGGAGAACCCCCAAGCTACGAACCTGCTCCTTCAGGGGGAGTGCAACCCCATCCAGAACCGGTTGAACACCCCCCATCCGATCAGAGAAACCACCCACCAGCAGCATCTCAGTCTTGTCTGGATTGAGCCTCAGTTTATTAGCCCTCATCCAGTCCATTGTCGCAGCCAAGCACCAGTTCAGCACATCCACAGCCACACCTGCTGAAGTTGAAAAAGAGCAGTAGAGCTGCGTGTCATCAGCGTACTGATGACAGCGCACTCCAAAACTCCGGATGACCGCACCCAACGGTTTCATGTACATGTTAAACAGCATGGGGGACAAGACCGACCCCTGTGGAACCCCATACCGAAGAGTCCACGGGGCTGAGCAATGTCCCCCAAGCACCACCTTCTGGAGCCGTCCTGCCAAGTAGGACCAGAACCACTGCAATGCAGTGCCCCCCACTCCCAGCTCAGCCAGACGTTCCAGAAGGATACCATGGTCGATGGTATCGAAAGCCGCTGAGAGATCAAGGAGAATCAACAGAGTTACACTCCCCCTGTCTTTCTCCCGACATAAGTCATCATACAGGGCGACCAAGGCTGTTTCCGTGCCAAAACCAGGCCTGAAACCCAACTGAAATGGATCCAGATAATCAGTCTCATCCAAAAGTGTCTGGAGCTGTCCCGCCACCACCCGCTCAAGGACCTTGCCCAGGAATGGAACATTTGCTACCGGCCTGTAATTACTAAGATTTTCCGGGTCCAAGGAAGTTTTCTTCAGGAGTGGTCTCACTACCGCCTCTTTCAGACGGTCTGAAAGTTTATGTAGAGCTTGCTGTTAAAGGAGTACATGCAATCACAAATTAGGTTGATTTTAGTTCTTTTACTTGTTCAAACCAGTAAAATACTAAAGGCAACTTTATTTATAGTAGAATTCTATTAAATTACCAATTTCTCTTGTACTCAAGCTGCGGAAACAGAGATTTTAGTGATCTGTGTAGTTCACATCAATAGCCTATTTCAGATAAAAAATTGATACATACCTGGGTCTCCTTTTATGATGTGCCTGCACTGGTGTCTTCTTCTCATCAGGGCTTTTGGACCCATCATCTCCTCCAGGCAACTCAGGTGGCAATGGCAGGTCTGCAAGCAAGTAGCGTAATTTCTTCTCCACTTCCTTTTTAACTGCTTTCACAGAAATGCTACTTTGCAAACTAGAGAAATATAAACAGCCTTTTGGTAGCTTCATATTTGAATATCTGGAAGACTTGAAATAAGTCAGCATACTTTTTTTTTTCATTTTTCTGTAGCAAAACCTTGCCCAGATTTATGTTTTGAATAATACATGAAGGCATGTGCAATTGCAAATTCATACGTTTGAAAAAGTGTTGTAAATTAATATTAGACCTAGAAGTTTCAGGTTAGAACATTTTCCAGATCATTAAGTATGCAAATAATTCACAAATCAAGGAGTACATGTTTCTCTCTAACAAGGTTATCTTCACAAAAGAAAAAAGCAGTAAGTGTGCAGTGATCATTATACTCAATCCTTTTGGATGCTTTTTCAACTTTGTTACAGAACACTTGCTTTAACTTTTTCATGAAGAGTCACTACTAGATTTTTTTTTTTGCAATCGTACTTTATAAATTGAAATAGAAAGTGTAAAATTAGACTGCAACTCTACACACATTTTACTTCTGGAGTAAAAATACATGTAAGATTTTACTCTTAGACTGCAAACCTATGGTCCTTGGGACACTAGAACATGGGAATGATCAGATCTCCCCATCAAAGTGTTAAGAGGACTGCTCTCAGAGGAGGGGATCTGACCTTGGATCCTTCCTTCCTCCCTGCCTCTGAGGAAACCTCCAGTTGGTTCCTCTCCAACTTCAGAAAGGGCAAGAGGGGAAGGAGTCTGGCAGAAGGCATGCCAAGAGAGGCTGTGGTTCTGAAGATCCACACATCCACGCTGTCCAGACACACCACCCTCAAGCCAGATGAAAAATTATGCTGTTTCCTTTTTCTTCTTCTTCTTTTCCATTTCATTGTCTGACAATTTCATAAAGTGGCACTATAAATTTCAAATTGCTGCAATAATTCACTCATTTGCGATGGCACTTCGGATAAACGCAAGAGGACCATACCATTTTTCAAAGCAGTTGTTCCCAAACTTTTAACTTTTAATTCATTTAGCGTGGTGGTCACTGCTGCACATTACACTTTCCCTGAAGATCAAGAGCAACTTTCTCAAGAAGGTTAACATGAAAAACTACTCCAAGACGTTCATATGAATATGCAGTGTTGGGGTCAATTTGCCTACCCACCATCCCACCTGGGACATTCCGTGTGACTGAAAGCACTAGAAGCACTGTTATAAAAACACACACACACAAACAAGTCAATTCAGCTATCAGGCTGTATTGTGACTGTGGCAGTAAATGCATGTGTTAACCTGGCAGAGAGCCAGGACAGACGGCACATGAGTGAGACACAGACATGGTCAGAATCCAATCCTAAATGTATTTACTCAAAATTATGTTTACTCGTTACAATGTCACTGTAATCATGATCTTCAGTTACCCCATAACTTTTCAGGAAAGAGAAGATGCTATCCCTGGACCTCCCTGCCCCACCCAAACACCAACCCATCCAGTATTCAATAGCTGTGATTATCTTTGCAGAGAAGCCATTTGTTGTTTGCCCTAGCAGCAGCTGCTCTCGAGGTAGCTGCTGCCAGAGCAAATCACAAATGGGCTCTTTACAAAGACAGCACCGGCTGGGGAATTTATGGGGAGTGGGGAACAGCCAAGAACTGGGAAACAGCCAAGAAGATGTCTTCTCCTTCTCCCTTCCTGACAGAGCATGGGACAGGTGAAGGTAAACACTTTCAGGCTTTGATTCTCTGTATGTTGGAGTAATCCTCATTGAATTCAATAGGATTTATTTCTAAGTAAACATATATAGGATCGGGCAGTAAGCCTCTCCTGCAAGTAGCAAGAGAGAAGGAGGAGTCATAGGAAGCTGCCTTAGTCAGACCACTGGTCCATCTATTCAGTATTGTCAACATTGACTAGCACCAGCCTTATCTGGAGATGCCAAGGATTGAACTTGGGATCTTCTGCATGCAAACCAGATGCTCTACCATGGAGCTACGGCCTGTCTCCTTTTGAGCTACAGCTCCTCCCCTTCTGTAGCAGTAAAGATGGGGGCAAAAGAAACATGGATCAAGGGGGAGGCAGAAAGAGGCACACAAGAGAAACCTTCTGCCACAGTCCATTGATCAGGTAAGTGGAGTGGGTGAAGGACAAAGAAGGGTTGTGTTAATTTATCGACCAAAAACATGCTATAAGCCCCTAATATTTAGTTGTAAAAGAGGCTAGTAAAAGGGGAGGGGAGGGGAGGGGAGGGGAGGGGAGAGACCATAGCCCGTTTTAGTTCCCTATAATGAAGACTCAAAGAAACAGTCAACTTTAATAACCTTCTATATTGTCTATGGTCATCAAAAAAGCGGTAACAAAATTGGGTTGAACAGTTTGTCTATGTGTTGAATGCCTACAACATAAGGTACTTTCAAACTGATGACTGCTAGCACTGCCAATCAAAACGTACTGTGCAGTGATTCTGTCTTTTCCTCCTTAACAGATTTTTTTTCTGGTTAAGGTATGCTGGATGGTACATTGGAAAAACACAGGACGGTTACGAATTGAATGGGACAGGGAGATTACACACACAAAAAACTCAGCTGGAAACACCCATACTTGGAATTGCAACCATCAAGTTAGTTCCCCCACCCCACAATTGTTTGGTACAGTATACTAAACATTCATACTTCAATACAATCCACCTTTTTAAAAACAACAACAACAACGCGATTTGTAGCTGGAAATTGTGCTTTAAAGAAGAATATCTCACAACTCACCTATCAGTATCTTTATCTTCAGGTAGCATAGGAGGAAGAGGCAGGGGTGGCAGCGTAGAAGTTATTAGTGCAACACTGCGATCCTTTTCCTTGGGTGCCGCACTTGGTGGGTGGGGCTTGCTTTTCTCTTTCACTGTGACAGGTTGTGTTTGTGGCTTTACAGGAGTAGATTTACTCTCCTTCACCACGGCAACTTTTTGCTTAGCAGCTTTCTCTACAATCAAATTATTTTCCCCTTTAGTTTCCTGAACAGGAACTTTTGTCTTTGTCTTATCATTTTTCAAGGCTGAACCACCTGAAGGGGAAGGTGTATGTTCAGTTTTTAACTTCTTGAGTTCCTTCACATTATTTGCTTGCGATACAGTCACCCCGGTCTCAGTGCTTCCCTTAGTAGGTGTAGAGGTGTTTGAAGCTTTTGCGTTGGCTTTGGCTGCCTCCGCTGCTCTAGCTTTTTTGTTCTTGTTCAACTCTGCAGCCAGGCTACTTTTTAGAGTCAGGGTACTAGGAGAAATACTCGACTGCCGACTTCTGGATCTTGACAATCTGTGCCTACTGCGAGATCTTGAGTGCCTTGATGAGTAAGGGCTTCTGCTTCTGGATTTTGCTGATCTTCTGCTTAGAAGAGTAAAGATTTAGTCAGTGCCTATTTTTACACTCAGCTGTCTTGGTCTTTATTGAACAGCTTTTATAGTCACCCCTTTAGCATGTTTACAGGATAACTGGCTTCTTTGCCAAAGGCCTTAACAGCAAGAGATCAGTCAGTAACCTAAAACCTCTGTTAAACACGACTTTTGTTTCTTTAAAAGACCCCAAAGAAAACAGTTTTCAATCTGTAAAGGCAATTATTATTTTGTAAACCTGACTGAAGTTTAATCAATACCACAGTGGGGCCAAGATTTCACCCAACAAATTGAAATGTGTTCTAGGAGGACTTTTAGTACTGAGAGATTTGACTTTCACTAGACAGCTATGTATGGTCATTTGTATACTACTATCTATGTCACAAAAACTAAACATACTTGAAAACTTTGGAATAATCATTAAAACATGCAAGGCCTCCTTAGCTTTATTTATGTATTTATTACATTGGTATCCCATCCATTAGCTGACGCGCTAATGGATGGTATAAAAGACAAAGACAAAGCTGAAAACCATAAAATAAAATAACATAGTAAAACATAATGTGTAAGTTCAAAACAGAACAAAACTAAAGTAATAACCAAAATAAAAGCCTGTCTCATTAAATAATAGCAACTGCAAATATTTCAATAACAAACCTAGAACACAAACCTCAGTGTACATTAAAAAAAAAAAATTTTTTTTTTAAAAAACATAGTTTTAATGTTTTACCATGTCTTTATGGTTGTTTTCTGTATTTTTGTAAACCACCATAGTTGGTTCCAAAATAGCAGTATAGAAATGCAATAAATAAATAATATAAATATATTAGAATAAGTTATGACCCCAAGCATGAAGTATCAAACACACTGAGTTAAAGGCTGCTTTTCTATATGAAGAAAATCACTGCAAAACTCTACCTATAGTCAAACACAAACGTGTTTGTATATTATGGGAAATGTGGGAAGCGGGGCTAGTCCTAGAAGGCATTACCATATGCCATATTTTAAAATAATGTCGTGTTTATAGAATATAGAAGAGCACCTTTTATCAGCTTAGGTTGATATACCAACTACGCCCTTATCTGGACAGAGATAGCCTAGCTATAGTTATCCATGCTCTGATACCCTCTAGTTTGGATTACTGCAATGCGTTATATGTGGGGCTGCCTTTGAAAACGGTCCGGAAGCTTCAGCTGGTACAAAACAGGGCAGCCCGTTTACTAACAGGGACTGGCCGGCAAGATCACATTACGCCAGTCCTTTTACAACTTCATTGGCTGCCAGTCCAGGTTCGGGCCCAATTCAAAGTGCTGGTATTGACATTCAAAGCCCTAAACGGTTTGGGGCCAGGTTATTTGAAGGAACGCCTCCTCCCATATGTACCTGCCCGGACCTTAAGATCATCTACAAGGGCCCTTCTTCGTGAGCCCCTGCCAAAGGAAGTGAGGCAGGTGGCTACTAGGAGGAGGGCTTTCTCCGCTGTGGCACCCCGGTTGTGGAATGAGCTCCCCAGAGAGGTCCGCCTGGCACCTACACTGTACTCCTTTCGTTGCCAGCTGAAGACCTTTTTATTCTCTCAGTATTTTAACACTTAATTTTAACTTAAATTTAAATTTTACTGTTCTAACTCTGTATTTTAATCTTATATCAATTTTTCTGTGTGGTTTTATCCTGGTTGTGCTTTTTATACTGTATTTTTGTATTTGTGCTTTTAACCTGTTGGTTGTTTTATTATGGTTTTAATTTTTGTGAACCGCCCAGAAAGCTTCAGCTATTGGGCGGTATAAAAATGTAATAATTAAATAAATAAATTAATAGAAAAAGTTATGTAAATCAGCATGCTCTCCTACTTGGCATAAAAGCTCAACATCAATACATTTTAATGGGCTCAAACAGGAAGCCAGGTTCAAATTAATATCTTCTTAGCTGTTTAAATCACTGCGTTAAATCAACACACTACAGCTTAACTGTTCAGTTTCAAAGTATAGTTATCTTTTAATACCACATTGTGAGAATTCAGCCTTCTATATTTTGGACCCAGAGAAAATTGGAAAAAAGGAGGCTAAGGGGAGACATGATAAAGGTGTACAAAATTATGCAAGTATGGAGAATGTGGATAGGGAGACATTTTTCTCCTTCTCTCAAAATACTAGAAACCGGGGTCATCCCATGAAGCTGATTGGTGGGAAATCCAGGACAAATAAAAGGAAGTACTTCTTCACACAGCGCATAGTTAAATTATGGAACTCACTACCACAGGATGTAGTGACGGCCACCAATTTGGATGGCTTTAAAAGGGGGGTGGATAAATTCCTGGAGGTGAAGGCTATCAGTGGCTGCTAGCCCTGATGGTTGTGTGCCATCTCCAGTATTTGAGGCAGTAAGCCTGTGTGCACCAGTTGCTGGGGGACATGGTTGGGAGGATACTGTTGCACCATGTCCTGCTTGTTCATCCCTGGCTGATGGCTGGTTGGCCACTGTGTGAATGGAGGTGGACCCTTGGTCTGATCCAGTATGGCAATTCTTATGTTCTTAAAATTCAACGTAGCACCTTTCTCCCTTCACTAGTCCCTACTCCCACCCCAGAAAAGGCTATCCCAGAAGTCAGGGGCCCTGCTCAATGGGGTGCACTGTGACTTGGGGGATTAAGGAGAAAGGGAACCCACCCACCCCGGCTAATTTATTTTTATTTTAAAATATTTCTAGACTGACTTTCAGGGCAGGAGTCCTGTCAAGGCAGCTTACAACAATAAAATCCAATATAGCAAAAATTGATACAATGATTTAAACAATGATAAATAATAAACAAAGACCATCTATAAAACATCTGGCCTAGACTAAAATCTACAACACAATTGCAACTACTAACCAAAACAGTCCAATAAAACATAGTAAGGTGAAGACCAGAGAAAACCAGGTGAAGTTTCCAGGCCATTTGCCCTATGTATATAGCACATTATAGTAGTCCAACTTGGATGTCACAAGAACATGAATAACTGAGGCAAGGTCTGTCCTCTCCAGTTAGAGCCACAGGTGGTGTGTCAGCCTAAGCTGGTAAAACATACTCCGGATACCACAGCTACCTGAGTTTCCCCAGCTAATACAGAGTCAAGGAAGACTTCCAGACTACCTTATAGGGGGAGTGCAATCCCATCTAAAACCTCTACCTGGTCTGGATTAAGTCTCAGTTTGTTCAACCTCCTCTACCCCAAATCAGCTTCCAAACACTGGTTCAAGAGTTAACAGCATCCCTGGGATGTGTAGATGGAAACCAGAGATAGAGGTGAGTATCATCCACATACTGATGACACTTCAGCCCAAATCTCCAGCTGACTTCCCCCACCACTTTCATGTACATGTTAAAAACATGGAGGACAGAATGGAGCCTCATCGCACCCCACAAGATAATGGCCACAGGTGAAAAAGAAGCCCTCCATCACCACCTTCTGAGACCACTCCTCCAGGAGGGACTAGAACCATTTTAACAGTGTACCTCCTAATCCAAACCAAGATAAACAATCCAGGGGGATACCATGATCAGTGGTAGTGAATGCCACTGAAAGATCCAGTAGAACCAACAAGGTTGTATTCCCACCATCCATTCCCCAGTGTAAGTCATCAACCATGGCAATCAAGGATGTTTCTGTCCCATAACCAGCTCTGAAACCTGATTTGAATGGATCTAATTAATCAGTATCATCCAACAGTGCTTGGAGATGAAAGGCTACCACCTGCTCCAGCACCTCATCCAAGAATGGCACATTTGACACTGGGAGGTAATTAACGAAAACCATAGAATCTAAATTTGGTTTCTTCAACAAGAGACTCACCACTGCTTCCTTCAAACCTGCAGGAACCTCACTGTCCATCAAGGAGGCATTGGGTATTTTGAAGGTCCAGATACCCAGCCCAGCTCTAACAGACTTCACAAGTCTTCCTTACCAGCACCATTTTTACTCCCGGAAACCAAGTCACAACTTAGTTCCAGGTTAAACCTATGCCCTTGAGGAAATGTTACAAGTGTCTCAGGCCAATGCTACTGTAGAAACACTATCAGTTTAGATTCCCTATAGCTCTTTCACATACATGCTCTAAAGGCAGGATCCTCTCTACACGTTCAACTACAAAACGCTACACAATATTAAAAATGGGAATATGCTAATTAGTATCTAAGCAGAGAAGAAGCAGGTAACTGAGTCAAGAGAGAAGCAAAATTATCTAGATTACCAAAAAACAAATTGAAAGTGACCTATCATATTAAATGTTTATAGTATTTTAAGTTAATTTCATGAATTACATCTTAATAAAAGTCACAGTAGGCTTTATACATATACATCTATTAGAGACTTGAATGAGAACCTATTACTCCAACCAGAGTTACTACTAAGGATTTCTCTTACAAAGTACAGTAAGCTCCATTTGAACATCACACTAAACCATGTTTTAGAGCAGGTGTGGATAACTTCCAGAGGCCATTTTCACACCCTGGATCCCACCCTCCGACCGGCTGCTGCAGTCTGCCAGGTCACCCAAAAATGTCTTGTGTGTGTGTTTTAAAAAAAACACTATTATTTTTCAGGAAGAAAGAGTCCTAGTCACAACATTAATGTCTAAAGTTGCTGCAACACCACTACATTGAAACACTATGAAGTTTACATTGAATCTGTATAGTACGTTACAAGTCAGAATGAAAATTTCACCAGAATATGTATCTTAAGAAGTGATCATTTCCGTGCCAGCAAGTTTTTAACAAATCCTCTGACATCAAAAGAATAAAGACAATATTTGATAACCATATTTCATTTTTAGATGTCATTTTAGAGAGTAAATGCCAGATAGCTATACCTGAACATCTTGTCTTAAACATTTTATTCATCATTTTAAAAGAAAATATTAAGCCAGCTGTTAAATTTTTCAAGAAAAAAAGCACACACAAAAAAGGTCCTTGGAAATAATGTGGGAGGGATACTTTCCCACAGAGTTTTGCCAGTTTTCTTCTGGACCTTCACATCTCTAATGTGATTCAATGCAATGCAAAGGGTTGCTGATGGAAAGAAAAATCAGTATCCTCTTCCACCAAGAGCAGAAGTGCTTTCAGTTAGCACATGGGGCTCTTTGGATCCAGACCACAAAGACAAAAAAATAATAATAGATTCCAATATACTTTTAAATACACCTCTACTTAAGATTAGATAAGTATTTTGTTAAGAATTACTTAACAGTGGTATCAAGTGAATTAGAAACCATTATAAGACTTAATCAAAAGTGCTATAGTCAGCTTTATCATTACAAGGGCAAGCAGCATTTGTGACACAGAGCATCTTTCACCAAGTGGAATCACTCATGGACAGAAATGACCAGGCTATAGTTATCCATTCTCTAGTTAACTCCAGATGCAACTACTGCAATGCATTTTGCATAGGGCTTTGAAGGCTACTTTGAAACTTCTGTTAGGCAAAACCCTGCTCCTAGACTACTCACTAGGACAGGACATTGGGAACATATCTTGACAGTTCCCCAACAGTATAATTGGCTGCTGGTCCAGTTCTGAGCATGATTCAAAGTTCAATGTTAGGTGAGTGCTGACTGCAGTTAACTGTTTTCTCAACTGCAGCACCCTGCCTTTAGAAAACTCACTTGGCACCCTCCTTTCTGTCTTTCTGACACCAGAGAAAACTCTTTTTTTTAAATCTCCCTAGGCCATTTTAATCTCTCACTGAATATGGTATTATTCGGCTGCTGTGCTCACTATACTGCTATTTGGTTTTGTAATTTTAAATGTTAGCTACCTTAAAAGCACTTGCACGGACATTTTAAATTTAAATTAAACCAATTCATTTTTTTGGAATAATTTATGGAAGATGCAATACAATTATGCGGTCACACTGCTTATGATTTACCTTAAATCTAAACTCCTTTTCCACACACAGTATTGCAATCAAGTACATTATGGTATAGTTTAATGTCGTACCACCTGAATATTTCACACCTGAATAGCTTGAAGTGTATCAAAACAATTTTTCAGCATGGAAAAAGATCAGGCATATAAATTCCCAACATACTTAACACAATTTTAAATTTGTATCCTACACATCTTAAATAGCTCAAGGGGAATTCCAATTTATTTCCTTTTCCCATTAAGGTTTCTAAATTTCAAATTATGAACCTAGCACACATGTGAAGTCAAAACATATCAGGCAACTGAATTTGAATGACTACTGTCGCGCAAAAAAAAAAACAACCCACAAAAACTATTATAACCCTGAAGTTAGCTTCTTGAAACTTTTGGTACATCTACATGCACATATAAGCTTCAATCCAAAGACTGCACAACTGAAAGCCACATGAAGGGCTTTTCTGCCCCTTCCCACTCACTGCAGCACCAGCACCACAAAAACTTCTCTTGAAGGATCAAGGGATCCTGAAGAAAGGCTACGATCATGCAAGCTGCTTCTGCCATTATCTCCCCCTCAATTCTTCCTTCTCACTGCAGCCCCAAGTACCCCAGTCCAAGCTTTCCCTTTTATTACGAGATCAAAATTAAGATTCCAAGAAAGCACACATCCTGAAGTTTCTTAGGCTGAACATTTTTCTTAAAAATAAAAACGCATTTTCAGACAAATTGAGTGAAGCCATCTACCAGAAATACAATTACAATATGAATTGTCTGTAGTCAGCTTTAGTTTTACATCTCCATATGAATAACTCCACTATCACTGAAATTATGGCATTTAAGAGGTACTGTGCCTTTTTGGCTCTGCAATGCCCCTCCAACTAGAGGAAAATCCTAGAGGATTCATATTTGGAGGGATGGTGCTTGGCCAAAGAAAGAAGGAGAAAAGATAATTTCAAGGGTCAAAAGAGTTTAGAGTAATTCTCCAGAAAAGCTGCTTATGCTTTTCAACTCACAACACTGCAACAACAAATACAGGAGTATCTTGTGGTGTTTTTACTTGGTTCGAAGAGATACATCATCTTAAATTTGCCCTTCTTAGAGCAAGATAGTTGTGAATCACACTGACCAGGATAGTATGATTATAGCCACATCATATAAGATAGAGACCTATCATCAGGACAGGAATGTACTAGAAGCCACCAGGTCAAAGCAAACCACTTTCACAATCTCAATGTGCTTATGTCACAAAGTCTTATGTAAATATATGCCAATCATGCCAAGGCCAGAGATGTCTTAAGAGCTACATTCCTCATAGAAAAAAAATCTGAACCATAACCTATGTTAAGGAATAGTGTAACAAGCAATCAGCCACCTCTTCAGCAAAACTTACCTAACACACACACAAACCAAAAAACTACAACTGTTCCTAATCAACATTCCAACAACACAAAAACATAGTTTATCTCCTCAGTCAAGAATTGTCAAGTTTACAATTAATTACCAAAAAGTTATATCACCAAATCAAGTACTACAAACAAGAACATTGTTTCATTTTTGAGACTTTTCCATTACTTTCCCCAAGTATTTTGGATAGAGTTTCCCCCCTATTTTTACCGAGTTCAACTTCCAATGCATTTCTATTAAAATCAATATGCAAAAACAAGATTATTGAATTTTAACCCAAAAAGAAATTCGAATGTTTCTTCCTTTCATAAGGTGATGAAAAAACTTTACCAAGGACAAATTCAATTCGATTTGACAAGTGAAATAATTTGTAGCATTGCAAAGTTCAGGGATGGCCAGAAGGTAGTATGCTGAACACCTGCTTGTGCCTAATATTTGCTAGGGGGTAGATCCAGACTAAGTCATACTTAGATTGGAGCCATTGAAATCAATAGGACAAGAGTTAGTCATGACTAACATAAGTTTCATTGGCTTGGATCCAATGTCACTTGAACAGAAGTCAGCTCACATAGGACTTCTCCATCCTCTCCTCCCCATTCACCCCGCAGCCCCAAATCTGACAACCATCTAGAGCAGATTGTAGGGAATGCTGAACATCTTGCAGACACTTCAGTTCGGAAGGAAGAACGTGCACTCAAAATCACTTAACACATATTAATATCTGCTAAGAGATCTTTAATATGCACCCCTTCTTTGTAAATTTAAACACACAATTGGACTATGAGAATTCCAGTAAAATAAGAATAGCTCATGCAAGACTGAAGTCAGGCATACCCTGACAGAGTTCATTTGAGCAATAGTTGCAAAGGATGAACCATTTACCAGTGCAGATTTATATGTTTTTGGAGAAGTGTACGTGCTTTTAATTGCCAATTTCTATGGTATAATCTCACCTAATGGAAGGAAGAGGGCAGGGTTTAAAGGGCAAAGAGGGATCTGCAACAAAAAGGCTTGGAAGTTGCCATCCATAGTTGCCTGACAGGTCCTATTTAATCATGTGGTTCAGGATTCAGCTGAGGCTCAAATATTACAGTATTGGCTGCAGTTCTTGCTGCATTCCTCCCACCCACAATGTAAAAATACTTTACTTTGTATGTGTAGCAAGGATCGTCCCACCCATTAGTTGGGTAGCTGCAGTTATATCTGTCATTCAGTGGACTAGGAAACATGTGACAAGAATCAAAAGAATGCATGATGCTCCAAAAATGATACATGCTTGCTACCCAACTATTATACCCTACTATCTTTCCCCGAAGAATTACAAGAATAGGCAAAAGATAACTTACATTCTCTTGTGTTGATCACGATTGAGGATTAAACACCATTTACAAATATATGATGAAACCACTCAAATACAAGAACAAGATATCAGATTAAGAAAGAATAAAGTACAAAGCAATGACCAGAACTGTGATCAATGTTAAACGCATAAGTTTTCAAAACTGACTTGAAAGAGGAATTGATATTCATAGCAAAGTGTTAAGACTGAGGGTGAACAGAGATTAATATCAAGGGGCTGAGCATTTCCACCAGTCTCATCCCACCATCCTGGAGCTCGATAAAGCCTGCTGCCTGAAGACAGTGCCTGAAGAAGGGAGAGACTGAGTAATTTCAAAACTGAGTGTATGTGAGGCTTGGAGGAGGACTGGCAATCGTGAATTACTCAGGTGAAAGATATAGAAGGGACTGAGATAGGAGACCAGAGTGAGAGCTGAGAGGGAGGCTGCCAACCAACATTTTATGTTTAATTGTGGAGAACCCTACAGAGATCTGTCTGTCCTTGTAGACAGAATATATTTTATTTCTTGGTTAAGGTTTCATTTTCTCTCCTTAGTGCTAAACTGTTTGATTAGGTAAGTTTATTTGTATTGTGTTGTATTGAAACTATGGCTGTCTGTAATTGTTTCTATTCTGTTCTTGCATTGTTATATATTCCTGTTTATTTGATGTGAGCTGCTCAAGAGCAAAATATTGTGGAAAGCAGAACGCAAAGAGATCTTGTCAATTTGAAAAAGTCCACAATTCTCACAGGGATTTCACAATACTTTCACTACATGTCAGTTACACTAATCCAAGCAGAGAGACTTTTACTACCCAATTTTAGGGCATACACTCAATAAGCAAAAGCCAAACAAACAAATGCAAAGGAAGACCTGTTCAGAAAGAAACCCTCAGTCTAACTATGGCAGTTTGCATGTGGGGCATGAGTGTGCCAATTCCACTAGATTAAAGGAAAGCCAAATGTATCACAGATTCAACAAATCCGGAAAAGATTTTAAACTGAAGATCACTAATACAACTGCTGTACGACTATGATTCAAGGAACAAAAAGGAAAATGGAGAGGAAAAGAGAACGTAAATATGGGTCTGCACTGGAACCCAGCTACTTATTAAAACCACATCTTAAGAAGAGACTTGCCAGCCTCTTCTTTTTAAGGAGCGCAGCTGAAGAGCCCTTCCCTTTAGAAAGGCCTCACAGATAAAGGCCTCACAAGCATGCCCTCCTCACCCCCGGAATTACCTGACGGCAGGACTGTAGGGGCTGCGAGAGCGGCGCCAGCTGCTGTAAGGGCTGGGCGAGACATCCCCGCCGCGCTCGAACGAACTGTGCCGGCTGTAGCTGGGTGAGCGGCGGCGGTAAGGGCTGAGAGACGAACGGGGGCTGGGAGACTTGCGGTTCCGCTGGCTCTGAGAGGCCCTATGGCCGGGCGGGCTGTCATCCCGGCAGGGGCTGGGGGACGACCGTTGCCGCCGGTAAGCCCTGGGCTCGGCCTTCTCCTCCCGGTAGGCCTTGGGCGGCTCCTTGTACGCCGAGGGGGGCTCTTTGCCCGCTTTCGTCCGGCTCCGGTGGGCTTTACTTTCCCGGTCCTTCCTGCTGCTGCTAGGCGAGGCAGCTGAGCCCTTCCTGCGGCCGTCGCTGCCGCCGCCGCTGCTGCTCCGAGGACCCTCTCGGTCCTGGCCGCCGCTGTGGTTGTGGCGGCTGCGGGACTTGGAGGAGGAAGAGGAAGCCTCGGCTCCCCCCCTGGCAGCCGCGGCCGCCCCCTCCTGCTGAGGCGGTGCCTTGTCCTTGTCCTCCCCCCGCCGCCGGTGCTCCCGGTGCCGCTCCCGGGAGCGGCGCCCGCTGCTGCTGCGGTGCTCCCTGCGCGGCCGCCGACTGCTACGATCCGCCTCGGCGCGGCTCGGGCGCTGTTGGCTCCCGCCGCCGCCGCCGCCGCCGGAGGAGGCCGGGCTCCCCCCGCCGCTCCCCGCCCCCGCCGTCCCGCCGCCCAGCGGCCCCTCCGACTGGGAGCTTACGTCGTCGTACTCCTCGGCCGCCGCCTCCAGCAGCGGCCCCAGGCCCGCCCCGCTCCCGCGCCGCTCCGAGGCCGCGAGGCCCGCCCCGGAGCCACCGCCGCCAGCACCCCCTAACCTGCCGCGCCGCCGCTTGTGCCGGGACCCCGAGCGCCGCTTGCCCCGCGGCCGCTTCCGCTCCCCCCCTTCCCCACAGCAGGAGGAGGCGGCGCCGCCGGTGGCCGCCAGGAACAGCAGGGACTGCGGCGGCAGCGGCGGCTGCAGGAGCGAGGGCTGCAGCAGCGGGAACAGCAGCGAAGGGGCCGGCGGGCCCGCCACGGGCGAGGGCGGCAGTGGGGGCGGCTGCTGCGCCGCCGCGGCGTAGCGCTTCCGCCGCCGGTGATGCAACCGCTTCTTCTCCGCCGCCGGCGATTCGGAGCCGCCCCAGCCCCGGACGCCGCTCCCGCCTCCGGACGTCGCCGCCTCCGAGGTGCTCGGCATCGGGATCGCTCCGCGAAACAAGGATCCGTCAAGGCGCCCACAAGGAGCGGGCGAAGGAAGCGCCAGCCGCCATTGGGTGGGGAGGCCCCCTCGCCCGGCTCCGATCCGGAGGGCAAATCCCGAACGCCGGCCTGCTCTTCACATGGGAGGGAAACGCTGCTAGGGAGGGAGTCGATCGCCGCTTCTCCGCTCGCGCTTCCGCGGGCTCCTAAAACCACCGGCGGCAGCGGCGGCCTCCACTCCGCCTGGCGCAAACTCGCCCCATTTCCAGGCTGGGCCCCGAGCGCGGCCTGCGCGCCTCCGCTCCACTGGGCGCTTCTGCCACGAACGTCTCCTCCGCCTGCCCCCCTCGACGCTCCGTCTCCCGCCGGCGCTCCTTCGCACCACGGCTCGTCGGCTCACTCGGGGCCCGAGGCGGGAGAGAAGAAGAGCGGCCGCCAAACGGTCTCGGCCGCCCGCTCTGTGCGCTTCTCTCGCTCCCACTCGCACACAGAAAGAGACAGAAGGGAGACGGCCGGCGCAGCTACCTCCACTGCGCGTGCGCGTCCGCGCTGAAGTAAGAAGAAACGAGCCTATCTCCAAGCTGGAGAGTTCCTTCTCCAAGCGAAGCCCACAAGAGCTCGCGAGACTTCCTTGCGCTCCCCGCTCCCTCCCCTCAATACCGGAACGTTCGATAGGCGACTTCCGAACGTCTCCTCATAGGGACGGTCTCGATGGTTCTGTCACAACTCTTCCGGGTCCTGATTTCTCTTGGTGGAAACCTCCATATGCGGGGCGAGAGCGGTACAATCACGTAGGAATGAGCGAATATTCAAATGAAGTACATTGGCTTAGGCTTCGAACGGGGGAGATTTTGCTGGCAGAATTCGCAACTCTATTTTTCCCCCTGTCAGGACTCCTGTGCTTGTAAATACCTCGTGAGAAGCAGAAAATCAACATACGGAGTGATGGGGTGATTCACCTGTTGAATGTCTGGTGTTCAGATTTTAACATAAAAAGCACAGGAGTATAACATAAAAACCCTCTTCTGGTAAAGCACGTTGAAAGCATCAGGCCCGGATGCCCCTAGCAGCTAAAAACTACAAGGGGGTGAATATATAGCCCTCTCGAGGAATTATAGCAGTAGGAGAAAGCTCCAATTAAGGAATTTCTGTCTGTTAGGTAACATTTGAAACATATCTAAGGTTTTCTAGTTGCAACGCTATGTCAAAATATATCCCCAACGGAGTCTTGGTGGGCTCTTGCAGGTTTTGTACAAAATCTTTACCAGTTCTCACAGATTGCTATGAAACAGGCTTGTCATCTGAAGAAGTATTCAGAAGTCCTCTCTTTCGCTTTCTGGACAAGTATACACAAATTTTAGCTGTTCCTACTAATGGTCAAGTACAATTTTTCTTTTCTGTCGCTCTAGCAAATCAATAGCATAGTGAACCAAGACCTGTCTTAAGAAATTACACTTTTATTTTAGCACTATAACTCCGTCTTTAGTCTATAAAACATATTTCAAGACTGTTGTTTTAAAAAGTAATTGCTCCGCAGAGCTCCATCGAGAGTTTCCTCCCTTGGACCTATTCTACCAAAATACAAAGTTGAAACAGCATTATTACATTGTCATGCTCACTGCCCAATCTTCTAAGTGGCTGGGAATTCCAGGGGTACAAGTGTTTTACTCAGGGTTGGTTTCTTTAGGATCATGTCACTGGAGACATATGCAGTTTGAGATAGAAGGTTTATTTACGCATTTATACAGGCTGAACATACAATGGGTTTCTACAGCTTTAGCGGCCGAACAGGTGTTTCAAAATCTTTGCTCCCCAATCAGATTTCAAGGGGGCACTCAGACCAATAAAAGAAGAAAAAGGAGCAGAAGACAATCGGCACCCAAAACAAGTGAAGCCAAATTAGGAGACAGATCAGAGATTAATCTGTCCCAATTAGGTGTGTCCCTGCTGGTATTGGGAAAATCTCAGCACATCAACAGATCATAATATTTTTGTCAGAGATGAAAATCAGCACAAGGCTTCCTTCTTACCTCCCCAGTGCTCACTGAGTGGAAACACTGAGTGTGTTCTTTTAGGGTCACACCAAATAATATTGTACAGAAGGCAGATGCTTCCCCCAGGATACCATTGGTCTATTCTTATCTCAGAATAATGTTGACTCTGCCTCTAATTTCAAATAATATCAGTTTCAACTGCAGCATACAAGTGCCTGTATGGGAGTAGCATTAGGATGTAATACACCTTCCCTTTGGAATGAGCTCATGACCCACATATTTTATAACTTGCTGAGCAGAACTTAGGCAATGCACAATCTGGCCTATTTGATACATAAATTACACCTTTTATTTCATCATTTCCATCAGGTTGGATTATCATGAACAGATGCGGAAAAAGAAGGAAAACCCCGTGAGGGAGTGAAAAACAACCCAAAGGCGGGGGCGGAACCAAGGATATCTTCTGCAAAATATTATTTGTAAAAAAAATTAATGAAAGTGCACAGTGGGTAGGTGGAGAGCGGACAGAGAATAAAAATAGCAGAACTAGGTGTGCTTACGTCAGAGAAAAATTGTCCACTCAGCAATTTGGTAAATGATTGTAATACAGTTTCAACACTGCGGTCTTTTGAAACAAGAAATATAAAACATCGAAGCAAATATGTCATGGAACTCCCAACGTTGAATAAATTCATACAATTAACATTTCACACTTCCATCTAACAGTAAAGAATCCCTTTATTTTTAATCAGTCTTGATCTCTGGACATCTTAGAAGCATCCTACCCAAAATGGGACTTGACCCCATTAATTGAGCTGGTGCTTGTTACTTACAACACTGGGTGAAATCCAGAAACATGGAAGTGTGCTTTCAGACAACAGTTTGCGCAGGTTTTGAAATTTAGGAGACTTTCAAAAACCTATTGCCACGTCTGTGTATGGGGTGTGTATGGGGTAGGGGTTGCTCTTCTAAAAAAAGGAAGATCACTGGGTGTGAAGAAGACATGCAACCATATGAAAAGCCTTTCCCTTTCTGATTTGTTGGTTGGCTATAATATGCCCTTCCCTTTTCTTACTTACAATAAGAACCTAAGAAGACAGATGCTGAAACAGACCAAAGGCCTGTCTAATCCAGCATTCTGTTCTCACAGTGTTCAACCACCTGCCTGTGGGAAGCATACAAGCAGGACATGAGTGCAATACTGTGACATTACACATCTGCATATACTGAGTTTATGTCTATAACTATATATTCTTTTTATAGATGCATGGCTTGATAAGTATCTATAGGGTAAGAATGGGGGATTTGCATGTGTAGGGTGAGATAACAAGAAGGGGCAAGTATATGCGTGCTATATAAACTGGAAGCTGTGCCTGTGGGAGGCAGATTACGACAAGGTGACAGGGGCGTTAGATTAGAGATAGGGAAATGATCTGGTAGAGTTAGTGGGGGAAGGAGAGTGTGTGAGTGAGTTAGGGATTCAGTGAAGGTCTCGGGGGGCTATAAGAGGACTATTTGAATGACCCTGTTCAGGTGATTTGCTAAGCCATGGTGGTTAAGCACTTTGAGCTAAACATTATGGCTTAGCATATCATGTAAACTATGATTTAGCGTATCATGTGAACCATTCTTCTTCATTGGGTATTGCTCTTCAGAGTTTCACTTGCTCCCGGATAGCCATTTCCAGAATGTGGTGCTCAGTGATTTCTTCTCAACTCTGTGGCATCTACGCTTTGGGTTTCCACAAGGTTGTATCTTAGTCTCTCTCCCCCGCCCTTCTACCCATATGTCATTTAACATCTGCATTAATCCACTGAGTGATTTAATCCTGATAGCCACCTCTATTTCAGCAAATTTAGGTGAGGCAATGGAAGTGCTAGATGAGGATCAATAAACCAAGGTTCAATCCAGACAAATCTGGCACACCTGCTGGTCTGCCGCACCTGCACACTTGATGACTAGGTTTGCACGACACCCTAACCCAGTGGTTCTCAACCTTCCTAATGCCGCGACCCTTTAATACAGTTCCTCATGTTGTGGTGACCCCCAACCATACAATTATTTTCTTTCTTCTCTACACGATCCATTGTCATGGGATGGTTTGCTAATGAAAATAATACATAACAATAGCTTTAATAATACAAAAGATGATACATGACATAGTTCAGTCAATACAGTTTCCTAAGACCATCGGAAATATGTGTTTTCCGATGGTCTTAGGCGACCCCTGTGAAAGGGTCATTCGACCCCCAAAGGGGTCCCGACCCACAGGTTGAGAACCGCTGCCCTAACCCATCATGGGTGACTGCCCATGATGGGTTAGTGTGTTGTGTGAACCTGGATCACTCTTATCAGGGTAGGTTATTTTTCTGAAACAACCCACCCTCAGAACCAAGTCTGCAGTGAGGGTTGTTTTACCCATGATGGGTTTGCATGTTGTCTGACCCCTACCCATCATGGAAAAAGGGCACTAGGGTCCATGCTGCCCTTCCTAATGGGGCAGCATAGCCAAGCTGCTGCCTGTGCTCTTTCCCCTTGTCTGTGGCAGCCCTTCCAACGGTGCTCAAATCACACTTTGGAGGGGCTGTCACAGCCACCCCCTTCGCCCCCACTAATCTCCCCTTCCCAGCTCCAATCACAATCAGGTTCAGACCACTTTTTTTTTTTTTTAGGGTTTCCTGTAGAAAAACGGGATTGGGGGATTTTTGTTTCACACTTCCTCACAACCAGAGGATATGCACAAATATATTCCCTACCTCCTTCATCCCTGTATGTTGCAAACATACAGGGGTTCAGGTGAGGAAAGCCTGTATGGGGTGCCCAGCACCTGTTTTTCACGGTGCCAGGCACTCCATTCCCCTTTCCCTGAAAGATTGTTCTCGCAGCTTGGCTTTTGGCAGCTGGGTGGGGGAAAGGGTTAAAATTACTCATTTACCTGTGGGTTTCCCATTCATGCCTCGCTGGAGCAACACTTGGGCATCCACTCCCCCACTCATTTCATTCATTAAAAAAAAACCAGGTTTGTCCCTATTTAACCCCAAAGATCTTTCTAGTGGCTTGGTTTTGACAGCTGTTCTTTTTGACAGGTCCTCTGGGATGCCAGGTGAAGGACTGAGGGGGGAGGGGGCAAATAAGCTGTGTGGGGTGGCTTGTTTGCCCGATTGACTGGCAGGTGCCGTAACCATGCAGGGTGGATTATTCACAAAGCAACTTACCCTGCATGGTAGTCACCCATCATGGGTGTGATGTGTGAACACCCCCAACGGCTTCTTCCAAGTCAAGGGTGGGCAACTTGTGACCCTCCAGTTGTTACGGGACTACAACTGTGATCATTCCTCACCACTGTCTATGCTGGCTTGGGGTGATGAGAGTTGCAGTACAACAACATCTGAAAAGCTACAAGAAGCTCAACCCTGTTCTAAGTGCACAGGTGTGCTAGACTAGCTGACACCTGCCTGCCTCTGATAATTACTGGAGCGAGAACTTGCATATGTAGCACCGACAGGTGCATAAAGAAACTGCGTACAGAAGTAGTGAATTGCCCTGGCCACATTGTTGCTAGCTTGCTGAACAGAGAAGCATGTTGTGGAACCAAGGGAAGTGCTTGAAAAAGTATCTCACTCATGGTTCATAAGAGGATTTTGGTTTTCTTCTATTTTTCTGGGTCTTTGCATCTTCAGTCCCATTTATTTATTTATTTCATTTATATACCACCCCATAGCCAAAGCTCTCTGGGCGGTTTAAAAAGATTTTTTTAAAAAACTGGACATTAAAAATCAATATACGAAATTTAAAAATGCAAGTTGCTTACCTGTAACTGTAGTTCTTCGAGTGGTCATCTGTGCATTCACACTTATTGGGGCTCTGCGCCTGTGCGGAGCCTCAGTCGGACTTCTAATAGCTGAGAACTTTTGGGCGGGAACTCCTCCCCCACCGTCATGTGGTATATATATGGTGTTCCCACCCACTCCCTCAGTTCCTCGAGATCGAAGTCGATCCCGGGCTTCGGGAGAACCCATGCCTCGGTACTAACAGATTACTGACACCAAAGCAGAGATGGTGGGGGGGGGGGTTAGTGTGAATGCACAGATGACCACTCGAAGAACTACAATTACAGGTAAGCAACTTGCATTTCTTCTTCGTGGTCTCTCTGCATCTTACTTAATGGGGCGAATAGCGAGCTCACTTACCGGAGGCGGGTAAGGTGTCACTGTAGCACGGATGACAGGATGGCCCTCCCAAAATGAGACAAAGAGTTGGCATGCAAATCTAGCTTGTAATGCCGGATGAACGTCGACTGTGACGTCCAAGTGGATACCTTACACAGGTCCGAGAGGGGAATGCCTCTGGCGAAGGCAGTGGAAGTTGCAATTCCCCTAGTGGAGTGGGCTTTAACACTTGTAGGGGGTTCTTTGTGCATGATGTGGTATGCCAGCTGGATTGTTTGTCGAATCCAAGCTGCGAGTCTTTGCTTGGAAACCGCTGCACCCCTGTTAGGCTGTCCGTAGCAGATAAAGAGCCTTGGGGTGGATCAGAATGGTTGGGTTCGATTTTTGTAGAATGCGAGAGCTCTTCTGACATCTAATGAGTGTAGTCTTTTTTCTAGGTTGGATTTCGGGTTCGAGAAGAAAGCCAGAAGGGAGATCGGTTCGTTGATGTGGAAATTGGATGCTACTTTAGGGAGGAATGAGATGTCCGGACAGAGTGAAACAGATTCCTTATGGAATATCAGGTAAGGATGGTCTACCCTCAGAGCTGAAAGTTCACTTTCTAGCAGTGGTGATGGCTACGAGAAATGCGACCTTCCAAGAGAGAAGTTGCAGGTTACATGTAGCCATGGGTTCGAAGGGCTTAGTCATGAGTGCCTTGAGCACTAGAGGAAGATTCCATGATGGAGCTTGGGGCCTGACAGGTGGTGCGAGGTTGTTCAGGCCTCTAAGGAAAGCTCTTGCCAACGGGTGACAGAATGTAGTGTATTCTTCAAAAGTCGGTCGTAGGTTTGATATAGCTGTGAGGTAGACTCTAATTGTGGAAATAGGTAGAACAGAGTCCCTGACCAGTGGATGACAAATGCATCTCCCAGAGATGTTCCTCCTCCTCCCTTGGAGCAGAAGGTTGGGCAGGCTGCATTCTGTAGGGATGCAAAAAGGTCCACCGTGGGTTGACCCCACTTGCAGAACAGGATGCGAGGCGCTAGTTCCCATTCGTGGGATGTCTTGTCGGATCGACTCAATGCATCTGCTAGTGTGTTGGAGACTCCTGCGATGTGTACCGCTGAAAGACGGATGTTTTTGGGTATCATTTGGGATCGTTTGGGATGGTTGTAGATTGGATTTTTCTGTGTTGATACACAGGCCTAGTGTTTGTAGAAGGTGTAATGTACAGAGTATGGCGGAGTGTAGGGTCACTTTGTCGGGTGCGACGATGAGCCAGTCGTCCAAGTAGGGGTAGAGTTCTAGGCTGTTGGTACGGAGGAAAGCACACACTGGTGCCATGCATTTTGTGAAGACCCTGGGGGCGGATGAAAGGCCAAATGGGAGTATGCGGAATTGTAGGGTTTCGGTGCCTATTGCGAATCGGAAATATTTGCGGTAGGTGGGGTGGATGTGGATGTGGAAGTAGGTGTCCTGAAGATCTACTGACGCGAACCAGGTGCCCTGGTGAAGAAGTGGGAGGATGGTGCCGAGTGTGTTCATCCTGAACTTTTTGGTGGCAATAAATTTGTTTAGGGGTCGAAGGTCCAAGATTGGACAGAGTCCCCCGTCGTGTTTAGGCACGGTGAAGTAACGGAAGAAGAATCCATTGGAGGACTGGTTGGTAGGGACCCGTTCTATGGCTCCTTTGTGTAGGAGAACAGAGATTTCTGCCCAAAGTGTTTGGTTTGGGGGAGTAGTTTTTATAAATCCCAGCGGTGGAAGAGAAAGGAACTTGATACGATAGCCATGTGTTACGATACCGAGAACCCAAGAGTCTGTTGTAATGTTGGTCCAGGTGTGTTGGAATTTGGGAAGCCTGTTGCCAAATACAGTCGGAACATCGGTGTAACTGTCAAAGGCGACGCTTAGGAGGCGGTTCGGTATGACCGCGAGACGGGCGTGACTTAGGAGGTTGGTATTGTTTCTTTAATTGCTGCGGTTCATATCGTGAAGTACGATCCCGGTATTGTTTGTTATAGTATGGGTTCTGTGGTCGAAACCAACGTCGTGCCTTGGATGCCGACTGTTGCTGTTGTTTTTGTTGGCCTATGCCCATCTTTTTTGCCGTGGCTCGGGCTTTCTGTACTGAGTCCATTTGGTCGTCAGTTTTGGCATTAAAGAGACCTTCTCCATCAAATGGAAGGTCTTTAATTCTAGTTCTGGTGTCAGGGTTTAAGCCAGCTGAGCACAGCCATGCATGGCGTCTTACATTTATGGCACCCACCATTGATTTTGCATGACAGTCGGTTTGGTGTCGAGCGGCGTTCATCTGGTGGCGTGCCAGCTTTATGGCTTCTGATTGGAAGACTCTAGCCAGTTCCCGGTGGTCATCTGGTAGATGGTCGCAAAGCGAACCCACCTTTTCCCAGAGAAAAAGTTGATATCTTGACATCATGGCTTCATAGTTCAAGACTTTAAGGCCAAGTGTACTCCAAGTCTACTCCACTGTGGAGTAGAGCTTTCTTCCAAGAGCATCTAGCTTACGACCCTCCTGGTCGACAGGCGAAGTGTGATGCTTGTGGCTTTTACTCTGCGCCGATTCCACAATGATGGAATTTGGGTGTGGATGTGATGAGAGGAAGGTTAAGTCCTTTTCCTGTACTCGGTACAGCGATTCGAGGCGTTTAGAGGTTGGGGGCATTGTGGAGGTTGTACTCCATCCCTGGTGAACAGTTTGTAGTAGTTTAGGTAAGAACGGTACGGAAACTGGAAGGGTAGAGTCGGTATAGATGGCATCGTATACCGGGTCTCTTACTTGTTCAACTTGTTGTTGGGCCTTGATACCGAGGCTTTGAGCCATTCGGAGGACTTGGTCGGAAAATATGCCAAGGTCCTCCGAAGGAGAGGTTCTGCCCTTAGGAGCTACAGTGTCCTCTGGGGAGGGCATAGACGGGGCGGGTGATGGCACTGAGGAAGAGTCGGATTCGTAATCCTCAGGTGAGTCAGGTGAATTACGTCTGGTGGCTGAGATCGAAGTCAGTTAAGTGTCCAGCGGTGGGAGCGGAAGTGGTTGGATTCGAAATGCCAAACGGTGTTCAGAGCGAGGAATCCTAAGGGATACTCCCCTCGGTGGTACAGGAGGTGGTGGTGTTGGTTGGCAGGACCGTGATCGAAGGGACATGGAGTCATATTCTGTATCGCGGTAGTGTGGTCACTCTGGGTGGTCTGTCCAGTAGTCGAAATAGTATCTACTGGGCGGATGGTAATATTCGTAGAATCGATCCCAGTCTCTGTTAGGTGATCTGGAGTGAGCGTGTTGACTGTGATGCTCTGGATGTGGATGCGGTTCCCTTCCTCTTTCCATAGAAAGGAAATGAGATGGTGAACGGCTGCCGCTACCGTGGGTACGGCTCAGTGGCAATAGTCGTCGGTGTTGAGGAGAGACGATGTCGACTGGCTGATTTGGAGGAATCGGTCGGTCCGGAGAACGGTCTCCCTGGGTGGGAGGTTGTGGTGTCAGTGAGAACTCCCTAATTTCTCCTTCTGATGCTGTAGATATTGGTTCAATCGCCAATGGCGGCAGAGGTGACCTCACCAGTACTCGAATAGGAGAATCGAGTAGAGGGGGAAGAGATGGCGTTGTTACCGCAGAAGGAAGGTGTTTAGTTTTATCCTTCTTTTTCTTTGGCGGAGCTTCCTTATTCTTAGGCCTTTTTGCTCTTTTGGTGAGCTTTTTCGCTGCCATTTGGGTTAGTGAATTTGCTGAATTAGGAATAGGCGGAGGAATGTTCTGGGAAGAAGAGGCAGATGGTTGTTCGGTGGATGCCATTTTAGGTGAAAGAATGGGGTCGACCGATTGAAGCGCTTTTTGCCAAAGAAGAGACTTTAATCTATCGGCTCTATTTTTTCAAGCCTGTCTAGAAAAAGACATACAATGTCTGCAGGACTCAACAACGTGGGTTTCTCCCAGGCAAAGGAGGCAAAGGGTGTGTCCTTCTGATGGAGGCAGTTTACTGCCACATTGGACGCATTTAGTGAAAGGGGCCTTCAAGGCCATGCGCCTGAAGGATGCTAACGCTAAATAAGATTAAATAACTTAGAGAAGAAAGATTAAATAAATTAGAGAAGAAAGAAGAAAGAGAAGAGAAAAACGAAGAAGACGAAGAGGATTCTCAGCAATAGCAAGAAAGTAATAGTATAGTAACTCAAATCCCGACGAGGCAACGCTGACGGCGGTCGAAGAGGAACTGAGGGAGTGGGCGGGAACACCATATATATACCACATGACGGTGGGGGAGGAGTTCACGCCCAAAAGTTCTCAGGTATTAGAAGTCCGACTGAGGCTCCGCGCAGAGGAGTGTGATGCACAGAGACCACGAAGAAGAACCATAAAAATATAAAAACAGCTAACATTTAAAACTATTTTAAAACTCTCAGCCAGGCCTCTTCCATTTTACCACTGAGCCTTGCTCCCACCCCCAACCCATGTATTTTTGACTTTCAAGAGTTAGCAAACCTGTGACATCATTAGAAGCAGCCGCCTGACAACATCAAGACCTGCCTCTTGAATCTCAGGTATTGGAGTGCTGGCGACCTGGTCATCCTCTAATCAGGCAGGTGAGATGTATCAGGAAACACTCATATGTAAGTAACATATCAATGGCTTTCAGCTATTTGCACTCTCAGAGGCAGTGACTTTTGGAGGTTCAACACGGTGGGGATAACTCTCTCTCTCATTGTTTTCCCAGCACTCTTGATGCCACACCTGGCCCAGAGTAGCTGCAGATAAAATAGCCTCTTTCCCTCCTTACAAACACCAGGCCTGGATACCACAAGATGTTTGTGTCCAAACAAGGGCCACATTCACATTCACGAGGCAGGATGATGGTTAGGGTAACAGGTGGAGTAGCGAAATCATGGGAAATGGGCCTGCCGCACAACTGCTACCCCCCCATCCATAGTTAACGGACATACTTCCGCATGGTTTACCACACATCCCACCTCCACCCTTGTTGTGAACAGGCTCCTGTCCATTGAAAAAAGTGAGTGGGTAGGTGCGAAATGGCCGTGTGACCATAGAGCAACTCCACAGCAACAAGAGTATTGTTGGAAGTCATGGTTGCTCTTGCCAGCAGACTCTATGGTCACAGCCGACAAACCACCCAGATGCTGTTTAAACAGGGAGCCTGCCGCACATCACGATAAGCCACCTCGGGGGCTCTTAACCCTACTGTAGTGGTTCCTCAACCATCATTGTGATGTTTTTCTCCCTACACATAACACGCTAAGCCACCTGCTATGGCTTATCATGACATGTTGAAGGCCCAAGGTGTGACTTCTCGCCTGGACAAAGGGTATTTTTTCTTGCAGCGTCATGCCTAGTATCTCACTGCTTTTTAGCTAGGCCATCACCAAATTAAGGAATGTGTAGTGATTAATCATTTGCCTCTTCACTAATTAATCAATTCATCACTTAAATTTAATGTTGCCTATTACTTACATCTCCAGATAGATTTGGGATACTGAAGTTAACTTACAAATTAGATTCAGAATTAAGATTTATTGTCAAGACTTGTGTTATGACAAGTAAAAATATTAACATTGGTGTTAGAAGCTGTTTTGTTTGTTTTAAACAAATGTAAGAGAAAAGGGCAATGTGATAGAGGACCAAAATTGTGTGCCATTAAAAAAAAGTGCTGTTACCAGATAATCTTTGATGTTTTATTGCAGCATTTTATTAATGGTGACTGCTTTAGCAGTTAATTGCCCATTGCCTCCATTTAACAGCTACACTAGGGCTGTGCACGGACCCGCCCCCCCAATCCACTCCGCACCTGATCCGCAAATTGCGGATCGGGCCCTATCCGCCCCGCATCAATTCACCTATGGTCCGCTTTGCTCCGCTGCGGAGCTCCGGCTCTGAATCCGAGCTCCACAGTGGCGGTGGTGGTGCCAAGTAAGGCCCACCTCCCCCCTTACCTACATCCGTCGCGTTCCAGTGGCTGCTTCAACTGAGCCCGAGGACTCAAACCGCAGCTTGGGGCCTACACTTCTGGGTTGAGCCATGAGCTCAAGTGAAGCTGGTGATGGGCCGCGACGGACCAGGTAAGACCCCCATCCCCCTGCCCCCTTACCTGGCTCTGCCGCCGTCACTGCATGGGCATGGCAGTGCCAGGTAAGGCACCCTTACCTTTTTTTCGGAGCTCCAGATCAAGGCGAAGGATCCGCCTTCATTTCAATCCGCTCCGCAACACTCCGCTGCCCCCCCGATCCTCTTCGCCTCCGCCTTAAGGGGAAGCGAAGCACCCTGATCTGCTTCTGCTTCTCTGACCCGAAGAGAAGCAGAGCACAGCCCTAAGCTACTCCAGTGATATTGAAACTGGGCAAAATCTAACTGGGTAAAGGCTTGGCTAGGTATTTATTTACCTGTGGTGTCTTTATATAGAGAGTACAGTGAGTTTGAACGGATTATTTTAAAACTCAGAATTTTGCTTAAATTTATAATAGGTACTGGTTTAAGATTTTCTACATTTAAAATTAATAACAAATTAATAAAAGCCAATTGTTAGAAGGGAAGGGCATCTTTATTTTTCCTCCATCTCTTTCCCTGTTGTTACACCCTTGTACCATAACAAAAATAGCCATTAAAAAGTGACCTTAATTCTTAAGCTCACCAACTAACATTTGCCTTCATTAATTACCTCATTGATTAATCAAATAGAGCAATCCTATGCATTTCTACTCATAATTAGAATCCTTTGAATTCAGTGAAGCTTACTCCAAAGTAGTGGCTAAAGTGTTGGACTGGGAGACGGGAAATCCAGGTTCCAGTCCCCACTTGGCCATGGAATCCCACTGGGTGACTTTGGGCCAGTCACAGCCTCTCAGCCCAATCTACCTCACAGGGTTGTTGTTGTGAGGATAAAATGGAAAGGAGAAAGATTATGTATGCTGCCTTGGATTCCTTAGAGTAAAAAAGGTGGGATATAAACTAGGGATGTGCTCCACTTCTAATCGGACCGGCGAATTAGAAGTGGAGCGGGGGGCTTCGCCTGCCCTTAAGGCGGAGGCGAAGAGGATTGGGGGACCGGCGGAGCGTGGCGAAGAGGATCGAGGTGAAGGCGGATCCTTCGCCTCGATCCGGAGCTCTGCCAGAAAGGTAAGTGTAGTTTACCGGGCCCTGCCGCTGTCGCTGTCGCCCATGCGGCGACAGCAGCAGGGCCCGGTAAACCCCCCCTCCTCTCCCTTACCTGTGTCCATCTGCGGTCCGTCGGCTTCTTCAATTGAGCCCGCGGTTCAACCAGGAAGCCTAGGCCGCACTTGCGGCCCAGACTTCCTGGTTGAACCGCGGGCTCAATTGAAGAAGCCGACGGACCGCGGACGGAGGCAGGTAAGGCCCCCCTCCCCCTTGGTCCCTTACCGGGCTCTGCCGCCATCGCCGCACGGGCGGCGATGGCGGCAGGGCCCGGTAAACTCCCCCGCCCTCCTCTCCTGGCCTTACCTGGCGCCACTCCCCTCCACTGCGGAGCTCTGATTCGGAGCCGGAGCTCCGCAGCGAAGAGGAGTGGAGTATGGGCGGAGCAGTGCGGAGCGGACTGATCCGAAATTTTCAGATCGGCCTGCAGGGCGGAGCGGGGGGTCCATGCACACCCCTAATATAAACGCAATAAAAAATAAATAAAAAATAATTCCAGCCTTACATTTACAACAGCATTTCTTAGATCCAAAGTCTGATTTGGGGTATTTTGAAGAAATGCTCATGTTTATGTGCTCTTCCTAACTAAAATACTAACTACCAAGCAACCATGCACTCATTTCTCACACAATCACACCAGTTTTCTTAGGAGATAATCCCAATGAATTTAGCAATTCATAAACAAAATGAGGGAAACAGTATTTGTTATTCAACCATTTTAAAATATTGTCAACAAAGATGTTTAATGGCTGACCACCCCACCACCAACAAGCAAGCTCTAAAGCTCTAGACAAGATTGTACATATTGTTCAACCGGCATAGATGTGTTCTTAATAAAATAATGTAAACATTTATGTTGTTCTGTTTAGATGGATGGTAAGCTGTTTATGTGCTCTTCCTAACTAAAATACTAACTACCAAGCAACGATGCACTCATTTCTCTTTAGAATAAAGAAGGATGCTAAAGTTAATTAGGCTAATGTTTAGAAGGGTGTGCAAATTAAGAGTACAAATAAGCCTTACTCAGAGAAATGGAAGGTGGACTCAGGTCAATTCAAGTTATTCTGGATTGGGGCAATTTGAGCATACAAAGTGACAGAATTTCCACACCTTCTATTTGTAATAATTTTTGTTGCTGTACTGAGCCAGTAAGTTACTTTGGCTAGGCACAAAATTCAGGAATTATGATAGGTTTGGGTCACTCAATGGCTTCCGTTTCTCACTGAAAACAACATGTTGCCCATTGGTGCAACACATTATAAGTGAATAAAAGGGTGACATTGTTTTAGAAATGATAGGAAAAAATATTTTCAAAATTTATTCAGGGCCTTGGCTTTGCCTGAAAGTACGCTTCTAAACCTTAGAATTGTGATGGAAATTTGAAAATGTAGACTGCGTTCAGACAACACGATAACCAATGGTTTAAATAATTGACAGTTGGTTATTTAACCCACCATGGCTTATTGTGTTGTGTGGAGGGCATTTTTCAATCAACAGTTGGTTATTTGGCTGAAATAACCAAAGCAAATAATCAACATTGTGCAGAGTTGGCTATTTGAACCACCATTGGTTATCGTGATGTGTGGAGGGCACTGTTGGTTATTTCTTCAGCTACCATTGGTTATTTCGTCAGCCAGAGTCACAAGGCAAGAGCGGTCAAAGCTGTCACTGTAGTCCAACTGGCAGTATAGATTGTTGGAAGCAATGACTGATAGGATTCTAATTGGAGGACAGAGGGAGGAGAGAGGATGGGGGATGAGTGAGTCAAGTCAGCTTGGACTAATAGTCAACTCAAAGCTGATCCTTATCCACACCATGGTTATTATCATGTTGCATGAGGAGTACCTACTGGATAAATAATTGTCAAGGAGGTTATTACCCCACCATTGATTATCATGTTGTCTGAATGCAGCTGTATTTACATGAGTACAAAATCAATAAGCTGACTCATATGTGTAGGTGTTGCTTTCCCCATAATCCTGGGAATGTCAGATCTAGCATCTGCCAAGTAAATGACTGTGAGATCCAGAAGTTGAATCTTCTTGTTGACCAGGCCAAAAAACAAACCCACTCCGTAAGTATGTGCTAGGTCACATGACTTATTCAGGCATATTGTTCAAGAGGCATTGGGCTGAACACCATGTACTTTCTGTCTTTGGCAAGGGCTTGGTATTTGGGGCACAGGTAATTTTAGAACCTGCTGAAGGTTTTAGTCCTGACAAGGAGATGATTTGGTGTAGAGATTTTGTGTGATCAGGAATGAATGCAGTAAATGTTTTGAACACTTTACATGTTAAAGCACAACTTCACTACAACCAATTACCCTATTTCTTCGATTCTAAGACACACTTCCCCCCCCATATAAACATCTCTAAAAACGGGGTGCGTCTTAGAATCGCAGATGTGTCTTAGGTTTTTTTTTTCTGTTGGTGGTACTGAAATTAGTGTGCGTCTTACAATCGATGGCGTCTTACAATCGAAGAAATACGGTATATGATCCTTTCCAGAGGTTAAATAGCATGTGGCATCTCTTCCTAGAATGTATCAAAGGAAATTTATACCTTAAATACACTAGTTAGCAGTACTGTTATATGCTTTAACCTGAGGTCTATCTTCTATAATAGCCTTCTCCAATCTGGTGCCCTTCAGCTGTCTTGGACTCCCATCAGCCCCAACCAATGATCAGGAATGCTGGGAGTTGTAGTCCAAGTTATCTGGAGGGCACCAGGTTGTGGAAGGCTGTTCTGTAGTAATAGAGAATGTCTGTCTGTCCATGCATCCATCCATCTTTCAACACCATACTGCCAAGACCATAAAAAGACAGGTTGCTTACCTGTAACCATAGTTCTCTGAGTGGTCATCTGTGCATTCACACATATATGGGCTCTGCGCCTGCGCTGAGCCAACCGTCGGAACTTCTAAAGCTGAGAACGTTGATTTTGGCGGGAACCCCTCCCCCACCACCGAGTGCGCATGCACCGCGGGTTCCCGCCTACCTCCTCAATTTCCGAGACCGACTTGCTGGTCCCAGACACTAGGAGATAGTATCTCTATCGATGCCGAAGCAGTCGACACCGAAGAGGGGATGGTGCGGGGGTTGTGTGAATGCACAGATGACCACTCAGAGAACTACGGTTACAGGTAAGCAACCTGTCTTTCTCTTTCGTGGTCTCTGTGCATCACACATATATGGGAGATTAGCAAGCCGACTTACCGGAGGTGGGTTGGTGTCGGCTGTAGTCATTGAAGGATCGTGGATAGCACAGCTCTGTCGAAGTTAGAGCCACTTCTGGATCTGGTATCCAATCTGTAGTGTGTGACGAACGTGGCTGGTTTCGACCACGTCGCTGCCCTGCAGATCTCTGGAATAGAGACTCCCCTCGTAAAGGCTGTCGATGTCGACATTCCCCTCGTAGAGTGGGCCCTCACTGGATGTGAGAGCTGGAGGTGCTGGGATTCGTATGCCAGTTTTATAGTTTGTACGATCCAGGAGGCGAATCTCTGAGTGGATACTGGTAGTCCTTTTTTAGGGCCGCCGTAGCAAACGAAAAGCTGTTTAGTTTTTCGGTATGAAGCCGTTCTTTCTTTATAGAAAGCTAGGGCACGTCGAGAGTGTGCAGTGTCCTTTCTAACGGTGAAGAAGGGGATGGGAAGAAAGTTGGTAGAATTATCTCTTGGTTGATGTGAAAATCAGAGATTATCTTGGGACGAAATGCTGGGTCTGTCCGGAGCACTACCTTGTCGTTGTGGAATATGAGGAAGGGTGGATCTATGCGGAGAGCTGTAAGCTCGCTGGCCCTTCGTGCGGTAGTGATTGCGACTAAGAAGGCTACTTTTAAAGTGAGCAGTCTTAGATCTACTGTCGCCAACGGTTCAAAGGCAGCGTCCAGAAGATCTTTTAAGACTACTGATAGGCTCCACTGTGGGGTGAAGTCCTTTAGTGGTGGGGCTAGATTGTTGACTCCCCTGAGGAACTGTCGTACCCATGGGTGTGAGAAGACAGAGTATCCGTCGACTGTGGTTCGGTTGGCAGAAATTGCGGCTAAGTAGACTTTCAGCGATGTCAGTCGGAGGCCTTTTTGAAATAGCATATTTAAGAAGGCGAGTACTCCATGGATAGAGCCTTGATGCGGGTCAATGTGGTTTTCGGTAGCGAATTGGAGGAAGCTGTTCCATTTGGCTGGATAAGCCTTTCGGGTAGATGGTTTTCTAGCTGCTTCTAGGATTGATCTTATTTAGTGTGGCAGCTGTTGGTCCCTCATTGGATGTTCCATGCTGTTAGTCCTAGAGACTGGAGGTCTGGGTGTCGAGTTTTCCCTTGGTGACGAGTTAGAAGTGGCATTGATGTCGGTAAGTGGAGGAACCGGTTGTTCGATAAGTTGAGGAGGGGGGCAAACCAGGCTTGCCTGGGCCACCATGGTGTGATCAATATTCCCTTGGCCTTGTCCGCTGTTATCTTGTGCAGAGTGCGGGTTATCAATGGAATTGGGGGAAACGCATAGAAGGGGATCTTGTTCCATTTGAGTTGGAATGCGTCTCCTTTTGAGTTTTTTCCTACGCCTCCTCTGGAGCAATAGTCTTCTAGGACTGTGTTGTGTTGAGTAGCGAATAAGTCTATCTCTGGTTGTCCCCATTGACGAAAAAGTTGAATCAATGTGGAGTGGTCCATTTCCCATTCGTGGGATGTTGTTATCTGCCTGCTTAGTGCGTCGGCGAGAATATTGTCTTGTCCTGGTATATGTATCGCTGTTATCGAGATTTTTCGTGGGATGCACCATTTGAGAATCTGTATTGTCTTTCGGATTAGGGATGAGGAATGTGTTCCGCCTTCCTTGTTCAGATGCCACAGGACTGTCATGTTGTCGGTAAGGAGCTGTATGTGGTGACCTGTGAGAAGGTCCTGAAAGGTGAGGAGGGCTTTTTGGACTGCAATCATTTCCAGTAGGTTTATATGCATCTTGCATTCTGCTAGGGTCCACTTCCCTTGTGTCTGTAGATGTGCACAGTGCGCACCCCAGCCCAGCGTCGACGCGTCGGTTGTCAGCGTGTCGGTGGGGTCTGTGCAAAGGGCATTCCTTGAGTGAGATTGTCCCTGTTTTGCCACCACGAGAGGGATGTTCTAATTCTTAATGGAATGGTGACATGGAGATTCCTGGCGTCCGTGATGTTTGGGAAAGACTTGATGAACCAGTGCTGAAGGGTTCTCTTATGCAACCTTGCCCATTGTACCAACGATACTGTTGCGGCCATATGTCCTAGGAGGCGCTGGATGTGGAAGGCCGTCGTTGGGGTGGGTTTGGATATTCGATGTGCTAGGGCTATTATTTTGTCCATCCTGTCGGTGGGTAGGTAGGCTTTGGCCGTCTTGGAATCGATGACTGCGCCGATGAATTGTATGTTTTAAGTTGGGTTGAGTTTTGACTTTTCGAGGTTGATGTAAAGTCCGAGGGTTGTCACCGTTTGAATTACCTCTCTTAGCGCTGTTTGGAGTGCGGGGCGTGTATGAGCCGTTATTAGCCAGTCGTCTAAGTACGGGTAGATCTCTATACCCTTCTTTCTGAGGAAAGCGCAGACGACGGCGACACATTTTGTAAAGACTCTCGGAGCCGTTGCCAATCCGAAAGGGAGAACTTGAAATTGGAACATCTGGGTTCCTACTAGGAATCTTAGGGAGCGCCGATGTGTTGGATGGATTGCTATATGGAAATATGCATCCTTCAGGTCTATCGATGCAAACCACATGTGGCGTTGTAGGAGAGGAAGGATAGTGGGAAGAGTAGTCATACGGAATTTTCTGATTTTTATGGAGCGGTTGAGGTTTCTCAAATCTAGAATGGGGCGAAGACCTCCATCTGTCTTTGGTACCGTGAAATACCTTGAGAGGAAGCTGTTTCTTACATCTGGATAGACTTCTGTAATTGCGCCCTTTTTTAGGAGGGTAGCAATTTCCTTCGCAAGGGGTTGAGATGGTCTGGTAGTTCTTATGGTACCGACAGGGGGAAGTGTTTCGAATTCTATTTTGTATCCTTCCCGGATGATCTTGAGGACCCAGGCATCTGATGTTATGTTTTCCCATTTGGTGGCAAAAGGTTGAAGTTGGTGGTTGAAGTCGCATGAGGAGCTGGTTGGGGCGGAAGGATATCCCGAGTCAAAGCCTCCGTTTTGAGGCAGTCTCTGGTTTCTCACGAGATTGTTTGAAACGAGGGTACTGCTGATTCGTTTGGCGGTGCTGCTGGGTTGAGCATTGGAATCGGTCAGGGTATTGTTTATTTTGTGGAAAAGATTTGTTCCAGTATCTTGCTCTGAAAGTTTGGGGCTGGTACTGTGTCATGCCCATTTTCTTTGCAGTTTGTCTGGCCTTTTGTATCGAATCCATTGTCTCGTCGGTGTTTGCATTGAATAATCCCTCTCCGTCAAATGGTAGGTCTTCGATATGAGACCTAGCTTCAGGTGTTATTGAAGCTGACCGTAGCCATGCGTGTCGCGTAAGGCGATCGCTGCGACCATAGATTTTGTGTTGCAGTCAACCTGGTGCCTGGTGGTGTTTATTTGTAGTTTTGACAAGCGAGTAGCTTTGTCCTGGAAAATGTGAGCGAGCTCTCTCTTTTCTTCCGGGAGATAGTCGCATAGGGAGGTGATCTTCTCCCAAAGGAAGAGTTGGTAACGGGCCATGGTAGCCTGGTAGTTGGCCACCTTGAAGCCCAATGCCGCTGAAGCGTAAATTCTTCGACCCATTAAGTCCAGGTGTCTTCCTTCTTTATCCAAAGGGGAAGCATGGGCCCTCTGTGACTTTCCCTGTGATGACTCTACAATAATGAAGTTGGGTTTAGGATGTGTAAAAAGGAAACCTACATCCTTGTCTTGTACTCGATAAAGAGATTCCAATTTTCTTGATGTGGGGGCCATGGTAGCTGGAGATTTCCACGAGAGTTTGGCCGTTTGTAGTAGTGTTGGTAGAAAGGGGATCGATACTGGTGCTGCTGCCTCGGTGTAGATGGCGTCAAAAACTGGGTCTTCAATTCTTTCTACAGGTTGATGGGTCTGGATGCCTAAGGATTGAGCCATCCTTAAGATCTGATCGTTGAAGTGGAAGGTGTCTTGCGATGGGGAAGAGCCTTCTGGCGTTTCAACTGCCTCAACGGGAGATGGAATTGATGGCCGTGGTGATGACATCGACGTGGCATCGGAGAGGTAATCATCGTCAGATCCTGAATCCAATTGATTATTGTTTGTGTACGGTGTTGGTGGCAGAGGGAGTGGACGGTCATCGAAAGATGGTGCCACTGATGCTATAGCCGTTGGTCTGGCTGTGAGGGAAATGCCCCGACGTGGGACCGGTGGTGGTTGGTCCTGCGGTCTCGAGATGGTGGCTGTGGTGTGTTGATGTGGGGTGGAGAAACCCGATCGGCCTGGTCTGGATTCGTAAAGATCATGGTCTGAATCTCGAAGGCATTGTTGGTTCGATGGTATGGACCACGCCGAGGGTCGCATCCAACTTCTGTCTCTTAAAGGGGATCTGTTCCCAGAATCATAAGTACTATGTCGAGGTGTATTAGATGCTATGGATAGGTTAGAGTCATAGGCCCGTTGTCTGGGAGATAGCTGCTGTGGCAAATCTATGACAACAATCGGGCCTGGTGGAGATGAGTCTTGAATCTTGCCCTCCGAGAGTGATGCGGTGTTGTGTCGGCTTCCTCTCGATGTATGAGGCTGGTCTTCACGCCTCGATGAGTGGTGGCTATAGGTCGGCGTAGGTTCTTTCTGGAACCGAGGGACGCTGCCTTCTTGGGTAGTCT
Source organism: Elgaria multicarinata webbii (assembly GCF_023053635.1). NCBI lineage: Eukaryota > Metazoa > Chordata > Lepidosauria > Squamata > Anguidae > Elgaria > Elgaria multicarinata. The sequence goes on from NC_086171.1 coordinate 65,985,339, forward strand.
GTGCCTCTCCATGATCGACCCTCAACATCGAGCGTATCAATGTCGACGGGGACAGGCGTGGGCGCGGCGGCGAGGTAAAAGGCGTTGGGGATGTATGAGCAACCCCCGATTTTTTCGCCTTTTTTCCTTCCTGCTTGGAAGTATCTGCCTTCCTCTTCTTTGCCCTCGCTTTATCAAGGGATTGATGTTTGGTCTTATGTTTCTTGGGCAGTTTTTCTGTGCCCGTTGGAAGAGGGGCAGGCGCTTCTTGCCCTCGTGAGGGTGTGCCCGTTGGGTGTTCTGTCGACATGGTTCTCGGTTGGTCGACTGCGAGTAGCGCGTTCTTCCAAAGGACGGCCTTTAGGCGATCGGAGCGATTTTTTCGAGTTTGTTTGGAGAAACTCATGCAGTGGGCGCAGGAATCAACTACGTGTGCCTCGCCTAGGCATAGGAGGCAGAGGGAATGACCGTCTGCTGGTGGAAGTTTGCTGCGGCACTTTACTCACTTCCTAAATGGAGCTCTAAGTGCCATGCGCTACTAGAAAGTAAAGGCAGATATCGAAGGGAGAGAAGAATATAATATAATAATTCTTTTTTTTTTTATAGGAAAGAAGGAATGGGAGCAAGTTGAAGAAGGAAGAATAGAAGAATAGAAGAATACAACAAACGTTCTCGAAGAGGTTGAATAGGTAAGTATAGGAGCGAAGTCCCGAGCGTGTTGCCAGCAAGGCGGTAGAAAAGAAACTGAGGAGGTAGGCGGGAACCCGCGGTGCATGCGCACTCGGTGGCGGGGGAGGGGTTCCCGCCAAAATCAACGTTCTCAGCTTTAGAAGTTCTGACGGTTGGCTCAGCGCAGGCGCAGAGCCCATATATGTGTGAATGCACAGAGACCACGAAAGAGAACCTAGACACCTGCAACTTGACATGCATATTAAGGCAACCCAAGAGATGTGCACCACAGGGTTGTTTTACTTTTAAAACACATTAATTCATTTAAAGAAATTTAAATGCATTGATGCCATTGAAGCCTGGAGTACCATCTTCAGCAGTTTGGAACTGGGCATAGTGACAGAGTTGTATGCCTGTCCCTCTCGCCTGTTGTGAAGCCCACCTCAGGGGAATGGACGAGACAGACTTGTACCTCAGGGTCTGTGAGTAGGGGTGCCAGTGGGTATGGCTTTACTCAGACAGAGTAGCTACAATGCATCCCGCTCTGACAGCTGTGTAAGTTTCCTTGCAGGCTTTGCTGTGTCAAACCGAAGGCCATTTGAACGCATTTCTTAATTCCCTTGGAATACATTGAATAATCCAGAATAAACCTGGTTTAGCTGTTATAGCTCTTATGGCCTCAACATGGCACTAAACAAATTTGGTGACACCTACTCTCCCAGTTTCAAGTTAAAGTTATTATTCCAAACTGTGGAATCTGCCAACGCAGATTCCACAGTTTGCATTTCTGCATTTCCTCTTACAATTCAACGCGATGTCAATGGATACGTTTCAACTAGAGATCCACCAGCAGCTACCATCCACTCTAATCACGTTGCCTGTGTAAAAAGAATTGAGACCTCTGGCTCAGGTCACAGAGTCACATCTTATGTTTAAACCATCCATGCAGTTCATCACAATCCATGTCTTCTATTCTTCAGCTAAGGTTGTAAATATGCCGAACACAATCACTCCCGTCAAAAATGGCAGATGGTGGGGAAATTCATCATTTTATTTTCATTTCTGAACTGGTGGGATTTTCAACCTTTCTATGTAGGTAAGGGAAAGATTTGTTTTGAAATGAAAGCAAACTCCTGCAAGTGGTGGTTTTGTTTTGGTTTTTTGGCCAGTCACACAGTTTAAAGTGCATTAGGAAACCCTCACAATAGGCACAAATAGAAAGATCTTTAATCTTGCCCAATCTTGTTGGCAGGATTTATAACACTGTAGAATAATCTAGGTTAATTATAGCTTACACAGTTAACCAGGTGTTGACATTAAAGCACATGCATGAATGATACGGCTGTTGGCTTGTCTGATGAAAGAAGATGAATACACATAAAATGCTAGATTAAAAATGCCTTTGGAAGCAGAAAATGCTTCTGTGTACTGTTTTGGGTTTTTTTAGTTTCTACATTTACCAAAATCAATTCCTTGGATAGTTATAGATTTAAGGCAGGTTTCTTCAATCCGATTGGAAGTTTACCCATTTATACTCTCCATTGAAATTCAGTTTCCTGTTGAAAAACTGACTTTTTTTTTTCAGAAGAGGAATGAAAAAGATCCAGTTCTGCTCTTCTCTGTTATAGGTAGGGTTGCTGGCGAATTCCACAATGGATTTCTATGAGTTTGGATTTCTATGAATCCAACCTGTGGATTCTGTCACAGACCAGTTTTTCCCTAGTTGTGCACATTCTGCAGACTTGTGGACCTTTTAAAAAAAATCTTTGGGGGGATTTGTGCAAACTCGCACCTGGGTGAGTGCACATTTGCTCATAGGTGTGCAGAAAGTGTTAATTAGTGCAAGTGGAACAAAACTATTGCACGTCCCTAAAAAAAAAACCCTGATTCTGTCAATGAGCAGTACAAAAGATATCTGACAATCTGCAAAACACCGAGCAGATTTAACAAAATCTGTACATCCCTTATCATGGGAATAAACAATCAGAGTGAAGCCAAGGAAGCTCATCTCCTTTAGGGTAGCCTGGTTGTTTTACTGCCAAATGACTAGTTATTTATAAGTCTTTTTTATACAAATTATAAGAAAAGTCTACATTATTTATTTCATAATTTTCTAAAAAAAAAACACCACCACCATCCTGACAGATTCTATAACATACAATAAAAGTACAATATAAATATAATAAAAACAACACAACAAACTTCAAACAACAATTAAGACTAGAAGGCAAAAATATCATAAGACTAACATGTAGGCAGGAGCAATAAAATCACTTTCAAATGCCTAGGCAAATAAGAATGTTTTGTCCTGGTGCTAAAAAGATTGTCATCTCAGTGCCAGGGAGCGTGTTCCAAAGCCGAAGCACCCTCACCACTTGGATTTGTCTTAGCAATTCCTGTTGGCTTGGAACTACAAAGACCAAAAGGAGCTGCAGAAGCCGCTACATGCTAGTTAGAGTTTTTATTGCAATGCTTTCAATTTCCTGCTGCCCTTTGCTGGAGCAAGTTATATTCCAACACTCTCAAATTTCTACATCTTTGTGGATCATGCAAAGGAGATCCATTCACTGACTGCAGCCTTGCTTTAACTGTTAAGGCCAATGGACATAGATTTCCATTGGAACGTCTCGACCTTGGGGAGAGGCAAGAAAGTTTTGGATGTATGGATATCTTTCTGTTTGTCTACATTGTTAATCTCTTGCTGATGCACTGTTGTATCCCCCCGAGAAGAACAGATACACAGTTCAGGAGTGCGTCTTGATTCAGCTTCAGCTGGCTCACAGACTGTAGCTCTTCAAGTACATGAACAGCTTGGATACTGTGATCCATGGTCTGGTAACCTTCAAGTTGGATTACAATAATGTGTTATACATGGGGCGACCCTTGGAAATTATCCTGAAGCTTCAATTAGTTCAAAATTTGGTGGCTAGAATTCTGACTGGCTTAGCTAAGGGGAGCCATGTTGTACAAACACAACCCCGTCCTGAACTGGTTAAACACAGATTCCCCCAGTTTTTGAGAACCTCATACCCACAGTGCTTCCATCTCATCAGGGATCAGCTTCAGTTTATGAGCCCTCATCCATTATCGCATCCAGCACCTCTATTGACTAGCTTTTATAATCCTAACATTCCTCAAAAATATGCCTCAAGACTGCTGTAAATGCTACTGGCCAGCAGATGGCAGTGCAGACACTGTACAATTTTCTCATTAATACTTTTTAGGATGTGGGAGAAATTTGCTTTGTTAGCATTTTAATGCAAACTTACTTAATTTGCGCTTTGGAATCAATACACACATGAAAACTCAGTTATTCTTTGAAATGTGCACATCTCAGAATTTTGCAACTGAAGTTCTCAAATCCAAAAATGTGTATGAATATTTGTATATTAGCAGAAATGCACACAAAAACACATATATTAGCGAAAATAAACTTTGAAAGTGCATTGTGTTAGGTAAATGGCTTGCAAAATCTGTGTAAGGCAAAATTGCATGCAAATATGCATTTGTTAGTATATGTACAAAAATAGATACAAATTTTCATGAGAACTTTTTTTTCAAACTTTGGGGCAAACAGAATTTAAGATTAAAAAAAAATCCAATCTCATTTTATGTTTGCCTCAAACTTTTGTTTGCCCCAGCCTCCCAACTTCCTGCACTTTTTCCCATAATAGGTATGTCACAGAAGATAATGGTTGCTATGGTCTTTCTTGGAATTGCTATACTAAACACTATTAAAGCCTGCTAACTCACCTCCCTCAAAGCAAAATAGTCTTTTTCTGAGATACAAGTGAAAACATTTAATACATTATTAAGAATTTGGAGATGTGAATATGTAAAAAGTTATGATTATATTAAAGGGAAGACACAAATACACAGAAAAGTTTCCAATGAATTCTGGGTAGCTGGTATCAAACTAATTAGAAACCTGGTCTAGATAATATCTAAAGAAAAGAGTGTTGGATTGGTAAAAAGACGGGTAGAACAGTTATTTGAGTAATGAAGAGCTATAAAAGTAATATTCCATGTTGAAAGTAAAGTTGTCAATTTTTAATAAGCTGAAAATATTGCATAAGATGTAACTCTTATAAAGCTTGAGATATATGTATAGAAAAATGTATATACTTAAGGTAAGATTAAGTACACAGAGGAAGCAATCCTATGGCCCATAGATAGTGTCTGAATGGTCATAGGATGTTTATGATACTCCTAAATATACTTAGGTAAATGAGTACATTTTGAGTTAGGAATTGTCTTCTCAAAGGTATAATTCACAACCTTATCTAACATGAAATATATGTTTAGCCTAACTTGTATTTTTTATTTTATGGGATTTTTTAAAAAAAGGGATTAAGATTGTAAGCCCAAGTTTATGAGACAGTAGATAATATTTTTAAAACAGTTTCAATTGGCTCTAATTTTGGAATGAAGTAGCTTCTTTACCATAAGCTTGCCAAGCCTGCATACCTGTCAGCTATATAGAGGTGCAGTAAAATACTTGGTACTGTCCTTAAAAAGGAAAGCATTTAAGTATCTTGAAATCTTAAACATTCCATAGTTAAGAAATCATTGTTTTAGCCTAAATGTGCTGTATTTTAATGTCATGCATTAGAATGTACACACACACAAAATGGATCCAACAATTTCCCCCTAATTCTTATTACTACAAAACCAGAACTGAATCCATCCTAAAACAATGCTCTACCATGCCATACCCTTTGTTTGAAGTGTATAAATCAGCTATGGATGGTTATCTGGCAACCAAAGGCTTCCAGATAGTGGAATTGCAGAAAATACTCCAAGTCCGAAGTTCAGAACAGGTAGGATTTTAGTCCCTACTTTCACATGCTACAAGATCTGGCACACAATGAATTGCTGCATGCCAAGGCCTGAAGGCTTCCATATAGATCGGGATCTTCCTTTTGATAGCATTGGTGTGTGTCACAGCCTAGTGGAACACATCATCCTCTAAAAAAACTAGACTCTAAAACAATGAAGTGAAAAATATGCAAGTAAATTAAAACAACAAAGCAATAGTTCAGCAGCTCTTCAAGTCAATGAAGCACAAGTTCATTTCTTATTATCTCATTTCCAAAGCAGAATGATTGAATCCATAGTTGACATTTTACTAGGTTCACTAAATTGTTTTTAGATTTCCGATAGTTTTGCTCAGTGTCTGCATAAGGATCTAGGTGTTTATAACATGCCCTTTTACCTTAAAACCTACAAGCATCAAATCAGGATACCATGCTGTCATTTTATTTTTTTTAAAAAAACACATATACTTATAAGTAACCTATTAAGCTATAAAAGCCAAACAATTTTTTAAAGTGTGTATGTAAGCCATGGGACAGTATTCAGCAGGATGGTTATGCCCCCACCAATTCTTTTCCTCCCCTCTGATTCTGTTGTGCAAGCAGTATGTCCTGCCAACTGCATTGCGCAAGTGGGACCCACCACCTTCACAATGGAGATGCTAGTTTCTTATGTGAGCTCCACCAACCTGCCTCCCTCCATTTCCACTTGTTTTAAGTTGCTCAAGAAGCGCTAAAGCACAGTTGTGCAAGTGGTGCAGGCTACTTGCACAACGTAATTGGTAGGGCAGAGGAGAACTGGCGGGGGCAGAAGCACCCGAGTGATTCTGCCCATAGTTTATAATGAGAACAGATATCGTCACAGTGCTAGCATCTTTACCTGCTGGCTGGACACTAAGGAACATCTGCATTGTAACAGCCGCGACGTATTTCTGATTTTAAGTCCATTTATAATATGGCCCAAAGAGAGACTATACAAGAAAATTCCACTGTGGATGCTGTTTTCCTTTGAGCTGCTGAGACCAATACCTTATTAAGCTACCCTGTTTTAGAAGAAGCAGCTCGCCCTGCAACAGGGATGGAGATGTTGTTTGGGGAAACAACTCTCTACATATCTGGGCCCATGCAGTTCTTTGGATGCAAGGCAGACGTGTATCGCCTATGTTTTGGTAAAATGTTATCAAGTACGCTAGCAATTGCATGATGCTTACAAATTAGAATTCTTACATATTAGAGGTGTGATTTGGAAGTAGAATTTGGCTTACAGTAAAGTGATTCATCATAATTAAGACAAAATGGGTATTTGTATTCATCAACAAACATTTCTTCATTTTCAGTGACCACGTTTAAGACAAATCATGGAAGTTTCAAAAAGATGACATTGTGAAGCTGTATGAAAAAAGGGAGCTCTGGACAGAGACTATGACAGTGGGAGTAAGAACACAAAGTGTAGTAATGAAGTACTTTGAACGCACTCTATTCTGTCATTATTTTGTTCTTACCCAAACACTATTTTTTTCCTGTTTGGCAAGCTCTAGCAGTTTATGAGAGGATAGGATGGGACTTCCCAAACTGTTACCAAAACCAGAGTACCTGGGTTCAGAGGAAAATAAGCCACCAGTTTTTCCCCATCCCGCGTGTGCTGGTCATTTCCCCAATTACCCTCACTGTGGTGCAGGTTGCCATGTTGTCCTAACCCAATGAGGTTTGCGCTTGGGGTGGCTTTCAAATCACCCCCTAACCTGTACAGCAAGGCGTGGGAACCCAGGCAATAGGTTAGAGCTGCATTCTGTAAGCAAGCAGTTTAGGCATATTTATTTGCATCAGAAAAGGTAGTCCTTACCTGTAATATGTGCAAGGGCTCGTACTAACGTTCTACAGGCAGGGTTGGAGAAATGGCCTACTCAGCAAACAGGATTTGGGACAAAATTTTGACTAAATGGTTCCTCAGAAAAGTACATTGAGCATGACACACAAAGACATCCTTGGGGACGGGATGCTAAACACACTGCTAAAGAACAATGTTTGCAAAATCTTTTACTATGACCTTGAGCAATATAAGAGAAATTATGCAGCACTGAGCATGGGTAAAGAGTCTTGAGCAAGACCACAGGACATTGCCCTGCAGAGAGCTCATCTCTGCTGTCAAGGACATAATTCAGACCTCAATTAAAAACTGTATTCACCCAAGTAGTTGTAGCAAGGCCGGTAAGGAACTGATCTGGGTGTGTCTTTTTAAACCAAGGCTGCTAAATTCATTACTGAAAAATCAAAAGGAAATCAAAGTCAGTACATATTTGTAGTAATTTGTTGTTTGTTCTAGTCACCATGTTTGGATCGACTGTGTGGTTTTGACAAGAACTATGATGGGAAAAGAGTAAGCATCATAAGGGCATGAATCTGCAAGCCATGAGTTGTGCAAGGCACAAAGTGTTGCGATGCAACTTTATCAGATTGTACTGTTTGCATAGGTCACTTGCATTTAAAAGTGTTGGTAATCACACCTGCAACAGATTGAAGGTTTCTACTTGTAAAGTATGATGAATTCTAGAAGCATCACAAATTAGCAAATGCAATTGCTTTATGTACTGGGCAAGCTTAACAGAGCAATGGTAAATTTGCTCTGCTGGAATGTATGTTTTGCAATTAGCATTCCACAAAGTATTTAAAAAAATGAAAGTTTATTTATAGTCAATGGCTCAAATAGCAAATAAAAAGAATCTGATAAGGCATCAGCCTACGACAATTGTTTCTATGTGTCCATTGGCTTCATAACACCTTGGTTCCAATTACACAAACATCACAATGTTAGTGGTTAAACTCCCTGGTTAGACAGACTGAAAACAAATATACAATAAGATGAGGACCAACCAGCTCAGTCAGGCACATCAAGAACTAATTCTGCACATGGTAGCATCTACTGGAGAAATGTACATACAAAATGTATTTGATAATCAAATGTTCTACAGCCACATTACTAATGTCTACTTGTTAGCATGTTAAATACACATGTTGTCTATTTTGCTCAGACACATCTTGAACTGACAATTCATAAGTTTACACATGTATATAAAAAAGTATTTTTTGGAACTGATCTAACCTTTACACCCATACCCAAAAGGCTTAAAAGCCTCAAGGATAGTGGCTTGTTTTTAGCTCAATTCCACATACTAACATTGTGCTAGTATTCTTTCAAATGCAGAAGAAGACAATACATTTGTAGTGTATTGATGGATTTTGGAAGCACACTGTCTAGTCTGTCTATACTGCAGAGCAGGGTGGGCTGGTTAATTGATATTAAACCAGAAAATGCTGGAATGCTGTCCCATTAGGTAATGCACAGTTCATGTCCCCAAAGGCTTAACATGAGGAACACAAGAAAAACTGACAACTTCTCAGTATTTTCCAAAAATCCCTAAGAGAAAGATCACATTTGTGCTACTGAAGTCCACACTGTGCTCCAAGCCTAGGAAAATAACCTCCCCAAATACATTAAGTATTTGACAGAGGTCAATGTCAAGTCTCTATGCATTAAGAAGTGACCACTTCAGACTGAAATGTGCTGTATCCTTTTCACGTTTATATTTAATCTTAGTTGTACATATACATGTCGGCCCTTTCACTTAAAGCAATCTTCATTGAATCAAGGTAACAGTATGCTCTGGATTATTCAAGACCCAGAGTATGGCACACTTTTCTGATCAGACATACTGCTAGCACACAGCTAGTTAGCAAAATTGCTCACAAAAACTGCACTCCACACTACCAGATATAATTTCACAATGATGCACACCTCAATGCATCAGAATGAAGATATACCCTTAACTACTTTAACTTTTTCAACGTTTAAATTAAGGCATATTCAAATATTCTCGAGTTTATACTGTCTAAGCTAATTCCTTGTGTAAATGACACCCAATAGAAGCAGAGAACAGAGCCAGTTACTCTTCTCTAATTTGCATAATCTTATAACAGCAAAAAAGCTTATATACTACCTTCGCTTAGTTTTGACCACCGCTGTAGTTTTCAAGGCAGTAGAAGACAAAATGAAGATTTGGTGATATAAAAAGTGTATGGAGAAACATAGAAAGTAATGCTTTAGGAGAAACATAGAAAGTAATGCTTTTTGTTTAGAGTTCAAGAAAGACTGCCCATGAAAAAACCCTCTACATTCAGAAGAACCGTGGTGAGAGGAGGCAAGTTATGAAATGGGTTGAATTCTGCTTCTCTTGAAGCCACATTACACCTTTTCAGTGAACTACTTCAGTGCTGTACCAATTCATGCTTTAAGTGGTACATTACAATTCCCAAATTGTTAAGAGTAATTTCAGTCGTAGGAGCCTCCAAATGGCATGCTATAAGTTATGGATTTTATTAGTATGGTCAAGGTATGAAGAGAGTTTGGAACTTTGATTATAAAATGCAACATCTTTCTCTGATCCTCTTGGCTAGGCTTTTCCTTTTCTTTTTCCCATTTTTTTCTTTGCTGTCTTCCATCTTTCTTGCCCTGATTTCTCTCATTAAGTCAAAAAATACCTAGAAAGAACAAGACAAGTGTCAGGACATGTGCATGATATTACACAAACCCAAGTCTGTTTCCGAGTTTTTATTTAGTTATTATGCCAAAAGGGTCTCCTTCATTTCCCTTTCTACAGTGAATAGTAATTGTAGAAGCTTGAAACTATGTTCTTCTGTAACAGAGTTCCACAGAAGCCATAAGAAAAGCAAAAATATAAAACATTGTAGTAGCACTTGTTGATATGCTCCTTTCTGTGCAACTACAGGGGCCCAGAGGCATGAATTTGGTACACCTAAATCCATGCTAAAAAGAAGCCTTTCCCCACTTTCAGAATCAGAATGATTCTTGTCTAATAGCCATTACAGCCTTTATTCGCTTACTAAAATCATGAGATACTACCTGTGTTTCTTAACCTATTTCTGCAAGAACACCTGCGTCCCATTTTGGAAATCAAGTGCACCTTTTAAGAACTACTGTTAAAAATACAACCAGGCAAGCTAAACATAGTTTGGTAAAATTGTAATGCAGGTATGAAGCCATGAGTCAGAAATGCTATAGGCCAGAAACTAGCAAATCAATCTTGCATGCGGCTCAACTGCAGAAGAAAATATCATCTTGCTTAAATGCCAGCCTTCCCCAACCTGGTATCCTCCAGATGTGTTGGACTACAACTCCCACCATACTGGCTGGGAATGGTGGAGTTGTAGTCCAACACATCTAGAGAACACCACGTTGGGGAAGTCTGCACTAAGCCTTAACACATGACTCAAGACTACAGAACCAGTTTATCAAGTTAGGAGTCAAGAAAACATCTAGGAAACAGTTGGCCATCATAGACTAGTCAATAACAATTCAGTACTGCATGGTTTAAACAAGCCAAGCTACATTTGGTGACTCAATTTTTAGCATCTTGAGATTTTAAAAAGGACTTTCCTGTTATGCAGTCAGGTTTGTATGTAGGTCAGAAAGGAGAGGTTTGCATATTAAACCACTAAGCCCCTTAACTTTCTGCCAAACAGATTTTCTCCAAGGCAAAAGCTAGTACTTGCAACCACAAAAATAGAGGTTCTAAAAAAGATCTCCAGGGTTATTTGGGTTGTTTTAAACAAACATAGGAAGGTTTTGCCCTTTATACCAGATCATAAAAACATGAGCAAGTTCCACCACTATTTTACACCTTATTTGGAAGCCATTTTTAAAAGATAATTATGCTGGTATTCTTCAGCTAGGATGTACACTCAAATTCTTTAACAGAAGAATCAGAAGAAATCATTTTGAAATCTACAGATTTCTCACATATAGATCTGACCTATTTTTCTCATAAGTGTTCTAGGTCAGATCTCCTGTGATGCAGGAAATCAGAACCCAAACAATGGCCTTACAGGGGAAACAAATTTACCAGCAACTATTACTCACACCTGACATAGGTTCAGTTCAGGCACAACAGTGCTGCTCCAACAGTAGTTTGTTAAAGTAGGAACAAGTGATGAGCTAGACCACCTCTCCTCTTGCATATCAACTTAAGATGAGACTTTCTGGTTTGTTAAATCATAATTTTTGTTCCGGCTATTGGGCGGTATAGAAATGTAATAAATAAATAAATAAATAAATAAATTTCTTGTGTCTGAGCTATGTTTAAGCATACCCTACGATTGTTTGCAAACCATAACCAAACTATGCTTTGTCCACGTGGTTTGTAGATAGCACTTAAAGTTTCTCAGTTCAAACATCATGGAAGCTGCAATTGAACAAACCAAAAGTCCTCTCAAGTTGGGCATGCAAGACAGTGTACAAGCTCATTGCTCTCCCTCACTTCAAAAAACTACAGAGAAACTCACTAGTGAACCATTCAAACTTTCCCTGTTTAGTTACCCATTAGAGCACTCATCTTGAACAGAATGAATGATCCACAAAGAAGTCAGTGTGGAACTCATTCATAGTAAGACTTGGCAAAAGATGTCTGAAAAGCAGGAAGAGACATTTATCAACATGCATTTGGAAGACGGTTTTTACCTTGTCAACATTAGCTCGCGTTTTAGCAGATGTTTCCACATAGTTAACATTCCACTGATCAGCTCTGTTTTTTGCTTCTTCTACAGAAACTTGTCTTTTGTCTTCCAAATCTGATTTGTTACCAACTAACAAAAAAGGAACATTCTCATCTTCTTTTACCCTTAAAATCTGCTCTCTGGAGAGAGAAAAAAGCACATTTTAGAGCATGCAATTTAGTCTTCTGACAATAAGTATGTAAGATTGTAGTTTAAGCACAATACTGCTGAAACAAACATATGTTTTTGCTACTACATTGTGCTAATCATACAGAAAAGTTGCAGATTCCCTGGCCAAAGAAAGTATAAAATTACTTACACACACACACAGAGAGAGAGAGAGAGAGAGAGAGAGAGAGAGAGAGCGAGAGAGAGCGAACACAAGAATCTCGTAAACCAGTAAGGATGAAGGCATGGGTTGCAGATATGCTGGTCCAGCAATGGACCAGCATATTGAAAGAAGGAAATAAATGGACCGTCTGGTTGAAAGAAGGAAATAAATCTGTCTTCCAGTGCAATCCGATGTGTGGGTGGCTGGGGAACGCTGGGAACTGAAGGGCTTTTTTCTGTACGGCACCCTTATTGGATAGAAATTTGATGGCACAGAGAGTGGCATTTGAGAGACAGCAAGAAGACAGGACTGGGGGAATTTATAATGAAAACTAACATATGAGTTTATTGCAAATATTACAAGTACACAAGATGGTAATGAAAAGGAAACCAAATGCATGAATGAGCAGCCTGACATCAATCCAGAAAATGACAAAGCAGAGCTAGACAGGAAATATAAACACTTATGGCGATAATTAAGTGGGAGATTACAATGATCTGGTAGTAAAATGGGAATATTTTGAAGTGGTATTGAAGCAGATTTCTACTTTACCAAGTTAAACCTCAAGTTCACATTAATCCAAACTAACCATATAGTTAGCCCATGACCTTCTCACCAGTCGTGTCTACTACTCTACCAAAGGTTACAAGTGCCTGCTTAACAGACTCATATGGACCCCTACATACAGGTCCTCACATTAGCTTTCCAAGCTATATAGTCAACCAAGAACCCCTTGCTGCTCAGCAGGAAAAACTTTGTGAACTTCCAATTCCTATGTTCTTATCTGCAACTCTGTATTAACAGAAGCATTAACAGAAGCAATCAGAAGATGCCCAGGTATGTTGGCAGCTAATACTTGGTGTTTGCCCTTGAAAATTGATCTGCATTATAAGAACTGTATTACTCAGCAGGCAAAAGCTGCACAGTAAGTACAATCAATAAAAATGCAGTATTAAGTCGCTACATTTCAGGCTATGCAACAACCATGTTGATTTGGGGGACCTTATATGAACAAGAAAAATGTGCACCAAGTGGTAGGAATCTATGAAGTGTGGCCATAAAGATACACATTGGCTAAATGGGTTGCTGAGTGCCAGGCTTACTTACCTTTCCCCACTGGTTTTGCCCAATTCCCCACCCCCCTTCACCCTTTCTTATCTTACATTTTTTGGACTGTGACTCTATCTGTTGCCTCATATACCCCCTTACTTCAGGCCTCTGCTTCTTCCCCTCTATTCCTATTCGGTTCTATCCCATGTTTGTGGCCGTGTTAGTGAGCTATCTGCATAACTCCATTTCTTGGATTTCTCCTTAACTCACCAATGTAACTGGTGAATAGGCTGACATCAACTGTGTGAACATGCAAATAAGACAGAGGAGGCTGATTGGTCTATTAGCTGGCAATATCACAACTGCCATTCACTCTACACCAAGAGCTTGATTATATTAGGCGTTTTTATTACGCCAGTCCTTTTACAACTTCATTGGCTGCCAGTCCAGGTCCGGGCCCGATTCAAAGTGCTGGTATTGACATTTAAAGCCCTAAATGGTTTGGGGCCAAGTTATTTGAAGGAACGCCTCCTCCCATATGTACCTGCCCGGACCTTAAGATCATCTACAGGGGCCCTTCTCCGTGAACCCCTGCCAAAGGAAGTGAGGCAGGTGGCTGCTGTTTTTATCTGGTTGAGCTTTTATATTGTATTTTGTACTATGGTTTTATACTGTTTTATACTTCGAATGTTTTTAATTTTTGTGAACCGCCCAGAGAGCTCCGGCTATTGGGCGGTATAGAAATGTAATAAATAAATAAATAAATACTAGAAGGAGGGCTTTCTCCGCTGTGGCACCCCGGTTGTGGAATGAGCTCCCCAGAGAGGTCCGCCTGGCGCCTACACTGTACTGCTTTCGTCGCCAGCTGAAGACCTTTTTATTCTCTCAGTATTTTAACACTTAATTAAAGTGAACCGCCCAGAGAGCTTCGGCTATTGGGCAGTATAAAAATGTAATAAATAAATAAATAATTTTAACTTAAATTTAAATTTTACTGTTCTAACTCTGTATTTTAATCTTATATCAATTTTGTTGCATGGTTTTATCCTGGTTGTGCTTTTTATACTGTATTTTGTAATTGTGCTTTTAACATGTTGGTTGTTTTATTATGGTTTTAACTTTTGTGAACCGCCCAGAGAGCTTCGGCTATTGGGCAGTATAAAAATGTAATAAATAATAATAAAAAAAATTAAAAAAAAATTGAGGCACTCTTCTGGTCTCACTTGGCTATATGGAAGTTTTAATTGCAACAAATTTCCATCATCATGAGGTACCAAGTATTACGCCACAACTAAAAAAAAGGGAGTAGCAATCAATCTTCATAGTTTAGTACAAGATTATTTCAGAACTATGGGGTTACAAGTCAAAATATTCCCAGCAGGAATGAAGCAGGTTAACATTCAGGGCCCCTCATTACTTTACTTCAGGATTAATTCAACATCACGAACTTTACCAATTTTGGAACAAGGTGTCATTACACACCACCACATATGTAAAAGACACTTTCCACATTATTATAGACCAGCATAGTAAGTCTCAAGTTTAATCCCATTTTTAGGCTATTTACCAAAGGAAGCTTTAGCAAGTCAACAAAGAGAGAAACTGGGAATATGTAATAATAATGATGAAAGATAAAACACTGAACATACAAACAAACTACAAAGAAGAAAGTAAGAGAACAGGCGCATAACACTGAGTCTCCACAATTCTTTAGCTGGAAAAGTGCGTGAAGATATCATTTCCCAAGATCTTTCTTGCAATGGTTCACTCTCCACAATGGGATGCAGAAGCATGAAGTGAAGCAGAGGCAGAGCTATGAAGAGTATCCTCTGTTGCAAAGTCAAGTTGACTGAGCAAGCATAATGCTTCCTCTATCATACTGTAGATACTTCCAGCTTACTAGGATATGTCCACTGCTAAGACACACTGTCTTTCCTCAGTGCCAATAAGCTTGTGGTTGTGATGCTTTCAGTAAGCCTGATGTTAGATCTTAAATGGCTGTGATTTTCTCATCACATCCCAGAATTTCTCTTGGCAGACTGAGGAATCTGCTTTATAGGAGCTCTGTTCAAAACTCAGAATCTGAGAGCACAAAATAATATAGCTATTAGGTATTAAACTTCAGTATTATGGTCTATTTCAAAAATAGGGGAAAATAGATTTCAGAGTTATAACATCTGGATCAATTCTCCAGACTTTTCAAGCTCTTAATAAGCAGTTTCTTCTGCAATGTACTTCACCTTTGTCATTCAGGATACTCTTGTTTTATAGGCTGGGTTGCTGTGACAGCAACTTCTTTAACGTGACCAAAGATTCTTTAATTGAGAGATTAGCTCAGTTAGGTCTGCAATATTTTTTTTTACAGTTTACCTCGCCCTCCAAATGTGCTCAGTCATTACCCTTCTAAATTCATTTTTTTTATATATTGCACCTACAACTTGGTGGACTTGGCAGCCATGCTGAAGCTATGTTTCAGAACAGGTTGACTGCTTCCAATCCTAACTTCTTCCTGGACATTTTCAGATCTCTTGGATTTGCTATGACTTGTGATCTCAAACATCTGATATGGAGAAAAACCAATCAAACTTGCACTACTAATATTGCTCAGAAAGCTAATGATTGTGAGGTAAACCAAACGCAGAATTGCGGACATCAGCTCTCCATTGGTTTCCCCCCAGCTTCCTGATGGTACCTCCCCCATGACCCCAACTCAGTAAAATGGTAAGGTGGATAGGCAAACTCATGCACAGCTAACTGGAGCAGTACTGCAGTTGTTCCATATATCTGCAAGTCTGCCTTCTCCTCCCAATTCACTTTACCAGCTCAAATGGGAGAATTACTACCACAAAGCCAAGAGAATGAAAATAATAAGCTCATATTTTCCTTGGAGATCTTTACCTTTCCCCACCTGTGTCCCTTTTCTCGACAAACGGAATTACAAACAGGTCAACTACACTTATGTAGAAGGAAGACTTGCATTAGCAGTCCTGCATGTCAAACAAAGCTCAGGATTCCTGATGTACAATAACTGTAGCTTAAGACAGTGTGGTGGCTAGAGTATCTGATCAATAAATCCCAGATTCGAATACCACACTCATCCATGAAGCTCATTGGGAAAGCTTGGGCCAACTGCTGCCTCTCAAGCTAATGTTGTGAAGATAAAGTCAAATGGGGGCTCTCAAAAGGAAGGGCAGGGTATAACGCAATCTATACACATTAAATCAATAAGCATCTTTTCACTCATGCCAACCCATTAGTATGGCCAAGTGTCTGCTCTCAGAATAGTTGGTCCATCATGACAGTTGAAGTGCCAGGAGACCTTTGGCTTCTATAAGCAAGTCTTTTCACAAAACCCTCTTGCAGACAGCAATGTTACCTCTGTATTTCAAGGCAGAGGACCTTGTGCCAGACACAAAACAACTCAACAGAACAAGTGAATGGTTGCACTGTACTTGTGATGTGGGTTTCCCTAAGTTATCAGAAGTAGAATTTAAAAGGACAGAAAAGTGTTTTTAAAAACTTATAATCATTCAATACAGCAAAAAGATGTTCAAAAAGTCACCAAAAGGTTTCTCTCACACATCCTATTACCTAAAGTCAGCTGTAGCGGCGAAAGATTCAAGCTCTGTAATAGAAAATACGCAGAGAAAACCCTCTCCACTTCGAAAATAGTTGTCTCTAATAGCAGCATAATCCTCCTGTCCTGCTGTATCCAATATATCTATCTGGACTTCTTCCCCATCAAGGACCACCTTTTTTCTGTAGCTATCTGCTTTGGTAGGTTCATAGTCTTCCACAAACTGTTAAGAAATGAAATAGTCAGTCGCATTTTGAAATGTAAACTACTGTTAGTGATTACAATCATCACATTTCTTGATCAAATTCTACCAAGAGCTTTATAGTATTTTCAGGGATTCACATACATTATCTAGTTATAACTCTCCCTGTGAAACAGCTTTCCCCAAACTGGTCCCCTCCAGATGTTTTGGACTACAACTTCTATCAGTCCCAACAAATATGACTGATGGTTAGGATGATGGGATTGTAGGACAAAACATCTGCAAGCACCATGTTGGGGTAAGCTGTTGTAAGGTAGATCAGTACTATTTTCCTCTATACTGCAGAAGGGAGGACTGAGGCTGAGAGAGAGTGGCTGGCCCATGGCCACCTAGTGAGTTCATGGCAGAGGTAAGAACATCCTGATCAAGAGCTCACTCTCAGCTACTAAGCTACACCAGCCCTCACAAGTAATTTTGGGTTGGATCCAGGCTTAGTCACACTTCAATCTCATTGAGTTCAATGGGTCTACTCTAAGCATGCCTACATATGAATCCAGTTCACTATTTAGTAATATTATTGAGGTTTCTGATTCACAAAAGTTTTGATACTGGTAACAAACTTCTACTAGCAGAGATCAAAGTAGCTGTAAGGTTTACTGCATTTTTCATTTTCAGTATCAGAATGAAAAAAGAATGAAACTTCAACAAATAAAAGCCGATTTAACACTTTAAGTATTGGTTAATTAAGCAGTCCTAATTAACTGTTCCCAAGTCAACAGGAGAGAACTAAATATGCAGGTGACACCATGGAGCTTCATAATGGCTACAGAGTTAATATGGAAGCTTTCCTGAAATAAAAGAGGCCACACTATTATGAATTCATGCCAGTGTGAATAAGAATTAACAACAACGAAAATATATATCAAGTAATCTAGAACCTTTGGTGTGGTCCTACCCTATCTTCCAATTTTCTCTGTGTTGTAGGATTTTCTGTCTAGACCTGTCTTCCCCAACCTGGTGCTCTCCAGATGTGTTGAACTACAATTCCCAGCATCCCCCAGCCAGCATAGCAGGCAAGTGCTGGGAGCTGTAGTCCAATACAGCTGGAGGGCACCAGGTTGGGGAAGGCTGGTCTAACTGTGTTTGGCTATATGATTAAAATAGAATACAATTATGTATTCTATTTTGGCTGAACTAATTTTTATTACATTCTTAACGTCATTTACAAAAGTACAGGTACAAACATAATGTTTGATTTAAAACGTACTGACAAGCTTGGTCATTGAAAAACTATTGCTCATCATCATTGGTCTCTTGCAGCCCTTAAACAGATTTAGCAGCAGCAAGGACAAATTCGTCATTTTTTAAATTTAATTTTGCTCCCAACACAAGTGCCGTTTCCCCCTATACAGCATGGCAAGGCATTCTTTAGCACTGGGGCTTTCCATTTAGATCTAGCATCCACAAAACAAAAGACTTAACAGTAAAGCAAGTCCTCAAATACTATGGTGCAATATTGAAAATATTGCAAGAACTAAATTAGACTGCTCAGGTAAGCTGAAACAGTTACCAAATCATTCTTGGCTCATACCTGCACAGTTTCAGTTATTGTCATAGCTGAACATTACAGAACTGAACAAAAAAGTAATGGTTTGACTGCCTGTTCACATAAGGCTTGGGAACACTTTTTTTTTTTAAAAAAAGTGAAAATAATGAACTTAAAACTCTTACCTCATCGTACATGAACTGTAGAGTTAATGCAGATTTTCCTACACCCCCACTGCCCACCATGATGACTTTGTGCAGAGCCAAAGAATTTTGGCTTTTGGGCTTATTTGCTGCCATTTTTGGATTGCAGATATTTCAGACAAAGAAAGGAAGAACCTGGAAGAAGAAAGATTTCTTGCATTAATAAGGATTTTAAAGGATTTGTGGCAAGGTTCATTTCTGTTCCGTAACTGAAACAAGAGATCAGTCAGCATCAAGCAAACAGATGGTGTGCCACATTGCTTATATTAACTTCAAAGGCAATATATATATAAAGACGTTCCATGCATAGCACTATTCCTTTCTTGGGAGCTGTGAGTTTGAATGCATGCATGAAGGGAGCAATCCTAATAACAGTAATTTCCCAAAATAAGGAATATTACACACTGAAATTGGATATTAATTTAAATTACACATCTGCGCACATGTACACAAAGGACATGAAACATTAGGATTTTTTATGGAGCCATTGTGCACACACTGCAGATCATGCATTGCTATATAACAGTAGGAAAATTAGCATCAGAATACCAACAGATTAATTTTGAATGCATATAAATCTTATTTTACCACCAATGTTTACAGAAAGGGACATTTGGTTTGTATACCATCCTCTAACAGTGGACAGGCAGACTAGAAATGGATAGCATCAAATGGAGAAGCTGTGCATTAGTGTAACTCTATGAATATATGCTGTATTTGTGCAGAATTCAGGACAGTGCAGATGGAACATACAGAGCTTTGCATAAGTTATTTACAGGTGCAGAAAGGGCATGATGGATATTGGTACAGGAGAGGCAACGTAAGTGCAACTCAGGCCTGGTCCAAAGTAGCTCACCACCTGAAGCGAATGACCCGCTGCCCCTGGCACCGCTCCCCCTACCTATGATACTAGGATTCTAATTCAAACTGGGGGCCCTGCAGTTGTGGGGAGGGGGGGATAGGACACTGAACTCAAGGACAGAATTATGAAGTATTTGGTTTGATTCTACATTTCGTTTATAGAGCATAACTGAATTAAGGAGGGGGGAAAAACTCCTGTTCCTCCTTTAAAAAACCAATTTCAGTTAGAGACCACTCTTATCCTGTCTAGCTAACTTACTGGCAGTGGCCTGGGATGGCAATGGAGAGGCTGTAGGATCCTGGTCTTTCCCCACCCACCCACCTGTCCCCTTTGCACTTTCCTTGAGCTCTTCCAAGGTCACTGTTGTGATCTTGGGAAGAGCAACCACTGCAATGATTTTCCAAGGACCATAGAACTGCTCTGCTCAACACCTTCTATACACAAAAACATTTTCAATGCCAAGTGTAAACCTCAATCCATCCCCACCTCTAACATCAAACACAAGAGCTTTAATTTGCTTTTATTTATCCATAACTACACAAACCAGGAACAAGTAAATAACTTATGTGCAAAACCAAAGCCAGTGGGAGAAACACAATTATCTCGCCATTATTTTTAAAAAGATAAATAGCCATGGAGGAAGCTGGCAGAGTTTACTCCTACAGGACAAATGGGGTGGGCGGGCGGCAGACTGCAAAGAGAGAGACAACATTGAAAACCCTCCCCCAGTGTATTTTTAGTCCAGTCTGCCCACTTGCACAGATGCTTATTTTATTTTATTTTATTGAAAAAGGAAATTCAGAAGAGAACAGATCACAGATCAGCCATGCCTCATCTACTTTGGCCCCAAGACATATTAGCTCATTGGGACAGTAAAGCACATGCTTAACTAAAACATCCTATGTTTTAGTTCCATTTAAGAATTTATTGCAATTTCTATTGGATACAGTTTATTCCAACTTGATTAAGATTCAAGGTGATCTTAATGGTCCTTACCGGAATTAAGGGAATAGCTAGCCATTTAGTTCAACATTAGGACTTAAGTACACTTAAGTTTTTTGCAGGCTGATCACATCAATGTTCATTCTGTGTTCCACAGAGCTTATTTCCTGGTAACCATGTACAGGATTGCAGCCTTAACCATGCAAGTTATATACATAGAATACAGCATTTCCAAGAAAACTTAGTATTTGTGAGGATAGATTAGGTGTAGCAGAGGTAGATAACTGCTTATTGCAAGGCAAGGGTTATACAGCACAAAAGATTATTAATGCCATGTTTTTTTAGGCTTGGCTGCTTACATATGCTTCCTGCTCAAATGGAATTCTTGGCTCATAAGAAGCCTTTCAGTATGCACATATTGTTGTTAAATTACTGATAACAGATTGATAGTACTGAAGTTTCTCTGTGGACAGCAAAACATACACTACAGGCAGCTTAGTACTGGGACTGCTTTAAAGCTCTGAAGCCGAGAGAAGTTTCCCACTCCTACAACAGCAATAGAGAAAGCAATACAAAAATTAGCAGTAGGGATTAGAAGAACAAAGTATAATATTAAGTGGAAAGAGCAAAACTAAAGCTAACTGCTATTAACTGTGTAGTTTTGGTGCAAGTAAAGAATTTAATATTGGCCAAAAGATTTAAAACATCCTGAGCACCACAGCTTTAGTTTAAGGACAAGTTTCTAGCCCTTATGAATACAATGGTTCTAAAGTAAATATGCAATGCTGGTGAGATCTAACAAGTCAGAGGAGGCAGAGGAGGATTTCAAGTGGTCAGTGGGATAGAACCTTTGCTTTACAGTCCCTTAATCTGCCCCAGAAGAAAATGAACAGAAAATGAACTATTTGTGAACCGCCCAGAGAGCTTCGGCTATTGGGCGGTATAAAAATGTAATAAATAAATAAATGAATATGGAAAATGTGCAAGCAAATTTACTGAGTTCCATAGTGCAGGTCAGGTCACATAATTCAGCTTCACCTGATACAACTCTCTGGGTTTTTTTTATTTTAAGGGCAGAGTATGGCAAGACCTGTCTATTACCAGTCTCCAAAGCAAAAGCATAAATATATTTCTTCGCTTCAGAACAGTCTTTCTAGCCAGCAGTCCCACTGCATTCTTGGTAGATTTTAAAGTCAAATACGAATTTGGTGAGCTACATTCAGCCCTGGGGGTAAAAGTCAGGTGCCGGGCTGTATGGTGCTCTTCTATGGTTTCTCTCTTCACCTTTCCTATCCCTACACTCAAAGTTTTAATGCTTGCTAACCCACATGGACCTGGGGTTTGACCTGTACTTAATTTGCAACACAAAGGGCTAATGCTGCAGCAGCTACAAACATTTTAAAACAAACAAAACCTGAGAGATGTTAAAAGCTCTCTAAAACTTGTGAGCCACCTTGTATGCCTCATTAGGGTAGAAAGATCGGAAATAAATGTTTTAAAATAAAAATAAGTAATCTTTTCTAAACTGAAAACAGGCAATCTATAGTTATAAGTAACGCTGTGAAACAACTCCATGAGCAAACATTTAGATAAAAATAAAAAATAAAGCTTCTGTATGACTAAAAAAGGATAAGATCGCCATTTAGAAGATTAGCTTAAGCCCTACTTACTTTATGCAGGTGAATACCTTGGGATTAGCACACTGCCAAATCCAGATATGTTCAACAGTTTGTTAAAAACCTTGCATATGATCCAGAAAGAATCAAAGCTAAGGCTTTCTCAAAACATACAATGCTACTCTAGGAATCTTTCTGAAATCCAGACATTACCAAACCAGGTAACAGAAAGAACTATCATCAGCAATATAGTAATTAAAACCAATGCTCTACTCTTAGCAGCCTGCTCTGCAGTCTGAGGATTTAGAGACTTGTGGCAATTGTAAGAGCTAGACAAAGCACTCTACACAAGGCGACACTCATGAATCATGTAACAAGATCTGAAAAAGAGATCAGTTCAAAGGTGGGGAGAGAATACCATCACTAGAACTACCCCAATCAACAGTCGTTGGCGTGTTGGCCAAACTGGACACTCCGGGTTCTTTATTGTTATACAACCCAG
Source organism: Elgaria multicarinata webbii (assembly GCF_023053635.1). Classification (NCBI taxonomy): domain Eukaryota; kingdom Metazoa; phylum Chordata; class Lepidosauria; order Squamata; family Anguidae; genus Elgaria; species Elgaria multicarinata. Next base: position 66,008,199 of record NC_086171.1, read on the forward strand.
AGTTAACTCTGTTGTTTTACCCACAAACAATCCAGAGTGTCTGGATTCAGATGACATACTCACAAACTACGATCGGGGTAACTGAAGGTTATTTACAGAAAGCAGAAGCACACATCTGGACAAATTTGCCGCCATAACATGCAAACTAGTCCATAGTTCTCCTGTGACTTGAATAGTTGAAACATGTTAATAGTTTGATAAACAGAAGTTACTTTTAAGGTTACCGGAATCACATTTTGAATGGAAGAAGCCTGCCCCTTCACAACCATCAGCTACAAACTACCCTGTGTTCTGAATTGGACATCCTTACACTTGCAGAAACATGGACATGCCCCACCTAGGCATGTTTAACATGACCGTTTCAAAGCCTTCACTTCTTTTCCATTTTTATTTTATTTGTGTATTTATATCCCATTTTCAACAAGACATCAGGCAACCTCACATTTTATTCAGCAGCCCAAATACATGTTGACTACAGTACATTCTAATGTGACACATGAGAGAGAGCTGTGCATTCACAAATGCTCAAAGCCTCACCAAGGAACTGCAACTCCTTGGCTCATACCCACCAGATGTCTCCATTACATGCTATGTGTTCATTGCAATAAACACTGCTTTATTCAAACTACAGTATAAGTGGCTATGAGGCAGCCTTCCCCAATCTGGTGCTCTTTAGAAGTGTTTGACTAAGACTCCCATCATCCCCAGCCAGCATGTTCATCTTTATCAGGTTAGCTTGTACTTCCTATTGCCATGATCAGAAAATAGAATTTTTCTTGCAGCCTAAAAATGCCTGACAAACTTTGATAATAGCAAATCATACTCTGCAAGTAGAATTACAATTAGATACCTGAGCATACAACTCTCCCTAATAACTTGAAAGTCATTTAAGTGCTGGAAGAGACAACAAACACAAATTTATACAAATTAAAGCACAATATTTTTTATTTTTTTCTTACAAACTGAACATTTACTGGAATATCACAGTATTACGTATTACATTTCTTAGACTTTGCCTGCACACCATCACAAGAAATCCAAGTTTAGAATACACACATGTAAGTGCTAAGAAGCTTAGAACAATTTGCTCATGTTGTTGCTAACAGGTACACACTGCAACACGTTTTATAGATGTATTTTTAGCTTTGAGATAAGTTTCATGAGAATATTTTGCTTCACACACCTCCAAGGCCCAGTATATGTTAATACATTGTAAATTAGATTAAGAAATGTTTTAATGTGCATTTATTTCCACCTGCAAAGGAATGTAGATCTCTAGGTAGTTATAGCAGAATGGAACTGATGTCCGATTCCCAGCTATTTAACAACAGCAACAAAGTACTCTGCTCCACCCTAAACTACACTGCTGAAAAAAGAAATGCTTGGGAGCGTGGAGTAACCAGTAATGGATTTTTGTCTAGAAGGATTGCGAGTCTATTCAGTTGTGGGCCCCAAAACAAATTCCTGGGCTTAGAATTCTTTAATTCTATGTATTTTGCAACTGGCTGTGGTTGGTGGATCTTGGGGGTTCTAGTAAAAGCAAAGTAGATCCTACAAGCCTGATGTCTGCCCACCCCAGTTTAAAATTCATTCTATCCAATTAAAAATCATTATAGTTGACAATAAATACAATTTAGTACATTTTTTCCAGGTACTAAAGGTCTTTTATGCTAGAAGTAGTTTATTGCCAGAGGGACACAAATAAGGTCCATTACAAATAGAATTAAATGTTAATCCTGAAGTAATGTCTTATTCCAGACTGGATTTTTGAAGTTAACCCTAATTCATTTGAATTCACGGAAAACAAATCAATTTCATACCGGTGACTCTTTTAGGAAGTTCTGTATAAGGAAGTTGGAGATGTGGTACAGAAATAAGACTCATGGACAGAACCTTGTTGATAAGGCCTTGACTATTTCAAATGACAGCATAACTATGAAGTCAGAATGTGGCCTTGAGCCAAGTGACTCTTGCTCTGACTGTGAAAGCTTTCTATAAAAGTAGTGACTTAGTAGCTATGAGGACAAGTGGGCCATTTAACAATTCATAATCTCAACACTTAGGCAGCAGTTGGCCTTCATCTAGATACCTATCCTTTCTCTAGCAAAAGAAGAGCTTCCCACACTCTTTGTTCAATGCTGCCTGCTCTCATCTTCTTTGCCACACCCCACACAGATGAACTTTGTCATACAAAAAAGGAGGGCCAGAGCACTACTTAGGTTCCTCAAGGAAAAAAACAACGGAAGCAAAAAACATTAAAGAAATTTAGTATTTCCTAATGCTTCCCTGGTGCCAACAAGAGACATCTAATTTCCACTGCTTAATCCAATCACACACATTGGCTGGGTTCACACAATCACAGAGACAAAATAAGACACAGTGGCTTGTTTTCCCTCTCTGTGCATGGTCGCGAACCATTAATTAGCAGATTGTTGTGACATCCAAACCCGGTAAGGGTGGGTTGCTGGGGTGGTTTACAAACCAATGGCTTGTCATTTAACACACGGCTGGAAGGAAAAATAATCCTCTGTACTTATTTTCCCTCTGTGATAGTGCAAATCTAGCAATCATCTCACATTAGGTGGACTCATACACACCCTCCCTCACACATTAAAATCACACAAGGGGGCCCTGGGTGCTACCCCACACATCCAACCATCATGAGAAGAAGCCTCACACAAAGCCATATGCATGTAGAGCGTCTCCATACATGGGGTGATCCAATCACCCTGAACCCTCCTTACATGGAGGAATTCTATTCAAATACAGTGGTATGTAAGTAGGGCTCCTTCTCACCATTGCCAGACCATTAGTGGGTGGGATAACCCATGCAACCCCCTCACGCAAACAGTTAACTTGAGGGAGTCTGTCTGAACTTCCTTATTGAGAACTCAGGTTATAAGGTACAAAAATGGGGAAAGGATCAGGACATTGGAAATATGAAAATATTGGATAAACTGGAGAAAAGTTTAAGCGGGGTATGTGGTCTTAAAATACTTCCTTACATCCTCCCCCATATAACTCAAAAAACAGGATTTGTTTTATAGTGAGCTCACTACAAAAATATTAAGGGGATGAACATTAATCTAGCATACTTCTCCAAGTTTCTTATTCAAAACAGTCTTGTTCTCGTGGTTGTCAAGACTAGGCAGGGTTAGAAGTTAAGCACACCATTCTACATGAAAAACTAGTGGTGCGGAAATGGTTAAGACTTCCATATAATGTAATGTAATATAATATAATATCATAGGTAGTACTGTAAACTCCCTAACCTGTGTCCTCCAGTTGATCTAACTACAACTTTCATCAGGAATGATGGGAGTTGTAGGCCGACATCACTTGGAGGGCCTCAGGTTCTCTACCCAAGCTTTAGAAGGTAAATAGCAAAGGATAGCCTCATATTTATCGAAGTGGCATGTTTTCTGACCAATGCTCTTGAGTATTTTGAAAGAAAGTACCAGTAATTTTTTTGGCCACTCAAGTACCTGCTGCTGGAGACTCCACAAGGAGTTTTGAATCATTTATTATTACAACACAACTAGATGTTGACAAAATTTATGGTTTTGCAAATATTTTCAAAGCAATTAAATATTAGATACAGAAAGTGGTATGTATTTTCCACTGTCCCAATTGTGCAAGTGAAAATTGTTTATGTCTTAACATTCAAACAAAAAGATCTCTCATTTCACTCACAATTAAAACACATCAGCAATTAAGCACCCCACTAACTCTGATTCATATAGTTTGTTTTTTCTCAACAAATCTTGTATCTAAGAGTTCTAGGAAGAATGAGCAATCCTTTTATAGTATGAATGAGCTGTTCAGGTATGTTCAAAGTAACTCAACTGTCTTAAGTTATATTGGCTATGTGCCAATATAGCTCCTTGTGATAAATGCTGAAAGCCTTTGCATATATAACTGAAGTCCAGTCTACAGATAGATGTTTCACATAGCAAATCCATAATACATAAACTGCTCAAAATAGCTTTCCCAAACTTAAACTGGCTCACTTCTATGAAGGGAAACAGATTTAAAGTTCCAAATTACATGTCTAAGGCCAAGAAGCACAACGTAAGAAATCCTTAAAAGCTCATAAACCTTGAAATTTTGATCCCAATCATCCTGTTCTTATGATGGCTTTGGCTTAAGTGAAACAGCCTAATACACACTGCAAACCTATACATATCTAACCTCAGATAAGTCCGACTGAATTCACCCAGGTAAATGGGTATAGCACTGCAGCCCAAGTAGAATAACAAAAATGGAGCTGTTCAGAAAGTTCTATTTCCCAAGAACTACAACATTTATTCACAGAAGAAGCCATCTAAATTGCTACCATCCCGACCCTAATAGCTAAGTACTCAATATGCAATAACATACTACTCTTAATTTGGGTAGCAATACAGTGGGGAAAGGACAAACAGGAAGTTTTCCCTGCAGACCCTCTGGACATCCATAGCTGAGTCTCAGCCAAAGACCTAGAACCTGTCTTTGCATTACTGAAATTTAATCCTAGAATATTAAGCAGTCAGATACATTAGATGGCTTTCAAAGGGATTAAACAAGTTAATAGAAGTTAGGCCTATAACCAAATATTAACCATTATAACTAAGCAGAACCTCCATATTCACAAGCAGTGTGCCTAAGACCAGATGAACGAAGCAGACAACAGCAAACGGCTCTCGCCTTCGCACCCTGGCTGTTAACTTCCCAGAAGCATCTGGCTAGGCGCTGCTAGAAATAGGACACTGACCTAGATGGGCCCTCGGTCTGATCCATCCGAGCTCCGTCTTTGTTCTTTGGAGCACCGTACGGAGTGCAGTCCGGCTGCCCCCCACTAGCGAAGGGCAACCACCAAGCCCATCAATCTAGTCTCAGGGACAGGAAGGGCTTCCGGCCGGGCCCCAGCACCTCTCCTCGCAGTTCAGCACTGCGGATAGACAGGACAGCTGGGGAGAAAGAAACGGGAGCGCAGACGGAGCATCCGAGCCCCCACAGCCCCCCCCCCCCCGCCTTTAACGCTGATAAGCCTCTATGCGCGGCGAGCAGAGCTGCCCCCTAATCCGCCCCCCCGGCCTGCTAGCCAGCCGCCCCCGCAGCGACGCCGGTCGCGCCCATACAGGGGCACGGCAGGAGGGAGTGTCACGGCGGCCCGTCCCAGAGACAGAGAGCAAGGGCAGGCGAGCGGGGAAAGGAGCGGCGGGGAGAGGGCGAGCGGAACAGCCACAGCCTTCCTCAAGCGCGGCGAAGGGCTCCTTTGGCCTCCTAGGGAACGAGGGAGAGACACACGCGCGCGCTCTAGCCGCACTGGCACTAGGCCCCCTTCCCCCGCCATAGCCGCCCTCCCTCAGGCACCGCGCACAAGCTCACCCGGTCACACCTCGCCCGGCTCTGGTAAGCTCGAGAGGCACCGCGGGCGGGCGAGAGGGTTGGAGGGGCGGGCGGCGGAGCTCACCTGTCGAGGAGGGGCCGAGCCCACTTAGGGTGAGGGGAGGGAGGAGGGGAGGAAGCGCCCGCACGCACCGGGAGTGGCTGGCAGGGAAGCGCACTCGGCCTGCGTCTGCTTCTCTCGGGCTCCGGGCCGGCGGGGGTAATGAGGCGGCGGCGGCGCCCCCTCAGTGGCTTGCTGGCAGACGCGCTCTCGTCAGCCACCCAGCTCCTCCTCCTCCTCCCAGAAGGAGAAAAGAAAAGAGGGCGAGGAAGGAGGGGGGAAGGGGGTCGGCTGCGGACGGGGCGGGGCCCAAAGCGCGCCTCCCGAGGGGAGGGGCCACGGCGGGAGCGGGAGGAGGGACCCAAAGGGGCAAAATGGGGAAGGGCGCGGCTCTTGGGCATTCGGCGCCCGGGGGTGGGCGAGTCGCTTTATTTCCATAGAGGAAGAAAGAGGCCGAGTGACGCGCAGGCTGGTTTTAAATGGAAAGGCGCCATTGGCTGTGGTTCGAAGTGGTGCCACTCTAGCCCTGCAAACTCTATGGTGAACGCCCCATGCTAAATATAGGGACATAAGACGACGAGTCCTTCCTTCTGGAGCGCAGCAAAGGCGTGTGTGGTCCGGCGTTCAGTTCACGCGGTGGCCGCCGGCCATGTAGCGCTGGGACGTCCGCGTGCTTTGCGTGGGGAACTGGCTTTAAAAAAGCATTTTTATATCGCTTCCTGGCCATAAGGACGCCTAAAGTCATCTATAAGATAAGTTAAAATGAAGCTTTTGAAATCGAAAGGTGCTGTTAATAGTAACCAATACTGTTTAATACCAATGAGGACGTCAATGAGACCTTAATTCCTTTTTCTCTCTTAGACGTCTCCTGTTCGAAAATAAAGGGATGAGTCCTGGCCAAAAAAAGGAGGGATGTTAAGTTTGCAATCTTGAGAGCGCTTGCTTCTAAGTAAGTTCCACTGACTTCTGAATAAATACATATGTCATTGAGGTGTTAGACTGCAATTATATATTTTTAAATTCTTTATTATTGTGTTGTATATTATTATATTGCATTCACATTTAATCTAGAAATAAGTTCATTGATTTAAATAAAACTTACATGGAAATAAGTGTAGTAAACCTGCCTACAACCAAGCTGTGTGGCTAATCACATGCATACATGTATGCTCCTAAATAGCCATACTTAAATGTATGTCCCACTGACCTTAATGGGATTTATTTCCTAGTACGTATGTTTAGCGTTGTATCCTATGATTCCCCTTTTTCTATTGGCCTGTTTTCTAGTTAGGCCTGGTGCCATGTCACTAGGTAAGCAGGGCTGGCATCAAAGATATGCATGGTTGGGACCTGCCCAGGGCCCAGCCAGGGCCCCAACAACAGCCATTTGGAGTTGCTCATCCTATTCACCATTGCAACCCTTGCCTCTTGCTCTGTTCACTTCGCTCTTGCTCTGGCCCAGACAACAGTGGTGGTGAGAAGGAGCAGCAGTTCCAAGTAAGTGGTAGCAATTATGTGAAAGAGGGTGGGAAACAATAGCAGCTGGTCACCATGGTAGTGAAAACCTGGAGCCAACACCCTGACCAAATGTCAATGGCTGAACGAGAAGCATGAAGGGAAAGTTTAGGATTGCAACCTCCTAACTTCACAGCACTTACTTCTGTGTAAGGATGGACAGAAGGAAGGATTAGGCAGCAAGAAGCGACCAGGAGTTGGAGAAATTTGTTGAATTTTAAGACTGACTTGGAATACCATCCTCCCGACCAGGTTAGAAGCCGCACCAAACCATCGATTTCTAGTCCACAAAGGCATGGATAGATGCAAGTCCAAAGAACTTAGCAGAGCTACAGACTGTGAACACTGCAGCGGCCTTAGTGAAAGGCATGGAAAAAGATGTTGGGAATGTATTCATTCCTTGTTTGTATATTTCATTTTCACCAAGAAAGTTAAAAGTGCAATGTCACCTTTATGATAGTATTGCAAGCCAGACTAAGAAAGAGTGACCTGCCTAAGGGATTCATAACTTATTGGAAACTGGGATCTGATTTTCCTACTCACAAACCCAACACTGGCCTAGTAGGCTTGGGTCCAGGTTATCTGAAAGACCGTATTCTCCCTTACGAGCCTGCCTGTCCTCTGAGATTTTCAGGTGAGGCCCTTCTCTCGGTCCCACCACCATCACAGGTGGGAACACGGGAGAGGGCCTTCTCAGTTTCTGCTCTGGAACTCCCTTCCCAGGAAAGCTAGACTGGTTCCCTCCCTGGTGCGTTTCCGGATCCAGGCTAAAACTTTTCTGTTCCAGCTGGCCTTTTGGGGGTAGTCTGGACCTCAGTTTATGAAATGTTTATATATAGGAATTATTTTTTAAAAAAATATCCATGTTTTAAATGTTCTAATACTTTAGCATGTTTAATTATTTTTATATCCTCTGTTTTTAACTACATGTTTTAATTTGTAAAGCTGCCTTGGGTCCCAGGATTGGGGAAAAGGCGGGATATAAATAAATATAATAATAACAACGCTTTTTGTGGCAAGTATGGTACAAATGAAATGCAAAGTATGAAATAGTATATTGCACTACATATGTAACTTTCCATAATTTGATGTGATTTTGCTTCTCCATGGGACAGGCAACAATGTGGCATTTGAGAGGCATGCAGGAGTATACTATAGCAAGGCCCACATTCAAAACTCCACTGCCAGTGCCATTTATGGCATCCCTGCCATAGCTAGCACTGTTCATTAAAAGTATCTTGCTCTAACTTGTCCACCATACTCATACAAGTTCACCTGTTTGCAGCTATGCCACAGTAACCGGACCTGAAATATCTGGGGTTTGATCCAGATATAGTAATAAACTAGGGTCACTGAAATCAATGGGGCAAGTAATCATGACTAACTTATGTCCCATTGATTTCAGTGGATCTACTCTAATTATGACTAAATCCTGACCACAGTTATTTAATCGCTTCTTCCAAAATCTTTTCTTTTGTATAGACAGTTCAATGTGTAGTAGTTTTTTTTAGAAGAACTATTCAGGAGAATGCAAGAGCCATTGTTAGAAAATGAAACATTGACTGTGCCCAGCCATCCAGAAAAAAGGAAATGGTAGGTTGGGAGTGACCTTGGGGACTAAATGGGGTGGAGACTGAGGAGAAGTCTTTTGCATGTACTATCTTGTGTGTAGGTTTTTTGGGTGTTTGTGTATGTTTTGGTGGGGTGGTGCAGTATGTCTGTATGTTTTGCCATGGTGGGGGTTGTTTGGGGGGGGTGTCTGTGTGTGTCTGATTATCTCCAATTTGTCTTCCCTGAAATGGCTATCTTGTGCTTTTTGAAGATGAATATACATTTTGGCGTTTTGCAATCAGACCCCACTTCTGTTTTGCACTCAGTTTCTTGGCCAAGTTACTTGTCTCTGTGCCTCATCAGTTTGCTTTCTGCATGTTTTAGCACAAAACTAGGTTTCCTAGTGTGGTCTTGTATTTTGGACCTCAGTCCCCTCAGGTCTGCTTGTTCTTAGGTAAGTAAGTTTTCTTTTAGTCTCACCCGTTTGCCTTCTGAAAAATAGGTGTTTTGTGACTGGCCATGGTAGCCATTTTGTGAATGCACCCACAACATTCCCTCATACTTCCAAACGTGCCCACCAGGCCGGGGACCCCTGCTGTAAGGTTTCTTGAGAACAGCTGTTAATTACCATGTTTTGATACATTAACGCTGCGAATCTTTGCATAACAAAGTCCTACAACTCCCAACATTCCCCAGCCAGCCCTAAACCTCTGAGAAGCTTTCATTGGGGACAACCACCTAGATTCCCCAATCCATTATTTCTATCTGTTTGCCATCCCTCTGATCGTATGTTCTCCTATGTACTATCACCAATTAAATCCATCATGTTTAAATAGAAACTATGTACTGGTTTGGGTGGATCTTTCTAGACTCAATTATCTCACAACAGTGTCTTTGTAATTTGGCTAAGCTACTAAAAAAACAATAAGCATAGCCTTGGGAGGTGTAGTGCAGAAGCAGATTGAAAAGCTGAGTAAATTGTAACCTAGTAATTAAGGCATAACTCTCTAATCCAGAGTTACTACAGGTGGCTGGAATTACTGAATAAAATGTTTTTGAGCACAGTGGTAAAGCTGAAGTAATTAAGTACTGGAACACAGGAAACTGTTTTACACTGAGTCAGACGCATCCTCCACCCAGCTCAGTACTGGCAGCAGCTTTCCAGGGTTTCAAGCAGGAGTTTTCCCCAGCCCAACTTGGAGAAGTGAGGAATTGAACCTGGGATGTTTTGATGCGAAGCTTGTGCTGTACCACTGAGGTCTTGTCCCTAATTTCAAATTACCAGTCATACTTGGGGTCACAAAGTAAAAAGAACAATAAATATCCCCCTGCCCCCCAAGTGATGACAAGAAAGGTGTTAGAAGCTGCCCTTTTTTCTTTCTTTTCTTTATTATTTATTTATTGCATTTTTATACCTCCCAATAGCCGAAGCTCTCTTTTTGGTGAGTCTATTGCCTTTGCTCGCATTTGTTGTTATATCACTGCTCCTCCTTTGTGATTGTTCACCTTTGTTTCCCATCATCAATTTCCCGTCCACCTTCAAGTGCTTTGTTTTCCCTGTTCCCCACTTTGATACTAGTGTTTCTCCTTTCATTTCCTCTAAATCAGGGGTGGGTCACTGTAGGACATCTGGGGGTGAATTCTGCCCTCACAAGCTGTACTCTATGGGGCACCACACAATTCATGGGGTACACCCCCAAAATGTTTAAAACGGGAGGGGTGTGTGCTCAGTTGCTGTACAGAGTGCTATAAGGTTTAAATTTAGCTTGTTTGCAAAACAAATTCCACCCTTTTAGCACTCCATAGCCACTATGGACACTTTTTTTTTCATTATAGTTATTACTACTGCAACTATTTTAGTTAGGGGCATGGTGGGCAGCAGAGGCTTCGCTGGAGGCATGTTCTGCACCCCTGCTCTATAACAATGGGAGCAAAGCACTGCAGTCTCATGCTGTACATCTTGTATCAGCTGTGTGCTGCATCTTAAACGATATACCAGTGAAGTCAGAGGGCCTATCTCCTGCACCGGTACACAAGAGTTAGGTGACCTGTCCACACTAGTGCAGTTTTGTACCATATATGACATTACATGGAGATTGGCAGGATAAAGGAGTGGCGGAGTTAGTCACAATCCTAATAACACTCACAGGTGTGATTCCATTTACTGCTCACCCCTCACTATTTACGGCCACACAATTCTTCATACATAGAAATGTAAGTCAAAACCATCATATTAGTCTGAGGTTCAGATGGACAGAGGTCAACAGTATCCTCTTCTTGGAGGTTACTGATTATCTAGACCTATTCCAGTCTGGGTTCCGATCTGGTTACGGGACTGAATCAGCCTTGGTCGCTCTGATGGATGACCTTTATCGAGAGAGAGACAAGGAGAATGCAACCCTGTTAATCCTGCTTGATCTCTCATCGGCTTTTGATACCATCGACCATGGTATCCTGGATTGACTCCGTGGGATGGGTATCGGAGGCACTGTGTTACAGTGGTTCTGGTCCTACCTACGGGGTGTTTTCAGAGAGTAGCATTGGGTGACAAGCCCTCGGCCCCTTGGCAATTGAGCTATGGAGTGCCGCAGGGCACCATCTTGTCCCCAATATTATTTAACATCTATATGAAGCCGTTGGGAGCGGTCATTAGAGGATTTGGAGCTAAATGCCATCAATATGCTGATGACATGCAGCTCTATCTCCCTGTGACAACTGAATCAGGTGAGGCTGTGCAGGTCCTGGACCAGTGCCTAGACTCAGTAATGGGATGGATGAGGGCCAATAAACTGAGACAGAATCCTGGTAAGATGGAAGCCCTGTGGGTGAGTGGTTCCCGAGTCCGGGAGACAGGCTCATTGCCTGTTTTGGATGGGGTTGCACTGCCTCTGAAAGAACAGGTTCGTCGTTTGGGGGTACTCTTAGACCCATTTCTGTTGTTGGAGGCTCAAGTAGCCACCACGGCTCAGAGTGCCTTTTACCATCTTCGGTTGGTTCGCCAACTACAACCTCTCCTGGACAGGGATAGTTTGGCCATGGTAGTACAAGCATTGGTAACCTCAAGATTGGATTACTGCAATGCTTGAGGCAGCTCCTGCACAAAGAAAACAAATTCATGAAAGATTTTTCCATTCATTTAAACCACTAATGTACCGTGAGGTGAAATTATGGCCTCAAACTGTGAACTCCTAGGATAGGTGTTGTGTTTATATGCGCAAGAGAAATTTCTATAGAAACAAGGCCTCTGGGGCTTTAGGTTTTAGGCGTTATGATTTGAAACTGAACAGACTTTTCCCCAAGCACTTTCACATCCTCTTCCGTTCAAGTAATATTGAAAATTTAGTGTGTGTATGTTCTTGCTGAGGAGTCATCACCTTCAATTGCTTCTTTTAGCAATGAACTGTTGAGATATGTACTTCTTAATTTTTGGCTAGCAAATCTCCCCTAAAATACTTTTGTTTGGACATTCCCACCCATTTTCATAACTTCTTGGCATTAAGATCTGGAAGATTCTGCAGTGTCCCTTGTTGAACGAAGAATGGTGTTGCTTAGGAGCATCCCATACTGACACATTAATTCCCCCAAGGCATTTGGCAAAAGTGAAAAGTGAACTTGTATTGTGCCACATAATGGTCTCAGCCAGCCTCCCACCCATGTTCCCCAGCAACTGGTGCACACAGGCTTACTGCCTCATATACTAGAGGTAGCACATATCCATTAGGGCTAGTAGCCATTGATAGCCTTCTCCACCAGGAATTTATCCAACCCCCTCTTAAAGCCATCCAAATTGATAGCCATCACCACATCTTGTGGTAGTGAATTCTGTCGCATAACTATGCACTGTGTGAAGAAGTACTTATTTTTATTTGTCCCGAATCTTCCACCAATCAGCTTCATGGGATGACCCCAGGTTCTAGTATTAAAGGAGGAGAAAAATGTCTCCCTATCCACATTCTCCACACCATGCATAATTTTGTACACCTTTATCATGTCTCCCCTTAGCCTCCTTTCCCCCCCAAGCTAAACAATCCCAGCTGTTGTAACCCTCCCTCATAGGGGAGATGCTCCAGCATCTGGGGTATGTCTGGGAACGTTCCTACCCTATCCAACTTCGACTGACACAGTAAGTAACCTCGAACCAGCCTGATCCTCTGGGGATAGGGCTACTATGCTTACTTGGACATTAAGTCCCATTGAATATAGCGGGCCTTCTGAGTAAACATGCGTAAGATTGGGCCAGACGAGTTCAAGGATGTGCAATGCTATAAAGCTATAGCCATTTTTCACCTTGATAATTATTGTCTTCTGCCCTTTAAATATCTCCAGACAGGATTTTGAGAAAAATTCATCAAAATGATGTAATTGTCACAAAAAATCAATACCAATACAGATGCTCCTAACTTGTTGCTAGGAAACACTAATCCGTTTGGCAGTCTCTTGCTAAGTTGCAAAGAAATTGCTCCTGAAATCCCTGCTGGTGATGGGGAAAAGTCTTAATAAACTGGAACAACTACAACATATTGAAGAAAGCATTATTTTTCCACTCTGCTGCACTTAGCTAAACAGGAGAGTGTTCCTTTCATCTGTAACAATAAATTGGACAATTGAGCCAAGAAGAAACCAGATTAAGGAATGGCCAAAAAACATACTATTAGGAATAAAAGTAAAATCATGCAGCCACTAATTAAAAATGGTACTGATTTTCTCCACAGCTGTTAAAAACTTTCATACTGACTTTGTTTATACCTGCAGGGTATTTTTTTAAAATATTTTTTATTGAATTTTGACATTTTTAACAACAGGCAACAATATAAACAAAGCCTAATAAATATATAACTGCACACGGATGTAGAAAAGCATAAGTAGGACGGAAGGTATAAGAAAAGATGTGGGACATAGTCCCCTCAAAAAATAAAGGATTCACAGTTCAAACAAAAGAATTATGAGCTAAACAAGAAGCGTAAAGAAATATAACGTCGTAGGGATTGCATCTATAGTGCAATCCCAGGCATGCCTACTACAAAATCAGACCAATTGACTTCAATGGGCCTTACTCCCAGGTAAGGCTGTTTAGGATGGCAATCTAAATATTACTCATTGATGCTGTTTACATTGCTCATTCCCATACAGCGTCTGACTGTATTTGTTTGGCCTTGTGTTTTACTGAGATGCTTCTTTTTACTTTCTGCAACCACAAACAATTGGAGATAGCAATGTGTAAGCTGTTTTTTAGTATACTGTTGCTATTTTACATATTTGCAATGTGCATAGTTGCCTCTAGTACATTCTAATTACACTGCAAATGGGGATTTTTAATGGCAGCCAAACAAAATAAAAGTGGACCCTTATGACTGGGAACCAATAAGACAATTAACGTCTCAAGATGCCAGGCTTAACAGTGTAATCCTATGTCTACTCAGAAGAAAGTCTCATTAAGTCCAATGGGACTTACTCCCAGGTGTATATAAATTTCACCCTAAATCACCTTTGAGCTCTACTATACTAATGACATGAATGCTTAGCACTCTCAAAAGATATCTGTAAGCCAAATAAGTATTTGCATTACAATGTGAAGGAAGCATTTGTATTACAATCTCAAGGAAGTCCTTCTTTAAGCATGATATGGGAAAACAAAATAAGACTCCTGTAGCGCCTTAAAGATTTTTACCACAGATATCTGCCCCTCTTCGCAGGGATATTGTTGCTTTCACATTTCGTATAGAGATGCTCTGATTGCTCTTTGGGTCCTACACTTACAGGACTGCTGACAGCTACACTGCTCTGCCTCAAAATCATCCCTTGCACAGTACAACCGAGCCACGTGGGAGCTCAGAGGGCATGCTCACTCAGCTCACACTTACTTCTTTAATAGTGCTGGGAGAATGAGGCAATTTAATTTCTTTTTGTGTTCCAAACACAAGATCATCACAGCAGGCTTGTAAATAGCTATTTGCCTGGTTGCCTACAGCAAGTAAAATTGCCTCCAGGCAGGTGATCAGCCACAGAAAGTTGATTCTCTTTCAAGAGATGAACAGCAAAATCCTATACATATATCCTACTCAGAAGTCCTATTGAGTTTAATGAGGTTTTCCTCCCAAGAGAAGGGTATGTCTAGGCCTAAAAAATTAACATTAAGCATGTATTGATAAAACTAAATAGTATATTGTGTAGCGCTTATGGACTTTGAAAGCTAGAATTGCAGACCTTAGGTGAAACACACAGGTTCCTAGTAGCTCTGTTTACCACCTTGCCGAAGAGTTGTGGAGAACTCAAAAGCTTGCACAATATCTTATTTTATATACCTCTGCTTAATAAAAGTATTGCTCCGATTTTTCTTATTGCCAAGACTGTTGCATCTTTTGTTCTGTTATTTCTTTATCAGATCTCATCTCATCCCACCCCACTTGTATAAGCATTTCCCTGGCATCTTGAGATGGACAAAATGTCTATCCTGACTTACGTTAAGAAGGGAACACATATTTTGTATTAAAACCTCAAAATGCACAGATGATTAATGCAACCATTACCGTAAGAGCATCTAACCATATATCCTCACTGCTCTAGGAGTGTGTCAAAAGTGAATCCCCACTGAACCTTTTTGGAGTATATGCCCAAACAGCAAGCCTTCACACACAAAAATCTGCTCATATTACCTGTCTACATGGAAGAGCAGAGTAACAGCCTAATTCATGGCTTTTTCATGAAAAGGAAAGTTACAAAGATGCAAATCACTGCAAACCATCCACAAGGCATACTATTAGAATGATATCTGAGCTCAAAGACATTTATTCCCAATTGTGTAGCCTCACTCTGAGATAATTGGTGAGACACTGCATATATGTATACTTGAGTATGTGTGTGGGAGGAACAAAGGTTTGCTACCTAAAATACCCAGTTTTGCTACCAGATGTACACTTGATAGTTTAACTACCAGATGTATGCTTGCCTGAATGGGTGCCTATAAACTGGGGTGGTGGATGGCAGGACAAGGCTCCAGCGCAGAAGGACAGACAAGCAACTTTAAAGAGGATACTGAAGTAACTCACCTGAACTGACTACCAGGCCTCTGCATTTTATCTTTTTCTTCAAAACTCTCCTGAAGGTATAAGGGACCTTTTCATCTAAGTCCCGTTATCTTCATTTTCTTTACTTCTGAGCTCAGCAACATTTTTTGCAATTAAATAGCGGGTGAAAAGCTTCCTCTGGAAAGTTCTAGACATTGGGTTGGTGGGGAGGAGGAGGTAGAGGTAGTGTACAACAGCAGCTTTGTGGGTGAAGCTGAGTAAGAATTGCTCAAGCTATTGCTTTCATGGGATGAAAGTATTTATTGACCTGTCCAACTGATATCTACTTGGAGTTGAGATAAGATTTTAAATGAGCTTGATAACAAAACATAATGCTTTGTAAATGGAGAGTAGTCTTCACTAGAATACATTTTGGAACCATGATGCACTTATTCCAGTGTGGCAAATGCACGTGCACACACACGGAGTCTTTGGCACCTTAAAAGAAAGATTTATTGTGGTATAGTTTTCCAGGATTGAAGACCACTGCATTAGCTTCATGAAGCTGGCAGGCACACACACACAGATATAGATGGGGGACAGTGGGGCCAAAGGCTCATCAAATCCAAGAACGTTTAGCCCTATTCTTCATTTCTCCCCCATTCTGAAACCACACGCCAACTGCAGATCAGAATTTATGCATCAGAAGAAGAGAAGTTTAAGGCCTGAATCCATAGTTAAACCTCTTTAGAATAGACCCACTGAAACCAATGGCGCTTATATTAGTCGTGACTCACTTGTCCCATGCATTTCAATGGGTCTACTCTAAGCAGAACATTGGATTCAACTCTTAATTCACATAAGCGTTTGCTGCGATAAGCGCTGCAAAACGCTTATCTTTGGGTATGCAGATTCAACATTGGACGACTCTGCTCTCTCGTCACTGACAGAACCGGGCAGCTACCCCTGAGAAAAGGCCTCCTTCCCACACCCTCTTAACAAAAACCCGGCAGAATCCGCAAATACGCGATCGCCATCTTCTGTCCCTCCTGAACAGAAGAAAAGAGGATCTAGCTAGTGCGCAGGCGCAACTCGCTGCCTCGCATTCAACCCGGAAGCTACGTTGTCGAGCCTCGCTTTGCGAAGCCGGAAGGAACGTTTTAGTTTCCGACTCCGCCCCTTCCCCTCCTGCTGGAGGCGAGCGTGTTTACGAGGTGACACCTTCGTCCGGTCAGCCGTCGAGCTGAAGGTATTAATGGTGCAGCGGGGATCCTGACTTGAGTTTTCTCTCTCCGGGGCTAAACGGCGACACGTCCCCCTTTCCTCTGGAATGAACACGGCCCTTATGACCTTGCCTTTACTTGCTAGCAGCTGTTGGGGTGGGTGAGCGGATTGGGACCCTACTCCCTTCAGGCGCGTTGTTACCTATTGCCAGGGCTGAGTTTCTTAACGGAGGCAGGCTTCTGGGAAGGTCGCTTCACGCATGATGCGTTGCGCATTCTTACGTGTCGATGGTTCCTACAATCGGTGTTACTTCCCTGCAGGTTTTAGCCCGACTGCTCAGGCCTCCCATCATGCTGGAATTCAACTGCTGTTGAACATCGCCCTCCCTCCGTTTTAAGCCTACACAAAATGTCCTGGGTGCGAGCTGCAGTTAACCAACATGGTGAAGATGTGTTTGATGAAGAAGGGGATGAGATGGACGTTGCCCAGAAAGAATGGAAGAGCACCATGGAGAAACGAGTCAACGTAATTATGGACGTTTCAATTCCTTTACAGTTTGCTAATGGTTTGCATGAGGGTTGTATGTTTAGTGCATCACAGTTTTGACATCAGAATTGGCTACCGGAGGCTCCAGGCCAAACCTAGAGGAGTTTCAGCTGGTTCCCTCCCTCACCCCATTACCAACCCAGAAGCAAGTAAGATACATGGATAGAGTACTGGCCATAAGAATGGGATGTTCCATAGTGGGGAGTGCCTTGGCCCACTAGGCTATCCTCTTTGCAGAGTTGCCATTTTATAAAAATTAGTTGCTGACCAAAGGATTTAATTACTTCAGTTTTGAGATTAAGCTGCAAATGCCTTTGTAGGGTAAAACTAGCCTAGTAACCAAAAATAATAGTTTAACGGTTGGCTAACACCACGTGGATGAAGACACTGTCATTGCTTTTGCATTATTACCTTACCACTGTAAGGTAATACTGTATTGAGCCATGCCATGTAATCTAATATTTCACTTACCTTTTTGTTAATCATTTGGAATGGAAAACTTCTTTACTTGTTCAGGACATCCTAGTGGAAGGGTTGGCATAGTAGATATTTGTTTTATTGTTGAATATCATCTAATCTGATAGGAAGGCACTTTTTCGTGAGGGTGTTTCTTTAGAACTGCATAATTGGCATCCCCATATCTGTAAAACATCTCTATACAAGCATTTTAACACTATAGTTTATGGGGTATTTGAATAACCTAGGCAGATCATGATGAATACTATATTGTATCTTCTTGCACTCTAGTTCTAAAGTTGTCTCTTTGTCACTTTGCTTAAAGGAAGGCTATAGAGAAGGAGTTGAAGCTGGGAAACAGCTGACACTTCAACAGGGTTTTAATCAGGGGTATAAAGAAGCAGTAAGGACAGTGTTCTTCTGTGGCCAACTCAAAGGAACCATAAGGTATGTTATGAATGTGTACGATTAGATTTCCATAGGTTCTTACGTTCTTTTGTTTACTGTATAATGTGGAAGCACCTTCTCCTGGGAAGTCTATGCTTGGAGATCCCTCTATAGGAAGGATGGAGAACCTCTGGCCTGCAAAAAGTCCCCATCCATGCTGTGGAGCCTCCTTAGATTCTTCCCTTGTGCTGCCCCCTGGAGGAATACCTTGCTGTTAATCTGTTTAGAAATAACAGGAGGATTCCCCTGTGCACTGCTGCTCCTAGGGGAATCTCCCTGATCTTTGAGGCATACCGGAGATAACAGCAGGGGCGTACAAAGCAGGAAACTCTGCTGGTGCTAGGAAGAGCTGCTCCTCCCACTGTCAGCTAGTTCTTCTAATGGGGACTGCGGGAAACGTGCAGAGGAGGCAGTGGCAGAATCCATTTGTGTGCTGCATGCTATCTCTGTTGGGATGTCAAGTGGTGCATAGCACTGAGCTCTGTGCCTCTCTCAGCACCCAGGAAGGCAAAATGGTGGTGTGTGTGGTGAAATCAGTGGCTGTTGCTACACCCACTAATGCATCTAGCCCATGAGGGGCATTTGGGCTCCCTTTCTTCAAATAGTTTCCTGACTCTGCTGTATAGTTTGTAGAGTTGGAGGAGAGAAAAAATCATTTCATTACAAGCTCTCTAAAATTCTGAGCTGTCATTGCTTTTGCATTATTCCCTACCACCATGGGCATTAAGAACCTTATCTTTCCATGAAAATATAACCTGAGTTTGTCAGGCATTTGCAATTCCAGTCCCCCATAGGTTATGCCCATGTGATTCAGGTGAGATAGAGACATCCTCTCATGTGCTTGTACACTGCTCATTCTACTCAGAGGCCCGGTCAGGCTTATTCCATCCTCTACTACAGGACTTTCCAGGTAACACTGAACAATTTTATACCAAGTCCCTCCTTCCCGATAGAAACCCCTCAGTTACTTATAAGGTTGCTAAATTCTGCCACTTGGCTATGAGGACACGTCATAACCTATTAACCTCGGAGGCCTGTAAAATCTCTGGGAGATGGGAACTAAGGATCTGTACTATTTTGTATGGTTGCTGTTGTTGGATTAATGTTGTGCTGGTCTCAGACCGTAATAAAGTGATTTGTTGATTTGATTTGTTGTCAGGCATTTGCTAGAAAAGATTAGATTCTGCTCTAAAAGATGTGTGACTGGGGCCATGGTAATTTCTAGGCTTTTTGTATAGAGCTTCAAGCTGGAATACAAAGCTGTTCTGGGTTAATGTTCTACTCTAGCATGCTAAATATGAATGAAGATAAATATGAGATGAGGGTGGGGGTATCTTGTTTACAGCACTGTCTTATTTTTTTTTTACACAGTCTCAAATGTCTATATTATTAACACTCTTTTTTTAATATATAGTGCTCTATCTTCTTGGTGTCACCACAATGGATGCAAATCCACAGTGCTCTGTGAGATGACTGAGCTGCTGAATGAATTAGAAAAATATGAAGAGTATATGCTCAAGAATCTAAACTATACCCAACCACAGGCCTCTGTTGGAGATTTGCTGGAAACTGTTGAGGACTTGGGCCTTGGTAATGTGCTCTTAACTGAGGAACAATGCAATGGAACTACCAGTGGAAGAACCTGTGAAAATGGCTTTGAGTTTAGTGGACAATGTAGAAATGACAGCAGGACTGATTCCTTCCAAGGTGAATGTTGTCGAAGGACAAAAGAAGGCACAGATTCCAAAAGGCCTACCTTTGCTTGGCTGAAAGAAAGAACTGTCAGTATAGTAGAGCAATTAGGTTTGTCGCCAGACATAGTTGAACATATCCAGCGGTTGCAAACTTAATTCATTGTGTGAAATGGGATTTATTTGTGGAGAGTATCTCAGAAACCTGTTGCTGAAATGCAGGCGTCTTGCATTCAAATATTCCTTAATAAATTGCATGTTATGTATGTAGTAGGAAGAATTCTGTGGTAGTACATGGACACAAATCAACTAAAATGATTAGGGGGTTGAAGCAACTCCCTTATAAGGAATGTTTACAATATTTGGGCTTCTTTAGCTTTTAAAAGGTGTAAGGGGAGACGTGGAAATGTATAAAAGTATGCATGGTGTGCAGTAGGAGGGTTGTTTTCCTCTTATACCAGAAGCTGTGGTCATCCAATAAACCTTGATGATCGGAGATTCAGGACAGATAAAAAGAAAAAAAATCTTCACACAGTTCATAGCTAAACTATGGAATTTGCTATCACAAGACTTAAATTGTGTTCTGTTTTGGAATTGGTATTTCCTGAATAAGCATGCACCCTGCTTGTTCTTGTCAGAATTAACATGCAGGTTTGCCAATAAATTGAGGTTATAGGAGATTAGCCCAAAAATGTTGCTTATACAGGCCACATGATGCTTGCATAGCAGAATTTTGTCACGACACAGATTTCTGCTTGGTTGCTTCTGCTAATGGGTAAGCAATGGATATTAAGCAAGACCCTTAGGCTGAGGCTGCATTTCCCATTTATTTGGAACTAAGTCTCACTGAACATAGTGAGATTTGTTTCTAAGTCAGCATGCACAGTATCAAGCTGGAATAGGGTGGCCAGATGCAAAGGAAGTCAAGGCTGTATAAAGTATTTATGTAGTGGAAAACCTGTGTGTTAATTCCTACATAAACAAGTAGTAAATGCCTCTTCCAGCTGAGAGCCCCCTCCCTCCTGCTACCAACTGTCTCTGCAGAGGCCACCAGTGAGGGAGGAAGCAGCAGCCAGGCACCTCTCCACCGTGCCTGGGTCCAGCTCCAGCTGAGAGCCCCCTCCCTCCTGCTACCAACTGTAACTGCTGAACTTTCCAACTAAGATTGTAGTGCCTGAGTTTGCTTTCCTTTTCCCCCTCCTCCTCCCTCCCAATCCCCTTTCCTTTTGTGTCATGTCTTTTAGATTGTAAGCCTGTGGGCAGGGACTGTCAAGAAATACTTTTGTAAGCCGCCATAAGAGCCTTTTTTGGCTGAATGGCGGCATAAAAATCCTTAAATAAATAAATAATAATAATAAAAAATTTACACTCTTTGCTAATAATTTAATAAAAAGGACTTAAACAAAAAAACAAAGTCAATTGCCTGATAAATCAGGGATACTTTTTAATCAATTAAACACTGCAGCATATAAGTTTCTTTTGAGATTAAAGCACTATGCATTGTATTGTTTTATGTTTATAGAGCCAAGAACTTGTGTATCTCACCAAAATCGTCCATAGTCTATTTGAACAATCTAGTAGCTTTGCTATGTATTCAGTTTTAAATTATGAACTTAGTCAACAGCACAGACAATTTCCAACTCATAGAAAAACTGCACCTTGCCCAGTAACTATCCACCCTTGCTTCTGGAAATTTCTGGATGCTTCTACCCTACTGTGGCTAAATGAAATAGAAAACAGAGCTCCTGTCACTATAAAAAAGAGCTTATAAATTTTGAGATCTTACGAAACGCACAGTTTAATGGTAAGGTAATCTATGGCAGCATGTTTAGTGCTTGCAGTGAGACTTGTCAAATCTCCACATTCAAATTACTTTTCATGTAACTTTCTAATCATTTTTGTTAACCTGAATACTTGATTTTGCTTAGTTGTTCCAACTTATTTTGAGAAATCAACTAACTATTACTCAGGAAATATCCAATTGAAAGCTACATCTCGTTATACTGAAGACATTCATCCCCTTCCATGTCTTTATTAATTGAAGTCTTAGGATTAGCTATGGAATATTCCATGTTTTCCCTGAAATGTGTTTCCAAATCAACTGAATTTTTTCTTCTGTATTGCTCAAAGTTTCACAACTCCAGAACTTTGCAAGCTAACCGTACTATTCCTGGTTGGTTTCAGCTTGTACATCTCTGGAGCTTTCTTCAACAGTTCCATCAATGGTTTGCAAGACTTCTTCAGCTTTTTGTTTGGTAGCTTTCTTGAAAATTGCTCTCATGAGAACTGGGACAGACATGCATCTAAAGGGGAGGAGACTAGGAGTCATAAATATTGAAATAATTTGTAATTCACTAATATAGTCTGACTGTCCCACACAGAGGACCGACTTGCACATAGAGTAATTTGCATTTATCGCCATCTCCAAGCAAAGCAAATGCTTGAGATTGCACTAGAAAAACCCCTAAGATCCTTTGCCAGCTAAAACCAAAACCTTACCATTTGTATTGTGTAAGTTAACATATTTGCTTATTTTGCAGTTCCCAGTCAAGAAGAGGAGCAATGAGCAAATAGGGGCATTAAAGTTCTGCACCAGCCACTATAACTTCTGGAAATTTAACCCATTCTCTCATCTCTAGCTTGATGGTGAGGGGGAGCATTTCCTTTACACTTTTGTGGAAGTGCAAAGGAGAGAGAGGGGAAATAAGAGCATGCTCATCCCAGAGTGAATAATTGTTCTAGAAGAGGGATCCTCCACTTTTGGTTCCTCTAGGCACATATTGAAATTTGACATGTACCTACAGTTGTGGGCACCACCGTAAAGTGGTTGCCACCGGGACCTAGGTAGTCACAGAAGACCAGCAACGTGCTCAAGAAAATGAGAATAAGGTTGAGGTTGAGTCTTCACAAAGCACAAAAACTACTTATTTCACTGAATGAAAACTGGTAGTGATCAGAAAATTCCCAAAACAGACAAACCCACCACCCCAACTGCAGGGCCAGTGCTACCATTAGGCCAACTAGGCAGCCGCCTAGGGCGCAGACCTCAGAGAGGCGCACTATTGCCCTTTAAGGGTCATAGTTTTATACAAATTAGCTGTTTTAAGAAAAAACATAATAAAAGGAAAATATAATAGTTCAGAAACTCTTCTTGAACAGCTGAATTGAAGTTGGGGTTTTTTTGGGGGGGGGCAGGTGGTGCAAGTAGTTCACCTTGCCTAGGGCACAAAATAGTCTGGCACTGGCCCTGCCCAACTGCACACCCAAAAAAATCCCATGTGATTTTTTTGAAACAACTCATGAAAATCGCATAGATTATACAGGCACTTATAGGTAAATTACTTGCACATTTTCAGAAGGATAGGTGCAGGCATGGGGAGTTATGAATGAATGCTTCCCCCCCCCAACCCCCGGCCCCAGCTCAATTGATATGTTTCTTCTAGATTCCCACCCTGCAAAAAGCACTGTGATTGGAAATAAAAAGGAGAGTTCTGGTAAAGTTATTCCTTAGTTGGGAAACTAAAGGTGTCAGTAAGAAGAATTCACCCTCCCCACTGTTTTTACAGGGTGTTTGGAGGAGAAATGTAACGATTTTTAACAGATAGTTTGAGACTATTCACTTCCTCTGAATCTCCCAAAGCTTCAGGAGTAGTCCAATTCATTTTGAGTCACCTCAGGGAAACTACTTCACCTTAGACAGTTTGCTCCAAAGCAGCCCACTTTAGTTCTGGAGTCTGGCTTTGTCCAAAGTGGTTGCACACCCTTTGCGTAGCTATGACCCTTAGTTATTCGAATAAGATGATAAATGCAGCAGGCCTCTTCTATCCGCATCTTCCATGTGAAAGTGAGTCAGGGCAGTCAGGACTTTTGGGGCCTTAAGTATTGCCATAGTAACAAAACCAGCACTGCTACAGCTTTCTTGACTTTTCGATGAAGCAATTGTATAATTTCAATTTCCATCATAGTTTTATTCAATATTACTAAAAAAAATAATGAATATATTAGACTGGCTAGATGCACTTGTGAGAAGTACAATGGCCCTGTTTTAAAAGTAACTGAGGTGTCCTTTGAAGTAATGCATTGCCATATTTAAGACAATACTGAGTTTTCCCCCATTATTTGTTTCCAGTCAAAACTGAAGAAAAAGTTCTTATTAAAAAAGGAAACCTATGTTTTATCCTGGCTCTGGGAACTGTGGAAAGTTTTTTAAAACACAAGTCAGTCCCTACTCACAGGTTTACCATCTAATATACACAATGCAAAAAGAGAAAAGGGATGGGACAGGAAGTGGAAAATGTCTAGCATTAAGAAGTGTCACCTACCGCTTCATAACCCTTGTGAGATAATCATTGCTGCAGTTTAAGGGCCCCTCTTCAGAAACCGGAAACAGAGTGCACAGAATTTCCATTGAGCTCAAAACATTGATCATCACTGAACAGAAGAAAAAAAATTGCTGTTGGCCTATCAGTAACAACAGTTTAAGTGTAATTAAAAATGACGGTGCAATAGTAGGACAAGAGAATGGGTGAATACAGATAACCAAGTGCAAAAGTGGGAATGTTTAAAAGTTTCTTATTGTGTCAAAGTGGAACAGCCCTGTATTCACCAAGGGCTGCCTAAGTAATTGCAAACCCTAAAGCTTTTCAGAGCTCATTTATAAATGTGTAGCGGTAGCACATCGACCTGATCCAACTCTCTCTATGCCCCATGAAACTGGGTGGAGGAGGAAACAGATGAAGGCAGAAATCGGTGCAATAAGATTTAAGGTGTTGGCCCTAGTGGAGATGGGGGTAGAATATGCTATATGCCCTTCACTTTAGGCACTGAAATGTCTTGAGTAAGAAGCATTCATCTAACATCTGAAAGGGACTACAAGAGCCAGTTACCTAGGGCTGTGCACAAAAGCTTTATTGACCCTTGTTTCAATGGGCCTGTTCAGACAACATGCTCAGTCAGTGTTAGTTTGCTAGCCCTTTTGCAGCAAATGGTTAATGAGCATGTTTAAACCTTGGTTATGCATCTACCATGCTTAGGAATGGCTCACATGACACACTAAGCCATAATGTTGAGCTCAAAATACTTAACTACCGTGGCTTAGCAGAGCCAATGCATGCTGTGAAAATTCAGCCTGTCCTTAAGACACGAGTTCTCTCCGAACCCAATCCAGATGAGAAAGGTTGCACATGCAATGCAAAAACTAATGACTTCATCACCACAGCATATCCATTGCTGAAATTTCATTTGTCTGCATGCACCCATGGTCTTAACTATTCTGCCAACACAACCTTTTGTATCTGAGACATACCACAGATGAGGCCTTCTTTGAAAGGATGCTGGAATGTTACTGAAAAGCAAGTAGCTTGTTGCTGTGAGACTTCAAAGTAAAGCAGGTCTGATGGATCTGGAAGAAAGTAGCCATTTAGTTATTAAAATTAGCTTTACAGGTAAAAAGCTACTCTAAAACATTGATTAACTGAGCTGTAGGTAAATGGATACTGCCCGGCAGCATTTTTAAAATTGATTTTCCAAGTATTTTGTATTCCTAACACTTTAAAATTATTAAAGTAACTTTAAAGTAGCAGCTTCTTGTAATGCATAATAAACAGTTTAATTGTTCAAGCCACAGGTGAAATATTTCCTGAAATGTTCTGAGAGTGTTCCTCCCCTCACCCCAAAGAAGGACGTTCAAGGCACCATTTGGGACACAACTGGTTCCATGTGCATGCCTGACGAGATTCTATGGATATATGGGATTATACCCAGTTTCTCCCTGCAGCCCCCTTTAGTATGTTGGATGGTCCACCAGAAGGTGCCATAAGTGACTTTTTGGGGTTGTGAGGAATGATGTGGATACGGAAGCTTGAAGAATCCCTCCCCAGTCATGGAAGTAGCCTCACAGTTCTTTGTATCCAAGCCATCTTATGTGTTTCAGATGGGAAAGGGCTGCAAGCTGACTGGTTTCAAGATATTAAGCCTATAATGCAAACTTAAAAGGTACATTGGCTGCAATGTATGTTTTTCCCCCTCTCTTGCTGTTTTGTATAGCACTATTCATACATGAACACAAGCAGCAGGAAAGAAGCTCAAAAAGCAGTGTTTTGAGAAGCTCAGCCATGGTGGCTTTTGTACACATGTAGATTGTGTTTGTCTTGGCATCACCATAGCACCTTATCTAATATATATTTTGTTCTGGGCTCACATCAGCAAGAAGTTCAAGCTGGGCTACCCACCTTTGTTGTCATTCAAGTTCATTGGCCTTCATGTCCTTGACTGTAACTTAATCAAAGGAGTTGCCCTTCTATAGTATGCAAACCTCAGGAATGCCTAGATGTATGGAAATGCCTTCCTGACTGCTAAGCTGCTACCCTACTTAGGCAACCCAGAACTGTACCTTCAAATTGACCACTCCAAAACTTTGGTGGGAAACATGGTCCAACCCTGAAGTGTCCCTCAAGATAGATCAGCAGGCCAAAGTACCACCTGGGCACCCCGTTTATTCAGAGCACCTCTATTTGTCCCTGAGAGACAGGCTTCTGCAATGGTCAGTTAGCAGGCCAGCCCTGTCATTAGGCAGAGTGTGGTGGCTGCCTCAGACAGTAGATTCTAGGGATCATGAAAGAGTGGGAAATTGTTAGTTATTTCCATTTATTGTTACTATATTTTTGCTTCCAGGGATGGGGAGAGATGCTTGTGGGATTCTTTTGCCTCATCTGCTAAAATAATTGGGTTGGCTTTGGACACCTTAATTGGATAGATGTGGGGATGCTGTTTGCTGCTCCACCTCAGATAGTAAAATGTCTTGGACCAGCACAGGCAGTTAGCTTTATCTCAATCATGCACCAAAGGAAGGTTTCATTTCATTTCCCCAAGTCAAGCTATTGATCCCTTTGTTCTACCCCATCCCGAATCTGGCCACAGTTGTTGCCTCTTTTAGTTCCTAATCAGAAGTCTATAACTGCCTGCAAGTATCCAGGAACACAGCATGGGTTTTGGCTGAAGACAATCCCATTTAAAAGGAGGAAAGTGAAAGATGTGCCAACACGTTACCGTCACATTTAGTCTTCTCCGACACACAACTGGCAATGAGGGTGTTATATGCTGCTTGATGCCGGAGCACTTCAATCATGTGAGACACACATTTGGGATGTGCGAATGGGATTTCCGTGACCATTGCTCCAGCCAAACCCGATTTTTCTGTACCTTTCCCTAAGAAATAACTGTGCTTTGGGCAATCTGGAAGACACTGAGTAGACAGTACATGTTTTTTATCATGGGCCATAAAGTAACAATTGCTTCCTCCATTTAAATTGGACCCACCCACCCACACACAAAAAGGAGGGAGAATTCCTTTAAAAGGGGGGGGGGGAGAAATGGTACAAGTAGCACATAAAAAGCATTCATAAATAAGAGAAGCTTCCCTTCAGGAATAAAACACACGGGTAGTATCCAATGTCAGTTCTGCTTAGAGTAGACCCATTGAAATGAATGGGACAAGTTAGCCATGACTAATGTTAAGTCCCATTGATTTCAGTGAGTAATCAAAGAATCTGAATCCAACCCTGGGTGTGTAAATGAGGCATTATTCAGGAATTAAAAAATGATCACATTTAACTTATTATTTAACGAAGTCAAATGTACACTGCAGAGGCTGTTTTGCACATTCAAGTCCCACTGAACTCAGTGGAGTTTAGGTGGGCGTGGGTTGCAAAACCACATCTGTGCACTCAATTGCAACTGTGGCTAGGTCATGGAAATTCAGATAGGTTAGATCATCTATTTCAGAAAATTTGTGTGTAGCTTTTCCAGAATTCACATAGCTTACGTGTACTGGAAAAAAAATATGACTCATTTTCCAGCTGAGTTCCTGATCTCATAACACTTAGGAGTATAATTACCACAATGAAAGAAGAGCTGCTTGCCATGAGATCATCCCTGTGCATTTCTGTCAAGGCAAATTGAACTATCAACTCATGTAGAGGAGCTGGCTTCAATCCATCAATGGGAATTCCTGTAAAAAGGTTATTTTTCTATGAGTACAAGATTTCTAAAATTGAAATACACGAAAAGAGAGCCATAATCAGAGAGGCCAAGGGAGATAGGGTCACATTGTTACCAAGAATGTTCTGATGTTCTAAGATGTTTCACACGATGACTGCTGCCCACCATGGCTTATCAGCCATAGTGAGTTGTGGTGTCCACAGGTGCCAGGTTGGTGATCCAAGTGCCCACTACCACAACTTTTCATCATGTGTAAACCCAGAGAGGGTGGGATGTTGGAGTGGTTGACAAGCTGCCCAGAACTCATGGGCTGTTTTAGGATTGCGTCTGGCACCCACTCTCTTTCGGTTTGCACATAACAAGAACCTACAGCGCACTGCTGAGTATTCAAAATGGCTACCACAACAAGAAGCCCCACAGAAAAATTCAGCCATGGTGGCATCTCATTATGTGCCAACTGTGCAGGTCTATAGGAGAACAGCTCAAGGGAAGGTTAAAACAAGACCTTTATATGCATGAGCCAGGAATAGCCAGACTGGGCACCTGCCTTTCCATCCTGTTGCTTCTACCTTTCCAATTTCAACCTGGGGCACATCTGATTTATACCCCTGTATACAAGGGGTGGGAACATGGACCATACTTGTTCATTAACCACTTCTTTCTGTTCCTGATTCTCCTTTTTCAATTCTTCCTGCCATTTCCGTGGGCTGTTGCTGCTGGAGCTTTGAAAATTTCCACATCTGAAAGGCACCACCTGACCCTAAAGGCAAATGCATCTGTGGGCAGAGATGCATTGCCTTCAGCCAAAGAAGGATCAAGTAGCAGGTTCCCCAAGAGGCCTCTTTCCTTCTTCACATTCTTCTTGCCTCACCTCCTCAGAGGCAAACTGTCTTTCCAGCCTTATCTGGAGATGTCAGGGTTTGAACTTAGGACCTTCTGTGTGCAAAGCAGGTGTTTCTACCATTGAGCTACAGCCCCAAACAATGCATACAAGCACATAGTCTTAGGAAACTCCTCTCACCAGGAAGAACAGGTGTTCATCCTACAAGCCAGGGCTGGCCCACCCATGAAGCAGAATGAAGCATTGGCATGAGGTGGCTGAGCTGGAAAAGCAGTGAATGGTGCTGCTCCCCACCCTTAGAACGGCCCTATTCTGGGCAGCCCACCACATCCTCCAGTGGGTGCAAGTGGTAAATAACGCCTCTTCCCCTGCCCAGACCCAGACAGAGCCCCAGCCCAGAGGGCCCACTGCCACCTCTGGCAGGTGGTCCAGAGAACCTCACCAGCTGTTTTCCTGCTGTAGCATTTGCCCAAGTGAGAAAGCAGCTGGCAAAGCTGTTTGGAGCAGCCACTGGACCTCTGTTGCTGCAGAGCTCTGGAGCTATCGCGAGATCTCGGTACATGGTCAGCACCTCGCAATATCTTGGCCAAGTGTCGAGCTTTTGTGAGAATCCCAGAGCCATCACAATTTTGTGAGAGCCCCTGCATTGCAGCAAAGGAAAAGCAGTAGGCTCTCTGGGCTCAGGCTTGGGGTGGGAGGGAGGGAGGGCTGCATTGCAGGGGTAGTGGGAGTTCTGCTTCCAGCAGAAAGAGAGCTCATGCCAGGTCTGCTGTAAGCTGCAGTGACAACTGCTATTCCCATGTTCTTGGGCTACCTACTATGACCAGTAAGACATAATGTTCTCTCAGTCTGAACCTAGGGAAAAGTCGATGTGCCTAACAGTGCACAGATTTGGTGTGCCCATCACCTGCCTTTCTGTGCAAAGCAGCCCAAACATGAAAAGTTCACACAGAAAAATAAGAAACCAAATACTTTACGACTTAGTGCAAGATTAGCATATTAGGAGCCAGGGTGGAGAAAAGCCATGTGAAAGTACTTAGCGATGTCTTATTAAAACATGCCTGTAAGCTTTTCAAGCTCATGGATACTGGACGAAGACATAGGAAAAGGCTGGGGAAATGTCAGGAAAAAGCAAGCTGATAATGTTGTGAAGATCACTTCCATCAGAGGCAAGAAGATCGGGTTACTGGAGAACAGGGTTGAAAATTACCATTAGTAGAAAAGAAGCTGGTCTGATAAGCAAAACTTTTAATAAGTTATAATACTTGCAAGCTTCTAAATAAAAGAGTGTATCATGAAGGAATACAGAAGCAGAAACATCTGCCTCTCTAGAGAGGAAAAAAAGTTCCTTTGGATGTAGAGGGGCCTGCATAGAGACCATGGCTGAAAATGGCAAGGCACACTCACGCTCTAAAGCACCATATATACAGCTAAGCAAAGAAAGAAAAACCTATTAATTCACTGTATCAGGACTTCACCCCACTCATGTCTATATTGATCAGTTTCTGCAATGTAGTACATAACAATTCTGAGAGCTTTCTTAGCCTTATCATGGCAAGTAGTTTAAATAAAGACTGGATCACATCTTAGTCTTATGGGGTAGTGCTAATTCAAAGTGGCAGCAGCAGAATATCTAGAACAAATGTACTTATTTGGAAAGAGGATAACCTTGTTGTGTAGGTGTTGGAGGATAGCTATTGCAAGAAACACTCATCTAGAAGTGTTTGGCATTTGTAAGAAACTAGAACGATGTAGAAGATAGAGAATGGGAACTGGTTGTCTCTGTGGTGCAATTCAGAACCCACACTGGAGGCGGCATAAGTTCAGGGCAGCTGAAGGAAGATAGAGGCATAGATGTCCCTGGTGTAAACACAACATTGTTGTCCCTGGTCAAACTGGTTTTTGAAGCACTGCCCAAACCTATGGAATTCTTCGGCCAGTAATAATCATGCGACGAATGTGCACACCACAATAGTTTTACCATTCTAGCTTCAGATCTCCAGAGAAATATACATACACAGAACAAAACCAACAGAGAGAGGAAACAGATTTATTGAGTAGTTTCCAGCTCAAGTTTTCCCTCTGACTAAACAACATCCCAAACAACGTTAAGGAAGCCAGCCAAAAGCACCTGCAGCTCAGTCTTGCTGCAAGAAGGAACAAGGAGTAGGACCACCACCAAGGACTAGCATATTTCAGATCTGCACTCAGATCTCCTATTTACCACCGTCTGCATTACTTGCTACATCCTTATTTCGACAGTTCCTCTCTGGATGAGATTGTCACTATTTGTGAATATTGACCTGTTTCGCATGTCATGCTAAGCCATGATAAAAGTGTTAGTTGTTGCAGTTTGGTTTAGTGTGATGTCTGAAATCTGAGTGTTTTTTCCATCGTCGGTTGTTGGATACTGTTGGATGCTTGTTTTTCCCCTGCAAACAAATCATCCTGAGAACCTGTGACTTGTAGTAGGGTTGTTTAGGGTGGCTTGTTGTGATGTCTGAATTCAGCAGGGCAATTTTATGGTGAATTGTCAGGAACGGCTACAGAGTTGCCCGGGCAATGGAAGCGAAAACACCTGCCACTCCTCATGATTTTGGTGCTGCTTCTGCTATTCTCTCTCATCCCATCTCAGCACCCTCTGCCTCAGGATGGTTTTTTTCCCCCCAACAAAAATCGTGAAGAAAGTACACTGGAGAGTGTTCCAAATGCGGTTGGAATTATTATGGTTCATGGCTTAAATTGTTTTTAGCTGTATATATTTATTGTTTTCTACTGTATGCTTTTATGTGTACACCGCCCTGAGATCCTAATGATATAGGGTGGGATAAAAATGTTTTAAATTATTATTATTATTATTATTATTATTATTATTATTACCGTATTTCTTCGATTGTAAGACGCCATCGATTCTAAGGCGCACACTATTTTCAGTGCCACCAACAGGGGAAAAAAGCTTTGATTCGAAGAAGAAGAAATTTCTTTGAATATCTTTTATGAGTAGAATTTCTTAGAATATCTTAGAATTTCTTAGAAAGAGCTGGGTTTTGGGGCCACTGGGCTGGGAGAGGCTTAGGGGTAAGCAAAAAACAGGCGCTTACCCTCCCAGCTCCTTGTCCTGGCTCGCGGCTGCTGCAGGAACTTCTTCTTTTGGCTGCCTGCCTGCACGTGGAGGAGAGAGATGACTGGAGCTGCCACGTGAGAGCAGCTTCGGTGGAGCAGTACTTCTTTAGCCTCTGGGAACAGGTTTTTCCGTGGGCATGAGGTGTTCCAGGTGGGACGCGCGCTTCCCAGCGCGGCGGCTGGGGGGGGGGACCCGGTGCTTGGGGGGTGAGCCTCCTGACTCTTGGAGCCGCGTGTCTTCCTGGCGCGGCTGATGAGGGCCGGAGCTGCACGGGGCGCGCTGTAGGCTCCAACCAGCAATCTTAGAAAGCAAAGCAATCTTAGAAAGCCCTGCTTGCTCAACTTTCTAAAAGCAATAAAGCTAAGGAGACTGGATGTTTCAGACCCTTTTTAATGGAATAGAGTCTTTTTGCATCTACCATATTGCTTCGATTCTAAGATGCCATCGATTCTAAGGCACACCCCATTTTTAGAGCTGTTTATTTAGGGAGAAAAGTGCATCTTAGAATCAAAGAAATACGGTATTATTATTATTATTATTAATTATTATTTTGGTCCTGCACAAGTGTGCAGGAGTGAATGTCTACTGCTAGCAATTTTCTATAGTCCCCGCGCTTGAAATTTCCTTCTCCATTTTACTGTTCTGACTTGAAATTTGCACTATTTGCCCCTCCTTTTACAGATCTGCCTTGAATTTGGCATATGTTTACCCACTCAGTCCCTGCTGTAAGGAAGGGGTTAAGCGTACTCAGAATTACTGTTTTTAGCAATTCACTCTTGTTCATTGTCTGTTATAGAATTGCAGAAGTACCGCTTATCTCTCCACCTGGCCATAGGCGGGAAGCCATCTCCTGGCTCCGTTGAGGCGAGAGCAGTGACCTTGGGGCAATTTGCAACTGGAAAAGAGAAACTGGCCCTTCCGGAGGGAGGGGGAGGAGTAGAAACGAGGGGCCTTAAAAAGTCTACCAAATCTGAGGCCAGTGCTTGAGCTGAAGGTCACCTGGCTGCGGGGAAGTATATTCTGTAACAAATGTTTTAGTTTGCTGGTGTGGGGTTCGGGGTTGATGTATCTATTTTAGTAGCTAATCTGATGTAAATGCTTGCCTCTTACCCTTCCTATTTCAATAAAGGATTGGGCTTAACCCTTTCAAATTGAGAGCTGTGTGCTTTATTCCAAGGTCTGTGCAAAATCCAGTGGGCAGCCGGTTTGGCTGAGTGTGGTTTCCTTTACACCTGCTCTCCCTTGAAATTTGAATACGTTTAGCAATCACACACACTACTCTGTAACCCTCATGTACATCTGAGAACTAGTAATGGAGTCCAGTGGAGGGAAGCGACAAGCAAGAATGAGGGTAGGGAATTGAAAGGGACTGGTGGCTGCAGGAGACAAGGAGATTTAGGGGCAGGTGTTATTACTTCCATTGAATGTGAAGCAGCCTTTTGAAAATCAAAGGTGTTCACTAGTAAGAGAAGTGCTGAAGTAGAGGATGAAATTGACAAGGACATTGACAAGAGGCTAGGCTGGGCTCAATAGCAGAGAGGTGGTCTTCTGGTCCTGCTTACTAGTGCAAGACCCCTAAACTAAAAAATAATGTGAATGCCTTCCTACTTTCATAAGGCTCAGATACTTAAGCCACTTTGGTGATCGGATGCAGAATGGGGAGAATTTCCCTCATGAGTCAGCAACCCCAGTGGGACAAATTGCAGAAAAGGTGCTGATATAGGAACGAGGAAATAAGGATTTCTGTCAAAAAGGTGCTGAGACAGCACCAGGAGCAGCTGGGAGGGCTGAGAGGGACTGAGGGAGAAACAGACAAGCCAGCCAGCCAGCCAGCCATTGTGGCTTATTCTTAGGGTGGCTTAGTATGATGTGCAAACTCAACCAGGGATTTTGAAGCATGGTCTGCCAAATGGCAGATAGCAGCTCTTAAGTGTGCAGGTTTGCAGCTCTTACTTTGAGTACTTCCTATGCTGCCCTTTCCAAGTATGGCTATCAAATGGGAAGAGCAAATTTGGTATCTATTGTATGCATATTATACCCCACAGAATATAAGCTATGTCAACACTTTAAGGATTACACAAGTAATAGAAAGCAGTAGTTATTAAGTAGTACTATATAAGTAGTACTATATAAGCTTTTAAAAATTAAAATATAAGTATCATGTTTATGTTCTAAAAGGTTAAACATATGTTTTTCACAGAGTTTTATTGGAGGGATTGTTTCCCCGAGACAGAAGCAGTTCTAATGAGTGTATTACCTGATATGGGTGAGTGAGTGTTCTTAGGCTACTGTGGAAATGAGTATCTGGTGTCCTTAACTATAAAGAAGGTTAGAACTAATGGTGATAATTTTGTATTGAATCTCTTATCTCTATAGCGTTGAGTCCGAAGAAGCTGGAACAGTGTAAACGGGAAGTTTAATTGCAAATTCTTGTCATTCAATGCATTGACAACGCTGAAAAAATAGAAAATGAGAAGAAACCCTATTTCTGTATATATATTATTCTGATGGTATTGTCTCAGGTGCTAAGTGTTATAAAAATCTGTAATATTGTTGGTCTGTATTATAATTGTACTCTTTCATGTTTGGTATATATTATTGGTCATTATAGTACCCAACATCATGATTGTTAACCACCTTGAGACACATCAGTTTGTTTTACATATCTTTACAAATTGTAAATAAATGGGTTATTTGATAATTATCACTTTTTATTGGTGTTTGGAGTAGTTGTGTGCCTCTTGGCACCTTATATAGTAACACTTTAAGGATTTCCATATTCTATAGCACAAACCAGAGCACCAGTAATGTCCTTTAGTCTTACCCAACTTCACCAGTCGAAGAATCCACAATTAAGGGAGTGAGAGGAAGTTTGTGGCTTGTATCTGTTGATCGCATTATTACAAACACTTTTCTGCCTGGTATTTGCAACCCTAGTGGAAGAGAAAAGGCAAAGGGATATGTTATATCACTGCATATTAGTCCTTACTATACAGAAGTAGTGTTGAATCCTTTTGTTCAGGGCCAAGACTTTTTCTAATACTGTGAATTGAATCAGCAGTGGATCTGGGGAGCCTCCCACCATTTTAGGTTCTCACAATGCCCTGGAGTGATTCAAAATGGTGGGCAGCTTCTTAGCTACTGCTGCTACCACCAGAGAAACAGGGCTGGCCAGAGGGCTTACAGAAGCCTTCCCCAATCCAATGCCTTCCAAATGTTTGGGTTTCAACTACCATCAGCCCTAGACAGCGTAGCTAATGGTCAGGAATGCTGGGAGTTGTAGGGCACTAAATTGAAGGAAGTTGATTTATAAGGCCTGACCTGACCTGTACATTATGTTCAGAATCTAAGGCCCTCCTACAGGTGCATCCTCCAAGAGAGGCTCAGAGGGTTTCAACACAGGAGAGGGCCTTCTCAGTAGTGGCCCTCTCAGTTATGGAAAGTTCCCCCTGATGAGGCCCACCTGGAGCCAGCATTGCTATTTTTTCAGCACCAGGTTTTAAAACCGCCCTCGTCCCTCAGGCATTTGGCAGCATAGAATGAGTTTTTAATTAGGAATGTCTTTGGTTGATTGCTTAAAAACTGTTTTTAGGTATATGTTGTTGTGAAGGACATGGGGTTTGCTGATGTATGAAATGTACTGGCTCTTTAAGTATATGGGCTTTTAATTGTATTAATCTTTCTGCTGTGTATCTGCTCTGGTATGTGTTGTGTAGTTACATTGGTATGTTAAGTGGAGGTGGGAGTCCGGGACTCTAGGCGCCAAGACTCCAAGAGACTCCAAGGTCAAATTGGGCCTTGTACCTGCAGGTTATCTCCCTAGTTGTTAGGATAATTGGGTTCAGTGTGTGAGAGAGGGCGAAGCCTCTCCAAGAAGGGAGGGGCGTTAATAGTCAAACTGAGTTAGAGGTTGGTTCAGTGGGGTCATGAGGCTTTATGGCCACAAGGGGATAAAAAGGGGCATCTTGCCTAGGAGGGGGTCTTCTCTTCAGGGTTTGGAGGAAGAACATCAAAAGCCACCTGGGATGGTTGCTTGGAGTAAGCTAGAGTTTTTGTTTATGTTTTAGAGGTCTGGTTTTCCTAAGACAAGGCTGGCCGCTTTTATGGCTAGGGGAGGGCTACCCGTTTGTCAGTATTAAATGGAGTGTTGTGTATTTGTGCCTACCCCTTTTGTAATTTACCTTTTAATTCCTTCTCCTTATTATCTTCCCTTTCCTATTCCCCTTCCTTGTCATGCATGTTGCTGCTACCTCAGACCAAAGCCTTACGTGTTAGTATTAGCAGATTTGTAATAAACTTGCTTTGGTCCTTATATTGTGTGCGTGTGGTTTATTCCTGAAACCTCTGGCTCCTTAGGGTGGTTGGTCCTTGGCCCTGGGACCGCCTTGCAGGGAGGTCAGATTGACTCTGACCTTCGGTTACAGTTGTCTGTATGTGTCTGTATGTGTTATTATTAAATATATAATGTATTTAATAATGTTTAATTTAATTTTTGTGAACCAACCAGAGAGCTTTGGCTATGGGGCGGTATAGAAATATAATGAAAGCTTTCTCACCCCTCAGCCTATCATATGTGACTTCACCTACCCAAGTTGTTTTACTATTACCTTGGCTAAGTTGTTCTTCCAGAATTTGATACTGTGAGAGATAGAATTCAAGGCTCAGAGGGATTCCTGTAAAGAGAAAATTAGATGGTTAAAACCAATTAAATACTATGTAATAGAAAACAATTTGACACATAATCATAGAATAGTAGAGTTGGAAGGGACCTATAAGGCCATTGACTCCAACCCCCTGCTCAATGCAGGAATCCACCCTAACACATCCCTGACAGATGGCTAAGAAGATGATGAAGATGATTAAGGGGGTCTAGAACTCAGGGCTGGATTTAGGGGCAGGCAACTGCTTCTGGGCACCAGTCTCAAGGCTGAGCAACATTGGCTAATTGAGGTGGTTTTGTAGCACAAAGATCTATGAGCAGAGATTAGACTGGATTGGACATGCCTACTACATGCAACAGGGCTGCTATCATCCATTCTACTGTAAACTCATTGAGGGGAAAAAGAACACTCGAAATAACCATTGTTTGTCTCTAGTTTTATCTGAAAGTAAGCTTG
Organism: Elgaria multicarinata webbii; assembly: GCF_023053635.1. NCBI lineage: Eukaryota > Metazoa > Chordata > Lepidosauria > Squamata > Anguidae > Elgaria > Elgaria multicarinata. The sequence continues at coordinate 66,045,144 of NC_086171.1, forward strand.
GCTACAGTGATTTACTTAAATATCTGATTGAGTTTGAAGGAAGGAACAAAAATGAAGTTACCTTCTGAACTTGGTGTAAGATAACCTATTTTCCCACAAAGTATTTCAGTGACTCTGTCCATATCTGGTGTTCTGTTTTTTTAAAGAATATACAGGTAATTAGTGAAATCAAGCATCTCTTTCAGCTTTTTAAACACTGCTGTTAATTCTGCAAGGCCAACCATAGGCTTCTGGCCCACCTGAAACAAAATTCAGTTGTTGCACACAACCCAGCTGGTCTGTCTACCCAGAGAGATGATACCACCCTGCAGAGCTGGGTCATGTACACACCACAGTGTCTCCTATCACCAGAGGCAGCTTCAAGAGCGTGAACCAAGCCATCCCAGTGGTGCACCCTTCAACCTGTCACTTGAAAAGCTAGCAGTGGGAGAGGAAGTGATGCTTTCAGGTGGTAATGTATTGCTGTCAGGTTATCTTGGAGGTACCACCCCTCACCGACATTAGCTTTTTCACTGCTATATTTAAAGGACAGGACATTTGGGTCACCTTTACTGTCACCACAATTAAAGCTTTCTAGAGTTTACCATTGCCTATGTCATGGCCCAGTTCATTGCCAGAAGCCAACTGGTTTCTTTGCATTTAAAATTAGAGCAGCTTTAAAACATGCTACGCTTCTCTCATTAATGGCATTTCTATATAGAAAAGAACATGCACGAGCTGTTTAGACATGGTGTGAAACCACTCAGTAAAAGTTCTGGCTGCTCTCTGGACTATGCATGATTGGCTTACTTAACTCCATGTAAGCACATGCAGTCTTGATTTGGATTGGGTCAGTGGCAATTCAGGAGGATGGAACTTAAGCTTCCTCCATCCTGTTTTCATGCCAAAATTCCACACACACACTCAGCGGGGGATTAAACACACACACACACACACACACACACACACACACACACACACACACACACCCCTCTCTATGGATTCCTTTATAGGCAGACCATGATTCTTGTCCAGTTCTTAACATCAGCACATAGCTGTGCAGCAAACCTGCCCTAAACTATCTAGTTTCAGAAGTAATAAACCAGTCTAGGAAGATTGAAGACATCCCTAAAAGAAAGTTCAGCAAAAAGTATTAAAATCTATAAAATATGTGGATCAACTGGAATACCATTTTATTTATTTAAAACATTTGTAGACTGTTTCACTCTCTCTCCTCTCCCTTCTCTACTTAACATATCCACTTATTAAATGAGTTGCAAGAAAGGAGTAGGAACAGGTGTTCATTATCCTTGCTGATATACAGATGTTGCAAACTGTGCCACAAGTCCAAGTATGCAATAGGAACACTCTAGTGTGCCCTTCAGTACATTTATATAGGAATTCTTTCCCTTGATTCTTCTCATTCACCTGCTTATCTGTTTAGCATTCTATTAATTAGTAAAAAGAAGAAGAAGAAGAAGGTTATTCAGCTTGAGCATTAGACACACATGTTCAGGACACAATTCCATGTTTCAAGTTTGAATCCCAGTTCAAGCCTCCCACTCATTTTCAGGGGTCCATGGAAGATGTGATGCACTACAATGCAACTTCACACCTGAGCACAAGAAATTACAGATAATTGTGACATAGTATGTTGTCTGAAGCATAAAGTCCCTTGAAAAAAGGCACTATATCTGTCTGGGGGCGGGAGGCTGGGACAGGAATGGAAATGTAGTATTTTGAGAGGTCCCTCAAACAGTTCTAGACATATAATTTAAAGTCCATGTTCCCTCAGGATAAACACATGCAAGGCAAAAACCTGCTTTCTTGCATTTTTACATATAGATGTTACAATGCAAACATTTGAACTTGCACCCCCACCCGATTGTCAAACTTACTTGTGCAAAGCAGACAGCGAACAGAGGTCTTTTTCTAGAGACTGCAAGGCAGCAAACACTCTGGCTCTCATCATACTAGTAAAAAGAGATAACTTGTTAGGAGGGGAGATCAATAAATAATATTTCAATACGTATCAATGCACAAACCTGCTTCCTGGAATTTGATAAATGCTTAACAGATCTTCCAAAGTCCTTTCAAAGGTATCATAATCTTTCAGTCTAAAAAAAAAAAAAAAAAAAGTATACAAGCCACAGCTGTCAATACAATAATGCCAAAGGGAACAGACTAGCCAACATTAAAAACATTGAAGTGAGTCTGATTTGGCAGCATGTTGAGATAGGAAGGAGAGTAGGGGGGATTGGCCTTTGCTTGGCAGGCTTCTTAGTTTATAAGTCTCCTTAAATCTAGGGGGCTTTTCTACACAAGGCTGTTAATCTGTTGCATCTACTTTCAGTTTTGTTTCAGAATTAAGCTCCCAGCACTACATGTGTAGTGTTTCTTTTCTTGCATTTCCTCTCCATAACCTCTAGGTGGCAATGTGGCAGAGCGGAATCAAAAGTAGAAACAGCATGTTCTTTCCGCCATCAGAAGTAATACCCCATTTTGCCTCCTCTAAAAAATGTGCTGTTTACAAACTAAAGCAAAACTGGAGGCCATGGCATTGTCCAAAGAATCCATAAACAAGTGTGAGTAGGGAATGATGAGCGCACACTAGATGCCTCATGTAGAGAAGTTGTAGGAGTCCCATGATGGTAGATTGTCCCTGAAAAAGGTCTTTGTTATTATTGTGCTGCACTGCCATTAAACATGGTATCTACAAGACAACATCAAAAGTTATTCATTTTTACTTGAAGATAGAAAAAGTACATGAAAACTATGGCAAAGTGTCTTTATTTTATGCAAGACAATAAAAAAACAGTGCATGCCAAAATTCCACTGGGAACATAAGTACCTTAGAAGCTGCAACAGATCTTCACAGGTCTAGAGGGCAATAGAGCAGAGGTTATGATATTCCAAAAGCAATGTATAAAAACGATTCTTCAAACCAAAAAGGACAATTTACGTTAGCCAAATCATTAGTGTTCACTACAAGGTATGCCAAGGGTCATTTCTCCACCCTGGACCTAAATAGTAACAGTCACTTTCATTTACACCCAAGGATCAGGATACATATTAGGTTTACACTTTTTCTCCCTGTCTCTCATCTGGAAGGTACACCATCTCTCCCTGCTGGGGTGGAGAGGGTTCTGCCTTGCTCCACCTTCACAGCCTGGAGAACCTTTGAAAACCGTGTGTCTGTGTATGTGTGTGACAGAGTGAGTGTGTGAAAGTGCAACACTGTGAGTGCCTTATTATTTCATTTGTGTGACGAAGCCCTTGTAAACATTACCTCAGGAGATCTTCCAGGCTGAGCCAACTTGACATCTGTCACTTTCCCATCCATCTCCAGATAAATCTCAATATAGAACGATTTGGATGTTATGTAGCAAACTGCCCCACTGGGGCTGATGTGATAGTTAAGTCTGCACAAGAAGAGTGGGAAAAGATCTGATTGTTGTCCACATAAAGGGTTGTAACTTGCAAAGGAAGCCTCGTTTATCTTGGTTCATGAAGGGGTTCTACAGGCACAAGTATCTATGCACCTAATTTTCAGAACTGTTGTAGTTCAGTTCTAGATTAAGGAGCAAAGGGGCTGTTCTAGATTAAGGAGCAGAAGGATTGTAATTTGGTGTTGTGTACACTGCCCTGGGATCCCTTTTGGATGAGAGATGGCTGATACATTTTAGCAATAAATAATAAAATAGTCATCAACACTTTGGATGGTGAAGTTCCCATATTCAGTCCCTAGCATTTCCAGATAGGGCTAAGGGTGGGGGAGACCTGGAGAGCCACTACCAATCAGTGCAAATGATATTGAGCTAGATAGACCAATGGTCTGTCTTAATACAAGGCAGCTTCCTCTGGAAGGCAAGAGCCATTTTGCATCCTCTTCCCCACAACCTATGGGAGAGTCTGACTAATGTGACTGTCCCAAAATATTAATATGAACATTTTAAGTCTCCAGTGACTTCTCCTTCAGCAGAGAGCACCGAGTAAGCACAGTCCCTGGAACTTCTCACTGTTGGGGAAGTGAGCTGCGCATAATATTTAAAACATGTTAAGCACACTTACCCTTTTCGATTAGATAAAAATTCCAGTCTGTTCATCACAGTAGACAAAGATTCTGCAGACATGAGAAAATAGTGAGTAGGGTTCCATTCGACGAAGAAATATATTCAGAACACTACATTAAGAGGCATGCACCTAGATCTTCTGCACAAAATAGACAACTGCATGTTCACTGCAGAAAATGATAGCCATGTGGAAAATCCCAAGGAGATTTCAGACATCTTTTATAGTTAAACACAATGGAACATTAGAACTGATTACCATTTAAGGCTCTTTGTATTCTCTCAAGGCAAATAGATATGGGAGAATCTGTTGTCTCGGTTGAAGTACTCTGGTGAGATTTATCCTCAAAAGAGATAGATAGATTTTTTTTAATAAACAGAAAATAGATACACACACACAGAGAGAGGTAGTCTTTAGTTCAAAGTTCTAAATTATAATTTTGTTCAGAACATTAAAAATTGCACATTTGAAAGCATTAAATTAATTTTATTACAAATTGGAATCCCATCATTTCTTTTCTTTTGTTCTTATATAATTCCTAAGTTGTACCACCACATTCTAAGTTGTACACACACACATTGGACCACCACATTCAAATTTGTACACACACATATGGTCTGTAACTTCCAATTTTTGGCATAAAGAACTCTTGTTGCAGTAACAAGAAAGCTCATCCTGTATGTACATGATACACCAGTTGTTCTCAGATCTTCGACCCCAAGGCCCAGTTTGAGACAGCTGCAAATGTCTGAAGCCCCTCAGTCACAAAATGGTGAAAGTTGAAGGTGGGGTTTGGCATAATCAGCTGGTGATTGTTGATAGCATTTCATATTCATATGTAATCCCGCTTTGAAAATTGCTAAAACAAGTATCTACAGTTATTTCCTTGTAGCAGGGAGTTCTATAATTCAGCTGTCTTCAGGTTAAATACAGACGTTACTCAGCCTTACCATTTTGGGAAGCATTAACTGATCCAGAGGTTCAAAGTCTGGACTTCCAAAATGGTGCCTACAGGCCCGAAAGTGCCACAGATACAAACCAGGCTCCTTGCCTCTCCTGATTTAATGTTATTTCTTAAGATTATTTTTTTAAAAAATTAACTGGGACATTGCCATGCTGCAAAGCGAAGTGTTGCCCTTTATTTTTTCAAAACCTTTATTTGAATTTAGGAGAATGGTTTTGCATTTTGGAGTTCGGACACCCACCCTCCTTAAGACCCTATCCTTAGGTCCTTAGGATACTTACTTTTCTATTAGTTTCACCACTTTGCCTTCCAGGAAATGAGTGTTTCAAGCCACTCTCCCCATGGTAGCTAGTTTATAAATGGGTAATCCCTCTATGGCAGCCATTTTGTGAAAGTGCCCACAACACCCTCAAAATTCCAAATGTGCTCACCGACCCCAAAAGTTTAGGGACCCTACTCTAAGTAGAGAAAACTCATTATTTTATAGTGTTTTTCTCTTTCCCCCATGCCTCTCAAAGTCTTTTACTCATCTCCTGTCATTTCTTTTCCCCTTCTTCTTTCACACTTAACTGGTACACTATCTCTAAGTTCCATCCCTCCATCCTGCTGCTTTTACATTCACTTCCTCCCCTCTCTTTTCCTTCCTTTTTATTCCCATTTTTTTTAAAAAAAAAATATTATTAAAAATATATGTCTTGTTTTCTAACCAACTCCCCTGCCTTACTTGCCTGCACAATGTTCACGGGTTGGTCATGGGACAGGGCAGTCAAGCAAAGAGGCACTGCTCAATCTGCAGCACTGAGACCCACCTGAAAGCTGGCTTAGACTCACTAGTGGTTCTCTTCCCACAGTTTGAGAAACATTGCACAATATTTGATATATCATGCAAACACCTGTTATTCGTGTCAATATGGGAATTGTAAATATGGGACCTTCTGCCATCTCTATATCCAAGCTTTCTCCTGCTGGTGTGTTGTATAAAGTATCCAGCTGGAACCATCTTTTTACCAGCTTTGCCCTTCAGTCTCATCCAGCCATGTTTTAGTGTGTAGATTATAGGATGGACAAAAGGATCCCATGCTAAATATTTGCCCATCAGGCAGTAGCCCTGTTAGGAAGGACCTATACATGCTTAAACACCTCCATCTTCTCTGTTGCTTCCTGCCATGCTTTGAGGAGGAGATACACATAGAAGTTTTATCTTACTACTACTCCTTAACAGAACTGGCTTCCTTACCATGCAAAGACGAACGAGCTTCATAGTTTCATTCCATGGTTTCTGTAAGTATTTTAGTTGCAGTTTCTCCATTATAACATTTGCAGAACTAGGCTTCACAGGATCTAGAAAAATTGCAAAGTGTTCATTTAGCTAAGTAACAGTGAAGTACTGCATGACCTCAGCAAACAAACAGGCCAGGTTACGACGATAACATAATTCTAGATGAGTCTATTTGGTGCCAGATGGGACAGGCATTTCAGATTAAATTGTTTATGGACTTGGCTGCAATATGGATAATAAAATTAACAGGACTAAGGGCGCAATCCTATGTATGTTTAGGCAGAAAAAAGTCCTACAACTCCCAGAATCCCCCAACACAGCACCACAGGACAGAAATCTGTGAATGGCTTAGTAAGCACCATGTCACATGAGATCCAGTCACATGAGATGTGAAGTGTGGTGGAGGAGGGGAGGTCAGAAAAATCAGACAAAAACACTCCTCCTCACACCAGGTCTCCCCAAAAATTCTGAAAAACACACAGAAAAAAACCCGTTTTTGTTTGTACCCCAAACAAAAATGTCCTCATTTTTTGGGTCCCCCCCCCATCAAGCTTTCACATCTCTAGTCACACTTTCAACATTACATCCTTGCCCACTGCCAGTGGATACACTCTAATAAAAGAGTCATTGCAATCCACTGATAGCTTGCTTACCCATTTCTTTCGCAACTGTTCAAGCGCTGAAGCAATCCCACACCCTCTTTTCCCCCTCACTTCCTCTCTCTAGCCACAACACCTGGGCCAAATGCCCTGTATTTAAATGAGCAGGAATCACAATGGTAGAGTATCTTGTGGAGAGGGTTGCCACTTCATTTTGTTTTCTACTGGCCCTGCTCCTATGCCTTTAATCCACAGACATTAAGCAGGTGGATGTGGGAGCAAGCATTCCTTCTGCCACAGAATTCATCTGTGTATTTCCTTTTCCTCATATGTGTGTGCAAAGTGATGCAACTGCTCTATGCAGATAGCATTTATATCACCATGCATATATCTGCAAATGACCGGGACATAGGGGGAGCAGACACCCAGGAAGGCAGGGCTACTACTGTACCCTTAATACCTATGTAGAACAGGACATTTTAAAAAGGTAGCTTTTCTCACCACTGCCACATGGTAAAACAAATAAATACTCTCTTCTATACAACTCTTAAAGGAGCCTTCCCTGCATTTGCACTTGGTCTACCATAACAGGGCTAAAAAGTGAGAAATAATTATTATTGTGTGTTAGGAGAACCAAATTTTAATGGCCACATTTCAGTGGCATTATTAGAAGCCCAGCAAACAAAAATTTAGCCGTTGAAGTCCCAGACATGGAGATAAAGTGATGGGGGAAAAAACATTACTTGTTTAATTGCTGTTGATGGCACAGGGTCAGAAAAGAAAAAAGTGCCACAGAGGTAGATAGATAGGGGAAAAACTTCACCTGCTCAATGTCTGCTTGTCATGCAGCTGTTAAAGGCAGAGAAGCAGGCTCAGAAAATGAATGAAGTTGACAGAAGCAGGACGGGCCTTACCGTCAGACACAGTAAGGGGACGTACTAAACCGAAGGACACCGAATGGCCATTGAAGTGCATTGTGTCATTCCGAATGGCCATAGGAAATCATTGAAGGAGTTTAGGGATCATCTACAAATTAAAATATCTAAAGGAGTTAAACATTTAGTTTTCATAGAAAACCACACAGAATCAAAATACAAACCAACAAAGTGGTTTTGGGGAACAATTCCTATGACCCCCAACACAGTGGTTTCTAGGGATCATCTCCAAACATAAAAAGAAAACAGAATACAATAAAGAGAAGGTGACTGCCGTTCCATGCAATGCTTCATAGGCACCAGTTTTAAAAGACCAAAATAAGTGGAGGGGGGTTGCCAAAAACTGTCACAGATTATTTCCATGTTTACAAATCCCCCCCCCCACCGTCACCCTCTCCTCACAATTGGCTTACATTTCAAAGTGGTCATAGGAATACATGGGAATGATACCACAAGCCCCTTAAGAATCAGATGAAGCTGAAAATGCTTACGGAGGTTGAAATTAGAAACCCAAGCATCCTAAGACTCTGTGCTTGATTCATGTTGCATTGGACTTGCCCCCAACTTGCGCATAGCCATAATACGGGGTGTCATTCAGAATGGCCATAGGAAAGCATTAGGCTGTCACAAGCAGGCACGCAGAAAAGAGGGGGAGCCCCAAAACGCTCATGGAGATTTGAACTAACCCCCCCCCCCCAAAAAAACCCTAAGAGTTTCTACTGGAGACATGCTCCACCGGAAAGACCTCCACATTGCACATGGGCCCATAAGGTTCCATCAGAATGACCATAGGAAAGCATTGGACAGTCACGCAGCCCCAGAAATCAAGGGGAGCCCCAAAATTCTCATAGACATTTGTAATGAGACCCTAAGCATCCTAAGAGTTTTTGCTGCAGACGTGCTCCATTGGAATGGCCCCTAAGCTGCGCACGGGCACATGAGGTTTCTTCAGAATGGCCATAGGAAAACAATGGGCTTCTCTGGCAGCCCTCCCAAATCAGGGGGAGCCCCAAAATTTTCATAGAGGCTTGTAATGAGACCCTGAGCATCCTAAGAGTTTTTGCTGCAGGTGTGCTCCATTGAAATGGCCCCTACACTGCACACGGGCACATGAAGTTTCTTCAGAATGGCCATAGGAAAGCCTTGCACTTTCTGGCAGCCCCAGAAAATCAGGGGGAGCCCCGAAATTCTCATAGATGTTTGTAATGAGACCCTAAGCATCCTAAGAGTTTTTGCTGCAGGTGTGCTCCATTGGAATGGCCTCAAAGCTGCACACGGCCACGTGAGGTTTCTTCAGAATGGCCATAGGAAAACAATGGGCCTATCTAGAAGCCCCAGAAAATCAGGGGGAGCCCCGAAATTCTCATAGATGTTTGTAATGAGACCCTAAGCATCCTAAGAGTTTTTGCTGCAGACGTGCTCCATTGGAATGGCTCCTAAGCTGCGCACGGGCACATGAGGTTTCTTCAGAATGGCCATAGGAAAACAATGGGCCTATCTAGGAGCCCCAGAAAATCAGGGGGAGCCCCGAAATTCTCATAGATGTTTGTAATGAGAAACTGAGCATCCTAACAGTTTTTAACGCAGGCGTGCTCCATTGGAATGGCCTCTAAGCTGCGCACGGGCACATGAGGTTTCTTCGGAATGGCCATAGGAAAACAATGGACCTATCTAGAAGCCCCAGAAAATCAGGGGGAGCCCCAAAATTCTCATAGATGTTTGTAATGAGTCCCTACGCATCCTAAGAGTTTTTGCTGTGGAAGTGCTCCATTGCAATGGCCCCTAAGCTGCGCACGACCACATGAGGTTTCCTCAGAATGGCCATAGGAAAGCATGGCGCTATCTGGCAACCCCAGAAAATCAGGGGGAGCCCCAAAATTCTCGTAGAGGCTTGTAATGAGACCCTGAGCATCCTAAGAGTTTTTGCTGCATTCGTGCTCCATTGGATTGGCCCCTAAGCTGCGCACGGGCACATGAGGTTTCCTCAGAATGGCCATAGGAAAAGAATGGGCTTAGTGTGTTATTACAAGCCTATGGCCATTCTGAAGTAACCTCATGTGCCCGTGCGCAGTGTAGGTGCCATTGCAATGGAGCACACCTGCAGCAAAAACTCTTAGCAGGCTTAGTGTGTTATTACAAGCCTCTACGAGAATGTTGGGGCTCCCCTTGATTTTCTGAGATTGCCAGAGAAGCCCATTAATTTCCTATGGCCATTCTGAAGAAACATCATGTGCCCGTGCTCAGCTTAGCGGCCATTCCAATGGAGCGCAACTGCAGCAAAAATTCTTAGGATGCTTAGGGTCTCATTACAAACGTCTATGAGAATTTCGGGGATCCCCCTGATTTTCTGGAACTTCCAGATTGGCCCAGTGTTTTCCTATGGCCATTCTGAAGAAACCTCATGTGGCCGTGCGCAGCTTAGGGGCCATTCCAATGGAGCACGTCTGCAGCAAAAAAATTTAGGATGCTTAGGGTCTCATTACAAACATCTATGAGAATTTCGGGGCTCCCCCTGATTTTCTGGGGCTTCCAGATAGCACCATGCTTTCCTATGGCCATTCTGAAGAAACCTCATGTGCCCATGCGCAGCTTAGGGGCCATTCCAATGGAGCACGCATGCAGCAAAAACTCTTAGGATGCTCAGGGTCTCATTACAAGCCTCTATGAGAATTTTGGGGCTCACCCTGAGTTTCTGGGGCTGCCAGATAGCGCCATGCTTTCCTATGGCCATTCTGAAGAAACCTCATGTGCCCGTGCGCAGCTTAGGGGCCATTCCAATGGAGCACGTCTGCAGCAAAAACTCTTAGGATGCTTAGGGTCTCATTACAAATGTCTATGAGAATTTCGGGGCTCCCCCTGAGTTTCTGGGGCTTCCAGATAGCACCATGCTTTCCTATGGCCATTCTGAAGAAACCTCATGTGCCCGTGCGCAGCTTAGGGGCCATTGCAATGGAGCACACCTGCAGCAAAAACTCTTAGGATGCTTAGGGTCTCATTACAAATGTCTATGAGAATTTCGGGGCTCCCCCTGAGTTTCTGGGGCTTCCAGATAGCACCATGCTTTCCTATGGCCATTCTGAAGAAACCTCATGTGCCCGTGCGCAGCTTAGGGGCCATTCCAATGGAGCACGTCTGCAGCAAAAACTCTTAGGATGCTTAGGGTCTCATTACAAACATCTATGAGAATTTCAGGGCTCCCCCTGATTTTCTGGGGCTGCCAGAAAGCGCCATGCTTTCCTATGGCCATTCTGAAGAAACCTCACGTGGCCGTGTGCAGCTTAGGGGCCATTCCAATGGAGCACGTCTGCAGCAAAAACTCTTAGGATGCTTAGGGTCTCATTACAAATGTCTATGAGAATTTTGGGGCTCCCCTTGATTTCTGGGGCTGCGTGACTGTCCAATGCTTTCCTATGGTCATTCTGATGGAACCTTATGGGCCCATGTGCAATGTGGAGGTCTTTCCGGTGGAGCATGTCTCCAGTAGAAACTCTTAGGGTTTTTTGGGGGGGGGGTTAGTTCAAATCTCCATGAGCGTTTTGGGGCTCCCCCTCTTTTCTGCGTGCCTGCTTGTGACAGCCTAATGCTTTCCTATGGCCATTCTGAATGACACCCCGTATTATGGCTATGCGCAAGTTGGGGGCAAGTCCAATGCAACATGTATCAAGCACAGAGTCTTAGGATGCTTGGGTTTCTAATTTCAACCTCCGTAAGCATTTTCAGCTTCATCTGATTCTTAAGGGGCTTGTGGTATCATTCCCATGTATTCCTATGACCACTTTGAAATGTAAGCCAATTGTGAGGAGAGGGTGACGGTGGGGGGGGGGGATTTGTAAACATGGAAATAATCTGTGACAGTTTTTGTCAAACCCCCTCCACATATTTTGGTCTTTTAAAACTGGTGCCTATGAAGCATTGCATGAAACGGCAGTCACCTTCTCTTTATTGTATTCTGTTTTCTTTTTCCGTTTGGAGATGATCCCTAGAAACCACTGTGTTGGGGGTCATAGGAATTGTTCCCCAAAACCACTTTGTTGGTTTGTATTTTGATTCTGTGTGGTTTTCTATGAAAACTAAATGTTTAACTCCTTTAGGTATTTTAATTTGTAGATGATCCCTAAACTCCTTCAATGATTTCCTATGGCCATTCGGAATGACACAATGCACTTCAATGGCCATTCGGTGTCCTTCGGTTTAGTACGTCCCCACAGTAAGGCCTATCCTGAGAGGTGGCAGGAAGGTGTTGGAGGAGAGAGCTGTGTGTCTCACAGCCTGCTGTGTACCTCTTAAGCCTGCTACCTTCAGGTGCAGTGGAAGATGCTGCCTCATCACAGTGTTGAGGAAAGACTGAAGTGCTGGTCCAGTCAGCATTTCTACATGGAATGGGAAGGGACACCATCTTGTTATTTGCCTCAGGCAGCAAAATACCTTAGGCCTTTTGGTGTGTAATTTGGTCTGTTGAGTTGGGTGGTGTTTTATTATTTTAGTGTTGTATTTTTAAGGGCTTTTTATACATAAATTTATCGTGCACCATCATTTCCCACTCACTATTGTTTATGATTCTTTAGATGATGATATGACCCTCCAGTTTTGCTTCTGTGTTTAACTAGCACTTTTGGTGAGTGTCTTTTGTTTTGTTTTTAGGGCAGGGGAAATTCAGTAGTTAATTATGAAAGCAAAAGTATGATTTCCTCTTATTTATTCTCTCTGTTCTGCTAGATCACTGGTATATGGTTATGTAGCAGAAAAGCAGGTAAGGAAATGTGCCTTGTGTAGTACTCACATCTCGGTTCTGCAATGAAATTGAAAGTTGATACAGCAGACTAACTAACAGCCAATTAACAGTCTCATGTAGAAAAGCTCTAAGCAATCCTATGCATTTTTAGACAGAAATTCCGCATCCAGCATTCCCCGTCCAGCCATTGTTGTTGTTTGATGTATTTGTTTTATCTAGGTTTTTATTTTAAATGTTGGTTCCTATTAATGTTAGCCACCTTGAGCCCCATTTCCTTGATGGAAAGGCAGGCTATAAATCCAATAAACAAACAAAAATTAATCAAGGAATCTGGTTGTCAATGGCTAGGGTGACCATATTTGGGAAACCAAAAAAGAGGACACCTAGTGTGTGTGTGGGGAAGCAGCTTTCTGAGTCCTGCAGAAAGTACGTTATTCCCCCGCCACCTTAAAGAACCCGATTGGAGTGGAGGAGGGGAAAGGATTTCATTCTGCACCACCACCATCCACTCCAATTGGGGCCTTTTCTATAATGTCCACGAATGACCCACTTTCCCCTTTAAGACCTCAATTGGAGCTTGGGGTGGGGGAATGATGTGCCTCAAGAAAGCATGTCACTCCCTCCTGCCATGCTAATGGCAGCCTTAAAGGGGAAGTTGTGTCATTCCAGGACATTATTGAAAATTATAGAAAATCCCCCCTGACACCATGGAAAGAACAAAAACCAGGACAAATCCGGGGAAATCCTGACAGTTGGTCACCCTATCAATGGCTAAACTGCTTGAACAGTGCAATCTTATACATGTCTACTCAGAAGTAAGTCCCCCAGGTATATATACCTAAATCTAAAGAAACAGAAAGTTAGGACACCATCTGGTCCTTTGCCTCAAGCAACAAAATCTTGTTGGCCAGCTCTGACAGAAAGGGTAAAAGAAATAGATGCCTAGATAATGGGAAAGCAGAAACTGAAATGAGCTGGGGAACCTAAATAAGGACGGTTAGCGTCTAGAAGATTAAGAGAGAAAAGGGGCGAGGGGAAGGCCAGAAGGAAGACTTTCCCTGAGAGAGAAAATGAAACTAGAAAGTACAGTAGAAACGTAGATGGGAAGGCATTCTCCCCCAACTTGGTGACCTCCAGATGACCATGTTGGGTAGGAATGCTAGGAGATGCAGCATTTGATACAGCAGGTTGGCAGAGGCTATCGTGGGGTACTAGAGATTTGAGGAGAGCAGAAGTTAGCATAATTACTTGACATAATGAGTCAAATTTATGGTATCATGCTTCTGAACTCAAATGTTCTTTCCAATTATTTATTTATAAAACTATATATCCCACCCTTCAGGTAGATTCCAGTTAGAGCTCTGTGGGTGTTTTCTAGTTAGGATATTTTTTTTTTTAAAAAAAATGCTAAATATATAGGGTGAACATATGACCGGATCTACCCCCAACTTTGTAACTCTTGAAGTTACTAGGCCTGTTGAAAATAGATTTTAAAACATAAGCAGGAAAACAGTGAATACCCCTTTTAACTAGTTAAACCAATGAAAATATGCCACACAAGTAGGGTGACCATTTGTCCGGGTTTTTGATGGCAAATCCGGGAGGGAGAGGGGAAATCCGGATTTTTTTCAAAGAGCAGCTCTAATGGAAATTAACAAAAATGCTTATAACTCCGTCATTTTTTAAGGTAAAGACATGAAACTTGGCACAATGGTAGCTCTTAGGAAGGGCTTTAGTCGTACCAAATTTGAAACAGATCCGTTCATCCATTGATTTTTTAGGATTTTTTTTAAAATTGAGGTTTTAAAATTATTATTTTTAAAATCATCATTTTTAAAGTTAAAGAGATAAAACTTTGTACCATGATAGGATTTAGGTAGAGCTTTAGCCACACCAACTTTGAAACAGATCTGTTCATCCATTGATTTTTTAGGATTTTTTTTAAAAATTAAGGTTTTAAAATTATTATTTTTAAAATCATCATTTTTAAAGATAAAGAGATGAAACTTTGTACCATGATAGGATTTAGGTAGAGCTTTAGCCACACCAACTTTGAAACAGATCTGTTCATCCATTGATTTTTTAGGATTTTTTTAAAAATTAAGGTTTTAAAATTATTATTTTTTAAACTGTCATTTTTAAAGATAAAGAGCTGAAAGTTGGCACCATGATAGCTTTTAGGTAGAGCTTTAGCCATACCAAATTTGAATCAGATCTGGGGCCAGTAGCAAACCCTGTTAACTACAGCAGCTTGCAATGAGTGAAGATACAGTCAGAAAAGATATTTGAGGGAAGGGGAGAATGTAACACACAGAGTACAGCAAAAGCTTCAAAGTACAGCAAAACCTACAAAAGTAGGAATGAGTGAAGTTAATTTCAGATACATTGAATCTCTCACTTGTTCTTTATTTCAGTGATTTTAACCTTAAGATGTTATGTAGAACAGATTTGTCTTAAATGTGTGCTGTAAAATCAGACATGTGACCAAGGCTATGTTCGGGTGGGCACGCCCCCTTGGTACTGGACACGCCCCCTGGGGGGTGACCATGTTGTCCTCCTTTTTGGTTTCCAAAATATGGTCACCCTAACTGTCTAGTTTACTTGTCTTTTCTTCTAGACGCAGAGCTTTTCTAAACCACAAGTCTATCTTTCTCTAACCCTTGACCAGTCTCCTAGTTACCATATAAGGAGCACATACTGCTGGAAGAAGTCACAAGCTTCTACTGATCAGTATCAAATCATACTCCTCCACCCCCAAAAGTCTTGTCTTTATCTATACCATAAAGCAACTAAAAACTATGTATAGTGATTCTCTATATGCCCTGTTGCTCCCTTAATCTTAAAGCATTATCTCAACTACTTGTAAATTTGGCAGCCCCCCCCCCCCCCATTTGCCTCAGAAGCCATTTCAGAGCCTCCAATATGGTCCCGATTCGACTTGGGTTACTTTGGAGGGTGTCTGCCTCACTGTGGCACTGAAATCAAAGGGAGATTCCCCCCGAAGTGGGTCAGCCTTGCAGGTTCCATGGGGCTTCAGATTCCCCACTCCCTGCCTACAGCCCCTCACAACCTTCTTCCTTCACGCCCCGCCCCACAACCAAGAGCTGGAACCACCGTAATTTACCTGTAAATCACGTCCTCCTCCCAGAGAGACGAGTGGCGATTTAAAGTTTGCTTATTTATTTATTTAATTACATTTATATACCGCCCCACAGCCGAAGCTCTCTGGGTGGTTTACAACAATTAAAAATGGTAAACATTAAAAGTATACAAAAAATTTAAAAACATAAAAACAGTATAAAAACAACAGTATCCATTTAAAAACAACAATTCTGGGGTCCATTAAAAACAAACTTAACGTTGTTAAATGCTGTTAAAATGCCTGGGAGAAGAGAAAAGTCTTGACCTGGCACTGAAAAGATAACAATGTTGGCGCCAGGCGAGCCTCATCGGGGAGATCATTCCACAGTCGGGGGGCCACCACCGAAAAGGCCCTCTCCCTTGTTGCCATCCTCCGAGCTTTCCTCGGAGTAGGCACTCGGAGGAGGACCTTAGATGTTGAGCGCAGTGTACGGGTAGGTTCATGTCGGGAGAGGCGTTCCATCAGGTATTGTGGTCCCAAGCCATGTAGGGCTTTATAGGTTAAGACCAGCACCTTGAATTGGGCTCGGAAATGTATAGGCAGCCAATGCAAGCGGGCCAGAATCGGTGTATGGACAAAATTAAGATCACGGTGTCTCTGTTTTTACTATATCTATGGCTGACATAAAGGGAAACAGTAATAATGTCTTAGGTGATAGTCCCAAAAGCAAATGATTTGAAGGTAACTGACACCTTGCTGCTGCTACCAGACTTAAGCAGGTCTAGTCCTATAAGCTTCCTGGACAGAAGATCACCTGAAAACCACATATAAACTTGAGATCTTCAGAGCATAGGATTGTCTGGAAAGTGATTCTAGGACCTCTCACAGGGATATAAAGACTTAGACCAGGGGAGCCCAGCATGGTGGCTGCAGGCACCAAAACATTTTTTTAAAAAAGTCCCCCCTTCCATTTTTTAATATACATTTATGGATTTGTATGAAATGCATACAACTTTCTTACAATTATGCATGGGCTGCAACAAAAGTGGACCAAATTTCCAAATAATTATCCACTTAAAGGTCATGGCTATATGGCACTCTTTCAAATATTGAAAATGTTGCAAGGTACTCAGTCCATTGCATTCTAGGAGGTGAATGCTTATCCATCCAATGTTTAGAATATTAGTATTTTAGTGATCAAATGGGTGCAGAGAATTTCCATGAAGCGGGTAAATTATATAATAATAATAATAATAATAATAATAATAATAATAATATATTTATTTATTTATTTGTTACCCACTTCTCCCTCTGGATCAAGGCGGGGTACATCACACTCAAAGGAGTGGGTACATCAGTGGATATTAAAGACTGTTCCAGTTCAATTTTTTTTTCTGTGAAATAACCTCCCTGCACCAAAAAAGAAGTGAGTACTGGACATTGCCAATATATATGTTCAAAAGAAGCATTAGCTGTATTGCACCACCAGCAATTAGCTGAATTAGAGCTCCATCCAATGAGCGTTTTACTGCATGCTCTTTACTGGACACTCATGAATTGCTCACATGACATCGTCTGCCTCTCACACATCTTCCGCCCCTTCTGGCCTTTGTTGCACCACAAAAAAACCCAGAGAAAGTCCGGTTGCTGCTCTCTCCTACTGGATTAAATGGGGCTAATTACTTCCTCTTTTCAGTAAGTGACATCAGAGTGGCGACACAGAAGGGGCGGGAGCCGCGTGTTTGACCTAGATGTGATCCCTTATTCAAACCCTTGTTATAGAGACATTGCGGTGTCCAATAGGCACGAACCAAAGTGTTTGGTGTGTTTTTTTCAGAATAAGACGCAGCCAAAGATCCATAGACACAAAAAGTAGATGACAAAGTGGCATCCCATTGACTAGGCATTTTATGGAAGTTGCCAAAGCAGTATCTCAAATTCCCAAATGACCACATGGGTTCAAAAAGGTTGGGGACTCGTGGCTTAGGATGTGGCATGCCAAGGTGATGCACCAATGTTCATTCATACTGAAGTATCCCAGGGTGCAGGACACAGAGTTATGGGTTCAAGTTACAGGAAGCTAGATTCCGGCTGGACATCAGGAAAAACTTTCTGACTGTTAGAGCAGTATGACAGTGGAACCGATTGCCTAGGGAGGTTGTGGGCTCTCCCACACTAGAGGCCTTCAAGAGGCAACTGGACAACCATCTGTCAGGGATGCTTTAGGGTGGATTCCTGCATTGAGCAGGGGGTTGGACTCAATGACCTTATAGTGTCCTTCCAACTCTACTATTCTATGATTCTAACTATTACATTGGTGTTATTGGCAGCTTCACTGTTACATACAATTAGGACCATAGGGATTGTAATTTCACTTAATTTTAGATACATGACAACATTTCCCTGATATTTAACATTTATTCGCTAAGGGGATCCCACCCATTTGACATACTGCATTTCTTTTTAGGGCATTGCCTTTACTTTTGGAGATGTACGCCGTCCAGTCATTCCGAAAATCGTTCCCTGCCAAAGAGTATTCAGTGAAAAGCCTGCTGTAGCTGCCAAGCCAGAAAGTCTTTATTAGGATAGCGATGGTTTTAGGTAGTTCTTTATTCTTCTCGGTTGATGGAAACTTCACAAATCAACTCTGAGAGCACTGCATGCTTCAATATATGGTATTGCACCATTCTGAGTCTGATGCAATTTTACAATTAAACACACCGAAGCCCAAACTAGTTGGAGCGCCCTGTTCGATTGGCTTTGGGATTGTCCTTCCTTGCTTTTAGTGTTTGGACTCAGTCTTCTCCACTCCCCACGACCAGAGCCGGAAGAGAGCATGAGAAAAGCACAACCAGGACTAAAGGGATGAAATGGCAGCAAGATAATGAGCTCCAGTACCCTCAAATGGATTGCATGTGATGCTCAAGCATGGGTGTGGAAAACATCCGTGAGAGATGTCACAAACCGCAAATCTCCTTCCATTTCCCTTGGAAAATTCCTCAGCCATCTTGGCCCCATAGAAATCTCAACATTTCTGGGACTTTAGGTTTACCATTTAGGCAAAACTTGATGGCATCCTAGGGATATATGGCACTTTCTTGAGGTGCTCTTTTGCCAGCTTTATTGAAATGCTCTTGGCATCTTTCACAACTGAGGATATATATTTTTTCCTGAGCAGGACCTCCAAATTCGTTTTGAATTTCACTCTGTATAAAATGTTAGAGGCAATTCTTTCCTTTTTTTTTTGCTTTGTTCCTTCTGCCCGTAGTAGATCCCTGCTCGTGATCAATGAGCCATCCCACTCATTTGACACAAGCAGATCCTGTAATTTTGCATGCCACAGTTCAACAACATTGAGGTGGTTTGCAGGGACGTGAAAAAAAATTGCAGGTTCCTCTTCAGCGGAACAAGTCAAATGACCTGTTCACCAAAAGCAAGAAGCTCCCATAGGCAAAAGGAGAAAAATAAAGACTCCAAGAAGCAGAGAGGTTGTATGCAACAGAACTGGGTGATTATACATCTTTTACTGGCTGCATCACTTGATATCATCTTAAAGCTAGAGATGCTACCATGGGAGATTTAGAAGACTCACCACCAGCCAGGAAGCGAGACAAGAACCTCTTCTTAAATAAGAACAAGCACATGAAACTCCCGAGACCACCCAGATACAACTGAGTTCAGTGGCAACTAGTAACTAAATTTATTTGTTTATTTATTAGATTTATATACTGCCCAATTGACAAACGCTTTGCAATTACAAAAACACAAAACAGTAAAATAATGACCAGCACAGTAATACAGCCAATGACAATATATAAAAGAATAAGATATTAAAAGCCTTAAGAGTGCAGTCCTACGGGATCACCACTCTATAGATGGTTCTGAGATCAGAAGCCTCCATCTAGCTCTGGCAGTCAGGGCGAGAGGCGTGAGGGAGGCATTTTTGCCTCCCTTTCTTGCTTTTTCGCATTCTTAGCTGGACGGGCCTCTGCGCCTCTCAGAGACACTTGTGGATCAGGGAGATTCATGTCTCCCTTTTCCCCTTCCTTCCCTGCCTACCACCACACTCCCTTTCCTCCTCCATGGTGCCCCCTATTAATGGAGGCGGCTTGTTTCTTGCAGCTTTGAAAATGGTGTCTCTTAGTGCTTCATTTCACAGTGTGGCTATAATGTCTCTTGGGGGAGCTCCAACGTGCGACTTAAGGTATAAGGCAGGTGAGCTCTGAGGATATCATGCTGTTAGAGCTCCAGTTCTGGGAAGGTGTTAATGAGCCATTCCGTTAAGTAGTTATTGATCTCCCTTCCCTCAGCTGATTCTGTAACTTCGAATTCTGAGGTTCGCCCGTCTTCTGCAGTTCTCTAGAGATTCCCTCTTTTGGCTTAGCTCTTCATTTACCAAAGTCAGTTTTTAAAACTGCTTCTGGTGTTTCAGCCCCAGTTCCAGGGCACTGTAGCTTCTAGCTGACCTTCTTTAGGAAGGTTCTCCCAACAGAGTCTTCCTCTTTCTCTGGCCACTTCTCTCCTCCTGCTGCATCTTCTTCTGGTTCTTTTCTTGTAATGTTCTCCAAACCCTTATTTACTTCTAGTGCAACAACCCACCTGGTTCTCCATTGCTCAAAGTGGAGTCCTTGAAGTCTGTTCTTGGGTTTGCACCCAGGATTTCCTTGCTCAGGATTTGGCAAACCTGGAGGCTGCTCTGTATACAGTTCTTCTGTTACATCTTAATGTCTCCAGGTGCCTGGCTTGCCTCTTCCTGGGCGTTGCTGGCTTCAGGAATGTTCTGATGCTGCTGCATTTCACAACCGGGCCAACAATTTCATTGACGTCTTCTCCATGCTTTTGCACAAATCCTTGGGACACTCGTTCCACCTTGTAGTGTTCTGCTTCACCTTCCACACTTTCTTTTCTCTTGAATGCCCAATGGCATCTCCTGGCATTCTTGCCTGGCGGTCGTTTTATCAGGATCGACGTCTGGCTCCTGTGCAGGGCCTCTCTTTCCTCTTGGGCTGCTCCCTCCATCAGCTGCTTCAGCCTTCGGCCTTTCTTCCATTACTTCACTGGGAGGTGTCCAGACATCTTGACCTCAAAGGTCCTCAATGATGACGGCCTCTGGATGAAAGGGAAGAAAAGAAGAGCTTCAGAGCCTGAAAGCAAGGGGAACTGCAGAGGTCGCACTGAAAAGCGACAGTCCTTGGGAGTGTTTTAGTGAGATCGGGGAAAGATGTTGTTCAGCCTCGTTGGGGGAATCTCTCTCCTCAAAACTGGAGGCTGTGGGGTGCCAGGGGCAAATATTGATGAACTGTCTTGAGACAGGGAAGGCTATGGTTCCTTCTTTCCTTCTGGACCTCAGGTAGCCTAGCACAGAGCCTCTTTCGTGCCCCCGCCCTGCATCTCCTCCTACTCTGTTGTCAACTTACCCCTTTGGCGACGGAGGAGCTCTTGATAGGCCAGGAGGGCTTTGCTGGCCTGCTGCCGGATCTCCTCCCTCTCATGATGGAGCAGCCCTCCAACTTCCCCCAGGAGCCTCCGAATAGTGGATTCTTCCCCCAACATCTAGGGGTAAAGAAAACAAGACGGATCTCTACCCACACTTCTCTCTCGGGTGGACCCTTGGCCTCACGGGGCCTCTGCAGGAAAGGCCCTCCGTGGGAGCTGTAAGGGGACCTGGCATTGGGATGGGGGGCCTAATGCTGTCCTATGGCCATTCTGAATGACACCCCATATTATGGCTATGCGCAAGGGGGGGTGGAAGTTCAATGCAACATGTATCAAGCACAGAGTCTTAGGATGCTGGGGTTGCTAATTTCAACGTCCTCAGGCATTTTCAGCTTCGTCTGGTTCTTAAGGGGCTTGTGGTATCATTCCCATGTATCCCTATGGCTACTTTGAAATGCAGGCCTGCATTGTTGTGAGGAGAGGGTGCTGGAGGGGGGGGCATATGTAAATATGGTAATAACCTGTGGCAGTTTTTGGCAACCCCTCCTCCACTTATTTTGGTCTTTTTGAACTGGTGCCTATGAAGCATTGCATGAAAGTCACCTTCTCTTTATTGTATTCGGTTTTCTTTTTATGTTTGGAGATGATCCCTAGAAATGTGTTGGGAGTCATAGGAATTGTTCCCCAAAACCACTTTGTTAGTTTGTATTTTGATTCTGTGTGTTTTTCTATGAAAACTAAATGTTTAACTCCTTTAAGTATTTTATTTATTTATTTATTTATTTCATTTATATACCACCCCATAGCCAAAGCTCCCTGGGCGGTTTACAAAAGTTAAAAACAGTAAACATTAAAGAAAGTTTGTTAACTGATAGCATGATGCTTGGTTTGAGGAATGCAGCCATTTTTATTTGTATGTCTATTCTTTATTAAATATTAACATTTGAGAGTCGTATGAAGAAAAAATAGTTTCAGTTGAACCTGTTGGCAAATTGTTTAGAAAAGAGTAGTTGGCATATTCAGGTATTTTCCCATGTAGTTCTTTCTTCCTATTAAGCTTTCTAAACTCTTCAGAACAACCTTAAGTGTTGTAGTCCCAACAAAAACTCAAGTGTTCTTCTTCAATTCACCCAGAATACTCTCTGTTCTCTTTGTTCCCAATACCAAGAGTAGGCTCTCTCTTCACTGATTTTAATTTGTAGATGATCCCTAAACTCCTTCAATGGTTTCCTATGGCCATTGGGAATGACACAATGCATTTCAATGGCCATTCGGTGTCCTTCGGTTTAGTATGTCCTGGGAGAGCCCCCCTTGGGTGAGAAGGAGACTATAAATATTGTACTCACATCTTTGCAGATTCAATGTCTCCATCTAGATCCGAAACCTCCCTCTCTCAACTGCCTCTAACTGTGTCTAGAAACTAGAGTTCTAACTCTATGCTATGATGTTTCAATAATCCTCTACCACCCTCTACCACCCTCTACCACTTTCTCTAGCTCTCTCTAATCTTCAAACGCACTCCCACTCTCTACTCCGCTCCCTCTCTCTCTCTCCTCACTACCCACAAAGACCTCCTCCCCCCACAGGCCTCCTGAAGCCCTTCCAGCTGGGGGTTGTGTCACAATGGAAGACATGCCACCATCACTTAGCAACCTTGCTCAGCCATGGCCAGTGTTCCGCTCAGTACTGGTGGCTTTAGTGGGGGGCTATGGCCTGTGGTTTACAAGGGTGCCCAACATTGGGCTGGCCTCCTTAGCCAGGCCCGTTTTGTGGCCACCCGAGTTCTGCCCCTCTCTTCCAGGCAGATGAGTGGCCTTGCAGACTCCTGGATGCGTTGTCTGCTCAGAGGGAGCGTCACCAAGGGAAACCCTCCAGCCAGCTAAGGAGCAGACTGGGTGCCTTCCTTGCAGGGGAGGTGGTCACGTGGCTTATGGGAATATGACTACGAGGGGATGAATTTTACAGCTTCCTCCTTAGAGGTCTAACGCTTAGGAGCTCTTCATATTATTAGCTGCAGGAAGATTCTGTCTTTACACTTCTGTTTCTTTCAGTCCTTCCAAACTGTCATCAAGCACTTTGGAAAACCCCAAAATAAATATTAATGTTCCCTTATGTACAGAATATTCCTTTAGTGAATCCACTCGCTTCGCAGTTCATGTTACCTCTAGTGCTGGTGCCAGTGTCATACTTTGGATATAACTTGAAAGACTGCCTTTACTTGTATCAACCTGCTCACATGCTCCAATCAGCAAGAGAGGCCGTCTCCTTGACCCACCTGTGAG
Organism: Elgaria multicarinata webbii; assembly: GCF_023053635.1. NCBI lineage: Eukaryota > Metazoa > Chordata > Lepidosauria > Squamata > Anguidae > Elgaria > Elgaria multicarinata. The sequence continues at coordinate 66,068,503 of NC_086171.1, forward strand.
AGCAGTTGATCACAAGTGGGAGTTCTGCTCTGCAGTGACCCCACACCTCTGGAAGAAGTGGCCCTTTAGGGTCCTGTATGCCCCATCACATCAAGCTTTTAGGAAGGCTGTGAAAACATATGCCTGGAACCTAATGGTACCCATTTAGAGAGAGGAACAGACAAGAAGATTCCCAAGCTGACCATGATGGAAGACCCAGTGCAAAAAGGAAAGACCGAAATGCCCTGGATCCATCCTTCAGTCAAGGGAATCTCAGGCGAGCATAAACACCAGCAGGAGAAATCAACCGGACCCAAACTTACGCAAAACTCCTCCCCTTCCTCTTCCTGCCATTCCCCTTCAAATGCGTGTCATTACCTAGGGTGATCATATTTTGGAAACCAAAAAGGAGGACAACATGGCCGGCCCCACGGGGCATGTCCAGTACCAAGAGGATGTGCCCACCTAAACATAGCCTTGGTCACATATCTGATTTTACAGCACACAATTAAGACAAACCTGTTCTACATAACATCATAATGTTAAAATTAGGGCTGTGCATGGACTCCCTGACCTGCTCCGGAACCCAATCTGCAACTTCCAGATCAGGTCCGCTCTGCCCTGCATCGATCCGCCTATGGTCCTCTTCGCTCCACTGTGGAGCTCCGGATCTGAATTGGAGCTCCGTGTTTTCCCCCATAGACTTGCGTTGAAATTGAAATGCTTATAACTGTTTTACTGTTAATATTACAAACCTCAAAGTTGGCACCATGAGAGCATAGCCATGTATCCACATTCCTGCCAAGCTCCAAGCAAATCTGAGCTTGCCCTGATTTTGGGGGAATTTTTGAAAATCCGACACCCCATTTTCAGAAATGGGATTTACTCCGACATTTTTACAGATTCAAACTTGCAAATGGGAACCCTCACAGATGTCATCTAGATCCACATTCATGGCATGCTTCAAGCAAATCTGAGCATGCCCTGATTTTTTGCAATTTTTATTCATTTTGAGCATCACCCCCTAACCCCAATTCACACCCCTTTCAAGAACGCTGTCAGTTTTCAAGTTACAAACCTCAAAATTGGCACCATGAGAGCTTATCCATGTATCCACCTTCACACCCAGTTGGAGGCAAATCAGAGCCTCCACTGATTTTTGGGGAATTTTTGAAAATCCTTCACCCCATTTCAGAAATGGGATTTACTCTGACATTTTTTTGACATTTTGTTGATGTTTGACATTTTGAAAAGATAACGTTGTTATCTTTTCCACGCCAGGTCAAGACTTTTCTCTTCTCCCAGGCATTTTAACAGCATTTAACAACGTTAAGTTTGTTTTTAATGGACCCCAGAATTGTTGTTTTTCAATGGATACTGTTGTTTTTATACTGTTTTTATGTTTTTTAAATTTTTGTATACTTTTAATGTTTACTATTTTTAATTGTTGTAAACCTCCCAGAGAGCTTCGGCTGTGTGGATGTATATAAATGTAATTAAATAAATAATAAATAAATAATTTTCACAAATTAAAACTTCCAAATGGGCATCCTCACAGATGCCACCTAGATCCACATTCATGGCATGGTTTAAGCAAATCTGAGCATGCCCTGATTTTTGGCAATATATATATATATATATATATATATATATATATATATATATATCTCAAAATCATTTTAAGCATGTTAATAGCTCTGACATCTTTCCAAACCTGCCCTTAAGGATCCATTGCAAAGGACTTGCCCATAGCCATTAATAATAGCACAGAATTCTCCATAGAGAAACCATAGGGATCCATTGCAAAGCGCTTGCCCATAGCAATCAATAGGACAGATGATTTGGTGGAATAAAGATTTTTTCTAGGGGTGTGATCTGCTTCGCTTAGAATCAGAGAAGCAACAGCGAACCGGGGTGATCCTCCTCCCCTATAGGTGGAGGAGAAGCGGATTGGGGGGCTGGAAAAGCATGGTGAACAGAAGCGACCACAAGCGGAGCACTCCTCTTTTCGCATTTTGGATTTTTTCGCCCATAGCATTGCATTGAGGAAAAGATTAGTGGATAACTTTTTTGTTTTTCAAGCTAACTATTTGAAACTCGCTGTGCTTAGAGAGTCATGGGTGGGGGTCATTTTGAGCCTATTTTCAGCACTCTGCGTGGTGCAGTTTGCTTGCTATAATTTTTTAAAAAATAGGGTAAAAAAGCGGGAGAGGTACCTTTTTGAAGTGCTGAGAGGCAGATTCAAATCCCAGTCATGATCACCTGATGAAGCATCCTCCAATCCCAAAGTCGGAGGGGGGATAGGCAAAACGGGATACTTAGTAACTTGGGATACTGGGAAATTTCTCTTTCTTAGTCTCTGAATGGTCTTTTCCCAGTGTTTTTTTAAACAGTAGCCCCACCAAATGCACAAACACAACCTGAAATCATATACTAAGTAAATAAATAACAGATAGGAAACACAGCACTGCTACCCACCCTAACCTTGGTGAACAACTGAATAGATGTGGTGCAAGGGGATGAGGTCCCCTAGGGCATGTGGATGTGCCCAGTGCACACACTCCTGCTCTTGCAGGGTCATCCGAACACTCCAAAGCTTAAACAATCTAGAATTTCTAGAAGCTAATGCCTGTCATGAGTTGAAGTGTCAGGTAGGTTCTTAAAGACTGGTACTTACTTAGGGCCAGTCAAATTGGCATATCCCCCTTCCCCTGGGCACATCCACTTTCCTCTTACTGGTAAAAGACAGACATAGCCTTTTAAAAAAAATTCTTGTTGTTTATTCAGCAACACTGCTGCTTTTAATTCCACCCCTCCTTTGTTTGTTTATTTTTTTATTACATTTTATATTTATACACCCCATAGCCCAAGCTCTCCTGGCTTTTCCTCTTCAGTGAAGTCAGGCAGGCTTTCATTGTCGTTCAACTCCTTATTGTTGTTGTTGCTATTAATATTAATTAGTACTTCTATTATTAACATTATTATTTTGTTGTTTAATAATGGCTGTGATGATCACAATGCAAGCTTTACTCTTATCCTCCTAGCCTCCTAGTTATGGGATGCAAAAGAAAAAACATCTCTCTGTGCTGCTCCCGCCTCAAAGGGATGATTTGCATTACTGGCTTTGAAACAATCCTTGGCTCACTTCCTTGTGCCCCTAGAAATGTCTGCTCCATGCCTGCCTGGCTGCCTTCCCTCCTCCCCCTGCGTGCTGCTGTGGTGGGGCATCTGCCGGGACTGACTTCCCCATAGATCGATGGCATATCTCTGCCTGCGTCTCTGCCCGCCTGGTGCCTGGGAGCTGCACTACTTGATGGGCTTTGTGGTTCAACCCCACAAGCCTCTGACATGCTTGCTCCCAGTGCTGCCTGTCCTCCTCTGTGCCTGCCTCACAGGGATGGTTTGTGCGTGTCTTGCTTTGACTCAGGGGATAAGTCCTTCCTGCTCTCACTTAGACTTTTTGAAGTTCCAAATAAATTTTTCAAGTGTGGAAGAAGATTCATATTTAGGTTTATCTACTCCCCAATTCATGGCATGTTGGGATTTCCTTTGAAATGGCCATGAATAAAGCCCATTGAGCTGTCTGCAGCTTCCCTGAGATACTGGGGGGTTCGATTTTCAAAAATCCCCCCAAAATCAGGGGAGGCTTGGATTTGCTGGAGGCTTGGCATGCATGTGTATACATGGATCAGGTGTCATGGTGCCTAATTTGACGTTTCTAACATGAAAATTGATGGACCATTTACACAGACCATTTTTTAAAAAATTCCATGAAGCAGGTCAATAATTTAAAGGAGTGTGTACATCAGTGGCTATTAAAGACTGTTCCAGTTCAATTTTTTTCTGTGAAATAACCTCCCTGCACCAAAAAAGAAGTAAGTACTGGACATTGCCAATATATATGTTTAAAAGAAGCATTAGCTGTATTGCACCACCAGCAATTAGCTGAATTAGAGCTCCATCCAATGAGCGTTTTACTGCATGCTCTTTACTGGGCACTCACCAATTGCTCACATGACATCGTCTGCCTCTCACACATCTTCCGCCCCTTCTGGCCTTTGTTGCACCACAACCCCCCCCCTCCCCAGAGAAAGTCCGGTTGCTTCTCTCTCCTACTGGATTAAATGGGGCTAATTACTTCCTGTTTTCAGTAAATGACATTGGAGCGGCAACAGAGAAGGGACAGGAGCTGCATGTTTGACCTAGATGTGATCCCTTATTCAATCCGTTATTATAGAGACATTGTGGTGACCAATAGACACGAACCAATTTTTTTTTTCTGAATAAGATGCAGCCAAAGATCCATAGACACAAAAAGTAGACAACAAAGTAGCATCCCTTTGACTAGGCATTTTATGGAGGTGGCCACAGCAGTATCTCAAATTCCCAAATGACCACATGGGTTCAAAAAGGTTGGGGACTCATGGCTTAGGATGTGGCATGCCAAGTGACGCACCAATGTTCATTCATACTGAAGTATCCCAGAGTGCAGGACACGGAATTATGGGCTCAAGTTACAGGAAGCTAGATTCCAGCTGGATATCAGGAAATACGTCCTGACTGTTAGAGCAGTATGACAGTGGAACCAGTTGCCTAGGGAGGTTGTGGGCTGTCCCACACTAGAGGCCTTCAAGAGGCAACTGGACAACCATCTGTCAGGGATGCTTTAGGGTAGATTCCTGCATTGAGCAGGGGGTTGGACTCAATGACCTTATAGTGTCCTTCCAACTCTACTATTCTATGATTCTAACTATTACATTAGTGTTATTGGCAGATGCACCGTTACATACAATTAGGACCATAGGGATTGTAATTTCACTTAATTTTAGATACATGACAACATTTCCCTGATATTTAACATTTATTCGCTAAGGGGATCCCACCCATTTGACATACTGCATTTCTTTTTAGGGCATTGCCTTTACTTCTGGAAATGCACGCAGTTCAGTCATTCTGAAAATCGTTCCTGCCAAAGAGTATTCAGTGGAAAGCCTGCTGTAGCTGCCAAGCCAGAAAGTCTTTATTAGGATAGCGATGGTTTTAGGTAGTTCTTTATTCTTCTCAGTTGATGGAAACTACACAGATCAACTCTGAGAGCCTCAATATATGGTACTGCATCATTCTGAGTCTGATGCAATTTTACAATTAAACACACCGAAGCCCAAACTAGTTGGAGCGCCCTGTTCGAGTGGATTTGGGATTGTCCTTCCTTGCTTTTAATGTTTGGACTCAGTCTTCTCCACTCCCCATGACCAGAGCCAGAAGAGAGCATGAGAAAAGCACAACCAGGACTAAAGGGATGAAATGGCAGCAAGATTAGGCTGTCCAGACCCTCCGGAAAATTCCGGAAATGTCCTGGGAGATCTGGGGATCCGGAGGAACCAGACTTAGGGCCCAAAATACTGGGGTTGTGGTTTCTGGGCCTGCAGCAACTGCAACCCCAACTTACCGGGCCTAAGTTTCCCCAGTGAGTGGCGGTGGCCATCTTGTACCTCGTCTGAACTCACGTGAGATCTCGGCAGCTGGCTGTGAACTCTCCTGAGACCCAGCCAACAGCCATGAGTTCGGATGAGATTCAAGATGGCCGCTGCGAGGGGTGGGCAGTGAGACCGAGGTGAGTGGTTGGGAACTGCGTGCAGGAATTTCCAGCAACGCAGCCTCCAGCACCCCCCAGCGCTGCTGAAGAAGAAGAAGAAGAAGAAGAAGAAGAAGAAGAAGAAGCAAGAAGCAAGCTGCTGGAGGAGGAGAAGAAGAAAGAGAAGAAGCGAGTAGTAGGTAAGAGAGAGAGGGAGAGGGAGAATGTGTAAGTGAATGAGGTGCATGGGGTCTTTGAGTGAATGCACGTGTGCATGCATGTGTGCATGCGTGTTTTTGGAGTGAGTGATGCTGAGTCTGTGTGTGTACACACACACACGTGTTCTGGCAGTGTGAGTGTATTGATGTCTGAATGGGATGCCTGGTTGTTTGACTGAATGAATGCATGTGCATGTTTGTAGTGGGGCTGGCTGTAGTTTTCTGTGAGTTGGGGGGATGAGTTGGAGGTGATGTTCCTATTAAATAATGCATTTTAGACTCATAGACCTTTCTTTCCAATTTCTTTGCTATGATTAGCATGACGTATATTTTGTAACACTGGCTGACAATTGTTCAACCTTCTTAAAGAAACTTTAAAAAAATTAACTGCGTTGCTATTATCATCATCATCATCATCATCACTCTCTCTTGCTTGTGGTGGTTTTTCTAGATGAATATGATGGGCTTTGCCAAGTCATGCTGTCTTTTACTGATTCAGAAATGTCCTGATGATTGAACATGTTTTAAGTATGACTGCTTTCTGGATATTGGCGTGCATGTATTTTGGTAGGCCTAATTTCTGGAGGTTTTCTGTTAAAAAAACCACCGATGTCATGCTAGTGACTGATGTGACTAACAAATAATTGTAAGTTTTTCCTGTTGCCATAGTTCTTTAACTTCCATCGCCAGTGGTGTATATTTTCCTCTCTTTTCCTCTTCCTTTTCTGCAACATTTTTGTCATTAGGTATTGCAATTTCAATGTAGGTGTGTTTTTCTTGGTTGTTTTTGACTGTTATGTCTGGTTGAAGTTGAAACAAGCTAAGAGGTGGTAGCCTTTAGTCTATTTTGCTCCATGGCAAATGTTTGCAGGCTAATAGTAGTTTATACTCTTTCTGAATGCTTGGTTGTTTGGTTGTTGTATACTTGTCAACTGCTTCATTTCTTCAGTGGTAGCAGTATGCAGTAAGGTGATGGGGAAACAGTGTTAAATGTTAGGAAAGCTTAGACTATGGTCATCCAGTGAAGGATTTGCAGTCAGAAAAGATATCTGAGGGAAGGGAAGACTGTATCACACACAGGGCTCATCTACACCAAGCAGGATATTCCACTTTGAAAGCGGTAAAGAAAAGCCAGCAGCCACACTACTGCTTTATAGCAGTATTGAAGTGTACTGACAACTGTTGGGGCCCATGACACATACCATATATCACTTTCATACCACTTTCATCCTGCTTGGTGTAGATATGTCATGGGCCCCAACAGTTGTCAGCAGGGCCGGCGCTTCCATAGAGGCCAGTTAGGCGGCTGCCTAGAGCGCCAAGGTAAGTGGCCCCGGAAGTCGCCCTCCCAGCCTTCCACCCTGCTCCCCAGCGTCTCTGGCTTGGCTTCAGCTGGGCGCCCGCCCAGCAGCCGAAGCCAACCCGGGACACTGGGGGGCGGGGACGGGCGGCTCCACGTTCTGACATCTGGCACGCACCGGACGTCAGAACATGGAGCCGTCTGACCACCCTCCCCCAGCTTCCTGGCTTGGCTTCAGCTGCGGGTTCCCAGCCAAACCCAAGCCGGGACGCTGGGGGAGGGGAAGGAAGGCTCCACGTTCTGACTTCCGGCGCGTGCCGAAAGTCAGAACGTGGAGCCGTCTGACTGCCCTCCCCCTGCTTCCCGGCTTGGTTTCGGCTGGGGGCTCCCAGCCAAAGACAAACCGGGATGCTGGGGTGGGGGGTGGGGCGGCGAACGGACGGAATTGGAGCTGCCCGCCCACCCCACCGCAGCGTCCCACCAAGCCAGGAGGACTTCAGGCGAGGGACAGGTAACCTGTCTCCGCCTACCTGGGGTGGGGGGATACGGTGGGGTGTGTGTGTGAAAGCAGCTCACCTTGCCTACGGCGCAAAAAAGCCTGGCACCGGCCCTGGTTGTCAGTGCACTTCAGTACCACTACAAAGCAGTAGTGTAGATCCTGCAGTGCAGTTCAATACCTCTAAAAAGTAACAGTGTGGCTCCTGCCTTTTATATACCGCTTTCATAGTGGAATACCCTGCTTGGTGTAGATGAGCACAAAGTATAGCAAAAGCTTCAATGTACAGCAAAAGCTACAGAAGTAGGAATGAGTGAAGTTAATTTCAGATACATTGAATGTCTCACTTATACTTTATTCCAGTGATTTTAACATTAAGATGTTATGTAGAACAGGTTTGTCTTAATTGTGTGCTGTGAAATCAGACCTGTGACCAAGGCCATGTTTCCAAAGTGCAGCTCTAATGGGAATTAACAAAAATGCTTATAACTCCGTCATTTTTTAAGATAAAGACATGAAACTTGGCACAATTGTAGCTCTTAGGAAGGGCTTTAGCCACACCAAATTTGAAACAGATCCATTCATTCATTGATTTTTTTAAAAATTGAGGTTTTAAAATTATTATTTTTTAAAATCGTCATTTTCAAAGATAAAGAGCTGAAAGTTGGCACCATGAAAGCTTTTAGGTAGAGCTTTAGCCACACCAAATTTGAAACAGATCTATTCATCCATTGATTTTTTTAGGAATTTTTTAAACATTGAGGTTTTAAAATTATTTTTAAAATCGTCATTTTTAAAGATAAAGAGATGAAACTTTGTACCATGATAGGATTTAGGTAGAGCTTTAGCCACACCAAATTTGAAATAGATCTGTTAATCCATTGATTTTTTTAGGATTTTTTTTTAAAAATGAGGTTTTAAAATTATTAGTTTTAAACTATCATTTTTAAAGATAAAGAGCTGAAAGTTGGCACCATGATAGCTTTTAGGTAGAGCTTTAGCTGTACCAAATGTGAAACAGATCTGGGGGCAGTAGCAAACTCTGTTAACAACAACAGCAGCTTGCAATGAGTGAAGATACAGTCAGAAAAGATATTTGAGGGAAGGGGAGAATGTAACACACAAAGTATAGCAAAGGCTTCAAAGTACAGCAAAATCTACAAAAGTAGGCGTGAGTGAAGTTAATTTCAGATACATTGAATCTCTCACTTGTTCTTTATTTCAGTGATTTTAACATTAAGATGTTATGTAGAAGAGATTTGTCTTAAATGTGTGCTGTAAAATCAGACATGTGACCAAGGCTATGTTCGGGTGGGCACGCCCCCTTGGTACTGGACATGCCCCCTTGGGGGCGACCATGTTGTCCTCCTTTTTGGTTTCCAAAATATGGTCACCCTAAAATATGACATTTCGATATTCTATAATTTTCGGTTGACACCTGCCAGATGGAAGCCCCTGATATTAGAGGCTTCCAAATATGCCCTGCCGGGCTGGAGGAGTAATAGAGGTAGTTTTCATCTCTCTGTCCCCTTTTTTGTTTATTTTTTATCTAGAGGAATTGTACTACCAGGGTTGGGGCCAGGGTTGGAGAGGCCATAGGATTTTGTGTATCCTGGCCTCTCCTCTACCCACCCACTGGAATGCCCCCTTCCTGATCTCTATGAGGTCATCTGAAGCTGCCTTTGTTACCTCAGAAAGCAGGTGCTGTGGTTCTTTCCACACCAGCTGTGAGAGGGAGGGGGAATTGTATCTCAAAATTCCCCTCTCAAAGTCATAGCAGTGCCTATGGCTTCAGGAGGCGAAATCCCAAAAAATCCTGTTGTCCCTAGGAAGCTCTGCAGGTACCATAGGATTGCACCGTTAAAGCTATTTTATGTATGATCGTATATGAATATTATTTGCAATAACTTTAATAGCTCCTTTTCATGTTAATTTTTCCATTATCCTAACAACACCTAATTCTGATGATCACAGGTATATGGAGGAAGATTATCAGCCACCATGTCCTATTTTCACTGTTGATGTTTGGAAAAGATTGTGAGTATTATCAGCACAATAGAAGACAAATCAATAACTATTTGGCGTTGTTGTTCCATGCGTATGGTAGATGTTGCCATTGAGTGTTGGTTTCCTGTACAAGGGATGTAGTCTGAACTGAAAAGTGGAAGGATGTGACAATAAAGTGATAATGGAAAAGACTGAATCTCTATGTCAATTAAATGGAATCCTTGGCAAAAAAAAGAAAAGAAAAGAGGCTGTTCAATGGATGTTCTTCACACCCAGTTTCGTATGCAGGGGGAATGTTTCCATTTCATTGCAATCGTAAATTTCAAAGGCTGGGAAAGATAAAATATTGGCATTTCAATCAGCACAGCTTCACACACCCACTGAGCCCAGCCAACTCCGCATTGAAAGCTTTAAGAAAGAAAGCCTATAAGATATCCGCGAGATTACTTACACGATTTTAAGGGATGGAATTTTATGAAATCCTTATAACTAAGCCTGGTGCCTTTGAAATATCCTTTGAGCTCCCCTGAGTCGGTATAAGAGAAATGGAAGGAGCAGAATAAATACATATGCTTAAAAAATAAAGTCAGAGTCACAAAGCAAATACATGTTTATGGGGAAATATGAGCAAAACGAAACTCTCTGTAGTAAAGATTGGATCATACAGTTGAATTGCTCTGGATGTTGATGGCATACTTTAAAAATTTTTAACCAATCCAAGCTGTTTCTTGTTGAGTTATTCAAAGGGAGAGACATTTCATATTGTTATTGTTTATTTATCATCATCTCCATGTGTGGCATCTCAAGCAACAAAAGACAGGTCCTGAAACTGAACAGATACAGTTCTAGTTTCAGCACAATCCTATGCATATCTACTCATAAGTAAGTCCCACTGAACTCAATGGGGCTTATTTTTGAATAGGCATATGTATAGGTTTGCACTACCAGGCTGTAATCCTACACCCTGTTGAAAACAACAGAATAAAACTTAATAGGGATAAATGCCAAGTTCTACATCTAGTAGGGTGACCATATGAAAAGGAGGACAGGGCTCCAGTAACTTTAACAGTTGCATAGAAAAGGGGATTTCAGCAGGTGTCATTTGTATATCTGGAGAACCTGGTGAGATTTCTTCTTCATCACCACAGTTAAAGCTGCAGGAGCTATACTAGAGTGACCAGATTTAAAAGAGGGCAGGGGACCTGCAACTTTAACTGTTGTGATGAAGAGGGAATTTCACCAGGTTCTCCATATATACAAATGACACCTGCTGAAATTCCCTTTTCAATACAACTGTTAAAGATACAGGACCCCTGTCCTCCTTTTCATATGGTCACCCTACATCTAGGAAAAAGAAACCAAATGAACATTTACAAAATGGGGATACTTGGCTCAGCAATACTACAAACGAGAAGGATCTTGGAATTGCTGTAGATCACAAGCTGAATATAAGCCAACAGTGTGATGTGGCTGCAAAAAAGAAAATGCTATTTTGGGCTGCATTAATAGAAGTATAGCTTCCAAATCGTGTGAGGTACTGGTTCCCCTCTATTCAGCCCTGGTTAGGCCTCATCTAGAGTATTGCATCCAGTTCTGGGCACCACACTGGATGCAGCTGGAGTGTGTTCAGAGGAGGGCAACGAGGATGATCAGGGGTCTGGAAACAAAGCCCTATGAGGAGAGACTGAAAGAACTGGGTATGTTTAGCCTGGAGAAGAGAAGATTCAGGGAAGACATGATAGCACTCTTCAAATACTTAAAAGGTTGTCACACAGAGGAAGGCCAGGATCTCTTCTCGATCATCCCAGAGTGCAGGACATGGAATAATGGGCTCATGTTACAGGAAGCCAGATTCTGGTTGGACGTCAGGAAAAACTTCCTGACAGTACAACATTGTACTGTTGTACAACAATGGAACCAATTATCTAGGGAGGTTGTGGGCTCTCCCACACTAGAGGCCTTCAAGAGGCATCTGGACAATCATCTGTCAGGTATGTTTTAAGGTGGATTCCTGCATTGAGCAGGGGGTTGGACTCGATGGCTCTGTGGGTTCCTTCCAACTCTACTATTCTATGATTCTATGTGGTATGCCCCATTGTAGGACTTACTACTGAATGCACAGGAATAGAATTCTATTGTTACAACAACACAAAACAAACAACAAAGAACACAATAGAAATACAATAAGAAAAATATCCTATACTAGAGATTAATTTTGCATTATATATAAGTCTATTGAAGCCAAATTGGGCAGTACTTCCTATTAGTTGGAGCACATTGCTACAACTCCCATCACTCCCAGGTTGAAATAAATGTTCAGGGATGGAATTCCACTTTATAGAGTAAATGTAAGGGATTATTTCTGAACATATGAATCCTTGAACGCTATAAAGCTTAACGCAAGGCTAGAACTTCGGAGTACTGTCAATGTCAGATACTCAGGGCCCTATCTATCTGCTTCCCCGTGGCACATAATTTATTTTAATATGTTTAATTTTCTTGTAAACTGCATAGGATATTTTAAAATATGGTCAGCGGCACATAAATCTATTAAAAAAGAATAATAAAAGCAAACACAGAACTATACCCCTGTGCTAAGCCCTATGGAATAGAATGTGATTGAGTTTTGTGCATTGGGAAGCAAGCCCTTTTAGGTTAATTGGGGCATAGCCCCAGGTAAGTGGGTGAAGGGCTGAAGTCTTTCCCTAAGTTAAAGGAAATGAGCCAAAACCACACCTTGTTGTTCTATGTTTGTTTATGTGTGGGGATGGGTGGGTGGAAGGTTAAGCATTTCCCAACAGTCAGGTAGTAGCTTGACCTGTTCAGGAGCATTTCCACCAATGTCTAGTGTTACATAGCAAATGAGGAGGAGCCATAATTAAGTAATAAAACACATGTGTGTATATTAGCTTAATTCTAACTACGTAGCAGGTCATCGGCTCATCCAAGAGGTCTACTTGTAAGTACATTGTACCCTTTGAGGAGGCTGCATCCATGATCATGGGAATGGACCCTCCCTTTTCACAGAATTGGTTGCAGCAATCTTCCTTGAGTACTGATTACCTCCTTCAACATTATGTGTAACTCATGTGTAACTATTTGCTAGCTCCAGTAGAGTCTGCGCAAATAGTGAGGCTGTGAATCCATTCTGGGTTTTAGTCAGAACCAGCCAAAACTCTAAAGGGGCTATCCAAAGTTCAGCACTTTGGATAGCTCCTTTAGAATTCCGATTGGAACCCAGAAGGGAATCTCAGCCCCAACAAAATCAGAGCCATCAGCCTCCACTGGCCAGCCCACACAACTGTATGAGCTGGCGTTGGTAGCAAGAAAGTCACTGCTAGCCAAGATAGTCAGTACTGGGCTACTGACCTGACTACGTATAAGGCATGTCTTAATAATTCAATACAAGCATCCGTGTTAGAAAATTGTCCTTTGAGGAAGTCTTGTATAGCTGACATAATTTCTCAGTATGTGAGGAGGAAGAAAAAACAACAACATCCAAAGTGTTTCCATCCAACCGTTACTTTTAAACCTTGGCTTATATCTCTCTTTGTATAACGAAAGAGAGAGATTGGTTGATTGACTGACTGATACACATGCACGCACGCACACACGCACACACACACACACAAACATCCTCGCTGGAAGCGATCTCAAGGTCTGCTCCCCACATGATGATTTATTTAAGGATTTCCCTCAGTTTAATGATGTCCTCATTCTTCTATAGAATATTTCTTCAGACAGAATTTCAGCCCCTGCTGTTCTGGTGCATTGTATTTTGGTAGCGTCTGAGCATCTCATGTTTCATTGGCTAGATGGATAAAGAACACCATCACCACCCCAATTCAACAAAGCCTCTGTTCTGCAGAAGGTGATGGGAAGCGGTGTTCTTTTTCCTATGTATTATTTTCGCAGGGCTCTTGAGAGGCCCCGGTTGTCACTCGGCTGTGGCACGGATTCCTTGTGACAAATGTTGGTGCAACTGGAAAAAGTTTGGAGCCCGGCTGATTTTCAGCACTAAGGACAGATGGAGATTATAGTTTGTTTTTTCTAAATTATTTACTTGGCTGCAGTGTCTGTGACTTTAAATTATTGATGCTAGCGAAAGGAACTGTCAATGAGACAAAGCTTGCGCGGAAAGCAGCGACAGCAGCAAGCCACATATACCAGGAACTGGTTCAGATCAGTACTTCTCATCTTTTCCTAGGCGAGCGGAAGCACTGTTGTTCTTGTCTGTTAGTGCTAACAAAAGACAGGAAGAAGTGTCTTGTGGGGGAAGGGGAGAGATTATTAGTGGAAGAATTTTCCAGAACAGCCTTTACTATGAAGTAGTTTTGAAATAGCAGTATGCCCTTGAAATTGTAATGGACTACTGATAGTCTTCAAAAGGAATATTATATATTCTCAGAGTGTATGTGGATTTATACACACTCAAAGGCAGGCATTGGTCCATCTAACCCAGTATTGTCCACTCTGCTTGTCAGAGCTGCTTCAGATTTCTGACAGGATTTTCTCCCATCACCTGGGATCTCAGGGATGGGGAACATGTGGCCCTCCAGATGTTGCTGGAGCAACTCCCATCAACCCTAGCCTGCATAGCCGATAGTGAGGAATGATGGGAGTTGCAGTTTGGCAACATCTGGAGGGTCATATATCTCCCATCTCTGTGTTACTTGTTCTTTCTGACTATAGCTGCCAGGGTCAAATCTGGGAGCGTCTTCATGGGTTTTCCTCCTGACCTAGGGCCTCTCCCCAAGCCTAGAAAATTGAAAGAATGATTCTCAGGACTGATCACATTATGTACCTCTCCCACCCTCTCCCACACCCCCAAAAATTCTGAACAAGCATAATTTGGAGAATTATTCTGCAAATTTATGTAGTGAAAGAGCCAAGCTGTGAACCTGGGCAGCCCCGATTCAGCTCTTGCCTCTGGTGGGAACTCAGTGGCCTTAGAAGATGAACGGCCTGCCTTACAGTGTTATTGGAGTGATTTCTGAGGTAATACATGTGGCTCACTTAAGACAGGCTAAAAAACTAGATAATGATATTAATAAATATTATCGACATTGTACAATTTCCAGTGCCTATGATTTATTCTATAGAGTTTTCTTTGTTTTAACTGGTGAACCAAGGCTTTAAATGAATTATGGACCCATTGTGTAGCTATGGCAGCTGAAGCCTTGTTCAATTTTGAGATATGGGTAGCAATATTATTAATACTGTTGATCTTTATTAAGAGTATGCACTCAGGTTCAAGTCCACATGATTTGGCCTGCGCTATCCTCAGTTATGCACATAACTACAAGAACATGGACAATGTATATGTCACCCAGTGTGTCCACAGATATAGTTGCAGTGATTTCCATGGTTGCAGGAGCACTTCTTAGATCCTTTGCACCCATGAAAGAGTCTGCCAGATTGCTGCAGCCATATCTGTTGATCATTTAGGTTATGTGACACCCTCTGCATGATTGTGTTCTTGAGGATGGCCAGCTGACGGTGTGAATTCACACAAACAGAGTATAGTTTGGAAACCAACTTCTGTTATTTGGAAAAACTATGCGTCTGGTATTGCATATCATCTCACTTATTCTGTGGCCCTTTCTACACCAGACGGGTGTAGCGGGAGAGAGGGGGGCAATCCCGGATTTACCTTCTTCCCGGATCGTCCCACGTGTCTAAATGGCCAGCGCAACATCCGGGATGGGAGGAGGGATGTCGTGTGAGTCACGGTGGCCATTTTTAAAAAAGGGGTATGGAGCTGGAGCATGCTCAAACTCCAGCAAAAGGTTAGCAGGGGGGAAAAAGACCTGAAACTGCTCCCCCCACCCCCAATTCCTCCTGGCCCAGCTCCTTTCCTCTACTGATCCCCGGTACTCATGGAGAGGAGGGAAGAAGCCAGGATGGGCACCCACACGTCCCGCAGTCTCGGGATGATCCCAAGACCGCAGGAAGAATCGGGTTTTCCCAGGGATTATTTATCCCTGGGAAAACCCATGCTTGTCCCTCCTTGCCCCTGGGAGTCCCTGTGGGTCATTTGGATGCATAGGGACTTGGCCGTGACCAGCCTGGATTTTGGGGCTGGTGTAGAAATGGTCTGTGTTCATTTAAATATGCAGGGGGGGAAATGTGTCAAAACCTTTTCTGCATTGGGGGCTGGCACATTTCAATGCTTTCCTATGTTCCCAACAACAATCACATCAGTGTAGATTTTTCTTTCGTTTGTTTTAAGCAGGGACCATGAGCTATTAATAGATACACAAGGCTATTAATGGTTGTATGTACTTTCAATTTCATCGCAGAATTGAAATCTGAGCTCTACAGAAAGAGCTTTTCTTTTCCAGCTACTTGATTTGTAGGTGACGCTTTGCTAGAGTGGAATATCACAACTGCACAAGTAGGAAAATAGCCTTTCTTTTGCTTTCAGAAATAATACCCCATTTTTTGAGCTGAATAAAATAAATAAATAAATAAACCCAGAAAAGTGCTCTGAAAAAACAACAACAGAAGTGAAACTGGAGAATCATGACAGCATCTAAAAAAATCCCATAACAACTGTGAGCAAGGAATTACGAACACACAATAAATATCTTTTGTAGAAATGCTCCATAGCTCAGCAGTAGAGCAGATACTTTGCATGCAGAAGTCCCAGATGCCATGAGTTGAACCTCTTTGCATGCCAAAGTTTCAAACCCTGGCATCTCCAAGCAGGCTGGAAAAATTCCTGCCTTAAACCCTGGACAGTCACTACCAGCCAGTGTTGACAATACTGAGCTAGATAGATCAATGGTGTGACTCGGTATAAAGTAGCTTCCTAGGATGAATGACCTAAAGTAAAACATTTCCAGAGTGTGAGATGATTCCTCTGTCATTGGGCTCTGTTTAAGGGCTTTGTCTTGGGGGTGACTCTGAAAGGGATGATTGAATTTTGAGGGTGGGGAGCATTTTAAATGATTCTGCTGGTTACACTTGCAGTTTGATCTTATGTAAGTAATGTTTATGGAAGTAAACAAGTGAAGCCTGCAACAAAATGTTGCAGTGTGTAGTACTGCACACATATATAATGTATATTGCAATACGCATGAGTGCAATGTTTGCATGTTTTGAAATAAAACCCTGAATACACATAGTTAGTGAAAGGCTTCAACTCTTGGGGCAGTATCTAGTGGGGCACTTATGCCTCTACTGATTCTCTTGCACCACATTGATTCTGTTGTGCAAGCATGGTGCTTGCACAACAGCAATTTAGTGCTTTACAGGGGAAACCCTGAAATCAGCGGAAATGGTAGTTTCTCAGTTGGGGCAGGTTGGCAGAGCTCCCTTATGCATGTATTTTTGCTTGTTTTCATTTGCCCAATAAGCGCTACGGGCGCCTCTAAACAAGCTACTTATAGCAGGTTCATAACTGGCCACTCACAGATGTTTTCTGGTCAGTTACATGATGCTGCAACCCTCCAGTGCCTCTCTTGTTCTTTCTGTGGTTTAACTGAAAACAGAGAAAAGTAGTAACAAAAAGAAACAGAAGACAGCTTCATCTTCTGTCTGTATAAATGAAACATGTAGAACTCTTAGTTAAAAGGGAAAAGGTGGGGGAAGTATGTGTAAAGGGAGCATGTTGTGATTGTGAGACCAAAATTGAAGCCAGAAAGCTGTGGTAAAGTTGCAGGATTTTCCGCTGGTGTAGAAATGCCGAAAATCTTCCTTCTGCAAGTGGTGAGTCACACTTGTGGACAGGAATTGGCGCGGCGTAGGAGAATCGGTGGAGATGTAAGTGCCCCGTTGGATTCCATCCTTGGTAGCCTCTCAGAAAAGTATTTGGGCCACTTAACATGAAACTCATTACTAGACATACACACTTACTGCCAACGGTCTCATCCTATAAATGACAGAATATCATGGTCAATGATTTGGTCATTTTATTGCAAAGTTACCTGCTATAACCCCCTAAAAGTCACTTCCATACAAGAATCTGTTTCAGTGTCTCATGGTTTGATTGAAAAGAGCCTGGTCATCCTCATTACTTCTTTCTTCCATTCTCTGCAAGTAGAACATTTGGAAACAGCACCCTAATAATGAGTGGGGGCAGGGGGGCATGCTTCCTTAGTTTTGTGACAGCCCCTGGGCTCCTGTTTATGAAAAGTCCAGGGGAGCTATAAAGCTGCCATGAGCCCCATTTTTGTTTTTTCGGGTGCAAAGGTGGGATATAAATCAAATCAAACAAATAAATAAAATAAGGAGAAGTCAAGGAATGAGATTTCATAAATGGCATCCAAATTCCCCCATAGATAGACTATTGTTTGCAATAAATACGTTTTACATTTTCCAACCAATCAAAAGTTGGTCGGTTTATAAAGCCATTTCTAAAACATGAAATGCAGAATCATGTCCAGAAGGTTCATT
The DNA here is from genome assembly GCF_023053635.1 of Elgaria multicarinata webbii. Lineage (NCBI taxonomy): Eukaryota > Metazoa > Chordata > Lepidosauria > Squamata > Anguidae > Elgaria > Elgaria multicarinata. The sequence continues at coordinate 66,086,478 of NC_086171.1, forward strand.
GCTTATAGGTAGTGCTGCACAGGTGGGTAGGTCAAGAGCCAGTGTGGTGTACTGGCTAGAGTATCGGACTGGGAGTCGGGAGATCCGGGTTCTAGTCCCCACTCGGCCATGGAAAACCACTGATGCCGGATCTACACTACTGCTTTAAAGCACTTTATAACAGTTTTGAAAACGGTATATGGGGTGTATCCTGGGCCCCAACAGTTGTCAAAACTGTTATAAAGCACTTTAATTCACTTTAAAGCAGTAGTGTAGATCCTGGTGAGTTTGGGCCAGTCACAGACTCTCAGCCTAACTCACCTCACAGGGTTGTTTATTTATTTATTTTTATTTATTTATTGCATTTTATACTGCCCAATAACCGAAGCTCCCCGGGCAGTTGTTGTTGTGAGGATAAAGTGGAGAGGAGGAGGATTATGTATGCCGCCTTGGGTTCCATGCAGGAAAAAAAGGCAGGATATTAATGCAATAATAAATAAATAAATAAATAAATAGCTTCTCTCCTCCCAAAACAAATAGTAGGATGACCTGAAATGCACTTTGCCCTTCTGCGGCTTCCTCCCCAAATAAGCATACTTACTTTAGAATACATTCCATTCAAAGTGGAGGAATTTACTTTTGAGTAAACACAACTATGCTCAGGCTGCACGTAATACTGTCCTAAATTAATTGACTTATCTCCAAATTTTGGAGGATCTTTTAAGCAACTATCGTTCTTAGTGGTTTCAGATGGAGGAGAGATCTTGGCTGTGAACACCAGATGGTGCTGAAGGACTTTGAATACATTGCTCAACACAGAATTCCCTTAGTATGAACCTTTTACTCTAGAATGACAGCAGATATTGAAAATCTTCATTGTTTCAGGAAATAAAAAGGTTTTGGATTTGACATATTCAATCTCGGTAAGGTTTTTCCATCCTTAAGTCAGTTAGAAATGCTACCTCCTCTTGTGAAAGTTATTTAATTATATTATATATTTTGTGGCCAGATCACTGTGTTCCCCTTGCAGCCAATTATGCAAATCTTCCGGGATTTAATTGGGAGAGGAGGCTGGCCTTTGCATTCAAAACTAAGAGCTTTTCTACATGAGGCATATCTTGTGCATTTGTCGTTCCCTATTCACCATTGTTTATGGGGTTTTTAGATGGCATTGTGGCCCTGCAGTTTTGCTTCTGTTGTTAAACAGCACTTTCAGTGAGTTGTTTTTTTCCAGCTCTACCTAGAGATGCTGGGGATTGAATGTGGGTCCATATGTATGCAAAGCATGTGCTCTACCACCAAGATAGGATCCTTCCCTTAAGGTGCAATCCTATGCATATTTGGACTGAGAAAATCCTACAACTCCCAGCATTAAAGCAGAGGAAATATGGTATTATTTAAAGAAAGTGAAAGAAAGCACTTTTTCCACTTGTGCAATTGTGTGATTCTGCTATACTATACCATACCATACCATACCATACCATACCATACCATACTGCCACTTACAGGTTATGTAGTGAAAGAACAGGAAAGGAAGCACTCAATTCTTCAACAAAACCAATTCTGCAACAAAATCAAAAGTAGATTCAGTGGGTTAACACCTTGTGTAGAAAAGAGTTATTAATATAGTTTTATTACATGAAGGAGATTCTTACATACTCATAAGGGAGTATACTCATTACAATCGCACAAGAGAAGCAGGAAGTGCAAAGCCCCAGTAAGGCAATGCGATTTCCCCTTAATGTTATTCTATTTCATATTTTGCATTGGACTAGAAAGAAAGGGGGCACTCTTCAAAACGCAAGTAGGGCATGTTAGTGACATACTTCCATGGTGATTGCCAGTGTCAAAACCCTCAGCATGTTTATCCTTTTAAAGCTTCAGGACTCCTAGATTTCATTTCTAACATTCCAAACTTATAGGGATAAAATTTAGTATTCTGCTTAGCATTCTTTCGTCATTCCTTTTTCCTATAATTTTTTCTTTTCTTTTCATACCAAAGCTGGCTAGGCAAAGTGACATAGAGGCAAACTTACTGTCTTCTGCAAGGATGTATTCCAAATCTATCAGACATGCCCCACAATTAATTATATAGAAATAAGACTATCTGAGCTTCTCTACACTAGCGATTTATTGCCCGCTTGCACTCGGTCACTCACGAAAGTTTGAGGGTCCATCATATGACATTGTCAACCTCCAGGATGTCTCCTGTGCTTTCCCCCCTTTATCCTGCTTTCAAAAAGATTAGAGATAAGCTGTAATAACGGTTAATGGTGCTATACTGGCAGTGTGAAATGCCAGTGTTGCACTATAATTCAGCTGCTAGATGGTCCTATTTCATTTGACATATAGAGCATTGCCGAGAAGGGACGTTTTCTATTCCAAATCACATGTTCAATGTCTAAAGAAGCCCATCATAAACCCAGAAAGACTCTGGAAGAAAAAGGCCCAGTAAGGATGTGGGTCGGTGGGTGGGGTTGCTTAATGTAGAGAAGCTCTCTGTCTCTTGGGCCAGATCTACATCTTGTGTCAAATCATTACGAATGTGGAATAAAAACCAGGAAATAACACTATGAAAGCAGTATACAGAATGTCTCCTGTGACCCAACACTTATCAGTGCACTTCAACACTGCCATAAACCAGTAGTGTAGATTTAGCCTTGGTCACACTTTACTGTTCATGCATATACAGTAGCACATTTAGCATTGCCAAAGGATGGAGGAAACTCATTCCCTAGGACTGGCAGTGTTGCAGGAAACTAGGAAAGAGTTTCCTTTTCCTTTTTTAAAGTGCTGCTTAATGGCTGAGGGATACCTATTCAAGAGATAGGTATCTCCTTAAGGCAGTGTAGTTAGCCCTTAATACTATTATAACCCCATTACCTTGTACTCAGCTAGGACGGGTAAATGGGAAGATTATACCTACCCTTTCAAAGCATGCTGATGCATCAAAGTGGGAGTTGTAATCTGCATTAATGGTTGGAAGCTCAGAACAAAGAGGCAAGTGAACAGCTAGGCTGCAATGGTGAAGAGGAGGAACATCTCAGGGGGTTCTTGTCAGTGGGCCCCTATTGGAGTTTGGGCCCTACATTGGTGCCCCACCATGCCTACCTTTACTGGCCCTGAGTTGTGGCTCCATTTTTTTAAAAAAATTGAGGGTTGCTACAAAAACGCTTTTGTGTATGTGGTTCTGGGGCAGGGGGTGATTCAAGAAAAACTAGTTTGGGGGTAGCAATGGTTTATTACCATTACTAGAGGAGGAAGAATTTTATTATACTATATATAATACCCTAATATACTGTGACTCAAAGCTCGGAAGTAAATGGGGTAGCCTGGTACCCTTAGGAGCCATTCCTGTTGTTGAGCAATGGCAGATCTGGATCACTGACTTTTTGTGTGCCTGTTGTAGATGTTTGTAAGAAACGAGTAACTGTCTCCTATCTTACCTGGAATCAGTTATTGGTCACTAAATCAGAAATCTGAGTGACCTTCTTAATGGGAGGGTCAAGAAGATGAGTCGTAGCTTGCCCTTGTTTATTCTAACATAACCAGTGACCCACAACTAGTGGCCTGCACAACCAATGACCCACCAAGCTGACCAGCCATATATTATGGCCCATCAGACTCTTCACAAGCACCCTATGTTTGTATTTCCAGGCAGGGAATGAAACCAGGAACGTTAGTGAGCTCTTGCTGAACTGTCATGCCATTTTGTTATGACTTATGATAGCAAAGGGAAGAAATGATTACTACTACCTTCTAAACCTTAGTCAGTTTTTTTTAATACTGGATGAAAAATGTTGAAAGTGGGAAGCTGAGCTAGAGAGAGCCTAACACCATAACTCAATTCCATTTATTTATTTATTTATTTATCACATTTTTATACTTCCCAATAGCCGGCACTCTCTGGGCGGTTCACCAAAGTTAAAACCATCAGACAAAGTATAAAACAAACGGTATAAAAAAAACAACCAATAGCACGACTGGGATAAAACCGAGCAGCAGTGGAGAGATTTGTACATATTTAAAATACTGATTTAAAATACAGGTTTAAAACAACAAGGTTAAAAGACTACAGTGATAAACTGTTAAAATACTGGGAGAATAAGAAGGTCTTCACCTGGCATCGAAAAGAGTATAATGTAGGTGCCAGGCGAACATCTCTAGGGAGCTCATTCCACAGCCGGGGTGCCACAGCAGAGAAGGCCCTCCTCCTGGAAGCCACCAGCCTCACTTCCTTTGGCAGGGGCTCAGGGAGAAGGACCCCTGAAATTGACCTTAGGGTCCAGGCAGGCACATATGAGAGGTGTTCCTTCATATAACCTGACCCTAAGCAGATTAAACTAAATTCAGATGCAGCTTCTATATATTAAAAAGACATGGCTTTATCCCACCCCTGCACCCTTTTAGACTCATGCAGGGAAACTGACATGTGTGGCTTTCTATGTCTTCTCTCTTTATTGGGATCCTCCACTAAAGGAAGTGAAGTGGATGGCTGCTTAGAACAGGGCCTTCTCTGTTGTGGCACCCAGGTTGTGGAATGAAGTTCCCACAGAGGCTTGCTTGGCACCTACACTGTACTGGTTTTGATGCCTGGTGCAGACCGTTTTATTTCCCCAGGCATTTTTAGTTTTTCCAGTTTCTGTTTTAAATCCGGTATTGTATTTTAAAACTTTGCACTGTGGCTAGGTTCTATTTGCTTGGTTTTTTTATTTTATACTGCAGTTTAAAACTTTTATATTGCATTTTATCATGTTGTATTGTAGCTTTAATTGTTGTGAACAGCCCAGAGGGCTTGGTCTATTGGGCAGTATAGAAATGCAATCAATCAATCAATCAATCAATCAATCAATATTAGTACAGAGGTGAACTAACAAATGCAGGGCAGTTGGTGAAGCTCTAGCTTTCTAGGAGAGCAGGCCCCTGACACTTCAGGTTGCAGCTACCATCTTTTCCTACTGCTTTCTGGGTAGTAGGACTGGGCCTCACTTGAATATTTATTTATTTATTTATTTATTTGATTTATCTATGAATTATATGGTAATTCCACCCTTTCTCCAAGAAACTCTGGGTGGTATACATAACCCCCTCTTTTTTATCCTCACAGCCAGAGGTGGCTCAAGACCTTTTGCTGCCTTAGGTGAAGGACAAGATGGCGTCCCTTCCCATTCCATGTACCAAACCCAACTGGACTGGCAGATGAATCTTTCTTCAACACTGGCAATGGGACAGCATCCTCTGCCATACCTGAAGGCTGCAGGCTTGCTCAGGGGATGCAGGGCAAGCCTCGTGGCCCACCTCTCTCCTCTAGAACCTTGTCTCCATCTCCCAGTTTTTGCTGCCTGAGGTGACTGCCTCTCTCTGCCTAATGGTAGGGCCACCCCGGTAGGGGTAGCAGCCAACATTGCCATCCAGAAGGAGAGGGCAGGCAAACAAGCGTGGCAGCTGTTCCTTATGGCTCCTGCTGGCTTGTTCATCCGAGTGGGTTGCAATAGTGGTTATTATTATTATTATTATTATTATTATTATTATTATTATTTATATAGCACCATCAATGTACATGGTGCTGTACAGATTACACAGTAAATAGCAAGACCCTGCCGCATAGGCTTACAATCTAATAAAGTTGTAGTAAACAATAAGGAGGGAAAGAGAATGCAAACAGGCACAGGGAAGTGTAAACAGGCACCGGGTAGGGTGAGACTAACAGTATAGAGTCAGAACAAACTCAATATTTAAAAGCTATAGGGAAAAGAAAAGTTTTTAGCTGAGTTTTAAAAGCTGTGATTGAGTTGGTAGTTCTCAAGTGTTCTGGAAGAGCGTTCCAGGCGTAAGAGGCAGCAGAAGAAAAAGGACGGAGCCGAGTAAGGGAAGTGGAGGTCCTTGGGCAGGCGAGAAGCATGGCATCAGAGGAGCGGAGAGCACGAGCGGGGCAATAGTGTGAGATGAGAGAGGAGAGATAGGCAGGAGCTAGACCGTGAAGAGCTTTGAAGGTCAACAGGAGAAGTTTATATTGGATTCTGGAGTGAATTGGGAGCCAATGAAGAGATTTCAGAAGTGGAGTGACATGGTCAGAGCGGCGGGCCAAGAAGATGATCTTAGCGGCAGAGTGGTGGACAGAGACCAGCGGACTGATGTGAGACGAGGGAAGGCCAGAGAGAAGAAGGTTGCAGTAGTCCAACCGAGAGATAACCAGTGCGTGAACGAGAGTCTTGGCAGAAGAGACAGACAAAAATGATCGAATCCTGGCAATATTATACAGGAAGAAACGACAGGATTTAGCTACTGCCTCGATGGGCAGCAACAGCTAGTGCTCCTAGAAGCCATTGCCACATGCCTCTACACTTAAGTAGAAGGGCAATTGGCAGTGACGAGCAGCAACGGCCACCTTCGATCTGTCTTGGACAGAAGGATCTGTTACTGCCACAGATAGCAGCACACATAATGAAGGCCCAGTGACATCTTGTCATAGTCCCTTAAAAGGTTGGGGGAGTAAGCAGTGGTGGCTGGTGCCCACTGGGGCTGGTGGGGCAGGGAAGATTTTCTAAGGAGATTGTAATATACTCTCAGAAAAAAGCCCCAAGAAACAGAATCAATAAAAATATTTTTTAAAGCGATGAGGCCGAAATGGTTTGGCACTTGTTTTTTTACTGAGCTGCGAAGAGAGCAAAAAGCCTGCCACTGACCTAATCATTGCTACAGAACTGGTAGACAATATTCATTCACATTGTTGGACTGATGATGAACCTCCCAAGTTCTCTAGTATAGGTACAATCCGGTGTGTTCTTATTGACTGGTTAAAAAAAGTGCTGTCAAATTGGTAACGCAATAAATCTCCAACTCTTTCTCTGTTCCAAGGACACACGTTCTTACTAATGTGAGTGTTCTGGTGGAGTCAGACCTAATTCTACCTTTCAAATAATTCCTGTGAATGGTTGGATATGAGTAAGTGAACATACATACTCTTTGCCTCTTACTGGATTCTGTTTTTGTCAAGATGTGAAGGAGGCGCTATTCACATAATCCTTTGAGCAGACAGAGGCAGACAGATGTCAAATTGATTCCTATTTGCAGCAGCACATTTTACCTCTCAATTCCTTTTTTTGCCATACCTTCTACTCTGGAGTTAGCTATACTAGGACACTCTTAGGCCTAAGCAGCTTGCTGGCCAAGTTGACTTTCAGCTAGCATAAACCGGCCATGGAAATTAATTAACCTCTATGCTTTCCCCCAGGACTATAAAGTAGATCTGGGATGATGGCTCATAATTTGGATGCTGTTTTGAGAACAAAGACAATGAAGGTAGCTCTGGTAACAAGGCTGTTGTTTGGTTTAGCCATGCACTTGGAATTCAGGTTTCAACTCCTTGAGAAACAAATGAAACGAAGAGAGTCTAATTTTGTCACAGATGCATTTTCAGTTCCATGTTGGTTTCCATTCAGGCTGAAAGTAGGACCTTGCATAAACTTTGGATCGTATGTGATGTTGTTTCTTTTTTTAATGCAGCCTTCCTCAACCTGGCCTTCCAGCCTGCATGATTAATGGCCTGCTGGCTGGGGCTGATGGGAATTGTAGTTCAATGCATTTGGAGGGCAACATCCTGGGGAAGTTGATCTTGTTGGCTAAGGTTGGTGGGACTTGTGGTCTAGCACATCTGGAGATCACCAGGTTGGGCAAGGCTTCCAAAATGTAGCTATGAGGACAAGAACAAAGGGTTGTCTATACATGTTCAAAGCCTCACAGTGGCTATGAATCGGTGCTGTGTCAGTTATATAATGCAGCCACAGATTCACAGCCACTGCAGGGCTTTTCCAGAAAGCTGCATTGTTAAAACTTTGGGGACTTACTCTGACTTTTTCATTGGGAGTGAGGTTACCGTGGCTCTTTCACCATCTGACCTCACTCCGTGGTTGATCCAGGGGGCGTTCCAGGTCAATGGTGACCAGCAATTGCTTCTGGAAGACAGGAAGAGGCCGGGGGGCAGGCGGGGTGGTGGTAGCCCCAGTACCCGAATGACCACTGGAAACCCAATGCTTCATCCTGGCATAGGGGTTACACAACAACACACTGCAGCAACATGAAGCCAGGGCCCAGGGTTTATGGGACATAGAGAGTTAAAAAAATCCTATACTGGAATAACTTATTTCATTTGTATAAGATTCTGAAAGCTCTTTGACGTATGAATCAGTCAGTTTAGTAATCTACCCTTGATCTCATGATCTGGCATGATTATCTATATATTATCTATTTATTATTATATTATCTATATATCTACTATTCTATTGTAATATCCTATGATTTTATGCTACTGCTGATTTTTTACTAATTCCACTAAGTCTGTGGAGATCTTTTCACACAAAAGTTTCTAGCTATTTATTGATTTCATAATTATTTTTTTATTTATTTACAGCATTTTTACCCCTCTCTTCAGCCCCAAAAGGCTCGGAACGTGTACTGTGGAAAGGCAATACAGAAATACTATGAGAGAGAAGGCGAAAATAATATAGAGAACATCCAGCCAAAATTAAGTGTGTTGCAGCACAGCCATAAACATGAGCACTCAGAAGGAAGCCCCATTTAGTTGTGAGGTTTATTCCCAGGTAAGTAGGTATAGGACTGCAGCCTTAATGTCCAGCTTATTTCAACAGAAGAGAGCTATGCTTAGTTTTATTCCAAGCAATGTTTTGGGTCCAGATAAAAAGTGTCTTTAGGTGAACGTTTTATCGCACGTGCTTGACTAGCTGCTCATGGATCTTCGCGGGTCATTTTGATGACACAGCGATAGTCCTGTGGGTCTCCCACTTTTTCTGTTGTTTTTTGCAGTACAAAATACCTGGAAAATCCATTTCTTCTTGGCTCTGACAATAATTGGCACCATTTCCCGCTGTGTGCAAGAGGGGCTGCGCTATAAGGACGTCCACTGGATGGGCCACTTGCTTCCTCTTTCTTTCCCGTCTCAAGAAAGAGGAAGCCACTTGTCCCTTTTGTGGGACGGAAGCAGGAGGCAAAGCGATGGTAGGGAAATGCAATCCCCCACCCACATCTGAAATAATTCTAAATTAGGCCATGGCTAGACCAGGCCTATATCCTGGGATCGTCCCAGGATCATCCCTGTACATCCAAATGACACACAGGGGATAACGGGAGCAAGCAGGGACAACCCCTCCATTTGCCTGGGATAATCCTTAGATCTAGCTAAGGCCACAGTGAGGCTTGTTAGTTATGACTAACTTGACTCATGGATCCCAATGGGACTAAGGTGTGGGTAACTTAGTCTGGTCCAAACCTTATGAGACTTATAAATATGTGAATTTGGCTGGATCATGTCCACTAGATACAACATTGCGCGAGTTTGGGCCAGTCACTGCATCTCAGCCTAACCTACCTCACAGGGTTGGGAAAATAAAATGGACAGGGACCCTGTGTTCCTTGTAACAGGAAAAAAGGGCAGGATATAAATGTAATAATAAATAATAAAAATAAACACTGTATGTCTAAGTGCAACCCAGTGAGCTGTATTAAGCACTTCAAAACCTAATGAAACCAAATGAACTCAATTCATAAATCAGGCCTGTGAGAATTGTGACCCACCGAGTTGTGACCCAACGCAGCCCATCATCTGTGTATGGCAGCCCACCAGAAATTTAGCAAAACTGCCTGATAGTAAAACTCACTATCAGCCTGAGGCTGCGAAAATAGGGGAATTGTCAAATACCTGGCAGGCCACAAAACATGGCCAGTGGGCTGCATCTGATGTGGCTGGTCACATTGTGCAGTCTCTGCATAGATAAATAACTCTGCCTCATTGAATTCAGTGCGGCTTAAGTGCACCTAACTTTCTCTAGATTGCAGCCCAAAGCTTTGGATACAGTTCTGTGCTATTGCTTGAATTATATTTACAGGAACGTGAAACGCAATGGAGATAAATGCAGAGGGGGATATATTAAACATGAAATATCTTCTTTGGCTTTAGACAAGGGAAAGACTATTGATTGAAACAAAAACCACACCTTGCAAAGGGGGCAGAAAGACACCGCTTGGCGCGGATACGATCTGCCGTGTTCCGCATTATTGCTTTTCTGTCGAGTGCACCCCACAACAATACAACCGAAGTCATGTTGATACTGCTGTTGTACTGCGTAGCAGCGGATTGATGTACTGACCTGCTGAGCTGTGTTAATTGGGATTATGCTGTGCATATTTTTATGAGTGGGTGCTGCATTGTCTACCGACAAAGCAAAAAAAGAGAAGAAGAGAGCAAAAGTTCCTTGGCAAGTTGTGTGTAAACCCAGAATGTTCAAGTTTGTGGAGATCTTTTCACACAAACTGGAATAGCCAGTGCACCAGTTAATCTTGAGTTGTTTAACTTCACCTCTGGTATCCGCTACTCCCTCCTGTTATAATACAGGTAGACTGCTGTGACTCTTATTAGTTGTTCTTCCTGGAATTTCACTACAAAATGATTGCCGGAACAAGGAGTTTGTGTTGCAGGGGGTAAAGAGTGAACCCAGTGCGGATGCTCACGCTGCTAAGAGCTACTCACGCTGCTCTCAAATCAGCAGACTCAGAATGTATTTTTCACCATGTTGAAACAACACAGTCCGGTTCAGATATTCATAAGCCCCTTGGTGTAATGGTGAGAATAAAGCAGAAATTGAAGGATTCTCTTTGGAATTCAGATGTTAGCCTCTGGGACTTGATCATTCCTGAGGCTTGCAGTGTTGGCCTCAAATCCCTATTCAGTTACACTTTGGTGCTGCATTTTTCAAAGAAAAGAGAGATGGAAGCAACCTGTTATGCTACATTTTGTCCATCCCCTTGAGTGCAGGATTTGTGTGTGTGTGTGTGTGTGTGTGTGTGTGTGTGTGTTTGCACATATTTGGACTTTGTTTCAGGAGTTGGATTTAATGAATAATTTCTAACAAGGCAATTGCTCCATTTCCCCAGTATTTCTTTTTCCCTTTCCCCCTGTGCTTCCCTTTTCTCTAAGACACTTCTTATCCATGTTTTGATCTTTTATGTACCTGAAATTACACTTTTCACGAGTCATCAAAGAGCTCCTTCTGGGAAAATACCAGAGCTACTTCTCTGATCTCATCATCTTGAATGTTTCCTCAGCTGATCACTCAAGCTCTTTTAATCTGCACCTTTCATATGTCTGTCCTTCTGCTTATATTGCTCCAATCTCTCCTCTGATTAACACCAGCACTAAAGTCCTGTTTATCTGCTGATGTTCCTGGGGTTTCTATGCTTGGTTTCATCCTCTTCTTTGGGCTTCTCTACATGGGGCTTTTACTCTGTGATTGAGATTGGTTACTCATGAAAGTTTACAGGTCCTTTATATGACTTCGTCAAACTCCAGCACCTCTCTCGTGTTTTTGGAGCAGTTCCACAGCTTAATTTGGAACAGAAATAATGAGCTAACAAAAAGATTCACTTTCAGTTAATCTGGCTTTGTACATGAAAGAGGAAGTGACACTATAGAACTTGCAGATAAACAGCAAAAAAAAGGGGGGGGAGGGGGGAGGAAGCTCATGTAAAGGGCTGATCTTAATCCCATAAAGAATCCAGAAGCAGAAGCTCTGGTTAAAAAAAAAGCTTCAGTGTGGAGAAGTCCATAGTAGTTAATCACCATTGACTTTATGGAACTTCAGCTATGCTCTTAGGGCCCATTTAGATAAGTAGTAGTAATACCTATTGCTGAATGGACATTATGAGGGAAGTGTTCACTTCATCAATACTTTTACCCCCTTGAAACCTTCCTTCCTCCCTTTTGGGCAATTTTCTGTACCCCTTTGTGAAAGTGTGTAAAACTGCAGGACAAGTGTCAGGAGGAAGAGAGATAAAATCCCCATTGTCAAGGCAACTGCACTTCTGCTTCTTTCCTCTGGCCCAGTGGTATGCAACTGGCTAGCTGTGGCAAAAATGGGATGGGAGTATGTATTAAGTGCATGTCCCACAAAGCAGCCTTCCCCAGCCTGGACTACAATTCCAGCCAGCATGGCTGGATGATATCACTATCCAGATCCACAACCAACTATGGATATTGACCATCCATGCTGCTTTCAATGGGACACACATTCTACCCCCACTTGTTGAGCTTGATTACACACAGCTTTAACTGAATAGGAATAAATGTTTTGATCTGCAGCACTGCTTGGCACGGAAACTACCAGCACAGCATTATAACACAGGAAGTTTCAGCCCAGTAATCTTGGAGCTTTTCAACATGAGACATTTATTATATGCTCATGATTCCTTAATCATGATTGTTTATGGGTTCTTTTGACGACATTCATGTAAGCACATGAAGAGATGAAGTATATGCCGTCTTTCTCATACCTTTCCATCTTTCTGTTCTGCAATACACTAGGTTAAAAGACCATTCCTTGGCAAACATGTTCAATATGGAGTGAAGTGATGCTTTTTCTTCCAAAACATGATCTGATTCCTCGGCTGGCCTCTTTGCCCTGCAGTTGCTTTGGTGACTGAGAACTTTCTCACACAAGGCATTTATCATGCACTCTTCATTCTCTATTCAAAATTGTTTACAGGATCTTTAGATGACATTTGTGACCCTCAGGTTTCACTTCTGTGTCTAACCAGTACTTTCAGCCTTTTTTTTTAAGAGTAAGAAGATGGTAGCATTTAATTGTGAAAGGAAGTGTGAGTTCTTGTATATTTGTGCTATTCCGCTATACCACAATGCCACCTAGAGGTTATGTAGCAGAAAAGCAGGAAAGAAAATGCTCCTTATCAAATGCTTCAATCTCAGTTCTGCGACAAAATGGAAAGTAGATGCAACAGATGAACAGCCAATTAATAGCCTCATGTAGAAAAGCTCCAGGATTAACCTCCCAGTCTTGTTATACCTTCTTGGTGTTGGAAATCCAAACACACCTTCACAGGCTTCCCCATTCACTTGCAAGCAGGGGCAGCTCTGTGTAATGCACAACAAAAGCGGAGTCTGCTATTGAAATGAATGGGACAGTCTCCTCACATAGGGGCTTTGGTGTACACTTGGAAGTGCTATATGTACGCTGGAGCAAGTACATGATCTAAATCAGATGGCACACAAACTGACGAGAGAAATCACAGTGCACTTCATTCTCATTGTATTATATTTCAGTGGGGCTTAAGCACACTTATCTTACTCTAGATATTCACAGTATGTGTAGGCCTCTGAATCTGTGATAAAATGACCTTGGAAAATAGGTCAGGTGGACCTATTTTTCCAGCTTCCCATTTATGGCATTACTATGAAAGCGGCCAATTTCACTGCAGGGCTTCCAACCAGATCCTGAAACCAACCATCAGTATTAGAACACAAATCCCATCCAAAACTGAATGTGGTTTTTGTGTGTGTGGACAATTAACTCTGTGCAGCATTCAGACTTTTCCCAACCACTTTCTTAGTGTGTTTAATTTTTGACAGCATCCTCTAAAGGAAGGCGATCTTGCAGTAAACCTCCCCATCATAGTATGTGTATGCAGTTCATAAGTTAATGATATTTTTCTTCTCTCCAATTTCACATAAAAAGAAATGCTAAAAGAAAAGACTTTGTCTATAGCAGGATGACTCAAGTCAATACCTCACTGCTTGTTCTGTCAATGCCATCAAAATATTGTTTAATAATTTAGAAGCAACCATGTCATTTTCTTTCCAAGCAGGAGCAAATTAGGCACTTACTAAATAATTGACAAAAATACTTAATTCTAGGGATGTCTTGAAGAATGTGCTATTATTAGATGACAGTTTTAAAAACTTTTCTTTGGATGTGCGTTTTATTCTTTTATTTTCATATCAAGCGGAAGCCGAGCACATTTTACAGCTCCAGCATTCTTACTTTTGAACCACTTTCTCCCATTTTTAATACAAATTCTAGCAGAAGGTTCAAAAAGAAATGACATCTACAAAGAAAACAAGGTGCCAAGTAAAGATATCGGTCTTTTAATGACTTAACGTACTCTGATAACGTTTCTGTTTGCTCACTTTAATAGATGGTTATTTAAATCTACAACATCCCCAAAAGCGCAAAATGAAATACTGTAGTATAATGTTAACTTATAGCGCACAGTGGAGGGGAGATTATGCACTTGGCTCTGATGCTTTCAGAAAATATAAAGGATACACCCATCTACTCAATCTAGTACATTTGTTTACACGATCATATCTGCAAAGCTCATGGTAATGTAAATGGCAGTGAACATTATCATATTATTCCAATTGCCTGATATATGACCTATTGATATTTTTAATGTGATTGTTTGCTGCAGAAGTGATACTGAACAGCAGGATGTAAAAATAAATAAGTGGTGATCCAGTTGTAGTGTAATTGCTAGGGCCATGCAGAATTTTCATGCTATTTGGTTTTAACAACAGTGGCCATTGGGGAGTGGGTAAATGATCTTGAGAAAACATCTGTCTTCCAATGGTTCATATTATTTTACACAAGTTTGCAACCATTGCTATCATGAACTCAATGGGCCTTACTTCTGAGTAGACATGCGTAGGACTGCACCTTCACTGCTTGACTGCAGCCAATCAGGAATCACATAGTAAACATGAGGATGTCACAGCCAATCAGGTTTGGCTATGTGATGATATAATTTCCTATTGCCTTCACTCTGAATGGGGGAGGAGAGAGAAAATAAAGCTCTCCTACCAAGAGCTTTTCTACACCAGGCAGTTAATGTGCTGTATCTACTTTCTGTTTCATCACAGGATTGAGAGCTTTTGCTTTTCTGCTTCATAACCTCTAGGTGGTGCTGTGCTACAGTGGAATATTGCAATTACACAAACAGGAAAATAACTTTTCTTTGATTTTCAGAAATAATATCCCATTTCCCCCACTCTAAAGCCCGCCCCCAGAAAGTTCTATTTACAAACAGAAGCAACACTGGTGGTTCATGACATTGTCTAAAGAACCTGTGAACAGCTATGAGTAGGAAACAATGAGCACGCAATAAACGCCTCATGTAGAAACCCTCCTATTCGTTCTTCTTTTAAATAACCAAAAATTGAGAGATCCTTCTTCTCTAAAGGTTTTCCCCGTATTGTTCTTCCCTTACAAGAAGTGCACAATTTTCCACAGCGTGGTAGAAACATTGGGCAAAAATTATTCTTGCATCCACAATCATATTTAATACAAGAGTCCCAAGCATGGGCTTTTATAAATCACCTATTTATACACAGTATAATAGAAAGATAATTGAATCTTGGAGAATAGGAGAGCCTACAGAACTATACATCATGACTGAAATCATCCCTTGAGGCAATAATTTCCAAACAGAATACCAGGGCATATTAGTGTGCCTATCAAGAGCAGAGCTAATGTACTGTAGGACATACATTAATTAAATAATTAAAGGCTCTTATGAGGCCAAACTATGCGCCCGCAGAGAACAGGATGACTCCTGTGCCTCTGCATAAATCACTGCTCTGCCTTTGTCCCCTTTAAATTAGCATCCATTGGAGGTAGATAATTTTGCCATATCTCTGCAATTATTCCCACAGCAGGGATGCAGCAGCCCACAGAGGAGGCTGCTTGTTTCATCTCTGCATAAGTTGCTGCAAACCAGATCAGTGACTCATGCGGGAACACAGAGGATAGACACTTCGGAGGATGGGAAATTCTGACTGTTATCTCATTCCCTCTAATAAACAACTTGGTTGGTTGAGTGTCTGATCAGTCTGGGAAGTGAAACAAAACTTCACTTGGTTTTGCAAATTCAATACACCCCACTAGACACACACAAGTATATAAGTTTGCAAAGAGAAAGAAAATGGGGAAGATGAAATGTGTCCTTTTACACTCCCTCTCCCCTCCTGAAATCATTCCCTCTCCCTCTCTCTCTCTCTCTCTCTCTCTCTCACACACACACACACGCACACACACACACACACAGAGAGAGAGGTGCAGCCTGAGCAGAAGTACCAGGCTCCTGTTCAGACTGGCTGGTTCCTTGAGTAGGAGTACTCCTCTTAAAGGGTGGGGATACACTGCAACATTTTGTTACAGGCATCACATATACATTCTAAAGTAAATCTTCTTGGGTGCAAACCTCCAATTTTGCCTCCAACTTTTATTCGGGGTGGGGGGCAGTGCCCCAGCTATCAGAAGTTTGTTAATCACTGCTCTGAAGTGACTTGTTTTTTTCAGTGTACCCTCACACATGAACAACTATGAGTTGCAAATGATGAGCACACAATAAATGACTTGTATTTTCCTACGTGTGTAATTGCGTTACCCTGCTATAGCACAGCACCTCCTAGGGGTTATGTAGCAGAAAAGAAGGTAAGGAAACATTTTTTGTGTGAAGCTTGGACCTGTGATGAAACTGAAAGTAGATACAGTGGCTTAACAACGTCATGTAAAAAAGCTCTCTATCTGCCTTGCATACTCCTGAGCACCTCTTCCTGTACTTTCAAATCTCTCCCATATTTGCAACACTCTTCTATCTACTTACACCCCAAACCCTTGAAATATTTCATCGTATATCCTTTAATATTATTTATTTATTTGTACACTTATGAGTCACCTTTTGGCCTCTAAGGCAAATTACAGTTAAAATTTGCAACACTTGTTGTTTAAAATCTTTGTCTCTTGCACCTTTATTCTAAAAAAGATGCCCATTTCCAGGGTAGATGCACTGAAAGGAGTGTTTCCTCTTGTTTAGGGAGTTCTTCTACGAAGTGCTAAATCTCCCTTACATAAGTGCTCCCACTTATGTAATGGAGTCACCACTTGCGGAAGGGAATTGGTAGGATGGAAGGGAATCAATGGGGGTGAAAGCAATGGATACTGCTCTTTGAGTCCTCAATATGCTATTTTTGGAGGTTTTCCCCTTACTCCCCCCCCCCAGATTTTTGTGTACCCCTGCAAACATCAGGGTTCCCTTGAGTCTATTAATGCCTGCGTCTTGTGCATGGGTCATGTGGTTATGGTTACCCTGGTTACCCTTGTAGAAAACCCCGAGGATTTTTCTCATTGTCCTTCCAGACCATCCAATTAGCTTTTTGGCTGAACAGGAACGAACTTGGATTTCACTCATGCTAACCTGACATCTGAGCCAATGAACCACATTATTTCAATTTCTTCCATACTTTTTGAAGGGAAGGTACGAAGCTCAGCTACACGCAGGTTCAAGGTTCAGTCCCTGGTATCTCCAAGAAGGACTGGGATAGACTGGAGAGCTACTGCCAGTCAACGTAGACTAGGGGTGCAAAGTGGGCCAATTTCCATTTTGGAGAAGCTCTTCGGGGCTGAATTGCAGTGGTGAGCAGAGCTAAAGGCAAATGGGGTAGGCCAGGGCCCCAAACCCTAAATACCAGCATAGTTTAGCTTCAAGCTCTCACTGCCAGTAACTAAGCCTTAGGAGAGGCATTTCTACCTTTCAGAATGTGGAAAAAACACACAAAAGCCCAGAAACCACTAAACACGCAATAGTTGGGGGAAAGGGGGTGGGACAAGGGGAAAGGGACGTGGCCTTCTGGGTAGGGCAGATTTGGAGGGCCAAATATGGCCTCCCAAGTCTGAGGTTCTGCACCCCTGTTGTAGACCATACTGAGGTGGATGGCCTAACGCGCTGACTCTGTGTTGGTAGCTTCCTACCTTCCTATATTCACTCTGGGCATTGTTTACTCTTGCCCATGGTTCTCTAATTATTCCAAAAGCAGAACTACGGACAACCTGAATTAGAGCAGGCTTCCCTCAAGCAAACACCCAAAGAAGAGAAAACCTGCCTTGTTCGTAAAGGCCAAAGCCTACATAGTAACTTTGCATGTTTCCAACAACTGTGTTTGCTCCACCTGATGAGATTTCTAATTGAGCCACTAGGGGTGACAGACTTGCCCCTCAGTCCTCTAATATGAGATATTTTAAAATATGTTTGCCCAAGAGTTCACCACAGAAATGGATGTCTTTGTCTACTTGGGAAGAGGTTTGATTCACCTTGGTATCTGTATCAGACAAATAGCAACAAATATCTAATGTCATCACCCTCCTGTTCCACATATTCAGCATGTTCCTGCAGTGTGAGCAGCCCTAGTTCATGCCCAGAATATATCAACATAGAGATTAAAATGCCCCCCGCTTTTTTTTTTTTGTCCTGGAGGTCAACACCTTCCATGGCAAACATGGGTGCAGAGAGTCCCAGGAAGAAAGTCGTTGCAAAAGCCACTTGTGCAGTTGAGGTTGAGTTGTTCATGAAAACGTTGCAGGAAAGCTAGGAATGCTGAAGTGATGATAACACACAGCTCAGAGACTTCCATTTATCTCTTAAAAGTTTTCATACGGGGGGAAAAATACACACAACACACGACTGTGCCCAAGGATGGGAAGGGAGTGTTACTTTATGTATGGCCAACGAATTACATTGTCATTAATATTGCAAACCCTCCTTACTTTTCCTTTTCCTTTCTTTTCTTTTCTTTTTATTTTACTCTGAGAGAAAAACACACGCCCTGCTTTATTTTAAGTTTTTTTTTAGTACGGTTTATTCTGAGATTCAGAAAACACAAGAGAGTCAGGTCTTCCAGACAAATGCATTTGCTTTGACTGAATGCATTTGCAATAGCTTTACGACAATGGCCTAGAGAATACTTGCAATTCACATCGGACTTTTTTCTTTTTTCTTTTCTTTTTTACCGCTCAGAAAATGGTCCTGGTTCACAGGCCTAATTCTCAGTTACCACACCTACTTTTTCTGCCCAGAGAGCGAACAGAATGAATGGGTCAATCACCTGACATATTTCCATCCAATTTCAAGGGTAGAATGTGTTCATTTTCTGACTAATGGCATGTCATTTTGCAGAAGCCTTTGGTCGCGAATTAATCCTGGAATCAAAACAGATTTTCCGGGGAGCAATCTTCCATCAAGTATTGATTTTTTTACACTCATGGAGTCTGTACTCCCTAATTTAACCTGACAATGATTCTGCACAATGGTCTGGGAGCACCTTGGCAACTCACAGAAGGAACTTTTACTGTCTTTTCTGTCTTCAAGTCGAAAAGAAGGGAGGGAGGTGGGAAAACAAAAGAAAGAGATCACTCAAACATTATAGAGTCAGTCACAAGTGGGGAGAGCATTTTAAAATGTCATTTTTAAACTTTTGATTAAGTTGGAAGTGTGGGTGCGCAGAGAAGAGAGAGATGCCTGCTTCACATATCTCTCTTATCATTCGATGGCTGCAGCTTCAAGTAGTTGTTTGCATGTGTGAATGAGCCAGTGGAGTAAGTTGACTCATGCAATTGTGTCACCAAGTACTGAGGAATCAACTGACTTATATGTGTGCATGGCCTGGCCCTATATCTGGAGGAATGTATGATTGCGTGAAGTCCTGTTTCCAGTGTCATTCTTCTTGGACTATCATGGTAAACATAAGTAAATTCTGTTAAATCGGTGGGCTTTAATGGAGCAAAATCTCACTTTACACATTTTGCTGTGGGTACAAAAAGTACCAGACTTAAATATGGAAAAATGCGTCATCAGATGGGATAATCATGATTCCCTACTGTCGCTTCTTTGCCCCTGCTCCTGTCCCATGATACTTCCTCTTTCTACCCAGAGGGGAAAGAGGAGGTAAACAAAGACCACGTGGCCCATTCAGGGGCTGTTGTTGTAGCGCTGCTTTTCCTGCACACAACAGGAAATGGTGGCACATTCTGTTAAAAAAAAGTCACATTAAAAGGGGTCCATTTTGTGACGGAAAACAGGCAAGAAGGAGTGGGAGGTGTGTAGAAGTACACTGTACTGCTTTCGTCGCCAGCTGAAGACCTTTTTATTCACTCAGTATTTTAACACTTAATTTTAACTTAAATTTAAATTTTACTGTTTTAACTCTGTATTTTAATCTTATAATCAACTTTGCTGTTTGGTTTTATTCTGGTTGCGCTTTTTATACTGTATTTCGTAATTGTGTTTTTAACCTGTTGGATGTTTTTTGTGGTTTTAATTTTTGTGAACCGCCCAGAGAGCTTCGGCTATTGGGCGGTATAAAAATGTAATAAATAAATAAATAAATAAATAAAATAGAAGGGGACATCGTTGTCTAAAGGACACGCGACCATCCATAAGTGGGCAGTAGCAAGCATTTGATAAAACGCTTGTCTGATGATGCTCCTAGAAAGTTAATCCCATTGAAAATAGAGAAACTGAATTCTGAGTAAACATGCTTAGGGTTGTGTTGCATATGGCTAGATTGCTCTAAGGATATGTGAATCAGCAAAATTCAAGCTCTTCAACGTTCTCCGATTTCCAAGTCGAAGCTTGTTCTGACTTGCATCTGTATCATATTGCAGGCGTTGTTTTTGCACAAAAATCCATACATATTTCCATGATATATATTTTTTCAAATTCATGTACCAATTGTGCGCATTTTTTAAATGTATGTAATTTTCTCCCATTGATTAAGGGGTGTTTGTGCACACTTTGCAAAAATACAATTTTTCCTGCACATTTTCCAAGTGTACACATTTTAACATGTTGTTTTGTTCTGTTCTGTGAAAGGCATCACAAGCATATGGTCTTTATTCAGATTGCATTTCTTTTTTGGGAGGTGGAAATTCTGACCAAACACTAGGGTGGTCATATGAAAAGGAGGACAGGGCTCCTGTATCTTTAACAGTTGCATAGAAAAGGGAATTTCAGCTGGTGTCATTCGTATGCATGCAGCACCTGGTTAAATCCCCTCTTTATCACAACAGTTAAAGCTGCAGGAACTATACTAGAGTGACCAGATTTAAAAGAGGTCAGGGCACCTGCAGCTTTAACTGCTGTGATTAAGAGGAAATTTCACCAGGTTCTCCATATATACAAATGACACCTGCTGAAATTCGTTTTTCAATACAACTGTTAAAGGTACAGGAGCCCTGTCCTCTTTTTCATATGGTCACCCTACCAAACACAAACAAATGAACTTCTCATACATCCCAAGATTTCTCTATAATATACAGGGGAATGGTAGTCAGGAAAGAATTGGAAGTCTTCTGTGTTTACTGAGGGGAAGGAAGCCCACCAATTCAACCATGTATACACCATTCACAGTGGCAGTTGTTGTGCATGTAATTTCCTATTTAACTTCGGTACATTTTGAACCTGTGTGCAAATATAATATGTGAACTTAGTCACAGATAAGAATGCTTAGAGCTGCCAGGAGTTGCTGTAATGACAGTCACAACACTACTTGAACAGTATCAGCAGTGGAGTAAATTCTGACAACATTACATGGAAATGCTGCTGCCAGTTCCCGCAGGAAACCTATTCCCCTGAAAGCTGCATGACAGACAGAGGAGCAATAAATACAGTTTCCATCATGACTGCATCTCTTTGGTGGATATAGCTGCACCTATTGTATTTCTGTCTTTTATGTACTTTTGAAAGGCAAGAGGAGTCTTGGGAGGAAAACCATGGCTCCCCAATATTAGGGTGACCATATGGAAAGGATGACAGCACTCCTGTATCGTTAACACTTGTATAGAAAAGGGAATTTCAGCAGGGCAGGATCTACACTACTGCTTTAAAACAGTTTATAACAGTAGTGACAACTGTTGGGGCCCAGGACACGCACCATATACAGTTTTCAAACCATTTTCAAAGTGTCATATCCTGCTTGGTGTAAATCTGGCCCAGGTGTCATTTGTATGCACGCAGCACCTGGTGAAATTCCTTCTTCATCACAACAGTTAAAGCTGCAAGGGCCCTGCCCTCTATTGTATCTAGTCACAATACAGGGGGAGGCAGGGGGTTCACCCAGCCAGAGGTGGAACTCCCCATTTCTTGTGGGGATAGAAACATGGTCATCTCCCCTGAGAGCTCAGGCACCTTGACGTTGTTTATCTTGGAGGAGGAAGATTCTTCCAGCAGGGGCACCACAAAGAGTTTTGGTTATTGCAAATAGAATATTTTATTTATATATTTATTTATTAAATTTATATACTGCCCCATAGCTGAAGCTCTCTGGCCGTTTACAAAAGTTAAAAACAGTGAACATTAAAAAGTATACAAAATTTAAAACCATCAAAAATATAAAAACAACAGTATAAAACAACACTATCCATTTAAACAACAACAGTTCTGGGGTCCATTAAAAAACAAACTTAGTATATGTTGTTAAATGCTGTTAAAAGCCTGGGAGAAGAGAAAAGTCTTGACCTGGCGCCAAAAAGATAACAATGTTGGAGCTAAGCGAGCCTCATCGGGGAGATAATTCCATAATTGAGGGGCCACCACTGAAAAGGCCCTCTCCCTTGTTGCCATCCTCCGAGCTTCCCTCGGAGCAGGCATTCAGAGAAGGACCTTAGATGTTGATCACATTGTATGGGTAGGTTCATGTCAGGAGAGGCGTTCCATCAGGTATTGTGGTCCCAAGCCATGTAAGACTTTATAGGTTAAACCAGCACCTTGAATTGGGCTCATATAGGCAGCCAATGCAAGTGGGCCAGAATCTGTGTTATATGTTCGAAAATTCTGGTTCCAGTTATCAATCTGGCTGCTGCATTTTGCACAAGCTGCAGCTTCCGAACTGACTTCAAAGGCTGCCCGACGTAGAGGGCATTGCAGTAATCTAATTTGGAGGTTACCAGAGCATGGATGACTGAAGCTAGGTTATCCCTGTCCAGACGGGCGTAGCTGGGCCACCAAATGGAGTTGATAGAAGGTACTCTGTGCCACTGAGGCTACCTGAGCCTCAAGTGACAGACTATTTCGTGCCCTAGGCAAGGCGAGCTACTTGCACCCCCACACACACAAATGCCAACTTCGATTCAGCAGTTCATGTAGAGTTTCTGAACTATTATATTTTCCTTTTATTATTATTTTTTCTTAAAACAGCTAATTTGTATAAAACTGTGGCCCTTAAATGGAAGTACTGTGCCCCTCTGAGGTCTGCGCCCTACACGGCTGCCTAGTTTGCCTAACGGTAGCGCCGGCCCTGGAGATGGTTCAAGGAGAACCCCCAAGCTATGAACCTGCTCCTTCAGGGGGAGTGCAACCCCATCCAGAACAGGTTGAACACCCACCATCCAGCCAGAATAACCACCTACCAGCAGCATCTCAGTCTTGTCTGGATTGAGTTTCAGTTTATTAGCCCTCATCCAGTCCATCGTTGCAGCCAGGCACTGGTTCAGCACATCCACAGCCACACCTGATGAGGATGAAAATTGCAGTGTGGGGGAGGGCAAATGGCTGCAAGAAGGCTGGTTATCATCAGGAAAGTCATAGAAGCCTCTGATCTGGATCAGGCTTCCATGCCTGGTTTTTCTTCAAAATGGGAGTAGCCAGTTTAAGCTTGTTTTCTTTAATAATAAGAATAAGAATAAGAATAATAAGAATAATAAGTTCTATATACTTTGTTCCAAAGTCTACTAGTTACCATTTCAGTTCATTCAAGGCCAACCAAATTTGCTCCCCTGTCTCATTTGCATCTCTTCTATCAAAAGAACATTTCTTTTTCAGAGAGAGATACGAGAAGGCATTGTATAACTTCCCTTAATAGATTCCTCTAGTAGTTATCTATGTCTTGTAATGAGGCCTTAATTAAATGCCTGCTTATTATGATATGGTAGATGCCTCTTTCTCCCAAGTAATTTGGTGTTTTAAAAGCATATTGACAAGTTTTTTAGCAAATGGAAGCACTGGCTAGTGGTAATTTTGGGCAAGACATTTTCCATGCTGGAAGGTCTGTGGTCCCAGACAAGTAGCTGAGCTACATCTGTTGTTGTAAGAAAAATTAAGAGTCTGTGTCACCTTAAAGGCTGGCACATCTATAGTAACATAAGCTATAATTTTATTTATTTATTTATTTATTTATTTATTTATTTATTTATTTATTTATTTCATTTTTATACTGCCCAATAGCTGAAGCTCTCTGGGCAGTTCACAATTATCACTTATGGGCACCATTTTGCACAACCTCCAAAGTGGAAAGTGAGCTCTATTTTTGTTTGTTTGTTTGTTTCAGTGAAACATCTGGATTTGGATCGCAATTTAGTCATACTTTGAGAAGACCCAATGAAATCAATGGAACTTAAATTCGCTGTGACTAAATTAAGTCCCATTAATTTCAGTGCGTCTACTCTAAGTATGACTAAATTCAACCAGAGGACCAAGCCAGGAGAGAAATGGCACTGCCACGCTTGAATGTTAGAGGCAGCAGCCTGACCCACCAAAGCCAACTTAAGTCCCATTAAGTGCCCCAGAGGCTAGAGCCAACCGGCTTCGCTCACTGGAAATACAGGATGGTCCATTAAGAGAGCTCCTGCACTGCAGGAGTGCAAGGTTCCAAATGCAAGAATGGTCCCTTTAAAAGATCCTCTCCTCCCTCTTGGAAGACAAAGCCTGGTTGGAGCCGGGATAAATTTATTTATTTATTTATTATATTTATATACTATTCCCCATTCAAAATTTCAGAGCGGTGAACAAGATAAAACAGAATAAAAATACATTAAAAGTAGATTTTTAAAAGAAAGAAAGTGCAAAATAAACTGTGGCTGGTCATTAAGGGAAGGCTTCCTGGAACAACGACGTTTTCAGGAGGCGCCAGGAGGAATACAAAGTTGGCACCTTCCTGACCTCCATAGGATGGGGGCCACCACACTGAAGACTCTTCCCCTGGTGGACTCCAATCAATGATAGGTCTATGTGGAACCACCAGGAGCATGCCCTCGGATGACCTCAGTGACTGGGCAGATTGATAAGGGAGAAGGCGCTCTCTCAGGTATGGCTGGATTCATCTACAGAAATACCTAGAAGTGGCATGTTGCCCCTAACAGCAATAGGCTGTACTGTCCCATCATTGGCATGCTGTTGTATATTAGCTGATATATATATAAGGTGTCTACTTGTTTTCTAACAGTCTTTCTTAATCCTACCATGATTAACTGTATCAATCCATTTTGGGGTCAAAAGAAAAGTAAATGCTGGCATGGGATGGTATTAAGCCTGACACCATTTGCAAGTTGTTGTTGTTGTTGTTTAAAAAAGCCATCATTGACTACTTTTTCAGGAAAACAGTATCATTGCAAAGAAGTTATCAGAGTCGAAAATAACCCCACAAGGTAAAGTACGTAACACCAGCAAGAATGCTACGACGGCTATAGAATTCAATAGGTTTCCTTGACCTCTTTGTAGCATTAGAAGTGGGGGGTTGGAGGGGCTGCCATGAGGCAGAGGGGATGAGGAAGTCCGCGACCATCAGGCACACCTGCCACTCCGTAAGGATAGGTTCTGTAGCCAAATATACTTCCTGCTCTCAGTCTATAGCCTGAAGACTAGAGCAAGCTCTTGAGAATACAGGCTATGCTGGTATTACATTACTCTACCAGGAAGAGCCCACGACACTATGCACACACAATGGTGCGAGAGTTCCAGTTTCCATACTTTTCTTGTCGTTGCCAGTAATGGGATGGATTTAATTTCAAGTAGGGTGTGTGTGTGCAATCGCCAGGCATGTGATGCAAATTGTAATCTTCAACAAATACAGTCAACAGGAGTTACCTGGGAACAATAACGATGTCATTCTATCTTTTCGATGACACTGCTTTACTTCTGTCAGGAAGGCTGTGGCGTAAATTTATTTCCCTCCCCCCGCGCCCCCCTCTTTGGCTTCATCTAAAAGGTTGCCATTAAAGTGAAGGGCCCTTGTGTGAAAAGTGTGGAATGGCAGACTATGTTTAAATTGTTACAAATGTTTATGAAAGTACTTCTAAGTAGAAAGGTGACGGCTTTAATCATGCATTGCCGTATTTTAAGACAGCTCTTCGTATTGTTTAAGAGCTGCTTTGCACCCTTAAATTCCTCCTCATCCCCCCTACTTTCATCTCATTTCCCAAAGACATTTTGAAAAGGGGCTGCTTCTTGTTTTGCAAAAGCGCCCTGGTACATTAGCAAAGTGCTTTAATAACACACACTTTGTAGGAGTCAAAAGTGCTCTATTATGTGTAAGTGCCACAGAAGTAAATAGTGCTTGTCTTAATAGAAAACTTCAAACTTCTGCAGCTGCCAGCATATCAAAGACAATACCAGGCATTTGTTGTCAGGGAAGTGAAATCAGACAGGCTGCTTTGGCTCTTTGAAGACATTTCAAAACCAACTGTTGTTTGATCTTAAAGGCCCTTTCAAATTAGGCCTGCCTTCTAAGGACTTCAAATGGTTAAAATACACACAATGTTAATAAACCCGTGCACCTCAGAATGCCTTACTGGGTCAGGCCAATATCATCTGGTGAAACGACCTATGGAGTATCCATTCGTAACTGTTGGAAATCTGTCCAAACTTCCACAGGCCTGAGGTTTGAGAACACACAGAGGGTCCCCACATTTCTACTCCCTTTCCTCAAAGGTCAGGGATGTGTAATAATGTTTTAGAACAAAACAAGACCCATGTTAGTTGCTGTCACCGAATGCTAACCTGCACAGATGGGTTTACCTTGCTTCTGACATATAGATGGCCCAGTTTTCAGTTATTTATTATGGTTTGGATCCAGATTCATCCAGATTCATCAACTTCACTGATGGAAGTGGACTCCCTCACTGCTTCATTCCCATGGCAGCCCCTCCAGCCCTCTGAAAAAGCTACACAGAGTGTTAGGAGACCCTGCTGAATGAGATGAGATATGCTGTGGATGGGTGATTCCCATAAATTGGGTGGAGAGGCTTTCTGTGAATTAGAGCTCTTCTTCTTGCAGAAGGAAGATCCTGGATCCAACCTTTCCTCTCAAGATTTTCTTCACTTCCACTTTTAACCTCAACCCTATGAGGTAGGTTAGTCATAGACTTAGGGCCTTGCTAGACCTGCCGGCTTACGCCGGCAGGGAGGTGGGGCTGAGGCGCGCTACCGTTAGCGTCGGAAGCCCTGCGTCGTCCGCCATTTTTTGTTTGTTTGTTTGTTTAAAGGGGCCGCGGGTGGCCCGAAGACTCCGGAGACGTTAAGTGGGTTTTTTGTTGTTGTTTTTTTAAACGGGGGGGGGGGGGGGGGCGAAGGATGGGAGGGTGGGTGGCATGGGGGGAGGGCGGGTGCGATCGCACCGCCGCCGCCTGAGCAAGCAGCCGAGCGGCGCTTGCTCGGGCAATGCCTGGGATGGGGCGGCATTGCCCGGGCAAGCGCCGCTTGCCTGCTTGCTCAGGCGGCGGCAGCGCGATCGCACCCGCCCTCCCCCCGTGCCACCCACCCTCCCATCCTTGCCCCTGCCATCCTTCGCCCCCCCCGCCGATGGGCACAGCGCTCCTATGAGCGCTGTGCCAGGTCCGCGGCTTTTCGCGGCTCCTCGCGAGGCGAGGAGCCGCGAAAAGCCGCGGAAGTCTCCACACTTTCCCCAACCCCGGCCTGAGGCCGGAGCTGGGGAAAAAGCGCGCCATAAGCTCATTGGCTTATGACGCGTAAGACCAGGCCTCAGCGCGGCCTGTCTCCGGATTCCCCTGTGCGTCATCTGGACGCACAGCAGGGAAGCTGGGTCAGAAGGCACGCTAAGGCCTCGTCTAGGAAGGCCCATAGTGGCCTGTTCAAAAGACACCTTAAACCATGGCTGTAACCATGGTGAATAAGGCCTTTTGCCTTATTCACCATGGTTAAAGCTGGGGTTTAAGGTGTCTTCTGATTAGGGCCACTATGAGGTTAGGTACAGTGACTGGCCCAACTTCACCCAGTTAGCTTCATTGTTGAATCAAGATTTGAACCCAGGTCTCCCCAGCCATATTCTGCTACATGACACTACACAACACTGGCTCTGATAAATCTCCAGGGGAAGGAAAAGACACAGGTGTCCATTACCTACAAAGAATGAAGATAATTGTTCAGAAAATGTTACACTGATATGCACCCAAAGCTAGTGGCCATCTTGAAATAACTAAACCAGTGCTGCATAAGGATGGACAGATTTTGTTCAATCCATTCTGTCTCTGTTTTATGGATTGTCAGGTGTCCGTGTTTCATCATCATCATCTCACTGATGCAACTGGATTATTTTTAACCAGAAATTTGTTCTACTTGTGATAATTTGCACTAGATAATGCAAATTAGGGCTAATGTGAATGAGTGCAAATACCGCCCCCCCCCAAGTTGTAGGACTTCGTTTCTATCTAAATATCCAAAGGCCTTAATGGGCCTTTCTGTACCTTTCCCATGTGTACAAATCACTGTCGGTCTGTTCTTCATGCTGGCGATTCAACCTGTATTTTTATTTTCTCTTTTGTAGCGGACATGGCCAGAACTCCCCTACCATGCTATTAGGGAAGAATTGCCATGGCTCAAGTTATGGCACTGTTGGAGTTCCCCAAAAGTGTCAAAAAGCATGCAGTCAGGCCTGATCCAGTAGACGTATACTCAGATTTTCAAAAAGCTTTTGACAAAATCGCTTACCAAAGATTCATGAGTAAACTTAGCAGTCATGGGAAAAGAGTCCTCTTAGACTGGTAACATTTTAAAGGCCCCGTTCAGAAGGCACCTTAAACCATGGCTTTAACCACGGTGGTTAAGCCAGAAAGCCTTATTCACCATGGTTAAAGCCATGGTTTAAGGTGTTTTCTGAACACAGCCTGGCTTTCTGGCTTAACCACCATGGTTAAAACCATGGTTTAAGGTGTCTTCTGAACGGGGCCAGAGAATAGAAATCAGAAGGTGGAAATAAACAGGCAATTCTTGCAATGAAGGGAACAAGAGTCCATAGGGATAGTGCTGGAGGCTCCTGTCATTAGGCCCCTGCTGGGGTGTGGGTCCTTGGCAGCTGCCTAACCATCCCTACTCTTGATGCAGGCCTCACTAAGGATCTGGAATGGATCTGGAATTTAGCCTTCATTAGACCTCACTAAGGATCTGGAATTTAACCTTTGTCCTGTCTTAGGCTAGCATGGTTTTCCTCCATTTCTGCATATCTAACATGGTTCCATTTATTTTGGGTCAAAACTAATTTTCTCCTCACAGTCACACAAAATAAATACTGTATGAAATCTTGTGAAACTCTGAAGGCCAAAAATATAGTACTCCAGAACTTTATTTTCAAAGATTCCAAAAATGTATGTCACTTGGAAATATTGCAACTAGCATGTCTGAAATGTCAACAGCATTTTAACATCTCCAGAACTCATCCACATTAATGATGAGAGAGGATCTTACTGCAAATGTACTGGAAATGGCAGCATTCTGTTACCTGTAAATGTTTAAAACATTGTCTCCTAAGAGCTGACAAAGGCAATCAGCAGATGAATGTTTTAGTTTGTCAGACATTCAGCCCCTGAAGACCTGCTCTGGCTGGCTTTGTGTGCATCTGAACCTTTTGTTCCTCGTGCCAAGAGGTGAAGTTTGGCTTGAGCCATTAATGACTTGTGCCCTTGAGGGAGAGGGAGAGGGAGAGAGGGAGGGAGAGGGAGAGGGAGAGGAAAGAAAGAAAGAAAGAAAGAAAGAAAGAAAGAAAGAAAGAAAGAAAGAAAGAAAGAAAGAAAGAAAGATAAAAGCCTCCAGATAATCCATTTGCTGAGACCATGGGTGGTATTTATTCCTTGAATTCAGGACCGGGAGAGACTGCAGTGGATATGTGTCTTTTATTTGCTTTTCATAGGTGGTGCCAAATAAAATAATATGAAAGGAACTCAGAAAAAAAAGTAACCATGCCACTCTTTTATTTATTTCATAGGAACATAGGAAGCTGACTTATACTGAGGCAGACCAGTAGAGCCTGACTGAAGAGTTCATCCCACCTACTATATAGCCTGCTTTCACGGCGCAATCCGTGCAAAAGATTCCCATGACGGCCACTGTATAGTCTGCTATGGTGATGAAGGACTCAAATGACGTCGCCCATGTCCTGCCCTGATTGCACTTTTTCCAGCCGAAAAAGCGCCCCCAGAAGAACCATTTAAAGTCCAGTTCTTCTGGGACTCTGACCTGGCAGAGGCGCGAGCCTCAAGATGAGGAGCAGCCCCCCCTATTGGGGGCGATGTGTGCTAAAAGCCAGGGAACTTACACAACGGATTCTCTCTGGTGGGAGTTTGTTTGTTTGCTGATTTCAAGGGTGCTTACTCCCCATGGAGCCTGCGTAAACCCTAGGCATGCATCAGGAGTGGAGTTACTCCCGAGTAAGCATGCAGGGGGTTAGCTCCTTCAGGGCTGGGGGGGGGAGAGGAAGGTGGAGGAGTGCATCCGGGGCCGGTGGGGACATGGCTCCTGGCCGCTGCTGCGATTGGAAAGGCAGCCCCCCCCCCATCGGGGAAGGAACCAGGAAAGCATCCACTGCTCCCTTCCTTGCTCCTTCCTAGGGAATTAGACTTCGCTGGGGTAGAAGGCAAGTCCAGGCCTGTCTGGCAGACATCCTCCCATCTCACTGGTGGGCAAAGAGACCCCCTCCCACAGCGCAGTCTCAAGGTGGGAGGGGAAAGCAGCCCCACCCCCCACTGCACCCTGTCTGTCTCTTCCATTCAAATACATGCCGTGTCAAAGGAAAAACTGGAGAAAGGGGAGAGAGCCCTCCCTGGGCACATGCCAGAGCAGGGTGGAGGCTGGTGTGATGGACCTCAGAAAAACAACAACAACAACAACAACAATTTCAATACGCTATGGGATAATTCGAGGGGAAACCACCACAAATGGGTAGGTGTGATGAAGGCCTTACACTGGGGCCAGATCTACACCAAGCAGGATATGACACTTAGAAAAAGGTTTGAAAACAGGATATGGAGTATGTCCTGGGTCCCAACAGTTGTCACTACTGTTATAAAACTGTTTTAAGGCAGTAGTGTAGATTCTGCCTGGTTCAGTCCATCTAACCCAGTATTGTTGACAGTATTGTTGGCTGGCGGTTCCAATTTTGGCGGGGCTGTTAATCCATTCTGGGCTTCAGTCAGAACCAGCCAAACTCTAAAGGAGCTGTCCAGGGTGCTGAACCTATTTGGGGGGTAGGTTTTAGCACCTCAAATAGCTCCTTCAGAGCACAAATTTAAAAAGCCACAGATTAAAACCAAATAAAACCAACAAGAGGGCAACAGCAGTACAAAGGTCTAAAACCCACAGATGCATCTTTAACTCTAAAAAGCCTGGGAGAATAGAGAGGCTTCCACCTTGCACTGAAAAGATAACTGCGTAAGTGCTAGGCAAGACTCTCTGAGGAGGACATTCTACAACCAGGGTGCCACCACTGGGAAGTCCCTTTCTCTAGTAGCCACCCATGCTTCACCTCATTTGGTTGGGGTACCCAAAGAAGGACCTCAGAAGGGTTATATATATTCCAGCAGTAGCAGCAGTACTGGGATGGAGTGCTGTGAAATATAGTTTTTCAGTACTACTAATATGTCAGGGAGGAAGGGAGAAATCCTTTGCATACTAAGTGCATTGTTGTTGCTTTTCCTCTGGGAAGAAAAGAATATGAAGAAAAGTTTTTAGATATTTATGTGGTTTATTTTATGAGTTCATTTCTTTTTGCTGCAGGCTGTGGCTGAGGAAAACTAAATCCATATTTGTAAAGAATAAAAAAGGGAGAAAATCCCTATAAAATAATTAGATGTTTTATTATGCTACTTAAAATGCGTTAAAAGCACACACATACACACACACACACACACACACACACACACACACACACACACACACACGTGGGTACAGAGTAATGATTCATAGTGATACTGGCTATTTTTGTTCTATGACACAGCTTGCAGTTTGCCATCTATTCTTTAGATCTCCTGAGTTCTAATTTAAGGATTTAGTACTTTACAATTCAGCTGCACCCAAAAATAACAGAAAAACCATTTCTTTTAAATGAATAAGTGGGTCAGCCATCAATTCAAGAATAGATTTCAGACTTAACTCAACTGACCACATCTGAAAAGGTCATCTCTCTCCCTCTCTCTCTCTCTCTGAGTGTTTTGAACAATATAGGTATGTAGGTATTAGGGTTGTTCAAAGTGGTTCTTCTCTGCCACAAAATTTGAGCCAGAGCTCCATTGAGGCCATTCTCTGTCCTGATTTTGGAATAGCTCCCATTACTCTGCCCCATTGGATTACCCGTTGGAGAACCACCTGTTTTGGGCTAACCGCTCTAATCAATGGAAATTAATCAAATGCTTACATCTCCCTGATTTTAAGATAAAGAGATGAAGCTTGGCACTGTGATAGCTCTTAAGTAGGTCTTTAGACATGCCTACTTTGGAGCAGTTCCCTTCAAGCCTTGATTTTTTACGAACTTAAAGTTCATGGTTTTAAAATTACTATTTTTTTTAAAAAAAACTGCTGTCATTTTTAAAGATAAAGAGATGAAACTTGGCATTATGATAGCGCTTAAGTAGGGCTTTAGGCATGCCAAGTTTGTAGCAGAACTATTCATGCCCTGATTTTTTTAAGGAGCTTTTAATTCCCCCCTCAAACCATTATCCCCCTTAAACACACACACAGATGTTAATCCACCCCTGTGCATTTATGGAAGGAGCTTATATCCTTTATTTTGCTGATGCAGAGCTCCACTGCTGCTGATGGAAGTTTCTACTCCAGCCTTCTCCAACCTGGTGCCCTTCAGATCTATTGGACACCCTTCCCCCCGCACTGGAAGCCCAGCCAGCCAATAGGAGTAATAGTTTAACTGAAATAAAGAGGCTTCCTTAGTCAGGTGTAGAAGCTTACTCATTCACAATGACAGTCAGCCCAGCAACACTTTCAATGTGGATGATTGACTTCTATGAGTCTGAGCAGAAACATGCTCCCCCCGCCCCATGGCCAGAATCAGCAGCCAGTTAGTGTTTCCCACTCTCTGAATACTGCGATTGGAGGAGAACACAGTCACGGACAGTGCTGTGGCAATTTCTAATTGGTTAGCCATAAATGTCAGTGTCAAAGCTACCCTTCACCATCTTCCAAATATGGAGATTCAATACACATACACACACACACCCCATTGATGTTAGAAACTCTAATTGGGCATGTCTCCACTCTAATATTAATTGATGGGTTTAGAAGCATCCAATGTCCACTCTGGAAGATCGAATGCTCCATGGATGTTTGCGGTTACCAGATAATTCCAGGGCAGAGAGCACACCCCTAGTCTATATTTATATGTATGTGTACTTT
This sequence comes from Elgaria multicarinata webbii, assembly GCF_023053635.1. Taxonomy (NCBI): domain Eukaryota; kingdom Metazoa; phylum Chordata; class Lepidosauria; order Squamata; family Anguidae; genus Elgaria; species Elgaria multicarinata. The sequence goes on from NC_086171.1 coordinate 66,119,499, forward strand.
TGTGTATATGTGTACCAAATAAAGTGATCTTGAATCTCCTCCTGAAGACTGAAAGCTTCTCACGGCTTTCAGAAGCCATAAAGACCTTAACAAAGGAACTCATATTTTCACACCAGAAGATTCTGGGAAGTACTTAGTGTGTTTAGAATAGGCTTTGAATATTCTTTGGTAGGAGCTCAGTTCCCCCTTGAACACACATCCTGCCTCCCTGCTGCCACACCTCCAAATTTGCCACCAAAATTCAGCGGTGCAAGTGGTGCAACAGAAAAAAAAGTGCAATTTTTTTCTGTGCTGCCACTGTGCTGCCACGTTGCCGAATTTCTGAAGCAAACTGCAATCCAAGGGAATCACAGGCCTTTTTTTGCTGCTGTGCTGCAAAAATTCAGCTGCAAATTCAGCGGTAGGATGATGGTGATTTGTCACAAGAAAACCAGGGGGAAACTGCATGTGGCAAATAGGCTACACATTGCTCAAACCTGTTTTATAGCTAGGCTCCAAATTACCATGTAACTCATTCCATAAACCCATGGAACTCGGGAACGACTGTCAAACAAATTTACGGCTACAATCTTACACCTACTTACCTAGGAGTCTAGAGCCAGTGGTGTAGTGGCTAAAGTGTTGGACTGGGAGTTGGGAGATCTGGGTTCTAGACCCCATTCAGCCATGGAAACCCACTGGGTGACTTTGCGCCAGTCACAGACTCTCAACCCAACCCTCTTCACAGAGCTGTTGTTGTGAGGATAAAGTGGAGAGGAGGTGGAGGATGTACACCACCTTGGGTTCCTTGGAGAAAATTAGATTGGATGCAAAATAATAATAATAATAATAATAATAATAATAATAATAATAATAATAATAATAAAGTTCCTTTAAGCCAGGATTATGTTGATACTGGTTCACCATGGACATATGGACCTGTATCATTTCAGTGCAAACATACACGCACATGCACACACACATAGACACTGGTGACAGCAGTGACATCAGTTGAAGAGAGAATTGGAAATAGGCAATGTCACTGTATTTCTTAATTTCTAAAAAGGGAGTTCCAGGGGCTGTTCATTGCCTGGAAGCTATGCCTTTGACAGGAGAACCCGATTCCTTGTCTCAGATGCACGAAGACTGGCTGTGCTTCCTCGCTGCTGAGAGGGAAGCAATTTGCACATGCTGAGAAGCACAGATACATTTCCCAGAGAACAGACCTGATATAGCACTTTTCAAACATTATTTGCATGCCATACTGGCCTTCTGAGGGTATGTGTGTGTGACAGAGAGTGTGTGTGAGAGAGGGTAGATGGGGACGGGATATGAGAATAAAAGAACCAAGCAAGAAGACCATGGAGAACAGCAGCTACTTGCTCTCACACAATGACTTGACTCATACACAATGACAACCCAGGTTTTGTTTTTTAAAAGCAACCCTGGGTTGTTGTGAATGAGCCAGTGTGCTAGTTCACACTGCTCAGTTACTCCTGCTTGGCTCCCCCTGCCAGCACAGGCAGCAAAACAACGCAGGGACATTTCATCCCTGGGTTATTTGGCATTATTTCTGAAATCAGAACCTTGGCTTGTTTTGCCACTGACAATCCAGGATTCCAGGTTCAGATGTCACACTAAATTACCCAAGGATGGAATATCTCTGGGTTGTTTAGCCTCTCCCAGTAGCAGTGGGAACAATTAAGCCATGTGAAATAGCAATCTGGCCTTAGCTAGACCTAAGGTTTATCCCGGGATTGTCCGGGGGTCGTCCCTGCCTACTCCCGGGATCCCCTGTGTGTCATTTACATGAACAGGGATGACCCTGGGATGATCCTGGGATAAACCTTAGGTCTAGCTAAGGCCATTGACTCATTCATGAAAACTCAGGGATTAAAAAAACTTGGGTTATCGTTATGTGTGAACTGGGCCAGTATTTGTCTAGCAGGCAGCAGCTCTATAGCCAGAATGTGACATGAAAAGAGGCCTATAGTGGCATCCCAGTCCATGGTTGCATGACAGAAGTGTGGGGTTGTGGTTAGAGTGTTGGGATTGGGAGTTGGGAGATCCGGATTCTAGTCTTCACTCAGCCATGGAAACTCACTGGGTGAGTTTGGGCCAGTCACAGACTCTCAGCCCAACCTACCTCATAGAGTTGTCGTTGTGAGGAGAAAATGGAGAGGGGAGGAGAATTATGTATGCTGCCTTGGCGGGGGAAAAAAGCAGGATAGGAGGACAGGATTAAGTTCTCTTCCCTGAACATGCCATATTCCTAATCCTGATCCATTTTTAAAGACATGTTCAATGCATACACTGTTTTCTTGTTTACTTTAGCCCCCAGATATACAGGCTTTTCTACACAAGGCTTTTATTGTGTGGTCATCGTTTTTTTACTCATGGCTGTTTATGGGTGGTTTAGATGACAGTTTCACTTCTGTTTTTTAAGAACACTTTGCGGAGGATTTAAAGCTGGGGAAATGCAATATTATTTGTGGAAGTGAAACAAAATGCATTTTCCCACTTGTGTAATTGCACGATGCTGCTATACCAGAACACCACCTAGAGGTTATGCAGCAGAAAAGCAGCTTGGATCTCCATTCTGCGATGAAACCAAAAGCAGACACAGTGGATTAACATGTAGAAAAGCTCACAATAATCAAAGACTGGGTGTGTAAAAGCAGCTGGAAAGGCTTTGTGTATCTATCAAATAAACTTTTGTAATCTTGTACTTTGTTGTCTTTTTCCCTACTGCCTAGAAATAGTTTTGGATACATGTACTTATGATCCACAGTTGCTACAGAATCAGACTCAAAGAGTGCTTATCAATGGTACATTCTCAAACTGAGGGGAGGTAATGAGCGGGGTTCCGCAGGCCTCAGACCTGGGCCCAGTGTTTTCAATATTTTTATTAATGACTTGGATGAGGAGGTGCAGGGAATGCTTATCAAATTTGCAGAGGACACAAAATCGGGTGGGATAGCTAATACCCTGGAAGACAGAAGCAAACTTCAAAGTGATCTTGATAGGCTGGAGTGCTGGGCTGAAAACAACAGGATGAAATTTAATAGGGATAAATGCCAAGTTCTACATCTAGGAAAAAGAACTGAAATGCACAGTTACAAGATGGGTGATACTTGGTTCAGCAATACTACAAGCGAGAAGAATCTTGGAATTGTTGTAGGTCACAAGCTGAATATGAACCAACAGTGTTATGTGGCTGCAAAAAAAAGGAATTTGGGGCTGCATTAATAGAAGTATCGCTTCCAAATCATGTGAGGTACTGATTTACCTCTATTTGGCCCTGGTTAGGCCTCATCTTGAGTACTGTGTCCAGTTCTGGGCACCACACTTCAAGAAGGATACAGACAAACTGGAGGGGGTTCAGAGAAGGTCAATGAGGATGATCAGGGTTCTGGAAACAAAGCTCTATGAGGAGAGACTGAAAGAACTGGGCATGTTGAGCCTTGAGAAGAGAAGGTTGACGGGAGACATGATAGCACTCTTCAAATATTTGAAAGCCCAAGATCTCTTCTCAATCATCCCGGAATGCAGGACATGGACTAATGGCTCAAGTCACAGGAAGCCAGTTTCCAGCTGGACAACAGAAAAAACTTCCTTACTATTAGAGCAGCATGACAATGGAACCAATTGCCTAGGGAGGTCATGGGCTCTCCCACACTAGAGGCATTCAAGAGGCAGCTGGACAGCTATCTGTCTTGGATGCTTTAAAGTGGATTCCTGCATTGAGCAAGATGTTGGACTTGATGGCCTTATAGGCCCCTTCCAACTCAACTATTCTAAGGAAGGAATGTAGTTCCATTTCCTGTCCCATATATATATGTATGTATGTATGTATGTATGTATGTATGTATGTATGTATGTATGTATCTGGTTTCCAGTGGATGCGTATCATTGATCATGAAAGCCCCAGTTATCCCACAGAACCAAGCCTTACTCTTCAAGCACAAAGTGGTGACAACAACCCTATTTAATTTCCTCTCTTGGACCATTTCATATATTACACAACAGCAAACCCAGGATTGCCAAAAAGTGTGCACTCAAAAGGTAGCTTCAGCCAATCCTAGCTCCTTGGTGAGTATACCTGTAAGATATAAGTGTTTGCAAATGTGCATTTGTCACACTCATACTTTATAATTTTAAGAATACACCTAAAACTGTGTGCAGCAGTCCTCTGTGTTTAGGAAGTGCCAGCACCTTTATTTGGGCTATAGCCAATGTCATTTTACACTACTCACATCAATATTACCTCCTCTCTCTCTCTGGCCCTTTCTACACCTAAGGGTTATCCCAGGAAAATGGAAGGATTGTCCCTGTCTGCTCCTGGGATCCCCTGTGTGGCATTTGGATGCACAGGAATGGTCCTGGGACAATCCCGTGATATAGGGCTGGTGTAGACATGCCCCCTCTCTCCCTGCTCCAACCACCACTGTCCATGAACTGTGACTTTGTGCTCCACTTCCAGGGATGTAGTGGTAATTTTGGAAGTGCAAGCATTAATCATAACAATTCTCATAAGCACACACCCAAAGAGAGTCCAAAAGTGGAGTCAACCCTATCTACAAACCAATCCTGGTAATTTTCAAGTACATCAGCAACAAATTGTTGTTGCTGTTGTTGTTTTTAAAAACTAATGGGTCTAATGGCCAAGCCACCCCCAAAATACTTTGCTGTACAACAGGGAACAATAAGAAATCCATGCCCACCTGCACAACTCTGAGGATTACAGCTAAGCTCAGAGAGAACGAATTCTGAGGAAGGTGGCAGATGATGTCAGCATCCCTGGTAAACAAAAAGTGAAGGCACTATGGCCTTAGCTAGACCTAAGATTTATCCCGAGATCGTCCCTGTTCACGTAAATGACACACAAGATATCCCGGGAGCAGGCAGGGACGACCCCAGGATAAACCTTAGGTCTAGCTAAGGCCTATGTCTCTGTGAGACTGGTTCCACAACATCACCGTCAATTTCCTGGTTTTTTTTTTTTTACTCTAGCATGTAGTGCTAAACAAAAAATACAGGATTTTGCTTTCTGGCCTGAATACTATTACACCATCTTTCTTCTTGAGTTGGTCATATCGCTCATCTTTCCTTCCTGAAGCCTTTTCTTTTCTGAATGCTAAAATGGTGTAATTGCACTTGTGCATGCATCCAAAGTGCCAACTTTGTCTGCCAATTGCTTTCATCAGAAGTTAAAATGGAGGGCTACAACTCCACAATTCTTCCTTGCTACTTTTCCCAGTAAACTGCATCATTTTACTTTCTTTTTTATTATTATTATTGTGCAATCTGGTCCAATCCCAAAAATGTAGAGTTGGATCCAGATTTAGTTAGAGTTAGAGTCGACCCATTGAAATAAATGGGACCTAATGACGATGTCATGATTTACACAAGCCCCCTTGATTTCAGTGGGTCTACTATAAGTATGACTAAATCTGCATCCAACCCTTTGTATTTAAAGGGGGTGTGTGGAAACCCTGTGTGCAGTTTGGAGTAGCGAAATGTGTTCATGGAAAGAAATGCTTTATGATTAGGACCAGAATATATGGAGTAATGATGTTACTGCATTGGATCGAAATGTACTCTGGATCAGCTGCACTGGCAGAACTGGATTTCCCTGCCCCTTCCTTCCCACAGCAGCCCCTCCAACCCCCTGAAAATGCTACACGAGGAGTCAGGAGACAGAAGACAGATTCTGGATACAACCCTCTGTTTTAGTCATTAGGAAGGATTTTCTTTAGTTGTAGAAGTTCAGGATGAGTGCAAATTTATTTTCTTCTATGTTTCCCATTTGTTTAAGTCCATACAAATTTTAAGACACTAAGGGTGCAATCCTATGCTTATTTAGACAGAAAAAAAATCTACAACTCCCAGCATTCCCCAGCGCACTGCTGGTCAGGGAATGCTGGATGTTTCGGGACTTTTTTTCCCCCCCTGGGACTTTTTTCTGACCAAACATGCATAGGGTTGTGTCTTAATACTACTCTCTTGTTTGGTATTCTCTTGCCTTTTATGATGGAGAGATACTAAAAGTTGGACTGTGCAGCAAATTCCAGATATGGTGCCCATTCCTCCACTGTGCAATGAGGACCTTCAATCAGGGGAGTGTGTCAGCTGGCCCTCTGGGCTGTGCATCAGCTTTTGTAATTCGGTATAGACAGAATCAGGCTTGGGGTATGATAAAGCCACCATTATCCATGTCATCTGTCCTGCTTTCTGTGGTCAAATGGATTTGCAGGATTTTTAATTGCAGGCCACACGTTGCCCCTCTCCTCCTGTGTAATTCAGCTCATTACAATTGTGGAAGAGAAGCAGGAGGCATAGTGCCAGTTAGCAAATGCGATTTCCCTTGAATCTAAAGAAACCCTTTGACTAGAGATAACAATAGGGCAAATGAAATGACTTTGTATATTGAGAAGCCACAGTGGCTCTTCTGTCTGTATCATCTTTAAACTGTTGTAAAAACTATTGTCTCTTCCCAGCTTAAATGTGGAAACCCGCTTTCAATTTCTTCCACACTTTTCTCAACTGTTTTTGTATCGAATTGATGTAAAATAACATGAAGTTTGATCCTGTGAATTATTCATGAGACTTAGGGACAAGCCTTGGATGGAAGCTTATTTTTCATGTCAAACAATTCTTTATTTTTTATTTTTATGGTACAAATTAAAAGTGACAGATCTGAAGCTGTTAAGAAATACACAAAGTGCAGCTTTACTGACCATACAGATATTGCTCTAGTTTAAGTACAGTTTTGTCAGTTTTTAATTTTTTTTTAAATGTTAACAAGCAACCTGTGCAGATAAATCAGCTTTGGTTTCAAAGTCAGAACAGTAAGGAGCTTGAAATAACCAGTTTGGCTTCTTGGTCACAAGTCCTCCACATCAATTGATTTTTTTCCCTTTCTTTTCCCCCTTTTTTTTAAAAAACCACACAAATGAAGAACACAGTCCATTTCATCCTCTGCCATCTTTCCTGTTGCATATGCCATGCATGGAAAAACAGGTCTCTCTTGCACTGCTTCATAAGTGACCCTGGTGACCATTCTGTAGATTATGGGAGCGAGACGCTACGCGCTACTGCTGCGTAGGCTCCATTCATTTCAAAGAAACATGGCTGCAGCCTCACATAAGCTCCAGCCAAATGAATGGAGGATATGCAGCAACAGTGTTTATGGACTGCACCCAATAGCACATAGGAACAAAAAATATACTTATATATATATATATATATAAAATTAAAGTTTAAAAAAAGAATCACTTTCCCAACAATAAATAAACAAATGTGCCCCACATAATCTCAAGTTGGAAACAAGCAAACTACATGACAAAAAGCTCAGTACAAAATATTACTGAAACAGGTTGGTTTTTTTACAGTCAAACATTTACATGGAAATTAGTTTATTTTTTATTTTTTTTTATTGGTTTTTTAAAATTCCTTAATTCAGTGTTGCTCATGAGCTGGGTACAGGTAGAGTGCTGAGGTAAAACACTGATGAACAGTTTCTTTCTGTATTTCTTCTTCTTCTTTTTCTTAAAATAGTAACAGTTTAGTATTGCAAGATTGTCAGCAACATTTAGCCATATCTATACAATGTGCATATACCTACATACATTGAGCTTTGGTCCAGCATTGAGAAGACGAGCAAAGGCATTATACATATTTCTTTTTGGTTATAGCTTGAGTACTTTGATACGCCTCTACTTGTTCCTTCTTAGCTCCTAATTGCTTTCTTGTTCTATTCTTTGTTTGTGTGATTATAACATAAACTGAAAACCTCTGAATGGATTTGGTATCATTTTCTGTTCAATAGAAATTTTACACTCCAAGCCGAAACATTTCTGGAATTATATCCATTTCAGACGCCGAACTAATGTCTCTGTTACATTGATAGAATGTAGCAGATTGCAACAGAGAACTGTTCCAGTGATGCGTCCCATCCATAGTATTCCTTTTTTTTTTTTAGGGCAGCAAACCTTAGGATCAAGCCTTTAGTGGAAAAAGAGGGAAAGACACATCTAGGAAGAACATACCACAATCAGTTTATTTTTATTCTTACAACTATCTAACTCTTTTTAGTACTTTAGGCAAAACTCATTCTGTTTTTCACTGAAAGTAAAATTGTCATATCATTGGGCTGGTTTGCACATAAAGTTAAACCAATGTTTAGGGTTACAAGAATGAGCACAGCTTCTCCGGGGCTCATGCACTCCCCCTTTGTTTTTGATTAACTGTAGCTTGCTGTGTCATCTGAACCTGGACAAGCTGCAGTTAAGCTTAACTATGGCAATGGCTAGGCCAGGCCTATATCCTGGGATTGTTCCGGGATCATCCCTGGGCATCCAAATGACACACAGGGGATCCCGGGAGCAGGCAGAGACAACCCCTCCATTTGCCTGGGATAATCCTTAGGTCTAGCTAAGGCCTATGATAGGTATAAAGAAGCCAAGTTCAAAGCATAGTTTATGAAGTTGGCTTATTTTGTTTATTTATTTATTACATTTCTATACCGCCCAATAGCCGGAGCTCTCTGGGCGGTTCACAAAATGTATTTAACCACAGTTTAGGGTTCGAGCAGGCAGTTTATCTAAAGCTGAAGTGAGTCAGAGGAGAGGAGGAGGGATTTAGGCCGTAGCTAGACCTAAAATTTATCCCAGGATCATCCCAGGTTCATCCTTGCCTGAGCGCTGGATGCCCTGTGTGGCACTTAGATGAACAGGTTTGACCCCAGGACAATCCTGGGATAAACCTTAGGTCTAGCTACGGCCTCATTCTAATAATGCTAAACATCCAAATGCAGCCACTGTTTTACTCATGAAATGCAAAATGTGGTCTCTTATAGGACTGCTATTATACAATTTAATCAGGATCTTAAGGGCTTCTCACGGAGAGCTCGGGCATTCACACACCCTCATTGTGCTTCAGCTCCTCATGCCCCCTGGAAAACTGCTCATGAGGTTGGGAGTCCCTCAGGAATGGCTTCAGATGCAGCATGAGGTGTTGCGATCAAAGAAACTTGTCACAACCCCAGTTTGTGTGTGGAAATGGCTTAGGACTCTTTGGAGCCCAGCCCATATTTACAAATGTAAATCATAAATATTATTTGAAGAGGGCGAAGACATCTCTCTTTACCTGCAGAGTTTATGAATTACACATACAGAAGAATTTGTTCAGGCACTCCTTTATGCCTCCTAGTGGAAAAAAAGGATAGGTTAAAAAAAGGGAGAAGAATATAACACCTTTCCTTTATATATCAGTTATAAAACAATTCACAACTAGAAAACTCCTTAAAAAAAAAGAAGGAACATTGCGGCATGTGAATGTTTTCAAGAGTACAGAGATGGAAATCAAAGTTGTTTCATGCTGGCAGTTTATTTCATTTCTTCACTGTCCTAAGTTATATCATTTCAGTGTGAAGTTTAGAAAGAAATACTTTTTATCTAACTGCTGCTGTGATTGTTGCAAGTGTTTTAGAATCTTTAGTATAGTCTTTGGTTAATGTTCCTTCCTGGGGATTTTTTTTTTCCTTTTGCAGATTTTTATAACAGTTCCATGGAGAATCTGAAGTGTAGTTGTTGTTGTTTTAAGTAGCAAATGGATGATCCATTTTGCTTTCAGGAATGACGTTTCAGTTTTGGTACAGTTTGAGAACTGAAAAGTTGTGATTGGAGAGAAGAGAAGAGTTTCAGGAGCATCATGTTCAAAATGCTATCCATTCTTGATAATATTTTTGTCGGTTTGTCCTGGAGCATGTCTACACCTAGGGAGGGAGAGGGAAGGATCTCGTGATATGCTGATTGCGAGATTCTCCCCCTGGATTCACACATGGTGTGTGTTGTCCAGGGAGGAAACAGGACATTGGGGCCGCCATCTTTTTTTAAAAGAAGGCAGGAGCTGGAGCGCACTTGCGCTCCAATTAAGAAGTAAAAAAAAAAAAGCCCTGACCCCACTCCCCACCCACCCCCAATGTCCCTGGACTCCCACCGTCCCGGCTCCTTCCCTCTGTTGACCCCCGCTACTCACGGGGAGGAGGGAAGAAGCCGGGATGGGCACCCACACTACCTGCAGTCCTTGGGATCATCCTGGGACCATGGGAAAAGCCGGGGGGAAAGTGACTGCAGATATCCTGGAGAGATGGAGGGATCATCCCTACCTGCGCCCGGGATCCCCTGTGCGTCTTGTGGATGCACAGGGACGATCCCCGGGATAAAGACCGGTGTAGACATGTCCCTGGTGTCTTGGTCATTGTATGATTTTAACTGTAACCACAAATAAACAGCAAATTTATCACAACTGGGGTGCAGGTAGTGGGGAATAAGACGTTTTTAAATTAACTTGCAGTTAGAATTGCAGCGGTCTATCATCAGGGCTGGGCTAGGGCTGTTGGTATCTGTGCCCAAATATGGATCTGGCATGGGATTTTACCAACCCATACCACACTCCTTATTTATCACAAGAAGTGAAGACTAGGGCCATAGCCTGGGAAAGCTGGAGCTTGAAGTGCAGCAAGAAGGAGATACTGCTCTGTCAAATATGCAAGAGCAGAAGGCGACCATGCTCTCTGCAGTTATACCCGGGGGGGGGGGGAGGATCTACACTACTGCTTTATAATGGTTTATAATGGCATGGACAATTGTTGGGGTCCAGGACACATTCCATATACCATTTTCAAACTGCTTTCGAAGTGTTATATCCAGCTTGGTGTAGATCTGGCCCTAATCTGGCCTATCCAGAAACCCCACACTGGCTGCCAACTACAGTGTGATTACAATTAAGCAATTATTTTGATGGCGAATAGGGACTCCCTATTTCCTTCTTTGTTTGAGGAATGTTTTGAGGCCTAAGCATCCAGATTCCGAGGCTAAGTCCCAACCTAAGCCTGTAAGGATCTCAGTTTAACTGCATAATCCCCAGCTTTGTATATTACCAGCAGGAATATTCACTCCAATTATCTTCTTCATAAAACAAGCATAAATCTACAGTCAGCCAAACCCCTCCCCTGCAAAAAACAAAATAAATGAATAAAATGAAATAAAAATGGAATGGAAAGAAAATTCCCCACAGGCTAGATCTAAAGCCTGGTGAATATTAATTTGGTACACATGGCCATACTTAATCATTCTTTGCCTCTGACTTTGGTAAAGCTTGGAATTAGGGTGCATTCACTCCTGTTTGCTGCAGTATTCACCTCTGCTTCTGTTCATGGGTAACTTCCATATTTTTCTTGTCTACACACTGTTATTTTAAGCTCCATGCGACGAGCGTTTTACTGCACACTCATTACTGGGCACTCACGGATTACTCACATGAAGTTGTCTGCCTCTCACCCATCTTCCGCCCCTTCTTGCCTTTGTTGCACAGCAAAATACCCTAAATAAAGTCTGGTTGCTGCTCTCTCCTACGAGACTGAATGGGGCTATTACTTCCTGTTTTCAGGAAGCGACATTGGAGCGGTGACAGAAGAACCGATGGGATCCACGCGTTTGAACTAGATGTGATGGGGCTTTATATCTTATATCTACTATACATGGTTTTTATAAGGGCTCTATAAACTATATCTATTTTGGAGGTCACAAGTCTTCATTCAGAATCTTGGAACCCTTCATATTTACTTTTTAACACTGGTTTCTGCGGAATTTTTTAGAAAAGTCAAAGGTTGAACTTACTTGGTCATGTTTTGATCATTTTTCTAACACAAGGAAATGTTTTGTGGTCAACCTATAGTACATTTCTATGGGTAACTCACTTTTATAAATGGGGCCAACAAGTGTTCATCCACCAACCATGTTCCTGGCAAAAAAAATCAAACTTGACAGGTATGTGGTGGTTGGAAATTCAACACCAACGTTCTCACATACTCTTAAACTCTCAGACACAACCCACCAGAAATTTCTGCTGTGTAAGCTCAACTGACATGAAGGGTGGATTGTGCCACCATTGAGCACCTAAAATTGCAATAAGTAAAAACCAGGGAATAGATCTGAAGTGGAAATGTGCCTGTTGCAGTTAATCTACTTTAGATCAGCAGTTCAACCAATTCCTCTAACCTTCCAGTGAGACAGGGAAGAACCTGTGAGAGAGATGGAACCGTTAAGGCTACAGATTCTGCGGATGATTTAACCCTCAGTCACACCAGACTCGTTCTGCTGAAGAAGATGAAGTAATTTCAGACTTACACCAGAATCAGGTGGAGAAGTATTGTACAGTGAAATCCCAAATTCAAAAGTACTTTGAAAAGCCTGGAACAAGAAGTAAGACTAATTTTACAATGAGGAGAACTCAGACCTTGAATCCCAGTTTTTTGGGAATGTCTGGATGAAGATATGAATTCTTCGGCTCTGTCTGTCCTCCAGCAAATAAAGAGTCAGAATGCCTTTTGACTACATGGCCATATAGTTTTGGATGACAGCTGAGATAAACGCCGGTGATCTCTGTTTCCTGATTCTGGTTCAAAAATTAGATAACTATATTATTCACAAATACTTATTTTGTAGCTTAGTCAAAATGTCATCCACAAAACCTCTGCTGTGTCCATGACCAATCCTGAAAGTAGTAATTGCCAGGGGAGAGAAAAATACATAAATACATAAATACATAAATAAAGGGTTAAAGCAGCAACAGCAAAACAAAGGTTTCAGATGCAGCAATTTTTTTAAAAAATGTCCTCATTACTTTCGCCTATTTGCCATTTGTTTGCTTTCTATTAGAATCCCAAGAAATTTCTTTGGCTATCAGACTTTGGAGAGAAATTGCTTCACATAGATAAAACAATAAACACTGATGCAGTATATTGGATCAAGTGTGCAGTTTATATTTATATTACAAAAGTAGCTTTGGTAATCTCTCCCAGTTCATGGCCAAAGGACAGAGAAAGTGGCAAGCTGTCTATGGTAAGCAAAAATTCAAGTTACTTAATATGTCCTTAAAATATAATTGTTATTCTGTGTATTTAAGAGAGAGAGAGAGAGAGAGAGAGAGAGAGAGAGAGAGAGAGATATTCATTCTCTTTTAAAGGAATTTAAATGGGATCATGATGGAGAAGGCAGCCAAAGAAAGGGTCAACCAAATTGGAATCAAACTGCAAATTCTACTATGTTAAATAAAACAAATCCCAAAATTCAGTTTTGAGAAACAATCATTTTGGCACACAAACATTTGGAGATCACAAAACCGTATATGACAAACCAGAAGGTTGAGCATTGTAGCTCAATCCAAGTGTAGTTTACTCACTTGCTGGGCATGTGAGAGAGGATGCTGAGGGTGGGTGGGGAGAGAGAGAGTCCTGTATTATTATTATTTTCCTCTTTGCAAAGTACAAATGTAAAAATTCATAACACAATGTCGCACTCATGAAAGAGTAGACTAACAATCTAGTTTGCAATGCCATGTTTCTGACTTTGGTTAATAGTTTTCATAGTGAAGAAGCACTTGATACCTGAAAGGCTACAATCACTCCTCCAGGTGGCAGGCTTGTACTCTCTCTTTTTAAAAAACAGTTAAAACGTTTTCGTTGTTGTTGTAGTTGATGATGATGTTGGGTTCTTTTTCCGTAAAACATGTTCACATTTTCATAATATACAGAAAAAAGTAAGCAGTTATTTGGTTTATTTTTAAGTCCATTTTTTAAAAAAACTGGCTTGTTTTGGAACTAGTTCTACCACAAACACACACACACACTAAGTGCTGTGTATTTTTTTTGTATTTTTTTTCTGTTTGTTTTTATCTAGGAAAACCCACAGACATTTATAAATCGTTCTGTCCATCTTGTAGTTTTCTCAGTCTTTTACTTACAAGGTGGAGAAAGAGCATCTTTACAGGGTTCAAATGTTTAAAATTGTGTTTGTTTCTCTGTTCTTCCTTTAAATCTATCCGTTTAAGAGTTTTCTTCCAGAGAGTCTGTTAAGGGCTCCATTGGGACTGCCGTCGCAGGCTCATGCTGTTTTAGGCGTTTAATCGTGTTCTTCAGTGCTTGCCTCTTATTGCAGAACCAGACTCTAACTACTTCCCGGTCATAGTTCAGCTTCTCTGCAATTTCTGTCATTTCCTGCCCAGAGGGATGTGTGTTCTTCTCAAAATGGGCATTCAAGATCTCAAGAGCCTGTGGTGTGAAGGAGGTGCGCCTCTTGCGCTTTTTGGATGGTTCGCTCCCAATAAATTCAGTCAGGTTCTGCATACCTGCTCGATGGCGGGCCTCAGCCTCAGCCATCCACCGTTCAAGCACCGGCTTGATCTTCTGGGCACTTTTAGGGGTGATGTCCAGCTTTTCAAACCTGGCAGGATACAAAAGGCCAGGGTTCAGTTTGGCTGTCAGACTGCTAGCTATAGTGTTCTCTTGGGCTTCCTGTGGTAGGAAAAAGTGGCTTCTCAGGATGGTGTGTCTGAGGGGAAAATTGAGAAAGAAGAGTCTTATACTGATGCTCTGCCAGGGTGGGACTTCCTGCCTGCCTGACTAATGGACTGGCAGAGGTTATGAAAACTGTCAGGTCTACAGATACAGATATATAGATATATATTTAAACAAACAAACAAACACAATCACAGTGACAACGTAATGTCGGAATGCTATTCAATATACAACTGATCACTCCAATCCAGAGATCCCTGTGCATTCAGAGGCTCACATGGACCTTTGGTTCACATGGGCCTCCCAAGTCATTTCAGTGGAGGGGATTGATCACACACCATAATAAACATGTACACAGATTGGCTTGCTTCACTGAAATGGGCGAAGCTCCAGTCAGGACAGCTCTGTGTCTAGACCGGAGCTCTCATTCCTGGAAGAGATTGCCGTTAAAGATACCCATTTCAGAATTAAGTTTCCAGTTTCCTTTTCAAATGGCTATATACAATGATTATGCTTACATGCTAAAAACAGGATATGACATCAATGCCCTTTTTGTTTTGCTTTTGTTTTTTCTTTCACAGGAATCTTGTTCCCTTTCCATAGCATATTGCCCAAATGCTGCTGTTTTAATTTCACAAAGTGGCTGTTAGCCTCTGAATTTCAGGTTTCGTTTTCCTTTTCATTTTTAAGCAATTTTCACTGTATGCAAGTTAACACCATGTCCCTTCTCTGGGTAGGAAAAAAATTTCCCAAGCTGTTGCAGTCTTCAGTTCAAACAGCTGGACGCATTGTAATTACCTCGAATACCTCCACAAGTAGTTGTGCTAAGAGAAACTCATGCCTTCCAGATGAAACCCAGCATAATAGTGCACTAATATACTGTGGCATCAAGCTGGGTTTATTGTGGGATGTCTGCACACTGTGCTGAATGATATCATTTCCTGTAAATGAAGTCCTCTATGTATCATTTTGCCATCAAAAGTCCGTTGCTAGACCAGATTTTACAAATCTTGTGCAATGTCTGGGAGAAAAAAACCCTACACGGAGGACTTTATTCTCTGCAAAACCAAGCCCATTTCAAATCTTGCTTTACCCACTGACTTAACAAATTGCTCCTTTTGTAGCTTCATGTACTACATTTTTTCATCCAGTCTTGTAAAATGTCCAAATTACATTCCTGATATTGAGTTTTCTCCAATGTTGGTCTGACAAGTCCTCTTCTTTCTATGGGTCTACTCTAAATAGGGCTAACATTTTATATAGTCCATTATTTTGCAAAATGTAATGCTATTAAAAAGCATGGATAGTCTTTTGGGATCTTCTGGTCAATTCATGCTGAAGTCCCATTGCTCTTGGTAGAGTGTGTTCCACTTTTAATTGACATGGGCAAATGTTCATGTTAGACCGGAACTGGAAACCATTTCCCATAAATAGCAATTGCTGGAGCTGGGCAGGATCTACACTACTGCTTTAAAATAGTTTATAACAGTTGTGACAACTGTTGGGGCCCAGGACACACTCCAGATACAGTTTTCAAACCATTTTCAAAGTGTCATGTTCTGCTTGGTATAGATCTGGGCCTTGGTGCATGAACCATTTATTGAAGTTCCATTGAAATCCAAGGAACCATAGCAGAATTTTTCAAAATTAAGTGATCTCCAAATTGGCTAGCACGTTTAGTTTGATTGTAAAAGGCCAGGATTCATATCTCAGGGTGGCCATAACATTCACTGAGTGGCTTTGGGCAAGTCTCTATCTCTCAATCTAACTTAACTCAGAAGGTCGTTGTGATGATTTCATATGTACCACCCTGATCAACAATGGGATACAAGTGTGTCAAGTCAATTGTGGATTGCAGTATAAGATTTAAGGAGCTCTGTAGGCATGTGGCAGACTAATTCCCCTCCTGTAGCAGTAACTTCAATATTCAGTGAAGTACACCTATATTCAATTTGAAAAGTGGTTGGTCTTCAGCTATTCACCACTGTCATGAGTATCTCAGAGAAAATTCCAATTGCTCACACAATTCCCACACATATACGTACACAGAAAGCTTAAATCTTAGCCAAAGTTTACCACCAGCCACCATTCCTGGGGGTGGATCCAGATTTATGCTGGTGGAAAGGGATTTCCCTGCTCTCTCCTCTCCATGGCACTCCCTCCAGCCCCATGAAAATCCTACACAGTGAGCCAAGAGAGCCTGATGAATGGGGAGAGCTGTGGTGTGGGGAAAAGGGGGGGAATTCCCCAAAATCAGGCAAAGCGCCCTTCATTGAGTACAGCACTTCCTGTCGTGGAAGGCAAATCCTGGGTCCAACCTCTTAAAAAATAATTTGTTTATAACAGTGTGTCCATGAAAGGAGTGCACTATATGTTGAATATATAAAACAGCTAGTTGCTTTGAAAAAACAAACAAACAGATTCCTTGTTGTGATAAGAGACTCTGGATCACAAAGCCAGTGCTGGCCTGAGAAATTTTGGCCCCAGGCAATACTGGAATGCCATTCCCATTTCCCGCATTGGAATATGATGCTCCTGGATCTGAGAACCCCATTATCATCCATCTTACATAGGCTGTGGATTGATGATCCTCTGCCTCCATGGGCAGAATCCAATGGGGTGCTTACGCCAATTCTCTTGCGCCTCTCTGATTTTGTTGCGCAAGTGGTGGGTCCTGCCGATTCCACCACTTGCACAACAGCGATTTCACAATACCCAGAGGAAGCCCTGAAATGAGCAAAAACACTTGTTTCTCAATGCAAGCTCCGCTGGCCTGCCCTGTTATAGAAATGCGCATTTTTGCTTGTTTCTGATTGCCAGGGAAGTGCTAAATTTTCCTTCTGCAAGTGGTGGGTGCCTTTTGCAAACAGGAATTGTTGGGGCATAAGGAATCGACGGAGCTGTTATAAGATTCTGTCCCACATTCCCCCAAACTCTCAAACAATTGCTCTTTGCCATGCTCCTAATATCTATCCATGCCTTACCCTTGACCCCAAGCCTACTGGACTCTTCTGTACACAATACATCATAATGCCGTCCTTCGCTTGATATTTCTTCCATTGGGCCTGTCAACTTTCCACCCACTTTCTAAGTGGCAGTTTCTTGTATTGTAAGCTGGCAGTCAGGCAAGGGCAATCCTTTCTATCTGATCTTGCTGCAAAATTGCTGACCCCTATGAAGGGCCTCCCTATGCAACTGCCCATGGTTGCTTAGTGGTAAGGTAGATCCTGCCCGGATTTTGCTCCATGTTTTCCTTGATACAAAAATGCATAATTCCCCCCCACCCACCATGTTACAAAGCTGATGTCAATTTTGTGGCATTGTAGTGCTTGATTTATTTATGTAGCTATCCAACTACTTTTTAGCCTAGCTAAAAAAAAATCTACACTTCTGCAATGACATGCGGGTGGCTGCAGCTCTCTTCAATGGGGAATTGGATTCAGTATTGTTGTTTTTTGTTCAAGGAATTACATAGTTTATGTATAATTTTAAGCATCACAATTACTGACAAAATCCAGCATCATTGAAATCTTCAAGGCTTTTGCCATGGACCTCAAAGGGATACCGGGTAGCAACCCCATGTCACTAGCATCTGTGCATTAGCTGAAACAAAATCCCATGAGAAGATTAAACCAAGCTCATGCAAATCCAGCTGTATTGAGGTATAGCACTAAATAACAACGCAATGCAAAAATAAATACCACACACTAACAGTTGCTTTTTTAAAACAACAACAACAACAACCTTCGTTTTTATATTCCTTTTACCAATTCACCATTGAGATGAAATAAAATTAAAGTTAAACAATGGGATGGGCAAACCATTTTCATATCGTTTGTGCCGCTTGTTGGTGTTTGTCTTTCAGTATGTGATGTTCGGTATAACGACATACAAGTCTTGAAACAAATTTCCCAGCAGTGGCATCCTTGTATAGACTGAATAAAGGTTATTTTCTACAGGGAGGTATCTTATAAGAAAAAACAGTAGGGGAGGCCATAGAAGTGAGAGGATCCTATGGAGCTTTTTGTATTTAACAACAATCAATGGGTTTTATGGAAAATCATTGAGCAAAATGTGAGCTGCAAGCTCACTACCCCATACTGATGTTATTTATAACCTTAGTCTTAAACTGCAGGAAAAGTACACTTCCGTTCTATGGGGAATACATTAAAAGTATAAAGAGCAGATAAAAAGACAGAGCATTTCATGGATCACCAAGAACAAAATCCACTTAAATGAGCTTAGAGTTGGTTTCTTGGCTTTCACTGATGGAGCAGGACTACGAGGCATTGCCCAAGAGGAAAAAGCTGTTACCTAAGTGCGTTTGTTACCTCATGCATAAACATGGGATTAGTGTAACACACATACATGAAGACATAGGGGCTTTGCTCTCAAGACCTTTAACTCTATCAAGGCTGCTTTGTTTTCATCATTTTGGCATACTCGCAGCGTTCGTCTTCTTTTCTTGGAATACATGCTTTTTGTTGTTGTTTTTAAACACTTGAGAGCGTGATACAATTAATCCCAGGAAGCCGGCAAATTATGTTTCTGCGACGACAAGAGACACGCACGCACACTTCACACACTCTCCTCAGCTTCAGCCAGGAAAATCATCATTAACATCTTAGATGTGAAGTGCGAGCTACGGTACTACAGGCTTAAACCTAGCGGGGAGGCATCCATGAAATATTTGTTCAGTAACCCCATCTGTAGAAAATGGCACAGTATGAAGAGGGTCAGCTGGTGCTTATGCAGCAGCAGCAGGGTCTCCAGCTCCACTACTGCATTAAGTCTCAAGGCCAAGAGCATATTTATTGCTTCCTACTTGTTACAAAAGGAAGTGGGGGGGGGAGCTGAAAGTTATTTTAAGGACGTGTGGCAAAACATATTTTATCTGCTTGATAACAACAGCATTCACTCATCCTATGGCTTCCGTACAAAGTAGCTCTTTTCTATGGACATATAATTAAAGTCATAAAGACAGCAAACAATAATAAACCCTAAGAGAACGGGGTGGAGGTGGTAGTGGTGGTGGTGAAGAAAGAAGCATTTACTATGTATCTTGTTACCTGCAGATGGCAGACTGGCTGTAGGCTGGACCTTCTGTGGCACTTAGAGCTTGACCAACTTGCGTCTGGGTGAGACCAAGGGACAGGCGTCGAATTTTAAAAGCTTTGGCAAATTCTCGGATTTCCTCAAGGTTCACCCCATCCACCTCACTGGAGGCTGTCTGGGGATCTGTTGAAATAATAGAAAATGATTCCGATTCTATATACCATGTACAATTGAATTAAGCTAATGATTTCACCCATGAAGTGCAGCATAACCTCCTTTATCCAGATGGCTTTGGGAACCAACCCAAATGTCTGAAAATGCTGAGGTTCCGATGAAGCAAATGTGGTGGCTGCCCCCTATCTGCCAACTCAGAATCGAAAGAGGGGCGCGGGAAGGAAGGAATAACAGCTTTTAGAATAAGGCTTGCTGACCAGATATTTGGTGGTGATGGTGGGTGGGTGGGGCCTTCGACCATCAGCTGTCACTTCCTTTCAAAGTGACCAGTCGGTAAGAATAGTTGGTGATCAGGCTGTAAACTCTATCCTTAAGAGGTTTGGGGCACAGCTAAATAGATGTCCAACTTTGGGAAATGTATTCTGTTCTTAAATTTGCAATTGCCATTCTTTGTTTAAAGCAATTGCATTAAAAAAATACCTCCAAGACATTTCTGTCATGCTCTTTTAACCCGATTTCAGATTGTAGATTGGAATCCTTTCAAGATTTTTACTCTGCATCATGCCAAACAGTTGCCGGCTAGGTGCTGACCATCTGCAAGTCCAACTTCAAATGGTAAGGCTGACACCTGTTTATTTTATTTTATTCCGTTGGGCCCTCAGAAGATAATGCTCATGATGCTGCGACAATAAATTGGTCTTCTTCTTCTGTCACAGTGCACCAGCACAGCTTTTGTCCTCGAAAGGGCACATAATAAAAGCTATCTACCAGAGGAAGGCTCCTTTGGTGCTGGAAATGCGGTCAATTTAGGACTTATCAAGGGAAATGACACAACAGCTGGAGAATGGTATCCCCTCCCCCTCTTCGCCAACAACTGATCCCTTCCTACATGAAAGCATTCTCCAAGCTAGTGGAGACAGCATGGGACTGGGACGGTGGAAGATTTCAAAGTGCTGTTCAATCCTGCGTGCAGTGAAGCTATTCCCTCAGCACGATGGCTCTATTGTTTTTCACCTCATTCCTAAGCCTTTCTGATGTGAAACGTTTTCACCACGATAATCAATCCATTTCTCTAAATGCAAGTTGTCAGAGGTCCACACTTGACTACATTTTTAATGTGCAGGACACTATTTTCTTGTAGCTTATGCCTATCAGTATTGAGCTCAATCTTACTGTAGAGCTACTGCAGAACATCCATATTTAGCAGTGTGGTGTTCAAAATTCCAGCTAGAGTCAAACTTCCGATAAATCCTCCTAGCCCAACATCAGAGGGAGACAGACTTGTCATATCTCATTTTTAGTCTAGATTCACTAGGATGGAGTTAACTTTCTAACAATTCAGGAATCCCCTTTATTTATATGAACCTGCTCCTCTGTTACAGCATCTGAGGAGGCTTTACTTCAAGTATCATCTATTTGTATTGTATACTATACAGAACTCAGAACAGGGCTTTTCCCACAATGGCCCTGGAGTGACGGAATCCCCTCTGCATGGAAGGGAAACAGGGAGAGTTCCCCGCTTACTGGAGAGCCATAATTGGGGGTGGAGGGCACAAGTCCAGCAGTAGAAGAGAAAGGGGGCAGGTCAGGGTAAAGAGGCCTGCTGAGCCAATTGGTGTCATAGGGAGAAGGGCCAAAAGGTGGAACAGACTGAAAACTTTCTCCATCGTTATCATTCTGGTCCGCCGAAGGCCTATATAAGCAGGCCTCTGCCATGGCTTCAGCATTCTTCCAAGCGGCTCTGAGAAGATGACATATGTTTTCTGAGGTGTCTCCTTCCCAGGCATCTTATGGGGCCAGATCTGCCTTGCAGTAGAACAATATTTCCCCCTCCCCCACCAAATGGTCTTCGGATTGAAACATGGCTGGCTGCTCAAGCAATAGTAACAATAATAACAATAGGCATTTATTGACTTGAAATATATGCTGATACTGATTATATGGAGATATCTCAATGATCTTATTACATTTTGGACTATATTATTAGCTACCTTGGCAGCATTTTGGAAAAGGCAGTAAACAAATGTTTAAGTAAATAGAACAATAATAATTCTTTTGGATGGGATGGAACACATATTACAATTACAGAAAATGGTCTCATTGTGCATCTGTTCCCCATCCTGGCTGCCATGTTGTGTGTTTCCGTGCCTTTCCCATTCACCATCAGCCACTAGGAATATAGAGCAAGAGCTCTCCTTTAGCATTTTTGCTAATTGCTTTTGAACATAAGGAACAGTGTGCTCGGGCTTTTAGTTTTAAATAATCATGTTGATATTGTTGCATTAAACTTGCATTTATTTCATTGTTTGAACTGATGTACATAAATAATTTTGTCAACCACTTTGGGTTTGTTGTTTTTTGGCTGAAATGCAACATAGAAATAAATTGTAACATAACATAACAAAAGCAACGAAGTTCACAATGTGATGTCCAAGCTCCGCATGGGAAGCGCTTCTAAATTCTACAGGAAGGGTACCAGTCTTTGGCCAGATCTGCACCAAGCAGGATACATCACTTTGAAAACAGTTTGGAAATGGTACATGTAATGTGTCCTTAGCCTGAACAGTTGTCAAAACCGTTATAAAGCGGTAGTGTAGATCCTGCCACTATTGCAGCTCGTGCAAAATGCAGTGGCCAGATTGATTTCGGGAACCAGAAGGTTCGATCATATAACACCTGCTCTGGTCCGCTTGCACTGGCTGCCTGTATGTTTCCGAGCCCAATTCAAGGTGCTGTTTTTGACCTATAAAGCCTTACATGGCTTGGGACCACAATACCTGACGGAACGCCTCTCCCAATGTGAATATACCCGGTCACTATGTTCAACATCTAAAGTCCTCCTCCGGGTGCCTACTCTGAGAGAGGCTCGGAGTGTGGCAACAAGGGACAGGGCCTTTTCGGTGGTGGCCCCCAGACTATGGAATGATCTCCCTGACGAGGCTCGCCTGGCACCAACACTGCTATCTTTCTGGCACCAGGTTAAGACTTTCCTCTTTGCCCAGGCATATGGCAGCACATCTTAATAACCCACATGTTGAGTTTTTAAACAGTTTTTAATGCTTTATGTGTATATGTTCTGTGTTTTAGAATTTTAAATTTTGTATACTTGTTTTTACCTCAATTTTAGAATTTCTGTAAACCACCCAGACAGCCCTGGCTATGGGGGCAGTATATAAGTGAAATAAATAAATAAATAAATAATTTTTGCCAGCCTCCTTCTGGAAACTGAAACATGAGCTCTCTGTTTCACACAAATATGTCAGCCATTGCTTTTGTCCCTTTCCCCATGTTCTGTGGTGCTATTTCTTATGCCAAGAACACACTTCCCTTATCCAATTGTCTAGCTCAGTTCTGCACAAGTTGTGAACCACCGTGCTGAATGGAGCAACCAGCCATGTATCATGCTTGCCAGTTCCTTGATTTGTTTGCAAGCCCAGAGAGACAAGAAAAATGCAGAAGTTTTTATCAAGTCTCTGATGAGCCATGATCAGCAGTGTTTTGCTTGATGGGCCACCAGCTATGGCCTAGCCATGCCCCTCTTCTCCTTTAAGCCCCTCCTCGTCACTTCTTCAGCAAAGCAACAACAGGTGAGTTTTGGGGTCTGATTTCCACATATGAATATCATTTGATAACTCAATCGCAGTTGAGTAAAGTGAGCAAAAATCTACTGTGTCTTGAGGTGATATGAACACTCTGTCCGTGGTTGTTGTATTTGTGATGGCTACTTTATACACACAACTCCTGATTTGACGCAGACATCAAGTGATGAATATGCATGTATTAACTCATCCTGAGATGCACCACATCTTGAAGAGCCATCAGTTCTGCAAATGTCACCATATGGGGTAACAATCAGAAGTAATGTTCAATGTACAAAAATGTACTAACTTGAATTGGGCCTAAAAGGCTATTCTTGATGTTTGGCTGCAGCCCCATGCATTTGTACTATTTTATAGCTCTTTGTTTTTTCAAGTTAGAAGTATTTTTAAGTTCCTTATAAAAGCAAGGAAGAAAAATATGGAAACAAAGAGGTTCTCCAAATGACTGATTTATTGCACACTCATGATTGGCTACTCATGGAACTTTGTGGGTTCATTACATGTAATTGTCAACATCCAGGACGTCTCCCATGCTATTCCCAGGGAATCTCACTTTTTTTTTAAAAAATGTGGTATTATCTGGAATATCATGGGATCTCTCCGCCACTAGATGGTGTTGTCTCATTAAACAAAATGGAGCCTTTCTGAGAAAGGAAGTATTCAATTCACAATCACATGGTCATCTGTAAAGGTTGGTCACTGGCACACCTTGGGGTGACCATATCACATCAACTTTAAAATCACTCCACTGGCTGCCAATTAGTTTCCGAGCAAAGTAAAAAGTGTTGGTTATTACCTTCAAAGCCCTACACAATTTTGGTCATGGTTACCTGTGGGTTCACCTTCCCCCACACAATCCGCCCCACACACTCAGGTCCTCTGGGGAGAATTTACTCCAGGCAGCCAAAACTAGGCTGATAACTGTTACCCAGAGGACCTTCTCTTCTGCCGTTCCCAGACTGTGGAATGGCCTGCCGGGAGAGATTTGTCAACTTAATAGTCTTTCTGAGTTTAATAAAGCCATAAAGACTGAGCTCTTCCAACAGGCCTACACAGATGAATTTTAAGATGTCTGATTGTTATTTTAATATTGTAACAGTTTTATATGTTTTTAAATCAGTTTTATGCATTTTATGGTATTTTTGTATTTAATGTTGTTCCCCACCTCGATCCAGGGGGAGAGGCGGGTAAGAAATAAATTATTATTATTATTATTATTATTATTATTATTATTATTATTATTATTATTATTATTATTATTATTATTGGAGCACATTGTGATTGTGGGAAGACTGTGAGAACTAAAGGCTGTGGGATTTCCCTTGTGCGTGCAGAAGCTCAAAGATAGAGAAGGTGAAATAATGATAAAAAGAGGGCTCTACTTACTGCTGACTAACTGGCCAACACTCAAAGCTGAAGATGAGGAGGAGGTGGACGAAGAGGAGGAAGCCTGTCGCACCGGGCTTTGAGACATGGATGCTTGACTGTGTGCCAAATGGAGAAGATTGGACTGTGATGCTGCTTGTCCCACTTGTGACTGGGAGGGCTGATGGAGCTAAATGCAAAAACAAACCAACCAACCTTCAGCAAAGAGGCAAGTAATCATAAGACAACACCATTTTGCTACACACCACATTTGTTGGCGTTTGTAGGAAATGAGATGCTGGACTTTATCAATGTGTTTTTATTTATTTATTTATTTATTTACAATCCACCCCTTTGGCATTAAAAAAAAAAGCCTGTAGAGTGGATAGCAAAGCCAAACAAACAACTCCAAATCATATTACAAAAACAACTATCAACAATAACACAAAGAACTAATTCAGCAGCAGCATCCCAGATAGTGATTTGAAGCAGCACAATCCATCAAAAACAGAGTAAAGTGCACTTAAACAAGGTTGTTATGATTTGCCAGCTAAACACACACCATGAGGACTAGTATGTATGCCTCCACTGTGCATAAAAAACCACAAAAGTCCTTGGGCATACACCGGTCTGCCTGCGTGGGCCTGCAAATTTCCTACTTTTCTGAGACTGGAGTACGTGTTTATAGCTGAGAAGTATTTGCAAACATATTCATATGCAAATAGATATGTTTATTTGTCCTGGCTCACACAGAATGTCCAGGTGGGGGAAGCGGGGTTTCCTTAATGCTCCACCATGTCGGTTTGGTGTGACTTAGCCGTAAAGTATTTGTTGAATATGGATAGGTATAATGAATGTTCAGTGCCATACCATTGATTAGGTCTACAGTTCTATATGTTAACTTTGTTGAACACAAATGACTCCCAGTTTTAACCAATGGTGGATGTATCAGAACTGAATGATCTCACAGTTAGTTTTTTCTATTCAAAATGAAATTAAATAGAGCAGGGAAACCCAGTACCAAGTGCTCCTGAACACAATGGTTGTACCCATATAGGGTGTACATTTTTCAGCCTGGTTGCCATTATACGGGTAACCTCACCCATGGCATAGTCCATATCATGAGGGCTGATTTCACATACAACTAAACCCCATATTTATATTAGCCTCATCACTGCTGGAAATTATAAATGTCGACTTATGTTGGGGCCTGAATTTTAAGGATATTTATTGTCTTTGCTTTGAATGCAAAACTCCTATTAACTTTGAAATCCAAACCTAAACATAATGTTTTTGGATTTTCTCAGAATAATCTTATTAATCTCTCTCACACACATCATTCTAGAAAGTAAAGGATTGATGAGCCAGAGAGCTTTGGCTATGGGGCAGTATATAAATTTAATAATAAATAAACAAATAAATAAAATTAAGCACTTTCAGGTCCAGCTGGTTTCAATGGGAGAGTTAAGCATTGTGATTAAACATCTTATTGAATATCTTATATATTAAATATCTTATAACCACTTATTTAAAAGTGGTTTTTATCTGCATTGTACCCTACTTTTTTTAAAAAAATATTTGTACTGACCCTAAAATGTGGGAAAAGAAATTTGTGCAAAATGATGGCCTTATGACTTTCTTATATAAAAGGAACAAGAAATGAATTTAGGCATGGGCTTCCTTCTAGAATTATCCCTGCTCCCTGAAAATACAACTGCATTAGAAATAAAGGATGATGGATTGTAACCTGAGACAGAACATAAAATGCACGGACAATCTAATATATGTTTTATTAATTTAATATAATCCAAAGTGGCTAACTGGTTGCTGTTGAAAAAACATCAACTTTTAAATGTACTTTTGAGCTACTCCAATATGGACCGATTGAAGCACAGCAAATTAGATTACTTTGTGGGTGTTTTTAAATAATAAATGTAATTTGGCTGTGTAAATTAGTCTGCCAGCTTTTTACTAGGATGATGTCTTTGTGGGTCAGAAAACAAAATCCTGTGAGCATTTGGAGATTAATGTAACTGAGAGCTTCCCAAGTAATAGTTCTATTTGTTTCCACTGGATCTTTCATTGGATCCCAATGTATTGGATATAGGATTGTTATGCTGTGTAAATGGTGAAACCGGGGTGCTGTAATCTGTTAATCTCTGTGTATGTGTAGAGAAGTTGCATCTCTTACTGTCTATTACAATGTCTATTAAAATTCTTCACCATTCAGATCAAAGTATTGTGTCCTACTTGTGGGCTCCCTGCAGGCAGCTGGCTGGCCACTGTGTGAACAGAATGCCGGACTTCATGGACCCTTGGTCTGTTTCAGCATGAGTCTTCTTATGTTCTTAAGGTAGCTGCTTCATTATCTAGGATCCTCAGAAATGGAGAAACCGTCTTTCCAGTATGAGCAGCAATTTGACCATTTTCCACTATCCTGCTGATTTCAGGTTTGGAAATGATGGGGAAGCAGCCTATATCTCCACAGCAACTTTATGTTTTGGGGTCAATTCACACAAAGCTTTAAAAAAACGAATGAAATAAAATGCTAACGTATGGGTTGAGGGTCTTCCTCCTCCTCCTCTGTGCCCTACCCTATATACATTCATTTTTGTTTAAAACTTTAACATCAAACCAGCAAAAGGTTGGGTAGGCACTAAAGCAATCAATTGTCATGATCATCCTTGGAGGGCATGGACCTGGAATTGTATGGGGAAAGGTGTCTTGTGATGATGGAGAAATTCAAATGAGTTCAGATTTCTAAGAATCCCACCAGCAGAATCCACTGTGGACTGGCCTCCACAGACTTCCAGATTTGTTGTTTTACTTTCCTGAAATTTGCAGAAATTCATTTGCAGGAAAATATGTACGTTTCTGCTGAGACATATGCCATGATGGAAAATATACATGGGGAATGGGGGACAGTAGGCTAAATGGCATGTACTAAAATAAATTATGTAAATTGTTGCAAACTTCCTTACAGAATTATTTTTGTATTTTCCTGCATAACAGGTGGGGGAATCGAATCCACCTGCGAACATACACCAGAATGAACAACACGTGTGTTCCATGCACAATCCATGAAACAGAGGTGGGACAGATTTCACAAAATCCAAAAATCCCTGCTTGTGACTCAGTGATTTGCAGATATATTTTCCCGTCATTTCTGTTGATCCAAAAGTGATGGCCAGACTGCATAAACAGCTGCAGCATTTACCTGCATACTGCTGGTTCACATACAACTCTCCACGTGAGCATGGGCAAGCTTGCCAGTGGACTTCCTGTGTTTTTAACAATTGTGCATCAGGGAGAAATCTGGCAGATACTGGATCATGTCAGGAGTCTGGCCAGTGTTCACTTAGGTCATTTGGATGAGGGTCCAAAGATGAAAACGTTATGCTGGGTCAGAAAGGTTCCTCTGACATAAGGCTGACTAGGCACAAGTTGCATTAACTATTCCATTTCTGGACTCAATACACGAAGGAGGGAGTGCGCCGGCAAGAGTCTGAAGGAGCCTCTATGGAGGCTTTCCATGTGAGCCAGAATGCAGATTTTCCAGAGTTCTGGCTCACACAGAGAGCTTCCATGGATACGGGAGGCTCTCCTCTTCAGAAAGTCGCCCGTCATGAATTGAGGGCGACAGCAACACGTGAGGAGGTTGGTGGGTCTGGAGCACTCCCTTGCCTCATGCGTTGCATATAATCAGAAATGGAATGTCCGAATAGGGCTATTCTGTTGCAGCAAACTGTAGGTAAGGGACAAGAAGCCTAAAGCAAGGGAGGACAAGAATCAAAGCCAGGAGAAGCAGCTTTAAACCAGCTTGGTCTAAAGAGAGCAAGGCAGTTGTCTCTTGACTCACTTGCTGTTTGGAATATCCAAATCCAGAACAGGCTCCAGGATTGAGGAGGCCCTCTTAGAAAGTGCCTGCTATGGGCCTCCTCCTACATGAACCTTTTCCTTTGTTCCACCCTGGAACCTCTTTTCTTTCTTTCTCTTCCTTCCTTCCTTCCTTCCTTCCTTCCTTCCTTCCTTCCTTCCTTCCATACATTCATCTTACTGCTACATTATGGTGGTGACAGATCTCTCCATGGCCTGAAAAGCGTTTTTTAAAATATACTTTTATTCCCCCTTTTTTTTACTGAGCCCTCAGTTCAATTGTCTGACATCTTGGTTTCCCTAAAATTCACCCCTCCCCATAATGCACTCAAATTCTCAGTGAACTGCGTTGAAATCAAGATGGCAGCCAGAGGCTTGAGGCAATGAGGGCTAGGAACTGCTGCTGCCGAACAGTAAAAAGTTTAAAATAAAGGGGAAAGTGTGTGTGTGGGGGGGGAGGCTGCCCAGACTATAAGATAGCAGGCGAGGGGTGACTCTAAAAAAACACCAACATGAAAGGAGGACTCAGGGCAAGCATCAGCAATGGCCTGAGGATGCTGGCTGCTGAGCTGGAACCGGCACCATCCAAATCTGAAGATAACCTGTTCCATGAATGTTCTTCAGGTGGTATGCATCTGAATATGAAATATTGAGGAACAGCAGAAGGCCTTCAGGCCCTGTTTGTAAGCTTCCCAGAGTCATTTGGCTGACCACTCCAAGAATGCTAAACTAGGTGGGATTTTGGTCGACCCAACAGGTTCCTTAGAACTTTCTTGCTGGTGGAGTGGCAAACAGCTTGATCTCTGGTGTGAAAAAACTGGGTTTTGGCCCTCTTCCATATCGGCAGCCTGAATATTCCAAAATAATATCTGATTCTAAATGGAATATACATTTTATTTCATAAGGCAATAAATTGGTGGTAATACAGGAAAGAAAACATTCCTGTTAATCTAGATATTCCCACTATATGTCCATTAGTTTAAACACAGCTTTCATACTTTACCTGTTGGCCTGGCTTGAGTGGTGAGAGCGTGATTCCCTGGGTGTTGATCACTGGCAATATCTGATTTCCAATGACTGTTGCAATGATTTGCCCCTGGGCATTGGTCAATAACTGTGGTGTGATCGGCTGCACTTGAAGGCCCTGAGCTCCTCCTGCTGCCTGATTGGATGAGACTGGATTAGGCATCAATGGAATTGTTCCAATAATCTAGGGGGGGAAATCAGTATATGAATTCTATGGGTTACAAATATTTAATTGTTAATGTTTATAGTCATATAAACATACTTGAGCAGGAACATATTTCCTTTGACCCAAAGCACACATTTTGTCTAGTACAAAACATATACACTGTAATCACTATTTCTAGCTGTGGTAGGGTGACCATATGAAAAGGAGAAAAAGGCTCCTGTATCTTTAACAGTTGTATAGAAAAGGGAATTTCAGCAGGTGTTGTTTGTATGCAACACTTAAACCATGGCTTTAACCATAGTGAATAAGGCTTTTTGCTTTATTCACCATGGTTAAAGCCATGGTTTAAAGTGTCTTCTGAACGGGGCCATTCATACAAGGCGGAACTTTAAATTGCACCTTGACAGTGAGTTTGTAAACCATTTAATACAGTTTTATGAGTCTTTATTGTACTGTGACCTCCGAGGAAGTTTAGTGCAGAATATTTCAACACAGAGACAAAATCCCCTAACTTTTATATTTTCTCAGTACAACCTTGCATTGGAACTACAGAGGTAAGGGTGCTCTGATAACTCCAAAGATGAAGTGCAAGGTACTGTTGGACTGCTCTGAGAATATTTCAGTAAGTGTCCAGATCATCTCTCTACATTGTGAAAAGTCTTTGAGAAGTATGTTAAATTAGGCCATGGATTTCCACAGTTTGGATATTCACACAACTGATCACCACATACAGATCTACCCAGAAAAAAACAACCCCAACTCAAGCTGATTTGACTGTATAAATAATGGTGAAGGTCTCTTATTGATGAGAAAACTAATTACCTATTAAACATTCATAGAACACTACTAACACAAAAAGTATTTGATCATCTGTGAGTTGCTATTTGCACATAAAACTCCCGAAGTAGGTCATTTTTTTCTTTTTTCTTTTTACAGATGGGGAGTTTATAAATGAACTCAATTCTCCCAGGCCCAAATCCATTACTTTCCCCAGGTCACAAGGTAGCAGTCGATAACAGCAGGGTTTTTGAGTTTTAAAAGTTATAAATGTGCCAAGATACATCTTTGTGGAAACATGGCACATTTGTCCAGGGTGGGTTTTTTGGTTTTTTTTTTTTTTAGTATTATGCACACTCTATATTGGTAGTAATAATTTCCAGTTTTCCCTTTGGCCTGGCAGCCTCCACTTTGGACCTTTGCCGAAAGAGGCTAAAGGTCTTCCCCCCTCTTTATTTTATTACTTACAGACCTTCCAAAATATGAGCAATTCTGAAATATTATGGGTGAATAGCAAGAGCCAACCAACCCTGCATGTCAGGATATACCTGGTGGGTGAGGGGTGAGGATATATGAGACCTCAGAAATATTTTATACATTTTGTCTTTGCAGTTTGCCCAGGTAATTTGGACAGCTGAGCTGAAGCAGAATTCAAATAATCACCCCTATGTAATTTGGAAGAATTGTGGCCAGATGCCTCCTATCTTTACTCCAACAAATGTTACCAAATGGGAAGAATTACCTTCCTTTTTATGCTGTCAGCAGAAGCCTTGCAAAATAAAGGATCTTGGCTTCACATGTCGCAAAGGACATGGCCTTGAAGTGTCACTTCTGGGCCTTTAACTTCAGCCAGCGAGACTCCAGTCCCCACAAGGCAAAAAACTGCTGTGCTAGTTTTATCAGTAATAGAAATGTTTGCATCCACATTTAAAATGCATTTCTTGGATTGCAGACAAGCATTTTGCGAATGACATTGCTGAAGTGAACAGTTTGTAAGGTCAGAAGCAGGAGGATGGCCTCTTGTAATAAAGTGTGTTGTGTTTTTAAGATAAATGATTTATACTACATATACAAGGGGGGTGTAAGGTTGTACCCCGTAAACATACAATGCCCCATCAAAATGCATCGCACTTGAATGAATGGCATCAATGTTAATCTACATCTTCACTTACATACCACGCCATGGACTCATCAAACAACTGAAGCTTGGATGCAATTCAAGATAAAACAACCCTACACACAATAATTGTATATGTAGAAAAATAAATCAAGTAGCTTAGTCTAGAACATTTTTGGCCCTGGTATGCTAACTTTTTGTGTGCAGAAGTGTGCCATAGCATACCTACATTCTTTAATTATATATGATATGATATTCCGGAACATGTAGTTCAGCTTCAAATCTAGTACCCTACTATTATCAGCTTTCTAGTGGACAGTGCAGACATGAAACATCTGCATGTGTAGCTTTCCTCCTTCAATGCAGGGGAAGGATCTGTACTATGCACACCTCCCTTTATTTACATGGAAGCATATCTTCCATCAATGTGAATGGGGAGCATTGTGTGTGCACTTGATTCCTTCACCCACAAGAAATTACTGAACTGCAGTGTCTGTCTTCATAATTTCATTCACTGGTTGTCTAAAGCTCAACACTTCTGCTAGCTGGCCTAAATGTTTTGGATATATAAGGGGAAGAAATATTTTATTAATAGTAAAGTTGCCTTTGGGCTCTTATTTGTTCTTTCAATTATTCAAGCATAGCTCAAAGTAAAGGCTCACTTTTCTATCTTGTTATTCCCTAAACTCATTTCATAATGAAGCCTTGAGTCTAGGTCCCTACCTTTACACTTAGCTACTAAAAAACACAATTTGGAGGTGTAAAGATTATGAAGTGTGAAACATGAAGGCAATGTGGGAATAGCAAAAAGAGTACCATCATTGTTTTGTTTTTAACTCAATTTTTTCCACTTAGTTTCCCCTAATCTCAAAGAGGATTTAACATGATGTGACATTTGGTATGATATCACTACAATAGTTGCCATTGTTTATACATTAGTATTGATATGATATGCAATAATCTGGTAATTTACTCTGGGAAACTTTAGTAACTGCATTTCAAATGAATGTTCTAATTAATGAGAAGCTGTTGAGTTAATAACATTAGAATGCTAAGCCATAATGTTTAGTTCAAAATACTTAACTGCTGTAACTTAGCATGTTAGCTGAACAGGATTATAGTCGACAATATTGGCCAAGATGGACCAATGGTGTTACAATATAAGGCAGCTTCCTATGTGTCAAACTCAGATCTAGTAATTATTACACCTTCTAAAAATTGAACTCATGTAGTGAGCGTTGACATGCTTATGACCAAAACTAGGACACTAAGAAACAGGATAGAGGTTTCAGCAGAACCCTAAGGTTTGCAGAAGTCCATTCCATTACCCTTCTCCCCGCCCCCCAGGGAGTGGGGGTGGGTGGGAGAAAAATACTTGTAAAAACACACTACAGCCTAGTGAGGGCTGAGCTTGCTTGGCAGCCATAGAATGTTGACTGTCAGTTGGAAACAGAAAACTGGGGGTGGGTGGGGAAAGGGTAATGGAATGGACTTCTGGATGAAGGCCTAGTTATTTGGCTGGCCTGAACCCTTGAACAGATGTACTCCTGTTCTATCAGGAACTGACAGTACATTGAAACATTTTGTTGCAGGTACCACTTGTGAAACTGTATTCGTAACAGAGAGGCTATTGATTTCTTTTCCTTATGAGCTACCTTTTTAAAGGCTTTCACATGTATAGATGACCATGATGGTAACTCCCCCCCCCCGCACCATGCAGTCCCAAAGTATCAATGCCCTTATCCATGAGACTGTCTTATATATGCAGTCCTATTTCTACTGTCTAAAATTAGGGCCAGTTCATCACAGGACCATTTAGCATGTCAGGGATATAGATTCAGCATATCAACAGAACCTTTAGAGATCAAACAGTTGCTTTTCTAGGTGCCCACTTTGCCATTCAATCCAGAGTTATAGCATTTCAGCTAATCTATTTTTGGAAACCTTGTGGTTCAAACATGATGGAAACCATGGTTTCTCACTAAAAGAATGAGCTGTGGCAAGTCTTCTCTTGCACATACCCTGCCCTCTTTTCTACCTTTAAAAGTAGATTAAATATTTTTGATTTTCAACTAACTTCAGTATCCTATGACATCTGAACTTGGAGAACTGTAATTTCTGTAAACTTTGGTTAGAGAAAACAAGCCAGGATCAAACTGGCTTCAGAACATGGCTTGTTCTGAAATCATAGTTTGCTCAAATCATAATTCCCTGAATTTGGAGGTCAGGGGGAAACTGTGGTTAGTTTAAAAGCAAAAATTTTCAATCTCATCCTCATGGCCACAAAAGAGGAGTAGGAGAGGAAAGAACAGCCTGACACTCACCACATGGCAAATTATCATAGTGGGAAACCATGGTTTCTTATTATGTCTGAATTGGGCCTGAAGTTAAACAGCCTGATGAAACATGACCTTTTAGGAAACAATTTACATGAAATCTAAAACAGGTTCAGGATTTCACCATTCTCTCACTAACTTAGACCCACATTCTAACTCACACATTATGTTTTCCCATGTATGCAGATATAAGAATGATGAGTTCCCCTTTCATGCCATTATCAGTGCCTGAGAGAATCCAGTTTATCTCCTTGTGTCCCAAAAGGCAATATGAATTATTCAATATATATCATGGTTATGAGAAAGCAAACCATCACTTAGATCAACATTAGCTAAGAGGTGTTAAAGGCTATACCAAAATGAGGCATCAAAAGAGGTATCCCTTGTTCTTATTAAAAGGGTTAATCCAACTTCAGTCTGCCTGAAGTTTGCCAGGCTAAAATCCTGAAATCAGCAATGAAAGTTTAAAGGACTGAAAATAACAAAGAGCCTGGGGGCGGGAGGGAGGGATAGCTTGAAAAAAAAAAGTATGTTATCAAATATGCATTTGTTTATCACAGTCAAGTTTTATGATTCAAAGCTGATTCATATATATTTTATGAAGAGAATATCCATTGTGGTGGCAAAATTAAATGTATTTTGAAACTTGTAGGTGACATTTATCTGTCTGCTCTATCAGAAAAAAAGTTGTCATATTCCATCTAACATATATTACTTTTTCAATTTCCTGCCAGTAATGTTTCTTTAATGTTCTTTAGGGCGAGACTTCAGGATTTCTCATTTCTCACAACAAAGGCCATAACTCATTATAATGATGCTAATGAGCTTTGCCCATGAAAACTGTATCACCCTTTTCATAGGTGAACAATCTTTTATCCATGACCATCATGGCATTTTCTTATATATACATACAGACGGGTGTAAAAGAGAGCTTGACGCATCCTTGCAAATCACTCATGTTCTTCCATTCTTTTTCTGCCGCTCCCTTCAGACGAAAAAAGTTAGGCACCATTTCTGTGATGATTCAGGCTCTTTTTGGATGCATACACGATGAGATAACAGATACGAAACCTTTTGAAGCTGGCAATCTTGCATCTTCTTTTGTGATACTGGCATCATAACTGCATATTAACCCAAATTAAAAACTGAGGAACAAACTATGCTTTTTGCATGGCAGGCAATGTTAATGGGTGTGATCCTGCTGAAATGAAACACCACTTCCATTGATTTGGGACCAGGATACCTGAGAGAGTACCTTCTCCCTTATCAACCTGCCTGGTCACTGAGGTTGTCAGAGGGCATGCTCCTGGTGGTTCCACATGGACCCATGATCTGATTGGAGCCAGCAGAAGAGCCTTTGGGGGGGTGGCCCCCATTCTTTAGAACTCGCTGCCCCTGGGGGTCAGGCAGGCACCAGCACTGTGTTGTTAGTGCCCCCTGAAAACAGTCTTATTCCAGGAAGCACTCCTTGACTGCAGCCATGATTTTTATTGCCATTCCGTGTTTTTTAGTATTACCATGGTATTCAAATTTTTGTATCCTTTACTGTTTTAATTCTTAGGTTCACCACTGTAGAATCTGTTTCAGATACAAAGTGGTATACAAATTTTGTAAATAAATAAATCTCAATGAGGGAGAGTTCATCACATGTTTAATGCTCCTGCATTGAAATCAGAGGAGGCGTAAATATGACCCTGAGGCCATATTTTGTACTTAGAACAATTCATCCCCAGAAAAGACCAAAAATAGAGTTGACAGAAACATAATTATTGCTGAGATTATCAAAAGCATAAAGCTTGTTACTGAAAAAATAATTGGGGGTCCCCAGTAATTCTATGTGATTCTGTTATATTGACTATTAAGGATTCTGTATGAAGGTGTACAGTTTCACTGAAAGGGCAACTATTTTCCCCAGACTTCAGCACTGCAATGTGTTAACTGACACTTAACACCATAAAATAAAAATGAAATAACCTTACGGATAACATTTTCTTCTGGTGTTTAATGAGGCCCACTCTATTAACTTCAAAGAGTTTGACAATGTTTGCTTCCCCTTTAGTTGATCAATTTTTAATTCCTTGGTATTTGGGGTGCCATGACCTTGCTAAGTCTCTATTTGTCTATATAGAAAAATAACTTCTAAACGTTTTTTTTTTTTTTTTTTTTTTGGTGTTACGTGAAGACAGAATGGAAGAAAAGTCCTCTTCTTTGAAGGGCAATATGTCCAAGCAAGAATGTGGGGAGCCCCAGTGGCAAACATCATGTTATCCTGGTCAAAGAAAACAACAGAAAAGAAAATCCCAGGAAAACATTGAACACGCTTGATTATGGCCTTAATGGTTATGTAGATAAGATGGGAATGATTCCTGGAGCTGCAAAGGGTGCCATGTTATTGTCCCCAATATGGGCAATACTGTGACAACAAAGAAGAAAAGTTTAATTCAGTGCTATGGAACCACTGAATGAGATGAATTCCCTCTTCCCGCTGCCCTCTCCCAATCCAGACTCTCGGTGTGACATTATGTGAATAAACTTTCACTGTTTTCCTATCACTTTGAGTCTATCTATCTGTCCATCCATCCATCCTGTTGAATAAGTCATGTCATGGTTTAATAAATATATCCTTGGGAGAGGACCAGGCCTCTAGAGGCTACGACTAACAAGTTAAAATTAAACATTATTTTTCAGTTGGGATGCAATGACCTATTTATATATTTTTCCTTGCCTGATTCATATATATATATATATATATATATATATATATATATATATATAATTTTTACATTTCCCCTAGTAACTGGCCTCTCTCATCTCTCTCTAAACTGTCTCCCTGATGTCCCGATCACTCTCTGATCTATTTCTCTTTTCTTATCTCCTGGGTGGATGCTAATATGACACATCCAACCTCTAAAACAAACCATTTATTTTGAGAGCTGGCGATGTCAGATTATTTGATGCATCAAACATTAAAATGAATGTTTATTTGTATATTGCCTTGCCTGCATTGTGCCTGTATATAGACACTTTTTTTTAAGAGAGAGAGCTGTTTTTTTTAAAAACGGAGAGGCTGTTTCTTATCATCTTTCTTAAATCTACAGCAAAAAACATACTATGAGGGGAACTGGGGAAAAATGAGATTTTTGCAGAATGGGGAAGAAAGACTGAGTTAAAGGGGAGGGCTATGAGGTTAGCGCATATCTTGATAGTATTTGCTTCAATCTAGCTATGGGCCAGATGCATGCAGACCTTCTACTTGTATACTCCTATTGGGAAGGGTAAATGGTTACTGTATGCATGATTCTCCTGCATGATCCAGCAGCCTGTACTGTATGTATCTTCAAAGTTAGGATATAGCAATGCACTCTACAAGAGGCTGCCTTTGAAGACCATTTGGAAACTGCAGCTTGTGCAAAGGACGGTGGCTAGATTGATAATGGGGACAAGGTCTGAGCATATTACACAGATTCTGGCCCTCTTGCACTAGCTGCCTGAATATTTCTAGGTCCACTTCAAGGTACTTGTATTAACCTATAAAGTCATACAAAGTTTGGGACTACAATACCTAATGGTGCCTCCACTTGGATGAAGCTACCCATATACTATGGGCCTGTTCAGATGACACTCCAGGCTCTGTGGTTAGCAAAACTGTGGTTCTCTAGGGTTAGCACTAACCACAAGCCGTGCTGTTGCACACAACACTTTAAGCCATGGTTAGAGCTGCTAACCCTGCTGTAGATGGTGAGTGAGCAAGGTTTAGCAAAGTGCATTGCACAAGACACCTTAAACCCTGCTGCTAAACCAAAAGCCCTAACCAGCAGGGTTTAAGGTGTCTTCTGAACAGGCCCAATGATTAACATCTGAGTGCCTCTTCCAAGGGTGATTCGAAGAACACCAACAAAATTCAGGGCTTTTTTTTTGGCAGTGCCCTCCTTGTTCATGGAATATTCTCTCCCCTGGCACCAAAATTTTTATCTTTTCAGCACCAGGTTAAGATTTTCCTCTATTCCCAGGAATTTTGTGGCATATGATGGGCCTCTTAATTTAATTGTTTTGATCAGATTTGTCTAGCCAACTCCAATCCCCATCCTGCTAGGACACTAGCAATCCAACTCCAATCCCTATTCTTCTAGGACTTGCAATCCAAGTCCCATGTTCTTGTCTGCTTACAATCCAATACTGATAAGTACAAAGGAGGTTCAAATATACTTTTCAGTAATGCTTGAGTAAAAATGTTCAAGATCTGTTTTCTTCAAGTTTAGGATTTCAGTGATTCAGCCTATAGCTTCCCCCTTCTTTCAAATTCACTAATTGTTCCACTTACTTATGCAACTAGGATTTCCTTTTTTTTTAGAGCTGTGAAATTTGCTAGTCATGTTGTCCTGTATTTTTTTTAACCGTATATGTTTCCTTTACGAAACAATGTTTGTCTATTGTTCACTGTTCGCTCTGCAACAAAAAGTGTGTGTCGTTGTGTGGCAACTAGCAACGAAACCAGAAGCCAAGGTAACAATGCTATATATATTTAAGTATCTGCATGATACAGTGTGGTTTAACCTTGGTTTATGAATAATGTAATGTCAAGAATGCGAGTCGGAATGAATCTGAACTTACCAATGAGAGCAGGCCTTGTTAAAAGCCTGAATAATTTCTGAAGAAAAGATGATATACAGAATCTAGTGGTGCAAACATTCTCTAGCCTCTCTGACTCTCGGAACTCTCCACAGAGCAACAAACCCTCCCTTTCCTTATCTTATGGGTGATTCCATCCTCCTCAGTGAGTCTAGAAAGCAGTTATGAACAAGTTCATCCCTCCCCTTCTCTACCTCTCCAGAATGCCCGCTTCCACTCTCTCTTTCTGTAAATAGATTCAAATAATATGTCCCTATGTGTAGGCTGCTCAAAATCACTTCAGTGTGGTGGCACTCAATGTGGGCGGCTATAATATTTGAAAGCCTCTTAATGAGTATTGCAGCCCAATCATCTTGAGACTCTCTAAGCTGGTGTCACACATTTCTGGTGGCCTCTGCACACTCATGCCAGCCCGCACAATAAGCTAGAAATATTTCTCAGAATTCATTTAAATCCTGTCACCCCAGATTGCACCCCACCCCAGAGTTCAATGTACAGTTATCAGTGGTAAGGTATCAATTTTGTTGTCTTAACACAATCAAACTTCTTGGTTGCCTTAAGACAGAGTCAGCCCTTGTCCTTATCTGTATGATTCTTCTAAAATTAACCTACTCGAGAAGGTAATTACATGACATATATCCCTTACAACAGGAGTGGGCAACCTTTTTTTTTTTTTTTTTTGGTCAAGGGCCACATTCCTTCATTGGTAATTGTCTTGCATCATGTCAGTTGGTGGGGCTGAAGCCAGCTTTGGGTAGAGCTAAGGCCAAAAATTAGTGGGTCACCCCCTTTGGTCTCTCTCTTTCTGCCACCTCCTTTCTCTCTCTCTACTTCATTCCCAGGTAGCGGACTGCCAAGGAAGAGAGAGATCATTTTTGAAAGAAGTCTCAGGTGATTGTATGCAATACAGACTGAGGGCCACATGAAACTAGGCTGAATGCCACAGGTTGCCCACCCCTGCCTTACAACTAAGAGCTCATTGCCTACCTCCCGGTAATCTACAGAAAAGCCTGAAGGGTAGTTTCCAGTATTAAGAAATATGTTAAGTCCCGAAGTATTCATATTTTGAACAATGGCTTAGGAAATGTACAAACATTTACCATAAATGATAAACAATTTAACCTTAAAAGCCTTATTCACTGTGGTTAAAGCCATGGCTTAAGGTGTCTTCTGAACACAGCCTGGCTTTCTGGCTTAACCACCATGGTTAAAGCCATGGTTTAACGTGTCATCTGAATGAGCCCAGTGGATGGAAGAGGGTGCAGAAGCCCTCTGACCAAATAGACAATGTGATTGAGAAAAAGCTGGGTTTGAAGACATGGATCTGCCACCATTTCATGTAGTTTGGGCCTTAGATATGCTACTACTGCTAGGTTGGCTAGATTGAAAACAGAACAGGACTCCTGCACCTTTAATAGTGGTGCAGAAAATGGAATTTCATCAGCTTATTATGCAAAACACACCAGTTGAAATCCCCTCTTCTACACACAACTATTAAAGATGTAGTTTTCTTTTACATTTGACTGCCCTAACTTCAGCTTGCCAGTGAAAATAATACACAAACAATAATCACTCAGATGTAATTCTCATTGAGCCCAATGCGCTTTACCCCCAGGTTAATGTGTATAGAATTGCAACGTTAATTAAGTTTTGCCCATCATTGGGATTATGGGGGGGGGGGGAGGAGGAGGAGACCTCAGCCAAGAATGTTGCTCATGTTTTTGGTCTGCACATTTTAAATGCAAGAGAGTTGGAAGGAGAATTCTCTACCATGAGATGTAATGATGGCCACCAATTTGGATGGCTTTAAAAGAGGGTTGAATTAATTCCTGGAGGAGAAAGCTATTGATGGCTACCAGTCCTGATAGCTATGTACTACCTCCAGTATCAGAGGCAATAAACCTTTATACATCAGTTGCTGTGGAACATGGGCAGTAAGGTGCTGTTGCACCTTTATCCTGCTGGTGGGTTCCTGGTCAACAGCTGGTTGGCCACCGTGTGAACAGAATGCTGTACTAGATGGACCCTTGGTCTGATCCAGGATAGCTCTTCTTATACATTGTTATAAGTGAAATCAAGACATCAGAATTTGCATCTTACCACTTCTTTGGAGTACCCCCCATCACTATTGTACTATTCCCTTTTATGATCTCAATACCTTTTGGAATCTCATAGAATCATAGAATCATAGAATAGCAGAGTTGGAAGGGGCCTACAAGGCCATCGAGTCCAACCCCCTGCTCAATGCAGGAATCCACCCTAAAGCATCCCTGACAGAGGGTTGTCCAGCTGCCTCTTGAAGGCCTCTAGTGTGGGAGAGCCCACAACCTCCCTAGGTAACTGATTCCACCGTTGCACTGCTCTAACAGTCAGGAAGTTTTTCCTGATGTCCAGCTGGAATCTGGCTTCCTTTAACTTGAGCCCGTTATTCCGTGTCCTGCACTCTGGGAGGATCGAGAAGAGATCCTGGCCCTCCTCTGTGTGACAACCTTTTAAGTATTTGAAGAGTGCTATCATGTCTCCCCTCAATCTTCTCTTCTCCAGGCTAAACATGCCCAGTTCTTTCAGTCTCTCTTCATAGGGCTTTGTTTCTAGACCTCTGATCATCCCGGTTGCCCTCTTCTGAACACGCTCCAGCTTGTCTGCGTCCTTCTTGAATTGTGGAGCCCACAATTCTCCTTTGCATTCAGTACAACTTTGACCTATAAGTTCTTTTTCACCATTGTCCTAATCAGCAATGAGGAGGCCGGGCACCACAGTCCTTAAAGCACTCAGGCACTAAGGGAAATTTGATGCTTTTATCATCACTTCCACCTGTGGAACTTAACTGGTGGCAGCAGTGGTGAAAAACATTAAGTGAAATAAGAGGCCAGAGCAGAAACAGCCTAAGGCAGTGAGGGTGAAATGGGACAGCTGCCTTAGAGGCGTTTTTGTGAGGCAACTCTGCCTCAGGCATGTGTATTGATTTTAGAACTCCCTCAAGAATAGTAAGAACTTGGACATGGTTATGTTCCTGAAGGATACATAGCATACTTTCCTCAGCCATATTGTGTGTTCCAGAAGATGCTGGACACAAAATTAGCTTATTCCTACCCACATGGCAAGAGAGAGGCTACCACAAACTTTGAAATTGCACCATCTCTTCATTCCAGTATGTATAACCTGCCTTTGTGTACAAATAATCAAGATGACTTCCAAACTAGATAACGAATAAATATACCAGTAAAAAAAACCACAACCCTATCAGTGTAACATTAATAAAATAATCTAAAAACAATTTAAAAATTCAAGAACAGTGTTTCATTAAAAACAAAAAAAGGCATTTTTTAATTTATTTAAAAGCAAACAGCATCCAGACAACTGGCCTGGGAATAAAACAGCCGTTGCTGCCTGCCAAAAGACAAGTGGCAATGACCACGAAAACTTCTCTTGGAATGCTATTCCAAATTATGTGTGTCAACATCAAGATGGCGAGCTAGTGGGTTGTAGTATTCAGGCAGGTGGATACAAAGAAGGCCGTTCTTGAGATATTCTGGTCCCTTGCTGTGCGGTTATTTAAAGGTCAAAACAGCAACTTGGATTTAGTTTGGAAACGAATTGGGAAGTAATGTAGATCGTAGAGTATCAGAGCCAAACCCTGGCAACAGCATTTTGAACTAATTGAAGTTTCTGAACTGTCTTCAAGGGGCAGCCCCATGTAAACTGAATCTGACTAGGACATGAATTACCGAGGCCAAAATAGAAAAGAAAAGGAAGAACAGCTGGCACACAAGTGAAAGCTGGGAAAAGATGCTCTTGACCAACACTGTCACGTGGTCATCCAGGAGCAGTCCTGCCTCCAGGAGAACACTGAGGTGGCTGAAGGCTGCACCTATACTTGATTGACTGTGGTCCTTTTTAGCATCTTCGTGCTAAACCAAAAGCTGTGCCCCAAATAAAGAAATCAAGTGTTTCCTATGCCAACAGCAAGAACTAAAATTGGCACATTTTAGTTCTATAAATTGTGCTTGGCCCCACCATGAATTTTGTCAATGGGGCAAAACGAATAGGACATCGAAGGACTTATGGTGCCCATAGTATAGTTATGAAGATCCACTCATGCTATCTTCATTCTTATAATAGTTAAATATCAAATTTAAAAAGAATTCACTGATGCCTTTACTCTCAAAGACTGAAACTGAAAGCAGCACAAATTGAGGTTTGTTTAAACACACTTTCACAAAACAACTGGCCAACTCCATCCATTATAAAGTTAGCATAAAAAGTTTTTATCCCTGGAGATGATGATTAAGGAAATCAACTATATGCTGCTTCATTTGTCATGAAAGGACTGGATGTAGTGAACAAGTGCACCTCTACCACCCCTTCCCAAAGCTCTAACCAGACTCATCTTTAGGCTCTGGACATAAGTGTAGTAAGATTGCAATCTGACATATTAAATTCCACATATTTCTGAGTAAATGCCTTCAGGACTAAGCTGCAAGGATAGCTTCTTGCTTGTCATTTTGTACTTGAGCAGCTGAACCTGAGTACAAAGTATGCACACATCCTATCAACTGGGTAGGATACATGCACATGTTGCTTCTTTTAAAATATGTGGAAATTGTAATTGGGAAAGGGAACGGGGCTCATTTTTCCAAAGCACAAATCATCACGAGAAAGCTGTCTTCAGTTCCAATGAAAGTGAAGTAAGAGTCTCATGATTTGTGGCTAAAGCATATTAGGGGGGTAACAACTGACAATAGTTTTTAATATTGCTGAAAGTGGCTGAAGCCTCACTTCTCATGGCATAGAGTGCACACCTATTTCTTTTGTCCCTCTTTTACCTCTGGTCAAACAGGCTTTAGAAACACAAGAACCTGCGAAACCTGTACAGCAGATGATGCAGTGTCCCCTCTTTCACACCAGCTTCCTCTCTCTGGGAGGAAAAAAATCATCTGCTTCTAGCCTGTAATCCGATTTAAATTTTGAAATTGTCATCCAGAGTAGTCCCATTTACTGCTGTGGAACTACTTCGGAGTGTGTCGTCAAGGCTGTCTCCTCTGAAAACACTTGCAATGCTGCAAGAAAATAAATGCAACTGTGAGGAATCAGGACATGGGCACATTAAAAAGTGGTCACCCGGAGTCTCTTCAAAGGGGATATGCTTTGGTACTTTACAAATCAATCCATAAAGAGAGTCAGGTCCTATTTTGTAATTCTTTCTACAGTTTTTATTGCACTTGACATATTACA
Organism: Elgaria multicarinata webbii; assembly: GCF_023053635.1. Taxonomy (NCBI): domain Eukaryota; kingdom Metazoa; phylum Chordata; class Lepidosauria; order Squamata; family Anguidae; genus Elgaria; species Elgaria multicarinata. The sequence continues at coordinate 66,163,195 of NC_086171.1, forward strand.
CTGTACCATGCAGTACATGGCGACAAAATGGTGATCCCTTCACTGGGTTTGAAAAGGGCTGCTTTATTTCCTTTCCTTTAAAATATCCAAGCTTTTTAGCTGATGAAGTCTTTTATTTTATTAGTTGGGAGTTGATGCTTAACCAAAACGGAGCAGCAGGGTGGGGGAGACATATATATATATATATATATATATATATATATATATATATATATATATATATGAAATGAAAAGGCCCATGGCAGTATTAGGAAGGCCTGGGATGGAATAATACACTTTTAATAATGAGGGATAGAACTACAGCTTTTGCTGATGGCTGTGACCGGCTCTGTGACCTGATTATGTCGCAGAGTGTCAGCAGCTGAGACACTACAAAAGCGAGCGCATCCCATCAAATCTATCTCCATTGTAATCACTCTCACCGCTGAGAGGCTTGTTAGGAGCAGAGAACCATCAGGCCTTATTAGCACCATTTACTCTCAAGATGCTCAGAGAGCCAATGGGCACCCTCTCATCAGAATAATGAGAACCAAAGTACTCCCATTATCGAACTAGATCAACAACACCATGCTACCTGCTTAGCCGGCAAGCTAATTGTGGATTAAACCTCTCTGAAGGCAGTTAATGTTTGTTAATTAGTGGAAGCCACACACAAGGCTCTCTTTTCTCTCAGGAAGAAGATTTTCCTGTCAATGAAGCAGTGCATATGTTCAGCACCAGTGAAGTCCTTTGGATGGCTCTTAAGCTATATTCTGACCTTCTTAATCCACGGAGCAATTAAAATTCTGTAACATAATACCAATAAGACAACCTCCCCCCCCCCCTTTCTTGCAGTTGTAACACTATTCAAAGCACTATGCTTTTATAAACATGCACTGCTAGTTGAGACAATACAGCTGTGCCGGCTGATAAAATGAATATTGCTGTTCTTTTAAAACTCTTGCTTGTTTATGAAAATGGGCAAATTTGTGAAGCCAGCCCTGCAGTCCTCACATCAAATACATGAAGTGTCATTGAGGTCAATTTGATTACTCAAGTGTAAAGAAGGATAGGGTTAGGCTGCATATTTTAGTTAAAGCTGTAGGCTTGGTGATATTTTTAGGAATCCTTGCTGCAGCTGTGCTGACATAGGTCTGCCTTAAACCCGATTTTGGATGAGCGTTAGGTACATAGTATATCATCCACAAAATGATAAGGCTTGTGTGACTGTTCATATTTCAGAGAAGGAAAACATATAATTCTGCTTTCCTGCATTTCTGCAGTTATTCATGCACCGAGATGCTGCTGATGTCCAGTAAAAGAAAATTCCCCTTTTGACCATTTGGGGATATTCCACCAACTCTCACCCAGATGTTAGCTATATAATCTAGTCCCAGTGATGGGTGGTCTCATATTTTTTTCCTCTGAAAAGTTTTAGAACATTCTTTCAGCAAAACCTCATAGGATCTTGAGACAAAAATCTGCATATCAATGGACAAAATGGTTCCTCGATAGCTGCAGTAGGCCTAATCATTTTGTCATACATAATGATGGATAAGTAATTTCTTTAGATGGGGCTCTGTCGAACAGTTCCTTGTTCAGAAAATTAAACCAGAACATTTAAATTATTAGAAATGCGTGGGTTTTTTTGTTGAAAAGTTAAACCATGAATGAAAAGCAAAAGGTCTCACTCATGTGGCTCTCTCATCAACATGCAGCATACCCTGGTTGCTTCTACACTAGCTGTTTAATCTTTAAAAATTCATACTCAATAAGCAGGGTCAGGGGGAAGGCTTTGTGGAGGAGGGTTCTGGGACAGGAATCCCCAATAAGGATGCTCACAAGGGGTCTCACTGAACACTCTATGGGATTGCTTTATTTATAGGCTCTAGGGACAAGGTTAATGGAAGGAAAACAAGTGATAAACACACAGAGCTGGGGGGGGGAAAGAATATGCTTACTAACACTCTATGTAAAACATTACTCTTATTTCTCTATCACTAAGGTAGTTGGAAATGAAAACCAGCTATATTACAGGGTCCAGGTTTATGGCACATCAGCTAGTTTCTCTCTGACTGCCTTTCCAGCAGAGATATAACTGCCACAGAGACAGTGAGGACTGTGTTCACTCCCTTCCTGGATTCTATTAAGGACTGCTCCCAAGATCAATCTGCCAAGCCTGCCAGATCACTTTGTTACACCTTCACACAAGGGGCCTACCTTTTGCTATATGAACTCTCACTCCTTAAAACCAGGGAGGAAAGCCCTATAAGGGAACCTGCTGCTCAAGATATTTGTCATGACGATCAGGGCCTTTTCTATCATTGCTCCAAGGCTGTAGAAGAAGCCAAATTATATGTTATCTGGTAGCTGTGTGTGATAATAGCCTGATGGCCCTCTCTCCACAGAGTGTGTGCCAAATCACACACAGCAAAATGCCCTTAGGAAGGGGCATGGTAGCAGAGAAAGGGTAAAGGAAGGAGGTGTTTAAGTGGCTCCATTGCCAGTGGGGCGGTGGATCCACTCTGGGTTTCAGTCAGAACCATTCAGAACCCTAAAGGAGCTATCCATTTTGGGGATAGGGTTCAGCACCATGGATGGCTCCTTTAGAGCTCTGACTGGTTCTGACTGAAACCCAGAGCAGATTCATCACCCCAAGACATCAGAGCCCCCAACCTCCGCTCTGTTTAACCTTTCTTTTTCAACCACTTTCCCTGAAACATATGTAAACATAGTGGGCCTGTTCAGACAACACACTAAGACATAATTAGGCAAAAGCCCACTAACATAGTGAGCATGTTTAAACCATGGTTATGTAGCCACCATGGTTAGGCATGGTTCATATGACTAAGCCATAATCTTTAGATCAAAATGCTTAACTAGCGTGGCTTAGCACATGGTCTGAACAGGGTCAATGTGTGGTTTGTAATGAAGACCTACCTGTTGAAGAAGGTGTTTGAAAGCTGGTAGTCTGGCTAGTTATTCATCTTAGAATGTCTGTGGTTCTGTTGCAATTCAATTTCTTATTGTGATTTTAGTGTGACAAATTGCAGTTCTATTTTTAATTAGGTTTGATGACCACTGGATTTTATCATTGTAAGCTGCATCAGACACATGGGAAGCAGGGTACAAATAACTTATACAAAATAAATAAAAAGCTATGCAGTTTCCCCCATGCCTATTCTCTCCTTCAGGATTCTATAAACATGAAGGCAAATGAGACAGAATCCTTCAGTCTACTCCTTTTTTTAACCCTTCATTTATACAGAATTACACCTGTAACACAGCTCCTGGACTGTGGTGTGAACAGAGACCACTCAATGGACTGCTGCCGTTTTACAAAAATGGGATCCCACAAACCCCTGCAGCCTGAGGAATTTCCAGATTTGGTATACGAATGCATATGCAGTATCACTGTGAAGTCTCTTAGTTTTATTCAAGCACAGGACAGATGTGTTTGCCCAACAGTTTACCAACACATTCCAATTGTTTGCTTTCCTGGGAGAGTCTGAAGAAGGGGGGGGGGACTTCTTCGACTGACAAACTGTCATGGTTTTATATCTCATAGCGTTAAATTTACGTCCCATGAGCCAGGTGCCTCCTGTGAGAGGGGAGTTTGCACTGTTTCTGAAGCACAGATATAAACAAGCAAGCTTTCTAGATGGAGCTGATCTGACTATGAGTTATAGGTAATAGAACCAACTTTTCTTCCATTCCAATACCCTGTCCCTAACAGAAATCTTAATAGGCTTTTGAGAGCTTCCATTTAAAGCTGGCTGCATAAAACGATCCTTTGATGAAAAGGGATTGAAACAAGGGTTAAAGTAGACACTGAAAGGTTATTGTAGAGGGCACAATGGTCGTGCAATCCTCCTTTAATATGTGTGGTGTGCACCTGCGATAAGATGATTCATTAGATAAGGCCTCACTTTGACAAGCTCCATCGTTCAACCCTCGGGGTAGTGATGGAACAATTCTGTACCCACCCAGTAAATATAACAAGGTCAGCATTTTTTTTTCCTTGTGGGATGGATACGAGGAGGGGAAGCTCCAGATGCATCTTTGTTCATGCGTTATGTTAATAATGATAAAATAAAGCAACCCCCCCAACAAACGTTAGGCTTCAGGGTGCTCCTTTTTAATGTTTAAAAAGCATTGGACAGAATAAAATAAATGCCATGTCTGTCTCAGGTAAGTAGATTGGTGATATCAAATCACAGAGAAGGGAAGAAGAATTTATTGTTTCTGCATTTTTCAATTATATCCCAAGAACTGAGCAAGCAAACGCATTTACAGTCATTGGCTTCAAGAACGATACCATAGTTTTGACTTAAAGATAGGGTGACCATATGGAAGGCACATTCTGCCATGCCCGGCCAAGCCTGGGCATGGGGAGGGTTTTGTGGGCGGGGCAGGACTGAGACGTGGCCACCCTGCATTGGCAGGGCCTCTGGGGACTGGGAGGGGTTGGGCACCTTTATCAAGGGACGCTTGACCCCTCCAAGCCCTCTTGCCCTCCGTCCCACAAAGGAGGACAGGGCTCCTGTATCTTTAACAGTTGCATAGAAAAGGGAATTTCAGCAGGAATCATTTGTATGCATGCAGCACCTGGTGAAATTCCCTCTTCAGCACAACAGTTGAAGCTGCAGGAGCCCTGCCCTCTTTTGTCTCTGGTCACTGTAGCATAGTCCCTGAAGCTTAACTGATGTGATGAAGAAGGAATTTCACCAGGTGCTGCATGCATACAAATGACACCTGCTGAAATTCCCTTTTCTATACAACTGCTAAAGATACAGGGGCCCTGTCCTTCTTTTCATATGGTCAACCTACTCCAAGCTCACTTCAGGAGGCTTTGTGTCACTGTTAGTCATTCTAAGCCTGAATGTTGTAGCCCAGTATCAGTCTTTCTTAAGTAATAAGGGAAAACTATTGGTTCTGTTAATGTTAGAGAAATTCATGAATGAGTACAGCAAAAAAATTGCAGACACAGATATACGTTTCTGACTTTCTTTGCAATATTAAATGACAGAATCCAAAAGCAAACATTTGTTAAATTTTCTTTAAAAAATGATAATAATGGGTTGGATTCAGATTTAGTCACAGGGTAGACCCATTGAAACCAATGGGACTTAAGTTAGTAATTATGACTAAATCTGGATCCTTCCTTCTCATTCTGCTTCAGCACTCTAAACATTTCTACTTCTCTTGTCAGGACATATTGTTTATTTATTCTCCCCCCTCCCTTCCCAGCCCCATATGTGTGCGACCACAAATTGCTGTCATGCATAAGGAATTCATTTCTACCCCAAGATCAATATGCCATATGAATTCACTATTCCCCCCTCCCCTTCTTCCACTCACCTGTCCTTGTGCATTAGTGACTAGTTGACCTGTGACCCCCTGAAGACCGGAGAGTGCATTGCCAAAGGCCTGTGAGCTTGCTATTGAGCCCATGGCGGCTGCTGCTGCCGCGGCTGCTGCTTGACTTGCTAGAGGATTATTAACCAGCTGAAAATAGGAAGAAAAGAGCAAAGAGTAAGGCCACTGACAGCAACTCCACTGTTACACTGAAACACACTGCTAATTGACCTCATGATCTCAACTTGATGGGAAGGTGCAGTTAATCTTAAAACCTCAAAGAGTGTTCGAGAGGCTTTTACAATAAGTGTATCAGGCAGCTAAATATCACAAAAGTTCTGTTGGTATCATTGGAAATGATTCCACTTTAAGTGGATCACAGTCAAAGTGGAATATTGTCCAAATTATCTTTTCCATTTGCAAAGTTATTCAGCCACGGATTTGGATTTATTTATTTTAATGAAAATTGTATCTAATTATTAGTTTTTTTAAATGTAACGCATTAGCTAGAGTCTGACATGATAGCGTCCAGGGAAGACTGTACATGTAAATCTGAATTAACTGAGAGGGTGTAAAAGTCTATATCATCAAATGAGGGAAAAATCACATTTCCCTACCAGCGCTTTTCTGTCCCACAATAGGGATGATCAGCTTCCTCTTTCTTCACATGGGGAAGAAAGAGGAAGCAAACAACAACCATATGGCCCATTCAGTGGACAATTTTATCCCGCTGCTTCTCCTGCACACAGAAGGAAATGGCGGCACATTTCACTACAGCCGAAAAAGTTGGATTTTCCAGTCTTTTTTTTTTTTGCAATGGGAAAATGAGCAGAAGGGGTGGGAGACGCTTGGGAGGTGAACGTCATCATGAAAAGGATGCGAAAATCCACAAGTGCCCAGCAATGAGTGTGCTATAAAATGCTCTTCAGATGATGCTTTTAGCTAGGTCAGCCATTTAGCCAAAGCCCCATCCTGGGAAAAGCCCACAATTCAATTGTCCCAGTTTTAAATATGCAGCTTCCTTCCTTCCCTCTCCCTTTACATGCTTACATGAGCTAAAGCCAAAACCCAGGAAATGGGCATTGTAAAGGAGCCGCATACCAAACAATCCAAAACAGTATTACAGATGTCAGGTAGAGAGGGGCACTTTTTAAAGAGGGGGAGAGGTTCTGCTGCAGCCCAGCTTCTTTGAAAGTACAGCCTGTCTGTTCCAATGGAAAGCTTACACAGCAGGGAGGCAGCTGCCTAGAAGCCTCCCTGATATCTAAGCTTTCCACATGCAGAGAAATGTTGACAAGGGCATACATCCAAACAAATGATCCCAGATGCGGATCCTGAAGTGGCATGATCCCATTTAGGGGTCTGTACCAGGCACTGCTCTGGATGTTAGAATCAACTGTTGTAAAATGCAGAGCAAGAAGGACTCATGAAATGACAAATACTCAAAGGAAAAAAAATGTACTGTGCAAAGTTCTGGCTGTCTGAAGGATCATATTGACTAATTCACCGGTCGTTTAATACTCACTTACTAGATCTAGGAAACCTGTATTTGCACTTAAATTTAGTGGTATGACATGGTAGGAATATGTATATCTCAGTATCAAAAGGTGCAAACTTCTCAGAGAGTTTAAAAATAGCTGGTTTTCATAGATATACACTCATTATATACATTTGTTGTAGCCGAGATACTTGCTGTCTAAATCTACTTAAAATCAAATCTACTGCTCTCAGGAATAAGTACTGATAGGGATATTGCTGATGCAACCTGACTTGATTCAATATGAATTGACACAACCTGAGGTGATGAGAACAGCACATCCTTCAACATACATCCTGGTTTCACTCATTATGTAGCATAGATTATGGGTGGTCTCAAGCCATTTTTAAAGCTAGTGTGATCGAATTGGAAACCTAGTCCAAACCTGCCACTGCGAAACAGCAGCAGACTTAGCAAATGATTATCAATAGAGAAAGCATTTAAATAGCAAAGCAGCATGATTAAAAAGGGGTTTTTTTTCCTTTGAGGATGTTTATTCATACTGATTTATATTGATATCATTAAGATAAAGCGAAGTAAGTAAATTAAGGACAGGGTCGGGGGTTCAGTTCAGTCTGATGGAGTCAGGAGAAAGAGGTACAGCTGGGCTGAGGCTGAGCTGTCTCTGCAAGCAAAATATATAAGATGATACAATATTAATAAAATAACACTTTTTCTTCCCCAATCTGCTAATGTGGTCTTTACACAGAACAGCAGGTAGCACAGAAATGCACTGGATAGTAGGCGGCAGCAAGCACCTCTAGCCATTTTAGTTCCAATTTTTCTTTTTATGGGGCAGTATGTTTTTCTTGAAGCCTGCAGTATAACTGTATAAATTGGGTCCTCTCTCAGTCAGTTAGGCTGTACGCCTGCCCACCTCACTAAAGGCCAATCCATACATAGGAACCAAGATTTGCCTTTGGTTGACAGTAAAGCTCCACTAATGAAAGGGGCCTCTGCCTGATTTGCGGAAGGATTCCCCCTTACATCACAGCTTATCCCATTCAGCAGGGTTCCGGGGGCAGATCTACAGCAGTGTTTATACCCTGTTTCCCCGAAAGTAAGACATCCCCCGAAAATAAGACCTACTTCCAGTTTTGCCTCTCACTGTAATATAAGGCATCCCCCCGAAAATAAGACCTTTTTTTTGGTCAACAATAAATGTGTACTGTATTCTTCTTCATGGAAAAATAAGACATCCCCTGAAAATAAGACTTAGCGCATCTTTGGGAGCAAAAATTAATATAAGACACTGTCTTATTTTCGGGGAAACAGGGTAACGTAGTACAGTTCCTCTGATAACATAATATGTTGCACTGGTTTAAAACATCACGGGGCACACTGAGTCGTTATAACACTACTTGCCTTTCTCCTTCCCGTTATTAATTCATTAAGCCGGGTAACACTGTGACTTCTAACGCTGAACGTTTGAGGTTCCCAGCGTTGGTTTGTTCTGTGCTCCGCCCACTTCCTCTTCTCCTCCATTCTCCCTCCTCCCCATTTAGTGCTATCTCTGCGCTCTGATTTAAGTGCCGAAAGGAAGTTTCCACGCCCCCTTGAATGTGATTGGCTGACAAGTGACGATTCAAAAGTCAGTCAGCAAAAACTATTACGACATACGGGGCCACATACGAACACTTCCAACGGTATTTAAACATAACAACGGAATGAATGAAATGAAAGAACGAAGGAGAATACAACGTTGATAAAATGTAAGAAACTGACCATCATGTGACCCAATATCCCTTCCTTAACCCTTCCTTAACGTTATAAACCATTAGTGTAGATCTGCCCCTAATATCCTGTGTAGCATTTCCAAGAGATTAGAAAGACTGCTGTGGGGGGAGGAGTGGGAGAGGAAGTTCACTTCCACCAGCCCACTTCCATATACCTAAATCTGAATCCAACCCAATATGGGTTTTTTAGGTGTACACCTAAGACATTCTATTTGATACCTAAAGTGGCAAAGTATCAGTGTGGGTGGAACATAGCAGGTCAGAGCAAAGGGTTTGTAAGGAAAACATCTGTGTGGAGCTATTTCTGAAGTTTTCTAGTTTTTCAGATTTTGGTGTTGGTCATCTGTCAAAACATCAAAAAACAATAAACACAATATCAAAACATAAGATAAGGGCTAGGCAGCAACTTGTGAAAGCGTATTGAATTAATTGCCATGCTGCTGAGTCGCATTCACTAATAATACAGGTCTGTGATATAGCATTAGGACATGAGTGTTAGCTTCATCACACCAGAGTTATACTGTGCAATCACTGCAAATTTATTTATTTATTTATTTATTTTATTACATTTATATACCGCCCCACAGCCGAAGCTCTCTGGGCGGTTTACAACAATTAAAAATGGTAAACATTAAAAGTATACAAAATTTAAAAACCATCAAAAACATAAAAAAACACAGTATAAAAATGTATCCATTTAAAAACAACCATTCTGGAGTCCATTAAAAACAAACTTAACGTTGTTAAATGCTGTTAAAATGCCTGGGAGAAGAGAAAAGTCTTGACCTGGCACCGAAAAGATAACAATGTTGGCGCCAGGCGAGCCTCATCGGGGAGATCATTCCACAGTCGGGGGGCCACCACTGAAAAGGCCCTCTCCCTTGTTGCCATCCTCTGAGCTTCCCTCAGAGTAGGCACTTGGAGGAAGACCTTAGATGTTGAGCGCAGTGTACGGGTAGGTTCATGTTGGGAGAGGCGTTCCATCAGGTATTGTGGTCCCAAGCCATGTAGGGCTTTATAGGTTAAAACCAGCACCTTGAATTGGGCTCGGAAACATATAGGCAGCCAATGCAAGCGGGCCAGAATTGTGTGCAAAGTTTTCCAGTTTATAATCTGCTTTGACTGTGAAGTACTCCCATGCATCCTGCTTTAATTGTGCTTCATATATAAAAGAACCGACCTATTTAACTACCTCTTTAGGAGCGAATCTTTTGTTGTTCTCTGAGCGGCCACTGGGGGTGCAGGAGAATGATTTGATATGTTTAAAGTACAAATTAAACAAATGCTTACATCTGCGTAAGTTTTAAAGATAAAGACATCAAAATTGGCGCAGTAATACATATTAAGGGGGGCTAGAAGCATACCAAATTTGAATCGGATTGGGACATCCATTGATTTTTTTTAATGATTTTTTACATTTCTCCCCCTTAAACCCTTTCCTGGTATGGAAAGGATCTTAGGAGCGCTGCTGCCTGGGGTGTGATTTAGCTAACAACAACAACAACAACAGCTTTACGCTATGGAGATAATTCAAGGGAAACCGGTATATGGGATGAAGCCCTGTATGCGCCTGTATCCTGTGGCCGCTGTGTTGGTGGAGTAAGTCAGGCCAAACACAGACAAAATATCTGAAAGTTCCAATGCTGATTTTGTTTGATGTGATCCCACAGTCAAAACATGTGATTTTTGTGACACTGTTCTCCATGAGAAACAAAACAAGCCAAGCAAAAAATAGGACCCAGGTGCAATGTAGAGCTGTGTTAAATATCATCCAGCTTTTATTTTTAGGCAGAAATTAGCCATTTCAGTGGGAGAAAATATATTCTCCAAACCCTCTAACATTCTGCAAATATTTACTTTCTAAATACTGTTTGGCATTAGGAATGGAAAAACCAGTTTCTCCCAAGTTCTCATTTTTCCAATCTGAAGTTTGGCACGAACATTTGTATGTACTTTTGTGTGCAATTGTCTGAATATTTGTTTGGAAATGTTTTTTTGTAGTCAATTGTGCCTAAAATCCCTCTTTTTAAAAAATGATTTTCCTAATATAATGCATTACAAATGTTATTTTAACTTATATATGAATTTTTGCCGTCATTGCTCTCTAACATACATATTTTTGCACTCATTTTTTGACTGGAGAACTCCATAGCAAAAAATTGAAGAACTGTTAGGGCATGTCTAGACCTCCTGGTGTTCCAGGAGGGAAGGGGGGAGGATCTCACAATTTTCTGATCGCTAGATCCTCCCCCTCAGTCCACATGCGGCTGAGTGACATCCCGGGCATCACGCCCATCGTGGCAGCCATTTTTTTTTAAAGAAAGAAGAGCTGGAGTGCACGAGCACTCCAGCAAAAGTAAAAAGGTAAATAATAAAAAACCCGCTCCCGCTCCCCACCCCATCCCTGATGGGCACAGAGCACCTGAGGCGCTCTGTGCCCCATGCCCGGTTCCCAGCTCCTCCTACTTCCCAGATCCCGAGACCATGGGAAAAGTCGGGATTAATATCCCGGGGAAATGCAGGGATCTTCCCTCCCTGCCCCTGGGATCCCCTGTGCATCTTGTGGATGCACAGAGAAGATCCTGGGGTGATCCCCGGGATAACCACTGGTGTATACATGCCCTGGATTTCATCTTGGTTCACAAGTGCAAAATTAGGTAAATTCATAATTAAAATATAAACACAATGAATTTCTCCTCATGCCTATTTGGCACCACTATTTTTGCATCTGCTTCTTCCCCTCAGCTGTTGCTGATTCTTTCTTCCTGGATTAGTCATATAAGCGATCCCACACAATCAAGGATTACACAATGAATGGGATGACACAACCCTGTCTAGCCAATCAGATTTGGCTATTTAATGATGTCATTTCAGAAAAGCAAAGGCAACAAAGAATGAGGAGAACTGAGGGCAATGTTAATGAATAAATGAACATTTTCACAAGAAGTGTAAAAAAACCTGCCAAAACCGAGAGGTGTGTGGGGTTTTTTTGCACTGCCAAAATGTTTTGTGAAAATCTATTAGTATTTTTGGTTCAGCATTATTGCAAAACTGCTTTTTGAAAACTTAGAATGCAAATATACAAAATGTATAAAACCAGTACTCTTCGTAAAACAAAAGCGCCTTATTTGTTTTGGTGCTAACTAGAACTATACTGACACAGACTGGGTTGCTCAGCTTTCGAAGCTGCTTTATCAATGGGGACCCAATTCCTCCAGCATATCAATGATTCTATACATTTATATCAATGTATATAAAGGGAACAGCCAAGGATTAATACTGCAAGGCAGCCACATCCAATTGTTTCCACAGAGAACCCCTCCCTTCCCTTCCTACACACTTTCATGTGATTCAATGCCGGCAAGCCACCTACTGCCAAAATGAGCTGTAAGTCCTGATACAGATGCAACTCTGTCAGGGGTCTATTAGAGAAGCTGCATAGGGTTTATAGATGCTAGAGAGGGTTGGGGCAGGTTCAATTTCAGCCCTTAACAACAAGGTAATTTCAGGTGGAGTTTTGTTAAAGCTTTTTTAAGTGCAGAGAATGGCACACTGGGTCTTCTGAATTCTTGATGTCCTTGTCTTTAATATATATTGTGCACTTTCTGTGACTCATTCATTTTTAAATGCTGCATTTTTTCTGTTTAGTGCATTTCCCTTGGTTCACCCCATCCCCCAACCCAAACATTTTATCTGCTCTTCATTATTCAGTCAAAGCCACAACTTGGTAATCTTCCAAAAAATTGATAGAGCCAGAAGGGCAATTGTAGCATGAACACAGCACCCAGATCAAGTGTATTGGAGGCTGTGGTCATGGTCTTCCGGATAAAGGAACTGGTTTCATCCTCCCTGGGCCACCATGGGCATGTCTACACCAGGGGAGGGAAGGGGGAGGATCCCACAATATGGTGATCGCGAGACCCTCCCCCTGGGTCCACATGTGGTGTGCACGCATCCATGGAGGAAGCAGGATGTTGCACCTGCCATTTTTTTTTAAAAAAAAGACAGGAGCTGACATTACTAGGTTGTGCTGCATATACTATACAAAGTAGGCTGTCTGGATCATCCCATGATCTGCAGGCTGACTCAGCTCTAGAAGGAAGATGCAAAAAAAAACCCCAACACCCCTGCAAAATGTAGGCAGAATGTTTTTTTCCCTGTACTGCCAGGCTACAGAAAAAGGAAGATCCAGAGACAGACTGCAGTCATTCCCACCTTCCAGTATTCTACAAATACCTAAAGTCTAGGTAGTAATTGTACTGGGCTCAGGTATTTCCATCAGGGATATGCAAATAGACTAATATGTCAGGCAAGTAGGCTAGTGGCTGAGCAAGTTACTTGGAGGGTGGCCAGTTATACATCACTAAAAGTGAGGAAGTGCATAATCAAAAAAGAGGACAAAAGGACGTGGCTCTGCATAATATTTGCACACACCAATTTATAAGCAGAGATGCAAATTTAGAAATCAGTACTGTAATTCCAACAGAAGTACAGTCACCTCATCTGAGTGGAGAAGATGGTGACCTGTGTGTCTGCTCAATCTACTGCACAGGTGCTAATTTGATGGGCAAAGTCAAGGTCACTGCTCTCTCTCTCTCTTGGTTATGGTTCTTTAGCTTGAAACTGGGCAGCCCTACAAATAGAGGATGCCTTCAAATGGAAGACTGTCCTCTGTAAAGTAGGACACATGGCCACCTTAGTAACTTGGGAAGCAGATACCGTAGGTGGCAGAGAGATAGTCTGGGACACAGAGGGAGGATCTAGTGGCCTCTCTCAGTGACATGATGCTGACAATGAAGGCTGCAGGTTGGAGAGATCTTAGTGTCCCAAGTTCTCAGGCCAGGGGCTTCTTTGTGTGTGAAATTTCAGTAGTTTCTTCCAGCCAATAGTCCTAGTGTAAATAGGCAGAAAGCTTATATACACCAGTTTCTGGGGAACATGGGTGGGAGGGTGCTGTTTCACCCGTGTCCTGCTTGTGAGTTCCTGGTTAACAGCTGGTTGGCCACTGTGTGAACAGAGTGCTGGACTAGATGGACCTGGTCTGACCCAGCATGGCTCTTTTTGTTCTTAGTAGTAAAGGAAGCAGGAATCATGCCTGCTCTGCAGGGCTCCTGTTTGGAGTCCCACAGTACCTGATACTATAGGAGAACAGATACCATTGGGGAGAAGAAGGGGAGTGAATGAGAATGATGATCCAATGTAGGTATTCTGCCACAGGTGGACATGTGCAAAAGTGGCGAAAATTAAAAACTGTATACTATCGTTTTCACAGCAAATCGGCTAACAACAGGAAAATCTGTTCATTTTTCATTAAATCTCACATTATTGCCTTACTGTACACAGAATCGTGCCCTTCCATAAGGCATTGTTGGTAGACAGATGAATTTCTTCATGTATCAAGTCTTTCCTATTTTTATTTGTTGACGAGAATCACACAAAATATTTATGGACCCTTTAGGCAATATTTTGTGCTGTATAAAACAAGGGGGGTTGTGATAAAAATAAGAAAGGGCTAAGTTTCTCTCAGGTCTGATTCTGACTTCTTTCAGCTAGGTAAAAACATGCAGTAATCTCAATAAAGTCAATATGAGATTTTTTATTTATTTATTTATTTTTAAAGCTGGAGTATATACAGAATAAGGCCTCTTGGCTTTGTACATCCTATAGTTAGTAACATGGCAGAGCCATTTAAAATCTCAACATGTGTTGATGAGATAGATGTTTCACTGATATGTGCCTTGTGTTTATCTATACCCAGTATGCATGACTTTTTGCTTTATTTTTCGTGTACCTCAGAAATAACTCCATTGAGGGTAGACCATTCTAAAGCCACCGTGAGAGGAGAATAACACAATAAAATGTAAGGAACTTCCTCTCCTTATTAAAGACTTTCTTTGTGGTAATGTAACTCTGTGGACTTCAATGGAGTTAAATCACTTGGATAGGAGCATGAAGGGAGAATTTTTTTTACTGTGTGGTACTGCAGTGTGTGTGTGGAATCATTTCTACTTCAACCACAATGACCTTTTTCTCAGGCTCACCGTCTATATGGACATGGCACTTGACCATACACTTTTGCATCTCCTCCCCACCCTTTTAGATCTTTTTTCACTTTGATTTGTGGTCACAACAGGCAGTGGTGTTTCAAGGAAGAAAACCACACAGCAAACGGCATGCATGTAAACATTGTTATGTCTACATGGATTTCAGTCTCAAGAACCTTGACACACAGTAACTTGTACAACCTCAATTATGCTTGTGAGAGTTCAATAAAGGCAAGCTTTGGCAGCGAAATACATTGCTTACTTGTACAACGGTTCAAATCCTTTCCTCATAATACAGAACAAGAGCCAAATTTTTTATTCTCAGAACTGAGAGAACATGACCCTGTGTAGTTAGCAAGGGGGGGATCTTGAGGTAACACTCTGAAAACAACGTAAGGGTTCCTACTGAGAGCAGCTACTGCCTTGGCAAAATTTCCTTTTATCTCCCATATTTTTATGTCTAATTGTAGTTTCCCGTAGCAGTTAGTGACACTGAGGCTAAGCGTTCACATCCAGCCACACTTAATCAGAGTAACATCACTTTATACTGGGTATCTACTTAGGAAAATACTTCAAAAGAAGAAGTTGATATGCTTTTGTACTGTCATAAATTTATATGAGTAAACAAGGGTGGAACATTTTGGCGGCAGAGCCAAGGGAGAAGTTGCAGTGCTTTAGGCCATTTGGTTTACTTCTCAATAGAAAGTATTTTTTATAGTGGATAGATACTGTAACCTATGTGGAGCCTGGAGGATAAAGTGGGATATAAATCTAAAGGGGAAAAATGAAATTACCAATACTATGCTCTACTTTGATCCATAAAAATGATAATATCCTCAGTGTCACTGGAAGTAAAGCAGAGTTTTCCAACTGGCAGCATATACACTGGTACAGGCAGTTAGAGACTACAGGTTTACCTATGGTGAACAATCAGGCCTACAAGCTTTTATTTATTTTATTTGTGTAATATATAGTTATAGGTTGTCCTGGCATTGCATGACTCTCAGGGTGCTGTACAATAAAAGCAATAAAAACAAAATAATAAAACACCGTAAAAATCAAAACAAATCACAGACGCAGAAGGTAAGAATCAGTAAATTCAATAAATCCTTCAAAAATAATAGAAGCCATAAAAAAAAACCAGTTGATGAGCTATAAAACATGCTAAAATGCCTGAGAAAATGAAGCGTCTCCACCTAGCATTGCAAAGGTATCAAGGTGGGCACCAGGAAAGCTCCTCTAGGGAGGGTATTCTACAATTAAGAGAGCTGTCTCCCTGGTCACCACTTTACAACAGAAACCCACCCCACCAAAATTGAAACGGGCAGGCTAATGCAACAGAAGGCAGTATTTCAGATCGCCAGGTGCCAAGCTCTTTATGGTTTATAGGTAACAACTAACACTTTGATCTGAGTCTCGAAATGGATCAGCAGCCAGTGTAGCTTTTTAATCTCAGGGAAGGTATGTTCCCTGTCCCAGTTAGCAACCTAACAGCTGTTTGTTGTATTAGATAATGTTTCTGAGAAATCTTCCCAGAAAGCCCCATGTGCTGTAGTCTGAGCTAGAGGTTGCCATGCCTGCCTGTGCCACAGCCTGCTCTCCAGCTCAGCTAACTGGATGGAAGCATTTCAAGGCAGTTGGAAGTTACACATGTACTGCTGTCTGCACTACAATAGTCCTCTCATAAGGTGGACATGGCTTGTGTGGCACACTTGCCATAAAGGTTGGCTACCACAGGTATAAAGGCTTTTCTAAGGATCTGTTGCTTGTAGCACAACCCCTTTCTGGTATAACTCATCTATTCCAGGAAAAGACAAAAGTTTAACATATATTTTATAAACAACTGATGCTAAGGTCTTTGAAAAATTCTCGTTAAGCTCCGATCTTTTCCTTGACAGCCACCTCCCACAAGGTCGTAATGGTTTCACCAGTGTAATCGTCAGGATTTCTACCAATGAATTCTAGGAATTGTAGTTTGGTGAATATTCTACAGGCAAAACTAGAGGGATGGAGGGAGGTCCAGTTGGACAGCCCCCCACCAGGCCTGTGGAAAAGGAACATCAAGTGTCAACTCCTGCTCCAGTGGGTCTGGTTGTTAAGTTGCGGGAGAGATACTGGGACTGGGGCTGAGACCTAAAGAACAGCAAAGCTAGCAACTCCCATGAACACATTTTTCAAACATGTAGTTCTTTCTGTATCTGTTGCATTTTATAAATGTTGTAAACCGCTTTGAGGATTTATATGTTTATGTGTTAGATGCATTCACTACTCAGAAATTTAACTTCCAAAGACACTGGGATTGGGACTAAAGAACGGCAAAGCTACCAACTCCCACTAACACATTTTTAAGGCATCCCCAAAATGAGAACAGAGATTTTTCCAGAGACGACAATAAAAATTCTGTTTCAAAATAATAATAATTGTATATTCATCTGAATGTCTCCTAAATCTGTACTTCCAATAATTTTGCAAACTTCAAATAGCAACAAACCAAAGTAGGTTGTAAATGGTTTTATTTTAGAGAGGAATTTCTTCACATATACAATCAAGATGCACATCGTGCATGGTAATCAAATGGAAAGGACCTGCTGAATAATACTGGCAATTTTTCTATGTTTTCCCCCTGCTTTTCCTAGAGGATTAAAGTCTGGAAACTCAATTTGTTCTGGTAAACATACAATCAATAAAAGGTGGCCCCCCACTTTGTAGGATCAACATTTTGTCAACTATCAGACATTTAAAAGAACCCATTCCTTTAATACCTGCAAGTTATCAGTGCCAACAGGAAATAAAATCTATATTCAATTAATCAAATAAAAAGTTTGGTTTCATCATTACTTTCCGAAACACTGGGTGAAATACCACACATTATAATAGGAACTGTTTTATTGTGCACTAGTGAAAAACCATTTATCAATCTGAAAGGTAAAGAAATTGCATTCTACTTTTATAACATTTTAATATGGGAACTTATAATTAAGAAATATAGCACCAGCTAACATTTCATATATAAGTCTTGGTCCCCTTTTACAAGTCCAAGTCCAAATTTGCAAAGGATTTCCTATGTGACCTTGGAGAAATGTCTTGATTGCCCAAGTTTTTCATTTTACATAGGATGAATAGCACATCTTTGGGGGGCTATATTTTACTATATATTTTGACCTTGATTTCAATTCATAGAGATGGCCATGACAACAAATTATTAAAATTAATAATAATCAATTGCAGAAGGTGAACATTATACCACAGCAAACAATTAGCCATCAATACGAGTGTTTTGTACAAAGTCCCAGTATCTATATTATTAATTTCTGTTCTATTTCATGGAAGGTGATCTGCTGCCAGTTGTGAAAGGCTCTGGGACTCCAGTTATTTATTTAAAAAACGTACAACTCACTTTCCCCAACAAAAAGGAAACTCAAAGCTGTTTCGACAATACACATACAAAAAACCCTAATCTACTAAATGTAATAAACAACATGAATGGGATCCAGTGACACTCACCATTAGACATCATACTGTAAATATTGTTAAAGAGTACGGGCTTAACAGAAGCTGGCCCTATTAAAAAAAACACCTGCCTCCAAACATGGGCTGGGGGTGCTACAAGTCCTATCCAACCTGCCAAGGCACTTCCACCATGACATCCCCAAGCTCCACCCATTCAAAACTTCTCCTAACTACTCCAACCCTGGCTAGCTCCATCAGTAGATGTCTACAAACAATGACAGCTAAATGGAATCACCATGTTCAGAGAAGCATAACTTCACTGCATATATATGAAAATACAGCTTTCTAGCAATTATATATAAGCTTTAACAAAAAAGCAGACCAGATAATGAAATAAGCAACATGCAGGAAAAAACAGGAGATATATCAAGACTTTGGTTGTCCTCCATACTTGGCTATTGAGCTGCATTGAGCTTGGTGGATTGTTCAGGCCTATCCTAGAGCAGTTTCACAAGATGCTTTGATCATCTTTCATTGTATATACCTAGTTGTTGTTAATGTGGAAGAGAAAGGCATTTATAATGGGACAGAAAACAACGGGTGTAAAATCCATTGTGTGTCCCTGCAACAAGCAGAGGTTTGATATTTTCTCAGTTGCAACTCACTAGCTCTGAGTATTTTAAAGGGACACATCAAATTCCATGCAGAATTGATTAAAGAGTTGTTTGGCACTCAGGTTTCCATACCTGAGTCCCAAATATGAAGTGAGAATTGATCTTGATCTTCCCAAATCCAAATGAATTAAAATGCATATCCAAGTCATAACAGCTTTCCTTGGTTGTATTTCTGTTGGGTCACTGGGAGACAAATAAATCCTTTCACTGAAATAGATTCAGTGCTAAAGGTATGCAAGGTTTCTGAGCTTCCTAGAGCTGTTTTAATGATAAGCATCACTACTACAAGCCTTTGTGTTGCTTCTTGTAGAAAAAAAAATCCTCTGATGCGCTAGTATTTTTCGGCAGTATCCAACAATGTCATTCTGCTAACACAAACTTCATTGTGGTAGTATAAGGGATACTCTGGCTTCAGTAGTTGACGATCTGGCAGATTAGTTAGATTACTAACTAATCTAGTAATTAGTTAGATTACTGCAGTGTGCTCTACATGTGGCTGCCCTTGAAGACTGTTCAGAAGCTGCAACTTGTGCAAAATGTGGCAGCCAGGTTAATAACAGGGACCAGAAGTTCTGAGCATATAATATCAATTCTGGCCTGTTTGTGTTGGTGGTCTGTATGTTTCTGTGCCTGATTCAAGGTGCTGGTTTTACCTTGTAAAGCCTTACATGGCTTGGGAGTACAATACCTGACAGAGCAGCTCTCCCAACCTGAACCTATCTGGACACTACAACATTATCAACATCAAAGGCTTTCTCTGAGTGCCTTCTCCAAGGGAGGCTTGGAAGGTGGCAACAAAGGAGAGGGCCTTCTAAGTGGTAGCTCCCAATTATGGACTCTCTCCTCACTAAGGCCCACCTGGTGCCAATACTGTCATTTTTTTGGTCCCACATTAAGATTGTTCTCTACTCCCAGGCATTTGATGGCATATATTTGATATATATTTGATGGCAAACTGCCATCTTGGCCCTGTGGGGAAGAAGAAGGACCGAGGGGACAGGAGCAGGCAGAAGTAACATCGGGGCCTGCTCCTGCTGGACTCTTCCCCCCCCACAGGGCAAACTGCCATCTTGGCCCTGTGGGGAAGAAGAAGGACCGAGGGGACAGGAGCAGGCAGAAGTAACAGAAGCTCCTGCTGGACTCTCTCTCTCTTTTTCTCTCCTCCCTCCCTCCCTCCTTGATTCCTTTTCCTTGTGTGTCATGTCTTTATTAGATTGTAAGCCTGAGGGCAGGGACTGTCTTTTTTGCTAAGTGTAAGCCGCTCCGAGAGCCTTTTTTGGCTGAGGAGCGGGGTATAAGTATGATAAATAAATAAATAAATAAAATATGATGGGGCATTTATGTCTGTTGTTGTTGTTTTTATCAGGTCCAGCATCTTAATGTAACAGTTTTAACTGTTTAAATTATTTTACATTTTTTTTATATTTCAGATGTTGTATTTTGTTTTATGATCTTGTATCGTGGTGTGTATTTTTGTGAACAGCCCAAAGAGTTTCGGCTATTGAGTGATATAGAAATAAAATTAATAAATAACAATAATAACAATTCTAATAATAAGGGACCTCTAGCGCAACACCAACGTTATTTGCTTGTGCAACAGGTTTTCCAAGGAATTCTATCATACAAGCTAATGCTATTGGCATTGCGCTAGAGGTCTTTACACCAGTACAACGTAGTTTGCATTAATAGAATGACATCATGGGATACTGCCTGTATGCATAGGGATTTTGAGGACCAAAGTACCCAAAATTGCACACACCCTCACCTACATTTTAAGTGGTACTGTCCAGGATGGACTGCCATGTCATTTTTCTGAATGTGCAACTCATCGTTCAGTAGCTTTTGGATAACTCCAATTCGTGGAGAGTGATGGACAAATGACATTGCTTTTTGCTTAATGGGCGTGCATAGATTAAGTTATAAATCTGGTTGTACATCAATGATACAGTAAAGTGGTGCCACAGCAGTGCAAGCTTTCTAAGCATGCTGGCTTAATACATTGTGAACACTTGTGGTGGTGTAAGAATTTCCAGATTTCTCAAGACCACTGCTTATCACTTGAGTAAGTGCAGGAGAGTAAATGAAAATATTCATTCCCAGAAGTGAGGAACGGTGTGTTGTTATAATGGACAAAAACAAAATGCCACCTCTGTGTTGATAACAAAAGCTTTAAAGTACATTAAGTGTCATTTCTCAATGCACTTGCCATCTGACTACGGGTCAGATAGTGCCACAGTGCATGTAATCTCCTGAATGGAAAAAAATTAGATTCAAAGTGCCAAATAGATGCCCACAACATAATATCAAGGAAAACAAACATATTCCTCCTCTGTGCCCCCACCCCAACTCCAAATGTTTGAGATATAGAGAGAAATCCCAGTCATTTCTTATTACTGTGAAGGTCAGCCTAGCTGGGAAAATTGTTTCTGCTTTACAATTCCCCAAACTGTAGAAAGCAGTTAGAGTTCTGGACAAAAACTAATGTTGCATTCAAAGGGAAAAGAGGCTGATATGGCATTGCTGAAGTAATAAGAGAATTTTTTACTCTTTCCACTTCCCTGTGAACCTAATCAACTGTGACATGAGAAAATACACTGGGCTCACACAGCCAGAATCTGACGGCCACCTGAAAATGTCCTCAATATTCCACTGTTTGGGACTTTACAATGATCCTTCCGACATCAATTTTGTACATGTACATCAAAATGCCATTAGAAATGCTTACAAATACCTCCTTGCTCACAGGCCTGCACTCAGGCTCCAATCGAAGCCCAGCTGTAAAAGACTCCCCAGTGGTTGGCGAAAGGTTTCTTTCGATTACTCATATGAAAGAATTTGGCTATGGGAAGGGCATCTTGGAGAAATGTGGTGGAGGTCTAAGGATCTCTACCTCGACCTCCCTTGGAAGTTCTTGCAAATGGCATTAGATGCGACAGATGTTTAAGGAGCCTTGAAAATGTGCTTTGAACATTCTGTCTTAACAGGAACCTGTTGACCTATTTTCTTTGTTACGTCAAGTATTCATTAAAGCTAGGAATAACCATTCTTAAGTGTGGGTGTCCGAATGGCAAAAAGATGAAGTGAGCAACTACACAATACTTATGATCAACAGCTGCATTATCGACATGTATAGAACACATGTATAAATAAATATAGACTGCCTTGTTAAATGTGTGGCATGCTTAATACAACTTTTGATGACAGTTTTATTATCTTTTCAGTTATGAAAAGCTAAACCATTCTAACATGACTGCACACAACAGTATTATGAGCCTCCTCCTGTGTTCTAATATTTGCAGGAAATATTACAAGTGTTTGACATATAAATGGGGCATCTGGCTGACTTTAATAACCATGTGATCAATAGGAAGTGATATTTTTATAGCTTAGGTTCAAAATGTAAAGGGCCATGGATGGCAAATCTTTAGCAAAGCAATAAGGCTAAAAACTTTGCAGTGAGAACCCAGAGTTTTTAAATGTCCAGTTGTAGGTCTAGAATCTTAAAAGTTTAGTTGTCTTCAAAATGTCTCAATTGACTATTATCTAGAGAGATGAAGGTTTAGGACTGTTATTTATCTATTAAATTATCTAGATATTTAAATAACCTTATGCATAAATACATTACTTATTTGTCTCAACTTTTTGAATATAACGACCAGCTGTCGCCATATATAATAGGTTATTACAGTGTTAGGTAACCTTTTGGGGCCTTGGGCAGATTTGGTAATTTGAGAGGACCAGTAATTTACCCAAAAGACTGAGTATAAGGCTGATGAGGGTTCTGAGCCCCAACGCACTAAACAATTCCTTTAAACTCACTATTTCCAGGAGCTCAATCAGAAACCTATTTCACAGCAATCCTGGCTGCTGGTTGGAAAATCTGTTGTTGTTTTTTAAGTGGGAGGGGTAGTGGGTGCCATGAAAGGTGTCCAAGGGCACCATGTTTTCTGCCTCTGAGCTATTACATGTCCAGCCTATATTAATCACATTCATTCATTTATTTTCCCCCACCCCATTAAAAAAGAAGCACTAGAACCAAAGAACAACTGTAAATATGTGCAAAACCTGCTTTGGAAACTCATCTGAGGTTCAAATGTGGCTTCACATGCATCATTGATGTGTGTGTATGGTGGGGGGAGAGACCTGAAGACCGGTTAAGTGGGATGAATTGCAGAGTTCTTTGCATCAAAGCATATTACATGCAACCATTACCTCACAAAATTACTTTCAAAGAGACTGGATTTAAAAGAATCCACATTGTTGAAATGTTGTTACACCTTGCAGAAAAATATAGCCCCCCCTTTTTTGTCTCAGTCAACATCCACATCTTAGGCCTCATTCTGTTTTCACTTATATAGCTGAACAAACATCACCAAAGACAGTTGCCTTCAAACATCTGCTCTGGGCATGTGGTTTCTGATACATGTATGTTACTTTTCTTCCTGGAATATCTTCCCCAGCCACAGAACCTGACTGTATTTAGTGTGAATTCATCTGAATCCTCTCTTAGACTGCAATCTGATAACTATATTTTTGGGAGTAAGCCCCACTGAACTCAATTGGACTAAATTCTGAGTTTACATCTTTTGGTTTGCACTATTAATGTTTGGGATTAGGGAGTAGCTTCTGCATCATATTCTAGATATCTAGACTTTCACACAATTTAACTCGGCATATACTTCTAAGCAGGGTCAACAATGAGATAAGTATTTTTTTCCATGCATATTTGTGTTGGAGTAAGTGGGCTGTATTGTTAGAATTAGGACTGTACTCTTTAAATGGCAATTTAGGCTGCAATCCTATGCACACTTACCTGGGAGTAAGCTACACAGAATGCAGTGTGACTTACTTCCAACTCAACATGCAGAGGATTGCATTATTAATCAGTTCTAATTTAGGTGAATAATCACTGAGGGCATTTTTTAATCAATGGAGGGAAATGTTAATTACTGGAGGACTAAAGACTGGATCTAGTATAAATTAGTTAAAATATACTACCATTGATTTCAGGGGGAACTAAGTACAACAAACTTAGTCTGCATCAAACCATAAAACCGAAGAGCACAGTTGTTTATTTTTGTAGCCATTTTCACTTTAGTGTCTGGTTGGCAAATTAGTCCTTTTCATATGTATGCATTTGTTCCAGTCAAACAACTCTGGACAAGGTGATTGGACTGCCTGTTTGCTCAATCTTTGACAGTCATGGTTAAAAAATATCTGGCAGAAAGGGGATGGCCAGGTGGGCCTGGGTGGTAGTCAAAGCTTCATTAACAGCTTCAGTGATGCACTATTATTAAACAGAGGTTTGTTCCAAGTATTGTCCAGTTGCAAACATTCCTTTCCTAGGCAAGGTGCATATACATGCATGAGGAGCGATGGCTGGGAACCTCCAAGCACTCTTGGGCAGGATCTACACTACTCCTTAAAACGGTTTATAACAGTAGTGACAACTGTTGGGGCCCAGGACACACTGCATATACAGTTTTCAAACCAATTTCAAAGTGTCATATCCTGCTTGGTGTAGACCTGGCCTTGGACAGTACTGATTATCTGGATTCCTTTTCTTGTGGCTTCAGGCTTTTGGTGAATTTGATGGGCAACCTGTGTCAGAAAGATGGGAATGTAACACTGCTAATTCTTCTGGAATTCTCATTGGCATTTGATATCAGCTGGCCAGAATAGGTGTTGGTGGCACTGAGCTCCAGTAGTTCCACTCCTATATAGTAGGTTGATTCAAGAATGTGGTTCTGGGGGACTACTGCTCAGTGCAAAGGCATTTATGCTATTGTTCTGCAGGGTTCTGTCTCATCTTCCATGCTTCTCAACATCTGCATAAAATTGCTGCATGAGGACATTTGGTGTGAAGTGCCATGAATATCCTGAGGACATAAAGATCTATTTCTCCTTTTCTTTGGAATCAGGTCAAGTTGTGGAAGTGCTGAAGTGGTGTCAAGAGCTGGTAATAGACTGGATAAGGGCTAACTTTTTAACTGCCTACCACTTTCTTCTGCAACTCGAACCCACCACCAAAACTCCTCCTCCCTGTGGGGTTTTAGATAAGTAAAAGAAGAGCAGCTAAGGAACAATTAAGCACTTCTCATAACCCCAAATGGATTTTCTCTAACAAAAAGAGCTACCAAACCTTTGTTCAATGTGTTTGCATGGAACATTTAATCCTTTCTCAGACAACAGCAATAGTAGTTATTTTATAAATAACGATCCAAAGAAGAAAATCATATACATGTTTGCATGTATACAGTAAAACTAGAGATAGATAAATATAAATATATACATGCACATACATGCTGACACTTCAAGTCAATGTTTTCACCATTTCTTTTTCTTTTTAATAATTGCATTTTTGTAGGCAACTATGGCTTTTTGCTGACTCCATTCCCCTTTTGACTTGTAGCCCCCCTGGCTAAATAACCGAGGGGTTGGTTTTCTGCTTTCCAAGCCACTGTTGTTTAATGACTTGTGAAAGTGCATGCTTTATGTTCAGAAGAATTTGCATTTTGCTATATTTCCCCATGAAAAAATGTTTACGCCACCCCTGTAAATTATAAGTATTTTTTTTTAAAAAAAACATTGTATATACTACAGATCAAATACTACAGGGGAAGAAACATAATATGTTTTAAAGTACTTATTGAACTGTCATCTTTCTGACATGCTTGGTAATCTTCAGAAAATAGGTACACGTAACTATCACATTAGAAGAAATAGAAGTTAAATAAAATACCTTCAGCAGCAAACATGGTTGTCGTTATCGTCACTCAATTAAATGATTTTGGAGAGGAAGATCAGCATTTTCTAAATGGCTTTTTTTTTAAAAAAAAAAATCCCTCCCCCTTCTAAATTGAACCCAAAAATCGGAACCCAAAGATCTATGGAATAATATATAAATTGCAGGAAATAAATTAAAGCTTTGTGTTATCCTTGCTGTGGCATGGATTAATAAATTAATATGGTGCCAAATCTTGCAATTTAGGTGGTTAAGAATGGCACAAACCTCTGCTGAAGTTTGGCCCCACTTCATAGTTTCTCTGGAGATTCCCTGGAGGAAGAACTCTGCTTTTTAAAAGCTGCTTTTGTTGCGATGGGAGAGGATAGTGTCAGGGAGACCTGGCAGCAGTGACATCATCCGTCCCAAGCAGGCACGTTGAACTGCCTTCAGCCCAGGGGCTGAATTCCATTTCAGAGAAGCTCTGGGGGGTGGAGGCATTCCAGTGGTGAAAAATACCAGCATATTTTAGCTTGATAAGAGAGGCATTTCAAGCTTTAGAATGGGGGTGGGGAGAGCATGCACAAAAGTCATGAATCAAATCTTCTTTAGTCTTGGGAGGGCCCTCTTTGGCAAGGTACAGGGCTGGCATAGAAGGTATGTAGCTGAGTCCAGGCCCATAACATTTCGGCTGGGGAGGATCCTGCTCCCAAAAGAAACTGGCCATCCCTGGCTCATTGGTTTTCTGTGCAGAGGTTTTCGGCAGAACTGCAATCTGAAATCGTGTAGGATCTCCTTCCACAGAAAGAGGGGAGTCTAGGGAGAGCTTTGTGTAATTTCATATCCTAATGCGAAGAGGATGAAAAATATTGCATCCTCTATAGATAGCATTGGAATCAGCTCATTAACACATCGAGGGAGGTGTAATGATTCCCCATCCAGCTCACATGGAAAAAAATACAGATTTTTTTTTCATACCTTGCTTTTTGGTGGTACCAAATTCTGAAGACAGCTAGTAATAGTAGGCTCTGAGGAACAGAGCTGCGATGCTTAAATTCCATCTCTCTAGTTTTCTGACATTTTAGTGCATTTACATGCTCCATGTTTTTAAAGAAGAGTTAATTTGAGGCACAGGTATTGCAGGAGTGGACTTAATTGGTATCTAAACTGATCTGGTAATCTCAATGCAATATTCCTGTTCGGACACTCTGTCTAATTTAAGCAGGCCCACATAAAGGCATTACTCAGATGTGACTCAATTTACAATCTGATTTTCGCTAAATGGCTACAATTTTCTTGCGCACATGCAGGCTATTAATACATACTTCAGGAAGAGTTATTCCTTGACATGGCATTTAGTTTGATCTGTTTTTTGTTGCCCTCATCCAGGAATAGGATTGCATACATGGATCAGCTGTTTCATGTTTAACCGCATTCTAGTGTTGCATCCCATTGTGAATGGGGGGGGGGGAACGGTTTTCTTTGTGTCAATTAGAACAGAATACTGCTGTGTTTCAGAAAATGGGAACCATCCATATTTTATTGATCTGCTTTAAATATGAGCTCTAAAGACAAAAGTGTTTATTTTGGGTTGTAAAGAACTATATTGAAGTTAATGCTTCAAATGTTCTTCAGCAGATTATGCTGAGGGCCAGCCCTATCAAGAGACAAACTGAGGTACCCACATCAGGTAGTGAAGTGGGAGGAGCAGTGAATTGCACTGCTCTCCCTGTCCCTGCCAGGACAGCATGCTGCTCCTTCAGCAGGTGCTCTGGAGAGGCTGGCTATGGCATTTGCCACAGCGAGATAGAAGCTCGCAGGCTCTCCAAAGCAGCTCCCGGCCTTCTGTTTCCCTTTCCCTTTGCTGCCAGAAGCAGCCGCTGTGATACTTCAGCAACCCAAGCTTTCATGAGACCTCACCACATTCTCACAAGAGCCCTACAACTGGGAAGAGGTACAATGCAGTGGTGGCAGGAGTAAGGAGTAGGAAGCGATGGTGACACATGTTCTCAACTCAGACAGCGAGAGACCTTGGGATAATCATGCCACTAGACTTCATGTACATTTCTCATTCATTCGACCTGTTCATTATGAATCCATTACTCAGTGAGCAAAAACCAAGTCAACCTAATTCCCACTGCCAAGCATTGCAGGACAAATTCCAGAGGGGTAGCTGTGTTAAGGCCAAAACAGATATAATTTTAACTGTGTATCTAGCAGCTACGTCTTTTTTTCATTCTTACTCTAAAGTAAGTGGTGGGTCCACAATCTGGATTGGCACCCTAGTGCGGGGAGAAGGTTTTTTTTTCTTTTAAAATTTTTAATTTCCCCTCTTGTATCTACTCTAGAATAAAAATGGAAAGAAGGACGTAGCCATCTGACACACATTTTGAAGAATGTCTGTTTTGGCCCCATGTCTGTTTTTATTTTTTAAAAACTGAGTCTCATAGTACTTTAAAGTTTAACAGATTTGTTGTGGCGTAAGGTTTTGTTGAGTAGAGCGAACTTCATCAGATGCTTGTATTTTCTGGTGTATGGATTTGCATATATTTTCATTCATGGGTATAGAGAAGAATTGTAAACAGTGAGGCCAAAAGTTCTTGAATTTCATGGCCTTTTGGGTCTACTGTTTACATATTTATTTATACCCATGTATGTATGTATGTGTGTGTATATATATCTATATGTGTCTGTGTCTGTATCTGTATCTATATATCTCTTTGTGTGTAGTAACTGAGGTTAATATATGACACTGATGAAGTGGGTTTTGCTCCATGAAAGCTTGTTCCACAATAAATCTGGAAGATTTTAACCACTAAATTCTTGGTTATAAATGTAGGATGGGGATTTAGCACTTTGTAGGGCAAACACAGCCAATTAATAAGTGCAGTCCTATACGTATCTACTCATTGAGTTGCCTCAATGAGTTTAGTATGACTTACTCCCAGGTAAGTGGCATAGATTTGCAGTCTAATGAACTCTGAGGTTCATCAACGTTGTCAAGGTTATTCTGGATTCTACTTCATTTTTTTATTTTTAGTTTCCCTGTTTTTCAGGGCTTAGAAGGTTGGAGGGAATAGGCTGGGAGGCAAACCGTAGACCATACATTGCTCACAAATGCTTCAAAAATAGGGAGTAAAGCATACCCTTATACGGCGGAAAATGTTTTCCCTGTAGGCAATTCTTTGCCTACTATAACACTGACATGTTTGGGTAGTGTTAAATCCTGTAGTAGGGAGATGGATAAACCATTGCCTTTTCCACACTTTTAAAAGCAAAGGTGTTAACAGACCCTGAAAAAGGACTGAACAGTTCAGTGCAAATACATCTTGCATGTAAAATATCATGTTGCATTTGAAATCTGATAAATATTTATTATCAATGCTGTTTGCTTTTAATCTCTTCAGGATATCATTCCTCCAGCTTTTTAGTACTTAAACAAAAATGGCATTTACATTGCAATATTGCTTGCCAACAATCTCATTTTCTGGTTTAGTCAGCAGCCTTCATGCTTGATTAGTCTTTAATTATACAAATACCTACATATTAAAAGAAAGTTTTCTTTTTTTCCATACTTTGAGCATGTAATTATTTTCTCTTGCATGCAATAACCTTTAATTTTAGGATTAAGCAACTGATTCTCTTTAGTATGGATGGATTTTTTCAAGTGTTAAAGTAAATTTGTTTATTGTATTACGAGTGGGAAAATTAACTTTAGGAAAACCTTTCATTAGCACATTTGACAGCACAGCAATCAGCTCCTGAGAGAAACTTCAAAAATATTAATGCTTGGAAAACAAATTAGTGCCTGATCCTGTTTCCTTAGGGCAACTTCCATAGTTATATCTTTCTACTCACGATTTGAAAATGGTCAGCTAAAGAGATCCTCTGAGGGTTGATGGGTTTTTTTAATGGCACAGTTGTTGCTGATATGTTGAGGGCATCCAAACGTACATCATCAATGCGAGTACTTCTGTTGCCTCCATATTGCAATTTCCCTGGACTCAGTTCCTAAGTGGCACCAGAAGATGTGAGTGAGGGGTTAAGTGTCACCCTGGTATGTAGCACACCCCATTATTGAATCCCTGTAGTTACTTGAACAAAAGGCACTTTTCACATACAAATTATAATTGATTCATAAATTGGAAATTAAAATAAGGCTGCAGTCCTAAGCATGCTTCCTTAAACATTAACTCCATTAAAATCGGACTTATTTCAGAGAAAATATATTTAGGACGGGAGTGTTAATGTGAAATACACCATTATTTCTCTTTCAGAAACGATTCTTGAAATATTTTTCAGAGATCTGACATGTAGGATAACATTCACCCTCCTAGAGATGTTATTTATTCCCCTTCTCCCCATGTCCTATTTTTTTCTGATGCCATTTATTCAAACTGAAGTGATCAAGGGACTGGAGCATCTCTCCTATGAGAGAAGGTTACAACAGCTGGGATTGTTTAGCTTGGGGGAAAAGGAAGCTAAGGGAAGACCTGATAGAGGGACCTGATAGAGGTGTACAAAATTATGGATGGTGTGGAGAATGTGGATAGGGAGACATTTTACTCCCTCTTTCATAATACTAGAACTCATGTCCTGCTTGTGGGTACCTGGTCCCCTTGCACTGTGACCTGCTTGTGGGCCCCTGGTCAACAGCTGGTTGGCCACTGTGTGAACAGAGTGCTGGACTAGATGGACCCTTGGTCTGGTCGAGCATGGCTCTTCTTAAATATTTTGCTAGTGCACATATGGATGAATGAATCTCAGTTTTGCTTTCTCACTCATTTGATTTTTTAAAAAATAAAATAAAAATCTCAATTTCCTTCAATCTTGAATATGAAGACATTTGCAAATGTTGGTAAATACTTATTAAAAATGAGCCGAAACAAAATTCTCATCCATCTAGGTGGGTGGGAAAATTTGATTCTTCCCTGTCTTTCCAACCAGTGCTCCAATTGAGATTTTGAGTGCTATGCATGAATGTAATTATGTAAATATCACAGTTACCCATGGGAGAAGATGGGAGAAGAATGCATACATTTCAAAGATGCCCACATTTGGAAATATACACACAAAATTATGGATTTTCATGTAAAAGCTCACAATGGACTTGTGTCTGAACAAACTTCAAAATGGAATTTGGAGAACTTTGGAGAGCACAGATTTTGCTGATTTATGTCCTAATTTAAGGACTGAAAAAGAGCCCTGCTATGTAGTCCAGGCCCCTGTCCACACAGTGGCCAAGCAGATGCCTATGGAAAGCGCAGAGCAGGACATGAATGCAATATTACCCTCCTAGTTCCCCAGCAACTAGTATCGACAGGCATATGTGCTGTGGAAGAAGTACTTCATTTTATCTGTCTTATTTATTTATTCATTACATTTCTATGCTGCCCAATAGCTGAAGCTCTCTGGGCAGTTCACAAAAATTAAAACCACAAATTGCAGCATAAAATTAAAGCCACAAAATACAGCTGTCTTTGCTTCTTCAGAGCTTTTCCCTGTTGCATCCCTCCAGAGTGATGAACACCAACAAAACTACCGCTCTGCAGTGCAGTAATTGCCCGCCATTGATCCATCTAGCTTGGTCTTGTCTATAGAGATTGGCAGCACCTCTCTAGGGTTTTCAGGCAGGAATCTTTCCCACCCTACCTAGGGACTGAACCTGTGGCCTTTTGCACTCAAAGCAAGTGCTCTACCACTGAGTCCCCTTCCTTATGCCTTTAAAAGTTTTGTTTGTTTGTTTTAAGTTTCTGCAGCTGAAACTCTCCCCACGGCCTGAGTTCGATCCCAGCGGAAGCTGGTTTCAGGCAGCCGTCTTGGGTCGACTCAGCCTTCCATCCTCCCGAGGTCGGTAAAATGAGTACCCAGCTAGCTGGGGGAAAGGTAATAACGGCCGGGGAAGGCAACGGCAAACCACCCCGCTATAAGGCCTGCCAAGAAAACGTCAGCGAAAGCTGGCGTCCCTCCAAGAGTCAGTAATTACTCAGTGCTTGCACGAGAGGTTCCTTTCCTTTCCTTCTCTCCAGTGCAATAGTGCAGATTTTCCCTAGATTTTTTTTATAATGGCTTTGCAGTGGTACCCAGACTGCTCCCTGTTTCCCTCCTTCCTTCAGTCCTTCCTTCCTTCCCATAATTTATATCCTTCTTATATTCCATGGTGCTTTTAGGGCTAGAATGTTTTTGGAAGGGAGAGAAATGAAAACGGGGATTTTAGGTTTCTGAGAAGTACAGTACTTTGAGACCACATGTGGTCTAAAGTCTGCTAGTTATTCTTAGGGTTGCTCAGACATTACACTAAGCCATGGCAATTAAGGCTTTTGGCCTAACTATGGTGGCTTAGTGTGTCATGTGTGGGGAGAAAAATGCCACAACAGTGGGTAAGGAACCACTATGGGTAACCATCTTGCTGCAGTAGGGATAAGGGCCCCTAAGGTGGCAGGCTCCCCGGTGGTTAGAACGGGCTCCTGGAGGTTAAAGACCATGACCATAGAGTCCCACAGCAAGAGTGGCTGCCACTTCCAGCAATGCTTTTGCTGCCACAGAGTTTCTCTATGGTGGCGTGGCCATTTTATGGGAGGTTTTTTTTTTTTTTCCATGGAGAGGCCCTGGAAAGCCTGTTCATGCCATGCTGGAGGCTGGGATGTCCGGTAAACCATGCAGAAGTATGTGCCCTAATTATGGGATGGGGCTAGCATAATGGGCCCACTTGCAGTGGTTCTGCTAACCCCCCTCCTTCCCATAGTTGTCATAACTACCTCCTTGTACATGTGAATAAGGCCTTAATGTTTTCATTGAAACATATAATAAGGTTGGATCCAGATTTAGGTTCTTGCAACTGAGCTAGTGAAAGCAGACTTTCCTACCCCGCCTTCCTCCAAACAGCCCCTCCAGTCCCCTGAATATGCTATACACAGGGTTGGGGGACTCTACTATAGGGGATGAGCTGGAAAAAAGTTAACTAAAAGGAAAGAAAGGTGTATATACAAAAGAAGTTAGGACCTGAATTAAAAGATGTATCATCCACAGAGCATATCTTCCTTGATACAATACAGTATATTGACGTTTGAGCAAAATCCTGCTCAACATATTACCAGAAGCAGCCTTAAGGGAGTAGGGCAAGTGAGAGCTAAACTCTGACTACCTAAGAGCTGACTTGCATGTTTATTCGGAGATGGTATTGAGAATTACTTTCTTAAATATGTATGTACCCTTTCTGGAACTGAAATTAGACACACACACACACACACATATATATGAAAAGTCTTTCTTTTTTCCTTCCTTTCTTTCTAAAATGAATTTTCCTCTACAATGGGAGAGCTAATGTAGCTTAGCAGCTAAGGATGGGATCTCTGATCTGGGAAGTCCCCAGTTCAAATCTCACTCTAGCCATGCAGACACCAGGCAGCTTTAGGCAAGCCACTATTACCATAGCCAGCAATATCCAAATCATGAATGAAGATTTTAGAAAATTTATGAAAAGTAAAACAAATAAAGCAGACTTTTTGAAAAGACATACATGTAATATTATTGGAAAGGATTTTTTTTCTTTTTTAGTAATAGTAAAACTTATTTTATGAGTGCTTTTCTTGAGTGTTCCTTTTCTATTGCAGATATTATCTCAGTAATCCTTAGAACATTATTTTCCCCATATTGTTAAGCAATATGGGGAAAATAATGTTCTAAGGATTACTGAGATAATATCTGCAATAGAAAAGGTACACTCAAGAAAAGCACTCATAAAATAAGTTTTACTATTACTAAAAAAAATCCTTTCCAATAATATTACATGTATGTCTTTTCAAAAAGTCTGCTTTATTTGTTTTACTTTTCATAAATTTTCTAAAATCTTAATTCATGATTTTGATGCTTTATCTGGTGTGTTTTATCTGGTCCCTTCAATGTCCAAAGTCAGTTATATGCATTGCAATCCTCACACTCTCTATGGGCTCCTCCAAATGAGTGATTTATTGTATGTTCACGATTAGCCACTAATGGGATTTTTTGGGTCAACTACATGATGTTGTCAACGACCAAGACATCTCCTGCAATATCCTCTGGAAATCCTGGTATGAAAGAAAACCACTTTTAAAGTGGTAATAGCCAGGAAACAGCAGGATCTTCTGCCACTAGATGGCACTGTCTCAATAGAATTGAACAGAGGTGAAGTATTCAATTCAAAACACATGGTCGTTCCTCTCCTCCCATGTAATGCAACCCACAACAATCATGCCAAAGACTAGGAAGCACAAAAGCCCCAGGTAAACAACACTATTTCCCTTAACACAGAGACACTCTATGGCTGAGTTCGGACAACACAGTAGTCAATGGAGGGGGGGGGGGACAGCACACTGACCATGTGTTAATGCACGGGTACTCCCCACATGACATGTTGCCCCTCCCCCTGTCACACAGCTGAAAGTCCTGGTGTTCTTCTGGACTGCTGGTGCTCCCCTCTCCCTCGGTCTTCCTGTCACATCCCATCAGCCATGGTGAGTTCTGCCAGCTGCATAGGAGCAGCTGGGGTGTTTTTGGCCGCTCCTGCTGGAGAACTCTAGGGCCAATGGAATAGTGCACTCGACGGAGGGGGGAGCCCTCCACACAAGATCTTAAGCAATTATTTGATAAGCAATGGAGCAGCCCGTTGCTTTTCTCCATTGCTTAAAATGGTGAAATAGCATACTCTCGGTTGTGTGTGCACTGTGTCCCTCCCCCCACAACACAGTAATAAACTCAACTGACAGTTGCCTCCTTCCCCCCATTGATCAACGTGTCGTCCGAATCCAGCCCATGTCTCTGACAGCTGTTTCAGATGAACAAAAAAATCAACTTCAGCCATGCAACAAGTGCGATGGAACTGCATAAACTTCATTTAAATCCATGGCAGAATGGCTAAATGCACTTCCATAGATTGGTCTGTTATGTGGCCAGGGTGATTCTTTCAGCCCATAGTGCAATAAATTAGTGCTGTGCCAAAAAATTATGCCACCTTTTTCAACTATTCCCATTCAATTTGATAGAAAAGAAATTGCTTTTGAAAAAAAAGTTCAATGGAAAAGAAACATTTTAAAATGTAATTTTTAATGGTGTTTTTATTCTTTTTTTAATTCGTTTATTTCTATTTGTTCGCTGCTCTGAAATCTTTGGATAGGGAGCGGTATATAAATATTGTATATAAAATAAATAAATAAAATAAACATTTGAAAAAATTGTCATGGGTGGGGTTCAGCATCCTTACCTTATTTAGGAGGTGGCAAGGAGTATTTGTGAGTACCCTGTGGCTGAGTTCAGACGACATATTAGGCAACGGAGGGGGTAATAACACACTCACCGTGCATTACTTTTCCTGTACTCCTCACATGACATATTGCCCCTCCCCCATCGCATGGCTGAGAGTCCCAGCGGCCTTCTGGGCTGCTGGTGCTCCTCCCTCAGTCCTCCGGGCCTCATCCCATCAGCCATTGCAAGTTCTGTAGGCTGTTCAGGAGCAGCCGGGGTGTTCTCAGCTGCTCCTGCTGCAGAACTCAACGGCTAAAGGAATAGTGCACTCAACAGAGGGGGAGAGCCCTCCACACAACACAATAATCAATTCAATCAACAGTTGCCTCCCCACCCCCCCCGGTTGATTATTGTGTTGTCCAAACCCAGCCAGCCTTTCATTGTTGCCATCTCACCGGTAGACTTCCTGACTTCCTGCACTTCAGTTAAAGCCCAGGTAAGATGTTATGAAGTCAGTCTTACCCCACACTGCTTTTTCAGACCAGGAAGTTTGGGCAGCCAGGAAGGGGCAGATGTGTAATAAAAGGAAACACACACACACCTACCACCTCAGGCACCTTTCAATAATAAGGTAAGATAAAAAAAATACCACCAAAAGAAATTCCAATGCACCCTAAGAATGAGTCAGAAAAACAAAAGCCTTTTCCCTGGAAATAAAACTTTTTGGAAAATTGGAGGATGGATTTTGGCACAGTACTAGCTCCACCTCTTTCCTGGAGGTGGACACAAGACTGCCCCCACCCTCATTCCTGCTACAGGACTAGCAGGGAAGGAACAGATAATATTCATCAGGGACAAGATGTATCCTCAATCACCACTCAGAAACTTAACATTTGGGAGACCCTGGGGAAGGTGATGAACCCTGATGAATGTCAACTAGAGTGGGCCCAAAATTTCTAAGAAGACCCAAACCTAGAAATAAAAGGCCACTTTGTGTCTTTTCCACATTGAATCCACCTTTTTCCTTTGTAGTGGCTAGCTTCCTTCCCCCTCACAATTCTTTAGAGTGATGCTAGCTATGGGGCATTATGGAGAACGCAAAATGGTGGCCTGGCTGCCAACACAGTTGCTGATTTTGTCACTTGCAGCATAAAAAAACTAAAACCCTTAAGAGAAAATTAGGACTACACCACTGCTAATGTTGAAGTCCATCTCTGAGAAACTGTAGAGCTTCTCCTCCCCCTGGAGAAATTTGTTGAAATGGTCACCAAATGGTAACCCACATTTTGAAAGAACATCCAGAATAAGGAGCTCTCTCATTGGGGGGGGGGGGGGCATTTACAGGAAGCAACAGGACAACCATTCTGATATGTAAGATGGTGACTTCTCAGATTCATGGGTCTTTGCTGAGAAAAGACCCATGAATTGCAAAGGTATATCCGAAGTCATGTCATGCTGCAAATCAATCTTCATTTCAAGATAGACACATGCATTGTATTTCTCACCTTGCTGTTGTAACTCTTACAAGAATACACATTTGTTGCAGGCCAAGGCTTTTGAGAAGTGTGGGTCATTGGACAACTGCATGTGTGAGCTGCAGGAGGCCCTCCAAGCTACTAGGGTGTGCTGCAGTGCACCCACAACATAAGAGTAGTGCACTCAGCTGAGGCCTTCTGTGGGGAGGGAAGAGGAGGGCTCAGTTAAATGCCTACGGCAATTCCTTCCCTTGCTACAGATGAATATTTGCATGAAACGTAAGCAAACATTGCCAGCCTACCTCTTGGATTATTCATACACCTAATGACTTCCCTGGAGCTCCCTCATGATCTTCCTATGCTACTTTATACCATGATGAAGTACATGACAGTTCTATGGTTTCAAAATGAATCTTTAGATCAACCAGCTAGATGAGATGTCAGATCTAATTATTGATCTATTATCTTCCAGAGGGCTCCCCTTCTCTCATGGGCTATTGTATCCATTTATAGTACTCACCGCTAGTTTAAAAGCTTTGTTTCCAAAAGGAAGTTGTTTGAAATCGAATGCTTTTCTTGTCCTAAGCCACACAGATTGGAATAACGACTTTTTTTTATTTATGTCTCTGTGTTTTATGATGTATGTATGTGTGTGTATGTATGTATGTAAGATCCATGGGCATATTGAGTGTATAAAAAGGAAAAAAACCCATAAATTTCATATCACTGTGATAAAAGGATATCTTCTTCTTTTCCTTCTCCCTCTCATTTTATTTTATTTATTTTGGCCTTATTTGTTTCTAGTTGCTGCACTAAGGTCAGACTAAGCTAAGAGAACGAATGGAATAAGCGTCCTGATGGGCTGCCCGAAGCTTGCTGGTGTTACGGATCAGCGTAAAACCAGCTCTTTTTCCTGTGCCTGGGCCGATGTAACTCACTGGAGTGGCAAATTACATCAGACCTACAGCTGTAACCCGACATTATGATTAATTTGATCAGTAATTTCTCCTGTTTTTCATTTTAATCGGTGTGACTATTCTGCTGTGGCAGGTCTTTCAGATCTAATTAAGATAAATTTCAGAGTAAAAGACTTGGCAGAATTTTCAAGTCAAATCCACGCGTCAAGTGTGAAAGACCTGCAGCACCAGTCAATCAATCCCCAGTAAAAAGATGGCAGGCTCTAACTCAGCAATCAAGCTATTAACACTTAAACAAATTTCATAAACTCCAAGATTGCTTCGTCATTCTCTCAAAATATCCTGGCTTTTTAAAGAGAAAGTATTATTTATTTTTAAAGCCTCCATTAATCAAATCAACTGCAACTACACCAGAATCCACAAGTGGGCATGATATATTATTTATAACACTTTGCTGCAAAGGTTTCTTTTAAACTTCTACATATTTCAAAGCAAAGTACAGCATTGCCCACACACTGGGGGCTTGTGAAAGGTCCTTGACAGAAAGAAGCATGTACTATCCTTTCAACTCAACAGCTCACAGCATAAGATAGAAAAATTATGGGAACTCATCATCACCCAGATCATTGGTAGAAGAGAACAATAACACAAACAATAACGTACCTACAGGAAACAATTGGTTCAGATCCTGTGGAGATCAGACTGAGAGGATAAAGGCATGGCCATTGGTAATAGCAGTGTTCATGTAAACACGTGGTCATCTGGGCATCTGAATGCATTAAAAAACAAACCCACCCAACATTATCTTGTGGTCATGTCTTTCAAGCCAAGGTAGTTTGGTTTTCTGCATCATCCTTACCAGTAGAAGGGAGGATTTCACTACACACCAGATGCAGATGTGTGATATATGTGTAGTAAAAAGGTCACCTATCCACCACAGTTGTACACATGCTTGTCTGGAAAAATTCTCATTAGCATTTGGCAGAGTAATAAAGATGACCAAGCTATCCCAGTGTGAGAGACCTTACTGCAAGGTAGTTTGATTGTTTGAATGAACCCAGGTGGTTAGCTTACATGCATTACATTTTTGGGAGAGTTCTCTTATCTCTTTCTCTGGGCTCTTTGTTTTGTCCTGGAAATTAGTGAGGAGAATGTTATCGCTTCCTTGATTTCTGAGCAGGTGTAAAAGGTGCTAATGTTCTTATCACTTGGTGGGATGATAGCAATTGCTTGTGATTAAGGATGGATTAATCGATTGTTTTTTCTTTCTACATCTTTCTAATTGTTTGAACCATAAGTTTGTTCCATTCTGTTTCCTCATCAGTTTGTGAATTTGGGGGTAAAAAGTCAGCTTGAAAATTTGTACACACTTTTGTAAGCATTTCTCTTAATATACTCAGTTTTGTATGCACCTATCTCTAATATATGCATTTTGTACACAATTTCCCCTAATGTATAAAGTTTTGTACATAATTTGTGATCAGGGAACTGTATTGCAAAATTCGGAGAAGTACGAAAACTGAAGGACAATGGTGTTTCATTATTGTATTAATTTGAGAAGTGAAAATTAGGTCATTTCATATTAAAATACATACCAAATACAGTTGTTCTGCTGTCCCTACTTGCAATTGTATGCACTTTATAAATTTGCTTCCATTCCTGCATTAAACAAGGGGTATTCCTGCACTGAGCAGGGGAGTGGACTCTATGGTCTTATAGGCCCCTTCCAACTCCACTATTCTATGATTCTATGTATTACATTCTATGATTCTGTGTATTACAGGTAAACATTTTGGGTTGCAGGGGGAGAAACATCAACCTTTGCCACAGTAAGCATGTTTATGAGGCATTTCTTTTTCATAATCCTGAATTCAAGAGATGGTGTGTATGTGTGTGTGTGGTGAGGAGCAAACACATCCTTCCTTCCATGCACTTTAGTGAATCCTCTAGTAAATACTTTTTGGTATTAAATCCCAGGGTAACCTCTTGGGTTTTAATAATGCCAATTGTTTTGCTAGAAGATTAATTTCTTTCACTTTAAATGTGACTCAGACCAATTCTCCCTACGCCTCTAAAAATAGCAACACCTGCAGAGAGTATATTTGGATGGACCAGGCAGGCAGAGAGGAGCTTTCCTTAGGGAATGGAAAGGTTCTCATAAACATTTCCTTTCCAAACCCCTTAAACATCGCTTTATTTTGTTTAAATGCAGCTTTTGAAAACCTTGCAGTGAGATGATCCAGAACTTAATCAGCCCAAATAGTAGCAGACTTCTGGGATAGAAGAACTTGTTGAAAATGAAAAAGATGTTCCTTACTTGTGCTATTTTCCTAGGGCAAGAATTTTCTACTACTGCTAATATGGGATAGCAACATAAATCCTATTCCCTTCCTATGGTTGAGAAATTCTTCCTCAGGAGCTCAGACAGAGAAGATTACATAATTTGAGATCAGGCACTAACAGTGCATATCTACTCAGAAGGAAGTACCATGCTTTGAGGTGGATTCCTGCATTGAGCAGGGGATTTCACTCAGTGGCTTTATAGGTCCCTGCCAACTCTACTATTCTATGATTCTACGTCTGGCAGGGTTTGGACGACATGATAATCAACTGTGGGGTGGGAGGGAGGCAACTGTCGGTCAAGTTGATTATTGTGTCATGTGGGGGACACACAAACAATGCACATACAACAGAGAGTACACTATTTTGCCATTTTAATCAACAGAGAAAAACAACGGGCTGCTCCGTTGCTTATTAAATAATCAATTGATTAAGATGTCATGTGGAGGGCTCCCCGCCTCCATCGAGTGTACTATTCCATTGGCCATAGAGTTCTCTGGCAGGAGTGGCCGAAAACACCCCAGCTGCTCCTATACTGCCGGCAGAACTCACAATGGCTGATGGGATGTGGCCAGGAAGACTGAGAGAGTACCAGGAGCCCAGAAGGACACCAGGACTTTCAGCAATGCGATGGGGGGAGGGGCAACATGTTGTGTGAGGAGTATCAGGAGAACAGTGCACGGGGAGTGCGTTATTACCCCCTCTGTTGCCTAATATGTTCTCCGAACTCAGCCACTGAGTTGCATGGGACTTACTCTCAGGCAAGTGTGTATAGGATTGCAGCCAAAACGTGTACTATTGTCTTAATGTTTTTTTACAGAAAATTTATTTCGAGAAAGGGGAAGCCCATTCCACCAAAATAACTTTCATTCCCTTCCACTGATGCCTTCTGCCAGTGAATTGTATGATGTTTTGCAGACAGGACATTTCAAACCCACTGCCAATGCGCAGCTGTGAATGTACACAGTTGGCTCAGCAACAGTAAGTGTACACAACTGGCGGCTGACCCATGCTGGATGGCCTTGGATATCAGCCATAAGCATTTCCCAAGGCCACCATTCCCTGTGCAATGGCCCTTTCCCAGGAGGACAGCTGTTAGACTGGTGTATATGTAACACAGGAAGAGCACACCCTTCAAAGGACAGCAAATAGGGATAGGAAGAAAAGGCGGGGAATACAGACTCCTTCTGTGGATTCAGTTTTACTCTCAAAGCACTATAAATTGTGTTGCCTTTTCGAAGTCGGTGAGACTTGTACTAAATTCCTGGAAATGATGGTAAATGTTGAATTGAGCTATTGAAAAAGGTTTTTTTTAAAGAAGTAAAAGTAAAAAAGAAAACCAGCTCCTGAAAAAGAAAACCAGCTTGTGTCCCCCCCCCCCCTTTGCTTTTGTGGAGCTGCACGTTCCTTGGGTTTTCGTTCAGGTGTTCTTCCTCATTTCAGCCTGTGCTTTCCCATCTATCTTTCATTCCTATAAAATATCTAGGTGCCAGATATATTATTTAAGATTAGCATGAAAATTTAATCTGAAGTAGAATCTGCTTTTGCCATCTAAGGCCTTGCTTTTATTTGGGATTCCCCCCCCCTCATTTTTGTAGTTGTTGTCTTAATGTCTCTATCTCTCCCATTCGCCTGCCCAACACCCTCTTCCCGTTTTATTTATCCATCATGTTCCTTCTTTGGCTTTGCTTATTTTGTGTCGGTTTCAACAACAAAAAGGTGCTTTATAACTGAGTTCTGAAAATGGTGAGAATAATTCTACAGTCAAGGCAGCCCTTGGGGACTCTCCTGTATTCTGTCGATCTTTGCAGGAGAGTAAATGAGTGAAAATCAGCTCGGTTCTTTCTCCATCTGCAGTATGGATCTTCTTTTGCATGCCAAGTTTTCCTGATCTGTGTGATTCAGCTGTATGGATAGAACTGAATGGGATGCTAATATCATTCTGGCCCATGAGTCTATGCATCTTATTTTATTTTTAGCCTCCTACTACATATACACTATTTCCAATTCCCAATGATTAAAATATAGTGTCATGGTAAGACTATATCTACACTACATTCTTATACTGGTTCTATGCTTGTTTAAATATCATTTTCCCCTACAAGTGATCCTGGGAATTGTAGTTTGATGAAGATGCTAAGCACTCTTCATTAGGGTTTCTTGTAGCATCATCAGATGAGCATTTTAACACATGCTTGTTACTGGCCACTCATGGGTGTTCATGAGTCCTTTTGATGACAATGTCCATCTCCCATGCATGTCCTGCTCCTTCTGGCCTTTTTTCTGTCACAAAATAGACCCCGGTAAATCCATTTTGCTTTGTTTTTAACTAAATGTGCCGCCATTTCCTGCTGTGTGCAGAAAAAGGGGCATGATAAAAACAGCAACTGAACGGTTCGTGGGACAGAAGAAGGGGGAATGCGACAGTAAGGAAACACGATTCCCACCTTGTCTGATGACGTTCTGGGTGCCCCACTCTTGGTCATGGAATCTTAAGGTTCACTGGAAAAGAAATGAAGTTGGTACCCCAGA
Source organism: Elgaria multicarinata webbii (assembly GCF_023053635.1). Lineage (NCBI taxonomy): Eukaryota > Metazoa > Chordata > Lepidosauria > Squamata > Anguidae > Elgaria > Elgaria multicarinata. Next base: position 66,205,180 of record NC_086171.1, read on the forward strand.
TACATACTAAAAAACCTTCAGCAGACCCTGCATAAAGAACTGTGTTGTAGTCTGAGATGTGGAACTGGAACAGAATTTGCATATAATCTAGTTTGACTCTGCATCTGCAGCCACTGTGTCAACACACCTCTTCCTACATATAAGGTCCTCATTAATCTATGGTTGTCAGTGGCTGACTCGCACATTTAACAGCTTGTGCATGTTGCTTGATGAGCAACATAACATATTAGGAGGGAGAGCACTGAATTTCACAGATCAGCTTCTGTGAGCAGAGAATTCTGCTTTCAGAGCACATCCTGCTCACAGAAGTTGATCTGTGAAATTGTGTGAATGAATTCCCTTCTCATATGTTAGGCTGCCCACAAGAGTACTGACATGAGCTATTAAATTGGCACCAAAGGGGGATTTCCTCCGAATGCAAATACCTGTTCAGAGGAGGGACCACAGTGGGGGAAGAAAGGATTAGCTTCCCTGTCCATCCTTGTTCTGATCCCATGAATTACCACCCCCTTCTTAAAAATTGATGCAATCTGCATTTTTAATGTGCACGTTAAATGACACATTTAGCATTGCGTCTAGTTAGACCCTAAGAAACTCTGAGAAGACAATGCGTGAATCTGCTCTACGTACAACCAGCATTCAATGTGTTTGTTTTATAGTCAGATGCATCAAACCTGAAATAAAATTACTTGAGTTGAGAAGGAAGTCAGTCACTGGTCAGGCAGAAAGGAACTGAAGCCCATCTCTCTAGAGTCTATGCTTACTGACCTAATCCCAGTCCATCCTCTTAGAACCATATAATGCTGCTCTTACAGTTAACTTTTCCAAAACTCTGCTTTATACTTAGCTACTAGCTTTTATTTTTAAGGCTCTCCAATCCCCACTTCCTTTCCTTCTCTCATCTCCCCTTATCTCCAAAGGTAAAAGGCACAACTGTTTGCTTTGAAGTTTGGTGGTCAATCATATTTAAGGGTTGTTTAACTCCTCACCAATTACTTGATTAATTCATCACACAGGTTAAAAATAAAAGTTATAGTGAGCTTTTATTGCATTATTTAAGGGTGTATAGGTTAGGGACGCGTGAGAAATTGATTTCCGCTCGCGAAACATGCGAGCATACGCCATTCGAAGCTGGGAAAAAAGCGAGTATGAGCATGTCTCCCATTGGATCACTGCTCAATTTGTGGAAGTTTCCTGTTTGAACACAGCAAGCAGCAAACACAAATGAAAATTAGGCATGAGACAAGCAGCTAGACAATGTTCAGAGAATCCTGGTGAACGTGAACACCACTCATCCCTAGTATAGGTGGCATTGGTATAATGTATGATCAACATACATTGGTTGATTTATTTATTTATTTATTACATTTCGATACCCAAGTGATGTATTTGCCCAGTAAAGCGCGGAATAGTTAATTGATCAGAAAGTTTTTAATATGTTGATGGCTCCTGGAAGGCACATACTGAAGGTTGAATGATACAATTCTGTTTATCATACGTGACAAGCGCTATCACCAATTGTTTCACAAGCTGCTCTGGGTATTAAATGGGTATTAAATGGCTAAATAAATAGATGGCAAGAAACAGCTAGCAGAAATCAGATATATCATAGCCTGAACATTTTTTTCATGTGTGAATATGAAATAGCTACTAAACAATCCAAAAGTATGTACTAACTCACACCTGCATATTTTATAGGAGAACTTTTTTTAAAAGACAAAATCTGAAAGGAAGAAAGAGAAATGATATCTTAAAATAGTAGGATATGAACTTCTGCTACTACCTTCTATGTAATAGCTTGATCCAAACAAGAGAGAGGTACTGTTATTGGTTGATTCATCTGCTCAGCTGAGAGTGTTTTAAACTGTTTTGGTGCAGGGTATACTTCCCCTGAAAGATCTGTTGTGCAGCTTGGGAATGCTTTTGATTCCATCGTTGTGACTTAAGGCACAGTGGCTAGGTGTGGCTTTTATCTGCTTAGCTTGATAAGCTGCGACCATAACTAGACAGAGATAGTTTGGCAATGGTTATCAACATGCTGGTAGCCTCCCGGTTAGGTTATTGCAGTGTGCTGTATGTGGGGCTACTTTAGAAGACTTGGAAACTTAGTTTAGCATTGAGCTGTTAGGCTACTCTGACACTGGTCAACGTGATCATGTGATCCAGTGCTTTATCAGCTGCATATGTACCTGCTTGGACCCTTTTGGTCATCTTCTGAGGCCCTCTTCCAGGTGCCCCTGCTGAAGGACATTAGGCAGATGGTGGTGGTGCCTCATTTATGGAATGCTGATGCCAAGACCAGGCATTTTAGAGTTTAGTTTTGTAGACTTTATGTCTGTGCAGTTTGTTATATTGTTTCATATTTTAGTCTTTTAGGTTTCATGTTTTTATACTCTATTTTATTCTTTTAGTTCTCATGAACTGCCCAGAGAACTTCTGTTATTGGCTGGATGAAAATATAATAAGTATTTGCTGGGCTTGTTAAAAAGATCATCTTAATCTTATTATGTTAAATTGTTATGAAATTGAATTATGCCAACTAGTTGTTTCATAGCAATAAAGTGGAAATTAGCCCTAGTACACTGGTTACATAAATAATGGGAAAGCTAAAGCAAGATCCAGCCAAGGTACACACTTTTAAATTTCATTATTCCAGTGAGAGAGTTAGGCTGCAATCCTTGAAAGTAGTCCCATTGAACTCAATGAGACATACTTCTGATTAGACATGTATAGAATTGCACTATTAATCCGTTGTTTAAAACTCCCCCATTGTAATTAATGGGAATAAAAGTGTCTAAGGCTGCAATAACTTATAAAATGATTGTGAGAGATTGCATGTTCTAAAACAGTTTCTGGAAGAACTTGGGAGCCATTTATTTTGTTGTGGAACAAAACATGTAAAGGGCCTGATACCTCAAAGCATATATTATCATATGTAGTGGGAAAAGTTGCTGTTGCTGCACTTCTCTCCCAGGTCTTATTTATCCCTCTCTTCTCCATCTGCTACATGTCAAAACCACAGTCCTGCAGCTCCAACAGAAAAGTGAGATGAGTAAGTAATAGGACCATGGGAAGGAACAAGACATGTATATCAGCTAGCTCTCCTGTTGCATATTCATTGTTAAACGTAGGATAGATGAAACCTGGCAGCCCTAAGCATAAAGGGAGCCATGAGCAACAGGAAATTTAACTCACTTGGTATTAGTTCCCAGACGTTCACCTGCCCCATAGCATGCCACATGGATCACCCTTTCATTGACCCTGTTCAGACGACATGCTAAGCCATGGTGGTTAAGCATTTGAGCTAAACTGAACAAAGTCAATACGGCTTAGTGTGTCATGTGAACCATTCCTAGCCATGGTGGCAACATAACCATGGTTTAAACATGCTCACTATTTACCGCAAAAGGGTTAGCAGCCTAACCATGGTTTAGTGTGTTGTCTGAACAGGCCCAACAGAAAAGTATTTGAAAGCCACCTTAACTCTCAGTCACTGATAGGCAAGGCGTGAACTAAGATGTCAGAACAGGAACCCTAGAAGGACCTTTTCTTACAGCTTATACAGTAACATTTGTAGGGTAAAATCATGTTTCCATGATCTGCAGGAAGGGTAATACTACCAAACTGGGCCAAAAGAGTAGAATAATCACCAAAGTTGCTGTGGTAGTCATACAGATTGGCTATTAAAAAAAGAAGAATGCCCAGCTACCTGGAAATACAGCACCCTCAGCACAGAGTAGGAGTAAAATCACAGTGTAACATATTACAGAGAAATATGACAAGAATCACTCTGAGAATGTTTGTAGCTCTATTTGCAGCCCAACATTGTCATTAATTTCAAATCAACCAAAGAAAGTAAAATGCCTCACTCAGGTATGTGTAACAAAGTCAGTTTCATTTAATTTTCTGTCTGAAGACATGACAGCACCTGTACATTTTTAGTTATAATTGTTGTTATCCTTCAGAGCCTTTTGAAATAAATGCAATCATCCTTCTGTATTACTGGCTTCTCCGTGACAATCTTTCTAAGTTGCACTGTTCTAAACCAATATCTTTCGGACAGCCCCTGAATAATGTAAGAAGATAAAACCCACATGAAAAATCAAGAATTCAGAAATGAAATTTAACCTGTCCAATTTTAACTTAGTTGATTTTTATTCCCTTAATATTCTTCAAACCAAAGCTGCTTTGTTCCCCTAGTTCATAAAGACTGTTCACCTTGGAGGCTATTATTTCCTTGAATTTAATTCCAAGTCAATATTTAAGTTAAAGCAAGAGACAAAAAACAAAACAAAACGAAAAACAACCCACCCCAAAAGGCAGCATGCTTTTACAACAGTAGCTATGAAAAGTGATGCTATGTATCTGAAGTACGCCATTTTAAGTCCCCTTGTTCTAAAGTAGGGTTCTGCAACTGCAGTGCTGTGGACCACTTTTGGCCCATGAGGAATACTAGTCCCTGAGTTGCCAGCCTAGATGCAGAGGGGGTGTATGAAGAAGGCAGAGGCTGTGGCAATAGGAGTGGCTAGTAATTGGGGGTTGGAGTGGAGGGCTGACCCACCTCTCTCCAACCCTTCCTCAAAACATAAAATGAGTGGCTGACCAAGGTTCAAAGAAAGTAACAACAACAACAACGCTAGGTGCAATCATACAGAAAGGTTGATGCCATGACTAAAGACTATATTTGGTTGTTTTTCAGTTATGATTTACTGTTAGTTTTACCCTACCCTGTGCCTGCTTACCCTACCCTGTACCTGTTTGCATTCTCTTCCCCTCCTTATTGTTTTACTATGATTTTATTAGATTGTAAGCCTATGCGGCAGGGTCTTGCTATTTACTGTTTTACTCTGTACAGCACCATGTACACTGATGGTGCTATATAAATAAATAAATAATAATAATAATAATAATAATAATAATAATAATAATAATAAAAAAGGAAGAAAGAAAAAAGAAAGAAAGAAAGAAAAGTAACTGCACAGCAAATAGATGGCTAGTTAACAAGCATTTTAGTACTTGTCTTGTACAGTACGGACTTGACTCTGCTGGTACGCCAACAGCATTGAGACAATAAAATGTGACAGCAACTCCTTTGGATCTATTTTTGCATCAATAATCTACATATTAAAGAGTCCCTAAGCTATCGCTAACACAATAGACTGCTCACTTAGCCTAAGTAGCCATTGACACAATATATTATTGTTGTACTTCTGAAAGAACCTTGTGCTATTGAGGGAAAAGATTTATAAACTAGAGCCCTGTGTGCTATGGGCTAAATGGCAAAGGACATTTGTAAATTGCAAATTTTCTGAGCCCAGCAACCCTTTTACAACACGTTCCTATGATGTCAGCATCGGGGATACCCTATGCTTAAAAAAAATAAATCTTTGATGAAAGGCCATAGCTTAGTAGTAGAGCACATCTTTTGCATGCAGAGGGGCAGTGGGGGCTGGGGCTCTGATTTTGGTGGGGCTGTGAAAATTCTGTGAAACGATTCAGTCAAAACCAGCCAGAATGCTAAAGGAGCTGTCCCAGGTGCTGAACCCTATCCCCAAAATAGGTTCAGCACCTTGGATACTTCTAGTAGAGTTCTGCATGGATCTGACTAAAACCCAGAATAGATTCACAGCCTCACCAAAATTAGAGCCACCAGCCTCCACTGGAGAGGGGCCCAGTCCTTCGTACCTCCAGAGGGGTCTGGAAAAGATTCCTGTCTTAAAATCTGGAGAGCCATTACTAGTTAGTGTACAGACAATACTGAGCTAGATGGACCAGTGGTTGGACTTTGCATATGATAGTTTCCTATCTTCTTAACTGTTTGCTTAAGGAGGAGCTTCCAATCAGTTTCTGACTGAAAATTGGGGACAACCAAAGCATTGAGAAAATACAGTATATTGCCCAGTTCACATGTAATGCGTACCCATGGGTTGTTTAAACTATGGGTAATTGGGACTGGGGGAGCAAGTGAGTGTGCTGCCTCCTGACTGCTCGCCACTTCCACTGTCTCCACTTTGTTTCTGTGACATCCAAACCTGGGATGTCCTGAGGGAGAAACAACCCAGAGTTTTAACTTAACAACAAACCATGGCTTCAAATTCTGGGTTGCTTCTGCCTCAACAACCTAGAGTTTTAACTTAACAACAAACCATGGGTTAAAACCCTGGGCTGTTTCTCCCCCTCAACAACCCAGAGTGAGGAGTTCAGATGTCACAGAGCACAACCCAGGAATGGGATGTTTTATCTCAGTAGCTCCCCCACCCAAAGAATTCTTGAAACTGTACTTTGATTGGGGTGTTGGAACAAAGGTTTTCTATGACAGACATCAATTCCGGCCCCCCTTCAAGAGTTACATGGGCGCAGGGAATGGCTCATCAGCTCATTTAAGGTTGCGATCCCATGCATGCTTATTTGGGAATAAGTCCCATTGTGATCCTCAGGACCTATGAATAAACATGCATAGGATGTCTGCAGTAACACCCTGAATGAATCCGAGGTAACCATGAACTTCCCCAAATATGTCAGCGGATTAATTAAGCATTAGCCCTCCCACTTCAAAAGCTGTGGGGAATGCCTTTATAGCTATGCCAATGGTTCATTGCATGTACACTGTTGATTAGGTGGCTACTAGGAGGAGGGCTTTCTCCGCTGTAATTTTAACACTTAATTTTAACTTAAATTTAAACTTTACTGTTTTAACTCTGTATTTTAATCTTATATCAATTTTTGCTGCGTGGTTTTATCCTGGTTGTGCTTTTTATACTGTATTTTGTATTTGTGTTTTTAACCTGTTGGTTGTTTTATTATGGTTTTAATTTTTAAGCTGCCCAGAGAGCTTCGGCTATTGGGTGGTATAAAAATGTAATAAATAAATAAATAAATAATGTTGGCCTCATGTGCTAGAAAAAAAAAGAAAGGCATTTACCCTTCAGTGAAAAGCGGTCTAGGAATTCCCACTGTTTGGTTTTGCTTTTTCTCCTTATTGCTTATGTAAAAAGCTGCTGGTTTGGTGCAGCATGCATATAAAAGATTGATTTAAATTAGCTGACAGTAATCAGCATGTACATGCAGCCCCTGCAGGGTTCATTTTATTTTCCCTGCAGTGAGTGGATCATTGCCTACCTGAACAGCGAAATTGACTCTCACTTGCTACCAAGTGGGTGCATTCATACCAGCTGTTTTCCACACAAACTGCTGCTCTGACGCCTAGGCTTGCAGGCTGTACTGTATACCTAGTCTTGAATGTTACCATAACCCTGGGGGTTGTTGTTGTTACTTGCTTTTGATGTGTGACCTTTATTCCCTCTTCAAGCAGGCACCAATGGTAGCGTGGCCCCATATACCTGGGGCAGGCAAACAAGGGCTGAAACACCTTGCAATTAATCTGGTCTTTGGTGCTTAGAGTTGGTGTGAAATGGGTGACAACGATTGGTTTGTTATGAAGAAGAATGGTTTCCTTTCTCCCTACTTGCATTTTGATAACAGTGCAAATGGCGTGAGCAGCAGGAGGTGGAATGTGGCAACCACTTTATTTATTTATTTATTTATTTATAGTATTTTTATCCTGCACCTCAGCCCAAAAGTCTCCTGGAGTGGCTTACAATCAATGAGTAAAGAAGACAGTCCGTGCCCTCAGGCTTACATTCTAAGAATGACATGACATGCAAGGAAAAGGGGATGGGGAGGGAAGAGGAGAAAAAAGAAATTAAGGAGACTGTTTAGCATGGCAGAAGACAGCTTAAAAAAACAAAACCCTTTCCTCCACTCTTGGATCAAATTCCCACTTAGCCATGAAGTTCACCGAGGGCCCTCAGGACTATCACTCTCTCTCAGGGCAACTCACTTCCCGAGTTTATTGTGGAGATGGGGTGATGGATCCCCATATCTGACTCTGCTCCTTGGAGGAAGGACAGGATTAATATGAAATTAATAAATAAAAGAAGGGGGCATACTCTCTCTGGCCCCATTACTGAGCAGACAGCTTTTGAGTGGCATCTCATCAGGCTTCTCTAAACGAGTGATTTATAGCACATACTGGCCTTTGCTAGACCTAAGGTCTATCCTGGGATTGTCCCGGGGTCATCCCTGTTCATGTAAATGACACACAGGGGATCCTGGGAGCAGGCAGGGACGACCCCAGGACGATTCCGGGATAAACTTTAGGTCTAGCTAAGGCCACTGTGTGCAGCCGACGTTGCGCTACAAAACACCCACAGTAGGGTGCTGTCCCATTCAATAGTATGAGGAGGGGAAGTTTTCAATTACAGACTACGAGGTCACCCCTCTCCTCCCATGTAATTCAGCTCATTACAATTGCGCAAGAGAAGCAGGAAGCAAAGTGCTGGTAAGCAAGCGTGATTTCCTTTTCATTTAAAGAAGCCCAATATATTTCCCTCCTGCTATTCCACATCCCACCAACAAAACTGATCTTACTTTTTACCTACCCATCCCCAAGTTGTTGAATGCTATGTTAATGGGCAGTTTGTGTCAACAGCCTCTTATGAGGCTGATAGGGAGTGTGCATTTAGTTGCTCAAAAGTGCTTATAGACCACCTAGAGGACAAAAGAGCCCTCTCCAGGTGACTTCCTAAAACATCAATAATACATCATTAAAATCCCATTGAGAACATAATAACCAATTAAAGTCAATCACCCGCTTGAAGCAATTTCCCTCAGTCAGCCCCAGGAAAAACTTACAGCAGCGCTCCTCAACCTGGTTCCCTGGTGACTGGGGATTATGGGAGTTGTAGTCCAACACATCTGGAGGGTTCCAGGTTGGAGAAGTCTGGACTAGGTGATATTGTTGTGGCTCGTTATGTAGAGTGGAGCATGATCCAGTGCATTTCTTCTTTTTCCCCTGTTGCTAAATTTATTTTATTACTGTTTTTAAACAATTGTTGTAAGCTGCCTTGAGAATCCCATTTTGGGGGGCAGAAAGGTGGGGTATAAACATGGTAAAGTATCACATCAATGTAGCAGAAATCCTCTCTCTTTCAGTGCATACCTGTTGCTTACGCGCTCCTAAACTCCATTCAACCTGGCCTTCTCTAGGGACTAGAAGCCTATTTGCAATCAATCAATCAATCAATCAATCAATCTTACATCAGAGGTCCTGAACAGCACTTTTTTTTTTTACCCTGAAGCTTTGGCAAAAGGGCACCTTTGCACAAATGTTGAAATCATATTTTGAAATGCAATAAAATAAGAGTCAACGTGGAAACAGAAATTGCAGGACAATACTTGAATGAAAAGCGATGCGGACAGTTCCTGAAACAAAATGAACAGGTAAGAGGGAATGCAAACTTTGGAAGAGATGGAGTCCTACCTGGAGTGGATTTGGTGATGTGAGAGGTGAAGGAAGGCCGTGTCCTGGTGACTGGTTGGGCTTTTGAGGGGAGCTTGAAGATTGTGGAGCTGGTGGTGGCTGATTCTGGCTCTGGGACGGTGGTGGTGGTGGTGGTGGAGGAGGAGGAGGCTGTGGTTGTGGCTGCGGTTGTGGCTGCTGCCCCTGTGGTTGCTGCTGCTGAGGCTGTTGTGGCTGCTGCTGAGCTTGATGCTGTGGCTGACTGGCTTGCCCCTGCGGTTGCTGGCTAGTTTGGCCCTGCTGTTGTTGTTGCTGCTGTTGCTGTTGCTGTTGTTGCTGTTGGTGCTGGAGCTGCTGAAGATGCTGAAGCTGCTGAAGCTGGGAATTCAGGGATGAGGTAGCTGCAAGCAGAGGAAGCCAAGTTAGAGGTACAAAGGATGCATCACGTCAATGGCAAAACACATGCCCAGGCTCCGGATCTCAGCTGGAAGCACAGAAAGAGAATTCAGAATTCAGCCATTTCTACTCCTGGTTCATAACTAGAGAAAAGATTGAAAATGCCAGTGGAGTAGAGTAGAACCCCACCATAAATGCCATCACTGTGGCCGTGCACAGCCCTCTGCTAGGCTGCAAAGTTTGAAGGCACTTCCAGATGAGTGGCTGAGATCACTCCCATGCCCTGCCTCATTCACAGAATTTTACAGGGCATCCAGACAACATTGTCTTCCACGTCTTACCCTCTTGTATTTTCCTACTGTTACTTCCATCTTTTCCCTTACCGTTAAGGTGAAAAAGATGGAATAGTGGCCTGGCACTTTCTGATTGGTAGCTCTTGGAGTCCTCTGCCTGGAAAAACTGATAGTGACAGTGAATTTCACAGCCAGTTCACTCTTCTCGCAGTCTAACTTGCATAGGTAGGGAAATAATTTTAATGTAGACAGGGAAGACACTGTTTAACAAGCCTGCTGAAGAAAAATGGGGTCTGGATGTCATGGGAACCAAGAAAGTGAGAGTGCAGTGATACAATACACTGTAAGGCAAGCCTGCATAACTAGTGACTTGCCAAGCCTAAGAGAACCCAACACTCATGCTTGGCAGTTCTCCAGGGCTCAAAAAAACCTGGGTCTGCTGCCTGCATGGGACTGAAAAAACAGGCAGGGAAGGTGTCAAGCACTCACGAAACCAAAATACATGGTTGGTGGGCTGTAATTTGCTAGGTGGGCCAGAAGTCATGAAGCCCTCCTGTAAGTAGACTGTGTCTAACCATATTTTCACTCTTCTTTCTGAAGAAAGAATGTTATGCTTTAAATTGTGTGATGAGGAATTTTCCAGCAATCAGTGTAGTCCACCAGATAGTGAACTAAAGCTAGGTTTAAATCCAGCTTCCTTTTGACTTCATACAAGAGCTCTGGACAAGTTTATGTCTCAGCTCCAGCTTCCCATTCGTAAAATGGTAACACCGGCACCTCACAACTTGCACACAATATGGTGATGGGGTAACTGTAATACACTTTAAGTCTTAAAAGAAAAATATAAATGACAGCCACAAGCCAAGAAAGAAATTCCTATGGGTCTCATTGTGCAAATAGATAAGAAGAAAACAGCCTAAATTTGTTACAGCTGTTTTATGGCTACAGAGCTCTTGTGTGCTGTTGAAGGATATTAAAAGGAATAAAATAAGATTCAGTGCTAAAGTGCAAAGTTGCCTGAAGGTCCGAAATGATTATACATGGGAACATATGCACAGTGCCAAAGAAATTAAGATGCACATCAGAATAAAACAGATTAAGACAAGGGCTTCAGCACAGAGCCAGAGCCCAGGAGATTTGCAAAGCAAGTGTTGTATTAACTCTGGGCTCAATCTAGCCAAATGCAAGGATTTTAAGTCCCACTGATTTAAATGGGAGAAAGTTAAGCACATATTTAAGTCTTCCATTGCAGTTGGTCCAGATTATATCTTGTTAACTTTAACTGTGGGGATGGGCTCCACCGTAATTAAAATAGTACCCAGAAATAGTATCTGCTTGTAATTAATCACGCTGCTGCCCAATTTTACTGTTTTTTTTCTATTGTTATTTTAGTTGTAGTTGTCTTTAATAGTGTATTTTAAAGAGTGGTTTTTAATATTATTACCATATATAGAAACCACAGAGATTTTATTAAATGAATGCCCCAATCCAGAATTTTAGACATGGGAAAAATAAGGCCTGGGAGATGGAAGCAAGATATTGGATCTTGCTACACTGGAATGCAGACTATGCTACATGGGCTTTCAGATGCTCCCTATGCTAGCCTGCTGTCTTTGGGTGCACTGGGAGACACTGTCCCATCACAAGTGGGTTTTGTGTGTGTGTGTGTGTGTGTGTTTTAATTTTTAAACATTTTTTATTATGAATATCAACAAACAAAACAAAATATATCGCGAAAACGGGAGGGAAAAACACACACCTTACATTGTGTATATAGAATTATCATTATTTTCACCATATGAACCGTTCAAAAAAAAGGGGGGGAGAGTTATACAAAGGTTTCAAGAAAAGCAGACCAAATATCCGTATATTTATCCACTTGCAAGTTGAGTCTATATACAGTAACACTCGTTCAAAAGTAGATAATGTTATTAGGTCCTCGATCTATTGCATTATGGGAGGTGTGAATTTGTCCTTCCAATGTGATAATATAAGTCCTTTGGCTGTCATAAGGGGTCCGAAGATCCATCTGCACTGACCATGTGTTAACTTCCAAGAAGCTGGTATGTAATTTAGGAGAAGATGTACATTATTCCATATTATAGATTGTTTCAGTACAAAGTTCATCCTTATTATAACCTCCTCCCAAAAGGGGGCAACTACTGGGCACTGACAAAACATATGAGTTAAAGAAGCGTTAGATGCATTACATCTCCAACAGTTATGCAAGTTAGACAAACTCTTATTGAAAAGGCGTAGTGGAGTCCAATAGACCCGAAACATTTTTTTTTGCTGAATAAGGTGAACCTAAGATCCAGCTTCAGATACAGATGCTAGAGCAACCATCCATTGGTAGGTAAGATAAGACACTCCAAATCTCTATTCCAATCTAGTCTTAAACTATGAGTATCGTATTTACTTGCTGCCATTAAATACTTATATACATGGGATGTGGATCTACGTGTCAGTTCAGCTGTTGAAAGTGTTTCTAACAATGCTGGAGGCTCTGAAGCTGTAAAAGCAGCTGGGCCAAACTTAGATTCCAGCAAATAAAGCCAGACTGCTCACTTGAGGGAATGGTATTAAAGGCAAAACTGAAGTACTTTGGCCACATAATGAGAAGACAGGATACCCTGGAGAAGAGGCTGATGCTAGGGAAAGTGGAAGGCAAAAGGAAGAGGGGCCGACCAAGGGCAAGATGGATGGATGATATTCTGGAGGTGACAGACTTGACCTTGGGGGAGCTGGGGGTGGCAACGGCCGACAGAAAGCTCTGGCGTGGGCTGGTCCATGAAGTAACGAAGAGTCAGAAATGACTGAACGAATAAACAACAACAACATAGCAGGTAAATTATATTTAACACACAAATCTGAAAAGGTGTTGAAGAAAGATTCAACTGCCAGCTTACGTACATGGAATGGGACGGGGTGCCATCTTGTTCTTTGCCTTGGGCAGCAAAATGACTTGGGGCGACTCTCCTGGCTCCCCCTCGGACACAACAATCAAGAAATCAGAAATCACAACCCCATGGGCAAAGATCAAGCATGCTTGACAAGACTGAACCACTGAGTCCTATTATCCTGATCTTCATAAATGAGCAGAAATTTGAACCTAGGGTTCTGTACTCCAATTTCAGCACTATCCACTAAATCACATTGGTTCTCAGGGACAGCTTACCATTAGGCAGAGTGAGGCAGTTGCCTCAAGCAGCAGTTGCTGCGAGGCGGCAGCAAGGTGTTTGAGGAGAAAGCTATATGCCATGCAGCCTGTCCTGTCTCCATTAAGCTAGTCTGCTGCCTTCAGGTGAAGTGGAGGGTGCTGTCTCATAGCTAGTGCTGAAGCTGTTGGTTCTCCTGTGCAAAGGTGAAACGTATTGATGAAGGAGTCAGTACTGGCATACTCTTGTCAATTGACAAGCAAAGATAATGGAGCCATGCTGGATGAGGACAGTGGATCTCTGCGAGTGGCAAATGTTAGACAGCTACGTAAAAAATGAGGGATATAAGCAAGCTTGAGGAGCTCTGCATGATCTCATTGCAATCTATAATGAGAAACGAACTCCATTGTTTGTACCATCTATAGTTTGTGGGAGGCATTGTGATTGAATAACTTGACAACAGCATAGTGAATTAGGTTCAGAGATCTGAATCAAGCATATATTCATATTGCCAAAATTCTATAAAAGATGTGCATGAAATGAAAATATTCACATTTTGTGTAAATGTGTACTACACCAAGATGCCAAATGAAGGTATGTCTAAATCATGTTCCGGTCAAGAACCAGAGATATTTCATAGTCATGAAGTCAAAGACATCAATCCAAGCTCTGGTCATAGGTAGATGCAGAAGTAGATAAAATTGGATGGAGACAGACAAAGGTAAGTTAATGAGGTTGAATATTCATGGAAGAAAATAGGGACAATAGTGAATGATTCACTCCAAGATTGCCTATTTATTTATTTATTTATTTATTTATTACATTTCTAAAATGCTCAATAGCTGAAGCATTCTTGGTGGTTTTGTGGAACCATGCCCTGACCCAAGGAGTTGTATAGAGAACAGGCTGCTATGAAAAGATTGGGCTTGTTGAACCAGTCAGGGAGTCTGCTGTGTTATGAAGCATTTTTAATATCATAAGGAACCTAGCCTTGGTGATGATCACATTGAAGAAATTTCTTTTGAACCCAATAGAAATAGGATGTGGATCCATTGTTTAGGGCAGTTTTCCCCAACCTGGTGCTCCCTTCCCCCGTGTTTTGGACTGCAATTCCCAACTTTCCTGGCCATTAGCTATACTGTCTGGGGCTGATGGGAGTTGAACTCCAAAACATCTGGAGGGTACCAGATTGAGGAAGGCTGGTCTATGGTATGTAAAATGTTACTACAAAAATAATTTCAAACAAGTAAGAATAATACTATCTTTATATTTAGGAGAATCCCTATCCTAGGACCATACCTGTTCTCAGTGAGGTCTCTGTAGCTTAGATAAATTCAGATTTGCCAATGTAGCAGTAGTTCAGAGGCATTATACCTTTGATTACTAGATGCTGGAATTAAAAAATAGGGACAGCCATCATTTTCATGGAGCCCATAAGGGGAATCTGATTGTCATTTTAGAGACAAACACTGGAGTAGATGGACACCATGGTCTGATCTAGGAAGGCAATTCTTAATTTATCCATGATTCAGAATACAGTCAAAATTAAGAGTTCTGTGAGCTCAGTTTGCATCCTAAATGACTTCACATTAGCTCATTTGCTTCATTTTGTCTGATTACTGCATCGTACTTGTGACGGTGGGCGCATAAGGAAAAAGATACTTTGGGCATCTGAAGCAACCCTGTTCCACATCTTTTATTGTGTTACTTTTCCCTACAGCCTTTTATTTCCATAATTGTGCAGATGTTACACAATTGTGCCTTAATGCGAAATAATGCAATGTACAATGGACTAAAAAGGAGAAAATCATACATTAAGGCTATTCATATTTGACTGAGCGGAGAATTTGGATCTCGATGTTTTGAGAAGACTAATCCTTTTTTCCACTCACCCCCCCACCCCGCCCCAAGTAACAGAGAATGGATTTATATATTGCCTCAAACTGAAAAGTGTAACTAACTTAAGCATCTGGGCCTGTACTACGATTGACATGGCCTGCTTTTCTTATCTTGCTTATCTTTTAATGAGCTAGGCTCCTTTTCTTTTCTTTGAAGTAGATTTCTGCGGACTGAATGCACACAATGAATAAGCTAATGTAAGACTGCTTTTACACTGCTTCCCATTATGTAATGAGAGGTGTAGGCTGCTAGCAAATGGCTGTGTGCCCCCCTTCATGCTCAAATTTCTTTTTTTGAGGACTGCAATGAAAGTTGCTGTTTTTATATGACAGTGTCCAACAAACAGGAAGAAAATGGGGGTGGGGAATGGAACTTGATGGCTCAACCGATTACTAATGGAATATAGAGCATATTACTTCTAAATCAGTGGTTCAAATCCAGACTAGGTCAATACAAGTGACAAAAGTCATGGCATTCTGATGGCTGCAGAGTGCCCTATATTCTGAATTGGCTACATATGCCTGCATAGAGGCCCCACTACCTGAAAGAAGCAAATAGCCTCTGGCTACTGATTGGGATTTCAGGGCAGAAGAATAAAGAAATAGACATATGGACAATCGCCAAATGATACTGGACAATGTGGACTGATCACAGACATCTCCTGCATTCCTCAGCATAAACACTGTTATTGCCTGGGAAATTGTGTATATCCTCCAAATGTAGAATATGTACACTGACCAACTACTATGTATACTTCCCAGATTACTTTGACTACATGCATGTTCTCCAGCATCACTGGGACCCAGCCATGTGCGAATCCAGGTCATGCTGCCACTTCTTGCACATTCTCCACACCTTCGTAAGTGCACCAATTTCTCCGCCCCCCCCCCCCGCCCCAAATCCACCAGGGGAGCCACACACCTCTGCTGTCAAAACCACTGGGCTGCCAAACTACATTTTCCATTTCAAGCAATGCTTTTGTTTTCCATTTCCAACAAGTGGAGAGAACGTACTTGTTTTAATACAAACTTGTGTTCTTGGAAGCCCCTTGTTTTAAATGGAAAATGCAGCGAGCTTTTCACCACCAAAATTTGGTGGCAATCGACAGTGGAGCAACAATTTTGGGTCTGAGCGTTGCCTACCCCCGTTATTGCACCTACATTCTCCCGCTGGTTTTTCTTTGGTTTTATGTGCTGTAGTGTTTTTATTCTTTGCTACTGGCTTTATCCTGGCTTTATCCTGTATTATGTGCTGATTTTCATCATTGTTTTATTGTTCATATTTTATGTTTTAAAAGTATTGTACACAGAGGGAGAGAATAGTCTCAGGATGCAGAAAACAATTCTATTGATGGAAAGCCCAACGCGTTTCTGCCTCTTTCTTTATTATTAGGCCTTCTTCAAAGGACTGTAACAATACATATGTGGAACAAGAATAAGACAACACATAAATAAAATATTTTTTAACAAACAGAAGAGCACATTGCAAGCAAGGCCTGTGCATCCATTTAAACATTAAATATATTTTTATATTATTTATACTGTTTTCTGCATCCTGAACCTATTCTCTCCCTCTGTGTTCATCTTGGATGCTCACCCTTGCACCTAATGTATTGTACCTGATTCAGAGAACTTGGATAATTTGGTAGTTTAAAAGTGCAGTCAATCAATAAACCTACTAGTGCTTTCAGAAACACCATCTTATTTATTGACTTGGCCATGAACCCCACCCATAGGTTCTTTGAATGGGTACTGATAGAGGCTTTCTTGGGGATGAGAACTTCCAGCCTACACCCAATTTCCAGGTCACACCAAGCCCTTTGTCAGAGCCAAGATCTACTGGGCCATGTGCTCTAGAGCTTTATCAGACAGGAGGAAAATCACTGTTCTCTACCATGGCTTCTGTCACACAGTACTTCCTTTTCCTCAAGAAGGAGAAAGAGGAAGTAAACAACGACCATGTGGCCCATTCAATGGGCATTTTTAGCGTGCCCCTTCTCCTGCACACAGCAGGAGGTCATAGCAAATTCTGTTTCTAAAAATAAATCGGGCTTAGGCCAGAAAGAGCGGGAGATGCATGGGAGGTGGAAATAGGACCTGTGAAAATCCATGAGTGCCCAGTAATGAGCGTGTTATAAAATGCTCATCTAATGATCCCCTATGTTCCCAGACCTGCCTGCTTTCTCTTCTGGCCTGCTTCACAGTACCCAACTCCTTTTTCTTGGCTGCCTTGGATTGGCTATGACCTTGGTTACTCCTGACCTTAGTTCTGGTAGATCTTTGTGCTCCTTGCCTTGTTCAGTTCCTAAACCTGACTTTCTGTTGTCTGTGTTCTGCCTACTTCTGCTGGCTCCCATTCCACAACTCCCCAGAACCCTCTACATTGTGCACACTGCCTACCCAGTCAGGGCACTAACGTTGCAAGCATTTTTATGGGGTTTCCAGCTGACAGTTCCCATACAGCCTACTAAATGAGAGGTGCTCACAGGCCTAATCTACACCAAGCAGGATATTGCATTATGAAAGCGGTATATAAAAGGCAGGAGCCACACTACTGCTTTATAGTGGTATTGAAGTGCACTGACAACTGTTGGGCCCATAAGACACATACCATATACTGCTTTCATACCGTTATATCCTGCTTGGTGTGGCTCCTGCCTCTTATATACCGCTTTCATAGTGCAATATCCTGTTTGGTGTAGATTTGGCCCGAGAGGCAAGTGCTGTGACAAAATTATTTCCCCCAGCAGCTGCCTAAATCCACCTTGTAGCAAAGCTGACCCTGTTTCCGTTGGAACAAGTCACAGCGTTCAGTTCCTGCTCTTTATCATGAGCCTGTGGTGCCTTAATATTGTGAAGGATGGAGACATTCACCTGAAAAATGATTGATTCTGTTACTTTCCTCTATCTATCAGACTCTGTAATGTAAAACACCAGAATCATTCCTTTTAAATGTTCTAGTTAGGAAGATCAAAAAAAGAGCAGCACAAATATATTTGAAGCTGCTCCCACTTGAAGGTAACTTAATTGTTTTTCCCCTCTCTTTGTTTATGACAGTATTTTTGATTCAGGTTCCCTGTGTGCACTGTAAAAACTGTACTAACTTATTTTAAATGTCCAAATGCAAGGAAACTGCTGAAAAAATTAGATTTTAATGTACTATTTCCTTCCTCAGTGCAAATGGGAATTAAAGCACCATATTGTATAGAAATCTGTAACATCATTCTCTAGATTGCTTTGACTCATAAAAAACACACAGAGAGAAACGTTGCTTTTTTCATAAAGTGAAAAAAACTATCCCCGCACTTTTTATTTATTTCATTTTATCTCACACTTGTAGCAGGGAACAGTTTACGAAAAGAGAATACACAATTTAAATCTGTGTGTGTGCGCGCACGTGTAGACATACAAACATGTTATACAGAAATTAAAATTATACCCCATAGTCTTGAACTAGCTCCGGGCACATGCAACAACGTATGGCCCTTGGTAGGCGTGCTCAACAAAAGATGCATGTAGCCAATTCAGTGGGATCCAGCAGAGCATCACAATTTGGATGTGAATAGAATATGTATTGAGATGCACCTTCTCCTGCATGTTTTATAGTTCAAACTGGGGTGAAGAGTGGTGCACCAACAGGTACAACACGATTTATTAATGGAATTTCTCTCCAGCTGCATTACCACAATATTCTTGCCAAGTTAGACTTCTACTTTGTGTGTCTCTTCCCCGCCAGAGAAGGTGGTGTCTCATATTAGATACACAATTCAATCAAGAGAGAGAAATACTGGGAAAACTTTGAGCCATCCACCTGCCAATTTACTTTATTGTAAATAAACCAAAGAAATTGAAATAATCTAATATTCTTCCCTTGCTTAACCATGGCTCCTCTGTTGTTCCCATCTGTCTTTTTAAGGCAGTATTCAGTGGGCCCCTCCACCTCCACTAGTTCTGTTGTGTTTGTAGGAGTGACCACTTGCACCATGGGCCTTTTGCATTTCTAAAAATAACCCTGGAAATGAGTGGAAATGTTCATTTCTGGATCAGAGCAGATCAGTGCTCCATGTTGCTCCTCCCTTCCGAGAGTTCTACTGACCTGGCCCATTTTGGAAATAAGCATTTCTGCTCATTCAGGGTTATTTTTACAAGTCCAAAAGACCCACAGCACGAGTGGTTGCTCCTGTGAGTGAATGGGCACAATAGGACATTACCCTTAGATTGTAGGCCCCTCAAGGTAGTGACCTGTCATACCTGTTGTTTGTAAAGAACACAGATGGAATTATATACATAAACTGTTGTTGTTGTTGTTGTTATTCCATGATTATAAAAGTAGTCAAAAGAGCCTATCTTCATAGGCCAGTTATGGTTTGTTTTCATTCAGTACCATGCCATGCATAACTCTTCAGGAGTTGCTCCCCCCCCCATCCCCTTGCTGCCCAGTTTCTTCAAGAATATTTAGTATATGGTTTGGGCATATTTAATGTTTGATTGATCACTGTATTGATCGCCCCCAGATATACGCACACACACCAGCTCAAATTGACTAATGACCCTGGTGTGTTTGTTTTGCTCTGCTCTCCCTTGATTGCATGATTTGGCTTACTTGCTTGAATAAGCAAGAATTAGACCGGGTTTAAGTGTGACACCCCGAATGCTTAAAACATACCCATGTAGAATCTCACACACTTAGAGTCACCTCCAGAACAACACACTGGCTTCTATGAATGCTGCATTAGTATGCCAGCAATCATGGAATGCCATAAACTTAGTACACCTTGATTTCAGCAAATCATTTGAACCATATCTTTGTTGACAAAACGATAAAAAAAATGACTGCTAGTACTGTTAGTAGATCAACAACTGGTTGAAGAATGGTACTCAATGAGTGGTCAATAATGGCCTTACATTCTCCTGGAGAGGTCTTGAATGGTGTGCGACGGGGCTGTGTCCTAGGCCCTGTGCTATTGAACATTGTTATAAATGATCTGGATGAAAATTTGCTTATCAAATTTTGCAGATGACACAAAATTAGGAGGGATACCAGGACAGTAGACAGGATCAAGCTTCAAAAAGATCTTGATAGACAAGCTGGAACACTGGGCTAAAACTAACAAGATGAAGTTCTAAAAAGATCAATGTAAAGTCTTGCATTTAGGTGCAACCCCCACCCCAAAGGCACAAGTATAGGATAAGGGAAGCTAGGTTTGGTAAGTGTGAAAAGGATTTAGCGATCACAAACCAGCCAGCAGTGTGATGCGGCTGATAAACAAGCTAATGCAATCTTAGGCTACATTAACGGAAGCATAGTGTCAAGGTCACAGGAGGTAATCGTTCTACTCTATTCTCTGTTAGTCATGCTGCATTTGGAGAGTCCTATTCTAGGTGGCACGTTTTTAGAAGAACATTGACAAACTGGACTGTGGAGTGTCCAGGATGGTCAAAGGTGTGGAAACCAAGTCCTACGAGGAACGCTTGAAAGAGTTGAATAAGAAGAGAAGATTAAGGGAAGACACGATAGCACTCTCCAAATATCTGAAAGGCGTCATGCAGAAGATGAAACACAGCTGTTTTCTGTTGCTCCATAGGGCAGGACTAGAATCAATGGGTGGAAACTGCCAGGAGTTTTCAGCAAAATATTAGGAGAAACATCGTAACAGTGAGAGATGTTTGACAATGGAGCAGACTACCTCAGAATGTGGTAGGTTCTCTTTCACTGGAGGTATTTAAGCAGAGGCTGGACAGCCATCTGTCACAGATATAGGGATGAACAGCAGAGTTGGCATTCAGTAGGGGCTTGGAACAGATTATTTCCAATGTCTCTTCCACCTCTATGATCTGCAAAGGCCTTGTCTCTCTCTTCCAATTCCATGATTTCAAACAGATTGAAAAAAAAATCCACTCTGGAATGTCAGGATACACATTTCTTCTTTGTTTTTCTTTTCCCAGCAGAAATTTCAAAGAGTTTTGAAGGTTGAGGTCAGGCTCCCTGCTGAACTATCTGGTTTATTTCATGCATTTTAATGGCATTATCAGTGCAACATAAACAATATAACATTTATGGGGGGATGGAGGGTTGGTGGAGTGTATGTGTGTGATACAGAAATATTTATCCAGGAATAACAAGTGTTTGCTTCTTTGAACATCAGTCATCATTACAAGTATCTTCAAAGAGATACTTTGAAGCAAATCATCTTTCTCCTTAACTAAAAGTGAAGCTACTGTAAGTGAAAACATTGTTTTCAGCAATACAATGGAATTGTGGATCAAAGTGTTTTTGTGTGTGTGTGTTGAGGGGGGCAGGAAGGGTGAGTTTAAAAGCCTGGTCTCCAAGCTGAGCTTATCTAAGAACTCCCCAAATGACAAAACAGCTTGTCATGTACCCCTCCACCCCCACCCGGTTCCACCAATGGGCAAAGCACAAAGCACTGAGTCTTGAGTGATGATTAAGGCAGGCAAAATGCTTTTATCTGAGAGCCCTTGTTAGGGTGCACATTGTATTTTTTCTCTAATGTCAGTCTGGTATGCATCTGAATAAAATCAAGAACTCACTTTATTTAAACATGTGCATTTTCATTATGTTCTTCTCCCCTCTCATCTTGTATGTGTTAAGACGGGCTTCGAAATAAATGAAAACCTCTTCAGTCCAGGGAGTATCTCATGCCATTAATTTGTAGAGAGCACAACACAATGGGACCCTATCACAATAAGAGCCCTAGACAGCAGTGCAATACAAATTCATAACAACAATATCTTAATAGTGAGGGAGTCTCACACAATAGGCTCTCTAACATGCCTAAAATCAAACTGTCAGATATAATGCCAACATATTGACATTGGATTTGCCCTTCTATTTGTTTCCTTTGAAAAGGTATGAATATCTACAGCTGTGCATGAATATTAGGTGTATGGAAGAGCTCCTGCATTTGACTATGCAGTCAGCAAAATATCTAATTAAACACATCAGGGTACCGCTTGTCTGACAAGTTATTCTCTGACTCCTGCAGTTCAGGACCTCACTCAGGAATCATGTGGCATTCACAGATGAATCTCCTCACAGGTTAATCTAAAAGGGACCCTGAGGGCAATTAAGTGGATGGTTTTTGATCTACAATGGGCATAGAAAAATAATCATCAGTGAATTGGAAATAAAAAATAGTAATTATTAATTTGTGTGGAGGCGAGTTTATAGTACATACTGGCATTGCAAAAGTGGTTTAAACAACAACAACCACCACTATTACTAACAATTCAATTAATTTAGGGAGTAAATCTTTACTTGTATTTATCACAGGTGGTGCAAAGCTATGATAAGAAGCAGGGGGTAAAAGAAGTTAAAAAAAACTTGATTTAGGCTAGACTAAAGCCATTGCGAGACCAGGGTTTAGCCCGGTGCGAGCCCCAGGCGAGTCCCTGTGCGTCCATTATTATTATTATTATTATTATTATTATTATTTATTTATTTATTTATTTATTTATTTATTTATATAGCACCATCAATGTACATGGTGCTGTACAGATTAGATGATGCACAGGAGATCCCGGGCTCAGGCAGGGGACAACCCTCCCTTGGCCCGGGGTAACCAGAACCGCTTATCGCCCGGTATTTCCCCTGGTCTCGGGCTGAGCCGGAGACCGCGGGTGTGTAGACTGGTCCGCCACTTTCCCCGGCTACTGCAATTACTTGCGAGTAGCTGGGAAAAGTGGTGGATGGGGTGCTGGGCCCATCGGGGCAGGGGGAGAGATCAGGGGTGGGGAGATCATGGGGGGGGGAAGAGGAGATCGCGGGGGGAGTGGCGATCGTGGGGGGGAAGTGGAAATCGGGGGGAATCACGGCCAGGGTGGGGAAATCAGGGGCAGGGAGAGTGGGGAACCCTTTTTTTAAAACAAACAAACAAACACCACTTATCTTTGTCGCTAGTGCGCTCCTGCGCACCCGGCCCTTTAAGACAAAAAAAAATGGTGGACGCAACAGCGTTTTCCTGTAGCCCGTTGTGTCTGACGTGTAGACTGGGGCGACAGCCCATGCTGCTTGTAGCGCAGGCTCGCCCCTCCTCCCACACGGATCACCAGGTAGGTCTAGCAACAGCCGAAGAGTCCCATCAGATGAGTGTTTTATTGCATACTCGTTACTGGGCACTCATGGATTTTCACAGGCCTCTCTCATATTGTCATCTGCCTCCCGCCCCTTCTAGCCTTCTTTGCATGACAAAAAAAGACCCCAGTAAATCTGAATTATTTTTTAGACAGAAGTTACCGCTATCTCCTGCTGTGTGCAGGAGAAGCAGCATGATCAAAACGGCCCACTGAGTGGACCATGCACACTGTTTACTTCCTCTTTCAAAAGAGGAAGTAATGAGGAACAAACGGTAAGCAAACGCGTTTCCCCCCCCTGTGATGATGTTCTAAGCTAGACCAGTGCTTCTTCGCCTTCATTGTATTGAGAAGAACTGCTATTCTGGCTTTCTCATTTTTTCTGTGCTGCCATATTTTCCTTCTTCATTTCCAGAAGTAAGATTGTGGAAAAGTGAAAGGATGCTACAAACATCTTTCTTGCTCCTTGACATATGGCAAGTAGGCAGGGATTCTTCTGCAGAAATACCCACAAGCTGTTTTGGGCCACTTTCCATTCAGGGACATGATTGTCTCCATTTGATCCATTCACCATCTTTTCTTGCCCCCTCTTTCTTTAAAAAAATAAACAGCTTCTACAGCAATTTGTACTATTGGTATTTTCCTGTGGTCTTATTATGTTGTTTTACTGACTATTGCAAACTGCCTTGGGGTAATAATTTTAAAAATCCATTAATTAAGTAATTAAACATGAAAAATTAAATCCAAGGTTGCGCAAGTGGATTTCCGCTTCTGCAACGTGACTTCCCCTCATTTTCCTCCCCACTGCAACCCCTTGTGCACTGCCCAAATATGCTTTAGAAGGTCCTCCAATACTCTGGAAAAGATTGGGGAGCATTGCTCACAGGGAGCTCCATCACACCATTGTTTTATTGTACTGTCGTCCTGCCTTGTTTACCATTTTGCCCAGCAACCTTCACATGACATTGTCCCTGTCCTGCAGTCATTTTGCCTCTTCCCCTCCATTTTCCCTGTTTTTCTAGGGTGGGAAAAGTGCAGTATTTTTTTCTCCATGTGTGATAAAACCTCCTTTCCGC
Organism: Elgaria multicarinata webbii; assembly: GCF_023053635.1. Classification (NCBI taxonomy): domain Eukaryota; kingdom Metazoa; phylum Chordata; class Lepidosauria; order Squamata; family Anguidae; genus Elgaria; species Elgaria multicarinata. The sequence goes on from NC_086171.1 coordinate 66,229,393, forward strand.
CCTGTGTATTGCCATCCTCACACTACCGTATTTCTTCGATTGTAAGACGCCATCGAATCTAAGGCGCACACTACTTTTCAGTGCCACCAACAGGGGAAAAAAGCTTTGATTCGAAGAAAAAATAAATTTCTCCAATCAGCCAGCAAAGCAATTTTACGGTACATACACGCAGCGGAGGGGGAGAGGAACAGGGAGCGAGCGAGACACAGACACACGCGCACCCACACGCACACCCATAGAGGCAGGTTACATGAATGGGAAGCAGGAACCAATTGTCCCCTGCCTGGGAACGGACAGCCACACATGCATTCAAAAGCTGGTCTGCACCATTCACACGGACGGGAGGGGGTGGGCGAGCGAGCCCAACCAGCGCTGCTCAGGTGATTCTTCTACTTCCCATCTCCTTAACAGAGGCAAGGCCGAGCTCTTTGGAAGCTCGCTGGCCTGCCGGAGCTGGGGTCCCTCCCAGCCGGCTCCCGGCGGCAACGTTTGAGATGCTCCGAGATGTTGCCCCTCTCCCCCCCGCTTCTCTCTCCACTCCCTTCTCTCTCTCTCGCTCTTCACCCCCTACCCTCTTTCCCCGCCTGTCCCGCTGCAGACTCGACAAATGTAATTACCGTATTTCTTCGATTCTAAGGCGCCATCGAATCTAAGACGCACCCAATTTTTAGAGCTGTTACTTTAGGGGAAAAAGTGCATCTTAGAATAGAAGAAATACGGTATGTTGCTGAATGTCCCTTCTTGGGGGTGTATGCAGTCTTGCTGACAAAAGAGGAAGGTGGGGGCAGTTCTCCTCCAGCATGCCAAGTCGGTCGAATGGACTTTTGCTGCTCCAACCCCACTCTCATTGCTCCATCATCCACCCGTTTCAACTTCCCTCTTTTTTTTTGCCCACTGTACGAAGTGCCCAGCTGATGAAATGCTAAATCACTAAACTTTAGACAATAAAACCGAAGCAGGGAGGAGGTGCCCACATCCATCAGAAAGTCCATCAACCACAAGAACTAATGAACTGAAGGGGGAAGGAGCTGGTGCAGGTGAAAAGGCAAACAAGGCAAAATAGCCCAACAATGCATGCACATGGAAGTGACCAGCGCTTGACATGCTAATGAAATGGAGGTGGAAATCATGGATGCATACAAGGAAACATAGTTGTGATGGAGCTCAGGGGCTGCTGGAGGTGGGGGGGAGGGGAAATCTAACTATGTTTAAGTTAAAACATGCCAACTTCAAACCCAAAGGTGGCTTGTTGTAATTAACCATAACCACAAACTGTGGTTACCAAAAAGCAAAAGCTTCCAAACTCCTCCTCTTGATGTGGTTTGGGGACTTCACACTAAACCATGTATTAGCATGACTTGCCAGCATGGCCAATGACACAAAAACACCCCATGGTATTACTTCCTTTCCACCTCTCTGTAACAGCCTTTTGGAATAGTCTTAGTGTTGACTGTGTTTGAGTTGTAAAAAGTACAGCCAGATCCACTGTGAGATTAAGTACTCTACTAAATATTCTTCAGTTTTTCAGAGCAATCCTATGGTCCCAAGAAGGGCATCCCAGGGACCATTGGATATCGCAGATTCCACACCACTCCCAAGGTGGTAGACACATCTACAACCTTGGGAGGAGAAAATCTGAGTGGAGATTTCCTCACCACTCACAGCTCCATGACAGCTCCTCTTCCAAGGTCACTGTTGCAACCTTGAAGTGGGTTGGGGAGGGAGTGGACAGGCAAGATATGGACCTGCTTGATTCACAATCCTCTCCGTGACCGTCTCTGCTCACTGAAGGGTAGCAAAGCTAGATCGGCTCAGAGGCCCATCTAGCTTAAATTGCATGAAATGGGAGGTTGTAAAATCCTCTGTCATTCCACCCACCTGCTTGGCTCTTTCCAGCAGGGCATTGGATGTGCGGAAGATTCCAAACTTGGATTGTCTTTCTGTCTAAAGAGCGACAATCCTTTAGGACTGCATGCTTAAGAAAGGAAATTGTTCTGGGCAGTTTATTAACAAATAGTGCGCAACGTACCTAATATTTATTAAATCATTTAATGTATTTTTAATTGCCCCTCCACTCAATGAATGCTTGAGGCAATTTACAATAAAAGCATAAAAGGAATAACATACATTTTCAAAAAACTAAAAACAAAACATAAAATACCAACATTAACACTAAAATAAGGGAACCGTCTAAAATCAAAGGACAGCATTCACTACTGAAAATTTGGCAGTACTATTTTTACCTGCCTTCTAAATGCCAATAACAGGGGCACAAACATAACCTCCCTGGGGAGGTTGTTCCATAACCAGGTTGCTGCTATGTGAAATGCCCTGTCTCAAATCTCCACTAACTCTCCACTCCAGGGGGTGCAACATGTAACAAGGCCTCAGGTGATGAAGGGCATGTTCTTATGAAAGGAAGGGCTCTAAATGATTTGGGGCCAGGATAGGAACCAGGGCTTTGAATTGGGCTCAAAAATAAATCAGAAACCAGTGAAGCTGTTTCAAGACCGATATTATGTGGTCTATAAAATGCACACCAGACAACAGACTAGCTGACACATTTTGCACTAGCGGTAGTTTCTGAATATTTCAAGGCAGCCCCATGTAGAGTGCATTACAGTAATTTAGATGTGAGGTGATATTACAGGGTAAATGACTAAACTATGCAGGGGAAGAAGAGTGTTCAGCAATATATGATGAGGGCACTTAGGCACTGGTCTTTATTTCTGTGAGAATAGAAGAGTAACAAGTTCACAAGTGAGTCCCTCTATGACCATCCTAAGCATAAATTTCTTGCTATTATACTCCAATCCCTGTCAAACAGCCCTCTCTGATATTTATTTATTTATTATTGCATTTATATACAGCCTTTTTTCCTTCAATGAACCCAAGGTGGCGTACACAGTCCTCCTCCTCTCCACTTTATCCTCACAACAACAACCCTATGAGGTAGGTTGGACTGAGAGTCTGTGACTGGGCCAAAGTCAGCCAGTGGGTTTCCATGGCCGAGCGGGGACTAGAACCCGGATCTCCCGACTCCCAGTCCAACACTCTAGCCACTACACCACACTGGCTCTTCTTCTGATATGTGCTCTTCTTTCTGGCATTGATATTTTTACCACTGTCCAGGTAGCAAATTTTGCCTTGGCAGCAAGGAAAATATACACCAAATCTGAAAGGGGGGGGGGCGCAAGTGATTATGTTGAATATGTGTATGCATGTATGAACAAATATGTGACTGTACTGTTGTTGTTTTCTCTTTTCTTTTTCCTTTTTATGTATTTTGTGGTGGCCTATGGCCCTGAGCAACAAAGTTGGTACTACAAGATTGGAAGAGTGGCCTTATTTCCATCTGTAAAAGATTGGAGGAGGGTATATATCCATAACGATAAAACGTAAAAGTAGAAAGTTTTTTTTTGGGGGGGGGGGAATAGAAACTCTCAAGCACTTTTAAACACACTGTGTTTTGCTTTGATTGATTTTTAATAAAAAAAATGCAGTATCTTTCAAACCATAGGAATCATTATGGCAATGCAGTAAGCGAGAATTACACTATGAGTGCACTGAGAAATCTGAAACCACTAAAATTGGATTTGTTTTGCCAAGTCTTAACTAAATAGATGCAAAACTGTTTTCTTCAGGGGACAGTGCCAAACAGGTTTTCTTTACTCTGTTGATCTTAATAGCCCGCTTGGAAGCATGGAAATGAAAATTTCTTTCCTCATCAATTTCAAACCTTTTCCATTTGGCAATCATGGATTCCCCACCCCCCACCCCCTTACATGTTTCCAGCGAAGCTGAAATTAATACAACTCTTGTTGGTTTTGTTTCACAGCACCGGAGAGCAGGGGGCTTCTCTGCCTGCTCCTCTCCATGGTATCAAACCAGGATTTTTAACATACTAGCAGGCCTCTGAGAAAAAATGAATAGCTGCCTCGGAAGAAAGTGTCAATATTCATTCACGGGAAGAGATTTAACTAACATTTACTATTAAAACTGTTAGGGGTCAATACAGATAAGCTTTTACAAAGTGGCAACTAACTATGGTGTGCATAGAACAACCACTAGGTCAGCCAGTTTGTACATTTGGCAATACATTTTACAATATGTCTGCACCTCAGGTTAAATACTACTTGCCACTTAGTGGGATGATACTGATAACCAAGTTATTTCAGAGAACAAAAGCAAGTACTATAGGGTAGTTCGTTTATCCGCATAGAAGTTTCTGCATTATCTTACTTCCTGAGAATGCTAGGCAGATGTGAGGCGAATTTTACAACATTTTCACGACTTGGCAGGATGATACAGGTGATTGAGTTATTCTGGGATGAAAGAGCAACTCTCAGGATAGTTTGATCATTCTCTCTGTGCCATTTTGCCAAGTAGTAAGGCTTTAGGGTGACCATATGAAAAGGAAAACAGGGCTCCTGTATTTTTAACAGTTGCATAGAAAAGGGAATTACAGCAGGTGTCATTTGTATGCATGCCACTCCTGGTGAATTTCCCTCTTCATCACAACAGTCAAAACTGCAGGAGCTATACTGCAGCTATACTGTGACCAGATTTAAAAGAGGTCAGGGCACCTGCAGATTTAACTGTGGCGATGAAGAGGAAATTTCACCAGGTTCTCCATATATACAAATGACACCTGCTGACATTCCCTTTTCTATGCAACTGTTAAAGATACAGGACCCCTGTCCTCCTTTTCATATGGTCACCCTAAGTAAGGAGAATTTTACAAGACCTTCCCTGTCTGGTTAGAAGCAGGGGAGTGATCAAATTCTCCTCTCCTGACAGGATAATACAGAAATCTGACTTACCCAGTGGCTACATGCAGACTATGGTAAAATTCCATTTGGTAAATGGTTATATGTATTCACCCTTCCATCAAGAGGTAATTTCTTTACTGCCTCTCTGGAGCTCTAATAATGTTGGTCATTTTGGATTCCATGCCCAAGAACAGAAGCAACACTTACCCTAAAGCTCCCCAAACCTATTTGATTAAATTCTTTGTGGTCTGTTTGCAGTGCCACATCTGGGTTCTGTAGCGTTCTGGGCCTGCACAAAACATTATCTGGGGCTATTTTATAAATCTAGATAAGGACGTGATCTCGTATGGGTGTGTGTGTGTGTTTCTAAGCAGTCTTGCAAAAAGTCTTTAAAGGCTCCAGAATGTTCCAGAAAAGGATCAGCACAGGCACAGAGCCCATTTGTGGGGCTGTACAGTTGGTCACTTGAAAAATATCAGTTATTGCTAAGCAACCTGTTTATCTCTCTAAAAAGAATATATTGCCGTCATCACTTTATATGTGTGTTTCTTTTCCTTGGTAAACTACACTCAAAGCAACTCATAACACTGTCAGAACAGAATACTGTAGAAAATATAGCAACATTTCAAGGTAATTCACTAACAATGACAAGACATGTCGGCCAAATTTAGGCTTCAGTCTGACTAGTAAATTGGACTGAATAGGACCTGATTCTTACTAAGGATTTCACTGTTAAATAAATAGTCTTACAAGAAATATTAATAGGTCAATCAAAATATTACACTAAGATAAAACAATGCATTCAGCATTCATTCTCAGGCCTAATGAGAGAAATGCAAAAATAAAGCCAAATTGCAGCAAATATATATATGGGTGTTTGAAGAACAAAAACTGCCCAAGTGAGTTTGCTCACTTGTGAGTAAAAGCTGAAAGAGGACCTTCTACTTGTGATTCTATAGACCTGGTCTACTGGCATATGCATTTCTTCCTTCAGGAAAATACTCCTGTAACTGAATAACCATTGTATAAACACAAATGTCAGTAACTTGCGAATGTTGAAATTTACCAGTGATTATTATCATTTTAGCAAACCACTTTGAGATACCATACTGTTCTTACATTTACTGGACAAGGATAGGGTGACCATATGGAAAGGAGGCAGGTCTCTTGTATCTTCAACAGTTGTATAGAAAAGGGAATTTTATCTGGTGAAATTCCATCTTCAGCTCAACAGTTAAAGCTTCAGACGCCCTGCCCTTTTGACTGGATACAAAAGAGGGCAGAATGCCAGAAGCTTTAACTGTTGTGATGAAGAAGGAATTTCACCAGGTGCTGAATGCATATAAACGACACCTGATGAATTTCCCTTTTCTATTCAACTTTTAAAGATAAAGGAGCCCTGTCCTTTCCATATGGTCATCCTAGGGCATGGCTAGACCAGGGGGGTGGAGGGGGATGACCTTGCAATATGATGATCGTGAGATCCTCCCCCTCAGTCTACATGCAGTGCATGATGTCCCAGGAGGAAGAAGACGTCGTGCCCGCCATTTTGGGTGTCCCCCATGAAAATGAGCACAGGAGCACTCCAACACAAAAGGTTGTTGTTGTTGTTGTTGTTGTTGTTGTTGTTGTTGTTGTTGTTGTTAATTAAAAAACTTCCCGCTCTCCCCACCCCACCCCCAATGGGCATGGAGTTCCTGAGGAGCCAGGACGAAACTGGGACGGCAGCCCACACCTCCCGTGGTCTCAGGATCATCCAGAGACCGTGGGAAAAGTTGGGATAGAAGTGTGGAGCCATATCCCAGGGAAAGGGAAGGATCATCTCTCCTTGCTCTCAGGATCCCCTGTGCATCATGTGGACACACAGGGATGATCGCAGGGTGATCCCTGGGATATTGCCCCATCTAGCCATGCCCCTAGACAAGAATAACCATATGCATTGCAATCATAACCAAATTTCATCTCCGTTTCCACAATTTACTGCTGAATTCCAACTTTTACCAAGGTAGGATTCTTTATTAGCAGATAAAAACAAGACTTAAGCTCCTTTAAGGAAAGGCAGGACAGACGTGCAATAAATAAATACATTGTCTGGGATCAAGTGCTCAAAGCCTGTCATCAGTGAAGATTTACAAGGGAGACTTCAAATATTTGTTTCTGCTTTAGTCACATTAACATTGTGGACCCTCAAAATAAGTCAACTTTTGCTACGGCATCCTAGTAATTAGCCTATCCATTAAAATTGATACGCAGTTGAGAAATGCAACATGAACTTGAATATATAATTGTAAACAATGTCAAGCAATGAAACACAATTACAGCCTTCCCTCTTCCGAATCACAATTGTACATTCAATACTCCTTCAATAACGATTAAATATTGCCATCTAAACCAAACTATTGATAATCACTTTAGGAAACTCTTTCCTTCTCTCTCTCTCTCTCTCTCTCTCTCTCTCTCTCTCTGTTACACAAACACTTACTTTTCCTGCTCCACAGCAAGTAAGGCAAAAGAATGCTGAAGATGAGAAAAGATAACCAAGAGACAAAAACAAATTCAAAGGGAATAACTATGAGCCCCAAGTGGGCTTATTATATCAACTGACTGAGGGTAACTACATCCTTCTACTGTGGTGGTTCATAAATTTTGTCATCTTGTTAAGACTGTAAAGACCTCTGACCTCACTTCCTCCATTAATAAGGCTGTCCTGCTATATTCTTTTTAAACTTTTTGTTTTTGATACAAACAATGTGCACTGTATCAACGTCTTTATATACTGTATCAACGTCTTTATATACTGCCATGAAGCTCATTGCTGCAAAAATCACAACTCAGGAAGAAACTGACACCCCACCACTTTAGAACTCTAAGGAAAATAATTAATGGGAACATCACCGAGGCCCAGCACACATGTTACTGGCACCACATAGAGATGACTTTTAGGCTGCTATCCTTTACGCACTTGCCTAGAAGTAAGTGTATAGGACTGCAGTGCAAATCGCTCAACAGCTTTCACCATATGGAGAGCCATTTGTGTATAGTGACTCATCACATAATGTTGATTTCCTCCATGCCAAATGGTGCATTGTGAAAACCCCTGTCTGGTTTATATTTTGTTTGAGAAGTGCTATAGAGTTGGCTTGTTTTTTTATAGTTGGGTCAGTGGCAATCTTTGGGCAGTTTTGTGCTCCAAAGGGCAGCTTCCACCGAGAATCACAATGTAGCAGCAGATATAATAGCCACAGTATTTTCATCAGTCCCAACATTTCATTCTTCCAAATAAAGGTATGGCTGTACTACATCCAATGAGAAGACTAGACTGGGGGATAAGGGACAAAATTATGATGCTCAAATGAAATAGTCAAATAAAATTATATAAAGGCATACACCCTACACACAGGAAAAATAACGAGGTCTTGAAGCAGGACAGGTTAATTTAATAGTACTGATATACTTTCAGGCCTCATAATCTCCCCAAGGTACTGTACAAAAACAAAAAGAACATTTTAAAATACAAAACAAAACAGCTTAACAACAGAGCTAAAACCTGAGAAGTCAAACCCATTTTTAAAAATTATTAAAAGCTGAGCTGAACAAAATTGCCTTCACCACTCGCTTAAAACTGAGTAAAGATGGGGCCACTCTGACCTACTTAGGGAGGGAATTCCATTATCTTGGTTCTGTCACAGAAAAGGCCCTGTCCTGTGTTCCCATCAAACTGAACTCTTTTCGTGGCAGGACACACAACAGAAGGGGAGGCCGTCTTTCAGATAACCTAGCCTCTAATTTTTAGGGCTACATAGGTAAGAATCAGCTCCTTGAATTGGGGGCAGAAACAAATTGGATGCCAGTGCAGACTGGTGTAATACGGTCAGCAAAGTCCACTCCGGAAAGTAACCTGGGGCTGTCTGCACGTGGGGAAAGCCACACGGTGGCTGTGGATCTGCGCTGCATCAATTAGACGATGCAAGCGCAGCTTCACAGCCACTGCGGGACTTCCCTGTGATTTGAAAAAGTTGGGGATGTACCCCAACTTTTTCAAACAGAGTTATGTCAATATGGTGCTTCTGCCATGTGATGTTGCTCTGGGGCCAATCCAGGGTCTACCTGGGGGCGGAGCCTGGTGGAAGTCAATCAGCAATTGGTTGCCTTCTACTAGGAAGAGGGTGGGGGCGGTTCTGTGACCTGGATGGCCAACCAGAAATGCTGCACTCCCTCCTTGCCATCGGGATTATCCGACACTGCCCCAGGAGAGGGAAAGCATGGGGTTGAAGAGGAAGGTGGTGCCAACCCAGCACCATGAAGACAGCCAGCGGTTCTTGCAAGAGCTGCAGTTCCTAATCCCTCTTCAGGCCATAAACTGCAGCTGGTTATGGACAATGTGCAGGCACAGTGTTGAGATCTAGGAGTGGGTTCACACTCATAATGAGTGACCAAATGAAAGCCAACCCCTCCTCTTACCTATTCAGAATCTTGAATGAGGGAGGAACCTTTAAAGGGAGGGGCCATAGTTTAGTGGTACAGCACCAAACGCCTCACACTCAAACCTTGCCATTGCCCTGCTATGGCTCGATCAGACTCAGCGTTAGCTTAACTGGAATGACCACATGGAAAGGAGGACAGGGCTCCTGCATCTTTAACAGTTGTAAGGAAAAGGGAATTTCAGCAGGTGTCATTTGTAGGCATGCAGCACCTGGTGAATTTCCCTCTTCATCACCACAGTTAAAGCTGCAGGAGCCCTGCCTTCTTTTGTATCTGTAGGAGCCAAAGTCCAAACAAAGATAAGCAGTCAGATACAATATGCAGTCCAAGAAGCAGAGTCAAACAAGGTCAATAGCATGAAGTTTCAATCACCCTGGGAAGCCTCTGACCTTCAGAGAAGATAAGACTGGGCTAGATGGAAAAAATATATTCCTACCAGTAGGGGCTGGTGGCTTTGATTTCAATAGGGCTGTGATTCCATTCCAGGATTCAGTCACAACCATCCAGAGTTCTAAAATAGTGCTCCAAGGCGCTGAGGAATGAGATTAAACACCTTGGATGGCTCCTTTAGAGTTCTAACTAAAACCCAGAATGGAATCACAACCCCCTGTAAATTGGAGCCACCAGCCTCCACTGCTTCCTAGACACCAATTGCCCTCACAGGCATCGATGGCCTTGCCTTCTCTGTGTTCCCAGTGAGAAGAGAGCCCTTGGTGCTGCTGTTTTCTGGCCCTTGGCAGAAACATCTCCGTGCCAGAGGAAATATGAAATTGCAGGGTCAGGCTATTACTTTCCTTATTATTATGGTGTGCTCTTCCCCTTTTTTCTGCTTTTCTTGATTACACAAACCACTCTACTAATGTATCATTAATAGTGCATGGATGGGTGCTTACAGTTGCAGAATGTGAAGGTTGCTTGTTCTTGTTCTTTTTAAAAAAAAATCCTCTGAAATATCTCCTTCTTTCTTTTATTACAGCATGGCTACATTTTATAGTTGCATAAAGTACCGTACATGGATGGGCGTATAAATTCAAGAAATGTGCAAGTCGGTCATAGTTTCTGTTGCTACCTGAAATATTTCCCATTCATCCATCATTTCATCATACAGTTGCATAAAGTCCTGCGCCAGTGTACCATAGATAGTACATGAACGGGTGTGTACACTCAAGGAATCTTCAGGTTGCTTCCTATGATATATTCCACACCGTTTCTGAATTGCACCTATACTTCTTTTTATCATTGTTCTCCTTTCATCTGCTAAGCACCAATGTCTGCACCTCTGCTCTTTTTCTCCCCCTCCCTAAGAACATCCTAGCTTTTTTTTGGCTCACGGTACCTAAAGCTCACATTTATCTTCTTGGGCTCTGAATTCACAAAGAAAAAGTAAAAAAAGAAAAAGGAATAGTAAAAATCTGGAGTCAAATGTGAGTGGCACAGCTATAATTCTTTATGAAGCAGCAGGTAAGATTGATTGTCAAGGGTCAAAAGGCTAGGTCAAACTCTGCTCATTCGTCAGCTGAATGTCATTTTTGTTTTCCCTGTCACCAGATAGCTTTAAAAAAATTGCAACTCCTTCCTCATTATCTGGGACTTGGCTCCTTCCCTGCCATCCAGTATTAATGAAACTGTGCTTCAAGCCTGGCCTTCATCTTTGTGGCTCTCCTTCATGTACCTCTTCCCCCTTTTCTTTAAGCACTTCAGAGCGAGGACAATTTTATTTAAAGAATTGTTTTCTTGCATGGCGAAGTTGGAAAATTGCTGCTACTTTGAGAACAATGTGAAAACATGCATGCAGCAGAAACATTTGAAAGAGCAAAAAATGTAATTAGATCAGAGCAGGCCCTTAATGGCAGTGCAACTGAATTGTGGTAACATCTGTGATTATCATATAGAATCCATGAAAGAAAGAACACTATGATACACTATAATGAAGGATAGGTTATCATATATGTTATCATATATATATATATATATATAGAGAGAGAGAGAGAGAGAGAGAGAGAGAGAGAGAGAGAGAGAGAGAGCGCAAACATTGGGTTATGATGCTTACAATCAAACCATCCATCAATTTCTTTTAAGTATGCTTCCAAGGAAGCCAGATAGTTATAGCTCTTTCTTTATAAAAGCTCTTGTTATTATGTAATTATCTCTTAAATAGTAACTCTACATTGAAGTGCTTTGAAGTTGAAGTGATACCAAAATGCGAAAGCATGGTATTGCCCTAATTAGATATTTGGCAGTAATTGTGTGTCAGATATCGTGCACACAATGAACAAACAAACACAAAGAAACCATTGTGTCTGCTTTTGTGTGTGTCTTTTTTGCATGCAAACAACTATCTTTTTTCATAAGCAGCACCCATAAGAGGTATGGAAAGGTGGTGTTCTGCATCCAGTCCTTTATAGTGGTGAGATCTGGTAGGGCATGTGTGGTCCTTTTAATATTTTATTTATTTATTTAATAGATTTATATACTGCTGAACATTTTTTTAAAAAATATCTCTAAGCGCTTCACAAAATATAATATACATTAAAATACAATTGAAATACATAAAAATTGCTAAAATATTTATATAAAACATTAATAAAAATAAAAATCGATTAAAATAACACCATAGTTACAAATAAACAGACTGGAAGTACATTCACTCAAGGAAAGCCAGGGTAAAGAAATGGGTCTTTAATTGGTGCCTAAAGCATGAAACAGTTGGTGGTTCCCAAATTCCAGTGGGGAGATCATTCCATAAATTGAGCACCATGACAGAGGAGTCCCACTTCCTGGTTGCTATGAGATGGCAATCTGCAAATCATGTACAAACAGCCCATGAGTGTGTACCACTGAATGGGCACTCCACTGCAGACACCAAAACATCATTTCTGGTGCCTGCACTATGCAACTCTTCCAAGGGAGTTTCAAGCGTATACATTTTGTCAACTTTTCTCAGGCTTTCATTGGACAGTGCTTATCATAGACTTGTCTTTAATCCCCCACAATGTTTATGGGATGACATTTTGTACCTAAGGCAAAAAGTCATAATAAGAGTCTTGCCTCCAGTATTCTACCTGATAGATGGCATCATAGGTGGATGAAGTCCTTCAAAAGCATCCCAGCAGTGGAAGCTGGGGAACCAAATAGGATGAGAAATCATTCTGTCCACAGGGATCACTTTTATCAGTATTAATTAGACTGGAGCATTGGATGCTGTAATGCAGAGGTGTGGAAACATTTTTGGCCCAAGGGACACTGTTGCAGCAGTGAAGAGCCAGCTGCTCCTTCAGGCTTCAAGGCATTCCTAGCACCCTCAGGTGGCAGCCCCCAACTCAGCCAACTGCACTCACCCCTTGTCTTTCCTGATCAGAAAGGCAAGGGATGAGCAGAGCCTTCAGCAACTACTCCTTCAAGGTCCTCCTGGTGCCTTGAGGAGGTGTCTCCCAATGGAGGTGGCTTCTCCCAGAGATGGCTTTGGGGAGGACCCTTGGTGGGCCAGATGGGAAGGCCAGGTGGACTGAATTTGGCCTGAGAGTTGAGGTTCCCTACCCCTGTGCTAACACAGAATGGTAGAACTAGGTAATTTTAGTTCCTGGGCTGAATGGTCTTATGGGGGACCATGTAAGACTATGGTCTTAGTACTCCAGTTGTGAAGCACATGACTAACAGTTCTCTTCTCCATCCTCCAACCACAATTCCATGCTTTTTAATGGCTTCTATAATCCTGATATGTTAGAGCAAACAAACAAACAAAATTCTCATCCTGATAAAAAGGAAATATTCTCAGCATGTACATTTCTGCATTTTAAAAGTCACTTAATTCATAGCACCATTAAGACTTACAGGAACAAAATGGAATTTGCTTCTGCTTCCCTGATGCTAAACACATTGCATTTGGAATAAGCAACATTTTGTTATAGAAAAGATGTGTGTGTGTGTGTGTGTGTGTGTGTGTGTGTGTGTGTGTGTATAAAATAATAATAGAATGAGCATCTGTAACCATGTACATGCCTGCCCAGATGCCTCCTGCAAATAAAGGGTTTTTAAAATAAGAAGAAAAGATGCTGTGGCAAACAGCATCAGATCCCATGCTGGTCCAGGTGCTGATGGTGGGCCTGTTTGCCACTGCTGTCATCACCTGCTGATCTCTGGGAGGTCATTTGGGGTACTGGAATTTGGCCTCAAAGTCCAGCCCTCGCTGCACCACTGCTAACACAAGAACAAAAATTATACAGAACTGAGAAGTGCCTGTTGTAGCTGCAATGAAATAATTAGCAACTATACGCTTGCACAGAGAAAGATACATGGAATTATATATTTGTTTTATTACCCCATTCTTTTTCCAAGGAGATCAAAACAGCCCATATAAGGTTCCCAGGTGATTCCTCATCTATGCACTGCTCAGGGCTAGGCTCTCTTATGTTTGTTTGTTTGTTTGTTTATTTATTTATTACATTTTTATACCGCCCTATAGCTGAAGCTCTCTGGGCGGTTCACAAAAATTAAAACCATCATAAAACTACCAACAGGTTAAAAACACAAAAATAAAATACAGTATCAAAAGCACAACCAGGATAAACCACGCAGCAAAATTGATATAAGATAAAAATAAAGAGTTAAAACAGTAAAATTTAAATTTAAGTTAAAATTAAGTGTTAAAATACTGAGAGAATAAAAAGGTCTTCAGCTGAGGACGAGAAGAGTACAGTGCAGGTGCCAGGCGGACCTCACTGGGGAGCTCATACCACAGCCGGGGTGCCACAGCGGAGAAAGTCCTCCTCCTAGTAGCCACCTGCCTCACTTCCTTTGGCAGGGGCTCACGGAGAAGGGCCCCTGTAGATGATCTAAGATGATCTTATGTTTCACAGCCTTCAAGTCATTATAAGGCAGCCTTGCTTATCATAATCGTTTTGCATATTCCATTAAATGGTACCTTTTTCAAACCAGAGATATTGCAACCAGAAGATGATTTTTAAAGGAGTAGAAAACACTATGCCTTCACTGATTCTCCTCCCCACCACCCATACAGAGAAGCAATAAACATATCTTGTGGTTTGTATATTCACTTGACCTCATTCTATCTACAGCACAAATTAATTGATTGTGGTGGCTGTGGTTGGCTATGATAAACTGACACATATACCTTAATCTCAACATTATGAGCTGCTGTTTCAATACTATTAATCACTATATTGGGTGGAAGAATCCCAACAGTGCCATTGTTTTGGTGCTGGCACCCAACCGTTGTCCCATTGCAAGCACAGGGCATAACATATATGGAAAAGGCATGATTTACTCCTGCTCCTTTCAATGGCTTCTTATGGTTCTTCTATGTTCACAGGTATGACAATGAACAAGCATAAAGCTGTGTCCTACTCTTTGGAATTGCCCACTCACATACATATTACTCACTTACTAGCATACATAGTGTTCACTTGCCAACAATGGAGAGGCCAGATCTTTTCTTCCTCAGTCCCGAATCAGGAGCAAATGGAAGGTTTGGCAAGGTAGCATCAATCTCCTAACAGGCCCAAGTAAACCAGGAATGGTGCCCTCAGCTGTAAGCCCATAGATAGGGCAAATGTGATTATTTTAGGTAGTCTACTACACAAATATCCAGTGACTTTGTTGCTGATCCTTTTTACAGTGAGGCAAAATGTTAGTCTTATGACATTGTAAGGGAAAGTCACAGGTGCTAAGAAGGAGAAAAACGTCACTCACTCATAGTCAGTTGGAGAATGGCAGAGAGCGGGGGAAGAGTTATTCCACTCCCCTCTCCAAACTACACATTATTAGGTGGTCATTCAAGTATCTCCCTGACAGCTATTGGTGCACTAAGCACCATGGCTGGTACCTTGTACGTTAGCTACAAAACAGCCAATTGAGCCTTGACTTACAGCAGAGGTGGGCCTTATGATGATGGTGATGGACATGCCCTTCTGTCTTTCTCCCCACAGCAATTGAGAATGAAAGTAAGGAACCAACCACTACTCCTCCCTTAATAATTTCCCCAGAAACCTCTTTAATGATCTGAAGGCACGGGGGGCGGAGCTTGGCAGCCATGGCGGTGGCAGGTTTCTTCTGAGGCTCTGAGCGGCGTTGCCGGAAAAAGCAATTATCTATTTTTTAATGGGCATAAATCTTTGAGCAAACGACAGGAAATGATTATAAAAGCTATCGGAGCTGGAAAGTGTTGAGAAGAGCCGATGGGATGAGGTGAGCTTGACGGAATATCTTTATAAACTGCAGAGGCAAAACCGAAAGTAAAGTAACATGATTGATGTCGCAGTTTGAAAAGAAAGAACTTATGCTTGTTAGACGTTGATCTGATTTACAGCGATCCTCACTTCTCATCCTTTATCTTAAGTTGGAAAGATTGAAATACTGGCTTTGAAGTTGTTTGCTGTAATCTTTGTAAAGTGGAAAGTGGAAGCTGTTTGCGGTGTGCCGAGAAGGGGGGGGTGAAGGGGAAGAAACAGCATTCTGTGAGGGAGATGTGGGATTTTGAGAAACTGTGAATGATTGGATCTGATCCCCTCTAGTGAATGCTGTTGTGAACTGAATATATTTCCTCCCCCTCGGGAAGAAGGTGGTGTGTTTGGCACATAGAAGAGAAGCCAGTAAAAGTTGCTAAGGAAGTGGGGGCTCTAAGATTTATGCCCTACTCAGAAGGGTCCTATGTCCAACATTAAAAAAAAGATTAAGAAGTGGGAAAAGTTGAATATACAAAAAAAGAAACCTTCAAATCATAATTTAACCCACCTCTCCCACCTGGAAGATACAGCCCCTGGAACAGACCAGGAAGACGAAGTTATAGACCCAGTTTCTTTGGATACAGTACCAAATAAAGAAAAGAATATGGCTGAAGGGGGAAAAGCAATGGACAGCAACTTTCCCTCCCTAGCAGAAATTAAGGCAGTTATTGTAGAGAATAATATTATCATTTTTTAAAAAATGGATCTGCAAATGAATGAATTTAAACAACAAATGCGTGTTCTTTCGGATAAGACCGCAGAAAACTCGGATAAGATCAAAGAGATAGAGGCAAAAGCGGAATTGGACCAGAAGAAGCAAGAGGCTTTTGAAAAATCAATAAATATTCAATTTAAGGAATGGGAATTACGTCTGATCGCCTTGGAAGACCAATCTCGTAGATCTTCAATTCGAATAAAGCAGCTGAAGCAGATACAAGGAGAAGATCTTAGAGAAATCATTCTGAACTGGTTCAAAGAGCTGATGCCTGACATACAAATAGATGGATCGGATCTGGACCGAGTCCACCGCGTGGGGGGGCAAAACTACAAAGGGACTAGAGATATTTTGGTGAAATTTGGTAACTATTATAAAAAAGAGCAAATCATGAAAGAATTGAGATCTTTGACCCAGTTACAATATAAAGGCAAAGCAGTGCAAATTTATAATGATCTTTCTCAACATACATTAAATTGGAGACGGAGTATTAAACCAATAACTGGAATGTTAATGCAGAACAAAATTCCATACGCATGGGGTTACCCGGTTTTCTTAAGATTTACATATGGGAGGAGGGAACACAGAGTAACCTCATTGGATCAAGGTAAAGAATTGCTGAAGAGGCTGGGTCTGGATGGGGAAGCAAATGGGGCTGGAGTGGGTGGGGGAGGGAATGAGGCTGGGACATCTGGAGAGTAAGAGAATTGTTAATTATGTTTGGAGATAATTGCAAATAGAAATGCTAATATAGAAACCTGCCGGCCAGGCGCAGCACTGCCTCCCCCCCCCTTTAAAGTAGATGGCTGGAGTACTAGACTCACGGGGATATGGGGGGGGGATTAGAGTGGGGGGGTGGGGAGGGGGGGAAGGTAGGAGAGGAGGGATTGGGGTAGGAGGGTGGGGGTTTTATGTATGGAGTTTGTTTTTTTATGTAAGCAAGTTTGAACTGCTGAGCACAAGGGATCGGAAGAGATTTCAAAAGGGTGATTATGGATAAAAAGATAAAGGTATCAACACTCAATGTTAAAGGTTTGGGGGCAGTCGTGAAAAGGAAGAGAATAGAACAAATGCTTAATAAAGAGGGATCAGATATTATAATGGTCCAAGAGACACACCAAGGCTCCGAGAATTCGAATATGATAAAATTAAAGTGGTTAGCCTATTATGAAAAGTCATTAGGGACATCGAAAAAAAATGGAGTGGCCACTTTGATTTCAAAAAAAAGTGGGTTTATATTAGAAGAAGTAAAAAAGGATGATAAGGGCAGATATCTTATGTTAAAAGGTAAAATTGAGGGAAAGGTCTATACTTTGATTAATGTTTATGCCCCAAATGAGAGGCATAGAGAGTTTTTTATAAAGTTGTTTAAAGAAATAGAAGAATTTAAGGAGGGGTATGCTATATTAGCTGGGGATTTTAATATGGTTATGGATAATAAACGGGACAGGTCAAATCCCACTAATGCTGAAAAGAGGAACAATATGACTATATTGAATAAATTAGTAAAAGAAAATGATTATTTAGATTCGTGGCGTTTACTTAACGGGAATAGGCCTGGATTTTCATACTTTTCCCCAGTTCATCATACATACTCCAGGATAGATTATATATTTGTTTCAAAAGATTTTGCAACGAGGATCTGTAAAATGGAAATGGGGGTAATAAAAGTAACTGATCATGCCTTGTTAAGTCTAGAATTTACAGTTAAGAAAGATTATAAAGAGGCATATAGATGGAAGCTGAATACAAAGATATTGAAATATAATAAAATAGTAGATAAAATTCGGAAGGAACTGTCGGAGTCATGGGAAATTAATGAAAAAGGAGGAACAGCTGGGTCAGTCATTTGGGACACCATGAAGGCTGTAGCAAGAGGAATCTGTATTAGAGAAACATGTAGTTTAAAAAGACAACAACGTGCAGAACAGGAAAAGTTAGAGATAGAAATTAAAAACTTGGAGGAAAGATATTGGCGGGTTAAAGATAAATATAAATTAGTGGAAATACAAGCTAAGAAGAAACAATTAGAAAATTTAAATATAGAAGAGATTCAAAAGAATTTAATGTATATGAAAAGGGAATATTTTGAAAACAGTGATAAGAACTCGAGGTTGCTTGCCAAGCTCACACAAAAAGAAAAAGGGAGGAATGGGATAGAAACGTTGAAAGATAGCCGAGGGAATTATTGTCATGCAATGAAAGCTAAAATAAAAATTTTTCAGGAATTCTATCAGGAATTGTATAAGGGTAAAGAAAGTCAACAAGAAAAGGTGGAGGAGTATATTGGAAGGTTTATAAAGAAGGGAATAAAATTAGAATATAAGGAGTTAATGGAGTCAGTAATAACTCAAAGAGAAGTTGAAGAGGTTATTGATAAGTTAAAAGTTGGTAAATCACCGGGAGCAGATGGTTTGGGTCCAGAATATTATAAGGTCTTCAAAGACTGTTTAGTTCCAAAATTAATGGAACTTAATAATAGGATATTATCAGGAGAGAAGATACCTGAATCATGGGAACATTCAGTGATAATTCTGATCCCAAAACCAGATAAAGATTTGACTAATCCCGATTCTTATAGACCTATTTCTTTAATAAATCAGGATGCTAAAATTTTTACATCTATTATGGCCAAACGGCTAAATAATTTTTTGGCAGAATATATAGGAGCAGATCAATGTGGGTTTGTGGTAGGAAGGCATATGCATAATTTAGTGGGTAGAGTTTTAAATGTAATAAATGTAATTAAAAAAGCAAATATTAAGGCAGGTATTATGGCATTAGATATTTTTAAAGCTTTTGATTGTGTGAGCTGGCAGGCACTAAAGAGTATTATAGATAAATTGGGATTTGGAAATAAATTTAAAAATGTAATAGAACAGCTATATTCCCAAAATACGGCGGTAGTGGTGGTAAATGACGGACTTACTGAAAAGATACGACTAGCCAGAGGAATAAGACAAGGATGTCCGCTCTCGCCGGTCCTGTTTGTAATGGTTATGGAAGTTTTGGCGAAGGCACTAAGGGAGGATGAAGAGTTAGAAGGAATTGGAGAGGTAAGGGAAATAAAGTTAAACATGTTTGCGGATGACACTTTATTGACCATTAAGAATCCATTAAGAAAGTTAGAAAGAATTAAATATCAGTTGAGGGAATTTGAGGAAATTACAGGGTTAAAAATAAATTGGTCTAAATCAGAGATGATGTTGTTTAACTATACCAAGAAGGAAGAAAAGGATTGGGAATTTAAGGGAATGGAATTGAAAGTTAAGAATGAGATTAAATATTTGGGAATTAAAATTACAAAAAATTTAGAGAATCTTGAAAAGGAAAATTTAACGAGGTTAAAGAAAGAGGTATTAGAGAAATTGGAGAAATATAAAAGATTAAATTTATCTTGGTTTGGAAGAATAGCCTTAATAAAAATGAAGATATTAGCTAAAATTAATTTTGTATTTAGAATGTTACCTATAAAAATATCAGAAACCGAGATAAAAAGTTGGCAAAATATTATTAATAAATATTGTAATGGAGAAAAGAGAGCAAGAGTGAATAAAAATAATTGGTACCTAAGCCAAAAAAAGGGGGGAATGGGTCTCCCAAACATAAAATTATACTACGTAGCAAATAGATTAAGACATGTTGTAGAAGCAATTATGGGAGTAGGAGATTTATATTGGATGGAAGAAAAAACCATAAATAAGGTAGAGATGAATTTGGAGAATGTTTTTTTTAAAGACGGAGGAAGAAAGTGGGTTGGAAGTATAGATAATCCACTCCTGAGGACTCAATGGGAAATTTGGAGTAAATTTAAAGGGAAGCTGCTTCCGAGCAACTCTCCCTTAGCACCGATAATAATGTTAAAGAATTTCCCAGAGGATCTAAAGGGTAGATTATGTAAAATATTAAAAGAGAAAAATAAAATAAGATTAAAGGATTGGGTAAGAGATATTAAAACAAGAGAGGATATGGAAAATTTGTTAAAGGAGAAGAAGCTATCTTGGCTAGAATATGGTCAATTAGAGCAATGGAATAAAAAGTGGATTAAAGATAATAGAATGTGCAGAAAGATGACGAGGTTTGAAGAATTAGTAGTAAGTAAGGAGGAAGGGAAAGGAGGGAGTATAGTTTCAAAAGGATTAATGAGTGAAATATATAAAATATTGTTAGAGAAGGAGTTTAGAGAGAATACAGAGAAAATGGTTTGGGAATCAGATTTGAAGATACAAATAGGGCGACAGAGCTGGGAGGGACTATGGAAACAAAGAGTGTTGAGAAGTTTATCAGTAAGAATAAAGGAGAATTATTTTAAAATCCTATGGAGGTGGTACCTAACCCCGGTTAGATTGAATAAGATAAGTGATCAACATTCAGCAAATTGTTGGAGAGGTTGTGGGGAAAAAGGAACGTATTTACATATGTGGTGGCAATGCAAATATGTACAAAGATTATGGAAGATGGTGTTCTCAGAAATTGAAGAAATAGTGGGAATGAAAATAGAACAAACACCAAAAATAGCATTGCTGTCACTATTTGAAGATATAAAGTGTGGAAAAGGAACTATAGAGCTGATATCGAATTTGTTGGTTGCAGCACGACTGATGGTAGCTAGGAACTGGAAGGTCCAAGGGGAATATACTATTGAGGAATGGTACAAAGAAGTATGGGACATAGCCATTAATGATAAACTGACATGTAATATTAAGTGGAGAAAAGGCGTAACTAAAATAAATGAGTTCGAAGGAATTTGGAAACAGTTCCTAGTGTTTGTGTTTACTAAGGGAAGTGGGAAACCACCAGCAGAAGAAACGATTAGATTTTGGACTCAAGAATGATCCCGAGGTGGGGGGTGCACTTTTATGTTAAGAACGAAGATGTTGTAGTATGATAAGGTATATGTAATAGTTTTTGATATTTGTACTCAACAATCATTCAATATGTATGCAGCAGATATTTGATGTTTTTCTTTTTCTTATTGTGTTTTGTTTCAGTTATATTTTGGTAATGTTTATCTATGTTTATATAGTGTTGAAAATGAATAAAAATTTAAAAAAAAAAAAAAATGATCTGAAGGCACATGATGCAGTTATACTGTTGAAGATAGGCTGGTCCAGCCCTGTAAGCCACCTAAATGGGAAACTGCCTAGAACTGCCTCACATTTGTCACTCTGGGCTCTTTGGGAAAAGGGTCGGATACTAGTGAAATGAATCAGTTTGGCCAGCTACCTCTTCTGCCCTTGTCTTTGCCTACATCCAGATGGGATGATAGTGGTTCATTTGTTTAATTCCTTTTCAGACTGATGCTATTATCCCTTTATAAGGAAAACTGCACCGCGACCCCTTAAGAATGTTGTTTTCATACATTTTCCCTAATAAATGTATTGTAAGGAAATCTTACTGACAAGTTATTATGACTACTTTAATGCACATGTGACCTAGTGTCTGGAAGATGGTGAAAATTATAAACTGGCCACAAATTTACTGACACCCTTGGCAATGCTGTTTTACAGTAGTAAACATTTAATTTGATCTTCATTCCCCCAAATAGTGGTCTTGCTTCTCATGCAAGAATGCAAAGCCTTCTTGTGAAGAAGCCCATTCCAGATCTCCCTGTCTGCTTTATCTATGCTTATGGCAAATGAAAGGAGTCACATTAAATCTCTATTTAATGTAAAAATGAAAGCGACAAATTGATACTATTCACATTTTGGCATTAAAGTTCTTATAAAGCCCTACCATCCCAGCTTTGAGAAATCATTTCTGCCCGTGATCTTTTAAAAATGATTTTTGTGCACTTGTCTGGTTTAGCAATTTATGAACTCCTGATGCATAACATGTACTCTTTGCAACACAGCGGGGCCAACCATGTGCATGTCTGGCTCTGTTCCTCTTCCTGAGTTCACTGTCTCTCTCTCCAGAAGCCCAGAACAGATGGGAAAACACCTCTTAGTAGCTTATTTATTTGTGTTGTCTGTTGAACCTTGACTATTTTTTATTTTCAAAATTTGTTTACCACTCCATATTTGAAACAGCTTCTAGAAGGTGAGCAAAAGAATTAAATCAATAAAAGGGAGAAGGCGCTCTCTCAGGTATCCTGGTCCCAAGTTGTTTAGGGGGTTGTACACTAGTACCAGAACCCTAAACCTGGCCTGGTAGTAAATAGGCAGCCAATGCAGTTCCCTCAGCAAAGGAGTTACATGCTGAAAAGGGGCAGCTACTGAGAACAGCCAAGCTTCTGCATTCTGCACTGGCTTCAGCTTCTGGAGCAGCCTTAAGGGCAGCCCCACATAGATAGCATTGCAGAGTGAGCCTCTTCAGGAGTGGTCACACTACTGACTCTTTAAAGACATCAGGGGCCACCCCTTCCTGAAAAAAAAGGATTCACCACACCCTGGACCCACCCGGTCAAACCCCCTCGGCTAGCTTTTATTATCCAGGAGAGACAAGGATTGAAAGGACACATGGTCGGTCACATTGCTGCAAGTAACTTGTCCATGTCCTAGGCCTTAGCTAGACTTAAGGTTTATCCCAGGATCATCCCAGGGTCATCCCTGTTCATGTAAATGACACACAGGATATCCCGGGTGCAGGCAGGGACAACCCCGGGATAAACCTTAGGTCTAGCTAAGGCCTTATACTGTGTCAGACCATTGGTCCATCAAACCCAGTATTGTTGACACTGACTGGCAGTGGCTCTCTAGGGGTCCAAGCAGGATTCTTTCCTCACCCTATCTGGAGAAGCCAGGGATCAAACCTGGGACCTTCCTCATGCAAAGCATGTGCTCTATCACACTGAGCTATGAGATCAGCACAGAGAGGGGAACACTGTTGGGGAGAGTGGGTAGGGAAATGGGACCACTGAAGGAGCCAGCAGGTGGAAAGGGAGGACAGCAGGGAGCAAGGATGATGATGATGATGATGATGATGATGATGATGATGATGATGATGATGATTTACATTTATATACTGCCCCATAGCCAAAGCTCTCAGGGAGGTTTACAAAGACATACATGGTTTTGGTTTTGTTGTTTGTGTGTTTTGTGTTCTGTGCAGGGAGGGCAGCTGAGTGTTTTGTACGTGTGTTGTGAATACCCACACCTTCCCATGGCAGCCGATTTGTGATGGTGCCCACAACATTTTCTCAATATATTCAACATATGCCCATTGACCAAAAGAGGTTCCAGACCCCTGTATTCAGTATTCTCAGTATCTTAGTCATCCTCACAGCAACCCTATCAGGAAGGAGGGATTTATCCAAATACTCTCAGAAAGCTTCATGGCTGAGCAGGAATTCAAATACCTGCTAGTTTCTGTATTGTTTTAAAAAATCTAGTATAAGCATTCAACTGTGAAAACAATTCTGCCTTTAGTAAATCAATACCTCTCTTTATCTGATCCAAAGAACTCTCTTACCAAGGACCTTCTTCATGTTTAGAAAAAGTCTGTGGTACAATCATTCTGGACAGTTCAGAATGCAGATAGGGGAATTGCAAGATTAAATTGTGGCCCCTCACAAGGACACATAATATCAAAAACTTCCTATTACAAAGAAGGATCGACCACTGGACCACAGGCTGAAAGTAGTGGACCTTTGGTGTGATCCACTAAAGCTCTTATGTTCTTACATGTTTTCTCTTCTTTGTAGCCCTATTAGACTGTGCACGATGCATACATCAACTGCATGCAATACATGACTTCCCCCCAATTTTTCATTAACCCCCCCATACATATAAGTAAATAAAAAACAACCAGTTTTATACGAATATAATTTAGGCAAGTGTGAATCAGCAAAATCCGAGCTTGCCAAAGTTTTCCAAATTCCATCTCAAAGCTCGTTCTAACTCAAGTCCATATCAGATTTTTTTCCCTTTTGCGTGAAAATCTGTGTGAATCTTCATGCGTATTTGTCCAAATGGGCCCATCAATTGTGCACATCTTTGAAATTTACACATTCTTTTCCTATTGACAAAAGCATATCTGTACGCATGTTTCAAAAGTACACATCTTTTCATGTGCATTTTAAAAAAAGGTGCACATGTTGCTGAACACATTTTTTTTGTCCACGAATCACATTGCGAGCTTGGAAACATGCAAACTTCGACCACAGTTTGCATCTGAGTCTGGTTTTAGCCCAGAAGGTGGGAAACGGGTAAATTCTGATAAAAAAACAAACTGAAACAAATCTCCCATCTATCCCCTATATAGAATATTTAACTGCTAAGCTGCATCTAATTCACAATCACTGGTGATAGATTTACTGATTCCTACCATAGTCTATCTGTTGTTCAAGTATTATTAGGGTGGGGTTGTTGTTTTCTTTCTGTTTGATAGGGAATATCAGCTTCTTTAAAAAGGAACTGTTTTTAAAATGATAATAACTGTAGCTTTTACCAACAAGTATCTTTCAGCCTCTTAGCAATTTTCAGAAAAAGACACGAACATGAAATAATTGGAAAATTCCAACACTGTCATCTATGTTATTTGTTTGTACTCTAGTTTGGATTCAGATTGATTTTTGCAGAAGGAAGTTAAACACAATGGGCAGCATCCAATACCGCTGCTGCACTGCCACCTTTTCTGTTGCACCAGCTGAATCACAGCTAGCACAACAGGAAGCGAGGGGGACAGGTCAGCAAAGCCATCTTCTCCAAGGTCTGCTGACCTGCCCCTTTCCAGAAATGAGTATTTCCGCTTGTCTCCAGTTGCTTCAGAATCTGAAACTTCCCAGCGGTAGATCCACTAGCAGGTCGGCACTATTGGCACTGCCCAAGAGCATTAATTTCAGATGCTTTCTTGTTATCTACTATGCATAAATCCACCAAGTACTTCCTCTGAGCACCTGCCATTCAGTCATCTAATTTTTCAGCAGGAGATCTATTTTCTTGTTTTGCTTGAATGGCTAAAAGAATTACTATGTACCATAACATTTCTCAAGTGTGCTAAGGGACAGAATTTGGTGGATAAACATCGTATTTGTGATATATGCTTGTTTTCTCAACATGTGTGAGAATAAGATTCAGATTTATTCCAGACCCACTGAAATCTAACTGAAGTGTTATTGATTTCAATGGGTGTATTCCAGGTATGGCTAAATCTGGATCCAGCCCATGGACTGATACAACACTGTTAAAAATAACAAAGTAAATGACAACGTGCCATTTTTTCTAGCATTTACTTTATGTAAAAAAATAATAATCAGTGAAATATTTTAATCTAGCTACTGAACAGTTAACCAAACTTTAGCTAATAAGGGACAGTTCTTCCCCACAGGTCCTCAGAGACACTTGTAATTAATTTGATCTTCTCCAGTCATTAACTTAGATTCATAGTGAGCTCTCCTCACACTGCTCTATTAATTCACTAGAGATCAGTTCTCAGGATTCATTTAGTTAAGCAGCCCTGTTGGATTACATTTTAAAAACTTTAAAATGAGTTGTAATTGATGTCTGTTTATAGAAGCTTACTTTAATGGAGTCCAACAGAGATGAAAACTGAGCATATTACTCAGAGGGTAGAGCGTTTGCTTTTTTTTTTTTAAAGGCCTGTCTCCAAAGGCATCCTATTAAATGAGAGACACTGCAAAATAAAATAAATCCCTCATTAATCACTAACCAGTTCTTGATGCTTCTAAAAATACTCTTGGCTCTCCTGCCTGTTGATACCTTGGTGAGGCTGTCACACAAAATGTATGCATCTCACGTATAGAGACACAAAATGTTTGAATTCAACCAGCAGTTTTGTCTTCTGTTACAACTTGGATGTAATCCTTGCTTAGTAAGTGCCAATCAAGTTTTTTTAAAAAAGAAGGGGAAAAGGAAGATGGCTGCCCAACACAGCATCGTTCCCATTGGGCTATTCTCAATGAGAAATGCAATGCGTTGCTGCTGCTTATTAAAGTTCTGTGGCTTGAAATGTATTGGGGGGAATTTCATTGGGAGGAAAGCCCCCATTAGAGTCTTGAAAGCTTCCTTCCCAATGGAAATAGCTTCGGAGGCGGGGAGATTGACGACATATTTGGGGGTGCAGAGTATTTAATTATTTTCTTACAGTTATTTACATGTCACCTTTCAGGATACAAACCAAACCAAAGTGGCATCAAAAAAATAAGATCACAATAAACGATATTAGCAAATAAAAAGCTGGTGGCAGATGGAACTATGGGGTGGGGGATTCCAGCTAAAATAGGCCCTGCCTTCCTTCCTCCTTCTCTTTCTGGGGGATCTGATACAGGGCAATAGATGTAAACTGCCCAGAGAGATTTGTAATCTATGCAGAAAGTTTTGGTACAGAAATGATGATGATGATGATGATATTATGTGCCCATTGGAAGACTCCTCC
The DNA here is from genome assembly GCF_023053635.1 of Elgaria multicarinata webbii. Taxonomy (NCBI): domain Eukaryota; kingdom Metazoa; phylum Chordata; class Lepidosauria; order Squamata; family Anguidae; genus Elgaria; species Elgaria multicarinata. Next base: position 66,255,942 of record NC_086171.1, read on the forward strand.
TCAGAGCTGGAGAACCAGGAACCATGTGCCACCAGCAATGCCTGGCGACAACTCAGGGGTGACTACTATGAAGGTATCATCTGTGGAGGACATTAGTTTCCAGTAGGGATGTTGCAGATACCCGGGTGTGTGGGTGTGCACGGAGCCCGATGGACATCCACCCACTTGGTCCCCTAGACTGGAATCTGCAGACTCTGCTGCCTGCCCATGTTCAGCACAGGGCCTGAGCTGCCAGTCAGTCCGCGAGCTCCCAACAGGTGGAGTGCGGCTGCTCACTCCCTCACCAAGCTGCTGTTTTGTGCAAAAATGATATCTCGTTCTTTTACATAAAGGGCCTTTTATGCAAATGGTGGCCATTTATGCAAGGTTACAGGTGTAAATGGACCATTTACACCTGTAATCTTGCGTAAATGCCAGCTTTATGGCTTCCATTTGCGTGAAAGGCCCTTTATGCAAAAGAATGAGCTGCCAATTTTATACAAAATGGTGACTCGCTGAGAGAACGAGCAGCCACACACTGAGCACTTATGGACCATCCAGCACCTAGCATGGTGAATGGGGGTGGGCCTCCAGAGAGCAGTGCATGAATCGGACTGGAGTGAGTCCGTTAATCCCCAATTTGCAGTACTCTTTCCTCCAAAAGAAGCCAAACCCAAGCAGCACTGCCCCTGGAACTGATAATGATGATGATAACGCAGTATAAAAAATAATTGCAGCAAATGCTTTTATAAACTGCCAGAGAGCTTCAGTTATGGGGTGCCATATAAATGATGATGATGATGATGATAATAATAATAATAATATACATTGGTTTCATAATTCACAGCACGGTCTATGAATCTTTACTTGGAAGTAAATCACACCCTGTTCAGTGGGGATTATTCCTAGGTAAGTGTGCATAAACGTCAGCCTTATTCTTCAATATGTCTAATGCTTGTAGATTGTAAATGTGTTTGTAAATATTACAATATTCAATTTTAGCAAACAGCCATCATAGAATTCCAGTACATTCAGAACATTCAAAATATTCCACAATAAGCTTTAATTCAAACTAAAACCATGCTTGCTGAAATATATAAAATGTTTTAAAAGTATAAAACAAAGAAAGATGGCACACCAATGAATGGTGGATACCAATCTTATGTTATGATTACAATTACATACAAGCAGAGGAAACAAATTCTAATATAAAGTATCACAAATATAGCCTTACCTAGGGCTAATAATTTTCTAATGCTTCTCCAATGGTGCTATGTTACATTTAGAACAGCAAAATTTATTGCATCTCCACTGAACAATTTCACATGGTTTCATTCCCTTCTAATTTTTCACAATAATGGCAAGTTACAATTGGCTTGTAACTCCAAAAGTGTTTCACAATGCAATAGAAAATATAAAAGATCTTTCACCATTAATAACACACACACACACACACACACACACACACACAGAGAGAGAGAGAGAGAGAGAGAGAGAGAGAGAGAGAGAGAGAGAGATCTTTTTGCCTCCCCTAATGAAATCTGAAAATGCACTCCTGGGTAAGACTCCTAAGGGTGGCCAGCCTTACAGGATTATTGTAAGGATTATTGAGAGTTTGTAAGTGAACCACTTGAGCACTCAGGAAAAGGTGTTAAATAAATTCTTGGCTATATTATTAAAGTGCTATTGCGCCAAAGTGAATTTGAAGATTGCAGTGGATTTTACCAGACTGAAATAGATTCTAGAAAAAGTTATTTGCTCTTCTTCAGTACTTTTTAGTATTACTTCCCAAAACGGACTGGGATTTGTTTAGACTGAGAGAAGGTTCCTCATGTTTGTCAACGGACAGTAGACCTACGGCCACTGGGAGACTGTGCCTCTTGCTTCCCAGGAATAGCATCAAATCAAAGGAGAGACCAACCTGGGCTACCTCTCAGCCAGAGAAGGAGCAGTTGCAGGAGCGCACTTCTCCCTCTCTGCCAGAAAGAACACCCAACTCCAGCTGATAGTTGTCCTGGAACTGCAGAAGGGGAAAAAAATCTCTCTAGATGCATCCATCAGCACAAGAGCCACAAATTGCTATTCTTGGTGCCAGGTCAATGCTTTTGAGGGCCCTTTGGCAAGATAAGGCTAATGGGCCCTCTCCTTCAGTGAGCCTACCTTCTCACCCACATTGTCATTGGACCTCATTGTCTTTCTCATCATTGCTACCATTCGCTTGCTTGACAGGCAGAGGGCCAGTGAGCATGTCAGCCTTAGCATCCCCTTCTCATCCCCACTAGTTGTCCGGGCAAGCGTAATGAACAGTTGAACAAGCAGGTTTCAATGGTGAACAGGCAGTGAGACTCCAGGGGGGCTCTTGCCAGTGGGGCTGTGCTGGAGTGGGGGCCCTTGGCAGGCGCCCAAGCATGCCTACCCTTGATGCTGGCCCTGGCTATTCAAGCAGCGACAGAAGATCAGGCGGTCCCAAAGGCCATGGCTAGATTTACGGGTCTAGCGCAACAGAGGAGGGAGGATCTCGCGATATAGTTATTGCGAGATCTCCCCCTCTGTCTACACGTGGTGCACGACACCCTAGAAGGAAGAGGACGTCACGCTCGCCATTTTGGTTTTTTTCTTAAAGTAGATGGAGCGCAGGAGTGCTTGATCGCAAAATGTAAGTATTTTTTTTTAAAAAAACTCCCTGCTCTCCCCACCCCACCCCTGATGGGCACTGAGCTCCTGAGGAGCTCTGTGCCCCATGCCCAGCTCCTGGCTCCTTGCAGTTACTCACGAGGAGCCGGGACAACCTGCAATGCCTGCCCACACATTCTGCATTCTCAGGATCATCCCGAGACTGTGAAAAAAGTGGGGGGAAAGGCTATGCCGATATCCCAGGGCAAGGGAAGGATCACCCCTCCCTGCTCCCGGGATCCCCTGTGCATCATGTAAATGCACAGGGATGATCCTGGGGCAAACCCCAGGATATTGGCAGGTCTAGCCATAGCCAAAGTGTATTAAAATGCCCACTTATCCCTCACCACCTTGTTCTGGCCTTGTTCTGTCCCCTGTCCTCTTCCTATTCCCCTTTCATTCTGTGTCTTGCCATTTTAGCTTACAAGCCTGATGGCACAGGCTCTCTCATTTTTTATTGATGGGAGCCACTCTGGGATATGATGATATTCTGAAAAGTGAGATTGAAATGCAGTAAGTAAATAAATAAAACTGTGTTCAGTTGGGGGAAACCAGCAGGGCAAGAGTGTGGAATGTTACCCTTGGCCTACTGTGTGCCAAATCCAGTCTGCCTGGGGTCCCAATCTGGCCCTCCAGGGTTCCCTGGATGGCCACACCCCTTCCCCTGGCTCCACCCCTTTTCTCCAACCACCAATCATTTGGTGGTTTACTGGCCTATGCAGTTTTTTCACCATTCTAAAAGGGGGAAATGCCTCTCCTAACGCTCAGTTATTGGCAGTAAAAGCTTTAAGCTAAAATATGCCGCTGTTTTGCTAATGCTCTCTTTGCCTTTTGCCCCCCCACCTTATTTTGCATTTAGCGCCTCCCACCACTAGAATGTGGCCCCCAAGAGCTTCTCCAAAATTGAAATCAGCTCTCGGGCTGAAAGATGTTCAGAACACTGCAATAAGCACCAGGATCTGGGAGATTTGGAAGTTGCAGAACCAGAGGGAGGATGACCGGGGGCTCATTTACACCAAGCAGGATATTCCACTATGAAAGTGGTATGAAAGCGGTATATAAAAGGCAGGAGCCACACTACAGCTTTATAGCAGTATTGACGTGCACTGCAGGATCTACACTACTGCTTTATAGTGGTAATGAAGTGCACTGACAACTGGTGGGGCCCATGACACAACTACACCAGCAGGATATGACACTATGAAAGTGGTATATGGTATGTGTCAGTGGGCCCCAACAGTTGTCAGTGCACTTCAATACCACTATAAAACAGTAGTGTGGCTCCTGCATTTTATATACCGCTTTCATACCACTTTCATAGTGGAATATCTGCTTGGTGTAGATGAGCCCTGGATCAAAGGTGAAGACAACTTGCCCCTTTCAGAGGCATCCCTCCACTTCTCTGTGTGGAGGTAGTATAGGAGGGCTCGGAACGGGTTTGATTCCTGAGGATGGATACACAGCCATGTGCACGCCATTCCTGTTTAGTTAAATAGGGCTTAAGGATGCTTAAATATTTTCTGGATTGAGCTGACTGTCTCCAAGCAGAGGCCTAGCCTACAGATTGCAAATCGAAGCAGACCTCTCATTTCATAACCATTTCCAAATGATCCTGCCAATCAGGGCTTCATTTTTGTGTGGAGAAGTGATTGCTCTTTAAACACAAACACTAAGAAGCATGAAAACGCTGGCTGAGTCTTTTATTACTGTGCCCTAATTGGAACAACATATTTGCTCAGCCTGCTCAAGGTCCACGCAAACCTCCATGCTAAAAGTATAGCTTGAGTGCATGGGGGACAGTATATGCTTTTACAACAAGATGAGACAAATTGCCACAATCTTCCTTAATGTGATCTCATACCAGATGAGCTGAACAATGTGCAAGGGGAGAGGCAATGGCAAACTTGACTCTTTTCTGCCAAATAAAAGTGAGGTGGAAATGGAGGTCGGTGATTTTCTTGGCGATAGCGTTCTTCTTGTCAGAACAGAAGTGAAAAGGAGTTGGGCACTGCTCACGGCAAATGTACTGGGTAATTTTGTTAAGTATATGTTATTCACTGCAGCTTATAATATACAAAAAATAGAAGAAAGAAAGAGAAAAAGCACCTTGTCTGGCTCTCAATGACTGGAAAGAATTGAAAAACAGAACACAAGCAAAACAGAAACTTTTAAAAAGTTATATAAAATGGAAGGAAAGTTACTTCTTAATCTGAGAAGAATGAGCCTTCATGTTAAAATACTCTGAGAAGAGTAAGATTTGGGCCACCCACTTCTAGAAGATTTATTCATTGTGTGATCCAGATATGGCCTTCTCAGTGGTGGCACCTAAATAAGGCTTGCCAACCTACGACACCATACAATTTTATATGGCTCACAAAAATATTCCTTTTTTACTAGACCGTTAGAGAATTATTGGGCTTCTTTAGATTAAGAGGAAATCACATTGCCTTACCTGGGCTTTGCTTCTCTTCCACAATTGTAATGGGTTGCATTACATGGGTGGAGAAGGATGACCATGTGGTCAATAATTGAAATTTTTCTCTCCTGTTCGTGCTCATAGCCTGGAATTTGACAACACCCTCTAGTGGGTGATTTGTAGCGCAACTTCAGCTGTACACGGTTGGAAATCCTACAATATTTCAGAAGAATCAGGATATCCAATTTTTTTTTTAAAGAACTGAATAACTGGGGGAAGGCGCAGGAGACATGAAAGAGGTTGATGTTATCATCAAAAGGATCTCCAAACTTCCATGGGTGGCCAGTCATGAGCATGTCTCTCTCTTATAGTTTTAATTATGTTCATATTGTCTTCTATATGATTTGGTCTTTAAAGTCTTAGTTTGTATACTGCCTTGCACATTATCAGTGGAAAGGTAATACAGATGTTTTAAAACTGATTGGTATATGTTTGGTACTAAGTACCATTTTACTTCTGAAAAAACATGCCCTGATCCCATTAGAGGTCATATGCACATGGGAGCAGGCTTCAACACATGTATCCTAATTAGATGGGGAAATGCATTGCAAATGGGAACTGCAGGTGTAATCCCACAACTTGGCCTAACAGGCAGGGCTGCATATATACAATCTTATAAAACAAGCCACAGTTACACTGATCATTTATGTGAGAGAGGGAATGAGGTGCTGGATCTCACCAACTCCAGACCCTAAACAGTTAACAAATGCATTTGCGGCTTGTTTTACATTGCTATACAAGGCTAGAGTGTTCTTATTAGGTGATCTTGCCCGTGCTTTTGGCCAAGGAAAAATCAGGTCTGATATTAATCTGTTCATTCTTTTAACCCAAATATCTTCTTGACTCATCCTAAAAAAAAAAAAAAAAAAATTCAGGTGAGATAGTTTACTGTTTTTCTTAAGTACAAACTTAGGTAGGTCACCAAGAGAGTATCTTAAGCTCAATTCCTATTCTTGTTCATTTTTAAATTGCTCACTTTAAACTGTAACTGCCTTAGGGCAAGCACCTGTCATTACATTTGTGCATAAATTGTAAAGCTCATCTGTTATGTGAATTATCCCACCAAGCACTCAGTTGTTACAAACCCAATTGAAATAAAGCTTTCACAATATTTTGGGAGAAAAGGAATAAACTTGGGGGGGGGGGATTAGTTGTGTTCTGGATCTGACTCATTGCTGCTATATAGGCCACAAATGAAAATCCAGAGGTAGAAAAAAATATGTCTACATTATACACAGGGAAATTCCCCTTCCTTCCATTCTTCGTCCACCACTTTCCTCTTTGAGGATTGATATTTTATCTGGGAGGAACACATCCCCTTGATTAATACTGTTGAAGTTTTAAAAAAGCAACAACCCTCAATGATTTTTACTGTGTGGTTTTTCTTATGAAGTATGCAATCAATTGCACCTTCTTTTTTTTGTAATTTCAAGTGGTAAGAAATATTTACTATCCTTTGACAGACCAAATCACACATATATGAATATATTAGCTCCCATCTATTGGATTGGATCCAGCATCAGCCATACTTAGCGTAGATGCATTGAAATAAATGATGAGCCTTAAGTCCCATTGATTTAAATGGGTCCACGCTTAAGTATGACCACTGACTATTGGCCACATCCACTCCAAAACTATCTCTTTCAGGGGTCCCCAATTATTTTGCCTCAGTGAACACATTTGGAATTCTGAGGGAGCATCATGGGTGCTCTCACAAAATGGCTGCCATGGGGATGGCTTGCTCTAAAATGGCTGAAGTAGTTGACATGGCTGGTCATAAAACACTCATTTCCCAGAAGGCAAACTGCAGACTAAAAGATAACTTGCCCAATAATCTACTTACAACCACTCTTTTGAACCCAAATACAGATGGCTCTGGAAGGCAGCTGCTCACTTTGCAGTATACCAGCCTCCCAGTTATTTTTTTTAATTACCAAAAATCTTAAGGAATATTTATTTATTTATTTATTTATTTATTTATTACACTTATATACCGCCCCCATAGCCAGGGCTCTCTGGGCAGTTTACAGAAATTCTAAAAAATTAAGATAAAAACGAGTATACAAAATTTAAAATTCTAAAACACAGAACATACACACATAAAGCATTAAAAGCCGTTAAAAACTAAACATGTGGGTAATTAAGATTTGCCACTATATGCCTGGGCAAAGAGGAAAGTCTTAACCTGGAGGCGGAAAGATAGCAGCGTTGGTGAAAGGCGAGCCTCGTCAGGGAGATCATTCCATAGTCTGGGGGCCACCACCGAAAAGGCGGTGAATAAAAATATAAATATAAAAATAAGAATAAAAAACAGGAGAAACAGAGATCCTGGCAGGCACCAAGAGAGATGTCTGCATCCATGTTGGTGCCCATGGGCACTACGTTGGATATCTTCTTCTCACTGGCAGCTGGTCTTTTTTTAACTGGAGATCCCAGAGACTGAACCATACACCTGATGCATGCAAATAATACATTCTACCACTGAGCTATGGTGCCTCCACATAGTCTGGCTCAAAAGATGAAGTGCTGAGCCCAGATTTTCCGCCCTATTCCTAGCCTCAGATAAGTTCTAATATCTTTTGACATTTTAGATGAAGAAATTATGAGCAGATAAGAGATTGTTTCCTGGCTGACTTGTATATTTCGGATTGGATAGTGGAAAAAGCAAATTTGTCATGTCATCAAAGAACCCCAGTGTGGAAGAAGTCAACAAGTTTCCAAGCAGAAAAATGAAATAATGTAGCATAAGAAGGAATTGGAAAATAATTCAGCGCTTAAGAGTAATTGTACCATTTGAAGAAAAGTCATTTGCAGCACTTGGAGCCCTTCAAAGAATGCAAACTTTCCATTCTTGACCTAAATTTGATGCACTATTGAATCCCATTATGTCAAACTATATTCTTTATTGCAACATAACCTGCTTAATCATGATAGTTCTTTGATAATGTTACCTGGTAATCACTTCAACAAACAGTGGTGTTTATCCAGCTGCCAGTCTAGATACTCAGTCGAGACACTCAGAATAACGTGGGAGTTCTGAAGACAGAACTATACACAGAGAGCTATAGGGGGCATGTTTGCAAGACAAACTGTATAAAAAGAAGTTTACAAGCATGTGTCCTTAAAACCTCACTGACTTCATGCCGCCTCCACATAACTATTTTTTCTTTGAAGTAAAAAAGGAAACATCTAGGCTAGGTATGGTGAAAACAGCCTGAGTTCATAGAATCCTAGATTAGTAGAGTTGGAAGGGGCCTATAAGGCCATCGAGTCCAACCCCCTGCTCAATGCAGGAATCCACCTTAAAGTATACCTGACAGATGGTTGTCCAGATGTCTCTTGTGGGAGAGACCATGACCTCCCTAGGCGACTGGTTCCATTGTCTTACTGCTCTAAGAGTCAGGAAGTTTTTCCTGATGTCCAGCCGGAATCTGGCTTCCTTTCACTTGAGCCCATGATTCCGTGTCCTGCACTTTGGGATGATTGAGAAGAGGTCCTGGCCCTCCTCTGGGTGACAACCTTTCAAGTATTTGAAGAGTGCTATCATGTTTCCCCTCAGTCTTCTCTTCTCCAGGCTAAACATGTCCAGTTCTTTCAGTCTATCCTCATAGGGCTTTGTTTCCAGACCCCTGATCATCCTGGTTGCCCTCCTCTGAACCCCCTCCAGCTTGTCTGCATCCTTCTTGAAGTGTGGTGCCCACAACTGGATGCAATACTCAAATTGAGGCCTAACCAGTGCCGAATAGAGGGGAACCAGATGTCTGATATTTGTGGAAGTGATTTGATTATTTATTACCATTATGCATACTCTTCCTCTGAATTGCTCAGACTGGATTACATATTGTTCACAGATGGTCTCCCCATCCAGGCAGCTAAGCCAAACCAGTGTCCAAAGACGTAGTGTCCCCAATTTTACATTTCTAGACATACTAACCATCAATAACTCAGTGTTGTCAAGGATCAGGTTCAGCTTGCAGACTGCAAAGCCTATTATTATTGTTGTCGTCATAATCCTTATCCTCAACTTGTTAGCCCTCATCCAGCTGATAATAGAGTTATTGATGGGCCTGAGCCCCAGCAAGTGCCCAACTTCCCTAAACAGTGACATTACCCAGGCTTCTAGGAAAAATCAGTGTTTCTCAAGGCCATCTTCCTGTCTCTTTTCCTCCCTCCCTCTCACTGCCCCTCCCATCTTTCTGCTCTAGGAGCTACTCAGGACCCTATAAAAAAGGACTCATTCCTTTAAGGGTGAACTATGCTGATCTTAAATTGGACGTCTATATTATTTCCTGAAAACCTGCATATCCTTTCTGAGGGACATAAATTTCTGTTTTACGACTATGACAATGCAAAGCAATTTTAAATGCCCGGAGGAGAGAACAAGAAATGACGAATGGAAAGCAATTGAATGATTCATTAGACTCAGAATATGATTGGATGAGGAATTCTATAATTTTAGACTTCAATTTAATTCAGCCAACCTTCCTTTAATTATCTTTCTCTTTGCCTTCATAGTGTTGTGGTTAGGTTTTTACCCACAGAAGGAAAAGGACTCTAAAGAGTTAAAAAGATGTCCTTGGCCAGATTGTCTCTGCCAGGAGAAGTCCAGTATGAAGCAGATTCTTCCCTGGCCTACGTGCGGTACGAGATGTACAAGATGAAGAGACTATTGGTTAATTGGGCCAAGGAGAAAAGTGTATTTAAGAAGTCCATGTTGTATGGCTTCTTACTGCTGGAACTTACTGCTGGAACTTACTGCTGGAACTTACTGCTGGAACTTACTGCTGGAACTTACTGCTGATGTTATACTGCTACGTTGTTGCTGTACTGTGAAAGGACTGTATATATGACCATTTATTCTGTAAGTAATTTATTTAGTGTCAGTAAAGCTTCTTACTGACCAAAGACCGTGAGTGCTTCTTTTGTTCCTAAATTCAAGCTGAAACCATTTCCAGACTCTACGCTGCTGCTATTTCGCACTCTGCTATATTTTGGGTAAGCAATTACCCCGATAGGTTATGCGCCCAGAGAAAGTCTGGAAGGCATAATTTTTGGTTGCTGGAAAGCTTGAGAGCAAAGGAACGCTGGAGGGAAAGACGGAGTCGAGCTCAGGCAGTTCATCGAGCTCAGACGGGTCTGTATCCAGTGTGAGTCGCGCTCCAGCCCAGCCGGTGAGGATGGCCCAGGTTCAGATGGCATCCAGTATTCCGGTGGAACGGCTGAATGAGAGAAATTACTTAACGTGGTCATTCAAGATGGAAATGTTTTTGAAGCGGGACAGATGTTGGAACGTCGTGAGTGTCCCGAGGCCGGTTGGTCAGACTGCTCAAGAAGCACAAGTGTGGGAAGAGCAGAATGAAAGGGCCAAAGCAAACATTGTCTTGAGTATGGAGGACTCGCAAATTGTCCATATCAACAGAGATGAGACGGCAAGAGACAGCTGGAATGCGCTGAGACAGATTTATGTGCGTGCGTCGGCAAGCACACGGCTGAGCCTCACCAGAGAGCTGTATCGGTTAAAGTTGGAGGAGGCTGGAAGTTTGGCAAATCATCTCCAACAGGTGAGATCTCTATTTGTCCAGTTGCAGGAGGTCGGAATCGTTTTTACGGAAGAGCATAAGTGCTACCTGATTTTGGGGTCGTTGCCTCAAAGCTGGGACGTTCTGACAACCAGTCTGGAAAGTATGAAGACTGATGAACTCACTCTTCATTATTTGACGGGTCGTTTGCTCCAAGAAGAGAAACGGCGTCTTTCCAGGAAGGAGGAAAACTGCCAGGAAAGGGTTAAGCAGTCAGCCCTTGGCAGCAGAGAAAGAATGCAGAATGATAAGTGTTTCCAAGGCAACAGTGTGGAGAGAACCGCAGTTGCAATAAGAAAGTGTTATTTTTGCAAACAGCCGGGTCATATCAAACGCTTCTTTAAAAAAAAGAAGAAGGGAGTTACACAGGCTGGAGAGGAGAAGGAATGCTCGAATGCATTTGTTTCAGCCACAGTGAGGTGTAACGAGGCCCAAGAGGTTTGGCTGATTGATTCTGCGTTGTCCAGAACAATTTCTAATAATCCAGAGGCGTTTCGGAAGTTGGAACCAAGCAAGGTGAAGTCAATCACGCTTGCAGATGGACGAACGTCGAGGGTGGAAGGAATTGGCTGTTGCTACGTTCCATGTCTGCAAAAGGAGTGTGAACAGGTTCTGTATGTTCCAGATTTAGATTTTTGTCTCCTTTCTGTTAGTGCTCTAACGTCTGAAGGATACGTTGTTACGTTTCAGAAGGATGAGTGCCAAGTGATTAAGGATGGACAAAATGTGGCACTGGGACATGTTAAAAATGGACTGTTTTACATGGGTGCAGGTAAAGAAAGGGTGGCACAAACTGGTAACGTGCCAGACCATAAAAATTGTGTTCATGAGTTGCACAGGCGTTTAGGTCATGCAAGTTTTAAAGTGTTAAGTCACATGCCTCAAGTGTGTACAGGGTTAAGCTTGCGAAACTGTAAAAATTTCTTGGATTGTTCAATCTGTCATCAGACCAAATCCCGGGTGCAGAACATCTGCAGGAAAAGTGACAGGGTGTCACAAAAGCCTTTTGAACTGGTGTTTATTGACTTGGTAGGGCCATTCACGCCTACACAAGGGGGATCCAGTTACGTGCTTGTAATTCTGGATGATTACACACGCTTTAGTTGGTGTTATTTACTGAAGCGAAAATCAGAAGCTTTTGAAACTTTTAGGGATTGGAAAACTTGGGCGGAAAAGTTCTTTAACAAGCCCATTATTTCTGTGCAGTCGGACCGTGGGGGTGAGTTTGTTTCTGGAAGGTTCTGTGAGTGGTTTAGGAAAACAGGAATCACACACAGGTTAATAGATCCCCAAACTCCTTTTCAAAATGGGTCAATTGAGAGAAGAATTGGAGTACTTCAAATGAAGAAAGATTCTCTCATGGATGATGCAAACGCTGAGCAAGATTTGTGGGGAGAAGCATTTTTAACCGCAAACTATCTGTGTAATAGAACCTGGAGCAGGGTTACAGGCAGTTCGCCTTACTGTTTACTTTTTGGTTCAAAGCCAGATTTGTCTCACTTGAGAACATGGGGGTCTTGGGCATACGTGCATATCCCAAAGTCCAAAAGATCTAAAGGTGAAACCAAGTCTGTGAAATTACGTTTTGTGGGTTATTCTGGCATGCAATCCAAATCTTGGCGTTTTTCCCTAAGTCATGGGAAGGTGGTTGTTTCTAGGTCTGCTACTTTTCAGGAGGCAGGTTGGGACAGGATACAAGGTTCCCAAGTTCTGTTAGAAACCGTGAACAACCAGGAGAAAACAGTAACTCAGGGGTTAACTTCTCAGAGCCCTCACATCTCTGAGAAGAGTGTTTCCACTCCCAAAAGTGGAAGGGAGGAGGGAAATGAAAGGGAGGAAGAAATTTCCAGTGTACCTCGTCGTTCACAAAGAAAAAACAAAGGAATTCCACCTTTAAAGTATTCAGATGAATTCAGTGTATGTTGTGTGAAGTCTGAACCTGAATGTTACAGTGATGTGTTGAAATTGTCTGAACAAGAGCAAGAAAAGTGTTTTCAGGCAGCGAAAACTGAAAGGGGGTGTTTTCAAACACACGTGTCTGTATGCAAAGGGGCAAGCAAAAGAGTACATGATTGTGGAGCTAGTGGTTCGTCTACTGGTGGCAGGGAGTTCCCAAGACCACATTCAAGAAAACTCAGCCCAAAGCTGCAGGAAGGGTTGAAACTGAAGTCTCTGGGGAAAGTTAGGTGTTACCTTGGTGTAGAGGTAGAAAAGTTTCCAAAGGAAATTACCTAAAAAGCCAGAAGCAGAAAGTTTTAAAATTGCTGAAAGTTTGCAAGTTGGAAGATTGCAAAGTAGTTCAACGCCCCAAAGCACAAAGTTTTTTAACAGTGCTTGGAAGAAGAAGAAAAGAAAAACTTACATATAAATAAGTCTCTGGGAAATGTAAAACACAGAGAAATGTACACAATGTTGGGATTGTTGTAAACATGTAAAGTTGATTTCTTACAGGTGAAATGTAATGAAATGTAAATTGTATTTTTTCTGTAGTTAAAAATGAAAGGGTGTTGTGGTTAGGTTTTTACCCACAGAAGGAAAAGGACTCTAAAGAGTTAAAAAGATGTCCTTGGCCAGATTGTCTCTGCCAGGAGAAGTCCAGTATGAAGCAGATTCTTCCCTGGCCTACGTGCGGTACGAGATGTACAAGATGAAGAGACTATTGGTTAATTGGGCCAAGGAGAAAAGTGTATTTAAGAAGTCCATGTTGTATGGCTTCTTACTGCTGGAACTTACTGCTGGAACTTACTGCTGGAACTTACTGCTGGAACTTACTGCTGATGTTATACTGCTACGTTGTTGCTGTACTGTGAAAGGACTGTATATATGACCATTTATTCTGTAAGTAATTTATTTAGTGTCAGTAAAGCTTCTTACTGACCAAAGACCGTGAGTGCTTCTTTTGTTCCTAAATTCAAGCTGAAACCATTTCCAGACTCTACGCTGCTGCTATTTCGCACTCTGCTATATTTTGGGTAAGCAATTACCCCGATACATAGAGCTTTGTTTAAAATATAGTTTTTGGGGGCCATTCACAGTAAGAAATATAGAAGGTATATTTACTGGGAAGAATAAATTTATCTAGACAACATTCTGGATATATGTTGTCTGTGTCTACTGTCGGTCTGTGTGTTTTTATGTAAATAGTTTTTAAACTTTGTATACTGTATCTTTAATGGTTTTTAATCTTTGTAAACTGTCCAGAGACTTTAAGCTATGGAGCAGTATAGAAATGTAATAAATAATATTAATTCTACCAACTCCAACAGGCTTAGATCCACATATTAGTTATTGTCTGTAAAATGAGTATTCCTGATTTTTTTTAAATGGGGGAAATTCCTTTCTCTTACACACTAATGTGAAGCCAGAGTTCCTTTCAGTGAAATTTGTAGAGGTTTTCGGGTGTACCAACAATACCAATATCAACACATCAATTCCCTTTCACATTTGCACCTAAGAGTCTCTTGGTCAATATACACACTTATCTAGGAGTAAGTCCCACTGAGCTCATTAGGACATATTCTGAGCAGACATACATAGGATTCCACTGTAAAATTATTGAGAAGCATAGATTAGATTCAAAAATACACACCTAACACAGTGTCAATTGTACTATAGGGCAGTGTCCAATGGTACACCTACACAAAGTAGACCCACGGAAGGTTATCTAGGATTACCATTGCATACTGTCCATAGCGACCTCCAGGCCAATTTGCACTTTATATGGTAGGCACGCTAGCCATATATATACGCCAGTGTTTGCAGCACAGAATGTGTAAGGCAAATGCACATCTTCAAAAGACAAATGTGTTACACATGTGCCAGTGAATCCTGGACCAATTGTTACTATTCTGTGAGTATACACTGTGTGCCCTGGATTGGGTCCTACTTTTCTAGCAGTTTCAGAGTATAACTTGTGATTTTCCAATATTGATAGATTTTTTTCTCAAAGATGCCTTCTTCTCACATGTAAACAGAAGGGTAAAGTCATATTGTGGATCAGCCCAAATCTTTTGAAAACGTTTCAGTTAAAATAAGCCTTCTAACAATGCAATCCTATACATGACTACTCAAAGTTCATTGGGGCTTACTCCCAGGATTGCAGCCTAACCTTCTCCCTAGTTGTATAAAGGCTTTGCAAAATATATGAGGAAGTGAGATAGGAAGGAAGGTGTGAGAGAAGCAGGCTTCCCAGTGTCCTACCCTCTATCCAATGAATTAGACTGGGGTTGCATCCAGCACTGGCTGCTCAATAGTGGAACAGCATCTACTCATGGAACAGATTTCCCCTCACTTCTGAAGCACTCCTGTGCATCCCCAACACCCCCAAAGTCTGCCCCCTGTAGCAAACTTTAAGTGTATAGGTGCGAGAGAGCAGGGGAAGTCTTGTTGCACAAGCAGAGGTCTGTTCAGTGATGACGATGATGATGGTGATTTTCTCTTTAAATCTGATTAAATCCATATGAAAACCCTGTAAAATCCATTGTCACATTTTACCAAACAATAGCTTCGATCCAGACTTAAAGCATCATCAGATGCAGGGGAAATCACATTTCCGTACTGTCACTTTTCTCTCCACCCCCACTTCTGTCCCACATGTCCTCTTTCTTCACACGGGGAAGAAAGAAGAAGTAAACAATGCCCACATGGCCCATTCAGTGGGCATTGTTATTGCACTGCTTTTCCTGCAGGAAATGGTGGCACGTTTCCCTTCCCTCCCAAAAAAAATCAGATTTAAAGGGGTCTTATTTTGTCGTGGAAAGAAAACCAGGAGTGGAAGATGCATGGGAAGCAGATGTCATCATCAAAAGGATCCACGAAAAACCGTGAGTGGCCAGTAACGAGATGTGATAAAATGCTCGCCTGTTGATATTCATAGGCCATAGCTAGATGGGGCTTTATCCTGGGGTGATTCCCGGGATCATCCCTGTGTGTCCACATGACGCACAGGGGATCCCAGGATCAGGGAGGGTTGATCCCTCCCTTGCCCCGATATCTCGACCTCGCCTTTGGCCCCAGTTTTTCCGTGGTCCTGGGCCGAGCCCGATACGGTGGAACGTGTGACCAGGTGCCGCGGGTTCTCCTGGCTCCACGCGATTCCTCGCGAGGAGTCAGGAGCTCCGCCCATTGGGGTAGAGTGGGGGAGCGGGGAAATTAAATTGTGGGTTTTTTTAAAAAAAAATGCTTACCTTTTCCGCACGAGTGTTTGTGCACTGCTGTTCCTTTAAAAAATAAAAAATGGCAGGCGTGACGCCTCTCCTTCTGAGGTCGTCGTGTGTAAACAGAGGAGGAATCTCGCGTTAAACACTACGTGATATCTTCCCCTCCTTCGTTGCAGGATAACAGGTGGGTTTAGCTAAGGACTTAGTCATACTTAGTTCTGATCCACTGACATCAATGGGTCTTAAGCTAGTCATGACTAACAAAAGCCCCTTTAGTTTTGGTGGGTCTATTAAAGTATGACTAAGTCTGGATCCAATCCGATTTTACCTTGGCGTTTTAAATATATTAAATACTGGGGTGAGGATGAGGGCTGGGAGGAGGAAGAGGCTAGGCAAGCATCCACAGTTTTTTAAACAGTGTTTTATAAAACAAGCCACTCTTCTTCCTCTTGTTAAGGTCCCTTGGCATTCGGGGCTCACGTACCACCTCTCCTGCAGGAATGCAGGCTCACAAGTGTCATTATGCTTATTGTCCTTCTGGAAAAAGCTCATTTCGGAGAACACAGTTCACCGTAATAGCTTTGGTTTTAAACAGAGAGCTCTCCTGTGATACACACTGAACCTGAAATAAAAATAATAATAATTTCACAACTATTCCCAATAAGGCCAGGACAATATTTAGAGAGTAACCATGCTGTGATCATATAGTGCATCTGCAGGAAAATAAAAAGAAATAAACAAAGAGAACCTAAAATAACCTCACTGGTGGGAGATGCATTTTTTTTTGTTATCATTGTAGAGCACATGCATGTGAGAAATCTTACCATCAGCCTCTGATGCGCTTTGAACTAAACTCCCATTATTTACACATTTTACTTTAATTCTGTGCATATACGGGGACAGCTGTATCATTGTTTATGACATCTCTCCCAGCCTAGAAGGATGTTTCCTGTTATATGGTGGCTACGCTGAAAATATATGTTTTGCAAAATGAAACTGAATTCATTGCAATTGTTGAGTCTAGTGGCTCTCTGCCTTCTGTTTTAAATGTCTAATTTGAAGTAAAATATCTTTTACGTCCTGGTGACTGAAACTGGATTAACTGGTATAGGTTTTGCTTACAAATACTTAGTCCTCCAGGTCAATTTAGCTTAATTCAAAAAGGTTTCATTCCATGATATTCTACATTCATTACATCAAACAATGTTAGCTAATTCTCTTTCAACACCAGTTAATGGACTGCTGCAGCTCTTGTTGGGAAATATGGTATTCACATTAGTTAGTCTTCCTATCCTATCCTGATCCAGTGACATGATCTCATAACAGGATGAATAGATTTTGAAATGGAACATTTAAACAATGAAAGAAGAGAGGGAGGGGAGGGAGAGAATATTAATGAGAAGAGAAGCTCATCCATGGCTGAGATGGAGTGAACAGGGTGTTGCTTTTAAGGGGTGTTTTCACTCCTGCCTGTCTATCATGGGGCAGAAAATGATTTTTTTTTTTTAAAAAAAAAAAGCACTGATACAAGATATTATCAAACCCAGCTGTACACTATTTAGTCTCAAGGGCTGACTTAAAAGAAATGGCATCAACCAGAAAAACAAAACAACATATGCACACAAACTGGGAAACTAGTCGAAGGAAGCAGAGAAAGAGCTTTGGTTTTGATACATTGCTGGTATCAAAGCTTTGCTTTTGCAGTAAACAGATTCTCATCTGGAGTGGACACTGTTGAGAGGGGAGGGGTGAGCCACACACACACACACACACACACACACACACACTCACACACACACACACAATCTCACAACATACATTTATATATTTTCTTCTGAAAGGGGGCTATGAAAGTGTAGAGGAGAGATAGATAGGAACTAAAATTGAATGCTGGCTGCCAAGATGGAAATGATATTTGTTTTCTATCACACCAGAGAGGCACCATCCCAGCTTTTGTCCTTCAAAGCTGTGAGCGACCACGCTTTAATGCCTGCAGGTTGACCATGCATTGTTATTATCCAGTCTTCATGTTCACATCATGTGTCGTCTGACCAAAGGAGAGTCTACAAAGTGAAAGCCTCATGCAAAATTTATGCTTATATGGCTGTTTCAGTCAGTGGAAAAATCAATACTGCAGGCTTGATGCACAGAAATGACTGAGTGCTCTCTGACTGACACTAAAAGCACTGGGAGATTGAGGGGCTGCATTTGCCATTCCAAGGAATTGAGTGTATTAGAGCTCTCATAATAGTCTGCTCACCTTATATTAGCCTTTCCTTGGGATTATTTTTTGATAACAATTATGATTGTGGGGTTTAAGGCAATTACACTATTACAAAGAAAAAGCTGCTTTTTATGTCCTGTAAAGCTGTCATATATTTCACACCACAACTGCCTTCCAATTATTTTGCTACAATGCACTTTGGAAGCAAAATGTCCTAACTGATATATATTAGTCCTTTATGTTTTATAAATAAAAATCAAAGCCATAATGTAATCCTTCAAAAGAAGCTTCTCACTTGCCCAGATGTGATTTTTAAAAGAGTAAAAAAGCAACATGTTCCATAGGTCGAGAGAGAGAGAGAGAGAGAGAGCCATGGCTCTTATAGGGGAGGATAACATACAGCAAGGATGTTTAAGCTTCAATCATAGCTTAAAGAATCAATGCTATGTGATGAGTTTGGGCTGGATGTGGAGTTTAATTAAATAGAGTTAACAACAAAGTACCCTGAAAAGAAAACACCAAGAAAGAAATTAAGTATCTAACAATATAGTTTAGAGACAAGAATAAATATGACAAAGGTTTGGAGTCAATGTCTTATGCAGCGGGACAGCCCAGGCCTCTCGCTCCCCCTGGAATTCCCCATGCCCCCCCCCATCTGCCCCAGAGGGTCCCCAACCCTCTGGAACAGATTTGGAGTTGGTTGGGGGTGGCAGGGGGAGGGCTTTCCCGTCAGCTGGTAGAATGACACCATTGGATCCAACCTGATCTTTGGATAAAAACCTACAAAGATTTTTTGAATGTAATCAGTGTCAAATTGAACACTGGAGACCTTCAGTGCTTAAACTGTGAAGCTAATGCAAACAGGAAACTGTGTTTTAAGCAATAAGCCAAATATACTACCTTTATTATTTAATATTTTTAATTAGATTAAGATATGAACTTTTCATTGGGCCCATCAAGCCTATTTCATACAAATTACATAATTTCACATCGCAAAAGAGAGCACTTTTCACTCCCATCCAACTTACATTAGCAGGGGAAGGCAACCCAGTAGCCTCCAGAAGTTTGGACTGCAACTGCTATAATCCCTGACCGTTGGCCACGGTGGCTGAGGATGGGGAGGGTTTCTTCCATTATTTGCAAGCAAAACTGAGTTTGCCACTAAGGGCCTTGCTAGACGAGGCCTTAGCGCGCCTTGAGAGCCGGTTTCCCTGCTGTGCGTCCACATGACGCACAGGGGAATCCGGCTCCAGGCCGCACTGAAGCCTCCTCTAACGCGCCATAAGCGAAGTCGCTTATGAGGCCGGGGCTGCAGAACGTCTAGAGACTTCCGTGGCTTTTTGCGGCTACTCGTTTACTCGCGAGTAGCCGCAAAAAGCCGCGGACTGGGCACAGCGCCATCGGCCGGGGGGGGACACACGGAGGGAGAAGGGAGCACAGACGACACGGGACACACGGAGGGAGAAGGGAGCACAGACGACACAGGACACACGGAGGGAGAAGGGAGCACAGACGACACGGGACACACGGAGGGAGAAGGCATGGGAAGGGATCAGGACCTGATGGGGGGGTTAAGTAAAAAAAAAGGCTTACCTTCTCTGGAGTCTTCGGGCCGCACATGGCCCCTTTAAACTTAAAAAAATGGCGGACGCTGCAGGGATCCCGACGTCCCTGCACGTTCCGCGTCTGGAAGCCGGGGCGGCGCGCGCTAACGTCAGCGCGCCATCGCCTCGCCTCCCTGCCGGCTTATCCCGGCAGGTCTAGCAACGCCCAATATGTTCACTTAGCAGGGAGCTGGGGCCAATCCTGACTTTGCATGGGTTTAATAAAGGGCCACAACTTCATTGTAACATACAAGGATGGGCAGCAAGCAATACATTCTCTCAAAGCAATTAAACTCCACCCCAGCAATGCAGGCTTCCTAATATTCATGGTGAATGCTAGGTGGGCCCTTTCCTGCTATTTACTTTGCCATCCTGGCTCCAAGAGCCAGATGAGGCAATACCTGATCTGCGTTTTTCTTTGCCTGTTCACCTTAAAGGTGTGTCAAGAGGAGGTATCTGATAGTTTCTTCCCACCCAAGCTGGGCAACTAGAACAAAGCCACTAGAGAAAAAAAGTAAGGGGCGCTTGCTCATCATGTCCCATTGAGCTGGACAACTGTAGGTGGTGATTTGGTTAGCCATCTTTCACCATTCAGATGCCTCACGATGCTCACCAACAGACTTTCTTTCCCTCATGCTTCTATCAACAGGGTACAAGGGAAATGTGGTCTTGGCCATATGCTGTGGGACAGGAGAGAGGCCCTATATGACAGGCATGCTAACAGACAGGTGTTTTTCTCATCCACACTTCACATTTTCCTCATATACATGAAACATTGCCAAGGGATCTTAGTTGTAACTGCCATCTATTTTAATTTTCTGTGTAGTGGATCTGATCAAAGTGCCCATGTATATGTGGAGTTCTTGCACATTAATTTTAGTGGAAGGAGATTTGTTATGCCCAGTTAGTACAGAAATCCTAATCCAGCAGTCATGATCCTTTTGGAAAGAGGCTTACATGTGTGGATCTCCCTAGGGAAGAAAATCCAGTTTCAACTTCCAAGGGTGTGATTACACATACCATGACATGATCACCTATTGGGTAGGGTAGGGTAGGGTTGGAGGACTGATTCCAGGCTCTCTCCCCACATAAGAAGTGAATAATATCGGCAAAGTTGGTAGTGCCAAACAACTGTTCTGTCAGACTCAGGTCTCCCACTCTGAATATATATGCACAGCCTGGTACTATTCACAGGAATTTCTTTCTGCTGAAGGGATAACTGCTTGTAATACACACTTTTGTAGTAAGACTGTTTAGACATTCCGTTTAAGCAAAAGAAGACTGTCCTTGACAATTCAGATGCAGAGCGGAAATAATGAAATAAAGACGGTAAATTGTGCATCAGATCCATAAAGAGAGCCTGCACTGAAGGAAACAGGAGCTTGTAGTATGCACAGAGAATTGTATGATTGAAAATTCCTGAAGATATCTAATCTCAGCCTCTAAACACATCCCTTCGATATCAACACCCAATCTAATATCTCACAAAAAGAAAAGGGGGGAAAAGATCAGACACAAAAATGCTCCATGCCAGAAGTTATATATAATTAAGGAATAGTTTAGTTTTGTTTTTTAAAAAAGGGGGCCTGGCTTTGAACCCCTGCTTGGCCATGAAGCACACCAAGTGGCCTTGGACCAGTGGCTACTAGGAGGAGGGCTTTCTCCGCTGTGGCACCCCAGCTGTGGAATGAGTTCCCCAGAGAGGTCCACCTGGCGCCTACACTGTACTCCTTTCGTCACCAGCTGAAGACCTTTGTATTCTCTTAGTATTTTAACACTTAATTTTAACTTAAATTTAATTTTTACTGTTTTAACTCTGTATTTTAATCTTATATTATCCTGGTTGTGCTTTTTATACCGTATTTGGTATTTGTGCTTTTAACATGTTGGTTGTTTTATTATGGTTTTAATTTTTGTGAACCACCCAGAGAGCTTTGGCTATTGGGCGGTATAAAAATGTAATAAATAAATAAATAAATAAATAACCTCTCAGCATAACCTACTTCTCAGGATTGTTGCGAGGAAAAGGTAAGATAACCTCATATACAACTTAAGCTCCTTAGGGGAAGGGATAGTACAAAATAACAGAGCATGATTCTTTTTCATAATGTGTACATGCATGTGTATTAGGGATGGCCCATACATTGTAGCGCATCACTTGGTGATTGCAATGTCAAGTGATGACTTGCAAGAGTGAATGGGACTTTACGGATATAACAGCAGAGGTAAAACTTTCATATCTTTTAACGTGCACTGCTTTCAGTTCATGCATTCAGCTGCCAGTAATCGAGTTTACAACAATGCACATCCACGTGTGAACGATGAATCCATTGTCTCAACGTCCTATTGTACTTGCAATCTACAACCATTTGCTTTGTCGCTGTCGCACATTAAGTGAGATAGGAGCTCATTTCTGTTTTGTCGAAACCATGTGGATATGTAGCCCGTTCTTTCCACTTTCTGTGTATCAGTCTTGTGACTTACTTGCCAAACTGAGTATTTTATGCCAGTGGTCTTCAACTGGTCCACCTTGGACTCCCAACCTGCAACATGGGACTCACTTCCACAATTTCATAATTGCCCAACATGCCGGCAACAGTGACCAATCTGGACTGATCTCATGATCTACTTTTGGATTGCGACCCACCAGTTGAAGCCCGATCTACACCAAGCAGGATATAACACTTTAAAAATGTTATGAAAACGGTATATGTAATGTGTGCTGGGCCTGAACAGTTGTCATAACCATTCTAAACCATTATAAGCAGTAGTGTAGATCCTGCCTTAGTTGGTTGAACTCACTTTATATCCATCCTACACAACTCACAATTTTGAAATGCTAGACAAGCCACATTGTTGATCAAGGCCATCCCAAGACATTTTGCTTTCCGAGGCAAAGATAGTACCTCAACCTTTTCCATATACAGAAGACAACTGAATGGCAGTTGAATCTCACTTCAGCACCGGCAAGGGGACATCATCCTCCATCATACCTGAAGGCATCAGGATAGCAGAACAGACCATGTGGCACAGAGAGCTTTGTGCTCCAGCAGCTCACTGCTACTTACTTACTGCTTGTTGCCTGTTCAACATAATGCTGCAATGCAGCATCAGTAGTACCAACGTGAGTCAGATGAGCAGAACAAAGCATGTACAGGGGTGATGCCGACTGGAGTTTGTGCCCTGGCCTGGCTGCTTCGCTACCTGTTCACTCAGTCAGAGGTTTCTCCTAACGGCATTGGGAGAAGGCAATTAGATAAGACAGACAAGACAGTCTGGATTAGCAACAAGCGACAACACTTCTGCAGGGGCATCAGCTCACAATGAATGACTGTAAGGAGGGGGCTCAGGGGTAATGGCTTCAGTTACACAGGAGCCTGAGGGAACTGCAGCATCCTGCCTAGCATCTACCACCTGAGGCAGCCTTCTCAGTCTGCCTAATGGTAGGGCCAGCCGACAAATGGAGAGTGAAATGTGGCGATCCCAGTTCATGTCTCTGCTCAACCTTAAGCCCCTGGGGTGGCCTTCAACAAATCATGATCTTAATGAGCAGCTATGAGGATAACTTGAGATAAGGGCATGTATAGACTAACCACGAGTCCTCTAGATAGGGCAACGTTTCCCAACCTGGTTCTCTCCAATTGTTTTGGACTCCCACTTCCATCAGCCCCATCCAACATGGAAACTTCTCAGGAATACTGGGAGCTGTAGTCCAAAACATCGGGGGTGGGGGCACCAGATTGGGGAAGGCTGAGATAGGGTAAGTACAAACTGTACAAGATGTTTAGCTTCCCTCTTCCTTCTTCTTAGATTCTGATTATAATTTTCAATAAATTCTTGATACCAAAGAGCTTCCAGAAGCATCTAAAAGGGGAAATTGCATCAAGACCTAAGGACTTTCATGATATAGCCCTATAATGAGAACGCCCCGATACCATCCTATTACCTATTGGCAAAAATAGCTGCTGCTGAGTGCACCTTGGCATCAAACCCTGAGCCTAGATTGGTACGACATTCTCATGTCAATCCAAAGGCAAAAATTCTAAAATACCAAACACATATTTGGCAGATGCAGGGCTTGCCAAATGGAAAGAGAGACATCCAGTGATTCTGTGATGGGAGAACTTCTTTACCATCTAGTTATTCAGAGGAACAGAAAGAAATGGTTAGCGGCAGGATCAGAAAGTAACTGGCTGATTGATGTTGGGTGGGAGCTCACGAGCTGGAGTAGTACGCTGTCACTCTCTAGGAGGTGGCTGTCAAGTCTCAAGTATAACATCTGTGAACAAACGCCAGGGTTGACTTTTCCTTGCTGCAGAAAGCAGAAGTGTGGTGGTGTCAAATAAATTCCAGTCATTCCAGTTTACATTCTGTCATGGATGAAGGTCACCCAAACATACGGGGAAAGAGAAGGCTGTGTACGAACTGATGCATATTATAGGATGGTACAGAATCACCAAAGATTCCAAGATTTTCTTGATTAACAATTAGAAATGTCTCAATGAAGCAAATTAATTTCTTTTTCAAGACCTCCTTTATTTAATATTGAGAGACCAGCCTTTTGTATATTTGCTTGTTTGTTTCGTCAGTGAGTTCCTGACCATCTGCCAAAGCATTCTAGGCAGCCTCTAAAACGCCATGCACTGTACATGGCACAAGTGTCATAAAAGTTTTAATTCAAATGCTACTTCCACAGCAAGCATTTAGTGACATTTCATGGACCTAATTGACCAGTTAATGCATGAATTAACATCAAACAATTCACAGAAGGAGTGTTAATCAGTACTTATGTTCTCTGCCACACAAGTAAATTTAAAGCATAGTGTGAAAAGAACAGAATGTTCTAAATAGTAAGTGGTCCCAGTACAGAAGCAAAGATAAGAAGGATTCATTTCTTAGAATCGGACAACTCCACGTTTACCTTATGGTAAGCAGAAGTAGAAATTGACCAGTTTATCTCAGTTTATACCGGAAGAGGACTTTAATTTTCTTCTTGACATCACACTGTGGAAGAATGTGATGAGATTCATCAATGTGCACATATTCACATGAAGCCTCCCTAGGTTCATTTCCCAGGTTGTAGCAATCAAATCCTCTACTATATTTCCCCCAAGATGCTGTAGGTCCTCTTCCAAATCCTCCCCTCTTCTCCCCCTGCCCTCTACTGTGGCTCTTTTTGTGGATGTTAAATTGATAGGTCCCAGTTTGAACACCAAAAAAATCCCTGATACTACTCATAAGACATCACAACCAAGCCCAACTATTACTTGTTTATCAAGCTGTAGATGTGAAGCTTTGGGAATTACCTTTTAAACAGTTGAGAAATCAGATCCCAACACTCTAAAATTTACTCTTTAAGCTCTATGACCTTTGGGTTAAGAATAGAAGGCCTGCCTATGCTGGATCAGACCAAAGGTCCACTCTGGCCAGAAACTAAAGGACCACCTGATCTACACATGCATCAGAGCTGTTCAGTCTCCTGCTTCCTGCTGCAGCCCCTATGCTGCTTCCCCCAAAAGCCATCCCTGAAGACCAGGATGAAGACCAGGTCTTCATCCCTGAAGACCAGTCATCCCTGAAGACCCTAAAGCAGCAGTTGACCTGCTCAGCTGGGAGAAGCCACAATAGGAAGGGAAAACAGGGAAACTTTCCATGTGCTTTTGGATCCTAGCTTCTGTCTCCAACAGCATTCATTATTACATTTTAATCCCAACCTTTCTCTGAGGAGCTCAAGATGATATGCATGGCTCTTCCCCCAACTGCATCCTCATAAGATCCCTGAGAGGAAGGTTAGGCTGAAAGACAGTGACTAGAAATTCACCGATTAGTGGGGAATGGAACCCATGTCTACCAGTTGATAGGCCAACAATCAAATCGTTGCCCAGCACTGGCTCTCAGTAGTCAGCCAGATGCATCTGGGAAGCTTACAAGCAGAGCATGGTTAGAGTAGGTTCACAATGTAACAATGGAGAACTCAAGCATAGTTTCTTTACCTGTCCAGTCTTTTATCAGAGATTTGGGAAGGTCAACTTTTGCCCTATATTAATTATGGCTCTATAATTGGTAATTATAATGATCTTTTTTATTATTACCACCACCAACAACAACAACAACAACAACAACCGTTACTGCTACATTTAGTCATGATTGCACCTATGAGGGTGAAACTAAACCCATGAATGAACAGTAGGTCTTGTTTAGGGTGATTCCAGGTGGAGGGTTCTTAGCACTACCCATGAGAAGGCACTATGCCGCTATTCCATCTTCTTTTTTCTTAATGGATTTTCTGCAATAAGAAGAGGAAATGGTGGGAAAACATGAGAGGGTTGAAGCTAATGATGTCTGGATGACGCAGGGCAATGATGCCATAAAAGCCTCTTTAGTTCAATGATGGCATCACATCACATTCCAAAAAAGACTGAACTGTGTTTGCACAGAAAGAACTATCATGACCTTAAAGTCTCCAAAACTAAGTCCTTGTTCCTGTTCAGAAGCAAGTTTTCCTGTTAACAGGGAACCATGATTTGTGGAGGCGCACAGGCTGGCAGCGAAGGGAGAAAGGCTGGTGAAGAGCAGCTGCACAGCTCCAGCAGCAGCATCTCTATCCCAGGAGGGGACTGCTGAGCCAATTAGCGCATTGATGGGGTGGGGCCAAAGAAGTGGATCCAGTAGAGAGAGATTTCTCCTTTGTTCTCACTCCAATTCCATCTGAGGCCCCTAAAGGCAGACCTCCCATGCGACTGCAGGATTGCAGTTGCTGCTTTCCCCACTCACCCAGTTCCAGTAGTGAGCTGTCTTGCAGTGGCTGTAGTCACCAGGTAATGGGGCTGGAAAGGAATTTTATCTGCATACCAATTGGCAAAAACGGCAAGGTTTTTGCCTTCTTCATTGCAAAATTAATGCCATTGTAAATAAGTTGATTTAGACTATCAACAAATTCTTTGTGGATGCTTCACTTTATAACATTTGCTACAACTGACACAGACATGCTAGGCGTTAGACTGGATCCTTTGGGGCTCTCTGCTTCCCCATCGTGAGGATTCCTGTAAAGGATCTCGGGAACATGGCAACAAGACCAGACCAACAAGGGGGCTGTGAGCTGGCCATGTCCGGGATGGTAGAAAGAGGTTCACATTAGCAGTCTGTGGCATGGTGTGATGGTGTGCCCCTGGCCCTTTCACCCACCACTAGTGTCCCTGGCATACAGGCCAGGAAGGGGAATCAATCAGCAGGTAGGTGAGATTTTCTTTCAGGAGGAATTCAGGATCATCATTAGTAATAACACAACGTAACTTTTTAAAACACACACAGATTGATTTCTTCTGATTTTTAATCAAAGAATTATTATGCATGGAAGTGAAATATTTATTTGCTACATATTCTGAGTTAAGTACTTAAGTATGTCAAGATGTTTCAGAGGTGGATTCATATAGCCTTTGTGTGTGTTTAAAAGGATATCCATATTGGATATCTTTTGCTTTTGTAATAGTTTCATTTTCAGGTTATTTTGAAAACTTTGATTACCTCTTTTAAAGACTTCAGAACATTACCTGCCCTGAACACATGCTGAACCTTGTTGTACTCCAAATAACAAGCCCATAAATAAAACTGGTTATGTGACTCTATCTTTAATAGGATGAAGTTAAACTTTTATATTGTGTGTGCATGCGTTTTAAACTTAAGGGGATGAAAGGATTTATACATTCATATTAAGTAATGCATTTGTGTTCTAACATAGAAAAGAATGGTTGTTATCCCTCCTTTTAGATTCAACATTTCACATTGTGGCAACATATAAGATGTGTGTTTTTGATATGAGACACATAAATGTGTAAGGAAAATATATTAAAATGGTCTAAATATGTTGTGAAATCAATGTCTAAAAAGGATTTAAATTAGAAGTGTAGATCTCCCCCCTGCCCCAACCAAGAAAATAATGACAGGCCCACAGCATCATCTATTGAAAAAAAAATTCTAGCCAAACTTGGAGGACTTTTGTTCTTGTTTTCCTTTTGAACATGAAATTATTTCAGCTGAGATATAAGCAATATTCAAACCAGCAAGGAACACAAAGATAGGAGCATATTCTGACATTGCAGGATATATCAAGCCAATGGTTTATTTCAAAAGGTAATTCAATTATTTATAAACAGGTAGCATTTTTATATCATTCAATTCCATTATATTCCAAATCACAAAACCCAGATATTCTATTTGTGTTTGATAGCATGTAGTTACCAAAGCTATAAAATGAAATAAAGGGCACTTTTAGTGTAAACTGTGATTAATTTTTATTAGGATGATATACTTATATATTATAAACAGACACTTTATTTGTAGATGCTTTCCCCCTGCAAGTCGATTCCTGTGGTGTAGAATGCAGAATTGTATATAAGATATTTGAGTGTCTAAAACGATGTATGATAAATGAAGTAGCATGCCACTTATACGCTTATCATGTTCCCTGACTAGCAACAGGTTCAGCAAAGGGCACAGCCAGTAAATGAAATTTTCCACCAGGACAATATATCATCACAAGAAATGTATGCACTGGAAACTTACAAGCTCGCTCGAGATGTGGACAAGGTGTGAAATGGTAAAAAATGAAAAGCAGAAACAGCATATAGTAAATTTCAAATTCAGTTGTATTTCCATATTGGCTGAGCTTGCGTTTTAACTGTTTGAAGTCATGCTGTTCGTGTGTGTATACATACCTTAATATGCAGATTAAGGAATGCCTTCATATACACATGTGCATGTAAATACACACACACACAAATTTTTAAAATTATTGTTAACAAAACAGAAAGCCAATCAAATAGTTTAATAAGAGAAGAAGACGGGCTATAAACCAATACAACACAATATTATCTAATCTTTTCTTGATGTGTGTGTGTGTGTGTCTGTGCCACTCCAATACCTAATTAATCAGTTTCATAAGAAAAAAAACTATTTTAAGCATTTCCCTGTTTCTTTTATGGACCAATTTTGTCAGTTCTCTGGTACAACTATTCCCTGTTTGGTATAATTGTTAATTTCTGATATTTTGCCAACACAATATTTCCCTACCAAAAGATTAGCAATTAAATACATCTGATTCTTATTTGGAAGATCAGTTATATAACTAAACAATATTAATAAACATTCACAGTCAAATTAAACCCCATCATTTGTTCTGTCTCATGAAAGATTTGCCTCCAATATAATTTCACTCTAGGACAACTCCAAAAACCAAGGAATAAACCAACATCTAATTCACCACATTTCCAACTATCAAATGTGTAGAGATGATACATTGTATTCATTCTACCTGGACTCAAATATCAACAAAAATTAACTTTTAATTAGGCCTCTTTCCATTTCATACAAATTGATTTTTTAAAAAAAATAGATCAAAAACTTTCTGCTAAACTTCATTTCCAATAGCCATTCCTAAATCCCTTTCCCACTTCAACATATTTATTTATTTATTTATTTACTTATTACATTTCTATACCGCCCAATAGCCGGAGCTCTCTGGGCGGTTCACAAAAACATATGTGTTTTTATTTTTTTGAAATAATGTAATAATAGAATATATCGTAGAATACTTGTGTTTGTCCTCTAATGCCATCAAAAGTTCCTCAAATAAGAGCATTTTTCGATGCTGTGTCATTTTTATTCCTTGTAGAATGAAATATCAGGTCTGAAAGTTTTAGTACGAAGGTGATATCCACTCTCAGCTCCCAACCTGGTCATAAGATTGCACCCTTAAAGATGCATTCCTATTCATCATGCTTAGACAGAAACATGGCTTACAACTCCCAGCATGCCCCAGCCAGCATAGTTGGCTGAGGCATACTGGGAGTTGTAGGCCTTTTTTCTGTCTAAGCATGCATAGGATCGTGCCCTAAATCTTATCACATTTCCCCCCACCCAAAGCCTAAATCTTTCAAATGAAGACCAATGTTGTCATGCCTAAGAATAGAGGCCACAGATGAAATCTCCAGGCTTAATGTTTGCTTATATTTAGTCCACATTTTCAAAATCTGATTTGGGATTAATTTCAACCCTACCATGTTTATTTGCATTTTCTCTCTCTCTCTCTCTCTTTTTTTCAGGACAAAATGTCAGCAATTCTTGCTCCAACATATATTCCTTACTGCACTTTTCTTCTGTGAACCACGTCTTCATCCACGCTAGCTTAAATCTGTGTGGAATATTATATTATATTATATTTATATTTCTTAACCTATTGTTACCTGCCCTGGGCATTCAATGCTATAAATGTGAATGGATGACTGATAGTGGCATAAAACCACAAACCCCCAACCTCATAGAATCATGGTTGAGAGGGTTCTTGACATGTACATTTCCATGATGGAAAAGTTCAAATGGATGAAAGATTTCCACTCAAAGCTCTTCTACGTTTTATTCAATATTTATTAAAAGGGACACCCAGTCAAATACTGCTAAATGCTGTAAGAATATGCATCAGTATAATTATTTTCTCATATTCACATCAATAAAAGTGTCTTTCATTACCCTGGAAAAGATATTATGCTTTCTTAGCTAATTATCACACATTTTTACATGCAAATTTAGTATTTTGTTTCCCAAAAACTACATTATGACCACAACTGCTTTATCAATAATTGTGGGTAAATGGCATTCAATTGAATTAATGGTAAAAACAGGGGCGATGCTGTTTTGGGGTGAAATAAATTGGACTTTCACACCATTACCCCAATCTAGAAATCCGTGTATGGAAACATGGGTTTATATGGACTTTTAGCTGTCCCCTCTGCCCACTGTTCACACAAAAAGGTCAAGTGTGTGTGTGTGTGTGTGTGTGTGTGTAGGGCGGGCACACCTGTATCCTGCTTGAGAGGTGTACATGCAGTGCTCCTGCACTATAGCTTTGCCAGTGAATAGATGGTAGTGACTGGTTGTCTATTTCAAGGTGGAATATTTATTCCAGGGACTTCTCCCTGCCCCTAAACAAGTGATCAGCCCTGACCATTCTGTCTATCTGTTTGATGGCAAATGGGAAATTCTGTGCTTACCCACTTGTTTATTTATTACATTTCTCTACTGCCCAAAAGCCAAAGTTGGGCAGTTCACAAAAATTTAAACCACAAAATACAGCATAAAATATAATAGCTTAAATGGCAGTATAAAAGTGCAACCAGAGTAAAACCCAGCAGCAGAGCAGAGATTTAAAATTCAATAGCCGATTTAAAAGATCAGAGCTAAAAACTGGAATGCTAAAATGCTAAAAATGCTTAGGAAAATAAAAAGGTCTTCACCTCGGCTAGATCTACACTGCTGCTTTATAACAGTATTGAAGTGCACTGCTAACTGTTGGGGCACAATCCAAATTCCATATACTGCTTTCATAGGCCCCAGTGCCAGAAAGAGCACAATGTAGGCACCAGGTGAAGCTTTCTATGAAGCTAATTCTGTAACTGGGGTGCCACAGCAGAAAAGCCCCTTTTCCTGGTAGCCTCACTTCTTTTGGAAGATGATATTAGGGTCCAGGCAGGTACACATGGGAGGAGATAATCCTTCAAGTAACCTGGGTCCAAGCTGTTTAGGGCTCTGAATGTTAATACCAGCATTTTCAATCGGGCCTAGAAAGGGATTGTCAGCCAGTGCAGCTGGGAAAGTACAGGTGTAATATGGGCTCATTGGCCAGTTTCCATTAACAATCTTACTGCCCTGTTTTGGACTAGCTGAAATTTCCAGACCATTTTCAATGTATAGCACGTTGCAGTAATCCAGACAAGGGGTTATCAGAGAATGGATAACTGTAGCTAGGCTATCTCTGGCCAGATAAGGGCATAGTTGGTATATCAGCCTAAGTAGAATTTCAGCCTAAGCCCAGGAAGTTCTATACTTGGTTGAGTCTACATGGTCCCTTCCAAGGAGACAATCTGGCATTGAAAGTTCTGGAGGATGAGGGTCCACCCAATCCTGAGAGAAGGACTTGTACCCTCGTGAGTCTGTCATCCAGATACCTCTTCATCATGCCCGGCTCCAGCTGAGAGACCCCTGCCTCCTGCTACCAACTGTACCTGCAGAGGCTATCAGTGGGGGAGGAAAAAGCAGCCAGGTACCTCTCCATCGTGCCTGAGTCCAGCTCCAGCTGAGAGTGCCCTCCCTCCTGTTACCAACTGTCACTGCTGAACTTTGCAACTATAGTGCCTGAATTTGCTTTTCTTCCCCACCTCCTCCCTCCCCATCCCCTTTCCTTTTGTGTCATTTCTTTTTAGATTGTAAGCCTGTGGGCAGAAACTGTCTTAAGAAATATTTTTGTAAGCCGCCTTGAGAGCCTTTTTGGCTCAAGGGCGGGTTAAAAATGCTAAAATAAATAAATATAAATAAATCCTTAAACCAGTAAACAAAGGTGAGATGGAATGGTTCTCCTTCAACCATAGAGGAGAGTGAATGGAGGACTTCTTCATTGCTCCTTCAATCCTACCTCATGCCTCTGGTCAACCACACCTCTGTGGAGGCATTCAAAATGTCTGGGGAGGCACCTGAAAGAGGTTCTCACTCATCTACAAATGTAATGGGAACTATTTTGCTTGTTATAGTGAGAGAAAATGAGGGAGTAGCTGTTTCATGAGGAAACGCCTTAGCAAAACAGACCTGAAGAGAGTAGGCAAAGGAGGGTGACCACACCAAGGAAAGTCACAACTGTAGTAGCCAGTTGTGGAGGCTGGAGGAAATCTCTAGCGTGTTCTCTCTATTGGTGTTTTGTTTTTCTTTAAAGGACATTATTTAAGCTGGTAGGCCTCAGAGAGTCTGCAAGAATCCATCTCCTCTTCAGAGGCAGGGAGAAGTTGGGGGTGGCGGCTTATCGGGGGCAGCCCCTCATACTTCAGAACATTTCATTAAAGACTGGGGATGGATGATAATTTTGTTAGGTTCATTTTTGAGAAGAACTACAAAAAATCAAGAATTTCCTCATAAACAGGATGGAAAGAACTTGAGATTTTTTTAAAAAAAATCAACCATGTCAGCTGGCATCTCCACCCTCTCCAGGCCACAGGAGAGGGTGGAGGTGCCAGCTATATCTTATATTAGAAGGTAGGAGAGGTGGAGATGCCAATGACATCACTCCAGAGCTGGGCCCAGGTCTTTGTTTAAAGCCCAGATGCAGACCAGAAGAAGCGAGCACCATGCCACCTGTCCTCCTGCTCTCTTCTAGTCCTCCTGCCCATGCGCATACAAAAGTGGGTTCTCTCCAAAACTGGGCAGCTATGGCAAGTCAGAGAAAATTAAATTGGCAGGTGCGTCCATTGAGGAAAAGCGCTTGAGTTCTTAGTCGATCCCTTTCAATCCCTGTGAATTCATGGTGCTGAATTAGGGTTGCCTCCTCTTTTTCTGGCCTTTATCAGCTACGTGGCAGGCAGATACAACATGGTCCTCCTCATACTGTAACTACTGAATGTGGCTGGTGCAGAAGGGTGAGAATTTCATCTGTTCTTTTGTTTTTATTTTAAATAAGAACTTACCAACATTTGCAAGTTTCTTCATCAACAGGATGGAAAGAACTTGATTTTTTAAAAAAATCAAATGTGGGAGAAAGCAAAACTGACCTATTTATCCATCCATATTAGAGACTCCCTCTTCGGAAGGGATCTTCTTCAAGCAGACTGGATTACTGCTTTAAGATGAGAAGATCTTTACATGCTGAAATAGGTATATATCCTGCTCTATGAATGATCTCCAAATCGAGGCCATTGGTTGAGACCAAACCGAGAGTTATATGCACAACAAAAACTTTCTGGTTTGTGAAGATTTTCACTGCCTATAATAAGTTGTTATAAAGGACGGGCAAAAAAAAAAAGTTTTTTTGGGGGGGGGATTAATTGATTTCCATTGTAACTGTTTAGACTTAACTAAGGCCACAAATATGCAGAAAAAGAAACTTGGTATTTTTAAAAGCATAGCATTTAAAGTGAAGCCCTCCTCTCTGACACAATCAAGCCAGATTACATGTCCCAGGAACTTACTGATGTAACAGATCTTTCCATTCAGGTATCGCCTAACCACGATCCAGTATTTTGTGGTCAACAAAGACGTTATCTGATCACAGGGTGATGTACTTGTGGTTTAGGGAAAGTGGGTATCCTAAAGATCATTAGACTTTAAATCCTATCCCTGAGGACTTTTTACCCTTCTGACATACTCGGCAATTCTACCAAAAACACACTCGGCAGAACAGTAATCATTGACTCAAACATAAGCACAGGGCAAAGGCCTAGGTTACAGCAGCTATTAATTAGGATAATTATTCCCAAGACTATAATTACAAACCACAAGATCCACTTAGCATCTATTCTCGAATTTTCCCTTCCTGTCAGTCTAATGCTTCTGAGAGGTTCATTTACCACCATTTACCAAATGCATTCACTGTGGTATATTGTTTCAGATGGACAGGACGGAAAGCCAATACCTAATATTGACCTTTTGAGTATCCTGTGATTAGAAAGATCGCTCCTCCCATCATTAGCTACATCGGTTTATTGAAAGACATAGAGCGTACAATAGATTTCTAATTTTTCATCTTTCTTTCACATGTGCATATCAAATAAAGATATGACAGAAAAACACAGGTAGATTTCAAAGCATTTGCTTTCTGGAATGGTTAAATTAGGAGCCTATGAGCACGGCACCAGCTGATTTTCAAATCCTGTGCAGGGCTCAGTAATTTTTAGATGGTTCAGAAATCTAAAATGAAAGGAGGAATTATTCTCTCCTCTAAGTTAGAATATTACTTCTACCTGAAGCTGCTCCGCATCTTTCAGGATTGGGGCCATGTTAGAAAATGAGAAACATTTCTTTTCTTCACAAAGTAATTCAGTCCTGGTTTTTTGACCAGAGTGAAAAGTTTGATTGTAAGGCCAACATAGAGCGTCATCGGACACACCTTTTCTATCACGCTTGTTACTGACCACTCATGGATGTTCACAGGTCTTTTTAATGATGATGTCTGCCTCCTGTTTGTTTCGCACTCATTCTGCTCTTTTTCCCAACAAAAAATACGACCCAGAAAATCTGATTTTTTTTTACTATAATGAGACCAGCCACCATTTCCTGCTGTGTGCAGAAGCAGCATGATCAAAACGCCCACTGAATGGGCCACGTGGTCGTTGCTTGCTTCTTCTTTCTTCCCTATGTGAAGAAAGAGGAAGCTGTTCATCCCTATTGTGGGACAGAAGCAGGAGAGCAGTATCCAATGGGGCCGCTCCACTTCCACTGGTTCCGTGGCACTGACAGCAGTTGCTGCTTGTGCAACGGGCCTTTTGTGCTTCTAAAAGTAACCCCAGAAACAAGCAGAAATGATCATTTCCAGAACAGAACAGGTCAGTGGAGCACCCTTCAGTGAGCTCCAGTGACCTGCCCCATTCCAGAAACGAGCATTTCTGCTTGTTTCAGGTTATGTTTAGAACTACAAAATTGCCATTGAGCAAGTGGTGGGTCTTGCGAGTGCATGAGCACAACAGGATTCTGCCCCTTGTGTACTCCACCCACAAGTAGACATTGGTTAACACAAAGGGCGCCTCCTCCTGAGCTTGATCTGGTCACTGCTCCATGTGTACTGAAGGTAACTATGTCAGACTGGAGTAGAGACCTCATGTTTGAACTGGCCCATGGATAAATCCTGCAGGGTAAATGCTTTAGGCTAGCAGCACTCACATTCATTGCGGCATACATGCTGGAGATGGTCTTTCCTGAATGTTCCCTGAACTACATGCAGAAGAAGTAATGTTTCTTTTAAATGTGCTGTTAGATTGTATTTGTGACCATTTGATGTTCTTCTTTAATAACCTCAAGTATAGGGCTGAATGAATCCAACAGTAGCTGGAAAAAAAGTGCAATGAGTCATATTATAGGGAAATGGAGAAAAGGATACAGGACTCTCCACTGAACACAATCCTATATTGTAGGCAATCTGTGATAACACCCTTTTCATTTCAGTTCAGTCCCATAAAATTACCACTAACATTACAACTCATGCAGAACATAGATAAATGTAAAAATGTCACCGAATTCTTCCAGATGGGACTTTTAGTTCCACTAGATCACCATCTACTTTTTTACTTGTCTAATATTTCATTACAACCTTCCATAAGTTAATTTTCTTTCCACTGACCATGTAAATCACAAATCAATTTTCATTTAAAATGCCTGACTACAGATTGCTCCTGAAAGCTCAAGGCATATGCTTCAGTGAACTCTCCAGCATTCTTAATGCACATTAGAAAAATGTTGTGGGTTGGGTTTTTTGGGGAGATACACACACACACACACATATTTAAAGGAATTAATTTTACATTAAAAACATGAGATTTCAGTGGCTTTGGCCTCCCCCTTTCCTTTCTTGGCATTAATTGCAGGTGCTTTTGAGAAGCCTAATTGTATATATAAATATTTGTGATACGAAAATTAGAAGCTTTGGTATAACTCAATTGTCAGATTATTTATTTATTTCATATTTACAACTAAAACCATGAAATCCAGATTAAAACTTTAAAATCACATAAAACCAGAATAAATCACAGTCCAGGGAAGGCTTGTTTAAAAAGATATGTTTTTAGGAGGCGTTTAAAAGTTATTACATTTTCTGCCTCCTGAACCGCACGAGGGAGGGCTTTCCAGAGGGTGGTTGCCGCTACAGATGGGAGCTTGAATTACACCAGAACAAAATATATAGCCCCTGGATGAATGCTTAATTGTTTTGTAATCATACAGATCAGCCTTCCCCAACTGGTTCCCTCCAGACGTTTTAGACTTCAACTCCCATCAGCCACAGCTAGCATAACCAATAGTTAGGAATCCTTGGAGTTGAAGCCCAGAACATCTGAGTGTACTAGATTGGGGGGGACTGATATAGACCCTATATTACAGGACCTGATAAAGGTGATTCTTTATATACGCCATAAGGCATGTGCAGCCATGTGGCTTAAATGGGAAGGGAATGCTCTATAAAGAGCACTGCAGGACAGGAACAGTTCCTGCTCTGAAATAAGGAATGTATATCCCATTGCCTCTGGGCTGAGAGACAAGGGATCCTGATTCTTTCTGAGCCAATCAGAAGAACTCACAATGCCAGGCATGGAGTCACTCAAATACTTTTTTGACTATCATCCTATGTATACTAAAAGCAAACTCAGGTGCTGAGTTATGACAGCTATGTAGCCAACTCATCATACAAACTGTTAAATAGTATCACACTACACTTTCTCATGTGATTCTTGCACTTACTACTTGTTGGCTTGAACATGTGAAATATGAGATGATATCATGAATGGCTGATACATGCCAGAACTCTTCCTTCTACACTGGCTGCCAGGCTGTCTCCAGGCCCAATGAAAAGTGCTGATTTTATAACTCTTAAAGCCTGAAATGTCTTGGGACTAGCCTACTGGAAGTATATTCAGAGGCCGTTGTCTGGGTTGCCTGCCTCATGAGGTGTAATGCATAGCCACTAGTGCAGTGGTTCTCAACCTGGGGCGCTCCAGATGTGTTGGACTACAACTCCCAGAATGCCCCAGCCAGCTCTGCTGGCTGGGGCATTCTGGGAGATGCAGTCCAACACATCTGGAGTGCCCCAGGTTGAGAACCACTGCACTAGAGAGAGGTTAATGGTGTCGTCCAGGTTGCAGATGCTTCTCTAGCAGCCACACCACGCTTTTTCAGTGCTAGGCTCTTTTAAAGAGCTTTTAGTGGTCTTAGATCTACTGTATACATGTGTGTGTGTGCGTGTGTTCCTGATGGTTTTCTTTTTATTCATTTTCATACTATGGTTGCTTTCATTCTGTTTATATTTACTTGTTGATTTAACTTTTATGGTCCTGAAAATTGTATTGTTAACTACCCAGAGAACGTCAGTATATAAACATACGTAAAAATTGAATAAATAAATCGCTTCCCATAGTTAACATAGTCCGGTGGTTTTATCTTAGACTATTACAATGAGTGTGATGTGGGGCTACCCAAGAAGAGTGTCCAGAAGCAAAATGTGGCAGTTGCCTGTTAAACAGTGCATGGTATTGGGAGATTCAGGGCAGATAACAGGAAGCACTCCTTCACGCAACACATAATTAAACTACGGAATTTGCTACCACAAGATGTAGTGATGGCCACTAACTTGGATGGCTTTAAAGGGGGATTGGACTAAAGCATGGAGGATAAAGCTATGAGAGGCTACTAGTTATTATGGCTATATGCTACCCCCAGTATGAGAGGCAGTATGCCTACGTGTACCAGTTGCTGGGAAATATGAGTGGGAGGGTGCTATTGTACTCACGTTCTACTTGTGGGTTTCCTGTGGGCAGCTGGTTGGCCATTGTGTGAACAGAAGGCAGGACTAGATGGACCCTTGCTCTGACCCAACCTGTCACTTCTTATGTTTTAATGCTCTTATGGCCATATTACATCTACCTTGAAATAACTGCACTGGTTATGAATTGCTGTCCGGGCTCAATTCAAGGTGTTGGTTTTAACCTTTGATGACCTAATCAGTTTAGGACCTGGCTAACAAAGGGAAGGCCTGTCTCATTACGAACCTGCCCAAGGCATGTGGGAAAGGGGCTTTCTTCTGTGTTGATGTGGAATGCACTCCCTCCAGATTTATTCTTGGCCCCCACACTCCTGGCTTTCAGAAATGGTGTGAAATCACGCCTCTTAAATTTAGCTTTTGAAATCATGTAATGGTTTTATTGGTTTTAACCTGTGTTTAATGGTTTTCTGATTCATTGTTTTAAATTGTTGTGCACTTTACTGATGGCGTTTTAGCAAAGAAGGTGGGGTATAAATGTCAATAACAAATAAATTAGACTGATCCGATAGTCACTAAACACAATCATAACAGAGTTCAAATGAACAGGTCAAAATCCTTAACATGCTATGATTTAAAATGAAAGGGAGAATCTAAACCTCCTCTGTAGGACATTTGCAGTCCCATTCATGGGCAGCCTTTTCCCTATCATGTGGAATATTTCCTTCTCCTGCTTCCCCCAGAACTGGGCTACCTCCATCTGGCCCTTGCCATATCTGTTTTCGTCAGGCTGCAATCCTAGGCATGCTTACTTGTGAATAAGCCCCAATGAATGGAGTGGGACTTACTCCCAGGTAAACATGCACAGGATTGGGCAGTAACTTCCCCTTTTCAACCCGCAGGGTTGCCTCTCCATATCCAACGTTCATTTCTCTGCTGCGCTTCACCAATCTGTGCATACCCTTGATTAACAACAGAATTCAAACTGACCAGAACTACAACGTCTTGAAGCACTCTGAAATAGGAATTCTAGCTTGGGGGGGTGGGGGGTGATGGAGAGGATGTCATTTTAAATAAGGCTGAACGCTCCTGACAGTTGAAAGTACTTCTATGTTAAGTGGGGCTGTTTGTTATAATGCAGTGTGTCAGCACTGACCACTGAAATTGAATGAAGGAGAATCCAGAGCAGGCTTGCTGGACAGCATCCAGGTTCTAGTAAGATCGCTGGCCAAATTCTGAGGTCTTTATTGCATCGAACCTTAAGCAAATGTTCATGGCGAGTTCTGTGGGCAGAAAAATCATTATGGGCTTTTCTTTCCTATGATGTATTCCTCCTAAAAGATAGGCAATCACGTTGCGTGCTACTGGGCCCTTTGGCTCCTCTACAACAAGGAATTTAGAATGTGAGGCACATCTACCAGTTTGTGACTCATACATTAGCAAGCACCACAAGAATGCCTTTTTTAAATAGCCATCTGATTAGCTGGCTAGCATCTCTTTTGGTAGACTATCTCTTATTTTTAGGGATGGCTAAATCTGTCCATTTCAGTTTCTCTCAGGTTCTCATTTTTTCCAGTCTTAAATTCAGTTCATCCCATAAAACTTTTTACACATTTTTACGTGTGTGCATTTCTAAGAACACATGTGTTTTTGTACACACTTTTGCCTAATATACATACTTTTGCAAGCAATTTTCTTAATATAATGTATTTTAATGTGATTATTTGGGAGAATATATGCATTTTTGTGTGTGCTTTTTTCCTAATGTACACATGTTTTGATAAGAGCCTCGTGTGGCGCAGAGCGGTAAAGCAGCAGTTTTTGCAGCTGAAACTCTCCCCATGGCCTGAGTTCGATCCCAGCAGAAGCTGGTTTCAGGCAGCTGGCTCGGGTCGACTCAGCCTTCCATCCTCCCGAGGTCGGTAAAATGAGTACCCAGCTAGCTGGGGGAAAGGTAATAACGGCCAGGGAAGGCAACGGCAAACCACCCTGCTATAAGGCTAAGCCTATGCGGCAGGGTCTTGCTATTTACTGTTTACTCTGTACAGCACCATGTACATTGATGGTGCTATATAAATAATAATAATAATAATAATAATAATAATAATAATAATGCCAAGAAAACGTCCGCGAAAGCTGGCGTCCCTCCAAGAGTCAGTAATGACTCAGTGCTTGCACGAGAGGTTCCTTTCCTTCCTTCCACACATGTTTTGATCTGGGAACTCCATTGCAAAATTCAGAGAAGTGCAAATTTAGAAGAGTAAATGAGTTTTGGTTCATGTATTGTTTCAAAAGTGTGCATTAAAATGTTTGCATTAAAATGTGGACTGAACACATTTCTCTCCAATTCCTACCTATTTTAGGTTGATTTTAGCTGTCATCAAAGGATGGTTCTCTTCCCTGCCTGTCTGTTTTGTCAGCCTTGTCCTCATTATTTACCAAATGGCACTGTGACACAGAACCCAAACAGACACATACATTATTGCCAAATTCTGATGTTTGATGTCCCAACTTACAGTCTTAAGTGCTTTAGTAGCCCCATCTGATGACACACTGCTTCCACTTATTAAAAATATATATTTTTAGCCTTTGTGGTGTCAGAGAAAAGTTTTACAGCATGACTGCAGTGCACCCTAAAGGCTTGGCATCAGAAGGTACATAAAAACAAACCCATGTTATTTTTAAGCCTGGCTTACGCTGGGGGAAGCTGACTGACAATGTCTGAACATTTGTGGCTGGCAATCACGTGAGCTCCCACTCCTGATTATGAAGCCAAGGCAGGCAACAAGAAATGCCAACCGGCAAAATGGCTAAGGGCTTATCTTCACCAAACAGGATATTCCACTATGGAAGTGGTATGAAAGTGGCATATAAAAGGCAGGAACCACACTACTGCTTTGTAGCGGTACTGAAATGCACTGACAACTGTTGGGGCCCATGGACACATACCATATACTGCTTTCATACCACTTTCACGGTGTTATATCCTGCTTGGTGTAAATGATATGTCATGGGCCCCAACAGTTGTCAGTGAACTTCAGTACCACTATAAAGCAGTAGTGTAGATCCTGCAGCACACTTCAATACTGCTATAAAGCAGTAGTGTGGCTCCTGCCTCTTATATACCGCTTTCATAGTGGAATATCCTGCTTGGTATAGATGAGCCCTAAGATGCTTCACATGAAGAGCAGTAAATCACTGGATTATACATTTTTTTAAAAAAATTGAAAGTGCCCTTTAAAACGGTTGTGCAGCTGTGATTTTCATCTGGAGCCATATATGAATTCAGCAACAGCTAAAGGGGCAATAGCATTGTCTCCAACCACTGTCACATTCCCACACAAGTTGGGTCACAGGCAAAAGATTTATTATGCACCTCAGCTCTCCAAGATCTTACTGTCTTCCCTGCTGCGGCACAACTTATTCCTGTCCTGTGTGTGAACCTTCAAATAGATGCTGTTGCTGTTCACACTATGGAAGATGGGGTTGAAGAGCCCTTTGCATATGTTTCTGCTTGCTCAGGGGAAAGCAGTTGAGTTGTACATTTGGGTGGGAGGTGGGGGCTGGCTGGAATTGAAGTCTATGCTAGGGACCTTTGGAAGCCGGCTTAAGCCCTTGGGCTGCCAGTTGCCTATGCCTGGCTTATAACATACATCCCCCGCCCCGCAGCCATCCTTATAATTTTGCTTGGAACCCTCCAACCGAGAATCCAATTTATCACACAGCCCAAAGTACTGCAATACATGGCTGCTTCCTTGCTCCAAATTGCTCACCCATGGGTTCCAAATGCATGTTTTCAAAGGCAAATATGTATGAGGAATGCTGGAGGGGCGGGGAGATTACCTAACTTACCGAGTTTTGTACTTTCAACCCAATAGATGAACCAAGACTCAATTACCCTTTGAAATTCTACTCATCTGAATTTTGCATTGGAATTCTCCAAGTTTGTTCTTTAAGTGGCATGTAATAGAGGAAAGTGCATACAAAAATACTTATATTAATGAAAATGGCACTGAGAATTGTATTACATTAGAAAAATTGCTTGAAAAAATGAGTATATTAGGAAAAATTATACACAAAAATGCATACAAATGTTTATGCAAACTTTAAAAAAACCCTTCGAAGTTCAGGATGAATTGTGGTTATGAATGGAAAAATTAAAAACTGAGAGAAATCAAAATTGACGGATTCATCTATCCCTATGTAATATGCAGTTAGGCTCTGAGTTGCTGCACACTGGGCTGAATCAGATATGGTCGTCTATATGGAGTAAAAGCATTAGAATGCCTAGTGTAAAAAAACCCAACAAAAACCAAAGACCTAGAGGAACAAACCTCTTTGTATACCAAACAAAGATGTTAGCTTCCTGCACAACCTCTTTTAGAAACTGTTCTGGGATTATTTTGCTTTTTACTGTGTGGTACTTGAGCGTTCTGCATTGGCGTAATTTGATTAACTCAAATTTGGCTTTAGTGTGCTAAAGCCTTATCTGTCATATTATGACTCGATAGTTTATTGTCTAAAGATGGTTGCTCCTCATTGTTCCTTATGCAGCACAGAGGCACCTTTGCTTTAAGGAACAGGAAGTGCAGTCAGTCAGTGAGATTCATATGCACAATCGCGCATAGGGAACGTCTTCCAGTTGTGGAGTGAAGTTTAGATGGCTTTTGAAAAGAATTAGACCCATTTACTGGGGAGAGGTCTATCAATGGTTATTAGCTATGATTAGGGTGACCATATTTTGGAAACCAAAAAGGAGGACAACATGGTCGGCCCCCAAGGGGGCGTGCCCACCCGAACATAGCCTTGGTCACATGTCTGATTTTACAGCACTCATTTAAGACAAATCTGTTCTACATAGCATCTTAAAGTTAAAATCACTGAAATAAAGAACAAGTGAGAGATTCAATGTATCTGAAATTAACTTCACTCACTTCTACTTTTGTAGGTTTTGCTGTACTTTGAAGCTTTTGCTATGCTTTGTGTGATACAGTCTCCCCTTCCCTCAAATATCTTTTCTGACTGTATTTTCACTCATTGCAAGCTGCTGTTGTTGTTAACAGGGTTTGTTACTGGCCGGCCGGATGGCTGGCTTTTTTTAATTTCAATTTTTTAAAAAAGCTTGTGTATAATTGTCACAAGTTTCTCTACTCTAACATTAGGGTGGGTGTTGTGGCAGTTTACCTAAAGACTGGAGATCTCCTTAATGCCAAGGGCTGAAACTGCTCAATATGCAAAACCCCAAAGAGGAGGTTTGACAACCTGAGTTTGAAGGATATGGCTCCAGCAGTTTTAAAACATAATAATTTTAAAACTTTGAACTTTTAAAAAAATCCTAAAAAAAACAATGGATGAACAGATCTGATTCAAACTTGGCATGGCTAAATCTCTCCTTAAGAGCTATCATGGTGCCAACTTTCAGCCCTTTATCTTTTAAAAATGTCATTTAAAAAAAATAATTTTAAAACCTCAAACTTTAAAAAAAAAATCCTAAAACTCAATGGATGGACAGATCTATTTCAAACTTGGCATAGCTAAAGACCTTGTTAAGAGCAATCATGGTGCCAAGTTTCATCTCTTTATCTTTAAAAATGTATTTTTTTAAAAAAATATTTAAATCCTCAAATTTTAAAAAATTCCTAAAAATCAATGGATGAACAGATCTGTTTCAAATTTGGTATGGCTAAACCTCTACCTAAAAGCTATCATGGTGCCAACTTTCAGCTCTTTATCTTTAAAAACGTCAGTTTAAAAAATAATAATTTAAAAACCTCAATTTTAAAAAAATTCCTAAAAAAATCAATGGATGAACAGATCTGTTTCAAATTTGGTATGACTAAAGCCCTTCCTACGAGCTACCATCGTGCCAAATTTCATGTCTTTATCTTAAAAAATAATGGAGTTATAAGCATTTTTGTTAATTCCCATTAGAGCTGCTCTTTGGAAAAATCCAGATTTCCCCTCCCCC
The DNA here is from genome assembly GCF_023053635.1 of Elgaria multicarinata webbii. NCBI lineage: Eukaryota > Metazoa > Chordata > Lepidosauria > Squamata > Anguidae > Elgaria > Elgaria multicarinata. The sequence goes on from NC_086171.1 coordinate 66,299,878, forward strand.
TCCCGGATTTGTCATAAAAAAACCCGGGCAAATCCAAGCAAATCCGGTCATATGGTCACCCTAGCTATGATAGCAAAATGAACTTCCATGTTCAGTGAAAATATGTCTCTGAATATCAGATGACAGGGGACAAATAACAGAGGATGACCAATCCATGGTCTTCACACCATGCTTGTTAGTGTCTCAGAAGGCTGCCCGGCCATTGTTGGAAATAGAAACTTGTGGTAGATCGCCTTTTCCCAATCTGATGTCCTTCAAATGTGTTGGACCACAGGTCCCAGCATTTTGGTAGTTGTACTCCAAAACGTCCGGAAGGCACCAGGTTGGGAAAGGCTGGACTAGATGGAAGACTTGGTCTAGTCCAACTATTCATCCCATAGTCTTTTCTTCTCCTTTTTTGGCCTTATTTGTAACCATGCCTATGAGCTATTTTAAATACAGCCACTTGCACTCTATGTTTCCCAGGTGCTTGTGGCATATTCAATGTGTGCCACATACACCAATGGTTTTAAGCATGACCCTACTAAAAAAAAAAAAGTCTGAGCTGACAGACATCTCAAAACAGTAATGCGCAGAAGAGCATTTAGCAAAATCTCCATCTACAATACCTGGATCCCCACCCCACTTTTATAAAGCTACCCTGAACTACTTGATGGTTTCCTTGCCTCTGATCTATAGCTCTCCGAGGTTAAAAGGTAACCCCCAGTTCCCCCTAGTGCCTGGTTCTGCAGTGGTATGAGCCGAGCTTGTGTGCTGAAGAGGTGAAGTAAACATGAGCCTTACTGGGGTGGGTAATAGCAATCCTGCTCTTGCAGCAAACCCCTGCTAAGCAATCCACAGAATGACACTGATGGTTGCTCCGGAGGGAGTCACTTACCCTGCAAGCTAGAGGTAAGATGCCAGATAAGCAGTAGCCTGTAAAAAAGGATTTTAAAAAGAGAGAAAACCAGGGGAAAAGATTAAGATAATTTCACCTTCTACGTTACATCTATCACACACCCCAATGTCAGAAGCTATTCCATTGTTCAAGTACCTGACGCAAACTTCTATTTCTGTCTTCTCCATGCAAGTGCCTCTTTCATTTGAAAAGTTGCCTACCTTTCATGGTTTTATAATAAACTGGAAGTGAGTAACAGTATGATATCAAAGGAAATAAAACTCCAGTTGCAATTGCTGCTGGGGTTTGCCTTCTGAATGTGGCTCCTACAATATTTCATCTGTGCTGACACCTTTCACTCTCAATTACTTGGCTGCTGTCAAAACAAATCAATCAAATTACAGCGCAGCGTGTCTTCATGTTACCATTCCATTGTATGTTGGCTGCATTAGCTTTGAAATATATGGAAGTATAAATTTTTATCTCTATTATTTATTTAATGCAACTTCTTCCCTCTTGAGGTAGCTTACAAACATAGAAAACACAAATTAGCTCATATCTTATTTTCAATATACACATATACCTATATGTATGTGAATGCACATATATGAATGAAAGTTTAAAATAACAGCACACACAATAATTTTATTGCTTTAAAAAGCTACGTAATTTCCTCTCTCTAAATTATCTGTTAGATTACTGAATACAATGTTTTTTAAAAAAAATCCTAGCGAAAGACATAATGCTTATTCAATTTAACTAGAAATTATTGAGAGCTCTCACTCAGGTTTCAAGGATTAAATAATTTGAAAGAAATAACCCCATTTTCTCTTGAATACATTACAAAAAAATTATCAACAAAACATTTTAAAGCTATAGTATAGTGTCATATACAATGGTACCGTCAACAACAGTAATGGATCATTTAGTAAAACAGGAGACAAGGGCTAGGATTTCATTGAATAAATTCAGAAGATAAATATCTTGATGGCATTGTAGCCACTATAGTAGGTATAATTTTGATAGGATGACAAACAAATCTATATATCTAGATCTATACATACACATACACGTTTACCTTATCCCATAGGATCTACCTGTGGGAATTGTAGTTTGGGGGTGTGTGCTCAGAATTTTTCTTTTAAAAATCCCTAAACACTCATCCTCTCTCTCGTGCAAGCACTGAGTCATTACTGACTCTTGGAGAGACGCCAGCTTTCGTTGACGTTTTCTTGGCAGGCCTTATAGCGGGGTGGTTTGCCATTGCCTTCCCCGGCCAGTATTACCTTTCCCCCAGCTAACTGGGTACTCATTTTACCGACCTCGGGAGGATGGAAGGCTGAGTCGACCCGAGCCGGCTGCCTAAAACCAGCTTCCGCTGGGATCGAACTCAGCCCATGGGGAGAGTTTCAGCTGCAGAAACTGCTGCTTTACTGCTCTGTGCCACACGAGGCTCACAGAACTACAAATCTCAGGTTTCTCAGGAAAAATGGGAATTATGATTATTTAACCAGTGTTAAGCTTGGATCTAACAGAGCATCCGCAGAACAGTTGGGTGTGCATCCATCCCTTATGAGGAAAAACGAAGAAGCTGAAATCACACGAATCCGCTGTTTAGTGGGTAGAAGGGATAAAGGAGAAGCTAAATCCACACAGCCCTTTCCACACTTTCTCTAAATCAGCCAATTCATAGAATTTCAGTGTTTTATCTTACAACTCCAGCTGCTGGATTGTGAAGGGGAAAGGCGCAACCAGCACCCATTTATACACATGATTCCCCTTCTATCTAGGGAAGGGATGGTAATCACCTGGCCTATGAGCCACATGTGGGCTCCCTATGCAGCCTCCCCCCCCCGCGAAATTATGGTGGCAAAAAACCAAATGCCTTTTGCCGCCTAAATTCAGTATCACACTGCAATGTAGGCTTAAAAGGCACACTAACCTTGGGGGGGGGAAAACCACCAGCTTTTTCTGCTGGTGGTGCAACAGTGGCAGGAATGTGGCCCACAGGGATGGTAGTGGAGAGTAGACCATGGATACCCTATAGTTGCCCTGATCTAGGGACACATGCCTGGAAGCAGGCTTTAAACATGTGTGCAGTGTCAATAACTGACATTTGTAGTGTCAATAAGCCCATAATGGAGTCACACAAAGCTCTTTGGGCCAACGGCAGCTCTGGGAGCACAGATCTACCCTGAATATGTAATGAAGGAGCAGGAGCGGTCATTAACTGGGAGTTGCAGCAAAGGAGGAGCATTTGGCTGGAGGATCTGCTCTTTCTCCTCTGCACCCCAAGCCCAATTACTTTTTTTCCAGCTATTGCAAATATGTGCCTGTGACCCCTGCGGGTGGAAAGCAACTAGGGAAAGTGGAATACAGGGGAGAAGTGGCGGCTGTGGGAAAGGTTTAGCACCTTCTCCTATGCATTGCTTCTCCCCTCCAAATCATGCCGCCCCACACTATTTTTTAGATGTTCAGCAGAGAACCAAGTTGCCAGATCTGCTGAATATCTTGCCTGGCACTTAGGTTGCACCAAAGTGGAACAAGCTTATGCAGCTACTATCTGGTAGTACACTGTTAAAAGAGGACTACCTATATACATGCAGCCTTGGGGGATGATTACATACTCTAAAATATATTGTGTAGATGTGCAAATGTCAGTAATTAATGAGGAAAAGAAACCCACAATATGGAGTGTGGTTATGAGCAAAAAAGAAAAGAAAAGAAAAAAGACTAGAAACACATGAGGTGGTTGAGCAAATCCGAGAAGGTAATCAGAGGCCTCAGCTCAACGTACTGGGTCTAGCGCGAGGGAGGGATGAGGATCTCGCGAGATTTTTATCGTGAGATCTCCCCCTCTGTTTACACACGGTGCACGACAACTTCGGTGGGAGAGGACATCACGCCCACCATTTTGTTTTGTTTTTTGTTAAAGGAGAAGAGCTTACGAACGCTCATGTGCAAAAGGTAAGTTTTTTTTTTAATTTGACATAATGTTTCCCACTCTTCCCACCCCACGCCCGATGGGCGCAGAGCTCCTGTGGAGCTCTGCACAGCTCCCCGTGAGGAGCCGGGACAAACCATGACGCCCAACCACACGTTCCGCGGTCTAGGGATCAACCTGAGACCATGGAAAAAGCAGGCTCAAAGGGTAGGGTGAGATCCTGGGGAAAGGGAGGGATCATCCCTCCCTGCTCCCGGGATCCCCTGTGCATCATGTGGACACACAGGGATGATCCTGGGGATCACCCTGGGATATCGCCCCGTCTAGCTATGGCCTAAGATACTGGTGTCCAAGATACTGGCCGGATTTGGACATCACTTTAAGCCATGATGGGTTAATAAACTACTGCAAATCTACATTATTTTGAAAATAAGCTACTCTTATTCCCCACACAATCAGATAAACAAGCTACTGTATGTAGTTTATTAAGCTACTGTGCATAATCTGAGTCATCTCCCTGCCCTCTGTCCGGCTGCAGTCCTCCCACCTGAGCAGTGCCGCTATTTCACCCATTGACAACATTGCAGCAACCAATTTAAACCTTCTGCAACATCCAAATGAGAGGGGAGAGGCATGGGGTAAAGCACAGGGCCTTAATTCAGTACTTCCAAATCACCCCAATGAGGGTGGGGGGTGCCTCTAAAACACTGGTAGTTTTCAGGATGGGGACAAAACTTCACACACAGCTTTTCCTAGTCGAGAGCCACCCGATGTACCATCAAAATGCTGTGCAATACACAAAAGAGTGAAAACCTCATGTGCACCAACAAGGGAGTGGTGCAAATAAGCCCTTGGAAGTTAGCAGCATCAGGACAAAATCTCCCATACAGATATCTTTTGTAGGGAGGCACCCTTCAATTGTACATTTCCCCCCAGACCCATTGCTGGCATACAGGCCTTTAAGTGTTCTCAACATCACCGAATCGTAATAGCGCAACTACAGGCAACCATCTTTGAGCATGGCAGGGATCTGCAGTAAACATACAAATGGTTAATTGATAAGACATTAGGATAGTTCCGAACTGAGTGGATATGGTTGCCTATAGAGGAACTTTAGGCTACTTTCTAGTTTATTCACTATCATAACATGGACATGCCTTGATGGTTAGATGTATTAGATGAGGTCTGGCAAGACCTTTAAATTGGCCTAAACACTAGTGCCCTTTGTTGGTAATTATGAGGAATATGTTATATAAAATGTATCGGTATGCATATGTTTGTTTACTTCTTGTCACACCTTTTATACACTAGAACATGTCTTTTGCATGACCACAGTATGTCGAAACATGTTTGGTTTATTTGATATTGGTTATCTTTGGTAAGGTTAAGTTTTCATAGCACAACAACTTTGTATTCTCTCTTACCATTTTAAGGTATGCTTTTAAATTACGCAGATAAAAACGTTAGCATTAGGTTTTGTAATACATATTTACTATCACCAGCAAGCCCCTCTCAGTTGTTTTGCTGCCACAGTTTACAAGATACACATGGATACTGTTCGGGATATTAATCCGAATTTCAGCCCAGAAAGAAATCTGAGGCAGGATCCAAAGATGTGTAAAATAGCGTTGTGAGTACAAAGGGCTTTCAACGTGTTTTTCCTGAGCAGTAGTACCACCACTACCAACCCTGGCTCACGGTAAACCGCTTTGCAAAAGGAGCTTGCAGTATGGCATGGAGTTCAACCGTTCAAAGAAAGATGCTCCTAGTGGTTCCACATAGACCCATCCTCTGACTGGAGTCCACCAGGGGAAGAGCCTTCAGCGTGGTAGCCCCCCTCCTATGGAATTCCCTGCCTCTGGAGGTCAGGCAGGCGCCAACATTGTATTCCTTTCGGTGCCTCCTGAAAACGTCATTATTCCAGGAAGCTTTTCCTTAATGACCAGCCACGGTTCACTATACATTTTGCTTCTTTTAAAATCTATTATAAAGTGTTATTCTGTTTTTATTTTATTTCATCTTGTACACCGCTCTGAAATTTTCAATGGGGAGTGGTATATAAATATTGTAAATACATAAATAAAATAAACATTTCATTGGGTTAGTGAAAGCCCCTTACATGAGCCTTAGCTGGTCTTTGGATCACAACCCCAATTAGGATTGTCAGCGGCTGGGGTGTGATGGTTATTGAGCTGCCTCAACCTTCAGAAAGGTAGAATACAAATGTTTTAGATAAAGACGTAAACTATTGAGAGCAAACCAGAGAAACATAAGGTCACTTTAGACCCACAGGGAATGCTACGTCAGCATGCTTAACTTTCCATCAGGTACAATCCGGAGATAAGTGAACATGTAACATACAATGATGGAAAGAACGTAAGCAGCTTCCAAATAAAGGAAAAATAATAAAATGATAGATAACTATGAGAAACTATCAGATTATAAGGTATTTTAGAGAATAAGTTCATGTCTATATCTAGTGTTCTGAGCCTGCCGCTCAAATTTGCTCTTAAGATCTTGTAATGCCACAGGAATACCTCAGTACAAAAATCCACTATTTCCGCCACATGTTTTCATCCCAAGGTATTCCTCAGCTTTGATATTACAGCAATAAAAGGAACTGTGTGCATGTGTAGTGGGTGAATGGGAAGTACAGTGGAGTTGTAAAGGAGAGAAAGGCAAGAATAACTTATTTGTAGACCTGGAGAGCACAAAAGTCTTTACGAGCCATTGTCTCCTCCTTTGAAAATGACTCCAGATATTTCAGCTTCACTTCAGTGTTCAGGTGGCTGCAGGAGACTATTATCCAGTGACAGTACTTTCTCTCAGTGCTACAATTTTCACAATTCACACACTGCTTTCAGGAGTCTCCAGATTAATTAATGCACCACTGCTTTGAAGAGATGCTGATATATAGGGTGACCATATTATAGAAACCAAAAAGCAGGACAATGTGGCCAGCTGCCAAGGCAGCGTGTCCACCAACATGCCCAGCCCCCAAGGGGGCGTGTCCACCCAAACATGGCCTTGGTCACAGGTTTGATTTTACAGCACACAGTTAGGACAAACCTGTTCTACATAACATATTAATGTTAAAATCACAGGAATAAAGAACAAGTGAGCCATTCAATATAACTGAAATTAACTTCACTCACTCCTACTTTTGTAGCTTTTGCTGTAATTTGAAGCTTTTGCTATACTATGTATGATACAGTCTCCCCTTCCCTCAAATAACTTTTCTGACTGCAAATCCTTCACGGGATGATCATAGTCTCACCTTCCTAACATTTAACACTCTTTCCCCATCACCTTTCTCATATCCATACTCACAGATTCAGCATACTGCTACCACTGAACAAATGAGGCAGTTGACAAGCGCAGAAAAATCTAGTACAACAAACTAACAACCTAGCATTCAGAAAGAGTATAAAATACTATTACCCTGCAAACATTAGCCATGGAACAAAATGGACTAAAGGCTTGTTGCAGTCACTTCTCACAAGCACCTCTTAGCTTGTTTCATCTACTGGTTTATCAATGAGAACCTAAACTAAAAAATTGTCATTATACCTCTGGTTCATTAGCCATGTAAACAAGACCATGATCTGTACCAATTCAAAGAAAGGCCAGAACGGATGCTCATTATCACAATGCTAGACAAGGATCTTTCCCTCCTTCTATCCAAATATCTCCTGAATTTACACTGCCTCAGTGTGCAGAGAACAGGAATCCCAATCAAGGAATCAAGGGCAACTGCCCAAAGAAACCTCAGAAATAAGTCCCACTGATTTCAATAAAGCTTACTCCCATATAAATGAATATAGGACTGCAGCCTCTTCACATTTATTCACCTTACTCTAGCAAGTGCAAGCCCCTCCTGTCAAGGAGAAATATGCCCTCACTAGAACCTGGCCTCGTGGATAGTGCAACCAGCAGGTGCTCTCCAGAAAGAAGCTTTCAGAGCCTAGGACATCCAGACACACTCAAACAAGTCAAGCCAAGCCACACTATGCACTCACATATTATTTTGCTGGGACAGAACAAGTCTGGGACAAGACAAAACTTTGCAATTGACCAGACATAACAGTCATAAACAAAAAAGAAAAACACACCTACCTCATTGACATAGCAATAGCTAATGACAAAGACGTTGTAGAAGAGGAAAAGAGACAGAAATATACACCACTGGTTATGGAAGTTAAAGAACTAGTGCAACAGGAAAAAAGTTACAATTATTCCATTAGTCACATCAGTCACCAGCATCATATTAATTTTTTAATTTTTTTTTTTACAGAAAACCTTCAGAAACTAGGCCTACCTAAATACATTCACACCAACATCCAGAAACAGTCATACTTAAAACATGTCCAATAGTCAGGAAATTCTGAATCAGTAAAAGACAGCATGACTTGGTAAAACCCATCATGTTCATCTTGAAAAAACACCACACGCAAGAACAGAGAGAACTACAACAACATTGGCAATTGCCCCGTTATTTTTTTTTTAAGAAGGATGAATAGTTATCAGCAATTGTTACCAAATATACATCACTCCAATTAAAGCAAATTGGAGAGGAAAGTCTATGGGTCAAAATGCATTATTAAAAAAATGAACCACTATTTCCTAGCATCAGCTAGAGACTCACTTGTTAATTTGCACTATGGAGCAAGTAGGCATAAATAACTGAAGCAAGTGAGCCAAACCACATACTGCAGAGGATGGCTAAAAATAACTGTCTATGTTGGGAAAGAACTTCCTCCATGACTCAACATTCCTGATTCCAAGTATGACGATCCGGTAAAGGTTTTAGAAAAAACTCACTCATATTGGCATAGGTTGAGATAATTTGCCGGTCAGAATTTTCATCAGTAGAACGCCAATGGAAATACCTTATTGTTATCACCACTCACCCTCAGTTTCCCTTTGTGAAAGAATATTAATGACTCCCATTCCAGACAGAAGATTCCTGACATTAGCAAAAATCCTAACAAATCCTGTTTTTCCCCTATCATTTGGTCACTCTAGAAATACCCAACAGCCTTTTTGACACTTCAAAATATGTGATATGTTTGATGCTGTTTTTAAAAATTGTTGTGTGTATGGGAGAGAGAGAGAGAGAGAGAGAGAGAGAGAGAGACCTAACCCTAACCCTAACCCTAACCCTAACCCGATCCCCCTTCCAAAGATCTTAGCATAATAAATGTTCAGTGGAATTACTGGATATTAATTTACCTACTGGAAACTCTAACTCACCCTAATCCAGTGGTTCCTAAAATGCAAGATGGGACTCCTTAAGGCAGAAAGGACAGAAGAGAAACAACCTTCTCCATTATTCTTGTCATATTTGTGTGACTGTCTGTCTTGGGTAGGCCTAGGAACAATGTCAACCTGCACCTCTGTATCCCAATGTGGAATGTAAGGCTGGCTCATACATGCGTACACATCACTTAGTTTTACAGAAAGACGATTTTTGATGCATAAAAGTGGTTGACAATGTAAAGGATTGACAATTGCTTCAAGAATACCAGGAAGAAAACCTAGTCCACATCTTGTAGCTACCTAGGCTCAAAAATTTAGAGGGAAACTACAGCCAAGAGAACACGATTTGTTTTGACCCTGCTGTGAGACATAGGAATGGTGTTCATTTGTATCCTGGTGGTTTCAGAATGTAATCAATAGGGGTGTGCACGGACCTCCCACTCCACCCCGCGGGTCGATCCAAAAATTTCAGATCAGCCTGCTCCGCTCCGCCCATACTTCGCTCCTCTTCGCCACGGAGCTCCAGCTCCGAATTGGAGCTCCGCAGTGGAGGGGAGTGGTGCCAGGTAAGGCCGGGAGAGGAAGGCCGGGGGGGGGGTTACCAGGCCCTGCCGTCGTCGCCGCCCGTGCAGCGATGGCGGCAGAGCCTAGTAAGGGACCAAGGGGGAGGGGGGCCTTACCTGCCTCCGTCTGCGGTCCGTCGGCTTCTTCAATTGAGCCCGCGGTTCAACCAGGAAGTCTGGGCCGCAAGTGCGGCCTAGACTTCCTGGTTGAACCGTGGGCTCAACTGAAGAAGCCGAGGGACCGCGGACGGAGGCAGGTAAGGGAGAGGAGGGGGGTTTACCGGGCCCTGCCGCTGTCGCCACATGGGCGACAGCGACAGCAGCAGGGCCCGGTAAACCCCACTTACCTTTCCAGCAGAGCTCCGGATAGAGGCGAAGGATCCGCCTTCACCTCGATCCTCTTCGCCACGCTCCGCCGGCCCCCCAATCCTCTTCGCCTCCGCCTTAAGGGGAGGTGAAGCACCCCGCTCCGCTTCTAATTCGCCGGTCCGATTAGAAGCGGAGCACATCCCTAGTAATCAATTTCTACAAAAAAGATGCACAGAGAAAGCAAGGATAACATGTCCTGGCAGCGTATCAGGAGACGGAGCTTCCGTTTCACACATACATATACATCACAATATTTCTCAACATTCGTGACTTGCAGTTCAATATGCAAAGTGCCTCCACTGAAAACCATTGCATCTGGAATGAGAAGAGGCTGTGCTACTGGTGGTGTTTGATCTGTGGTGGATCATTCACCACTTGGCAGTACAGTTATCGAGTGATGCATTTGTGGAACAGCCCAAAGTTAATTATGCGCTCCATCTGATGAGCATTTTATTGCATGCTTGTTACTGGGCACTCACGGATTTTTTGCAGGTCCCTCACATGACGTCGTTTGCCTATCATATGCCTTCCGACCCTTCTGTCCTTCCTTGCACCACAAGAAAATTTTTTAAAGCCACAAGTTGCTGCTCTCTCCTGCTCTGTACAGGAGAAGCAGCATGATTAGAGCGCCCGACTGAACAGGCCTTGTGCTCGTCATGTACTTCCTGTCTTGAAACAGGAAGTAACAGAGCAACAAAACCAGGAGCAGAGAAGCGACGGTAGCGAGCATGTTTTCCCACATGTGATAGAGTTCTATGTCTCCTTTACATGTTCTTTTGACATGGTTGGAATCTAATGAGACAACTCTCACTTCTTTATGACTTTTTCTCTTTTTTACTTCTCTGACATCCCTCCCTTTGGAATATTAAGTTATTTTGGAACAAACACTAAGTTTTCCCCTTTAATCTGTCTGTACCCACAACAAGAGTGAGAATGAGTAACTATTACTTGAAGAGTCTTTTTTTATGTAACAAATTGATACATAAGTAGAAGCCTGAATTGGCTGGTTTGTATGTAATAGTAAACCATAGATCAGCATTATGAGAACAGGCGTGGGTGAATCTTTGGCACACATGCTCCCTGTTGCCCCCTCCTCCTCTAGTCCAGTTGTGAGGAGTTAGAAGCTTTCACTTCCATTTCTAATTAACCATGGCTTATTGTGTCATTTGAACACAATAAACCATAGGTAAACTTAACTATGGTTGGTGGAAACAAGACAACGCTGGCTTGTTTCTACTGGATTCCAGTCTCCTACTCACAGCAGTCAAGGCTCATTCTCGTAATTCTAAGCTATGGTTTGGCATTTTAAGTGAACTGGCTCACTATGTAAACTTCTCTCCCCCAGCCCACTCCCAGACCATTGTCTCCTGGCCACTATCATGACCTTAAAAAACAAAGTTCCTGGTTCAATTAGAAGCATAGGAGTTTTTCTTTTTCCTGTGTGTGTGTGTGTGTGTGTGTGAGAGAGAGAGAGAGAGAGAGAGAGACAGCGAGAGAGCGCTTTTCTACATGATGCCTTTATTGTATGCTCATGATTCCTTAGACACGTTTATAGGTTCTTTAGATGATGTTGTGATCCTCCAGTTTCATATCTGGTTTTTCCCAAAAAAAGTTTGTTTTGTTTATGTTCAGGGAAAATAGGATATTATTTCAGAAAGCACCGTTTCTACTTGCGTATTTGCACTATTATGCTATAGCTCAGCTCCACCTAGAGGTTATGTAGCAGAAAAGCAGGAAAGGAAAAGCCCTTTGTGCAGAGCTCAGATCTTATTTCTGCAACGAAACCAAAAGTAGATACAGCAATTAGGAGCTTCACGTAGAAAAGCTCATATATACTGGGCCACACTATTGGCTGCAAGCAAGCACTGTTAGATGACCTAAGCCCATTGATTTTACTGGACAAAAGCATATCTAGCTCTGGTTTGGATTGTTCATAGCCATTGACTTTACTATACATGTCCTTCAGTCATGTGATTGAAGGACATGTATAGTAAGTAATGCATTGAATACAGCATTTAACTTGCAGTTCTATACTAAATTTACTACTGAGTGTAGCCCCCCCCCCGGTTCTTGTTTGGTTATGTTAGTACCATGTAGAAGTACCTGGAAATAAACTATTCCTCTAAGTGAAACATCATTTTGATTATTACTGACATTGGTGCTCATTAAAATACATAACTGAAACACTGTTTTTCTGTAGGCTCTGAAAGCTATTTCATGTAACTAGATGGGGAATACAAATTGAATAGGGACTGCATCACTTTAGTTAAAAAGAGAAAATATTCTTTTGAGGGGGGAAAAGGGCTCCGGACTTTAGATCAGCAAGCAATTGAGGTTGGCACTTCATCTACATTCTCTTATTTCTCTTAACCTATCAAGCTCAATTTTTAAAATTGTACATGTATAGAGACTGAAATTATTTCATGCAGTTTGTTGGTATCTTCATGCAATTAAGATTAAACGAGGTTTAACAATTGTGCTAAATTTATTACTGCTTTTCTGCTATTTTTTTTTAAAGGGGCCAATTGGATCTCTAGGCAATTCAAGATTAAAGAAACCTTCTGCCTTTAGTGTTGCAATATATGAATAAATATCAATCAAAAGATTCTAATGGCCACCTTCTAGCCCTTGGTTCTCGTGTTGTTTAATGCATATCTTTAACCACTAAATGGTGCCTTTAAAATATAACCTGCTGCTTTTTAAAAGATATAAAAGAAAATTTAATGATGTAACATTTTGAGAGAAAATCAAGGTTTCTTTTCAGCACAAGGACGTTTCACTAATGGTAAGAGAAGACAATGGATCCTTATTGTACTTCGTGGATGAGGAAGTACATTATTATCATTCAATATAGGAACTTTCCAAGTTTTGCAATAGAACTCCCAACATATAAGTTTTATGGTATGGAACTCTTCCAGTTCTTGAAACCGTTTGGCCATTGCTTCTGCATGACAAGTGTCTGTCAAGCTGTATCACACCACAAAAACCTCTCATACTTTGCTGTCTAAAATCTGGCATTATGCAGTATAAATATCTAATTGTGCAACAATGCTGCAGGTTGAGGAATGGCTCTAACCGCCCCCCTCAAGAAAACCAAGTTAGAGTCATGCAAGAGAGGTAACGAAGGTCATTTCCTGACTTGGAGCTTCTCTACATGACCAATTTATTGCACGCTCATGACTGGGCACTCAGAAGTTTGTGGGTCATTTACATGACGCTGTCGACCTCCAGGACGTCTCCCACCCCCTCCCTTGAATCTTGCTAAAAAAAACACATGGGGATAATGGCATATTTAAAATAATTGCAGGATTAATTCTGCCATTAGAAGGCGCTCTTTCATTTAACTTTATGGAATATTGGTCAGAGGGTAAGTTTTCAGTTAGAAATCACGTGGTCGCTGTCTAAAGGAACCTGTAGCCAATGTGAAAAGTCCCAAGGAAAAAAACCTTGTGGGATTGTTCCTTAATCTAGAGATGCTCTTGAATAGTCTGTCTGTGTCAGACAATGTTAAGGATAGAAGCAACATGCTTGCCATTGGTGTGGCTTTCCAGGAGTGAAGTAGGTTATAACAGAAGCCTGTGAGAACTTCCTCAGCATCCTACTCTCCACCCCTGCAAAGTACATAATTGGGTCTTTGACTTGACTATGGTATGGTGAAATACGTGAAATGATTGACCCCATCTGATGTTCCAGGATTGATTTAAGGGACCCTGAAACTGTACAGAGCAAACCGGAAAGCACTGCATAACTCAGCAAGTCTCATCCACTTCGCTGCCATGCGGGATGGTGAGGTGGCTCTTCCAAGCAAGCCTCACCGAATGGAGGTTACAAAGCAACAGCAGTACTTGGTGGACTATGCTGAATCTTCGTATTTTCTTTAGTCAAAATCGTGCACACAAGTTAGCCATACTACCAAACTTAGCAAGGCAGAATAAATTCATGACGTAAAATGTGTATCAGCTTATGTTTATTTATAATACTATATCCACAGTACCCATAAGCTAGAATACCCTTGAGTCAAAGGATACACTTTTATAATGCCTGCGTCTTCATTAAGATTTCATCATCCACCTACACTAAAAAGCCTCTTCCTCCACTTTGTTATATCTGCTTTTACCCAGACTCTGTCCTGGCATTATTTTTCTAATCTCTAGTTCCCTACTTTACATGCACTCTCAAATTTTAAACAAGCAAAATTTGTGCATTAGTGTGGCCTTTTCATCTATGATTTATGAATGACAGGTTCCTCGGTGCAGCTTAATGGTATGAGAGGGAGACATTATTTTAAACATTAAAGTGAAAACCATTTGCAACTATGATAAGAGAGGTCTGTTGACATTAAAGTTTAAAACCTTCACAAGGTAGAGGCGAGGCTCTGAGCCAACAGGTGAGGGCACCATGCATGCAGTTTGTAAGGGAGTTTGTTCAACACATTAGCTGTCTCCCTTTCTCACTGTTTCACAACCTGTAGTCTTTGGTGCGTCAAACAATCCATCAAGTCATCAGCAGCAACCAGAGTTTAATCGCTTAAAAAGTACTTAGAGTGCTGTGCAGAGCATTCACTTAATAGAAGCCCCATTTTATCTGTGAGAAACTTTTACCTGCATTCATGTCAGCAAAATATATTTTTAAAATGGAACGGTCTAAAGCTGAATTTGTTCCTCTTACATGCTCCATCATTTTCCATTAAAGTTATTCTTCTAGATTGTAACTTGGAACGCACGCACACGTACGCTCACACACACATGCACACACATTATGTTGGGCACCAGAAGATATAATAACTGAGGGTGTGTCCAGGTGAGCTATTCATTACATACTGTTATTTGCATGCTCAAAACCTGTGTTTGGTGTCTTCCTGTTTTCTCCATGCAAACAATAATACTAAATTAAAGAGGAGACTTCGTTACTGTGATTATTTGGCAACAAATCCTATACTGTCTTGGCCATTGTGATCCTCCTCCTCCTCTCTTATCAAAACTTCCCTCCCCCATTTAAACATTTTTAATGTTACATTTGTCACATTACACTGTTGCATGAGTTCCAAATGTTCCCTTTTCCCAACAGAAGGAGTTTACTCCATGGGAAGGAGTCTTTTTCTGGAGGAAGTGAACCTTTGGATACAACCCCACGTGCTCAGGTTCAACTGAGAAAATTCAAGGTTATTTCTGAAACAAATTAAAAACCCAATCCCTCTGTTTCATAGGAAATGAAACACAACCCCTTTCTTTAAAAGAAGTATATGCAGATCAGCACCCAAAGTTTGAGAAGTCTGTAAGCCTATGCGGCAGGGTCTTGCTATGTACTGTGTTATCTGTACAGCACCATGTACATTGATGGTGCTATATAAATAAATAATAATAATAATAATAATAATAATAAGTCTATGGCTGAGCTGCAGAATTCTGCAGCAGATGGATCTCTGTCTGAGCTAGTAAAGCAAAGTACAAACCATCTTATGAAACTCAGCTCCTAGGATGTTCCAGCCTACTAGCCCAGCCCCTCACCTCATTGTCCTTGACATCTGGTCCAATAATCAGTTTCCAGTATCAGCCAGCCAGATGCCAACAGACGCTCACAAGTGGGTGATGGCTTTCTCCAGCATCTAGTACTCAGAGGTACACTTCCTCTGAACCTAGAGGTTCTGTTTAGCTACTACATCTATCCTCCATGATTCAAATTGTGGTTTGTTTGTTTTTAAGCCATCTAAGTTAGTGGCCAGGATCACATTTTATGGCAGTGAATTCCATGAAAATTGGGGGATTCATAATTTATCTGCCCTGAATCAATTTCAACTGATAACTAATGAAGTCCCAAGTTACTGGGTGACCCCGTAGATGATCCTGACTGCAGATACAGCATCATTGATGGAACCAATGATAGGAAAATGATCAGGGATGCAACCCCTTTCTTTAAAAGGAAAACAAACAAACAAATTTTTGATCTACCTTCTCCATGCACCTTTCAAAATTATAATAGTGTGCTTATGTTTGTACTTAGGCGTACGTACTGGAATGTTCCTCACCAGTTCAGATGTTCTGCCCAGTGGCTTACACATCTTGTATGAGCAGTGTAACATTGAATAATGATGCTTATGGAGGACATAGCAGAAACATGAGCCCTAATCACATAAGTTGTCACTGAATATTCTTATCTCACGTTACACTGCTAAGGTGCCGTAAGTACAGGAAAGTACCATATGAGCAATTATTTGCAGGAGTATTCCAGGTGTGTAATCCTATACACACTTACCTAAAAGTAAATATCTGTTAGCACAGTAGCAGTTTTGCTGACAATGGCAAGGTACAGTATATTTATTATAATCAGAGTCATGTGTATGCTGCTATTCTTATAGGAAAAACAGAATGAAGTAGCGGGTGAAGAATTCGGGTTCCTGAAAATCTCAGCTTTAATTCCCCACCCACCCACCCAACAAGGCAAATTTTTGTAAACTGCCCAGAGAGCTTCAGCTATGGGGCGGTATATAAATGTAATAAATAAATAAATAAATAAATATTTCTGGCCTTCATGGCTGTGCAAAGACATGCATATGGTATGCTTGGGAATCTGAGGCCAAATTCTGCTGATATCCTGGAAGCTGGAAAGAGGGCTCAACAAGATTCTCAGTGGCTTAGGCAGGGCTTCCATGTACTTGCCACTCCCATGACTAATAAAACCACAATAAATTATGAAAAAACGTCAAAAGTTGCAGAACAGGTTATGCAAAAGAAAAGAAATTTCAAATGCACTCAATCTGCACTATTTCTACTGCTTCTGGTACAGTATTTGAATGCTATTGATTTTATTTTTTAGTGTACAGTATACACACACACACACACACACACACACACACACAGGCCTAATTATTAAACAGATATGAATAGATCTAGTGTGAGGGTTGGATCCCCACATAATAATAATAATAATAATAATAATAATAATAATAATAATAATAATTTATTTATTTCCCACCTCTCTGATTGGATCGAGGTGGGGAACAACAGCAAAACAGCTCTCGGAGACCTGCTTTGTGTCACACATCCGGATGGGAGAAGGGCAGCCAAAGTCTGCAGCCAGCTTTGCTGTCGCCTTTGTGCATTCAGCCTATTTAACAGCAAGATAAACTTTTAATTAATTAATTAATTAATTTTATGTAATAGATTTATATTCCACTTGCCATATTTTTCTTTGAAATCGCTAAGTGTGTGCATGTGTATCGAGTAAACTAAACAAGCCTGATTATAAGTCAGACGCGAACAGATTTAATGCGGAAGAAATCCTGCCATATCATGCTGGATACTTCAACTAGTTCAAAATATGGCAGCCAGGCTGGTCACCGGTACACCTAGGGGTGACCACATCACACCAGTCTTAAAATCTCTTCACTGGCTGTCAATTAGTTTCTGGGTGAAGTATAAAGTGTTGGTTATCACCTTTAAAGCCCCACATGGTATGGGTCCAGGCTACCTGCGGGATCACCTTCTCCCGTACAATCTGCCCCACACACTCAGGTCCTCTGGGAAGAATTTACTCCAGCCAACAAAAACAAGGCTGACAACTATTACGCAGAGGATCTTTTCTTCTGCCGCTCCAAGTTTGTGGAATGGCTTGCCGGGAGTGATTCGTCAACTTAACAGTCTTCCAGAATTTCAGAAAGCCATAAAGACTGATCTCTTCCGGCGGGCCTACCCAGCTGAATTTTAAGATGCCTTTGTTAATGGTGTGCTGCTTTTAATGATGCACTGGTTTTAAATGTTTGAATCAGTTTTATGTACTTTATGGTGTTTTTAATTGTGTTGTACCCCGCCTTGATTCAGAGGGAGAGGCGGGTAACAAATAAATAAATGTATTATTATTATTATTATTATTATTATTATTATTATTATTATTATTATTATTATTATTTTAGTCTCGCACTAAACTTTAAATCCAAAGGAGCAACAGGGAAGATCAAGATCCACCCTTAAAACAAAGGAGCCCGGAGTACACAATAGAAAGAAATACCTCAGAGAACCTGGGGAGTTTCTCTTACTTATTACCTGTTATATTCCACTCTAGCTCTAACTACTCAGAGTTTGTAATACACAAACAGCTTTCTCCTGGGTCCACTATTATTTGATTTTGGAATAAATTCAACACCAGGTGTATTGTTCCTTACAATAATGTGTTTCTACTTACTAGAAGGCAAAACACCCTGGATAGATCCCTGACTTGGGATATCAGTTCAAATTTGAGCAGGGATGCCCAATAAGCAGTCAGTGAGCCAGACCAAACTCTTGAGGAAATTTAGTCTGGTCTCTAATGGCCTAATGAAGTTGAATCAAGTTATGCTACCAACTTTACCCTCAGGTTCATTAGTAAGGAAGAAAATCAGGGGTGGGGAAAGTGTGGAACAGCCATTTTCAAGTGGTAAGAAATTGAGTTATTCTAGACTTTAATGGTACATCTCTCTACTGCACCTTGAATCCACCTTTATATAAGACGTATTCAATCTATAAACATATGTATATGTATATAAAGCTATGTCTGAGTGCATATGCTCAACAACTGTGATGCTCTTACTGATAATGACAGCAGCTTTATTACAGAACCCAAGCACTCATGCATGGGCCAATTTGTTTGACAAAACGTATTTCCAGCCATGCTCCTCCACTGCCTGAACACTGTTTAGAGAACAGGGTGGCCCCTGAGAATAAAGAACTTACCCATCCCTGCTCTAAAAGGCCCCAAAGAAGCCTGCTTTAGCACTGTTGTATCAGCAGTCTGCAGTTTTAGGGTAGGTACACCTGATTTCTCTAAAACTCAAACAAGATCTGGCTATTAGGGTCTGTATCATATTTTCAACAGTATAAATCTTAGCCTTTTCTCTCAGTTTGGCTCTTTTAATGAATTCTCTCCCTATGAGTTCGTAAGAATTTTGGCTGTCCTAGAGGCATCTTGTTTTATGGTTGTGGTTGTAATGACCTTTGTGCCATAGACAAATAAAATGTATATATCTACAAGATCTTGCTAATCAAGTATAGTATGATGAGGTGATCCACCCAGCATTCCTCTCATACATAGAGTAAGGGTATTCTCTAAGTCAAGACACTAGGACAGGAGTAGAACAGTGTGCCCCCATCCCACCCACCGCAGCACTATGGAGTACAATCTAATTTGTTTGCAAGCTAGATTTCGCACTTCCGGGGCTCCTTAGCAGCTACATTTTGGGCAGTGGCCAGGCAGACTGCGCTCATGGTATGTGTGTGGGGTGGGTGGGAACCTCCTGAAGTTGCCTACCCCTGCACTAGGTGAATGAGTCAGAGGGCTTGTCTATACGGCTTGTTTACCCCAACCTAAATGCACATATTCGCATTTCAGGACACATGACGTAGCATCCATTCACCGTAGGGCCGGGTTTTTATTTATTTATTTATTTATTTATTTATTACATTTTTATACCGCCCAATAGCCAAAGCTCTCTGGGCGGTTCACAAAAATTAAAACCATCATAAAACAACCAACAAGTTAATGTGATAATGTGCATATTCGCATTTGTGATTTACCATGACTTTTGGATCATGTTTGAGTTTGCACCACGTTATGGTTATGTGTCTTTGCGGGAGTTAATTCACATTTTGACACATGGGCAGAGCTTTGAGGGTAGGACAACATGATTGACCGATTCCCCACCTATTGGCTGCGTCTTTCCTTCGCGCTGTTTTTAGTTTGAATTCTCTGATTCTGCAGAGCTCCGCATATACAAATTTTTAGCTTCCATCGTCTCTCCTCCGTAGCATCATATATATGCATGTGCACATTTATAACTGCACTATAAAAAAAATTCAGGAAATAAATAACTGTTGCTGCTGCAGTGTGACGCTCTTTACCTAGATTCGAATCAATGAAAATTCAGGTTTATATTTAATGAGGAGCAATCCCGTTGTTGTATAGACAGGGGCATGGAGGACATTTCCGTTGCAAATAGGCAGCTATAGAAGAATGTCCCAACCATAGACATATTTAAACATGGGATAGGAGAAGCAAGGAAGCTGGAAACAAGCAATCAGAGCCACTGGCAGCATATACTGCTGGGAGAAATATAAAGTTGTATCTGGATGTTGAGCTGTGTGGTGGTGTCTAGGGTGTTTGCATTCTTTACTTATATAGGGAGGGGGGGAGGAGAAGGAAAAAAGACACTCTGCTTGTGCATGCCAGCCCCAATAAAAAGACACGTTGGTACTCTAGAAGCAAAGCCAACGGCCAATGACCATGCTTGCCTTAACCTGAGAGTGGTTGACTCCTTGAATCCATATAGAAAAGAGGAATGACATTCCTGGCACAGAGGAAAGACTTTTGAAGGAGGAATCCTGGTTGTGGCATTTTAAGACTGGGAAAAGGCAAGCACTGGAAATACCGAGCAGGATATAACACTTTGAAAGTGGTTTGAAAACAGTATATGAGATGTGTCACGGGCCCCAGCAGTTGTCAGCGCACTTCAATACCTTTACAAAGCAGTAGCGTAGATCCTGCCAGGAACTGACCTATTAGCTAATGAAACTCTAAGACATTTGAAATTTTGTTAGGGCGTTCACGGTTGGATTTCAGAACTTTCTCCACTCACTGCAACACGATGCAACATTTCGACAGGTACGCACACTATTGTCCTATATATTGTATCATGTACAAGTGTGTACGCACGCCTGCCAGTTGCTAGGTTTATTCTTTTTGCTGCATTGGCCTTCTGTTATAGTCTTCCCTCCGGTGCTGCAGGACGGACATGCTCAGTGTGATCAAGTCACAGAGAGGCAACACATTTGAACTGCAGGACAAATGATCCGGGGCAGAGATAGAGGAACACTCTGCATTAGTGACTAGGACTGCCACTGACCGAGGGTGGGAGGGTGGGGACTGTCTCTGCTCCTGTCGGCTGTGATGCTGATGTCATTTGAGAACACATCAAACCGCAGGGGGTGCCTCCTTTTCCGGTGCAGCCCCGTCTCTATTATTCAGCCTGTCAAATTGATGGCCATTTCACTAGTATTCCTATTAAAGTCACAAGATTTCCCTTTTATGTCAGGAATTTACCACCCGAAACAAACAACACGTACAGACAAAACGAGGCACAACAGTGTTAAACAACGACCTAACCATTTAAAGCTCTAATATGTACTGTTGCAGTTTTAGTGTCCTGAAGGGACCAAAGGGAGGAATCAGAATGTTAGAATACTGCTTTTGTCTTTACAAAAAGGCTCTGGGTTTCAATAAATACATCAAACGAAATGCCAATGTCCTTTACCTTGGAGATTTTGCAATGGCAAAGTCATAATGCCTCCTGCTGCAGCTGCTGCTACCAGCCCTTGGATGTTGGTGAGATTGGCAGTGGGCAAAGTCAAGACCAGCCCTTGCTGGCCACCCAGTTGACCAGCCATGTTGAAAGGGATGAGAATAGGTTGGTTCAGTGCTGGAGCTCCCCCAGGCATCACCCCTGCTACAGCTGAGGCTAGCTGCTGAGCCGTCAGAAGTGGCTGAAACGAAACATAATGACCATATTTTATCATACAACCAAATCGTCAAAAAACAGCTCAGATGTAATCATTTCATTCTAATGAATCTGTTCTAAGGGCATGTTTCAGGTTTCTGACTTCAAAGACAGAACACAAGCACAAGATGAGTTTACATTGGGCTTGCAACATTTAGGGCTCAATCCTATTGATGTTTAGACAGGAAAAAAGTTCTACATCTCCCAGCGTGCCCCATCGAGCCAACTGGGGCATGCTGGGAGATGGAAAACTTTTTTTTTCTGGCTAAACATGAATAAGATTGTACCCTTAATCAATTAATTGATTAGATCCATCACTTTAGATTAAACCAATTTTTAAAAATCGTGTGTGTGTGTGTGTGTGTGTATACACTTTGTATGTGGGTGTGTCATTTTAAATTACATATTAAAAAGCATAGATTAGAGCTATGTTAAAAGAAGCTTCTCCCTTTTCTGTAACACTGGGGGGATACCACTTCTAAGATGTTGTCTGCTCTGAGAAATGTTTATAGCATCAAAATGCAAGGAAATCTGCTTCCTTGGACCTGTAATATTGTTTTTACCCATTATGCAAACTTTATGAAGTAACTAAAACAAATATGATAAATTACAATTTCTTTAATTAGGATGACCATATGAAAAGGAGGACAGGGCTCCTGTATCTTTAACAGTTGCATAGAAAAGGGAATTTCAGCAGGTGTCATTTTTATATATGGAGAACCTGGTGAAAATCCCTCTTCATCACCACAGTTAAAGTTGCAGGAGCTATACTAGAGTGACAAGATTTAAAAGAGGGCAGGGCACCTGCAGCTTTAACTGCTGTGATGAAGAGGGAATTTCACCAGGTTCTCCATATATGCAAATGACAACTGCTGAAATTCCCTTTTCAATACAACTGTTAAAGATACAGGAGCCCTGTCCTCCTTTTCATATAGTCACTCTACTTTAATTGGGCTGCAGTCCTAGTTTATACAATAACTTATGACAGGAAAAAATCAGTGCATGAGAACGTCTGCTGCTCCCCATACATTCTTCTCTCCAAGTAAAGGGGAATACTCCTAACCAGCCAGATTTTTCTTACAATGTGCACTTACATTACAGCCTAACTACACGTTATATAAAACACATATAACAATTTGTTTTAAAAAGAAAAAGTGTTTTGGAAAAGGAAATTTAAAGCAGAAAATGGAAGAAAAGGAAATTTAAAGCGGAAAATGGAGGAATATATAACCCATGCCTCACTTCCCATTTCTCCATTCCAAATAACCTCTCCAAGCAAGCTCCCCATGCCCACCCACCCCTGCCAATTTTGAAATGCTGTTTGCCTTGGCATGAAAAAAAACCCCATCTAGGAATTGTTGTGGACTCAGCCATGGCTAAAGGCACATCTATAGGGTATTGTTCAAAAGTTAGCAACCCTACGTCTGAGAAAGCAACCAAGCCTATCATGCCAAAGAGAAGTCTGGTGTACTTACTTATAAGTAGAACCAAAACATTAAATGAACCAAGAGAGTTCTGCCTTGTTATAGATAGATACTGGGGCAGACTGTAGTGGGTTTAATTGCTGAAAAGTATATTTCAACTGGAAGGAATGCATACCAGATATGTATTAACTTTTAAAAATGCAATAGCTACATACTTAATACGATAATAATTAAAGCCTACATTTTAGGGCCTTGTTTATCTATTACTTTGTTTTAATTGGTTTTACTGTTTTTAAATTCTATACTGTTTTTAGCTTATCAATGGTTTAATTTGTTTTTAGCTGTGTATATTTATTGTTTTATATTGTTTGTATGATTTTATCTGTATGCCACCCTGAGATCCTTGTGATATAGGGTGGGATACAAATGTTTTAATAAATAAATAAATATTTTAATAACACTCTTCAGTCATATTCCCAAGGTAGCTTATATAAGAATAAAAAAATTAAACATAAATTCATTTTTTTGACTAGACAAAATATAACCTCATGTTTGTACCAGCTTTTTTTCCTGGAGTATGTCCCAGAAAAAGCTCAGGTAGTTCACACTATACTTCCCCAAGCTGGTGCCCTCAAGATATGTTGGACTGCAAGTCCTATCATTCCCATGGATCCTCACATCTGGAGGGCAGCAGACTATATCCTGTATGGAGTCATTGTGCCACATTTGGTTTAATCCTCCCTTCCCGATGCACAGTAGTCCTGAATTGAATCAAGGCTGAAATTTGTGTAACATGCAATTTGACTCGACCAGATTTGTTCAGGCATCCACAGGGAATGATATTCCTCTTTGGGCTTATATTTATTTACATGTTTAGACAGAAAAAAGTATTTCCCAGTGCTTGACATCCCAGGATTTCCAAGCATTTTACATGAAAATATATACAAGACACTAAAAAAAACAACCCCATATAAAAACATTATAAAACAATAAATACCTCAAAAACATTACAATAAAATCAATAAGATAGAACAGTGTCATGATCGATTACAAGTCCGGGAAAGCCTCTTAAACAAGTCAGTTTCCACCTCCTGAACGACACATGTTCTGGAGGGTGTGCACCACTACCAAGAAAGCCTGTTGACATGCTATTACCTGACGACTCGCAGGTGGTTATGTAGAACCTTTGGGCTTATGTTACCCCGAATCTTTCTTAAAGTCAAACACAGTAAGGATGGACGAACTCAGCCTTGCTCACCCTGCACTCTGCTCACCAGGTTCCCACTGCCTGCCCAACCCTGGTGGTCCTGCAGGGTGAACCACTGAATGGCCTAGCAGGTACTTGACTACAGCTTGCACCATCCCATTCACCTGCAAGCTGCCATCTTGCGAAAAACCGTGGGTAAGCTTTTTACATAAATCACCATTTTGCGCAAAATGACCATTGTAAATAGCGACATTTGCGCAAAATTGCAGGCATAAATGGTCTAATTAGACAAGATGTATCCACAATCACCCCTCAGGAATTTAATATTTGGAAGACCCTGGGGAAGCTGCTGAGCCCTGAGGAATGACAACTAGAGCTGAGTTAAAATTTATCAGAAGACTTTTTCTCAGAAAAGTCCTGGCTGTTTTTTTTCTTACTCTCTTGTAAATGAAAGGTCACTTTGCATAATGTTCTCCCCATTCCCCCACCCCCGGTCATTCTTTTGTGGATTGCTGCTAGGCCCTGGAATGCTGGTAGGTATGGAGTTTTGTAGAGGATGCAAAATGGGAGCCAGGCTGCGAAAATGGTTGACGCTGTTGCCACTTGGAGTAGCAGCGGCCGAGCAAAAACAAAAAAAACTTTATAGAAAAAAGAAGAAAGAAGCTGTGCTACAACCCTTGCCAATGGCGAACCCTACCCTAGTAAAATTCGGTGAAATTGTTTCTCCAATTTCTCTGCCGACAAATCAGGTGGAGAATTTTGTATAGCTCTATTTAAATTTGCAGCACATGCCATACTTTCTAAACTCTGTCATAGCATTGTTGATTTCCTCTAACGTCTTTCCAGTTTCTTTACATCCTACTTAAAAAATGCTAACGAAGACTGACAACAGGGCCCCCAGCCGAGCTGTGCTAACTAAAATACAGGTATTGGTTACTCTGGAGAAGAAGGCCAGACATTAAATCCAATCACCAATTATTTCCTAAGAAACAATTTTAAACAACTTTTTGAGTTGGCAGCACACCCGGTGGACCTATCTGCACTATAGACCTAAACTGGTTTATGTCTCAATCCTATGCATGTTTAGACAGGAAAAAAAGTTCTACAACTCCCATGCTGGCTGAGGAATGCTGAGAGATGTAGGACTTTTTTTCTGTCTAAATATGTATAGGACTGCACCCTTAAGAGCCATTCCTTCTCCCCAGGATTAGGAAGTGGCCTTCTACCAGGTCAAACTATTTGTCCAACCAGCCAAGTACTATCTACTCTGGTACAGACTCTCTGGGGTCTCATGCAGAACTCTTACCCACCACTCCCTACCTGATCATTTTTTAACGGGAAGGTCCAGGGGACTGAACCAGCCATCATTTGCATGCAAAGAATGTGCTCTATCACTCACCTACAGTACCTCCCCAAATATGCAATGCTCCATGAATTAGCATGTAGCCCTTGTGCAGGGGCCATGCTAATATTCTCTACATTGTTCCAAGTTTAGTATAAGTACCACTGAAACAAGCACAGATTCTTAGCATCCTCATCAAACTACAATTCCCAGGATTCCTTGAAGGAAACCATGCTAGTTCAAGAGGCATACACGATTTTAAGTTACTTGTGTCAATACGCCCAGAGACTGTGGGCCAGAACATCCGCCAGCATTTCTCTAGCAGCTGCCTCAATCACTTTACAAAGCCTTCATCATTTTGCTAAGCATTATGGTGTAATCTACATAAATACTGGTTGGCTCCAAACTAAGATAAATGTAAACTGAAACAAGCCTCTGTGCAACATACACAACTGTCAAACCTAATAAACTAAACTTGCATTAAAATTACAGAGTAGTTTTACATCAGCTTATACACTGCATTAAAATAAAAGACAAGTATGAGTCTCTAGTAACTTAATTGAATGGGAAAAATCTCTAATCCAAATCTTAAATTTTGCTTGGAAAGTATACAGAAGTATAACTTTATTTAAAAATACACAGACACAATGTATAAACTCTCTCTCTCTCTCTCTCTCTCTCTCTCTCTCTCTCTCTCTCTCCATACACAAACACTTTAAAAATCTTTTAATTGCTATACACACCTTGTCTCCACACATTTTGAACTAAAGCATGAAACCAAACAATGATATTTTATCCATTTAGTTGATTGTTAATATTTGCTTTCCGAACACTGATTTTTATTTATGCTCAATGAAACAAAAAAACTGACCTGGGGCCCAACAGGGAATGCTGGATGGGTTTGACTGGATTGGTGCTGGTCAGATGTGTTCGTATCAGACAGCGCTGTGTTTCCTCTGGCTCCTGGAATTCAAATAAAAAGCTCTACCTTAATATCTAGCCTGGGGACTAGCACATTACATTTTGCTGTGATGTCACATAGCATCAAGCTGAAAATGATATGCTAAAGCGGTTTATCAATAACTCAAGCGCTCAAATCACTTATCAGCCGCATAAATTATGCTAACGTTCATTCAGGCCAGCCTACTCTCTACAAAGAGCGATACGGAAATCTGACAGCAGTGAAACTGAAGCTATCATCAACACAGCTAATGTGGGTTGCATTATACATCCATTTACATAAAAGCAATGAGCTTTCTGCATGGAAGGAGGCAAGAAGGGTTTTTTTTTTTAATGCTAAGGTGAGCAAGAGCTATCCTAATTTTACAGAGCAAAAAATCATCCAGGCCAAAGTCAAGTCACTTCTGATTTACGTCTCAGTAAAGGTTTTTTTTTTAATCCTCTGTAAAATATGTAATACTTGCAATACAACTCCCTGTGTAACCTAGAAATTCCAAGCCAATTGGGCTTTCCACACACACAGAGGGGGCTTTGCAAGAATCACTCTACACAGTCAGCAGAATGAGGTGGTAGAATTCTAGACTGTATCACTTCAGACTAGAGCTGGATGCTCACGGTGATATCACTGTATGATCTTCCACATAAAATTCCATGGGTGTAGAACAACCAGGAGAGAGTTAGGTTAAATCTTTCTTTCCATTGTGATAGTTCACTATGTGCAATGTACTATTTATTTGAGGAAGCATTTCAAAGAAGATGCTCCACCTGCAGCATGAAATAGTCCAGTCCAGGATTCTACCACCTCAGGCTGTGTAAAATATAGAATGTTTCTAAGATCCAAAGTCCTGCTAAGAGATAGACTCTACCACAGTTCCTACACTCACCAAACCAACCTTCCCCAACCTGATGCTCTCCAGATGTTTTCAACTACAACTCTTAGAATTCCTGACCATTGGCCATGTTGGCTGGGACAGATAGGAGTTGAAGTCAAATACATCTGGAGGGTACCAGGCTGAGGGAGGCTGTACCTGATGGAGCTCCAATTCATGAGTGGGGGAGCAGCATATCCTAACCCCTGCACCATAGGAGGGGAGTGGCAGATTGTCCCGACAGATGGCCTCTAGCATTATCAATCAAATAGCATCTCTTTCCTTCTTCAACTGAAAAATATGGAAGAAACAGAGGGAAAATATGAGAGGGCTACAAATGGAAGACCTTTAAGGAGCCCCTGTAAAATTCTGTGAATGAGGTGGGGCGATTGCACAATAAAAGCCTCAACTGAATGGACTCTGTGGGTGAGAAGATGCTGCAACAGGGAGTGAAACATCTTGTGCCACTTGACCCTGGAGCAGGAAGTCTTTCTTATGGTCGCCATGGAACCTTCAAAAAGCAAACCTTGAAAAGAGTAATGGCAACATCTAAAGCTTGGAGAGGAGACATTTTCTGTCATTGTTCCTCCATATTTTAAACAGTTTTAAAAATAAAAAATAGAGAAAAACTAATAATTCTGGTAAATTAATTAAAACAGTTTCTTAGATCACAAGCCTGTGGGCAGAGACTCTGTTTTATCACTGGAAATGGTGCTTAATAAATTACTGGCAAAGTGGCCATTGTCATGATGGGTGGGGTATATGCAGAGAGAGAGATTGTTTAATAGCAAAAA
Source organism: Elgaria multicarinata webbii (assembly GCF_023053635.1). Classification (NCBI taxonomy): domain Eukaryota; kingdom Metazoa; phylum Chordata; class Lepidosauria; order Squamata; family Anguidae; genus Elgaria; species Elgaria multicarinata. The sequence continues at coordinate 66,328,007 of NC_086171.1, forward strand.
CTTCTGGGACTGACAACTCCCTGTGGGATTCCCATAGGTGATGTCTCTCAGGAGCAAATAGTAGGTTTTGTCTTCACCACACTATTACCACCATATGCAGCACTCCTTGCATGTACGTACACCCACACACTAGGCAAACATTCACTTTCATGCCGTGGGAGCTAAATACGCTTCCTTCCCACTGCATATAGGGCCAATTTAGATGTGTTAAATGGTGCAGGGTACGTTTTGACTGACCGCACTTAAAACAGAGCCATCTGAAAGCTTTAAACACAGCTTTTACTTAACATTAACAGACATCTTGTTACAACTAGCCCGCTTCCAGCCCAGCCCGAATGGCTTGGGGTGCGGGGTGGCTTTTGCGGGTGGGGAGGAGGGCAAAGAAAGACGCTGCACATGCAAAGGCACGTGGGCAGCATGAGGTGTGGGCGGGGCAGAGCCCATAAAGGCCTGTCCTGCCGAACCCCGGGCTCTTTCGCTTCTTGGCTCCCACCCTCCCTCCCTTTAACTAGTATGGGATTAGCCAGTTGCCCCTGAATAGGAATTTTACCTGCCATGAATCGTAGCGTACAGGATGTTTGCCTACTCCATACTGGAATTACGATTAGGGGAGGGTGAGTAAATAAGTGGATTAGATTGGATTGACAGGGGTGTGCGGGAATTTGCACGCTATTATAATAGGGACGGTGAGCCCTCTGGCACCTTTTGGTGATTGGCATATCCGGAGGTCCTGCTCCTCGGGGGCTGTGCAGCTCTCGTGTCAGGATATGGTTTGCCTTTGGGGATCCTCCTGTCTCATCTACATGGAGCTCTGCAGCACTGAGTGGGGATGACGCAGGCCGGTCCCCCCTACACTGAAGCGTAACTTGAATAAGGGGGCGGGTTTACCCGACCCCTGTGTTCAAGGGAGTGGCTTGCCCTTATTGGCAGGCTAGGTGCCTGAAGAAAGGCATAATAGATTCCCGCACTTTCATATGCAGATCCAGGGAGAGGTAAAGTTCCCTTATGTAAACAAAGAGGCCCTAGTTATCCCAAACTCTGATGTCCGTGTCTTTATTCCATGCTTCCTTCTCCACTGGCAAAAAGTAGGCAAAAGTAAAACCAAAACCAGCACAGAGCAAGCTACACAGAGGGAGTGGGGGAGAGAGAGAGAGAAACACATATCCAGACTCCCTGTTCCTACATGCATGATCTATTTTGTGGCTTTTCCACCAGTCATCCTCTCTTAATAGAGTGGGTTATAACTAACCCTTGGTGCTTGTTCCAACATTAAAGGTGTGATTGTTTAATAGCCAGAGGGAAATCTGGATTAGGACTATGGCACATGGTTAGGGATGTAAATGCTTATCCTGCTGCAGTCCCAATGAACCTGCCCCCTCCAAAGCTGCAATTAGCCCCATGAGGGGTGCTTCTATTGGTGCCAATAGAAATTTCCCTCTTGAGACGATAGGAACTGAAGTGATTTTCATTAGATCCATGATAGGAGGAGGAAGGATTAACCACCACCACCCTTCCCCTGTACTGCTTGTAAACTCGATTGCAGACACTTATTTATTTATTTATTTTATTACATTTATATACCACCCCATAGCTGAAGCTCTCTGGGCGGTTTACAACAGTTAAAAATGGTAAACATGAAAAAGTATACAAAAATTAAAAAACCATCAGAAACATAAAAACAACAGTATAAAAACAACAATATCCATTTAAAAACAACAATTCTAGGGTCCATTAAAAACAAACTTAATGTTGTTAAATGCTGTTAAAATGCTAAAATGCCTGGGAGAAGAGACAAGTCTTGACCTGGTGCCAAAAAGATAACAATGTTGGCGCCAGGCGAGCCTCATCGGGGAGATCATTCCACAGTCGGGGGGGGGGGAATCTTCATTCCTGATGACAAAGTCAAACGATCCCCCCACCCATCCTGCCAAGGTTCCAGTCTTCCTGTAGTAAGCAATCACCAAAGGACCAACTGGTTGCATACTATCAAATTCCTAAACCAAGGCATGTAGGAACAAGATAGCAGCCCTAAGCCAGCAGTACTGGAGCAGAACATTGTGATAGCAATGATCTGCTTTGGGTGTGCTCCGCAGCTGATCAGTGCTATCATGAAGCGACCACCTTTAAAGTGGAGGCGAAAAACATGCAATTTCCCCAGCCTTCCCTAGCACCAATCAGGGCCTTTAAAGCCCCCGATTGACATGTGGGATGTGTGCACTTTCTGGAGGCCCCAGAAAGTACACTTTGCCAAGGCCTGGCTCCTCTGAACAGGGCTGGACGAGCAGGTCTCGGTGAACTCATGGGGTGAGCACCCCATGAGTTCTTTATTCCCTACCTATGCATGACCCAGCAGTTACCGTGGGGGAGAAGAAGTGTGCAATGCACGCATTTGTGTGTGCAGTTCAATACCCACTTAGGGCATGAATGGGGAAAGCTAGGGCCTGGGGTCCCAATCTGACATCCCCCTAGGATTCCTCAGATGGCCGCACACCCTTTCCCCACCTTCTTTCCCCTAACTAGCTACCGGCAGTAAAAGCCTTTAAAGAACAATATGCTATTTGGTGTGTGTATTTTTGCCTTTGGGCTAATTCCTTTTGCCTTTGGACCACCACTGGAATGAAATTGAAATTGGCTGGAAAAGGTTCTGCACGCCCGATTTAGGGATATCAGCATGTAAATCTGCGTCCTCCTATGTATGCCCCACTAGGTAGACTGGGGCGCACATATTATTTCTGCAGGTGAATGGCTATTAGTAACAAAAACATTGCAGCAGGATTGTGCATATTTATTGTTTCTGAGCAAGGATTGCCTAAGAAACACAGTTACCTAAGGAACAATGTACCCCAGCAACAATTTTTAGGATTTCAACCTGACAGTTTGGTGTAGATTTTGTTCTCTGTGGTTTTTCTGATGGGTGTTAGAAATGGAATTCTAACTCAACCTTAACAAGATCCTTTTCTCCCCAATGTTTGTCCTATGAATAACAAGTGCAAGGCAATTCAGAACTTCTTTATTGCCACACCATGGTCTGTGAAGGGAAAAAAAAGGAAGAATCTGACTCTGTCATACTTATAAATTTTAAAGAAGGAATTATCTGCTCATTTAAAACAAATTCTTCTATATATTCTCCAAGGGGACAGACTTATAAATAATGGAAATGTGAAAGAAATACCTCACCACATTATGGTACAAACAAAATAGACTGCTACATATGAGTCAATTGACTTCTATCTCTATAGTGATGCGTCAATCTTAATAATCTTTTATGAAAGGATTAAGCAATAAATGCAGAGAATGATTAGGCAGAAACACAGGAATCTGATTAATTTGTAATTTAAAAACACACACACACAAGGAAGTCCAGTGATGCACATTGGTTTGGGAATACTTACAAGTGTTGTATTGAAATTTTTGCATTGATTTGGAACAAGCTAATAGTAAAAGCTTGCAGATTTGCTGATGGCCTTATAAAATGAATTATGTCAAAATATATTTTGCATTTAATGTTCTCCCTGTCATTTAACTGGGGGGGGGGGGGGGTTAGAATGAACTTTTAAAATTGGTATGGACTCCAGCACTCGATGGTATAACTGTTTTGGAAGACATTCAGTCAACTGAATATTTATTTTTTAAAAATAAAATGAGGGTACGTGTGCAGGATAAGTGCAGGGGGATGGAGACATACAGCCTTCAAAGACCAACTGAATAAATAAAACAAAGGTTCATACCACAGTAAGTTATTGCTACAGGAGAGAGAGGCCATGGCTAGACCGGGCCTATATCCCGGGATCATCCTGGAATCATCCCTGTACATCCAAATGACACACAGGGGATACCGGGAGCAGGAAGGGACGACCCCACCATTTGCCTGGGATAATCCTGAGGTCTAGCTACAGGCAGAGATAGTGTTGTCAGGAAAAATAGCATAAAGAAGAAATAATTATACATGTACCCTGTTTACATAGCTTACAAAGGGTTGTGATAATTACAACCAATGCATGTCTAACTTTCTCGGGTTGTGCCTATCAAAATGAATACTGATGAAGTATGATGGCTCAATTACAAATTAGAGAATTCCAGTTTGAATGCTGCCTCTGCCAAAAACTCAATAGAGCCCTTTTCAAACAATCCTTGCATGTACACTGAATATTTACATGGGAAACGGGGAGGCACGGAACGCCAGCAGGAAGCCATCCTACATGTCATATGTTTTAATACCACCATGTCCAGCCATGCCATTGTATGTAGCCGAATTCTCTTCCTGTGAGATTTTCAACTTCTTAAATAAGCCACAAGAAGCACTGGAGGCAGGTGTCATTCCTCACTGTTCATGTCACAGGTCGTATCCACGGGCATGTGTACAGTCTGGCTTGTCTGCTGCTTTCACCCTAAGGATCAATTTGTACAATCGTAGATTTTTCAAGCAATAATCGCAGCAGCCAGGTGAGCTTGGTTTTGTAAAAGAGACACAAACACAGCCCTTTGGATTGACGAAGCATAATACCATTTGATTCACAAGGAGGCCAATTCATATATTAATTGTCGCATGATGAGATTGTTGTGTGCAGGTGTTTTCTGCCACCCATGGGTGTCTTATACACATGTTTTAAAAGATTCACCTCTGATAGCTAAAATATGATGGAAGTCTCAAATACCAGTTTCAAATTGGTGATGATAACATGAGATAAACATGTTGGTGAGAAAGAAAAGCTGTTAGCAGTATCACGTGTTACCTACTGCATTCATATAATTGTTTGAAGTCATTCTCAGAAAACTGACTTTACAGGATTTGTGCCAATGTAAGACTACAGCATTGCTCCTATTATTAAGGTGACACCATTTGGCTTTGGCATGGCCTTCGTATAATTCATATATTCTCTGTTATAATAAAAAACAATCCACTGATAACCATTTAGAACATTTTCCTCGATTTGTTTATCGAAACAGGGAAGAGTTGGTATTGGGTGTCCCTCCTCCCTCGACCACATCATGGGATACTCTTCTTATAAAGAAACTGTTCCTTCATGTTCCTTCTCCCATAGACACAGATACACAGGTGAGGAGGGGGGGAGGAGAAAGAATGTGCAGTTACTTTGACTTGTCCAGTGACCCTCATTTTACTTAATGGAGAAAAATATTTTCTACCTTAGAAAATACTGACATTTAAAAAACCAAACCAAAAACAAAACAAAACAAAACAGGGGACTGGGATTTATATTTTGGCTACTGGTATCTTTATGTACTGGGTTCTTGATGTGATTAGAAAAAAAGTGGATTGACATGCATACTAATGATAAGAACATAAGAAGAGCCAGGCTGGATCAGACCAAAAGCATATCTAGTCCAGAATTGTGGACCTATGGGAAGCCCACAAGCAGGGCATGAGTGTAACAGCACACTCCTGTTCATGTTCTCCAACAACTGGTGTTGAAAGACAAACTGCCTCCAGTATGGGAGATAATGCATAACCATCATGACAAGCAGCTATTGATAGCCTTACCTCCAGGAATTATCTAATCCCCTTTTAAAGTCATTCACACTGTTAGGCCTCAGTATGTCCCATGGCAGCAGATTCCATAGAATTACTTTCTTTTGCTGTCCAGAATCTCCCATCCTCCCCATCAATATCCCATTATTCAGTTTCATTGGATGACCCTGCATTCTACTATGATGAGAAAAAAAGTCTCCCTATCCACACTCTTTACACCATGCATAATTTTATAGACCTCTCTCATGTCCCCCTCCTTATTCTCTCTTTTTCTAAACTAATAAAAAAAAACCCAAAGGAGTAACGTCTTCTGCAACTTTTCCAGCTCTGCAATATTCTTTTGGAGGTGCAGTGACCAGAGCTGTATACAATATTCCAAGTGTGGTTGCACCATAGATTTGTATAAAGGCATTATAATATTGGCAGCTTTTTAATTATTATTTCTTTTTTGAAAGTCTCCAAGAAATTTGCCTATTTCATAATCACTTCACATTGAGCTGACAACCACAAAATCTCCTTCCTGGTCATTCCCAGCGAGCTCAGACCCCATCAGCAAACATGTGAAGTTAGGATTTTTTTTGCCCCAAAGTGCATCTCTTTACAGTTGGTATTGGAACTTTACAGTTGATTGTAGAACTCATTTATGAGATTTAGCAAAAGGCAATAGTTTGGGGTTGAATGCTCCTGCTACACCACATGTAGGGTTCAGAATTGCACTGGTGGATCAGACCAAGAATTTTCCAGTCTGCGTTTTGTAGTGGCCTGCCAGATGTACTTGGAATGTTTTTAAAGTCTGTGGACTATTAATAAACTTCATTCTGATATCGATACTTAGAAACTTCTCAAGGCAGGGCATGATGGCAACGCCTTTGCATTTCATTAGTAGGTATATTTTGCCTCTGAATGTGGGGCTTCCATGTAGTGAAGATGCTGTATATAAGGTACTGGTTTTATGTGGTTTAACATCCAGCTCTGGTTGTTAAACTTCTGCTGTTTTAATATTGATATTAGGATAATTGTTTTAAATTTTTTATTGTTGTTAGCCATAACTCTGCCTACTTTTTGCTCTGGCCCTGGCCACTTTAGGCCCTGTCCACTCCCATTGCTGGAATGGAGACCCCAACAGATTTCAACCAAGCTAAAGTGTACCTCAACAATTAGTCTTGGTCCAGAAATAAACAAACCAAAATAGACATATAAATGAACAGGCAGCCTCATACAGAAAAAGAGGTTCCTTCAAAGACATTAGTACCAGACAAGTTTTAAAGGTGAAAACCAACAGTTTGAATTCCTCATAGAATACCATTGACTTGGTTTGCTAATGGCAGATATGCATTTAGGGGCAACTCATATTTTGGTGAGTCAGCATAATAAGATTTTTTAAAGATTCTTCAATATTATCTATCTATCTATCTATCTATCTATCTATCTATCTATCGCAATGTATTTTCAAACTATTATTCTGGCTACTCATAATAATAAGGTGCTACTGAGGCATACTTAATAACATGTGGCACCCTTGTATGCATTCTGCATTGTACCTAGGTTTCAGAAAAACATGCATATCATTCTACTAGTATTAAAGGAAAATGACTTGCTCCATAAGTGTTTTAGAACAAAATTTGGCATAACCTAAAATGGTCTTGCTTGCCTGTTGCATTCCACATGATGCGTCTGGTTTGTAATGCGGCACCTGATTTGTCTAGATCTTTTTCTAAACTAATTTATTAATGCCTGTGAAATGGTGTGCAATTTCATGCGTATGAATGATGCTTTACACAGTCTCAATATGAGATTATTCATGCTGACTTTTCAGGATCAAAGAGAAATGCATCCTCTCGCCCATATCTCTTTCCCTCATACACTTGTACTTCACTTAGCCTTGTAGGTCTTCCTCCTAATCTATCCACTATATTGGAATTGCTCTAGAAGCAACTTTCGTTTGATAGCCAAAAGGGAAATCGGCAGATTGTGAGCTGAGAACCGAATAAATGCAGCGAAGCAACAATTTCAGGCTGGCTGGAAGCTCCATTGCATCCCACAGTCCAGCTGAATTTATTCTCTGCCATCTATTAGTGTCAGTGAAAGCCCAGGTGAAAACACCCAGGAAGGAAAAGTACAGCTATAAAACATTCAGATAAGCCCATGATTCTTTGTTCCCTTACAGTATACTTTACATGAACAAATGGGGGGGGGGCAGGTTTTAGTATATTAAAATAATAACGGCAAGTAATTGTCTTTTAGAAAGCACATAAATAATACTGTACAGCAATTGAAGTACTCAGTAAAATTTCATCATAAAAATCAACAGATATTTGGACATGCCTTTGAAATTCTTGGTCCTGGTTCAGGCATTGTTTGCCACTGTGTCAGTGTGTGTGTGTGTGTGTGTGTGTGTTGGGGACTGGGTAGGACTTGGCAATACCATTAATGAAGATGCACAGAGTGATGTGTGGTCCAGCTTTATTGGCTGATTTTCAGTTGTTGATGCCTGAGGATGGGCCAAGGTGGTTGCTAACCTGGGCAACCACTTGTATGCTTGATCTTTCCCCTTCATAGTTTATTAAATCTAGCAACATCCAAGAAGTTGTAAATGTGACTTTGAGAAATGGAGCAGTCCCATCCTTTTTAAAATAAGTGTTTTTACAAACATAGACTGGACCTGGAGGACATCAACAATTAGGCTAGTGGTTAACATCCCCTTCCTGTGCCTGATATTCCAGAGAGTGGGGGCTGTGTCAGTTCAGAGCATTCCTGGATGAAACTGATTTTCTAGATCTATTTCAATCAAAGGTCAGGCCTAGTTTTAGGACAGAAATGTTCTTGGTTGCCTTGTGGGATGACTTATGCAAAGAGAAAGATGGGGCAGCAATCCTATTGATGCTCTTGGACCTGGATCAGTGCCTAGAGTCAGTGATGGGCTGGATGAGTGTCAATAAACTAAATGGGAGCTTGGATGGAGACAGGCTGGCAGCAGTTACCCATCCCCTGGTAATTTCCCATGGGTCTGCTTTCGAAAACAGTCTGGAAACTTCAGGTGGTCCAAAATACTGCTGCAAGGCTATACATTGGGGACAGGCAATTTGATCATATTATGCCAGTTCTGGGTTTCACTATCAAGCGAGCACTTGACGAGGAGATACTGGTATGTCTACACCAACCATTTATCCCAGGATCATCCCTGTGCATGCAAATGACACACAGGGGATCCCGGAAGCAAGCAGGGACGATCCCTCCATTTTCCTGGGATAATCCTTAGGTGTAGAAAGGGCCACTGCCAATCCCAGCTCCCTGTCAATTGTATTTTTTAATATATACACGTTTGCAAACACATTTTTGTCACATTCACACTGAAGAGTTTTAGCTGTATATCTAAAACAAATCTAATTGTTTGGATCCAGACTTACTCATGCTTAGAGAAGACCCATTGAAATAGATGGGACATTGTAAATATGACTAACAATGGATCCACCTCAATGTATTCAGCAGCGCCTTTGCTCATTTCCTTTCTTCTTTTCTCATGTTCACACCTCAGTCTATTATTTACATTTCCTCCCACAACCCTCCTCCCTGATTTGCACCATTTTACAAAATAAGCATGTATGTTCCTATTAGAGCTGATGTGTATGATTATTTTACTTGTATTTTTCCCCCAGGCTAAATGAAAGCTGAGAAACAAGGTTCCGACATTAAAAGGAAAGGGATATAATTGTAAAAGCATGTTCTTTATTTAAAATAGGCTAACTGCACTTGCCCCTTTCCCTCCTCCCACTGAATAGTGCACAAATATCCCCCTGTTAATGGTGCATGCATCTTTTATGAACTGGGCCCTTCCCATTGTGAGCTCTGGTTTCTTTTCTACTGAATGCATTAGCACACATATAATCACATTAAGGTCACAAAGACCCTATCAATTCTCTGTGAATTCATACAATATTTCATTTGCTGTTAGCACTGCTGAATATAGTGGTGATAAAGGTTGCCTATTAGAAGATGGACAGTTGAATGCATTATTATTTTATGTTGGGCAGCTGATCCCTAACTAAACAGGCCAGAAGACTCTCTAAATTAAACTTCTTTTCTTTCCATTCTTGTAAGCTTACTAAATGCCAAAGGCAGGGTATATTAAGAGAACATCTATTATTTGGAGCAACTACTACTGTTTGCCTTTTTTTAAAAAAAAAATCACTACCTACCAACTCTTTATGATGTTCTTCACTTAATTTATATATGATTTATTTACTCTGTTCAGAAGGCGGAAGCAACTTTATCTGCTAGCCCAGTAGTAATCCACACTGCATGTTTTTGCTGTATTTGCTAATTCCAAATGTTGACCAGACTCCCACTCCCAAAAGAAAACTGATATTTTTTTCTTTTCTTTTTCTTAAATACACTTTGTAGATGTAAATTATTGATTAGTGGTTTGTTTTTTAACTGAGGCTGCAAACCTACACAAACTTACCTGGGGAAAGTCCTATTGATCTCAATAAGGTTTTACTTCCAGGTTAACATGTAAAGGCTTGCACCCTTACTCATCCAGAAAACAATGCAATCATTCTTTCAGAACCATGACAGCCAGACATTAGAAAAAAAGAATGGAAAATGAAAATTCTTTCTAAGTCTCTCTTAATTCCCACAGCGGGAGATGCAACCAGATCTCAGGGTTAGAAGACAGAGTATACATGTTTTAAGAAATAAATAAAATATTCATGAATACTCATTAGAACTCAAACCTGCACTTGAAATGGCAGACTGGGATGCTTACTCATGAGTCATTTTTTCTGCTATTTCATAGAAGACCCAACTTCAGATCTTGGATGTGAAGCCCCAAAGCTGCTCATAAGTGATATTTGTTCTTACTTAGCAGCCAATGAGCAGATTTTAAAAATAAATAAATTGGCATTAGGATTATGAACTTTTTCTAAAACCTGTGGTTTGCTTTCTCTAAATCAAACCAGCCAAATCATAGTAGCATTGAACAACTATCCATCAGATATTTTACCAATATGTGAATAGAGTGACCATATGGAAAGGAGGACAGGGCTCCTGTATCTTTAACAGTTGTGTAGAAAAGGGAATTTCAGCAGGTGTCATTTGTAGGCATGCAGCACCTGATGAAACCCCCTCTTCAGCACAACAGTTAAAGCTGCAGGATCCCTGCCCTCTTTTGTATCTGGCCACTCTAGCATAGTGTGCAGCTTAACTGTTGTGATGAAGAGGGAATTTCACCAGGTGCGGCATGCATACAAATGACACCTGCTGAAATTCCATTTTCTATACAACTGTTAAAGATACAGGAGCCCTGTCCTCCTCTTCATATGGTCACCCTATATGTGAATGAATATAACTTCAAGAAACACAAATGAATTTATTAGCTTTGGCTATTTGGCGGTATAAAAATGTAATAAATAAATAAATAAATAAATACTATGTATATTCCTGACTGCACTAAATTTTAGCACTATTCTTCTTTCCCTCACTTGCTTGCTACTTTAAATACCACAATGATTGAGGAAACAAAGGAATAGTTTGTCCTCATCCAGGTAAACCAAATGGTAGGAACAAAGGGGAACTGGCATGGTTACACTCTATTTCAGAGTATGCCTAAATCAGGCAAGTGCCTTCATTGTCTTCGAAAAAATTAGGATTTTTAAAAGATTTTTTTTTTAACTGAGATGTACTTTTACTGAATTGTGTTAAGCTGTAAGAGCAGCCAGGACATAGTGGTTTATGAAACTATAGCACTTGGTACTTCGTCCACTATTCTGGTCTTGCTTCCCGCAGCTTTTTTTGACAATTTCCCACTCCACTCTATGGTTTTTACGCAGCCCTACGGGGTAGCTGAATCAAGAGCCTCATTACAGGTTGTTCAGCTGCTCAGACTTTGCTGAGGCTCTTGAAAGAGTAGCCCCACAGAGATGCATACAGCAGGAGCCAAGCAGTGAGCTAAGGGGAAGACAGCACTTGCAAGTCTGTAGACATAAGGCCATGCTTGAAGATCAGATCAAATTACAAGCTCAATTCCGTGCTGCAAATGGGCATGCATATAGCATGCGTCACGAAATGTCCCTGTTTGCAAAATAAATAAATAAATAAAAATAAATCTAAAACAACCATCCTACTTCCCTGCACCAACAACCCCAAGTCTTTTGTGGCACGATACCTACAGCAAGTTCTCATGATGTGTCTCAGCAGGATGAGCCATTATTTCAAATGAGAGTGTGGGCTTGTATTTATAGTAACTCATGGTATGTATGTGGCTGAAGATTGTGTGTGTTTTGACTGAAATTAGCCTGTGATTCTGTTGCCGAACAAAATGCATCCAAGGAAATGGCTGTGGTAGAGTTTGACAAGAAATTCCCATACCTTTCCATTTTAGCTATATTTATTAAGACAGAATGCTGTTTCTAGGGAAAGGGTTCATATGCCTGGTTTGAGATGTTTAAAACACTTCAAAAGAAGCTATTTCCCCCCACCCTATTCTAAACCCAACAAGAAAAACAGTATAGAATAATGAAAAGAATTGTTAAATTGTTTTTAAATCCTCCAAGGAAGAAAAAGAAAAAAGGAAAGCTATTTAAATCAGGGAACTGAAGCTTCAAGGAACTGAAGCTCTGTAGCATAGGTTTGAGAACAAAAAAAGACAATATATATGGCCTAATCTGCAAGAAGATCTAGATGGCACAGGAATTTTTACAAATCAATCCATAAACATGTTTACTTATAATGGAAGTGAATCTCACTGAGTTCTATGAGTTTGTACAGGATTGCAGCTAATTCAATCTGATTGGTTTAGTACCATTCATATTGTACAAAACATGGTGACATACTAAAAAACCATTTGGTCTCCTGACATCGGTTTTATGGCAAAAACCTTTCTACAGCAACATGCTTTGCAGATAACACATATACAAAAGAACACAGGCCACCGATTTATTCCAAATGGATCGGCAACTTCCTAGTCTGTTTCATACCTGCCAACATTTCACAGATGAAAATAGGAACACTTGAGTACTTGTAATAATACCACTCTTCTCAGAGCAAGGATTGTTGCTTGAGCTTACCTTTTTCACTTGCCTGCCTACAGTAAGCTGAATTAATTTACTTTGCTACAGTTAGCCTGTCTACTCCTGCACACTCTTTTAAAGTGAGCAAAGTTAGTAAACTGACCACCATAGTTTTAACATTTACTATCGAAGGAAGGGGAAATTTAACTAGCATTTTGTGTCCATGTATACACCAACGTGAAGATTCATCCATCCCATTCTCAGGGCCAATCTACATGAGATACTGCACAACTTTTTAAAACATCTATATGAAGCTGTTGGGAGTAGTCATTAGATTTGGTGCAAGTTGTTATCAGTATGCTCTATTTCTTTGAAATGTCTGAGTCAAGAGGAGCTACACATGTTCTAAACCAGTTCTTAGATTTATTTATTTATTTATTTATTACATTTCTATACCGCCCAATAGCCGGAGCTCTTTGGGCGGTTCACAAAAATTAAAACCATTCATAATATAAAACAACAGTATAAAACCATAATATAAAATACAATAAAAAAGCTCAACCAGATAAAAACAGCAGCAATGCAAAATTACAAATTTAAAACACCATGTTAAAATGTATTTATAGATTGTTAAAATGTTGGGAGAATAAAAAGGTCTTCACCTGGCGTCTAAAAGCATATAATGTAGGTGCCAAGCGAACCTCCTTAGGGAGCTCATTCCACAGCTGGGGTGCCACAGCAGAGAAGGCCCTCCTCCTGGAAGCCACCTCCCTCACTTCCTTTGGCAGTCATGCGCTGGATGAGGGCAAATACATTAAAACTAAATCCTTATAAGTCAGACGGGTGGGTAGTTCCCAGGACCAGGAATGGGGTTGTACACCTGTTCTGGATGGGGTTGCACTTCCTCTGAAGGAAAAGTCCATAGTTTGGAGGTATACTGAGATCCATCTCTGTCACTGAGTGACCTCAGTGGCTTGGAGTGACCATGACCAACTTTGGTAAGTGCAACAACTACACCTGTTCCTGGATAGGGATAGGCTAGGCACTGTGGTTCATGCAGTGATAACTTCACAACTAGAATACTGTAATGCATGTTATGTGAGGGTGCCCTTGCATAGCTAGGATGCTCCCTGGGGCTCTCAGCCATGTTCACATGACACCTGTATTAAAGAAATGGAAACCTTGCAGACCACCTTCCACTATATATATCCAGCTGCCCTTTAAGATCTTCAGAAGAAGCCTTTCTGCAACCAACAGAATGTCATAATGTAACATCTCAGACGTTGGGCTTTCTCAGTAGTGGTGCCTACCTTCTGGAACACCCTGTACCTGTGCTATTCTGGAGGCAGAAAAATATGGTATGTTTTAAATGCCTCCTAAAAATGAATTTGTTCATCCAGGCTTTTTCTGGCTTGTCATTAATTGTAATTAATTCTGATGCTGCTCCATTTTGGTGGGTTTTGCACTGCTTTTTATTGTTATTGTAGTCATAATTGTTTTAAATAATGTATATTAAATGGTGGTTTTTAATATTGTTCTATGTACCATGCTTAGATACATTCTGTTAGTGGTATATAAGTATAAATAAATAAATAATATTCAACAAGCACCCTGCATCTCATATATAAATTCATTTTTACACACTGATATATTTTTATTTTTATTCCTGAAGAGTATCTGTGAACATCAGAACAACTCCCTAAATAGCAACAATGGACAAACACCAGCTTGAGAAATGCAAGTCTATATTATTTATGAAGCCGCAATTCTCCTGTAAATAACCCAGTTGTTAAAATGATATGTATCTATGTAATTGAGTCTTCTGTATACAAATAAATAAGGCTTTATTGCAATGTCAGAAGTTAACAGACCAGTCAATAAAATCAATAACTCACTTTTTCTTGCTTATATATCTACCTTTTCTCCACCTTTCTTATGTCCTCTGTTTGTTCTCATTACATATCAACACTCAAAGGATATATAGCGCTTATGTTATTGTTTATTAAATGGCAGCAAGCAAAAGAAGGCTTAGGAATCACAACCTCAGCAATTTAATAGACAGGCTATTTGTTGTGTGATTGCATGTAAACCTATTGGATATATACAAGGAAGAGAAAAAAATGTCTCTCTTGATATATCAGAGTGCATGATATTTTTTAATATGAATGACTAGATGAAGGTCTAAGTAAATTAGGTCCATGTTGATACACTTAGCTAAAAGTGCTTCAGGCCTGTATTGCATTATCCCATAACTGCTGTCAAAACAACATTGCCGGATTATAGCCCAGCACCTTTATTGCAAGGTTGTGTCAGGATTTCCTATTATAAACCACATTTCCCAGAAATTTATCATTTAAAAGTTTAAAATAAATACTTAAAAGCAAGGATAGGTAAATTCTCTAAAAGTGGTATGCATAGAAGTACTCTCACACTGGAATTGTCAAGGTAATAAAGGTAAGGCCTATAAAGTACACAGAATTCCAGAAGCTGTTCTGGTATTTGCATATTTTTTCACAATAACTGTTACATGTATTGTTATCTATCTATTTATTTAAACTATTTGTAGGCTGCTTTTTAGGGCAATCCCCTTCCAAGGCACCTTCTGATATATAATTGTACAATAATATATTTGTTGTTTATTCGTTCAGTCGTTTCTGACTCTTCGTGAGAGAATTTTAAAAATAAAATTTTAAAATAATAAAACACCATCGTACATAATAATAAGAGTCATAATTAGGAAGAGCCAGGAATAACACTAAAGAAGGCAACGTATAGCACAGTAAAAATGGTATGTTTTTTAATCCACCTAATAATGGATGTTCTCAATAAAATTAAATAAAAAGTTATAGCTTAAGCCACATCATTTATACAACAGTCCAATAAAATCCTTATTTTAGAAAAGGCAATAGTAAACAAAATGGGTCCTTAGGGCCCTTTTAAAGGCCTAAAATGATGAGACCTAGGCCATAGCTAGACTTAAGGTTTATCCCTGGATCATCCAGGGGTCAAACCTGTTCATCTAGGTGACACACGGGAGATCCAGTGCTCAGGCAGGGGCGAACCCTGGATGATCCCAGGATAAACCTTAGGTCTAGCTGTGGCCCTAATGTACCTCCACTGGAACTGAGTTCTACCTCCCATGTACTTGGACCCTGTAAAACTTAGAGATCATCTCATTTTCCATTGACTCATTGTTACATCTGCAGCCACTGGGAGGCGTAAGGCACTTTGGTGGGCGCCAAGGAATCTTTCTGGGAGCACACAGGGGCCCACAGGTACCACAATACCTACCCCTGGTCTAGTTGAATTTTCTGTCTCAGGTTACAAACTTACACCTTTGGTCTGAGTTAACTGTAAGTGGCCACATCTAAACTGGCTAAGGTGAGGGGGGATTTAAATGTTGTGGCATGAAGCTGTTTTTATAAAACTCTCTATGTGTGTTACAACCACCCCTCAGTTTTCTGAAAAAAGCCAGAATAAACAGTGAACATAACTATGGGCCTTCCTAGACGAGGCCTTAGCGTGCCTTGAGACCCGGTTTCCCTGCTGTGCGTCCAGATGACGCACAGGGGAATCCAAGCCCAGGCCGCACTGAGGCCTCCTCCAACGCGCCATAAGCAAAGTCACTTATGGCGCGCTTTTTTCGCAGCCCCGGCCTCAGGCCGGAGCTGTGAAACGTCTGGGAAGGTCCGTGGCTTTTTGCGGCTACTCGCTTACTCGCGAGTAGCCGCGAAAAGCCGCAGACCTGGCACAGCGCTCATACACAGTGCCCATCGGCCCGGAGAGGGGGGAAGAGAGGGGCAGGGGCAGAATGGCAAGGGGGGAGGGCGGGGGAGAGAGCGCCGCGCGCCGCCGCCCGAGCAAGCAGGCGAGCGGCGCTTGTCCGGGCAATGCCGCCCCATGCCAGGCCTTGCCTGGGCAAGCGCCGCTCGCCTGCTTGCTCGGGCGGCGGCGCGCGGCGCTCTCTCACCCGCCCTTGCCATCCCCCCTTGCCATCCTTCCCCCCCTGTTTTTTTTAAAAAACCCTTACCTTTAAACTAAAAGGGGCACGCGGCCCCTTTAAACTAAAAAAAAAATGCTGGACGCTGCAGGGCTTGCGTCGTCCCTGCGTGTCCGGCGTGTGGAACCCTGGGCGAGGCGCGCTAACGTTAGCGCACCTTGGCCCCGCCTCCCTGCCGGGATAAGCCGGCAGGTCTAGCAAAGCCCCCAGTTGCATTCATGTACAGTAAATTAACTCACACTGATGCTTTAAGAACAGCCTAGGCACCAGATCACCCCACTTCTCCCCTTGGAGCACAATTCTCTTATTTGGCCCTAGGCAACTCACAATATGCAACATATAAAACAAGTAAAATAAATACGTCAAAATATAAAACAAACCAAATGTCTGTACAGAATATCAGTGGACCTTTGGACAATCCTGGAGAAAGACAGCTTGGCTGTAGTTACTGATGTCTCGTTCAGATTACTGAAATGCATTCTACTTGGGATTGCCCCTGAAGTCAGTTCAGTAACTTCACTTTATACAAAATATGACAGGCAGGGTACTAACCGGGGCCAGACATGTAGAATATCTTTTATTAGCAAAAAAACAATTGCATTGGTTCCTGATCTGATTCTGGGCCACAGTCATGATGCTGGGTTTCAATTAAACAGCCTGAAATGGCTTGGGACTTGGAGGTCCCGGCTCCTCGTGAGTAACCACGAGGAGCTGGGACAAACCGTAATCCCAGCCCACAAGTTCAGGGGTCTCGGGATCAGCCCAAGACAATGGAAAAAGCGGCCCTAAGGTGTAGGGTGAGATCCCGAGCCAAGGGAGGGATCATTCTTCCCTGATCCCAGGATCCCCTGTGCATCATATGGATGCACAGGGACAATCTCAGGGATCGCCCCTGGATAAAGCCCCATCTAGCTATGGCCTTTGTTAGGGTTTTGTGTGCATATCATGAAACATGCAATGACTATGATATGTAATAAGATTCTACTATGGCTTTTTTCGTTTGTTTTACTAGCGCAGAAGCAGAAAACTGAGGATATTTTTGTAGGTGTTGAAAAGCAGACACACTTTCTTTTCTTACCCCAAATT
This sequence comes from Elgaria multicarinata webbii, assembly GCF_023053635.1. Taxonomy (NCBI): domain Eukaryota; kingdom Metazoa; phylum Chordata; class Lepidosauria; order Squamata; family Anguidae; genus Elgaria; species Elgaria multicarinata. The sequence goes on from NC_086171.1 coordinate 66,345,588, forward strand.
GACAAATTCTATCTTTGAGTGAAAAGAAACTTTTCATATTTCCCCAAACACATTGGTCTTAATCCAAAATTAATTGCAACCAAGTCCCATTGACAGCAATGGAATGAAACATGCAGCCCAAACCGTGCTTACTTGTGTGTAAGTGCCACTATGTTCGGTGGGACTCACATGTAAGTATGCACAGGATTGTAGCCTTAGCCATGACTTACCTATAGCAGTTACTGTGCAGTCCTATACTTGTCTACCACTAAAGTCCCTTTGATTTCAATGAAATTGGTTTCCAGGTATGCAGGTATAGGATTACTCTTTTTGTTACAAATAACTTTTTGTTGGATTCTGTCCATTCTATCCTTTTTGCATTCAGATACATCCTTCTGTCTTCTGCAATACACCTCTATTGCCATGGGTACACCAATTTATTTTGAAAATCTTTTGCTTTATCTTGTGTGTATGGCATGTGGAATTCCAGTCATGAGACAGGATCATTCAGCAGTCACTCAAATGATTTACCAGGGGAATCTATTTTAAATATGCATTGTTTTGCAACAAAGGAATAAAGCTATGAAAAGTTTCCATCTGAAAATTAACTGTAGGGTTAAATTAATTTATGTAATCACTGGTCATTAATATTTAATATATTCTTACAAAAGGATATACTGCTGCAATTCCCCATGCATCCAACATTTAATAATGTGGAAATACTTCATCGTCTTGCCATCCCTAGGACTAGATTTGCAATAACAAGTAATGTTAAATGTATTTTTTTTATAAAAAAATCAATAATAAATAAATACATAAGCACTTCCCAGCAGATTGCTCCTGATGTTATTTACAAAATTAAAAAACAACAATGGAGCGACAGGGGATTTTATAACCATTTCATTACTACCTCTTTAATTGTATATGGTGGAACTGCATAATCTGTTTATTGAAAATGAAATCTTTGGAACTGATTCTCCCTATAGACATTTGCCATAAGCATCTAGTGCAATAGCACAGCATGTAACGTAATATTAACATTATATGCATCAAGCTTTAAACATCCCTGTGGTTTCCCTGCTGGAGCTGAACATTTTCTAACACTCTCGTGTTCTGCCACTGCATTAAGTCTCATATCTAATTTACAGACTGTAAAATACAATATTCACAGATTACAATAAATAAAGAAAGATACATTCTGAAAACACAAACACAATTGGTGCTTGGACAAGCAAGACAATATTGAATAAAATGGAAATAAAGTATACTTCCAGGAAATCTGAATGAGTATGAAGCTCTACTGGAAAGAGATCACATGTCTTCTGCTGGGCTTTGCAAGATGATAGTGACAAACAGAACTTAGACGCTGACCAAAATATATGGCTAGGAATGATCTAGTCATAAGTATATCCATTTGGTAAAATCCAGTTGTTTGTTCTATTGATAGAGTGCTCACTAGGTGTAATCCACCTTCCTATGAGGCATTCAGAAGTTTTGAGATGGACTATTAAAATGGCTTGGATTTCACCCACTGCCTCTGGTGGGAACACTCACCTAAGTAAAAGTATTGATGTATTTGCTTGTAGAATCTATCTCAAAAGGATTAATCAAAAGTAAGAAAAGATCAGTTGAAGAATCCATACCTAATTCTTATTTACTGTAAACATGAAGTATAAATGAAAAAGATTATTTAAAATGGAATGACCCTGAGTTGTCTTAGGGCATGTCTACACCTCTTGGCGATATGCTGATCGCGAGATCCTCCCCCTACATTCACATGCAGCATGCAACATCCAGGGAGGAACGAGAATGTTGCGCCTTTCTTTCTTTCTTTCTTTCGAAGACAGGTCCTGGAGTGCGCCTGCACTCCACTGCAAAAGAAAGTTTTTTTAAAAAAAGAAGAAGTCCTGACCCCGCTCCCCCCACTCCTGATGGCCCTGGACTCTCCTGAGCCCAGCTCCTTCACTCCGATGTCCCCTGCTACTCGCGGGGAAGAGGGAAGAAGCCGGGACAGGCAGCCCCACCACCCGTGGTCCTTGGGATCATCCTGGGACCGTGAGAAAAAACAAGAAAAAAAGTGTATGGCAATATCCTGGGAAACGGAGGGATAATTCCTCCTTGCTCCCGGGATCCCCTGTGCATCATGTGGATGCACAGCGATGGCTTGAGAGTGGACTGAAGAAAGTACTATTGAACTCTCCCTTACAGTGACATTCTTGCCCTATATTTGGTTTCCCCTCCCTTTGCCCTAAGTTGCCCTCTCCTGCCCTCTCTCACCTGACTCCCTCATTTGTAGATTAGAGACTTAGGCCTTAGCTAGACATAACCTGTTATTGCATGACAGAGGGATGAAGATTTTGCGATGTTTTTATTGCAAGATCCCCCCTCTGTTTACATGTGGTGCGTGACAACCTTAAGGGGAGAGGCATCGCACCCACCATTTTGGTTTTTTAAAAGGGGAAGATGCGCACAAGCGCTCATGCGCAAAAGGTAAGGTTTTTTTTAAAAAAAATTAACTTATTTTCCCCGCTCACCTCACCCCACCCCCGATGGGCACAGTGCTCCTGAGGAGCTCTGCGCCCCGTGCGCTGGTCCTGGCTCCTCGTGAGGAACCATGAGGAGCCAGGACAAACTGTGGCGCCCGGCCACATGTTCCGCGGTCTTGGGCTCAGCCCAAGACCATGGAAAAACCGGGCATAAAGGGTAGGGTGAGATCCTGGGGCAAGGGAGGGATCATTCCTTCTTGATCCTGGGATCCTCTGTGTGTCATGTGAACACACAGGGACGATTCCAGGGATCACCTCGGGATTTCGCCCCGTCTAGCTATGGCCTAAGCTTTCAAATATTTTAGTTTAGGTTTGCATTACTTACAAAGACAAAATAGAGAACTATTTACAATGCAATAAAATATCAATTACAATTTTTAATTACTTTTTTCCAATTATTTTCTATCCATGTCACCATACCACTTTGCATAATCTGAACTAATAGCACAGTAAAGACAATATACAAGTATCTCAAATGTAAGGTAGGGATGGGGAAGAAATTTGTTCAGTTCACATTGAAATGTGAATTGAAATGTGGATTTACCTAATTTTGCACATCCAAAATACGAACTGAAACTCAGTTATCCTTTGAAATTCGCACTGCTCCAAAATTTGTAATGGAGTTCTTCAATAAAAAAAGGGTTAAAATGCTTATATTAGGGGAAATAATATTTTAAAAATGTGTTAAAAATGCTCAAAGTTGGGGACAAACACTTCTCTGTGGCAGCACCCACCCTCTGGAGAACTCACCCTCATGCAGTTCAAGAGGCGGAAAACATAATATCTTTTAAATGCCTCCTGAAGACATACCTTTTCACACAGGCTTTCCCTGGTCTTTAATGTAGCTGGTTTTATATTGCCTTTTAAACTTTTTAATGTTTTAAATTTATACTTATATTTTATGTTTTTTAGTTGTGCTCTGCCCAGAGAGCTTCAGCTGATGGGCAGGATAAAAATGTAATAAATAAATAAGATGAGAAAAATGAGAAACTGAAATTGGCAGATGCATCAATTCATTATTTTAGTCTGAAGATACAATCCAAAGAACATTAGATCTGCCTAAGCACAATGTGAATATGATACTTACCTAAGTGAATGTGATTTTAACCACTTAGCTGAGCACTTCAAAACCATAGGCTTAAATGGGACTTAAATGTACCAGCAGGAACACCCAGAGCCCAGGAGAAGAGACTGAGCATTACGCCCACACATCTTTGTTGACAAGCCAGAGTTCATGAGTGGGGCATAACATTAAACATACCAAGAATGGAGATCCCTTAGCTTGTTCGTCTGCTCCTGCTGGCAGGAGGACCCTAGTGGGAGCAACCAAGCTGTGTGCACTAGCACACTGTCTTGCTCAAGCTAGAATTTTTAATTCTTTTTTTTTAATAGCTTACCATGATATCTGAACACTGCTATCATGTTTTCAAATTCATTGGTACTAGAATGCTTACTGTAAGACATTTTCTAGACACTTTGCATAGCTTTACTGGCTAATGGGATTTAGGGCTAATAATCCTCCATGTGGTGGGATCACACACTGATCTGGTAATATTTCTGAAGAGGAACCACTTGATTCAGACAAATGGCATTTCTTCCAATGCCAACTGTAAGACTGGCCTGGGAAGGAACCACATTGTTCTCCCAACTCAAGATGGTTTCTTTTCATATATTCCTAGAGTGATAAGGGATCTATCCACATGGAAATGGATGCCATTATTAGTCTGGTTCATGTATAAATGGCCCTTATTCATGTATTCTCTTCAGCAGGCCCTCCCTGAGAGCCAGAGAGGCCTGGGTACATGAAAATAAAACAAGGTACCAAAGAAAGAGTGACACATAATTTGAATATTTGTATTTAACAAATGCTTTTCTAGACTTTTTCTGTGCAAATGCATTAATTATTGCAGAAAAATCTTGTCTCTGAGTAGGAGAACATAAGAACAGCCATACTGGAGCAGACCAAAGGTCGATCTAGTCCAGAATTCTGTTCACACAGTGGCTAATTGTGCGAACTAACCTACAAGGAGGACATGAATGAATCAGCACCCTCCCGTCTATGTTCCCCAGCAACTGGTGAAAAACCAACCAAGAAACGGAAATGTATATATACACCCTGACATACAACATATAGCAACAGGAAAAGTTGTATTATTACAACTTAATAGTCACTAGTACAATAAACTATAAATACAGAACACAAATTTTATTCAAACACCCCCATTTTGAATGAAATTTGTTCTCTATATTTACAGTTTATTCCCCAGAAACTGGAGTACATAGGCATACTGCCTCTGATACTGGAGATAGCATATAGCCATTAGTAGGATGACCATATGAAAAGGAGGACAGGGCTACTGTATCTGTAGCCCTGATGGTTGTGTGCTATCTCATGTAAGCCTTTGTGCCCCAACTGCTGGGGAACATGGGTGGGAGGATGCTGTTGTACCATGTCCTGCCTTGTTGGTCCCTGGCCAATGGCTGTTTGGCCAGAGTGTGAACAGAGTGGCCTGATCCAGCATGGCACTTCTTAGGTTCTTATCTTTAACAGTTGCACTGAAAAGGGAATTTCAGCCGGTGTCATTTGTATGCATGCAGCACCTGGTGAAATCCCCTCTTCATGACAGCAGTTAAAGCTGCAGGAGCCCTGTCCTCTTTTGTATCTGGTCAAAGGGGCAGGGTTTCTGCAGCTTTAACTGTTGTGATGAAGAGGGAATTTCACCATACAAATGACACCTGCTGAAATTTTTCTATGCAGCTGTTAAAGATACAGGAGCCCTGTCCTCCTAGCCATCAGGAGAACTAGCCATCAATAGACTTATCCTCCATGAATTTGTCCAATCCCCTTTCAAAGCCATCCAAATTGATGGTCATCACTACCCCTTGTGTAAGTGAATTCCATAGTTTAACTATGCACTGTGTTGTGCATCCAGTTGAGGCCCTGGTCTCAATATTGAATGGTGAGGTGGGCCATTGACATGATCACACCTGAGCACCGAATTTGAATTTAACGAGCCAGTTTGAGCTTAATGCCCAGGCCAAACGGCCCTCCTTGCCTGGCCTGTGACTGGTCCTACTCTTCAGACTGCTTCCTCAAAATGGAGGCTCAGGGCAGAAACTGTGAGGACTCCTACAGTTTACTGGACCTCAGGCAGGTGTTGAAAACATGCTTCTGGACTAGATAATTTTTTTTTCTACAGAAGAAATCACACATGCAAACAATTTGTGGAATATATTTCTGTACGCATCCAAGCATGGGAATCACTCCTCATGGGCATCATCTTGAGTCTGAAAAATCACTTTGAATTGACCTTAATCGACAATTGTAAGAAGGCTGTGCACTTTTTGGATTGCTCATGATGGGTAATGAAGAGGCTGGTTTTAAAACAAAACTCTCATTTTTAAATGATGGAGAGAAAAAGCTAGGAAGAGGGGGAGGAGGAGAGCGAAACCTTTGTTTGCTTTACCTTTGAGTTGTAAGAAATGTCAAGTTTTATCTTCTTCTTCTTTTTCCCTGACAGAATTGCCTGTGATTCAGAGACCCAGACTGGAAGTCTTCACAGTACTTCTTGGGAAAGGGCAAGAGTGCTGCATCTTTCTTCCCACAACACTTTGGGCATTAGATAGATGTTAACAAAAAACAAAGGCTGTAACATAACAAATGAAAACCTTTTCTTTTCTCAATGCACCAAGCTTCAATCCCATAGCTAACCTGTTGTCCTACTCTTTCTCCTATTGTTGCTAGTGGGTTTCTCCCTCTCTCTCTCTCTTTTTTTTTTTAAAGAGAGGGCATTCAGTTTAAAATGCTTTTTAAAAGCATCAAAGAAAACTGAACACTTTGAAATAACTTTTCAAGTTTTCTTTATATATCACTTGAAGCCCAAACAATTTGGTAGGGGCAACGATTAATTCGCCAAATTGTCACCACTTCTTAGTGAGACACGAATTAAATTTCTTATTATATTAATTTAAATACTCACATCTTGCCTCTTAATCATTGGGATTCATGAGGTAGCTAACAAATATAAAATAACATTTTTTTAAAAAAAAGGAAGAAACCACATATAACAGCAGCATCACATCATATTCAAAGCAGCAGCAAATGCTTCCTGTACTATCTAATCTGCAATTGATATATTATGTGATTTAGTAACTCAAGAGTGAGCAACCTGTGGTCTTTCAGATCTTTTGGCCTACAACTCCCATCATGCCTCACCATTGGCTATGCTGGCTAGGGGTTGATGGTAGTTGTAGGCCAAAACATCTGGAGAGTCGCAGTTACATAATTATTGCTATTGCTTTTTGGATTTCTTCTATTTTATTATTAAACTATAAAAATTTTCAATAAAAATATAATTAAAAAGATAAAATATAATGGTTTTACTGGCAAGGTAGGAAATATCTTTTGAAAAATCAGGTTTGTTTTCTCTCTTGAGACATCTCTGTAGCTAATTCAAGTGTTCAGAATAGGCACATGGTGTTGCACTCTTGGGACTTCAAAATGCTGATGTGAGACTGCATGATTCTGAATGCCCTGCAATGGCAGAAACGCCTTGCTTGTAAAACGCCACCACCGTGTCAGAGAGGATCCCAACCTAGTGTCTCCTCGACATGCTAGCTGTCTGTGTCAAGTACAGTTTGCAAACATACGTCTCCACAGGGGAGTTGGCAAACCTTGCCAAAATTGTTTAAACGTCCTTTGAAATAAATGCGGGCATTTCCTCTGAGTGGGACTCACCAAATTCATCTCAAATTTGGCTTTAGAGATATGTGAAGCACACACACTGAAATTTCACTAATCAAAATTATTTTAAATCCCATGGCATTTCTTCACATGCTTTCCTTGAGTAGAACCTCCCAAATTCCCGATTAAGTTGCTTTGGTCAAAGTTCACCAGTCTGAATTTATATTTAAAGAAATTTTAGAGAAATCTACCTAATAATAACATCTGCCATCAGAATAGACTGATTTCATAAGTATAGTGAGCTTTGGTTGTTCCCTTCATTGCCAGTTCAGTTCTCTTCTTATTCTTTTTTAAGTAACTCGGTGCACTTCGTCAGCTAGAGTGGCAGTATTACTACAGCAAAGGCCAGTAAAGCTATTTAGCATTATCTATTGCCACAATGTGCACCGTTACTCAAACAGGTTCCTCTACCATTCTTTCTACGAAAACAAACAGTCTCAATAGAAAGAACACCAATCCTCTAACAAATCTAACATGGTTTAGAAAGTTAGGATATCCTGTTGGCATGCAATTTTGGGAACAATTATTTTCAGAAACTAGTCACACTGTCACAGATGCATTCACAGAAACTAGTCACAGATGCATTCTTGTACAGATAGCTGGAAGTTTCCCCAGCCATTCTCATAGGGTCTGTACAGACAACACACTAAACCATGGTTAGGCCGCTAACTCCTTTGCAGCAAATGCTAAGTGAGCATGTTTAAACTGTGGCTATAGCTAGATGGGGCAATATCCCGGGGCAATCCCCGGAATCGTCTCAGTGCGTCCACATTATGCACGGGGGATCTTGGAAGCAGGGAGGGATAAAAACAAAAAACAGATAATTATTAGAATGGAAGCCTATGTGGCAGGGTCTTGCTATTTTATTGTTTTACTGTGTACAGCACCATGTACATTGATGGTGATATATAAATAAATAAATAAAATGCAAAATTTAAAACCATAAAAACATAAAACAGATAATACAGAAACAATATCCTTTTAAATGGATACTGATCTGGGGTCAATTAGAAAGCTCAACATATGCTGTTAAATGCCTGGGACAAAAGTCTTGACCTGGCACTGAAAAGATAACAGTGTTGGTGCCAGGCGAGCCTCGTCAGGAAGATCGTTCCAAAATTGCGGGGTCACCACTGAAAAAGCCCTCTCCCTTGTTGCCATCCTCCGAGCTTCCCTCAGAGAAGGCACCTGGAGGAGGACCTTAGATGTTGAGCATAGTGTACTGTAGGTTCATGTTGGGAAAGGCATTCCATCAGGTATTTTGGTTCCATGTAAGGCTTTATAGTTTAAAACCAGCACCTTGAATTCGGCTCGGAAACATACAGGCAGCTAATGCAAGTGGCCCAGAATCGGTCTTATATATTCAAAACTTCTGGTTCCTGTTTTCAATCTGGTTGTTGCATTTTGCACAAACTGCAGCTTCTGAACTGTCTTCAAAGGCAGCCCCATGTAGAGCACATTGCAGTAATCTAACCTGGAGGTTACCAGAACATAGACAACTGAAGCCAGGTTATCCCTGTCCAGATAGGACTGTAGCTGGGCCACTAACTGAAATTGGTAGAAGGCACTTCATGCCACTGAGCCCGCCTGAGCCTCAAGTGGCAGAGATGGTTCTAGGAGAACCCCCAAGCTATGAACCTGCTCCTGTAGGGGGAGTGCAACCCCATCCTAAGCACTTACTTGGGAATGAGCAGTGAATGCAGTGGAACTAACTTCTGTGTAAACATGTATAGGATTGGGGTGAGAGGCCATGAAGAGAGAAGAAAACTAGTCATCGTAGCCCAAGTCCAACACTGTCCCATTGGACATTCATGGCTTCAAAGAATATATTAACACTTCATTAACATGTTGTACATTGGATAAGTGATGCCATGAATTTTCACAAATTCGAGATTTGGAACAGCAACATGATTTGCAAACAATGGGGCATCATGCAGAACCAACCTGGCACTGAAACTGTTTTGTCTTATTGGCATAAACATTTAATTACTGCTGTATCATAAACAACTTTTAAAACAATATCAAGCAAAATTAAATTTTAATTGCTCTGCTCTAGGACTCCATTCTATTCTGATGCAGACACCAAGTGTTCTTGAATGTGCAGGCCATCTCATACATATGCAAGAACTAATAAAAGCAGCACATCAAAAAGCAATATAGTAGCGCTAGCAGCACTAAAAACAATGGCTCCAAAGCCCTTCTATCGCCCCAAGTGGCCCCAGGACTGGGCCCGTTGACTACATCAGCCTGCAGCTGATGTATCTCCTCCCCCATGATTTCAATGGAGGGGAGGTTAAAAACCTCCACTACCAACTATTGGTGGGAAAGGCAAGGTTAGTCCATCGCTTTGCTCCCTGCCACAACCCTATTTAGGACTGCATTGTAAAGCTTTGGGAAATAAATTACTGCTAGCTGAATAAACTGATAATGAAAACTCATTGGAGTAGGCACCAAGAAGACGTTTCTTGGTGAGGGTATCTGTTGTCTACGGCACCATCACAAAAAAGGCCCTATCTCTGGTTACAACCCTCCTGGTGACAGAAGGAGAAGGGCCTCTGAATACAATCTCAACACATGGGCAAATTCAAATGGGAGCAGGCACTCCTTTACATACCCTGGTTCCAAGCCACGTATGATTTTATAGGCCAAATTCAGCATTTTGTATTGTGCCCAGAAACACACAAGAAATCAGCAAAGATCTTTTAGCAGTGGCAAAATATGTTCCAAAAGAACCAATTGATGTTTCTGAATAGTCTTCAGAGGTAGTCCTACATGGAATGCATTATCTAGGCAATAATGTAGTCTAGATATTATTGGGAGAGGCAGGTAAATAGATGATGATGATGATGATGATGATGATGATGATACCAGGGTGCTGTCTTCACAGCACAGTGTTGGTGCCACTCCACCACCAAACCCTGCACTATCACTGGTGCATGGTGGTGGCATGTTGTTCTAATGAGGAGAGGCAGAGCGGGCTTTCTGGCGGCCATTAGGCTCACCAGGCCCGCCCCTCCCCCTCCCATGACTCTCAGTGATCAATAGGTCACCTTCTACCCAGGAATGCCCCCAGAGTGGCTCCAAGCAAGGACAGACTGGCAGAAGAGCTGGGCTGACCTTGCTCTGGCTGGAAAAGTCGGAGTAAGTCCCTGACTTTTCAGCCATGCATCTACGCCCTGGGGTGGCTTCAAAACTGCAGCTGAGTCATCTAACCAACACAGCACCTATTTGGAGCCACTGCGGGGCAAAGACAGCCCCCAGGGCATGGAGAACTGTGGCCAAGCTATATCTGTCCATGAGGGGACTCACCTATTTTGATTGACACACTAACCTAAACAGGTGAGAGGAAATGCCACAGAGGCTACCTGAGCTTCTGAAGTAAGAGCCATCTCTAACCCCAAGGTCCAATCCTGTCAAGACAGCTTGAAACTTCCTTCCTGGTCAGATGAACTACCGAGTAAAAGTACTTCCATCAACTGAACTGAGTTTCAACTTATTTCCCCCCAAATAACTAATTATTGATCTCAGGCTCCTGTCCAACACTTCCACCATGTCACCTGATTAGATACTAAGGGTAAATAGAGTTCTGTGGTATCTCCATAGTGATGACATCTCAGTCCCAAAACTTAGGTGGCCTCTCTCAACAATTTCATGTGGATGTTAAATTGGAGGGGAACAAAAGAAAGTTAGTCGTAATTCCATAGCACTGAGCAGAACAAAACTACCACCATCACTGCATTCAGGAACTAACCTGTTAAACACTTCTGATTCCAATTCTCACCTCCAACAGGGGGTTCAGAAAGATACCATGGTCTATGGTACTGAAAGTTGCTGTGAGGTCTAGAATTAACAGGGTTGCATTCCCACCCCCCTTCCCCCATGTAGGTCATCCATTCAGGTAACTAAGGTGGTTCCAGTAATAAACCAAGTCTGGAAGCAGATTGAAATGAGTCTAGATCATCAACATCATCCAAGAATGACATCCACATTCCTAACTCCTTTTATGCAATGAGATCAACATAGCAATTACACTCCTAAAGTCCTGAATCCAAACCAAATAGAGGCAATATCTAAATCTTATTCTGGTATCACCGTAAAACCTATTACTGTCCAAGGCTGCTAAAATAAAATAGGAAATGTCACTTGTAGTAGTTCTGCAAGTTTCCAAATCTGAGTTCTTTAATGCCTCTAAAACTAGAGAGGAAATAATGACTTTTATCAATTATTTTAATATTTATCCTAATTTAAAAGGAAACACACACGTACACACACACTATAGTGGAATATAAAATTATTAATGGCCTCCTCAGACTAATTATATAGATTGTAAATATATTCATATAATCAACTGAGAAAGTGCAAGTTTATGAAAGCTTTCAGTCCTCTTCAGTTGTGTCAGTGCCATCTTTGCTGTGCTCAAAAGGAGGGGTGCAGCTATGAAGACATACAATCTACTCTGCTGCAAAGATCAACATGTACTCTGGACTTCAGGTTGGCTCATCTAATCTGTTCAATGCAGGGGGAAACTCTGAATCCATCAGAATATGCAATCAGGTTTCCTCTCCATTGAAGTGAATGAGAAAGCTCTTGCGGGAGGTGAAGCTCCATTGCATATTAGAGCCTTTCTGTCTGCAACAGGCTACTGAATCAAGGTAAACCCTTCTAGTAAATTCCCTCATTCCTATGTATCAGCTGACTAGACATTTGTCATGCTAATTTACAAAAAGAGGTACAAATTATATGGTGTGCCATATTACAGAGATCTAGATTTAAGACAATTTCCGGTTTGATCACACCATAATCAAAGTGCATCAGTGATTTTTAAAACACAGTAGGAATCCTATGGGCATGAGAATTATAGGTGATGTCATTAAGCACAAACTTCCTAAAGCAGTCTTGACAGATATTCCGGACTTTATCTAAGGTACTCTTACCATGCCAAAAGCTTTCCAGCCTCTCATTTGAAGGATTAAGACTTTCCCTAGAGATGTGTCAAGCAGGGCTCCTATGAATTTTGAAAGCAGTTCAGGTTTAGATGATGAGAGTTGGGATAATTTGTTATGAAAGTTCTTTCTCATGTCTATATGATATATTATAATGTGTCATGGAACTCTCTCACACTTCTAAAGAGTTGCCCTTGGTTGGCCTATGGTCTAAGGGGTGTGTGTGGAATAGTTCTAGCCTCCTCTCTTAAGATTTTAAGCATTTCATGAGCCCAGCGAAGGCGAAGATTCAAGTCAATTGGAAACCTCATTTAGTTTTTATTTTGTGGCCTTTCTGCAATGAAAGAGACTTCAAATATATAATCCTATTTGAAAAGTTATAAAAAGAGGATAAACAAAACAGCACCTTCTGAAAAGGTTTTACAGATAAGCACAGTACCTGGAAACTCATGCCACATTGAATTGAATTGCTATCAAGTGGTATTCTACAGGGGGAATTAAAATCAATTTGTACAGCTTTTAATCATCAATCTGTACATAACATTTAACAATGACTAAAAAGGCCACTTGAATCCAAACCAAGTTCCAATTATCATGCATATATTAAGTTAATATAGAATAGTTACTATATGGTGACTTTTTCCAATATTTCCCCCCAGAATTAACATATTCATACTTTTCTTCATAATTTTGCACAGTAAAGATTTCTATTGAATGTGCTTCCCTAGGGGGATAATAAAGTCTACCACATCCTGGGAAATCATTATCTAGAATGCTATAATTTATCGATTTCACAATTCATATGAAATACTCAGCATTTACTTTTCCTATTCCTTCAAAGGCAAGGAGTTCATTTCTTTCTGGCTGTATCTGTGGTCTTCCAGTCTAGACAGACTAGTACAATCTTCAAGTCCTGAATAGGCTTCAAAAATTCTAGTGAGTTTATTTGTGCACCAACATCTTTGCTGCTTTCCTAACATGGAGCCTATGCAGCCTGATTTGCTAACTATACATGCTTACACTTAATTCAATGAGGCTTACTTCTGAGTAGACTTGTGTAAGATTAAAGCCTATAACCATACAATGGAGTAAGGTGCTAAAGACTGTTGTTCTGCTACCCTCATAATAACAGAACACAATGAAATTGACAGGCAGTAATTTCAGACTGACAAAGGGAATTACTTCTTTATAAAACACATAATGAAATTATGGGATTCACCACAAGATGTGATGGCTACTGGCTGAACTGACTTTTAGAAAAGGATTAGGCAAGTTCATGGATGCTAGGTCTATGGGTGGCTATAGCCTTGGTGATTAGATGCTACCTCCATGTTTAGAATCAATGTATTTTTGAGTCCTGACATTGGGACAAAGGACAAGGAATGCTTATCACCTTCATGTCCAGCTTGTGACCTGCCAGAAGTGTCTAGCTGGTCATGGATGGAAACAGAATCCTGGAGCAGAGGGACCTTTGGTTTTATCCACTTCTTATTATTGCTCAAATAAAATTCTCAGGAAGGCATTGTAGTTTTCTGTAGTCACAGGAGCAATACAAGAAGAAACTCTGTTTTTCTACTTCACTGTCTCCACCATTGATGAAGATGCATAAAATAAAAAAGCAGCAGGCTGTGCATACTGCAGACAGGATAGTTTGCTCTTGCCTACCAGTTCACACCAGACACGTAGAGCCTAGCTCTGGGTACCCCAATCCCAAGCCTTGCTAAGGCCAAAGTGTTTGAATGAAAGCTAAGTTAGTTTAGACCCATTGAGAACAATAGGTTAGCATTCAGCACCTTCTCACATTAGTATCAATTTATATGATAGATGTGGTGTGGGAGATGCTACTACATTACTTTAGTAACTTCTGTAGGAAGCCATTCCGTGGAGCAGTTGGGTGGACTTGGAAGTAGCCATGTTCTTGTCCTATTAATGAGATTGCTTCCAGCAAACACAGCTGGAGTGATGTGGGATCTAGCAGATTGCAATGTCTCCCATGCCATGCTGGTAATATATTAATCAGACTTTATTGGGCTGTTGGAATACACTAAGCATATATCAACATGTAAGGAACTGGAAATAACAGCCCTGAGAGGGCTGAGGTACGAATTCATGCTTTTGCTGCTCTTTCTTCGCTTCAGGGCTGCATTAATGTTGTCCCATTAAAGTCCAACTCTGATCACTGGGATGTTAAAATGTACCTGCCAGTCCATTCAGCAGAACAGTAGATATATTCTATACTTAAGCATGGCTGCAATTTTCTACCTAAGTTTTTATTTGATATTCATCATGCATGTTGGTGTTCAGCAGCAGCCAGGAGATGGACCGTAACAAAAATGTTACTTTAAAAATAGTTTTAATTTAATGCATCAAAGGAAAGCCAGCATTTGTAACGGCTAACAGAGGGATGAAAGTATGGCAGGAGGAATGAACAGCCGGAGAGTCAAAAATCAGAGCAAAGCAGGAAGTTATCATTTTCAGCATTTAATTCTTTTATCTGCCATGCGGATGGTACTGATGGTGATGACTGATAATGATGATAATAAGAATATTGCATGTGACATCCAATGTTAATGGCATGAAAAAACTGCAACAAGACAAAGTAGCTATATGTCACTGATGCAGAACCTCCAGCCCATGGGTTGGATCCATTATTCCAGGCACCCCAATCCAGCTCAAGGAGTCTCCAGGGATGCCTCCAGGGGTGGGACTTAGGCTCTAAGCCACGCTCCCTAGGGGAATCCCTCAGAAGGCTTTCCCCTAGGTTGTCTCTGATCTTAGATCAGAGATAAAAACAAGAATTCCATTGCTATTGCACACTAGCAACAGAACTTCTACTGTAATCTTTGATCTCAGATTGGATAGCACAGAAGGGATGTGGGGTGGTGGGACTTGCCTGTGCCAGGAGAGCAGCACCTCTCCTTGGCAAGGACCAAGTCCTGCCACCCCTGCAGTTATCTCTGACCTGAGATCAGAGATAAGGATGCGGGGCAGCCTAACTCTGCTTGTCCACCCCGCTTCCTTCCTGTAATGGGGAAAAGAGATGGGATAGGTGAAGCCAGCTGAGTCCCCTTCATTACTACATTGGAGAGGAAAAGGCGCCCCAGCTGCTTCTGCTTCACCCACCCCACTTCCTTCCCCTATTGCAGTCCTCTTTGCTCCTTCATCAGAGAAGCAGTAGGCATGTCTACACCAAGCCTTATCCCTCCCTTTCCCCGGGATTACCGGGACAGCTTTTAGCCTGGTTTTTCCTGCAGTCTCAGGATCATCCTGAGGCCATGGGATGTGTGGGTGGCCATCCCAGTTACATCCCGGCTCCTCGCAAGTAAACACGAGGAGCTGGGAACCGGGCATGCCCATCGGGGTGGGAGCAGGAACTTTTTTTTAAAAAAAACACCCTGACCTTTTCGATGGAGCGCTTGTGCGCTCATCTTCTATAAAAAAAATGGCGGACATGATGTCCTCTTTCCTCCTGGGACGTCATACGCCGCGTGTGGACTGAGCAGGAGCATCTCACAATCACCATATCACAAGATCCTCCCCGCTCCCTCTGCTGGTGTAGACATGCCCAGTGTTATCCGTTTACTGAAGAAATGTGGAGCTCTTCTCTTATCACCTGGACAAGAGCATTTTCCCCCACAAAAATGCTGGGCGAAACAGGAAACACGTGAATCGCACTTCCCTTCTATATGCCTGTCCAGCACATGCAAATAGAACCCTGCAGCAGAGTGATATGCATGATGCCCTGACATTAGGACTTTGTGAATCTTCCCTTTGGAATGGTGGGAGCTGTTACATCTTTAGTTTGGATGTGACAGTAAAAATGTAGAGACAGGAAGCATGAGTCACTTGTGTTCTGTTTCTCCTGTATCAATAGTCTAATTCTTATATTATTGCAGCAGAGTAAGAGCCACTTCCTCATGGCTGAATTTCTTGCACTTCAGTAACTTCAGGATGGGAGGACCACACAGTTGGGGAAATGATGTGGTTTCTTCCCAGCGCAAATGCACCTGCATGTGTGAATCTTCCAACCAGATGTTATTGAAGCAGTATGGGACTGTTGTGTTGACATGTGAATCAGGCCTCAGCATTTTTGGAAACATGTATTTGTTTACTGAAATGAAATCAAACAGTGTAAACTATAACACGCAATGACTTCTCTCATACCATCCATTCTTTGGATTAATTCCATAATAGCGGCACCATATACATTTGTGCCTTTCTGTGAGGCCCGCCTCACAATCAGAACCCTAGAGAAATCTCCAGAGAGCTGCCTTCCCTCAGAGGAAATATAAGGTTCATCCATTCTCCCCATTTACCTGCCAAAATGCCTCCATGGGTGGAAGGTGTCACCTAATTCTCCTCCGAAAGTGGACTCAGAGTTCTCCGCTATCATTCATCTACCCCACAACCTTATTTGCTCATGTTCTGTATCATAATACCCACCGTTTCCTTTCTCCTTCTTCTCTTTCCACTCCATTATAGTTGTCGTATTTGAGGCAGTGCAAGCTATACAAACTTGGAATATCCCACACTGCTGCCCCAGAATCCCCATATTTCCAAAACACAAGGTTTGGTGCTGTGTGGGGGTTTTGTTTTGTAAATCTGACCATACACTGCCTTCCTGTGCTCTTATCGAGTCCTTATGCACGCAACCAAAATCTGTGATGTCTAGGCTACAGCACCTGCCTATCCTATTTCACAAAATTTTTACGAGGATAAAGCCATGTGCATTGGCCTCAACTCTGTGGAAGAAGGTAAGCAAGATACAAATGCAATAAATAAACAAATACATAAAAACAGCATGCAGACTTTTAAAATCTCTATTCAAGCCAGCTATTCATGTGGTTACATGGCTAGACCTCTTAACAAGTCTGCTCAAAACAGGTCCATACTGAGTTCTCCACTTCCAACACCATAAGATGCAATAAAACTAATTTTATGTCTTAGGGCTCATCTATGGCCTTAGCTATTTATTTATTACATTTCTATACCGCCCAATAGCTGGAGCTCTCTGGGAAGTTCACAAAAATTAGACCTAAGGATTATCAAAGGCAAATGGAGGGGTTGTCCCTGCCTGCTCCCAGGATCCCCTGTATGTCATTTGGATGTACAGGGATGATTCCGGGATGATCCCGGGATATAGGCCTGGTCTAGCCATGGCCTACATCAAGCAGGATATTCCACTATGAAAGTGGTATGAAAGCGGTATATAAATGGTAGGAGCCACACTACTGCTTTATAGCGGTATTGAAGTGCACTGTAGGATCTACGCTACTGCTTTATAGTGGTACTGAAGAGCACTGCCAATGTGTCAATGGGGCTCATGACACATCTACACCATGCAGGATATTACACTATGAAAGCAGTATGAAAGCGGTATATGGTATGTGTCAATGGGCCCAACAGTTGTCAGTGCACTTCAATACCACTATAAAGCAGTAGTGTGGCTCCTGCCTTTAATATACCGCTTTCATAGTGGAACATCCTGCTTGGTATAGATGAGCCTTTAATATCATTACATTTTTGGTCTCCACACTTCCACTAGCCTCTGCCAGTGATGCAGAATGTCTCTGTGGCAGTGGTACGGAATCACACCAAATGATGACTACATGTCATGGAGGGGAAGAACTTGACACAGGGCTGTAGCTTTCATGTATGCACAGAGTTGCATAACTAAACTTTTATTGCTTATTTCCATAAAGAGGTTAATGTTCTATATTTTTCTTCTGAAATAAGAGTAAGCCTATGCGGCAGGGTCCTGCTATTTACTGTTTTACTCTGTACAGCACCATGTACATTGATGGTGCTATATAAATAAATAAATAAATAATAATAATAATAATAATAATATAGACAATGATTTATTTATATTTAACGTTATGTCTGATTCAGACGGAGCAAATAATTTCCCCAGCCTTTGCTGCAGAAACACAGAGCCTAAGAGCTTCAGGCAACTTTTACCCCTGGACTCTGTTTTTGTTAGATCAATGACGAGTCACGTTAACAGCGGTGTTTAATTCTATCAATATGTGACCAATTGTGTTAGATTGTTTGGTCATTGATTTCACTTAGTGCTACTGTTGAGCTCTGAAAAGGAACCACTTCCCTCTACATTGCCTCATACAGTGACAAACGCTTACACTAACTTTTCATCTCACAAGCACACAAGGCACACTTTAAGAGCGGTCTATTTGTATATCAGATGAATGCAACACAAAAAGAATATTCCTCTGAAATCGTCAGGTCATTCCATACAATGCCACCTTGCTTTTAAAGAAAGGGATTCACACATATACATATACCCCCTTCCCACTTCCAAAAGCTGGAGTGTTTTTATGTCAGGTATGATAGCAGTTTTGCTGCATAAAAACTGAAACAGGTCAATAAGGTTTAATATAACAGAAGTTTTTAGAGTCAAGGGGACACATGTTGCAATTCAAAATCCATTCATCCCTCATCAAGGCTGAAGGATTTAAACGTTGGTGTATGTCCCTTTAAAAGACTTGAAAGCATTGACCAAGGAAGTACCATACTCCTGCTTCCAAGTACTTGGGACACACACTGATGCGTATGTGTGGCTTTTGTAGATCTGATGAGAGAGGCACATGCACTTTGCACTCAGCAACCCATCCTTTCATGAAACATGCAAAGTGAGAACCTGTCCTCAGGATTACTAGGTTTTAACTGCACAACAAGGAATTAAAAGTAGGAATGCAATACGCAGCCTCACAAAACAAAACAGAGTTGTATTTAACCCACCCAGTTAAAGGTGTGCATTCAATGTGTGGTCCTTTTTTTCTGACTTTGGAGGGAATTGCAGCAGATGTCTTTCTTCTGTGGGTTGGCAAAGCACCACGGATTCACCTAGTGCATGAGTGGTCCACAAGACAGTTGGGATGTGTCTGACGATGTTGTGACTTCCTGCACTGCTTGCCCTGCATTTCCTTGCTGCACTGCTGCCATGGTTGGCACGTAATGTGCCAGCCCCTCTGCAGTTGTACCTTTGCCACAGGGGCAGGTAATATAGATGTGTAATAGGAAATATAGCACCACATTGAGTGCCATGCAAGATCTACTTTCAGCAGATAGTAGAACACCAATGGCTTAACAGTACTAAAGGGCACCGTTCTACCTGAAGTGCCCTTTAAAATTTTATGTCAAATTCCTGGGCCAGTTCACACAGGCAAGTACATCACTTGATTATTCAACACATGAGGACTGACTGACAGCTGAATATGAAGATAGATTATTATTATTATTATTATTATTATTATTATTATTATTATTATTATTATTATTATTATTATTTATATAGCACCATCAATGTACATGGTGCTGATACCATTAAATATACCATTAAAAAGCATCAGGTTGGATCTAGACATGGTCATGCTTAGAGCAGACCCATTAAATCAATGGGACAAGTCATGACTTAATGCAAAGTCATGAATGACTTGTGTAAATCATAACTTGATGTGTTAATTATCAATTGATAAACTTGCTTACATTGATTGGGCTCTTGTTAACCATTATAGGCTTTTGAGATGACTGTACGAGTTATGAAAAAAAGATTGCTGCTCATGTTCCAGTGGATCTATCACATTTCTTGGTTTCAGAAAGGCAGCATAGAAATGCCTTAAATAAATATTTATTTAGTATTACACCCTTTTTTCCTCTTGCAAGGAACCCAAGGCCATCCTCTTCTCCATTTTATCCCAATGACGACCCTGTGGGTTAGATTAGACTGAACGTCAGTGCCTGGCCCCAAATTATCAAGTGAGCTTCATGGCTGAATGGAAACTAGAACCCGGATGTCCTAAGTCCCAGTCTAACACTATAACTATTACACCACACTGCCTTCATGGTACATATTCACCCTTAGCGCTTTTTTTAAAAAAAGAACCTGGTACAACCAACGGCAACTGAAGGGACACAGGCTCAGTGCCAGGGCCTCGATCTGGTGCTTATGTAAGTAGTACTACCTATTCACCTGTTCCCTCAGCTTCTGAATCAGTGTTCAAGTCCTGGTGGTAGTCTAGATCATGAAGGAGTAATGGTGGCATTGTAGAACACAAGTCCCAGGTCCGCTCCCAGCCTCTCCAGTTAAAAGATTCTCAGGTACATTGAGGCAGGTTCACTAGGCACATTGTTTTAACTGTTTTAATAGTTTTACTGCTTTTAAATTATATATCGTTTTAACTTGGTTTATGGTTTAATTTGTTTTTAGCTGTATATATTTACTGTTTTTATACTGTATGCTTTTATCTGTACGCCACCCTGAGATCTTATTGATATAAGGTGGGATATAAATGTTTTAAATAAATAAATAAAATTAAAGGGCACGTGTGAAAAACCTAAGACCTTGGAGAGCTCCCGTCAATGAAGGTAGACAGTAATGGGCTATTTGTGTGAATAGTTTGCCTCAGTAACTATCTCCATATGAGTGCTGAGCTTCAGTCAGCAGTTCTGTTATATAGTTGCCCTGTTCAGTTGTGATTCACAGTACAGAAATGGCTACTATCCCTGTCACATTTCCTCTCCCACCGAAGACAACATTCTGTATAAAGTAATCTACGCAACAAAACTGTTTCAAAAGACAAAAGCATAGGGAAAGTATCCATCATTTCTCTAAAGTATGCCACTGTAAAGTTCAGTGTTTTGTTTTGCTCGATATAAACTTGTCCTGCCTTCGGAAGCGAGTAGGACACCAAGGTGGCTGCATGCCACTCTTAATTAAGGTGGTCAGGAGGTGTGCATACATTAGAAAATCCTAGCCAGTTGGCTATTGTGTGCAGCTGCCTGAAGCCTCTGGCCCACCATGCAAGCCCCTTTTCTAGGACTCGGCTTATCAATTTACTTGCAAATGGCTCTCTGAAGTATTAACCCAGGTTAATTATTCGTCAAATATGATTATGCAGCGGTAATGTAAAAAATCGGAAATGTAGGATGGAATTTTTCACTCCAGCAGTTTGGCAATTGTGGCAGCTGGTGGAGTCGCTGGAGTAATTACCAGCCCATTCCAGCCGGTGGATCAGCCTTCTGGTTCAGGGAGGGGAGGGGAGGGAGTGGTGGGGAGGGTTAGAAGAGAGAGAGAAGGAAAAAGCAATAAAGAACTAAGGGAGCGGGAATATGAGCCGTGCCAATCGACGTGGGGGGGGGGGAATTTCACAGCTGCTGGTAGTGATAAATGAGAGACGGTGGCCCTACTTCTAATCAATACATGTAAATGCTACTCATTACAGCTTTTATACACACTTCTCAATTAGCCTTTCCTCCCACTGGTAACAAGGAATGTCATGCTTTCTGGACTGTGAAAGTGGTTGAGCACTAAGTTCACCTGCATCTGTAAAGACACAGTAACAATGCTCCAGGCTTAGCTTGGCAGCAGGTGGTAGCAGTGGAAGTCTAAATTCCTTCTGTAATGCAAACTAAATAAAATCCCCAGTGCTGCCATTTAATTAAATGGGTGGGTTTTTGTTTTTTGTATTTTTAAATACCATTTCCTTTCTCTTTCTCTCTTGGACCCACAGTGGACCAAATCAGAGTCACTGAAGTTTGTGCATCTTCAGTAAAGTAAAATAACACGCGCATCCAAAGAATAGACATCCCCAGCCAATAAAAATTTAAAATCGTTCTGGGCACAATATCCATGGGTGAAGCTGCTCCCATTCATAGTGATGGAGTGGCAGAGGCAGGAGACTTTTTCTAGTGAGGTGGATTGTGCTCCCTGTTTTAAATGCATCACTTCTAGCAATGATTGAAAGCGAAGGGTTTCGACACAATTGCTTAAACATTTAATCCAAAAACCTGGTTTTGTGAAGTTGCTGTTTTAACATGCACACTTCAATACCCTTAAAGGAAAGTAAGTGTCCTTTCTGCTACTGAAAGGTGTTGAATGGATGGAACAGCCTGCTCCTTTTCTTTTTCTTTTTTAATGGCAGTGATATCTCCTTCCATGTTAGAGGAATTCATACAGACATTAATGGCCAGATTGTGACCTTCTAGTGAACACAGGAAGGGAGCTGATCACCTGAGACAATGAGACTGCAAGTCTTGTGAGTAATTGCTCAGTAGTGAGAGAAATAGGCTGATGATCCAGACTTAAAAGAGGCCGTGTAACCTGGGCTTGCTGAAAACCAGCCTTTACTGAACAATAGACTCTCCAAGCTTCCGTTGAGAAGTATATTTTTTCCATCAGCAGAACAAAATAGCCTCATTCCATCAGGTCACCTGCTTCTTTTCTAATCTGACATATCCTACCTTGCTCAATTAGGAAGCCATCATTTATCAATCCCTCTGCTAATTATATGTTGGAGAAATTTTATTTTTTACCTCAGGGTTACATTAAATAACAAAGCGATCTGAAGATCTCAAATGCTTGCACATATTTTTGTGTCCTTTTGGTTAGCCTAATAGAGACATCACACTAATACAGATTAAAAAACAGACTATTACCAAAAGTAGCTCCAATTTTATTTTGGCACGCGTTATTGTGCAATTTAATATTATTATCTTTCTGTAAACAACTGATGATAGGCTCTTACTGTTATTGAAATTGTTAGTGTACAAAGTGTAACATTTTGAAAGTGTGCTGCCAATGTTTAAAGTAGACTTTGCTTAAAATACAAATGGTATGCTTTCTTAAGTATGGTAGCTTCTTATCTGATTTCTTGAGTGATTCACTGAGGTCATATGTGTGGCACACTGAGAAACAGAGAGAGTAAATGTTTCTCTGGGGTTTACTCCCTGTCTACTACAAGTGCTCTGTATTATCTGTATACAGCATCCCTCAAGTGAAACTGCACAACACTCCCAACTTGTCAATCATGATGCTTCAACCTGCCCACCTGCTGTGCCTGGGACTTATGCCTGTCTGTTTCTGCACCTTTTACCTCACAGCACTAACTTCTTTGTCCTACTCTTAAAAAAACAGCCATATCACTTGGCATATTCTACCAACATTTTCTGGGAGCAAAAAAGCTTCAGTGAATATAATGTCTCGTGTCAAAGACAACATTTATGTTTTTACCAACTCTGGAACTGTACATTGCAGGGCCTTTCTTGGTGATGGAACAAAACCAGCTTTATTTTTAGGATGTGTCTCAGAGACAAAATATCCCATCCCTAACTAAAGCACAAACACCTGGGATAGCTGTCAAGGACAGCCTTTTGGGGGAGAGGGCAGAATACTCTTTTTGATACTTTTGTTGTAAGTTGAAGGTGTGTTCCTATGCTGGAGAAGGCAAACACAGAGACTTGAATGAACTACACTTTAAGAATGGGGGGAAGCAGGAAAGCAATGTGGCAATATGGAGCATTTGACATGGCACATATTGCTGAAAGAGAAGGAGATAGTCTTGGTGATCTTCACAACTTTGTTTTTTGTTTTTATAGGTCTTAATCTTCACACCTTTTCCAAGGTACAGTACGGTGTTCCATACCATTGAACAGGTGCCCATGACACATCTGCCACAAAAGTACAATCAGACAATAGCAGGTAGGTGTGTGTGTGTGTGTGTGTGTCAGAGAGAGAAAGAGAATGAGAATGTTTGTGTGTGTGTGTATGCATGTGGGTGCGTTGCATTTTCCTAGAAACAAAAAATTGCCATTTCTGTGCAACATAAATGTTTCATTAAACAATGAAATATGAATTTCCCACAACAACTGGGCAGAAGCAGTTGAGCAAGATGTTAAGGAGGGGCATGTCAGACCTGCCTTGACTCATAGCTTCCATAAATCAGAAAAGGCCAGAATGTTTTTAACCAAATACTTTTTATTTTAATTCCAGCACTGGCTTGGCTATTACAAGGATCTGTCTTTGTAACTTATTTTAAGACACAGAACCCCTTTGTACTCTGAAATAAGCATGGGTCAGTTCCTCTAATAGCTTCATCCAACGAGCGTTTTAATGCACGCTCGTTATTGGGCACTCACGAAATACTTACATGACGTTGTCCGCCTCTCGCACATCTTGAGGCCCTTCTGGCGAAAGACGTGCAGCAAAAAGAACCAGTAAAAGTCCAGTTAGAGCTCTCCCCTATCTGACTCTGGTGCTAATTACTTCCTGTTTTCAGGAAGCGATGTTGCAGCGGCGACAGAAGAAACAACGGGAGCCGCTCATTGACGCTCATCGGATGAAGCTTTAATTCAGGCTTGGTCCCTCTGGCTAGGCCACAGGCAATTAGGTTTTTTGCAAGGAGATGCTTTTGGTGCTTTTCATCTAGCAAGATGTCTCTTCCCACTTCCCACTGTTTCCACCTTAGCTCCAATGGCTATGAGTCCTTGGCTCTTATTCTCCTCAGAAGGATATAGGATCTCCTTTCTGGGTCACTTGCTGTAAAAGGAGTAAAGAGATGTTGTACAGTCCTGCCTGCACAGTTGCCCAAAAGTTCCCTTCTTCCAGCTTCCAGAAGCAAAAGATAAGTATCTCTGTCCCTCCAGACACATCCTCCTGTATCTCTTCTATTACTTCTTTTTCTTCTTTCCTCCAGTTTAAGCTTCCTTCATCTGGCCTTCCACTCTCCTTTCTGGCTCTCCCACTCTTCAGCTTGCTTTTGGCTTTGCACAGCTACCATGGGGCATAGCAAGTGGGTGTACTGATGTTGGGGGTATGACAAGCAGACATGAGCCCAGTGTCCTGTCGCACATTCAGAGGGATGTTGTTTGAACCCCTCTCTTTGCTGGAAGAACTAGGTGGCCCTTCCCAGACATGCCAGTTCTGCACCAGCTGGGGACAGTTCTGTAGTGGATATATGACGTCTCTAATCACCAGCTAACTAAAAACTATAGGCTCTTTTATAGGTAATGTAACATTCAATAGAAAAATCAGAAGAGCAAGGCCCTATTCAGCTATTCTGTAACTGAATAGGGCAAACACGCGATGAGAGGGAGGGCTCCAGCCCTACCCCTCTCCATTGTCACACCCATCACCCTCTACTTGTAGAGAGTAGCTGTCTGAAGAGAAGAGCCCCTTTTATCTGTGAAGGCTTTTCACCTGAGCCAGAACCCTGATTTTCCAACATGGGTGGAGCTAGTGCACTCCCTCTTGTCACACATTTACCCTATTCTACCCATTTTGGATGTGACATTATGCAGTGAAAAGCTGCATTCTGGCTGAGAGAAGCTGCTTCGTTGCAGCTTCTGTGAGGTGGGTTTAACCCCTTCCTGTGAGGTGGGTTTAATCCCTAAATATATAGAAATTGATCTTGAAAGCCTTTTTGAATGGTTGTAAGCATCATTTATAGCAAGAGGCCTAAGGCCCCCTTGCTGTGAACAGATGAGATCCCTGCTGTAGTTGCTTTTGATGACATCCCATCAGACCCTACCTATTTTGTTCCTAAGAGCTTTTCTGGATGAAGCTATTGAGTGCTTGCCATTCCTTTCTCATGATTGTTTATGGCTGCTTTTGATGACAGTGTCATCCTCTAGTTTCGTTCCTATGTTTTCCAAGCACTTTCGTGCAGGGGGGGGGGTGTTGGGCAGGTGAAATCTGTTGTGGGTTTTTTTGGCATCTTGACACAAAGCAGTATCCTCTACTGGTTATGCTATTCCACTTTGTTCCACTACACCACTGAACCACCTAGAGGTTATGTAGCAATGAGTATGGAAACGTACGAAAGGCAATCTTAGGGTAGAGATCTTAAGTCTGCAGTCTTAATTCTGCAATCCTAATTGTACAAACGATCCAGAAGCAGAAGCAAAGGGTAAAACAACCTTGTCTAGAAAAGCTCTAAGACTTTCCCCTGTATCAAAAATGCCGAGTCCTGGGGAAATATATGCACTGAAGGAACAACGGATACTGTTATACTGAAAGCACTGCTCAAAGAGGGCATGAATTTTCATCTAATGAAGGGATGCTTGTAGCAAATGCTCACACAAGGTAGTAATAATGCTTAAAAGGGATATATGAGCAGGGAGTCCAACTAGAGTTGAATGTCCATGTTTTATTGGCTTTTCCTCGCTAAACAAGTAGTTTTGTAAAACAATGTAATCATGTTCTGTTTCTAATAATGTTTTTGTATCTTACTTCACCAAAGAATAACTAATACACAAGGAAGGACATGCTCTTAGTTGTAGAGAGCATGTTTGGTGGCATGCAGAAGGTTCCAGATTCAGTCCAGGCATCTCCTATCAAAATGATGAGGTAGCTGGTAACCAGAAAATCCTCACCTGAGACCCCGGAGTGCCAGTGCTAGCCCTAGGAGACAATACTGGGCTAGATGTTCAAAAAGTCTGACCTGATATAAGACAGCTTCCTAAGCACATATAGGCCTTAGCTATACCTAAGGATTATCCCAGGCAAATGGAAGGGTCGTCCCTGCCTGCTCCTGGGATCCCCTGTGTGTCATTTGGATGCACAGGGATGATCCCGGGATATAGGCCTAGTCTAGCCATGGCCATAGTTACAGTTGTCATCATTATCACCACCATCATCAAATAATGTTTTTATGCATGCAGAGAAAGACACATATGTGTGAAGAAAGCAACATAAAAGAGCTAATGTAAGTAAAAGCAAAGCAGATTTAGGCTGTAATTCCATTCACACTTCCCTACGAATAAGGTTGGACTTACTTCTCAGCGGACACACAGAGGACTGCATGTCATTTTGAAGCACCTATTCTATTGAAATGGATGTAGTTCATTAGTGTTCCAACTATATGAATTTAAACTCCATGGGAGAAATTACTGTTCTAGCAATAAGCATTTTGTTAGAATGTGATACCTTACCAATTTGCTTAAGGCTTACAGATAATCCCTCTGTGTAATTAACTTTATGAGCTCCCTTGACTCTGCTCTTTGTTCTAAATCCTAAATTTCTAGGACCCCACCCCCATATAGGCTCCTTGCACTTGCAGTTCCTGAGTTGTTGTTTATTCGTTCAGTCGCTTCCGACTCTTCGTGACTTCATGGACCAGCCCACGCCAGAGCTTTCTGTCGGCTGTCGCCACCCCTAGCTCCCCCAAGGTCAAGTCTGGTCTCCTCCAGAATATCATCCATCCATCTTGCCCTTGGTCGTCCCCTCTTCCTTTTGCCTTCCACTATCCCCCTAATTATTTTATCCTTTTAGTTGTAGCTGGGTTCTTTAATAGCTTGCTCACTTGAAATTAATCCCAAAATATTAGATTTTGAAATGTTAATATTTAGTCCAGCTACTTCACCATATTATTTTATCAGTAATCAGTGTCATTGTCCTGGGGAATTCTGTTTTTAAATCTTATAAAATTAATGCCATGTCAACTGCAAATACATCACTATTGTATTATTATTCATTTGAAGGCCTTTTAACAAATGGTCATTTCTTATTACATGTACCATTGATTCTATTAAGAATGCAAATAAAAGGGAGAAGGGGGCAACCTTGTTTAATGACTGCTTTATTTTTATCCAGAGATGTGGGTTGAGGTATCATCAATATGTTTTAAATTTGTATTGATTTCTGCATTGTTGCTCGGTTTTATCCTGGTTGTGTTTTTATATTTTATTTTATCCTATGCTTTCATACTGTTTGTTTTATATTTTGAAAACTTTTCATGGTTTTAAATTTATAAACTGCCCAAGGAGCTTCAGCTATTGGGAGGTATAAAAATGCAATTAATTAATTAATTAATTAATTTAGGGTCTTAGACATTAGTACGTTTTATGGTCTGAATGAAATTATATAATGCATCCCCCATATTCACTGTTTTCCAAAGTTCTAATAGAAAATTCCACTCTAATTTATCAAATGCTTTTATAGTATTTAATATTATAGCTATGAGTTTATTTGCATAGCTATAGTCAATATTTAATATTTTTATAATTGGATCAGCAATTTGCCTATTTTTCATAAAACTTGACTGATTGATGTGAATATAATTTGGGGGCAAATTGTTTAGTCTTTGAACTAAAATTCCCACGAGTATTTTCAACTCTTGATTAATAAGAGTTATTAGCCTATAAGAACATTTCTTTTCTTTAATTTTTCCTCCAAATCATTGTACTTTGCAGGGACTTGATTGTCTGGTTTTTATAATTTTGTGAGGAATTA
This sequence comes from Elgaria multicarinata webbii, assembly GCF_023053635.1. Classification (NCBI taxonomy): domain Eukaryota; kingdom Metazoa; phylum Chordata; class Lepidosauria; order Squamata; family Anguidae; genus Elgaria; species Elgaria multicarinata. Next base: position 66,373,827 of record NC_086171.1, read on the forward strand.
TTCAAATTTGTGTTAATATTTTTTCTATTATATATTTCACGCACACCTGTTTGGTCTGTAATGGTACTATTCTATGTTGCTGTTTCTTTAATCTTTGCCTATTAATTTGGAATTATTCTCCATATTCACAATAGCTTGGGTTAACATATTGGAACACTGCTTTGATTTTATTTATTTCTAATAAACTCTGTTCACTTTTTTTCTTTTTTAGTTCTTGGGCAGAGCAATCCAATGTGTCCCAAATATAGCGGATTTCCCCTCCCAAGGCCACAGACACAACTACAACTTCAGGAAGAGAAATCCAAGCCACTGAGTGGCAACCTGTCTTCCAAGGAGGAGGGTGAAAAAAAGATGTTCTGGTGGGAGGGGAAGGGGGTCAGAAAGACATAGATCTGCAAGATCCATGAGGCCCTCTGTCTCCAATGCAACAGTAAGCTTTTTTTTAAAAAAAAACCCACAGCCCAAACTTGCTCCCCACCACCACCTATGGGCACGGAGCCTCCCCGTACAGCTCCATGCCTGCTTTCAGAACCCTGGTACTCATGGGGAGGAAAGGAAAAGATGAGAGTGGCAGCCACACTGCCCACAGTCTGCGGGATGCTCCCAGGACTGTGGGAAACATTGGGTTTTCCGCAGTTCCCAATATCCTGTGGAAAGCCTGTGGCCATCCCCACTTGCTCCCGGGATTCTCTGTGCATCATATGGACACACAGGGACCCACATGAGACCAGCAAGGATTTATTGGCTGGCGTAGACATGCCCTATGTCTTATTGTCGCTTGTTTTCTTAAATGTTTTCTTTTCTAGAGATTATATGCTATTTTGTAACTCTTGTTTTTAGTGTGATATTTCTTCGATTCTAAGACACACTTTTCCCCCCATATAAATATCTCTAAAAACTGGGTGCATCTCAGAATCGCGGGTGCATTTATTATTTCTTAGAATCAAAGCTTTTTTTTTCTGTTGGTGGTACTGAAATTAGTGTGTGTGTTACAATCGTTGGCATCTTACAATCGAAGAAATACGGTATTCAATCCTCATAAGCATATCCCTTTGATTACCACCTTCACTGCAGTCAATATGATATGTGGTGGCAGATCTGGTGTATTGTTGATTTTAAAATATTGCTCTATTTCTTCCTTTATTTTTCCCTTGGGTTTGTTTTTTGTAATAATGTTGGATTTAATTTCCAAATGTATGATGCATTTTGTTTTCCCCCAGTTGATAGATGATAGCATGTATGATCTGAGACACAAATTTGTCCTACAGTTGAGGTTTGAATTTTTGGTTCCTAGGATTGTGATATTAATTTATACTCCGTATAAATATTATCTCATTTAGAAACATAGGAATAGACCTTTTCATTTGGATTATTTTGTCTCCATGAATTTATTAACCTGAATTCTTTAGCTTGAATTCTTTTAAAATTTGAGTGAGTCCTTAATCAAGAGGAATATCTTTTCCCCATAGTATTTCCTTTTGTCTAGCTTGGAATTTTCCATTAGATTTCAAACCCCTTCTAGAATTATGCCAGCATACTTGAATTTTCCTAAGGTTAGCAGCGTCCGTTTAAAAACTTTATTTTGTTTTTGACTGGACTATACACTGAAGCTATTGTAATGTTTTCTCCTCTTAGGTGGCCTTTAATAAAGACATGTCTTCCTTTGTTGCCTCAGAACACATCTACTACAAAATCAAACTGTTCTGCCAGTTTTACTGCAACCCCACGGGATTTAGAAGTACCTGTGGCAGAGCATTTAGCCCCTACTCTGAAGGATAGATTAATTTGTCTTATTTTTTTTGGTGGGTTTCTTGTAACAGTGTAACAGGAGCATCATCTCTCTCTTTTTTGAAGTATTTTTAATTCTATATTGTTTAATTTGATTATCCAGTGTGGTGTAGTGGCTAAAGTGTCAGACTGGGAGTCAGGAGATCTGGGTTCTAGTCCTCAATCGGCCATGGAAACCCACTGGGTGACTTTGGGCCAGTCACAGACTCTCAGCCCAGCCTACCTCACAGGATTGTTGTTGTGCAGATAAAATGGAGAGGAGGAGGATTATGTATGCTGCCTTGGGTACCTTGGAGGAAAAAAGGCAGGATATAAATGCAATAAATAAATAAATCATCCAACTCATTGACATTGTGTGCAAGAATTCCTTGTGCTTTAAGTAATGGCACTGTGTGCCAGCACAAATTTCCCCCCGCACCATTCTGCAGGGTGCATGGCAATTGTTTTGTCCTCAGAGAAGCACTCAGAAACAAAATAAGCATAACTATATATATTTTTCCTTTTCATGGTATCTTGGTAGCTGCAGTAATTATCAGGCAACCATATTATTTTGCACCTTGTCCAAAGGGAGAATGTGGGCAGCCTCTGTATGTGGACTGGGGATATTACAGCACAGAGGAAAGACACCGTACCTACTGCCTTGCACAAAGAGCTGTTAATGAGAGGTACCGAAATGGTAGCTGTCACTTTACATCGGATCAGGGCAATCTGTACAATGTAAGGGAAATTAAAAGCTCCCAGTGGCAATGGATCCCATTTCAGTCATTAGTTGCTAGGGAGTGACAGAGACCATTCAGAGGATCAGACCCCTGTGAGGTTCTTACATCCTCAGGGGATTCACTTGCTAATGCTGTTTTATGCCCCACTTCCTTATGATGTGTAGGGAACACAAATGAATAGTTGCATTTATTTATACATTTTGATACAGCTTGTATTTGGAGTAGGGGTGGGAAAGCACAGGCAGACACAGAAAACCCAGAAGCATTAAACTAATAACCATACTAGAAAACAGAAACCCACTTGGCACATATATAATAGTAAAGCTTTTGTCCATCTCTATATGTATGGTCTGTGCGAGAGAAGCAACATGGAAATGCATTAGAATACAATAAATACGAAGTGCCAAGTTTCCCATCCTCTCCCATTCTCCTTTGAAGAATCTTCCACTGAGAACGAATTAGAAAAGCAAAAACTCCAGTAAGTCACATTTCAGTATCAGAAGCATGAAATATACATTTCTATATATGTTGAAGAAGTTTCTGAATATTTGCTTCAGTCTTCCTGTTTCCAAAAGCAAGCGAATCAGACAGAAGGACAGAAGGTTACAGATTAGTCCTGGTCATTGCTCAAAGAGTGTGGGTTATAAATAATAAAGGAGGAAAGGGTGAAGGACACTCAAATATAACTTGGGGGCCCAGAACAGAATAATAATAATAAAAAAACAAATCTAATTTTCAGCTTTCAAATACCAAGCAACTTTGGATTCTGTGATATGTAGAATGTCGCCCTCCCTGCTCCCACCACAATACAAAACACATGCCTTCTAAAGATATATACATATCCACCCACTTAAAGTTACAAATTGAAAAATCACAGACAAGTGACCTGTTTTCTAGCACACAAGGTGTAAACGGCAATATATATTGTATATGACTATGTTAGAGATTAAATATGATAATTCGACATACACAACCTTCACCTCTTTTTGAGACAGAGGACAAGGCACTGAATGGATTTGATATGAGAAATGGAAATAATAGGGTTTTTTTATGTTTTCCAATTAGGGTGGCTGAATATCATTTATTTTCAGAAGCATCTTTATTCCAAGAGATCGTAATATTTTAGCAGAATAATAATTATAATTCCATAGATCATAAGATTTATAATTCCATAGATCGTAGTGGACACCAAATGTAGTTTTGAAATTTTTACTTGAAAATACTGTTTCACGCCAATGTCAGCAACGGGTGAATGTGGTTAGATGCTTCAAAGAGAACTCCGATATGTGCAAGGGAGACTGTATAAGTACTGCAAGAATGAAAAAAAAATCCCCTTGTTATTCGCTGGACAGTTTAGAGATTATATAAGATGCCCATCTAGCCCAGTATTTTCTACTCTGATTGACAGTAGCTCTCAGGGTCAGTGGAGCATGGCTGGCTGGGGCATGCTGGGAGTTGTAGGACTTTTTCTGTCTAAATATACATAGGATTGTGTCCTTAGCCAGTGATGCCAGGAACGGAATCCAGGTCCTTCTGAATGCAAAGCATTATCTCTTCAGCTGTGGCCCACCCCTAATTGCTTTCACTGGGACTTAAGTTCATTGGATTCCTATCCATAGAGTTACAGAAATGTGTACATTGCACTTATGCAAAATGATGACTTTTCATTGTTCATTCAAACAAATGAATTAGAGTTTATAGTTTTGCTCATAAAGGGAAGGCAGCTCCCCAAACAGAAGGTTCACATAGAGGGTCTCCCTAAAGGAGTATAACAGGGCAGAAGAATTTCTACAGCTGGGTGTGGCTGATGCAGCATCCACCACAAAATAGCAGGGTTGGAGGGGGGGGAGGTGGAGCAAGAGCCCCTCATTAGAGAAGCAAACCTGGCAATCCTGACCATGTATATGTACAAACCTGACCAAAATAAAAATTCATGTCCTACTGATGTTGCAATAACAAGAACATGAAAACTGTACGATGCAAAAAGGTATGTCACCCATAATGTAATCTTAAGCCAGTTTTCTTGTAAGCATGTATTGAGATATGATCTTCTATTTTGTGAAGATATATTTATTTCACAGAGAAGTGTGCACTAGATTTAATATTTTGTTTATTACACATCCCCATACCTTATTTACTACACCAGTACAATCTCTGCATCACAGTATAGGATGATCAATTTCCTTATACATGCTTTTTATGATGCTACCATAATATCTGACACTTTCATAAAAATGAGCAACTCAACACACCACTAAGGTGAGATGATATTATAAAGATCTTTTGAGGTACATTTGGATGTGCAAGTTATAAGTACGAAAACCACGGTACAAGAGAATGTGATTCAAGAGAAGAAGAAGAAGAAGATAACACTTTAGTGTTTCTTATTCCTTGTCAGTAGAATCGACATCGAAAAACATATAATCCTACAGAGAATTTAATTCTTTAGATTGTTCAAAGCACTTCATATACATTATCATCTCGTAATCCTTACAACTACCTGGTAAGGTAGCTCAGTATTATTATCCCCATTCCTGTTGAGGTTGGTGCACAGCACTGCCATTTGACAACAGAGAGTGGGAAGAGCCAGAAAAGGCCCCGTGTGGCTTCGGTGGCTGTTCCTAGAACCGAAGTGACTCCTGCTTGAAAAATCACAAAGTTCACCGATATATAGATGGTTCAGAAACGTCAGCTGGTGCAGAACGTGGCCGCTGGAGTATCGCTGGGAGTGAGACAATTTGACCACATAATGCCTACACTATGCCAGCTGCACTGACTACCTGTGTATTTCTGAGCCCAATTCAAAGTGCTGTTTTTGACCTTTAAAGCATTAAACGGTTTGGGACCAAGTTATTTATATATTTATTTATTTATTAAATTTATATACCGCCCCATAGCCGAAGCTCTCTGGGCGGTTTACAAAAGTTAAAAAGAGTGGTCATTAAAAAAGTATACAAAATTTTAAGCCATCAAAAAATATAAAAACAATAGTATAAAACAGTATCCATTTTAAACACAACACTTCTGGGGTCCATATCATATGCCTTCACCCATATCAGTCTGCCCGCACTTGAAGATCAGAAAGAGAGGCCCTTCTCATTTGCCCACCTGTGAGAGAAATTAGGTGGGTGTCCACATGGGAGAGGGCCTTCTTTGCGGTGACCCCAAACCTCTGGAACAAACTTCCATCAGAGGTCTGCCATGCAGGTACTTGCAGGCTTTTAAGAAGGCCTTGAAAACATTTTATTTTACCATAGCCTTCTCATGATGAGTACTGTTTTGCCATTGTTGTTCTTGATAATTCTATTGTTAGCTTTTATAGTTTAAAGTGCTATTTTATTGTGTATATTTGTATGGCTTTCAATGTTTTAAACTGTTTTTATGTATTTTATGTATCTGTCCTGAAAGGCGGCCAAGAAATGTTTATCATCATCATCACGCTTTGTGCATTCCAAAGCTCTATAGAATGCTGAAGATTAATGTCATACTTGTGAAATGTAGGGGCAATTCATCCATTGAAAGAGAGGTGTAGGCGCTGCTTCTATGCCGCTTTGGTAGCAAATGTTGCCAAATATCATACAATCATCTCCAAGCCAGTATTGTCAACTCCCAAAAGGCACTATTGGTGTGGGACATCAGTTGCTCAACAGATATTACAAGAACAGCATGGAATCCAAACACATAGAAGTCACTCTCGTGCTGCTCCAATAATTTAATAGAGCAATGTAACACTATATAACAATCTCTCTCATATACACACACAGATACACACAGCATGGAAGTGACTCTCATGTTGCTCCAATCATTTAATAGAGTAATGTAACACTATACAGCATGCTCTTATATATCTTACACGCATACATACAGAGCTTACAAAATTTGAAACTAAATGTTTCTGGCTTTCTCTCTGACAAGTATGAAATTGTACAAATGTCAGTAGACGTCGCTGTAAATAAAGAAAACTCTCAATAAAGGTCAGTCCAGAGGAAAGTGAAATTCTCTCTCACAGAAATATAGCAAAGTATACAAAATTATTACCTTGCCATCAAGCGCTTGCCTTGTTCAGTTTCTGCTTACAACTTGCCTAAGTGTTTCCAATCTTTTTCTCTTCCTTTTGCTCCTACCAGCTGAATCTGCTTTGTTATTGATCTTCATTTGTAGGTGGGCTTTCCACCCATTATACCCCTAAACTGGGGAAATAGCCATTGATTCTTACTCTGGGCTGTCTCTCCACAAACAACCCAGAATTCCCAGTTCAGACGTCATGCTAAACAATCCAGGAGCATATCTGGGTTGTTTAACCCAAGTGGGAGCAATCATAAGGCGGGCATCAGCATGCTCACTTACTCCTGTTTCATTTACAACAATCCAGGATGATGATGATGATGATGATGATGATGATGATGATGATGATGATGATTAAACCAAATTGGGTTGTTGTGACATCTGAATTAGGGTGACAATATGGAAAGGAGGGCAGGGCTCCTGTATCTTTAACAGTTGAATAGAAAAGGGAATTTCAGCAGGTGTCATTTCTATGCATGCAGCACCTGGTGAAATTCCCTCTTCATCGCAAGTTAAAGCTGCAGGAGCCCTGCCCTCTTTGTATCTGGTGACAACACCCAGAAAACTAGTGAAAGAACAGAGCTCTGCCAAGGAGCTCAAAAATGTCCTCTGAATGGATCGTCCTGCTTATCTTGCCACCATTAACATCCTGTGCCTTACAATCTCCCAGAATTTTCTTGTTTACTGCCAGGTAGGGATCAAAAGAAAATGGTTTTTAAGCTCAATAATCTTTCTCCAAGATGGATACCAAGTGGAGGCATCTAACTCTGTGCACAACTACACCTGAATAAATCTCTCTCCTGGTGTGTGTGTGTGTAATGGCTAGATACAGTTCTTGCTCCCCACTTCAGATTTGGGCTACAGTGGTGTGTGGGTGTGTGGGGGTGTAACACCCACACATTGATTTGCCAAATTGAATGCTCCACCCACCCACGTTCCATCCAAGCTCTTATTTGCCCAGTACAAATAAGTACAAACTGCTTCTCCTGCCTGTAGGCTCAGGTTTGTTCTATGATGCAAATTGCCTTCTTCCAGATCGGTTTTGTCCTAACAAAACTGGTTATCCAGCACCAACCTTGTATATGGCCTCAATACCTAATTTACTACATAAAATGATGAGGAGACAAAGTGCATTCCATAAATAAAGCACTCTATCCCAAACCCCTCAAAAAGCTATGAAGTTTCTGCTGCAATCTGCGTTATTATCAAGTTTAGCAATGCTGTACATTGTAGTTCAACTTGTTGGTATGAAATAAATATTTAACATTAAATCAGAGAGCATGCAATCAAAACAAATTACTAAAATGTAGAGGTGTTGGCTAAGAATGGTTTCAAGGATGGGCAGATGGGACATGGCTGTGAAATATTTATAGGTAATACTTTTAGATTACTGGCTTCTGACCATAATTAAGAACAGAGGGATTGCCTTGCTAGTCCAGATTCTAGTTTCTCCGCAAGCCCCTGCCAAAGGAAGTGGGGCAGGTGGCTACCAGGAGGAGGGCCTTCTCTGCAGTGGCACCCCAGCTGTGGAATGAGCTCCCTAAGGAGGTTCGCTTGGCACCTACATTACATTCTTTTAGATGCCAGGTGAAGACCTTTTTATTCTCCCAGTATTTTAACAGTCCATAAATTAATTTTAACTTTGCTGTTTTAAATTTGTATTTTTGCATTGCTGCTGTTTTTATCTTGGTTGTGCTTTTATACTGTATTTTACATTATGGTTTTATACTGTTGTTTTATACTTTGAATTGTCTTCATTTTGTAAACCACCCAGAGAGCTCCAGCTATTGGGCGGTATAGAAATGCAATAAATAAATAAATAAATAAATAAATTTCATCAGACTAGATTCCTCCAGCAGAACATGAAGATAATGGCCTTTTTTTATCTTCCTGGTATCCGAAGCACGCTGGGGGAACATCTACACTAAACAGGATATTGCACTATGAAAGTGATATGAAAGTGGTGTATAAAAGGCGGGAGCCACACTACTGTATTACAGCGGTATTGAAGTGCACTGACAACTGTTGGGGCCCATTGACACATACCATATATCGCTTTCATTCCACTTTCATAGTGTTATATCCTGCTTGGTGTAGATGTGTCATGGGCCCCAACAGTTGTCAGTGCACTTCAGTACCACTATAAAGCAGTGGTGTAGATCCTGCAGTGCACTTCAATACTGCTATCAAGCAGTAGTGTGGCTCCTGCATTTTATATACCGCTTTCATAGTGGAATATCCTGCTTGGTGTAGATGAGCCCTGGGTTGGATTCAGGCTTAATCATACTTACTTAATATCCATTGAAATCAATGGGACTTCAGTTAGCATGACTAAGGGCCTGTTCAGACATCAAGCTGAGCCACTGTGGATAGCTGAAAATACAATCCATAGTGGCTTAATGTGTCATGTGGCGGGTGTTTCCCCCTCTCCGCCACAATGGTTCAACAACTCATGTCTGCTACCCACCTGCTGCAGTGGCATTAGCAGGCTTCCATAGTGTGTTCCGTGTTGCCTGCTGCCAGCAAGAGCAACCACCACTTCCAGCAACGTTCTTACTGCCACAGCCTTTTTCTGAGGTTGTGGACCATTTTTTGTATGTTTTCCACAACGGAGTGGATACTGGGGGCCCATTTTCACCAGGGAAGATGCTGGGATGTGTAGTTAAACTGCATGGAGGAGTTACAGGTAACTATGGAGTGTGGGTGGGTAGCAGAACCATGTGGTTCCCAGTTGTGTGGTGGGACCGCATGTCATGGTTCCGTTACCCCTCCCCTCTCCATAGTTACTGTAACCCCCACCTCTCCTCATGCATGTGAATAGGGTCTAGGTTCGGACCCAACCCACTTAAGTCTCATTGATTTCAATGGTTGTACAGTAAGTAAGACAAAGTTTAGATCCAATCCATGCTTTTGAATATCATGGCAAAAAAAATCTTGAAAGACCTATTCTGAATGAATTTATTACCGTATTTCTTCGATTTTAAGACACCATCGATTGTAAGACGCACACTAATTTCAGTCCCACCAACTGAAAAAAAGCTTTGATTCTAAGAAATAATAAACACACCCGCGATTCTAAGATGCACCCCGTTTTTAGAGATGTTTATGTGGGGGAAAACAGTGTGTCTTAGAATCGAAGAAATACGGTAAATGCCTTTTTGAAGTCATCTATATTAATGGCTGTCTTGTGCTAGTACATTCAATAAATTGATTGCACGTTTGAGTGACTACTTGCTAACTGTTCTTACAGTGCAATCCTACAGATGTTTACTCAGAAACAAGTCTCACTGCATTCATTGATATTTTACTCCCAAAAAAGTGGGCCCAGGACTGCAGCCTTAATTTCTAGAAAGTGGGACTAATACTCAAGTCTAAAAAAATACAAGAAAAGAGACAAAACTTGGTGAAAAATAAGCAAACCCTTCATACTTTTGTATATACTGCTACTAACGGCTAAACAAAAATGAAAACAAAAAAACCAATAAATTTGTAGTGCAGAAGTAGGTTATATAATTATATTCTATACAAGTATGTAAAATCAAGATGTTGATATTGTTATAATGTTCTATATTATTCCAACATAGAATTGGCCTAGGGAATAGTTCATACAAGAGCCAAACATTACTTATTATGATTTTAGACATTTTCATGAAATGAATCCACAACATTTATACAGTGACTGATTTTAATCCTAGATCTTTAGACTTCATATGGATTCCCAGTAGCACGTATTATTATTATAATTTATTTATATAGCACCATCAATGCACATAATATTATCTCTTAATTTTACATACCTGTATTCATTTATTTATTCATTCATTTATTGCATTTTTATACCGCCCAATAGCCAAAGCTCCCTGGGTGGTTCACAAAAATTAAAACCATTCAAAGTATAAAACAAACAGTAGAAAAACATGATATAAAATACAATGTAAATATAAGTATTCTCACAGCTATATTTTTTATTTTATTGACAGTGTTTGTCTGTGTGTATCAATCTTGTGTTTCTTCTTTAAAATGTAAATACACTTTCTATTTGAAGCTTTTTTTAAAAAAAAAAACCATAACACAGCACACTTAGCCTTAAAAATCAAGAATGACTAACACTGTTTGGGGAAGGGAGAAGGAAAGCCCTATTAGAATAATCTCTCCCTAAAGAGGTTTTAAGGCTACCCTATCCACTGGTCCATGAAGGATAAATGCTAAATTCCTAGAGACATATACTCATTCTAACACTTTGAAAGAGATGAATGAACACTAGTACCTCCTTACATGACTGTGAGTAGTTACTAAACATCCAGGAGGTGGTCACTCTAAGACGACCCCCATTGAGTAGTTTAAGAGAAGAATTCTGACAAGGAAGTTTATTTGCATAAGACTGAAACCACAGTAATATTTCACATTCTCTCACTATGTATATTTAAGTCTGTATGCACACATAAGTGCACGTACATTATTTTAGGGAGCAATCCTATGGTCCCTAGACATTGTCTGATACTGAACCCTAGACATTGTCTGCCACAGGATACTGGAGATTCATCCTGCTGTGGTCAGAGACAGCGCTCCAAACTTAGAAGGGAGAGATCCAACACACACACACACACACACACACACTGCCTCCTCGCAGCTGGTGCCGGTTTCCCTCCGAGGCTGGAAAATCGTCCCGGAAGAGGAGGCATTTTGGTGCGAACGGTGGAGGTGGGAAATTCAAGTGGCAACTCCCTGTCACTAGTCCTGCTCAAGATAAGCTGAGTGGAGCCCACAAATTAAGGAAGAGGGTCAGCAGAGGCAGTAGGGGCTGGTAATTCTGATGTCAGTGGGGTGGTGAATCCACTCTGGGATACAGGCAGGTCTCCAGAGGAGCTACTTTGGATAGCTCCTGGAGGCCTTAGCTAGACCTAAGGATCATCCCAGTCATTTGGATGCACAAGGATGATCCCGGGACGATCCCGGGATATAGGCCTGGTCTAGCTATGGCCTTAGTGTTCTGACTGGCTCTGACTGAAACCCAGAGCAGATTCACCAACCCACTGACAATGGAGCCATGAGTTTCCATTGAACAGAGGACACTTTTCCCAAGTTCCCCTCACAAATGAAGCCGTCCTTGCTAGGAGAGCCTGGCTGACTACCGTTGGAAACTGAATACTAGACGACTAGACAGACCCTTCTTCTGATCCAGAAGGGCTCTTCTTACAATGGAAACCGTTAATATGAAAAGGGTGTTTTTGAAATAGCAACAAACATTGTTTAATATCAAGGACAGTACTTGACGTTTACATGAAGATCAGGTTTGCCTTGGTTCACACAGAATGTAATTATTTCCTCTCCTTTCTATTAGTAAATATTGTTCGATGTCAGTGGCATAAAATGCATAGATCAATTCAGGGCAGAGTGGCTGCGGCTGTTCTTAATTGGTCGAAAGCAAGGCATCTCACAAGTGTGAAAAGGAAAACATCTCCGTTAGCTGTATCATTGGTCCGGGTTTACATTCCCCACACTGCAGTGGCTCGCCGGGTCTATAATGTATTTTTCACACTCTCATGTTTGCTCAACGACTTTCAAAGACAATATGAATTCCACTGCCAAACTGCACAATTATTTTAACTAATCTGCTGAGAATGCCACAAGCCAGAAATATTTGACACACTGTCAGTCTTGAACAATAATCTGAGGGTTCATTCAAGTACGTGCAGAAAGTGTGATGTAAATTTCAACTAACTTCTTTTTGTTAAATGCATGAATTCATCACATTAATAATTTTCCTCAGGCATCGAATTCATTCCTGTTACAGTCACTTCCAGCTCATCATTGCTCTCCAGGGTAGGATGAACTGTAGGAACAACAAATGGGACATCTTACGAACCACTCTATTTAAAAGGGCAATAATCCTAAAGAGAGATCCTGGCTTTTACTTGAACAATAAGTAATCAAAAGCAAAAATCTGGTGTTCCACAACAACTGACAGATTGAGATTTCCAGGGACTTGTTCCTGCATTTAACTATATATTGAAAAAATTCTTCTGAAACTAATCAGAAAGCCCTCCCATTGAGCATCAAAGAGAAGTGCCCACATAACCAGAATATTTCTGAAGATTAAGATAGAAACCCCACATTAAACACTTTTGTCGGAGAATTTCCAGCACAAACCATTGCAAGTGTATACTTTAAAACAGTTTAAAGAATATTCAAAACTTAATGAGCTTTCTTTCAAAAATGTGTCTTCAGAAAATATTTACTCTTCATTAAATATCAACTGGCATCAATGATGACCCCATTGCAAATTTATGATAAGCAATGGATATCTGCAAATATTCCAGGCTCACACTTTTACATTCAATTTTTCATTCAAACTTCAAATTTGAAATCCAAATTTGAATTGTAATGTGAATTTTTGTCTGAAATGCACCTATTAATTTTAGCAGACATCAAATGAAAGTCATTAGCTGTGGAATAATACCATTGCACGGCAAATGTTAACTAATAAATGCTATCCCATTTATTATTGCATGGTAAATATTAAATACCATTCCATGCCAGATATCAGATAATGTCAAATGCAGAAAAGCATTACATGCTTTCAAATACTGAAATCAAGTGTCATCAGATGTCAACTACAGGAATCAATGTTTGGTTAACGTAAACAAATATTTGGATATCCAGAGAATATCCAGAACATATTCAACAACAATATGTGCAGATGTGGCCCACAGGGATTTGCAGTGTATCTGCAGGATACAATGACAGCACTGTACAAACCTATGCATTTAGGCCTGTTGAAAAATGTGCACAATGATGGCTATGAATCTTTTCTAATCAGCAACAAATTAAGCAAACTCTCACCTGTGAAAACTGCAACAGGTTTTAAGGACATGTGTAAAGTTCTGCACAGTACGCATGGCATTAAACTGGGTCCTGCCTGCTCCCTGCTTGCTACAGACTGATATAACTACCTTTAAATGCCTTGCAAACTCCGAGGTAGATTATCCCTGATGCCTTTTCTTTCATGAAGAGATCTCCATAATAATAGAATTGTTCTGAGTTTTGTAATATTCTGTCGAAGCCTTTGGGTTTTATGAGTTAATGTCTCAAACAATCCACATAATTCAGGAATTGACTTTGAAGTTATTGCATTTCAGACAAACACAAGAATGATGCAGAAATTACAGGCAGATCTAATACACTTTGCCCTCTGGAGATGGTAATTTCCCAGGAGAGCTATCTTTGGAAAAACTCTTTGCCAACTACTTTCCCTGACATAGATACTCATGGACACTGTTCGGTGTATGATGAAAGCAGGCAGGACAGCAAGGCCTACTAGGATATACACACACACACACACACACACACACACACACACACACACACATCAAATGTTGGCAGTGTAACTTTTCCACTCTGGCCTTAGCTAGACCTAAGGTTTGTCCCGGGGTCATCCCTGCCTGCTCCCGGAATATCCTGTGTGTTATTTACATGAACAGGGATGATCCCGGGATAAATCTCAGGTCTAGCTAAGGCCTTAGTATGGTATCATACTCATTAGGCAGACAGTTGTTGTCGGAATGGGGCAAAACCACTCTGATGAAGTCACTGCTCACGGCTGAACAGAAAAAGAACCACGTCAGTTATAGAATGGCATGAGGACCCAAAGATGCTTTAGTATTTTGGCCTCTCTTGGTCTTTCTCTGTTCTGTGGGGAGACCTGGGAAACTATCTGTTTATTTAAAGTAATGTATCCTCCTATATGTATCTGCTTAGACCTTTAGGTCATCTTCAAAAACCCTCCTCTGAGTGTCCCCGGTGAAGGAAACTAGGCAGGCGGCTAGAGGCCTTCTCAGTTTTTGCTGCCTGCTTATGGAATGCTCTTCATAAATAGGTTCACCTGATGTCTACGTTGTTATTTTTTGTGTTGCCATGCAAAGATCTTTAATTTTTCCAAGGCACTTGGAACCTATGGAGGGGGAAGGAGAAGGGGTGGGGTGGGGCGGCGATACCAGGAAGCGTGAGCCAGTGCAGGTGAAAATGTAAACACGGTGAAATGGCGCAACAATGCACACACGTGAAAGTGACTAGTGCTTGACGCGCTAATGAAACGGAGGTGGAAATCATGGATACATACCAGGGGGTAAAAAGTAGGTGTGATGGAGCTAATTGAAAACAGGTCTTCTCCCCTATTTGGCCCGGTCTGTTAGTTATGATCTGGCTTGTGAATGAAAAACTGTGTATCTCTGCATCAAACATCCCCAATCAAAATGTATAACACTCCCTAGCCCCTTCTGAAAGTCAAGTTTTCTACACACATTGTGTAAATGAATCACCATCACAAGATGTCAGACAAGCTAAGTTGCAGGGCTCACCCATATGGCAGGTCTTATTGTTTCATAAGTGTATCAATCTGATTCATTTAAGAAGTATGGATATGTTTTGGAAGAAAAAGAAACTATAACAAATAATCTTAAGAAATTTTATGTTCCTTTTAGTGCAGTTTGGGTCTTTGGAGCAACAAAAAGATGATAAAATCCACTCTGAAACATTTAATTACAGGAGAACAGTTGGTTACAAATACAGCTTTTTGCAATCCTGACTCCACTGAAGTTACCAAACACATTCACTTGACTTAAGATTGCACATGGAGGTGCACATGGAGGTCACTAAAATATATTTCACAGGGAGAACATGTATGCACGTCCAGATTAGTGATGCGCAAATTTGTACTGAGTGAAGTAATTATTTATTTATTTATTTATTTATTTATAGAATAAATATTCTATAAGAATATTTTCTATAAGAATATTTATATTTTCTATAAGAATATTTTCTATAAATAAATATTCTTATAGAAAGTAACAAATTTGTCAATGAGATCTCGGACAAGTAATCTCCGAAATCTCATTCCATGTATATGAGTTCTTGCACATGTGCAATATCAAGCTGCATCCTGGGAGCTGTAGTTTGGAATCACATAATGCAGCATGACATCATGCATCACCACGTTATGTGCCCCCTTTCTGATTTGTTGTCTTCACATGGCTGCTTGTGTGATAATGTCATGTGATGTTTACTCACCACTACCGATCACCAGTATGAAGATGGATGCACAGAGTCCTCCTCTCTTCCTCCTCAGAGCAAGAGCTGAGGCAGCAGCAACAAAAGAGGCAGCTAAAGTGGTTGCTTCAAGTGTGTTTTTAGGGGTCTAGGTGGCAGGACAACTGAAAATTTAGGTGTGTGTGTGTGTGTGTGTGTGCTACATTACTGTGCATGCTCCAAAGCACACAATCAGTTCTGAACTTAATAGCAAATTCATAGGCTTGCTGCAAAGATGAGCTTTACAAATGGACACGAGTCAACTAATTACAAAATTCGGCAGCATCACTAGTCCAGATCTGCATGTCCAATAACATGAAGGGGTAACCTCTTCATATTTGGGTGCTTCGTGCAAGCATAAGTGATCCTACATCCTTAAGAAAGCATTAATTTAGGGAAAGCATTAATGAAACTATATTCTATTAAAGAATATCCTACATGTGTATTTATACTAGGGGTGTGCACGGACCCCCCACTCCGCTTCACTTTAAGATCCGCCATTTTCAGATCGGCCCACTCCGCCCCACCCCCACTCCGCCTGTGCCCACTCCGCTCCGCTCGGAGCTCCGGATCCGGATCGGAGCTCCGGTCCCCCCCATAGGGGGTGTTACCGGGCCCTGCCGCCACCGCCGCCCATGCGGCGACGGCGGCAGAGCCCGGTAAGGGACCAAGGGGGAGGGGGCCTTACCTGCCTCCGTCCGCGGTCCGTAGCCGTCTTCAATTGAGCCCGCGGTTCCACCAGGAAGTCTGGGCCGCAAGTGCGGCCCAGACTTCCTGCTGGAACCACGGGCTCAATTGGAGATGCTGACGGACCGCAGACGGAGGCAGGTAAGGGAGAGGAGGGCGGGGGGCGTTACCGGGCCCTGCTGCTGTCGCCGCATGGGCAACAGCGACAGCGGCAGGGCCCGGTAAACCCCACTTACCTTTCTGGCGGAGCTCCGGATCGAGGCGAAGGATCCGCCTTCACCTCAATCCTCTTCGCCACGCTCCGCCGGCCCCCCAATCCTCTTCGCCTCCGCCTTAAGGGCAGGCGAAGCCCTCCGCTCCGCTACTGCTTCTCCGGTCCGATTAGAAGCGGAGCACATCCCTAATTTATACCACAAATCATATCACAGAAATAAAGGAGGCTTCAGAATAATCAGGCTTTTTTCAAGAAGTATCTTCAAAGACACTTTTTTTTTTAATATATAAAAAGAGTTTCATAAAGAATACTATTCCAATGGAAAGTTATATTCATGGGTGTACTCTGCTTTTGCTCCCCATCTCCCACGGTTAAGCTAATCAATTGTATCCTGATTTAAATAATGAATTAACGGTTCAATTAACTCGTTTTAGTGTTAAGGAGCTCAACTCTACTAGTACCCAATCAGGAAACCTGGTGATGTGTTCAACTTATAAATGTTATAAATGGGCATATTTTTCCAGTAATATGGGAAAGAAGCAATGTAATTTTTGAAGACAGTTCAAAATTTAAAGATGTAACAATACCAAAGAATAAAGGAGCAAAGTTATACTGAAATTCTTCTCTGCATCCTTGTATAAGGTTAGCTTTATGAAGGGTGGCTCCACACATTATACATAATCCAGAAAACATAAATCATGCCTGATTTTGTTGGAATCATTGAACATTAGATTAGTTGTGACTAATATTTCCTGGATTTTGATAAATTCTTATCAAAACTTTTTCACCCATCTTCTCTGGCCAAATTCAAGAGGACAGCTAATCCCAGCAAAAAGAGAAGCATGTTGTACCTCCCTGCCATTAAAAGAGGAGGAGCCTGTTAAAAGAGGAGGAGCCTGTCCAAGTAAAGTGGTGACAACTCTAATTCAACACTAACATAGGGATTCTACCAGCTAAAGCACTAAAGTCTTAAGCCTGCATGCAAACTTTGAAAAATTCTTATAACACACACACACACACACACACACACACACACACTTTTCACCCATGTTTAAAAGCCAAAGTCCTGTGTCCATTGGTGTCAATGGAATGTCCCCACACACTCCACTTAATATCATGAAGGGAGTGATTTTCAAGAGAGATTGTAGCTAGGGAGTTAGCTTAACAATTAACCCTTCCTCTGCACATGCTGCAAAACTCCCCAGAGTCCGTCTTAGGAAAACATGCTTCCATTGGTGACCATGTGAGTTTTTTCTCCCTAAAGTAAATTGCTAATCAGGAGGGATTTCCAGGCAGATCACAGTTAGGGAGAGAAAAGTTAACCGTACCCTCTCTGTGCTCCCCACACCAGCCCACCATGGCAATTAAACTTCCATTGATGCCAATCAAAGCTTTCCCCCCTTCATTTAATGGCTTAGGGTGGGACAATTTTTCTCCAGGAGGAAAAGAGAGCACAAGAAAAGTGGGGAAAGGACAGAGAAAGATGAGTAGAGGGAAAGGGAAACATATGTGTTTATTGCACCCTAAAAAGTTAAATAAGCTGGGCAGGAACCCCAAATAAATGTTTAGTATGCAGCATTTTATTTCATTTGGAATTTAATTTGTGGAAGTAATGATGATTGATGAATGGGGACTTCTCAAGTAGTAATGCATTTTTATGCCACACACTTACTTAAGATTTCAGCAACACATCCTTTTGTTATGCAGGATAACCAGTCATCTTTTCTTTTCTTTTTTCAATCGGGAATTTGTACTTCCTGGTACTATCCAATTCTTTTGTGAGTCTTTGTTTTCTAAAATTATAACTGCATTAGATCCCTGAAACTCAACAATAATTTCCAGAGGTTTTCTTAGGATAAACTCTAGGACTCTAGGACGATAAACAGTATAATCACTCTAGATAATCAAGAGCACACACACACTTTCATACATGTCATACACTGTGCAAATACAGAAGATATAACAGGGGAACAAGCTACCTTTGTGGGCCAAAAGAAAAAAATACAGAGAAAGACTTACAAGCTATTTTAGCTATTTAAGAGACTAAGGTCAGATCTACACCAAGCGGAATAAAACACTTTGAAAACATTTTGAAAACTCCATATGGAGTGTGTCATGGGCCCCAACAATTGTCAATACTGTTATAAACCATTTTAAAGCATTAGTGTAGATCCTGCCTTTAGTATAATTCTAGGTAAGTGTGTATAGAAGTGCAGCCTAACAAAGATCCTTGGCAAGAAAAATGGTAATGGTAAGAAAATGCAGATATTTTGTTTCATAGCTATAGGTTTCATTATTAAAAGTCGTTCAATCATGCCAGTAACTCTACAAGACCGGAACAACAGCTCCACTTCAACAACAACAAAAAGCAAACAAACATGAAAGGAGTTGTGAAACTCTAAAGCTTTTAAAACTTGATTTTGTTCTGACTTTTACACTGTTAGTTTTACTCTACCCTGTGCCTGTTTGGTGCATTCTCTTCCCCTCCTTATTGTTTTATTATGATTTTATTAGAATGTAAGCCTATGCGGCAGGGTCTTGCTATTTTATTGTTTTACTCTGTACAGCACCATGTACATTGATGGTGCTATATAAATAATAATAATAATAATAATAATAATAATAATAATAATAATAATAATAATAATAATAATAATAATACAAGTACATTTCTTTTTAAAACAGACTATGACTAATACTTTGTGTTAGTTTATATTTTGCTTTCAAAAACCATATCAAAGATTTAATGAACTGCCTTTTTGATAGTTTCTACTAATAACTGGTATAAAACAAAGCAAAAAAGAGACAACTTGACTTAATCTGGGTAGATACATGCACTTTATATGTACAATATTATCCAGTACTATAACCCTTGTTCTGAAAGAATGGCTAATATTTTCATTGAATCAATAATGAGACAAAAATGAATGAGCCTAAATCAGAGGTAGCATTTGAACACAGGAATCTCATGTCTCAGAGATGTGTCACACTGGCTGATTGTGTGCGAAAAGATGAAATGAAAAAGTGCTTTTATATCAATTTTGCTTATTTTAGGTAGAGACCCATAATTCTAATGTCTGGGTCTGTGTTAACTTTATACAAATGAGTTGTCTTTGTATTGATATCTAGTATCCTTTGTTAAATATTTGCTGGCCTGATATACAGATAAACAAATCTGATCTATATGATATCTACATAGCTATACATTTGCTTGTGTATTATATATTTGATACCATTGCATGCCTTTGTAACATGACTGTATTGCAAGATTAAGCCTGGCCTACTTCATGTAGTTGTTTTGCAGCTTGCCAGTGAGCAAACTGATGATACTGCCTGTCTTTCAGATGATTTTTTTTAACAGCTTCATAAATCCCTTGAGATTCTATATTCAGTGAAAATGCCCCAAGACTGTGAGACTGTTTCAGGTTAGTGTCACCTTTAGTGCTGTGTACAGGCAAACAGAAAATCCCAGAGCCCTTTCCTTCAGGCAAAATGTCCACCTGTTCATAGAATAACTTCAGTGTTTCACATCAACCAAGAAAGTATGCAATTAGGAAGGCTTCCTTTTAGTAATTTACCTGATTCTGTTTCTCAGTGCTGAGCGTCTGACAGTTCCTTTCCGTACACAAGGCGTGAGCCCACAAAAAACTTGCAGGTACCAGTTTTCAAATTGCCAGTTTACACCCTAGAGGTTTTCTTAGGCAAAGATTTTATTAACTGTAAGTTCTGTTCCTCTCAATTTTGCCTCTGCTACTGTAAAAACGAAGCAACTCAGAAACCAGGAAAGCGCTTTTGTGCCTGTCCCTACATCTTGATTACTCTCCTTGTCACTTCCTCACCAATCCTTGTCAGCAAAAAGAAAGAGTTGTATAAAACTGAAATGAGAAGCACTGCGAATCTGCCTGACATGAATACAATACTGGCCAAAAGGAAATCCTCAGAGAAGTTTTATTCACAATATCCAAAGGTGTTTTTAGAAATACACCACTTGCCTACTAGAACTAGCTTAGGCCCTGAATAGTTAAACTTGTATAATTTAACTTATTTAACTTATTTATTTACATACTTACCTACCAAGTGAATACCCTTCTTCTGCTCTAGTAGATCCGTATACAATTAATGTAGGAAAGTCTTCAAATGTCTTTCAAATTAACAGTACAATCCTAAACATGTTTACACAGAAGTAAGTTCTACTGAGTCCTGAGGGACTTACTCCCAAGTAAGTGTATACAGAATTGTAGCCTTAAAGGCCTGTCCTTAAGTAGCCTGCCATGGCTTCATCCCTGAAACCTTTGTAAATTTGGTTTTATTGTTAACGTTTAAAAGTAAGAAGATTAAAGAGTCTATAGCATGTTTCTGATAGTTTGTCTAATGAATGCTCTCAGAAATCCATGAATGGAAATCATAGGAATCCGGAAAGTGCTTTACGTCAAGTCAGAAAGTGAGTCCATCTCACCCAGTACTCCCTACTCTGTGATTGGCAGCTGTTCTACAGGGTCCCAGGGGGCTGTGGTCTTTTACATCTCCTGTTACCCAATCATTTTAACTGAAGATGCCAAGGATTGAGTCTGGGATGTTCTGAGTAAAACCTTCAGAAATTGCTCCACAGGTATATCATTGTAATCAGAGTAACATGGTCCCAAATGTGAATGTCTTTCCTCTTGGTAATAATTACTTTCTTCAATGGAAAGAATAGGTATAATATTTATTCGGAACCTTTCTTAGAGCGCTAAAGTCTTTCACAGTTAACCCAGCAGTTCTTACAACAACCTCGTAGAGGAAGCCTATATTATTAGCATCCCAATATTGCCAGTTGGGGGTGAGGGTGGGGTGAAATGCTGAGGATGAAAGAGAGTGATTTGTCTAAGGTCATCTAGTGCATGGGTTCTCAACAAGGGGGGAATTCCCTCCCGGGGGGGATTTTAGGGTTCCGTGGGGGAATTGGGACCACTATTCAGCAAAGTATGATGTCCTGTAGATTATGTCTTCCTACACATGTTATTAAAAACGTCCCAGAAAAGTGTCATGTCGTCTGCAAAAGCCAGGCCTTTGCTCTCTTTTCCCTCCCTCCTTCCCTCACAATCCTAGAAGTTTCAAGCTTCCCATTTAAAGGGGCAACGCAAAGCATGGGAGCTGAGAATGTAAAAGGGGTCATGCTTTGGGACTAATATAGAAAAAAATTAAAGATTTTCAATATTATATGCATATTATTTAGAATGCACAGTTAGACTATTTTAGGAAGGGGGGAATTATATTCTGAACTATGGTGAAAGGGGGGAATGGAGCAAAAAAGGTTGAGAACCACTGATCAAGTGTTTCCATGACTGAATAGGGATTTGAACTACAGACTTCCTTATTCTTAGTATATTCACCATCAAGCAATATTTTACTCCAGTTCTTAAACCTAACAATGTAAGAGGGTTATCATACTGGAACTCCCTTCCCAAGGAGGCTAGGATGGGTCCCTCTGTGCTACACTTTCGGAGGCAGGCAAAAGCTGTTTTGTTCAGGCAGGCTTTTGGAATGACTCAAGACCTGTGTTCATGTATTAGATATTTTTGATTTTTTTTAATCTGTTACTGCTTTTAATTTTTTTAAAAAATGTTTTTAATTTTACTGCAGGTTTAATTCTGTTTTAACTTTTGTAAATTTATATTTATCTGTTTTAATAGTACATGTTTTTATCTTGTAAACTGCCTCGAGTCCCAGTACTGGGAAAAAGGTGGGAAATTATTATTATTATTATTATTATTATTATTATTATTATTATTATTATTATTTGTGGTTGTGTTGGTAAGAGTGCAGAAACGAGCAATCAAAATGTTCAAGAGGTTGGAACAACTCCCGTTTCGGAAAACGTAACAACATATAGGATTGTTTCGTTTAGAGAAAAGGCGAGTGAGGGGAGACATGATAGAGGTGTACAAAATTATGCAATGTTTAGTATTGGTATGAATATCCACCTGGGTTTGCAAGGGCAGTGGACACCCCCACATACAGCCCTCACAGGCCCAGGCGAACTTGCTTGGCACTAGGAGGGACCCGCGCATGAGTGCTCACAAGCCTTTTAGAGCACTCAGGCATGGGTCCATGCTTTCTTCCAGGTCGTGGCATGCCCTTTGTCCCTTCCCCCAACTGCATTAATGGTGGCTGCCTTTAACACAGTGGGGGGAAATTGCATATTTTCTCCCTCCACTCTAATGCCATTCATGCTGTCCCCCTACCACCACCCCGGTGCTAATCGGGGCCTTAAAGGCCCTCTTAACGCAAGGTATCCTTGCATTAAGAGGGCTTTGAGGCCTCGACTGGCACAGGGAGGGACAGCAAAGCATGCTTTCTGTGGCCTCCAGAAAGTGTGCAATTCCCCTAGCCACACTAATGGCCTGGCTGGGGGAATTGCGCACTTTCTGGAGGCCCTAGAAAGCATGCTTTGCCAAGGGCTCATGAGGCCCGTGACCCTCCTGAGCACTCGGCAAAGGCTCCCACGGCCCGGCAAGCTTGTGGGGCAGGTCCTGGCTGAGCTTGCCAAGCCCTAGCAATGGTGTGGAGAAAATGGATAGGGAGGCATTTTTCTCCCTCTCTCGTAAGACTAGAAACCAATGGGGTCATCCCATGAAGGTGAATTGTGGGAGATTAAGGAGAGATGAAAGGAAATACTTCTTCCCACAGCACATAATTAAACTATGGAATACACTACCACAAGATGTAGTGATGGGATCCAATTTGGATGGCTTTAAAAGGGGATTGAGAAGGTCATCAGTGGCTGCTAGTCCTGATGGCTATATGTTACCCTCATTGTCAGAGTCAGTATACGAGTGGGAAAGTGCTACACGTGTGGGCTTTCCAACGGCAGCTGGTTGGCCACTATGTGAACAGAATGCTGGGCTAGATGAACCCTTGGTCTGATTCAGGAGGGCTTTTCTTATGTTCTTAAGAAGCAAGTCATGAACCCTTTGGGGAAATTGTCTCTCAACAGCATTTCTTATACTTGGGACTAGAGGGTAATGAAACAGAACTATGGGCTCATCTACACCAGGCAGGATATTCCACTATGAAACCAGTATGAAAGTGTTATATAAAAGGCAGGAGCCACACTACTGCTTAATAGTGGTATTGAAGTGCACTGACAACTGTTGGGGCCCATTGACATATACCACATACCGTTTTCGTACCACTTTCATAGAGTTATATCCTGCTTGGTGTAGATGAGTCATGGCCTCCAACAGTTGTCAGTGCACTTCATTTCCACTATAAAGCAGTAGTGTAGATCCTGCAGTGCACTTCAATACCGCAGTAGTGTGGCTCCTGCCTTTTATAAGCTGCTTTCCTACCGCTTTCATAGTGGAATATCCTGCTTGGTGTAGATGAGCCCAGTGGCACAGAAGTGGGAAGTTTGTTTTAGATGAGGGGAAGGATGTGAATACTCCCTTGCACTTGGTTAAATTAGGGACCAATGTCCTCCTATAGAGAGTCCATCTTTTCAAGATGATGCGTGTTTACAGCAGTGGACTACAAGAGGGATACTTGCTGAGTTTGCTTTTTTTCTACTTTGAAATTCTCATTCTGTTGTTAAGACTTGCAGCCCAATTGTGCCTTTGTGGTGTGGAGCAACAGCCAAACCGACATTCTGCCCAGCAAGGACAAAAAAATAAAAATAAAAATCTACAATTCAGACTTGTTCTAGCTTAATTGTCTGTTGCTCTTTCCTGGGAGCCTTGTGAACTCTAGTTCTGTGAGGTTTCAGGGCAGGCGAGGTTTTATTATTTTTTTTAACAGAATGATCAGCGCCTCATCAAATCACAATTCCCAGGATTCTTTTAGGGAAGCCGCCTTGAGTGTCTTAATAGAAATCTGGGGTATACATATTTTAATGAATAATAATAATAAAAAACCATTGTGATCCTATACATGTCCACTCAGAAGTCTCATTACTTTCAATGGAGCTTACTCTCAGGTAAATGTGTATAGGATTGCAGCATAAGCTGTCACAGAAAAATGATATAAAACAAATATATGTTTTCAGGCAGACATGACACATTTCAATCACAACCTCCACTTAACCGTTTACATGAAGTACTTGAAGAGCTTTTGCACTTGCTCAGCATGGATTTAGCAGTACTGACATCAACCCAGTTTCCATTGCCTGAGCTAGGGGTAAGATGTTCCCTTGCACTGGGAGCCAGTAACCATTTCTGTGCTGCCCTACCATGACATTGAAGAAAGCTTCATCAGAGGAGCATTTTATCACATGCTCATTACTGCCCACTCAGTTTTTCACACGTCCTTTAGATACCACCATCCACCTCCCCGTCTCCCACTTCTGGCCTTTGTTCTGTCTCAAAATAGACCCCGGTAAATCTGATATTTTTAAAAAATGAAATGTCCCACCATTTCCTCCTGTGTGCAGGAAAAGCTGGGCAAATAAACCACCCACTGAATGGGCCACATGGTCAATTTTTACTTCCTCTTTCTTCCCCTGTGTGAAGAAAGAGGAAGTATCATGGGACTGAAGCAGGGAAGAATGCAACGGTAAGGAAATGCGATTTCCCCCTGTCTGATGACACTCTATGATTAGGCTGAGAGATGCTAACCAGTTCTCATCTCAGCCAACAAGTACTAGTAACATACCGTATTTCTTCGATTCTAAGACGCACTTTTTCCCCTAAATAAACAGCTCTAAAAATGGAGTGCGTCTTAGAATCGATGGCGTCTTAGAATCGAAGCAATACGGTAAGAGGAAAAGAGGAAGCTCCTGCAGCAGCCTCGAGCCATGCGAGCAAGGAGGAGCTGTTTGGGTAAGCGCCTGGATTTTTGTTAGTCAAATTTATTCGTAAGTCCCATCGATTTCCATGGGACTTACTTGCGTGTCATCGTCCCCTGGTGCACAGACAAGTAAAGAGCGGGACTGGAGAGTTAAGCATTTTAGTTCCTTAATTGAGTCTTCTCCTCTCTCTCCCCACCCGAAAATATTGTTTACTCTTTGTTTCAACGCCCCCTCCCTTCTTCCCGCGCAAACGGCTGTTTCTTCTCTCACAGAGGGAAAAAAGAAAAGGACACAACCATCAGAAGAAAGCGCGGGGGGGGGGAGGAGGTTGGCTGGGCGGTGAGGGAAGTATTTCTTCGATTCTAAGATGCCTTTTTTCCCCAAATAAACATCTCTAAAAATGGGGTGCGTCTTAGAATCGATAGCGTCTTAGAATCGAAGAAATACGGTAGGAACTTACATGCAAAATCAAATGTATCCTTGAGTCTCTTCTGCTAGCACGTCCCTGCTAAAATGAAGCTAATCAGTGATCCAAAGCAACAGCACCCACAATCTGTGTAATAATGTACACATTGTGTCAGAATACTATTTGTGCATCTCTTCCTGGTACTGAATGTGGACACGGTGTCCTTTTGCAAGTGCAGAGCTGATTTAGAAAGGCAACCTGTATAAAGAATCCTGGTCAGGAACTACTCTTGCTAGACTGAAGCAAAAATACCACTATCACAACTAAATTACTCTCTAGTTTAAATTAGCTGCACAGATTGCACGAGGCATTTGTCTATGCCTTTAAGGCGCCTGCACTGCCTTTCAAAGATATGACATGCATACTGCTCAAACCGTTATCCATATGCCATTCAGCCAAATCCCCTTAGGATTTTAGATCACAAATTCTTATCTCGTGTTCCCCCCTTGGCCTTAATTATTTTTTCCTGTTATAATAACACATACATATTAATCCACAGTGTTCTCCTAATACTTACAATGGTGTAATCCAGATCCGCTATGATCAATGAGAGCTTTGCAGGACCTAGACCTCAACTTAAATAAAAGGTTAGGGTGAGGTGTACTTAGTATTCTACCAATGTAGTGTAACAGCATCATCACACGGGGGAAGGGGGGAATCGCGTTTCTTTACCGTCACTTCTCCGCACTTCCTAATTCTTCCCTGAGGGGAAAGAGGAAGTAAATAAAGACGATGTGGCCCATTCAGAGGCTGTTTATTGCACCGCTTTTCCTACACACAGCAGGAAATTGCGGCCCATTCCATTTTTTTTAAAAAAAAAGTCAGAACAAAAGAAGTCTATTTTGCTATGGAAAAAGGAGTGGAAGGAGCGAGAGGCCCGTGGGAGGCAGACGTCATTGTCCAAAGGACACGCGCACATCCATAAGAGGGAAGTAGCGAACGTGTGCTAAAACGCTCATGTGATGAACCTATAAGACATGATGTTACACTGTTAATGCCAAGGGTGCTAACCCAGCATTGTACAGCAAAGCAAATATATGAAGAATAAGAGAAAGCTCTCCTCAGTAATGAATGCATTAAATTATCAAACATCTGCAAAATCTTTAATTTCTACATGTTTGATTCTTTAAAGAAGCAAGTTCACTTTTTCTTTTTTAAAAAAAGAAAGAAAAAGAAAACACTTTAATCCGGAAGAAAATACAATTCCAAATCAACTGGCCAAACATCTTTGAAATCTAACATAAATGTGCCATTTTAATGCCGCCTAATCACACAAATCGATACCCAAGATTTTTGCACTTGCACATGACCTTCCTCAAATTATCCCTCTATTTTGGCTGAATCAGAATGAGCGCCGGCTATTTGATAAAAAACACTAAGTGTGTGAAATGAGAGGCCCTCGTCGCTTCTGCCAGGCTCCTCTTGACAGCGTGATGATAGAAGCATCACATCCCTGGGAGAGTAAATGCAAACTGACAAGAGATGAGCCTTTAGATGTTGAATATAATCTTGAATTGTGCTTGAAGTGTCTTATTATCTTGTCTTTTGATGTCTGAAGGGGTGGCTCATTGTTAGAAAAAGGAAAAAACCCTTGCGCATCTTTTGCCATCTTTAAAAATTGTTTGGCCTTTAACAACTGCTTTTCCAACTAATGTCCATTTCTCCTGACAATAAATATGGCAGGTCGTCAGCAAAGTGACAAACAATTTACTTTACATGCCAGGCTTTTATGGGTTTTGAGAGCTCATGTGGAAGCATATTTTAAAAAGCACTTGGAAATTAGCACCATTACAAATGTTAAGACGACTGAGATTTTGGTGTGTGTATATATTGCAGCTCATGGTTTTGTGGTCACTCATTACAAGCATTTCCTGCTGTTTCTGAGTTCATGCACATGTGTTTTAATGTCTTTTCTACGTGCCACCATATTACTTTTGAAGGTCTTTATTTTTTCCTTTGCTAAAAAAAATATTAAAAAATTGATGAAAAATAAAAGAAAAACAATGAATGTTCCTGTCCTAAAAAGAGACCACTTACTACAATGCATGCAGGATACATAAAATCCTATAACAAATCAAAATCTGCATTAATGTGGTGCAGTTTTATGTGTAAGCCTCAAACAATCACAAGTGTGTTTTCCCTTTCAATGTGCTTGATACCCCACTCTCCCCTTTAACTTAAAAGTTTAATGATGAATCAGATCAATACGATTTCTTAGCAACTAAGTCTAAGTCTGATTTCTTAGCAACATAGCAAGCTAGTTCTGTCACAGAACCAGTTTTGCCAAAGCAGACAACTTCTGCTCTCCAGGTCTCTGTGACTCTGAGGATCTATAAGAATTCTCAAATGAATCATAAACTGTTACAAGGTTCAGGTTATTGCATCATTATAAAAACATATTGATACACTACAGATGACAAGACGTTGCGGGGTCTCTGATAGTCTATTACAGCTACCACATGAATCGCATCAGAAAAAAATCAAGAGATAAACAAAATATAAAACAGCAGGAAGCTGTCTCTTAAAGAAACTACATAAGTTTTTGTTATCA
Source organism: Elgaria multicarinata webbii (assembly GCF_023053635.1). Classification (NCBI taxonomy): domain Eukaryota; kingdom Metazoa; phylum Chordata; class Lepidosauria; order Squamata; family Anguidae; genus Elgaria; species Elgaria multicarinata. Next base: position 66,402,165 of record NC_086171.1, read on the forward strand.
AGTATTACCTGCCCTGAACAGGAACATCTTTTTTTAAAAAGCAAAAAGCAAAAACAAAACCCTACATGATCAATCAGTGTCAGCAAGAAAGAAATATTACATACATATACACAAATCAATTGAGTAATATTATACTAAACTCTAATGGCATGTTTATATCAGCTCTTAAAATATTGAAAGCACAATGCCTGATCCAGTTACTGTTAGGAGTATTCAGGTCCCAAGGAAATACCTGTGGTTAAAGTACAGAGATAAGCATTCCTGTGTCTGTCTGCTAAGAAGTAAGTCTGATTAAGTTCAATAGGTGTTGCCCCCTCCCTCTCCAGGTAAGTGTATATGTTGGACTGCAGCCTCAATAATCTTTACTCTGAATTGGATTCTGTTGGATTACAAAAGTAGTACTCTGAAACAAGAATGTCATGCCACTAGGCTCAGAGAGGATCATGAGTTAATCAAATTCAAATATGAGTATTTACTAACTATATTCATCATCATCATCATTTTTATTTATTTATTTATTTATTACATTTCTATACTGCCCAATAGCCGGAGTTCTCTGGGCGGTTCACAAAATAATAATCATCATAATTGTACAAAGTATTTGCTCAACACAGGCAGCTCTAGAAAAAAAAAAACAATAGCCATTCAGGATGGCATGGAATGAGGTTTTACCATCCATATTACAGTCTTCCATACAGTATAAGGTGGAAACTGCAGATACCAAAGTGGCATCAGAGGTTCCTTGATTATTAAAGAAAGGGTGAAGTAGATGGCTCAAGAAAGTGAGTCAACCTACATTCCTTGGGGCAGTGAGTCAAATGAGGGCTGCTAACAAGCCTGGAAAAAATCCAGTTGAGAGGCAGAATTGAAATTAGGGTGAAAGAGGGTAAAATCGTACATGCACTACTGTACAATGTACCATGTATGTTAGTGGTATAAAAACAAAAACAATATATCAAGATCCTAAAATGGATGTCTATCCATGCTCTTCCCTTGGCTTCCAAAGTAGATATCTGATGGAATTATACGCTGACTCACTGCAGTGGTCTTATGCACTGATACCTGGTACAAGTTACTAAATGTTATGCTTGTATGAGCCTCTTGAAAAAAAATAAGGGAAGTGATCTCACTATAGCTGTATTTATTTCAATCTGGCTGCATGTATGAATGGAATGGTCGGTAGTTTCACCTTAGAAGAAAGCCATGTGTTGTTGCTGGAATAAGAGGGGGTATAGAAACAGTATGCATTTATAGCATGGCCTATGATATTTAATGTGCTAGCTATCACAACCATCGTATTTAGAATCTCAAAATAACAGACATAGTAGAAGAGCTGAAATGTCATCAGCTTTCCGCAATATCATTTATCCTGTTTCTTTTACCCTATTAAAAACACAGGTTTCAAAGGGGTAGAAAAAATCCAGACAAAAGATGCACCTCGACTGATCTCAGGTTAGCATTTGAAGATAAGAGAATGTTTTGAAAGCAATGAAGTCCTTGGTTCAAAACTTACCTCACCCATGAGTTCACTGGGTGAGCTTCTCCACAGCTCCACCCCCACCCCATCCCCAATTCTGTAATATAGGGATGATATGTCCCTTACTCTAAGAATTATTAGATAAGACACATGAACTTCTTTCCAAAATAACAATGTAAATATCATAAATTACTTATAGAGTGCCTCACAACATACTACATGGTGTAGAAAGGAGACAACTCCTGTCCACTAGACAATGAGCTTTATCACACCAGCGTTATACTGTGCAATCACTGCGAATTGCATGCAAAGGACTCCGAAGTTTTCCATCTTATAATCTGTTTTTATTGTGAAGTACTCTGAAGTTTTCCAGTTTATAATCTGTGAAGTACTCCCATGCATCCTGCTTTAATTGTGCTATAAAGCCAAAAGACCCGACCTATTTTGCTACTAGTTTTGGAGTGAATCATTTGTTGTTTTCCGAGCGGCCACTGGGGGCGCAGGAACAGGATTTGATACTCTTAAACAAATTAAACAAATTCCTACATCCGCGTAAGTTTTAAAGATAAAGACATCAAAATTGGCACAGTAATAGATATTAAGGAGAGCTTTAAGCATACTGTGGCCATAGCTAGACCTAAGGTTATTCCTGGATTGTCCAGGGGTCAAACCTGTTCATCTAGGTGACACATAGGGGATCCAGTGCTCAGGCAGGGGCGAACCCTGGATGATCCCAGGATAAACCTTAGGTCTAGCTGTGGCCCAAATTTGAATCAGATTGGATCATCCGTTGATTTTTTATGATTTTTTTACCTTTCCCCCCTTAAACCCTTTTCCTGGTATGCAAAGGATCTTAGGAGTAGGGATGTGCTCCGCTTCTAATCGGACCGGAGAAGCAGTAGCGGAGCGGGGGGCTTCGCCTGCCCTTAAGGCGGAGGCGAAGAGGATTGGGGGGCCGGCGGAGCGTGGCGAAGAGGATCGAGGTGAAGGCGGATCCTTCGCCTCGATCCGGAGCTCCGCCGGAAAGGTAAGTGGGGTTTACCGGGCCCTGCCGCTGTCACTGTCGCCCATGTGGCGACAGCAGCAGGGCCCGGTAACGCCCCCCGCCCTCCTCTCCCTTACCTGCCTCCGTCCGCGGTCCGTCAGCGTCTCCAATTGAGCCCTTGGTTCCAGCAGGAAGTCTGGGCCGCATTTGCGGCCCAGACTTCCTGGTGGAACCACAGGCTCAATTGAAGACAGTGACGGACCGCGGACGGAGGCAGGTAAGGCCCCCCTCCCCCTTGGTCCCTTACCGGGCTCTGCTGCCGTCGCCGCATGGGCGGCGATGGCGGCAGGGCCCGGTAACCCCCCCTATGTGGGGGGGACCGGAGCTCCGATCCAGATCCGGAGCTCGGAGCGGAGTGGGCACAGGCGGAGTGGAGGCGGGGCGGAGCGGGCCGATCCGAAAATGGCGGATCTTAAAGTGAAGCGGAGTGGGGGGTCCGTGCACACCCCTACTTAGGAGTGCTGCTGCCCAGGGTGTGATTTAGCTAGCAACAACAATGGTAACAGCTTAGCGCTGTAGGGGATAATTCAAGGGAAACAGGTACATGGGATAAAGCTAAATATCACCTTCTTTCATAATGTATTACCCCTGTAGATAGTAAAAAGAGATTTATCTCAACAGAATCAGTATATACACACACACACACTAATGTTAAGAACAATACTAAACTATTAAGTACACTTTTACGAGGTGTTCAAAATGTAATACTTATTCCAAGGTAAGTATGGGACCACCACCTTCTAGTATTGTTGCAGAACCAGACTATAACTGCTCATCCCTCGTTTTCATGAGGGCCTCTCACTGGACGTACTTGGAGCTCCAAATTCCAAACAGAGTAGAAAGAGCGAAAACCCTTCACTTCCCCATTTAGAGTGCAATCCTATACATGTTTAGACAGAAAAAAAAAGTCCTACAATATCCAGTATACCCCAGTCAGCATGGCTGGCTGGAAGAATGTTTGGAGTTGAAGCACTTTTTTCCTGCCTAAACAGGCATAGCATTGTGCCCTTAGGCCCTAACAAAAACGGTGTGTGTCTCTTAGGGAGGTGGGGTTACTTCTGTCAACATTTCTCACCATCTTTGTTCTATGCTTCAAACAACTCTACTGCTGTTCCCTCTTGGAAGAATGAAGAAGAACCACTATTGAGAGGCAGGGAATTATAGAAACGTAACACTACATTATGTTAATGACATGCCTGAGAACACATTTGCCATGAACAAATTAAATTATAGGAGAGAATTATAAGCTCAGAACTACTTGGAACAAAAATAGGTGGGAGGTTATCTATGAATATTATGAGGGATACATAGAAAGCTCAAGGAAATGTTGAGTGTAGATTACATACAAGCACAATGTATAATATACAATTGTACATTATTGAATATTTTATATTATACTGATAAAATCAGGTCTGACACTTAAGGTAGGTAGAAGGGTAGGCATTTTCACCCCTCCTTATTCCTCAAGAACACATACATTTTTCTTTTCTTTTTCCTAAAGCTTTTAAAACTTGATGTTGCGCAGACTTTATACTGTTATTTTTACCCTACCCTGTGCCTGCTTACCCTACCCTGTGCCTGTTTGCATTCTCTTCCCCTCCTTATTGTTTTACTATGATTTTATTAGATTGTAAGCCTATGCGGCAGAGTCTTGCTATTTACTGTTTTACTCTGTACAGCACCATGTACATTGATGGTGCTATATAAATAATAATAATAATAATAATAATAATAATAATAATAATAATAACAACATTTCTGGCCAACATGCTATTACTATGCACTAGTCAATCTCAACTGGCCAATGGCCAGCAATAGTCTGGCCATTGGGGAAGGTGACATTTGAACCAGGCTACTGAAGGCCAAACTAGATGTGATGCAAGAGGTCTGTAAATACTTTATATTTAAAACAGCTGATTCAGATTGAAATTCCCCTTAAATGGCTGTGTGCTACATAGCAGGAGGGGAAGTTTCAATCTGGAAAATGTGTGAGAAAAGTGAAACTCTCTTTCTCTTAGCACCAGTATTCCAATCCACATTAAGCTCCCCACAGCAGCTTTTGGATTTGAAGAAGAGAATATGGCAGATCCTATTCATAGATTGCCTGCATCACATCTAGTGTGGTTTTAAGTGACTATTGTTACAGACACGCTCAAATCTAAAACTGAATAAACAAAATTGGCCAAGACACTATGTATGTCAACAATGCACATCTGATTGCATAAAAAAAGTGTGATGACCGTTTAATCAGTCTTGGTACCATATTATGAAATGTCAAAATAAACATTAAAAAACCCATCATACATGCTTTTAAAATATCCATTTCCTGCACATTTATCTTAGTACCGATATCTTAGGAGATGCCTTTAAATTTAACAAAGGATCTTCCCTTTCCACCTTACTGAAATCCATCCTTTCCCCACTTCTTTCTGTTTTCCATGTAGAAAAAGCTGCCCAATGGTCCTAAAGCAAGTTTAAGATTGCAGTTTCACACGGAGAATAAGTGCCATTGAAATCAATAAGACTACCTTCCAAAACCGATTTCAGACATTTGAGATTGTGGGTGGGGGGAAATTAAGAGGCATGAGTAATTTGTCGTTCCTGTGTTCACACTTCTTTATAGTGGAAGAGCAGATGCACCTTGGGTAAATGCATCCAAACGTTCTGGCAACCAGCAGCAAGCAATAATTAGAGGATGGTTCTAATTAAGTTAGATCCAAAAATAATATTTTTAGGCATTAATAAATTAATTATTTTAAAATGGTGATATCAAGAAATCTGAAGGATACAGACAGCACAATTCTATGCATGTTTACTCGGAAGTATATGTTCAATGAGACATACCTCCAGGTAAGATTGTGCATAGAAATGCACCCTAAAAACCTTAGAATAATGAAACAATGGATAAGTAAAGTTTGGCAAACCATGCAATTACTTAAATTAACTGAAATTGTCAGATTACGTGATGGAAGGCATTAGAAGTTATAGTTTAAAGAAGAATGATGTCCTTTCATTGATTTTGGGCAAGTTAGGCAAAATATTAATAGTTAATGCTTTACTTTATTGTATTTTTTATTGAAAACTGATTAATGGAAATTAAGATAATATAATATATTATTAATTGTGTGGCAGAAATGTATAACAAGGAGCCATAACTTTGGATAATGATTAAATTATTTTATTTGTATGGTGATCATGTATGATGGTAATTGTAAAGCAGAAAACTGTGGACTTCCAGATCTTGTTGGACTCCAATTCCCAGCCAGCGCAGCCAATGATGATGGATGATGGGCCCTGGGGTCTAACATCTGGTTTCTGCTGGTTGTCCACTGCTGTTGCAGAATATTATAGATCATATTTATCATTGTTGACGTATATATGTGTATATTTATTTTAAAAATCAAAAAGAAAGACAATAGCATATATTACTTGTACTTCCTTTGACTCTCCCAACCCACGCAAATCTGAAAGTCAAAAGCCATGTCAAGTATTTTTCCCTGGCTTAGCAACAGTGACAAAAAATGGTATTATTATTATTATTTATTTATTTATTTATTTATATAGCACCATTAATGTACATGGTGCTGTACAGAGTAAAACAATAAATAGCAAGACCCTGCCGCATAGGCTTACATTCTAATAAAATCATAATAAAGCAATAAGGAGGGTAAGAGAATGCACCAAACAGGCAGTATAAAAGTTAGAACAATTCAAGTTTTAAAAGCTTTAGGAAAAAGAAAAGTTTTTAGCTGAGCTTTAAAAGCTGCGATTGAACTTGTAGTTCTCAAATGTTCTGGAAGAGCGTTCCAGGCGTAAGGGGCAGCCGAAGAAAATGGACGAAGCCGAGCAAGGGAAGTGGAGACCCTTGGGCAGGTGAGAAACATGGCATCAGAGGAGCGAAGAGCACGAGCAGGGCAATAGTGTGAGATGAGAGAGGAGAGATAGGAAGGAGCTAGACAGTGAAAAGCAAAAGTAAACCTGCTTCTTCTGTTCAGGGTTTGACATGTGCATGTGAAGGGCTGCTATATACATAGGCAAAACCGCCATAGGGAACAGTTTAGGGATGGGTGAGAATTTCATTAGAGTTTGGTTTTGATAAACTGGATTTTCAAAGTTTTCCATATCTGGGACAAAAAGAACTTGAGATTTTAAAAATTCCAAGCTGAAACTGGACATCTTTGGCCATCTAAGCCCAAGGCTTTGAGTGCTTTATTTTTAAAAGACTGAATTTGAATCCCTCTCTATTCAACCAGGTCACTACTGAATTAAAGTTACTATCTCTTTTTTCTGGCAGGGTCCTCATCTTTAACAGCTAGCGGGAAGGTACATCATGGTCCTCTCCGTACTGGGGGTAGTTCTACCTAATGAATTTGGCTGGTGCAGATGGGTGAGAATTTTGTTTCAGCTTATTTTTTATTATAAGAATTTACCAACCCCTTGTTCAGGAAAGAAAGAACTTGAGATTTTAAAAAGTCAAATGCGGGGAAAAGTGAAACTGAGCGTTTCGCCCATCACTCTGTCAGCTCCTGCAATCTGTACTACCAGTTTCAGAAGTGGCATTCACCAAAGAGGTGGTGGGCACTGTCCATCAGTCTGGTATGGTAGATTCCCATGTGCCTAGAGCTGCCCAGAAGTTCAGAGGTGATTGTGTGTAGGATCATTGTATAAAACACTGCTTTGAATAAGTCAAATGAACTTAAATACATAAAATTTTACTGTTTTGTCATTCCCTATTACACTAATCCACCAGAACCTACATAGCTTTAGCAAATTAATGTGTGCATGGACTTTCAGCCCCACTAATTAATCGGCTACAGGTTTTGCTGCTTAATTTACTAATTAAAATGATTAACAGAACAACCTTGGGCATACAGCAGGGAATAGGCAAAGTGGTGCTTGTGGGCATCAGTGTGGCCCGAGACACCTTTCTTGGCACCTGCCAAGGTGTTCTATACTTCCCAAGTTAAAAATAATTAACACATTTTCTTACTGGTAGCTGGGATTGCTATGAAATAGCAATCTGAAAACTGTGAGCTCAAGGGAGCTGCTGTGGGTTCAAGGGACCCCACCTCTGCCTTGTACTCCATCTTTTGGGCAGGTTACTTGTCCTTTGTTATGCCTGCCATGGCAACCATTTTGTGGTAGTGCCCAGGACAGTTTCTCAAATTGCTAAACATGCCCACAACCCTAAAAGATTGCCTACTCCTCATACATAGGATTGCAGCCTAAAGCTTGCAAGTTTAACAGCTGAAGGGTGGGGGCAGATGAAATTTTATCCTTCAGAGAGGAAAGGGCATCTGGTACAATCTCATTTTACCAATTTGAAAAGAAAAAATTGACACTGTACTAACATGTAATAGGCTAATGTTAAAGAGACAGATAACATTTTAAGGGGCTGCATTTTGATTAAACACTCAAAATACTTAGAAAGCAAATACAATTTCAGCTTCTTTAAGGATAGGCTCTTGAGTCAGATGGAATATGGTATTATTATTCTCCTGATGACCTTTGCTTTGAGACTAAATGGGCTTTGTCCCATTTCTGATAGCATCAAAACTGTATCACAACATTTTGAAGGAGATGTCACAATATAAATATGCCTTTGTTTTGTTGTGTTTTACAACCTGATTGTTACAGAATGATAAAGAATTAGACAGGAGTATACAAACACCCAGAGCTTCTTTTGAACAGGTTTTTAAAAGGAAAACTTACTGATGAAACTCATTAATTAACAGTGCCTAAAACATGTTATGAACCAGAAACTTGTGACAATGGCAGGGCAGAGGTCATGATAATCATAACAAATCAAAAGAGAAAAGCAAAAACATAAATACAAGTAAATGAACGTGTTAACGTGTTAGTTATTTGAAGTTTGCTGCTGCTGCTACCCTCTTTCTCTCTCTCAGCGTGTGCGTGTGCGCACGTATGTGAAGGGGGCTTTAATCTTCCACCCACATAGACTCATTGAGAGTGGATATTTACATACTACACTGGTGATGCCCCAGGTAATTTCTAAATGGGATAATTTGGCCACCCTTCAGGAATATATTACTTAAAAATACGTCCCATGGATTTCAGTGGAATTATCTGCCTAATAATAGAGTACAAATCAACCATTTTAAGTTCAATTGCTTTGACTTAGGTTTAGTGAAATCTTCTTAAGGCTTCTTTAAGACAGAGAGCTCCATCACACCAGCGATTTATCACACACTCGCCATTCCTGGTGTGTGGTTTTGCAGCGCGGTACTCACATCACATTGTCCCTGTCCTGCACTCATGTCGCCCCTTCCCCCCACCCACCCGACACACACCTTGTTGCATTTTATTTTGGTGCGGGGAAAATCTGGATTATTTCCCCCTCTTGCTTTTTCCTTTGTTGGGGGCGTGTGCTAATGGAGTCTTGCTGACAAAAGGGGAGAGCGGGCCGGTTCTCCTCATCCTGCCCGTCGTCATAGGGACTTGTTAGTCAGTTGAATGGACTTTTTAGTGTTCCAACACCCCATCTTCATTGCCCACAGAAATGGAGCCCAGATGAAACCTTAAAAATAATCACTAGATAACAAAGCCTGACAAGGGAAGGAAAGAAGCCATGCCCATTAGAGTACCAGAACCAATTAACTGGAGGAGGAAGGAGAAGGGGCGGGGTGGAGTGGAAGAGCAAACAAGCGAAAACCCACTTGAAAGGGACCGTGTGCGATGGAGAGGAGGAAAAAGGTGTGATGGAGCCCTGAGATAAAAGGAAGAGTTTGGGAAGGGTCCATCGTTCATTGGTAGAATATATGATTATATGAACACTTACAATATATGGACTGATTTATCACCCCCAATATCCTACGAAAGCAATGTTAAATCACAAATACAAAAGGAGAAATTTTTGTATAGAAAAAAGATTTAAACCCTAAAGTTACAACAGCACCAGAAAGGAACAAAAGTTAAGATTTAAATCACAGTAACACAGTTATATAGATAGGATATTAGAGAAAGAAGTGATTAGGAAGGTATTGAAAGTGATGCCAAGCAAATCTAAGATTTGTAGTGTAGTGGCTAAAGTGTTGGACTGGGAGTCGGGAGATCTGGGTTCTAGTCCCCACTCAGCCATGGAAATCCACTGGATAACTTTGGGCCAGTCACAGGCTCTCAGCCCAACTCACCTCACAGGGTTGTTGTTGTGAGGATAAAATGGAGAGGAGGAGGATTATGTACGCCACCTTGGGTTCCTTGGAGGAAAAAAGGCAATAAATAATAAATAAATAAAAATAAGATTTGGGCAAATCTGAGTTTTCCTCTGCCTAATCTCTACATTCCCCTGGAGAGTTTGAGTAAATAGCTATGCTCTCTCCCTTTGCTTTTAATGTGTGAATGTCTGATATATTATTAATCTCAAACATAAACTGGCAAGGTTCTCAATCAAAGAACATACCATTTTCTTCACAAATTATCTGTTTACTATTTGCTAAGAAATATGTTCCTTTAGAAACAGCATGCATAGACCATTACATACTTTATAGGAACAAGTATCTTGAGGATATATATTTTTTCTGAGTGAAAAAGTAGGACTTAAAAAGATGGTGCTTAACTATTCAGTTGAAATTGCTAAAACTTAAAAATGCTTAATTTTGACTGGAATACTCCTCAACCTATGAAGGGGATCCATGCCCCTGACAGATTAAAAATATTTGTAGGTTATGTTAAAGAATTGTTAAAGGAAATATGGCCAAGATTTAACTTTCCCATGTGTTTGATTGAGCCACCTAAAGATTACTTTATTTTGAAAATATATCTTGAAAGTATCGAGGGTTTATATCCTACATTACACTAGCAGAAAAAGTACAAGTGTTGGCATTATTCCACTAACAGTTACACAACCACTAACAGAACAACTAGCACAAATAGTGCAAGCAAAATAGAGCCTAATAATCTCATGCAACGCCCTGAGGAATGCCGTCTGGAACAGCTTGGGTAACACCATGTAGAATGGCTTGCACAAGTCAAATAAAAGCATTGGGCACTTGCACATGGATGAAAATGGGGTTTCTGCACATGGCAGAAGTTTTGTGTTAGTAGAATGACACCCTTGGATACAAAAAAAAAAAAAAAAGATTACATTGACCTTGACTGAAATTCCAAAATTGATTCTCCGTAGAAATTTAAAACATGTAATAAAATCTGAGGGTACTAATTTTTCATTTGCTGACAGCAGCTAACTTGCTTATAGTGGATTTAACCACACTAGAATTTAACTTTCTTTGATCCCAGACCAGTACGTACATGTGCAGCAGTGAACTGCTCATCTTTACATCCACATATGCCTCTTCTTAGCTCAATCTGCCAATCAGGTTTGGTGTGGTCATCTCTGACAGCAACAGTCATAGAATCATAGAACAGGAGAGTTGGAAGGGGCCTATAAGGTCATATATGTGGTAGCAAGAAGATACTGTCCTCATTATCCAGAGAGGCAGCTGGCACTGCCAAAGCTAACAGCACTGACTGGTTGATCTGTGCTACCTGTGCAGTTCCAGATCCAGCGACAGAAATGGCATGTACAGTTCTGATTACTGGAAGTGGCAATCTAACTCCAGTAACCATGCAAACAACACTCATTTGCCTTCATGATTCTTCATTCAGCTCAGGATGCATACATGACATCCACCTCATTTGTGTGCATTATTGTCTCTGAATCAGAACAAATGAAAAAATGAACTAATTTAGGAGCTGGAGGCATGCTGGGAATTATAGGACATTTTTCGGTCTAAACATGCATAGGATTGTGCCTTAAATATATTTAGGTACAAGTTTTCCTGCAAATTGAATTTTCCACTTGTTTTCATAAGCAATTTTGTTTAGCACGATTGGCCAAATTGATGTTCTTGAATATGTCTGCAAGTTTAATACTCAAGGCTGAGTAATCATGTTATGATTTGGGTAGTTGTTTTCTACATAATATTTACTCATTATTTGTTTATTTGTTATATTTGTATCCTCTCCTTCCTCTAAGGAACTCAGAGCATCAATTTAAACACTGATGTAGCTTGGCATAACACACACACACACAGAGAGAGAGAGAGAAAGAGAGAGAGAGAGAGAGAGAGATTAGTGTCTGATTTATATCTATAAAAGAAATATTATGCCTGTAATTTTCCACTCAGATATGCTTACTGAGGTTATGTGGAAACCATCGAGAGAAGTAAGCGCATGTAACACAGTGCAAGATTGCAGTCTAAACTTTCACAAACCACTGAAACTGATGAGAGCAAAAATAGATAATACGGTGTTTTCTCATAATATTTTAATGTAATATTTTAGCTACTATGCAAAGAAGCTGTATTCACAAGCTTGGGAGAACCATGTATACTGTAAACACTTTTAAAGTTTCTCTTGCTGTCAAAGACGCAAGCACTTCTTTAAAGTAAAAAGTCGCTTGCTTCTTCGACAGTCAGGGAACACTGCAGTTACCTTCTCTCTCTCTCTCTCTCTCTCTCTCTCTCTCTCTCTCTCTCTCTCTCTCTCTCTCTCTCTCTCTCCATTTCTACACCTGCCTTTTTTCCTGGGATTGTCCCAGGATCAACCCTGTGCATCCAAATGACACACAGGGTATCCCGGGGGGCAGGCAAGGATGATCGTTCCATTTTCCTGGGATAATCCTTAGCCTTAGGGCCTGTGTGTGTGTGTGTGTGTGATTTTTAACCACGTGCACCTATATATTGTTTGTTCTACAGACTTTGTTACTAGGGATGTGCTTCGCTCCGATTAGAAGCGGAGAATCAGAAGCGAATTGGCCTGCTCCGCCTTGCCCAGAGGCGGAGTAGAAGCGGACCGGGGACCCGTAGAAGCACGGCGAAGAGAAGCGCCCATACGTGGAGCGCTTCTCTTTTCGCGGACCGATCCGATCGCCATTTTGAAAAATTTCGCCCATAGAATTGCATTGCGGAAAAGAATGAGATAACTGTGTTGTTTTTTAAGCTATCTTTCTGAAACTTCTTGTGCGTAGAGAGTCGTGGCTGGGGGTCATTTTGAGCCTACTCTCAGCTCTCTGCATGCTGAGGTTCGCTTGCTAGAATTTTTGAAAAAATCGGGTAAAACAGCGGGAAAATACCTTTTTCGAAGGGCTGAGGGGCAGAGTCAACTCCCGGTCATGATCACATGATCCCAAAGTTGGAGGAGGGGATAGGCAAAATGGGTAACTTGGGATTCTGGGAACTTCTCTTTCTTAGTCTGAACGGACTTTTCCCAGTGTTTTTTAAAACAGTAGCCCCACCAAATGCACAAACACAACCTGAAATCATATACTAAGCCAATAATAAGAAATAGAAAAAGCACAGCACTGCTACCCACCCTAACTTTGGGGAACAACTGAATAGATGTGGTGCAAGGGGATGAGCTCCCCTAGGGCACGGACGTGCCCTGTGCACTCTCCTGTCCTTGGAGGGCCATCAGAGCCCTCCAAAGGTAAATCAGAGAATGCCTATCATGAGTTGAAGTGATCGTTTGCTTCTTAAAGACTGGTACCTAGACAGGACCAGTCAAATTGGCAGATGATTCCCCCTCCTCTTGGGCACGTCCACTCCCCTCTTACTGGTAAAAGACAGATATAGCCTTTTTAAAAAAATTCTTCTTGTTGTTTATTCAGCAACATTGCTGCTTTTAATTCCACCCCTCCTTTGTTTATTTATTTATTCCATTTTATATGCATTACTGGCTTTGAAACTATCCTTGGCTCACTTCCTTGTGCCCCCAGAAATGTCTGCTGCCTGCCTGCCTTCCCTCCCTCCTCTCCTGCCCACCTCGCAGGGATGGTTTTTCTGTGTCTTTCTTTGACTCAGGGGAGAAGTCCTTCCTGTGCTCAAGTTCCAAATCAATTTTTCAAGTGTGGAAGAAGATTCATATTTAAGTTTATCTCTACTCCCCAATTCATGGCATGTTGGGATTTCCTTTGAAATGGGCCCATTGAGCTGTCTGCAGATACTGGGGTGTCCGACTTTCATAAATTCCCCAAAAATCCGGGGATGATGGGATTGGCTTGAAACTTGGCGTCCATGTGGACACATGGATAAGCTGTCATGGGACCGAAGGTGAGGTTTCTGACATGCAAATTGACGCAGTTGTAAAATGGGACTTGATTTGGGGTGAGTTAAAAGGTTAGAGCCCCGCCAAAAATCAGGGGATGATGGGATTGCCTTGAGTCTTGGCGTGCATGTGTATCCCTGGATAAGCTATCATGGTGCCGAGTTTGAGGTTTCTAACATGCAAATTGACGGAGCTATCGAAAGGGGTGCCCGATTTTCAAAAATTCCCCAAAAATCAGGGGATGATGGGATTGGCTTGAAACTTGGAGTGCATGTGTATACCTCCATGAGGTATCATGGTGCCAAACTTGAGGTTTCTAACTTTAACAGAAAAAAGTTGTATACTTTTTTAGCTTTCAATGCAAGCCTATGGGGGGGGAACCGAGCTCCGATCCGGATCTGGAGCTCCGCAGCAGAGCGGACATAGGCGGAGCGGGGGCGGAGTGAAGCGGCCCGATCCGCAAATCACGGATCTGGAAGAGAAGCAGAGCGGGGGGTCCGTGCACACCCCTATTTGTTACTGATGTTGTTTGGCAGATAATCAACAATAGAGCCATGCTGGATCAGACCAAAGGCCTATTTAGTCCAGGGGCATGTCTAGATGGGGCGATATCCCGGGGATTGTCCTAGGATCGTCCCTGTGCATCCACAAGATGCACAGGGGATCCTGGAAGGAAGGAGGGATGATCCCTTCCTTTCCCGGTGATATTGTCCTAGACTTCTATCCCAACTTTTCCTGTGGTCTCAGGATGAACCCGAGACTGCGGGAGGTGTGGGCAACCCTCCCAGTTTCGTCCTGGCTCCTCGCGAGTAACCATGAGGAGCCAGGAACTGGGCCCATCAGGGGTGGGGTGGGGGGAACGGGATTTTTTTTAAAAAAAAACAACACCACGCACCTTTTCGCTGGAGCTCTTGAGCGCTCATTTTCGATTAAAAAACCCAAAAAAACCAAAATGGCGGACGTGACATCCTCTTCCTCTCAGGAGTCATGCACTGCATGTAGACTGAGGGGGAGGATCTTGTGATCAGCATTTCACAGGATCCTCGCCCTTACAGGCCCTGGTTTTGACATGCCCCAGCAGTCTGTTCTTACAGTGACCATGTTTCCTAGCAGTTCATATTCAGACATACTACCTCTGAGCTTCATCACACAGGGGGAAATTGTGTTTCCTTACTGTTGCTTCTCTGCCCACATGTTTGTCCCTCATTACTTCCTCTTTTGCAAGAGGAAGTAAACAACATGCACATGGCCCATTCAGTGAATGAGATAGCAGGAGATAGCAGCAACTTCTGTCTTTAAAAATAAGTTGGACTTACTGGGGTGTTTTTTGTGATGCAAAGAAGGCTAGAAGGGGTAGCAGGTGCACAGGAAGTAGACACCACCATGAGAGAGACTTGCGAAAATCTGTGAGTGCCCAGTAACGAGCATGCAATAAAACACTCGTCTGATGGAGCTCTCTGACAGTGGTGGTAATATAGAGCCACAGTAGTACTTGTCATGAATATCATTAGTTAATCATAGTGCTGTTAATCATTGTTAGTAATTTATTACAGTATTTATATAGCCACCCCATAATAGAGGTTTTCTGGTTTTGAAAAGTTTGGCTTCATGTATTCGAAAGGTCACTGGTCCAGTACTTTATTATGCAAAAACAAAAGCATAAATGAGCAAACACTGCATATACCAGATAAATACATGTCTAAGTAATTGGACTTTAAATCTTAACATGCGTTTTGCCAGAACTTATATGGTTATACGTAGGAATACAGCATTCCACTCAAGAGAACAAACTCTTTTATACCATCTTGAATATGGATGACTCCAAGGCATAGCAAGGGGTAGAAGGACAGCAAAGGGTAGCTATCCACCAACATATTTGCTCCCTCATCTTTCAGTCACAGTATATTAAGGTACCATATAGCATGTATTAAATACTTTCTCTCCCTTAGTAGTGGCTTTGCCACTCCTTTGCTCCCTCAAATGAATTTTTCAGGAGTTGATCACGCCTTTGAAATATCAATGCTTCCTAGTAGAACTTTTGGAAGATCTACTTATTACGACACACACCTGAATCGTCTTGAACTCCCCTGACAGAAAAGCGACATCTTATAAGTGGGTTTTGAAACATACACAAACATAAATCCAGGTTATGGTCAGCACTAGGGCCACTCCTGGTATAGAACACATATTAAGCAGGTTTACTTTCATAAACTAGACACACTGTAACACAACTATAATGTGAGCCGTCTTTCTTTCTTTCTTTCTTTCTTTCTCACATCAACCTGACAATGACCTTAAAGGCAGATGCCTCTTTGGTCTTCTATCCCAATATCTGGAAATGATACTCATGCAATAAATCCTAACCACGTGTTTGACCCATTCCATAACTATTATAAATCAAAGATATGCCCACTAGGAAACATGCATATTCATATACATAAAATAGCCACACACAAAAAGTAACATGCCCAAATTGATGTAGCAAATGGCCAAATCTATCCTGTATATTCTTGTTACTATAGGAATCTATAAAAACACATTTTGGTTTTTGTTTGGGACTCACAAGTGATCTAGAAGTCCATGTAAACAGCTGCCAGTATTTAGTGATGTTCTAGCCCCTCATTTATCTTCAGGCGTTAGGCTGTAAGTCAACACGGTGGTCTTCATCTAGCCAGTTAATTCCACCCAATCAATAGGAACCAAGCGTACAACAATTACTGTGCATAATTCCTATGCACAGTTAACTAAGAGTAAGGGCTAAACTTAGATGATCAAATCACCTATGGAATCCCTCCACCACTTATGTGGGAAGGGGCTGAAATGGATCAGAGGAGGTAGTGTTTAACCTTTTTTTTCCTACTGTGACATTTTCCCTGTCTAAATTGCTATTTGTTGTGTTGGAGAAAACACAGAGGTATTCATATGGTGCCAGTAATTTTTTCCCATTGAGGCAAATAGCTACACCAGGGAAGTAAATGGTTTCGTTTGAGTAAATGGTACAGAGGGAAGGATTAAACACACCTCCCCACCACCCCAGGGCTATTCTCCCAGTCTGATTTCTGGAGCTTTTCAGCTGCTTTGAATTAAAGCAAACTTTGTGAAAGATCTGATCATGGATCATCTCAGCATCTGATATAGTCAGACACATTGATCAGTGGGAATTACCTTTGAATTGTAGGATATAAAAGTCTTCAAGTTTGAATAGATTATGCCCTGTTTCCTTTTATTATGGTGGAATAAAACACTAGATTTAAGTATTTTCTAGTATGTCTGAAAAAGCATGCAGTCTGCATCATAGGTAAAGTTAATACTAGTTTTGATATGATTACCCAATATGGCCAAGTGAAATCTTCTGCCACCAAACACTGTCCTGTCCTACTTGCACCCACCTATAAGAGTCTCGTAACAAAAGGCTGTGTCTCCATGTACGGTGACCATATGAAAAGGAGGACAGGACTCCTGTACCTTTAACAGTTGCATAGAAAAGGGAATTTCAGCAGGTGTCACTTGTATGCATGCAGCACCTGGTGAAATTCCCTCTTCATCACAACACGAGCCCTGACCTCTTTTCTTTCTGGTCACTCTAGTATAGCTCCTGCAGCTTTAACTGTTGTGATGAAGAGTTTCACCAGGTTCTGCATGCATACAAATAACATCTGCTGAAATCCCCTTTTCTATGCAACTGCTAAAAGATACAGGAGCCCTGTCCTCCTTTTCATATGGTCACCTTACTCCATTGCAATAAAAGAATACTTATTTCTAGCAACAACAACAATTAAAAAATCCAAACCAAATACTGCTGTTATGATCATAAAATAGTCTTATATTTTGCAAAATGAATGTGTTGGCTTGAGTGTGAACATCACAAATTGCATTCACTTCGGGTTACATGTATTGGAGAACAGGATTGGATTATACATGACTATTTGGCCTAGTTTGCATGTCAAAACAACCCACCTTTTTTTTTTTTAAGGGCTTTTGTGAATGAGCCCAAATAAGCCCGATCACTCCCGCCAAAGTGGGAACAGCTAAATAACCTAGAACCCTTCCATTTATGGTTTGGTTAGTTTATCTCTCCCCCTCCCCCATTTGGTTATTTAGATGGCTTGTTAGGTTTGTTCATGATAACAGATATTTTTTTAAAAAAATGTGGGTTGTTAAAAAAAAGTGGGTTGTTGTGACATGCAAACTACAACATTATTTGTTGTATTACTATCACTTTTTTCTCGCTCATGGCAGTTTTTCTAGATGGACATGACGGGCTTTGCCAAGTCATGTTGTCCTTTACTGATTCAGGAATTTCTTGAACATGTTTTAAGTATGACTGCTTTCTGGATGTTGGTGTGGATGTATTTTGATAGGCCCAGTTTCTGAAGGTTTTCTGTAAAAAGATATGATGTGATGCCAGTGACTGATGTGAGTAATGGAATAATCGCAACCTTTTCCTCTTGCCATAGTTCTTTAATTTCCATGGGCAGTGGTGTATTATTACTATTAATAATAATTTTATTTTAATTGTTACCATTCTGTCATTCATAAGGTCTGTCAAAATCTTAAGTCATTGACTCTACTAATTTCATTGTCACTTGGAATGGACTTCAAATGGAAGACCTTTGCTTTACAAATGAACTTTATTTACTATGCTTTCAAATCCCATGTTTCAATACTAACAGCCTTATCCTATGCTAAACTTCCAAAGCTGGCATAAGGACACTTCCCACATTCTTGCTCTGAGTTGGTAACAGCCTCTATGTGACACAGCAACTCAGCACAAGACATTCTAGAAGCAGAGCGGAAAAGGGAAGAAAGTTCTGACAATAGCATTGTATGTCATCAGAGATACCTTTCCCCCACTAAACGTTACTTTGTCATAAGATTGTAGTAGGGAATTGGGCCAGGGCTATCATACTATTTGATGCCCTTTTACATAAACAGTCTGGTGATCAAATACCTAGACCAAAAATGCAATTCCAAAATGTATAAATGTGATATATCCAAATTATTATCCAAATGTTACTAGGTTAAATACATTCTGTAGATCCAATTATAGAGTACACATTCTGTTTACGGTTATCCTTCTAAGGGACCATGTTTTGCGTCAGTGCCATGAACTGGAAGTACAATGCTACCATGATGAACACATACTTATTAACTCTCTGAAGAGCAGCAAACCTAGAAATTCAATCATTCAGCAAATCTTCTATTTGGCTCATAATAGGAGACAACTTTTTCTCCAGTATTAACAGTAGTACTTCATGGTATGTGGAATTCAGTGACCTTATGGCTCTCAATGAACTCTGGATTTATATCACATTAATGTAATGTAATTCTTCTAACTATGCAAGTTAAACAAAATGTTGCTTTTGATGTAATACTTTAGAGAACACAATCGTCATTTATCGGGACTTTCATATTCACTTTAAATGTTACTTATGGTCATTCTGGTGATATTTTCCCAGATTTGAACACATAAAGCTTTGTTCATAGGAAAAGTAACCAATGTTTAGAAGTTGGTAAGCACATGAATTAAGATTGCATTATGTAAGAGAGAGAGGAACTTTTAAAATGCAATAGGGTATGTATCTGCATGCACACATATATACCCACACACTACAGACCAAGAAATATAAATGGCTTTAAACCAGTTTATATTAGCTAAGGATCTATATCAAAGTTCTTAACAGTTGTTTGAAAGCTGAATAAACTAGAATGGTTTTCTTGAAGCTCAAAAAGCTGTTGTCTTCGATTTCTGTGCCACAAGTAGCAGAGTATACGTTTTGGAGGCGATCCAAAAGTGTGTTGTATTAACTTCACAAGCCAAAAAAGAAAAAGAAACAAAAAGGAAGAAGAAAGAGTACTATCAATCTTAATCCTGAATCTCTGCCACCTGAAACTGGAGCTACTGCTGCTGGAAAAAAGCCAGTTCCCTACTACGTCCTATCAGATATTAACACATAAAACCATCTAACACTACAATTGCGGGAAACGGTGAGATACTGCAACACAGGGTGTTTTTGAGTGGAAGCTGAGGGCCTCAGCCATTATTCCATCTCCTTGTCATTTGAAATAATAGATATTCACCTGACAACAATTCAGGGCCCTATACAATAATAAAAATGTTGTTTAAAAGAATAATGCAAGTAAGGCATTCCTAATACATTAAAAATAATTATAAAATGACACCAACGTAACTAATATAACATCCACATTTCTAAACATTAGACGAGAGAAAAATATATTGGGAAACTTCCATAGAAGAGAACTAATTTTGAAGAACACTTAATTAAACATACAAAATGATTTCATAAACTACAGATCTAATGTGGGTTAAACATGTGTCTCTAATATACTTTTCTTGCCTTCTATAGCCAGTATCCCATTTCACTCTCCTTGTGTTCTTACAGCCTGCAATTGCAAGTGTGTGTGCATATTGTGTGTGTGTCATCTAAATGGAAAGTACAACCATTTAATAGCCAAACAACTATTCAGAGACACACAAATATTCAATCCACACAACTATTCAGAGGGTGGGGAAAGGCTTTTTCCTGAATTTTCCCATTGAGATCAATGGGAGGGCTCATGATTAAGGCTGTAATCCTATTCAGATCTACCTCCCATTGACCTCAATGGGGCTTTCATCTGAGTGAACATGTACAGAACTTCACTCTAACTATTCAATCTTATACATATCTACTGAGAAGTAATTCCCATCAAGTTCAATAGAATTTACTCCCAGGTATGAGTGTATAGGATTGAAGCCTAAGAGGCTAAAAGAAGACCATTCTTAGCTGTTGATTCCAGGTTCAAATACACGCTGTCTTGGTGCTGTTGCCATAATGCGCCATCCAGTCAAAATTCAACACAAAATTCAAGTCACATTGATATAAATGGGAAAGATTTAGACTTCATGCCTATATCTACTGAATTCAATGGAAGTTAATTTTGAATAGACATATATAGGATTGCGCTGTTAAAGTGCTTAACAGCCATTGAAATCAATGGTTTGCACAGTGTTTAAGTGGCTTGTACTTCAATTTACACGTACATTAACTTATGAATACCCAATCTTGAATCACTTTGTTTGCATATTTTTCAGCATGAACTGACTTGTTGCAATTTAATTCTACGACCATTTAAAATAAGAAGAAACCTATTTTTACTCTAGCAATACCTGATCGGATGTTCTCTACTATGATAAGTAACTGTAGGATGATCATTAGGGAGGTGGTATCTTTTATTATAAAACTTTTCTGAAACATGCAGCATAACCACCAGGCAATCTAAAATATAGATACTTTTATTACAAGTTCGATGTATAAATGTATTTTGAATTGAATTGTATTGACTAATGAACTGCCAAAGTAGTTAGATTTTATTATTATTAATCTCTGGCTTTAAAAAACACGTGAACATTTTTAAAAGATTAAATTGTTAACATGTTAGTTTGAAATATCCATTTTTTAATTTTTAAAGAATCACAACTCATTCTCTTCAGCACATGGATTAAATTAGATCTCAAATAAACATTGCCACATGAAAGGGATTTTTCTTTTCTTTTCATAGAAACAAATATCAGTAGCATAATATATTTAAGTGGAAATGACTATCTATAGTGGACTTTATATAATGAAACTATAAGGGTTTGGTTGGCCATTTTATGTAATTACATTATTTTGTGCATCTACCTGTCTGTATAAAAATGATAGGGCATCGCTTTTGATCAATATTGCATGGACCTTTTGCAAAAATCATTTTGCAGCTTCATGCTGTAGCAAAAATACAGACATCTATGCATATCTTCTGTTTCCTTACATATATTTTTTTTAAAAAAAAAACCATAATTTTGGTTGCTTTTAAAAGGTACATTCTTCTATCAAAGAAGACACTTCTGTAAAATTCCAAATATATGTTTCCTATGCATACTTTCTAATGTTCTTCTTCAAACGTTGCACATGGTAATAATTAAAAGGGACCATTTCAGAAGCAATTGCTGTAGAATCCAAATGTCACATTGTACTATGTAGTACAGCTCCAGCACAGACATATATCAGCATCTATCACTCAAGCACACCCCCGAACACGCTCTGCTCCCTTTTCTGATTAGAGATTACAGTTGCTTGAGTTGTCTTACAGGGTGTCACTGGTTTGAATGACAGATGTCTGGGCTGAAGTGCCACACTTCTTATTTTCATTTTGGATATGAAACCAATATTCCTGAAAGGTGACATTTTCATTAGCTATTAATCCAGCTGTTTAAAATATGCAGCCTACATCCCAATGCACCTTGGGAGGGAGGGATATTTGCTTTCCAACTGAAATTGTAAAATATATTTCTAAGCAATATGATTTCATTTGGTTCCTTCATTTAAAATCCATAACAAATAATTCTTAAATTTACACTAAATAATTGCACAAGCTTTTCTAGAATGGTGTAATAATGTCTAATAAAAGACGTAAGAAACATAATCCCTTTTTAAGCTAGACACAAAATGAAAGAGAAGGGGGGGGAAACCCCACTTCAAAATGCTTAAGAAAAGTTTACTGTGGACCAAAAAAAAAAATGTTCAGAGTGGTCATTTTCACAGGGGCTTTGCAGGAAAATCTGAAGCTTTCACTAAACGCCTGCAAATTTCACACCTAATTCTTAAATTTCACACACCTAATTCTTAACAAAAGCAAACGCAACAAAACAGGAGATTACTTTTCTGGACACCTTGATAACACTAACAACCAAAAGACAAAAAGGTAACCACCTATGAGTCACTTTCTGCAAGAGCAGCATTGTTGATGTCCCATTGATGTTTATGGGACAATTGTAGAACTACTCCAGAGTACGTGATTTGCAAATTGCAGCGAAAGTCGAGAATGCAATGGCATTTCTCTGCCCAAACTTTTGTCAGTCAGCAAGTGCCCACTTTCAAGCTGGAGAGAGGAAGCTGGTGCGCACTCTTCCCACGACAGAAGTTGGTTTCACCAAATATCGCCTTATCTCCTTTCTCTCCCCTCACATTCTGTGGCACCAGTGCAGAGGCAACCACACTCCAGACGCAAAATACCTAGACAGACTTACCGAAGAGCTTGCTGGGAGTGTCCTCGTTGTCATTTGATTCCACAGGCGCAAGCAGGGGCTCATTCAGCTCGTTGTCTGAAGCAGCTGCCTTGTCCTCACCTCTCAACTCTGCATTCATTTCACTCTGCAGTGACAGCAAGGGCTTACTGACTTGTCCAGCTATCATTGGATCCTAGGATGGGGGGAAAAAAGAGTGAGGGGGGGAAAGTGGCAGCTTTGGTGTGCGTATTCTGTCTCCCACTCCCTCTCTCTCTCTCTCTCTCTCTCCCTTTCTCTCTCTTACACACATACACACACACACACACACTCTCACTCTCACTCTCTCTCTCTTTCTCTTATCTCTGGCTGCTCCTGCTGTTATTGCTGGCTGCAGTCAAGTGAAGAGCTATTACAGATCCAATGAGTTTTCCATTACTCCCCACCCTATTAAAGCTCAACTAGCATGTGAGAGATTCCGGATGCTTTAGAGGAAAACTTCAGTGAAAGCTACATAACCAACACAGCTTTAATTGTGGGATGTGCTTCTTTGTATGTTTTTACACCTCACTCTTTACTTTAATGCGGTAAGGAAGGGGTTTGCTGCAAGTGTGGTCCAGCAATGTGTGTGTGTGTGTGTATATATCCTGTAGATGTCCTAGAGCTCTCTCTCAAAAAGAAAAAAACACACATTCTCACTGGCACAACATTAAATCAGAAGCAAAACAACCATGCTCACAGTACAAAAATGTTTCCATAACACTATATAGCAATAATTTAAAATTAAATAGAAGAGAAATATTTCATTTCATCACAGACAATAAAGAAAAGAAAATGAAAGGTTTACTCTTCTGTCTTTGAGTTATAAGGCTTCAAAAGTCCATAATCTCACACTTAAGCAAAGGAGAGAGAGAGAGAGAGAGAGAGAGAGAGACAAAAGAAACAAACAAAATCACATTTTAAAAAAGACAAAACTTGCGCAGGATACTTACACAATTTTTGTAATCATTCTTGTGCTTTGGACATTATAATTCCATAATGCATATAAGCAATATATATGTAAATTGTTTTTTTTTTAAGTCTCCTGATTATCTGAATCTATTTTATCTTCTCGATCAGAGGCTTTGGGGGAGAGGGGGCAGGTCAGTTATGACTTCCAAGAGCAGTCTATCATTTGCTTTGCCAGTAAACCAACGAATACTAGGGAGGTGGGGGAGGGGAAGCCAAAAAAGAAACAAGTGACCTTGTTGTGCGATCTCCCAACTATTTATTGCTAAGTTCATGCCTAAATGGTTCTTATGCAGAGAACAGGTGACCAGCGTGCAAGTAGGTTGGTTAGCATGTTCCCTCTGCCCATTCACACATTGGTCGATGGTTGCCTATGGGTTTTTTAATGTATTCATGTCTGAAAAGTGAATTTGATATGACACATGATAATCTATGAAAATGTTAATCAATACAAATAGTTTAAGCTGTCATCAAATGCACTTCTTTAGTCAATACTCATATCGCCGAAAACAATGTCACTGTCACCAGGGTTTAATTTGCACAGCACTTAAATATTGGACTCTGTGCATCAATGCACTCTTCTTCAAATACTGTAGGTAAACACATTTTCTCCCTATTTAAGGCTGAAGCACTCAGTGCACATTTAGTTCAAGCCGAATCCTCCCTTTTGAATACCTTGATAGGTCCACTGGAGGGCAAAATTAATACTTAATTGAATCTCACAGTCATCAAAATAATCAATACTTTTTTATTATTTATTCTTTACAGTCTGTTGACTGTTTCAAACCTCAGAGGAAATAGGGGGGGGGAGGATTCATGGCTTTGAAACACTGTCATTTAACAAGGTAATTTTCAGTGGGACATTAGGGGTTGTGAAACATATAATAAAACAAAAATGGTGGCTTATAATAGGAAGAAAGAAAAGAATTATATTTCTGCCATCTAACAAAACAGGATAAATAAAAAAGAAGCAACTACAGGGAGAGAGAAAGGAGGGGAGGAGGGAGGGAGGGAGACTGGCTTTTGAAGGGTTTTATCATATCAAGAGCAGAGCTGAGCTTTCATAATGCTGACATTTCTCATCCTGACAATCCTAAACAAGTGGAAAGGATGAGATCGTAGATATCATCTTTCATCACATTCCCCAGCTTAAGAACCAACATGACAGCTTCTCTTCCCTTTACACTGTTAATTACTAAATAAAATACTACTCTCTGTCAGCATTAGATTATTGCAGATAGGAACCACTAACATTACTCCATTGTTGTTGATGCTGTTGTTATTGTTTTGGGGTTGTTGTTTGTAAGTCCAATAATACCTGTCTTGAACTTTTCAGAAAATAAATGGAGCTGCTATCGACATATTTGAAATGTAATCCATTAAATCAATGATGCAAATTCACATCATTTTTAAACAAAATTGCTAGTATTTATGGTGTATTAATTAGTGTGAATTTCTAGAAATTTGGAGGTGGGGAGAACCAGGCGTTCAGGAACTTTGAATATATATATTTTTTTTAGTAATGATTTTTTACTAGCATCTATTTGACATACTACACTCAACCATCTTATTTTTTAAATTATTTGCATCTCAATCTTTATCCAAGGAAAAGTTGCCATCTGGGTTGTAAACCCATTTAATCTTTACAACAACCCTTTAAAATAGGTTAGGCTGAGAGCTAACAAGCCACATAGCTGAGTAGGAGATTTGAACCCAGGTTTCCCTGGTCCAAGACCTCATACTCTATCTACTACACATATCTGGGCTCTAACCTTGTTGCCTCCTACATCTTGTGGCAGTTCTGGTAGTGCCTGGGAACTGCTGGATAGTTCTGACCTTTAACGCTCTTCATGGACCGGGATCTGCATCTCTTAGGAGAGCATCTCTCTTAGGAGAGCATCTCTCCTGATACATTCCCTCCACCCTGAACAGATGGGAAGGACTTGCTCTAAAACCCTTTAACCAGGAAACTTAGTTCTCACAAACAACAAATGTGATGCTAATAAACCACTGTCTGAACAAACTGCCGGTAAGCGTAGAAAAGTGGTATGTTAGTGGGGAAAGCTAGGCTGGAACTGTTCTTCCTGGCTTCTAGTTTTCCGTAAGCAGGGAATTTTTTGATATGGAGGAGCCATGTGAATCACCTCCTAAAATGTAACACATTGTAGTCCAGACACCATCTCCTCCACTGATTGTCAGCAGCAGATTAAAAACTCTAATTTTAACAGTTGCATTACATATTGTAGTTTTTATTTTCAGTTATTTTATGGCTCTGGATGAAGTGGATTGTATAAATCAATACATACATCCTCCAGAACGATGCCACATATGAACCTTGTGCGCAGTTTCCATAGAACTATTTTCAAGGAAAGCCTGGGTCAACGTGTATGCCCAATACCATCATGGAAGTATCTGCTTTTGCTTTCAGAGGAAGAAGCAAAACAGGTGTAAAGGCTAGGATACACAAAGATAACTTGGACAGAGAAAACTAAGGCTGTAATCCCATAGACCAAAGATGGGGAACCTCAACATTTTAAGACTGCAACTGCCATCAGCCCCAGCCAGCATGGTTAGGGATTACAAGAGTTGTAATCTAGAGCCTTTTGAAAGGCCACAGGCCCCTGCTAAACACTCTTACCTAGGGCTGGACATCTCAGTAGACAGGCATAGGATTGGCTCTGATCAGCAACTGCACATAACAGTTTAAAAACATTTCAAGCTTGTATACATTTCTAACTACTGGATTTCTTTGTGTGTGTTTTTAAATGGTACTATCATCAGACTAATTTGTTTTTGTTTTGCTATTTAAAAAGGCTTTTGGAGTTACTGTCAATAAATACATCTTCAGACTTCTTAAGTGTTTTCAGGTAGGATGAAGCTTATAATAATTATACACAGCTAATTCATTATCGCACACATTATTAGCATGCATTGAATTAATACACTGTTACTGCCTGACGCATGGGGCAGCCCTGGCGGTGCATGGCCCATTGAAATAAACAAGATTTGAGTTGGCATACTATTTGAATGAGACTGTCACTCATTAGCAAGACCAGGAAAAGATAAAAAAAAAGTAAATTCACACTTTTTAAAAAAAATCTATCAAGGCTATCAAAGAACTGAGTTCTTTGCACTGCATTAATATTTAAAATTTGATGATGCTTTTTCAGAGCAAAATGATTGGAACATTTGTAAATCTTCACCAGATATTAATACTGTGTGAGTATTAATATCATTAATATAATATCATTCTATAATATAATACTTTATCATTAAAAGTCCTGCTGCACTTATTGTGTTCTTAGAGCTACATATTTAAATACCACAGGTACTCTTCTAGAATTGGTCTTTTTCACAGTTAATAATTTGTATGGATTCAAACAGCGACATTGTTAAATAATAAATAAATGATACAATGATGATGATGATGATGATGATAACAACAACAACAACAACAATTCCTTGCTCCCAGGACAAACCTTGTCCAAAAGAGTCAACCATGTGATGAAAGGATTAACTGGGGTGACAGACAAGATATGGAAATCGTTGGGTACAAGGAAATCTGGTGGGTGTATTTTTGGTTGAATTTGCTCGTGACACTTCTTTGGACCAAACAATTTTTTTAAAAGTATGGTCTTTAAAAGGTATGAGGAAGACAGAAATCCCAGATACGCAGAGTGGTCCTGTGTGTGGGACTCCCTTATAGTTTCTGGAGTTGTTATAAAGATTGATAAGATAATGTATGAAGCAGTATGTGAAGGCTAAATATTATTATTATTAGAAGCTCATTGCCAGCCATGCATTACTTGTTCAAATTGCCTATTCCAAGGCCAAACTACACATGAAGTTAAATGCGCCTTTGCATCTAAGGTGCATATTTTTAAAATGCAAATCACATCAGCTTGGGGGACTAATAATTAGCAGGATCAGAGCAAGCATGGAGAGGGTATCTTTAATACTTTCCTCCCCCTCTGTGATCCCCAACCATAAACATGATGACATCACACCATGATGCAGCCAATTATATTTGGATATGTGACAAAACCATGACACCCATTCAGAGTGAGGGCAGGAAGGATTGCCCTCACATTGAAAGGGTGTACACTTTTGCCCAGCTCACAATTCTCCGATTCTGCCTTAACCCTGGATGACACCCAAGTCATCTGTGGGCCATGGAATTCACCAAAGCTGAGATGCGTAAGACTTTGAAGTCACTTTCATTAAGCCTGCAGATTGCACCAATGGCTATATTGAGTGACTGTATGCATAAGTGATAGGGCTGCTTGATATGGATTCAGGAATAGAGGGGGGGGGAGGCATAGGATTGTGGGAATGAGATGCTGGAATTTGGAGCATTTGATGGGAGGCAGAAAAGAAGAAAAGCTATCAGTACCTGAACTTGGAAAAGTGACTGGTTTGTGATGGTAATGACTGGGTTATGATGAATAAGAATTGAAATCACATGATAATTGCAAATATTTAAGGACAGTTTGTGTACACCTCTGTACACATGGGGGCATGAGTGTTGGATAGTCAGATTAATTAAAACTGCAAAGTTTAAATTGCCAACAGCTCAAAGATTTAAAAAAGGCTAGGAGAAAAGCAGCCAGCTCAGTTATCACATAAATTGCATGAATCCGTAGGTACATTTGGAGTGTGGATTGAAAGGTTGGGAACAGTATCAAAATTGAAAATTGGTTTTCATCAGATGAGAATGTAAACCTTTTTTTAAAAAAATAGACTTAATTTGTATATGATAATCATAACCTGTAGAATTGGTTCTTCTAAGCCTCTGAACTAGTAGTGGGTTCCACAAGGAGCTCATGAATTTAATTGACCGTTACTAAAAATTAACCATAAAAAGTAAAATGTGGAAGAGGTGATTAAGTACCTAAATAAGAAAACCAAAATCCCACCATTTAATGGCCTTTTCTAAATTATTATTTGTGGTTCTTTCTTTCCTTCGCAAAACTCTGGAGAAAGTTGTCTCTTCATTCACTTCTCTTGACACCTGATGACTTTTATCCTGGTATTTCTCTGAGTGTGTGATGAACAAAACTGCTGACGTTTGATTTAAAAAAAAACTTTTCTCTTGAGCCAATCTCCATCAATCAACCATATTCTCCTTCTGTAGCATCTTATGCCAGAATCTGGTGTCTCCAACATTTTTCTTTTTCCAAACACCCAACTGTATGGTTCTTTTGAGGGATTTATTTCATCATATTCCCATAACTATGAATTAGTACTTGTCTGTAACTGTCCAGAGATATCCATCCCTAATTCCAAGTTCCTGAAATCCAGAAATGGATTCCAGCTGGAATGTTTGGATTCGTCATGACATTTGTCATGTATACTGCATTATGTACGTGCAAATTTCCTTGATGTCAAGCCACTGAGAAGCAGCTCAGGAAGTTCAGCAACATGGAAGATGACCTGTTGAGACTGTAACCTCAGGACCTGAATGAGCAGCTTGAGCCCCCTGGGTGACCAACTTACCAACTACCAAGGATTCCATGCTCCTTTGGAAATTCTTGCTAGATATATCAACATCAGGTAAAAACCTATACAACATAATAGAAGCAAAAGCTTTCAGGCTGGAGTACAGACCTTTTAAGACATGGCTGGGCAACTTATGGACCTCCAGACATTTTGGCTTACAACTTCTATCATCCCTCACCACTGGCTATGCTGACTAGGGCTGATGGGAATTATAGGCGAAAATATCTAGAGGGCCACAAGTTGCCCACCTGTTTTAAGTCTTGTCCACTGTGGGTTTGGAACAGTCTTCAGGGCCCAATCCTAGTTATCAGCTATCCTCTAGCTCACTGCATCAAGTTTTCTGCTGATCCATGGAGTTGTCCAGAGTCTGGTAGATCTTCTGTTTGACCTGAAATCTTCTCTGTCTTCAGCATGCTCCCAAACTGTCTCCTTTACAGAAGCCATTTACATAGCACTACAATTCTGGAAAACCCCAAGCCCCATTTTTATACAAATGGAGGCTTGCTAAGGGGACAGGCAGCTGCCAGCCACTTGTGGACTGCACAGTGCTCGACAAATGGGTCTGATAAGTGGTGGCAGCTTGGCAAGCATGGTCCAAGAGGCCAAGCAGAGGGGGAGTCTACCAAACTCCACCCCCTCTCAGACTCCCACAGTATCCCTACTTCTTGCTTCCATTGCCAAGTTCTAGTTACCACTGCCGCCTCTCATCTGTACACACCCTCAGACAAACCTCAGTAGACCAAGCCTGGTACCCGTGGGGACCAAGTGGCTGAAACAAGACACTCAGCGGTATAGTGAAGTATGGGATGTTTGCAAAATAATAAGAATAAGATATTGTGAGGGTAGAACATAGGACAACTATAAAACAATAGATTTTCTGGGTGTGTGTGTGTGTGTGTGTGTTTAATGAAAATCAAATTCAGTGACAGCATTGAATATTTTTGTAGAACCGACAGAATGTTCAGTATAATATATGAAGAGGCATTACAATATGAGTGGTATCACATTACTAGATGCTTTCACGATGCTACCCTCCTTTTACCGCTATTGCAGCAATCTTGACTAGCGTCAACATTTCTGCACATGGGTGTGCTGTGTTCCACATCCTTCTTTTTCCATTCACACTTCCAAATACCTGGTTAGGATGTCACTACCAACACAATGTACCAACAAGTATAGATCAAAGGTTTGCATCATCTTTTCAGCAGAAAACTGACCCTTTGTACAAGTTCTTTAATATTTTCTTAAAAGAGATCTCCACTCTCCACTTCTAAGGTGTAGAATTCTACACCTTGGAAATAGAACTTTTAATATTTCTTTCTCAACATTTTACTGCTTTACAGTGTCAGTTGCTGTGACTGGTTTCAGAATTATTATGATCTTTCCTCTGAGGAATTAATACTTACTGTCATCACTTCCCACTTTGATTACTTCATGTAGAGAATTTTTAGGCCCTTCCAAACCTACCAGTTTCTAACCTCAAGGGGATTTCTAACTCTACTGCCAAGCTAATTCCTCTTACTGCAGAAGAACTGTATTATCCTTCCTTCTCCCACTCAATTCCTTGTCAGCATCACCAGCTTTTTATTCTTTTTGGCATTAATTTAAAAAGTATACTAGCAACTTCTACAAAAACAAATAAATCTCATTGGGCTGAGACACATCCTGCCTTCCAATGCCACCTTAAAAACTTTTACTTATCTTCATCTTACTATTTATGTTCTCTTTTCCTGACAAAACTAGAAACACATTCTGACAAAAGAACACCTTGGGTGATATTTTAGTATCATTGTAATCACTTTCCAAATACATTTCTGTTTTTTGTTTTTTGTTTTTTTAAAAGGAAAGGGCTATGTTCTTCTTTTCATCTTTCTAGAAATTATAAAAATAGGGTGTGCTAAGCCTAAAAATTAATGCTAGGGACCTTTAATCACATCCAAATTGAAAATGTGTCAAATCCATGGCCCTTTTTACACCTAAGGATTATCCCAGGAAAATGGAGGGATCGTCCCTTCCTGCTCCCGGGATGTATTATTTGGATGTGTTATTTGGATGCACAGGGATGATCCCAGGATGATCCTCTGGCACTTAGGGAAACAGACACACCTTTTTATGTTGCCCCTGCTAAAATGCAGCAACCAATGCGCTGCCTGCCAGTGTCCCATATATCTGTTGACTTCAACCATGTCTCTCCCCAGTTTGCCTCCAATACCTTAATTTATGAAGGAGAGAGAGAGAGAAAGCATAGCTTTCTAGCTTGGGGAAAACTAACATATAGACCTGGGTACCATGAATAAACCTATGTTACTACATCACAAAGCAACACCCTAATTTCCCAAGTGGGTTCACACTTGGGAATGAAGTACAAGGTTGTAGGCCCTGAAGATTGTATGGGATGATCCTGTATCATCCCTGTATCTCCCTGAAGATTGGGACCTTAATGTGAGTAACCATCAGCAACCAATGCTTCAATCCTCTCCTTCATAAGCTATTTCAATCCAATTCCTTTCACATCCACCAAAGGTTTAAAATAATGGTTCAGAAGACACTTTAAACCCTGCTGGTTAAGGCTAACCGTGGCTTAAAATGTTGTGTGTGACAGCATGGTTTGCGGTTAGCGCTAGCCCCAGAGAACCACAGTTTCGCTAACCTCAGAGCCTGAAGTGTAGTCTGAGCAGGTGCACTGTGGTCAACCAGCTGATGTATTCAATGGTTACTGACAGATCTAATAGCACATTCTACCCGTATCATCTGATGGTTTTTAAATTTTGTATATTTTTTAATGTTTACTGTTTTTAGCTTTTGTGAACTACCCAGAGAGCTTCGGCTGTGGGGCAGTATATAAATGTAATTAATTAAATCAAACATACCACCACTAGAGTGTTTACCTACTCATTGACCATGTTCAGACAACACACTAAAATAGGTGGTTAGTAATTTTGAATGAAATATTATTGCTTAGTGCATCATGTGAACCATTACTTAGCACGTCATGTGAACCATTACTAACCATGGTGGCTACATAACTACGATTTAGACACGCTCACTCACCATTTACTACAAAAGGGCTAGCAGCCTAACCATGGCTTAGAACAGGCCCATTTATTGTGAACCACCCAGAGAGCTCAGTGAACTGCCCAGAGACCTTCAGTTATTGGGCAGCATAGAAATGTAATAAATGTGTATACACAGACACCTTTCCCCCAGTTCCAGACCAGAAGGATCTCAGCTGACCACACACAATGTGTATGCCCTGAATGTTTTTCTATGTGCCTTTATTGGGGCTTGGTTGGAGTGAGGGCCCTTCCCTTTCCAGGGCTTTCCCCTTCTCAAAGTGGAGAGCTCCTTAGCCTGTTCCTTGGCCTCATCATTTTTTAAGGTATACTATACATCCTTACCAAATGCACCTAGCCTTTCCTTCTTCCTTTAATCTACTTGCTTCTTGGCCCATATAAACGTATGTGTGCCAATCTCTGCCATCCTTTTTGTGTTTTAGCATTATTTTGTACGTTACCACAGTGGTGTGGTAAAACCCCCCCCCCAAAAAAATGCTTCCACATGGCAGTGTCTCCATGGCATTGCAACTAAGTTTATTATATGAAGTGGCATAATCACATAGAAAGTCTTCAAATCAGCATGGAGCCTTTCTTTGTGAGTATGCTGATTTCACATGGTTGCAAAGGTTCCCTTCTTCCAATGGAAGAAGTTTCCATTGTCAGGTAAAGATTTCTTCTATTGGAGGAAAGGAATCTTGGATCCAGCACAATTTATTTAAATCTTTATCCCTGGAAGAAAAGCATTTTCCTCAAAAAGCATTGAGACTTGAGATTTTCCAATAAATATTTTCCTCCTCTTTCAGTACTACACATGTTCCTGTTAATCCACACAATGAGGCTCCTTATGTACATTACAGCAACCACATGGAGACCCCACTATGATGAAGCTTTTTTTCCCATTGGCAACCATCCATGCCTGTCTTGATAATGTGTGAAATCGCTCTGACTCTCATTACGAAAACATAGTAGTTTTAACAATAGACATGCTGTCTTAAAATAAAAGTTTAGGAACCCCTGTTCCAGAATTGTGCCATTTTCCTTACAAGGAACACCTGTTAAATATCACAAAATTAGTCTAGATAACTGTTTTGGATTGATTTTGTAATATTAAGAGGAAAGGAACCTCTCGTTCAAGCACTGAGACATTGCTGACTCTTGGAGGGACGCCAGCTTTAACTGACATTTTCTTGGCAGGCCTTATAGCGGGGTGGTTTGCCGTTGCCTTCCCCAGCCGTTATTACCTTTCCCCCAGCTAACTGGGTACTCATTTTACCGACCTCGGAAGGATGGAAGGCTGAGTCGACCCGAGCCAGCTGCCTGAAACCAGCTTCCGCTGGGATCGAACTCAGGCCGTGGGGAGTGTTCCAGCTGCAGAAACTGCTGCTTTACCGCTCTGCGCCACACGAGGCTCATTTGTAATATTAAAGTACCCTTTAATATGTGTAAGCCCTGCATGTGGCACAAACAGCACATTACTGTAGACTGTTGTGACATGAAAATTATTGACCTTTTTGTAGGTAATTACACATTCCAGATTACCAATCAGCAATAAGGAAATATTATGGTAAGAGAGACAATTTCTAATTATTCATGTTTGGTTCCTGTTTTCTGTTATTATTTTATAAAAGCTCTTATACACAGTATTTTAATTGAGAAACAAATTGGTGATCTATTCAAAACAAAAATATGCAGGTTTCATTATTATTCTTTCCCCATTATACCGTTCTTATTTGCAAAAACTGGCAAATGGCTCAAATTGTTCAACTTTACCATTTAAGAGTAACTAGCACAATTCTCCTTAGATTAGATAAAGTGGGTCTTTTGTTTATCTGAAAAAAGCAAATCAGTCCTGCCACTGTATGTTCCTTGCTTTGATAATTTCATATTTTGGTCTTAAAAGAGGGCTGTTTATATGTTCATTTGAACAACTGGTCATTTCCCCATTCATATCAACAAAGCAGGATCTCACCGAAGTCTGGGAATCTAATTTGTGCATGGTGAAGAAAAACAATTGGAAAGAATGGTTCTGATCTTCCTGCTACTAAAGCAAGTAGCAACATTTTCATTTTTTTTAAAAAAAGTGCAGGATTGCACTTAATGGCATTGTGCTAGCTTTCGGTTGTTTTAATATAGGTTTCTATCATGTTTCATAAAAGCAAACATCAAACATTCAGAGATTTGAGCATCCCATTGACAACCGAGCATACAAATATGTGACCCCCACTATACACAGTAATAGCCTTTCATTCAGAGGGAAAGTTCCATCAAGCACTTTTATCAGACATATAGAAGTCTGTTCTCTTTGGTCTGCCATTGGCTCAGACACTAACTGGCTATTAGGCATTGCTCAGAACATTTACATTATTTGTGGGAAATGTATATAATTTGATTCCTAAAATATATATATCAAAAAATCAAACATGGAACCCTCCCATATGGATGTTTCATATAAATAGAAATCTGAGAGCATTATTTGGAACCAGCTTTGACAATGATTTCTCTTGCACTGGACATTTAGCTGTCAAGTGCCACAAGATTTCAAAAACCCCAAATAACCTCCCACCTCCACACACACCCCATAACATCAATCAACATTTTAGGCTGAACACACTTACATGGGAATAAGTTCTGTTGTTCTCAATGCAGCTTACTTCTGAGTAGACAGTTAAGTTTGCACTGTTTCCTAACCTGCTCTAGCATATCTCTAGTATGTTTATCCTAAAGTGGAATCATATCAACTACCATCAGATGTCAGGGAACAGTAAGAAGTAGAAATAGCTAGTACTGGCTATGGCTACAGGAGCAGAAATTGATACAGTAGGTAGTAGTAACAGTATCAGCAGCAGCAGTGGGTGTAAAGTATATAGTGGTAATAGCAATAACAGCAGGAATAGCATTACATTCAATAGATAGAAGAAGTGATAATATTGTAGTAATGTATGGATTGCATACTGCATAGATCCTATTCCCAGCTATTAGATGTTACAAGTGGTAGTTCAAATCTTCTCAAAGAATTTTGGGTGAAATTGTTTTGGCTCGGAAATAAAACTGAACTTGGATTGACTCTAAAAACAGCAACAATAACAACAACAACAACAACAACAACAACAACAACAACAGGTAATCTGGAATCTGCATTGATTTCTGCTTGTTTCTGGCTTTTTTATTGGACTGGTTTGGCCAGTTATGACACAGTCTTCCAATCAAAAAAAGGGGTAGTACAATTTTTTTTAAAAGTAATGTGTTCTGGGGGCCTTTATTTGAAACTACTGACAAGGGAATTGAAAAATAATGATGGACATCAATAAATATCCAAAATGTAAAGATTACTGGAAACCACAAAGGAATCTTGAGGATCCCTCATGTATTCAGTGAAAAACTAGAAATAGGGAAACAGCTCACTAATTATAGACATTTACTAAGAGGAATGATCAACATTCACTAGCAGAGCTCTACAATTCCAGACATTCACCGAATGCATGCAGGATTGTTAACAATTTCCTTGTTGGCAGCCTCTGCATTTGTAATATTTGCTGTGAATACAAACATACATTTTGCATTCATAAATAGGATATTTCAAAAATAAAACAGCTACAGACATCCATAATGCAACTGAAATAAAATAAAGCAATCCATGTGATTATTGCTCTTGAGACAGAGGACTCAATATCCAAGCTCGCCACCCATTCAAATGCCTCTTGGCCCATCTAGCTGATGATGTCCCTCTTGGTTGGTAGTACAGGAGATGGAAAGGCTCTTGGATCAACTCCCCACCACCACATCTCCTTTCCACCCTCCCTGTATCTTCTTCCCAGGTTGCTGTTGCGATCTTGGAAAGAGGAACTGCTGTGGAACTTTCCATACCACCTCAGAAGGGGGAAGAATGAGGTGTGTGTGTGGGGGGGGGAGATCCACAGTTGGATCTCCTATTCCATGTTCATAGTTCTGCCTACATGCATGTAGGAGGAGTTCTGCCACATCTTATGGTGCCCCAGATGTTGTCTATGGACCATAGGATTGCTCTGTGAACCATATATATATATATATATATATATATATATATATATATATATATATTTCTGAATATCCAGATCTTACAAATATTTGAAATATTTAATGACATTAGGATTTTATATTTTGTTATTAAATATGGTATGATCATTCTTTGCTTTCTAATTAGCATATCTTGTATCAATGCAGTAAACATTCTATGACAAAAGCAATAATATTCTATTGCAAAGGCAATAATAACTTTTTCAACACTTTCCGCCCCCCTAGAATCCAACCAATATCACATCCAATGAGTTTTGTCAGGGAATAGGGTACTTCCTCACCCATCCCAGTCCCTGACAAAAGTCATCCCAACCCAGACCCCTGGGTGACAGTGCCATTCTCACTCTTGCTATAGGAGAAAATGCGGGAATGTGAAATAATAACCATCTTCATGCATTCTTAGTAATCATATCTAACAGTCTGTCTTTAACATTATCACTGTAGATAATAAAATGTTCTGCAATAAAGTGATATAAAGATCTAGTGCTGAAATGCCAGTGCAACTAGGAGTGGGATTAAGGGTTCCAATCCCAAATGGTGACCTTGGGCTGCCTCCTGTGCCAGTGTATTGTGGCAGCAGTTTCCACTGTCCTTGCATGGAAATATAAGAGCATACAAAGTAAATAAAATAAATAAATAAATAAAAATACTTAAATAAATACAAAGTGCCATGCTGCATCAGCCCGAGGGTCCATCTAGTCCAGCACTCTTTTCACACAGTTGCCAACCAGCTGTCGATCAGGGACCAACAAAACAGTATGTGGTGCAACAGCAACTGGCACCAGCAACTGGCGCACACAGGCTTACTGCTTCGGATACTGGAAAGCAAGATTATCTGGGAAATGGTTACAATAATGCCCTTTAAACAACTTAAAATCTGATTTGGTGGCACTAGTGCTACCTTTTTATTTATAAGAGTCAAAGTTTTGCTTGAGATGATTGGCACACTTGGAAACTTCTTCCTTACCGTCTAGATACAAGACCACGCTTTAAGCTATGGCAACAGAGACCACTCTGTCACTGAGGCTAAAGCATATTAATAGGATCTGTCTGTTAGTCGTGAAATCACGTTGATGGGCAATTACATCAAAACAACACCTTGTGGAAAGTTGTCATCAGGCCTTCAGTTTAAAGATTGCAAGTCAATAAATTATATCATAGTCATTGACAACACTGTTTTACTTGTTTGGTTTCCAGTTTCCTGTAATAACAGCTTCAATGGATTTGGAAACTGCTCTTCTTTAATTCTAAGTACTTTCCTCCAGTGAGGCCTGGGAGACTGATCCTGATATGGGTCTTTCTTACAGAATCAGCACCCCACCAGAAGGGAGTGTGTTGTTTCTATGAGAAAACCCCACATGAAAACTGTGGCAAAACCCCACCACCATCTTCTACTGCTCCTTTATTCCTTTCCTGAATCAAAGGACTCAGGTGCAGGTGTCAAGGGGTTTGGAATGCTGCAACCCTGTGACGCAACCCTGTGACACACCCTTCTCTTCTTAGGCCCCACAGCTATACAGCTCAGCACCCTAGCCCCAAAGTCTCCCTTCCACTGCAACCATAAACCCCCTTCCCAGGTACTCCAAGGACCACCCCAGTTAGATTGAAATATAATTTATATAGCAAGTAGAATGTTCAGGTACAAAAGATTAATGGTTCCCTCAGTTCAAAAGTGTGATGGTTACAAAGCACAATGCATAATGGTTTCAGTCAGTAATCTGTCTTAAACATTTCAAAATATAACTTCAGGTTCTCCTGCCTACTCTACCCCTTGTGGCTACACTATTCTCTTTCCCACACACTAATCCACTAAAACAACAAAGCACACAGTCCCTTCCTATCTCTAGAATCTCAAATCTCTCAGTCTCTATCTCTCACCAGTCAGCAGAACTATATATACCACACAGACCTCCGACTCCTCCCATTCTCCCACAGCCAATCCAGGCACTCCACACAAACATCCAGTCAGCACTCTCCTTCCATCCGACACTCACTTTCCCTCTATGACTTTAGGCTTACCAATCTGCTATAAATACAAACACAGTGAGTACATTCTTTCATCTTCTCAATAATTATATTAATAATAAACCTTAATAGCAACCTTAACAGAGTATAATGCAGTAGAACATCACAAAAACCTCATCCAGTTACAGGACTTTCAATAGTATAAATACCAGTGGGCTGATCCCACCGGAAAGGGGCTTCCATAGCATGGCCAGAAAGTATGAAACTAGCAGAATTGTTAATGAAAAATCAGGCCAATATCTTATTGTCATATTTCTTTGGCTGTTGTGTTTTACTTATGTTTTTAATTTATTTGTTTTTTTATGTTGTGTTTTAATAAAGATTTTGTTTTAATTCCATTTTTTATTGTTAGCTATATTGAGTGCCATTCTTTGGTAGAATGTTGGGATGCAAATTACAAATATCAATATCTACAGATGCTTAAGCCTCCCTGGGTAGATAACAATTTATCAAGTGGTTATTTGCCATAGAGTGTATGCAACCACTTAATGATGATGATGATTTCATTTAGTTTTTTCTATCCCGCCTTTCTGCTCGAAGCACAAGGCAGCTTAGAACATAATTATACAAAATACAAAATGTAACTAAAATGGAATTGCAGCAATTTAAAACAGATAACACTGCAAGTTAAACAGCAGCTGCTGTAAAATTCACATTGAAATCAAATTATCATCTGCCAGTTAGTAAATAAAACAGTATCACACATGTACAGATCTGAGCTAAAATATGTGATAAAGTGATTAACTATATTAATTTAGTACATATTTCACATGAACCAGATTGTCTTTGTCTATCAGGTGTTTAAGATACGTAATTAAATACATACATAAATGACCACATTACAAACAAACAAACAAAAATCCTGAAAGTGAGACACTGTTACGATTCTTCCACAGTCAATAAAAAGGTTAATTTGGTACACACACAGTACAAAACACCCTGTGGGAAGCTTCTAACACAAAGCCACCCAACTCTCATTTCCAGATCTCAAACATAGGAGAAAAGCCCAGGCCTGTCCATGGTCCTTACAGATGAACTCCAGGGCAGTGAACGACATGCAGACAAATGATCAATGAGGTGTTAGAAGATCTGTGTTTACCAACATTGTCTATTGGGGGATGAGAAGATGGAGCCTGGGGCTTCAAAAGATTGTTTTGTGGCTGAATAAAAACAGGAAAATAAATAGTAAGGGGTGGAAGTTGGGTCACTAAAGGAAAGGCTGACCTCTACTGTTTGCCCCTGAGGACCTCATCAGTCAGTACATGCTGCCCTGTCTTCCTTAGCAACCAGCTTTTGCCAACCAGCTTTTGTCAGCATAGGATCCTAGCTGCCCTATATTGGTGGCCTCTGCCTGAACAAGCCAGTCAAGATCGCCTTCCTTATCAGCCTTCTTGAGTCCTGAAAGATTATCTAGCCTGATTTGAACTGTTGTGCCAAAACAATAGGGCAGGGGAAGGCACAGACTTTCAACAGGACATTGACAAGGCACTTAGACAGGTTCGTGCAACCACCCCAGTATTGGATCCTTGCACCTCTTGGCTAATAAAAGCAAGCAGGGATAGAACAGCCAGCTGGGCCAGGATGTGATTAATGGCTCTTTGCAAGAGGGAGTGGTCCTGGACCGCCTGAAAGAGGCGGTAGTGAGACCACTCATGAACAAATCTTTCCGGGACCCAGAAAATCTTAATAACAATAGGCCAGTTGTGAATGTTCCATTCCTGGGCAAGGTCCTTGAGCAGGTGGTTGTGAGCCATCTCCAGATGCTCTTGGATGAGACCAATTATCTGGATCCATTTCAGTCAGGTTTCAGGCCTGGCTTTGGTATGGAAACATCCTTGATCGTTCTGTATGATGACCTATGCCAGGAGAAAGACAGGAGGAGTGTGACTCTGTTGATCTCTCAGCGGTTTTTGATACCATCGACCATGGTATCCTTCTGGGACTGAGTTGGAAGTGGGAGGTACTCAAAATTTATCTCTGATTTTGATTCGTGGCTGTCCTTTTTCCTCTCTGACAACTGTCCTACTCTTATCCTGGGTGATTTCAACATTCATGTGGATGACCCTCAAGATGCTGCAGCTCTACGATTTCGCTCATTATCTTCCTCTTATGATCTTAAGCTTTGGTCTGATGCACCCACACATTCCCTTGGACACTGTCTGGATCTTGTTCTCACTCGGAATTGCTCTGTGTTGGACTTTTCTACTGCTCACTTTCCGCTGTCAGATCATCACCTAGTTTCTTTCAATATTACTCATAATCCTCCTCCTTCACGTCCCGCTTCTCGCTCTTGTCGTGACTTGCAATCTATCAATTACGAGGCTTTTTCCCAGTCCCTAGCCTCCTCCCTTCCTTCTGTCTGTTCAGCTGTCTCCTTGGACTCAGCTGTCTCCTTCTTTAATTCCTCCTTATCTTCAACTCTTGATAATCTTGCTCCATCTACAACTCGGATAGTTCGCCCTTCTCAACCCCAACCGTGGCTCACCTCTTCCCTCCGCTACCTTCGCTCTTGTTCCCGGGCAGCTGAACGCCTTTGGCGTAAGACCAGGGACCGGGCAGACTTTGTCCATTACAAATTTGTACTTTCCTCTTTCTCTTCTGCCATCTCACTGGCCAAACAGCAGTACTACTCAACGCTGATCCAGTCAAATGCTAGGCATCCTCAGCGGCTCTTTGCGTCCTTCAATTCTCTTCTGAAGCCTAATCCGCCATCTCTCCCCGCCTCTCTGTCTGCTAACAACTTTGCCTCTTTTTTCAATGCTAAAATCCAAACTATCCGCTCTGATCTGGCCAGCTCTGCTCCTCTTCCAGTTCCTGTTCCTCATCTGTCAGCTCCTCCTGCAAATTTCTCTGCGTTT
Organism: Elgaria multicarinata webbii; assembly: GCF_023053635.1. Taxonomy (NCBI): domain Eukaryota; kingdom Metazoa; phylum Chordata; class Lepidosauria; order Squamata; family Anguidae; genus Elgaria; species Elgaria multicarinata. The sequence goes on from NC_086171.1 coordinate 66,443,296, forward strand.
CCTTCGGTCTCTGCGGATGAACTGTCTACAATACTGCGCTCTTCGAAGCCTTCCACTTGTTCTCGTGATCCGATTCCTTCTCGCGTCTTTATTAATCTTATTCCTGCTATCCTCCCTTCCTTGCTACATATTATTAATCTTTCTCTGTCCTCTGGTTCATTTCCTTCTGCTTTTAAACATGCTACAGTCTCTCCCATTCTCAAGAAACCTACTCTTGATAGGCTATCTCTGTCTAACTACCGACCTGTCTCTTTGTTGCCGTTTGTTTCAAAGATCCTGGAGCGTGCGGTCTACTCTCGCTGTCTTGACTTTCTTTCTAGTAACTCTGCTTTGGATCCATTTCAATCTGGATTCCGTCCTCTGCATTCCACCGAAACAGCCCTTACTAAGATCACCAATGATCTCCTTACTGCCAAGTCTAAAGGCCATTATTCCGTTCTTATTCTCCTTGATCTAACTGCAGCCTTTGACACGGTTGATCATGATCTTCTCTTAGATTCCCTTCATGACCTTGGATTTTGTGGCTCTGTCTATAACTGGTTTGCCTCCTATCTAGCGGGTCGCTCTTTCAGCGTGTTGACTAATGGCAGCTCGTCTTCCTCCTTTCCCCTTTCAGTAGGGGTTCCGCAAGGCTCGGTGCTTGGCCCGTTGTTGTTTTCCTTATACATGTTGCCCTTGGGCAAGCTTATTCAATCTCATGGTCTCCAATATCATCTGTACGCCGATGATACACAACTATATCTGTCATCTCCGGAACTTTCTCCTGATGTTCACGATCGTATCTCGGCATGTCTTTCAGATATCTCAGCTTGGCTGCTTCATCGTCGCTTGAAGCTTAACATGGCAAAGACTGAACTGCTTGTTTTCCTCCTAAACCTTCTCCTCATCTCTCATTCTCTCTTACTGTCAATGATGTTACGCTTACTCCGGTCAAGGAAGCTCGTAGCCTTGGCTTTATCTTCGACTCCTCGCTCTCCTTTATTCCTCATATTGAGGCAGTAGCTAAATCTTGTCGATTTTTCCTGTATAATATTGCCAGGATTCGATCATTTTTGTCTGTCTCTTCTGCCAAGACGCTTGTTCATGCACTGGTTATTTCACGGTTGGACTACTGCAACCTTCTTCTCTCTGGCCTTCCTTCTTCTCACATCAGCCCGTTGGTTTCTGTTCACCACTCTGCCGCAAAGATGATCTTCTTAGCACGCCGCTCCGACCATGTTACTCCGCTTCTGAAATCTCTTCATTGGCTTCCAATTCACTTCAGAATCCATTATAAACTTCTCCTGTTAACCTTCAAAGCTTTTCACGGTCTAGCTCCTTCCTATCTCTCCTCTCTCATCTCACACTATTGCCCCGCTCGTGCTCTTCGCTCCTCTGATGCCATGTTTCTCGCCTGCCCAAGGGCCTCTACTTCCCTTGCTCGGCTTCGTCCATTTTCGTCTGCTGCCCCTTACGCCTGGAACGCTCTTCCTGAACATTTAAGAACTACAAGTTCAACCACAGCTTTTAAAGCTCAACTAAAAACTTTTCTTTTTCCTAAAGCTTTTAAAACTTGATGTTGTGCAGACTTCTACTGTTACTTTCTACTGTTAGTTTTTCCCTACCCTGTGCCTGCTTACCCTTCCCTGTACCTGTTGGCATTCTCTTCCCCTCCTTATTGTTTTACTATGATTTTATTAGATTGTAAGCCTATGCGGCAGAGTCTTGCTATTTACTGTTTTACTCTGTACAGCACCATGTACATTGATGGTGCTATATAAATAAATAATAATAATAATAATAATAATAATAATACTGCACTGTACTGGTTCTGGTCTGACTTGGTGAATCAGCTCCAGAAGGTGTCCCCCATACTGTTCAACATCTACATGAAACCATTGAGTGCAGTCATCTGGAGTTTGGGAGCGTATTGTCATCAGTACGCTGATGACACACAGCTCTATTTCTCCTTCTCATCTTCATCAGGTGAGGCTGTGGATGTGTTGAACCAGTGCCTGGCTGCAACAATGGACTGGATGAGGACTAATAAACTAAAATTCAATCCAGACAAGACTGAGATGCTGTTAGTGGGTGGTTCTTCTGACCAGATGGAGGGTGTTCAACCTGTTCAGGATAGGGTTACACTCCCCCTGAAGGAGCAGGTTCATAGCTTGGGGATTCTCCTACAACCATCTCTGTCACTTGAGGCTTAAGTGACCTTGGTGACAAGGGTGCCTTCGACCAACTTTGGTTGGTGGCCCAGGTACACCCTTGTCTGGATAGGGGTAACCTGGCTTCAGTTTCTAAGCTCTAAGGGTTATTTGTTTCTTAAAACCCATAACTTATAATTAATTTAACTGTGTCTGTGAGGTTGAAACCTGAAGTGAACAGGCCCCTCCCTCAAGGGACTTGGGGTTCACCATGGCAGGAGCTGTACCTAGAGGCCAGGGCAGGCCTAATGTGTACAACTCTGACAGCTGTGTAAGTTTGCTTGATGGCTTCTTTGTATCAACCTAAAGGCAATTCCAACCTATGTGAAGCTAGATGCATTTGCTAGTTTAGTTATCAATCAGATTTATATACTGCTTTGCACATAGTTTCCACCAGATTTGGTGTCAATCCTGTGCATCAGGCCTACTCAAGAGACTAAAGAGACTTCAATTTATTTCCACCATTGATCTTATAAAGGGGTATTGACAGATCCCTTTCACACCAAAGCCCAAACAGAAATGGCCTTCTCTACTCTATTGGGCCTATTTTGGTTTACAAATGTTTTAAAATGTATTATTATTATTATTATTATTATCATCATCATCATCATCATCATCATCATCATCATGATTCTAGGTTATGTTGTATTTTAACTTGAACAGCTTAGGAATTTTAATAGATTAAGCAGTAGAAAACTATTATGTATAAATAATAAAGAAAATAAATAAAGATGTTTTTTAAGCTCCACGCAGTTGCTGCTACCATCCAAAGACTAATGGATATACTGTTGGGCCCAATCAGTCATGTTGCTTCTGGATATATAGAGGACATGATAGTGTTAGGTGAATCCTGGGCCAAACACATTATCTATCTTTATGGGTGTAAACAGAATTGCTTCATGCTGGATTGACAGTGAATGTTGACAAAACATTTTATGGGCTGCCACCAGTTCCAATATTTCAGCTTCATTTTGGGTAATGGGAGGGTAAAAACCATAGAGAATAACATGAAGTTTTTAGCTGCCATGGCCATCCCTCATATCAAGAAAGAGGTGCAACCATTTCTGAGACTGGCCTGTTATATTATTCCATACCCTCTATTTAAAAACTCACTAAGAAGCAGTAGCCCTCCACAGTAAACCAGGGCCAGTTCTACACCAAGCAGAATATGACACTTTGAAAGCGGTTTGAAAACAGTATATGGAATGTGTCTTGGGCCCCAACAGTTGTCAATGCCATTATAAACTGTTATAAAGCAGTAGTGTAGATCCTGCCTAGACTATTGCTTATAATGTGGCTTCCTAGTCACTGAACAACTGTGTCATAGCCTCATTTTACAGAATCTCAACTTCAACCAGCCTTTTATCGTATACTGCTGCACTAACAATGGGAACAGGAGCTTTGCTACAAGAAGAGTTTTGAGGATAGAAATCCCCTAGTCCTTGATAGAAGCCAAAATTGTTGCCTGAGAACAGGCATCTTGCACTATATATAGGTTTACTGAGCCACCATCAACGCACTAACTTATGGTCTATTAGGATGTCTGATTATGCCTCCCCATAATAACTTACCCAGTTGAAGATGGTACCTGTCTCTGCAGCCCTATTCTTATGATCTCATTCATTAGGCAGTCAAGCTCTTATTAACACTTATTCTCAACAGCTAATATCTTAAGGGAGAGGAAGTTATCTTAAATTGTCATTTTACTGGGGAGCGGGAAGCATGTTTAACATGTAGTTCCAGCCTGAGGCTGTGCTCTGGATTGGCTCACCTAATTTGTGGGTGGGTGGCTTGTGGTATTAATTTTCCCCTCAAACATAGAAAGACAGAATTGTTAATGTGAAAAAACCAATGTTGGCTTTAAAAAAATTAGCACTGCATAAATGGTAAAAGTAACTCAGCCTTTATTTGCCTTCTGTCAAATGACTGAAATACATTTAAATGCTTTTTAAAATGTGTTTTGTGTCCTTTTAACTGTAATTTTCTTTTATGTCAATCAGTTTGGACTTTGCCATTACCTGCTACTTTAAGTACTGAAAAGAAATGAAGTATTTTTCTTTTAATATAGCACATAAACCCAACATGAACATTTTTGCAATTGTGGAGGATAATATGGTTGGCATTATTGGCAAAGAAATATATTCAATAACTACATTCTAAAAAAATACCTGAAAAGAAAGAAAACAAATACATCTCTTTTCTCAGGCATTTGGAAGCATAAGATAAGTTTTAATGAGGTCCTGGAATGTCTTATGGATATAGTTAATTGTTTAAAGTTGTTTTTAGATACATGTTGTCTCTGTGCGTATTGTCTGTTTGTGGAAATGCTTTTAAAACTTTGTATACTGTATTTTTCGTGGTTTTTAATAATTATAAATTGCCCAGAGAGCTTTGACTATAGGGCAGCATAGAAATGTTCATCATCATCATCATCATCATCATCATCATCATCATCATCATGTCACAGCAAAGCACACAAAAAGTAGGAGGGTAAACCCACAGGTATTAGAAAAAAGAGCATCCATCTTTTTAAACAATACATGATACCTAAATACTTCTAGGAACTGATCCAAGATCTCTACATTTTCCATGCATCTTCACATGTTTCTAAAGCTAAACATATAAAGTTTCCTTTTTAGGGAGCTATGATTGATTGCTGCTCCCTATAAAGTTTACACGGTATTCAAATCCAGGGATACCCCCCTGTCCTGTTCTGGGGTTCCTTTAGGCTTGAAGGGGAAGCTGATAGCATATGATGGCAGTCAGAACAGGGCAGGATGTTGTTTCAGCAGGGAGCTGAAGCCAACTGAAGCCTTATGTAAGCTCTAGAGGGTCCTTGCCTGATTTTGTAACCTGAGAACAAGGCTATAAAAGGCTGCAAAGAGGGGAAATGGGTGTTTCTGCTGGGGACTCAATCTCTGAATCAGAGAACGAGGGCTGTGCCATCTGGCGAGGAGGGCCCTGAATAAGTCACTGTGCCAGTTTGTACGATTGAACAGCCCACCAATGCTGGTGTGTGCAGGTAGCCATTTTAAATATTCAATGCTCTGCTGCAACTTGTATGATGCAAACTCTGGTAGTAGACCATCAATTATGTCAAGGTTATTTAACCCTCACACAACCCCTACTGTCCAGGTTTGCATGAGCCAACAAACCATAGCCAGGCGTTCAATATGCAAATCCTGCCTGGCATACCCTGGCACATGCTGCAGCCCAGCATAGCTTAAATAAGCCTATGCTAGGTTGTTTTGTTCATGTGAACTGAATGGGCTGTTTTGATCATGTGTCCTGCCCCTGAGGAAGTAGCCTGTCCCTTTTCCTCATCAGAAACTTCTGCTGCACAGTGGAAGGTCTGAGGGTCATGACACTGCCATGTAGTATGTGAAACAGCCCTTAGTTTCTGATGCATTCCCTAAAATTGAAATGCCTTAGGCACTGCTGTACAAAGGTCTACATGAATATGTCAGCATTGCTATCTTTACTGGCAGCTAATTTCTTTTTCCTTGATGATTAGACCATCACACCCTTCCAAAATTTCATGGATACAACAAGCAGATGGCCGTTTAAAATGGTTGCTGAGAATCTATGATTTTTTGTATAAGCTCTTCCATCATAAATAAGGGCCTCTATACAGCCTGCTGCTCGAGCTACGGAACACTCTGGAGAGTTGGAGGAAAGGCACATTTTGGATGAGAATTATCAATCAAAATCTTCCACGGCGTTAGAACTGCTGTTGGAACAGATCGATAAACACTACTTGTTGATCTACAGCAATGGAATCATGACATAATAAATATCTTACATAAGAGAAAATGTGTTACTAGATAAGCATGCATGCACATATAGCAGACTACAGATTAATGCAGATCATGGACAAAGTTTTACCTGTTGTATCATCCTATACCAACTTATTAGCTCAAGATCTTTCAATAAGAAGAAGTGAGATTTTTCTTTTGCAAGGCATCGATGAATTTATTTATTTATTTATTTATTACATTTATATACCACCCCATAGCCGAAACTCTCTGGGTAGTTTACAAAGATTAAAAAGATTAGATTAAAAAGACTGGATGCTGCTGTTTTTATACTGTTGTTTTTATGTCTTTGATGGTTTTTAAATGTTGTATACTTTTAATGTTTACTGTTTTTAGCTTTTGTGAACCGCCCAGAGAGCTTCGGCTGTGGGGCAGTATATAAATGTAAATAAATAAATAAGTATCAATATACAAAAATTAAAAACATAAAAACAGCTAACATTTAAAACAATTTTAATGAATATGACTGATGAACACAAAATTAGGGTATAACAAATTGCCTCTATCTCTACTCTTTATTCATCTAGCACCCTCCAGATACATGACATTTTACAAAGTATGACAAAAAGGTCCTAGCCCAACAGTTTTACAGTCTAGGAAACAGACCCAAGAGCGATGAAAGGGGAAATTCTGGCAGGGTGGACAGGGGAAGAATATTTGTTTATCTCACTTTGTTTGGCTTCATTACACTACAGTATGGGGGTGAGGAGGTTGTGCCAAAGGCTTCTCAGAAAAGGTGAGTTCTGAGAGGGACTTGAAGGAAGTACCAGATAAGGCATTCTGGGAGGCAATTCTATGCATAAAAGGCAGCAAGGAAAAATATATAATGGTATTAGCAAAGAAAAATGAGTTTATGTTGCCCACAGGTAAATCTGCCTACAAATTATTCATCTGTGTGAATATATAACCACCATTCAGTATTGCCTAGGATAATATCTTGTTTACAAATGTCCACAGAGAGCTTTAATTTTAAGTGTCTAGCATATTACTTCCAAGACTGCATGAAAGGCAGAAATGGATAAGCCAACATTAAAGTGTAAAGCAGACAATATGGACTTAGCGTTAAGCAACCTAATCCACAGATGGCTTGAATTTCTCCTGAAACCCAGTATGCTACATTATGCTAGTGAAGACTGGGATAAAAGCAGTCTGAAGAAACCCAGGATATAATGGCAGAAATAGCATAAGGAAAATGGTTTGGACAATATGCCATGTGCCACATGAGTGAACCAGGCGCTACAAAGATGGCGACCAGGGGGAAACTCTCACATATATTGGCCCTTTGTCAGTAACTCCCCTTCTCTTCCCTGTTGCCTCAGGTGCACTGGTATTAGTTTATCTCTCCCTCACAAGCATGATGAATCAAATTTATAAGGAAGCAGTCTGGCCTCATTGCTTATGCACCACTTAGAACTTTCTGCCTCAACCCTGGCCAAAGGAAATCAACTTGAATAGGTAGAACTGAGGCAATAATTTATCAGAAAAGGGGTGTAAAATCCTAACATTTACTTACTCATAAACCATTCAATACATTACAATCAGAAAACAGGACCATCTGCTATGGCCCCCTCTTTTGTCCCCTGTGGTGTTTTCTCTCTCTCTCTCTCTCTCTCTCTCTCTCTCTCTCTCTCTCTGTGTGTGTTGATAGCAAATGGAAAGGTAATAAGGGCCAATTTTAAATAGCATTATAAGTACCTCTCACAAAAGTAAATAGTAGGCCCCCACAAAGGGATGGCACCAGACAGTCATAAACATACGAAATAGGGGATTTTTACAGTATGTACAGTAAATGTTCTATGTACTTTCCCTTCATTTCCTTGTTCTATATGTTTTAATAACTCTCTCTCACACACACACACAAACAGAGTAATAAACAGTCAGGGTATTGCAAGGGGAAGAGATTAGAGATTAGTCTCCTACACCATTAAAAGGCATCACTCCCATTACAGAACCTACTAGATATGATTACAAAGTGAACCAAAAGATAGCAAGGTGGCCCATCATATTTATCTTGCATAGGATGCCAAAGCATCTATGTTTGTGTATGTTGCTTGGTGAAATGACATTATTATAGATACAGACATTATTAGACTAACAAATTAGTTTTCTCAGTACAGAATGCTTTGAAAGATTGGGCATGGATAGGTTTAGGACCAAGAACTTTCTCCATCGAAATCCCAATTTTTACAAAAAGATATTATTGCTATATAAGATCCATGTAGTCCAAATGTGTAACATTGTATATAAGAAAGCTTGATGAGACTCCCACTAAGTTTGAGATGAATCAAACAGGGCGCAAAGTTCCAGAGAGGGTGATATCTGGTTCTGTTTTCTAATAGCCTTGTAAGTCCTGTGGAATGACATTGATGCATACCAGACAGAATTTGGCCCAGCCTTTATCTCTTCTGTTGATCAAAGAAGTGAAATACATTTTGTCATTGAAAGAATGAAGAAGCAAGATTCATGAAATGACAGATGTTGTATTAGTCATTTTTTAGGGGGAAATGTTGATTCCTTATGTATCACTAACATTTCAAACTCAAAAATGGCTCATAGTTTGTGAATTTATGGAATCCATTTGTGATTCACCTCCTACTCCCATTACCTCCCAAGGTTCTGTTTGGCTTTAATAGATCTCTGTGGACAGATTATTTAATATATAAAGTTAAATTCCTGTACTTCTTTCTATACATCCAAAATGGTTTAGACACAAGGTTTAAAATCAGTACCATATCTTAGGAAAAGTGTATTAAACCCCAGTTTAGGAAGGCTCAGGTGTTGCTTTAAATGAAAATAATATAAAGTGAAGTGTCCCTACTCTGGGCATAGATGAAAACCCAAACAAATCATTTCAGGTGAGCATACATTCTGCTTGAATTGCAAATGACCCTGCTAAGAGAAATTATGTTGAAGTGGTACTTTAAGTTATTCTCTTGGATGCTTGTATTTCAGTACTCTTAAGGGCATTCTTCTTAGTTTTAGCAAACAAACTTCAACTGCCTTCTGTAGAGGAAATAAGCATTCCCCATTCAACTAATTTATTGTTATATGTTTGAATTAAATAGTTTCTCAATGCTCTTATCAGGCCATAGTACTATGGGCTGTCTCTGAACCTGTGATCAGCAGTTTCCTAAAATGGTAGTGGGTAGCATGAGAGCCTAGTTTATTTCCTCACATTAACTTCCAGATGTGCTAAGATGACATGGCAGAGTCTTTATAATGTTGTGACTCTTGTTTGTTGAGAAGGATGATGAAACCAAAGGAGAGTCTGTATATAATCTTGTTGAGTTTGTATTTTTTTAAAAAAAGTTTTTATTATAGTTTTTATACACAGAGAGAGAGAGAGAGAGAGAGAGAGAGAGAGATCAAAGTTTACTCACATGTCAGATTCATATTACCAAGAACAAATTCTCAGGAAAAATTAGTTTGAGGATAACAGAGATTTCAGTATATAAAAAAAGTCAAGACCACTTTTGTCAAGGACTCATTTGTACATCTGTCTTCCTTACCTAGTTCTGCTCAAGCTAGTTAGTTTACCCATTTTGCCTGCGTAGCAAAGATTAAACAACCAGCCCACTTCTGCTGGTCAGTTTGCAATCTCTGCTTATGCATTACTCAGAAGTAAGTGCAGCTGAATTCGATGGGCTCCCAAAGAATGCGGGCATAGGACTGAAGCCTAACTCTTCTCTTGCTGTAGCTAATACGCCGCATGCCCAGTCTAAATGATTTACTCAGAAGTTAGTCCTATTGAATTCAATAGACTTACTCCCTGGGAAGTGTGTCTAGAATTGCTACTTAAATGAAGCACTTTCAAGTCCCACTGATTTCAGTAGAAATTCTGCAAGTGCTTAAACCTTGTCCTTTGAAAACAACAGGATTTAAAAGTCCTCAATGCCCCCCATTGCTTTTGCTCATGAACCTTTATACATTTTCCTTTTAATGCACGTGTTTTAAATAAAATCTAGAAAGAAACACTTTAATAAAATTTATATCATGTTTTAATCTCTGTAATTCTTTTAACAATTCAGTAGCCCTGTATTTTAGAGATGGTGCTGATTTTAATGTAAAGCTTGGTTTTCATACAGTTTTGTGTTAAGGCTCGCACCACAGCAGGAAAGGAAAAACAATGATAAATATTCAAATCCCCATTTAGAATCCAGTAAATTCATTATATTAATTTGTTATCCCATTTATTCCTATTGAAATCAGTCAGGCTGAATCAGTTTAAATCCTGGTAAATTGGCTTGGCTAAATTTTAGACTGAGCTTGGCTGAATCCACTCAATGAAGTTTTGTTTCCAGACCTACAAAAAAATCGACCTCATTCTACTATACTTTGCTAGTGTAGCAATGACAAAATATCTCATTACTCCCAAATGCATTCTTTGCTCTTTAGTAGTAATGTATTACAATCAGGAGAAAATCCTAAAAGCACTTTAATCTACTTTGAAAACTTTGAAAGATAGCACCTCTTATAGAAAATTTTATCCCAAATTCCCTTAAGACAATAGTGTTGTTTCCCCCATTTCACAATAATTTTAAGCATCCTGTAGATAGTCAAACTTATTAAAAGGAAACTTAACCGTAGAGTTGCAGAACAGTATTAAGAAAAATCAAAAGAAGAAGAAATTGTAGATTTAAAAGTTTTTCAAAAAATAATTTGGGCAATGTTTAAAGCATCATCGAATAGCCCAGTCTCCTAAACTGTTACGCATATTTAGACGAAATCCACAGTAATGAGTATGCAATAGATTTGTGCTGTTGATTGTCCTGTTAAAGCTGTACAGGTCTTCAGACTTCACCCGGCAGTCTGCTAGACTGACCTGCACTGCTGTGCCCCATTGTGACAAGTCCCAGTTATTAAAAGGAAAAACAATATATTTGCAGCACCTCTTCCACTCAGCCTGCTTGAGCTGTAGAAAACAGCATTTGAAGCTCGGAGATTCACACCCAGCAGTGTCCACTTTAAACAGGGCAATGGGGTGGGGGGTGGAGAGAGAGAATCTAATTGATTGTGGGGAATACTCGTCTTTCCCTCCAACCCACCCCAATTAATTCCCCTAGTGACCTTCTGCAGCATCAAAGCCCAAAGCGAACCCAATCTGACCTCAACTTTATGTGCATTATTTTATATTGAGAGACTGGAGCTACTTACAGTCCATGCCATTGTCTCCGAAGATATATAATAAAGTATTCTAGAACTGCTCCTGCAGAGAACACTTCATGCACTCGGCATTTCCTTTTTCTCTGTCTCTGTCTCCCTCCACCAGTCTTAAAATTCTTCTCTTTGCTGTTTACAGAATGCCCCCCTCTCTCTCTCTCCCCCCCCCCCCTCTCTACACAGTGGACAGATGAAATGAGCAACTTCAGCCTTTGACTAATACTCACATAACTCTCGGTAAACAACATCCTTCACACAGATCTATAACTAATAATAATGCCCTTTATTAAGCTCTCCTGTGAAACAATATGTCTAATAAAAGCTGCTCTCCATGCTGTTTTAATTATAATAAATCACCTTCATTATGATGCATACTTCAATATAACATGCCTAATGTTTAGCTACCTAGGATACAACTGTAATGAGAACAGAGAACAGACGCATCACAAGCAAAGTTATTTATACACACGCACATGCACACACACTGGCGAGTGCGTGAACAGAAAAATGCAGCCATACCCTCCTGCTTTGCAACATGAATTTCAACAACTTTTATCTTACCTTACTGTTCATAACATCACTGCTGATAAGTGGGGAGTGGGGGAAATGCCCTGGAAAATGCTGTATACACAAATAATAGTGCCCTGAACGCCATTTGCTAACATAGAAAAAGAAGTCCTTGCAGTGCAATCATTTCTCTATAAATGTATAAAAGTATTTTACCACCCTGTGCAACAAATCAGTGCAGAGACTATAGGCTATTGTGCACTGGTACCTAGGGATTTCATGTCAAAGTCAACTTCCTTGGCAATCCCATGGGAACTGCGCTATGCACATTCTCATGAAAGGTGTGAAAATCTGATTTTCTAAAATGGATCAGTAATTCTCTATGAAGGGGGAAAGGATCAATAAATCTTTGCTAAGTAGATTGTAAAGGAAAAAAATATTCTTTCAGTGACAGTACATTAGGATCCTCCAAACAATCTCAATAAACTAAAGACATAGCATTTCTCCACCAGCTATTTTTGACTTCTGATATATTTTTGTAATCTCAGATCATTCTGCAATGCACATACATTTATATTTCCTAAGCAATGTTCCACATTGAGGTTGATTTATGAGGAAATGCCATTATAATGCCAGTCTCTGAGTAGAAAAAAGAAAATTATTAGCCGCTTCTAACCTGATAGATGTGATACAAGGAAATGTCATTACAGCCATGCCCACATATATGTTTGCTACTATATCATGCCTTTTCTAAAGTTAATCTTCATGTATCCTGCAGTTTGGATCTGGATAAACATGCTGACCATATTTCAGATGTTCATGTTTGTTAAGGCATTTAGTGAATAAAATGAAACCTTCAAATACTATCAGATTAGTAAATTAGATGGGACTTCTAAGTATGTTAAATATTTGAATAAAGCAGCACTTACAACAGCAAGTAATAATTTAAAATGAAATGTCTGATTCACATTGGGTCTATTTGGATGTCACACTATGCCATAGTTTAGCATGACAAAAAAGGGCACCAGCCTGAGGCTCTTGCACTCCCTTCCTCACAATGAAGAGTTTAGAAGCTTTCCACTTCCATTTTATATTAACCACAATTTGCAATATGGGCCAAAAAAAAGGGATTAATTTTAATTATTGTTACTAGAAACAAACTGTAGTTTACAAAGCTGCCTAACTTTAGTTAAGATAAACCACAGTTTAGGGTTTCCATGTATACAGTAACACTACATTTTGTTAATCTAAAACAGAAGTGGTAGTTCCAATCTCCTCTTCGAATTTGCAGCAGAGGAGGGAAGGAGGAGAATGTAAGCCTAAGGCTCACTGCAACTTGTTCTCATCACACTAAACTATGGTTTAGCATGACATCCAAATGTGGCCATTCAGTCCAGTAGTGCAGGCAGAAAAAGATCTCTGGCAGGCAATCAGTCTTGCAATCCAATTTCTCCTCACTTAAGCATATCCATTTATCATTCTATATCCTATGTTTGGCTGTGCTAAAGTAAAAACTCCAGACCCCTGAGAATGTGCCTTCCCAAAACAACCAAGGGGGTGAGCACATGGAAATGCTTAATAATGTGTTTCCAGTTTAATCTGGAGTTTCATCAATTGAAGTTTGTTTTTCCCACAGCACACAGGAGCCACTAACGTAATGTATACATTTAAAACAAAATAAAACACTTGCACATGCCAAATGGCATCCGAAACCACATTGATTTGTGGGTGGGTGGGTGGGTGGAGTTCAGCCAGAACATCATGAATTCTGTAGGTGCGGGAGGTTGCTCCCTGCCTCATTCCTCCTTCTCAAGTTACTTCTGAGTGGGCCCATTTATCCAACACCTCTCCTCACCCCCACTCTCTCTCAGCAGCAGTAGGGGTTAAATGGGAAGATCATCTTTTTAAATGTCAACCATATTCTGCTCTTCCATCTAAACACACATTAAGAACGGTGCCCTGGCTCCTTGCTCCTTTCCTTCTTGCCGTGCTCAATGTAGTGCAATAGAAGACAAACCACTTATTCTGAGTAGGCCCATTCACCCAACATCACTTCCAGTTCCCTGCTTTTGAAATAGAACACTTGGTGCTCCGCTGTTTATTTTTCATTGCACTATATCACAGCAGCGAGATCTTGAAGCGCCACAGTTTCACCCCTTCGCAGTTCCCTGCTTTTGAAATAGTGCCTAATGGCATCAAAAACCACATTTAGTTGGGGTTGGGTGGGTGGAGTCCCTGCCTCATGCCTCCTTTCCGAGCTACTTCTGATTAGGCCCATTTACCCAACACCTCTCCTCATCTTTTACCGCTTCGCAGCACAGAACTGCGTAGCGGTGAAAGGGTGAAACCATAGTGCTGCGAGATCCTGCTTCTGCAATATGTAAAGCGCCTTGTAAATGCTTGTGAATGGGAAGTAGTGCTACATGGGAAGAAGCCCTACTGTGAATGTAAAGATACTGGGAATGGCGGGGGGGTGGACTGTCCTTCATAGCTTCCTAAGAGCGGAGCTTTGAAACAACAGGACTGTCCACCCTCCTTACGTGTTTGAGGATCTTTCACTAACGAACGGAAGAAACTGCCAAGAGGCTGGGAGGCGAGAGGAAGGGGAAAGAAGAGACCGTGTGCCATTCCACCCCTCTGTGCAGCCAACTCCAGGGAATTATTAGCCCCCTGCTGGGGATGAGGGTGGCAGTGGGGAGAAGACAAGTCTTTCAATTCCCTTTGTAGTCTAAAGGCTGGAAACAAAGACAGTCAGAAGGTCTAGATGCTCCTAGGGGGAGCCTTGGCTGTGCTTCTCCAAAGCCAGTACCGCAGCAGAGAACAGGCAGCAAATTTCTGCACACATTTGCAGATCTGGAAATTTAAATTTTCCCAACCCCTCTCTGCCCCTGTACTCAGCAAAGTTCAATTGAAAGCAATGAGTTACTTCGGAGTAGCTATAGCATCCTGTCCTTTCAAAGCCGCTCCCCACTCCTGTGCTCAGTGAATATTTAAAGGGGCAGGCAGAGATTGAATGTACGGTCCAAACAGCCGCCTTTCAAGGCAGCAGGGCTGAATCCCATCCCCAAGGCAATGAGTTATTCCTGGGCAGACATGAGCTTCCTTTCTGCAAATCAGTGCCACTTCCACCAGCCTGCACTGAAGCCGCTGTTAATGGAAACCCCGTGAGAATTTTTTAAAAATAGATTTAGGGCAAGGAACTCCACATTACCTACCGGTTTGGGTTGTGCTTTACTGACATGATCGCCTTGGGGGCAGAGCAGAACTGAAGTAAAAGCCTTGTGTAGATGATCCTCAAGAAAATGGTGATGAGCCCCAAGAAAATAGCATCTTGAAGCTATTCTGCCTAAGGGGATGGGAAGCCAACCTTCGTAATGAAACAAGACTTCTGCAGGATCTTGACCAAGAGTTTAGAAATGCTTGCTGGATCTAGTCTGACAGGAAGGGTCACGTACACTTTTGTAATGTCAAGCCTAGATTACGATAAAATAGGACTTCCCTTAATGTAGAAGCTTTCAGCCTGCAGCAACTAACCTCCTGATGGAGGTGATCTCCAGGAACAGAATCCAGCAGTGCTCCAGCCTTTTTAATAGTGTCATATTTTGATCTATGAAGTTCTTTTGATCTGTGAAGTTCTTTTGGTCCCAGATACCTTAGAAACTATTTCCTTTCCTGTGTTCTAATATGATCTCTAAAATAAATCAAGAACACCCTCAGAAGGGTGAGTGTGGTAACGTACACAACAGTATGTGCACTGGGGATTTGGTAGTGAGTTTATTTCATTTATTACATTTATATCCTCTCTTCTCCTCCAAGAGGCCCAAGGCAGCTATACATGATCCTGCTCCTCCCTATTTTATCCTCACAACAACCCAGCACTGAAGGACTACCAGTAGCCCTTGCAGTACCTGGGATGGGACCAGTGGTTGATGCACATATGGAACAATGCCAGAGCTAGGGACTGCCCTATAGGTTAAATTGCTTGCTGTGCTGTGTGAAGTCTAATCCGGAAAACTGTATTGTAGTTAGTAAACAATACTAAGTTCTCAAATGCCAGTTAACTTCAAAGCCAGCTCTGCAAAGATTTCCCCCTTTACTATTTGCCATTGACCTCATCCCCTGGGGCTCCATTCTGTGGTTGGCATCAGGTGCTGGTGCACTGATAACCCTTGGGAAAGGGTTGTTTCTAAGGGCCACTGACATTTTAGGCCAAATTTGGCTTGCCAGGCCAGCCCATCTGGACCATGGGGCTTCAGACAAGGTCCCTCACCCCTTTCCAGAGCGTACAGGAGTGTGCCATGGCTCAATCCCCTTCTCTCTGCTACTTTCTGAAGGGGACTGAGATGGCTTTGCTCTGAATGCAAGAGAGAAACCAGCTCTTCTATTAGGTGGAGCAATTAGGTAAACCATTAATTGTTCTCTAGCTTGAATTTAAATCTGAGCTGGAGGACAATTCAGTAGCTTTATAAAAATTACCTTTTCTTTGAAATAAACATCATAAGTCCCATTTTTTATCTGGGTCCAAGCCCAGTGAACTTCACTAAAATCTCTAGTCTATCCCCAGTCATGGCTGAAACATGTGTATATCTGGTATAGTTTTGCTGAAAGAGACCACGCAAAAAACTGGCAATAATGTTATATGTGATGTGTATTAGTGTGCTTGCAAAAAATATACAACTGGCCAACAACTTTTGATTTAATGATGATAATGATGATGATGATGATCCTTCTGCTAGCTCTGGTAAGTGCAATTTAAATGGCAAAGGGTTCAATGAGGGATGGATAGAAATGAAAGAGCCATTGTTGGACTGGGACTAGAGCATAACTGAGATAGGATCCAACCCATTGGTAGGAAGTATCACAGGACTGTCTTGCATTTGTGGACCATGCAAAGATGTAGCTCAAGGGTTGGTAACCTAGTGCTCTCCATATGTTTTGGACTACAAGCCCTCGACACCCCCAGCATGACCAATGATCAGGGATTCTGGGAGCTCTACACCAAAACACATGGAGACCACCAGGTTGCCTACCACTGATCTACAGCACCTAGAAAAAGAAGTGTGATATTGCCAAGTAACTTCCATACTCCTTTTTTCTGTGGAGATTTTCCTAACAGCAAGATTCACCAGATTTAAAATATGGCCCCAAGAACTACACATTAAAATCCACATGAGGCAAACAGCAGATTCACTGTTCTCAAAATATTTTGTTCCAAATAGAAGCATAAGTAAATATTCCTTGCAATTTTTTATTCCAGGTTAAATTCTTTTTGGAACTAGGGCTCCAAACTCTAACTTTTTAAATTCGTATATTAATCAATTAAGGTCTTAGTTGACTAGGGTGACCATATGAAAAGGAGGACAGGGCTCCTGTATCTTTAATAGTTGCATAGAAAAAGGAGTTTCAGCAGGTGTCATTTTGTATATATGGAGAACCTGGTGAAATTCCCTCTTCATCACAACAGTTAAAGCTGCAGGAGCTATACTAGAGTGACCAGATTTAAAAGAGGGCCGGGCACCTGCAGCTTTAACTGTTTTGATGAAGAGGAGATTTCACCAGGTACCCCAGGCCACATATACAAATGACACCTGCTGAAATTCCAGTTTCAATACAAATGTTAAAAATACAGGAGCCCTGTCCTCCTTTTCATATGGTCACCCTATAGTTGATGGCATAATTTTTAATCAGTAAGCACAAATTTTAATTCACGGAGCTGCATGTTAAAGGCACCCCTGTTTATTTTTAGAGGCAATGTTGAATCTGTTCTTATAGTTGCCAGTAATAACAAGTGGTAGTTACCGTTTGTTATATTTTAAAGATATTTTTATATTTCCTTCAATATCTCAAAAAGGGGTCGTAGTTCTTTGCTTTCAAAAACCCATCCCACCACCTTCCAACCATACCATTGCCCGTTGAACATTTCTTCCTTCCCCCTAAGTTGCACTGAAGATCAAACAGTATTCTACTACTTCTCTCATCCTTCTCCCTCTCTTTTGAGAAGATTGCAACAATCAACACTTCTTCCTTACCAACAGAGTTGTACTTCCTTCTTTTATTTGCCATTCTGTCCCATCCAAGTCAAGTTCACTATTTGCACACTCTCTGAGTGCCATCTTGCAGTTGAATGAAGATTGGTCTAAGGGCACAATCCAATGTGTGCTGGCTGGGGAATGCTGGGTGTTGTAGGACTTTTTTTCTGTATAGGAAATGCTGGGAGTTGTAGAACTCTTTTCCTGTATAAACATGCGTAGGATTGTGCCCAAAGCTTGTTAACTCAACAGTAGATACCTAGGAAACAAATCAGGCAAAATATTCTCTCTACTGGCTTGACAATAGGGAGACTGAAATAATGATAACAAGTATGGCAGTGGCTGGAATAAATCATGAGGTTTGTCTAGCATGCTCCATAATTAACAATATTTTTTCATAAATTCACATGAGTAAACTTATTCCAGATTTGGCCAACATGGGACAGGTTTGGCCTTATTTTTGTGCCATCTTCATGTTGTGATAAGCTCGCACTCCCAGCAGTCCCCTGCCATGCTGGCTCTAATATTTGGATCATCCAGTTTGAAATGAGGAGATGCAGAGCCCTGGGGAATCCGGAAAAAGTCTGGCAGAAACGAACAAGCAACCAGTGATGTCATTAGATCACTAATGATGTCATTAGTGGGCAGTGCTCAAGGGAAGGAGAAAACAAAGGGGATATACAGGAAGCTTGTGGAGTTCTGAACAGAGAGACTAAGAATGAGCTGAACACCTTCCAGGTTTATTGCAATACGCGTGAGTTAGTATGAACAAGGGAATGGCAGCAAGGGCTTCTTTACTGTATCAGGGCCTAGCTATATGAATGCTCTAATCCCAATAGTGGTGGAACCAGTAAATAGCAAAACATCATGCCCTTGTGGACAGTTGGTAAAGTTGAATTCCATGTACTAGAGAAACTTAAATTTCACCTCAGGCACCAGCTCTGCCGGCACTGATTTGGGGTAATTTTATATGAAACCATGTAAACTTATTTGTTACTTACCATCTTTTGCGCAATTTGGTAATGCATTCATTAACGCATGGTGAAGACCACAATTTCCTTTTGCAACGTAAATGTTTTAACCCTTCAATTAAGTTGTTAAAGAAAGCAAATAAATAAATTACTAGAAAGGAAAAAGACTGTGGCTACTGTTCTTTTACCTTCTATGGAGAATAAAAAATACTGTTGGGGCCCTGGTGGTCTTTCCTGGAGGAGACATTCCACAGTACAGCAGAAAAGGCTTGTCACTCAAGGCTACTTGTTGGTTTTCACCCAAGTGTGGAACCTGAAGCTGGTCCTTAAATGCTGACTAGAACACAAGGGATGAAACATACAGGAGAAATCATTCCTTAAAGCACCTGAGTCTCAGGACATTTAGTACTTTTAGAGTAGGAACCAGCACCTTAAAATAGATATGGAAGCAACAGGCAACTATTGGAAATTATGTAATGTCATGGTTATATGCTCCATTCTGCCTGACTCATTCAGTATTTTAACTGAAGTTTCTGGTCAATTTGTAAGAGGGAAGAGGTTACTGTAGTCCAGTCTGGAAGTTAGCAAGGCTTGAAAAACATGGCCATGTCAGTTTTCTCCCTTGGGAATCAGCTGGTAGGCACAGCAGCTTAAGCTGGTAAAAGGCACTGTTAGATGCCACGACCATCTGAGCAACTCGAAGCTGCAAACCTGCACTTTAAAGGGGAGTGCAATGGGTCATACATCTAGCCTCTGTTCCTTTCCTTCACAGAGATAGTAAAAATGAGTGTGAAACATTGTGGCATAGTCACTACTGGCTAGTGTCCTACTGCCTAAAACCTAGGTTCAAATCCTGGCTCGGTCATGAAGCTAAAGAGTAGTAATTTACATAGAACTAGAAATAATATAGCAGTCAGGTACTATGTTTATTTTCCCATGTGACTTTTAAAGAAGCCAATAGGAGCAGCAGCAACAAGAACAACAAACAATATAAATAGTGCCAATAAGCTTTTCTGTATTGGTGTTGCAGAGAATTCTGGAATGCTGATGTTTCTGAATTGCTGCAGAGAACTCTGAGATACTGATATGGTCAATATCAGTGGAACCTCCTCAGATCTGGACAAGACTAAGATAGGGCTTTTCTACACAGGGAATTTATTGTGTGCTTGTCATTCCCTACTCAAGGTTATCTACAGGTTTTTTAGGTGATGATGCAACCCTCCAGCTTCGCTTCTGTGCCTAATCAGCACTTTTGACAAGTTTTTTAGAGTAGGAAAAATGTAGCATTTAATTGTGAAAGGGAAAGCAAGCACAAGTTACTCTTGTGTATTTGCAGTATTCTGCTATGCCACAGTGCCCCCTAGAGGTTATGTAGCAGAAAAGCAGGAAAGGAAATGCTCCTCGGGTAGTGCTCAAACCTCAATCTGTGACAAAACTGAAAGTACATACAGCAGATCAACAACAGAGTAATAGCCTCGTGTAGGGAACTCTTAGTAAGTAAGAGAATCTGTGTTATAGAAACTTTGTTCACATATGTTACCCTATTTATTTCATTTGATCAACATATTTGGAAGCTCTAGGCAGTCAATCCATCTGCAGGCAAACCTTTTTCCAGTGCCCATGTTGAATCAATGCAATCTGCAGTTGCACATATCACAGCAGAGACTGCTTACCATATGCCTATTTCCCTCCACCCATCCACCCCTGTCCTTTAGCCTCTATCCAGAGAAAAAGAAGGAAATGTAGGAACCCAATAACCTGACAAGTAGAGTACATAAATTAAATACATAAATTCTTTAGAAATAGGGCTCTTGGTAGCACATTTAAAATATAACTAGTACTTTAGCAGGAGACCCAGAAAATTCATATTTAAAATAAATGAAATGCTCCCAAGAAGATGACACTTCAGAGTTATTTCTTCCACTGCTTTCCTCTTATTGGCTCCACTATTTCCATTGTTTTGAGGTAGCTGTTTAGGCTGAAAAAATGACATTTATAAACTTCACAACATTCAGGAAAATATGCATATGAAATGCATTACCAATGTGTGGATTAATTCTCCATTTCCTAGCAAAAAAGGAAAATTCCACAAACTCTACATACTAATACAAGTTGCCGATGAGTTTCCCCCTTTATATATTCCGTTAAAACAAGGGCTGCATTTCCACCACCTCCTTCAATATCCCTATCTTCTGGCTGGTTTCTAAAACTCAATAATATAGCTCAAGGCGAGTATTTGTTTTGCTATTTCCTGCTGAAACAACACAGGAATGTTCTTTGTATGGTATAACAGAAAAGGAAGGATGGCAACAGCACCCAAGAGAGTGTGTTTCTTCTGGGTCTAAGTTGTACAAATTAAAGAAAACAGGCACAACAAAACTCCAAGAATGGAAGAAAAGCAACAGGTGGAAATAAACTACCTGTTTCTGAAGGAGGGTCACCAAAGAATGAGAATAAAATAAATGGAAATATAATCCACAATAGTCTACTCATTCACATGTCATTTTACTTTCAGATTTCAATTTTATTAGCAATATCCATTTTAGGCATTCATGATATAATTTCTTCATACTGCTTTTTCTATAGCTGATTTAGTCAATCAATAATGCTCTGAATTATTTTATAGCTTTTCTGTCATTTCAATCAGTTCTTATTCTAGCTCCTTTCCTTTGCTTTTCTTCTTTTTTTAATCTTGAAAATTACACTAAATGGTATGTTCAAGGATGCTTAATCAGACTTGCCAGTTACATCGCCTTATAAAGCCAAGCCAAAACTCCAAATCCCATGCACATTTTGTATGTGCCATCCATTAATGCCAACTCCTGTGCAAACCCATTCAAACGATTGTACCCCCAGATTTCCAAGACACCAGGGGGAAGCTTTAGATGTTCAAAGAAAGCAAGATGATTGCAGCTGGTACTTCCTCTCTGCAGTTTAGAAGGTAATTGTGATACTGACTGCTGGTAGTGAAAGAGCATCCTAGGGGCCTGCCACTCTCAGAGAGTGAATAAATATTAATTTGGATATGGTTAGTCCTTCTGGCAATGCCTCATTTGCTACTTGATCTCAAGCTGTGGAAGAATCAAGCCAATTATTTCTGAAATAAATGATAATGCAGTTGGGGGTGAGGGAAGGATGTGCTTCAAGAACATAAATTATTTCCAATTTCTTGTGAATTTCTTGTGAATGGTCAGATTTTCCTCAATGAAAAATCAGACAAAAGACAGGGGAGAAGCAGTATGGCATAGCTGTGTTTTCATTTACACTCAGTAAAAATGGAAACTACATCTTTCTTCCTCCTCACACAATGAAGCAATACTGCAAAAGGGTCAATACCTAGTAGCAGTAGCTTACAAAAAGTCTTACCTAGAACAGAAAAAAATCCTCTCCCCTCCAAGGTGAAAACCTTGGAATCCAAAGCTATTGAGACAAAGATGGCCTACACCCCCTTTGTGTTTATGGGGAGAAACAGTTGTCTGCTACATTAGTGCAAAATAACAACTTCAGACAGCCAGACACATGCTGAAATGTTTCAGATGAAATCAAACTCTGAGAAATTTTTTAAATGTTTTCAACACATCAGCATGAAGCATCGACCTAGTTGGAATCACTTAGATCTAAAGCAAATGCACTGATTGTTTTCACAGCATGCTTTTCTTCTTCAAGCTGCAACAGGCAGGCAGGCAACTGCTGTTCGGAAAGGTTTTCAGCCCCCTGCCTTGGTCTACTGTAGCCTGTGACACGATCAATAGCAGGGTTAGAAGGCAGAGGAAGCTAAGGAAAGATTATGAAGATGAGGTGAGTGACAGAATTACCTTACAGGATTTGTTCTCTCTCTCACTCACCTTGAATCTCATCTGTCTCAGACAAAGACAGAAAACCATCAGAGCAAAACACACACGCGCACACACACACACACACACACACACACACACACAAGAATAGGGTAGGAGGAAGATATTGTGTGCCATGTTCATGGGCTCGGACAAATGTTTTTAAAACACAGTGTTAAAAGAGCCATTCACAGAGGTAGAAAAGTGATTTTGCTGGAAAACATTTTGTTTCTTGGTTAATAGGCTGTTACACAGTTAGGGAAACCTAATCATATAAATAATAATAATAATAATAATAATAATAATAATAATAATAATATGTTTATTTGTTATCCGCCTCTCCCTCTGGATCAAGGTGGGGTACCATTGTTTAAATGGACACCGTTGTTTTTATACTGTTGTTTTTATGGTTTTGATGGATTTAAATTTTGTATACTTTTTAATGTTCACTGTTTTTAACTTCTGTAAACTGCCCAGAGAGCTTCGACTATGGGGTGGTATATAAATGTAATAAATAAATAAAATAAATATAAACACAAATGCAAACACCATAATCCATTAATTAATAAACTGCATCTGAATAAAATTGCCTTTGCGGACAAAAATAATCATTTTGAAGGGGGGAAAGTGCACTTTCTCTGTTTTCAGCTGATGAAGATACGTGTTGCAGCAGGCAGCATCTTAGAGGAGGCAGTCTCGCCTGTGTGAGAAAAGTAGCCATGCATGCTCTTTTTTGAAGTTTTTGTAAGCACTGATATTTAGGCTTCTGTCCTATATACAGTTATCTGGCTGGGCTCCATTGAACATGGTGGGAAATCAGCCCCTAGACTCTCGGAGGTGGTCTGCCCCTGTCTCAGACCATGTAATGTGCCTGCTTAGACCAGGTCATCTATCTTAGACCATGTTGGCTGGTTGCTTCAGCCTCTGACCACAAGCCTGAATGGATCTGACTCTGACTCTGCTTGCCCCAAGATCATTATTGCCTCATGTGAACCACAAGAGAAGAGCAAGCAAGGACTTTACAAGGGAAGAATGTCAGCCTTTTAGAGAACCTAGCCCTCTATTACAGATCTATTAACATGAGAAACTTCAGCGTTTCCTGGAATGTGGTTTGTAAAACCACTGCGCTAAAAGACAAGTAGCAAAGGCAATATACATGGGACATTTTAGCATGTAGGATCTCATTTAAACCCTCATTCTTTCCCTTGGGAAAAAGCAAGGATTGTTTAATGACCATAATGAATCCACATTGTATCAAGAGGTCTACAATTTTAATGAGAAGTTTTAGCAGGAAGTGTCATTCAACCAATTTTCTTACATACAGAGTTAAAGGGAGTTCCATACTCCTTCACTCAGGGATTCACATTAATTACAATGTCGTTTTGAAACGCTGTTTGCCTTACACAAATTATTCCTGTTTACAAACCATTCAGAATTACCCAAGTTCTCTTAGTATTTTGTCTTATGTTTGCTGAACATTGACTGGCTGTGAGAGGCTTGTTGTCAAATTGCCATCCACACTTCAAAACACTCTTGACATGAGACACAGAATACACACTATTTATTCAGTCTGTGGTTTTGAGGGCTTTTCTTTTGGGGAGGGAGTTCCCTACAAGTCGGGTATGTCACTTGACAGTATTGTTCATGTTCTGCAATATGTTTGGTAATTGTGTCAAACTGACACTTGAGATTTCAATTAATCTCTCCTCAAAGGAAAAAAAGGGGGAAGTTTTACACACCTGCTGAAGCGTTTGCTTTTTAAAATTACCCTCATCATATTCTTCAGCAACAAGAGCAAGGGAAACCACAACCATGACACAATCAAGAAAGGAATTTCAGCAAGTGAAATCTATGCACATATTTAAAGATCTTGAGACATCACTCCACATAGGATCGATAATGCTTAAAATATGCAAATAAGCACATTGAAGACTATAAAATATTCTGGTATATATAAAACTGTCATTTTAGACCCAAGCTGATCATTTTCCTTGAAGTGCCAATGGGCCATGTTCATTCTATTGTGCATCCTTCCACTCATGTCATGTTTCCACTAATACCTGCATTAATCTAACAAAACCTTAACATATGTTAGCTTCTGATCTTTGTAATTTCTGTTTCTTACAAGATACTTTGTAAAGCCTGTGTGATGTGTCAGCTAGAAACATAGTTTTTGCTATTGCACTGCAAGGACTTTACAAAATATTTTGGTGCAGTAGCTGTAACAGTGTTTCTCAGCATTTTTTTAAAAAAAACTCAGACCACCAACATCTATCTGTTCCACTAGAGAGTATGTGGAAATGCTTATGGTGCAGTCAAGTATGCACAACCAACTGATGCATGTTAAGAATCTAGGCATGGGTAATACTTGAAAAGAAGAGTAATAGAACAGGTTATCTTTGATCCCTTCCTAATGCCACATACAGGGAAACAACGTCACAGTAAAGCAGCAGGTCTCTCTCTCTCTCTCTCTCTCTCTCTCTCTCTCTCTCTCTCTCTGTGTGTGTGTGTGTGTGTGTGTGTGTGTGTGTGTGAAAGGAACAAGATTCTGCTTGCTATACAATTCTCTTTCTTTTGAGAACTCCACACAAACCTTCCACATGTCTCTTTGCTACCCCGGCCCCCAGGATCCTCACAGTTGGAGAATGGAAAGGCTAGAATGTGGGATTGAGGAGTGAGAAACTCAGATTTATGTGTTCAGATATAACTCTCACGGGGTGGCCTTGGACAAGTCATACTCAGGTTAACTTCACAGTGGGCATGTCTCCATTAAGGAAAAAACCTCATCCTTACCAGGTCTCCCCTCCCCCCACCCCAGGTTTTTCCACATTCACTACTGGCTCCTTTAGATGGCAACCATGTAATTTCTAATTGAAACACACACACACTGGGCTATGCTCCATACAGTTGAATGAAACAATGCCATGTAGTGGTGGAATTAATTAACTGCATTGTTTCAATTTTTTTAAAAAGTGGCATTATTGGGGAAAAGTGAAGGAGACATCTTGGAGGTTGACAGCATCATGTAAACCCCCCTACAAATGTCCATGAGTGGCCAATCATGAGCATGCAATAAATAGCTCATGTAGAGAAGCTCAGTGTCTTACTGAGACAAAAACAGTCCTTGGAGGAAAAGATACAAGCTGAACAAATAAAAAATAAGGCATAGATACAAGCCGTGTATGTGTCCATAAAACTATCTGATAGTTCATGTCTAGAAAGGAATCTAGACATGAACTATCAGTTCATACTGTAGCACTCAGTCCATACCGTTAATTGCTGTACATAGATAAATGTAATTGGTTGTTGAGGTTCCTTATGCACTACAATTTTGATGTTTGTTGGGGCATATTTCAGACATGTGTTAGAAAATAAAAGAATATCCAAAGGCAGTCCAGATAATTATATCAGGAGAGCAGATATTAGGTCAGTGAATAATAAAATCAATAATGTTGAAGACTGTAGCTTTAATTCCATTAACGTAACTGACTTCTTTATTCTCCGGTGTGTCCTCTTGCTCATATAATGTTTGTACTACCAATTGCTTATCATCCACTTATCTTATTCCATTCAACATGATGCAAAGCTATTTGTCTTTTGGCCACTGAATATAAGTTACTCTATGAAATATTTCAGTATTATCTTTCTTCCTGTTCATCATCATCTCGAATTGTTTCTCCAAGGTTAAACGTTTTATATGTAGAGCTATAGAATGTCACAAGGTACTTCCTATATATTGATGACAATTAAGTAATTACACATTATGGTACATGGTATCTAATGATAAATTAATTATGCTATAAAGAATTTAATTTATAGCTTTTCATGTATACTTTTACTCCTGATTTTTAAAACAATGACAAAGGAAAACAAACATATGTACACTGCAGCTATAATGCTAAGCCAAAAGGGGAGTACCTTTTGCAAACATTTTTGACAGGTTCAAAAGATTTCCACCTTCCATTTTTTTCACACTGCCACAAAAAGAACTGAAAATGTTCACTTATTAAGAGTGAGTCTGATGCTTCCCAAAGCCTGCTACATTTGCCCTCAGTATTGTCATCATACATCCAGATTTAATTGGCTACATATTGAAATAACATCCCATTCATTACAAAATCCTCCATTGTTTATGATCACCCATGTGACTATTCCAAGGCAGTATTCCAACCCAGTAAGCATAAGAAAAGAAATTGTGTCAAAGCAACATCAAATTGGGGAATAAAGGCAGCAAACAGGCTCAGAAAAAGATGAGAATTCTTGTTGCTGTTTAGGTGGGAAATAATTAAGCCCTACCAAAAACACTACTTTTTGCCCTAAAAATTGACTTGGGTGAGCATTCACCAAAGCCCTGTTCAGTACGGTTAGATAAATGTAAAGGGTGTTCCTTAGAGTCAGTCTGCACATCCAGATTAATTACATCATATGCCTTGCTATGAGCATCATCAGACAGAGGGGAAATCATGTTTCCCTACTATCGCTATGGCCTCCTGCTGCTGTCCCACAATAGCAAGGATTTCTTTACATGGGGAAAGAAAGAGGAAGCAGCAACGACCCCGTGCCCCATTCAAGGGGCGTATTTATTGCACTGCTTTTCCTTCACACAGCAGGAAATGGTGGCAAGTTTTGCTTTAAAAAAATAAGTTGGATTTATCAGGGTCTATTTTGTCATGGAAAAAAGACCAGAAGAGCAGGGAGATGGACATTGTCATCAAAAGGACACATGAAAAACTTGAGTGGGCAGTAACGAGCATGAGATGAAACGCTCCTTTGATGACATCTATAACTATACTATTTCAGGGGAGGGTTTGCATGGCACCAATTTTAATTTTCTTTTTAAATGCTGAAATCACACAGGCATACTCATCACCCAGTTTCTCCTCGGTCAATGACTCATATTTCAAAGTCTGTGAACTTCCTCCATTGAAAAGTATTGTGTGTGAGTGATATGAGGCTTTGTCAGTGACATACAATTTATGATAGCTGTTTCACACATGAAAGTCATCACTTGATGTTGCAATCGTGATAAACATATGGGCATGAACTCAGTCTAATGATGTACTCATACTTTGATACGAGACAAGAGTATTAAGTGCACCAGTGACTAGGAAGCTCCAGACTGCCTCCATTTGGGCTATGTTAATGGTGGTGGTGGTGTTTGCCAATCCATAGCTTGTTAAAACTGATATACTTCCATTTAAGCAAATTTAAATCCTGATGATTTCCATAGATTGGGTGCAGCTCAACTGGCTATTGTTGGGGTTGGACAGAATTCCTACAACTATGTACAAGTTTGGGCTGGGGCTGGGTTACTATCCCCCTTATTGCTGTAGACATACTATACTATAACAATACCAACATGACAACTGAAGGATGGTTTACAATGCCTAGGCCTCCCTTGACTCCAAAGTAATTCTCCAGCTAGAGAACCAAACCATTTGTCTCATGTCCGGCATTTATTATGATCATGACAGAATGCCCTTAATCATAAAGAATCTAATCTGTAAAACCAAAGCCAACCTGATAGTTCAGTCTGTGTAATCCTCTGTTTTCTTCCCCTTATCACCTCTGGCAATATGACAGTGATATTTTGATTGCTTTATGAAATTCGTTAAGGGCAATCTACTGTGCCTCACAATTATTGCTAAGAGAAGCACTGAACAGAAAAGATGAAAGAACACAGCCTGATCCTAAACATGTTTAGGAAGCAAGTGCCACTGAATTCCAGGTGGATCTCGTTGGACATCATGTTGCAAGTTTACAACCCAGACATCCCTTCTGTAACTTCAAAAGTACCAACACATGCAAGTCAAAGAACTTGAGGTCTCTCCCTCTCATTGTGCCCTTGATCCACTGCCCGCCTGCCCACTTTGTTTTACAGCAAACCTGGAGTCCCTCTTGAAACAGCAAGTATGGAAGAAGAACAGACTGAAGGACCTGGGGAGGATTGCCTGCAGACGTCATAGCTGCTGTAACTCTCACATCATTGGTAGTTTTTACAAGTACTTAAATTACCTTTAGGATAAGGTGATTTTACAGACTGCAATCTGGAATGAGCTCCCTAAGGAGGTTTGCCTGGCACTTACACTATAGTCTTTCAGACACCGGGTGAACACCTTTTTATTCCCTCAGTATTTTTACAGTCTATAAATTAATTTTAACTTTGCTGTTTTAAATTTGTATTTTAAATTTGTATTTCTGCTCTGCTGCTGATTTCATCCTGTTTGTGCTTTTAGATTGTATTTTATATCATGTTTTTATACTGTTGTTTTATACTCTGAATGGTTTTAATTTTTGTGAACCTTCCAGAGAGCTTCTGCTATTGGGTGGTAGAAAAATGCAATAAATAAATAAATCTGGTCACCCTACCAATAAATACTTCTCAGTTAATCATTGATGGGTAATTAGGAATGTTGAAGAATTTCATTCGGTTCGCATTTTAAGCAAATTAACCTAATTTGCACTTTCCAGAGTAATAGACAGATCAGAATGCAACTATCCTTTGGATTGCAAATATCTCAAAATTTTGTGATGTAGTTCTTTAAAAATGTGGCCAAAAATGCATATTTTAGGTGACAATACATACAAGAAACATGTATTTTAGAGGAAAATACGTACAATTTAAATATGAATTTTCAGGGGCATTTTTCAATCACAGAAAAAGGATGGAAAGGACTTAAGAAACTGACACAGACTAGAAATAGGCATTTATTTATTACATTTTATACTGCTCATCAGCCTGAGCTCTCTGGGCAGTGCACAATTAAAAACCATAAAACAAGTAATGATAAATTTTAAAACATTAAAAGTTCTTAAAAAACAATATAATCTAGTCATCCCTATAATATAGATAAGACTTTAAACATGGTAATTAAGCAACAGGTAGTCACTGCTTAGCATATTAAGAGTCTTCAAAGCTTATCACAAAGTCAGCCATATACTTTCCTGCTTACAAAACCAGGGGGCCTGAGTTTGTTTCAGAGTTTGTTAACTCAATACAAGAGAATCCCAGGGGCTGGCTTCACAGCACTGAGTTGGTGTCGACTCCCTCCTTCCTCTCCCACAGTGGCATCAGGTAATCCTGATGCCGAGGAGCGGGGTTTCCAGCAACCATCCAGGTACCAGAGCTGTCCCTTGCCTCTTCCTGGTGGAAGATGACCAATCACCAGTAGCCTTCCACCAGGGACCACCCTCAGATTGGCCCTGAATTGCCCAGGAGCAACATCAGACAGCAGAGGAGCCGTACTGACCTAGCCCCCATTGAAAGCCCCATGGGGGCTGCGAAGTGCGGCTGTGTCATTTAATTGATGCAATGCAGCTCCACATCCGCTGCAGGCCTTTCCCTGCATATCAACAGCCAATTGCAGACACAATCTCTCGTTTACTTTTCAGGTTGCTTCTAGATCATACAGAGTCTCTCTTCCTTGCATTCTTGTGTCATCTTCTGATCAAATCCTTCAGCATTCAAATGAATCAAAGACACAAATTAAAGAGCTTTTTTATCTCAACTGACCACCATTTTCTCTCACACATAGTTGCATAAAGTTCATTCCTTTACAAAAGTGCACAAAAAGCAATTTATTTTTCACAACTTCATGTATGATTAAAAAAAAATCAGTTCGTTTATGACCAGAATTTACCCCATTTGCACATCTTGAACCGAACATGAGCACATGTGTACCTTAGAAAACTATGCATGAAAAATGCATACTTTTAAAGAAGTACACACAAACATGCTTTAATCAATGGGAGAAGATTGCATACTTTTGAATGTGCACCCAGGTATATACTCAAGTACTTTGCAATTTTCACACTAAAAGTGGGCGAAGTTTGCAATCTGTTACGGACATGAGTCGAGCTGAACTTCAAGGTGAAACTTGGAGAACTTTGATAAGCTTAATTTTTGCTAATTTCCAGGTCCCTAGTATTAAAACATTATACATTTAATAACCATGAGCTGTCAGGTCTATTTGCTGTTAGTGTTATTCATTTTGTCCATCATGTATTTCTATCTTGCCTACGTTGATGTAGCATTTGTGGCATTCTATATATGGTGCATATGAAACATCAGAAATAATAAAATATATAGCCTGAGTGACAACAAAGTTAAGTTCAAGTACTTGTATTTTAAAGTCAATTTCAAAATTAGTTGGAATAAAATGTACTGGTTAAAAAAGCATTACTTCAGTTTAAATGGGATCTGGATTAAACGTTCAGTGCAATGTAGTGTGATCTGCAGATTAAAGCCATGATTTTATCTTCCCATGTCCTCATTGGCAGCACAGTGCTATATTTATGCCAGCCTAGAAGCAACCCATTCTCACTTTTTGCCACATAAAGATGCCTGTTGGGTATGCTGCTATCCCTATGAAAGCTGTCAGCTACTAAAGATAAAGAGGAGCAGTGTTGGACAATGTGATTAAGGCAGTCTACACAAACAACAGGTCACAGAAAACAGTTTCTGGACTGTGTCACTTCAGAGAGGCAGGTAAGGAGTTGTACATTTGAAAGCTAACACTCCTTTCACCTAGAGTCATGAAGTTCTCTGGGTTACAATCAGGGCCGGATTTAAACTTGTTGTTGCCCCCTCTTCAACAAATAATATATTTTTTTATTATATTTAAATGGAATTTGATAGTCGCATAATATAGATATTAAAAATGCAAGTTGTATGTGTGCACATTCTTTATTTAGGAGTTTGCCAAACATAATACAATTAAACAATATAATATAAGGTTATCATATATAAATTAGATGAAAATCACAGGAAGTAATTATTCTTTGCACATTTTCTTTGGGTTTTGTAAATGATGTAAACATTTTCTCTTTCTTTCTAACGTGAGGCCTCTCATAATGTGAGGCCCTAAGCTGTAGCTTGTTTAGCTTGTACATAAATATAGCCCTGGTTACAATGAGTCAGGCTGCAATTTTATACATACTTAGCTGGGAGTAAGCCCCACTGAACTCAGTACGATGTACTACTGATTAACATGCACAGGATAATCCTGCTTAATCACTACCTTTTGAAGGTGCTGAAACTACCTCACATGATTATTATAAGGATAAAAATGGAGGGGTTCCCTTGTGGTGGTGGTGGTAATGATGATGATGATGATGAAGAAGAAGAAGGATGCTTGCATGCCAGGGAGAAGACTATACTAAAATCCTTCTCCCTTACTACTTTCCAGTGTGCAGTAGATTTTGAAGATCATTCAATTATGTGGTCCCAGTTCCATCTGAAGTAGTGCAGTCCAGGAAACATTTTACATGCAATCTACTGCTTAGTAGAAACAAGTCTTACATTTCCTCACCTATACTCCAAATAGGTTCCTTTTCTTTGAAAGAGACTCAAACTGGAAGCTGGAACAAATATGTTATCTTTACATTTACACTGCTTTGATTTGCCAAAGGCTCATACTTATTGCTCTATATACTGAGAAACACTAGTATTGACTGAAATTGTTGTTATTCCCCCTTCACATAAACCATTTCACCCCCCGCTCTTTTTTTCTTTAAAGGTCTTATTATTAGTTAAACAACAGCATGGCAGGCAATAGCTTTGCTTGACTGAACTTCAGACTGAAATCACATTTCATATATTTTCCTATATCTATTTATGTATTTAAAATTTATCAGACATCTTTCCAAACATCTTTACTCGAGGCAATATATAATAAATAACCAATAAACACAGGGATACAGTAAAAACACACACAAAAAAACATGCAATGGCCTAATCTACACCAAGCAGGATATTGCAGTAGGAAAGTGGTATGAGAGCGGTATATAAAAGGCAGGAGCCACACTAAGCAGGATATAGCAGTATCAAAGCCGTATCTGTCACAACCAACAGTTGTCAGTGTACTTGCAGTTGTCAGTTAGCGCCTGCCTGACCTCCAGAGGCAGGGAATTCCATAGGAGTGGGGCCACCACACTGAAGGCTCTTCCCCTGGTAGACTCCAATCGGAGGATGGGTCTATGTGGAACCACCAGGAGAATGCCCTTGGGTGACCTCAGTGACCGGGCTGGTTGGTAGGGGAGAAGGTGCTCTCTCTGGTATCCTGGTCCCAAGTTGTTTAGGGCTTTGTACACAAGTACAAGAACCATAAACCGGGCCTGGTAGCTAATAGGCAGCCAGTGCAGTTCCCTCAGCAGAAGAGTTACATGCTGGAAAGTGGCAGCTCCAGATGACAACCAAGCTGCAGCATTCTGCACTAGCTCCAGCTTCCAGAGCAGCTTTAAGGGCAGCCCCACATAGAGTGCATTGCAGTAATCCAAACTTGAGGTTACCAATGCCTGTACCACCGTGGCCAAGCTATCCCTGTCCAGGAGAGGTTGTAGTTGGTGAACCAGCCGAAGCTGGTAAAAGGCACTCCGAGCCACCATGGCCACTTGAGCTTCCAGCGACAGAGATGGATCTAAGAGTACTATGAACCTGATTGTTCAGAGGGAGTGCAACCCCATCCAGAACAGGCAATGAGACTATCTCCTGGACTCAGGAACCACTCACCCACACTGCTTCCATCTTGCCAGGATTAAGTTTCAGTTTATTAGCCCTCATCCAGCCCATTACTGAGTCTAGGGACTGGTCCAGGACTTGCACAGCCTCTCCTGATTCAGTTGTCACAGGGAGATAGAGTTGTGTGTCATCAGTATGTTGATGGCATTTAGCTCCAAATCCCTAATGACCACTCCCAACGGCTTCATATAGATGTTAAATAACATTGGGGACAAGATGGTGCCCTGTGGCACCCCACAGCTCAATTGGCAAGGGGCCGAGGAGTGGTCACCCAATGCTACTCTCTGAAAATGACCCCGTAGGTAGGACCGGAACCACTGTAGCACAGTGCCTCCGATGCTCATCCCATGGAGTTGATCCAGGAGGATACCATAGTCCATAGTATCAAAAGCTGATGAGAGGTCAAGCAGGATTAACAGGGATGCATTACCCATGTACATCTCTTGATAAAGGTCATCCATCAGAGCAAAGAAGGCTGATTCAGTCTCATAACCAGATCAAAACCTAGACTGGAATGGGTCTAGATAATCTGTTTCCTCCAAGAGTGCCTGCAGTTGCTCTGCCACAACACACTCAAGTACCTTCCCTAAAAATGGGGTGTTGCGACTGGGTAGTAGTTTATTTATTACATTTATATACTGCCCCATAGCCGAAGCTCTCTGGGTGGTTTAAAAAGGTTAAAAATAGTGAATGTTAAAATCAAATATACAAAAACCATCAAAAGCTTTAAAACAACAATATCCATTTTAAACAACTATTCTGGGGTCAGTTAAAAACCCGAAGGGAAGCATTTATCACAAAATTTGCTGCCTCAGTGGCTGCATTGTATTTTTTTAAATGTCCCATATTCTTTTATGGGACATTTATGTCCCATAAAAGGACATAATGTCCCATATTCTTTTATGGGACATTTTTTTAAATGTCCCATAAAAGAATCATCCAATGTGTTGGTCTTCCTGTACCTTCACAGCTGTGCAGCCACTGGATACTGAGTGCTCATAAGCTGGTAGCCAAAACTTACTGGGTTTATTTAACTTCTATTTTCCCCATGCTTCCTAATGAGCAAACTAGATGTGGTAATAGCTGTTCCAGGAGCTTTTCCCCATATGGGGCTTTGATGCTGGAGGTGACCTTGGGTGAAAGAAAAGTGGTTGGGGTGAAGGAGATGCAGGGAGGTAAATCATGCCATGAGAGTGGGGATTCAGCTCCCCTCACCCAAATGGCCCTCTTGCTTTTAAAATTAGATCATCAACACTCCCTTAACCTTTTTATATGAGCGGAGCAGTTCCATGTTTAGATACACTGAACTGCTACTGTCACTTCTGTTATGTTTCAGCAGCTTCACATGTTCAAATGAAACCAGCAATTACGATGCTGGTATCTAAAATCATTTATGAACTCACTCATAATATTTGGCTGGACTATATTTACTAGAGAATGTACCAGTGCTAGAAAGTGCCCTGCGTTTGTCAGTGGTCCAAGAAGCATGTTGAAAGGTTTACTATTCCAGAAAAAAAAAAATTCAACTTGACATTTGGGAGTGATTTTAAAACAACATGTAGAATGCTCTCTCTCTCTCTCTCTCTCTCTCTCTCTCTCTCTCTCTCTCTCTCTCTCTCTCTCTCTCTCTCTCTCTCTCTCTCTGTGTGTGTGTGTGTGTGTGTGTGTGTGTGTGTGTGTGTGTGTGTGTGTGTGAGAGAGAGAGAGAGAGAGAGAGAGAGAGAGAGAGAGAGAGAGAGAGAATGTGTCCTGGGGAAGCAGTTCCTGCTTGAAGATTTAAAAGAGCATAGAGAATTCTGAAGACCCCCACCCTGCATGATACATTGAGCAATGCTGAGTAGTTCCAGAGGGATTCGTGTCTGTTGGAAAACAGGTTATGATGATGCATAGGCTCTTGAGGGAGGAGAAAAAAGGTTAAGTAGTCAGATTCTCACAGTGTCAAAGAGGACAGTCTCAAAAGCAAAAGAAACATCTGAGGGACATGAAGGTTTTTCATTTTCTTGCCGTCTGAGCTTTTAAGAGATTTCTCATCCAATTTAGCTATGGCATTGTGCTTAGGTTACATCATGAACCTCCTCTTTTTGGTTTCATTTGTTCCAGGCAATGTGCTAAGAAGCTAAGGAAAACACAGAAATTTGGCACTTGTATTTATTATCACAAACATTTTCTAGGCTTTTTTTCACCAGTTCATATATTGAAGTTGGGGAGATATAAATCTTTTGAAGTTTCCATTACTCACAATGAAATGTTGGCATCGTGGAGGGGAATATAGTGAAATCTGCTATTCTGAATCCGGCAAATAAAAATTGCATCCAAACCTCATACCTTTTTCCACAACTAACTTTAGACATTTACATCTCACAAAGCAGCTCTTCAGCTTATGATTCCACCAGCATCTTGTCAAATCTGGCTGCAAGATTAAGTTTTCTGATTCCAAATTCAATATTACAACCCTAAGGATATAGACATCCAATCTGGTACATTTTATGTTCCGGCTCTGAGACCACAGTTGACAGTAAGTGAAATGACTCTAAGGTGCTTTATCCCTATTAGAAGCTATTCTTGCAATTTCCACACTTTTCAACCACGTTAACCCTCCCCACAAAAGCTGTTACACAGCCACTCTTGTGACTGTATAAGATTCTTGTTTTGAATAACCCAACTATCAAGTATGAAGCACATTCTACACACAAACCAGGAAAAAAATAGTATATGGTAGGATATTTGTCAAAGGCAACTTAAATTCTGAACAAGTTCTCAGTGAATAAGTCCTGATGCCAGTGTATTCACTGACTTAGAAGTCTTTTCCACCCTATGCCTATCTGATTAAATACAATGGGTTAGATCCAGATCCAGTCATGCTTAAAGCATGACGTACTTTCCTCCCCCCGCCCTCCATCAGTTCCAATGGGTCTATGCGGAGAATGACCAAGTCTGGATCCAACCCAAAACAATGTTTTTCAAATCTTTGCTTCAAAATGAAAAAAAAAATCCTTTCTGTAAGCAGTGGTTTTTTTCTTAGAATTTGAACGACTAAAAGTGGTGAACAGGAAGATAAGGACACTTGAGGCAGAATTTTAACAGGAATATGTGACTTCTTTAGCCCCCTGTCAGTATGGCTGTGTGCTCACTAGTGTTATGTGATATACAAGCTTTCAAACAGATATCTTCTGATCTGAGACAAACTCATATAACGCAGACACTGGGTAGAGGGAACAGGTGAAGTAGGGTGACCAACTGTCAGGATTTCCCCGGATTTGTCCTGGTTTTTGTTCTTTCCATGGTGTCAGGGGGGATTTTCTATAATTTTCAATAATGTCCTGGAATGACACACCTTCCCCTTTAAGGCTGCCATTAGCATGGCAGGAGGGAATTACATGCTTTCTTGAGGCACATCATTCCCCCACCCCGAGCTCCAATTGAGGTCTTAAAGGGGAAAGTGGGTCATTCGTGGACATTATAGAAAAGGCCCCAATTGGAGTGGATGGTGGTGGTGCAGAATGAAATACTTTCCCTTCCTCCACTCCAATTGGGTTCTTTAAGGTGGCGGGGGAATAACGTACTTTCTGCAGGACTCAGAAAGCTGCTTCCCCACACACACACTCGGTGTCCTCTTTTTTGGTTTCCCAAATATGGTCACCCTAGGTGAAGCAAAGTCTTCATCATCATCATCATCAACAACAACTCAATAAAAGTATTACCTCATCAGAAATTTAGGCCTTTGCTAGACTTACCTGTAAATCCGTGTGGGAAGAGGGGTGATCTCGCATTGTAATTAATGCGAGATCTCGCCCTCCTCTTGACGTCAGGCGAATCGACTCTAGTAGAGAGCCATCGCACCCGCCATTTTGTTTTAGTGTTTCAAGGGGCCTCAGCACAGGAGCGCTGCGGCGACAAAAAGTAAGTTTTTTTTAAAAAAAACCTTTACCATTCCCTTCCCCCCTGATCTCCCCATCCTGGCTCTGATCTCTCTCCCCCTCCCAATCTCCCCACCCTGGCTCTGATCTCTCCCCCCGATCTCCCCACCCTGGCTCCAATCTCTTCCCCCTCAATCTCTCCCCCTGCCCCGATGGGCCCAGTGCTCCTGTGGAGAAACCGCTCCATCCGCAGCTTCTCCCGGCTACTTGCGAGTAATTACGGTGACCAGGAAAAGCAGCGGAACGGGTACACGCTCACAGTCTTGGGCTCAGCCCGAGACCACGGGAAATACCAGGCCAAAAGTGGTGCCCGTTATTCCGGGCCAAGGGAGAGTTACCCCAGCCTGAGCCCGGGATCCCCTGTGTGTCATCTGGATGCACGGGCAAGCCCACGGTTCACCCCGGGCTAAACCGTGGTCTAGCAAAGGCCTAAGTACTTACTTTGAATATTATATAGATAAGTTCCTAGCATAGAAAATGTATGATCTGATTTGGCTTCTATAGAAGTCAGCAAGTTATTGTATTTGCTTCTAAGAGAAAGTGTGAGAGTCATAGTTATAAAGACTGTTTGGTGTGTTGCTCTTTGTACTGAAAGGGGCTTTGGATAGTGCATTTTTTTGAGGGGGAGGGCATATTTTTGAGTAGTTTGAAGAGGAATGTTCTGGATTCCAGAAGTCTTACTAGACTTCAGAACTGCTCTGCAGTCCTGTGAAAATCAATAGGGTTGTTCAACATAAGAAAATGCTTTATGTGAAATTACTTCGGCTTTCTTCACAGTCACTGGACATTCTACTCTGGTTGCACTCAGATAAACAGCAAGGTATGTTTGATGTCAATGCAATGGACCTCAGAA
The DNA here is from genome assembly GCF_023053635.1 of Elgaria multicarinata webbii. Lineage (NCBI taxonomy): Eukaryota > Metazoa > Chordata > Lepidosauria > Squamata > Anguidae > Elgaria > Elgaria multicarinata. Next base: position 66,481,089 of record NC_086171.1, read on the forward strand.
TAAAGTTGAATTGCAGTGTCTGAATTTGGCCCAATAAGGTGGAAAGTATGCTATTTAGTAGTGTGGCCGAGAACAACCTTCCCCAACCTCGTGCCCTTCAGATGTATTGGACTGCAATGGCCATGCTGGCTGAGGGTTGTGGGAGTTGCAGTTCAACAAAACAGGAAGGCAACAGGTTTGGGAAGGCTGTCTTAGAAGAAATAATATATCCTTATAATAACATTTCACAAGTACTGTAATTTTTTTTAACTAGGGTGACCATATGAAAAGGAGGACAGGGCTCCTATATCTTTAACAGCTGTATAGAAAAGGGAATTTCAGCAAGTGTCATTTGTATATATGGGGAACCTGGTGAAATTTCCTCTTCATCAAACCAGTTAAAGCTGCAGGTGCCCTGCCCTCTTTTAAATCTGGTCACTCTAGTATAGCTCCTGCACCTTTGTGGTGATGAAGAGGGAATTTCACCAGGTTCTCCATATACACAAATGGCACCTGCTGAAATTCCTTTTCTATGCAACTGTTAAACATAAAGGAGCCCTGTCCTCCTTTTCATATGGTCACCCTATTTTAACCAATTGCAAACACCCCAGGCCTTTTTAGCTGGCTCTTATTTGAAACTTCTGTGTCCATAGCAGGAGACATCTAAAAAGCACTTCAGCCTTTTGCTGCCTTCTTGATTACACTTTTTCAGACACAGCTGAACTGCACCAGAGAACTGCATATGTCTCCAAAGTGTGCCAGAAGCACAGTTGTGTCCCATTAAAAGATCAAAGGGATCATACTGTACAAGAGAGTAAGCAAAGGGAATGAATCTTGTCCAGAGGGTTCAGTGGTACCTTTCTCCATAAATTATTTTTGTCATGCTACCTTGAAAGAATTAACTTATAACCAATCTTATATCTTGATACTGTCCTTTACCATTGTGATTTAGCAAAAATATTATTTCCCCAAATGCTAACAATTCAGTGTACACTACATGTGGTATGGTACCTTCACAAAATAAATACCTTAGATTATTATTAAATTTAGAGGAGGTAGAGGAGACCTTTCCTCAATGGAAAGTAGAAAACTGATTTGATCTCACAATCCTGTGAGGTAGGCTACTGAAAGAAAGCAGTTTGCTGAAGTCCAGCCAGTGAGCGATTTGACCACTGCGACTTTGAACCTCAGTTTCCCACAGCTAACTCCAACACTCTAACCATTAACACCATATCTGCTCTCTTAATAGAAATGAGGACTAGAGTAGGAATGAATGAGCGGACACTTCAAGGAATCAATAACACAGATTATTCTGGCTGACCAAGTAAAATTCAACCTTACCTGGCTTTCAATGTGAATGGAAGCTGCAAACTAGCACCCTAGTTCTTCTGGACCTGAGCGGGTTGCTAAACCGTGTGAAAACTCCTCAGAATTATGTATAACTCCCTGAAGATGTTGGGACAGGAAAAGCTGATTTCTGACAAGCTTTCTGGCGCAGGTAGGCCTGAGAGCTGATCAGGAAGCTGAGCCTCTAAAACCTGGCCTTCATATTCTGAGAAAAACCCAGAGAGCGAGCCGAGGGGTGGGTGGGTTGGAATTCTGAGGGGTAAGTGATTTGGCCCATTAACAATGTTCATGGTTTGAGAGAAATTTTGCACAATGTAGAAACATTATTTTGGTTAGAAGGATGGGCCGAAAGAATTTTCTTTAAAACGAGAGATATTTTAGCAGGAAATAGCATGCAAGTAACCACCAAGTTTTGTCATTTCCAACAAAACTGCCCTTCCTTTTCTACAAAGTAGCTTCAAATTGTAAGTGCTTCTCACCACCGATTAGAATGGTGAACAGCCATGCTTAATTACTGACCTGAGGAAATGATTGCACTGGTTAAATTGCTCTGCCTTTTTCTTTTTGTTTCTCTTTTTTAGTACATAACATTTGTTCCAGTAATTTCCCCCTTATTAGATTGTTTACCTCACAGTATACAAATTATCATGTGGGGGCACTGTGCCAGTTGTCAGAATCAAGCCCCCCTTGCCCTAGTTCCTTACTTGTAAAACGGGAATAATAGGTGTCTGTCTGGTGACAAGATCATGGGGACGACGACACACACACACATATATGTTGATAATATGTTTTTCTTAAAATATATTTTTTTGTGAAGGGGGGATGACTTTTCCTATCTATTCAGTTCTTCGGCTCAATTGGTAAATGGAGGTATAGACATGAGTATCATTTTTACAGATGGTTGTGAGTTATATTCTGCTTCAACCAATGCAAAGATCAACTTTGAACTAAAATGTAATTAGGTAACTAGGTATATTAGATTTTGAAAATGCTTCTCTTCCCTTCTCTCTTCTATTTGTATTAGCATAGTGCATAGCGGTTAAGAGTATACACTGTGAGCCAGCAAATCCGTGATTCTGCCATGGACTTGCATAGGCAAACCACTACTCTTTCACCATCAGCCAAGCAGCCCACATCTCCAATATAAGGAGAATAATATTAGATCACATTATGTTGCTTTTGTAAGGATTACTGAGATAATGTAAGTGAAGCACTTTATTTTTATTTATTATTACATTTATATCCCACCTTTTTTCTTCTTACAAGGAACCCAGGGTGGCTTACATGATCCTCGTCCTCTCCTTTTCATCTTCACAACTACCCTGTAAGGTAGGTTCTCCTTTTCATTCTCACAACTGGCCCAAAATCACCCAGTGAGCTTTATGAGCGAATGGGGAGTAGAGTCATGATCTCTAAAACAACATTTTAACCACTACACCACACTGGCAGACCTTAAATGCTTGAAATTTGTTAAATAAATACTAGGCATTATTTTCATAAATCCATCCCACTGATATGTGTAATAGGAGTGCTAAGCATTATCATTTATTCATGTATAACCATTGAGTCATCTACTTACCGGTGTAAATGTAATAACTCTTGATAAACATTGTGGTGTTTCATTGTGGAAACACACCCAACAATGTTAATGGCAACACTGATACTGTTATGGCAAAAATATTAGCATATGTGGGTCTTATTAGTTGAGTTGGGGCCTATGTATATAAATAATGGATTGTGAGACAATTAGTGCCACAGTCCTCTAAGATATGCACAGGGGGAAATCCATTTAAAATAATAAAACTATGCATGAAAGAAAAAGTAAGGATGTACATTAAGTATTGGCATGATGAGGAAAGACAAATATTAGAAATTATATTAAATGCATGACTAGCATGATAATTTTAATAAAAAAGCATTCAGATTTATTGTATACATTTTTATTATGTAGAATAGTTCTTAATATATACATTCTAGAACAAGAAAATAAATCTTTAGTATTGGCTTTCTTAGTTTTCCTGCCCCTTGAGAACATTCTCTTGATCTTTTGATACAACAGTTAGATAAAACTCTCCTATGGAGCAACAGTACCAGTCAACAGAGAATCACTGGCAGATATCAATAGCTAATCTGTCATTTTTGAAGAAAAAAATCCTGTCACCTAGGTTTCCAGTCAGCTACTTAAAAAAAAAGAAGAAGAAGAAGGGGGAAAAACCTGGCAATAGGTAATTTACCTGAAGCCTTAAAATCCCTAAAATATGTAGAAGAGCCTTGACCTTCCTTATTTTCATCTGTAATTAAAGTGCATCACAAGCCATTTTAATTGACATGTAAATGAGAACATGGCAAATTCATTCACAGTGAAATGCACTCAGGGCCCATTCAGACAAATACTTTCGGGATGGTTTTGTATGTGGTGATATTTTTTCCTCTTCCAGACGGAAAATATTGGTTGATGATATGACCTGTGATTATATATATGATATATAAGGATCTATTGCCTAAATTTGCTGTTCCTGCCCCCCCTCACTCCCAATTCCCTTTCCTTTTGTGTCATGTTTGTTAGTAAACCTGCGTTCAGGGACTGTCTCTGTAAGCTGCCTTGGGAGCCTGTTTGGCTAAAGGGTGGGGAAAATGCAGTTATAAATAAATAAATAAATAAATAAATATGGTATGGTCACCTGACTGCATGTGAATCAAAGTCCTGCATGCCACCACAAATGCTTCAAAAAAGTTTTTTGTGGTGCCTTCCAAATCAGAAACTGAAGAGTGCATTCAGAGCACCGTTTTAATCACAGATATTTTCATTTTAGTCATTAAAAAACAACACTTCAGACTGAAAAGAAGCTACAAAAATGGCTCAACTGCATATTAGTATTTTAAGACTAGTTGCTAAGCACATGAGTAGACTAGAATGGTTCTATATTGTATGTTATGAGAAACAAAGCTATTCAAGAATGTTAATGTTAGGGCGAATTAGTAAACTACTACATATGTTTAACTTCTGATAATGATCATTGGTTTCAGTGGCATATTTGTATTAATCATTCAGCCTAGACTCCAAGCATAGTGCCATGGTTTGTGATTCTGTGCTAGTGTAATAGTCTACATGTCTACACCACAAGGGTGTAGGGGGAGGATCGCGGTCTTACTGGCTTCCGCAATCCTCCCTGGGTGTCTTGACAGCTGCATGATGTCCCAGAAGGATGTTGTGGCCGCCATTTTTTAAAAAAGAAACAATGGAAGGAGCGCACTTCCGCTCCACTGCAAAAGATAAGAAAAAATACCCCAGACCCCGTTCACCACCCCCGATGAGCACAGACTGCTGCTGTGCAGCTCCGTGCCCATTTCAAGGGCCCCACTTTCGTGGGGAGGATGGGACGACCCGGGATCAGCGGCCACATGGTTGCACTCCATGAGATGGTCCCAGAACTGCAGAAAAGTTGGGTTTTCTGTGGTTCCTGATATCCTACGGTAAGTCTTTGCTTGTCCTGGATTGCCCCCGTGATTCCCTGTGCATCATGTGGATGCACAGGGATGATCCAAGGACTACCCCAGGATATAGGCATGGTGTAGACATGCCCATAGTCAGCACATCTCATTCTAAGCTTTCACATTACTCTGAAAAGTGAAATGAGTAAAATATACACTGCGTTTGGCACATGGTGAAGTGGTCATGTGACTTTTTTGTCATAAGAGCAAATCCCAATTTTCCAATGCAAGGCAAAATTGAAGAGTCTACCACTGGTCAACTTCCAGAAATTTTCAGTGAAATTTTCAGTAAAAGTGAGGGGAAAATATAAATTTGGCATGTAGTTTTCCCATGACTACTCAATGTGTAGTACTCCAGTACATCTTGAGCGAATCATGTTAAACCCAATGCGAAGTTAAACCCAATATATGGATGCCTGGCTTTATGCAAGCATCTTCCCTTGGACTGATGCCTTCAAAAGCTGACTGCACAAGCCCTCACACTGAATGATCATGTGAAGGCCCTCTGTCTGGTCTACACATGCAGTGGAATGAGATGGTGGAATCTTGAGATAGTTGAGTAGACAGTACAACTTCAGATTACAGGTTGGGGAAATCCCATTTTTTATGTTTCTGCCATGTTAAAACTAGCATATCTGGAAGGAAAGCTGTAGTCCATCCTGCTCTCTGTTCCGCTAGCTTTCTACTTGAATTTGCTGGATTTAAAAAATATATGATCGCTTACTTGCAACTTGAAGTGGCACAGTCAATAATACAACCACAGCACACTGCCACTTCATTCCTTTCTTATTCTGCAGCATGTGGATACCAGGCCTCAGTGACTGCGTAAGCGTTTTCCTCCAGTCTCCAAAATAAAAAACTATTCAATATGTGGAGTGGCATTGCACCCATTGGCCCTGCTCCTGAATGCCAAATATTGACTGGGTAAACTGCAGATGATCTAATCCTGGTGCAGTGCAAGTATCATAAAGAGAGCCTTCTGTGCATACAGCTTGAACAGATGACACAATCAACTCATGGTGTCAGGACTGTGGCCACTGGACACAAGTCTACTCCCACCTTTGCATGTTGAATACCTATGGATTTCATGTCAACAGAGGACATACAATGTTGTGAAATGTTTATTTGTTGTTTCAACCATCATGGTCATATCAACGTTATACCCTAGCAATACAGGTAAGCAGACAAAAACTTTACAATACAAGGAAGTAAAATACAAAAAGATACTAAAAAGTTTTCCATTAAAAGGTGCCCCCAAATATGTAAAAATTAGTTTTAATACAAAGAATTAAAATAAGAGACACTAAAAATTTACATTAAAAGGTCCATAAATGTATAAAAGTTAATACTACTGATGCATTAGAACTTCATGTTAAATGTCATCATTACAATGTTGTAAACCCGGGTGATTTTTTTTAAAAAAAAAACACTGAATTTCTAAAATAGTTATGGGAATAAACACATTTCTAGCCTATCTTCATTTTTGTGCAGAAAAATGCTCATGCCCATTTGTCTTCTTTAGTAGGGATTTTTAATTTTCATCACATTCATGTTCAGCTTAATCAAAAACTTCTCTTTTTTTAGTATTATTACAGCTACAGTTACTATCATTATAAGATAAGAAGCTCAACTATGTCTTTTCCATGTACTGTACACAGGAATAGTAGCCCAGACTGGTATTTAGCTTATCAGGAGAAAATCTAGGAACCACAGAAAAGGCACTTGAATGTAAATGTGTTGCCTGAAGATAAACATCTGCACTACTGAAAGACTGCAGCATGGCCAACAATTTAAAGGTCACATAGCAAGCATTGTATTTTCCCTCTACGAGTTAAAATGATGATAATATTTGAACACTGTGCTTTAAAAAAAACCAGTTTGACCTCCTAATTGGCTTCAATTACCATCAGTTATGTTGAACACAAAATTAAAAGCCAGGCAGAATAAAAAATAAACAACTGTTCCTAGACCAATTAGTAAGAAGCACGTTTGTAGAGGGCTACTGTCAGTTTTTGTAATGAGAATGAAACTATTTACATAGGAAAGCAAATTAGATTCTTTTAAAAAGGAATCTTGCTATAGAAAGGAAAGGCCCAGAGTACAATACATTCTTTAGTTGGAATCTAGGACAAGCACCGAAGAATTACATAGAGTAAATTAACTAGATTAAAAATGTCTTTCTACAGGAAATATTTATATTGAAAATATTACTGCAACATTCCAGCATCTTCTTACAATAATAGTTTTAGAGGGGGTACTATGCTGGAGAATATAAAAAAATAAGAGTCCGTTTCTCCAAAGAGGTTTCATTTTCAAAGTACAAAAGGAACTCATGAAAATGAAAAGAAGTTTTTACACATGGTACCATTTTTACACTGGTTTTTGCTGCACACAAAACCTCATTAAAACCTATCTATAAGTATCCCACTAACTTATGATGATACACAGGTAATAAAGATACAAACCAGACGGAAACATGATCTTTTCAAAGTATCATAGTGACGCTCAGGTCTAGCCTTAACATCAGGCAGAGTGAGAAAGTTGTTTCAGGAAGTAGACTGGACATTAAATTACCAAGAATTTATTATTATATTTTCACTGCACTGCAAGGAATACCATAAAGATATTCCTAAAATTTGCCAAAATTTGTTGACCCAGCCCTGACAAACCTTCATAAGAACATTGGAAGCTGCCTTATACTGAGTCAGACCATTGATCTCCCTACCCCAGTACCGTCAACACTGACTGACAGCATTTCCCCAGGGTTTCGGGCAGGAGTTTTTCTAGCTCTGCCTGGAGAAGCTGGAGAGTGAACTTGCAACCTTCTGCATGCAAAACCTGCTGTACCACTGAGCTACAGCCTTTCTGAGAAACAACTGAGAAACAAGTATTAACTAAAGCATAACCAAGATGATTTGCCAAGAGAATTTTTACATCTGTGGATAAATGGATAAGAGAGGATGTTGGACCACATGGGGGCTGTCTAAATGCTGGGAAAGCCCTGATGTTGGTGTGCAGTAGCGTGGTGTCGATTATACGCCACTACTGTAATTGCACACTCACTCCAGGACTTTCCGACGAAGTTGCAGAGAAAAAAGTCAGGGACTTACCCTGACATTTTTTCTCTGGAGCGAGGCGAGGCAAGGCAAGGACGCACAACATGGCAACAAGACAACCCCAAAGCCTCGCTCCAGAGTCGCAGAGGAGGCGTGGCCTGGTGATGCCTAGTGGAAGGCAACCTGTGATTGGTCGCCTTCCACCAGGAAGATGGCAAGGAGAGGCTCCAGTCCCCAGATGGCCGCCCAGAAACTCTGTGCTCCCTCCTGTGTCGGGATTACCCGCCGTCACCCCGAAGAGGGGAAAGCGAGGGAGTTCCGAGGGACGTGGTGCCAACCAGGTGGCATGAAGACACCCCTTGGTATGCATTAGGTTCCCAAATGACACACACTTTAGAAATAGAAGCTTTTTTTTAAAAAAATGATTTTTTAAATTATTCAAGTTTTCATCGGCATTTGTGCGTCTATAGGGAGGCTATAGAAAGTATTGGGTGTAGGCCAATAGTTTCACTTTGGTCAATAAGTAGATATATCCTTGTAATCATAAGACCAGTTCACTCAGCCAGCCAACAGAAATCCCATGAGCATGGTAGCATGTGCACTGCATATTACGTGACAATGGTGCTGCTCATGTATCTGATCCCTGTAAAACATGGGCAGAGAGCCTGTGGCCCTCCAGATGTTGTTATATTCCAACTCCCATTGGCCCCAGCCAGCATGGAGTGTGATTGGGGATGATAGGAGTTGTAGTCCAACAACATCTGGAGGGCTACAGGTTCCCCACTCAAGCTGTCATCTTTCTATCTCCAAAGAACAGATCAAAGGATAGCAGGTTTCCATCATACTATGCACACAGAAGTACACATGTATGTCCACTGCATTAATTACACATTATGTACAGAGACAGGGAGATGTACTCTTACCCTTCACCATGTATCTGGGATATTTACTTTGTTTGGTAAGAACCAATCTTTTTACATACCATTCAGCATAGTTAGATTGGCAATGTTTCTTCTGCCAGGCAGCATTTGATACAAAAGGAATGCAAATGGGATAGCATTGGAAATCTATGCTAGTCTGCAGATAGAGTAGTGGACTGAGACCTAGTAGTTCCATCTCAACCATCAGTTTACAGGCCCCATACTTCTCAAATGGAGCATAATAATGAACTATGGCATTGCTTTATTAAGAGAATAATTGAAACAAGCTGTAAAGTACCTTTCAACACTGTATTAAATCAGATTCAATTAGGAGTGTGAATGTTATGGGCATTTTTTTTTTATATTATAGTTTCTGGCCTCTGAGAAAGCTTACTTACTTTGAAGAGTTGCATCGAAGGGAACATTGCACCAGGTACGTCTTCCCCCATCCCTACAGTGCTTTGATGCTAAAAGCCACAACTATGGGAATTTCGCCTTCTCAGCCAAACCTGTTTGGTACTGGCTCTCTCACGACTTTGACTCTCTCATGGCAACCCATTCTATATTAGTGCCTGTGACAGAGCACTAACAGAGCAATCCCGTGGCCCCTGGGAAGGTGGATGATGCAAATCCCCCTTCCCCCTGTTTCCAAAAACCATCACAGGGGGGGAATTCAAGCAGGGATTTCCACACCCCTCCCAACTGCTAAAGAAAGTTCTGTGGGAGCTCCTCTTTTGAGTTTGCAACAGAAGGGGCTCAGGGTTAGAGATGGGGTGGCGGGTGGGGAAGGGGAAGGAGAGACAGGAATCTGTTACACTCTTGAGCCTCTCCATCCCAACCACTGAGAGAGAAGTTGTTGTTGTTTTTAAGGTGGAACAGGAGGCGTTTTTGCCACCATCATTTCACCTGCCCTACTAGCAGGTCATCGGATGGTTGGAGGGCTCCAAGTTTGGATCCTCTGTCTAAAGAATGGCAATCCTATTGGACTGCACTCTAAATGCCATCAACAAGCTAAACTAAGAGAGCAATCCTATGGAATTGAAGATCCGATACCCGACCCCTTGCAGCCAGTGCGGAGAGAACCATGCAAGCTTCCTCTCCATGGTCAGAAAATTTACCTCAGAAAGGTGGAAAGATAAGTGTTCTGGTGGGTGAGGAGGGAGGAGACCAGAGAGAGCTTGATATGATTTATCTGGTGGGTGAGGAGGGAGGAGACCAGAGAGAGCTTGATACGATTTATCCCAAGTCTCCTCCAGCCTCCTTACCTCCTCTTGCTAGACGAGCTAGTGAAAAAAAGGCAAAACTTGGAAGCGTCCAAGTTTTGGGGCTTCTAAGCAGCGAGGGTGGAGTCCATAGGATTGCATCCTAAATATATGGAATATAAATGCAGCCTGTTATGAATTACAAGATGCTTTTAATGTGGATTCTTTATTCAAAGTTACTGTTAAGTCACAGACAGTAATAATCTTATTATGAAAACACATATTGCACAGCAATACAGAACTACATATAGCAACCTCAACCTCAAATTGAAGCAATATTCTGCTACAAGTGTAGGTAGTAATATAAAAAGCTAAAAGGTAAAGGACATCCATCTAACCCCAATTTATCGATCTTATGAATTAACCTTCTAGAACTATTGTAAAGGAGCAGGCATTTGAGATTAAAATCAGAAGTCATATAACAAATAGGAGGTCACTAAAATAAATCAAGACAGTATTGTTTTATGTATTGCATGTGTGTGTGTGTGCGCGTGCACCTTTCCAGACACATACACTATATAACTACGGTGTGTGGTTGGGTGTGGGTGAGTGTGCGCATGCATAAACATGTATATATCCATGCTGTTACTTACTTGATGGGGATCATTTTATCTAATTCATGTCATCCTTTTCTTTTACCAGCTCATTTAATCTTTTCTGTTCTATTATGTTTACAAAACCCAGCAAACGTAGAAATGTACAGCTAGATTTGGGCCCTGAGGCCTGAGGATCAAGATGGTAGGCTGGCTTTGGTTTCCCAAGGGACAGCAGAGCCAGAAGGGTGATTGGACACAGTGACCTGTCTGCATGAGATGAGACAAAAACAGGAGGGCTGTAATACTGATGAACTAACCTGTCACTCACAAACTCAGGTCTTGGGGGAAGAAGGGGAGGGGAAGAAGAGGGGGAGGGGAAGAAGTTGCAGCTAAGATTGTGCCTGAGCAAAGTGGACGGATAACATAATTATTAAAATAATTAGGTGTCACAGTTAGCAAGAATAAGATGGAGAAATGACCGGGGGGGACACGACTTATTTCATCTATTTTAAAAGATTAAAAAAAATATGAAGAAATAATAAGGAGATAACAGGTATGGTGGCAGAGAATGTTAGCAAGGTTGCTGCAGCCGTCAAGGATCAGGGTTTGATTCCAAGCACTCAGGTTATGAATCAAAATCACAATGAGCAATGATATTCTAAATCTTGACATGCCAGGCAAGGAGGTTGTTCTACAGAGTACTTGGCTGCTTAATTGCTTGCTGGGAGCAAGGGGAAGACGGAATCCAGAAGGAAGTTACACAAGCAATTTTACACCTCCCATCCAGTTTGCACCACTACTAGATACTATAGTTAGCATTGTAGCTGTCTCTGCTATCTACTGCCACATAACTGTGGGACCCAATTTGGAAATGGTGCTTGGGGACAGCTAAATATCAAAATGGAAAGATCAGGAAGTTCCTTTAATTACACAAAGAAGCATCCTGAGCTGATAATTTGTTTAACAGTCCTTCATTAGTTGTTTACATTCCTGTATTATATTCAGATGTGCATTGTAGTGTTTCTGCAATAATGACTGTATTGTCATTATTGCGCACAATTGTTGAAAGCTTCAGCTATTGGGTGGTATATAAAATAAATAAATAAACTATAACAATTTTGACAGTCCTGCTTGTGTCTGTTCAGATCTTGAAATGTGGCAATTATTAAAAACAGCTGATCATAAAGTCACAACCTAATTGTTGTGCACCCAGATATATCAGTCACTAATGCAAAGTTTAAAGATAACACTTATTTTAAAAAAGTTTTATAGTCACAGGTGCATGTGCAAATTTTTAGAATAAACTTTGTTTTGTCACTAACATTTTTGATCTATGAAAGAAGCAATTGGTAAAAATATGTAGATAGAAAATCTGTGGAGTGTTTTTTTAAATTGATTTTCAGTAGTTAAATATGTGCCTTTTCATTTTGATACATGTCATACAGAATGTAAGCCATGTTGTTCAACAGTCATTCACTCCTGATAGTAGCTGGGTAATTGGAATTCCCAGGGAAATTAACATGATTATTTTCATAAAACTGACTAAAATATAGCAACTGCTTTTTATGACTTTTATGACTTTAAATGCCAGTAACATTTTCCACATAACACCAAGGGGAGAGCAAAATCTGTACAGCAATTGTAAATGTTAACTTTATTTACTATTTAAATTCATTAGCGTATATATTTTCAGAAAGTCTGAAGTAACTAAAGTGCTATTCTTGTACCTAACAACTTATGTGTATGCTTACATGTTTATGGCCTTGTACATATGTGCATTGTGTACAAATATAAATGGGGAAATTGTTTGAACAGGTATAACAGTTACATATTAAGTTGCATGACAAGTAATAAGATGACTCTCAGTTTTACATTTCAGTCATTCTTTACACCTGCTCTCTTTTAAGTATTTTAATAGCTATGTTTCACAGTAATTCAGCTATTTTTCACAGTAATTCAGCTAACTTTTAATTCATTAAAATGAAAAAGGTAAAATATTAAACACTCTCTCAGCCATTGCTTTCATTTAAAAATATACATCTAAAATAGCTACTTTAACTTTTTTTATATCCTAAAAAAAGTTACATTAAAGAGTACCTCACAAACATCACTAGTGTTTGAACCTTCCTCCTAATTTTTTAAAGAAAGACTGCATAAGTAAATATGTAATCAATAATTATGTAGTTGTAATAATTATTTAATAATTATTAAATATACATACTCTTTGCTGGACATGTTTTCACAAAAGAATACATTAAAATCTCTAAAATTTTCATAATGTTTTAATATGTGCATCTTTTGATAACTAGGTGATGGCTAACTAAACTTAGTAATCATTGTGTACAGAAATGGTGTGTGTGTGTGTGTGTGTGTGTGTGTGTGTGTGTGTGTAATAGGCTGTGGCAAACATGATACTACATATCTGACATTCTACGTCTCAAATGCATTACTGAAGATGCTGATATTAATAAACCATGCGTTCTATGAGACTTCTGTGTTTCATTGTAACAAGTTAAAACACACACACGCACATACACAGAGATGCCTATTTTCTTTCACCTTTATATCACTATTTAGGAAACATAAATACAGTAGCATCACTTTTAGCAGCACGAACCTTAGTGCCTATGAAATATACAAACTTTTTAAGGATTCATAAATGTCTTTTATCTTTCAGCAACACACAAGCCAGTAGTTAATAAGCAGGTGTTGAGTACTTAGAATTTTGTTGGCAAATGTAAAGATCATCTCCCCATTCCATCTCCCTTTTCCTTTGCAAACTGTCCTTTCCCCTCTGCAGCAGGTCTCTCTCTCTCTCTCTCTCTCTCTCTCTCTCTCTCTCTCTCTCTCTCTCTCTCTCTCTCTCTCTCTCGTCACTTTAGGTTATAATTTGGAGCCAAATGAAAAGAAAATGTTTTGTTCCTTTTATCATCTGGTAAAGCAACACCGAGCGTAACACCGTGTGTAAAACACTGATACACAGAGACTAGGCAGACTTCTCAGAAAACAACAAAACCAAACGAAACATCAAGAGAAGGACTCACACTGACCCATTTGGAAGACAAAGACGGCAAAACGGAAAAGCTCTAAAAAGCAGCTTGTGAGGCCTCTGAGAGATGTCCTTCTGGCATTTCATCACAGCAGCCCCAGACCAGTTTCACCTCCCTGGATACAGTGAAAGGAGAACTAAACAGAGCTGTTTATTAGAGCTGTTGTGCTGGATTGCATTAGGAAACCCGAGCAGACCACCTGGACCTTTCAGATTGTGGCAGTGTGTTTAATTTGCAAGCTGCCCCTCTGCAGCCGCCGCAAGGACTCGTACATTTACCCAGCTGAAATCACACATTATCTGGGATAGGAAAAAAGAAAAATCCACATGCTACACAGCAAAAGAATACAGTCCATCCACAAAGAATTCAGGAAACAGAAACCACAACTCCCTATGTAAACATTACGGGTACTTTTTTCCTTCTTTTTTTTACACTTCACTTGTTCTGCTAGCATGTATTTGAGACCAAAACAGAATGGCAGATTAGTATATACATTTAGCTCAGGCTAAAAATTCTAACAAGATTTTTTTAAAATAAAATAAATAGAATGACATTATTTTTAACCAGTTATCCCCTGGCCAGATTAATGTGGCCTTTCGTTGCCTCCCCGGCTGACACACACACGCACACATACTTTCTGCTCCACTGTTGCTGGTAGGTGAAGCCAGGGACAGAAAGATGGTACTGTAAATATGAATTATGTGAATCATATGGTTAGACTCTTGGGGGGGGGGGGATAAAAGGGGAGTTGAGAAATGGCTGACTCCATACCTGACCAATTACAGCTTGCATGGTCCCCGTGTCCTGCTGAGCTGCAAGATCGCAATCCATCATATGTAGTCTTTGAAAAAGAGAATGGGGGGTTCTGGCATGCATCTGTCAATCAACTTCTGCACTCCCAACCATCACCAAAAGCAAGGAGGGAAGAGGAAAAAAAGTCAAGCTGCTCTACCAAACAGGCTGAAATAGTCATGTGACCTTCAGCACTCTCTCGTACACATACATATAATTCTATATAACATATGAATTTTCTGCAGCTATGAGAAGACATTGACAAATACTTGATACCGAAGAAACAGGGTGAAACAAGCAGCTATTCATCCAAGACAAAACACTTGCTATAATCTCAACCTGCAAGATACTGTAAACCTAACAAGTTTTTGGTTTTATTTAAAAAGTGTAAACTTTCCCAGGAAAGGACTATGATTTTATTTACACATGCCGTGGTCAGAAAGGTATCCCTTTGCTTCTTCTTGTTGCTGCTGCTTCTTTTCTGCATCACACTACTTTGGTTTTCTGATTATCTTCTGTTAGGTTTCTTTGTTTCCTAAAAGACCCGCATCACTCTTGTGGGTATACATGCATGCAAAATTAGAAAACCATGAGAAATAAAATTGCAGAATTTAGGCATTCACAGTAGGTGAGTGGGAAGCTTTAAACTGTTAAGAGTTAACTAAAAGTTTAACGTGTGTATTGTATTACACCTTCTAGTGACAAACATTTCCTGTCTGAACTGTGATGAGCACTCCAAGTATAAAATATTCAAACTATGTAAATCCTGCTTGCAGCATGCTTTCCATTTTGAAGGTTTGTGGAGTTTTGGTTCATTCGCTGCTCCACTGAACTGACATAAACTGTTGTTACTTGTGATGGCAAACATTACCATTTCTTCCTCCTTAATGGAAGCAGTTTGTTTCATATTTTCCCTATTTCCAAGTTAAAATGTCCACGAATATCTAAGACTATTTTTCTTGTCAAAATATATCACGCATCTGTCTCCGAACCCAAAGTGTCACATTGAGCAACATTTCAGAGAATTGATTGCTGATAAATTATTGCCTTTGATTGCTGATGGCCCGGTGACATTAATGTAACCCTGTAGCATTTAGGCACATGAGGATGAATGCAATAATCTGGCAATACAGCTGTTCAGCTAATTAACTGTGCACCAGTTAATATATCAGGCAGTAGAGCAGGATAACCAATTGATACAAGTTCTCTCTCTTGCTCTCTGTGTTTTCCAATATGAACATGACCATTGTAAAAAAGAAAAAAAGTGAAAAGCATTGGGGGAGAAATACCTCATGATCTGGACATCTCAGGGAATGTGGGATTTGTTTACAAGAGCAACAACATCAGGAAAACAGATGAAGATGTAAAGTTTATGAGGTAACAGGAGATAACAGGCACAGCTCAGGAAACAAGATTCACTCAAATACGCCTTTTGGAAAGTGTATGGAAACATGACTATATTTGTTCTGAATAGCAGAATGGGACCAAAGGATGAGTGAAAAGAGATAGTGTCTGGAGAGGACAGACGTAGTGAACAGAGACACGCAAGGGTGAGGAAAGGTGAAACAGAGAAAATGGGGGCCTAAGAAAGGTGACATGGAGAAAGCAGGATTAAGAGAAAGCAGGGCAACCCCAGATAGGGATCTATGAAAAGAGCAGAGAACAAGGGTGCTTCCAGAGAAGCTTTTAAGAACATTACAAGAGCCATGCTGGATCAGATGAAGGGTCCATTTAGTTCAGCACTCTGTTCACACAGTGGCCAACCAGCTATCGACGAAGAACCTACAAGCAGGACATGGTGCAACAGCACCCTCCCATCCATGTTCCCTAGCAACTTACTGCCTCTGCTACTGGAGGTAGCACATAGCCATCAGGACTAGTAGCCATTGAGAGCCTTCTCCTCCAGGAATTTATCCAATCCCCTTTTAAAACCATCCAAACTGGTGGCCATCACTACAACTTGTGGTCGCAAATTCCATAGTTTCACTATGTGCTATGTGTTTAACTATGCTCTGTGGGACCAATCAGCTTCATGGGTTCTAGTATTATGAGAGAGGGAGAAAAATGTTTCCCTATCCACATTCTCTACACCATGCATAATTTTGTACACCTCTATCACGTCACCCCTTAGCCTCCTTTCCCCCCCAAGCTAAACAATCCCAGTGTTTGTAATCTTCCCTCATAGGGGAGATGCTTCAGCCCCTTGATCATTTTAGTTGCCCTTTTCTGCCTCCACCCTGCATCATTCACAGAATGTTAGAGGGGGTCTAGATGATATCATCTTCCACTCACAACCCGCGTGTATTTTCACACCATGTCTTCCATCTTTTTTCTTACTGTAGAAAATCTGTTAAGGAAAAAAATGACACCATGCCTTCTCATTTGTAGTGCTAACAGCCCTCCATCTGGAAGCACTACCGGGATACTTTTGAAATGTATCCCATAGTATGTGACAACTGAAAAAATGCTTCCATGTGTTGACCTCACATGAAGGCTGTAATGGTTGAAAGCCATTGACTGCATGGATCATCTCTGATACACAGAGAGACTCCATGCAGTACTGGAACTGATCCACCTGTGTGTGTGTGTGTGTGTGTGTGTGTGTGTGTGTGTATATATATATATATATATATATATATATATATGAATAGGTGTTTAAATAATGTTTTCAAGGCCACTTACAATACAATACAAAATAAGTGGCCACTTATCTTAGAATTTATAGGTGGAGCCATTCCTGTGTGGAAGTGCTTCTTGATGGCCATCTCCACGATTGCCTTCATGAATAAAGTGGCACAATGTGGCTTTGTATCCATTTATTATTTATTTATTTAAGCTGCTCCTATACCACTTGACATCTCAGAATTTCCAAGCGGTGTACATAAAAACACAGACAATGCAATATTAAAACCAACATAAAAGCAGTTTAAAACAGCAAATACCTTAAAAGCATTACAACAAAGCAGTAAAACAGAGCAGTGTCATGACTGATCACAAGTGAGGGAAAGCCTGAGTGAACAAATGTGTTTTCAAGAGCTATTTAAAGGCTACTACAGTTTCTACCATCTCGAATCATACATGGGAGAGTGTTCCAGAGGGTGGGTGCCACTACCAAGTATGTCGTATTACTGGATGACACACCACTGGTCGTGGAAGTTGTAATATATGCCAATGAACATTCCTCAGGTATCATCTGAATCCACCCTGAATATATTGGAATGTTCTAGAAAGCATTACAGGGGTTTTCTTTCATTGCCACAATGCCTCATGGCAACTTAAAAACAAAAAAAACTTTACAGTATCATAAGCGAAAGCCCACTACGACAAATGACAATAAAGTATAGCAGGGCACAGAATATCTTTCCACCCAAGGGTTGAATTCCATTTCAGAGAAGCTTTTGGAGGCTGCATTCCAGAGGTGAGCAGGATGAAAAATACAATTATGTTTTAGCTTAAAACTCTTACTAAGCCTTAGGGGAAGCATCTAAACCTTTCTGAATGGGGGGAAAACTGCACAAAAGCAAGGAAATTACCAATTGGTGGTTGGGGGAAATTGGCCCCAACTTGCGGTTTTGCACCCCTCATGCGTGGGATAAAAATTATAATAAATTTCAAATATCAAGCCTTTGTTGTGAAAATGCACTTATTTTTTCCTGTTCACTTGGACAGCTTGTTGAGGTTAAAGAAATGAGCAGGTGATTAAACAGAGGGCTTCTTTTAATAAATAAATAAATACATCAATGCCTCTATTCAGAAGACACCGTAAACCACAGCTTTTTGCCTTGTTCACTGTAGTTAAAGCCATGGTTTCAGCCGTAGTTTAAGGTGTCTTCTGAATAGGGCCAATGTAAACATTTTTGGATGCAGTGTGTTGAGTGTGTGTGTGTGTTATCTGCAGCTTCTCTTAACACCTTTTGAAAGGAAAGCAGCCAGCCTTTAGACAAACTGATGGAGCGGTTGCCTAGTTTTCCTGAAACCACTTTGAGCCACTACTGAAATGCTAACTTATAACTTCTAACAGAACCAGCCTGTGTAGTCCTTGGTGAATCAAAACAGATGTGCTCTTGCTTCTTACAGCAACAGTACACTAGGGGGACCATTCTTCTTCTTTCTGCAGAGATGCAAGCACAACCGTGTCAGAACAGGCTGTGTTAGTCTCAGAATGACAACCCTTTCCTCACTGGTGCTAATGGGTTAAATCTATACGGGCGCGAGCTTTACATTTGTGAAGATAAAGATGCTATGCAGTAAACTCAAAGCAGGACTCAGTTGCTTCCTGGCATTCATACTCAGTTTTTTTTAGAGCTAGCTAAGTTGGGAGACATTTACTTCAGAGGCCACATTTGCTTTATGGGGTAAATAAGGAGAAAGTTATTCAATCTGCAACATACGTTTGTATTTGACTTCTTTTTAATTAATTGTTGAGTTTTCTTTTGCAAGAGAGAGTTTATGTTTATCTCTGAACTTGTTCTTATATGATGCTGTCTTTTTCTCTGGAACGGTTCCGTTAACATCTGCATGAGAGGGAGCGCTAATAAATTATCGCAGAAATAATCGTAATAATTGAGCTAATACCAAAGGATCCAAGTATCTCAGCTACTTGCATATATGCTGTTCGGACTTCCTTAATTACCCTCGCTGGCACAGTTTGCCATGTCACCCGAACTCAAGCAGCATGGCTTGTTTGAGGTGGCAGGAACCCTCCAATAATTCTTACCTTTGAATATCAGCTGGGGGAGAACAACAGGGAAGGTAGGGTGACCATATGAAAAGGAGGACAGGGCTCCTGTATCTTTAACAGTTGTATTGAAAAGGAAATTTCAGCAGGTGTCATTTGTATATATGGGGAACCTGGTGAAATTTCCTCTTCATCATAACAGTTAAAGCTGCAGGTGCCCTGCCCTCTTTTAAATCTGGTCACTCTAGTATAGCTCCTGCAGCTTTAACTGTGGTGATGAAGAGGGAATTTCACCAGGTTCCCCACATATACAAATGCCACCTGCTGAAATTCCCTTTTATATGCAACTGTTAAAGATACAGGAGCCCTGTCCTCCTTTTCATATGGTCACCCTAAGGGAAGGCCATTGGCTACATCAGGAGTGCGGGACTTCTTTTAGCCTGTGGGCTGAATTCCATTCCAGAGAACCTGGGTGGGGGGTGTATTCCAATAATGGGTGGGGCTGAAAGCAAAATGGGTGAAGGCCGAAGACAAAATGGGTGAAGGCCAACAATTCAAATAATCCCAGCATGTTTATCTTAAAACTCTTATTGCCAGCAGTTCAGCCTTCGGAGTGGTATTTTAACCTTTTAAAACAGAGAAAAAACTGCACAGAAGCTGGGAAACCACCCAGCCATTGGTGGCTGGGGAAAAGGAGGTGAGGCCAGGGAAAGGGTTGGGGGTGTCTGGGGACCCCCAGAGCGCCAGATTGAGACTACTGGAGGGTCAGTTGACACCCCCACCCCCAGAGGGCTGGGTTAGGCCTCCAAGCCTGAATTCTGCACTCTTGGCCTACATGCTCTGCTTCTGAACATGTGCAGGCTTCTAGCTGGCATCTAATGGAAACAAAATCCTGGATTAAATGGACCTTGATTTGATCCAGCAAGGCAATTCTTATTTTCCTAGATCACACTGTTCTTTTTCTTTATGTACATGCAGTGGAAATGCTCTGAGAAGCCGCTCAAAGAGCTTCGGCTATTGAGCGGTATAGAAATGCAATAAATAATAATAATAATAATAATAAAAATCCGCTCCCACTTCCCAATTTGTGTACACATTCCATGAAAAATGGGTGTGATCTGCTCAGTGTTTATAGCTTACTTCCTGCAGGCACATTGCTTGTTTTTATTATTATGAATTAACTAAACTGATGTGTGCTGGGGCTTAAGCATCACTGGAAGTGGTTAGAGTGTTCTACTCACAAGAGATCTAGGTTCTAGTCCCCACTTGAACACGAAACTCTTTGGGTGACTTTGGGCCAGTCACTGACTCTCAAACTAACCTACCTCACAGGGTTGTTGTTATGAGGATAAAATGGAGAAGAGGAGGATTATGTACACTGCCTTGGGTTCCATGGAGGAAAAAGATGGGATTTAAATGCAACAAACAAACAAACAAACAAACAGCAGAGCTATGCAGAAGGCCCAAAATTCAGCCCTTGAAATCTCCAGTTAAAACATTCAGGTGATGCAAAGGACCTCTACATGAGATCTTGGAAAGCTGCTGGCAGTCAGGGTAGACAATACTGGGCTAGATGGACAGATAGTAGGGCCAGCCCTACTGTTAGGCAGAGTGAGGCAAATGCACCAGGCAGCAGCTGCTGTATGAGGAGGCAGCAATGTGTTGGAGGAGAGAGCTGTGTGCCTCTAAGCTTGCCAGCTGCCCTAAGCTATGTTGTCCTGTAACAAGTGTTGAAGGAATTTTTGAGTGTCATTGTAATCAGCTTTTGTATATGGAATGGGAGGGGCACCATCTTGTTCTTCATCTCAGGTAGCAAAATCACTTGGGCTACCTCTGACAGACAGATTGACCTGCGTTCAGGCAGCTTCCTATTATCTTAGTCCTAGGACCAGATTTTTGGGGGGCAGTGGGGTAGGGGGAACTAGATGTGGTGAGGGGAAATAAGTCTTCCACTTGTTTTCTTTGTTACTATTTTGTATGTCCCCAGGATAAACCCAAAAGAGATTCCAGAGTTATAGCATAGTGAGCTGTAGCACCCATGGCAAAAGCAAATTACATTGTTGTCAAAACTTTCATAAAGTTTTGCTGGTACTTAATAGGATGTGGATAACCAGGACAACTACTTCAGTGAGTGAGACAAAAATGCAGAGAACCAATGTAATCCTGTTATGCTGGGTTGACTATATGGAAAAGAGGACAGGGCTCCTGCAGCCTTAAGTATTGTAAAAAAGGGGGGGAATTTCTGCAGGTGTCATTTGTATGCCTGCAGCACCTGGTGAATTTTTTTCTTCATCACAACAGGTAAAGCTGCAGGAGCCATACTAGAGTGACCAGATACAAAAGAGGGTGGGGCTCCTGAAGCTTTACCTGTTGTGATGAAGAGGGAATTCAACAGATGCTGCATGCATACAAATTACACCTGCTGAAATTCCCTTTTCTGTACAATTGTTAAAGATACAGGAGCCCTGTCCTCCTTTACATATGGTCACCATATGTTATACAGAATGTGAGCTCCATCAGATGGGGGGATCAAGCTTGCCTATCATCGCTTCTCCACCCTCGCTTTTGTTGCTCGATACTTCCTCTTTCTCTCAGGTCTCCATCAGACTAGCATTTTATTGCACACTGGTTACTAGGCACTCACGGATTTTTGCGGGTCCCTCTCACGACAGTGTCTGCCTCCCATGCGCCTCCCACCCCTTCTAGCCTTCTTCGTGCCACAAAAAAACTCACCCCAGTAAGTCCAACTTACTTTTAAAAATGGAAGTTGCCGCTGTCTCCTGCTGTGTGCAGGAGAAGCAGCATGATCAAGACAGCCCACTGGATGGGCCACATGCACGTTGTTTACTTCCTCTTTCAAAAGAAGAAGTAATGAGGGACAAATGTGTGGGCAGAGAAGCGGTAAGCAAACGTGATTTTCCCTCGTGTGATGATGCTCTCAGGGAGAGGAAAGAGGAAGTTAGAAAAGTGCATGTTGTCTATTCAGGAGCCATCTTATCATGCTGCTTCTCCTATACACACGAGGAGATAGCGGCAACTTCCATCTTTAAAAATAATACAGATTTACGGGGGGAGTGGGGTTTGTTGTTGCGCAAAGAAGGCTAGAAGGGGTGGGAAGGCAGACAACATCATGAGAGTAGGCTGACCATATGAAAAGGAGGACAGGGCTCCTGTATCTTTAACAGTTGTATTGAAAAGGGAATTTCTGCAGGTGTCATTTGTACATATGGAGAACCTGGTGAAATTTCCTCTTCATCACAACAGTTAAAGCTGCAGGTGCCCTGTCCTCTTTTAAAATGGTCACTCTAGTATAGCTCCTGCAGCTTTAACTGTGATGATGAAGAGGAAATTTCACCAGGTTCTCCATATGTACAAATGACAACTGCAGAAATTCCCTTTTCTATGCAACTGTTAAAGATACAGGAGCCCTGTCCTCCTTTTCATATGGTCACCCTACATGAGAGGGACCTGCAAAAATCCAGAGTGACCAGTGAGAGCAATTGCATTTATGGAAGCAGCTTTGCTGGGATATCTTTAAGTTTTAATTACTCTGTCAATTACAATTAGCAGCATTAATGCAGCAGTGAAATGCTACAAATTGCTCCTGGCTTTCAATTTCTGCTTATTTGCCTTGATTGGTTTTGAATGAAGAGGGTTCTCTATGGTGGTAGAACTGGTATATCAGCTGAAAGAGTGTGACAGACAGAAAGAAAGAAAGAACATTACAATGTAAAACCTCAGCCAAAAGGTCAGGAGTAAGTTTGACTGAATATTCTCAGCTAAGTGAGTACAGGAGGATTGCAGCTTAAATTAACAACTCCGCCTAGGCAAATTCGTGTCATGTCCACAAGGAGCCAGTCTTTCAAACTTCAAACAACATGCAAAAACATAAAACTGCAGAATATAGAACTGGGAGGGGCAGGGATGATGGGGGGGGGAGAGAAATTGGAAAATTCTAATTACAGTTAAAAGCCTTGAAAAAAACTGAAATATTTTTTTAGCAACAAAAGCTAGAAGTTAAGTTCAATACGTACGGTGCTGCTGATCCTCTATCTTTCTTACTCTAAAGTAAGCATGTGGGGCCCTGATCCAGATTGAGGCCACTGTGCATTTCCACCTTTACCTCCAGCCACTTGTTTTCCAAAACTGGCCATCCTACCTGCCCTATATGGGGGCCAAAAAAAATTAAAAAAAATACTTCATTAGTGCCATTGGAGGATTTTTTTTCTTTTAGCCACTGTACAGGGTGGGAATTGAAAATGTGTTTTAAAAAACAAAACACAAAACCCTGCATAGTTAAACTATGGAATTCGCTACCACAAGATGTTGTGATAGTGATGGCCACCAATTTGTGTGGCTTTAAAAGGGGGATTGGATAAATTCCTGGAGGAGAAGGCTATCAATGGCTACTAGTCCTAAGGCTATGTGCTACCTCCAGTAGTAGAGGCAGTAAACCTATAATGTACCAGTTGCTGAGGAACATGGGTGGGGGTGGGGGTGCTGTTGCACTGTGTCTGGCTTTTTGGGTCCCTTCGAATTTCACTTTATGAAGTTTCAAGCCAAGTGTTCTAGATTTTTGAGATCTTTTTGAAACTTGACGTTGCCTTCTATGGTGTTGGTTATCCCTCCCAGCTTTGTGTCAGCTGAAGGTATGATAAGCAATTCCTTTAAATCGTAATCCAGGTCATTTATAAAGCTGTTGAGCAGCCACAGGGCCTAGGACCGAGACCATTTGAGACTTGGTCTCTGTGTATGTGTCGGGAGGGGGAGTATGCCTGTCTATTGGGGAGGGGGAGTAAAGTGAGAATGCCTGGCAGGGAGAGGGAATGCCTGCATGTTTGTTTCATAAGAGGGGAGAGAGTGATTAAACATAGATATAGCTTCTGTATTCTTCCAACCTGCAGAGGGCTGAATAAACAAGAGAAAGTTCTTGGAGGCTAAGTTGTAAACAAGCACAGTAAGTGAGTGTTGAATGTGTTTACTGTTTACCCAGCACTGAAGTTTAGCTCGAGTGCCTTTGCTTACAATTTCCATGTTTTTAGTGCATCAGTGAATTTGTAAGCACCTTAACCCTTCTCATAAACCAAAGGTTTTTAAAACTGAGAATATATGGAGAGGTGAGACAGACATCCCTAAAATGTGCAAGAATTTGCTGGGAATATTCGACCTATCCCCACCGGCTTTCCCCATCTTTTGCCTGGGCCAGTGGGGCCTGTCTACATGGCACCATTTCGCCACTCCTCCTCCCTGAAAACCCACTGTATCACTGCTGTGGGGTGGGGACAAGAAATCCCCATGCCAGGAGGGAGAGGGGGGTTTCCCAGCAATCTTCCTGGTAGTGGAACCCAGCCCCTGCCCTCTTCCTGGCTTCTGGCACCCAATCAGCAGTCACCATCTACCCCAGAGTGCCCCCAGTTTGACACTGGAACAAGGTCACACAGCAGAAGGGCTGCAGTGACCCAGCTTTAATGGGGAAACTTGGGGTAAGTCCCCAACTTTTTTATGATGCAGCTTCAGGGAAAAGTTCCGCAGTGGCTGCGTCGTATAGCTGACACAGCGCCACCGCACAGCCACCACGGGCAAAGAAGCCATTTAGATAGCCCCCAAGCACTGGCTTATTTCTTCCCAAAAACAGTGCAATACATGGCAATATGTCAGGAGCCATGGTTTACTTAATCATGCCTCGCTGATACTGGTGAGATATTGTAGCAATTGTGGCTTCCATCCTGCCTTCACAGCTATGGCTGTCTGGAAAAAATAAAGGAAGTGTAGGAGTGAATTGATCAAAGTTTGTAACGTTTGTTCTTTGGTTCAAATTCAGATTCTCAGAGAATGTGAATCATACTCTGTCAAGGTTTGAGAAACCAAAAATACACACAAACATGAAGGTAAAGACCCAAAATGATGCTGCTCCCCCCTATGCGCGCGCGCACACACACACACACACACACACACACACACACACACACACTTCCCCCCTGGAAAGTTTGAGAAACCATACTTGATTAACAGTATGTTTTGTTCTTTGGGAGAAGACTCTATACATTTGAACTATTTGAACCATTTTTGTCCTGCTTTTTCAAGCAACAAAAAGCACTTTACAATGATTTCTGAATTCAAATGCCTATTTTAAGTAGGAAGGGATCAACATATATAACTTCATCATTGCCAGAATCCTCTTATCCTCATTTTACTGTCATTATACACTTTTGTTACTATTTTCTCTCTTCTGTGAAATTGATATAGTGTATCATAGGACTTTCTATTTGATTATCAAATCTCATTCAGAGAGAGTCAGGTCACAAACCTCCAAAGGGCAGATATGTGTGAGTTTTTCAATCAAATCTGACAGAAATTAATTTGAGGCTAACATCTTCCTCTGAGATGTTTTCCTTGTCTGCTTGTGAACAAAACACCAGCCCTTCTTGCTGGCACCTCTTAAAGAGGCTTCTGAATTTTAAAGAATAGATTTTTTTTCCACCCTTGTTGAATAGTGACTTTATTCATTTCCTCCCCCACCAGTTCCAGCTTTTTTCTTCTTTGTTTTTGTGTTTTAATTAGATTGCTAGCCTGCAATTGGGTTGTGTGTGTTTGTGCTACTTTTATCTCTGTGCAGCATTTAGAGACTTGATTAATAATATTTATTGAATAATAATTATTGAATAATAATAATAATAATAATAAGTATTTGCATAACACAACAGTTTAAAAACTTCAAAAATGAGTTAAAACTACAACTCACTCCACTGAAGATATTTAACATATTCCTACCTTTCTATTTTATGGTGTTTTACATGAGTGCTAACGCTCAGTCTGGGTAATGATGTACATTTATTGTTTCGCCTTATTTATTATATATTGTATTTATTAGGATATTTATAAACCACCCTCTATCAAATTTTCAGGGCAGTGAACAGTAAATGCAAACAAAAATGGCCATGCAACCCCCCAAAATGCAATAAAAATAATAAAATACATTCTAAAACTGCATTAAAAGTATGAAAATATAGTAGGACAGACTGAACAACTTAAAATGCCCAGGCAAACAGAAAATGACTGCAAAGTTAGCACATCAATGGTGAAGTGTTCCACAAAAGGGAGGACCACAATGGAGAAGGTTCTTTCCCTAGTTGTCATATAATGAATAGAAGGCAACTTGAAAAGATATGGGCAGGTTAGTATAGAGAAAGGCATTCCCTCAGGTATTTGGGTCTCAAGCTACTTAGGGCTTTAACGGTAAGTACCCACACCTTGAAATGAGCATGGAAGCAAATAGGTCACCAGTGCAGCTCCCTTAGAATCAGTGTAATATGATCCCATCTGGTTGCACCTGCTAATCTGCAGTAGTTGAAGCTTTCAGGTTGTCTTCAAGGGCAGTCCCATCCACATTACAGTAATCCAAGCAGGTGGTTACCAGAGTATGAACCACCATGCCAAGACTCTCTACCCAGGAATGATATTTTGGCTAAGTTGTCTATTCTATATTAGATGTTGCCAAGCTTTGTGGCTTTAGGTGGTCATTAGTTCAAGACCTGGAGAAGCTCCAAAATTCTTTTTTTTTTTTTTAAAGGAATCATTGGCTTTGCCTGTTGCTCAGGTCCATGCAGAAGAGGATTGGCCTTCTGTCTGGGCCAAAATATAAGTTTGGCTTTTATATTTTCAAAATTGCCATCTTTACACTTAATTTGTAAAGCTTATGGTTCTCCTCTGAACTTCCAAGGAAAAGAAACTATATTACAGACATTTGTTAGAGGCTTTGATTGTCAACTGAACCCAGTTGACGTCTAATGAAGTCACCTTGTGACTTCATTAGAAAAATACTCTTTACTGATATATTAACTATTAATTCTTCCAGAGTCTCAGATTGTACCTGTGTACTAAGTTGGATCACCATAAAGCCAATTATTTGGATTTTATTACATTAGCTTCATATAGGAATGTTTTCATGCTTTAACGGAATTGAGATTTAATGTTATGTTCTCTGCTTTTTTAAAGAGCTATTGCAAGCAATTAACACTGAAATACCACAATTGTCCATTTTGCAAAACTCTGATTGAGGATATCATTCAATGTGTTCTTCATAAAACATTGGCATTAAAAAGTACTGACTGAGTTTAGGATTAGAAGTATTTTGTTTACATCTAATTAATTTGTATGTTTCATGTGATTTGATATTTAATGAAAATTATGTTTCTTGGGCTGGTGGCTAGGAAACTGAGAGTTAACTTGCACAAATTTGAATGTGTTTGGGGTTTCTTATCACTTAATAGCTAAATAATAAAACTGTACTACTACTCTCCAGGAATGGTCATAGTTGGTGAACCAGCCAAAGCTGGTAAAGGGCCTTGTGAGGCACCTACGCTACCTGAGCCTTCAAGGCTGGATCCAGGAATACCCCTAAGCTATATATCTCTTCATTAAAAGGAAGTCCCCCCCCCCCATCTAGAACAGGTTGCACACCAAATTCACAGACACGGGCATCACATGCTTCAGATCCTCCATCTTGATGGGATTCACTGTACACTTATTGGCCATCATCCCTGCATGGTTTGGGTCCAAGTTACCTGCGGGATCACCTTCTCCTGTACAATCCGCCCCACACACTCAGGTCCTCTGGGAAGGGTTTACTTCAGTCAGCCACAACTAGGCTGGCAACTGTTACCCAGAGGACTTTTTTTCTGCCTCCCCCAGTCTGTGGAATGGCCTGTCGGAGGAGATTCATTGGCTTAATACTCTCTCTGAGTTTAAAACAGCCATAAAGACTAGCCTCTTCTGGCAGGCCTACCCAGAAGAATTTTAAACTAAGATTTTTAATATGTTGTGACTCTTATTTTAATATTGTAGTGGTTTTAACTAGTTTTATGTATTATAATGTATTTAATGTTCCCCGCCTCTATCCAGAGGGAGAGGCGGGTAATAAATTGTTGTTGTTGTTGTTGTTGTTGTTGTTGTTGTTGTTATTATTATTATTATTATTCAGCCCATTATTGAGTCCAAACACTGATTCAGCACCTGCATGGTCTCTCCTGACTCAGATGACAAGGAGAAATAGAGCAGGGTGCCATCAACATAATTGATGATACCTCACTCCAAATTCCATGATGACTTCTTCCAGCAGCTTCATCTAGATGCTTAAGAGCATAGAAGATAAGATAGAGCTTTGAGAAACGCCACAGCACCTTCAGTCTCATACTCAGAGTTAAGGAGAATCTCTCCCTCCCAATGCTATCTTCTGAAACCATCCCTGCAGATAGGAGCAGAACCACTATATCACTGTGCTCCCTACCCCCAGTGCACTGAGTTGGTCCAGCAAGATACCATGGCCAATGAGAGAGATCTAGGAGAGGGCTACATTCCCCCTATCTGTCCCCCATTTTGGTGCCAAAAACTAGGCATAAACCCAGGTGGTAATGGATCTACTGTAGATAAACTGTGTCATTCAATAGTGTCTGGAAATACCATTACATTTCCTAGGATGTGTGATGCTAGGAATTCCATTCTGTTTAAGCCTGATGGGATTCCAGAGCATTCCTGTTCTAGTAAGTGGCAGCAGACTGCAGCAGATTTTTTTTCCTGATTCCTAATGCTTTATGTGTGTATGTACTGTGTTTTAGAGTTTGAAATTTTTTATACTTGTTTTTACCTCAATTTTAGAATTTCTGTAAACCGCCCAGAGAGCCCTGGCTATGGGAGCGGTATATAAGTGTAATAAATAATGTACATTGATGGTGCTATATAAATAATAATAATAAATAAATAAATAAATAAATAAATTTTGTGCATTTTGTTTTTTGAGTTCTGCTATTTGTACAAATTGTAATTTTCATAGATTGTAATTTGCACAATTAGAGGGTGGTAATCTTGAAATTTGCACAAATACTGTTGTAATTTTTAAATTATTATTATTATTATTATTATTATTATTGGCAGTCTTTCATAAGTGGACACCATGGCAAGTCTGCCTGTCCAATATGTAGCCCCACAGAGGCATATTCCTCTCTTGTCAATATTTTTGTCAGTTTCATCCTTTCCCACATACTACATCCTTTAGTCCAGCAGAGCCACACTCCCTACTTCTCAAATAATATGACAATTTCACCGTCCATTTCCCAAATGAAGGGGGAAGAACAGGATCATCCAATGAAGTTGATTTTGGACAAAGAGAAGTACTGACACAATACATAATTA
The DNA here is from genome assembly GCF_023053635.1 of Elgaria multicarinata webbii. Classification (NCBI taxonomy): domain Eukaryota; kingdom Metazoa; phylum Chordata; class Lepidosauria; order Squamata; family Anguidae; genus Elgaria; species Elgaria multicarinata. Next base: position 66,510,389 of record NC_086171.1, read on the forward strand.
ATGTATGGGATTAATTACTACAGAATATATCGATATGTATGACAATGAATCATATTAGCCATAACAACCCAAATGAAAATTCCATGTTTAGAAGCATGGAAAGGCTATTGGTTGTCCCTAGTATCCAGGGTGATCAGGGGTCTGGAAACGAAGCTCTATAAGGAGAGACTGAAAGAACTGGGCATGTTTAGCCTGGAGAAGAGAAGATTGAGGGGGGACATGATAGCACTCTTCAAATACTTGAAAGGTTGTCACACAGAGGAGGGGCAGGATCTCTTCTCGATCATCCCTGAGTGCAGGACATGGAATAACAGACTCAAGTGACAGGAAGCCAGATTCCGGCTGGACATCAGGAAAAACTTTCTGATGGTTGGAGCAGTACAACAATGGAACCAGTTACCTAGGGAGGTTGTGGGCTCTCCCCCACTAGAGGCATTCAAGAGGCAGCTGGACAGCCATCTGTCAGGGATGGTTTAAGGTGGATTCCTGCATTGAGCAGGGGGTTGGACTTGATGGCTTTATAGGACCCTTCCAACTCTACTATTCTATGATTCTGTGAATCACCCCGGCTGTGAATTTTCTACTATATCTGTTTGACCAGTGCTGCAGACAGAATGCTTAATGCTGGACTAGATGGTCTCTTGTGTCTCTGCAATCTTACTTCTTGGTAGGCAGAGTTACCTCAGTGGAACTTACCTCTGAGTAGACATGCATAGTAGATATGAAGGCTTTTGGGCGGGGGGGGGGGACTGAAAAAATTCAGGAAACACCAGTTTTCCCCAAAAGTCCCAAGGGGAGGCTCCCCCCTCCCTGTTTCCTCCCAGATTCTTCTGGATTCCCCGCTCCCAGGCTTTCATAGGATTGCAGTGTCAAGATTCCCTCCTGCCAGATATCATTGTGGTAAAATATTTTTGACCTGCCCTTCCAGGATGAGTACTCCATGAAGAGAAGGTGTCACATTGTGCTCTGTTTAACATTCACAGTTGTATAGCCTGTGAAAATGTCCTTCTGTTTCTAAATGATTTCAGATGCATCCAGTTTTATAAGTGATGAGACACAAATGAACAGGCAGTTGAATTTAAAACTGACACATGAAACTTCATTCACAGATGTTAATGGTTTGATAACAATGAAGGAAGGGAGACTGGGGGGACGGGGGAGGAAAACTCAGTTGTTGTTTCTACACCCAGTATATGTAATCAGTGTTGACATCACTGCTACTTCCAGTTACCTGAGTGACAGGTTGCTAATGATTGGTTTTCCAGCATGACAGCCAGGAGAATCTGCTTTCGATGTAGTAAAGCCTGTTCGGGTTCAGAAAAATTATCAATGAAGAGGAGTGTTGGCTTTGTTGCTCAGGTATTCAGTTAGTTAAAAAAAAAGCAACCATATATTTTAAAGTAGGTAAAGCTGAAATGGATATAAACAAACTAGGAGTCATTTTAGAAATATTCTTAAATCAGTTGTGTTTACAGCATCTCATAATCTGGAATTCTTGGGTTAATCTCTTAGGAGGACTGGACGGGAGCAGCTCCTCAATTATTATAGCATATTATACATGGCCAAATAAGGAGAGAGGAGGAAAATGTGTGTGTGTGTGTGCATGGAGCCTCCCTTCTCTCAATATCTGGACATGCAGACAATGTGAATTTCATTCTAGATTGATTGGATTTACAAGATAGCAAAATCTATCAATTAACCTTCTTTAGGATGCTCGCCAGTAGCTAAGATAGACGCCCAGCCCAGCCTACTATTTTGACCTGCAACTACATCTGACTCTATGTGAGAGAAACAATGAGTGGTTCTTCTTTCTTTCCAGATTTATCCCTGTGTCTTTGTCTATGTGTCATGCAGTGGTGTAGTCAATCAGGGCTTGTAGGAACACAGTACCAGCACTTTTTTTAGCAGCAAGGATGCTGATGACATCCCCTGCCAGATTCTCTGTTCCCTCTGAGCTTAGCTGCAATACTCATAGTAGCTGAGTGGCGGGGGAATGAATTTTCCAAGCCACAATCTAGGGGTTAGGGGTGTTGTTGTTGGTGGTGATGACAAGGTCTTCAGTGGGCAATTATGACCCATTGACTTCACAAAAAACCCTACTCCTAGCAAATGAAAACTCCCAGAATCGGTTTGTTGATATGGATTCCGGTCTCTCTTTGGGGACATAGCTACAGGGACTGTCAGGATGAGTGCCTTCGCTTCAAGATTTACCACTGCACCACTGGTGTCAGGGAGACTAGGGCTCATTGTTTGAAGCTATAACCTGTCCCATGCGCTTGGCAGGCTGTATGAAGCCTATGGATTGGAAAGGCCAGATTTACATACTAGACACCTGGCTTTCTGCCTTTGATTGTCCTGCTGCTCTCCAGTAATTGATCTCAGGAACCTTGAGCTAGAGAACACGTTCTAGATTCAGGTGCAGCCATCCACAGTCATAGCTTGGCCTTAACACTGTGGCACTGTCCATACTCGGATATGAACCCACCTGTCCCTTAAGTTCAGCAAATGAGGCCCTGCTTTCAGTTTCTTGAGACAGATGGCAGCAGCAAGACTAAGACCCAGTTCTGATGAACAAGCCCTGACTTAAGAAGCCATGATATGTGTGAATTCCATATGCCACACAACGCTTTTAGCTGCACCTTTGCTCCCTTCACACTACTAAGTGAGGAAGCTACTGTTAACCATTGCTTCCCATTATCTGAAAACTGGAAACTATGGCTTATAGCTTTCAAACCAGCCAGGAACCAGAAGCCAAATTTAAGCTATGTGGAGGTTTAAAAAATGTATTAGTTACAATTGTTTTTTTTAATGTTTTATACTGTATTTGAATGCTATATTTGTTTTGTGAGCCACCTAGAGAACATGTGTTATGTTATGGGGCAGCTACATAAATAGGGTCAATAAAAACAAACAAAATAAAGCCATTTGGAAGCCATTTTGCATACTTCTCTAGAAATAATACACTGAACTTACTGTTCCTGGTTAGTCTCCTGCACTTCTTCTAGTCTAGCTTTTACACTTGGCTGCCTGGACCCTGCCTTGTTGTTACACGTCTCTTGCTATACCCTGCCCACAATCTTATATTATACTTCTTTGCCTTGAATCTTACTTTGTTTCCTGTCCAGCTTTCTAGTAGCTTGCTTAGCTCCTCCTGGGCTCTGGGCTAGTTTTCCACTTTTGCCTAAGTACCGATCTCTTGATTTCATTTCTCCAACCATGCTTGTTGCTATTTTGATTATTTGGTTTGTGACTTGCTTTGGTGCATCTGTCTGGATAAAACTTATGGTGCCTGAGCCACATTTCACATGTGTCTACTGGCAAAACAGTGGTTACATCCTCCCATGCCCACCAAATTTGGTATGTGCCATATCTAGTACAATGGAGGCTGGTGGCTCTGATTTCGGTGGGGCTGTGATTCCATTCTGGGTTTCAGTCCGAACCGGCCAGAACTCTAAAGGAGCTTCTTTAGAGTTCTGTCTGGTTCGGACTGAAACCCAGAATAGAATCACAATTCCACCGAAATCTGAGCCAACAGCCTCCACTGTTCTAGTAGAATCATAGGATCATAGAATCATAGAATAGCAGAGTTGGAAGGGGCCTACAAGGCCATCGAGTCCAACCCCCTGCTCAATGCAGGAATCCACCCTAAAGCATCCCTGACAGGTGGTTGTCCAGCTGCCTCTTGAAGGCCTCTAGTGTGAAGGCCCACAACCTCCCTAGGTAACTGATTCCATTGTCGTACTGCTCTAACAGTCAGGAAGTTTTTCCTGATGTCCAGCTGGAATCTGGTTTCCTTTAACTTGAGCCCGTTATTCCATGTCCTGCACTCTGGGAGGATCGAGAAGAGATCCTGGCCCTCCTCTGTGTGACAACCTTTCAAGTATTTGAAGAGTGCTATCATGTCTCCCCTCAATCTTCTCTTCTCCAGGCTAAACGTGCCCAGTTCTTTCAGTCTCTCTTCATAGGGCTTTGTTTCCAGACCCCTGATCATCCTGGTTGCCCTCCTCTGAACACGCTCCAGCTTGTCTGCATCCTTCTTGAATTGTGGAGCCCAGATTGTGGACACAATACTCTAGATGAGGCCTAACCAGAGCCGAATAGAGAGGAACTAGTACCTCACATGATTTGGAAGCTATACTTCTATTAATGCAGCCCAAAATAGCATTTGCCTTTCTTGCAGCCATATCGTACTGTTGGCTCATATTCAACTTGTGATCTACAACAATTCCAAGATCCTTCTCGTTTGTAGTATCGCTGAGCCAAGTATCCCCCATCTTGTAACTGTGCATTTGGTTTCTATTTCCTAGATGTAGAACTTGGCATTTATCCCTATTAAATTTCATTCTGTTGTTTTAAGCCCAGCACATAGTAGTCGTCAAACATCAAAGACCAGGTAGCTCTTTCAAGCAAGTATTTTTTAAACATCCATACTTTCTGAGGAAACATCTTTAATGATTAGCTGAACAAAAGATTAGGGATAGGATCATCTCTTCACTTGATGGCTGCAACAGTACTTCATAACCACCGAAGAAATGAGAAAGTGCCAGTTTGTATATGCTGAAAAGTACAATAGTTGTAGGATTCAATAATTTGAGGGAAAGGAATATGTGATTATATGGAAATTTCTAAAGTCACAGGCCAGCAACTGCATGAATTTCCCAAGTCTATTGAATGGATACACAGCTGTCAAGTCAGTTTGCATTTATTTATTTATTCCAAACCCCATACTGGTAATTTTACATATTTCTTAAAATTGACAGACATGATATTTATTTAAAAAGCAATGCACACAATTGCAAACATTATGAAATTTTATTTGTGGTCATCCTCCTTAGCAAATTACTGAAACAAATTAATGGGAAAAATGCTATTAAATGACATTAAATATATATATATATATATATATATATATATATATATATATATATATATTATAAAAACCAAATCCACTAGTCAGCATGGTTAAACATTTTCCATTTAGAATGCCATGAACTGGTTCCTGTTGTATATGGTGGATTCATTTTCATTGGCTTGTTCTAATTTAGTTCTTGCAAGGTTCCTTATAAGAGAATGGGCAGCTTCTTGGAAAATGGAGTAATTATTTTTGTTAAGCAAAGCATGGTAGAGTTTAAATTTAAATATTTATTTCCACCCCAAACACATCCTGGCAGTCTCGCTTTTCTATATCTTGTATTTGTAACACTTTCATGATTCAGAATTACTTTAAAGTTTTTGAACTCTAGCATTATCAGCAGTGTACCAGTGCTGCATTGTGGAAAGGATATGCTCTGTGTGGAGGGGTGAAAAAGAATATACATAAGGTATCTAAAGCCAAATTGTAAACTTCTCCAAAATATCTGTACAACCCCTTCGAAAGAAGCACCGTAACTCTTTCAGCTGAATGGACAACAGCCCTTATTTTGAACTGAAATCTTCCTGCCTTTGAGTGACCCTGCCTTTCTGTAGCCGTGTCTATTGCTTTGTGGCATATATTTTTTAAAAAAGAGTTTCAGGCTTTGTGGATTTTATAGCGAAATCAACATTGTTTGAAGGTTCAAGGCTTACTTATTGTGTTTTAAAACATGGTAAAAATGGTTTGCTGGGTGCCTTTGCAGACGTGAAAAAGTCAAGGCATTGTCAGCGACATTTCTGTACATCAAGCTGCTGTTTAGAGCCAGTGGAGTATCAGAGCCACAACACAGAACAAAGCTGTGAACCAGGAAATCTCAGATTCAGGTAAGTCACTCGGTCTCCGTACCCACCTCAGTGCCCATGATTTTGTCACTGCTCTTCTTGCCACTGTTACCTGTGTAACAATATGAAAGAACTGCTGGATTCAGCTTGACTGGCTTGTGCTTCCTGGGAGGAACCAGGAAGTAATTCAGTGCAACAGCCACTGCTTCTGGCCTGAGGAGAGAGTCTTAGGCCCTTTCTACACCTAAGGATTATCCCAGGAAAATGGAGGGATCATCCCTGCCTGCTCCTGGGATCTCCTGTGTGCCATTTGGATGCACAGGGATGATCCCAGGATGATCCCAGAAAAAAAGGCAGGTGTAGAAACGGCCTTAGAGAGCTCTGTATAGGAGTCTTTGTTTAAATAAACGTAAGAGCTATGCTGGAGCACATCTACATGAAGGGTTTGCCCTGGGGTTGCTTCACAGTAGTAGAACATCATCTACATGACGCAGCCGCCATTGTGAAGCCATCGGGGGGGGGGGGAACCTGGAAACTCCGCTCCGAAAAAGTTGGGCACGTACCCTGACTTCTTTGGCAGCGGAGCCCACGGTGCCCCCTGATTGGTTGCCATGGGCAGCCCTGTGCCTCTAGAAAAGTTTTTCAAAAAATGAAGGGGGTGGGAAGAACGAAGCCATTCCTACCCCCTTTTTAATTTTTTTATAATCTCTATTTGCGGAGCTCTGCAGATACAGATAATAAAAATAAATGGGGTGGGTGGGTGGGGAGGAACGGGCAGCCAGAGGGAAGAGACGTGGGTGGTTCACCCAGTCCCTCTCGTGTCCTTGTCTGGCTGTCTCGTTCCTTCGCCCCATTTTTATTTTCAATCATATGTAACTGCGGAGCTCCGCAGATAGAGATTATAAAATAAAAAGGTGGGAGGAATTGGCAGCCAGAGGGAGAAGTGGTTCTCCCAGCCCCCATCTATATGACAGCGGGAATGCTTCTCATTTAATTTTAACCTGAATTTTAGTTGATTTGAATCTAGCCAACAAGTGTCACACTGCAGCAGCAACAGCTATTTATCTCCTGAATTTATTTATTTTTGTAGTGCAGTTATTAATGCGCATATGTGCACATTCACACGTACAAGGCTATGGAGTACAGATGAGGCAAGCTATAAATTTTATGCAGAGCTCCGCAGATTCATAGAAGAGGAAATGCGAGTGGGGAAAGGAATGAGGCATCAGAGGAGGATGCAAGCGGGGGATTGACAGGTCTCCTATCTCTTGCTGTTGGTTCCCCCCTCTTTGTTTTCATTTGAAAAGCTTCATCTTAATTCAACATTAAAACAGCAGGAAGGAACGAGGCAACCAGAAGATACGATAGGTGGGAAGGCGGGAAATCACCCAATCACTTTGTCCTGCCCTCAAAGTTACGCCCACATGTCAAAATGTGATTTAACTCCCCCAGGGACACATAACCATAATGTGGTCAAACTCGGACGTTGAACCAAAAGTCGCAGTAAATCACATATGCGAATATACGCATTATAGCATTCAAACCCCGGCACTACAGTGAATGGACGGCTGCATCATGTGTCCTGAAACATGAATATGCACATTTAAGTTGGGGTAAACAAGCTATATAGACAAGCCCCCAGTCCCTCTCGTGTTCTCCTCTGCTGCCTCGTTCCTTCCCCTATTTTTATTTTTTATTATATGTATCTGCGGAGCTCCGCAGACAGAAATTATTAAATTAAAAAAGGGGGAGGATCAGCTCTGTTTCTCCCCCCCCCTTTTTTTTACTTTTCCAGAGGCGTGGGGCCGGAAAAATCACACTTACCTTCCTTCCTGTGCAGATGCTGGACAGGGAGGCAAGTGCAGGTGCAAGGTGCCTCGTGGCGCTAAAGCGCCTCCGTAAAGACAGGGCCTGGATCAGACCTAGTGTCCATCTAGTTCAGCATTTCGTTCACACCATGGCCAACCAGTTGTTGAAAGGAAATCCACAAGCAGTACATGAGTGCAATAGCACCCTCCCACCCCATATTCCCTAGCAACTGGGGTACATAGGCTTACTGCCTCTAATACTGGAAGTAGCATAGAGCCAAATTTGTCTGGAAGCAGTGTCTGTCTGGATCTGTGGGGTGCAGTCCACCAACTTTGAAACAACCTGCTCCAGTATTACAGCACTGGCAAGCAATGGGAGCCAGCAAAAGGTCACTGCCTGATCACTTATCTGCCTTTTCTCTTTTCGTCAATAGTGGGGATTGGGCCCAGAGGACAAAGAGGATCAAGTGGGCAAATGGATGGAGAAGGAAAGGGGCTATTGAGGCCTTCTTGCCCAAAGGTCCCCCACAAACATGGAACCACTGATGGTGGCCACCCTCATAATTATGTCAAAAAAGCCTGAGCTTTTAGGGCCAATTGGCGTAGCAGTTAGATAGAAGTTAGATTCATTTCTATGCCCTAAGAATCACCTTTTTGAAGGTGGGAAAGCTATCTGCTGGTACAACCATCAATATACATGTATTCACATCTCATCCTATTGCGCCATTTCCTACACAATATTTTGGTTCACACATGCGCCTGTCAATAAATTACTTATTGCTGAATGTGTGAATTGACTTCAGGTGGGTCCTGGGAAATTCTCTTCATTAATTAGATGTTCTCAAAATACCAGTTTGAGTTATTTTATTTTGATTTTTGGAACGTTTTGAAACTGAAACATAAGCAATAGACTATTTAATAACTTCAAATCAGGAAGTGAAGAAAAAAGAAATGGGTAGAGTAAAGAAGAGGGTAGTCAGATGCAAAAGAGGATAGGGCTCCTGTACCTTTCATAGTTGCATAGAAGAGGAAATTTCCACAAGTGCTGGACAGGGGCTGTGACTAGTGTTCTGCTTAGGAAGTGTGCACCACGAAGGGAGAAAGAGGTATCTTTTATGTGAAAGAAGCCAGTGAACGAGAAACAAGCCAGTGTTTTGAGAGCAAGCTGCAAAGCAGCCGCCTTGGGGGAATGACAAGGTTTGTTCTCTGACTGCTCTCTACACCATCACCCTCTGCATATTGTAAAGAGATATTACTAAACAAAAAATAAAAATATGACTTTCTAGTGCTTTCTCATCATGAGGAAACTGAATTTGCTATCGCTGCCCTGAAACTTCTGGCTATCAGAGAAGTGGGGGAGCATAAAAAATGTAATATTTTTTAATAATTTAAAAGCAAGGCGGTTAACCATTTACAAATATATACACCTGCTTGTCACCCTTCATTAAATGTGGCACTGTAGCACGTGATAAAACAGTCTTTGCTTTGAGATACTTATAGCATTTAAAAACATTCAACAGCAGGGTCTCTAACCGATGGCCAATATGGTTATGCTAGTTAAACTTGCATAACACTTTATCACTGAAAGAATAAAGCATGGGGAATATTTTTAATACCACTGTAAAAATATGAACAGATAATTCAGCAGCTTGTCCACATATAGAAAAGAAATGACTGGATACGGCTGCAATTTGAGTCATTCTGAGCAATCATTTGGAATGTGATACTTCAGAAAAATGGTTGCTTATTGTCCTTAACTGCTTAAATTTGGTTAAAAGCCAAGGGAACCATTTCTACCCACACATACGCTGCTATCATGCTTTAAAAGCAAATAAACTGATACAGTGCTCCAAATACCACACGCACACCAGAATCCTAAACAAGTGTGCTAGCTTCCTGCAGACCTATATTAATGCTTCAGGGAGAAAAGCTGCAGGTGAGTGATCCCTCATTGCTAGTTCTTATTCTCTAGTCTATGCTGCTTTTGGTTTTCTCATATACTTCTATCAGCTGGAGACTTCCTGCATTTGACCTTGACCTTGGAAGTTACTTCACATGGTACTTCACTCAGAAGTAAGTTTCTAAAAGCACATGTAGATGTTAAGCATCGGGGCCCATGCAGTACATAAAATGTCAAAAATGACCCTTATTCTGCAGGCAATAGGAACAAATGAATGATGGGTTGGATCGCAAGGAAAACAGAAGTTAACCTTTGGATCCAGCTCCTTATGCTAGCCAGTTTACAACCTTCTGTCTTTCTTTGTAGCTGGAAACTTCCTCCCGTCGTTCTGCGTTTGTCAGAATACTGCCCGTTCTCCAAAATACTGAGGAATTGAAATGGCGGACTGGTATGAGCAGTAGGGACTAACAAACAAACAAACGGGGATAGCTGTACACAGAGAACAAATATGAAACATCATCCACAGTGAGGGAGAGATGGAGCAGTATAATTGGGAATATGGGGCAGTGTCCAATATTAGTGTTATGTAGAGCAGAACTATTGAAATGAATGAGACTTGAGCTTGTTGTAAACCTCCCTTGGCAGGGGAATGCTGGGAGTTGTTGGACTTTTTCTCTGTCTCAACATGCCTAGGATTGCACCCTAAATGAACCGGAAGGGGGAGGTCTTTTCTTATAGGTGGACTCCTTCTTTGCAATGCTTCCCCCAAAAAGAATTACTGCTAAAATGAAAAGGGAAGGTGTTTTGGAATTTCTTGCCCCAAAGCACAGAAGATGGAAAGGTTTTAAATTATCTTGTGAAGTAGCCTTACAATACAAGGGGTTGATTAACAACTATACAGCCCTGCATGGGGATTCCATTTTAAAACAAGCCTATGCGGCAGGGTCTTGTGATTTACTGTTTTACTCTGTACAGCACCATGTACATTGATGGTGCTATATAAATAAATAATAATAATAATAATAATAATAAATATCCAAAAGTGTTGTTATGAAAAAAAAAAAGATTAACTTATAGGTCTGCATTCAAAAAAAAAAAGACCCCCCCTTCCTGGCAGAGCTCCAAATTACCAGACACTATAGAACAGTACTAATACTTGGTGGGGGCCAACTGGTGCCCCCAGTTCCTCCATGGACCAGATGACATCAGTGGGGGTGACGACACCCAACATCCTTGCCCTGCCCATTTTTTCTTTGTCTGTGCTGAGGATAAGCATGGAGTTCTGCACACCTCTAGGCATCCCTGGGCTTGCATACTCCAGGTGAAAAACTCTTGGAGGCCAAGTGTCATTTCCTAGGGGAATCACACAAGGCCCTGTGGGCTGGATTGGGGAGACCAGAGGGACAGATTAGACCCACAGGCTGGTGGTTCTGCGCCCCTGCCCTAGAGGGCACTGTTGAACTATATCAGAATGTAGCTCTGTGCCAAGTTGGTCCAAATTCTCCATCATGTATACTGTTATGGAAATTAAACAAAGTTGCATTTATTTTCTTATTTGGGGGATTTAGACTCTGCTCCTTGATCACTGGTAATGCTGCTCATCCCCCCCCCCCCCTTCCCACCTCTGGCTCCTGAGATTTCACAGTTAGAATCAATGAGTCTTAGAGCGTCTCTACACTAAGAAAGATCATGTTGTTTACCCGGGGCTGTTGTGGTTCCTGGTTCTTGGTGCAATTGATATGAGCTGATTACACCAGAGGAGAGGGGGGACAAAGCAGAAGATCCTGCTGTTTGCTGGGGCTCCATCAAAGATTTGAATCAAGGGAGCGCCCGCCTCCCTCCCTCCCTGGCATGGGGGCAAAGCAGGGGAGGAGAAGTCTGCTGTACTGTTTCCTCACAGCCCGCAGGAAAGCCAGGACTTACTTCTGAGTAGACATAAGACCCTCAGCACACTTACTTGGGAATAAGCCCCAGTGAACTTAAAGGGGTGCTCTGGGTGGGGGATCAGATCTTCCTCCCTGGTTGCAGGGACGCATTTACCTTTTTCTTCTTTGATCACAGACACAGGAAAGTCCTTCCTCAGCAAGTTCATAGTGGAACCACAGCTTTACATACTGCCAATTTTGCGCCATTAGGGTTTATTCCAGCTTAACTCTGATCTATTTTATAATGGAATAAGGGGGGCAGGCGCAAGAGACATCCTGGCTGATGCCAATGACATTTAACTTCCGGGAGTGACCAGCCACAAGCGTGCTTTATTTTGCTTGTGAGAAGAAGCCTTTAAACATTCTTAGTTTTGGCAGGATTGTTCCAATAATAATAATAATAATAATAATAATAATAATAATAATAATAATAATAATAATAAATCTCAATATGCTGAATTCTGCTCTTCATTCAAGAACTGGAGAATATAGTCTTGACATTGCCCATCAAGAATGCTGAAGAATATTTTGAAGGCTTCTGTACCAAAAGAATGGGGAGAAGTGACAGTGAAAGTACACTATTTTTTTTTAACAAGTCAAACAGAAATCTCACTTTAACTTTTCCCAACAGTGCAAAAGTTGCCCACATGTTTTTGCTTTCTCTCCTATCAAGATAGGTGACAGACAATCCAAAGGAAGCGATCGTGATTTGCCATTTATTAGGAAGACTTGCTTTTAGCTTGGTAATCAAGTACAAGAGATATTTTGTGGGATGAGATTTTTTTTCCCCACAGCATCAGCGATTTCAAATAGTGTTCATCATTTTGTATTGGCCAGAGCACAAGAAATAATAAAACATCAAAGACTCTATTTTGATGTACAGTTTCCAGCTGGTTAGAGGAGAGGCAGACAGGGCAGAATGACCGACAGGGGAGATGAAATGGAGTGCTTAGGAAGAGCCCTGATGGGGCCGAGTTCTTCCAACGTGTTACAGCAAGCAAGAGCTGCTGCTGAAGCCAGTGGAAATTTTGCCTCCCTGTGGCTGAGATCTTAAGCATGATTAGTTGAAAAATACAGGCTCATTCAGATGTTACTTTTCCAGGTACGGCAGATGAGGGAGTCAGTCACTCATGCCTCTCAATACTCGTGGGGGGACATTATGTACAACATACAAGGTTCTCACATAAGTGAAAAACCTAGCTTTCCTGCATGCTGAATTCTGCATGGATCTTTTCAGTCCCAAGCCTCTTTGCAAAATGGGCTAAACACAGTCTGTGGTGTAAGCAGCAGGAATGTGGACACCTGCTCCGTTGACTAGATGCAATGTGTAAGGGCACAGCCCTCTGAATGTTTACACTGATAAAAGTCCTACAACTCCCAGCATGCAGGCTGGGACATAATGGGAGTTGCAGGATGTTCTTCTGTCTAAACATGCATAGGGTTGTGCCCTAAATGATTTGATCTGCTTTGCATGACGCGGCAGCCCACTGTGGCTTAATTTACCCACAGGGGCTGTTGTGTTTTGCCAGCTGCCCAAAGGTGTCATTTTTGCATGGCACCCACTTGCTGTGGTGTACTGTATCATGTGAACGCAGGCAGCTGGGGTTCTCTGAGGGGTTGGTAGCCTAAGACAATACATGGATTATTTGCGGGCTGTCTAACTCTCAAGCTACCCCTTCTGTCTGGGTTCACATGACATGACAAGCCATGGCAAGCTGGGTGCAGTGGCTGCTATGCACAAATGGTGCCTGCAGGCTCCTGGCACAATCTTCCAGGAGCACAACGTATATCTGTAAAGTGAGCTACAGAGAAGCATTTCTCCTACTACAGCAAACATGTGAAAGCCTCTGCAGGTAAATTAAGCCACGGTAGACTGTCATGTTGCGCATACTGGGTTATTGAGTCCTTTGGGCATACACACGCAATCTTCCAACCTTGTCCCAATTTTATGGATAAAGAACACATTGACTATGTGCAGTGTTTAAACATCATGCAAATTACATGAAGGTGGTTGGGTGGGAAACACATGAGTTCCAAGCCCTACTGCATGCTGAACGTACCTGTGATGTTCTTATATGCCAGTTTGTTCGGCCCTTTTCCGCTCTCAAGTATCTTGACATGGTGTTCTAAAACTGAGCGCTTGTTTCCTTGGAACAACTCAAGTATGTCAGAAGTGATTCTATTTTGTTTTTCTGATTCAGATTCCCTCCTCTCTCAGTTATATGTTAACACCCATTCCAGGAGCACAACATATATCTGTAAAGTGAGCTACAGAGAAGCATTTCTCCTACTACAGCAAATATGTGAAAGATTTAATGTAAGCTTCGGCATACCCGAGATTCTTCATAAAACTAAAAAGGCCAATTTACCAGCAGGTGAAAAGGAGTATTATTAGAGAGGGGAGGAACAAGAGAGCCCTTGAGGAAGTAATAACCCAGAGGTTTAAAAATATTGATCAGGGGAAAAATATCTTAATCAAAAAGTATGTCTTTTAGAAAAGGAACAAAAAGGGTGGGTAGAGGGAAAGAAAATGAAGGGTGTTCTGAAGACGTACGTTTAATTTGTTGTGATGTTCCCTGAATATTGAGTTGAATTGTCTTTAGTCCCATTGCAATTTCCAGTCAATCATAAGGAAAGGTTTAGCAAGAAAATCAAAATTGCTCCATTCATTAGAGAAGAAGAAATTAATCAGTCTAATCTTTTTAATTCTAATTAATCAATATAACTATTTTTTCTACAGAATGCACAAAAAACACGACAAGACATTTGTGTGTGTATGTGTGTGTCATTTTCTTAGAAGACACAACCTGGCGCATTTAGTAGGACTTCTTTCTGACTGCATTTACTTCTAATGAGACATAGTTCCCACCTGATCTTTTTCATCTATCTTCAGAGACAAAAAGATAAAACAGATAGCCTGTTTCTGTCAGAATCTGTTCTTTGGTGTTAAGAAAACATGCAATAGTTTTATTTCTCCTGCTTCAAAGTTTTTTGCCTTGATCTTATAAAACATTACAAATAATCAGACAAAGCAAGCCTGCATGTAATTTATTATGATTTCATCTGTTCAAATACATTCTGAATTTTATAAACTTTCAAAGATAATTCTAATGTTAGCAACAGATTCAGAACAGATTTTGTTACAGGTGTTTACTAGGTGGAAAGTGACTTTTTGAATTAGATACTATTTTCATTATCAACCATGCTGTTGAAGTAAGGGATGAATCAGGCCAGTTAAAGTAGCAAAATCAGAGCCCTCATAAAAGCCCATGAAGAATGGTTTAAAAAAAAGAAGAATCCAACACTGTCAATGTGTTTGATATTAGTGTAGTTTATTCTAAATTAAATTCTAAAATATTATTCTGAATCTTCTGGGTATATATTTAATACCTTTTTTGTATTTTTAACTGCTTTAATATTCTTATTGGTTGAATTGTAAGCTGCCTTGGAAATTTACAAAACGGAAAGGTGTGATATAAATAATTTAATAAATAAATACATAGTGGGCATATATTTGATATGCCAGTGTTTGGCTTAATTGCATTACTTTTGTATCATGGTTTTTGATCTGTAGTGAGCTGCCTCATATTGAGGCAGAAATGTGGGGTAAAGATTTATTTTAATTTTTTTAAAAGAAAAATATCCCCCAGGGCAGCCTTCCCCCAACTAGTGCCCTCCAAATGCATTGCACGGATCACCCCTTCATCCCCAGGCATCTTTGATGGCTTCTATATTATCCAACAAATATAAGTAGAATATTTAATTGGAGAATACTAACTATCCATCATGCTCTTAGTTTGCCAAGAGAAGGCAGCTGTTTCAGACTACATATTCCAGGCTTTTAGAGAGCCTATATTTCTGGCCTGCATGCTGGGTCTGTACACCAAGTGACCAAATGCCCCCACTCTTTCAGAAATCCAAAGCATTAACCCCCACGAATGGTAGTAAAGTGAAGAATAATAACTTTACCTAAAATTCATGAGTCACAATCTTCATCCTTGTGAAGGGTACTATTTATCTTAAAAGAGGCAGAATGTCTGCTCTCTGTTTAAATATTTAAAGGAAAAAAGATGGTCTTTTGTCACAGAATAAGAGTCTGAAGCAATCGTTATTTAAAATACGGATATAAAAATGTTGTGTGTGTGTGCCCTATTGGATGAACAAAAACAGTTAACTAATAAATGCTATTCCCAGATGGTCTACAAACAATGAAGTAACCAAAAAGAACCATATTAATTTCTATTCCATTTTCAAGCAAGGGAAGGAAATCAATATTTGCTTAATGGAAAAAAGGCAATACTGGAGGCAGGGCAACAAGAAAGGAAAGGAAGGAAGAAAAAAGAATGAAGAAACTGTGGTTGAAACCCAAATCTTGGAATCTTTAGCTGGGTGTTGCTCTTGTGACCTTGCACAATTTAGATGATAGTAATTATGTTTCTAAGTGGAAACAGAACGAAACAAAAATGGGGTACGAGGTTATATGGCTCTGATAGCTAACATTTAATAACGTTAAATGCTTTGGGGGCTTAATTCTGCAAGAAGAAGGGAATCTTAGCTGACACAAACACAAATAAGGAGAAAGAACTGTTCATGGACCATACCACTTGAGGGTTGCAGAAGGGGTGGCATAACTGAATGCTCTTCCATATAAAACAACTCCCTGAACTCAGAAAAAACTAGATGTCGGGGAGAATTTTGACCTAGCTTCTCTGGCCCCAGCCCGATATGCTAGTTTTGTTTGTGAAGGACATTTTCTTTTTTAGAGGGGCAACTATTTGCATTTAACCATGTGCCTAGAATGTACACCACTTATAGTCTGAAACGGTACGGTTTACGGACTGTTAGTTCTGGAAAAATAAGGGAGCTTCCAGAAAGAGGACTTTGTGAATAGCAGGCATTCTGTTTCAATATGAACAGCATATACACTGCAAGACTTGGGTTAAGCCCAAGTAGACATCTTGATGACTTCGGGAATGCAGCGCGCTGCTGCTTTGACGCTCCTTCCGACCGTCTACATTGGAAGGAGCGTAGTTGCAGACTTTCTGGCCACCGCTGCCAAGGTCACTGCTGCGCCCGCCTACCCAAGCACACACGCAGCAGGTCCGGGGCACCTGGGAGAATCCACGCCCCCTCTTCTAAGGTTAGTTTTTTTAAAAAATTGGACTGACTTGTTTTTTTCCTTTTTTTTTAAGCTGTAAATTCAAAGGATCACATTTACAGCTAAATGGGGGGGGGAAACAAGGGGGAGCAACAGGGTGCTCCCTCCCTGACAGAATATCCAACCCCCCCTTTAATTTAATTTAATTTTTCTTAACAAGGCTCTGCAGAGGCGCAGAGCCTCGCTCCGAGCTAAAAAAGTCGGGGCAAGCGCCTGACTGTTTTAGAGCGGTGCTTTGGGGCTTTGCCCTGGGATCGCTTCGGAGTGGTGGCTGCGTCCTGTAGATCACCTGCTGCCACTCCGAAGCTACCGCGGAGACAAGCCCAAGGAGAATTAAAATGGACACAACAGAAGTGGGCCAAAATTAACAATGAAAATGCCCTCCCCTCACTAGTTGGTCCTTCTTCTTTGAGGTACTTCCTTTTCCCTTTGTGTTTTGAAAGCTAGTGTCACTGAAGATATTGCCCTTTGGGAGAATTCTTGCATTGCAATATAAACATATCTATCTGGAAAAAAATCCAGTGAAATCAGTGAAACTTACTACCAAGCAAACCAGGCCATTAAAGTTGCATTCTTTCGTGCACTTACCTGAGAGAGTAAGCTTCTTTGAATTTAATTAGAACTTACATTTGCACAGACATGTATAGGATTGAAGCATACAATTTGCATGCTTGAAGCTGAACTACATACTTGTTGCTCAAGCTACAAATGTTACTCAGTACCTTTCTGGATTGATTCAATAGTGCCCTTGCAAGAGGCAAATTGATCATAATTTTGCTCCCTTACCCAGCGTTAAGGCTTCTTTATATGAAATAAACAATGTACTTAATATGTTACTTTGAGCCAAATACTAGTTTGCCTATTGTTTCCTGTTTCTGTGCTGTCCTACCCTAAATCAGAGTAGATTATTCCAAAACATTTTAAACCAAACACAATACATAAAGCACAAAGAAGAGTTGAAAAAGGATAAAATAGAGAACCAAGTTTTTGCAGGAAAACAGAAACAGAATCCACGAGGAGAAAGGCCAGCTTGCAAGATATGTTTGTCAAGCTTCTAAATGATACTGCAGACGTAGTCTCAAGCGTTGTTTCTCACAAATAGGACTAGAAACTTAAAACACTGAATAACATTGCATATTTTCTGTGTAGCAAACCTCTCAAACTGAAATAGTTTCCATAGCTTTTAGATACTTGGGGCATATACACATAAAACATTTATTACTCACAAATACCTTCTTGGTCTAAAAATGAGAAGAATGGAAACAAAATTGTTTTTACAGCTGCGTTTTCCTGTCATTGCTACTGACCAACTATAGTGACATACCTCTCCTATATGAAGACAGCCCTCACCTCATTAACATTTTCATGTCCTGACCATCTGTGTCTGGAATTAGGCCTAATCTTTAAAAAAAAAATCTATTCAGATTTCTTTCTTTCAATTGCTTGTATCTCTTCAAACTCCTGAAATCACTTCCAAGACCCATTGACTTACCACATCTGTTTACCTTTCATTAGTTTTGCTTCCAAGGGAGAAGACAGGAAAAGCTGCAGCTCATTCCTCAAAATCTGGAGATTTGTTGACTTTCATACCAAACAAAGTTGTAGAATTGCTTATTTCCCTACATCTAAAAGCTGTTCTTAATAATTCCCCCAGATGAAAAAGAGAATTCATTGAGAGATTCCCCCTCCCTGCCAATGTTATTTTATTGGTGGGCAGCAAATGCTTAAACTGCCTGTATATTACCTCGGGCAGCACTTAAAGGCACTAACCTGCACACTAGGGATTTGGATTTGACTCTAACATTGCTTCATAATCAAGGATTGTCCTGGGGTGAACTGTCAGGCTTTGGCTATGTAGTCTAGGGTCAATTCCTGAGGGGGTCCATGTATTAGGGAAAGGGGGAAACACAGGATGGATAGAAAGCTATTTGCGCGTGGAGAAAAGTAGCACCAACCGTTAAAGATGTAATGAAGGAAGCAGCTGTTTGATGGGAGTATCTTCTTCTTCTTCTTTGGCTAAGGTGTTACGACACAGAGATTGGAAAAATCAGAGCTCAGTGAGGGTTCTTCTCAGAGTAAATGAAAAAGGGCATCTCACAGACACTGGAATTTGTGACTTAGGGTGAAAAATTAAAAGTCAGTAACTTCCCTGAGCCACTTTCCCCTCAGTGAGGCTTAGTTCCAGTGTTGGAGCACATCTGTGATAAAAGAAGCTTGGAAGAGGGTATTTCAGGGTGAAACATGTGGATGGTGAAAGGATTTAGCACTTCTTCCCCTTTAAATCATCCCCCTTTTATTTCTGTTGGTGGCATCCTGTGTTCTGAAACCTGGTTCTGTGGCCATCACCTCTAGTAAGACCCTGAGGTTGATGCCAATTAAAAGTCAGTAAAAGAGCCATCAAAATCTGTAGTTTTTTGCTACATCTCCTCTAGGTGACAGTATGGTATAGTGGATTAACACAATTTCACTAGTTGGAACGTGCACTTTTACTCACAACTGGGATTGCTTCAAAGTGAAATGGAAGCCTCTAGCTGCTGCCATCTTAATTTCCCATGAATGTCTCTGGGCAGATTACTTGTCCTTTGTGACTAGCCATTCCCACCCATGGCAGCAATGATATGGTTGTGTTCAGGACAGTTTCTCAAATTTCCAAATGTGAACATGGGACCAAAAGGTTGCCTATCCCTGATCTATAGGATACCTTAAATGTGAGAATGTAAATCACAAAATTATAATTAGATTGAAAACATACTGCACTTCTATCAAAGTAATGTATTGAAAGTTATATTTTATATAAGGTCAGCACACATTCCCATAGTGTCCTCCTAGTATGTACATTAATAATATGCTATGTTTGTAAACATCCCCATATACATCCTGCTAGTATTTATACAAGCCCTATAAATACTAGCAGGATGTACATCTGCAAAAATTTAAAATGGGAAGAGCAACACTTTGTGTTTGTTTTTAAATTTATGTTTCTCCCTAAGTATGGTCTTTGCCTCTATTTACTGTATTCTGAATGGAAACAGAGTCTTCATTCTAGAGGTACACTTTGACAACCTCCATCAATCATTTCTCTGTGCCAAAACACAAACTCTTTAGTAGGTGGAAGGCTAAGTAGTCCTCCTTACATATGTGTCAGGAGGAAAAAATCAAACGTTTCCCAGAGTAAAACTCAAATGAGTTTTGACTGTGATCTATTTAACATGAATAGCAACATCATCAAAGCTTGTAGGAGAATAAGACAGGAAAAAGCAGAAAAGAGATATACACTAATGAATATACAGCAGAGAGAAAACACCACATTCAGTATCTTAAAAACGGAACAAAGTGATGATAAGTAAAACGGAGGGTTTTTTTTTTTATGTCTACTTACAATTAAACAATGATTCCTATTAGAGTTGCCATCTTTTATTCAACAGGGTTCCTGTGCCTTTAACAGCTGCCTGCCAGGCAGATATTGAACAGGTGAATTATTTTTCTATCACTGCATTCCAAAGCCAGGAAAAGCATCACTTTTTGAATTTGTGTCCGTTGTTCAGTTGTTAAAAGCACAGGAACCCTGAAGGGGGTGGGGGAAGGAGGAGAGAAAAGGCAACAATCCATTTATTCCTTGTTGGTATAGTCTGAGCACACATCTTCTCAGAGGTTTTTATTTTAAAAAATTGTTAAGGTTAACAGATATCTGCTGGGGGAACCTGAAGGTGATGTTTCCACTCTTTCCCACTCATTGTTGAAAATCTGCAGTTGTCCATGATGTGGCTCCTCCCCACACCGCTGTGGTTTTGAGTACAGGCAGAGGCAATGCTAGATTGGGAAAGAGCCTTGGCCCAGATTCCTCCCATGTGATGATAGACTTCTAATATTAGTCGAGCCCCTGTCTTACATCCCTGTTGCGGTATGGGTGTCACTGCAGCATGGCTTCCTCCTCTGTTCCTTGGGTAATCGAGATGTCCCACACCTCTCAGTTTACTGGAGAGATGCAGGAAGGAGCCACACTGAAGAGGTTCCCATGCTGGAAAGTTAATGCGAGATGAGATGCTGGAAATAGCCACTCTATAGTGCTCGCTTGCTACTAACTCAGTGAGGAAAGTGAGGCTGAGTTCGGACGACACGCTAATCAATGGTTGTGTCCCATTCTGTTCCTATTACCCCTCCCCCCAGTTGATTTGTGTGTCGTCTGAACTCAGCCTGAGTGTTCCTCACTTGTAACTCTCAAAGATGATGCACTGAAGCAGCCATTGAGGACTACCCTTCCCTTGTCTGCAAAAATGTCCCCACATTTAGACAAAAACATCTGGAGAGCAACTTGTGGCTCTCCAGAAGTTTTGGCCCATAGCTTCCATCAGTCCTAGCCAGCATAGCCATTGGAGTGGTATAATGGAAGTTTTAGGTGAAAACATCTGGAGGGCTACAAGTTGCATACCCCTGATTTAGGGGATGCAGGGCTGGAAAGGACATCTCACAAAATGTTTTTTAAAAATTCGAAAGAGTCTATGTTCTGCCAATCTTCCGTTATGTGGGGGGAAAGATACAGCAGTAGCACTATCACAAAAAAGATTTTTTAAAATTTGTTTTTATCTTACATACTTTGTTGTTTTACCTCTCTGTAGCACCCATACTGCTGTATCCTGTCCCCATATAATAACTTAGGCCAGATCTACACCAAGCAGGATATGATACTTTGAAAATGGTTTGAAAACTCTATATGGTGTGTGTCCTGGGCACCAACAATTTTCACTACCATTTAAACCATTTTATA
This sequence comes from Elgaria multicarinata webbii, assembly GCF_023053635.1. Taxonomy (NCBI): domain Eukaryota; kingdom Metazoa; phylum Chordata; class Lepidosauria; order Squamata; family Anguidae; genus Elgaria; species Elgaria multicarinata. Next base: position 66,531,639 of record NC_086171.1, read on the forward strand.
GCAGTAGTGTAGATCCTACTTAAATAATAGTTTGCTAGCAAAGCTCTTTGATCTAATTCTTACTGAAGCTTGAACAGCAGAAGCTACCACAAAATGGCTAGATACTTTGGTCAGAAAACAGTACACGGGGCATTAATAAAGGAACTGAATTCAGCTTCAAAGGGGACATTAATTTGAGTTCTACAGGGGGCAGTGATGGCTCTGTTCAGCACATTCATTAACAATTTCAATGAAGAAATAGTCCATTTAAAGAAAAAAGAAATACTCAATACATTTAAGAGAATAATGATGGGTGGCACAATGTGTATAGGCACTTCAGAGGATATGTTAAAAAACACATGTCCAGTTTATTGAAATACTTGTATATTCTACTGGCGCCATCACACGTGAGAAAACATGCTCCCTGCTGTCGCTTCACCGCTCCTGTTTTCATTGCTCAATTACTTCCTGTTTCAAAACAGGAAGTAAACAACAAGCACGAGGCCTATTCAGTAGGCTGTTCTAATCCCATTGGTTCTCCTGCACACAGCAGAAGAGAGAAGCCACTTCTGGCTTAAAATTATATTGGACTTTCTTGAGAGTTTTTTTGTCACTCAAAGAAGTCCAGAAGGGGCAGAAAGCACGTGGGAGGGAGACGAAGTCATGTGAGGGACCTGCAAAAAATCCGTGAGTACCCAGTAACGAGTGTGCAATAAAACACTCGTCAGATGGAGCCTTACATCTTAACCACAGGAGTGAGTGTCCACCTGAAATATTAGCACACACAGGGGGAACCCTGAGATTTGCAGGGGTATAAAAACCTTTTAGGGGAAAAAAGTAAGGGCTCAATGATATGGAATAGTGAAAAACTAAAGGCACAATCCTATGCCTGTTTAGACAGAAAAAGGCCTACAACTCCCAGCATTTCCCAGCTAAGAGGGGAAGAATTATTTACTTACAATATATGTATGCAGACCCATACCATAAAGTTCTATGGCTTATGATAAATAAACATAAAAACAATTTAGATAGAAAATAGAACATCAAACTATAAAATTAAAAGCAACAGAAAATACAGCACGAAACAAAACTCATAGCAACCCCAAAATTGAAAACATATTTTAAAAACCAAAAGGCCAAGATAGATTACATTATTTTAAAGGCCTAGGTGAACAGAAAGGGTTTGCCAGGCGCTGAAAAGATCAGAAGGATGGAGTCTGACTGGAAATGCTATTCCATACCTGGGGTCCCATTACATACATCTGAATAAACGTGCATAGGGTGGCACTGTTTGGCCAAAATCTTAAATACACTCATTCATAAGCAAGCCCCATTGAACACCGCGAGCATTACTTCCAAGCAAAAGTTCACTATAAGACTTGAAATCACGTGGGATACGGCTAATGTGACTGCTGTGTCTGCCATGGCCAGCTTCTGCCTTATATTGTACACTGTCTCGCTGTTGTGTGCATCAGTATGGAACAGTCATATTTCTGCTAAGAACATAGCTGCACATGATTTTTTTAAGCACATGATTGCCACTTTTATTTTGAAAGAAAAACAGCTGAATAGTGACTAGCAATCTCTCCTCCTTTCCCTACAGCATGAAGGAGGGGACCCCCCTTCCAACCAGAAATCCTCTGGAATCTCCCCCTCCCTACAGCACCTCCTGCTCTCAGTATGGCTGCTTCTTCGCGGGAGAGCAGAGGAAAGTACAAGGAAGAGTAGGCAAAGTAATCTATAGAAATACATAGTCAAGGATGCATTCTCTCAGGCTACCAGAGGGGACAATAAAGAGCACTTACACACTTTTCTCCCCCTCTAATTATACTAGAACCCAATGGGGTCATCCCATAAAGCTGATTGGTGGGAGATTCAGGACCGATAAAAGGAAGTATTCTTCAGACAGGGCATAGTCAAACTATGGAATTTGCTGCCACTTGATGTAGTGATGGCCACCAATTTGGATGGCTTTAAAAGGGTGTTGGATTAATTCCTGGAGGAGAAAGCTATCCCTGATTACTAGTCCAGATGGTGATGTGCTACGAAGAAACTGATCCAGCACTGGCTCTACTTTCTATTTTTAGGAATGCCAATAGAAACATTATTCCCAAAGCCTTGGTCACCCATTTGCTGGTTGCAGCCAGGTGGGAAATTGCCCAATTCTGGAAAAGCGACAGACCTTTTGACCATCAACGCTGGTTTGATAAGATTTGGAAACTAGCTTTAAATGATAAATTGACACAACATAGCAGGTTAGCAAGAGGGGAAATAACATCAGACACATTTGTGGAAAACTGGTCGGACTTTTTCACATTTATTAATATGAATCCTGGCGAACCTAGACCCCCAATGACTCAGGAATCCTTTTGGTCAGAGGTTCTAACTTAACCTGCATCTTTTTCTGTACCAAGTGCTTATTGAAGGAATGAACACCCATGCTTTTTCATAGTGGTGCTGTGGGAACATTTATATTGTTGTTGAGTGTTTTCTTTTACTCTGTGTCCTTACTTGAAAATCAATAAAAATAGTATTAAAAAAGAAAAGAAAAAGAAGAAACCCATTTATTTTAATGGGTCACCTTTTTGGCAATTACAGGCGTGGAGGGGGGAGAGAATTAAAGCCCCCCCCCCCAGCCTCTATGCTACTATCCCAATCCTGCACTTACTTTAGAATAGAAAAGAAAGACATATCTGTTAGCTGCATCTTCAAAGTAACGTGTAGTTAAGGCTCAAATTACATGTTACATTCGTTACTCTAAGTAGGACTTACGCTGGGTTTTGCCCTGTGTGTGGAGTTTCGGCGGCGAGGGAGCTTAACCCCTCTCTTGAAGCACCCCAGTCCCAATCCTAATCGGGGCTGCATCCACTTGCAGGAGACTCAGTAAAAGTAGCGTGCATAGTTCCACTCTGCGTGTGTAAAAGAACATTGCGTTTGACCTTTAGACTCGAATTTTATATTCTTTTGAATAGGGTTTTTGTTTGTTTGTTTTAGCTTTTGTTTGTTTTTTAGCTTTCCCGTTAAGGAATAGGGTAAGTGGGCAAACGGATGTTCAACGCTGCTTCTAAGCCCTGTGAAACTGGAGCAGAGGAGCCGGCAGGGGAAACTACATTACCCAGCATGCCAGATACCTCTTCCGGGCACCGTCACATGATAGTCAGCATCACTATGGCGGAAGCAGAGGAGAAGGTAATGCTCGTCGACCCTAATAGCAAAACTGGCTGATATTAAGAGCAGTGTATGCAGACTTATAAAAGATTACAAAAGAGGGAGGCGAGAGTAAGGAGGGGGCGGCTGCGGCGGCTGTATGTACACTCCAGATGTTGGGGAAATAAATTGGGAATCCGAGAAGTTGGAATAGTGATATTTGGGGTGATAATGGTGAAAAGAATGAGAGGCTGGAGGCCAGCATTTTGAATGTTTGGAGAGAAAAGTGATGGGGCGAGGGGGTTGTGGAGGGATAGGAGCAGGGAGGAGTTTAGAGAAGAGCTAAAATATAGAGATGGTTAATGACTGGGAGCAGCATGTGAAAGGAAAGCTTTAGGGGGAAGTAATTTGTGGGTTTCCATTTGGAGTGGCATGATGCACAAACACAATTGAAAATGACAAGACACCCTGTCACATAGTCAGTGGTTTTAAAAGTGGAGACATATTATCCATGATCTGCAACTGGTTTTAAGTTACTGTTTAATTACATTGGCTTTGATGCATTGTGCAAATTCTCCCCCTCTCCATGTTTTTTACTCATTGGTACTAGCAGTCAAAATTATGGACTGAAGCCTGGTTAATTCTCTTGGAATTAACAAAACAGATTAAATCCAAATATTTGGATTCAATGTAAGTTTTGAATTCATGCATCAGTTGGCTTGAATCTGTGGTTTGGATTGAGCAGGAGTTAGCTCCAAACCTCATTTTAGTGCAAGGCTCAGCTTTGTAGTGTGTACAGTATGGATCCTAAAGATAGGAAGTCCCTACTGAGTTAAGTGAGACTTTGTCTCCAGTAAGTGTGATAAGTTTAAGGGTGCAATCATGTTGTCATGTTGAGACAAAAAAAATAAAAATAGTCCTACAACTCCCAGCATTCCCCAGCTAGCCCAAAAACTTGTAGGATATTTTTCTGTCTAAACACGCATTGGATTGTGCCTTAAATTTCTTTGTGCATTCAGATTTATTTTTCACAGCCACTCAATATCACATGTTTGGGATTAGGGCGAAAATTTTCAAGTTACAGGAAATCACTTACAGGTAGGTTTCAGTCCTGGTGCCTCTTATTTTAGAAATTAAGGAGTTCTCAAATTCCAGTATTTGAGCTTGGTTTGTGTTTTGGACTGAGCTATAAGAACGAATGAACTAATTTTTTTAGACTTGTTGCTCTAAAATCTTGATTAGAAGTTTTAGTTTCTGCAGTCTTGAATATTCATATTAGTGAATAAAGTATCGTTGAACACAGCAGGACTTACTTTTCAGTAAACATGAATAGGCTTCCACTATAATGCTGCAATTCTATATATACATCTCTAGGAATAAGACCCATTTAACTTGGTGGAATTTGCTACTGAATAGGCACACATATCTACAACACAATCTGATGCATGAGGATAAAACTATGGGGCTGTTCGCAATTTATGGTGGTATTTGGTGGCAAATCACAGGTTAGTTACAGGTATGATCCTATGCATGTTTACACACAAAAAGTCCTACAACTCCCAGCATGCTAATACCAGGGAGTTGTAGGACCGCACAGGAGCACCTTCCAGTTTGCAGCAATAACCTATGAGCGACCCATTCATAGCTTGTTAGCATGACATAAACAATAGTTAACCTAAGGATAAACCATGGGTTAATTTTGGGTTGTTTAACCCATGAATAATCCAAAGACCTGGTTTGCAGGTAATGACAACCCAGACTATGGATAGTATGGATTGTCGTTGAATCATGGGTTGTTGAATTTTTGGTTGTCATTAAGTGCAAATTCTGCACTACAGTTTAACAATGGCTTGTTAACTGCAAATGACCCAGGAAGATAACCCTTGGTTTGTTGTTGGGTTGTACAAATGTCCTGATGTCACAATAACAACCAACAATTGGGGCATTTATAGGTTTATTTATTTATTACATTTATATCCCACTTTCCCCCCTCCTTCTGCAAACTAAAAGCAGCTTGCAAATTGTGGGTTAATCTCTTTTATTATTATTATTGTTATTATTATTATTATTATTATTAAATAGAAGAGATCTTAGAAGAGATATTATTATGTTAATTCTAAAGTGGTACCTTCTGTGGCATGTGCATGTATCATCTAAAATAAAACAAAAAATGACTTTTTCCCTTCAGTAACTGTGACCACATTCACATGTGAAGGCAACATTTTGCAACAAATCGTGGTTAATTTGCTGCCAAATGCTGCCATTATGTCTGAACCAGGACATGGTTACTGAAGGAAAAAAAGCCTGCATTTTGTTTTGTTTTACATGATATACATATCACAACAGGTACCATCTTATTTATTTATTTATTATTGCATTTATATCCCGCCTTTTTTCCTCCAAGGAACCCAAGGCGGCGTACATAATCCTCCTTCTCTCCATGTTATCCTCACAACAACCCTGTGAGGTAGGTTGGGCTGAGAGTCTGTGACTGGCCCAAAGTCACCCAGTGGGTTTCCATGGCTGAATGGGGACTACAACCCAGATCCCCCGACTCCCAGTCCAACACTTTAGCCCAGAGCTTTCCAAACTTTTCATGTTGGTGACACACTTTTTAGACATGCATCATTTCACGACACAGTAATTCAGTTCTACTAGCAAACTGGAGGTTAAACTAACACCTTATAAGAGATACAGACACATACATAAATTGTTATAACGAAATGTATGGGGACACAACATATCTCATGGAAACCTTTCATTTATATTTTTAAAAATATATGATTTGCAAGATAACATACATTTCCAAGACTTTTCACATTGAACCAATTTTGTCGAGCGGCGGTTGAGACGGTGTTCTATCAAAAAACTGGACCCATGGAATTTCTCGAATGCGTCACTTCAGGTGCAGCCACGTCACCGGAAGTGACGCGGAATCAGCTATTTCGACCCGATTATGCATACTGCATATGCGCAGTACCTGTATGATCCCTCGACCGTGGTGTGCGTACACGGATATGACGGAAGGGGAATATACTAGTGCACCATGCTAATCGGCACCTTTGCTGCGTAAAAATGCAAGCAAGTTGGTATTGCTTATTTCACAGAGACTCAGAGGTTTCTCGTTATGTTCGCGTGACACACCTACACACTGCAGCTGACACACTTATGTGTCGCAACACACAGTTTGGAAAGCTCTGCTTTAGCCACTACACCACGCTGGCTCTTAAAAGAGATATTCCACTGTGTATGAAGAGAATGGGGAAGGTTTCTTTTAAGATGGTACTTCCCATAGCTTTTATAACCTCCTCTATTAAAAAAAAGATTTTTAAAAAACCTGTTTACTGATTGATTTGCTCCTTTTTATTTAGTGGAAAGTTTAAAAGTTGATAATCAAATGGTGCATCCCTGAGTATTTTCAAACTGAAACTTTAACCATGCTTGCCAAGTATTTTTCACTTCTAGTTCCATCTCTTTTTCAGCACGTTTTTTGTTAGAGAAATAAAACAATCTAGTAAACATATAATAATAGCTTCTTGACTTTTGTAAGAATGAAAAAGCACTCAAGTGAACTAAAATTGGCGTGCTGTTCTCAGTTTTGCTGTTTTTGGGGTTGTTGTTTTTTTAAGATCTCTTTTAGTGCATTTTTATGTTTTATTGTAAGCTGCTTTGGAAGCTCTTTTAAGGGCTGAAAAGTGGCCTGTTAATTATTCTATAAATAATCATTAAAGAGCGATTCTGTTCTCAGTAGTTCATCAGATTACAGATGTACAGCTATATTCCTGTTTAAGAATCCTGCAGGCTCTCTTCTCTCATTTCATTTGATGAACACGCTTGCATATCTGCTTACATACAAGCAATAGTTGGTACTGATGCAAATACTTGAGTGCCTGACTAGTCTCATAGAATCATAGAATAGTAGAGTTGGAAGGGGCCTAAAAGGCCATCGAGTCCAACCCCTTGCTCAGTGCAGGAATAGAATCATAGAATAGTAGAGTTGGAATAGACTTGAACCCACACACAGTTTCAACCTTCTCCAAACGGTTACTTGCCAGATTTGTTGAATTACAACTCCCAACATCTCCAGACAAGAGAACAAGGGGTGTGTACAATACAATAGTCATTTATTACGTTGGCAGACAACAAAATCAACACCAAAACATGCAAAGGATAGATAAAAAGTGACATAAAAACAAAATACAGCTTGGTGAGTTGCTTCTCTCAGGAGGATTGCAACGTTATTTTTCTAATTTGCATTGGGGTTATGAGAAACTTAGAGATCCTTTCAGTAATATGGGAGGACACATCCCTTAAACAGATTAATACCAATGTTGTGGGGTTACATCCAGAAAAGGCTGTTAATAAAGGAAAGGTGAAGGTTTGTGTGTGTGTAGTCTTACTCATCTGGAGAGCATCAGGATGGGGAAGGCTGCACTAAATCTAGCTTGATTTTGTATGTTTATTTAGAAGACAGCTATTTATCACTATTAAGATAGCTGTCGAATATGCAAATATATAACTTGTGATGACTTCTGCTCTGAAAGGCAACCAAGAGATATTTTAAATAAATAAATATAGCTTGCTTTTAAAAATGTGGCTGCCCTGCATGCTTAATTGCTTGAAAGACTTTGCAGAGAACGATTCAATGCAGGACAATATGTATCTGCGAGAAGGTTTAAACCTACAGGAGTTCTTCTCTGGAGAGTTCTTCTTCTCTAGAGAATTCACTTGTATCGAGATTGTGTTTTTGGTAGTCAGGAAACATAATCAATACATCTAAAAGCTGTGAGATTCTTGATTTTTTTTTTTTAAGGTCAGTTTTTCAAAATCCCAACAGGAGAGGTTTAAAGTAGGATTTTTGGAATCTGGGAGCTGGATGTAATATTGAGACAGAGTGACAGGTGTCACAGTTGACTGCTGCTTGCTGTCTGCCACGCTTCATATGAGGATCAAAGGCATAGCAGTGGGAGGAAAAGAAGTTTTCCACTGATTGGGAGAGGAATATTATACTGGAAGACAGACAAAGCAAGCAGCTGGGCCATTTGGAGTAACATCTCTGAAATATTTCTTCCGCTGTACAGCCGTTCTATTATTTTGTTTTTTAAAAATGTGTCTGCTACAGTATTAGTTACAATCAAGTGTATGTGGGTACTATATTAATGTCTGTACCCAGGGCTGAAAATGATTTTTCCCATTGTAAGTATTGAACCCCTGTGAAGACATAATGTTGGCATCTTCCAAAGCATGGCTTTCAAATCAGGAGCCAGCCTTATGAATGCATCCACACTTCCTCTCCAGAGTGATTCCTCCTCTCCCCTTTCCTTTCCTTCCTATACCGGTGGTTTCATAGCAGATGTGAAGTGATGCAAATCACAGTTCCCCCATCAATGGGATATTGTAGCCATGGTCTGAAGTTGGTTTGCAAATTATGGTTGCAAGGAACCTCAATTTGCATTCGTACCTGTTGTGGAGAAGAAAGTGTGTGATCAAAACCTGCTTCCTGATTTGCAAACCGTGGTTTTCAAGGGACTGGCATTACAACTGAACCTAGCCCTAGTGTCTTAAGTTCAGGGTAACCGGTTAGTTTTCCCCACCCTTCTGGCCACCAGTAAATACCTGCCTTTATACATGTATGTTTTAAGGATGAGATTTATTTATGTATTTTAAAACATACACTTCCTGCACTCCTGGGAACTCTTAGAGGCTTCGAGAAATAATAAATTTAGCAATTTAAAAATATCCTTACAACTTCAAAAATAAAGACACTACACAACAGTGAATAAGAATGAAACAGCAATGAAATATTAAGAATATTCAAATAAAGTGGAGAGAGATTAAAAACAGCAAGTTAGAAATTGTATGCTAAAAGTCTTCCTAAAAAGAAAGGTCTTTATTAACTTTCAGAAGGTTGCCAATGGGGAAGTGATACAGGCCTCTCTTGGAAAGGAATGCCAGAGTCTAGGTGCAGCCACCTATCTCTCTAGTCTCAAGTGAGTGTCTCTTTGGGGTTCTTGGGATATACAAGAGAGTGTCTGAAGATGACCTCAATAAGTTGGCAACCTCATATGAATGAAGGTAGTCCTTCAGATCTCCTGATTCTGAGCCATTCAGGGCTGTAAAGGTCATCACCAGCATGTTGAATTGTACCTGGCAATGAACTGGAATCAGCTGTATTCAGCCCTTGTTACCGACCAGACCACTTCATTCTGCACCAATTGTTGATTCTAAATTCTCTTCAAAAGTAGTCTTATGTGGAGCACATTGTAATAACCCAGGACTGATGCAGCTAAGGCATGGCATTCTGGTGACATCTGTATTCTCCAGGAATGGGTGTAGTTGGTGCACCAGGCTCAGTTGCGCAAAGGTGCTCCTGGCCACAGCTGAGATCCTGGCGTCCAGTAACAAGAACCCTCAAGCTATGATTATATATTTTCAAGGGGAGTGCTACCCCATCCAACCCTAGCTGAACCCTACTCCTGGGTCAGCTTTGCTGACCGGATATCTCTGTCTTACCTGGATTCAGTTTCAGTTTGTTAGCCCATATCTAGTCTATTACCTATGCCATCTCAAGGCAGCTGATTTGTTACAATGCTCCTGTTTGCTGGTTGTCTGCTTAGGGAAGTGCTATATATTCATAAGCAGTGTGTCTTTAATTTTAGATGACTCTCATATTTGTTTTGTTCACAAAAAGGTATAGAAAATAAGACCAATGCAGCTTATACTTTATTTGCATTTTATTTTCCTCTTCAGTGCAGGAAGCATTGCATCCCCAGGGATAAGGCTGTGATTTAGTGGTAAGGTAGATATGTTGTTTGTTTAAGGTCCAGAGCTCAGTCATTGATATCTTCAGTAAAATCTGGGTTCAGGAAAGACCTCTGTGCTGGAGTTCTTGGGGAGTCATTGACAGTTGTAGACACTAATGGGCCATCAGTATAAGGACTTGCCTCCTATCCTTTTAATTCTTACAGTGGATATGATTTTTTGCATAAGATTTTTTAAATGTTCAGGGGAATTATTCAACACAGCCAATACTTGCGAGCTACATTTGCCCTGACCTGAATCTTCACTGCCTCTACTCTGTTTTTACTGTCCCTAACACAAGTTCTGCTGTGACCCAAAGGGTGGTTTTAGAAATGGATTCTTCCAAGTCATATTATCTGCTTTTGTGGTGACAGGCATTTTTCTCAGTCTGTGCTTTTGCACTAAAGTGATTGAACCACCATTAGGAGACATTTCCATGTAAATTCGCCATTTCAGCAGGGATGGGGAACATGTGGTCCTCTAGATGTTGTTTCACTGTAAGGCTTATCAGTTCTAGCCAGTATAAGCAGTGGTGAGGCATGATGGGCATTACAGTTCCAATAACAGAGGGTCATACATTCTCCATCCCTGTTTTAGAGGCTGGGACAGAATCAATTTGTAAAGTGCAAGATACTTTTGTAATGGTGTCACATTGGAGCCTTTAGGATGAACTTAGTGACAATATTGAGCTGGTTCACACAACCACTTTTTTGCTATTACTCATTTTGAGGGAATCCTCTCATGGAAATGATCTGTGTAGAATACCTAACGAAAATAGTGCTAATGATTCTTGGGCCTAGAAATGTAGTTCTTTAACTGCCAGGAATCTGTAGTATTTTTCAGTCCTTTGTGGAGCAGATGCATAAAAATATTATGTTGGTTCTTAAGATTTTAAGAAATACCTTGCCATTTGTACATGTTCTTGCCCCACCACCTTGTACCTGGCAGGCCTGAATTTTCAGCCTTACAGAGCTCATGGTGGCAAAGCAGTCATAGATTAGAAAATGGCTTCCACAAAAAGAAGTTGCTGCCCCAAACCACCTTGTGATATAAACACTATCATGTGATTTGGGCATTTGTGGTCTGTCTGTCTGTCTGTCTGTCTGTCTCTCTCTCTCTCTCTCTCACACACACACCTGCAGTTATTCATCTTTTTTGTCAAAATGTTACCTCATATGATTTGAAATGCCCTCTCTCTTCTATGGTCTTTATTTCGATCATGCTGCTGTTAAAATGCTTACGTTCACTGTCAGCATATTAGTTGTAACCTTTTATTGCTATTGATAACTGTAAACACGTTAAGTAAATCTTCATTTTGCTGACCTCTCAAAGGAGGCATCGTATCAGCAGATTTTGCCACTGGACAGGTGAGAGATTAGCAAGAGTAGATTCAATTTCTTTTGTGTGTTGTGTGTGTATGTGTGTATGCATGTGACAGTAAGATACATTGCCTTGTGAGGAGATATTTTAAAGGCACACATTCTTAGACAGCTTGAGAAATGTAGAAGCAAGAATAAAGTTGGTTGTTAACATACATGGTTCTCAGAGTTCTTCTTGAATGAATTTAGATTGATTCATCTTTTTAAAGAAGTTCAGTAATATCTGAGTTCTCATGTAAGGAGAGAAAGCTCTTTCTTATGAACCAAAAAAGCAAAAACTTCCAGAAATTGGGGGCCTGTTGGTGGGGGAAAGAATAACAATATATCAGTCACTGAATATATCTAAAGACCATGAACATGTTACACAAAAGACTGGTTGAAGTAAACACATTAAGAATTCCTCAAGCTAGAGTCCATAATGCATTTGGGCATCACTGTATTTTTGATTTGTGCATTTCTTATGTTGTGATGCTGCTTTGGGAGCCCTATGGGTACAAGAGTAAGGTACAAATAATAAATTGATTGACTTCTTGATTCTTCTGTGTATTCCAATTATTTCTGTCCGTTGAGTTTGTGTGCAGAAGTTGTTACCTGTGTAGTAACATCCAATGCTGCTAATTAGAGTGGACACTATAATTCAGCACCTTGGAAAGCTTGCAACAGACTTTGGTCTAACAGCAGCGTGGTTCACCCATAAGGACAATGCAGTTTTTCTAAAAAATGTGGAATGTCATGAATGAGGCAGCCTGCTCATGCAAGCTGGCCAATTCCTTTGTCCCTAGGTTGTTTACCGTAGCATGCAAACTAGGAACTCTGGTTGTCTCTCCCACGACAAGCAAGTGTTCCTGGTTTGTACGTAATCCACAGATTGAAGGTGGACTGGGAATTGTGGGATGTCATTGCATGCAAACCAACCCACTGATTGCTTGCTGCTTGTGCATACCCAGGGGAAGCAACATCCTGAAGTGATTGTGCAATGGGGCACTTGCAATACAGAGAAGCCTCAGCAAGGAGGAGACCTGTCAGTCTGTAAGGGACTCTTGCTATGAATGAATTGTGTGACCAACACATAGGAGCCACAAATATGTCTTCTGATGAACAAGAACAAGGCTGTGTGTAATGGAATGTTGCTTTTTTAAAGGACACTTCTACATCTGTGGGGTTTGTGACTGTGAAACGTTATTATAATCACTAGAATTAAATACATTGATGTCATGACGGCTAAATGTGCCAGTCACTACACGCTTCTTCAATAAGTCACTTTTGCAGTGGTGTGTTGCAGTCCCAAGGATTCAAGTGTAAAGAAGGATGAGGGTCCTTTTCAAAAGTGGCTGATTGCCAAGTGATGGTGTTGATAGAGAGCCTGACATATAGCTGAAAACATCTGAATGTTTATAGTATTTAGGGTAAAAAAATCCTGCAACATGATAATTAACTAGTACCACTGTGTGACTCCAGATAATTTGGTGTATTGGCTAAAGTGTTGGACTGGGAGTCGGGAGATCCAGGTTCTAGTCCCCAATCGGCCATGGAAACCCACTAGGTGACTTTGGGCCAGTCACAAACTCTCAGCTCAACCCAATACACAGGTTTGTTGTTGTGAGGGTAAAATGGAGAGGAGGAGGATTGTGTACACCACCTTGGGTTCCTTGGAGGAAAAAAGGCGGGATATAAATGCAACAATAAATAAATAAAATAACGTATCCTGGTATGAATCCACAAGGGATGCAAAACCAATGCCCATCATCTAGAATATTACAGTTGCCTAGGTCTCTTTTGCCATTGAACTTCAAGCTTTGATGCTACATTGGAGCTGCAATCCTATACAGATCTATGATGGAGTAAACTTAGTGAGACTTACTTGTAAATAAACATTCATGGGATTGCATAGTTAGGCTATCTCCTGACCCCTTTCTCCTTGTAATGTCTTGCTCCTTGTTATATTTTTTCAGGGGCTCAGGTCTAACGAAGAATCTTCAGATGAGTCCGAGGTAAGGTTACTTCAAAGGATCCTCTTACTTGAACACTGCCAGGTGATGTTCCAATTGCATTAAATGCCAGTTCTTTGTCAATAAGCAAGGAAAACATGCTTCCCCGATCCCCCACCTCCGGCTTTTCTGATTCATTTCAGATCTGGAAGCTGCTTATTTACAGAGTTGTTATGATTGTTTTATAGCAAGTGATGTTTAGGCTTCGATTACAATTAGGGAGCTGTGTTGCAACTGAAAACACAAAACGGATGATATTTAAAATTAAATATGGATAGTCACACAGTTCTGCTAAAATAATGAGTCTTGACAAAATAAATCTTGTGAGGAGTTGAAAGCTGGGTGCTGCCATTTCTGCTTTGAGTAAATGAAAATGAGATTGACACAAGCAATGTTTGAATATTACAGGTTGGTGTTGTTTTTAAGAAGGAACTGATATTTAATGATGCTGTGAAGCAGGCTTAGATTTAGTTCTGTTATCACTGTTTTGCAAAATAACGTTGCAAGACATGAGTGTCCACATTATTTGTGTTGCTTTATTAATTCTAAAAAATGTTTTAGAACATGTTTTAGTAAAAAATTGTAAATGGCAGGAACTATGTGTATATAATGATTTTAGGATCCTGGTCAGCAACTATTTATACAAGAAGATCATTTAGAGCATTGGTCTTCAACTGGTCCTGACTCGAGGCACACCTTGGACTCCCAACCTGCAACATGGGACCCACGTTCATACTTCTACAATTGCTGAACGTGCTGGCAACAGCTTTGCCGCAACCCGTCTGGACTGATCTCGCACCCCACTTTTGGGTCATGATCCAACAGTTGAAGACCACTGATTTAGACAGTGGTGGCCTCACCCCTTGCAAAGAAGACTGAGTAAAAATCTGATTTCAACAGCCATTCTGCATGTCCATTTTGTCTATGGGATGACAACTGAAAGAACAGACTAGATTTCACTGGACTGGTTTTGGCCTTTAGATTGTGAATTGCTGGTTAAAAACACAAGAGGAGAGGAAACCCCTGGTGGCCACCAGTGAAACTGTGTCTTGGGGAGAAGAGCCATAACTCAGGGGTAGAGCAAGTGCAGAAGGCTTCAGGTTCAATCCTGGACATCGTTAGATAGAACTGGAAAAGACCCTTGCCTTAAACCATGGAGAGTCACCATAGTACTGACCTAAGTTGACCAATGGTATAAGGCAACTTCCTCTGTTCCAATTACTTGTACAGGATTTCCAGCTTCACCATCCACATCTATAATTTCAAAATCCATCTTCCTGTATCACGCTGGGAATATATTGATGTGAACATGCTCTACCAACTGCCATATCTCATTTATGTATAGACTGACTGGAATAGTTAATGGCCAGAATCTAAAGAACCACACAACAAATTCTGCATGAGCAAGAGAGGTTGGACTTGTGTTTCATGAAAAGCAACCCTCATGCTGCATAGCAAACCATTTGAAAGAGGCAGGAGTTTCAAGAACTTCATGGCAAGTCAAAAATCACATTAGGCATGCCTAAGGACTTGAATGTGCCAATGTAGTTCTATAGATCTAACCAATATTTTAATCACTTAGCAATTAGGTGAAAATTAGGTGAAAATTAAAGCATCACAATACAGGAATGTATGGACGGAACAAAAATATCGCCTACTCAGGTATAGATGACTGTTGCTCTTTAGTTATCAAGGGTAGGCAATGTGGTGCCCTCCAGAGGTTTTGGATCATAATTCCCACAATTCCTGATCATTGACCAAGTTGGCTGAGGCTTGTGGGAGTTGTAGTCCAAAACATCTGGAGAGCAACTTATTGCATACCCCTGAATTAAAGCATCCCTTTGTTGAACTGGTTTATTGTGATGGGGAGTTTGAGTTTGTGTATGTCGCTGGAATCTTATAAAGAGAGGTAATTCAAGTTTTTATTGTTTATAGCCAGTGGCCATCACAATACAAACACAAAGCACACAAGTATAAAACAGAAAAAAACATTTGATTCAATAAAACAAGAATACAAATAAAATAATCAGGATTTAAAACATTCCTTCTGTTTAGCCCCCTTAGGATTTGACAGTGGTATGATTTAGAAAGGCTGCTCTTATCTTTCTTGCAGCAAGTGCAAATAAAGCTATCCTATAGCTGATGAATTTGTCCACATCAGCCAACAGCTATCTGATTTTAAAATCATCTGATTGGCCTTCTATGGTGGTCTAGAAAGGGAGAATAAACTTAGCCCTGGGCGAATTATATACGATATAATGTATGAGGTCTTCAATATGTCCTGATGTGTATATGCAAAAGTGCTCTTTTACAGGTCTATTAGAAAATCTTCCAGCCAGATACTCAGTGGGCATGTCTAGATGCCTTTTGGAATACAAATGTGCAGGACAAGTTGAGCAGGTGTGGAGGAATGTGTGTGATAACATGTCCCATTCTGACATTTCCCAGTTCTAGCATTTCTCAAAGTAAAGTTTCCCAAGTCCCACTGTGTATAGGGACCGTTTCCAAACAGAGAATTATTAGGAACCCGACTAATCTTATCTCCCAAAACATGGAAGGAAAAAATGCTCCTGAATTTGAGATTGATAGATCCCGTCAGAATGAACCACCTTTATATAAGGGTAAATGTCCAGACCATTTAAATGTATGAGTCCTTTCTCTTCATTTTAGCTCTTCGTTATTTTTTTTAAAAGAATATAAAATATATTTTCAAAAGCAATATGAAAAATACAACAGAAAAGTATAAAATGAACCAAATCATAGTTCCATAGTTCCACTCTTACTTTAACTCCCACTGGTACAGAACTTAGGGACCAGTATATCCCCCCAAAAACATGCACAGAAGTACCCCTTTTCTTTTCCAGTCCCTTCCCACCCCCCACTCTTTCAATTAAAAAGCTCAACCTGCCATAAAGTCTCCTAGCTACAAATCTTACTTTAATCCTGTAATGAAGATCCATTTTATGGTTTAAACAACTGTCCGTTCTAAGGGTATATTTGAATTTTAGTGGCAATTTACACAACATTGTGGCCTTGCTATTTCTGGGCAGCTTTTGCTTTGTAAGCCTATTATGAGAACTAGGAGGTAAAAGCTGACACACAATCTGATTCATCACAGAGTTTTTCTCATTTCCCCATCAGGGAACTTCTGCTTGAGTCAATGAGGATATCAGCCATTATTAGCCATCTAAATAGGGAATGCAACAGTCAAGTCAAAAGCTAAATAATAGAGCAAATTTCTGTAAGTCGCTTGGTGGTGCTGTGGTAGGCTGAACAAAGCAAAACACAAGCCTTCTTATGTGTGTTAAGGTTCTAAGGATAATAGGCCTTAGTAAGCAAGATGCCTGTGCAAAAGTTCAAAGGATTGCCAAATACCACCTCAAATATCATCAATGGTCAGCATACATTGATGGGCAGAAGGCACCCAGTAAGCTATATTACAGTAACACACATGCACATAGTATTCCTAGGAGATAGGGTTCACTTTGTGCTGCTTTGATTATCAACCCATATAATCTTAGGACAGCCTGCATGACTCTCTTAGACAACACCCATAGCTCTTAAATCTAGAAAAGCCTAGCTTTTGTTTTGTGCAATGTCACAGGTAATTCTTTAGAGAATAAAGCAGTTGTAAAGCATTAAAAGCCCTGGGAAAGACTGTACATTAAAATACTTTTTTGACCTTAAAACTACTGTGATCATTTCTTTGGGGAACTGATGCTTGTCAAAACCCACTGATTATTTTATACACAGTGGCTCAGTTCAGACAACACGTTAGTCAACACAGTGTGAAAACTCCACTCAACGGTGGAGTTTTAAGGGGATACTCCCCATACAACATGTTCTAACTCCAGTGTTGTATGACTGTGGGCTACCGTGGAGTTGAGTAAAATCCATTGTGATGTTAATGCATTATTATCAAAGTATAGGGACAAGAAAAAGTTATTGGTGGATTGTGCCTAGTCTCAAAGTAACAAGAATTTATATAGATCCTGGTCATATATTGCAAAATGCTGTATGAGAAATATTATGTAATATTGTTTTGCATTTAGTGGTGAGCTTTTTGTCCATCCATCTAACAGCACAATCCTATGCATGTTTACTCAGAAATAAGTCTCATTGTGTTTAGTGGGACTTACTCTTAAGTAAATGTGCAAAGGATTGCAATTCTAGAGTTATGTTTTGTTCCTGTCAATTTACAGGTGATTAAATTAACACATATAAAAATACTTTGCTATATTTAAATTAGGAATTTTATCACATAATTTTATGTTTCAAGCAAATCTTTCAATAGAGATAGAATTAGTGCTTTCTGTCAACACTTCATACAATTGTACTAGATCCTTTTATGTAACTGCTCTTCAGTTTACTCACTTGTTTCTTAGCCTTCCATATGATTTGGTACATTACAAGTTTTTTCTTATCAAGTAGACATTCCTTCTTGAAATGATGAGCAAACAATAAACTAAAATGGTATTTTAATACTCAGGAGAGAAAACAACTGCTTTAGCTTGAAAAGTGTAGTTCCTGCAATCTTGATGCACTAACATCTTTTTTTCCTTAACTTTACCTTGTATTGTTTTTGAAATTACATGTATGATGTACATTTGTTTCATTTTTGTTCTTTCTATCCTTCTTTCACCCCTCCGAAGAAAAAGAAAATGTTAGAAAGTGAGACATTTGAACATGCTGCTGTTTCACTGGATAATCCTAGGTGCAATATGGTTTCATTGGTTTATTTATTTCATTTATATCCCACCTTTTTTCCTTGAAGGAACCCGAGGTGGTGCACATAATCCTCCTCCTCTCCATTTTATCCTCACAACAACAACCCTGTGATGTAGGTTGGGCTGAGAGTCTGTGACTGGCCCAAAGTCACCCAATGGGTTTCCATGGCCGAGTGGGGACTAGAACTCGGATCTCCCAACTCCCAGTCCAACACATTAGCCACTACACCACACTGGCTACTTGATATTATTATGCAGAATCTAGTTAAACATTAAGGCTGATAAAGTCCTTTGGAAGGGGAGAAATGGCAAGACACACTTTTCATGAAGTGGAAAACAAAGTTTAACTTTTTAATAAGCCATTTTTTCATATTTATACTTTGGGGCTTATATGGGGGAAGAAAAAATAGAACACGAGAGATGGAATCCAAAGAGCTACTTTAGATATGATCTTGAGTGCACCCAATGGATTTTTGAGTTTTCCTTTTAAATTATTCCCCTGTTTGATGTCACACATTGATTTGAAAAATCCCTTCTGTTTCAAAATTAGCTTGCCAAGTAGCATGGAGAGTTGGTACTCAATAAGTAGAAGCCTGAAGTCCCCTGGCCAAAAGTTCCCTCCCCAAATGTTATGCCATTCTTTAGGTCTCTGGCAAGCTGTGCAGAGCACCTGATTATTATGTGTACTAACACGTAATAATCACATAATTGCATAATTTCGATCAGGTCAGAGGAATTGAGTATACTGATAGTAAATCATCAGTATAACTACATTCACTTTGGTTGTGGACAAGCATCTCCATGTTAGCCATGGTGCAGAGAGAGAGAGAGAGAGAGAGAGAGAGAGAGAGAGAGAGAGAGAGAGAGAGAGAGAGAGAGAGAGAGAGAGAGAGAGAGAGAGGGGTTTCCCACTGGCTCAGTTCAGACATGTTAGTCAGCGCAGTGTGAAAACTCCACTCAACAGTTGAGTTTTTAGGAGGTACTCCCCACACAACATGTTCTAACTCTACCGTTGTGTGACTGGGGGCTACCATGGAGTTGAATAAAATCTATCATGACGTTTGACAGTTCCTCCACCCTCTCTCTTCTCCTGGTCCTCCCAATAGCTTCCCATCAGCCATTGCTGCAAAAAAATATCTCAGCAACTATCCTAGAGCGGCACTCGGTCCTTTCGCCACTCTTGCCAGGGAAAAGTCAACTCAACGCAACAGAAAGCTCCACGGAGCCCTCCACACAACATGCAATGTAATGGTTGTTCAGGAACTCTCCTCTACATAAAGTGGATATTCAGTGTGGAGTGTTTTCCCAAAAAACTCCACCATGGAGTTCTAAAACCACCATTGAGAAACGTATTGTCTGAACTGAGCCATCTTTTCAGTTCACCGCAAGGCAGGTAAAGTCATCTTTGTACTATAGTCTACCCATAAATTATTTCTATTTAGTCAGTGTGTAGTACCCCACACTTTCTGTCTCAAAACTGACGCTCAAGGCGTTTCTATGGGAATTATAGCACTCTACTCCTTTACCCGTTCCTGATAATTTCTCTGACATGGCTTAACAGGATATTAGCATTTAAAATTTTTAGAAAAATGGCAAAGAATTTAATGAGGATATAGAAATAATTCATCATTTTGAGCCAATAGGATGAGTGTTTTAAATAATATATTGGAGTTTAAATGGAATCTTTAAATGCTTCAGTTTTTTAAAAAACCAAATTTGGGGTGATATATATATAAAATGATAATATACATTGCATTAAGATTGACTTCTAAACCAAGTGGATTACTTTTAGGATTTTCTAGTATCTACTGTTCTTGGGTGAAAATTAGATAGTTAATTTAATGAGCTATTAATATTAACTAGAAGTGCCAATTCCCCTGTTTGAATGTAGTGGAATATATAAAGCATAAAACGCTGCAGTGCATGCCACATAAATGAAATGCAGTTTGAAATACTACTGTATCAACAGAGTGTGTAATTGTGATGTCCTCAAAATATTAATTCCTCTATGTGGATGGAACAACACTGAAAAGTTTTTCTTTTCCATTGCTTCAGTCTTACATTTCAGTATGTATGTGGATGGATGTAGTGCTACCTACTGTTTCTGGAGGGAAAACACACACATCCCAAGCATTGTTATATATATGTACACTATGTAGCCCTCTGTACCCAAGTGTCAAACTGAGGGTCAGATACCCACCAAATGAGGAATAGCCAGACCCAAAATATCTCGAAAAGAGGGAAATCGTTGAGGGACATCAGTGAACAGAAAGCACTGTATGTAAGAAAGAGCAGTGAGACTTTGTACAAGATGGTGGTGGTGGTGGTATTTGAAAGATACAGAACTTTGTAGGAATGCCCTTTTATGTATCTTTACAAATTTGGCTATGTCTCTTGTAATGACTTGGCATGTTCTGACTTAAAAGTACTTTTCCTAATGATTGTGCAGTCTCTAGAAAGAAGATAGGAGTGTGAGAAACCTGAAGGTATGCAGATCTTGGTGGGAAAAAAGAGATCCTTTTAAAGGGTGAGAATTCTTGAACTTAGAAAGGAGTTCGCTGATTGTATAATAAGAAAATGAGGACTTGGCCTCTCCCATTGCCTGTACCAGGATGTTGCATTTGTAGTCTCTCTGCTACTGCTTTTTCCCATATTATTACCTGTGTCGGATGTGAGTGGGGAAAGCAGTTTAGGAAATACATGTTTGTAGTTAATTTGGCAGGCGTCACAGGGTACAGATAAACGCACATGGTGCGAATCAAGGAATTTTGCGAGAGTAATGAGGGGTGTCTTAAAAATCAGATTGATAAGGGGGATGTCAATTTTGGTTAAAAGAATATGTTTAAATAGGTGATCAAGCATTTGTCACATCCATTTATTTGGTCAGTAACCAAAATTGGATAGAATTGTGTTAATTCTAAAAGCACCATACCAAGCCACAGGCAAGTGCAGTCTAGCCCCTGTATAGACCATGGTTTCTTGGAGCTCATCACTTGTGCCCACTCCCGTGCTCTTTCCTACTGATCCCTGTGCACCTGGCTTGATCTGAGTCTTCTTGTTGTATTAAATTATAGTTTCCTGTGATTTCTGAACTGGTATAGTCTGGTTTAAGCACGATTTACAAACCAGGATTGCAAGCAGGATTATTGGCAGCACTTAAACTAGTTTGGAAGCCATGGGAAACTGATTTATCAAATTGGGAAGTCACCTCTTCAGTCAGGGGTGCAAGAGGGAGGGGGAGGAGGGGGTGCTCGAGCTTGTTACTTGTATCCATTCCATCAAAGAATGGAAGCTTTTTGCAGAGCGTTGCAGGGTGGGAGATATGTTCCCAAATCAGGGGTCTGTGCATGCATAACCCCTGACTTCTGCTGTTCTGGAAGAGGGGGGCAAAGGATCTTCACTTCTGCCATTGCATTCAGATATAGCCTTGAAGCATTTATTTATTTATTTTAAAAAAGTAACCTACCAAGTATGTTTCCCTTCTTGGAATTGTTGACCATGTGTGGTGGTTATTTGGGACATCTCAACAGGATTAGGTTGAGATTACATATGCCATCACAAACCTTCAGAAACAGGGTTGCATGGATTGCCCAGCCACTATTTAAGCCTCTAGTAGATAAAAAAAAAATCTGATAAAAAATTAGGAAAACTATCATCCAGACTGGAAATAATGGCAATCCATCTTGTCCAGTGGCAACCCACAGTAATGAGCTGTCAGAAGTAGTCTTTTAAGTGATTTTCTTGCAGTGCCAAAGGCATGGTGGCACAGATGCCCAACATGTTACTGGTATATAGAGAATATATAGAAACTTAATTGGGTGATGTGCTTTAAGGGCTGTGGTCCAATTCACAAGCCATGATGTGCTAACAGAACATTCCCCACAGTGAGCAAAAGCAATGAAGTTCTTCAATCAGATGAACCTTTATTCCAGAAAACAACATGCCTTGAATGAATTGTTGCTCTGTGTGTTTTCTGTATTGTGAGCCACTTTGAGCATAATTGATTTTGGGAAGCAGTATATAAATTAAAACCTACTGTTTTGGCTGTTGTGGAATCTTCTCAGAGGCTTTTGCCTAGGATTTGCCAAGGTACAATTGCCTACAGTGGCTCTGGGAATGGGCATGTCCACACAACTAGATTGTCGATTATGCAGTATGGCATCCTTCCCCAACCTGATGTCTTTTAGATGTGTTGGCCAACCACTCCTCATATCGCCCCAGCCAGCCATGGAGGGAACCACACATGTGGAGGACTCTTAAGTTGGAGAAGGCTGCGGTATGGGATCTGATGACACATGGGAATATTCAGCAAAACCTTTGCTTCCCACAACGTAGCTCATCTTCTGTGGAACTAGCCTGCGAAAAGTGAAACCGAAGTTGACATTTCATGCTGATAGCGTGACTGTAATTTAGTGACAACCCAGAATTGCAGGAAATGTTGTTTGCTTTCTTTTCGCCTGTATATTGCATTCTGTGCTCTCAATACAACTATTTTAATATATATTCAGAGGTAGTAGCCATATCATCATAATTCTTTGCCTTAGCGTATACTACATTTTCCCAAGAAGGTGAAAGGCTTAAATAAATCCTCTGTAGAAAATGAATTGAAAGGAAATAAATAAATAAATAAATAAATAAGAGGGAGAGAGAAGTAGATTGCTGGAAGAAGACCTAATGTCCTAATCCATCTTGACCAATTCAGTAGCTGTGGGCTTTTGATGATTAAGCGTGTGGGAATCATGCTTTAGTGATGAAATGGAAGTGTAGGGTTTTTTTTTCTCCCCTGGGAAGTGGGTGGGGGCAAGAATGCTGCTGTTAAGACTTTAAATGTGTCAGTGATTCAGTTTTTAATTAGAGAAAATAACGTAGTTCTTACATAGGTTGGTAATGCTTTATGACTTGTTGTGTTCTTTACACTGGCTACCAACCACCCTTAGTTGATTTAATGTGTAGATTAATTAGCTACTTACATATGTTCATTTGTCCCCCGATTGATAGATGGAACTGGGATTGAAACCCATCCTTCTGCAGAGGCCGTAGAGGTTCTGGTTAGCTTCTCCTTGTTCCCAGTTTGTTGAAAAACGAAGCATAAACAATTTTTTTACTTCTGGTTTTGTATCTAAATACAACAGATTTTCAGGGGGAAGCCATTTCTAGTGCCCTAGCAATGAAACCCACAAGCACTGAAGCTGGCAGCGATACAGTACACCTTTTTCAACCTGAATCTTCCGCAATACTAATGGAATTTGAACACACTCATTTTTGAAGCCCTATTATAATATGGAATTGTCTATATTGAGAGCCTGTGTGGTATAGTGGCTAGAGTGCTAGATTTACACTGGGGAAATCATGGTTCAAATCCGCACTCAACCACAAAGCTTGTGTATTTCATTGGCTGCATTCACCCATTGTGCACAAACTGCATGCTAGTGTACACAGCCTGTTTCTTCTCCTCCCATTTAAACAAAATAGGCATGGAAAGCTCAGCATTACATGCAAACATGGCATCGTGATTTATTGTGCCCAAAGAAGCTAGCATTGTAAGCCAGCTTTAAAATTGGGATTATATTCCTTACCTCGAAATTATTTGTTTATTTGATTTGTACCCTACCTTTCTACCAAGAAAAATGGCACTCAAGGTGGCTTGCGGTATTAAAACAATAGTAAAACAAATGCATGAAAACACTACAATAATAGATAAAAACAGCCTCCAGCCCAACAGACCCACTTGCACTCAAAAGGGCTGTTGGACTAAAAAGGGGCTTTGCCTGCCTGTGGAAGGACAATACAGCCTGGGAGCAGCTACTGAGAAGGCCCTGAGAAGAGCCTCTGAAGGCAGTGGTCTCAAAAGAAGGGCCTCTCCTGAAGATCTTAAGACCCAGGCAAGCTCATTTGGGAGAAGGTGTTTTTTCAGGTAGCCTGGTCATAAGAACATAAGAAGAGCCATGCTGGATCGGACCAAGGGTCCATCCAGTCTAGCACTTTGTTCACACTGGTCATGTTCAGAAGACACCTTAAACCCTGCTGGTTAAGGATTTTGGTTAAGCAACAAGGTTTAAGGTATCTTGTGTGATGTGTTTTGCTAAACTCTGCTCACTTACTAACCTCAGTTGGACCATCTGCAGCAGGGTTAGAGGCTCTAACTATGGCTTAAAGGAAAATACTAAAGGTGGCTTTCTATAAATCAGTGATCAGTTTTACTTATTAAATTGTGAGTAATTATACACTTCCAAACCCTTTGACCCAATTACACCTTTTTTATAATATGCACAGTTGCTTAAATTTAATTGCTTAACTGATTAATAGCCTGACTAATCAACTGTATTTTTAAAGTTTTGGTGTTGTAAATCGCCAAGAGAGCTTTGGCTGTTGGGCGGTAGAGAAATGTAATAAATGAACTAAATGTCTTTAGTTGGTAGACAATTCTAATAAATACAAATAGGGCCCCACAAAAAATATGGAAAGGTTCTTTCTAAATACATCCCTCCAATCCCTTACCGGCGACAGTGCCATTTAACCATTGAGATACGATATAAAATATTGTGGAGAAAACATATCAGCAGAGGACCCAGGGGTGAATGGGCTACGCTGGGTTCTGTAGATGAAAATGAGGAGAGGTAAGGAAGTCTGAATTTCTGGTGTGCCCTTCATGCCTTTTGGTGGCAAATATGAAAGAATGTGCACTGATACAATTAAAGACTATTTCCACTCTGACATTTTGCCCCCAATGTCTTCTTAAGGCCCATTTTTCTTTCCTTTATGAAGAGTTCTACTATAGTTTTTTCCCCCCCTGGAAGAACCAAACTTAGGATTGTTCAAGAGTTTTAGGTTATGAACTTAGCAATGAGAAACTTGAGTGGTCCCTTCTGTGGGCTGGTCTATAATTGAGGTTAAGAGATCAAAAGCAGATATTGGAATCATACGCTTCACTCCCTGCAGACTTCCTTCTGTTAGTGAATCCTAACTTGATTAAGAGAGGTGAGAACTCGTATTATGTTCAGTTAAGACTAACCAGCTTCCCCAAGAATATCTTTAATTACCTTCAGCCCCTGGTTAAGTGCAGAACCTGGTTGATTAGATTTAACCATAATTAATGTGGTAGCACGTCCATTAACTGTAGAGTGAAGGTGAGAGAGGTGGATACACTATAAGGAAAGAGTGTGCAAATCTTCAACCCACTCCCTGTCTTATAAGAGATTGTCACGGTCTTGTGTGCTCTGACATTTTCTGGCAGTTTAACTTCCCCAAATTGCTGTAGAGATAAATGAGAGAAGAATTAAGAAGTATTTGTTAGTTACTAGAAATGCTAACAGTAAACTAGTCCATCTTTAAGTTGTGCAGCAACCTGCAGTTTGATTACAGGAAGAGCAAATGAAGCATTCCATTGATTTGCTATAAGGAATTTGGTCCTAATGAATGGTGTGTAGCCCTAAACAGTTTTCTGATCTCATTAGTTAATTGCATTAGTTTTATTTGTAGAGCTTTTAGTGGGGAATATCCACAGATAGCTAAGAGCTTTGAGATTCTTGTATAACTTGGCTGTTCTCATACATTCAGTATGAAGGCAAAGAGTGAACAAAATGAGCAAATGGAATAACTTTTTAAATTGATTATGATGACAAATTGGTAATTAGTTATGCAATAGCATAGTTATGTCCTTGTTTTCTTTAAATCCCAGCTACAGAGGGAACCTCACATTTTTCTATGAACTTTGTTGAAACTTTTCCTTCCAGTTTTAAACAGCACACCTGTGCATAGAAACATATATTCTCATATATATATGTGTGTATGTGTGTGTGTGTGCGCACAGTCCCATATCCACTTACCTGGGAGTAAGCCCCATTGAAGTCAGTGGAGCTTACTTATGGGTAGACATGTATAGGATAGTACTGCTTTACGCAGAGTACCACAATGATTTTAATAGGTGTATCTATTTATCCAAACTGCTTCTCGGGAAAGCCTTTGTGCTTAATTCATTATTGGATTGTGACTGTAGTTCCTGGGACACAATGAACGATGCAACTAAACAATAAGGATGGGTGTGTGTTCAAAAGCGTTTTGTGATATGTCATGGAGAAGGACTGTGGGGTGCTGTGTGCTGTTCAAAGTCAAAATGCAATTGTCAGTACATAAGTTCTAGGAAGTAACAAGTCCTTGAATCCTGGTCATTATGTGTACAGAAAATGTTGGTCTTTTGACTTACTAAAATGCTATACCAATAGCTGAAGGATAGATGACAACTATTTCAAAGATCTGATAACAGTGTATTTTCTATGCCACAGAAGTGTGAGGGGAGAGAAGGGGAAAGTGTAAAAACAGTGCAAGCCACAGCGATATAAAATTTATTTTTAATTTTTTGGGTATCCTTTAGGAAGCTATAAAGGACTTGTCTTTAATTAAAAGTGCCATATACTTAGTAAAAAATCCATGTTAGTTGAAAAATTGATTATTATTTTTTATTATTTCTTTTAGAAAAAGCTGTGAGTTTTCCTGTATGGGGTAAATGTCACTCTGTTCATATCTTAAGCTTTGCTGCAAGTCAAGACTTGTACTATTCAACCAGGTTGTCATAGAAACGCGGCTAACTGTCATCTCAACTCAGGCTGCTGATGGTTTTATTTGTAGGTTTGCAGGATTATTAAAATTTAACAAAAATTATTGATTTGCTTTTTATTTACGCTGCCTTGTGTTTACCTTTAGAAGTTCAGGCTGCATAAAAGCTTCTCCTGAGAGAGAGAATATGATGCTAAACTAAGATTCATCAAACGCAGTTGATGCTTCTTCTGTTTTTATTTAGGAGGTGATATATAGGCTGCAGCAATGGAGTAATCTTGTATTTTACAAGTAGTTTTTCATTTTGTTTGTTTACAGCAAAGAAAAAGCCTCTCAAATTCACCTTTAGCTTGACTTTTATTTAACATAAGAGATACCTGTCAGAAAAATCATGCAATGGGTACATCAGTGTGCCTAATATTTGAAGTTTCTCACTTGATTCATGTTTTTCTTGAAGCCTGGCAGAATGCTTCAGTGAACTGAATTTTTGAAAGTGTATGGGTTTTTTTTTTGTATATGCATGTGCAAGAGAAATTACTTAGTTTTCACTCATAAATAAGACAGGCAAAACTTATTTACAGTAACTTTATCTAATGGTCCGTGGATGAATGCTTTTATGCAAAATACGTGAGAGACTAGAATTAACTTTTCACTTTGGTTGCACATTTGATGTCCAGACTTCAGCAACATGTTGGATCTTATTCTAATGACTTGATGCCTAGAATTCAATTCTTACTCTGCATGTTTATCCCCAGAGTGCATAAGATCATTCGTGCATTGCAAGTGTCTTTTTCACAATAAAGATGTGCGAAAATGCAATTATGTGTTAATTGCCACATAACACAGGCTGTGTTAACTTTTCGATAGTAACTGTTTTGCATCTGTCAAGAATGAAGGAGTACAGGTAATTTGTCTGATTTATGCCCTGCACTCTAATTTGACATTGAGTCTTTCTGACTGGTAACAACTTTGTTCAGTGTAGGATTTACTGAATAAAATTGCTTCATGCTGGACATCTTGACACATCATTTTAGACAACTGCGTTGTTGATTGTTGACACCCCTATATTAATCCCTCTTTTTAATTCTGTCATAAAACAATCTTTAAAACAGAAGTCTCTGGTTGCAGGATAAGAAGAACAAAGTTGAAGTGAAGCCCTTACTACCGCAGCTTGCGCTTTTCAGATTTGTGAAGATATTATGAACCAAAAAGGTTTTAATAATTTAGTGTACTGTGAACCATCCCACTGGACTATAATGCAACATAAGGCTGCATTTACATTCCTGAACTATTGCTTTATTAAGAAGGTATCTGATAGTTGCAAGTGATATAGAATTCAGCCGTTAGAACACTTGAGGGAGCTAGGTGTTGGGATCATATTACTCCTCTATTATTCTGCATTATTTACATTGGCTTCCTGTTAGTTTCCAGGCCCCATTCAAGATACTGTTTTTGGCCTTTGAAGCCTTACATGGTCTTAGGCCATGTTACCTGATGGAATGCCTATACCTGTATGAGCCTGGCCAAGCATTAAGATTAATGTCAGAGGCCCTGCTCTGCCCTACCAGCAAGAACTCTTAGGCTGGTGGGTATTAGGGATAGAGCTTTGTCAGTGATGGCACTACACCTTTGGAATTCCCTCCCAAGAGAAATACATGTGGCTTCATCAAGAATAGTTTTTGGGGGGTTTTAACGCACCCTGAACATTCATTTGTTTTATTCTGCATTTGGTGCTTAAAAATTATTAGCTGCTGTTGCTGCTGTGTGTGTTTAATTGGATTTTTTTTTATGTTTTTGTATTATTGTAAGATGCCTTCTTAGGACAGTGTGCCCTGAAAGGCAGATTAAAAAACTCTTAAATAAATAATAAATAAAAAGGTAAGGATGTGTAATTGCCTCCTTATATAATCCTGTATAAGGAGATATTATATAAGCCTTAACATTCTTTGTGAAATGATTCCTAAGCTTTCCAACCTTAGGTAAGACGGAATCAGTGTTATGAACATACAGTAATTATTCCATGTAAGCGCCTTTTCACACATTGGATTAGATCCAGGGAAGCCATCAGAGGAAGCTTCTCTGAGTTCAACCCATTATAGTGTTAGGTGTACAGCCAAGATTTTTTTAAAAAAGTGTACGCTTAAAATGTAACATAAAGTTCATAAGGTTTAAAAACATGTACCATGCAGGATTGTCTGCAGGCCCCTGAGTGTGCAGTCAATAGCAAATCTGGGTTTCTTGCTGCGTAATGTGTGAAACAACTCTCAGTTGCTAAGTGAATACCATTATGAAAATGTAAACTGTATAAGTTCTATTATAGACACTCCATACTGCGGTGGGGATGGAGTTACTCTTAGAATACTTCTTCATTTATACATAATCACTCATTAGCCAGCTTCCATACCATATAATCCTATTCTTCATTTGTGAGAGTTCAGAAAGATAAAAAGTACGATGAAATAATGAGGAAGGCACAGCTTGCAGTAGCATTACACAAATTGTATAGGATGTTCTTGTGATCATTTAGCATGGTGAAGATCTAAATTAAATATCAGCTTACAATATAAACAGCTTAAACCACTTTACTGTACTGAGTCAGGATGCCTGAAAGGTACATTTCCTCTTGACCGCTCCATTATTGTATGGTTGCATTGTGGATGGCAATCTGCATTAGTAATAAGTTATTATTACTAAAGGAACAGACATGTTAATTAATCCAGATTAATTAATGCAAACTACTTATCTATGTGTGGCCTATATCAATTTACCATGCCTTATGTTCTGGTCCACAAACTCAGTTGCTGTGATTTTCAGTCTCCTCCTAACGGTCATTCTAACCCTTGTCTCTGTCTTCACACTTCACTTTAGGGGCACTCATTGATGCCGGTTGGAGACCTACTTGTAATGGTCGTTGCTGCATGGTGTGTGTGGGTGTCATGGCTGGGGAGGGAAGGGATAAACCTCCCCTTGCCACATGCTGCAATCTTGATATGAATTGGGCCTCCCCATGCTTCTAATTAGTTAATTGAAGAAAAGGCAGAGATGGAGCTGCAGGCTATGTATGAAATGTCACGCGTAGTTGGTCTCTCCATAGTACAGTAATGTCAAAGATGAGGCCTGAAGTTCAGGGGAGAGGCAGAGTCTATCTTCATCTTATTCTTCAGAGACATTCTGCACACTTCCAAAACACAATTTGAAATCCAACGTTACACCCGCCCCCTCCTCTGATCAATTCCTGGGGACTCCTGGTAGAATTCCTCAAAGATGACAAACCGCAAAAGTTGACTATATAGTAATTCATTCAAAGGAATTCCAGTCGTACAGACTTTGCTAATATTTAGCAGGATGTTTGGGAGTTGGGGCAGTGGTGACGGGATTTGAAATATGGGCTTACGGAGCACAGAATATCCAGGGACCTGTCTAGTTTAGGGCTACCCTCAAAGGACTGATGTGTCTGATGTTGCCCACCTCAGAGGCAGAACATCATCTTAAAGGTTTTTCTTTCACCTAGCCATCCTTGAATTACAAAGTTTTCTTAATCCTTTGATTTTTCTTCACTTTTGAGTAGAAGATTTCATTCTCTCTGCCCTCAGTTTTATAGGGCGCATAGAAAGCCTGCACTCAAGCCATTTATTTACACTATCAGGACAAGTTTGCAAATGATGGCAACAGAAAATAGGCTCAAGTGATGGAGCTTGGCTTAAGTGCCTGCTGTCCCAGGTTTCATGGATCTCCCCCTTCCTGTGGAGATCCATGAACCTATATTCCTTCTGGGAATCATGGCAGGATCTACACTACAGCTTATAGCGGTTTATAATGGTTATGACAACTGTTCAGGCCCAGGCCCAGACCACTTACATATACCATTTTCATACCATTTTTAAAGTATTATATACTGCTTGGTGTAGATCAGCCCGTTGTCTCAGAATGTTTTCATTTTGTGGTAATTTCTAATTTCTACATGCTATATACTTAACTACATTCAATTGCAATAACTGCATATTCTTCCCCGTCTACTCCTGCTTCCAGCCCTCCTTCTGTTATTTCCTTTCCACCTGTTTTCAAGATGGTAAGCCCCTTGTGGTAGATATGTCTTCTGAGTCTTTGTAAAGCACCATGCACCATTTGCATTTTTAGATGCATGACATAAGTTTCAACATAATGCAAAGAGGAAGCGCGAGTGACTCTTGCTTCCTTTCATGGTGCTTCTGGATTCTGCATAAAGCCTGGTGATATGGTATTTCCTCCTCTACCACCACCACCATGCACACTCATGGGCACCTCTCCAGGCTTCAGACAAGATAGGGAAATATAGCAAGAGGAAATTCAAGTTACTTGTGTGGTGTAGTGGCTAAGTTGTTGGACTGGGAGTCAGGAGATCCAGGTTCTAGTCCCCACTCGGCCACGGAAATCCACTGGGTGACTTTGGGCCAGTCACATACTCTCAGCCCAACCTACCTCACAGGGTTGTTGTGAGGATAACATGGAGAGGAGGAGGATTATGTACACTGCCTTGGGTTCCTTGGAGGAAAAAGGGTGGGATATAAATGTAATAAATAAATAAATAAATAAATAAATGTCGGAAGCCACCTTACATTCACTTCTTTTTCCACAAACAGTTCACAAAAGGCTATCTATGGGTGTTGTTATGTAGGACTTTAGGGAAGTAGTAGCAGTGTGTAAATATTAAGTAAACCTGAGAAGAACTAGAATTCTTGTTTCCTCTTATAATTTCTTAATACAGGAAGATGACAGTGAAGAAGAGCCAAAGCTGAAGTATGAAAGGCTTTCTAATGGGATTACAGAAATTCTTCTAAAAGATGTTGCCAGTTGCATGACAGTACATGAGAAGGTAAAGTGTTATTTTTAAAAAAATAATAATGCACATGCCCAGGTAATATTTTGTTTGTTTCTTTTGAGCGCATTCATTTTGTCGGACTAAACAGTAGGGATTTTGATACGCCTAATGTCAGCAGTTCCAAATAAAGTCCATAGACGTACTTCCTGGTGAACTGTTAGGAATTTGTTTCTTTGCAAATATGGGGATATACATTTAGAAATGGATTGAGCTGGTTCCGGCATCTGTGGGTTGTTTGAACACGCCCAAATTGTTTCTAGATATGGGAGTACTTGTGTATTCTTTGCCACTTGCTGAAGAAGTGGAGGACAGGTGTGATGTTTTTTATTCAAATTTTTTACTTCGCAAAGCTCTTACAGCCATCTATTATCCAATCACTTTTTTGACATTTTTGTCAAGTGCTCGATGAATAAACATGACCTCGGTTTGGGCTTGCATTGGCCCCATGCTGTGCTGAATTATTTGCGTTTAGTCTTCATCTTTAACCCTCCTGTGCTTGAAACATTACATTGCTAATCCATTCTTGGGATCAGGCATACCTCACCTAAGTCAGAAGTAAAAGGGGAAAAAAAAAGATATATTTAACATTGAATCTGATGTGGGTTAGGGTCAATTAGACTTGCAGTACCTTGTACATACAATGGGCCTGTTCAGACAACATGCTAAGCCATGGTTAGGCTGCTAACCCTTTTGCAGCAAATGGTTAATGAGTGTGTTTAAATTGTGGGTATGTAGCCAACATGATTAGGAATGGTTAACACGACACGCTAAGTCATGGTTCACACAACACACTGAGCCGTAATGTTTAGCTCAAAATGCTTAACCACAGTGGCTTAGCATGTTGTCTGAACAGGGTCAATGTTGACTTTTCTTAGGCACTTTAAAGTGGAGCTGGTATAATTGTTATATTTACCTGTGCAAATAACTGTTCACAGAAGAGTATAGCAAGTACTCCAATGAGCAACCTCCAGTCAACAAGTGGACATTTCTCTTTGATCTTCTCTGAGAGGTTCCTCTGACCTTGTGCTGTTCACACAAATAAACTTATCATGCAAGCATTTATTTTGTGCTTATAAATTCAGAATTATATCATCTGCATCAGAACTTTCCCTGATAACATTTAGTGAAATTCTCTGTATCAAATGAAATCCGGCCCAGATCTTTCTCAGTTTTCATTTTCATGTTATTTTCCCCCCCAACAAGGGTTATCTTCACTAAGGAAAAGTGCAAATTATGAAAAAAATCCAAATTTGGGTTCTTTTTTTCCTTGGTCCAAGTTCTAGACTCTCAGGGAGCAGTAGTAGAACCTTCAAGGTGCTATTTTTGAAGCTCTGAAGATCTTTGTGCTCACTGACTTAACCTATGATGGCCAAGTTCCCCAGCCTTGGGAACAAGGGGGCTGTGTGGTCCATAATTTAGTCATTGGGACTAAACTTGAGGAAGATCCCTAACCCACGCTTATATTAGCTTGCCTTTTACACCTTGTACAATCTCTCCCACACCCCTAAATAAAACAAACAACGGGGGTAATTGATCCCCCCTCCCTTTCTGAGCACCGCAGTGCATTTCTTGAGGTAGAAAAACACATAGGGTATGAAGTGGCACAAGCTAGGGGGAAATGTCCATATCTGTACCCCTTTTCAGTCAGCTGCAGTTCAAAATTAGTCTGAACATGAATGTACAATATAGTCTGGATTGGCTTTTTAAAAAGCATAATGTTAGAACAGTTAAGGTAACAGTTTGACTTTTAAGACAACTAAATGTAGTTGTCCATTTCTACATCGTTGCCAGAAGTAACTACATGTCGCTCCTTCCAATGCTAATATTTTGGATATGTTACATAAAAGAGCTCTATTATGCAAAATGGTCCGAAGCTTGCTGTAGGTCGTTAAGGACTCAGAATAAGTGTAAATGCATCCCTTGCAACGAGAAACAAACTGTTTTACATCCCTCCGCACAGTTGAGGTCTAAAGGGATTGGATGTGATACAAAAGTCCATAGGTGCGCATGTGCGCTTTTGCTGTTCCCGCTTTTTGAATCAGAAATCCGTTATATTTGCAGGATTCTTTGTTGCACACCAACATGCCTTTGCTCACAGAAGAGCACTTATAATAGGAAGGGCCCAGTGCTTGTTGGGGTTGTGGGTCGCCTTAGGTTCAGCAAAAATGATACTTGGAGGTTGCTAAACTTCTGTGATTTTTCAGCTGACAATTTTAATCTGAAAATATGATTGATTCCCCCCCTCTACTCTCTTTTTTAAAGAATCAAATGCCTTGGGCCCTGCTATAAATAGCTTCTATATTTGGAACTGTCCAGGTACTACCCTAATTATAGTGCCACAAAGAACGACACAACAGCAGAGTTGTTTTAAGTAACTGAGCACTTTTGGTTTTCTAGCAAACTACACTATTTATGAGGAGGATCAATAATGTTAGAAACTGGAGTGTAGGTGTCTTTTAGGAATTGCTCTCTTGCAATGCTGAAGCTGAAAATTGCAGGTGGAGTGTGTATTCTATTATATGTATAAAAAAAATCAAACCCTATAAAAGAGTCATCATAAATAAAACTATATCCTGTATGATAGATGTATGTTCCGTTTATAACAATTTGGCTTTGTTTGGAGTATCGAAGACTGGCATATATTCAGACTAATTTCCCTCCAGAATTATTATTTTTTTCCCTTTCAATGCTAAAACATCTTTTCACTGGACTTGCTGTCTGCATTGGATGACTAATCGTCATGGCACATGGTGCATTCAAGCAGGCCTGTGCAGTGGAATAGTCATACCTAGTTATGTCTGCACACCTGATGTTTTATTAACTAGTATTGATTTTTTTACCCGGGGGACTTTTTTCTTCCTGTAAAAAGGCAACCTTGCAGGAGTGAAAGGCATTGCAGGGGATGAATTTCTAATAAACCCTTTCTCTCCTCTCCACCCCCCCCCCCCGCCTCTCTTTTTTGACTTCTCTTTAATGTGGCTTCATATTTTAAGTGCCTGAACTGAAATTTCATTTTAAGCAATTCCATTTTGATAAATCCTTTTAAACCTTGACTTTCTGTAAGGTTATTTTTTTTAAAGATTGTGCTGCTTGAGTGACACGCTTAGTAGTGCCTGTAAATGTGAGCATTTCATTATAGGCTGCAATGAAGCATGCTCACATGCAATGAAATACAGAGAATTTAGGAGTCTGACCACTTGAGTAATGCTAAAAGGGGAGTAGGAAATGCACCCTCTTCTGTACCAAGCAGCAGCAAACTTTTTGATATAATATTTTAAACCCTTGCTTTTTAGTGACATTATGAAATGGCAACCAGGGGCACTTCTGCATTATTTTTGGCGTTCTGTGTGCTCATGCATCACGTATTGCTCTCTGCACTCCACACAATGCAGCCGTTAATCCATATCACTTCTCTACCTGCCTCTATGTATGAAAGGTGTGACTGTCGAACCAGAGT
The DNA here is from genome assembly GCF_023053635.1 of Elgaria multicarinata webbii. Lineage (NCBI taxonomy): Eukaryota > Metazoa > Chordata > Lepidosauria > Squamata > Anguidae > Elgaria > Elgaria multicarinata. Next base: position 66,566,528 of record NC_086171.1, read on the forward strand.
GGACTGTCTGATTTGCATTGTTAACGTCTCTATATTAGCCAGGGACTATCCTGCTATTTCCAGCCATGCTTCCTATGTTTCCGGTTATGTGCTGAGTTACCCTAATGGAAGAGTTCATGAAGCTTCCATGCACACTATGGGGTAGGAGCTGTATTCAGGAAAATTAGACACATCTGCCAGTGGAGATAACACGAGTGCTAGTTGGGATTTCATGAATGAACAGGCTGTGGTGTCAAAATGGAGGTAGATTTAAAAAACAAGCAAGCAAGCCAGCCCTATTTATTTGCATTCTGTGCTTTTGAATCACATTGCCTTTCAAAGCTGATAGGTGTGTGTGTGTGTCCCTCTGGGTGTGTGTGTATATATATGTTGGGGGGTGCACAGAAAAACTTAGCTTCATTCTCCCTTCTCGAGTCTCCTAGCCCTCTCACCTCATCTCCTCCCCCACCCCCCACCCCCAGTTCTATCCATGGCATCCCTTGCTTGTCATTTTACTTCTTCCTCCCAGGTTCTACGTTCCTTCCTACACCCAAGCTCCCTAGTTTACCTAGGGCCTTTTGTCTAGGGAAAACTTGCCTCCTCTGTAGTTCGCCAGCAGTGGCACTTCGTCACTTCTGTCATGGTCAAGCTCAAGTGGCATAAAGAGGCAGTTTTTTGGTACCAAATTGCCAGTTACCAAAGGGAGCATTTATTTATTTTTACAGATTTATTCCCAAGTGTGTACCTTGATTTAAAAGCCCCGGTTTTCACATTGCATGTGTGATTTGCTGCCATAGTCCATGAAGGTGTATGAATAGCCTGCCAGGGCACTATTTCTCGTTAGTACATTTGGAGATGGTAGTTAGTGGTCGTGGACCTATCTTGTGACATTTTTGACAGCTGAGCACCACCACCACCACAATAATGTATGTTTCTAGAGCTCCAGCTATTGGGCGGTATAGAAATGTAATAAATAAATAAATAAATAATAAATAAATAAATAAAAATAGTCCTGTTTCATTGTTTGAGTGCTGCTAAGTAAGCTCTGCTCACTAAATCTGCTCTTGGAGGACTACTATTGTGTAAAACATGTTGGAATACTCTCATTTTTTGGATTGTTGTTTTCTTTTAAATTCACTGGATGATTATTTTCTCCCTTTTCTCCTTAGTTTTTGGCGCTTGGAACACATTATGGCAAAGTTTATTTACTTGATGTCCAGGGGAATATCACCCAAAAGTTTGAGATTGTAAGTACAATGTATTTTAGAATGAGACAATTGCAACCTAAAATACCATATGTGGAAGCAACATCTGATCCACCATTCTGTGGATTTTTTTCTATGCCTCTGAATTAGCAATTCTGCTACTATTAGCTATGTGACCTGGACCCTTCACAATGTTCAGGATCACCTCAGAATGCAGCTCCTGCACGTCAGCTGATCTAGAATGAATACTGACAGCTGATGTGGTGCCCAAATCCATGAGTGCAATTTCTCCCAATCCTCTGGAGCAGATTTATAGGGTGCACAGTGGGCTGGAGGGGGAAGCTGAATCACCCCTTCCTTGTTATGCTGATTGAAGTTGTTCTATTGGCAGGATGAGTTAATTGGTTACCAACCAATGAATTTAAGTAGGTTTGTAGAAATATTTGTAGGCCAACTTGCCATGTTCCCTTTGAAAACTGAAATTTCTGTATAGCGTAATAATGTTTTTCTAGCTCTATATTTAATAATTAAAATAATTGAAACAATGGATTGGATCCAGACTAAGACTTAATGGGACTTATTTCTGAGTAGATGTGTATAAGATTGTGTTGTAAGTTAGTTGAACTTGGGATCCAGTGCTTTCAGTGAAAACAAAGTGTCACTAATTTAGTCTGGATCTAACCTAGTATGAATAGACTTGCATTATTATTGTACGTTCACAATAATCTTGATAATTGTTTTGTCCCATTGATATGGCAAATGGCTTAAATCTCCATACTTTTATCAGGTTAAAAGATGGAGAACCTAGCTAATATGAATTCTCCTACTGAGAGAATCGGAATTCCATTTCTTTATTCATTCATCCATTCTTCTGGGGACCCCATTGTCACCCCAAGTCCACTACAAAAAACAAAGATGGCATAATGATTGCCATAAACACACACACTCTCTCTCTGTTGGCAGGGAGAAGGAACAAGACTAACTATCCAGGATCAGAGTTTTGTATGTTTCAAAGATAACATGGGTCCAAACCACAGGGAAGTGTCTTTTCAACAGCTCTGGCACTGGTTTGGTAATATATATATATTGGGCTGTAGTTGGGTAGTGGAGAACAATTATTTGTTACTAACAGATTTGTTGTCTTTTAAATGCCTTGAGGAAATGGGATTGTCATACAGCTTTTATAGTCTGCCAGTCTATAAGGGGGGCCCCTTATGTCTAACATGAGTGAGTGTGGAAGAGAAACAGAAACAATTGCAGCACATGTTGAAGAGTAAATGGTTTGGATGGATAAGTGAAAGGGGGATAGAAGAGCAGAAATGCTGTTTTAGGAGCAATATTTGGTGCTGAAGTTCATTCTTTTCACCAGCATGAGACTTGTCTGGTGAGATGGAACAGCTGTTTTAATTATTAGGGTGGCAGCTCCATATGGGGTGGGTAGGAGTGAGGGGTGAACCTCCTCATGGAATTTTATAGGCCACTTGGCAGTGTTTGGGCCTGGTCTACATCAGAGTTGCACAGGTAGAGCTTTAGATTGCATCTGAAAGGCAACAAGCACATATTTAAATGAACGCCCAATAGGAGAAACTGGGAAAGTGTTGTCACTCGGTGTTGGTTATTTTGTCTTTTAAAGCCAAATGCAAAAAGAGAAAAGGACCACTAGTATGGTCATAAGTATCAAGGCTCATCTGCATACTTGGGTTGCTTGTGGAATCCGTAGGGCATGAAACAGCTTGTTAGCTTGACTATTGTTAATGTGTGTCCCATCATATTGAGATGCCAAAAGTAATTGAAAATTGATTGATTGCTTTGCTACTTCAGTTTATCTACTGCAAATATATAAAGCTAATATTTTATGTGAATGTCCTGAAGCTTGGTCTCTTAAGGGATTGTATTGATTGAAGGAGAAGGTTTTTTTTTGTAGCTTCCTGGAATCTTACAGAATGAGCACAATGGAGAATTTATGTTAAGTTATATTCTGGGGCATAAAATATACCTCTTATACATGAGTAGGCCATGTGTTTTTATGGCTTATATAGTGTATGTCTAGCCTATTTGTATGCCTAATCCTGGCAGGTAAATTTGTTTGAGACCATTGTCAGCACTTGTCAAAGTATCCATCACAAAGTGTTGACGTGCTTGCAAAACAGAACATGTGTTGTGATGCTGACACAGCAATCTTTTGTGTGAAAGGCGAGAGGTTACATTTTTTTTATTTTTAAAAATCTAATTACGCAATTGTTGTCCAATCCTATTGCTAGGAACAACCTTTTGAAGGGATTTTTAAATATATATATTGTTGTGGTCAGATTGACAGTGACCTTACTTGATATTATTTTTTGATGATGTTCCAATGCTTTTAATGTATGTGTGCTCCTTCTCTATAGTAAGAGCCATGGAGTTATTGTCCACGCAAGAGGTCCTTGTGTGAGCAGGGGCTGCCCCAGTCTTTGTTTCATAGGTACATGGGATAGCCCCTTTAAACATATGCCCATATATGCCCATATCAATGCCCTCATTGTTATGGGCATATATGGCTGGATTGGGGCACATAAAGGCTGGATTGGGGCACATAAACTCAGCAATAAAGCTAGTTATGTTTCACCTGTCCCCCTGCTCCCCTCCAATGCAGTTCTACAGAAAATAATGGTTATTCTTGTTCCATTTCTCATTTTTGACACATATAGCCTGATCCAGAACTCCACAGGCACTTGATTTTTCATATGACTCTCCCTAGTAACTGGTTCAGTAACTTCCATGACATACACACTATCATAAGAATCTTGTAAAGTTGCCTTTTACTGAGTCACATCATTGGTACCTCTAGCTCAGATCTGTCTACACTGATCGGTACTGGCTCTTTTCTTCATTTCAGGTAGAGGTCTTTCCTGAACTTGTAATCTACGAGTCTCTAACTGGAGATGGCAGGGATTTAATCTAGGGCCCTTATGGAAGCCACTCCTGTGGTCTGCTGTTGAGCTATGGTTCCTGTCCCTCTTCATAGGAGACATAATGCAAGTCAAACCTTCTAGCTCTATTGCTATGGTCTACAACATTAAGATCTTAATAGGATTCTGGAGGGAAAGTAGCTAACTGCTAAGTGCTAACAATTGGCTATCTCAGAGGATAGTGGGCCCAGTGATTGGGATGTTCAGTGGCATGTGCTTTCTGTTCTCCATATTGTCCCAAACAGAACTTTCCGACTTTCACATGTCACTTTCAGAATATATGCACTGTCCTAAGTTTTGGACAATATGAAAAAGCCCAGGGAATAGCAAGCATTGAAACAATTGCTCTTCCTTTTCCCTCTGATCCTTTGAAGATCCGAAGGCACTGGGAGGTAAGACACAAGTGCAAAAAAGTCCTACAGTGATGGGTGCATGAATATTTATCAAAGTACCATTAGCAAAATGTATCTATTCAGCTAACTTTGTTCCAGACTCCTCTTGGGAAGGAGAAAATAGGGAGAGGCACAAAAAAATTGAAATACTGTATTTTTGTTCAATGAAAGAGCCCATTTTCAGCTCCAGCCTGGAATATGGTGAGTCAATCTAATTTGACTTGAGAATTGGAACCTGGGAAAAACTTGCAACATCCTTAACAACCACTGGCCATATGCTGATTATTCAGATATGCTTCTTTTTCCTGTGCCTCTCGCCATCATGGTTGCCTCTTTGTCAGTGACACCTGCTTAAGATTAACTGATATGTGTTCTCGGATCCCGAGCATTTGACAAACTGGTGTTCTCTTGTATTAGGGTTCAGTGCTTTGACTGAGATGAAATGTGTCAAATGAGTTGAAAATTATGACTTAAAGGCAATGAAGAAGAAAAGCCTGCTAACTCCACTGACAATGGAGGATACAGAAGCGATTTACAGCATATTAATTCCAAATGCTTCTTCATCTTCTCTTTTCCTCAAAGACTGCCTGCAATTTATTAATATAATTATTGCCTCAACTGACATACTTGTAGATTAAAGAGCTGTAGATATGAGAGCTGTACAAACACATTTAGCTAAGTAACAAATCAAAAATGCTTTCAGAGGGCAGAGAATTCATGCCCTGTTGCCAGGTGTTTTAATAAATACATATTTAGAGCAAGTACAGTAACAAGACATGGCTTGTGCCAACGAAGTCTTGCACTTTGCTTAGAGAGGAGAAAACGCAGACTGCTTTATAAGCAGGGTTGGTTTTTAATATTTAATGGTTTAGTGGTGATGCATGAGTATGGAAAACAAATTTAAATATCTAATGTTTTAAAACATTCTTTGGGTAGGAAGAAATTGAAATCTTTTTAGCATGTAACTCCTCTAAGGCTTTTTGCAAACGGGAGAATTAAAAGAAAAATAGCATGAAATATTTAAGAACCACCCCTTTGCCACAGAATTTTTTAACATGTGTTTCCATAGTCCTTCAAGGCTGAGACTTTTATATTTAAATATTTGATGGCTTAGAGAACTAGAAAAAAAATTTGTTTAATCAGAATGGCAGAAAAAGTTAAAGTAGTCAGGTTGCCTCTTTGCAACCTTGAAAACCCAGAGGTGATTCCTTTTTGTAGCACTTAGCCCTATTAAAGTTTCAGCATTTAAGAACATAGGATGAGCTTTGTTGGTTCTGATCAAAGGTCCACCTAGCCCGACACCGTCTTTCCAGTGGTGGGCATCCAGATGTTTCTGACAAGCAGGGCAGGAAAGCAACGGCTCTCTTCTGTTTGTGTTAAGCATCTCCTATTGGAAGTGCTCAGTCTTTGGTCATAGAAGCGCCATTTTGCAATCGTGGCTAATAGCTGTTGATAGATCTAACCTCTACAAACTTGTCCAATCCCCCTTTTAAAGCCATATATCAGCCTTCTCCAACCTGGGGCCTCCAGTTGTTTTGGACTTCATCTCTCCTCATCCCAATCCAGCACAGCTAATGGTCAGGAATTCTGAGAGTTGTAGTCCAAAACAGCTGGAGGGAAGGCTGATATATATGAAAAGAAGCCAAAAGCTTGCTGTCTGCTTGTGTGTCCTGCCCTGGTTTCTCAACACATTACGATTTCATGCTGCATGAACTACTGAAGGTGATCTGAGCTTCATATTTCCTTGATGGGATTATCCATGAAGTATGTCACACTTTGAAAGGCCTTTGAAACCATCGCTCCACCCATTGTCACACTTTGCTCCATTTTAACCAATACCCGGTCTTTCCTTTGTCACAACTTTGTTCAGACAGACGGATGCACACCCGCTCCACCCATGCCCATTTGATGCATGGCATATGTTGTAAATGGCCTTGATACAGTTTTACATTTGACAGGAAAGCAAACACTTTAATGACCCTGTTGGTGTTATTACTGTGGAGAATAAAAAACCCTAGCTAATTGCTGTCGGCAAAATAATGCTTCACTTTCTGTCCCCCACCCCACCCCACGTAGCAAGAAAGCCTTCTTGTATTGATTTAGAAAAGAAAGATCTTACTTTGGATTGGGCTTTCATATGCGTTAGTCTTCAGCATTTCACATGCTTTGACAGGCGGTGTAAATTTTTCTGTTTATTACTCTAACTGCATCATTTCAGTTGTCACTGTCAGTAGCATAGAAGACAAAGCAGTGAAATGCCAACCAAACCACAGAATGGAATGTTTACATGTTTTAAAAAATAATGTACAAGTATAGACTGGATATTGACACTGTTGGGCACACTCCAAGAAAAGTTAGTTGCAATGAAGGCCCATTGAAATCAATGTGATGAGTCCCCTTCCTTTGAAAGGGGTTAGTCAAATCTGTAAAAGCTAGGAATATTAATGGCACTAGGTTAAGATTTAATCCTTATGTTCATGGAGTTTGCAATTTGGGAAATTATGCACCAATCAATTTGCCATAGCTTTAGGTGCAATTGAGTTGGTAAAATGGAATTTGCTTCATGTACATAGTTCATAGGATGTTGGAAGTGGATGCTATTGGAAAACTCAATTTTGGGCAAATAGTCCCCAGGTCATAAGTTAGGACTTGCCCCAACAGGTCTTGGGAAGTTGTGCTATTTGATTTAACAGAATGCCAGCAAGAAGTGTAAAGGTCTTATAGAAAATATTACATAAAAGATGGGATGGTTTAATCTCTTGTCAGGGACTGCCAGAACATGCTCTGAAGAAAGTTAGAATTCTGTTGAATCCTCTTTCTTTGCATTGACAGCTGCCTATGTATTGTCTAGCTATATTTGACTGGTAGATTAATATTGACTTGGACGTCATCTCAGATATTAGAGCCAACAATTGAGTGTGTACTATTTTTTCAAATTCTGAAAATGTTTGTACAGAGATTAAAATACATGTAATACTTGGAGGATTCCCCATGGCAATAAAAATATGCAGGTTAATAGACATTTTAATGTCATCGCAGGGAAAGAGCATACTTAGAAATTAATATTTTGGAAATTCTTCACCCTGGCATGCCGCCTCATCAGTGTGCAAGCCAGTGTTCTGTTCACTTGTAAGACAGGTCTTGTCCTGGGCTGAACTTGTTTTTACTTTACCTTTTCTGGAGGGAATTTTTTTATTTTTACATCTTAGAAGACTTTTTTAAAAAACTAAATAAACAAACACATTTTTAAACATTTCCTCTTTCCTTTCCTTCGTTTTATCCAGACTTTTCTAAAATTTATGGGGTTTTTAATGCTGTTTAAGCTCTGCAGAGTTGCAACCACAGTTCCAACACATGGTTTGGCATTTCTCAATACCCAAGAATAAATCTTCAAATATTTTCTTTCATGTGGGGTTGGGGGCGGGGGGGGGGGGGAATGCCTTAACAAACTAAACAGTTTTTCTGCTTACATGATGGCTATATGTCCACCATTTACTTTTTTGAAAGACCTGGCACAAGTAAATTCCTCTGATACTATCTTGCCTTACTTGGGCTGTAGTTTTCTTATCCAGTTGAGATGATTGAAATATTTTAAGGGTTTGGTGGCAGGTCATTTGTTCAGTGAACGGTGGTCTCTGTTATATACTGGCAATGAATGTAGTAGTATTTCACCTTTGCCACATACCTAAGCTTTGTCTCTGAAAGATATAGCTGAACCACTGGTTCTACTAAATAGCCTCCTTGTTTTGGTATATTACCCTTTGGTATGTTCCCTGTAGTGGGAGCTCAGCAGAGTTAAAGGGTTTGGCACAGCACAGTCTTTTAAGAGAGAGGAAGCTTATTAGATAGATGTGTGTTTGCTAAATCCCAACAACCTTTTAAAAGTATTGGGGGGATTTGGAAAGGATTGGTCCTAAGAAGCTAGTATACTGCTGATTCCCAGAGCTTTTTTCTCTTCCCTTAAGCTGCATTTTATGCCTGTGCCTACCATTTTTTTTCCCCTGTGAGAGACTGAAAATGGGTAAAAAAGCTATAGTTCCTTGGGCTGTGTAGTTGTTTAAAAGTTACAAGTTCTCAAACGTTAGGAGGTGTTTCTTCAGAGTAAAAATAAAATGATGCGGTTTTAAAATCCAAAGTTGTACGAGGTCTTTACCATGGTTACTGAAACTATAACCCCGCCCACCATCTACTAAACCCTAACTTCAAGAATGCCCATCATATGTTTCAGTATATATTTGCCTTTAATCTCTCTATGTCCTGTCAGTGTTGCCCTATGAAACAGAATGTTTCAGGGGATCTCACATCTGTAAGAGGTCTACTTCCCCTTTCATAGTTCAGCAGTGACTATTTGACCTTTTGAGATTTGTTGGGCTCAGCAGTGGCATTATGATCTTTGTGGTGTGCTGGAGCCTATTCATATGGCTTTTGCCCCTCTCAGTATTGTTATTGCTAGGAATAAGGGTAGAAAGGAACTCCTCAACATGGCCTATGGCAGTGCTTCCCAAACTTTTGCAGGTAACTGCCCCCTTGGTTCCACAAACTTATGCCCAGTGCCCCCTACTCTACACTATAAAAATCATTATTCAGAATAGCGGTTTTCAGCGACCCACTAAGGAAGATAATAACAATAAAATTCAAAACCGTAACAATTGATTAAATATTTATTCAAAATCTGAAGCACCTGCCGCAGGCTTGCCGAGGGAGGGTGGGAAAAGAGAGCAAACGCCTCTGTTTTGCATCCGGCGTGGCGGGGCACACCAAGCAGGGTATGTCTCTTAGCATTTTGGTGCTTTGGAAACATTTCAATTCACCGTTAAAAGGACTCTTCTTAAACGGTATGAATACATGTGTGGATTCTTCCCCTATATGGCTTGGGACCAAACTACCTTCTCCCATAAAAATGTCCCTAGGTTTTAAGACCTTCTGGAGAGGCGCTTCTTGGAAAAGACCACCTTGAGCACCCCCCTCCTACCCCTTTGCCGCTTAGTGCCCCCCCTGCCGCCTCCTTGACTCTTAACACCCCCCTATGCAATCCCACCGCCCCCAAGGGGGTGGTACCACCCACTTTGGGAACCACTGGCCTATGTCTTCTTACATTGCTGGAGGGCATGGGAGGGGCAAAATGCAACATCTCCCACTTTGCTAAACAAACATAGGAATGTCTTGCAATAAATGCTCAGATGCTCTTATTGGCCAGACAAGTGCATAAGGACAAAAGAAATAAGGCTAGATAATATGTGCTGTTAACAGTGTATTTGTGTGCTAATATGCCGAAGCGCCACCATTTAGAATGATTTAAAGACCTCTGTCATTAATAAAATGTTGTTTACATGGAGATGATTTTCTTCTTAGGAAGTCAAAAGCAATGGAATTAAAACAGGACAGCACTTGTTATAGAAGGTGACATTAATGATGGACTTGAAGCCTTTTCTTGCCATTAAAAGAGAGAGAGAACAAGCATGAATACTTAAGAATATAAAATGACATGTCGGAGAACATGATGAACAAAGTGCACGAATACAACAATCCTTTATTCCCAATGGGGTTAAGACATTGTTGAAACTGAACTTTGTATAGCTAACAGATTTAGTTCTAATAAAAAGTTGGACTTTATTCATTTTAAAAGTCATAACAGGGTGTATGATTGCTCATTATTGCAACTCTCATGGAATGCTAAGTAATTCAGTTAAAAGTCATGGCAATTCCATTATTATTATTATTATTATTATTATTATTATTATTATTATTATTATTTTTCAGGACACTAGAAATAGTATTGTAATTTCCTTGCCCTTCCATCCAAGAATTGGTCTTTAAGAAGACCTGCCCCTCATTGCATTGGAAAGTATAAGTGGATTTGAAATCTTCTGTAGCACATTGATGGTGCTATATAAATAAATAAATAATAATAATAATAATAATAATAATAATAGCACAGTAAAAATAAAAAATATATAAGAATAATGTTTTAAAAATAAAGGTTTCTTCAACAACATATTATTGAAAGCAAGCATCTCATTTATGTCATCACAATTTTGAACAAAGTTTTTTTTTTAAAAAAAAAAAAAGTACGTCACCACTTAAAGAAGTTAGGTTGGATCCAGGCTTAATCGTTCTTGGACTAGACCTTTGAAATAAATGGGACAAGTTCATTTTCATTGCTTTAAGTATGTCTAAGGCTCAGTTTACATGTCATGATAAACTGGATTTTCCAGGATTAATGTTTATGGGCAGTGTGCTCATAAATGCTGCTGGATCAGGAGCATCTAAACATATCAAGGATCTTAGAGCCTAATATGTTCTGGTGAAAACCCATGAACTTTACAGCAGAAGACATTCGGTGCATGAATGTAATCACAGCAAGAAAATCTCATGTGTGATTACCAGAGGTGACTACATATGTAGCTGCTTTCCATATAAAGTATCTAAAGCGGGCTTTATTGAAGCCAAAGATTTCAACGTCCAAAGGGTGGTACTTGTGTACTCTGCATAACCACATAACCCTTATTCTCATGAACTCATAATTTTCATCTATATCCAGATACCCCTTTTGCCACTCTTTTAGCCATGTCCCACCCTAACGCCTCCCACTATGCTGCTCCTTGGATATAAGGACGGATCATAAGAGTGGTAGAGCGCACACTTCGCAAGCAGAGAGTTCCAGGCATCTCCATTTAAAATGATCAAGTGATGAGAAAGGCCACTGCCTAAGCTGCTGCCAGTCACAGTGACCAATGCTGGGCTATATGAACAAAATGAGGTGGTTCAGCTGTAAGACTTCACTGTGGTGCATGAGCCTCCTTCCCTCTTGTGGTGGAGATTGGACTCGCCTTTTTCTGTTTTCAAGTAACCGCAGTTTGAGGTTTTGTTGTTAGTTTAAACAGTGGTTTGCCTGAACAAACCCAAGTCAAGTGGTGGTTTCTGATCCTGGCTTGTTCAGACAAATCATAGTTTAACCACAGTTTGTCCCGCTTTGGGCAAAACAACAAACTGCATTTAATTTAACCCAAAAGCAGATGTTTCCAGTCTCCTCACAACCATGCCAGAGAAGGAGAGGGAAGTGCATGAGCTCATGGCTCGGTCATGTAGCACTAATCTATGGTTTAATGTTATGTCTGAATGCAGCCATAATCTGTCCTGTTATAAAGCTGCTTCCTATGTTACTGGTATAAGGCAGTTTCCAAACTACATTTGTTTAATGTTTATTTATATCCCACTTATATCCCATCTTTTTTCCTCCAAGGAACCCAAGGGTAATATGATATGGTGTCTAGAATATACTGGGATCATTTGACGTTTTTGTTTGTTTTGTTTTAAGATCGGGATGAAAATGCTTCTTAGTGTGAGTGTATAATCAGCGTGACCCTCCTCAAATAAAACGTGGCGTTTGCTACAAATACCACTGAACCCTAATCTGCTTTTCATACTCCTCCTCTGAATGTTGCATGCTTGTTAGCCATGGCTAAAGACCGGAAGCCACACAGTCAACTTTTAAAATGTTTAGAATTCTAGCTCACAACAACTGCCTCTCTCCTACAATTGGAGTCAAATCCAGGCTTAATGTTTGTTATTCATTCTACCTCCCTTCCACGGGGGATGCAGCATTTGTGAAAGAATCAATTATCCATTTGTTAGTCAGAGGAGCTTTACAAATTATACATTAGCAGATTGATTTCTCAGGTTCACCGTTGAGGGACTGACACTATAAGGTGGGATGATGATGAGCATCAGGGGAGAAGAAGTTGCCACACAGTTAAAAGAGGCTCTTTGAATGGCCATGAATTTATTCCTAATTGAAGAGCTGACATAATCCATACTAAGTGTATTTATTTCAAGCATTTTACATTAGGTAATTGATTATCACACAAGCTGTATTTTGCAAGTGGCAGCTTTTCTTCAAATTTAGGGTTTTGCAGAAAGCTTTTCTTATAAGATACTTACCGGCCTCCTCCCTGCCAAGCACACAAACCATTTCTCCTGAACTTTTCCCCCACCTATTAAAGTTACATTTTTGTTCTAATAGTGTCAGCTTGACGTTATTGATTCCTTTTGAACAGTCAAACTTACTTATATTGTCCAGAATTCCAAACAGGTCTCCATGAGAAATAAAACTGCAGCAAATGGTAATTCAGTTGGGGGCATTTATTCCTCATTGACACAACTACCCAGACTTTCTTCATGAAATCCTTATTTTTGTCCTCAGGTTAATCATCTAAGTTCTAAAGTTCTTTTCAGTGGGAGCCAGTTTGACTATTTTCCAGGCTTAAGGGTCATTGCTTCTGTGCTGCACTTAGTACAGGGTATGAAATAATGTGTCCAGTGGTGTGGCAAAATCCTGATTCTCTAAACACCATCCCAAGTGGTGTTGTAGATCACAAGCTGAATATGAGCCAACAGTGCAATATGGCTGCAAGAAAGGCAAATGCTATTTTGGGCTGCATTAATAGAAGTATAGCTTCCAAATCACGTGAGGTACTGGTTCCTCTCTAGTCGGCCCTGGTTAGGCCTCATCTAGAGTATTGCATTCAGTTCTGGGCTCCACAATTCAAAAAGGACGCAGACAAGCTGGAGCGTGTTCAGAGGAGGGCAACCAGGAAGATCAGGGGTCTGGAAACAAAGCCCTATGAAGAGAGACTGAAAGAACTGGGCATACTTAGCCTGGAGAAGAGAAGATTGAGGGGAGACATGATAGCACTCTTCAAATACTTAAAAGGTGGTCACACAGAGGAGAGCCAGGATCTCTTCTCGATCCTCCCAGAGTGCAGGACACAGAATAACAGGCTCAAGTTAAAGGAAGCCAGATTCCAGCTGGACATCAGGAAAAACTTCCTGACTGTTAGAGCAGTATGACAATGGAATCAGTTACCTAGGGAGGTTGTGGGCTCTCCCACACTAGAGTCATTCAAGAGGCAGCTGGACAACCATCTGCCAGGGATGCTTTAGGGTGGATTCCTGCATTGAGCAGGGGGTTGGACTCGATGGCTTTGTAGGCCCCTTCCAACTCTGCTATTCTATGATTCTATGATAAGTAATCTCACTTTGGGACCTGTTTGTTCACAAATGTGGATGTTGCTTCCGCTTATCGGTAATATAATATAAACAAATAGTAATAAAATATAAACAAATAGTATAAAAGCATAGTATAAAATGCAATTTTATACTATGCTTTTACACTATTTGTTTATATTTTGAATGGTTTTCATGGTTTTAATTTATGTAAACCGCCCAGAGAGCTTCAGCTATTGGGTGGTATAAAAATGCAAGCAATAAATTATTATTATTATTATTATTATTATTATTTATTTATTTATTTATTTATTTATATAGCACCATCAATGTACATGGTGCTGTACAGAGTAAAACAGTAAATAGCAAGACTCTGCCGCATAGGCTTACATTCTAATAAAATCATAATGAAACAATAAGGAGGGGAAGAGAATGCAAACAGGCACAGGGTAGGGTAAGCAGGCACAGTAAATAAATAAATAAAATACCCACCCTCACTTTTGTGAATTCAAATGAATACTAGATAGATTGTTGGAACTGACTTGCTATATTTTTTTATTTATAAGTTTTTTGACCCGCTTTTGGCTACAAGAGACCCAGAGGCAGCTTACAATATGATGAAATGTATGCACGATAAAATCACAGTGGTGTAGTGGCTAAAATGTTGGACTGGGAGTTGGGACGTCCGGGTTCTAGTCCCCACTCAGTCATGGAAACCCATTGGGTGACTTTGGGCCAGTCACAAACTCTCAGCCCAACTTACCTCACAGGGTTGTTGTTGTGAGGATAAAATGGAAAGGAGGAGAATTATGTATGCCACCTTGGGTTCCTTGGAGGAAAAAGGCGGGATATAAATGCAATAATAAATAAATAAACAGAATGATAAAATAAAATACAAAAGTCCTGAGAGTTCACAGGGCAGCAAAAAACCTCAATTGTAGCAGCTGCAGGGCTTATGTCTTGACAATTTGCCTAGGGATTAAAAGAGAAGGGCCAATCAAGACTCCTGAGGAAGGATATTTCTCAGTCTTGGCAGTGCTACTGAGAAGGCCCTGTCCCGTGTCCCAGCAAACAGAAGTTGGAAAGTTATGGAGCAAAGCCTTTGATGATCATAGGACTCATGAGGGAGAAGGCACCCCTTCAAATAGTCTCGTCCCAAACCACTGTGATGCAATGATGATGGGAATTTGTGTGCAGTTATCAGAAACAGCTAAGCAGCTCAACAGGACAGAAAAGTGCTACAAGAGACAGAATCCCCCACAGCTTTTCAATGCTACTGATGGCTGCCACCAGCAGAAAATATTCCATATTATAAGGTTCCCAAGAACCTGGCAGTGGTCAGTGCCATGTTAGCTCCATAAGAACCTTATGGCAGGGTTTCAAATAGCAACTCTCTGGTCACTGGCTACTCAGTGATGGAGCAGGGAAGAATATACGAAACATTATACTTCCAACCCCACCCCGCAGTTTAAGTCACAGGTTTCTAACATAGGAATATTTGATCGGTTGCGTCATTTACCCAGCCAGCTCTTAGGTTTGCTGTGTCCCTTATGTGATTAGTTGCAAATTGTGTTCCTTGGAAGCTTTGCAGGGGGTGTCCACCACTGCCAAAAGTCCCCTATAATGTACAGCTCCAGAGGCATTTTGGGTGTGTACCATAAAATATCCTTCAACATCCTTTGTAATGTGCAGAGATTCTCTTGTGGACAAATTCATATGGATAATCTGTGAAAATAGAAAACTGGAGAACTATGGCTAAACCAGTGCAGTAGCATTCTTAGTTAACTGTTGTGGTCTGCCCTGGATGTTCTTAACACACATGCTTTTATTTTTGCAGTCCTAGGCAGACAGCAAAAACAGGTTGAGCCTCTGATAGACTATTACATATGACTAGTGAGCAGTGTTCAACTTGGTGGTTTATAAGTACTCCAGGCCTCATTTATGTTTGGGTGGCAAGCTGATGCGATTTGTTTCTTCACTATTGTGCTTTTTAAAATGTCTCCTTCTCCCCCATCTCTCAACTTTTTTTTACAGAGTCCAGTTAAAATCAATCAGATTAGCCTGGATGAAAGTGGAGAGCACATGGGTGTATGTTCTGAAGATGGCAAGGTACGACAAAACAATCCATGTTCACTTTTCTGCTTTGCATAGACTTATGTGCTACTTTCCAGATTGTTGGGACATCAGTATATAGTGAAGACCTACAAGAACAGCACCAGGATCGTCTGTTTTAATACTGGACTCACTTGCAGAAAACTCATAACTAAAGTCAAATATATTTGGTCCAAATGTGCCTTCGGAAAAGTAATTACAAGGAATGTCAATAATGTTACTGGTATTAAACTGATTAACAGCTGTGGCAGGGGGACTTGTCACTGTAATCATTACTACTGTGCCAGTTATACTTCAGTGACTAGTCCGATGTTCCTGCAAGACAGTAGCTTAATGCTTCTCTGCTATAAATCCACAAAATTGGATTTTTGTGGGCAGGATTTCTGTGGGCTGGTGGTGTTTCGTCTATGTGTGTTTTTTAAACCTTATGATTGTTTCCTCTGAAATCTTTTGATAAGCAGTCATAGTCTATCAGAAGAATATAGTGCCTTACAGTGGCTGCGTTAAACAAATGTGAAATCAATATATATATATATATATATATATATATATATATATATATATATATTACGTACAGTTTCCTTAAAAATGTGGCACCTTCTTCCTCGACTGGGGACATACATCATTTTGTGTACTGCACAGTCAACAATTATCAGTGTTTTCTTGGAATGTTGAGAGCTCTGACATTTTAGTGATTTTGATGATCGATTTCTCCACTTATTAGAATGTCTTTGTTTATTTGTTTGTTTTTAAGTCTGTGGCAGTCTTTGCTAATATTGGTTGTGATGATAAAATTCCAAACATAATCTACTCAGGATGCTTTTTCAGGGAATAATGCTGCTGTTAGCGAGCACAGTGTATTAATGTCACTTCTTAAGATCTATCTCACTTAACTGGGTAGAACACTGTTTCTTACTTATCACTTTCTTAGGCAGAATTTTTAGGATCATCCACTGAAAAATTTAAGCTCAATAAATTAATATGAATACATATGCACACATTTTTTGCCATGGGAGCAAAAATAAATAAACCTGTTTAATCTGTGCTTATTTTTTAAAAGCTTTTGGTGAGTGTATAAGGAGTCAGTTTATGTATCCAAAGGTGTTGTTCCCCAAAGATATCTTGATGGTACAATAATTGACACAATAATTGAGATGCTATTGCCGGTCAAAGAGGTTGTAGATTTTTACAGCCTGTAAGAAACACTCTTAAGAATAATGCAATTGTCTCAGCAAGATAAGGTAAAAGCCAATAATTGTGTAAGATACTCAGAACTGTGCTACCATGGATGTGTTTAGATTTTTAAGAAGTAAAAGTTTTGGTGTGATTTGATGTTATTTAGATTACAAAAATAAACTTCTGGCACTGAGGCTGCTGGGCATTTGAACAGACTGCAGTCTCAAGACATTACTTGGAAAGATAGGCATGGCTTCTAGATGTCATGCATTGCAGTTCCTCAACAATATTTATTTATTAAAATCGTTCTATCCTGTCTTTCCAACCACAATAGTCATTCAGGGTAGCTAACAGCAGCATGTTTTAAAAGCAATATTAGGGATGGGTGAACTCACCTGGGTCCAACTCGTGGGATGCTCGCCCCTCAGCTGCTGTTTCCCCCCACTCGCAAGCTCCTTTGGTGGCTTGGTGAGTGTCCGACGAGAGCCTGGCAGTGGTCCATCCCCATCTCGAACCCCCATTGCATGTGACAATGAAGGCTCCAGAAATTACGTAATTCCCCCCACTACATAAATGGTGGCTGTAAAAAGCCCTTTTACGCAACAGGGGGAAATGCACAATTTCTGGAGACTCCATTGTTGCACAAAATGTAGACTCTGGATGGGGGCGTAGTGCGCATTCGGCTACACAAGCACTTGATTTGCAGGTCTGGGAAAATGCTGCCGGCGCCCGACTGCGTCCGGGGGTGGTGGTGAACGCAAGGGAGGCCATTGGATTCCCAGACCCAGTCGGGTGCATCCCTACCAATAATATACTGACCTAAAAAAAACCCAATGGAATGACACAAAAGGTAATCAGCAGCAACATTTAGGAGTCAGTGCTATTCTATAGGCCTGCAGGAATAAAAGGCATTTAGGTGTGAGATCTAAAGGCTATTAGGGAGAAGTCAACCTGCACTCTGGGGGCAGGATGGTCCACAGTCTGTGCTTTCTTCTGCATTTCCGCCAACTGTACCACGGATGGTGGCAGGACATGGAGCAAAGTCTCCTCCAAAAATTTTGTCCTTGTGACAATCCTGTGAGATATGTTAGGATGAAAGAGAGAAAGTGATTGGCCTAAGGTCACCCAGTGTCCTTCATGGCTGAGTGGGGATTTGAAACTGAGTTTCACCCCCACCCCCCATTCAACAATTTATCCACTTGAAATATGAATTGGGAAATGTGCAGAATTTCCAAACATAGGTAGTTGCTTCTACTGCCTCTTTCTTGGTGTGCATTTGGGGAGCTGTCACTCAGAAATTCACCACGACATTACCTCAACATTTAAAAGTTTTGTTGAAGATTTGCTAATGACAAATGTATGATACAACTGAAATGTGGCTGGGTGCATTCTTCACCCAGTGTGTTAATAATTGTAGCATTTTTGAAGCTGCATTTTAATACATATGAAAACATATAAAAGTAGGAAAGTGGGGTTCTCTGAGAAAATAAAAGTATTCATGTTCTATTTATTGTAAAAAATTGATTTTTTTTATTTTGGTGAAGTTATCAATTCAGTGAAAGTGATTGGTATAAAGCACCGAGAGCCCTTTGTCCTTCTGTGGGTTCTAGCAGCTAGAAGCACTTTGGTGTTTGCATGAAATACTTGAATGGAATCAAGGGAAGCTTTGGATAATTTTAAACCATGAAAGTGTGCTGCAGTTTTTTTGTTTTTTTTTTAAAGTAAACTAATATGTATTTACGGTTGCCATTTATACTCCCCTTCTGACTTCTGAAGTGGAATAAATAATAGACAATTTAATATAAGGTTAAAAGCATATCATTTGATTTCAGGTACAGGTGTTTGGATTGTACACAGGGGAAGAATTCCACGAAACATTTGACTGCCCAATTAAAGTAAGTACTTGGTTAGTTCTTAACAGATGCACTCTTATAGTGATGTAAATTCCTCTTTAAAAAGAAAGGAAAGAAATACCTAACAGATTCCCATTCAAAATGTCTGGTATGAACAATGATAGTGGTTCATGATGATTTGTGTGCAGTCATGTGTACACACCAGCTATAGAACTGTCTACAGCCCTAGTTAAAACTGGGACCATGACACAGGGTGGACAAAAAAAATAAATCACAAACCTATAGTGTGTGTGAATGCTACAAAAATGCACTGTATGTTAACATTACCAGGGAGTATGATTTGATCTAAAATGGTATATGGAAACACAACAATTAGGTTATGATGGCTTCCGTGTATATAAATCCTTCTGGAGCTCATAAAATCACACTTCCAAAAGAATAATGAATTCTTTTCCTCTTCTATGTGCAGATTGTTGCTGTTCACCCTCAGTTTCTGAGATCGCATTGCAAGCAGTTCGTAACTGGAGGGAAAAAAGTAAGTGCTCCCATTTCACAATACTATTGAAATGTGCAGAAGACAAACTCGCAAGAGTTCAAAGAATGACTCACGAGTCAAGACTGTACCCACAGTGGGTCTTCAGTTGGTAATCTGGTAGATCCCAGGCAGGGATAACCCTAACCATAGCCAGCGTAACCAACGGTATGGGCTAATAGGAGTTGTAGTCCCAAACATCTAGAGGGCCACAAGTTGTCCACCCTTACTTTAAAACGAAAATAGGTTTGTAGCCTGCTCCTGTGTATTTTCACTGAGAACCAAAAAAGATGTTACATTAAAGATATAGCTAGCAATTGCATTTTTTTTTTACTCTAGAGTAGCCACAAGGGGCCCAGTCCATATTGGGACCCTAGTTTGGATAGGGTGGCGTTATGAATCACTGCTTTGCAATAGAAATTGCAGGCACGCCCCCCTGATCCAAATCGGGCCCATTGTGAAGGGGGAGGGTTAAAGCCCCCCCCACAACCTCCCACACTAGGGTCTGGATCGGGGTCCCTGCACCACTCGCTACATTGAAAATGAAAAAAAGTCATAGTTGCTAGCTATGTCTTTAAAGAAACGTCTGCTTTGTCCCTCGGAATCAAGTCCTGCAGAGTTGTGTGTGATTTGTTTGCTGGCAGGTTTGTTCAGGATGGAATCCCATGGTTGATAAAAACAAGAACAACCCCTTGCTCTTCACACCGTAAAACTTTTTGGATTCAAATATAATGGACTGTGGGCTCCTGGAAACCATTCCCATTAATTATTTTTTACTGGTCCAGGGCCTTGTTTTCTTTATAGCTTTTAATTTTGTTTAATATTATGATAAAATGATGAAATGTGTTCAAAACTAAAGAAATCAAAAAAGATGTCAAGCTCATAAAAAGAAATAATTAACAAGAAGCCATTGTAAAAAAGAGAGCGATTTTTAAGCAGTATGGATTAGGGCTCATATTATTTTAGGGAAATTTATATGTTTATTTTGTTTGATTGCTTTTAAAAAGTAAATTGCTAGTCCTCATGATTGCAGAGGTGATTTTGATATCGCTGTTCTAACTGGTGTTTTCACTAATGTCGTTACGCATTGTGATGGCGCTCCTGGGTTTCAGAAGCAATTATTAATTCACTCCGTCTGTGATAGGTCTATCACACTAAAAAGCATGATGGCAACTTTCCCCAACTTGACACCCTCCAGATGTATTGGTTTACAACTCCCATAACTCCCAGCCAGCTATGTAAATCAACACATCTGGAGAGCACCAGGTTGGGAAGGATGCATTAGGGTGTGCCTAGTAGAATGGGGTATGTGTGATATTTTGTGTGCAGCTGTTGTGATCAAGTGGGCTTGGGCCAGAAAGACTGGCTTCAGCTTCTTGCTCAGCCATGAAGCTCACTGGGTCACTGTGGTGAAAATGCAGAAGACCATTATTATTTATCAGAGTTAGTGGTGCACATAAAGTGCTTTCTCATGTCATTTCCAGTTGGCCCTGTCGATTTTGCTGGTTAGCTACAGTTTTTTTCATGAGTTCCCAAGGCCAGTTTTCTGTTTGACACTGTGTAGCTTGAGACTGGTAGATAAGTCTCAAGGTTGGGCTACTTGTTGTTAGCGCAGTAGCTCAGATGAGAGTTCTCTTTGCCGGATTATTGCCAAACATTTTCATTGCACTTTGTCCAGAATAGGAGGGATCAGAGGGATAGTATGTCATTCCCTGGAACCCTCCAAATCCAGAATCTTGATGTAGGCCGATCTGGAACAGTGCTTTGTTGTAAGCCAGGCCATTGAAGTGGATCTGTCACTGAGAAAGGGGTTCCCAGTGACTGAAGTGATGGATGCTTTCTGATCTTGCTTTGAAGTTTTGTGCTTTGCTCTCTCCTAATTTGCTTCTAATAATTTTTTTAGCCTTCATACATTAGTGTGTTCATTGTATTCTGAATCCTTAAAAGAACTGTTGCCTCTTGGCAACACAGTCGTCTTTAACTCAGCCTAATGGAATCTCTAGTTTTCAACATGATAGGGTTGTTGCGGTGATAAAAACAAGATAACCCCATGCGCGCCAACCTGAGCTCCTCGGAAGAAGGGTGGGATAAAAGTATGATATATAATTTTCACCTTCACTGCCATAACAGTTTTATAGCTCCTACATGTTACTTTTTTGTTAAAAGCTAGTATAGGGAGCAGTCGACTCTGTTTTCAGAGGCTGGTAGAAGCTTGCTCTTTAAGTAATGCACTGTCAGTAGATCTCTCTTCCAGAAACAAAGTTGTAAAGGCATTTGGCAGTAGGGAAAGAGGTGCATTCCTTGAACAAGGACACTCTGTGGAGTGGGAAACTAACTTGGGTTCAGCTGATGCTGAACAGAAACACACACACACACACACACACACACACACACACACACACAGAGAGAGAGAGAGAGAGAGAGAGAGAGAGAGAGAGAGAAGGCACCAGGGATTTCATTGATTATTTGAGAGATTATGACTAGGTTCAGACAACACAATAACCAGTGGTGGCTTAAATAGTTGATGGTTTGTTATTTAATCCCCCATGGGTTATCGTGTTGTGTGGAGGGAGTTTTTTAACTAATGGTTGGTTATTTGGCCAAAATAACCAATGCAAATAACCAACGCTATGCAGTGTTGGCTTTTTGAACTGCTATTATGTTGTGTGGAGGGTGCCGTTGGTTATTTCCTCAGCCACAGAGTTGCAAGGCAAGAGTGGTCAAAGTGGTGGCTGCCCCTCTAGTTCAGCTGGCTGAATAGATTTTTGGCAGCAATGGCTAATGGGATACAGGTGGGAGGACTGAGAGGGGAGCGAATGCGGGAGATGAGTGAGTCAACTTAGTGTGGACTAATACATGGACTAATAGTCAGTGCTGATCCTAATCCACAGCATGATTAATTATTATTATGTTGTATGGGGAGTAACCCCTAGATGAACAACTGAAGAGTTGATTATTACCCCGCCATTCGCTATTGTGTTGTCTGAATGCAACCTGTATTATATTCTGTATTCTGAAAAAATGATATATTAATTTCTAGAAGCTTCCTTAATGCCAAGTCAAGCCATTGGTTCATCTAACCCAGTGCTGTCTGTATTAACTAGCAGTGATTTGTCAGGATTTCAGATAGGACTCTACATGGAACACTTTACCTGGGGATGCCAGGCACTGAGGTTGGACCTTTTGCATGCAAAGTATGTGGTCTGAGCTGTGTCTCTTCCTCCAAGACTTTACACCGTTGCCAAAGGGTTCATTGAAAATCCATGTAGATTTGTTTGGGAATAATTAGAATAACGTCTTTGATGAGGATGGTAATACTTAGTATTTCTATATAGTGCTTTAAAATGTCCAACATGCTTCATATCATTATCTGAGTAATCCTTCCAAGAATCTCCCAAGACATGTCAACATTAATTTAATATCTCTTAGACTCAGATAAGGCGACCTGTGGCTAAGAAATGGTTTGCCAAAGGCCATCTAACTGAGCATCTTGCCAAGGAAAGATTTGAACCAGGGGCTTCCTGGCTTGCTGCAATATCCTTTGCCACCACATTACAGCAGGTAATGGGGCACATTAAATTTATGAAGTGGACACAGCGCACATTTATTTAATGCTTTTTTGTGAATGCAGAGGCTGTGGCATATTCATAGATCTCCGTTGCCTGCATAGACTTGCTCAGTCACTTCAATGGAGGAGGTAGCTCTGTGCAAACAAAGGGAACAGAGCTGTCTTTCCATTGAAGTGAGTGGGGAAGCCTGTACATACAGTAATGCTGTGTGCATATCAGAGTAGAGGCTATAGCCTGAAAGAACACGTGCAGCTGTTTTTGTTTTGCTTTGATCTGTTCTGATAGCAACCTTCCAAACACTTCAGTGCTTAAGCCGCTCTCGAAACAAGTGGTTTGCAGCTCACTCAAGGCAACTGCTTTATGGAATTGGATACCATAAGAGCCCTGCTGTGGCCACGCTATCGTTTGTGCATGTGTAAATGAATGTGCAGGTATAAACCCAATGATATCTTCTTGGAAGAGAGGGAGGTGGTGATGGTGTGATAAAAGACGCTCGAAACAATAGCTAACAGTTGCACACAAACAGAATGCCATGTAACATTTGGAAGCATGTGCTCACTGCATATTTGAATTTGTCCTTTGATTCTCCAGCGTGTATGGGCTGAAATTCTTATTGATCAGCTCCAATCCTGGTATCACTGATGGCCTAAAAATATTCTCTTGTATGTCTTCTCCGTTAGCTTCCCCTGCCCTACTGCCGTTTGCTTCCCTTCCCTTCCCCACCCCGCCTTGCCATTCATTCTCCCTTTAATTATCTTCAGTAAAATGGAAATGTGTGTCCTTCTGCAAGAGCTTTTTGGGTTGTATCATCAAATTACTCTCTTCTTGATTGATCATCAAGATAATCTTGGTGAAATTCATAATCAGTTATAAATAAGTGGGTACATTTTGTAACCAGGGAGTGTCTAGCAACAGCTTTCACATGCTCTATTCTGGTTTCAGTTCCGCTCTTGCTACTGATTTCCACTGGAACCACTGGGTTTCACTGGGATTAAGTAGATGTTGTGTTATGCTGCTACTTTATTTCCACAGAAGGGAAGCACCTTAATAAAGGCATGTTAGATGTTCTGGGCATTTTAGGTGTTTTAAACTAGGTTAGGCAGACTTCAGGGTTGTCGGATCGACTTTGTTTTTTAACTAGAGCCTCAAGATTCGCAAAAGATTACAGAAGAGGGTGCTTCTGAGCACATTCTGATCTGAGGAATTTGTTTTCAGTACCAGAACTGAACTGAGCTTACAGTCATTTCACACGAGCCCAGTCATGGTTATCCCAAGCTCTCTTTATTTCAGCAGTCTGACTGAGGTGGAAAAACAAACTTGTGAAATGACTGGGAGTCAGAAACCCTGCAAATTACCCAATAGATCCCAAACGGCCTTTTTCCCACTTCTGTTTTAAATACTTGACTTGTGCTTTCCTGTCTGTTTTTAGTCCCATTTCAATCCTCTTTAAAATGCGTTTTTTTATTATGTATTTTTCTTTATTGTTGTAAACCACATGTGGACAACTTGTGGGCTTCACATGGCCCTGGGTCACTTGGCTGGTGGGCCACTGGGCCTCAAAAGAGCCCCACCTACTTTTCCCTGCTGCCCAGCTGATCAACTGTCAGCTGGATGGTGGAGAAAAGATTGCTGTTCCTGCACAGCTAAGAGATCCTGATGCAGCCTCTTGGCATCAGGATCGTTAGGGTTTATTTATTTATTTATTTTATTACATTTATATACTGCCCCACAGCCGAAGCTCTCTGGGCGGTTTACACCAATTAAAAATGGTAAACATTAAAAGTATACAAAATTTTAAAACCATCAAAAACATAAAAAACAGTATAAAAACAACAGTATCCATTTAAAAACAACAATTCTGGGGTCCATTAAAAACAAACTTAACATTGTTAAATGCTGTTAAAATGCCTGGGAGAAGAGAAAAGTCTTGATCTGACGCCGAAAAGATAACAATGTTGGCGCCAGGCGAGCTTCATCAGGGAAATCATTTCACAGTCGGGGGGCCACCACCGAAAAGGCCCTCTCCCTTGTCGCCATCCTTCGAGCTTCCCTCGGAGTAGGCACTCAGAGGAGGACCCTAGATGTTGAGCGCAGTGTATGGGTAGGTTCGTGTCAGGAGAGGCGTTCCATCAGGTATTGCGGTCCCAAGCCAGGTTGTGTGTATGAGGTTAAAGTCTCTATTTCCCATCGGTCCTGATACAGGGTCGCTGTCCCAACACTGCTGTTTGCTGCACTGGGGAGCAAACAGCAGTGTGTTCTCCAAGGAGGGGAGGAATTAAAGTAAGTTTGTGTGCATGTCTGAGAGAGAGAGAGAGAGAGATAGTCAGTGCATGTGTGTGTGCATATAGCCCTGCCCATTGCTGCATGCCGCTTTCTGCTTGCCCGCCCTGCTGTATAACACTTGATGAAGGGTATAAAAATCTTCTAAACAAATACATAACGTGGCGCTGACTGTGGAACCATTCAAAACAAAGCAGCTAAGCAGTATGGATGTTACCCTTCCTCCTTGTAATAGGCATGTGTAAATGGATTTGCCGCATCACTAGCTCAGAGACTAAGCTATGAACCAGTTGCTGGTTTGATTCTTACTTCTGCCAGGGTCTCGCTAGGTGGCCTTAGGCAAGCAACAGTTTCTTGGGGCGGTTGGGTCAGGTCAGATCATTCTCCCCATCAACAATATTGTGATAATAATATCTAACAGACAGAGTTGATCTAAGCATTATAAGTATCTGAGTCACTCTCAAAAGTGCTATATAGATTATAAGTATTATCATTAAACTATTGCTGAAGGAATATGCAATAGTTTCTTCTATTGTGTACAGTAATTTAGCTGAAAAGGGAGCATGATCATAAGATTTTTTAGATATGGTATCTTTTGTCTTTGACTGGAAGTGTATGACTGTTTCCAAATATGGGTTGCTTTTGTTTGACTAAGCAATGCACACCCTTGGAAGTCTCTTGGAATAGTAGAGGCAGTTGTGATCTCCTTTTGACCGAAAGGTTATGGTACTAACTAACACAACCGTTCCTGCCCTTTTCATGCTGCAATTAAGTACAGTAACTTTTGAAGGGAACACTTGGTAGATGATGGCAACCCTACAATAATGATACATTGTAAATAACAGGGCATCCTCAGCCAAAGAAGATGTTGGAGTTTTGAGGCGAGAAAAAAAGACAAATAGTGCTATTCTAGGCCATGACCTTCTACCTTTAAAAGAGGGTCTAATCTTAAAAAATAACAGGGTGAAAGCTTGCTAAATGAAGGTGGGAGAGCTGAAATAAAGGTGTTCTTCAGTTAACCCTTTAAGAGCTCCCACATTTTCCAACCTACTGGTTTAAATGAATTTTGTACCCTGAGGCAGCAGAAGTACATCAATACAATCTGAGTGGTTAAAATTTCCAAAATAAACTGAAAAAGTAAATGAAAGTGTATATGAATTTTTAAGTGAACTACTTTCCTTAATTTTAGATAGCATAAACTTGTGGGTAAGGTCTGAAGATACTGTCATACATAAACATATTGTTAAAACTTACAGCAGAAAGTAGGTGATGAAGAGGATACATCTGTAGATTGTTGCCAGATAAATGAAATGGTGTTGATGGCTTTGCAGTATCAATTTTCAATGAATGTACTAGTCATTTCACATGTTGCTTACAGTGTTGGGAATACTCTGGCCAATAAGACATTGAGGAGATATGAGTTCTGTTGTCAGCTGAAGTTGATGCTTTTCATATGTTCACTGGCCTAGACTCTTCATTTCCAAAAGACGTTTTAGGGATATCAAACTATTTGTTACTGATTTGGAAACTGTTGAGGATCCTGAAATAAATCATTACCGGAATGGGCTTCTCCTTGGCACTTTCTGAAAAATATTAGGGCTGGAAAAGATCTGAAGTTCTATCTGATCCAATTGGTCCAGTTAGATAGAAACTTCCCCAATCAATGCTTTCGGCAGATTGGTTCTACATTCTAACATGCCTCATGAACCTTTACAACCACAGAATTTGATGAGCACACCAGGAAGCCAAACCATATGAGTGGACATTTTTTTTCCCAGCACCTGAAATTTCTGGGCAAATTACCTTGTTCAAAACATCCCGAAAGAGTCAGTGGGCCTGTTCAGACAACACGCTAAGCCATGGTTAGGCTGCTAACCCTTTTGCAGTAAATGGTTAGTGAGTGTGTTTAAACCGTGGGTATGTAGCCACCATGGTTAGGAATCATTCACGCAACATGCTAAGTTATGGCTCACACAACGTGCTAAACCATTATGTTTAGCTCAAAATGCTTAACCGCCGTGGTTACATTAGACTATTACATTAGACCACTGTTACATTAGACTATTTAGACCAGGGGTATTGAACCCCTTTTACCCTGAGGACCAAATTCCATTTCAGAGATGCTCCCAGGGTCTGTCTTGCAGTGATGAGCAATGTTGAAGGCAAAAGGTGTTGGGGCAAAATACCAGCATATCTTTGCTTAAAGCTCTTACTGCCAGTAACTCTTAGGAGAGATGTTTCAACCTTCTAGAATGGGTGGAAAAAACCCTGCACAATAGCTGAAAAACCAGCAAATGATGGGGATCAGGGTGAAGGGACTGAGGCAGGGGAATGCAGCAGCATGGCTTTCTGGGGAACTCCAGTGGCCCGGATTGGAACTCCAAGTGGGCTGGATGAGGACTGTGGGTCAGACATTCTGCACCTCTGTCTTACATCAAGAGAATTTTCTTCACCCATCTTAAAAAGTAAAATGGGTGAAGAAGAACATATTTTGAAGCTTCAGCTGCTGTTTCAAGTATAGCAATAGAATTTGTATTTTTACTGTGAAGTCTGCCAAGTACTGTCTCGGATATATATTTTTAATTGCCCTGATTTTTAGTGTCAGCACATCCAGTTTATCTTTGCTTTGTGAGTAAGTAGGTGACCTTTACCTCTGAACCCCACAATATGTGCTTCATAATAACTGGTTGGATCACTTTGACAAATTATTAAATTGTCAGGATGCTGTTTGCAGCACAGTCCATTTTTAGAAACAGGATAGTCAGCTGTTTGGCATTGCGTTGGTAGATGAAGAGTACCAGACAAGAAAGGCAGATTGCTTTGTAAGCTGTAAAATGTCAGTCAGTAAATACTGAGAGGTCCCATTTAAGTGAACTAAGAGTAAATACCATAGCAATCTCTGTCCAGGTATTGGGCGATTTACCTTAAATCGTGTACACGTTTATTGCCTCAGTAGCTTCTAGCTTGGAATTGCTGTCTAAATGAGTGACCATTAGAATGTTTAGGGGCAAAATCCTATGCATGTAGATAGTCCTACAATTTGCAGCATTCCCCAGCCAGCATGCTGGGAGTTGTAGGACTTTTTTCTGTCTTAAACATTCACAGGATTGTACCCTAAATGTCTTGCTATTTGTGCATACTTAAAACATACTAGAGATGCAAAAATCCAGGGAGCAACTGCTGATATAAAAACTGGGCCTGGTGACCAGTGGGCAAGTTGTTCAAGAGAACAGGAAACTGAGTTCTCCTCCTTCCATGTGTGCTTCTGCGTGATACAGCTGGGCGCCTCCTCCCTCTTTATCATCCCTTCTTTAACTTTAGACAAGGGTTACTAGCTCACACAATGACTGGGTTTAGATGATCATGACAGGGAAAGAAGCCATTGTGGCTTTTCCTCCTGCATCTGCCACGCCCACCTGTCATTTGCATAATCCCTCATGGTGCAGTGTGGGTTGGCATGTCAATGCAGGTGGCTTCATACCCTCCCTAAAACCTACAATGTGCAGCAGAGGTTGTAGGGTGGGTACAAAGTCATCCCCGCACACCAACCTGCCTTGCATCTCGAAGGATTATGTAAATGGTGAGCGAGCACGCAGGGCCTTCTTCTCTCATCACGATCATCCCAACACAGCCAATGTCTTTTGCTGCTAGAATTGAAATCCGTAAGATATGAAATAGGACTACAGAGAGCTGCCTTTTACCAAGGCAAGCCATGGGTTCATCTAGCCCAGTATTGTTGACACTGACTTAGCAGCGACTCTTCAGGGAAGGCCTCATACAGGATTCTTTCCTAGTACTGCATAAAGATGTCAGGATTGACACCCACCCACCCACCGGACCTTCTGAACACAAAGCATGTGCTCTTTAACTGTGTTATGCCCCCTCAAGTAGTGGTGATAATAACAACAATGTCTTTGAGGATATGCAAAGGAAGGCAAGGAGGATGAGCCGATTGCTCTAGTAATAACTAGATGCCTCCTCTTGTGAACACATTCAAGTGTCTCTCTCCCCCTCCTAAATTTTGCATATATTTTGCACGTCTGAAGAGAACCATGTGGTAGACCAGGGATGGGGGATCTTCAGACTCCTCTGCTACGCCAGGCCCTCTTCCCCATCAGTTCATTGCCATTGTCCCATGTTTAATCTTAGCTTGGCTCTTCTTTCTCTTAGCCTGGCCAATCTCCATAGCCTGTGTCAGCCTAGCTATGGTCTTTTAAATTACAGCTAAGTTTCTGGATCTTTTTTCTTAACTAAATTTTGAGGTACAAAACTATATAGGTCAGGCTTCCCCAACCTGGTAGTTCAACCCATCTGTGTTCAAGTATATGTGAAAACCCCTTAAATCTTAAGGTCCTATGATCAGTTCATATGTTATATTTTGTCTGATGGCCTATGCATTAAAGATCTCATGTGAGTCTAACATGAACAGTGTAATGTACGCAGAGAAAAATCCTGCAATATCACTGATCACTTCCTATGAGTAGGGATTTATGGTTTTGGAGTGATAGATTTTTTTTTAAAAAAAAATGAAAATAGGTATAGACATCCAGTGAACTAAATAAATAACTCATGCTCCCCGAATAATATTCAATATTGCATATTGTTCCTTCTTCCTATATTAAATCCGGATATCAGCAGCTGAAGATAATGTCTCAATTGGAATATCAGTGATATTTTTTAAAAAAAATACTAGATATTTGAGAAAAAGGAATGGTTGAATATTTTATCATTAAGAGCATAAATTATGAGGATGAAAATTAATAAGTACTGTAGGGTTGTAGCCAACGTTAGTCCTGCTTAGAGTAGACCTATTGAAATGAATGGGACTTAAGTTAGGCTTACATTGGATACAACTCATAAAATTTAATTTTCTTTGCTGGATTTTTTAAAAAGCTCAAGTTTGGTGTTACGCTTGTGCAACTTCCCCTTTCTAGCCCAGCCTCCTGTGAGGCTGTGCTCCCTATAGAGCAGCATCCCCAAAAGGTAGAGGTAGGGAATATGGTTCCCATGGACACCAATGTACTGCTGGACATCTGCCTTGGTGCATGCCAAGGTGACCTATGATGTGTCCTTAAAAAGAAAACAAAATAAAAAACAAAACTCATTTTCTTTTTGACAGCTGTTGGTGCTGAAAACTCTGAGTTCAGGGGAGGTTTTTTTTAGTGTGCTGGGGCTCATGCCCCACCTTTTGTACTTTTTTGGACAGGTTATTTGTTCGTTGTCACACTTCCCATGGCAGCCATTTTGTGAGGGTGCCCACAGCCCAGAAAGGTTGCCTACCCCTGCCATAAGGTGCAAGGGGGTGCTGTCAAAAGGAAACACTGCCCCTCCTTCCCCCCACTCTCATACACACACAGGAGCACTTTGCACACATGCACATGCCTCTTTGTGCAATTCTTCTCCTGGCAGAAGAACAATATTGAGACCAAAGTGTGTGCTGTGTTGTGCCACATTTTGTATGAACACTTTGTAGCCGTGGAATGAATTGTGTTTTTAACATGGTTTCTGCTCATTTCAGTTCTGGGAAAAGGGCATTTGGAAAATGATCAATTTAAATTTCATTACGTTGACGCTGTTTCTAACATTGGACTTCTAATTTAGATGACTGAAGGATTCCTCTAAGCACTCTAAAGACAGGGATTACACGTAATTAGTGCTAGTGTTAATTGCTTGACAAGCTCCATTAGATCAAAACACTGCCCTTGCTCTGATTCACTGCTGCTCTGTACAAAGGAGGCTGTCAGACTGATCCAAAATGTAATGGTAGTATGTAACAGCTATCCAAGTCTCTCCAAACATAACCAAAGTTTGCTTTTCAACTCCAGCTCTAGCACTCTGTCTTAGCAGCAAGCAGTTCCAAGGGAGAGAATGGGGCTATATGGCCCACAATGTGGAGGTGGTGTTCGGTTGAACCCTCCCCTCACAATTACTGGCGATTATATCAGAGGTGACATTAACAAACGTCCTGTCTACACTGGTGGTGAGGGGTGGTGCTGGCCTCATGGTTGAACATAAGGAACATCAAGCAGAGTTGGAGAAGAGCTGGCACCTGTACAATATTATGCATCGTATGGAGATTGTGGATGGGGAGACATTTTTCTTCCTCTCTCAAAATACTAGAACCCGGGGTCATCCCATGAAGTTGATTGGTGGGAGATCCAGGTCAAATAATAGGAAGTACTTCTTCACACCGCGCATAGTTAAATTATGGAAGTCACTACCACAGGATGTAGTGATGGCCCCCAATTTGGATGGCTTTAAAGGGGGGTTGGATAAATTCCTGGAAGTGAAGGCTATCAATGGCTCCTAGCCCTGATGGTTGTGTGCTGTCTCCAGTATCCGAGGCAGTAAGCCTGTGTGCACCAGTTGCTGGGGAACATGGGTGGGAGGGTGCGGTCGCACCATGTCTTGCTTGTGGGTCCCTGGTTGAAGGCTGCTTGGCCACTGTGTGAACAGAGTGCTGGACTAGATGGACCCTTGGTCTGATCCAGCATGGCACTTCTTACCTTTCAAGGCTCCTGTTTGAGGCTTCCCTAAAGAAACACACTGAACCTTTTGAGAACAGTTGTCCTGGAGAAAGGCCTGATTAGAACATCACCAAGGAAAGGAACATTCACTCTTCTGAGTTACTTATATAACTTTTTCTCATGGAAATTGGATGAAACAGTGGTGTCAACTGTACACTAGTGCAGGGATCCCAACTCCCGGACCATGGGCCGGTACCGGTCCATGGCCTGTTAGGAACCGGGCTGCGGAGGTGAGCTGCTTTCACCCACCCACACCCACCCCAGTGTACCTGGGCACGGGGCGCCATCTTGCCTGCCCAGCCAAAGCGAAGCCAGGATGCTGGAGTGGGGGGGCAGGGGGAGGGCTTCCCAAAACCATCCCCTCAAACCCCCCCCCCCCGGTCCATGGAAAAATTGTCTTCCATGAAACCGGTCCCTGGTGCCAAAAAGGTTGGGGACCACTGCACTAGGGCTTACCTGAAATGACCCATCTCCCCATTCGCCGGTGGCTAATTAACATCAGAACATTTTCAGAGAAGAGGCAAAGCACTTCAGGGTACGAAGCACTCAAGGGCGTTTACCCTGTTGCATGGGGGAAACTGCTCTTAAAATAAAATTCCCCTTTAAAGAGAACACTGCTTATGATAGCAGAGCTCAGGCCACCAATTCCCATAGAATGCTCCTGAAATTATGCTAAAAAGCAGTGTGTGTATTTTTTTAAAGCGGCAAATAAAATATTTTTTAAACAAAAGATTAAAACAGCTGTTGACACAGACAACGCCCTGTCCCCAACCCTCCAAAATGAGACAACGCATTTTGCCCTCCAACCTCTCTGAAATTTGCCCATTCCCAGCCCCACTCAGACAGACCCACTATTCATGTGTGTGTGGTACCATCCCAGCTCTAATGTACACTCCCTTCCCGCAGGACATTGACTAGGCCTGTTGGGCCTCATTGTATTTTCTGAACTGCAAGCTTATTCTGGAGCACACCTAATAGTTCCCTTTGGGTGTACCATTTAGGAGACATTAGTAGTAGTTGTGGAAATAGTGAAAATTCAGGACAGCTTGCCTGGTGTTGTTTATCTTCTTATTGAGCTCCACCCCACCCCACCCTGCGCTCAACTTCCAGGGGACTCTAGGGTTCCCTGGAATGCTGTTGGTCAACGACTGTTTTGCTAAGCCCAAAATTATGATGCTCCAAGTGGATAACAGTATGTTGAAAGTGTCCAAACTTCCAGGAGCTGGCAATAAAACATAGCATTCGCTGCGCTGCCATTAGTGTTTACTTAGTTCATGTTATTCTGGAAATGTAATGATCTGCGATACATACAAGAGCTGATGGGACGTGCCGCGTAAGTACAGCTGTATTGTAACAAAGCATTAGAGAGATTTACCAGCAGAAAACAGATAGGCGAATGAAGTGTATCACCAAGGAAGTGATTTTACAGCTGCTGCTGCTGCTACTATTGAAATATAAGTACTGAGAATGCTGACTGCCGGGATGTGGATTTATGGGAAATAAAGCCCTAAAATACTTTCTCCAGCCAAGAAGGGGGGGAAGCAACCCTCTCTTGAAAACAGCTTTTCCCCTCTCCATGCTTAGCTCCCGTTGAGCTTAAATTGCTCTCAGTATTGTGATAATGACAATTCAATATTATAGGCAAGTGGAAGATGAACTAAATAAATTAACCAACTGCTTTTAAGAAAAATATGCTCCATGGATAGCTGCTTCTGGAAATCCTCTGTTGAAAGCTCCAGGTTCCTTGGGTCTTAAGGTGACTATATTGTAAGAAAAAGAATCAGAGAGAGGGAGATTTTATTAAATGTCAGGAATGGAGTGCTTATTGCTGCTAAATTAGCAACATGTTTTGAATTGGGGGGGGGAGTTCATATATTTGAGCCTATTGGCATAAGAGCAGTTGAAAGCTACTAAATTTATTTCTAGAAACAGGAGTTTTAATTATAATGCAAATCATTCCTGTAGCATATTTCAAATGTTCAAAGAGGTTCACATACATTATCTCGGTAAACATTACAACAGTCCTGTAAGGTAGGCCAAAGCAAACATATCAATAAGCCTTCAAGCCCAGAACAACAGAAAACAAGATATAATCACCATGCCAAATCATAAGATTCACATCTTAGCATCTCTTTCCCAATTGCCAATGAATGTTGACAATTGAAAGCCAATCTTAATGAAACGGTTGCTTCCAGATTGTTTAATTCTGGGCTAAAACTGAGGACTCTCAGGCTCTGTTTGCAGGACATGGCTAGGATAGCTCTTGGTGAGCTACTTAAGGGGCAAAGACTATTCGCTGATTCCTTTTTCTGTTGTAGTGGCAGCGGAACAATGCTGCCATACGTAGTAATAATTGAATTGACTCTTCATGGAAAGACAAACAGTGGTGTGGAATGCTTCTGGCCTACAAATCCTGCTCCTTTGCTTGTTGTTGTGTAAGCAGTTTCTGTGGAGATTTATTTCCCCCAGGGCAAAATCCTTCTGGACAGGCTGCAGCCCACAGACCTTACCTTAAGAGCCAGTGTGGTGTAGAGAGCCAGTGTGGTGTAGTGGCTAAAGTGTTGGACTGGGAGTCGGGAGATCTGGGTTCTAGTCCCCGCTCAGCCGGTAGTTGTTATAAGGATAAACATGGAAAGGAGGAGGATTATGTACGGCACCTTAAGTTCCGTGGAGGGGGAAAAGGCGGAATATAAACATACGAAAGAAATAAAGTATTCTTCATACTGTGATGCAGGCAAGGGATGGTATCCTGGCATAGACGTGGGTGGGATCCCACTATCCAGCAATGAAGCTCCTGTTCCTGACAGAATTCTGGTGGCTGAAGGACCCTTGGGCATGTGGAACCAAAGTTGCTCATACTCTTTAAGGATTAAGAGGTCACTGCCATGTGACCTTCCAGGGCAAAGGTTTAACATGCCATCCTGTGCCCTTCCCACCCACTTTTCTGGTCAGCTGGGCTTCAGGGAAAAGACAGCTGCTATTAAGCAGTGCTGGGACATCTATCCTGATTGGAGTCACTGGGGGCAGGGAGGCTTTCTTCAGCGCCAAGCAGGAACCCCCCCTTTTTTTTTTTGTCCAATCGGTGATTGGAGGGAAGAACAATTTAAAACAATATAAAGGCCTTTGAACTTTTAAAGCCCCGTTCTTTAAATCCCTTTAAAGTTAAGTATTTAAAGAGCAGGGTAGTTAAACTGGTCACCCAAGGAGTGGGTGTTGAAATTGGAGACTTTGGTTTTAAAAGTCACAAGCCTACCTCTGTTTGGTGGTTTACATACAATTTATTAGGGGTAAAAAGAATTTTCCATGGACTAAAATACCTGCCTGATATGAAGGCTGGAAGCGGTTCTCCTGGGATAAAAGTAATGTTCTAATTAAATTCAATTGCGTTAAATTAGGGACTTGTATACAAGCTCTAGAATGCAACCCAGTGTTTTAATTTTAATTTCCCTCATAGAGATGCAAATACATTATGAATACTACTATTGAGTAAGGAAAGCAGTTCCTGTTATGTGCTTTAATAATGAATAAGGCTGAAACAAATAGAACTTTACAAATATTAATATTTGTGTTCTTAGATGAATACATACACCTTTGGAAGAAATTTGAATTAGTTTGAAGTATTCCAAGTACAAACATTAGATTTGTTTTCATTTTGTATTATATTATTATTAAGTTATGCAAAATTGATGCATTTGATATTCTGAAAGTGGGTACATATCTGGAATTTGCTTTGCATTTCATAAAGCATTTGAATTTGTGTATCTTACAGTTTAAAGAGTGACATGTAACATTCAAATCTCCCTGTTAAAGTACACTGAAATCATGAAGAAGTTAAAATTATTGAAGTTATTCCTCTAGTCTTCAGTTTGTTTTATAATATCCATAGATTTTCCTCATACAGTTCTCCAGTACGTTTATGGGAGAGAAATAAATATTTATTTATTTTATTTATTTATTTATTTAAGCATTTTTATGCCGCCATTCAGCCAAAATAGGCTCTCATGGCGGCTTACAAAAGTATTTCTTGACAGTCCCTGCCCACAGGCTTACAATCTAAAAGACATGACACAAAAGGAAAGGGGATTGGGAGGGAGGAGGAGGAGGAGGAGGGGGGAAAGGAAAGCAAATTCAGGCACTACAATCTTAGTTGGAAAGTTCAGCAGTTACAGGTGACAGCAGGAGGGAGGGGACTCTCAGCTGGAGCTGGACCCAGGCACGGTGGAGAGGTGCCTGTCTGCTGCTTCCTCCCTCACTGGTGGCCTCTCCAGAGACAGTTGGTAGCAGGAGGGAGGGGGCTCTCAGCTGGAGCTGGACCCAGGCACGGTGGAGAGGGGCTATTCTCTCTACTATTCTATGATTCTATGACTCTATACTACTAGATGATGATGATGATGATAATAATAATAATAATAATAATAATAATAATAATAATAATAATAATAATAATAATAATAATTTTCTTACCTGCCTCTCCATTCTGATTGAGGCGGAGAATAACAGTAAATATGAAATACATAAAACTGAATTAAAACGTAATATACGTTGTTAAAACATCCTTAAATCATTTTGAAAACATCCTAAATCATGTTAAAACATCCTAAAATTACACTGGATAGGCCTGCCAGAAGAGTTACTTCTCCAGGGAAGGATTCAGTGTAGGTGAGTAACTCTAAAACTTCCAGACATGTCCTCCGAGCCCACATTTTTATTTTTATAATTCGTTTTTACAAAAAACAATTGGGCTGTGTGGAAGGGAGTGATGGAGGTGATTTTCAGATTTGGGTTGGAGAGGCCTCTCTGCCTCCCTCCTGCCTCCCACCAGCGCACACACCTTTTTTTCTTCTTCTTATCCTCCTACGAGGTCGTCATACTGATTTCAGAAAAGGAGCTGCTGCCGAGCTCTCTGTGGCATCTGGGACAGCGGAGGGGGGCGTTGAAGATTCAAGACGGGATTTTCACTTGCAAAGTCACTGCTCTGTCTCCAGCCTCGGAGGTGAAAATCCCCAGGATCCTCTGGCCACACAAGCAGTGTCTAAGGGTCATAAGAGCACACCTCTAATTATATTTCTATACTGCCCAGTAGCCAAAGCTCTGTGGATAGATCACAAAACAAAACTTAAAATTATAAAATACAAAAACAAAATATAAACATCCAAACAGTAATCTCTTTATCTTTAGTGGATGTTTGGTCTAACTTGGCAAATAAAACTCTAGAGCGTTTTGCCCACTACAAATTTGTGCAGTTTTTTTTTTTTACCTAAATAACACATCACTCATTACATCAAGTGTTTTATTGTCATCAAGCTGAAGTTTCTAACAAATCTTCATAGTACTAGGACTCGGCAGTCTTGTAAAATTTAAGCACAGTGGAATAGACAGCTTATTTTTTAAAATACTTTTTCTCCCACTCCTGATGTGTAACTTGAATGTCTGTTTGCTTCTACACCAGTAGAATTTGATTTCATAAATGATACCTGTTTTCCTCTTTTGTTTATTAACAAATTTAGATTTCTCAAGAACTCTTGGTTAATTTATCGAGAATCTGAGTACATTTAGATCACATGGGGTTTGAATATTTCTTAGCGTATGGATTATTATCAGTGGCTGGCCTAAGATTACACACATGATACTTACTTACAAGCAAGTTCAAGGTTGTGATAAAGAAACACGTGAATCCAAATTTAGGCACAGTTCTTAGAGTTACTACAAATAAAGCACAGAACTTAGATACATGGACTACTGTATTTTTAATTTCACCTCCTTTTGTATGATTCAGTTATTCAGTTTCCAAATTTCCTAATCTAATCTTATAGGCAACCCAATTCATAATCCATTTAATCAAAGGCATTAATTTAAGGTGATTTTGTGTCATTGAATTGAATTTACTGGTCAATGGGATTTAACTGGTATTTCGGCTAAAGTGTGGTGTAAACTGGGCTGCCACTTTCCCTTTTACATTGCAGTTTTTTTTCATTTACCAACTTTCCCCAACCTGACTTAATTCTAAACTTTGTTTCTGAACTGTTTCAGAAATATCTGTCCTTTGGTACCATCTTGTGGCTATATATATAATAGGCACACTCTGCATATATCTTAACCAAAATAATAATAATAATTGTTTTAAACAGTTGAGTAATATTAGATAGATAGATAGATAGATAGATAGATAGATAGATAGATAGATTACTTTAAAGGGGGCTTGATCTAGTAAGGGGTTTAAACTCACAAGGCATCATGGATATTCTGGGAAACTGTAGCTGGCTTTTCCTTACCTTTTCCTTTTCAGCAACTTGAAAAGCACTTTTATAGTTTTAGGCATGAAAAAAAAGTCTGTTTTGTCCTTGGAGGTTCTATAGGAAGAACTGGAGTGAAACACCTTCTGTATGAATTAGGTGCTCTGGGTCTTAAATATTTAAGAGCAAGAGCACCTAATTCACACATTCGTTTTCCCTAAAAAAGGGAGGAGGAAAGAGACCATATGAATCAGGCACCTGCACAGTAAGATATCTATGTGAAACACTAGTTTCATATATGAAGCTAATGGTGTGGTAGAAGGGAGGGTACACATTTTCCATCTGTTATGTAAAGAGGGGCACCACCTCCAGGAACATGTGCTGGGACACTGTGGGTTGGATCCAGGCTTAGTCATACATAACAGAACAATTGAAATTAATGGGATATAAATTTGTCATGACTTGATCCATTGATTTCAGTGGATCTACTTATTTATTCATTTATTTTTATATTGACTTATTTATTTATTTATTGAATTTATATACTGATCTTCATAATAATTTTTATTTTACAAATAAAAATACAAGTGCAAATAACACCATTAAAACCTTTAAAATTCCAACAGCAGCTAGGTAATAAGTACAAGATTGTTAAAATAAAAGACTCAAAGGTCTCCTGAAGAACATCAAAAAGACCCAAAGGCCTGAGTGACATCTTAAATAGCCAAGGACGTCTTAAGTGACGTCTTAAATAGCCAAGGAAACTGAAGTTGCCTGGTGCATCTCCAAAGGCAGGGGGTTTCTTAACAAGGTTGCCATAACCAAGAAGGCCCTCTTGATGGACACTGCTCCTTGAGCATCACCCATAGGCAGAACCATGAGCAGGACTAAAGTTCTCAAAGGCTTCATACTCAATCTGGAACCACTCATTTGGGTTGTATCCAGTCATATCTTTGTGTTAGCAGCAAACACTTCTGCTCAAGCAAGGCAGAGCACATAATTTTCTCTTCTCCACTATACCTTACAAAAATCTGATCCTGAAGGCCGGGGGATTCCCTGGAGCAGTATGGGATATGGTCTGGGGAGGATTGATGAAAATTGGGTACCTCACCTTTCACATCATAGTTTCACTTTTGGGCACAAGCCTTGGGCTCACGTGCATTCCCTTTTTCCATTCCTCTGTCCTCCAGTATGTTCATAGGGAAGACGTTGGAAGATTTTACTAATATTTTCAACTAATCATGGTTTGTCATTATGTCTGAACCTGGACAAACTGTGGCTAGTGTTGACTATTGTTTTTGTTGAAATGGAAGAGAAAGCTCTGATCACCCTGTGGCTGTCCCAGCAACTGGGCTGGGCTGGGAATGCATGAGCTACAAACGCTACACTGAACCTGTTCAGATGACACACTAAGCCATGGTGGTTAAGCATTTTGAGCTAAACATTATGGCTTAGCATGTCGTGTGATGCATGACTCAGTGTGTCATGTGACCATTCCTAGCCATGGTGGCTGCATAGCCACGGTTTAAACATGATCACTAACCATTTGATGCAAAACGGTTAGCAGGCTAACCATGGCTTAGCATGTTGTCTGAACAAGCCCACTATGGTTAAGCATTATGTGCAAACCAAGCCTATACTTTCAGTTCTCCAGCTCTCCTGCTTATGCTGAGGTATTTGCTGTTTTAATTGTCATCTTTTGAAAACTGGGATGCATTTTATTGTACTTTGCATCTTACTCCATTTAAAACCATAAGCTTTGGTTACAACTAACATCTTTATTTCCACTATATTGTGCCAAATCTAATATGGGGTAATGCTTAAAAAATGCTTAAATAACGGCAAAAATAGTGCTTAAATAATGGCAAACATAAAATGGTTCCTTCTGTACCTGTCTTTCTTAAAAGTACTATATTTTTGTGATTCTTCCTCCTAGTTGTTGTTATATGAAAGAACGTGGATGAACAGATGGAAACCTTCAGTTTTACACGAAGGAGAAGGAAACATAAGAAATGTTAAATGGAGAGGAAACCTGATTGCTTGGGCCAACAATATGGTAGGTATTGCAGCATTGGCAAATCTTAATTTAGATGAATGGGTAGTTCTCTGATGTCATTGAACTAGACTCTCTTGAAATGTTCTAATTTTCTTTGGCCATGTTCAGAAGACAACCTTAAACCATGGCTTTAACCACAGAGGTTATTATTATTATTATTATTATTATTTATTTATATAGCACCATCAATGTACATGGTGCTGTACAGAGTAAAACAGTAAATAGCAAGACCCTGCCGCATAGGCTTACAATCTAATAAAATCATAGTAAAACAATAAGGAGGGGAAGAGAATGCAAACAGGCACAGAGTAGGGTAAGCAGGCACAGGGTAGGGTAAAACTAACAGTATAAAGTCCGCACAACATCAAGTTTTAAAAGCTTTAGGAAAAAGAAAAGTTTTTAGTTGAGCTTTAAAAGCTGCGATTGAACTTGTAGTTAAGCCAGAAGGTTAAGCCAGAAAGTCGGGTTGTGTTCAGAAGATACCTTAAACCACAGCTTTAACCATGATGAATAAAGCAAAAAGCCTTATTCACTGTGGTTAAAGCCATAGTTAAAGGTGTCTTCTGAACGGACCCACTGTGGTCGCCAATTCATTTTTATATTCCTATCTCTTTTCTAATGGTCTCGTGGGCATGTCTTAATATGTCTTGCATAAGAGGAATACAACATATTAATTATGTTTAAAAAAAATAGGAGGTAGAAAAAAGAGGAATAATATGTACCAAGACATAACAGTCAAAACAGATATTTTCCTTGAAAGTTACCCTCATTGTCATTGCCTTCTGCCTTGAACTTTTGAGAATAAGGGTGGGCCATCACCTTTAATCCATGTATAAATAATGGGCCTGACAGGAGCCATGGAAATGGTTAATCCATAACGAATTGCGCAATGAGCTCTGGTATAGACTCTACCAGTAAGAGGCATTATATAAAAGTGTGGCAGATCTTAAGTAGGGTTGGTGCCTCTTGGCAGTAGTTGAGCTGCCTCCTTGGGCCTCCTTTCCTTCACTGCATATTTGAGCCCAATTCCATTTCCTAGAGAGAAAATGATTGAACTGTGGCTTAAGAAATGCATCTGCAAAGCAACTTCCTAACCCAAAGTTGTTTAAAAAATGTGCCACTACTAAACAAGGATATTTTTAACCCAGGTCTGACATGTAAGTACAAGGTTACCCCCCCCCACACACACACACCATACACACACGCTCTTTCCAGCAACCTTAATATGGTGGGTTCGTGTAATACATCATTGTGCTTTGACTTCATTTTTTTTGAAGTTTTTTCCTAAGCCATCTGTTTTGACTTCATTGCACTCCCTAAGTCAGGGGTGGGGAACCTGGGATCCTCCAGATGTTTTGGCCTACAACCCTGTGATGATATGTTATTCTGTAATTTACTATTGTGTAGTTTCCCAGTTTGTATTGCTGTATCATTAATCGTGTTTTCCATTTCCATGTTTGTGGATTATACATTAGTATACTATAGGGTTCATTAAAGTATTGATATTTTCACAACCCCTTCTTTCATATATATTGTGATATTTGGCCAGGGGTATACTCTTATTCAATGAACCATTAAGATACTGTTTCTTTAAGGAATACTTTACATCACAGGCACACACTTTTCTGAGGGATCCCCTCCTACATATGTTCCTACAACCCTAGCCAGCATAACCAATGATGAGGGAGATGTAAGCCAAAACATCTGGAAGGCCACAGGTTGCCCTCCCCTGTTCTGAGGGGATGGTGAACATTCCATAGAAGCAGTGGGACTCTTTTCTATATGAAAAGCAATGGCTGGCACCTCTAACTTACATATAGATATGTGTGTGTGTGTGTGTGTGTGTGTGAGAGAGAGAGAGAGAGAGAGAGAGAGAGAGAGAGAGGCCTTGTCATGACTTGTGGCTTCTATGTGATGCACTCAACCATTGATTAATATTCTGTGTTACCTCTCAAGGGAGGCCACTCTTCAGCTGTCACATCTATTCCCAGGAGAGGCTTGAAGAATATATCCTTTAATTGTGTCACTCCAAAGGAAAGGTGCCACTGGCAGAGACAGTAGTAAGAGCCACGAGAATAATTTCTTGCTCTATTTCCGCAGCAGAAACAAAGACAATCAAGGGGAAACATAGCTTCTAAACAAGCATGCTTATGAGATACCTGTTGCTAATTCCTTATAGCTTACTTTAAAAAATGTGAGGGGTGTGTGTGTGAGTGAATAAATCCTTTTACATTATTATTTTTATGAGAAGTGTTATAGGACATCCAGCTCTTGGGCGTGGACATTCCTGTGTGTGTATATGTCCCAGTGGTAAACTGTGCCTGCAGAGGTGCCTGCCTCGCTCACTCATGTACTTTCATCCAAAATTATAGTTTGCCACAGAAGAGAGAGAACTGATATAGGCAGTTTCCTCCAACAGTCTCCAATTCCTTGTGCCCACTCACCAGGATCTTTTCTATGCCCACCAGTAGGACAATGCTGCCACCTTAGTATAACCTGTGATACAATATTTCTGGACCGCGGTTTGTGCAGGAGGTGCCACACTGAATTCTCTCACCCTGTATTAAACTTCTAGGGCGTGAAGATACTCGACGTGATTGCCAAGCAAAGAATCACCAACGTGCCCCGAGACGATATAAGCCTTCGTCCTGATATGTATCCCTGCAGCCTTTGCTGGAAAGATAATTTAACACTGATTATTGGCTGGGGAAATTCAGTAAAGGTACAATTACCTGTCTTTGTAATAAATGCTTGCTGCTATCACAGACAAACAGAGGATTATTTCTGGAAAGCGAAGGCGATAGGGGGAAAAAAAAGAAGAGAATTTGATTTGACTACTGTGCGGAGAACTCCTGCTGCCATAGAAATGTCATTGGGCTGACCTTCATAAGAAGGAATAATGACAAATGCCCAGTGGTCAAACGGATTTCTCTGAGCGTGTGCAGTAGGCAAGGCAGTGCGATGATCCTCCTTTCTTTGTCTTCAAGAGATGTGCGCGGAGAGCTGTTAAAGGAGGGT
The DNA here is from genome assembly GCF_023053635.1 of Elgaria multicarinata webbii. Taxonomy (NCBI): domain Eukaryota; kingdom Metazoa; phylum Chordata; class Lepidosauria; order Squamata; family Anguidae; genus Elgaria; species Elgaria multicarinata. Next base: position 66,609,414 of record NC_086171.1, read on the forward strand.
TGTGAAATTCATTAACTCTGCTTAGTCTAGGCAGGAAGTGCCTAGCATGAATGCTTTGGCAACCATTTTTCATCAGGCCTTACATCAGTGGGTAATGAAACCTGGGATTGGGATGCTGAATGCATGGTTTTCTCAGAGAGGGCATAGAAAACAATTAACCAAAATTCAGTTGCTGCTTTCCAAACGCAGCTTTCTGCAAAGCAGTTGCAGAGAGCAGCTCTTAATTCCTGATCAGAAGGCAGAATGGACGGATTAAGAAGTTTCTACGAAATCTCTTTTAAAGGGAAAGAAGCTTTTAAGGCCTCAATCCTGTACCCAGTTTCCTGGGACTGAGCCCCATTCAAGAAAATGGGATGTACTTTTGAGTAGATGTGTGTTGGATTTTGCTGTAGGAATTTTATACACAGTAATGCTCTGGCAGTCTTTTTATAATACATTTATAAGGGTGTGAATTTTCTAATCCAGCAGAAAGTTGATTAACGTACAAGTTCTTGCCATTCTATTGCTGATAATGTTAACACGGGATTAGCCGAAAACAAGGGGGAGAAATCACTCCGTGGCAGTAAATTAAATAAATAAATAAATAAGGGTGCCAGTTTTATGGTGGCATCAACTTTCATAGACAAGAATCTCTCTTTCTTCGGATGTATCTGATGAAGTAGATTGATCTACAGGATTTCAAGCTGCATAAATTCAGAACCCTTCAAAAATGACAGAAGATTCTTTAGGCCTGTTCACATGACATGTTAAGATATGGTTAGGCTGCTAAACCTTTTGCAGCAAATTTTTAATGAGCATGTTTAAACCATGATTATGTAGTCACCAAGGATAGGAATGGTTCACATGACACGCCAAGCCATAATATTTAGCTCAAAATGCTTAACCACGGTAGTTTAGCGTGTCATCTAAATAGGGTCTTCGTTGGCTTTGCTACAATAGCTGGACATAACTACTCATCTGGACCTGTGAAAGCAGAGAGAGTAAAATTCATGCTATATTTTAAATTCAAAGAGGGTCAAACTTTCCCAGAATTTAATTATCTCCTACGATATTTATCTGCTTTGTTTATAGTTTTCCCCCCTGTATCTGTTTCTTAAAATGTTATTTTCACTCAAATTATAATCTCCTTTGTAGCACCTAGGAACCTTTACCTACCCTTAAATATGAACTCACAGTATTTTCTAATAAGGCAGTCAATTACAATTAAATAATTGATATAATGACTTTATTTCATAGATATGCTCCGTAAAAGAACGACATGCCAGTGAAATGCGAGACCTGCCTAGTCGTTATGTGGAAATAGGTATGAGCACAGCATGGTTGCCATTAACTTGCAAGAAACCTTTTCACAAATAAATGTTAAAATGTTGCCATGTTTGTTTTTGATTTGTTTCCATATGCATCACCTTTGCAACAGCATAAATTCACTGCGTGCAAAACGTTTCAGTAACGCTCTCAAACATTCTCTCGTAACAGGCAAAAACTGGTAGTCCGTTTCTGTAGATGTGAGAACCAGTTTTGCCGCAGTGCCTAGAGTATTGGGTTTAGATGATGGCATGTGTGCTTTCTTGGTCAAATATGTGTGTGTAAATCAGGGAAGTGATTGTGTCACCTGACATGCGGTTGTCTAATCCCAACGTGGTTAGAACTATTGTCAGAAAGAAGGTTGTGTACGTGGGGGCCCTCTTGACAAGTGAACATAGGGACTCTAGCATAGGGAAAGATGATGGATGCTACTTTAAGAAATTCTTTAGGCACAACAAGAGAATGGCAGAGTGTGGGGGAGAAGATCTATTGTCATAAATCTGCCCAGGCACATATTGTAAGGGTGGAGTATTTGTGGAGACAGCTTCTTTATCTTCCCTCTCCCAGCCCACAGTCTTCCTTACATAGTTGAGGATCAGTGCTTTATCTCCCTTAGCTGCTAACAATCTGTTTGAGATTTCCCGTTCTGGTTTCAGATCACAGCATTCCGGCTCCGTTGAATGCTATGAACATCGCTCCTTTTAAACATGGCTTGGATGAGGCTGAGGGGAGGTTGTCATTTATCCATGTCTTCATAGAGATTACAATATCTTTTGAGACCATTTAGGGGCATCTTGCTTAAGAATCTTGTATTGCGCAAGAACACCTGCTTCTGATTCATGGTAGTTTAAGCTTTTACTTTCAAGCAGTTAATGATAGGAGATGATTAATTGAATGATATGAGACAACCCAGTGACCAATCAGGATTTTGTTGTTGACTGAAATGTAGTATATAAGAAGAGCCGTACTGGATCGGCTCAATGGCTTATCTAGTCCAACATTTAAGCCCCACCAGTGCTAAAAAGATGCTTATAAGAAGTCCCAAGCAGGACATGAACACAATAGCACGGACTGGTTCACAGGCTTTGTTAGTTTTCAAGACCAGCCCTAGACTAAATGGCACCCCAGCTGAAGAGTGTCTTTGGTACAAACACGCCTTCTTTGTTCAATTTTTGGGTAACTTTATCTTGCAATTCTAGCCCATTTTACAACTTTAGTGTAGGAGTTGCATGCATAACTTATCCCTGTCATATAAAATGGTAGGTTTGCATATATGAATCTGATTGTAATCACTCATGATTGTTTACATGCACACTGTATGATGAATGGTCACTGATATAGTAAATTTTCCTGTGTTAGCGACACGGGTGTGTGTGTGGAATATTCACACAACACTGGCCATGCAGGTCAGTGTTTTCCAGCTTTACAAATTATGATGAACTGTTAATACTATTGGTTCCAGCTTTTGAGTGGATGGTTGAATAAAGAGCATATGACAGGCAGCCACTAAACTCAGCACTTCTGATGGTTACCTGCCCCTAAATTTAGCCCTACTGGCATAGGAGTGAACTTTGTATTTCTCCTCCCCTGTGTTAAGACACTAAGGGTGAACCAAGGCCTACGCATCTCAATTCATACTCAGGTAGACTCTGTCCAGGTAATATATCCATCACTTTTTGGGAGGCAGATGGATCACATGAACATGGTCTATTTATCACACATAAAATGTAAAATGTTGTTTGGATGAGGAAGGTCATCAGTTGAGCTTCCATATCCCACTTGTCAGGATCATCGAGGAACTGGTCCTAGGATGCTTTTCAGTAGGGTTAGGCAATGTGGACGCCCCTGGACACCTTTCTTGGTGCCCACCAAGTTGCTCCACTTGTCCCTTTTAAAAAATAGATAACACATTTTCTAATAGCAGCTGGGATTGCTGTGAAATAGGTTTCTGTTGGTGCTGAAAATTCTGGGTTCAAGGGTGTTGCTTAGTGTTTGGGGGCTCATTCTTGTGCTTAGTCTTTTGGGCAGGTTACTTGTCCTTTTCCAGGCTTCCTATGGCAGCCATTTTGTGATGGTGCCCGAGACAGTTTCTCAAATTGGTAAATGTGCCCATGGCCTAAAAAGTTTGCTTCACCCTGCTCTACTGTCACCTTGAAATGTAACTTCAAAAACTGCTCCCACCGACAGATTATCATGTAGATAATATGTTCCTACCCATGTGGATGGCACTTGCCCTTCCTTCTATTCGTGCGTGTGTATATATAAATTATATATTACATGTGCTCTACATTGCACAAAAGTTAACAAATTGCTCAAGACACCTTCATGACTATTCCAGAGTAGTTGGAACATATTTTGGGAAAGCAAGTTACTATGTGTCCACTGTGTTTCAAAATACATTATAAGTATGCACCTGGATGCCTTGATCGTATGAGTCATTGGCAGTGACCATTCTGGTGGGCTATGAATTGGTTTGCTTGAATTCTTGCTTGTGAAATAAATTCTGAGAAGACAGCTGTGATGTCTTCCAGGTATATCCTGGAGACACAGACCCATACCTATTTAGACCATATGATGGCCCAGTGGTTGTTTGTTAGGGGAAGGATATAGGACTAGAGTTGTGATTGCATTCTACCCTCTGTCCTTGTATGCTAGGTAGGTTGGCTAGATCCCAGCTTTAGCTTCTATTCTGTCTCTATGTGACCTCTGTAGCATAGCCCTATTATAGCATTCAGGAAACTAGGCTTTGCCTGAGCGTAGGGATGGGTTGCCATTCATTCCATGTGTCTGGATAGATGGTTTCTGTTGGATTCCTGACTCTCTAGTCTTCATAGGGCATTACTTTTGTTAAGGGTTTTCTGTATGACAGAGGTAGAGTGATGCCCTAAGTCCTTCCTGCTACCTCCCACAGCATCTGACAGTCTGCCACAGTAGCTAATAATTCCCACTTACAGTTAACTGTTGCACTTGAATTGTGAGTCTGATGCAACACAAGTCCTTATGGTGATAACAGTATATTCCACTTTGGCATCATATAAATGTATTTTACACTGGCTTACTGCTTGGTCTATGGAGGGGGGGGGGAACCCTGACACTTGCCTTTCACGTTTTATTTTCTCTGGAGCGCAGTATTGTAAAGTACTCTTTCCTCACCTTCCTGTTCTGTAGCGTTGCTTCAGTAGATTTCATAGGACAATAAGAAAGTAATGGCAGTGTACTTCCTTTTAAATCTGGCTGCCCCAGCCAGAAAGGAAAACAATGTCCCACCCTAAGCTGCCTTAAATATACTTTGCTTGGTGTTAGATGATTATGCTAGATTTATGTCTAAGAAATCAGAACAATAAAATCTGACTAGGTTTGACACTATTAAAGGTTGTGTTAGGTGCAGAACTCACTTTCTATCTTTCCTATAACTTCCCTCGTAGGGGAGCATCTCCCCTATGAGGTTAGGTTACAACAGCTTGGGAAAAAGGAGGGTAAGGAGAGACATGATAGAGGTATGCCTAATTATGTACGGTGTGGAGAATGTGGATAGGGAGATATTTTTCTCCCTCTCTCATAACAATAGAACTCGGGGTCATCCCATAAAGCTCATTAGTGCGAGATTCAGCACAAATAAAAGGATGTGCTTCTTCACACAGCACAGAGTTAAACTATGGAACTCGCTACCACAAGGCATAGTTATGAGCATCACTTTGGAGCATCACAGGGGGTGGATAAATTCCTGGAGAACAAGGCTATCAATGGCTTCTAATCTTGATGGCTATGTGCTACCTCTAGTATCAGAGGCAGGAAGGCTATGTACACCAGTTGCTGGGGAACATGGGTGGCAGGGTTCTGTTGCACCATGTGGGTCTCTAGTTAACAGCTGGCTGGCTGCACTAGATGGATCCTTGGTCTGATCCAGCATGACTCTTCTTGTGTTCTTATGTTTGTTCTCTTATTTTCCATTTTTCCATTCATTGATTTCTTTGTTCTTAATTTGTCATAAGTAAAAGCCCGGAACCTTGATTGAGAACCCTGATAAGGCTGGGTCTGTGATGGCACAGGGAATTCTACTTGTGTTCAAGGAAACACAAGTAGAACTCCCTTTCTGTCCTTGCTGATTCAACATGGAAAGTCTTGAACTGGAGGAAGGTGGCATGGGTGGTGCTCCCAGAAATGTAGTGGGTGGGGCCAGTGGGCCCAGCCCCAACCCTCTTTCCACTTCAAGCCCTCACACATTCAGCTAAACATCTGAACTGAGCTAAGCTCTAGCAAAAATGCTGTTTAATAGCTGACTGAAATCCTATTTTGGTTAGTACCCAAATTGGAAACTGAACTTAACTAGTTTCTTAATTAAGAATAAGTACTTTATCTGTGCAAGTTGGCACTGGGCATCCTTTCAGTATGAACCAATCCCAACACAGGTGTAGCATCCAGATGCAGAGGATTCCTATGGGACTCAGTAAAGCCCACTTTCCCTCTTTCTGCCTGCTCTCAGAACAGACATTATGATGAGCCATTGCAACAGGAGTGGCCCTTCAAATGCTTTGTCCTACAACTCCTATCATCCTCCACAATTGGCTATGCTGGCAGAAGTTGCAGGCTGATGAGAGTTGCAGCTGGAGGGTCACAAGTTTCTAACTGCTGCATTGCAGGAACAAGAGGTCTCTGTGTTTTCCCAGTCTCTCTGGCCTTCGCTAGACCTAAGGTTTATCCTGGGATCGTCCCTGCCTGCTCCCGGGATATCCTGTGTGTCATTTACGTGAACAGGGATGACCCTGGGACAATCCTGGGATAAATCTTAGCTAAGGCCTCTATCTAACCTGTCTTCCCTGTGCGAGACAAGTTTTTTTGCGTTGTGGAGCTGTAACCATGGTGTCCTTTGTATTCACAAAAATTGTATGTAAATTAGTCAGAGGAATTGAATGTATAAGTTACAGCAGCTCCACTTCATGGTGGGTTTCCATCATAGTCCTTCATGCTCAGCTGTTTTCCCAATTCTACTCCAAAACTGCTTTGAGGTACAATATAGTCTCCTGGTTGGGAAACCACATGTATTGGATTCCCTTTCTCTACCTGGGATTTAAAAAAGACACAAAATCCACATCTCTTTCAAACATAGAAATTCATCCCCATGAACATGGCAAGAACAGACAAACAAGTGAAACATTTAAAAGCAAAATAGGCAAATACTGATCTGTCTCTCAGGAAAATTATTAACTTAAATGGTTTTAGGATTACAAAATTAATTTGCGCACCAGAAGGGCTATATGAGCATTGCTTTATCTGGGTAAGACAGCTATTCTTTGAGGTTAACACTAAAACCTGTTACTTTTTGTTTACTTTTTTATTATTTTTGCTGCTCAGTGTCCCAGTTCAACACCGAATTTTACATCAGTGGAGTTGCGCCTCTCTGTGACCAGCTTGTCATACTTTCATATGTAAAGGAGTTTTCTGAGAAAACTGTAAGTAAATTTATAAACAGAAGTAACCAAATAATAACAATAAAAATGAACCAGGCATGCACATTTGGTTATTGGGAAAACGGTCCATGTATGCCAGGGATGGGCAATGTCTGGGGATCTGGAGGGGAGAATAATTTTCTGGGAGCTGTCATCCCTTCCCCACACTGCTGAATTTGGTATCGAAATTCAACAGCACAACAGCAAAAAAAGAAAAGAAGGAAGTGGGTAAATTCTCTTTAAAACAAGGGCAAACTTTTTGTGCTGCCACGTCACCTCATTACTGGATAATTGGTATTGTTTATTGAAATGAATTGTTTATTTTGTTTGTCGTATTACATGTTGAGATGAATTTGCACTAGACTGTTGGTTGTAACGATGTATGGATATATGTTGTGAACTGCTTTGGGCAAATTTATGTGGAAAAGAGGTATACAAATTAGAGTGGTGGTGGTGGATTTTGATAGCAAACTGTTTCTTCTTTTCCTGAAATAAGAGGGAATTGGCGTTCTTTGCTGCTGTGCTGCCAAATTTGGGCAGCGGGGGTGGAACGCGGAAAGGGCTAGAGTGCAGCACATGTGGGCCAGAGTGAATCCCGTTTTGCCTACCCCTCATACATACTTAGGAAAATAAGAGAACAAACATAAGAATGCAAGAAGAGCCATGCTTATGACCAAGGGTCCATCTAGTCCAGCCAACCAGCTGTCAACTAGGGACCTACAAGCAGGACATGGTGCAACAGAACCTTCTCACTCATGTTCCCCACCAAATTAGTGGCCGTCACTACATCTTGTGGTAGTGAACTCCATAGTTCAACTATGTACTGTGAGAAAAAGTCCTTGCTTTTTTCTGTCCCAAATCTCCCACCAATCAGCTTCATAGGATGATCCTATGGGGTTCTAGTATTATGAGAAGGAGACAAAAATGTCTCCATATCCACATTCTCCACACCATGTATAATTTTGTACACCTCTTTCCAAGCTAAACAATTCCAACTGTTGTAACCTTCCCTCCAGTCCCATGATCATTTTAGTTTTAGCTATTGCAGTGTCACAAACTTATTCTTATTATTATTATTAATAATAATAATAATAATATAGCACCATCAATGTACATGGTGTTGTACATAGTAAATAGTCGAATAAAAGGTTTTCCCATCTTCTAGCAAACCGTTTGCCCATCTTGTAGTGAACATAAGTTGCTCTTTTTTCTTTGTTTTAAATCTCTAGGTTTGCGGGAAGCGGGGTTGCCTAGATGCTCTCAGTGGGTCCCACTGTCTAAGAGGAACCACATCCTTCTTGCCACTGCCCTTTCATTTGCTCTCTCTCTCTCGGCCCAATTTGCACAGCAGCCCAGTGGGAGAGTGCCGAGCAAGTAGGGGATGCTACCCCAGCTACTCACTCTTGTCACTGTTGAAATGCTTGGAGTCAGTAAGTGAACAGGCAGTGGCAGCAAGGAGGAGGAGCAGAATCAGGAGCCTCCAGGCATAAAGAATTGTCCATCTAGTTTGATGTGGGGCCTCAGCAGGTGCCCAGCAGATGCTGACCTCTGAACCCTGTACAACTTTAATCTTGTTTGTGTGGACGAACAGAAATTAAAGTTGAATTAAAGCGTTGAGGAGTGATGTGTTGACATCGCACATTATTTTAAATAAGGCTTTTGCAGATTTTTGGCTGCAAGTCATGGTTGTCACTATGTGGGGAAAACAGCCATTTGGCATTGTTTGTCTCGGTTATATCTGGACAGACAGACAAAGGATCCCTTGGATCCCCAGCTCTTCTCAAGAGTGAATCTCCAAACTCTTCGTGACACATTAGTTTTACAATACAAAATGAAGGAGAGGGAGGAAGGAAGAGGGAAATCCCTTGAAGTTACAGCATTAAGAGTGGCAGATGCTCTTGATCATCTCCTTGATAGAGAACCGGCATTAGGCAGCCATTGCTATAGTAACCTTGAGCAACCGGGTGCACGTTGGTTGCTAGGCAATGAAATGCCGTTGGCTCAAGGTAACGCTCAAATCTATTGAAATCAATAGGGTCAGCCTCTAGCCCTCTTGCAGGACAGCCAGATTATTATTTTTTATTATTTTAAAGAAAGGAACAAAGGTGCTTGTGCAGCTTCTCCCAAGAGAGCTACTACTGTAGTTCCTTTCTGTGACTCAGTCTGAGAAAGAAATTAAAGCTACCGGATGGAGAGGATGAAGCTGATAAGTGTGTTGTGGAGGATGGGGGATAGGGTACAATTAATAAAAGTAGTAATAATACTAATGCGTAGGTGTAAACAGGTGTAACCAGTAAACGTTTTTTGAGGGGGGGCTGCCTTGTTAGAAACAAGAGGTGGAGACACCGTGGGTTTTTTTAACAACAGTTAAAAGTGGCCTAAATAGTCAGCAATATAAAACTCATGACAACATGATGGGCACATAGATAGAATATATCTATCCTCATGCCATGAATGCGCCGGTGGTAACTATGCAGGTAAAACCAGAGAGCGTTTGATATCAATTATGAATTCACATTGTCAGGAACAAGGAAAAATTGTCAGCAGCAAGAACAACGTTATCATCTGCTTGCCACTCTCTCACATGCCATGACAACCCAGGTTTTTTTTTGTTAGACCCTGGATTCTTGTGAACAGGCCAGTGTGCTAGGCCCTGTGACTCAATTGCTCCCGTTTGGCTGCTCTTGCCAGCGGGGGCAGCTAAACAACTCAGGTATGCCACCGACTCCCAGAGCTTTTTTATTATGTATGTATTTACTACATTTCTATATCACCCAATAGCCCAAGCTTTCTGGGCAGTTCACATAAGTTAAAACCATAAAATACAACATGGTAAAACGTAACATAAAACCATGTCGAGCCATGTTTACATATTAAGTCGAAGATCACTGTGGCTCATTCCTGCTCATATATGGTTTAGCATGATGTGCAAATGCAACTGCTATGTGTATACTCAGAAAAACAATCTGCAATATTTTCAACCATGCAAGTGGCAGAGAGATATAGGGGATAAGGAATCAGTGGCTGAGTTTGGACAGCACGATAATCAGTGGTGAGGTAATTATCAGTTGTTTATCTAGGGGGTTCTCCCCACATGACATGATATTAATCAACCGTGGTGTGGATTAGGATCAGTGTTGAGTTGACTATTAGTCTATGTTGAGTTGACTAACTTGTCCCCCGCCCTCTCACACACACCCAGTCCTCCCACTAATATCCCATCAGCCATTGCTGCCGAAAATTTTCCTGCCAGCTGGATTAGAGCAGCACCCACCACTTTGACCACTCTTGCCTTGCAACTCTGTGGCTGATGAAACAACCAATGGTGGCCGAGGATATTGATATTATTATTATTATTATTATTATTATTATTATTATTATTATTATTATTATTATTATTATTCATTTATATACCACCCCGTAGCCAAAACTCTCTGGGCGGTTTACAAAGATTAACTATTGGTGCCCTCCACACAACACGATAACCAATGGGGGTTCAAATGGCCACCTCTGCACAGTGTTGGTTATTTGCGTTGGTTATTTTGGCCAAATAACCAACCATTGGTTAAAAAACTCCCACCGCACAACACGATAACATATGGGGGTTTAAATAACCAACCATTGACTATTTAAAACACTGTTGGTTATCCTGTTGTCTGATCCCAGTCAATGTTGTTCACAGGTCTGGTGATATTTACACATAATGGGAGAACACCCCTTTTGTATAACATGAGAAGTGGCTGCCATTTATAGCGTTAAAAATAAGTGTTTAAGGGTGCAGTCTTATGGAGATAGTTGGCAGCCTTTGAAGTCAGAGGGTGCTTCTGCATCTTGGCTAGCTCCTTTTGAGTTCTGACTGCTTCTGGCTGAAACCTAGAGTGGATTCACTGCCCCACTGAAAATTGGAGACACCAGCTTCCACTGTGAACACACCAGCTGTTTACTTCCTAGCCAAAAGAGAGCTTTATAAGTAGCAACACAAGACATCTGCCTGATACCCTGGAGAATTGCTGTCAGACAAAGTAAAGAGAGTACTTGACTAAATGGGCTATTTGGTTGACACTCTATAAGACAATTCCAATTGGGTTTTCTTTATTGGCTGTTTGTGCAGGGGTTTGGGGAAGCCTCAGTTGTGAAAAGATACAGTTCAAATGTTCTTTTCAAATACATTAGAAAATATCAGTAACGCAGTGTATGTTTTCATGCTGAATGTGGTGTCCTTTTCCTAGGAAACAGAATGTTGTGCCAGACCTAGGCTTGATATAATTCAGCCATTTCCTGAATCTTGCGAAGAAATTTCTTCCGATGCACTCACAGTGAGACGCTTCCAAGAAAATGAATGCCGAGATTATTGTTTAGGTGAGAAATGCTCAGTAGTTTGGCCATTTAAAAAATGTTTTTATTTTGCTTGCCGATTTGTGCTTCATGCCTGGATTCCCAGGATGGTCATGGCATTGCCCTATGAAGCACAAGAACAAAAGAGTGGAATTAAGGTGTTGCTCCATTCTACAGTGTTAGGATGTTAGATATAACATTTCTCTTGCATGATTTCAACTCGAGGGCCTTGAAATTGATGGGATGGATGATAGGGTGACCATATTTTGGAAACCAAAAAGGAGACAACATGGCCGGCACTGTGGGGCTAAGTTACAACAGGTGTCTCTGGGTTGTCTGGGTTGTCTGTGCAGCCTCTGTTGTTTCTCTCTCTAAGTTATTGCAGCCTGACTGCTTTGACTGACCTCTCCTCCCCCACATTTTGATCTGTGGATGCCTCACCTCTGCTGAGCTCCAGGTACCCGACTGCCCCCAAATCTGCAACAGGAAACATGCCCGGCTCGCCGAGCACTTCTTAACCAAAAACTGGAGAACCCCTGACCATCTGTCAGGGATGCTTTAGGGTGGATTCCTGCATTGAGCAGGGGGTTGGACTCGATGGCCTTGTAGGCCCCTTCCAACTCTGCTATTCTATGATTCTATGATGGAACGGGCTGAAACTGCTCAAGGTGCAAGACCCCAAAGAGGAGGTTTGACAACCTGAGTTTGAAGGATATGGCTCGAGCGGTTTTTAAAACAATAATTTTAAAACCCTGAACTTAAAAAAAAATCCTAAAACTCAATGGATGAACAGATCTGTTTCAAACTTAGCATAGCTAAAGTCCTCCTTAAGAGCAATCGTGGTGCCAAGTTTCATCTCTTTAACTTAATTTTTTTTAAAATATATATTTTAAAACCTCAAATTTTAAAAGATTCCTAAAAATCAATGGATGAACAGATCTGTTTCTAATTTAGCATGGCTAAAGCCCTACCTAAGAGCTATCATCCTGCCACATTTCGTCTCTTTATCTTTAAAAATGATGGCGATATAACCATTTTTGTTAATTCCTATTAAAGGAGAGCTGCCCTTTGGCTGTTGAGGATGGGAAAAATCTGGATTTTTCTTCAAATTTCATAATCCCCCCTTTCCCAGATTCGTTACCAAAAATCCTGACAAATCCGGGGGGGGGGGGGGTTCTGTCATATGGTCACCTTCACAATTGGAGTGGCAGTGTTCTGAAATTGATCCCATGGATCCTTGGCTCTCCTATTGGGTCCGTTTAGTTGCTCGTAGTCTCTTAGCCTGTCTCTTAAAGAGATAGCAGAGAGTGTTAAGCTTGCTAATGGATGACTTTTTGTTTTTTGTTTTGGTGTGAGGTATAGCATTTGTTTACTCAAATATTAAGCGTCCAAATCAATTGCTTTCAACAGGACAACTAGCATATAGAAATTTCATTCTTATGACAGAATATACTGCAAAGCTTTAAACCTAGTGGGGAAATTGCTTAAATGATTCCACTATTTTTTTTACAGAGTATTCAGAAGGTGAATCACTTTTTTACATTATCAGTCCAAGAGATGTTGTTGTGGCCAAAGAGCGAGACCAAGATGACCATATTGAATGGCTCTTAGAAAAGAAGAAATATGAGGTAACTCTTAAACTTTGCCATTTTTAACTCTTGCCAGTATAAACGAAAAGGCCTTATTGAATTTCTTCTTCCCTATTTTCTAACTGCTTAAATGCCAGTGTACAGTATAGTTCGGCTTCATGTTCAAGAATTGTTCCTGTGTTGATTAGAATAGGCCCCATCTGTTTGGGTGAAGGGTTCATATGCTCTCTACCTCATTGCTATGTGTTTGCCATAATGTTTAAATGGCATGTTCATGTTATAATGTATGCTCTTCTGCCTGGACCTGAAAAGTACAGTTTTTATTTCCACCATTTTGAAGACAATGTATGTGCCATTTAGAGATTACATCCATTTCGTAGAGAAGGCAGAGACAGGCAACTAATAATGTGGTTGAATCACAGTGCCTTTCAGTTGCTTTATCTGATGTTTGAATAGGCCTCCAGAATGGGTCATTCCATCCCAGACCCTTGATATGAAAAGTCAAAGGCAATTCTGGTGCCAGGCAGTGGTTTTGTAACTAGACTATAGAGGCCTTGGTTTAGTTTTATTCTGGGCCTCTGAAAATGTTTGACCAGCACTGTCAACAACAATCGCTTGAAGTTGTTGTTGTTGTTGTCGTAAAAAGTGTTTGTAAATCTAGCCAAGTTAATTTTAAGAATAAAAGATGCATTTTAGTTTCATCTAAGAAATAACAGTTATCAGAAAGAATGACGTTGCAAGCAGTCAAATTAAAATGTGAAGTGGGGAATTTTAGGTAATTTGCTGAGTTTATTCCAGTTGCTAATAATTCATCTGACTGCAGAATACGGCGTTTTTAGCTCAGAATTTGAGTCTGCTTTAGGAGCTTATTATGCTTATTGCGTCATTTGTTAGGTTATTATTATTATTATTATTATTTATTTATATAGCACCATCAATGTACATGGTGCTGTACAGATTACACAGTAAATAGCAAGACCCTGCCGCATAGGCTTACAATCTAATAAAGTTGTAGTAAACAATAAGGAGGGAAAGAGAATGCAAACAGGCACAGGGAAGTGTAAAACAGGCACTGGGTAGGGTGTTTCACTCACCAAAGAGCTGGGACATAGAAGTGATAAGGAGTGTAGCACCAATGTTTTCTATGGCCTTTAAAGCTGTCATGAGTTATCAAGGAAAACACAAAGTACCTAACGAAGAATTTTGTTACAGAAATGGTGAGCTTCCTTAGGCAGTGAACACCTGAGAGAAAAGGAAGAGAACTGAGTACATACTTCTATCCCTAATTTGTTATAGCCTTGTTTGGGTTTTACTCTGCAAACATCGAAGCAGCTCAATTTTTTTTCCCCCAAGAAGCAAATGGAAGTTAGTCCATGTTATCCTTCAGTATGTTCCACAGGATTCTAAAGGCTTTGAAGCATATTCTACCAAAAGTCCTTTAAGGTTTAATAGTCAGAAAAGAGCTTGCATTGTAACCCACATTAAGCTTTCACTTTTCATTTTGGATAGCAACAAGCCAGCTCTATATCTACACCCATGGAGTAGCTTCGTGACCGAGCCGCAAATTAAACGTAATGAAAAATCATTCCCCTGCCAGTGAGGGATTTATTCTTTCTCTTCTAGTTGAGCACTACGGAAACAAATCAAGCCTCCTTTTTCGACAGGTGTCTCTCTAGCGCAGTTTTTTGTTCAAAAATGAACTCCTGTGATTGCACTTCATATGGTGCCATCCTTCTGAAATTTGATACTGATGTACTAATGTGGAGTGAACCCAGATGGAAGCCAAAGTCATTTCTGTTTGGTTAAAAATTGCTTTTGTTTGAGTGTGAATTCAAAGCTGTCTGTTCAACCATGACATTAAATGTTCTAGTGCTCTCAAACAAAAGACATGAAAAACAAAGGCAGCTCTACAGATTTCTCTACGAAAGTCTTGAATAGTTGGCCTTGATGTCATCTTTTTATTGTATTATACAGGAGGCTTTGATGGCTGCTGAGATCAGTCAGAAGACCATTAAAAAACACAAGATTCAGGTAAGTCCATGAACTTGATTTTTAATTAAAAATATATATATATCTTGGCCTTTCAAAGACAAATGAACAGTGTCTGTGGGCCAAGCCGAGCATTCGACAAAACACATGGCTGCCAAGTGTCTAGTTCCTCCATCTTCAATTGGTAACATCTGGTACCATGTCCGTGTGTCTGAGCGTTCCATTTTCCTGTTCCCTTTGTCCATGGCAGCCAATGATGTTGAGTGGGGGGATGCACCAGGAAGCACGCAAAATGTATTAAATGTTACATTGGGTGGTTGAGAGGGAAACTAGACACATGACTGCAGTTTTCAGTAGCAGCCACATGTTGTAGCCTATCATCTCGTTTGGCTGGGTAGCGGATGATAGTCATGGCCCAATCAGCATTATGCTATTTAACTTACTGACCTATGTAGTCAGTTTAATTCACCATGCTAAATCTAAGGGTGGCCCCAAAGTTGCATTTCAGCTGGGGCTTGTGATTTCTTAGGGCTCATCAAAGGGCTCAGACCTAGAAAATGTAAAGTCATAAAGAAGATAATGTTTCTAACCATGGGCAGAGTGTATATCTCCTCATGACCAAGTAACCAGAATCTTTCTGTACATGAAATTAGGGTGCAAGGATTCTATGTCTTGTTATTGCTTCCAAGTAGGTTTGAATCATTGGAACATTTTTGTTGTTTTTTAAACTGAGAACTGCAAAACTTCACATTTTCGCTCTATTTAATGAATACCCAATTGTTTTTAATTTCCACTCTGTCGCCTGGTTCGGATATAACAATAAATAATGGCCACCAGGTGGAGATAGAATGTTTTGCTTTTGATTTCAGTTAAACACAGTGTAGTGTTACATTCAAAATCTTAACTGTGGTTAATCTTAACTATGATTAGTCAAACAAGCCAGCTTCATAACCTATGGCTTGAAGTTGGCTTGCTTGCTTCAACTAATCATAGTTAAGTCTAGCCTAAGTTTCTCCAGGTTTGGACATAGTGCTAAGCTGTAGTTAGTGTAAAATGGTAGTGAACGTTTCTGAAATCGTCTCAGCCATGCCACAGGTAAAGAGGGGTAGGAAAGTATGCAAGCCCAAAGCTCACTTAGGCTCATTCTCATAACGATAAACCATGGTCTATTATTTACGATTGTTTATCACTATGTCTGAGCACGGGCACTGTGCGTTTGTCTTCAGAGAGCCTAAAGGAAAATGACACACATAGCTAGTCAGTGTGGACCAATGAAAAGAGGCCTAGGCCTTAGCTAGACCTAAGGTTTATCCTGGGGTCGTGCCTGCCTGCTCCTGGGATATCCTGTGTGTCATTTACATGAACAGGGATGACCCTGGGATGATCCCAGGATAAACCTTAGGACTAGCTAAGGCCCTAGTCTGGGATGTAGATTTGCTGAGCTATGGATTTTTTTGACAACCTAGGGAGCAGATTAAGTCTCATTTCGTTGTTGCTACAACTGGAACTGGGGTAATAGTGACATACCTCACCTGTGAAGAAAAGGATATGGTAAGAAAATATTGTTGTCTATCTTGAGTCCTAGGCAGGATCTACACTACTGCTTATAACGGTTTATAATGGTTATGACAACTGTTCAGGCCCAGGACACATTACATATACAGTTTTCATACCGTTTTAAAAGTGTTATATCCTGCTTGGTGTAGATCGGCCCCTAGAGATATAGCTACAAATCTTCAGAGGCAGTAGTCCCTCCCCAGGAGGAAGGCACAACTGTCAACTGGGAGTGACACCTTCCTGACCCTGGCTGCCACATGCAGATCTCTTTCACCTGACTGTTCTAGGGTGAGAGAGAGAGAGAGAGAGAGAGAGAGAGAGAGAGAGAGAGAGAGAGAGAAGTGAAGCTACTTCATTGCTGTAACTGTTGTTTCCCACCTATCACGTTTGCATGTTCCATCTTTCAAAGAGTTGACAGGCATGCAGATGATCATCCATTCTTTTCTTTTTTTTACAAAGCTGCTATAATTTTGTTGGTGTTTTCTCCTGTAAAACTAAAGGTTTCCTACAAAGCTTTTAGTGAAGCAAGATCTGGGACAGTGGTACTTAAAAAAAAAAATCTGTGTCGCCTTTTACTTCTTCGGCACTTTTTTTCTTTTTCTTTCCCACAAATACTTTAGATTTTACTGCAGCCATGTATCTTGATGCAGAAAGGTGAGGTAGTCGGTTTGGAACAAAAACATTTTTCAAAGCACGTTAGAAGGTTGCAAACTGAAAACCAGGAATATGGGAAAATAATATTCCACAGAAAGAATGGAATATTGTTCCAAATGGAATAGTGCTGTCCAGCATTCGTCCTGGAGAAATGGCTACAAATCTTTCTTTTTTTTTTAAGTTCAATTTTTAGTTCAATTGAAGCTTTAAAAACTTAGTACATTTCAAAAAGAGGATAGAAGTCATGTGCTGTTGTAAATATTCATGAATGATGAAACACTGTATGGACTAACTTTTATTATTATTATTATTATTATTATTATTATTATTATTATTATTATTATCCCGCCTTTTGCCCAATACTGGGCCTCAAGGTGGCCTTACAAAATTTAAAACATATACGTTATAAACCTAGGAAAAGAAATGTTCAAAAATTAATAACTAAAATTAAAATTTAAAAAAAATACAATATTAAAACATTAAAGGTTTAAAACACACAACAGTTTTACAAGACCTTAACATAGATGGAGGACTGGATTATTCTCCAAAGGCCTGTCGGAACAAACAAGTTTTTGCCTGCTTCCAAAAGCACATCAAGGAGGGAGCCAGCCTAGCTTCCCCAGGAAGAGAGTTCCAGAGCACCGGAGCAGCCACCGAGAAGGCCCTCTCCCACGTTCCCACCAAGCGCGCCTGTGAAGATGGCGGGACTGAAAGAAGGGCTTCTCCAGAAGATCTCAAAGCACGGGCAGGCTCATAAGGGAGAATACGGTCTTTCATACGGTCTATAATGCCTGTGGCCCCTGCAAGTTTTCGCTTCTGTTCCTGCTGAATAACTTCACCAACATGGATAGGAGAAGTACCATCAAAAAGCTGAGAGAGGAGGGGAGCTAAGACTGTACTTAGGGAACTTGCAACATTGAGACAATATCCCCAAACACTGTTTTTCACCTAGGAAGCACACATGAGAATACCATTACTTTCCCATTCTTTATAATGAAAATGCAGTGCCTTTGGCCTGTTAGTACACTCCCCAATCTTGTCTCAATCATGATGTCCCACCCCATCCTATGTGTATTCTTGTCCTCCATCTGAAACTACTAGATGATAGTTGTCCATGCATGAGTGCAATATCTGAATAGGATATACTCTCCTAAAAATCGAATATGTGTTTGCCTGAACATCGTGATATATATCTCACTGTGCTCATAAAGGTGCACAGTCCAGAAATTGATCACATCTTTCGGCCCTATGTTTGTTTTTACATGGCTATGCTACCTTCAGTGTTATGCCCACAGGTGAATATCTGGCGGTATGGGAGGCGAGACAATCTTGCCCAGTGAGTGAAGCTAATCTCATTCCTCCACCAAGTTTGTAGGAACAAGATCAGGAAGAGAATAATCTGATTTGGAGCCATCTTTTTTTTTAAATAATAATAATAATGACAATTTAAAGTTGCTTGAAAGTTCTTTTAGGTAAGTGCTTTGATAATGCACGAACAAGCTTGTGTATTATAAAGGAATTGGAAACTCAGGATACTATGATAAAATAATTCTAGTATTTAACCTAGCAAGTCACTTCACTACAAAAGCCAAACATTTTTTAGACTTACTTGTAACTAATTGTATTTCATTTTCACCCTAGGACATAGGTTTAGCCTACATAAATCATCTAATGGAAATTGGAGATTATGACCTGGCAGCACGGTAACGTTTTTAGTTTGTTTATATGCATAAAAGGTGCATGTGTGTGAACTCCTGTGTTTGTGTATGCTGTTTGGGTGTGCAAGTTGAACAGACTTCTGGTCCATATAATGATATTTGCTTTATTCTAATGTGCATATTGTTTAGTTGCAAGACAAATATTAGTATTCTGCTGACATGGATGTACACTGGCCCTTAGTCGTTGCCATGATCCCACTGATATTTTGTTCTTTTTCTCTTGACACTGGGTCATCTGAGGGTTGAGTGCCCCATGAATTCTACGTGGTCCACGTGCCCTAGCAGGCCAAAGAACCCAATATGCATCTTGGGCTCTGGGTTGTGGTTGCTGATTTTATGGTTTCAGCCAGAATAAGAGGCAATACAATACATGATTCCAAATAATTAAAGTAATTAATTACTTAATTAATTAACATATTTTTAATCTGCTGAATTACAGACGTTCTCTCAGCAGATTCC
The DNA here is from genome assembly GCF_023053635.1 of Elgaria multicarinata webbii. NCBI lineage: Eukaryota > Metazoa > Chordata > Lepidosauria > Squamata > Anguidae > Elgaria > Elgaria multicarinata. The sequence goes on from NC_086171.1 coordinate 66,628,467, forward strand.
AAAACTAAAAGAATAAATTCAATACACAGCCATAAAAAGCTAAAAGAATAAAATAAAATAGGTAACACTGTACAGCACAACAACTTCTAAGCTGATCTTGAAATTAAAATGTGCACGGAAGGAAAATGCTTTAGCAGTGGAAGTTTGATTTATGAACTCTTATTCTGTATACTATTTTTTTCTACTCAGAAAATGCCAGAAAATACTTGGCAAGAACACAGATCTATGGGAATTTGAAGTACATAGGTTTAAAGAAATTGGACAACTAAAGGTATGTAGGGTTCACAGTAAATTTGTCTGTTTAGTCTTGTCATCCGGCCAGTTAATAGTCACCTGTCAGAGATTGCAGACAAGTGGTGGAGTGTACCTCCTCATCAAGTACATACATTGTGTGGACATTATGCATTGTGTGAGTTATGTACGGGCATTATGTGTGTTGAGTGGGCATTATGTACTTACATTGCAGAATGCCTTGCTGCAAATCCAGGCTTATTCAAAGTTCCTTCCATTCTCTTACCTGAGAGAGAATGTTCAAACAAATCCAGGCCCATGTACGTAGTACATGCATCACATTTTACTTTGTACTGTAGGAGAGGTGAGAGGTGGGCTCACATGTGCATATTCCTCCATCATGTGTGTAGGATTCCCGGATGGTTTTGTGAACTGACCCTTAATGAAGAAATAGCACCACAGATCGTTTGATCTCAAAGCTTAACAGATTGATGTTAAAAAAAAAAATGACACAAACTCTTCCAAAGCTGTTAAGGAAGACTAAAATTTAGCAAAATCCTGTTTTCCGGTTCTTATACAAGCTGTTACATGTCAGTAGTGACTAACAACTGAAGTGCTCCCATCTCCATGTAGACGTTTACCCTTTCTCCTTCCTAACAGAGTTGTATTTGTTCATGAAGACCCTTGTTTAAAAGAACAGAGCATAATGGGTCTCTGTGACCCCTTGACTCACTACTTATAGCACATCTTTTGACTCAATGGTGATAGCTCCAGAGCTAATTCACATTCGCTGTAACAGATTACTGCTCTGCTAAAAGGTGGGGAGAGAGGAAAGAATTCTGCCACTTCCTATTGATTACTGGCGTAGCAAACCAGGCACTCTAATCGAGCAGGTTTGTTGGCAAGCATTTAAGTTAATAAATTGCCCATGGCATCCAGCTAAAAGGCTGTCACTTCCCGAACAGTAGAAAACGCTTATGACCCTTTCCTTTGATAACATATGCACATTTTCTTTCCAAGTTGTATGCCTTTCCTATTCAAACTCAATGAGCCAAAAGGGGCATATTATTAAGATCTCGCAGCAGGTGGCCCCTTGCTGCTTTTTGAGCTGTTAAATTCTCTGTTCAGGAGTGTGAAGGTGTTGCAACATTGCAGCTTTTCTTATAGCCTTCTTATAGAATTAAAGATAGAGGGAGAGACAACAGCACTATTTATTGGTGAGGGGGGTGTTCAGAGGGTGGGTGTGCACTTTTCTGTATTGGAAGATAACCTTTCAGGTTTGTTTGCCTCGCCATCACTCTAATAAAGGGCCTTTCAGGTTGTACAGGTAAGCTTGTGATGTGCTATTTTAACCACCTTCACTCTCTTCTGGATTTATTTCCGGCCTGAATGGTGAGTGTCCTGATCAGATGGCTCCACTTATGCCGTCCAGCAGACTGTAAAATTTATAAAAAATATATATATTTGTAGGTTTTCCAAAAAGCCTCTCTGTTAAATTACTGCCTTTCTAAACAGTTGGTTGTTTTCACCTGCCTGAAAGCCGATCACAGAAAGGCAGAAGATGCTGTGGAATAAGACTGCTCAGCTACAAGCTGCCATGTCAGTGTGAGCTACGCTTACTCCTCTGGAAGAGCCTGCCTTCACGGCACCACTTTGACCCTGCTCTGCCGCAAACCCTGCAGTTTCGCTGCTGCAGAGTGACGGCACATAATACAGACTGCTGGAGGGAGTGTGGGTTTCCCCCCAGCCATCTGGGTATGGTGCCCACCCACCCCACCCTCTTCGGCTTCTGACAACCAATCAGCTGTCTCCAGTGTCTGCTGGAGCAAGGTCACACGTGGTGACCTTGCTTTGAAGAAAGAAGTCGGGGTAAGTCCCCGACTTTTCTAAAGTGAAGCAATATCTCTTTGCCCCATGATGGCTGCGAATCTGCAACTGCATCATATCACCGATGCAGCTCCAATTTGCAGCCACCGCGGGGCAAAAGTGACACCTAGACAACCCCACAATCTTTCTTGACTGACTTGGTAATATAAAAACAGCTGTCATTAGAGTTAAAGGGGGAAACCCTTCTCCTCCTTCCCCTGTGCCCATTGGGGCTTGAAAAGGCCTAGTAATGCAAGCATTAAGAGGCCCTTTCAGGCACCGATGGGTGCGGGTGAGAGGAAAGCTGCGAGGCCACCACCTCACACACAAGGCTTTGACGCGCACACCTCCCTCAGGCTAAGCACCACCACTTAAATACCTGAGGAAGGGGTGAAAATAAAAGTATCACCTTTCCCTTATTGCAGAGGGAAAAGGCAAGGAGATTTGGAAAAAGGCTTTTCTGTGAATGTAGCAGGCTGAAGGTTTAATGTCATGTGTTTATTTATGAACTAATAGAGCAGGAGACACAGCCAAACTGACACGTGGTTTTATGGTTGCAAAATAAAGAAAATGTTTATTGTAATTTACAGTTCTTAGTTCCTTTGAATTATATTCCAGTCCTGCCTATTCTTAATAATTCTGGTAGTAACCAATTTAATAATAACAATCCTTAGTCCCTATGATCTTATTTTCACTCACTCCTCACACAACTCATGACACGAAATCACTAAGCTAAACACATCTACCCTCTAAACCCAAACACCAACCGAACACCTCAAACCACTCAGCTCCCCCATATATAGACTCCTACCCCTTTTCCACAGCATCACCAGCCACACCCACTCAGTCCAACATTCCGCACTCTCTAGACATACTCACGCAGACATACCTAAGGGAATAGAAATGCAGGTAACGCCACAAAAGCCTTAGGGCCTAAGTCCCCAATTGACGGGGTGGGGAAGACTAATGCAATTTCCCCAAGGATGGAGAAATTGTGCACTTTTCCCCACACCCAACCAGACATGCACCCCCATTGTGAACCAAAGAACCATGGGGCAGAAATCTGCCATACATGTTCGCAAGGGGCCGAGTGCAGGGTGCTGGCAAGCTCGCAGGACACTGCGGATTTTTGACCCATTCCTAGCTTTATCCTGCATAGTCAGGGATTATAGGAGCTTAAGTTTGAGCTACATCTGGAGGGTACCATGTTGCCTACTACTGCTTAGGCCAATGGTCATGGTGTTGAACAGAAGTACCCCAATAACACCTTCTGGAATTGTGCTCCCTCCCCACCGCATCCAGAAGACAGAAGCCACCATAAAATGGTACCTCCAAGTCTCATCCCAGCCTAGTCCCATGTTCATTTCTGGCCCAATGTTCCCCTGTTTAGTTCCTGGCATAGATCATCCACCAAGGAAACCAAAACAGTCTCTGTCCCATAGCCAGGTCTGAAGCTAAATTGAAATGGGTCTAGATAACCTGCCTTCCTAGGCCCCATTTTCATTTCTTCCCCCCAAAACAGGGCTGAGAAATCTGATAGTGCTCAGAACTGAAGCCAAACAAAACCTCCTCTCCGCCCCCTCAAAGCTTCATGTTCTCAGCGGCCAGTCCCTTGTCCCCACAATGTGTATGGCTTCTGTTCTGTAAGAGTTCACCCCATGTTCCAAAACTATATCTGTTATGAACAGTTAAGTTTTCTGTAACCTTGGGGTTGGAATTCTGATGCAAATTAGGTGGGGTGAGAAAAATTCTGTCCTTCAAGCCTTTACATTTGGCACATTGTACAATCTTCTTCCAGTAAGGATGAAACTATGACTTCTATAACTTTATGACAGTGGTAGCTAGAGCAACAGGGAAGAGGGGAACAACGCAGGTCTTTTGTACAGAGTTTGGAACAGGAGGGAATTCCTTCTGCTCTTCTAGAAGGAATGAGAGAGAAAATCCTAGGTGCAAGTATAGGTAATAACCAGGGCTGCTAACAACTCAGATTTTTCCAGACCCAGGTGGATGCATTGCAGGCATGCTCAACTTCAGCCCCATTAAGCAGAACACAGCTCACCAACGGGTTGAAAACTCACCTCCCTTCTAGCAGTCCCAGAGAGGCAGCAAAACCTCAAACCTCAAGTTTTCTCATGCCTCTGGTGGACTGATGACTACGTGGCTAATGACTACCATCAGCTTAGTGAGCTGCATGTTGTACAGAACCATGTATTGAGTTTGCAGACAGGAGGTTCCCATTATACACACCTCAACTACCTGAATATCCTCATTTATTTGAAGTCATATTAAGTCCCGTGCCCACTATCAATAAAAGCCTTTGGAAACAACTTGCCTGTTTACCTCAGTGAATATCTTGGGTATCCGGTGGATCATTTGGATAAAATATGATTGTACAACTCTTTCAAAATTGCCACCAGTTGTGTTTTTCGTTACTTCTGCTGAGATAACTCTCTGAAAGTATTCATATTGATAACATTTTACCGAATACCTGTTTTCCTTAGCAATTTGGTATTTACCTACACACACGCACACTGTTCTTTCTCAAATGAAATGTTGATCATATTTTGTTCTGCTTCCTCCTTTAGGCAATTAGTCGCTATTTGCCAAGACGCGATTCAGTCCTGAAGCCGTTCATCTATGAAATGGTCCTGCATGAATTTTTGGAGAGCGACTATGAGGTACCACACTATCTTATTTGAATGCCATTAGCATGGAATAGTGGCCTAACTCTAAGCTAATCACTGTGCCGGCAAAGTAGATATTAGGAAGGATGAGGCACAGAACCTAACACGAAGACACATGGCAATGACAAAGCTGATGGTGACCATCAGCGCTATGAACCTATCAAGGATTTTGTATTTGCAAGGTAGCAGAGATCAGTGCCACTTGGCCAGCATTTGCCAGTGTGCTTCCAGATGCAGCATAGCGGATGCCATACGCATCTGAGGAATTGGCGGATGCTTCTCCCACTACATTTGCAAAAGCACTCAGTATCATCTCTGCTATGAGTATCCTATGAAGACCTACCCTCAAGACAATGTATGATGTCTGGGCTTCATCCAGCCCATTAAGAATTTCCTCCCAGAAAAACATCCTTCCAGGGTAACTGGCCACATGATGGCTAGTGAGGAGAAAAGCCTTTGCAGACTGGATGCTGAACACAGCCCTTGCACTGCATGCCCTTTCCACTTAGAACAGCATAGTCCAATCCCAATAGAACTGCAGCAGCGTTAAGGCAATAGAAAAATGTAAGCCCTGCTGTGCTGGAACAAACCAAAGGCCCATCTAATCCAGCTTTCTGTTACCACAGTCTCCAACCAGATGCCCACTCATGTTCTCCAGCAACTGGTACACTATTCAGATGCATACTGGCGGCAATAAGCCGCCTTGGGAGGGTTTCTGCCCTCGGAGGCAGCTAAGAAATATTTTAAGTAAATAATTAAATAGTTATCATGACTAGCAACTATTGATGGCCTTATTCTCCAAGAACCTTTCTAATCCCCTTTAAAAGTCACCGAAGTTGGCGTCCGTTGCTACATCTTGTGTTCGCAAATTCCATAGTTTAACTATGTGCTGTCCTGAATCTCACACAATTCAACTTCATTGGATGATCCCAGATTTTAGAATTATGAGAGAGGAAGAACTTTATGTACGTTCTTCACACCATGCACATACTTCTATCGTGCTTTCCCTGCCCCGCCCCCAATTGCCGCTTTCCTAAGCTAAAAAGCCCCAAATATCGTCACCTTTCCTCATAAAGGAGTTGCTCCAACCCCTTGATCATTTTGTTTGCCCTTTTCTGCACCAGTAACCAGCCTATTGCCTCTAAGCACTCACAAGAAGGGCAGGTATTCAGCCGTATACTGCCTCTGAACCTGAAGGTTCCATTTAGCTATTACAGCTAATTGTCACTGATAGGCTTAGAAGGTCATGACGCCGGTTCAATTTATTCAGATTAGTTGAATGTACAGCAATCAGAATATTGATGGTAAGTTTAAAACATAATCTATTGCCGGATGCGTAGGAGATACTTTTATCCATATATAAAAATGTTGGGTCCATCCTTTCATTAAGGAAGTTTAATGTACATGGAATTATCTCATGATATCCATTATAATATGGGTATCACTACCACAAGATGGCCACCAATCTGGATGGCTTCAAAAGGGGGTTGGATAAATTCCTGGAGGCAAAGGCTATCAATGGCTTCTAGCCCTGATGATTGTGTGCTATCTCCAGTATTTGAGGCAATAAGCCTGTGTGCACCAGTTGCTGGGGAACATGGGTGGGAGGGTGCTGTTGCACCATGTCCTGCTTTGTTCATCCCTGGCCAATGGCTGGATGGCCGCTGTGTGAACAGAGTGCTGGACTAGATGGACCCTTGGTCTGATCCAGCAGGGCTCTTCTTATGTTCTTATGTTCTTACTCGCCTTACGCCTTTGGGATCTGGTTTCAAATCAATCTAAATAAATATATAAAAATATGTTTTAGCAGATTTTATGGTTGTAAGTTTGAATAGCAAACACACACACACACATTGTCTGTTTTACAAAATGAAAGTGAGTGTATACAATGTGCAGTGCAACAGTGTTGCACTCTTATCCTATTTGAGGGCCTTTCAGGGTGGCCATCTGAACAGAATGTTGGACTCTTATGTTCATTACAGTGCTTGCAGGTTAAGTTCAGCAATGATGGGTGAAAGCAAAACAGACTGTGAAATGAGCAAATAAATGCCTGCGTAATCAATGGCTTGCTCTTCCATGGTCTTTGGAGTATATTATCTTGTAACTGTTCTTGGCGAGCTGAAATAAGCAGAATATTACTTTCTTCCTCTGTTCAATTATTCTAAAGTGTGACAGTTTAGTTCCCCTTCGTTATTCGTAATAGTCGAGGAAAATGGTCATCGTTCTCGCTTTCTCCCTGGATTCTATATCTGGAAGGTGTCAAATATCACTATAACTTTTATATGTAAGCTCCTTAGAATGCATAGACAAAAATTGACTTCCTTTTTATTCAATAAAGAACTCTCCTGTATAAAGGTCACACATCATCCTTGCTGAATCCTTGGGTTGAATTCAACTTGGTGACGCCATTTTCAGATGTGATCCCATGTCAGGTTTAATGAGTACTTTTGCCCTCAGTGGTATTTTGCAACTATATTTCCCTGAATATTAAGGGGTATATATTTCCATGAATGTTAAGGGGAGCTGAGACACATTCTTTCCTGCTTAGATTCAGTGTGTATGTGAAAATCTCATTGACTCTTCTTGCTTTTGTTATCAATAATTAGAACTGTATGGTTTAGGAAATCAACATTACATTGCTTCATGGGATCTACTATTGGCTTAAATGTAAATGTTAATGATTTCTTCCTGAGCTAAATAGGTTGCATTGCAGACCAACTTGACGTTTTACAATTTTGGTTAGATATTGCTATTGCTGTTCTGAAAGCCCTTATTTTTCTTCAAAGTCCAAGGCACTAACAGTGCAATGCTATAATGCCTACTCAAAAGTAAGTCCCATTGAGTTACATCGGGCTTGCTCTCAGGAAATTGGGTCTAGGGTTGTAGCCTAAGGGATAGATCTAGGATCTGCCTTCCATGGATGGAAGGGCTCCACCTTATTTTCAGGGATCTCTTCTCTCTTCCACACACACCCCTCCTGTACCACAATTCATCCCATTCAGCAGGGCCTCTCTACCCTCTATGGAGCTGTCATGGCGAGGAAGGTGGGGAGACAACTTACATCAGCCCAGTTGTATGCATCAAAATCTGGATCCAGTTCTAAATATAGATCTGTTTTGAAAACACCGCTAACTCAATGTTTATTTAATCCTTATGTTGTTGAATTCCTGGTTGTCTTCATATGCAAACCCAGCTATGGTTTTATTGCCCATGAACAACCCAGAAAGAGAACTCCTGGTTTGTTTTGGGGTTATGGTTTTTTTTTTTAAACCATAGGTTGTCATTACGTATGAACCCAGGACTGTGGGCTGTTCATGGTTGTTTTTTTGCCAGGCTACAGGAGTGGAAAAAACAAAACACAGCTGCTCTTCATGCCAATGCTACAATGCTGCAAAGGCATTTGAGGTATTGGGGGGTGGGGGGACGACGACAGATAAAGCAGGAGGGAAACAATCAAGGGATTGAGAAAACAAACCATGGTTTATTTGATTGTCTGACAGACAAACTCTGGGTAGGGCAATAAACCATGGGATAAATAAATAATGGCAGACAATCAAATAAAACATGGTTTGTTTTCTCAATCCCTTGGTTGGTTGTTTCCCTCCTTTGTCTGCTGCTCCCTGTATCTCAAATGCCTTTGCAGCATTGTAGTACAGGTCAACAGCAAAATACAATGCACAAATAATTCTCATCTAATTTCAGTTGGCACAAAAACCCCACAAAGCTGTTCACTTATTTACTTTCTTTCATGTATAGGTCTCCCCATCTCTAAGGAAAATATATAAAATAAATCTGTAAAATTAAAAGGAAAAATAGGTAGATCCGATCCGCCCTCTGTCATCCACCAAAGATCCACTCAAAGGACTTACTGACCCAGTCCTCATGACACAACGATCTGTCATACGATTATACAAGGGTTGTTTAATTCTCAAATAACCCTCACGGGCTGGGCTCACATGACATGACAGCCCCCAGTTGGGAGTTGCTTATTCTTAATGGTGGCTGGCATGCTCTGTAGCTCCTTAAGGGTAATTAACCCACCATAGGCTATCATGTTGTGCGAACCAGGCCACCGTGTGTTTGAAACATGCTTTCGCTTTGCCAGGTTTCTACAGGAAGGGCATTAAATTGTGATTTTGAGGTGGGGAGAGGGGTTAGCTACTGGGAATGTCATGCTACCTACCTTTAGTACACTTAGAGTGCAATTCTGTGCATGTTTAGACCGAATAAAGTTCTACAACTCTCTCACCAATGCTAGAAATCATAGGACTTTTTTGGGTCTAGACATGCATGGGATTACACTCTTAATTGTCTGTTCAGGAGAGAGGTCCGGAAGATATCTAAAACATAAACTTGTGGCCTGGGTATTTCTCAACATTTTAGGCAGGGTTTTGGTTGGTTGGTCACTTGGTTGGTTAATTAACTTATGTATACAAAATTTAAAACAATCTTTTCATTTTAAGGGTTTTGCAACATTAATTAAAGAATGGCCTGGAAATCTCTATAACAATGCAATAATTGTCCAAGCAGTAGTGGATCACCTGAAGAAAGATCCACAGAACAGGACTTTGCTGAAAACACTTGCAGAGTTGTAAGTCTGTACTAGAGTCAATTTGAATGTCTTCCTTGAAACACGGCTTGCTTTTAACTGTTTCCATTCTTTTAAAAATCAATTGCAGTTTCTTCCCTGTATACTCTAATTGAATTCTCAGGGTTTAAAACTGATTTCTCCACATAAATTTCTGCTTCTCTCATCCACGCACTCCCTTTTTTTTGGGGGGGGGCAGGGGCTGAGTGAGGAGGTTTAAATATCTTTTAGGAATATAATTTGGAAAGCACTCCACCAGTGGCAAGCAAAAAAGAATGTTCCAAAAGAAGTAATTTTGTACTAAAATTAGCCTTGGAACGTGTGAAACAAAGCCCTATGAAGAGAGACTGAAAGAACTGGCCATGTTTAGCCTGGATAAGAGAAGATTGAGGGGAGACATGATAGCACTCTTCAAATACTTGAAAGGTTGCCACACAGAGAAGGGCCAGGATCTCTTCTCAGTCATCCCAGCGTGCAGGACACAGAATAATGGGCTCAAATGACAGGAAGCTAGATTTCGGCTGGACATCAGGAAAAACATCCTGATTGTTAGAGCAGTACGACAATGGAATCAGTTACTAGGGAGGTTGTGGGCTCTACTACACTAGAGGCATTCAAGAGGCAGCTGGACTACCATCTGTCAGGTATGCTTTAAGGTGGATTCCTGCATTGAGCAGGGGGTTGGACTTGATGGCCTTATAGGCCCCTTCCAACTCTACTGTTCTATGATTCTATGAATCTAGTGATATTTTATAAGGAGTCTTGAACCAGAGTACCTCCTGTGCTACCGGTGTCCTGCTTTCCCTGCAAACACATCTCTAGTATGCCTGGCTGCATCCTTACAAATATCTCTAAATTGACCTGCAATTCTTTACTACTCAGGTTCTTGACTAGCCTTGAAACATTCATTAATCAAAAGATGGGGCATGGGTTATGGATCATTGGGAGCCCGAATGGAAGAAAATTGAAGAAGAAGAAGAAGAAGAAGAAATGTCATCCAATTACTTTTCTAATACATATAAACGAAAAGTGTTTCCCATTATTCTAAATGATGGTGGAATGTTTAAGCCATTTGTGTTACTTTTTAACAAAACAGTGTTTTTAAGGTGGGTGGATGGCTTTTTCCATCGGCCCATATCTAGTCTGTTCGTAACGTATGATCCTCCTTATCAGGTACACCTATGACCAACGCTACAGAAAGGCCCTTGAAATTTACCTCACACTGAGACATAAAGATGTTTTCCAGCTGATCCACAAACACAATCTTTTCAGCTCCATCAGGGACAAAATTGTTCTGCTAATGGAGTTTGATTCAGAGGTATGATGGCTTTCAAGTGGTTTCTTTAACACCTTTTTTGTCTGTAAGAATTTTAGCAGGGAGGGAAAAATATAATACAACCAATTGACCCCTATGTTTTGGATAAATTCTGATGTTTGAAAAGTTAGATAGCCAAATGGTTGAATTAGTTGTAGATTCACAAATTCTTTCCTACAATAACTTTGTTTTTCTGCCAAGAGATCCTGGAAGTTTAGAAAGTAAAAACAATAGCTACATCATTTGGTGTCAAGGGGAAAAACTGTGGTCATATAATATTGGGGAAATAATTCATATTTTATACTATATGCATCCATAAATATTTATGTAATGTTGTCCTCATTGGAAAAGCAGATAGAGATCCCAACCGTAATATACATGAAACAGGTATTTGCTGAAAGAGTCCTATAACCTTTCAAAATAAATATGAAGTACAATGAGCTAATTGTTGGAAGAAGCCCTATTAATTCATCTTATATATACTGTAGGTGTTCTCATCATGTTTTCTATTTGTTGTTAGCTAATCTGCTTGTGAAAGCTCCTCATACTTTAAGTTGCATTCAAAAACAGAGAGAGGTGTGCCACGCAAACATCCCTTTCCTTTCATCCAACTGACCAAAAATTCATAGTGTGAGAAAAGCTAGGAAGAGAAGCCTTGGACTCTGCTTTTACTTATGCTATTCAGTGGCCATTTCTCAAGTCTCAGGCCTTAGCTAGACCTACCAGTCTAGCGGGACAGAGAGGTAAAGATCTCACTATATTTTTATCGTGAGATCGCCCCCTCTATTCACACACGGCGCGTGATGACCTCAGAGGGAGAGGTGTCGTGCCCGCCAACTTGTTTTATTTCTTAAAGGGGAAGATGTGCACGAGCGCTTGTGCACAAAATGTAAGGTTTTTTAAATATATATATATATATATATATATATATATATATATATATATTCCCCGCTCACCCCACCCCACCCCACCCCCGATGGGCGCAGTGCTTCTGAGGAGCTCTGCGCCCCGTGCGCGGGTCCCGGCTCCTCATGAGGGACCAGGACAAACCGCAACACCTGGCTACACATTCTGCAGTCTTGGGCTCAGCCCAGGACCACGGAAAAACTAGGCTCAAAGGGTAGGGCGAGATCCCGAGCCAAGGGAGAAATCATCCCTCCCTGTTCCAGGGATCCCCTGTGTATCATGTGAACACACAGGGAGGATCCTGGGGATCTCCCCAGGATTTTGCCCCGTCTAGCTAAGGCCTCAACAAGTCTTAAGATAAGTATAGGCAATCTTTATCTTATGCCCTATTCAGTTGTGGTTTTCCCTAGGGAGAGATCATACACCACTCCCTCCCCTGCCTCTCTCACAGTGGGGAAAAGTGGATTTCTCAACTTCACTGGAATCAATGGCTTGTTAAGATGACTGTTCTAACAAGTACGGTGTCTCCGGGTTCATTTGCTCACTTCCTGCTGGAGTGAAGGGAGCAAGATAGGGAGTTTGCAAGTCTGCAGCCCTCTACGTGGAAGAAACCTCATCTGAATAGGGCTTACAACGAAATCTACTAAACATTGTACAGGAAACGCATTTATTTTAATGGAGATGACACAGGGTTAGTGTTGTCATGGCTTCCAATTGTAAGAAGTATTCTGGTATAGTGAATCTATGACTACACCCAGAACAATCTCTCATTGTCAGCCAAAGCCATGAAAGCGTTTTGCACTCTCATTAAGCACCATCTGTGTTAGCCAGCAATGGGGGCCCCACATGTGCTATGGATAGTAGTGACAGATAATAACATAAAACTAGCAGCATCTCATTGTCCCACGAAGAGCTGTTGGCTTCTCCTTCCCATTTTGTACCATAAATTGCATAGCAATGTCGGTTTGCAAGACAGAGACTGGGTTCACACAACTCGACAAGCCATACTCAAGGTTGAGTGTGGGTTGTTGCTGGAACTTCAGGTTGTTGTGTTGTGTGAATCCATCCACATTAACAAACCATGGGTTGAGGGTGGATTTTTGTTGAACAGCAACACATGGTTGAACAAAAACCTATACTCAATCTTGAGTATGTCTTATGTGGTGTGAATCCTGGCAGAGAGTATAATTGAAATTTATACAAATGTATAAACGTGTCAAATTGTGCATTGCATGTATCCGTTCTTTTATTTATTTTTAGAAAGCAGTTGACATGCTCTTGGATAATGAAGATAAAATATCTGTGAGTATAATTATTTGATTATTTTCTCATTGGCTAGTTGCCTCCATATCACCCTTTGTAGCGCATGTGAGCAAGACATTTACCAGAGAAACAGCCAGTGTCTTAATATCTTAACTCTCTTTGCTTTTAGATTGATAAAGTTGTGGAAGAATTAGACAACAGGCCTGAATTGCAGCATGTGGTAAATATGGTGGTTTGATGGTTTTTATGTGGATCCTAACAAGTGTTCTCTTGGTGCACATAAACAGATAAATGTGATGGCAACTAAACTAGTCTTTGACTTTAGCAGCAGTGATAAAACACACTGATCGGAGGAAGATACTCCATTAGCCACATCATTAAGAAAACCATGGCTGGTCATTCAGGGAAAGCTTCCTGGAACAACACCATTTTCAGAAGGTGCCAATTACAAGATTGGGGCCTGCCTGACCTCTATAGGACAGGAGCCACCACCTGGTGGACTCCAATCTGACTATAGGTCCATGTGGAACCATCAGGAGTATGCCCTCAGATGACCTCAGTGATCAGGCAGGTTGATAGGGAAGAAGGCACTTGCTCAGGTATCCTGGTCCCAAGTTGTTTATGGCTTTGTACAGTAGTACAAGAACCTTAAACCAGGCCTGGTAGTGAACAGGCAGGCAGTGTAGTTCCCTCAGCAAAGGAGTTACATGTTGAAAAAGGGCAGCTCCCGACAACAGCTGAGCTGCTGCATTCTGCACTAGCTCCAGCTTCCAGAGCAGCTTTAAAGGCAGCCCCACATAGAGCACATTGCAGTAATCCAGCCTTGATGTTACCAGTGCCAATACCACCATGACCAAGCTATCCCTGTCTAGGAGAGGCCATAGCTGGCAAACCAGGCTAAGCTGGTAAAAGGTTCTCCAAGCCACCATGGCCACTTGAGCTTCCAGTGACAGAAATGCATCTAAGAGTACCCGCAAGGTATGAATCTGATCTTTCAGAGGGAGTGCAATCCCATCCAGAACTGGCAATGAGCCTATCTCCTGGATTTAGGAACCACTCACCCACAGGGCTTCTGTCTAGCCAGGATTCAGTTTGATGATGAACTATGATCAATCCTGAAATACTTTAGGACTATCACAGCTGAGGCTACCTCCTTTCATATGCATCCTGTCATGGCCTCTGAGATCCACCAAGGATACATCTGTATATTAGCGGCACATGTTGAGACTGCAAGGTTAGACTATTGGATGTTCTTTGAGGGTGTCTCCTCCCACATGTTACAGAATACCCTTGGAGAATCAATAACACTTAAGCCTGAGCACCTTTCAAGATTATTGTAACATCTACCTATCTGGGCTACCTTTTGTGTTGTAGGACTATTGAACAAACTATATGTTTCTTCAGTAAATGTGTGGTCTCAGCTTCATGTTTGCAGAACTAATGGCGCCAGAGAGCACTTCCAGGACAAGATCAGTGGGTGAGAGGAGTACGTAATCTTTCCTGTGCCCACTGAATTCTCCCTTATAAATGCCCTCATCAGCCATCCCCAGCCCAAACCAGACTTGTTTCTAATTTCAGAGGCCGGGGTGTAGGAATGAAAAATTCTGGGCCGAGGATATTTGTGAGGCTATGTTTATAGTTTTGTTCTTCAGTGGGTTGGGGAAAGTTAAGCACCCCTTCCCACCACTGAATCCTCCCTGCGAATTTCACCCCTGTCTTTTTATTAATAGTACATGGAAGAAATGGAGATGGGAAACCCATATTTTCTTTGTAGCATCTAATTTGGCTCTAATTCAGCAAGGGTTAGTGGGATTTGTAATATCATCTTAACGGGATGGACCTTTATTCTGTTTTGTTACGGATTTACGCTTCTGGAGCTTGCAGTGCCGGGTCATTTGTTAAGATAAGTCTGGGACTGCTGCCGTTTCATAAGCGTTTATAGTTTTTGTTCTCTGGTTGACTTTGCAGTATTTGCATAAACTGTTCAAGAGAGACCATCACAAAGGACAAAAGTATCACGAGAAACAAATCAGCCTCTATGCTGAATACGACCGGCCAAACTTACTTCCATTTCTCAGAGACAGCACCCACTGCCCTTTAGAAAAGGTGAGGAAAATCTTTCAAAAGATGTCCATTTTTGATTTGATAGGAATAGTGTTGGTTATGTAGCTTCTGTTGGGAACTTAAGAGCGTACTCTCAACTTTGCAACGTTTTGATTGATCCTGGTAAATGTATTGCCATCTGTGGCTTTTCGGTTTGTATGTAGTTGTGTTGGCTACTCTGTATGTAATGCTAACCTCTGCTGGAAAAAATTGAGAACTGCACCAGTTTATAATTTTCTCCAGGACTTAAAAAATGTACTGTGGTGACCCAGAGACAGTTTTTCTCCCGTTGTTGATTTTTATGTATGTATTTGAAATACTTCATATCTTGGTCTTCACGCCAAAGGCGCCCATCTCTCTCAATATTTTAAAAACAAAACAACAAAAATACATAGTAAAAATAGCAGAGCAGCGTAAAATGCAGCCCGGGAATGGGTGGGTGGGAACTAGGATAAAGCCACACACCTAAAAATGGAAGAACGAAGAGGTCTAGGCAAATAAAAAGATACCTGGCACCAAAAAGACTTTTGGGTAGCTGCTGGGCAACCCTCCTTGGGAACAGGGCAGCCCAGCAAAATGTTCTTAATGGCACAGTCTAATTGCTTTTCGAATAAAAACTTGCCAGGGATCTGCAGTCAAGCCTGGTTCTGTAATCTGTGTATGATACACAAGTTTCCAAATCTCGGTTTATCTCCAGCTATTTATCCATATATTCCTTTATACATTCATTTAGTCATATGTTACATTTTACATGTAACATAAAACATCTTAGGGGTACATCTAAAAATATAACATGTAAAGTACTCCTTTTTCATGTCATGGGGGGCAGATTTTTTTCACCCTGCTTCTATTTGTTGTGCCAGACGTTTTGGCTAGGATTGTGGCGGGGCGTTAATTTTTTGTTAGGTGTGATGAAAAAGAAGTTGATGAAATACACAAGTGTATATTACAGTTCCTGTCGTAGTGGGCACAAGATGTTTTTCTTACTATTAGTCACATTTGTACCCATCCCTTTGTCCAAGAAGCTCAAAGTGGCATATGTGGCGGCAGTACAATTTTATCCTGATGTCAACCTTGTGAAGTAGCTTACAGTGAAAGAGGGTGACTGGCCTCAATTCACCATACTGGTTATCATTTCAATGTATGGTGTTAGCTGCCCTTTTCACTTGTGCCGAAGGAAGCTTTAACCTCTTAAGTGAGATGCTTGAGGAAGGGAGTTGTATGCCAGTTGTTACTAGCAGAAATGGCAGAAGGATTCAGGGTACTGTAGCAAGGATGACTACCTAGAACTAAAGTTATGAAACGTACTTTAGTAGTGTTTCATTTGGGGAACAATGCATGTCTTATGAGCTTGTTTCCTTGGGAAGAGAGCATTTTAAATTTCTCTTTGGGCTGGTTCATTCTGTGTTAAGGCAGAGAGAATGATCAGACCACAGTGAGGTTTAGATTCCCAAGTCCTTCTCATTCTTCATGGATTAGGAGGTAGCCTCTTTATTGTGAAAGGAATGGGAGCCTCGCATTCTTTGTGTGTCTCTGTTCAGTCCTTTTGACTAGATGGCAGGGGGATGTGAGTTGGGAGGCATTTTGCTCCCAGGATGTGCATATCTTCTTATTTATTTAAAGGCGCATAGCTTCCCCTTTTAAAAGCATGGATTTATTTATTTATTACTTTTTTATACCGCCCAATAGCCGAAGCTCTCTGGGCGGTTCACAAAAATTAAAACCATAATAAAACAACCAATGGTCTAAAAACACAAATACAAAATACAGTATAAAAAGCACAACCAGGATAAAACCACGCAGCAGAAATTGATATAAGATTAAAATTCAGAATTAGAAGAATAAAATTTAAATTTAAGTTAAAATTAAGTGTTAAAATAGTGAGAGAATAAAAAGGATCATTTTCATAGTAGTAATTAAACTCAAACTGAGATTGCACCTTGAGTAACTCAAATTAAACTCAAACATTGGCTGCAAGCCAATGATTTTTAATTGCTATCTATGATTTTTATTTATTTAGTTGTTTGTTTAATTTATATCCCGCATTTCTGCCAAAAATGGCACTCAAGGCAGCTTACAATAATAAAATACAGCTTAAAAACAAAATTTTAAAACGTTACGTAAAAGCAGGTCTATTAAAAAGGCCTGCCTGAATAAAAATGCCTTTGTTTGACTGCAAGAGGGGTCCAGCCTAGCTTTCTCTCAGCAAGGAGGGAGATCTTCTCTCGCATCCCAACCAAACGTGCCTCCGATGGTGGTGGGATCAAGAGAAGAGCCTCCCCCAAAGATCTTGAAATTTGGGCAGGCTCATATGGGAGCATGCAGTGTTTCAAGTAACCTGTGCCCAAACCAGGTCATAACCAGAACATTGAATTGTGCCCAGAAACAGACTGGTAGCCAGTGATGCTATTGTAACAAGGTTGTTGCATGCTCCCTATAACCAGCCAGGGCAACAGCATTCTATGAACCTGAATCTTCATGGGGAGTGTAACCCCATCCAACACAGTTTGAATCCCTATTCCCTGATTTGCCTTTCGATTAACTAGGAATACTACTGTCTTGCCTGGATTAAGCTTCAGTGCAATCGCCCTCACCTAGTCCGCTACTGACATCAGATTCTGATTTAGAGAACAGTTTCCTTTGATTTAGATAGCAAAAAGAGTTCCATCTGGAGAGTTTTCAGTTCCAGGTTTCTTAAAGTATCTGCATTTTTGGCTTCAAAAGTAATGCATCTTAATAGGAACATTTACTGAGAAAACCTTTATGATATTTTTAAAACTGGGATCCTATACCCACTTACCTGGGAGTAAGTCCTATTGAACTCAATAGGACTTCCTTCTCAATAATTGATTCACTTTTAATCTCATTTGTATTTCAGAAAGAAGTTGTTTTATAACTGAATTACTGTCATATTAACTTTCTGTTTTTGACATTTAAGGCTCTTGAAATCTGCCAACAAAGAAATTTTGTCGAAGAGACAGTTTATCTTTTGAGTAAGTGACTAAGTTTTGAAGAATAGCAATGTCATGTATGTTTTTTTGTTTGTTTGTTTGTTAAAAGCTGAGATGCTCAACCCGGTATTTCTAGGATTCAGTTTTTAAATCTCTTGCTGCTCTAATATAGTAATGGCTGGTGTTATTAAAAATAAAGAGATGCTCCTGAACATGAGTTTTTTTTCCCAGAGCTGTGCTTTTTTTGTCCTGCAAGGCAGTTCTGGTTAAAACCTAAGCTTAAGGCTCTGTGCGCATCCTAATCGTGAAATGATTCTCCTGTTCTCTGCGGTACTTAATTTTTGAGCTTTACAGCACCATTATTTGCATGTTTTCTCAGTAGTCCCTTTGTGTTTTATGGGGATAGGATAGCAGCCTTAGCCTATGTGCCCCTCCACCCCCACTCCCACTCTTCAGAGATCATCCTTGGCCCACAACTGTAGGAGTAAACCTGGTCCCTTGCTGTTAATAAATGTTGTTTGTTCAACCTGCAACTCTTCCCATAATCTGAAATATAACTCAGTTTATCAAGCAGCCATTGGCATGGTACTCGGGCCCTGTTGATTTAATTGGGATTGAAATATATTGCTTTAATTTAATACTCATCTGTGTCGCTAAAATATTTGAATTGAAAGAGAGAAAAGGTTCCAATGTTTCACGTTTATTTTTGTAATAAAATGGATTTCCCCCCTCTGTTTTATTGTGAGAACATAATGTTATAAACAACAAAAACTAAAATACATATATGAAACAGAGGTTCCCCCCGTTCGGCTATATTTGGGGCCCAGCACACCTTATTATCATTTATGGGTATTTCTTTTATAATCTCTTGTTAAAGATAGAGTATGTGGATGTAATGCAGTCTCTATCGAAGACTTAATTCATGTTTTGCTTGAATGTCCTATGTATAACGATCTTAGAAATATTTACATTTCTCCCTTGCTAAAATCGCTGAAGGGCTCCTCATCACATGTTAAAGTCTGTCATTTGTTATCAGATGCAAAAAAAATTGTTTCTTTTAGAGTGTCGAAATTTTTAGCTAAGTCTATGCAGATACGTTCTTCACAATGCATGAAGGGTTTGGGTAGTGACCCCTTTTATAATGCTCAATTATTTTTATTGTAAACTGTTCTCTTTTATAACTTCTGTATAATGGCTAACTGCTTGTAACACAATAAACTGACTCTGAATCTGACTCGTCCTTTTAGGCAGAATGGGCAATAGCCGAAGCGCTCTGAAGATGATCATGGAAGAATTGTATGATGTAGACAAGGCTATTGAGTTTGCTAAGGAGCAAGATGATGCAGAACTTTGGGAAGACCTCATCTTATATTCCATTGACAAACCACGTAAGCAAAGTAACCTTCCTTCTATGTACGTATATGGATACAGCCAGCGTCACCCTAGCAGAAGTTTGTTAGTGCAATGAGACTTTCCCCCACTCTTGCCCCCCCCCTTCAGCCCTCCATGCTGCCTGAAAATCTGTTCTTGAAGGCTTCCCAGCCCTCCGTAATAGAGGGTGCATATGGGGCAGGGGAGATCGCCCTGTTCTGGGTCCACTGCTTCCGTCAGTGGAACAACACCGTTGGATGCGCTCTGTGTGTGTGTGTGTGTGTGTGTGTGTGTGTGTGTGTGTGAGAGAGAGAGAGAGATTTTAATTAAATGTGAGCAGAAGAAATACAATTTCTCCCTCTATAGTACAAAAACAATGTAGTCAAATTGATTTGGGAGTCACGCCAGCTTGCATAGTGCAAGAAACTGAAATGCAGTGCAATCATTGAAGTACTACAGCATACTAAGGGGAAAAATAACCTCTCAAACTGCAGCATCTGGCACTGATAAACATAAGTGATGACATTATTCCACAGCTGCTGGGACATGTGTTGTTGCCTGAGAAATTAGATGAAATGACAGCATCCATTTGAAACTTCTCTCCTAGAATCTTTGAGCTTCAGTGATTAAAAAGTTGCACTTTAAAGATGCATTATAAATCACATGCATTCCTTAAAATAAAAATTTGTTGGAATTACGCTACATGTATGTTCATGAGAATGGATGTTAAAAAAAGAATATAATAAGTTAAACACTGCATGGAGCTGATCTGCCTTTCTGCATGCATCCTGGCTGAGCTGCTGTCATGCCATGGAATTATAAGCTTCTGAAGTATGAGCTCAGCAATCGTGTTTGCAAACAGCTCAGCAATTGTGAGGAACGTCGAAGGCCAAGGTGAGGAAACCTCCACACAGAATGTAGGGACAGAAAGAGCTGTCTGAAGGGAAGAAGGTGGCTGAGTGCCAGGAGTTGAATGGGAAAAGGATGTGTGAAGAAGGGAAGGGAAGAGATAGAGCCTAGAGTTTCAGGAGCTGGGTAGGTCGGGAGCATAGAAGGCAGTGGGCTGAGAAGCCATCTGAAGGGATATTAGGTACTAAAGTTAGAGGCTCGAGACAAAGAATAGCAAAGAGTTTAGGGGAAAGGGAGGACCAATAAGAAAAGATGGCAAGAGGAAGTCCTTATGACAAGAGAGGTGTAAGCTACTGGAAGGAGGCAATGGCAGTGCTGGCGGGCTGCTAAGTCTGAGGCCTGGGGATCTGAAACATAACATATTTGGAGTCATACCATTGGTCAGTCTAGCCCAGTATTGTCAACACTGACTGGCAGCAGCACTCCAGGGGTTCAGGTAGGATTCTTTCCTAGCCATACCTAGAGAAGCCGGGGATTGAACCTGGGCCCTTCTGCATGCAAAGCATGTGCTCTGTCACACTGAGCAACGGCCCCTTCCCTGAGGGGAAGGAGTGCTGAAAAATGGTGTCTGAAGGAAGCGGTACAGATCAGGCAGGAACCAAAAAGCAGGGAGCTCTGAGAACTTATGGATGCAGGTTGAGAAGAACTGATGGAAAAGGTGGAGAAGATCACAACATGATCAACACAAGCATTGTTGCCACAAACAAATAGACTTTGTGAGTGAAATTGTTAAAGATGCTTGTAGAACCAAGAAGTAGTTTAGTAAAATATATTACAACTTGCCTCGTCAAAGCTTTTTGCAGAGTTGAGTCTACAAGGGCACAATCCTATTCATGTTTAGACAAAATAAAGTCCTATAACTCCCAGCATCCCCCAGGTAGCCATGCTGACTAGGGCATGCTGGGAGTTGTAGGACTTTTTTCTGTCTAAACATTCATAGAATTTCAGGATTGTAGGACAACATTGAAAATTCACATTCTGATTTGCATGCAACTTTCCTGTAGTATGCAGAGATTAACAAAATGAATTTATGGTAGAAAACGAGATCATTTGCCATGGAGATTTCTTCAACTTCAACTGGCTGCCTATTCGCTACCGGGCCAGGTTTAAGGTTCTTGTACTTGTGTACAAAGCCCTAAACAACTTGGGACCAGGATACCTGAGAGAGCGCCTTCTCCCTTACCAACCTGCCCGGTCACTGAGGTCATCCGAGGGCCTGCTCCTGGTGGTTCCACATAGATCCATCCTCCGATTGGAATCCATCAGGGGAAGAGCCTTCAGCGTGGTGGCGCCCCTCCTGTGGAATTCCCTGCCTCTGGAGGTCAGGCAGGTGCCAACCTTGTACTCCTTTCGGCGCCTCCTGAAAACATCTTTATTCCAAGAAGCCTTTCTTTAAAATGCACCCTTGGATTACTGTTATTGCTTCTTTTAAATTTTGTTTTAACTGTTTTTATTCTGTTTTTATTTTTATTTTACCTTGTACACCGCTCTGAAATTTTTCAGTGGGGAGCGGTATATAAATATTCTAAACAAACAAACAAACAAACTTTAGATACATCTCTATACCACTTTATCTCTATCTCTCTCTCTTTTTCTCTCTGTCTCTTGTACCATTTAAGAGACTACATTTTCTCTCGAAAAAATAGTTGAATGTTACATTCTGGTTTTGAATTAACCAACTCCTTTGTATTTCTACAGCTTTTATTACTGGATTGTTAAATAATATTGGGACCCACGTTGACCCTATCCTTCTGATCCATCGCATTAAGGAAGGCATGGAGATTCCAAACCTGAGAGATTCATTGGTAAAAATTCTCCAGGATTACAATTTACAGGTACATTGTACTAGTTTTCTCGCTCTGTCCATTCCTCCCCACATTCTGCCATCATGCATGTTGCCTTGAAGAATGGCAGGAGCTCAGTCACATAAGGAAGTCAGCAGCAGTTAAAAGAATAATCATGCCATGATGTTACAAGTCTGAGTGTGACTTAATATTGCCACATAATGAGACATAACTATTATTAGCATTTTTTTTAAAAAAAATGCTGCTAAATGACACAGCCATTCTTATAACACAACTTCACAATACCTTCCTGTGGCAAGTCGTTCCTATTCCTATTTTAGAGATCAGCAACCGTGGCTTCAGTGACATAGTTCACTGAGTGCAAGGCAGAGCTGGGATTTTAAGCTAAGTCAGAGTTCAGCACATCACTGGAATGTAACACCTCTTCTCAAACACTGGACTGTATCACCTTCACAGCAAGACTGGAACTAATTTTTGCTGCTGTGATTTTGTAGTTGATTTCATCATCATTACAATGCTTTCCCTCTCTCGTGTTTTGCTCAGTTGACCAGATTAGATGGGGCATGGGTGGATCTTGGTATTGTCCCTCCTGCTTCCAAAATCGGCAACACCAGGGTGTGGGGGGATGCCCTTCTTCACCACAGTCCTCCTAGAAAAGCTTTGATACAGTTCACCTTAATTTCCAGAGACTTCTCAAAATGCATAGGCGAGAGAAATCTCTACTAGATCTTGTGTTATCTACTAGATCTTGTGTTATCACCAATGTATTGTCACAGACCAACTTTTTTCAAACTCTTTGAGGCAACTTCATACCTTGGGGTCTAGAGTGCTTTTACTTGCGGTTTTTGTCACGCCATCACCCTGCCCCCATTCATGGAATTTTAGGGGTTGAGGGTGTCCAGATTACATATTCTTCCACTTTCAAACCCTCCCATATTTTTCCACCACTCCTTCCTTTCTTTTTTCGTACCGCAGAAAATCCATTAAGGAAGAAAGGATAGGATAGCTGCACAATTCCTTCTAATCTGTAGTGCTAAGAGCTCTCTGTCTGGAAGTACCCCTATATATGATGGAGAGCCAAGGTCTGTTCTGGCTTTAGATGCATGTGTCTGAATAATACATGCTTTTGCCAGTACATATTTCTCATATGTGTGTGTGCCATTTTTGCAAGTACATATTAAACTGTTGATGTGTAAAAAAATATAATGTGGAAAGTGGCCCTGATAATGTCATGCCTTCCTGTACCTTATTCTGATTATTCTGTCCTTGTCTTCAACCGTTGCTTATTGCTGCTTCTTAGAATTGTGCTTTTGGGGCCTATATAGTGTATGCTTAGGTCCTACATGCTTCTTATATGAGGCTTTCAGCATTTAAGGTTGTTATAACAAATGATTCCTGCACAACTTTGTATTTCACATTCTCATTTCCAGACCCAAACAGTCTAATGGGATGTTCCTAGCTGCAAATTACCTTTCTTTCTGTTCTTGACCGTCCGTTCCATATATTTTGCAGCAGTGCAACAGTGTGGAGGCATCTTATTTTGAAGTGGCTCTTAATATGCTCTGAAGATTAAACTTGGACATGGCAACTAAATGGTTTGATCTTACGTCTATCACCTAAATAAATGAGGCTGCATTGGAGAACTAAAAGGAATTCTAAGCAAGTCCTACGGAGAACATCTAAAGAAAAATGATTTAACAAAATTTCTGTCTTCCAGAAGATCAGTATAGTCTGTTCCTCTAAATCTTCTCCTATTGGGTGCCCCGCAGGTGTTTTAGATCACAATCCCAAGTTTTCTGGCCATTGTCCGTGCTGGCTGGGGTTAATGGGAGCTTAAATCATTTGGAGGGCACCTGGTTGTGGAAGACTGGCTTGAAAGGTTTGCGAAGGATTCTGGGATGTATTCCAGAGCACAAAATTTGTTCATTCAGGGCATTGGCCAGTCATGTTGGACCTTCCTGTTGACCCATGGGAATTGAAAATATGCATCGAAAACACTCCGGTCTCCTGTGATAATATGCTTGCAAAGAACCTGATGAATCCCTCTAACATGGTATAAAAATGCCCAATAAGAGGAATTCTCCTAATCCTACGACTGTTCTTAGACTGTGGCAGCTTTTAATACTGCATCAAACACGATCGAGCTCAAATTCTCAATCTCGTTTTGTCACCAAAAGCTTTGTCTTCTGTCTTGGCATATTGTCATCAAGGCCATGAAGAATACCTGCAACAATCTGTTGGGAAATAACAATCAGATATGGTTTCCGAATCTTAGTGCGTTTCTATCGGCACGGAACGCATGCCGTCCCTTTTGTTGCTGGGGGTAGATACCTTAGCTTCCTTGCAGATCTTTCAGCTACAATCAATATCTGTCCTGTGCATTGATGGTCTCCTACCCATCTCATCCAAAAGTTCCCTAGGAAAATAAAAAAAAGAATCTGGAGATTTTGGGGATAATTAGAAATTGAACGATGTGGCCTCAGTGATATTGTTACCCAGATGTGTCTCGCTTTAAGTACCGTGCCTCAGGGGTTTGCCACTGTGTTTAGGGGAGTAGTATGAAGATCACTAAATTTAGTAATGCCGTTGTCATCATTGGGGAGAGTGATTTACGTCTATCTAATAATGATGGCAGTACTATGAGATGAAGGTGTTCCAATATTCATGGCAGGGCAAGACATAGTTGTCTGTCTGGAATTAAATAGGAAGTAAGTTAAAGCCGCATTCTAAAAGTGCTTATATTTTATACCTCACTCTTCAATGAGATGAATATTAAATCATAAATAAAGTAGACTACTGACAGCTGCAGTTTAATTTATATAGCCATAAAATTGTGCATTCTCTTAAACTGGAGCCAGTCATGCATCAAAAGTGACACATGCCTGGGAGCAGTGTTTAGCTAACAGAGAATAAATTGCTGCTCCACTGGCAGTGTTTTCTTATTATAATTAAATCACAATCGGGACTCTGACATGCCTGCCAGAATGAGCAAGATTACATTGAAATTTAGGCAATAAAACAGTAATTTCCTAATTTCGACTCTTGACATATATATTTGAATTATCCTGTATTTTCAGCAGCTAGGCTTTGCAAAGCCTATGGACAAAATCAATTTTTTTTTTCACATATAGATAAAAAATAAATAAATGACCATTTATCCAGGGTCAAGTCATAGGGTTTTCAATACCCTGGTAAGCCAAATTTTGCATAGAATCATAGAATAGCAGAGTCGGAAGGGGCCTACAAGGCCATCGAGTCCAACCCCCTGCTCAATGCAGGAATCCACCCCAAAGCATCCCTGACAGATGGTTGTCCAGCTGCCTCTTGAATGCTTCTAGCATCTCTGCATCCTGGCTCTGCTCCCCAAATCCATCCGTACTGTCAACACAGTCTTCAGTTCTTCCCTCCCTCCTGCTCTGGCCCTGGTTCTTCTGCCTGCCTGTTATTACCCCTGCTGTTGCTAAATTCCAGGCTGGCAGTTTTGTTGACGACAGAGAAGGGGCACAGGGAGAGATGTTAACCATCTAGTGTTTACCAACCAGTTTCAGGATCCTTACTACCACCTATCCCACACACACACGCACACACACAGGGATAGCAAGGGTAAAGGAAGCCTTTTGGATGACTAATTCATGTACATTGATGGTGCTATATAAATAATAATAATAATAATAATAATAATAATTCAGCGTATGTCCCATCAGGGCTAGCACCAGGATTGTCCCACTTAACCCAGAGCAGGGGTGCAGAACCTCTTTTAGTCCAAGGGCCAAATTCTATTTTGGAGTAGCTCTCAAAGGCCACATTCCAGTGGTGGGCGGGGCCAGAGGAAAAAGGGGAGGGAACAAAAAGCAACGTATTTTAGCTTAAAGCTCTTCCTGCAAGGACCTAAGTCTTAGGAGAGGGCGGTCCAGCCTTTTAGAAGGGGTGGGGAGAACCTGCTTAAAAGCGAAATCACCAAAAAACAATTGCCGGTCAGTGTGGCCAGGGCAAGGGAACTGGTCAGATTTGCCCTCCCCAGGCAGGTCAGGTTTGCCCCCCCTCTTCCCTGAGGAGGCCCAGATTTGGCCCCCGGGTCTGAAGCTCTACACCTCTGCCTTAGACACATTCATACATTTATCTTCAATTTAGCATCTACTGTTCACACCATTTTCTGTTTCTCAAACTTCTCTTTATTTATTAGCTAATGACAACACGGTTCAAACAAATAAGCTTCACTTAAAATCTCAAATATATAAGTTAAAGTTCTATTTAATTGTTGTTGTTCTTATTGTTGTTTTTAAAACCCTCATGGCAACCCTATAGAAAATTCCACTACTGCTGTATGTCTGTTCTTATCACTTCTAGTCATCCAGTCTTTGGTCAAATGTTGAACTAACTCGGGCTCAAAAAATGTATTTATTAATTTAATTTATATCCCGCTTTTCTGCCAAAGAATGGCATGCAGAGCAGCTAACAATACAACCCAAATTAAAACAAAATCTTAATTAAAACAAGGCTTAAAAATAAGTAAATTGAAAATACAATTAAAACCCAACAGCCAAAGAAATAAGCAGCACCATCAAATTAAATAAAAAAACCATTCAGCATCAGACCTGCTTATATGCCAAAGGGCTGCCGAGTAAGAAATGTCTTTGCTGGCAGCAGGACAGCAGAAGGGGAAACAGCTTTCCCTCCCTTGGCGGTGGGTCCCTAGCTTGGGTGGGGGGAACCCACTATTTTCATCTAGGAGAAAGCTCCCATGTACATAGATAATTAAAAGCTTGAGGTTCTTGAGGTTGTTTAAGGATACTGATCCCCAACAGTTACTTACACATTGTGCATGTGTGTGTGTGAGCATGCACTTCATGGCTTCTGTACTGCTCTGCTTGCTTCTAAGTCTGCTAGCAGTCAGCCCTCTTCCATTCTAGTAGGGGTGCACAACCCATGGCCCACGGTGCAAGCAGCCTTTCACTGCTCTCGGTGTGGTGCACTGTGCCTTCAGCTGACCCACCCAGTTTCCCACACCATTCACTCGACCATCTGGGCTGTGTGGAAAAGACCATTGTTCCGGCACTGTTGTGCGTGAATGAGAAAGAGAGTGTGCCTTTTCTGGGCAATAGGGTTGGTAATGGCAGTGGGTGTTTAAGCAGCAGCGGAAAAAAATGGCTACATTTCAATTTTATTGTATTTATTAAAACATTTGTATTCTGCCCTATATCACTGGGATCTCAGGGCGGCATGCAGATAAAATCAGAACAATGTAAAGCAATAAATAATATACACAGCTTAAAATGCATCAAATCGTTAACAAATTAAAACCAGTAGAATTTTTTTTAAAAGCAATAGAAATAATTAAAACAAAACTATGTGCATCCATGGATAATTTAGCCTTCAAAGGCCTTGATAAAAAAACATGTTTTAACTTGGCGATAAAAAAACATGTTTTAACTTGGCGCTGAAATGAAGCCAGCATCGGCGCCAGTCAGGTCTCCAACTGGGGTGCCACAACAGAGAAAGCCCTCTCCAATGTCTGGGGCACAGAGGAGGGCTCCTCCAACAGATCTCAAATCTTGGGCAGGCATATGTAGGGAGAGGCGCTCCCTCAAATACCGAGGTCCCAAACTGTTTAGGGTTTTGAATGTCATTGCCAACACCTAGAATTCCAACTGGAAGCATGTAGGCAGCCAATGCAATTCTTTTAAGATCTGTGTTATATGGTCTTCAGAAGATGTTCCAGTGAGCAGTTTAGCTGCTGCATTTTGCACCAGCTGCAACTTCCAAGCCGTCTTCAAGGGCAGCCCCACGTAGAGCACATTGCAGTATGTGCTTTTGAAAGGCATTAGGCCTTTCAAAAGCCAAGGAGGATATATACCAGCGTATTAGTGACATTGAGTTACAAGATCATATAGGAGCAGCAACCCCATATCCTGAATTTAGAGATAGGAGGCAGGCTCTCCTTCCTGCAACATATTTAATTTCTTTAATTATTCCAAAATACAGAAAAGCGTTCATGCTGGATAAATTTAATGTGCTTCCCTCCGCATTTTTGGAGGGTAAATATAATAATATCCCATATTATTGGATATTATGCCCCTGTAAAGCTGACATGATAAAAACTGTGGACCATGTATTGCTGTAGTGCTCCTTTTGTTGTGATTTTCGGCATACTTTCATCACTCCTATTTTACAAGGAATACCTGGGAGATCTGATGTGTTCTATACAGACTATCTTTTGGCTGATCAGAACTCTCAGATAACCTCCAAGGTGGCTAAATTTTGTGCTGCGGCAATTGCTTGTCGGCGTGGGATGATATCATCTGATTGTGACAATGTTTTAATCTCTTAAAATATGTGGGACATGTACTAATTAATTGTCATCATAGTCCCATTTTATTCCGTCGGTTTGGGAATATTATATGTGCTCATATTGTTGTGCTGTTTTGCTGGTCTTGTGACCGTAAATAAAATTCATTCACATTGTGGTCGGCTTCACTAACCCTGTTATGCAGCAGGGTTAGCAGCACTAACTTTGGCTTAAGGTGTTGTTTGATACGCACCTGTGGTTAAGGGGCCGAAATAATAGAGCTACCAATATAGAGCGGCCTAAATAGCCTAAATCGCGCAATTGCTGGCTCTCTTAGCGCAAGGGCTGATGGGACATGGGGCAGAGCATTTGGAGGACTCAGGCGCTCATCTAACTACTTTGTGGTTAGCATGTGGTTAAGGAAACTGGGAACCAGACAGGGTTAATGGTATTGTGGTAGGTGCTAACCACAGAGAGGCATAGTTAAGCTAACCACAGATCCCTCAGTGTCATCTGAACAAGCCCAATGGCAGGCTGCACAGTCCCATTTGTGAAGCCTAATGAGTTTGGAACTTCAGCGAGCCTGGGGAAGTTTCTAGATAGACAGCTCTTAGCGCTCCCAAACAAAAGACAATATGCATCTATTCTGTATTTCCCTTCCTTAACTGATTTTCTGTAGTAAGAAAGAAACCAGAAGAAGCAGTGGAAAAATACAGAAGGGGTTGCAAATTGAAGATTACGACGTCTGGACACCACCACCCCTAAAATTCCATGAATGAGGAAGGTTGATGGCACCATAAAAACATCATTTGGAAGCACCCTGGGAATCCTAGTGAATGACTGTAGCTATGGGAGTTGAAGAGTAGTGCTGAATGATAAAATGAATTGCTTTCCAATCATGATTGGGAAGTAATTCATTTTATCATTCAGCCCTTCAGATGCAGCCACAACCGGTGCAAGCATTTTATGTTTGACGCTTGGATATCTTTGAAAGCATTATATAAATTTGAATAATAAAAGAATAAATAAAGCTCAAGGGCAAATGCTGAGGCAAGTTCTGGGAGAGCCCCTCATCGCTGATACTGGGCATCTGACCATACCTTTATTTTAGAGGGACCTGGTGATGACAGGAGTACCTGGCCGAAGCAGCTGGGCTCTGCTGTGTGGCAGTCATTTTAATTTCCTCACAGTGCAGTGCCTGACACTGAAATGAGCACTAAGCCAGCATGACTGGACATACTGGGGTGGTGACTCTTTAAATTTCCCCCCAATTCAATTCCCATGACATGCATTTCAGGCATGGCTGTGGTATGGATGAGCCATGTGAGACTTGTCCTGGTCGACAGAGCAGTACCTCCTGCCTTCTGCACTTCAAGCTGCAGTAGCTTAAGCCCTTGCTCTGGCTTAGCTACCCCCCCTTCAGCTCCAGCAATTAGCATAAAGGACCCTAGGTCTGGATTTTAGGTATGGGCCATCAGTCCTACACTGGCCCAACACTCTCAGTTATGTTAGATGGGAGTGGGACCAGTACAGGTTGACGTGCCTTATGTGTATGGATTGTGGAAATTGGAAGCACAGAAACGATCTCTAGAATTAAAGCTATACGGAGAGTCACTTACTTTCTTAAGATACAATTTAAGAAATCTATTAAAATTAAATATTTATTTATTTTATTAAAACATTTGCATTCTGCCCTATATCATTGGTATCTCAGGACGAGTCTCTTCAGATTAAGCCCCATAGATCAGGTTGAGAAACAGATGACTCGTACCAGGGATTGATTTCTGTGTTTTCAACCCAGAACAGTTATTGCCTTATAACTACTCTTAGATCAACAAGAAGATACTAGCTTGGATATTTTACATTTCCTGTTCTCTGGGGCCAGCCAACACAGCAATGACAGCATACTAAATTTCAAACATCTCAGTCTGTTTTAAAATAGGTTTGTAGAAGCCAAACAGTCACTAGGGGGCGTGTTATAACCTGCTTAGCTCTTGATAGCATCTATGCTTGATGGCAATATTGGTTCAGTGGACTTGTTCTTGTGGGGGGGGGGTGAGTTTATGAGTGTTTCTTTGTGAGGTCCCAATTCCTTTGCTTATCCAGCTGTTTAGCATCTTTGGGGCACAGATGAAGCAAAGCAATGCTTGGATTCTAGGGAAGCAATGCTTGGATTCCAGGGAATACCAACCAGTAAAAATTCTCTGCTATGCTCAGACTTCAGACCTTGTACACTGAAAATGGGCATGTTTTGTATCCTATTGGAGTCAAGACCAAACCTGCCATTGTTCTTAATAGGTGGGTATTGCACAGAATATGAGAAAGGGACCTCCCAGCCACTCCAGAAAAGTGAAGTCGGATTTATTTATTTATTTATTTATTGCATTTCTATACCGCCCAATAGCCGGAGCTCTCTATAAAGGGGAAAGCAGCCATGACAGTACAAAAGTAAAAGCAGGGCCTATTCAGATTTATTTATTTTATTTTTATTTATTTATTTATTTAAGGATTTTTATGCCGCCATTCAGCCAAAAAAGGCTCTCACAGCGGCTTACAAAAGTATTTCTTGACAGTCCCTGCCCACAGGCTTACAATCTAAAAGACATGACACAAAAGGAAAGGGAATTGGGAGGGAGGAGGAGGAGGGGGAAAAGGAAAGCAAATTCAGGCACTACAATCTTAGTTGGAAAGTTCAGCAATGACAGTTGACAGCAGGAGGGAGGGGGCTCTCAGGGTTAGGCCACTAACCCTTTTGCAACAAATTGTTAGTGAGCTTGTTTGAACCGTGGTTATGTAGCCACCATGGTTAGGAATGGTTCACACAAGATACTAAGCCATATTGGGCCTGTTCAGAAAACAAGCTAAGTCATGGTTAGTCCGCTAACCCTTTTGCAGCAAATGGTTAGTGAGCGTGTTTGAACTGTGGTTACGTAGCCACCATGGTTAGGAATGGTTCACAATACACGCTAAGCCATAACGTTTAGCTCAGAATGCTTAACCACCATGGCTTAGCATGTTGTCTGAACAGGCTAACATATGTCTGAAACTCAAGACACGAAAATGTAGAATACAAGCATAATAAAAACAAGCTTGTCACTTTTTCTGATTTGTAATCCTGGCCAATGGTATCTGCCTTTGCAATCTATAATAACCTAAACAAACTGAAACATCTTGCCTCTAGAGGTATATGAAATGTGAAGTGCTCTGTCTGAGCTTGACTTTGCCTAATTTGTTGAAATGAATCTGTTGAATAATCTGTTGAAATGAACAGAAATGACTGACAAACTGTACTGCTTTTAAAAAAGCAGTCTGTTATAACTAACAGCTGAGGTTTTTCCAACGCTTTGGGTATCTGAAGTAATCAATTCTTTTTTAATCAATTTGAAAATGATGCAGATATTAAATAGATTGGAGTTGCTGGAAGGTTTCACATGGACAACAGGCCAAAATCAATGGCTGCATTTGAACGTAGTACTAAACTTAGCCACTGTTGGCCTTGCATGCTCCCTTGTCCCCTCTTCTCCAGTCAACTGCAAGGAGGTTACAAATTTTTACATCCATTTTAGATTAACCACAGTTTAGCATGTCATTCAAGCTCTAAACTCTGGTTTATCTCATCTATAGTTAGTGAAACAAACCACTTTCATAATGTATGCTTTGTGGTTGTTTTTTCCGAGTGGAGAAGGCAGCATGGAATAAAGACACACACACCAGAGCTTAGGATAAGCTAGGGCCTCTTTATTTAAACAAGGGAGATTCAGCCCTTCCATGGATCTGAATGTGAAAGTCCAGGAATCTATATGTCCTTATCTCAGGCAATTTGCCTGGCTTTATGGGCGAGCCACTCTCCTAAGCCAGGAGTCGGGTAAACCCGGACCCTGTCTTATGCAACACTTTGAAAGTATGGGGAGACTGCCCGACATCACCCCCACTCAGAGCTGTAAAACTGAGTAGATGAGACAGGAAGATGTCCAAAGGCCTACCATATCCTGACTCGGGAGCCATAAAACTAGCGAGGAGCAAGACCTCCGGATATGCCAATCACCAAAAGGTGCCAGAGAGGTCACCATCCCTATTCTGCTAAGCAAATTCCCACACATCCCGCCAACAAATCAACCTATTTATCCACCATCCTGATAAAACCTCCAGTATGCAGTAGGCCAAAACCACCCACCATTTATGGGAAGGGGAAAAAATCCTACTCAGCCCTCCCCACAAAGGGAGCGACTGGCTAAGCCCCATACTAGAAGAAAGGAGAGAGGGTGGGAGCTGAAAGAACCAGAGAGGCCGATGGTCGGGAAGGGGCAGCCTTCAAAGGCTTGGCCCCGCCCTTGCCTCATGTGGCTCATGTGTGCCTACATGTGAAGCCTTTCTTCCCCTCCTCGTTAGCAACAACCAGTCTTCCTGATCAAGCCGTGACAGCTGTGCAGGAGAATGGACTTCCCCACTGAGCATATATTAACCACAGTTTGTCTGAGTTCAGCTGTCACCGCAAGCTGTGGTTAATAAAAAAACTAAGAAAGTGTCCAAAATCTTCCTTGTGGCTGCACCGGAGGAGTGGGGGCGGGGAAACGTGTGAGCCTGGGCCTGTTTTTTAAACACTAAACTATAGTTTAGCGTTACATCTGAGCCAGCCCACTCTGTTGAATCAGAGCACCACTCACTTGAAAACAGTTCTCTCCTCCCACCCCCTGCCAACTTTGCTATAAGGATATGTCACCCATATTCCTTGATTGCTTATTCATGACTTCGGAATGTTTCAGAAATTGATCTTAAAACATTAGTGGATGTTAGCAAAATTCCTCCTGAAATCTGTTTTTAAAAAGACAGGTTTTACTATTAAAATATTTGGATTCTATATGTATTCGGAAGAAGGAATGTATAAGAAAATGGGGATGCAATCCTATACAATCGGAGTAAGCTACAATGAATGGAGTGGAACTTACTTCTGAACAAATGTGCTTAGGATTCCACTGTAAATGAACGAAAACACTATTGTATAGCAACCTATATTACTCTGTACAGCACCATGTGCATTGATGGTGCTATATAAATAAATAATAATAATAATAATATATAATACAGATAATATATTGCTACTAAATGGAAATAGGCAGGGTCTTGCTATTTACTGTGTAATCTGTACAGCACCATGTACATTGATGGTGCTATATAAATAAATAAATAAATAAAATAATAATTAACAGCAGAGAAATATCCAAACTTGTTACATAATGAGCCTTTGTCAAGGTATAATATTCTGATCACTTTAAAGTATAGGACAGTGCAATTGCAAGAACGGTGAGGAAAAAGGAAAAGTCTACACCAGAGTCTAAATTTTCCTCCCAGAGATTAATTGGATAACTGAATATATACTGTATGTATACACACAAAAACAGTGGGGAAATTATGGGGTATATTAGAATGAATGAAACTGCCTGAGCTAATAGGAGAACATTTTGCTAAATCTCCTCAAAAGTGACATTTAGGGTGGAACTAGAACTAGACACAATGACAAATACAAGACTGTTGCCAAAGCTGAAAAGCTCACGGGGAGCCCCCTCCTCACCCCCCACCCCCAGTAACATGCACGAAAGCATAGCAGGCTTCTGTTCTGGTCAACGCAGAGTCGGATTGCTTCGCCCTAACAAATACACCATGAAAGTTGACTTTGATTTGAGAGAAGAATGTGAAAGGAGCAATGAAAAATTAGGCAAAGTCAAGCTCAGACAGAGCACTTCACATTTCATATACCTCTAGAGGCAAGATTTTATAGAAGTGTTTTCTCGTCAGTTGTCGCCTTGATCTGTGCCTTTCGTATTATAGTTAATCTCATTGGGCTGAGGCATTTTATGAAGATTCTCTTATTGGAAAAGAACTAAAGCAGCCAGGAATTCTCAAAAATGAAATCCCGAAGCTTTGGGATTAATATTGATTTAAAGTGTGTGTGCTGAGTATGTATATATAGATTAGCGGGTGTATAAATATATACTGTGTGTTGCCATAAATACTTCAGGTTCACAGTTTCATTATCTAAAATGAATTCATGCAATGATATCTATTGATCTTCTCTAGATGTAAAAGCTTGCAACCCACAATGGCCTTCCAATTTATTCTAATGAAGAAAATAGATCCACCTTTAGCATTTCTGTAGTCATGAAGATGTGCTCCCTCAATTAACTTAATTGGGATAGCATGCAAAGGAGTAGGCCAGAATACAAGAGATCTGTGTGAGCAGGTGTGTATCCATAGATCTCTTTGTTGGAGTGGCTACCTGTCAGACTTGAATTGTTGGTAATACTGCAATCTTTAAATTGCAATTCCAAATTCACTTACCTGGGAGTAATTCCCACTCCTGGGACGTGTATAGGCTTGCACTGTTCAAAGCTTTATCTGATAAATCAGTGAGACTGACAGAAGATCATACTAGTTTTTAAAGCCATTTTGATACGTAAGCACATTAAAGATAACCTTTCATTTAACAATAAGTTATTATTATTATTATTATTATTATTATTATTATTATTTATTTATATAGCACCATCAATGTACATGGTGCTGTACAGAGTAAAACAGTAAATAGCAAGGCCCTGCCGCATAGGCTTACAATCTAATAAAATCATAGTAAAACAATAAGGAGGGGAAGAGAATGCCAACAGGTACAGGGAAGGGTAAGCAGGCACTGGGTAGGGAAAAACTAACAGTAGAAAGTAACAGTAGAAGTCTGCACAACATCAAGTTTTAAAAGCTTTAGGAAAAAGAAAAGTTTTTAGTTGAGCTTTAAAAGCTGTGGTTGAACTTGTAGTTCTCAAATGTTCTGGAAGAGCGTTCCAGGCGTAGGGGGCAGCAGACGAAAATGGACGAAGCCGAGCAAGGGAAGTAGAGGCCCTTGGGCAGGCGAGAAACATGGCATCAGAGGAGCGAAGAGCACGAGCGGGGCAATAGTGTGAGATGAGAGAGGAGAGATAGGAAGGAGCTAGACCGTGAAAAGCTTTGAAGGTTAACAGGAGAAGTTTATATTGGATTCTGAAGTGAATTGGAAGCCAATGAAGAGATTTCAGAAGCGGAGTAACATGGTCGGAGCGGCGTGCTAAGAAGATGATCTTTGCGGCAGAGTGGTGAACAGAAACCAACGGGCTGATGTGAGAAGAAGGAAGGCCAGAGAGAAGGAGGTTGCAGTAGTCCAACCGTGAAATAACCAGTGCATGAACAAGCGTCTTGGCAGAAGAGACAGACAAAAATGATCGAATCCTGGCAATATTATACAGGAAAAATCGACAAGATTTAGCTACTGCCTCAATATGAGGAATAAAGGAGAGCGAGGAGTCGAAGATAAAGCCAAGGCTACGAGCTTCCTTGACCGGAGTAAGCGTAACATCATTGACAGTAAGAGAGAATGAGAGATGAGGAGAAGGTTTAGGAGGAAAAACAAGCAATTCAGTCTTTGCCATGTTAAGCTTCAAGCGACGATGAAGCAGCCAAGCTGAGATATCTGAAAGACATGCCGAGATACGATCGTGAACATCAGGAGAAAGTTCCGGAGATGACAGATATAGTTGTGTATCATCGGCGTACAGATGATATTGGAGACCATGAGATTGAATAAGCTTGCCCAAGGGCAACATGTATAAGGAAAACAACAACGGGCCAAGCACCGAGCCTTGCGGAACCCCTACTGAAAGGGGAAAGGAGGAAGACGAGCTGCCATTAGTCAACACGCTGAAAGAGCGACCCGCTAGATAGGAGGCAAACCAGTTATAGACAGAGCCACAAAATCCAAGGTCATGAAGGGAATCTAAGAGAAGATCATGATCAACCGTGTCAAAGGCTGCAGTTAGATCAAGGAGAATAAGAACGGAATAATGGCCTTTAGACTTGGCAGTAAGGAGATCATTGGTGATCTTAGTAAGGGCTGTTTCGGTGGAATGCAGAGGACGGAATCCAGATTGAAATGGATCCAAAGCAGAGTTACTAGAAAGAAAGTCAAGACAGCGAGAGTAGACCGCACGCTCCAGGATCTTTGAAACAAACGGCAACAAAGAGACAGGTCGGTAGTTAGACAGAGATAGCCTATCAAGAGTAGGTTTCTTGAGAATGGGAGAGACTGTAGCATGTTTAAAAGCAGAAGGAAATGAACCAGAGGACAGAGAAAGATTAATAATATGTAGCAAGGAAGGGAGGATAGCAGGAATAAGATTAATAAAGACGCGAGAAGGAATCGGATCACGAGAACAAGTGGAAGGCTTCGAAGAGCGCAGTATTGTAGACAGTTCATCCGCAGAGACCGAAGGAAACGCAGAGAAATTTGCAGGAGGAGCTGACAGATGAGGAACAGGAACTGGAAGAGGAGCAGAGCTGGCCAGATCAGAGCGGATAGTTTGGATTTTAGCATTGAAAAAAGAGGCAAAGTTATTAGCAGACAGAGAGGCGGGGAGAGATGGCGGATTAGGCTTCAGAAGAGAATTGAAGGACGCAAAGAGCCGCTGAGGATGCCTAGCATTTGACTGGATCAGCGTTGAGTAGTACTGCTGTTTGGCCAGTGAGATGGCAGAAGAGAAAGAGGAGAGTACAAATTTGTAATGGACAAAGTCTGCCCGGTCCCTGGTCTTACGCCAAAGGCGTTCAGCTGCCCGGGAACAAGAGCGAAGGTAGCGGAGGGAAGAGGTGAGCCACGGTTGGGGTTGAGAAGGGCGAACTATCCGAGTTGTAGATGGAGCAAGATTATCAAGAGTTGAAGATAAGGAGGAATTAAAGAAGGAGACAGCTGAGTCCAAGGAGACAGCCGAACAGACAGAAGGAAGGGAGGAGGCTAGAGACTGAGAAAAAGCCTCGTAATTGATAGATTGCAAGTCACGACAAGAGCGAGAAGCGGGACGTGAAGGAGGAGGATTATGATGAGTAATATTGATGATCTGACAGCGGAAAGTGAGCAGTAGAAAAGTCCAACACAGAGCAATTCCGAGTGAGAACAAGATCCAGACAGTGTCCAAGGGAATGTGTGGGTGCATCAGACCAAAGCTTAAGATCATAAGAGGAAGATAATGAGCGAAATCGTAGAGCTGCAGCATCTTGAGGGTCATCCACATGAATGTTGAAATCACCCAGGATAAGAGTAGGACAGTTGTCAGAGAGGAAAAAGGACAGCCACGAATCAAAATCAGAGATAAATTTTGAGGACGAGCCTGGGGGGCGGTACAGAACTGCAACCCGCAGTCGCAGTGGAGCGAAGAGCCTCACCACATGTACCTCAAAGGAGGAGAAGCAATGTGAAGGTGGAATGGAAAGAGGCTGGAACTGGCACAAACTAGATAATAAAAGACCCACACCACCACCCCGACCCTCTGGGCGACTAGTGTGAGAGAAAGAGAGTCCTCCAAGAGAGAGGGCAGCAGAGATGGCAGTATCATGGGCAGGAAGCCAGGTTTCAGTAAGAGCAAGGAGGTGGAGAGACCTAGAGATAAACAAGTCCTGGATGACAGGGGCCTTAGAAGCAAGAGAGCGACAGTTCCATAAGGAACACGAAAAAGGCAGCTGAGAAGAGGGGAGACACCGGATAGGAACTAAGTTAGGAGAGACGAGATTGGAACGAGCCATAAGGAACAGATATGAGGAGAAAAGAACTGAGAGGAGACAATGAGAAGATCGTGACCTGAATCAGAAAGTGGCAGCAACCGGACCGTGGCTGCGGTTTTTCCTCCAGAGTAGAGGATCCGCTTGACCGGCTTCGCCCCACGGCTGAGAGCCACAGGCCGAGAGCCCTTGTGCTCTCGCCCTTCGGCTCGCGCCTCCAGCAAACTGGAGGCTTGAAGAACCTGAAAAGGAGGGGGGAGGAGCAGAAGCTGCAATTCAAACAGACCAATGGCAGTTAGTCAATGTTGCTCAATGGCTTCTCAGAGAGCTAAGTTGCTTCTCCTCTTCAAGTTGCAAACTGCAAACTGCAGCAAACTGGAGGCTTGAAGAACCTGAAAAGGAGGGGGGAGGAGCAGAAGCTGCAATTCAAACAGAACAATGGCAGTTAGTCAATGTTGCTCAATGGCTTCTCAGAGTTTTATTGTTATTCAATTGTAAGTTATCTTGTGCTTGCCTCTGTATCTCAAAACAGAGTCTCATTTGGGTTTTTAGGCGTATTTATTAATGATTATTTTTCCTGCCTTTTAGGGACAAGATAAGAACAATTTTGTATTTATTTTGAACCACCAATAACCAAAGTTCTCTGGGCAGTGAACAAAATTTGGATTAAGAATATATATTTTTAAATTCATAAATCTGTATCAGTATGTTTTATTTAAACGTAATCAATTAGAAAATAATTAAGCTGCTAAAAATGATTTGTTTGATTGAGAAGCCCTCTGCTTTGGAAGACTTCATTACTGCTGTGATTATATTCTCATTTCAACTTGATTCAAGTTACCATTCTTTTATAACGCATCTGAGTATAAAGAAAGTTATTTTTATTAATGAAATGAGTGCAGAAGGGATTGCTTTTGTGATCGAGAATAGCATGTGAAAACATGAAGTAAGAGTTCAGAGGTCTTGCCAGAGGCCTCATGTCTATTTTAAGGGCACTTCCAATTACTAATGTGTCATTTTAATTAATACATTTGAAGCTCCAATAAGTAATTGTGAGACAGCTTTTCTGATAAGGGAATGGACCTTGTAGGGAGGGATATGATGTAAAATATGTAATTTCAGCTTCTGCATACATTGGGAACGAAAGCCAGCAGAATATTGTCACATTTATGTACTTCTGTTTCTTAGATTTTGCTCCGGGAAGGGTGCAAGAAGATTCTTGTTGCTGACTCACTCTCCTTGTTGAAAAAGATGCATCGTACACAAATGAGAGGGGTCCTTGTGGACGGTACGTACAATGCATCTTTGGAAACTCCTGAAATGAAATGATTTCCCTTGTAAACTTGCCTACAACTGTTGATATGTGTAATACTATAGATTTTGGTACAAGGTCATTAAGAGTTGTATGCAATGTTAGTCTAGCTTTAGTCCCATTCATTTCAATGGGTCTGTTCTAAGTAGGACTAACATCAGATAAAGCACATGATCTTTCTCAGACATTGAACATTGTTTGAGAGGGTGATGAGCCTTATTAGTAGTAAAATCCCCTAAATACCTGTGCAAATATTTTCTCAATTGGATTATTTAACCCCCAGAATGTGGGACATTTTACAGCTACTGAAGTAAGCCAGGGTTGGGAGGAGGTGTGGCCTTCCAGATGTTGTTGGACTTCAGCTCCTACCAGCCCAAGCCATCATAACCAATTGTGAAGGATGATAGAAATTGCAGTTCAGCAACATCTGGAGAGCCATATGTTTCCCATCCTTGTAATAAGTACTTATTTCCACATGGATTACCTGTTAATGTGCTTTGATGCCAAAAGCTTTGTCTCTTGTACTGAAGACTGTCTACACTTTGTGTGCTCCTGCCTGCGACAGATAGCAAAACTTTATCTAAACCAGTTTCTCCCAGTTCAGTGCCTTCCAGATGTGTTGGACTAAAATGTCCATCATCCCCAGCCAGCATATTGTGATGGGAGTTGTAGTCCAACGCATCTGGAGAGCACCAGGTTGGGGAAAGCTGATTTCAACAATTAACTTGAACTTTTCCTTTTTCTTACAGAGGAGAATATCTGTGAAACATGCCTTGCCCCTATACTGCCTACAGGTAGGACATTTATGGCCAAAACACGTATGCACACTTCAGAGAATAGTTTTCTGGCCAGAAACTGGTTTTGGTGCTCTGAATGGAAGGTGGTTGGGGTGGATGATATCCATCCCCATGTGCCCTGCCAGCAAGTCCAGCTGCAGCTCCCTTCCCATCTCTTTTGCACCACCTGAAACCGTGATGGGGATAGGATAGCTCAGCCCAGCCTTCCCCAACCTAAGTCCCTCCAGATGTTTTGGGCTTCGATTCCCATCAGCCCCAAACAGAGTGGCCAATGATCAGGAATCCTGGGAGTTGTTGTCGAAAACATCTGCAGGGACCCAGGTTCAGAAAGGCTAGGTCAGAGCATGCAAGTGGAAAAGGAATTCTCCAATTAGGCATGACAGTCTCAGTCTCCATCCATACCTAGTTTCTTGGATGGAAAGGAATGGACTAGTCTAATCCAAGTTGTAAAGGAATCAACTTCAGTTTCAGTCTGCATGTCCCTTATTTGAGTTTAGATTAATTTAGTTTATTTATATGTTGCTTTTCCACAGTAGAGTGTACCCTAAAGCATCTCACAATAAACATTTGGTTGGGGGGGGGGGGGGGAATCACACTATTGTATTTTGAAAACAATTTATTATGAAAACGGTCAAACAGAGTCCAATAAAATAAAGCCATCAGTTCAATAATATCATAGCAAGAGTCCAATATACCAATGCACTGATACCATTCGCTGACCAATTCACAATTAATACACAACAATCAAGTATAGAAGCAAATTTTAAAAAATAATTTTTTAGCAAAAAAATAAATAGCTAACCCATATATAGGCAGCCTGGTATCCTCCCGAGGTTTTGGACTATAACTCCCACATTCCCTGATCATTATCCATGTTAGCTAAGGCTTATGGACGTTATAAAACATCTCAAGAGCCTACCCCTGAACTAGCTTAGCTTTTACTTGCTAGTAGGGATGTCGGAGAAGTCCGCAACAGAATGAAATTTAAATTTTGTATACTTTCTAATGTTCACTGTTTTTAACTTTTGTAAACCGCCCAGAGAGCTTCGACTATGGGGCGGTATATAAATTT
This sequence comes from Elgaria multicarinata webbii, assembly GCF_023053635.1. NCBI lineage: Eukaryota > Metazoa > Chordata > Lepidosauria > Squamata > Anguidae > Elgaria > Elgaria multicarinata. Next base: position 66,669,496 of record NC_086171.1, read on the forward strand.
AATAATTAAATAAATGAGTTCAGATTTCTATGAATCTGACCCACAGTGGACTGACTTTTCCCAAGTCACACAGATTCCATGTACTTGCGGCCAGTTGGTTTTTTTTTTTACTGTTTGGAATTTTATGCAAATTTAATTGTAGTAAAATATATAAAATAAAACACACTGGCTGACAACGTGCATTTTCCCCATGGGCTAAAAGCATAAATATGTACATTTTGTTCGTCCTTTTGGGGTGGGAGGATTTGTGCATGGGGCGGGGGGGTTGCATATTTTCATACGTGCAAATTTGCACAAAGACGAATTTGGGGAATGCAATACTCTCAATGAGGAGATGACAGAACTAAAGGCACCTGACAATCCACAAAACACAGGCAGGACAGATTTTACAAAATTCCTACTTGTAAGCCACAAAAGCTCATGTAAATGTATTAAAATACAAGTACACATTTTGGTGCAGATTTGCACATTTTGAGGGGAATCTGGGTGCTTTCGCAAGTGCGAATTTGTGCTAATTTAGGAAATGGGAAAAAATGTTTCTGTCAATGAGTAGATGAAGGAACGAAATGCATCTGACAATCCACGAAATACAGATGGGATGTATTTTACAAAATCCCTGCATCCCTGCTTACTAGTGCTTTTCCAAGGGGCAACAGCTGCCCAGTTTAAATACTGCTAGGGATCTTGGAGGTTGGGCTTTTCTTACCAGGCCAGATGTTTCACAGCTGGTTCCCTCTTCTCTCTCCTCCAAGGAGATGCTGGCAGTAGCAAAGGAGAAATGCTCAGGAATGGCAATGGTATTAAGTACCCAATCTTCAAAGTCTTGGAAAATGCTTTCACAAGAGATAATAAGAACATCTTTCGGGGAGGCGGGGAGAACCAAACTAAATCATATGGTTAATGCAGCACAACATTAGTGTATGTAGTGAAACGCTGTGAATATGATTCAGATTCAGATGAGGGTCTCTAGAGATTCAGCTGTTTGATTTGAGTCATCTGGAGGAGGATGCACATGCAAACCAGTGTTGGACGTGGACTGAAGGGACCTGGATTCAAATTCCCACTTGGATATGAAGCTCTCTAAGGGAAGTTTCTTCATGGACAATAGCCAGTCCAGCTTTAAACAGTGATGTGTGTGGTATTTCAAAGAGCAGAGAACAGTCACATTTTAACATGGGCAAAGTAGAATCATATGACATCACCATAAGGACACAGGAATTATGAAAACCAATTTGCCTTTCTTATGAATGGAGCCCCTATGAACATAGAGAATGTCCTTGGATACCTGGTGTTTAATAAAAGCATCTCACTTTTGGTGCACTTTATAACCTTCAGCTCACATATTTTGCTAATATTTTATGCATTTATCTCTCTTCCCTTGCCAGATGCATCTAAATCTTTCAGTATAACAGTGTTTCACTGCAGGCATATGTTCCACAAAGAGTGTTTCCCTGAACCTAGCACAGTAAGTAACCAACTTAATCTCTATAGATTCTAGAAATTGCCATAGTCAAAGACAAAAGGACAAATAAGGTTTTTTGCTATCCGCTGAGAAGGGCATGTGTTTATTGAGGATTATAAAATAATTATAGTGTTTGTTCTTACTCGGATATTAGTAGATGTATTGAACCTATCCAAAATAACCTCTCTCTCACCCACCCACCTTCCAGTGTCACAGGTTTTAAATACTGCTTCCATTAGCAAGAAACTATGGTTCCCACACCCCCAAATATTAAATGTAACTTTGATATTAAAGGACAAACATTAAACTTGATTTTGGCAAAACATAAGCATTACACCTCAATTATTAAAAATAGAATTGCTCAAGTAAGCTGTATGTTCTTTGTATAACCACCCTGAAAATGAAGCTTAGAGTTTTCATAGTTGCAGAGACACTTGGAGCTTCCAGATGAGGTTTTCATGGTGCCATCACCCTGCCTTATTCATAGAATTTTATGGGGGGACGAGACCTTCTCAAGTTTTCCCACCATTTTTTTCATTTTTTTTATTTCTGCAGAATATTTATTACTGCAAAAAATCCATTAATGAAGAAAAGATGCAATGCTTTCTGACTGGTAGTGCTAGGAGCCCTTTATCTGGAAGCACCCACTTTAATCTGCAGAATAATAATAATAATTTTGCTACAGTAAGATAAAAATCCTTGATTTCTAGTTGAATGCAAGAGATTTTAGGCTACAATCCCGTATACACTTGCCTGGGACTAAGTGTCATTGAACTCACTGGATCTTGCTTCTAAGCAGACATACGTAGGATTGCGCTGCTAACTATGAAACAGGAAAGATTAGTGGATGTTCCAGAAATCAATCAAAAGCCATTTCCTAATACCTTTCTTGAACCACAATAGCAATCATTTCTGCCTGTCCTGCAGCAGTTAATGGTAAATGGTAGTCACCTTGTGGACCAAGATGAAATTTACTTTGGAGACACCTTCAGTGGTATAAATTACTACTTCAAATACAGCTTCTTTCCCTCTACTAGTTCACTTGTTAAAAAAATCAGCACCACTAACTATAGTGAGAGTTTAACTTTGTAATGAGTGAAATTTACCTGGGTTTTCCACAAAGCAGTAGCAGCAGCAGTATCATAAGTACGTGTTTTAAGGTTACTGCAGCAGGTTAACAGCCATAAGCTCCCTTTTATATGTTCCGTAGGACTTTCATACATATCGGTTAGTATCCAAAGAACCGTGTGACTAGTTCCACTTCTCTAAGGGATCTTTTGGACTTGCGTTTCTTAAACAGCAGCAGCCATCTCATGGCAGGCTGCTTTTGAAATTGAGGGGAGCATTCAGAGAAAATTAATGTAATATTTTAGTTTGTTTTTTTAATCTCTGTTGTTAATCAGTAAGGAGGGATATGAATCTCAATATAAATATAATAGAGGAAGAAAAGGTGAGAGAAAAGTCAAAAATCCCACTAGTCACGCCTCATCTCTTGGGCACGCCAAATGGATTTTAGTCATACCTTATTTGTGTATAGGTATATTAGCACAAATTGGACCACATATGATTGTATAATTGTTTGAATATATTTAGCTCAAGACCTAAAGTTAATTTATGTATCCTTCTTTTGATTCTGCTCTCTTCCACACTTGATCCCTATGCATTATTTCCATATATGTTTTAATGGTATGTTTTCTGTAATTAATTCAATGTATTGATTCCCTGTTGAAACGATTTGTATTTTTCTCTTTCTGGTCAATTGACTTCAAATAAAGATGATGATGATATTCCTCCAGTTTAAAATCCATCTCTTATATTTTAATTTGTATTAAACAACATTACTATGACACTTGTTAGTAAAATCCTGTTTTTAATATTCTGATCTTGTGTTATGTAAGAGTAATTCTTTGAGCTCCACCAAATCTTTCTGTTATGCAAACGGATGCCTATTATGCTTGGGCAGCCAGGTGCACAAGCATAATACACATAATGTGCAAACAGTTGTGCAACCATGCTTGCACAAGTAGGATTTTCCTCTTGTGCATCATTCAAAACCTAGCGCAACATCATTTGCACTAGTGGAACAACACGGTTAGATATACCCATGTGATCTTTTGATTGACCTAACAAAGGTATTACAGCAACATGGATTTTGAAGACAAATACTTTTTCTTTTTTTATTTCCAGGAGTCTTCAATGCATTTCTGCAACATCTGTAGTGCTAAACACCGAGGACCAGGCAGTGCTATCTTGGAGATGAAAAAATAATATTCTCTGGCATGTTGACAGCTTATACCCCTCTGCGTGACTGCTTTCACTTGGCTCACGGCAGCCGTGCTTCATTGTTAATGCTCGTTAAGCATTGTGTATATATTTAACTTTGGTTGTGGATGTGGTAAGGAGGAATCTTTAAATCATGCAGCTCATTGCAATTTCCTCTACGCCTTTAAAGTGCTAAAAAAGACAAAGAAAGCAATCTAATGTTCCCTGGAAGACTGTTGTGCTGTTAAGATATGGTCACCCGTATGCTCGGCTGAATCTGTATTAATTAATGAAAAGTAAACCTAACTGGAAAATTCATTGACTTGATGTACGGTGTTGTTAGCAAGCTAAAGCATGCTATCCAGTTTGAAGATACATTTGGGATTACAATTTCGGCTTTGTATAACAACATCAACGAAATGTGGATTCCACATTTAGGCGTATTCACAGGCAATAGGTGCGTCACTAATGTCTATTATCAAATTCTGTTTTCATTGATCCCTGGTCCTTTTTTGGGGAGTGGGGACACTTCAAAATAGTTAGAATCTCAAAGATTGAGGGGCTTGTTCAGACAAAACACTAAACCATGGTTAGGCTGCTAACACTTTTGCATCAAATGGTTAGTGAGCTTGCTTAAACCATGGTTATGTAGCCACTAAGGTTAGGAATGGTTCGCACAACACGCTAAACCACAATGTTTCGCTCAAAATGCTTAACCACCGTGGCTTAGCGTGTCGTCTGAACAAGGTTGAAAGTGTCTCAGACAGTGATAAGAACATAAAAAGAACCCCATTGATTCAGATCATGATCCATCTACTTCAGCTTCCTTTAAATAACATTAAACGGGAAAAGCTGTAGCTCAGTGGGAGAGCACATGCTTTGCATGCAAAAGGTCCCAGGTTCAATCCCTGGAGTCTCCAGGTATGGCTGGAAAAACTCCTTCCTGAAACCCTGGAGAGCTGGCTAAAGCCCTATCTAATCCGGCATGCTGTTCACACAGGATCCAACCAGATGCTGACAGCAGGGCATGAATGCAATAGCACTCTCACACTCAGATTCCCCAGGAATTCGCATACTGAGACATACCTCCTCTGAGGTAATATGTAGCCATTGATAGGCTCATCCTCCATGAGCAGTGGCCAACCAGGTGCCTCTGGGAAACTTCCAAACAGCAAGACGGCGACTCCAGATGTTGTCGGCATCGAGTATTCAGTATAGTGCTTGTAGATTTGAAGGTTCCACTTAGATGTATCTAAGGCAGCCTTCCTCAATCCAAGTCCCTCCAGATGTTTTGGACTGCAGTTCTCATCATCCCTGATCATTGGTCATGCTGTCTGTGGGCTGATGTGAATTGTAGTCAAAAACATTTTGAGGGAACCTAGTTTGGGAAAGGCTGATCTAAGGTCTGGCTATTAGCTGTGATGACTTTCTTCTGTTTTCTAAGTCAGAGAGTTGCTGAACAGCCACCAATACTTGCATCTCTCCAGCTGAAGTCAGATAAGATGGACAGCCTGGGGATTTAGCCTAGTCATTCATATCTGTAGTCCTATGAAGCTGAAGGAGCAAAGTGTTCTCCAAAGTGAAGTAGTCAGAGGTGAGAGATGTATACTTACTTCATCTCCCTTCCTAGCTCTTTATTATTATTTTTGTTTTTGTTGTTCTCTTGCCATGCATAAGCCCTTCTCTAGCAGTCCTAGCAGGAGACAATTCACTGAAGTATCACTGAAGCGTCAAGTCAGTCCTGGGCTTTCGCTAACCAGCAAATATGAAAGTCAGATGTGTCATTTTGAAAGGCAGTTGAAATTCCCCTTAATTCTCAGGCTATCCCATGAACTCATGTAGTTATCGCTTTGTCTAAGAATGGCAACCAGGAGTCGTGACACAGACCCAAACTATACATTACTTGGAAGATCTTTCTTTCTTTCACTCTAAAGTAACCATAGTGGGCCCAGCTGTGGGTGGATGTTTGGGTAGATGAGCAAGTGATCATGGGGCTTTGGCGGTGGGGTGGTGGTGGTGGTGGTGGCAGGAACCAGTTGGCAGCACTACGCTGATGGTCCATTAGATTTTGGTGCCAGACTTGAAACAGTTGACCAAATAGTCTGGATGGTTCAAAAGGTAACAATAAGACATGGACAACGCCACAGTGCTAATAAATGGTCTTCATGAAGTTTCTTTTTTTAAAAAGGGATCCTTATGAAGGAGTGCTTTAAAGAAGGAAGACAATGTAGTTTATTTGTGGAAGATAATTTGAAACTTAGCAGATGATTGATAGGGAGGCAGCTACCAGAGGCAGAGAGAATGTGGAAACAGAGCTCTTTATAGCTGAAAATAAATGACAGCAAGAAGGCAAATGAATAGTAAAAGCTTTAAAGGGACTACAGATATCTCAACACACACAAAATAAGTTGGGTGATTGGGTGTGTGTGCATTTTATATATGGGGGAACTACCAAAGGTGGTTCTTTTTGCACATGCTTTGCAAAAAGAAGGTCCCTTATATGCTAGTCGCCTTCCCGTGCCACAGCATATTTAGCATCGCCATGCTGCGGGGGGTGGGCTGCAGATTCCCTCTTTTAACTAGTCCTTAGTGAGTTTGTCCATTTACATGAGCCAGATAGGTGTCAAGTCGGGCAATTGTGTGCAATGACTCTTTCTTCATAATGATACCATAGCAAAGCATCTTTACTAAACGCCTACAACCTTTTTTTCCATAGACTTTCAACTTTCAGTAGCTACATGAATGTGGTACAACACTTTTTCTGCCCTCTCCCCACCACTAGTAAACAGGTGTATCACACTCCGTAGCACCTGGTAATGAAATAAAAGCTGTAGATGGACAGAATGAAACTGGTAGGTTTTAATTATGTGCAACTGCATATTGTCCCATGTCCCTTGCTATTAAACCATTCTTTCTTTCTGACCCATGTATTAGTGCTGTCATCTTGATTACATAATCACAGATGTTTGCATATTGTTTCCTGTACCCATCTGTCCTGTCCAAACTCACAGACTGTGCTATACAATAATATAGTAACAGTTGTTTTTTTAAAAAAATCCTAATAAAAGCATCCTTTCTCCTCGTTTCCAGAATCTGAATGATTGCAGTAATATCTGTTTCCATAGCATCCGCATGGATCCTATACAGAACTGAGATATACAATGCAGAGTCATTTATTTGAAGTGAATAAATTATGTTATGTGGCTTATTTTGCTGCATTGTAATTTTTCTCTTTATGAGTAAATACGATGCACAAATGAGTCCATCCTTCAGCCTGCTGCAAACATGATCCAGTTTTGGTTGGGCATGTTTTTCCAGTATTGGTTTCTGTAATAGCTTTTTATTCAGTTTAAACAGTGGCATGCATCTTATATTTGAAGGCAGTTTTTGAAAGATAAATCGTCAAGTTCCTTGTAAGCTTTATTGGGGGTTCCTTGGTTAGAAGGTCAGAAATGACAGGCAAGCTTTCCCCAGAGGTAGCTGGCCCACTATTGATCTTCCCCAACAATGTGTGGACTGGAAGGGGATGTATTTGGATGTATTCTAAGATGTGCTCCCAGTTCACAAAGGTTGGTGATGAGGCCTCAACAAATTTGGTGAGTGATCCATGTGTATTGCAGGTCCTAGGACATCTTCTGTAATGTACGAATGCTTGGGGATTCCTTGGCAGACGAGATGATGGAGAAATAGCATTTTGGGACACTGAACTTCATTGCAGTTGCTTAAAAGCTAGCTAATAGCTAGCAATGCAAATGGCAGTGCTACTCTATACTAAATTGCAGGCATTGCCTGTAATTTCAAAGGAGCATTAGGTATTTATTTATTTGTTTATTTTTAAATTGTAGGGTACTATTTATTTTGTATGCATAGTCTTAAAAAATATTATTCTCCAGGAAAAAATATATATTTTCTATTCATTTCTCATTGATTCTCACAGCTCCTCTGTATATTGGGTTCACTATTTAGGTTTGTTTTGCATTTTAGGTAAATGTGTATGGGGCTTGAATTGAAGAAGACGCTTGTCAAGCACTTATATCGAATTCTTTTTTCAGAGCAGAGGGGGAGATCAAAACCTAGTGGTAGATTTTTGAGGATTTGCTGCAGATTGGCAAGAGTTTCTAACTCCCTGTTTCTTAATTGCAATAACTAAAATGACTTATTAACAAACAAACAAAATAGATTACTGGAATTCAGATAGCTTGAGGGAGAACTAAGAGTGGATTTTCGTTTGATGGCATGGTGAGCTCACTTCTGGTACTGAAAAGAAATACCCAGACTGAGCATATGCTCAAAAGCATCTTATTCTTTAATTTATACTGTGTGCTTGCCCCCCAGAGCCACTATTTTGAACTTAGCTCTGCTTGGTAGATTCCAAGGTTGTAGTTGGGGGGGGGGATTAATCCTGCAAGCCTGCCGTCTGCCCTCCACTGCTTAGAAACATTCAGGAATCTTCTTTTTCTCTCTGTTCTTCTTCTCCTTGCTGTCTCATCTCCACATGAGCTCTTTGGCTTTGGATGCTATTTTTTCTTATAATTATCATGTTCTTTCTTCTGCCTGGAATGGCCTCCTTTCATTATCAAGTCCTAAATGCTGACCAAATACGAATAGGGGCCTTATGATCTCTGCCACTAGGAAAGCCAACTTTTGATTTCACCCCCACTTGGCATGACTAGAGTAGAGTGGTGGCAGGCAGAGCCAAGGTAGAACTTGACAGGTCATGGATTGGAGTCAGGAATGAATTTAGCAGGCAGGGATGGAGCCAGAGCAGGTTCTGGTAGGTCAGGGTCGAATCTTGCCAATTTTTCCTAGGCCATGGCAGAATTGGGGGAGGGGGTTGGGTTTTTCCTCCACAGTAAATCAGGGAGGCTCTGTAGCTTGATGGCAGAGGACATGTTTTGCAGGTTCAATGTCCTCATCTCCAAGTAAGGTTGGGCAAGACACCTGCCTAGGGTGACCATATGGAAAGGAAGACAGGGCTCCTGTATCTTTAACAGTTGAATTGAAAAGGGAATTTCACCAGGTGTCAATTGTATATATGGAGAACCTAATGAAATTTCCTCTTCATCACACCAGTTAAAGCTGCAGGAGCCCTGCCCTCTTCTGTATTTGGTCACCCAAGGCAAGGCTCCTGCAGCTTTAACTGTTGTGCTGAAGAGGGAATTTCACCAGGTGCTGCATGCATACAAATGACACCTGCTGAAATTCCCTTTTTAATTCAACTGTTAAAGACACAGGAGCCCTGTCCTCCTTTCCATATGGTCACCCTACACCTGCCTAAACCATGGAGATCTGTTGCCATTCAATCTGTAGGGAACTTGGTTCCCAGCACCAGTCAGCTGGCCAGCAGGGAGAGTGGGATAAAAGATGGGATATTCAGCACAGGGAAGGAAGATTTAAAGCTGCCCATCCTCTCACACAGCGGGCCACAGCGTGTGTTACTTTAAATGTACCTAGCAGCTATGTCTTTTTTTCTTTTCTTTTCAGTGTAGTTGACCCTAGAGTAAGCACAGAGGCATTGATCCAGGTTGGGACCTTGGTTTTTGGGTAGGTGGCATTTTCCTCTGTTGCAGTCCCTATAAAGATCAGAGCCTCCAACATATGCAAATATGTATTGCCAAATTTGGCAATATAAATTGTAGGTGTGGGGTCTTGATCAGGACCACAGCAGAGAAAAGGGCTTAAGCACCTCCAGGCTAGGATCCAAATCCAAATCAGAGCCCCTGCGCTTACTGAAGAGTAAACAAGAAACAATACATAGCTGCTAGCTACATCTTTAAAGTAACATCATGTGCTTTGGGTCTGATAGTAGGGAAAGAGTGTGGGTTGTGGGAAAGGGTACATGGGAGAGAGGATGGACCCTTTCCCTACGTCTGTTTGGAGGGATAAGGGAGAAGTGTGTGTGAGAGAGAGAGGGATGTGTGAGGTCATGACCACTCTATTTATTCCACTCAAATTGGCAAACATTGGGCAAATTCAGGCCTTTCCAATTAAGAGTCTGATCCCCAACCCCTCCCAAAGGCCAGTGCAGTTTGAGATTTTAAAGGTATGTCAATTATGTAGACTTTAACCTACTTTCCATGGTTATTGGCAATGATATTTAATTTTCACTTGGCAGGAGATAAACCGTAAGATGTAGCTGCATCTGCTTCTAAAGTCAAATCTGACAGATTTAAAAATAAACCCAAACGAGCTTGGAACTAAGGAAAAAACAGAGAATTAAATTCGTTGTTGTTTACCAAGCATGGCTTCTACAAATCCAATTCCCATGCCATTATTTGCAAAGATAACGTTTTACACAGCAATAACCAAGTTGCCTTTATATACTTGAGAGTACAGGATAAGAAAAGGAAATCCTTTAAGTCGTGGCAGCGGGCTGGTAAAATCAACAATGGGCCTCTCACGCCCACAGGGTGAGGTGTCATACATATTGCCAAGACCAGAAATGTTGTGAGCTAAAACAAACAAACCCAGCATGGTTCCTTTTTCAGACAAAGGATTTGAAACACATTCCCTTTCTGTGACCCCCCACTGTCAAGTTTTCCTATAATATGCAACTCTGAAGAAGTGAGGGTCATTTCACACTTTATGCAGGGAAAACCTGGGTCTGCCACCAAATTTTGGCTCCTTGATGAATGTGCCTGCATGGTATAAAGGAGAGGGGAAGGGCATTCACACTTTGCATTTTTAGGTACACCAGTTTTAAAATCTCTTGCGTACACTTGACAATATATGTGACTATGTCTTTAGAGTCAAATCATGGGGTTTCTATGGTGTACAAAACTGCTGGTTTAAGTGATGGGAAATGAACTGAGAAATTCAGTTTCTGCTTTTGTCCAGAAGGTGTCTATGGGGATGTAGCAGATCTGTTTGTCTTCTGTTTGCATCTTGTTTTGAACTCATGTGCTCCCTGAAGGATCTATTCTAGGCATGGATCTTTCTTCGGATTGGGCCCTGTGCTTCCTGCTGTATCTAAGGTTAGGAGTGGAATGTAGGATCTAGTCTGTGTGATCATCTATTTTGTTGGGGAATGCTTAGGCATCAGGATGGATGTTGTCTACTGCTGCATTTAAAGAACTATGAATTAGGACGCAAGTTTGAAACACACACCAGAAATGTAGGCACAGTTGGACAGCTGCGAAATTGTGGCCACTTAGATCATTCTCAGATTAAAATTCTCTGTTCAATTACACTTCCTACAAAATTTCTTTTAGAACAAACATTCAGAAATGACTGCATTTGCCAGATTCTTCATTTTTAATTACATCTGCCATTCTGTTGCAAACTGAATTGCTGCCAAAGCTGGTACAAATCCTTCTGAAATTATTACAACATTTCCATTGACCCCTACCAAGCAGTGAGTAACTGAATTCCTGCCACAGTTTAGCGTGGGGAAATGATCTGCATGAACAGGAAATTTGCTAGTGCACATATGGACAAAGTTGTCAATGTATACAGGGCACTGTATTGTAAGGTACAGTTAACTCTCTTTACATTATACAGATGGATTCGTAGTCAAGCCAGTCTGGCAGACAATGCAATAGCGAAGGTGTGCCAAATAGGAAAGGGCAAATATGGGAGTGTGCAGCAATTTATTTATGTGTTTGAGTCAGAATAATTAAATATTTTAATTAAAATATGTAGTATTTGGCTGGCGGATCCTGTCCTTTTGGTTGTAACATTATCCTCCTTGATTTCAGAGCCAAATAATTAAGGCTGCAGGGTTTAATTGGTAGTTTAATGAACTAAAACTTTAGTTGAGTAAACAGCTAGGGGACAATTTTAATTGGTGAAGCTGTGAGTCAAAGGGCGCTCGTTAATTTTTGGAGACTACTTTGGTTCTGGTGTGCTACTGTAATAGGGACTATTAAAAAAACCCTACAAAGCACCACTTACACTGATTATATGCACACCCTTTTATTCTTATACATACACATAAACAGCTTTCACTCCTAAAAACAGAAGGATCTCACACTTCTTTAAGTATATCAAAAAGGTACCTCTGATGAGATTTTTGTGATATGCACATTTATTTAAATTCAAATCATTAACTGATTATTAATCCACTATGAATTGCTTTATCAGCCTTACAAATAATGCCCTTCCTTCACTGCTGATGTCTTTGCTTTCTCCCTTGCTTTAAGATCTGTCCTGGCAGTTTAGTAATGCATAAACAAAGATAACAAAGCAGCCATTTTTCTGTTTCTTCATCATCTTCATCTTCATCATCATTATTATTATTTATTGCATTTATATACTGCCCCATAGCCGAAGCTCTCTGGGCAGTTTACAAAAAAGTATTTCCCTCTTTAAAGGACAAACAAGGCTGTTTGGATGGTGGAGGGTAAGTAACTAGTATAATTGAGTATACTGGACCATGTGCTGCTACCAATGGTAGCACACAAATTCTGTGTTCACAAGTTGGATTCACACTGCAACATTTTGTTGCAACTTCACCCTTTAACAGGCAGCCATTCCCTTCAACTCCCTCCTCCACTGGCCTGCATTTTTTCTTTTCCAACTAGCTCTCAATATTCATGGCTACTGAGCATGTTCAGTCTTCATTGGGTGGTTTTGCCCTCTTAGTTAATTTGTTTTTAAGTTGTTGTTTTTTTTGGTACTTTTGCAAAACCCTGGGCTCCCCTGAACATGCCTTTTGTTTCTTAGTGGTCCAGTTTGGGCTATAATTCTGTTTGTACTTATTACCCTGAATGTACTACTAGAGGAAGTGATAACTTGGCATCTCTAAGAAGTCTTTTCAATTTTATTCTGGAAAAGGCATGTGGGTAATCATTTTGCAAACATCACTGCCAGAAATTAATACATGCTCCCTGTAAATATGTAAATCGTAGCTGGTAAATTACCTACACCAACATTAATTCAAAACAACGCATACACACATATGTGTACATGCATGCATGAATGCACATTCACACAATGCCATCAAATTTCACCCAAAACAAAATTTATTGCACATTTGGACATTTCTGCTCAAAGTAAACATCTGGTGAATTATAAGGGAAGTCACATCATTTACCAAAAGGCTTGAAAGAGTTTTTTAAAGGGTTAGAGGGGAAGACATCTGATTTGGACATCCGATTTGGTAGGTGAGAAATGGGAGAGATGAAGACAGAGTTAGGTGGAGTAGGAGAACTTCAGTAACTGAGTGGCAATTTATTTACAGCAGAATTCTATCCATATCCATTCCCAAGTAAGCGAGTATAGGTTTGCAGCCTTAGTCAATTTATAAACTATCCTTAATCAACAAACCTGACAAAATCCATTTAGACACCTCCTAAATGGATTACATCAGGGGTGCAGAACTAGGATGGGGTGGGTGCCATTCATACCATCTGGCCCTGGAACACATGCGTGCAAAGGGACTTAGCACTAGGAAGAACAGCTGCATTTTCTGATGTCTACCGAGTCCCCTGCCACTCAATGGGAGGGGGAGTGGCATGCAGTGGAGAATGAGAACAGCAGCCCCACCCCCCTAGAGGAACCCCCGGAGACTCCACAGGCTAGGTTGTGGGGCTCAGTGGTCTGGATTAGACCTGTAGGCCAGGGCTTCTGCACCCCTGGATTACATAGATAATCTATCTGAAACACAAATACCTAGCTACGTAATTCCATTCCAATGCTGTGTTCATTCCTGTGTGAAATCAATTTATGCAGGAAAACATGTGCTGATACAGGTTGGAAGGCTTTCTGGCTTCTTCTATGGCAGAGAGATGTTGGGAAGCTAATATGAGGAGTGGCACCATTCCTTATAACCACTTTCCCAAAGGAAAAGGAACTATTATGAATTCCAAAGTAAACCAGGCATTGGTGTCTTGACTTTTAATTCAGTTAATTGATCATTTTCAGGAGTGGGGAATTACATTTGTGCAACAATGAACACTTCAAACTGGGCAGTGAATTGTTTAAATCTCACCCCTGCCATGAATTCACGAGGTGGATCATGCCCTTAGCTGGTTTAATGAAATCAATGGGACTTAAGGGCGCAATCAGGACTTCTGTGCCTGATGCTTATAAGCTTCCAAACTTGGAGATTTGTGAACATTCAGCACAGAGTAGGAGGAGTGGTGGAAGTGATAGTCAACTCTGCCACTCTTCCTGTTCTGCAATTCAGTTACGTGGGCTTTTTCACCCATCAACCTGGGACACATCGAAGGGGAAGTCTGAAGAGGCTTCAGGATAGCTCATTTCCTGGCCTCTTCAGTCCCCTCCCCTCTGTGCCCACTGAAACACCCCCTCTACCCCCACCCCAAGGTTGGTTTTGTGACCTTGGAGAAGCAACCACCAGCACAGTTCTTTCCATGCCACCTGCGAGTGGGAGGGGGTGGAGAGACCGGATTCCCAGCTCCGAGGTTGGAGCACTGTCTCAGACCTCAGAGCCAGAAATCCAAAGTATCCTATTCCCCCCAGATTCTGTCTAGGGGCCATAGGATTACTCTCCCCATGAGTCATGACTAACTTAAGTCCCATTGATTTCAATGGGTCTGCCCTAAGTATGACTAATTTTGAATCCATCTCCTATGTTACTCCACTTCTGAAATCTCTTCACTGGCTTCCAATTCACTTCAGAATCCAATATAAACTTCTTCTGTTGACCTTCAAACCTTTTCACGGTCTAGCTCCTTCCTATCTCTCCTCTCTCATCTCACACTATTGCCCCGCTCGTGCTCTTCGTTCCTCTGATGCCATGTTTCTCACCTGCCCAAGGGTCTCTACTTCCCTTGCTCGGCTTCGTCCATTTTCTTCTGCTGCCCCTTACGCCTGGAATGCTCTTTCAGAACATCTGACATCCACAAGTTCAATCGCAGCTTTTAAAGCTCAGCTAAAAACTTTTCTTTTTCCTAAAGCTTTTAAAACCTGATGTTGTTTGGACTCTATACTGTTAGTTTTACCCTACCCAGTGCCTGTTTGCATTCTCTTCCCCTCCTTTGCTTTACTATGATTTTATTAGAATGTAAGCCTATGCGGCAGGGTCTTGCTATGTACTGTTTTACTCTGTACAGCACCATGCACATTGATGGTGCTATATAAATAAATAAATAAATAAATAAATAATAATAATAATAATAATAATATCTATTTGTCCATCCTCATAATCTATATAAGTGCTATGTATAATGATTATTATTTGGGGAGGTTGGGGACACATATAATTGGCCATTTGGAATTGTTTGCTTATTCACAACAGAACAGGGCAAGTAGAAAGCTAGCAAAGAAGCATATTTAAATGGGGGTGAGGAATCCTCAAACAACAGAGTTTAAATATTTGCTGTCAGAGGACATAGAGGCTAATTTTGCTGCAATGTTTCATGCATTAATTGCCATGTTGACTTTGAAATAATGTCAATGATGAGTTGTTTTGTTCCATTCAGCATTATGCAGAGCACCTCTCAGGAGTAATTATGGTTTGTAGCAGCATCAGATTCCACCCATGATGAATGTTCCAGCAGAGCTATAAAAGTCTATAATCTAATATCCTTAGATATTATAGTAAAAGTATCAGGCTGTTGATAGCACTGAGTCACTCCAAGAGGAATTTTTATCTGGATGTCTGAGCATATGGGATAATGGCTGTCATCTGGTGATGGAATTGTAAGTGATGGAATTGTTATGGTTAACAAAAAGTATCATAACCTTGTTAGAAAAATATATAGTGCAAGTCTAATTAGAAAATACAAAAATAACACTTCTCAAATGACCATCTTGTATAGTCCTTTTGGGATGTGAAGCATCACCCTCATTCAATACTGGTCTGACCACAGTTTGTTTGCATCAACTCTTTAAAAATTTATCCTAGCCATCTGTTCACATTGCACCACTTTAATTGGATTGCCTTGCACCATTTGATACTCGCTCCTAACGAGTTTCATTTCCCCACCCCCTAGCCTCTGACTTGCATTCCCAGTTTTTCAACAATTGCTGCACAATCTTATGAATGTCTTCTCAGAACTAAAACCCATACAGTTCAGTGGAACTTCAAATGGAACAATTGTCCCTGCTGGCAGGGGCTGATGGGAGTTGGAGTCCAATAAGATCTGGAGGGGCACAAGTTCCCCATCCCTGAGGTAAAGGACTGAGTTGTAACCATCTAAAATCAGCACCTTGGACAGCTGCCATAGCTGGTAGCTGTCCAAGGTGCTGAAAGTTCTCATCTAAGTTCTCTCCACTGTTAATATGTTGCCCTTCAATTTACTATTTTGTGTTACTTGTTAAGTATCATTAAAGTTTTGCTATTTAATAGTACATAACCCTGAATGCACTTGGCATCCAAACTGGTTGTAAAATAAATCTATTGTGGTCAGAAAAAGAAAACAAACCACAGGCAAATCTCTGAAAAATAAAGAAGGCAAATTAACAGAGTACGGCTCTAGAACTTAGAAGCATAACAGTTGTGCTTTCCATCTGTGAAGGAATTGCATTGGAATCATTCCATGTATAGCTAAACTGGCTCGATATAGTCTATGCTATAGCTTACTACTATATTTCTGCTACTTCTACTAACAACAACAACAATAACAACAACAACAGGCATTTACATAGCACTTTTAAAATAATCACAATGCTTTGCATATATTCTCTCAGTAAAAGAAAAGCCCTGAAAGGTAAGTCAGAATTTCTCCCACCATATTGCAGGTGTGTGAGAGGTTGCATAGCTGAGAGAGAGAAAGATTGCTTGCCCATGGCTTCTCAGCAAGTTCCTAGCTAAGATTAGATTTAAAGTAATATCTTCCTTTCTCTCCCTCATATCCTTAGCCATTACACCGTACGTTTATTTTCAATAGAGGCCAAATCTTCCGTTTCTCTTTTGTAAGGGGGGAAATTCTGAAAAATGCACATTAGGAAATGGCCACACACACACACACACACACACACACACACACACACACACACACACACACACACAAATCAGCCTCCTCTTCTGTTGTTTATTCCCACTGTGGAAATGTAGACTGTAAGTCCCTCAGAACAATAATATTCTGCATGGATGGCATTATAGTGCTAAAACATTAAGAGGATTTGTCAGATGGTGGGTGTAGCTGCCTCGTCTCTCCTCTTGAATGTATCCTTTTTATCAAGGAATTTAACACAGTGTACATAGTTTACACACACACACACACACACACACACACACACACACACCGTTATCCTCCCAATTCTTGAGCAGAAGCAAGGAAGACAAAGGGGGAATGGTGAGGGGGGGAACGATGAAAGACAAAAGGGGGGTGGAGAAAAGAAATAACAATCCATTATCCTCTCTAGCTCAACTCAAGGTTCCAAATGGAACCAATCTGAAGAAATTGTACATACTAGCAGGGTGAAGAAGAGTCAAGTCTAATGAAGCTGCAAGGCAGACCGAGCAGACCAGTCCAGCCAGAGTCTGCCAGGACTTTGGATAGATCACTGAGCTATGGGCTGGAACCTACTCAAGAAGAGCTGTTGTCTTAGCAATATGCAAAGGTCTTCTGAAAGCTGCCATGTGTGAACCTACTGTCAATTCCATCCCCCTTTGAGGAACTGTCTACTTCTTAAAGGACCATTGTTAAATTCTGCAGGTATTGGCTCCTACTGTATTGTAAAAGATAGCTGTAGATTTGGGTTTCTATAGTGGTGATATAGGGATTATTGCTTTTTTAGCTTATTTGAAAATCACTTTAAATTTAGCTTGTGAAAACATCTTGTATTTTGAGCAACTGCTTTTGGAATTATGCAAATGTTTCTTATTACATCCATGAATCTGAGAATTATGTCCATCTAACCCAGTGTTGTTTACCCTCACTGGCCAAAGTCAGTTACAGCAATCTTTCCTATCCATACTATCAGAGATCTGAATTTTGAGGAAGCAGGGACCTTAAGCATCTGCTCTATTGCTGAACTATGGCCTCTCCTATAAATGTATTCCTGGAAGCTGAATGGGTCAGCTCTCCACTGAAAACTATTGCTGTAGATGTGATGTGACAAGACGTATTTTTAACCACTTGCCCCTTTGAAACACATACAGGATGTGTTCCTTTGCCATGTAGTTTAAAGGGCCAGCAGCAAAATAAAAATATTGATGCATGCTTTGCATCTGCTAAAATAAATTTGTAATTTTTACTTACATGTTGTACATGAATGCAGCCATTCCCATATCTCAGGATGAAAGTGCATGCTTGACATGTTGAAAGTCCCATGTTCAATCTTTGGCATTCCGGGTGAAAGGATCTCAATGGTTAGCAGGGTTGGGGGATATAGGTTTGCCCCAAATCCTGGAGAGCTGCTAGGCTCAATGGGCTCCTTGTTAAGTTTAAGATAGCTCCTTAAAGTCGCCAAGCCACAGAAATACATTTCTTCTTATTTTTGAATGTGCTCATCACATTTGTGTACTGCCTTCCCTTATGGCAGCATATCATCATCATCAAAAGTATTTTTAGACCACCCTTTATCCTGATGGATACCAGGTATATGAGAGGCGTGGGGAAAAACCCAAACCTAAATCATGCCACAAATACAATACAATAAAATGGTAATACAACATCAGAAGCCTAACATCAGTAAAGCAGAGAAAACATCAACCATTTTTAAAATGTTACACCACCTGGGCAAATAAATAACTTTTAACATGGGATGTTAGTAACCTTGGCCCAAGTTGAGTTTCTATGGGGAGGGTGTTGCAAAGATGGGGCATCACCACCAATGAAGCACTCTCCTTGTTTCTACAACAAGACCTTCCCCTCTAAAAGAAGCCAGGGAAAAGTCTCCCATGAAGATCTTAAGCTGTATACAGAAGTCATTCCAATTGATCCTCACAATAACCTGTGAGATTGGCTAGAATGAAGGAAAATATTGGCCCAGAGAGTCACACAGTAAACTTCAACCCAGTCCTCCATATTCCAAAGGAGGCCCGCTCTCCATTGCACCACTCTGGGCTGATCATTGCATCGCAAACTGCTTAAGACAAAATGCCAGCAAGTGTTTCTGGAAGCAGATTAGACCTCAGCTTGCCATGGCCCTTGGGCCATATCTTTTAAAAAAACTCCCTTGAAGACAGCAAATACTTGGCAAAACTCCAAAGCGCTGGGAGTCAAGCAATTTTAGAAAATGCCAGCAAATATACTCATAAGAAACAAAAGCAGTGGTGAGATGGAGCAGGGATATGGCGCAATACAGCTCTGATCCCTTTTCATCGCAAGAAAGGTGACCTACTCTGCAGGAGTGGTATTTGCAAGAGCTGGAAATTTGGGGAGAAGAATGTTGGAATAGAGGACATGCTGTATCCATTTATTTGGCAAGAGTTTTTCCTGCACTATTTAAAAGGTGCCAATGTGGCTGTTCTTTACAGTGAGAAAGTAACACAACCATCGCACAATCTGTTGTAAAAAGTTTAAAACGTTACTTCACCCGCATGGGAATTGGGAGTCTGGGTTCCACGTAGTACTCCAGTGGTGCTCATATTTGTATTTTTGCCCTTCCCCCGTTGAGCTTAGGGTGACCTATGTGGGTGTGGGCTGCCCCACTTTATCCCCATAATAACCCTCTGAGATAAGCTAGGCTTGGACAGGGACTGCCCCAAGGCCACTCAGTGAATCACATCAGGGATGTGAACACAGGTCTCCCCAGCCCAAGCCCAGCATGGTAGTACTACATCACCCTTTGCCCACTCACTGTGACTGTCAGCTGATCCTTATAAAGTGGGCATTGTGCCACATACTATTGCTCTTTGGAGTTTTGTATATCAAGTCAGCTGCCTGTATTTTTGGAGTCTCCTTGGGGTGTGTGGCCATGGAGACTATCATGATGAGCTTCTGCACTTCAAAATTTATTTATTTATTAATAAAGCAACTACGATACATGCTGATCAACCACCAGATGTAATCCTATCAGATAGCCCTGAGTTTTTGCTTGTATAAGAAGCACGTAAACAGCAAGAAGTCTTTGTGTGTGTTGGAATTAGGGTGGCTGATGAAGCTATGGAGAAAAGGTTACATACCAGATTTCATTAGAGAGATGTGAAAATTCCCACATTAGATATATAAATGATGTGTTCAGATAAAAGAAATGTAACTCGCTTGTGCTGCCTATTTTCATGCAATGCTCTACGTCACCCTTGTACTTTTTCAAATGGAAAGTGAACTGCATGTAAAGCGTTTGAGCTGTCTAGGGATTAGCTTTATTACTCTTCACTGCCTCCTTCAAAAAACCACATGGGGCACAATCTTTCCAAAGTCAAGCTCTTCTAGGCCCCATAACTTTCAATGGGAGAGTTAAGTACGCCTATCGGGACTTGAAAAGGCTTAACTTGGATTGAGTGTGTCCATAAAGTAGTTTGCATTTATTTAATGGAACATAGCCAAGGAGGAGTAATGATCTACCTTTCCCCCGCTTTAAATTACTTCTATGTACTTCTAAAGCAGGGGTGTCTAACTGGCAACCCATGGGCCCTACAAAATTTTAATCAAGGCACAATGTTAATCAGTCATAATGCCAACAGTTTCATCCATAAAGGAGGGCTGGGGAGTTTTTTGTATGCCAAACCCTTATTATAAGAGTCCAGAAGAGGGTCATCTGTGTGACAAAATTCACTCCCTTGAACGTTGTCTGGAGCAATTGTTTATTAAATAAATAAAATAAGTTTATACACCACCTTTCCACCAAAAATGGTTCTCAAGCTGGCTAACGATAATATAGCACAGATTAAAAACATCTTGGTTAAAACAAAACACAAAAACAAATCAATTACAACCACATTGATACTACTTAGGTGATCCTTTCCATGCTGACTTGTCTATTGTGCAATTCTGAGCATCTGCCCTTGAATTCTTATGCCTTAAGAGTTTAAGATGTGTAGTGAGGATGTTGACACAACACAATAGCCTACCATGGGTTATCTAGCCCACAGTGAAGCCGCAGCGTGTGTGTCCATTTTTAATATACTACTGCTGTTTTCGGGTTGTTTAACCCTCACATAACCCATGCTCACCAGGTTTGCACGACAACAACCCCCAGGCAAGGCTGGCATATGTAATGAACTACAGTGTGTCTTCTGAACCCAGTCATTAGGTCTACAAGAGATGCTGGCCATGGAGGGCTGACTAAATTCCTCCAAACCAACATGGAGGCACTCCAATTAGGAAAAGCAAAACAAGCAAGAAAGCAACAACTGTGCCTTATTTTTGGTGGCCTTTGTCTACCCAATGTTTTGGAGAAAAGTCTACTTTGGGGACTGCTTGCAACATCACAAAATATACACATTTTCAAATTCTCTTACATAAAAGCTATGTGGCATACAGCACAGTAAACCATGGACTGAATACAAGGAAATACATTCACATCTGCATATGCATTTAAAGATAGTACCAAGATGTTTAACTTTGGAGGGTGTTTTTGGTTTTGTAGCAGAGTGGAATTATCTTACACTGATTGGAGTTTCCCATGCATGGGTGTGAGTGGACCATGCCCAGTGTGTCAATATAACGTAATGGAGTCAGTTAGGAAATGGTGAGTGCAGGCTATAACATATTTGATTGTTTCATTCAGATTTACTTTTGAACTAGCTTATTTTTAAGAGACACTTAGGATGCATCCAGATGAAGTGTCTATTATGCAATTGTCCTGCCTCAAAATGGAATTTTATGTGTGTCATCCTCTTCCACTTGTAACTCTCCTGTGTTTTCTTTTGGTTCTTTTCACTTTTTTCTTACCACAGAAAATGGTAAGGATGGAAAGATGTAATAGCTACACAATGACCCAGTTCACATGACATGCTGGGCTCATTGGGGTTTATTTACGCCATGATCAGTTGTGGTGCGCCGAGCACCATTCTGAATACGCAGCCTTGCTCATGGGTTGCTGTGTCATGCAAACCCATCCACTGAGGGTTATTTTGAGGGTTAAACAATCCTCGCATAACCCTACAACAAACCTACAACAACATGTTATGTGTTGTGCAAACCAGCCCATTGTCTTTTGATAGGCAGCACTAGGAAATGTGCATCTGGAAGCACCCCTAATGTAACTGATTTAATTGCACTTAAAAAAAAAAGTTTTTAAAATGTAAAAATCCAGTTATTTTTATTTTCACAATAAATATTCATCCTGCGATGGCCCTGTATAAATTGAAACTATGCTCTGGAATCCACTTCTATACCAAGGGAGTCCAGATGGTAGCCCCAAAGGAATTTTGCCTGACCTCACTTCTGGCAGTAATTGGAAGGGAAGACTGATGAAAGCGGTGGGCTAACTGTCTTTCAAGGAAGCTTCCCAGCCACTGAAGAACTCCTCCCAAGCTTCCATGATCCTCAGGGAACCCAGAAAGAACACAATTTGGGAAACTACTGCTCTGGAGAATAGAGCATCCTTTCAGAATTACAGTAATTGGCCATCCAGTCTGTAAACAATGAACTCCAATTCTGGATTTGTGGGTGAATGACGTGGTTTTAAACGGTCATCTGATGCAGGGCCGGCTTTTGGGGTGGGTGACCTGAGTGGATGCCCAGGGCACCGAGATGAGCGGGGAGCTAAGCTGAGCTGAGAGGAATGTCAAGCTGAGCTCAAATGGCTGTTTTTGTTTGTTTATTTGTTTGTTTTTTAAATGTACTCTGTGCAGTGAGTGTCTGTAACCTTTCTTTCAAGATGGTCATACCGGGTGGGTTTTTTTGGATGCTCACTACAAAAATAATATTCCTTCAATTAGCTTTGAAGTATGTTTCTTTTTCAATTTCTACTTTGATGTCATTTGCGCTAGGTATAAATCAATGGAATGTACTTTGAGGTAACATTACAGAGCGCTTTAGCACTTCAAATACAGCCCGTGAATGCAATAATTTTTGCATGTGGCTCCCCAGCTTTTTACACATGCGAATGTCAGGAACAGATGCTTTCTGGAAAGCAGAAAGGGACTATTATTCAGGTAGCCCAGTGGTAAGCAGTCCGCCCGCTCCAGATTTTTAGGACTACAACTCCCACAATCCCTGGCAATTGGCCATGCTTGCTAGGGCTGATGGGTGTTGCAGTCCAAAACGTTGGAAAGGCGCCAGGTTGCCTCTCCGTGAATCAGCCGATGCAGACCTGGGAAAGCAGCCCGATGCTAACCCGGTTTTGCCAGAAGTGAGCTCCGCTGCTTTCAGCACTTCTCCCTTTTGGGAAAAGATGGTTAGGATCGCAGCTGATCCCAGGCCAGGCATGCTTATTCCGCGTGACCGTCGGTGCTCTTACTGCCGAGTGTCACCTTAGCGTCACGTATGAACCCGCCTCCCGCGCTCGTCCCCGCTCCCCAGTCCAATCTCTGGGCGACTCGGCGCCAGCTTCCCTCCCGCTGTCCCTTTAAGGTCCCCCTCCCGATCTTGCCTTTGTCCCTCCCCTTTCGCTCCCTCTGAGTCGCGCGCTCCCCCTCGCTCGCTCTCTCCTTCTCTCTGCCACTGGGCTCGGCTTGCTTTGCCTCCGCGAAGGGATCCCAGGAGCAGCCACCATGGCCGACATGAAAACAGGCATCTTTGCGAAAAATGTCCAGAAGAGACTGAACAGGGCGCAGGAAAAGGTACGCCGAGGAGGGGCCGGTTGGTCGCGGTGATGCGCTCTCGCTGCGCCTTGGGGCACTGAATCCATGGGGAGGGGGGGCGGTTGGAAGCGGGGAGGAGAAGGGAGGAGGAGGAGGAGGAGGAGGAGGAAGGCGCGCCTAAGCGCAGCAGGGGCTTGCAGCGCTTCACCCTGGGATGCAGCAAAGGGGCGGGGAGTCGAGAGCCCGGGGAAAGCGCACCGCGGCTCTTTCTGGGAAGGGACGCCTCGGACCAGGCAGAGCAAGGCGCGGCGTTTCCACGCCGGGGTAGGCGATGGGAGACGCGCAAAGGCAGCCGATCGGCGGGAGGAAGAAGCCCAGTCCCGGGCTTGCAAAGGCGACGCCGAGCGCTCCTGCCACGGCACGGATGCGAGGCAGCGGCGCTGCTGCTTCGCCGCCTCTCGCCGCGTGCATCCATTTCTCCTCTCTGCATCCTATGCAGAGGGCCTGCAAGAGGCACCCGGAGGGACCCGCATCCCGCGCTCTCGAAGGCTGCCTCGCAGAGAAGGATCTTGGACTCTAATCCGGGGCCCACGGCGGGGAGGGGGCATTTCTGGGCACTTTTCCTGCAATGGAATTGATATACCTAATACTACTAATGCTAATAAAGCATCTGGAGGAGCAGAGTGCTGAATTGATTGGGGGGGGGGAGTAATGTAACACCCCACCCCCCAGTGTACGCAAGTGCGCTGAGTACATCCCCAATGTGCAACGCACGCTGAAAAACATCTCTCTCGTGCTTCTCCCTTGCTGCTCTTCATGTCTGCCGCGATTGTTTCAAGGCGGTAATGTCATGTCCTTCTCCCAGAAGGTCAGGGGAATCCAGGAGAATCGGTTAAAACAGCGATAATCAACGGCTGCGTAAAGAGAAGTGCATATTTCTTTTGGCAGGATTAATTGAATTGGAGGCAGGGGAGACTGACAGCAACACCCCAAATGCCTAGCTTCTGAGTAGTTCCATGTGGTGCTCTGCATTTGTGTTACGTTTGAAAGGCACCCTTTCTTCCTGACTGAAGCATAAATAACTCCTGGCGAGTGGATTATTGAACATGAAAGATGTCTCTCCGAGGAGCGTTTGGCTAATAATTACCCAATAATGGTGATGGTTTTTCCCCTCTCCACCCACCCCCTTTCTCTGTTGGCAAGCTGCCCTCTCAGTGATGTTATGTAATACCCCTTGTCCCATTTAGTCATTATTATCTTGAATGAAACATGTTTAGATGGAATGATGCAATGGCACACAACTGACATTCAGCCCTGGTGCGTGCTCTTCTCTCGCTAGCCTGACAATTCGGTATCGTTGGCCCTTGTGACCAGAGCACCCACTACTGTGGCGGGTGCTGCACTGATCTGCTTCAGACATGACAGCCGCTTGGGTCATGTGTCAGAGGTAGAACTTTCAGAGGTTAAGAAACAGCTTGGCACAAAAGGTGTTGCATGCGTGTACCAAGGTGCATCAATATGTGGTGCTGGCTAGAGGATTTGGTGGTGGTGGGGTTGTCCTTAGGCAAAGCACCCTAAACTAGGAGAGGCAAGTTGGAAGCTCCATCACATGGTCTCTGAGCTTCCTGTGTGCTCCTTGAAAAGGGAAAGTATTTAGTGTGACTGGGGCAGGGTGGGAGTGGTCCCTTTGGCATCCTCAGGGCCTCAGTATACGCCTGATTTCTGGAGCTGGTCCTGCTGACCGAGGTTAATCAAGTGAATGATAACGCTTTGCACAATTTTGCAATCTCATTTCTTAAGGCACCGCTTGCGAGAGGTCGCTTTGTAGTTCCTGAGAGGGGCTTGCACGCATTTGCCTCCCACTGCTTCCCACCTGTCTGTAACAATATTCAGGGACGACAGCAGGGTTTTCTGAGGCCTGATACACTATTTCAGCCTTCTCCAGCCTGGTGCCCTCCAGATGTTTTGGATTGCAACTCCCAGCATCTCTGGCCACTAGCTATGTTAGCTGGGACTGATGGGAGTTGAAATCTGAAACATCTCAAGGGAACCAGGTTGGGGAAGGCTGCACTATTTGGTTAGGAGGAGAATATCCTCAAGGTGTGCTCATCAAAGCCGCTCTGAGCCCCGTACACTGCCCCCCCAGTTCTCCCTCCTCGCCTCCACATCCTCAGCCTGCAGCCTTGATATCACTGTAGCCACCATCAAGGGAACATAAGCCCTTTGGGCGCCTGCAGTGCAAAAGGAGGATTGCCTCTGTAGTCCTGAGCTATTCGCAGTAAGAAAGATTTGCTTCTCCCGCAGCCCTGCCTCCATGCTCGCACACTTTCCATACTGTAAGAGGATTGTGTTTCTTTTAATAACTGCCCAAGCTCATCGTGAACTAATGTGATCTTCCTCACTGTGTGCCTTGGGAGAGCAGAGCAATCAATTGATAAGAATGGCCTTTTCTAAATCACTCCTGTCAGTAATCCATAAGGGCTACCATTTTTTTGGGGGGGGGGGTTTCCTCCTGCCATCTTTCCCCTGAAGGAAAGGAAAGGAACCTCTTGTGCAAGCACTGAGTCATTGCTGACTCTTGGAGGGACGCCAGCTTTCGCTGACGTTTTCTTGGCAGGCCTTATAGCGGGGTGGTTTGCCGTTGCCTTCCCCGGCCATTATTACCTTTCCCCCAGCTAACTGGGTACTCATTTTACCGACCTCGGGAGGATGGAAGGCTGAGTCGACCCGAGCCGGCTGCCTGAGAACCAGCTTCCGCTGGGATCGAACTCAGGCCGTGGGGAGAGTTTCAGCTGCAGAAACTGCTGCTTTGCTCCCGGCTGATTAAAAACGTCAGATAAGACACTGTGAAGGCCCACGCTGCCAGACCTCCTGATGGTTTAGAGCGGGATCTGACAGCTTTCTTCGTAATACTCGAAGAAGTACCAGCAAAGGGGAGGAAGAGATGGTGTGACTGAAATGGCAGGTCTGCCCATGTAGCAGAATGAAAGGGTAGAATGGACTGGACCATTTCACACCACATGTAGGGAAATCGCTTTAAAAAAGAAGAAGCTCTCCTATGTTTAAAAAGCACCATTGCTTGCCCTGGCACAACAAGACAGATAGGATGGTTTCCTGAAAGTCTGAATAAAAATTCCCAGGTAACTGGTAGCCTGAAAATTGGATGCTGGGATCTTATAATATGAACTTTTCATTCAGCTCTGTGTTGAAAAAGAGGAAGCTGAGAATTTTTGAAAACCTTTCTTAGCCCTGTAGTCCTCAGAGAGATGCTGACATTGTTCTTGGGAAGAGTGCCTTGAATCCTCACTTGTTGGTGGTAGTAAAACTCTTGGCTCTTAGTAAATCCCTTATGCTGACCCATCCCATCGCCTTTTCTATATCCACAGCACTTCTTGCTCCGGAGTGCTCTATGGCAATGATACCAAGCGAACATGGAAAGCCCAATCACCTGGTGGTGGCCTCTGTTCCTGAGTGGGCACAGTGGGTGAAATCATGGCATGTGTGGCATGCAGAAGGTCCCATGTTCAAACCCTGGCACCTCCAGATTGGACAAGGAAAGACTGTTATGGGAAATCCTTGGTGTTTGCTTCCTGTCAATGCAGACAACACTGCAGGGATGCAGAACCATTTTTTGAAGGGGGCAAATTGCTCTCCTGGGCTCTCATAGGCTGGATTGCCCAGCCCTACCCCTGCTCATTTTGCCTTTCTTCATTTTGTCTCAGCATGGAGACAGGGACTCAGCCAGAAGAAGCAATCTCCCACTGCCTGCATCCTTGCTGTTATTTCCATTGGAGGCTGGTAATTCCGCTGTCAGTGGGGTGGGGACTCCATTCTAGGTTTCAGCCAGAACTCTAAAGGAACTAGGTTGGATGGCTCCTTTAGAGTTCTGGCTGGTTATGACGGAAACCCAGAATGGATTCACCACCCCATTGACAATAGAGCCACCAGACTCCACTGGTTATCTCCAGTCTCAGATTGAAGATAACAGTAGGGATTCCTCTGGGGTGTGGATTCAACTAGAGGACAGAGCTTGGCCTCCAAGCCCCACCTCCTGGAGTAACTTAAAGAGGTCTGCGAGCCATATTAGGTCTGTGGGCCAGGGGTTCCATATCTCTACAGTTCTGAACAAGATAGACCAATGGTCTGATTGAACATAAGGCAACTTCCTATGATCCTATTTAGAGACTCAGTTATCCTTCATATATGACAATGAGTGCCTGGTATGATTATAATGGGGGTTCTGCCTAAGTCCTATGAGGAACAGCTGTCTTTGCTTAGCCTGGAGAAGAAAAGATGAAATCTGAAGGGCTGCCATGAAGAAGATGGGAGCAGAGTTAAAACTAACTAACTAATAGGTGGAAAGTTGCATGCAAGCAGATTTTGGCTAAACTCTAAGAGAAACGTCCCAATGATCAGAGCTGTTTGACAGTGGAGCCAACCGCCTTGGGTGGGGTGGGCTCTCCATCGCTGGAGATGTTTAAGCATCAGATGGACAATCTCCTCCAACACTTCGTCCCTTATGCAACCCAGGTTTACTTGGTGTCACAAGTAACACCAACAGTCACAACTTGGAAGCCTGGAAATATGAGCAAACCAGATCACTCATTTTAGTCATTTAAATATTCTTTTGTATTCATACAGTTAATACAGTTTGCTGTTGAAAACTGTTTATATGAAATGCTGGCCCAAAATGGTTTCCCAAATAAGAACCTGAGAAAGAGAGAGAGAGAGAGAAAATGGTTTCTTTCTCAAACTCGGTAGCAATCCGTATGGAGTTTTAAGTCCATCTGTTCATTGATTACTTAATGAAATACTGTAATGAGTTTGTTATGTTCTTAATTTGTCAATAATTTCCCCATCACATTTATAGGTGGATGTACATGTGTTTGTTCACAAATGCAAATCGGAGACAAAATTTTGTAAATATGTTAATTTACTCACCAGGAAAGATTAATACCACACCATGGTAGATACGTCTTCTCAGCAGGGCTGGCCCAAGACAGAATCTCCTCTTAACACTGGTGATGGGATAGTCTCCTGCACTATACTTGAGGCAGCAAGCTACTTTAGTGGGCAAGGGACAGGCTGGGGGCTCAGGAAAAACAGCTGGCGCTGCCTCTCCCCACCCCCAATCTGCTGCCAGAGATGGCTGTCTCACTCTGCCCAATGGTAGAGCCAGCCCTACAACTCAGCTCTTTGTTTTCAATGGGGCTGGCTCCCAGGTAAGTGTGCATAGGATTACATGTATGCTGTATTCCTATAAAGTTGTACCCAAAGAGGCTCACGGTGCTCAGAAGATGGAAGAAGAAGAAGAAGAAGAAGAAGAAGAAGAAGAAGAAGAAGAAGAAGAAGAAGAAGAAGAAGCAGCAGCAGCAGCAGCAGCAGCAGCAGCAGCAGCAGCAGCAGCAGCAGCATATCAAAACATGGGATCCAGGATCTAGTTGCATTTAGTTCCCACTGAAATCAATGGGACTTAGGTCGAGTCATGGCCAACATTTCATATTGATGTCAGTATCAGTACTCCAAGAAAGCTGACAGTTATAGTTCATTTGAACAGGCATAATACCAACATTTCAATCAATGATTGAACCAAAACCCTACGTGGTATGGTGAAAGTGGAGAGGAAGAAAACTTCTCTCATAATACAACAACCATTGGGGTCATCCAATGAAGCTGAATGGAGAGGGATTTGGGACAGTATGTACTTCTTCACATAGTACATCATTAAACTGTGGAATTAGCTAACACAAGATGTAATGATGGCCACCAACGTGGGCGGTTTTAAAAGGGGATCAGAAAAATTAATGGAGGACAAGGCAATTGATGCCTATTAGTCATGATGGTAAAATATTGTCTCCGTTGTCAGAGGCAGTATCCCTCTGTATGCCAACTATGGAGAACATGAGTGGGAGAGTGCTCATGTCCTTATTGTAGGCTACCCATCGGCCTTTAGTTGGTCAATGGGGGAACAGCCTGCAGGACTAGATAAGCCTTTGGTCTGATCCAGTGGGGCTCTACTTATGTTTTAAAAGAGCATCAGCAGAAAAAGTGCATAGATGTTTTTTTAAAGCAATAGTGGCAAAACATGGATTAAAAACATCTAAATCCTCAGGATCAGCAGCTCTTGAGCTGACTGATAGAGCTGAATGATAAAGCACAATCGGCTCTTGATTTGATGGATAAAAGCACAAACAGCAGCAAACAGCCCAGTAATGGGATATTTCAAAACCAACACACTTCATTCCTAAGTTCCCTTTGCCACCATCTTTCACCCATGACAATCTTTCCACACACACATACCCTCCACATACACACATCAGAGACAGCGGCCCTGTTCAGAAGACACCTTAAACCACAGTGGTTAAGGCTTAAACCATGCTGGTTAAGGCCTTTTCCTTAACCAAGTAGCCTTAACTGCAATGGTTTAAGGTATCTTCTGAAAGGGCCATTGTAACAGTGCAGTCCTAACCAGGCCTGCTCAGAAGGAAGCCCCACCAGGTTCAATAGGAAGTACTGCCAGGAAGTGTGGATAGGCTTGCAGCCTAAGAGTCTGAACTCTCTTCCCAAGCCTAAGTGGGATGGTGCCCTTGTGCTACAACCCTAAAGGCAGGGGTCCCCATTTGGGAATTTGAAAAAGTGCTGTGGGCACTACCACAAAATGGCTCCCATTGAGGATGTGGTTAGTCACATAATGGCTGCCATGGAGTGTGTGGGTGATGGTGTGGTGCCAGCCTCTAGCCTCGTCCCCAGCCTCTGGCCTCATTATTTTTCTCCCTTCCCCATCTCTAGCCTTGCCCTTTCTCTCTCACTCACCCCTTTATCTTCTGTTTCTCTCCAGCCTCTATCCTGCTATTTGCCTCCTTCCACCTCTTACCTCGCTGTTTCTCTCCAGCCTCTATCCTGCTATTTGCCTCCTTCCACCTTTCACCTCGCTGTTTCTCCCTCCCCCTCGCCTGTAGCCTTGCTCTTTCTCTCCCCTCTATTCCTTTGCCTTGCTTTTTCGTCCTGCTCGCTGACCAGCTGACCAGTGGCAGGTTCAGGAACAGGAAGGAGAATCAGGGGCCCACCCAATGTCGTTTGGACTACAACTTTCATCATCCCTGACATTGGCCATGCTGGCTGGGGTTGATGGGAACTGAAGTCCAATAGCATCTGGAGAGCCATATGTTCCCCACCCCTGTTTTAAATGGTCATTTCTAGGCTAGAAGATCCAGTCATGGCGTGAGACTGCTAATGCACCCCAGTGTCCTTTGGCAAGGAAGTGTAATCAGTTTCTTCAATATACAGTACATTAAACTAGCAGAGATCAGCTGGCAGTCCTCAGCCCTCCTCTCAGTATCCAACCTGGCAAGCACTGTGAAGCAGCAGCCAGGAGGGTGTAGACGCCCTGAGCAGCTTAAGAAGTCCAATGGGCTGCTCATAAGATAGGCCTTCGAGTCTCCATATTACATCAAACACAGATTATTAGATATTATAATGAGCTGGTTTGGACATGACGTTAAACCATACTTGAGTATTACAAGAAGAAGCCTATTTGAACCTCAGGTTCGCACACTTCCCTCCTGATCCGGTGCAACTAGGAGAAGGATTTTGGAAGCTTTTGTTTCTGTCTTAGATTAACCACAGCTTGCTGTGTCTAATAAATGGTGGTTCATCTTAAATGCATTCCATTCTGAGGTCCCTTAAGTCTTGCAGGTCTGACGGCAGTCAGAAAAAGGCAAGGAAACAAAAAACAGGATTTGGGGTAGCTCAACATGGGTTATGGTGGCTGGAAATCTCTGCTATTAAGTCACTAGGTACCTGTTCAGATGTCACGCTAAGCCACCATAAATTGCTCAAAAGCATGATCCACAGTGGCTTGCTGTGTTGTGTGGCAGTAGTTATCCCTCCCCCCATGTTATTACCCACACCTGCTACCATGGGGTTAGTGGGCTTCCATGGTGGTTTCCATGTTGTGCAACAGGAACTCTGTTCCACGGAGAGAGAGAGAAATGGTGGCAACCACAGAGTCTGCCAGCAAGAGCAACTGCCACTTCTGGTGATGCTCTTGTTGCCACAGACTTTCTCTATGGTCATGTGACCACCACCACCCCTTTGTTCAATGGAGTGGCCAGGGCAGAGGAGGCAAGGATGTGCAGCTAAACAATGCAGAGGTATGAGCAGTAACTACAGAGAGTGGGTGAGTAGCATAACCATGGGACACCGGATAGTTCCTGGTTGTGTGGCAGGCCTGCTTGCAGTGGTTCCATTACCTCTCCCTTCTGTGTAGTTACTGGAAACCCCCCCACTCCTCCTCCTCACATATCTGAATAGGGTCTAGGAGAATGTTGTCTCAGCAGGAGCTAAAACCAGCTGAAGCCTTATGTAGTTTAATAGCTCTGGCCCTCCTGGAGGAGTTGGTTTGAGTGTTAAAGGCCCTCACCTGATTTTGTAGCCAGAGACTTATGAGAGGCTGGGGAAATAGACTCCTCCTCTTAGTCAGAGAACAATGGCAGGGCCATGTCCTCTGGCCAGGGGTGCCCTAATTAATGCACTGATTGTCCTGTTTCTGAGGAAGTAGCCTGTGCCTCATTCTTATCAGAATCTGCTACTGCACACTTAGAAGTGTGAGGGCTATGGGTCACGACAAACTATAGTTTGTTGGAACAAGCTAATTTCAAACCACAGTTTAGGAAGCTGGCTTGTTTCAAAAAGCTACAGTTAAGGGTTTGGACATAATACTAACCTGGTTAATTGAAACTGAAAGCTTCCAAATTCCTTTTGGCAGCTGTGTTGGAGGACGTGCACATGCCTGAGGCTCACTGTGTCTCATCTTCATGGCTTAGCATTTTAGTACAAATTGGCTCAATGCGATAAAGTCTTATGATCTGGCACCATTTCACATTTTCCCCTTGATTAAAATTTGTTCCAAATCATATTTTTAGTCTCATTGAGCCCTATTTACATATTATTTGTTAATGAACATTGTTGTGAGAAGCTTCATTTTCCTTCAATCGTCACCAGCTGTGTTCTTGATGGGCATCAAGTTTTTGGAATGGTCTTACATAATTATCTGTGTAAAACCATTGCTACAGATTTTTTTTGTTTGTTGTTTATTCGTTCAGTCGTTTCCGACTCTTCGTGACTTCATGGACCAGCCCACGCCAGAGCTTTCTGTCAGCTGTCGCCACCCCTAGCTCCCCCAAGGTCAAGTCTGTCACCTCCAGAATATCATCCATCCATCTTGCCCTTGGTCGGCCCCTCTTCCTTTTGCCTTCCACTTTCCCTAGCATCAGCCTCTTCTCCAGGGTATCCTGTCTTCTCATTATGTGGCCAAAGTACTTCAGTTTTGCCTTTAATACCATTCCCTCAAGTGAGCAGTCTGGCTTTATTTCCTGGAGTATGGACTGGTTTGATCTTCTTGCAGTCCAAGGCACTCTCAGAATTTTCCTCCAGCACCACAGTTCAAAAGCGTCTATCTTCCTTCGCTCAGCTTTCCTTATGGTCCAGCTCTCGCAGCCATAGGTTACTACGGGGAATACCATTGCTTTAACTATGCGGACCTTTGTTGTCAGTGTGGTGTCTCTGCTCTTAACTATTTTATCAAGATTTGTCATTGCTCTCCTCCCAAGAAGTAAACGTCTTCTGATTTCCTGGCTGCAGTCAGCATCTGCAGTAATCTTTGCGCCCAGAAATACAAAGTCTGTCACTGCCTCCACGTTTTCTCCCTCTATTTGCCAGTTATCAATCAAGCTAGTTGCCATAATCTTGGTTTTTTTGAGGTTTAACTGCAACCCGGCTTTTGCACTTTCTTCTTTCACCTTTGTCATAAGGATCCTCAGCTCCTCCTCGCTTTCAGCCATCAAAGTGGTGTCATCTGCATATCTGAGATTGTTAATGTTTCTTCCTGCAATTTTAACTCCAGCCTTGGATTCGTCAAGCCCAGCACGTCGCATGATGTGTTCTGCATACAAGTTGAATAGATAAGGTGAGAGTATGCAACCCTGCCGTACTCCTTTCCCAATCTTAAACCAGTCCGTTGTTCCGTGGTCTGTTCTTACCGTTGCTACTTGTTCGTTATACAGATTCCTCAGGAGGCAGACCAGATGACTTGGTATCCCCATACCACCAAGAACTTGCCACAGTTTGTTATGATCCACACAGTCAAAGGCTTTAGAATAGTCGATAAAACAGAAATAGATGTTTTTCTGGAACTCCCTGGCTTTCTCCATTATCCAGCGGATATTGGCAATTTGGTCTCTAGTTCCTCTGCCTTTTCTAAACCCAGCTTGTACATCTGGCAATTCTCGCTCCATGAATTGCTGGAGTCTACCTTGCAGGATCTTGAGCATTACCTTGCTGGCATGTGAAATAAGTGCCACTGTCCGATAGTTTGAACATTCTTTAGTGTTTCCCTTTTTTGGTATGGGGATATAAGTTGATTTTTTCCAGTCCGATGGCCATTCTTGTGTTCTCCAAATTTACTTTGAATTAAATTACAGATGTCGGAGAGATTAATGGACCACTCTGTGTTTAGTATAAAGAAGGAATCTTATAATTACCTGCCACCCCAAAATAGATCCACATTAGTTTTGACAAAAATGAACGAGCATGTTTTAAAAGCAGTTGGATTCCATGTAACAATTCCATGATACATCAATTTGATTTTTCAGTGTGTGTTATCTAACTTAGATATTATGGCTCTCTGTTTTTATTATATGTTAATTGATCACATTAGTGTCCTGCCCCGTCCACCAAGAAGATGTACATGGTGTATGTTACCTTATCCTCAATATGATTCTGTGAATTAGGTGAAGCTGAATGAGAGAGACTTACATAAAGGCACTCAGGCTGCAATCCTGTACTCATTTACCTGGGAGTAAACCTTATTGAAATCAATGGGGCTTTTGAGTAGATATCATGCCCCCTCTGGAGGAATCCTCCTAAGATGATGATCTGGAGCCTTCTGAGCCAAATGTCCCTTGAGAATAAGATGCTTCAGGGAATCCTGGGCCTTCAGGAGAGATAGGACTTCAGACTATCCCCCTTGAAAGGCAGAGAGCTCTGCTTCTGAGTCGAATGAGGTGCTGAGCCACCACCCAGCTCCTAAGAATGCTGGTGCCTGAACATACAGGTTCAGACCATGACCAGGCAAAGGAGTGCCTGCTTACAAAGAAAGACTCCCAGGAGAAACTGATTCCTCATGAGTAGGGCTCTGACCAGAGAGCTCTAATGTACTGCAGCTGAACCTGGGTGGGGCTCAGCAATCTCTTCTGATAAAATCCTTCAGTGTCTGCATAGTTAGTGCTGGAAACTCAGCTCTTACTGCCTTGCATCCTGTTTGTTGACCTTGGCCAGATCTACACCAATCAGGATATTCCACTATGAAAGCAGTATATAAGAGGCAGGAGCCACACTACTGCTTTATAGTGGTATTGAAGAATACTGACAACTATTGGGGCCCATGAAACATACCATATACTGCTTTCATCATGCTAAATCCTGCTTGGTGTGGCTCCTGCCTCTTATATTCCACTTTCATAGTGCTATATCCTGCTTGGTGTAGGTCTGGCCCTTGCCTTCTGATTGAGCCTCTGTGCTACAGACCTTGGACTCCTGCTTGACTCTGCTTCTGGAGTGGGTAATGTATCTGATTGCCTAATTGTATTTTGGCCTCTGCCTGCTATCTTGACCACTTCCCCATATATCTGACTGGTTGATTGTAATTCAACTTTTATCTGTTTACCTTGCTTTGTGGTTTGCCCCTTCACTGAGTCTGCTGTAGCCAATGCAGGACAGTAGTCATGTAGGTTTGCAGTGTCAGCTGTGGACAAGGGGAGACTTGAAGCCAAGTCTTCCCAAGTCTAATGTAGAACTTCTTTCCTTTGGAAACTAGCCAAAATTCAAGCCTGAACAGTCTTCCTGATGTGCTACTAGACCTATTTGATTTGGGCTGGTTTTAATGAGGGGTGTTATGTAGGTGTACATTAATACTGATGTTTGATTCATTGTTTTAATAGAGATTTTATTTGAGCTTTACTTAACTCTGAAGTGGGTGTTGCTAGCCAACCCAAGCCCTCTGGATATGGCAGATTAGAAATCTAAATACTTTAAGGCACAACTATGTGCATTTTAGACAGAAAAGGCCTACAATTCCCAGCATGTGTGGCTCTTTTTTCTGTCTAAACATACATAGGATTGCACCTATAGTCTACCAGGACAGAAAATTGATAAGGCTAGTATTGGTTGGGGATTCTTCCTTTTCTTGATAGGCTTCTTAATCCTTGGATCTTGAGTAAAGGCAATATTGCATTTCTCAATCCATTAGTCTAGTTTTCAGAAGCTTTCTGGTAGGGTAGAAACCTTAGGTTGGGAACTGCTTATTTCCTGAAGTAAACACACAATTTCAATATCATTAAGCTGAATCTGCCATCAATCAATTCTGTCTAATTTAGTCTATGAAATTTAGCAGATCTGGTTCAGGCCAGTGTGCCTAGATGGTTCAAGGACCAGGTGCTTCTCCAAATGTCTTAGAAAATGGAATATTCTAAGTGCGCAACAACAACCCTCATTCGCATCATACCCTCTTGGTTGTGTGAACTGCCTTTTGGATAGGCAGGCCAGCCACATGTCTGTACCTGGCTGCTTCTGCGGAATTTGTCTGGATTGCTTCTGAGGATTTAGATGCTTTTAAAAAGCCAGGGAGGCAATGGAGGCTGGTGGCTTTGATTTTTGGTGGGGCTGTGAAACCCTTCAGAACCAGCCAGAATTCGAAAGGAGCTATCCAAAATGCTGTACCTGTTTTGTGTGTGTGCGTGTGAGGGGGCAGGGGAAGAAGAGACATGGTTCAGCACCTTGGATAGCTCCACTGCAGGGAAGAGTAGTACTTAGAGTTGGGCTAGATCTAAGCTCTGACAAGTCTCTTTTGACATGGGCATTGGTATGGGGATCAGATGCATCTGTCATTTATTGGATTGCCAAATGGTATCTCCAAACAGTCTAATACAAGTGAGATAATTACCCAAGAAAGGTAATAGGTGAATAAACCCTTCTAGACATAATTATTTTAGCTCAGACCTCTTTTACTCCTAATTACCTAATCAGCCGTCCTCTCTTCATTCCTTGTCACCTGCCTGGATGCTCTTTTTTCCGCATATTAAGGAATTAATTTCCTCACTTTGTAGCATTGACCCCAATTCCTTGGCAGCTACTAAGCTATAATCAAACTTCTTTTCCTGTATCCTCAGCTTCTGTGAGTCTGTGACTTCTAGCACTGTAGGGTCCAGTGACTCAACCCGTGAGCTAAAAATAACCCTCTTTTTACACAGAAATATGCACAGTGAAAAAGGATATATAATCATATATAAACATTATGCACTGCACCTTGAACACGAAAAGCTTTTATTGTTAGAACTTGGTTCCAAATGTGAGGCCAATGGGGTGTTGTTTTAAATTCTTTTATTACCCAAATATATATAATCCTTTCCACAGAGTTATCAAAGTGACAAACCATACAATGTCATTACCATAAAAAAAACCCAACAACAATAAAACTGCACAATGAGATTCTAATATTATTTACAACGCATATAATAACAAATTAGTCTGCACTCTTCCTGATTTTAGGGTGACAAAGACCTATGATACTCTGCTTCAGTTATGCCTAGTTGGCCAAGGAACAGACTGTTAAAATTCCTTGTTTACACATAATATATATATACACACACATGTATTTAGCCATGTACATATGTCATCTCTAATGCCACCAATCCTTAGCTTTAAGGCTAGTTTCCTATTGAATATTAGGGCATGGCCTAATGTAGCTTGTGAGTACCTGTGTGGGGAAATATTTCCTGAACAATCCCCCTTTCCAAAGTTCACTGCTCTTTGTTTTCCCTGCTGAAGAGCCTCCTGCCACACCCCAGTTAGGGCGCCTTACACTTCCTTGTAATGATTCCAGTCGATTGGATCACATTGTGAACATAACAATGCTGGCTTCAGGGTGATCAGAGTTAATAGCATGGATGAGTTTTGAGAAGTGTGATTATTTACATTTCTGCAGGGGGGAAAGCCCTTGGAGGAAGGGTCTTTCCTGGTGGAAATGATGCAGATACCTAAATTTCCCCTCTGAGATCCTGAGACTAGTGGTCCCAATCCCATCCCTGGCAGGAATGGACCCTGGGAGAACCTGCCTCCACTTTCTCATCATCAAGGCAATTTACTGGGGTTTGGGGAAGGGGAGGTACTGTTTCCTGCAGCCAATGGACAAAGATTCTTGCCAAGGGGAAAACTGTATGGAATAGGGGGATGTTTGTCCAGCAAAATATAAAATACTAGAATATATATTACTGTTAAATGCTATAGACATGTGGGAGCATCATACAAGTATATGCATGGTAAGAACATCTCTTTCTTATGTAGAGAGTAGTGGGGCAGAAATCTCTTCAGACTAGCAAGAGTATTACCAAGAGCAAAACTACATGTTACACTATTTACAGTACATAGTGTGTAACTGAGTATTAGGTGTTTTTTTTTTTACTGTAGTGTAAGCACATGCACCTTCCTCAAAACCATCCTCTTCCCCCCTACCCAGGATGATTAACAAAAGAAAAAGCTTCCATTGGTGTTTTCTTACCTGCAGAGGGGAATTTCAGGAGAAATGGTGGGGAAGGTTTAATCTCCCTGTCCAGTGATCCCAATCCAAACTGAGGCTGTCAGCACTTACACTAAAGTAAATAGAAAGTTACGCCTCAGCTACATGCTACACAGTTATCATAACATAGTTTGCCTCCTACTTAAGTAACAACCAGCAAACCTGAGACAGTAAATGTCAAGATGAAGATAGAAAAGTCCTGTTGTTCTATGAGCTACATCAAGAGTGAACCCAAAGAGGAGGATCAAGGGTATCTGATGAGAGATTGGGCATGTCCGCCTGACCTTCGAAGTGCGATGTAGATGTCCTCATGGCCTGACCCAGCAGCCATGGGTGTTGTTAGAGAGACAAGGGACTGGTCGACTGCCAAGAGGAAAGAGAATCAACCAGTCTCTGGCGAATAACAAAGTGTGTTCCAGCCAAATATCCTGTCATCAGAAAACAACACCTCAAAGAAAACAAACAATGCTGTTGGGCTTAGAATTCATCTTGAAATGACAGTACGTTTGGACAACTCCCCTCCCCACCCCACTGTTTGGGTAACTTTTTCTCTTTACCTGAGTTTGTTTGATTAAAAATGTCTAAACTGCTTTCAGGATAAGCCTTCACAAGGTGATGTACAGTTCTGAAACCTACGAGCATCAAGGGCACTACCCAGAGGATTGCATCCTAAGCCTTTAAAAACACACGCCTGTAAAATGAACAGTACAAATTAATCCTGGGGGTATCAATGAATAAAATACAGATTAATTTTTTTAATTAAAAACAGCAATGAAGTGATAATGAGTGGAGCTCTGCTCATGCAGCAGTTTCTTCCACTTACGGGATATTGGATTTAGGTCGGGGGGTGGGAAATGCCAGGTCTGGGGCCAAATTCCAATACAACCCTCCAGGTTTCCTGAAATGCCCACACCCACTACTCCTGGCCCCACTCACTTTCCCCAGGTGCCAATCACTTTGTAACTTCCTGGGTTTTGAGCAGGTTTTTTTCCATTCTAAAATGTTGAAATGCCTTTCTTAAGGCTTGGTTATCTGCAGTAAGAGCTTGAAGCAAAACATATAGGTTGGTGTGTGTGTGTGTGTGTGTGTGTGTGTGTGTGTGTGTGTGTGTGTGTGTGTGTTTAAATATATTTTTGGCCCTTCCTCTCCTGTTGCCTTTGGCCCCACCCTCCACAGGAATGTGGCCCCTGAGACCTTCACTGAAATTGAATTTAGCCCTCGAGCTGAAAGAAATTGGACACCCCTGATGAAGGCTTGGTCTGGCCATGTCCTACTAATGTTTCATTGTCGTCCAAAATTCAAAGGATTGTTAATTAGAGTTTATAGTTAGCCTGGTTTGATATAGATGCTTATGCTCTCTTAAGCATCTATACAGAGGGATGGGGGAGTGCGACCCTGTTGGTTCTCCTGGACTTCTCAGCAGCTTTCGATACCATCGACCATGGTATCCTTCTGGATAGGTTGTCTGAGCTGGGAGTTGGAGGTACTGCGTTGCAGTGGTTCCGCTCCTACTTGCATGGCCGATTCCAGAAGGTGGTGCTGGGGGATTATTGCTCTGTGCCATGGCTCCTAAGCCATGGGGTTCCACAGGGCTCTATCTTATCCCCTATGCTGTTTAACATATACATGAAGCCGCTGGGGGAGGTTATCTGGAGATGTGGACTGAGGTGTCATCAATATGCAGATAATACCCAGCTCTACCTTTCCTTTTCATCAAACCCAGGTAAGGCAGTGGCTGTTCTGAACCAGTGCCTGGGCATGGTAATGGACTGGATGAGGGCTAACAAACTGAGACTCAATCCAGACAAGACAGAGGTACTGTTAGCACATGGTTCATCTGTCCGGCGAGGTGATGTTTGCCCTGTCCTGGACGGGGTTGCACTCTCCCTAAAGGATTGGGTCTGTAGTTTGGGGGTGCTTTTGGATCCAGAACTGTCACTTGAGGCACAGGTGAACTCGGTGGCAAAGAGCACCTTTTATCAGCTTAGGCTGATATACCAACTGCGCCCTTATCTGGACGGAGATAGCCTAGCTGCAGTTATCCATGCTCTGATAACCTCTCGTTTGGATTACTGCAATGCGTTATATGTGGGGCTGCTTTTGAAAATGGTCCAGAAACTTCAACTGGTACAAAACAGGGCAGCACGTTTACTAACAGGGACTGGTCGACGAGACCACATCATGCCAGTCCTTTTCCAGCTTCATTGGCTGCCAGTCCAGGTCCGGGCCCAATTCAAAGTGCTGGTATTAATATTTAAAGCCCTAAATGGCTTGGGGCCAGGCTATCTGAAGGAACGCCTTCTCCCATATGTACCTGCCCGGACCCTAAGGTCATCCTTAGGGGTCCTTCTCCGTGAGCCCCTGCCAAAGGAAGTGAGGCAGGTGGCTACCAGGAGGAGGGCCTTCTCAGCTGTGGCACCCCGGCTATGGAATGAGCTCCCTAAGGAGGTTCGCTTGGCACCTACATTATATGCTTTTAGACACCAGGTTAAGACCTTTTTATTCTCCCGGCATTTTAACAGTCTATAAATAAATTTTAACTTGGTGTTTTAAATTTGTAATTTTGCATTGCTGCTGTTTTGATCTGGTTGAGCTTTTATATTGTATTTTATATTATGGTTTTATACTGTTGTTTTATACTTTGAATGGTTTTAATTTTTGTGAACCGCCCAGAGAGCTCTGGCTATTGGGCGGTATAGAAATGTAATAAATAAATAAGCTACATCCCTAGGGTGTGGAAGCTATCCTTATATCAAGATGTAGGGTTGCTTTGCACCTCCTTTGAGAGTGTTGAGTTCAGGAGCACCCATAAACTGCATACCTGACTTTTCAGGAGAAGTACAACCCCACCCAATACAGGCCACATACCTCTAGATCGATGGCTTTCCCAACCCACAGGACCTCCATCTTGTGAGCCTGAGGCTG
The DNA here is from genome assembly GCF_023053635.1 of Elgaria multicarinata webbii. Classification (NCBI taxonomy): domain Eukaryota; kingdom Metazoa; phylum Chordata; class Lepidosauria; order Squamata; family Anguidae; genus Elgaria; species Elgaria multicarinata. The sequence goes on from NC_086171.1 coordinate 66,710,266, forward strand.
TGTGGCCTCATCAATCCCCAAACTGCCTCCAGACACTTGTTCAAAATTTCCAGCACCTCCCTGGGCTTAGTTGGAAACAAGAGGTAGAGTTGTATGTCATCTGCATACTGACAATGTCGCAGCCCAAACCTGTGGATGATTTCTCCTGGAGGTTTAATATTTTGCACCTAGTGCCAACAAAGAAGCCAGCCTGTGCATTCATGATGGCTAGCACCTCAATCTTGTTCCCTTAAGCCAATTGGGTTTCTCTGGATACAAACAAGAAATGCCATTTGTTCAGAAGTGCCTCTGGGGAAGTGAAAGCTGCATGTGGGGCTCGACGGTGCCTTCTGATTTGTAGTAGCCGTAGGTAAACAACCCTTACTTAAGACATTCTTTCATGACTTTTGCTTCTCCTACTGATTCAGGAATGGCAATGAGTCAATGTGCGCAGTGTGCTCATCAGCATTCTAAGATTTTGCTGATGCCACTAGGTAGTGTGTCTGCGCCGACAAGGCAAAGAGAACCGGTCCCTCGGCTGCTCACTGTTGCAGCGAAATGCCCAAGCCAAACACTAAGCTAAAATATTTACAAGGACGGCGTGCAGATCCACTTCTCTCAGTCGACGGCTTGCTCTTCCCCAAGCAAACACCCACGCGCACCCCCCAAAGGATTTAATGCATCTGCTTCAATCTGTCTGTTGCTGCTGCATTTCATCTGGCTAATTTTTCTTCCTTTCCTGCCTGCAATTCATGTTAGACTGCTCTTTTTTAAAAAGAAGAAGAAATGGCAGAAGGTCCCGTACAGTGTTTAGTTCCATTATATCCGATGCATCCTCATGCATGTTCAGTGTATGAACAAAACCTTTCCATGTATGAGCTAAGCGAACTTGACGTATTTGGGAGTGGGGAGGAGCTGGCACTAATAGCAGCACTATGGCCGTGAAGGCGGCTGCTGTTGGGCTGTGGAGTTTCACGCCCACTCACCTACCCACTCCAGTGGTGGAGTGATAAATTTTGCAGGCACTCATGATGACAGTCCCCATAACCATGGCCCCAAGGAGAGTCCCAATATGCAGGCGGCTGTGTTGATCCATATCAATAAACCAGTTTATAAATGTTCATCTCCACCAGGGAGAGGTCATTAATAAAGTAAATAGGTCTTAATAGCCCATTCTAGAGCAAGCCACCTCCCAAAATACTTTGCATTACAACAAGGAACGATATATTGTTACTGGGAAATAAATTTCCCCGCAACTACTGTGAATATTGCAGCTCAGCTCAGAGGGAACTGCGAAGTCTGGGAGTGGGGTGGGAGTGAGAAATGACGTCGGTGCCCCTCCTAATAAATCAGTGCTGGCACTCTGACCCTGTGTGGTCTGGCTCTACGACACCACTGACACACGCCGCCCCTCTGGTTTCCCTGGTTGCCCTTTAGATAAATGTTGATGTGATTGGAGGTTTTTTCTGCAGAAGCTGTGAAGAGAAAAAGGCTATGTTCAAAATTGTTCTAGTACTTAAAGAAGAAGAAAAATGTTCAATTTATATCAGATTGATATACTGAATAAAACTATCTAATCCAGAAAAAAAATCATACTAAACCAGGGGAAATGTCCTATTTAACATGTGTTTTTCTACAGTGGCCTGAAAAGCAACAACTTTAGTTTTAGAGGAAGGTGCATTTCTTTTCTTTTTTAAAAAAGGTCAATTAGGGAGCCAATATCTGATTCTTGGCTGCAGCTGGCTTCTCTCTGAGTACTTTGTTCCAATATCTTCCTCAAGAAAATGTTTTTCTCTGCCTCTTGGAGGATTAGGTGCTGGGCTTCATCTCTGAATCACCACACGGAGGTTGTTGGAAACATTCCTCCACTTGGTGGCTCTATGGATGGATGAGGACCTTGTTTACATTCATTTTTTTCATAAGAATTTACCAACATTCACAAATATTTGGGACAGAAAGAACCTGAGGTCTTAAAACACTGAATGCAGGAGAATTCAGGGCTTTGAGTGCATAAGTCTTTAAATTCTGGGTTTGAATCCCTCTGTATTCAATCATGAATTAGTGTTGTTGTGCCTTCTTTTTCTGACAGGCTCTTCATTTCTAACAGCTATATGGCAGTAGGTACAAAATGGTCATCTCTATGTTGGGAATAGCTGTACCTATTGCATTTGTCCAGTGCAGATGAGTGAGAATTTAATTTCAGTTCCATTTTGATAAGAGTTTAACAAAATTCACCAGCTTTCTCCATATTTGGGATGGAAAGGACTTGAGATTTTTTAAAAAACTGAAAGTGGGAGAAAACAAAACTTTCAGATTCATCCACCCATAGGTGGCTGCTGCCTGATGCAGTCATAATGTAGACCAGGGCCATAGCTAGACCTAAGGTTTATCCCTGGATCATCCAGGGGTCAAACCTGTTCATCTAAGTGACACACAGGAGATCCAGTGCTCAGGCAGGGAAGAACCCTGGATGATCCCAGGATAAACCTTAGGTCTAGCTGTGGCCCAGGATGCAGAGTCTCCGGTACACCCATGAACTCAGGGGCTGATCTAGGCAGTCATAGGAGCATAGGCAATGTTGCAGTAACCCAGAAAGCTAGTTGTATAAATTATCAGGTATAGGCACAATAATCATTTCAATGGATTGTGGTGAACTGACTTATATTAATGGAAGGGGCAGGAGCAGTGTTAACCCCTTTGTTGGGGATTAAGGCTAATTTTTTGAACACTGATCTGTGTCCTGCTCCATCAGGGAATCCATCATCTGTCCTAAATGACGGCTCAAACAAGGAAGCTCAGTGTGGCCAAGATAGCTGGGTCATATCTGGAACTAAGGTCAAGTTTCAGTACCTTGGTCAGCAATCCTGGTAGAAAACAGGTTGCTCCCGCAGAGTCTGAGAACAACTGGGAGGCATTTAGAGCCAGGCCAGGAGAATCTCTCTAGAAACTGCACCCCTTCAAGTACTTCATCTGTCTGTTAAAGCACCAGCAGACTTTTCCTGTAAGCATTGATGTTTAGAGACTGAAGTTTGGAGAAGGGGAGAACCAGCTGGGGACAGCTCCCTAGAGTCTCCCTGTTTACTAGAGGAGTCCAAGGTCTACTCCGCAGAATCAGAGAGTACTGGCACCTCCTGGGATTTGGGCCCCATTTCAGAAGGACCAGAAACAGGTTCTGATGCTTCCACAGAGACATTGTCACTGGAGGCCTCAGTCTCCGAGTCCTGTGCCATGATAATCTGCTTCTCTCAGCTAATATTCATGCTGAGATGCACAGAAGTGGCAGGTGATGTGACCCACCTCACGTTTCTGTGTGCCTCACGGAGACTTACTTCATACAGAAATGCAACAGAGAACCTCCAGTAGGGCCAGATAAGCAAGTCTGTGTCATGACACTATGGCAGGATATGGGACTGGGCTATAATTCATGTTGGGATACTGTTAAGGTTGCCAGCTGTCAAAATGGCCAGGCCTTTTCTTGTGCCTTTAACAACAAGTTGAGTTGCAGAAATTGGCAGATGGTGGACCTTTTCACTGCAAGTGTAACTTTATCCCCATTGGGGCATTATCCTCTACATGGTGCTAATCATCTGGGGAGTGAGAGAGAAAGCGAGAGAGAGAATTGAAATGTGTCCGTTGGCTCTGCCTTCCTGCCCCCCATCCATGTGATGAGGGGAAATGTCTGTAGAGGGGGCCCTGATTTACATGAGTAGGCTCCCCCCATGATTTTAACCCTGATCGTGCAGGGCTCTAAATCACAAGGGAAGAGCCTATATGCATAGAGCAGGCTCCCCTCCCCAGACCTCCCCCAGCAAATGAACAGCAGAGGATGGAGCCAATGGGGATGTGATGGGTGGGGCCACTTGATGCAGCCTCATTCTCTCTCCCTCCATGTGATTATGTTCATGTGGAGGATAATGTCCAAATCAGGCTCTAGCTTCCTGCTGCTGTCTGCTAGAGGCCAGTTCAAAAGTTTGAATCCCCTTGGATATGATCTATGAAAGACCAAAACAAAAACAACCCCCCCAACCCTATTCTGCATATTTTTCCTGTGAATTTATCAATTGCATTTTCCATATATAATCCCAAAGCAGTATACATTACAATGGAAGAGCCACAGAATAAAAATCAAACAAAGAACGGCTCAATCCTGAACATCCTATGGCAATATTGCACCATGCCTCAGAATAGCAAAAAAACACCACATCTCCCTAGAATACAAAATAGACTCCATTTTATATTCTCTGTGGTTTTTGGTTTTTGCTATTCTGAGGCATGGTGCAATATTGCCATAGGATTTTTAGGATTGAGCCGTTCTTTGTTTGATTTTTATTCTGTGGCTCTTCCATTGTAATGTATACTGCTTTGGGATTATATATGGAAAATGCAATTGTCTGATATATCATGAAGAATCCTGTACAGAATAAGGAGCCGTGTTGTTCCCTTTTTATAGTTCCATGCAACCACTATTGGAAGGCCATTTGTTCTTCTCTAGGGAAGAAGATATTGTAGAAAGCAGTCAACCAGAGTCAATCCAAATAATCGAACCATAGTACCAGAAGTAATGTCACTGCCCTAGAATGCCTATGGGAAATTATCTTCAAGTTCTGTTTCAGTAAGCTTATGATCTTTGAGATGAAGTAATACTCTAGATCTGTGGTCTTCAGCTTGAAGGCTCTGGGGATATGGAAGCTGCTTCTGGAAGGTTTGCTGAAACGTTGTGAATTTTACAGAGTCATTGTCCATGGTCTTTAGTTGGCACTTATACTGCAAATGCCCAATCATTGCTGGATTTTGGAAGGTATTGGGAATGAATTGGAAGAGGTCCATTAGTTTTAGGATAGATCCCAGATGCATGGAAAGCAAGTAAGAAACAAGGGATGTGGGTCCAGAGAGCAGCCCTAGTGATTAACTCCCAGAACTTGCATCAGTGGAAGGCTAAGCTTAAACCCCAAATAGGTATGTTGAATACAGAATTGCCTGCTAAAGAATAAGTAGCTTACAAAGAGCCTCAATATGGAGGAAATACGATGTTTGGGAAATCACTGAAAAAGCAGTCAATTCCATCTAGCCTGAAAGAGGCTGCCAAACAGGGTTGGGGAAGCTGTGGCCCTCCAGATGTTGTTGGACTCCAACTTCCATCAATCACAGTAACCAGGGCCAATGGTCAGGAGCTGTAGCCCAACAACATTAGGAGGGTTACAGGTTCCCCATCCTTGCTGTATAGAAAGCATTGTTAAAGAAACCCTCCTTAAATCCTCATGATTTGGGGGAATTTCAAGATAATTTTAATCATTCTTTTCCAGCCCAAGTGGTTGAGTGGGTAGTGCCTGACATGCTCCAGGTACTCCTGGATGAAATAGATTATTTTATTTATTTACTGCATTTATATCCCACCTTTTTTCCTCCAAAGAACTCAAGGTGGCATATGATACCTCTCTCCATTTTCATCCTCACAACCACCACCCTGTGAGTTAGGTTGGACTGAGAGTCTGTGACTGGCCCAAAGTCACCCAGTGGGCTTCCATGGCCAAGTGGGGACTAGAACCCAGGACTCGTGGTCCAACTCTGTAGTCACTACAGCTCACTAGCTCTCCATTTAGATGTATTTCAATCTGGTTTTGGACTGAGGTTCAGACTCAGATAGCCTTAGTCAGTCACCCTTGTTGATGATCTTTGCCCACTTTGGTGGCTTTCAGTACTATTTGATTATGGTATCCTTCTGGACTTACTGTGGGTCAGTGCTGAGCCGGGAAGTTAGAGCGAAGGAATGTTTGAAAGCATGCTAGAGCCAGAAAGATCTTGTTGATCAGAAAAGTCCCCAGCTCAAACTCAACGCTTTTTATTGCCCTTCCTGTCTTGAAGGTCCCAATAGCCAGGTTGGGAGGGCAGGGCCAGTTCAGAGTTTGAGAGGATTTCATTCCAGGAAGATGCTCCAAGCTGCAGTTCTGAATTTTCACCACATGGAGCAGATGCACACACAGAACCAAAGCCTACCAGTTCTAGCTCCAGCAGCTCCTACCCTAGGTGGGTTACAAGTAGAGATAGCATCGTCCTGCAAAGTTTCCACTCCTACTTCACTGGGAGAGTCCAGAAAGTGGTGCTGGGATCTGGCTATTCTTCTTCATAGGAACTTTCCTGTGGAGTTTCAAAAAGATTTAAAACAACAACAACAACTACATGGAACTGCAGAGAGAGTTTATGGCTTGTTGTTTTTTGGAGTGCGCCATTGTACATCTTTTTTTTTTTACCCCTTCCCTGTTGTTAATGAACTTTCACATTTATTTTAAAGCTGGTGTGTGCTTTAATCCACTGATGCCTCAGTACTAAATCCAGAGCCTTCTGCATTGGTTCTGCTACTTAGGATTCTAGGCTTGGGGTGCAAAATAGAGAGTGTCGGCTTGAGCTCTTATTTCTGTGCCCCAAGGGTGCCCTGAAAGGTTTCAGTATCCCTTGGCTCAGGCTGGGTTGGATGTTAAGTGGTGATGGTAGCTTACTGGTAAATTTGTTTGCCCACTGTCCACAGAGCAGTAAGGAGTTGGGTGTTTTGGGGTAACCCCTCTTAACCCTCCTACTCTCCCCCTTCCTCTGGGGGGTTCTTCTCCTTCTCCTTCTCCTCCTCCTCTGCTGTGGCCACTTCAGATACATAGCAAAATGTGCTATATAAATATGAAGCATTATCAATGGACATAGTGCAGCTAGAATTGTGCATATTCGATTAATTTATTTTATTCAATGGATTTTTTTAAAAAAATGTTCTATCACAGTAACTACAAGGCACCATGATCAATAACAGATATAGCACTATATGAAAATTCCAGATTAATAAAACTGTAAAACAACATAAGAAACATATTAAAATTAGCAGCACCAGATAAAATAATAATTATAAGAGTATCATAACATTACCCCAATGCTGACTAGAGCAAGAAAGATTTTAAGATTCTCCTAAAGGCCAGTAAAGATGGAGACAGGCATATTTCCTTGGGGATGGCCACGAAGGGCCTCAGAATCATGAAAGGGTTATTTTTACAAATATTCCACTCAGTAGGAAGAATCCTAAGGATGGTTGCTGGCTGCACTGTGTGAACCTGAGCTGCATATTGAATAGACTTTCTTCTCAAGACCGGGACTTTGTATCATTGGAATGAGATCTTCTGCTCAGATACTAGAGTGAACTAGATTCCTGTGCAGGTAGGGATATCAGTTTATTCCTCCAATGCCTCTACTGACCAAGACAGATAAGTGATACATTCACCGCTTTATTCACTCTGTCCATTTGTGACTCTTGATAAGTTTTTTAAAATGTACGAAGGTGGTTATCTGTTTGAAATGCATTTCTGAGTATCCTTAAATTCAAAATAGGGATGGCATGAAATTAGCCCAGCCCAAGCTTGGCATGGAAGTATTTTACATAATCATTAACATTGTGAAACCTTTTATACATCCCCCCCTTCCCAACCCTAAGGTCCTTGAAAGCCAGCATGATGGGAGCCCCCCTTGCAAACTGAGATGCATGAATTTGCTTCTTGTTCTAAAATGAAAAATTGGACTCCCATACGTGAGTCCCTCTGAATTCCTTGGGTCTACAAAAGAGAAACCGGGATTGTGCTTCTATGGATGACATGGACTTTGAATGTTCATCACTTCCTCTCTCTGAAGAGTATTCACCACAGATATTTGAGAAGCAGGGCCTGGGGGTAGAACAGTCTTAGGCCTAGATCTAGGATCTTGCAGCTCAAAGCAAGAGACGAAGGTCCAGTTCAACAATATGTTTTAGTCACTGGTTTGCATTATATTGGGCAGTATCCAGTGGTGACACAACACTAGCGCTAATAGTCTTGCACTAATGTTGGCTCATGCTAGTGCAGCGTCATTAGCGTTAGTGCTGTACCATAATTGGATACTGTCCATTGGGCACAGCAACGTCTGCTATCTCGGAAGCAGAAATTATGGATTACAGAAGCTCCTGGGGCTGAAATCTGTGAGCCCCTGGCTTCAACACTGTGTTGCTTGTGTGGGCTTCTAAATATGTAGAGATAACTAAGATGTATGATAACTAAGATGAAATCACTTTAGTTTAAATATGCTGGAAAGTCTGTTGTGACTTAGCAGAGTTGATTTAGTTAGAGAGAAAGTGTGGCAGCACAGCATTTAGTATTGGAGGCAATAAGCACAAACTAGAGCTAGTTTAAAAGAAGTTCAAATCAACTTACTTTATTAGTGCTGTAACACATCTTCAGAGAAGGCTAACACTGTTTGACTCCAATTACCCCATAACACTGGGTGGTACCCTTTCATTATTCTTTCTATATAATGTAATACATTTTTCTCTTTATTTTTGCGGTATGGGGCTTCTGAATCTTTACATGGCTTAGAGCCTCAGCATGTCTTAACCTGACCCTGCAGCAGATGACTCCCATGAACAAAGAATGACGAAGTCTGCACATCACAACAACCCATTCCTGGGTTGTCGATTGTGCCGTGAGCTGAGAATGGTCACATGGGTTACAACCTTGGGTTGTCTCTTCCCCAACAATCCATGGGGCGTCTCTGGATTGCTTAGTTCCAGTTGGCTGCAGCAGGAGTGATGAAGCGGTGAGAACCAGCTCAGTTACTCCCTCTTGCTTTATTTATAGCAACCTAGGGTTTGAAAAAAGCATGGGTTGTTGTGATGAGCGAACCAGGCCAATGTAATATAAGCTCCAGAACTAAAAGCAGCCATAAGTTTGGACTGAACATTCTGACTTGGGGAATTCACCAGAAATATGAAACAAAGTGTTCGCAGTCTTTGTGCTGATTTCCAGAAGGAGAGCACCCTTTGAACTTGTTGAATAATAACCTTGCCGTGCTGTCATAGAATCCTTTGCATTAATCATTAGTACCCATACATGAAACAGCGGAAGTAATAAGGGCCAAATTTCCTGATGTGCATGAATTGATACAGTAGCAGTGCAATCCTATATATGTCTACTCAGGAGTAAGCCCTATTGAATGCAGTGGGATTTATTGCCAGGTTCATGTGAATAGCACCCTTTCCCCCAAGCTAGTGCCAACCAGATGTGTTGGTTTATAGCTTCCATCATCCCAGCCTATGGGCATGCTGGCTGGGGATAATGGGAGCTGTAGTTGTTTGTTTTATAGCTCCTGAAGAAGGAGACTTCTTCTCCGAATCACGTAGAGCACAATAGTTTGCCTCCTCCTTCATCATTAGTTTACAATTCCTTTCTTTCCACATGCATATCAGTTGGAGTGTAACATGGAGTGATCATCTCTGCTGCCTAGGGATAATGTTGTCTGCTGCTGTTTCTCCTTAGATTAGTCTGTAGAATATTGTAACCACGTTGGTGTCAACTGGAAGATAACAATTTGATGGACCCTTAATTCCCCTCCTTTAATGTTATGGTTTTAAAACGATATGGCATTATTTAAGACAAAAGCATACATTTTATTTATTTATTTATTTATTACATTTTTATATCGCCCAATAGCCGAAGCTCTCTAGGTGGTTCACAAAAGTTAAAACCATAGTAAAACAACCAACACGTTAAAAGCACAATTACAAAATACAGTATAAAAAGCACAACCAGGATAAAACCACGCAACAAAATTGATATAAGATTAAAATACAGAGTTAGAACAGTAAAATTTAAATTTTAAGTTAAAATTAAGTGTTAAAATACTGAGAGAATAAAAAGGTCTTCAGCTGGCAACGAAAGCAGTACAGTGTAGGCGCCAGGCGGACCTCTCTGGGGAGCTCATTCCACAACCGGGGTGCCACAGCGGAGAAATATACATCAATATATTTAAACCTATCATATCCAAAATGATCTCAAACTTCAAATGTTAGGTTTTAAGCCATCAATTTGAAATTGAATGTAGAATACATGTTTATTTGTTTTTTAAAAAGTTTAAAAGATGATTGCATATTATTAAATTGTACATTCAGAGCTTAGCACAATAGTGTACTTGATGTATCATTTTAATCTTCATATAACTAGTACATTGAGAAACAAAGTTTATACTAGGGTATAGTGACTATAGCCGATGGGCCGTTAACCTAGTCATCTCAGCAGCACCAAAGGATAACTAGCCTATTTGAAAAGACAGCACCACCAGTCCTGTGCGGATCTTTGATTGTGCTTATCCTTAATAATGATTAGTGTTCCTTGGCTGGGGAAGGAGAGCACGCAGTCTCTGTGCTTGATAGAAGCTACGGAAAGCGTGCCTTGGCCTATGCGCCATAAAAAGCATCAGCAACATGAACACACGCCACACATTTCAAGGCATGTAGCTAAGATCAAAAATGAAGAGATCATCAATATCTTATGGAACTGGATACCACCTTCTAAAGCCAGACATCAAAGGCCTACAGCCAGCTATATAGGAGGCAAAAGGAACTCTTTGACCAGAGCAAAAAAAAAAAAAAGGTCTTGTGTTTCCCATAGATAAGAAATGTATAGTGCTAAGTCGGTTTACTCACACAAGACTCAGCCTTGGCACCATTTTTAAGGGCAGCATTTAAGACAAAGATGGTAACCCCTGGCCCATTGCCAATTTGGCCTGCCAGGCTGGCCCATCCAGCCTGTGATGCCTCAGGTGAGTCCCTCCACAAAACCCCACCTCCTGATGGCAAGTGTTTTGTGCTTAGACTAAAAATAATAAGAGGTACATATTTGACGTCTGGTCCATATGACAGTGTCTTCAAGAGCCTGCTAAGAGCCTGGCTTGCACCTCAGGGTTCCAATTGTGGGTTCAAGTGTGATGCTTTGCTTTCATAGATTATTGTTAATATACTCTAAATTACGCTATTTTATTTGAGTGCCCATTCAGCTGTTGAGGCCCCCATGAAATGCACGGACATCCAGCTTACACACAACTCTGAGTCCCTTGCTAGTGTACAGATCAGGGCTGTTGTATCCATTTCAGCCCAACGGCTGAATTCTGTTTCAGAGTTTCAGAGAAGCTCTTAGGCTGCATTCCAGTAATGGCCAGGGCAAAAGGCAAATGGGGCAGGACCAAAAAAACAAAACAAAGATACCTGCATATTTTAGCTTCAAGCTCTTACTTGGCCCGTTCAGAAGACACCTTAAACCATGGCTTTAACCATGGTAGTTAAGCCAGAAAGCCAGGCTGTGTTCAGAAGACACCTTAAACCACATCTTTAACCACAGTAAATAGGGATTTTTGCTTTATTCACTGTGGTTAAAGCCGTGGTTTAAAGTGTCTTCTGAACACAGCCTGGCTTTCTGGCTTAACCACCATGGTTAAAGCCATGGTTTAAGGTGTCTTCTGAACAGGGCCAATGACAGTAACCAAGCTCTAGGAGAGGTATTTCAGGGCTTTGCTAGACCTACCTGTTAATCCGGGTGGGAGTAGGGGCGAGCCCACGCTGCAGCTAGCGCGGGCCGTTGCCCCAGTCTACACGTGGCACATGACGGGGTAAGGGAATGCCCCATCACATCGGCCTTTTTTTTAATCTTAAAGGGGCCATGAGCGCAGGAGCGCACCAACGAGAAAGTTTTTTTTAAAAAAGGGTTCCCCACTCCCCCCTGCCCCGATTCCCCCCTGCAATGTCCGATGCCCCGCTCGCTCACTCACCATGTCCGATCCCCCCTGCTCGCCTGCCTGCCTGCTTGCCCGCCTGCCCGCTCGCTTCGCCCTGTCCAATCCCCCCCATCGCCCCTGGGCCGCGATTCCCCCCACCGATGTCCCCTGGCTCCGCTCTTCCTCCCATCTCTCCCACCAGGTCCGCTCTCCCCCCCCCCGGCCCCCATCTCTCCCCCCCTGCGATTCTCCCCCTGGCCCGATGGGCACAGCGCTCATCTTCCCCCGGCTACTCGCAAGTAAGCCACATAGCCGGGAAAAGCCGCGGAACTGGCTAGACCTTCCACAGCCCCGGGCTCAGCCTAGGGCTGCGGAAATACTGGGCCACAACCAGTGGTGGTTATCCTGGGCCAACAGAGGGTTTAGCCCGGGCTGACCCCGGGATCCCCTGTGCATCATCTGGATGCACAGGGGTGAGCCCGGGTATTAGCCCGGGCTAAACCCTCGTCTAGCAATGGCCTCAGTTTCTTAGAAAAGGGGGTGAAACAAAAGTCATCACCCCCCCAAAAAAAAAACAATTGATGGATGGGGAAAGAGGTTGGAGCCAAGGGAAGTGGGCACAGTCCTATGGGGACTGTGGGCCAGATTGGGACCCCAGAGCTTAAGTTCTGTTCCCACTGGTACAGATCATCTATGTACGCAGAGCTACTGGTTGATGTATGTTTGATACTCACTTCATTGCTGCAGGGTGAAGTGGCAAAATTGCATGAGAAGGCAAAATTGCATGTCTGTGTGAATGAGCCATCAGGGAGAAAACACAAGTAGAACTGTCATATCTTCTCAAACGAGGGGCAGCAAGTGACAGATGTGCATGTGTGTACTGGCTTCCAATCTGTTTTGTTATCAAGAGAAGTGTTATGGGCAAGGGAAGGGAGGGGACAACAGTCCATCTTGGAGGAGTGATTCAACTGGCATTGTGAAATTTCAGAAGATTTGCCACCGCTGTGCTTATTTTGGGTGGCATCTAGTGCTCTTCTGATGAAGTGACTTAGTTCTCTATCCTCACATAAACCTACTTGATCATCACATATTAAAGGATCTAACCTCAGTTTAATGGGATTTCGCATCCTTCAGTTGTTGAGTTTCCCTGCTTTTGACATCAGATTAATTCCTGCATCGTTTTTATATGATTGAAGCTCCTTTTAGAAGAAGCACAGGTAGCGACGTGTCCTCTTGCTTTCGGCACTCTTCATTTGAATTTCATAAAATAGTAATGCAGCAAGATCTTGGCAGACTTCCCAGCGTTTGGTTCAAGCATGACTGCAGTAACAATTAGAAGTAGAAGCAAAACAGTGCCCTCTGCAATGGTACAAGGGTGCGACAATAAGGAACAGCAACCAGGATTTTGGCTAAAAGGCCTGACTTTCCAAGGAGTAGTTTATTCTAAGCAGTAATTGAAAAGGATGGGGACTGTCGATGGGGACATCTAGCTTTTGACCCCACCCCCCAAACCATCCGAGACCTTCCAATGCATAAACCCATACATCAAGATCGTGCATTTGCAACAGTCTTCCCAATATATTTTGATTATAATGTTTTGAGTTTCTACCCAAGTGGGGTCTTTGGGCCCAGTGCTGACTCTAGCTTTTTGAAGATTCTTGGGGGGGGGGGGGGGAGGTGGTGATGATGATGATGATGATGATAATGATGATGATTTGTATCCTGCCTTTTTGCCAACACTGGAACTCAAGGTGGCTTTACAAAATTAAAACATAAATAGAAATATACAAAAGTTAAAAATATAATTTAACCAGCTGTAATATTAAAACATTTAAAACATTTTAAATACAAATGGCAATTAAAAAATCCAATGCGTAAACAGAGGTACAGACTATTCCCCAAAGGCCTGCCAGAACAAAAGAGTTTTTGCCTGCCTCCGGAAGCATAGCAAGGAGGGAGCCAGTCTAGCCTCTGAGAGCAGCCACCGAGAAGGCCCTGTCCTGTGTTGCCACCAGGTGTGCCTGTGATCATGGTGGGACCAAGAGAATACCCACAATCAGGCCCTCCCTCCGTGAGTCTACTGTCTTACCGCCACTGCTGCTAGCCGCTATTACGCCTCTTCCTCATCATTGATCCCATTTGCTTGCTTGAAAGGGCTGAGAACCGGTGGGCAAGGAGGCAATAGCATTGACCGTTCCTCCTTCTTACCATTGCTATTGTCTGGGCCAGAGCAAGAGGCAGCTGAACAAGCAGGCTGCAATGGTGAAGAGGAGAAGGAGCAACTCCAGGGGTTTCTTGTCATTGGCTGCTGAGGTGTGGACCCTCTGCAGGTGCCCAACCGTGCCTACCTTTGACACCCACCCTGTTTGAGCTCAGGTACTACTAGGAGGATGGAAGGGCAAAGAGGCATGGTGATCCAGTTTATCTAGTTTACTTCATTTGCATTCAGTATGACTCCATCATGACTGATCCCTGACATTAGTAGTTCAAATAGGACTATACCACGATTGGGTCAATATATATTTATAAACATTGCCATAAACATCTTTGGAATTCTAATTGAAACTGATCAGTTCCTCTGGAAATGTGTCCATTTGTTTGTTTGTCTGGGGGGGGGAGGGGATACTGTGCAGAGAGTAAAGATGGTTTACTTAGGGTGGCCTAGTGCCCTGTTTTTTGGAGGTATCTCTATTTTGGAGAGCTGCTGGAGGACAGTCCTCAATTTGAAGGTGTCTGCTATTTGATGGGCTAGCTAGTGCAAGTCTGGTTTAAAAATAAAAACAGAAAGATTTAGAGCAGGGGCCTTGAAGCTGCCCATCAACAGTTAGCACCTGGAGAGTAAGCATACAGGTCACCTGGTCAATCTTCTCCACTATGATGAAATGTATTGTTAATGAAAGGCATTCTTTCTAAATCTGCACTTACACATGTGCATTTGCCTATGGAATGCAAAGTGCTGCTCTTTTTTTTGTCCTTTTTTAGTGTGTGTGTGTGTCTGTGTGTGATCGATCTAGTTTCTCTTTCTGGTAGTGCATAAGTGGCCACCCTATTACAGGGCTAGATCTATATTGTACCTTCAGCAATAGGATATTGTTCAAAGTGTCCCAGTTCTCACAATCATGGCAATTGAAACAAGCACCATGTACGCCAGCCAGATTTCCCTAATTACCCAGACTGGTGTGGGAAATCAGGTTGGCAAGCACCCGGCATGCACGGCGCAGGAACTAGCCATGGTAGCTTGTTCTAGCTGCCATGATTTGTTTGAGAGCCAGTGTGGTGTAGTGGCTAAAGTGTTGGACTGGGAGTCAGGAGATCTGAGCTCTAGTCCCCACTCAGCCGTGGAAGCTCACCGGGTGACTTTGGGCCAGTCACAGAGTCTCTCAGCCCAACCTACCTCACAGGGTTGTTGTTGTGAGGATAAAATGGAGAGGAGGAGTATGTACGTGGCCATGCGTTCCTTGGAGGAAAAAAGGCAGGATGTAAATGCAATAAAAAAGTTAAATAAAATGATTGTGCAAACTGGGTGACTGAGTAATTAGCCTGTGTCTGGGCCATGTTCCTTGAAATTGCAGATGGGCAGACTTGCATGTTTCGGCACTTCTCAACAAAGAACCCTAGGGGTTAGAAGAGTTCTAGCTTATCTTTCTGCCTGAAATCTAGCTTTCTGGGAAATGGTTGTTGTTGTTGTTGTTGTTGTTGTTGTTGTTGTTGTTGTTGTTGGTATGGAGAATAGTTCAGTGTTCTGAACCCCTAGCTACAGCCTGAAGTGTCACAGCACAGACATAGGTTGTTTATGTCCAATGGGAACTAGGACTGTCTTGAATGCCTTCAGTTCTTTATCTGGTCTGATGCTTATAATGCTTATAACTTCAATTCTGCTTCATACTGATCTCAAATTTAACACTGCAGTCTGCTAAGGAGGGTCTGAGCAGGAATCATGAAAGCTGTGCAGGTTGACCTACCAGTATTGATCTCACATTGGACAGTGTCATACAATATGGATGTGTTTCTAAATAGCGCAATGTTTTAGTTCATTCTGAAGTGCAATGATTGGTCTACGGTTTTCTCAAGCGCTCCCTTCTCTGTGACTCTCTCCAGAGGTCTTCTACCTCCACCCCTCCCAAATAACCCAATTGGCTTAGCTTCTCCATTAACCATACGCTGTAACCGCTCCCAATTCTGAACAGAAAGTAACACGTGATTTAACAGGAAGCCAACACGTATGAGCAGTCAACACAATGCATTGGTTACAAATGCCCAGCAGTCCTGACTACCTTGAATTAACAGCTGAGGGTTGAGAAGCATCCCTCTGATTTGTCGTGATGCTCTGCTCTGCTTCCAGGGGTTGGCCTCGATGTTGGGATCTGTTTAAAGACAAACAGTTTTTGCAATTAACACAATTCTCTCTTCATTTTATTTATTACTTACCAGATAGTTTTCAGCCCAAAAATGGCCCCTAAGATGACTTACAACTTTAAAACTTTAAAATATGATGATGCTATCATTCAAAAGCCAAAACAGGTTTTAACTGCAACCTAAAACTAAACAAACAAGAGTCTCACAATTGGGGTGCTACCACTAAGGTGACCCCTGCTGAATTGCCCCCAAAGAGGAAATGCATCACCAAAAGAGAGGACAATAGAAAACACTGATCTGCATATTTTTTTCATATACTAATTTATATAGAGAGAGACGCATATTTAGAAATAACTATTGCAATTTAAATAGAAATGCAGTACATATTGCCATAGTGGGGAAGACTGTGACCAGGTGCTGTTTGCCTTCCTCAGTCTGCTGTCCAGGTGCTGCTGATGGGCACTTTCAAGGCCCATCTCTTCAGTGGCTACTAGTCCTGATGGCTATGTGCTACCTCCAATATCAGAGGCAGTAAGCCTATGTACACTGGGGCACATGGGTGGGAAGGTGCTGTTGCACCGTGTTCTGCTTGTGGGTTCCTGGTTGACAGCTGTTTGGCCACTGTGTGAACAGAGTGCTGAACTAGATGGACCCTTGGGGGCTGTCTAAATGCATGGAAAGCCTTTGGGTGGGTGCGCAGTGGGCGCTTCGACGTATAACCAACACAGTACCACTGCGCACCCACCCTGGGACTTTCCGGCAAAGCTGCGGAGAAAAAAAGTTGGGGATTTACCCGGACTTTTTTCTCCAGAGTGAGTTGAGTAAGGTGCATCTGCCGTTTGCCCTGTCAGCATGGGTGGGTGGATGGTGACCCCTGATTGGTCGCCATCCACCTGGGCCGAGGGCAGTGGGTGGGCCCGGCAAGGTGATGGCTGCCAGAAGTCTGTGCTGCCTCCCTTCATGTAGATTACTTGCCATCACCCCACACCAGCAATATTGTGGGGTTTGGCAGCAGAGCAGCGCAAACACACTGCCATGAAGACAGCCCCCGGTCTGATCCAGCATGGTTCTTCTTATGTTCTAAGGTTCTTTCTGATGGTTCTTAAACTGAACCTGGGCTGGACGGCCCTTCAAATAGAGAACACCTTCAAACAGAGGACTGTCCTCTGTAAAGAGGACATGTGGCCACCCCAGACATCAGAGAAAATGCTCTGACCAGTGTTCCCACCAATCTAACCTCCCTTGGTGGTGAGACATACAACAGGGCCTCTGAAGCAGATCTTAAATTGCAGGCAGGTTCGTATGGGAAGAAGCCATCTTTTAGACGCCCTGGCCCTAAACTGTTTAGAGCCATATAGGGTAAGAACTGGCACCGAAAACAAATGGGAAGCCTGGTGGTTTCTATTCGAATAAACTAATGCTTAAGTTTAAACATTTTACTATTATTTGACTTTCTTTGTCCAAAATTTACGTAGCTACTTCCCCCTTTCTTTAATTGATTGAACACCTACCTTAACCAGGTATATGTTCAGAGGCTTCCAATGTCCATATCTTCTAGTAGTCGCCCCAAGTAAAGTTCGACTGGACAAAACAATGCCTTTAACTTTGATTGATAGATGGATACAATATGGAACAAGAGAAAATCCCAAGCCGAAGCACTTGCATTTATTGGGACCTCTTGCAGTCATCTGATTTTTAGAAGCAGAACCCATAAGGCTGAGAAACATTCAGATTCTTGCAGCAGTGATTCATACAGCTGAAAACCAGCTTATGTGGTTTTGTAAAAAGCCAGAGAGGCTCTTCTGGCAATATATCAAAGCTTTTCAGAAAGCCCTGGAAAGTGTGATAACATTGGCATCTGTTTATCTTGAAGGTTTACTTTTTCATACTGATTCCCCCCTCTCTTGATGATGAATATGAACTGAATTTTTGATAGCAATCCTTATAGCAGATTCAATGGCAATTAGTTAGTTAATGAAATGCTAAAAGCATTTGCAGTTGTATGGATGACCCGATCGAACAGATGGCTTCACTAAAGCAGTGTTCTGTCTTATTACCCTCTTAAGGATCTGGAAAGAGATTAATTTTACTAGTGAACCTGTTCTTTCCTTCCCCCATTTTCAACGTGGCTTGCATTTGATTCTCTGATATTAAAAAATAATTCTGAACTGAATAGATTCCTGGCATTAATTTAACATGGTCCTTACTGCCGACTAGTCTAGCCCAGTAGGTACGCAGAAAGAAGTGCAAAACCAAGGTTTGTTCATGTGCCCTATAGTTTGTATAATCTGATGCACTTGGGCTGTTTGTTAACTGATCCTAGTAGACATGATTAAGCTCTTTGAGAAGGGCCATAGCTCAGTGGTAGAGCACCTGCTTTGTGTGCAGAAGGTCTCAGGTTCTGTCCCTACGATCTCCAGGTAGGTTTGGGAAATGGTCATTCCTGAAACCCTGAAGAGCCACTGCTACAGTCTAGTCTAGGGATAGGCAACTTGATTTCTTCCAGAGGTTTTGGACTTCAACTCCCATAATTAGCTATGCTGGCTGGGACTGATGGGAATTGTAGTCCAAAACATCTGGAAGGCACAAAGGTTGCCTACCCCCTTGTCTAGATCAGGGATGGGCAGAAAGTAGGTCTCCAGATGGGTTTCAACTTCTGACCGTTGGCCATGCTGTCAGGGGCTTCTGGGAATTGAAGTCCAAAACATCTGGAGATCTGCCTTCTGCCCACCCCTAGTCTAGATGATACTGGGCTAGATGGACCAATGGTCTGATTTAGAATAAGGCAGTTTCCTACATTCCTAACAAGGGAATAAATCCTGACATTTCTTATGGCCCATCGAGATGCTATATTTCAAGAGCTGCATTAAATCACTCTCATTTGGGGCACACTATGCTTTCATCTCCTATAAAGTTGTTTTGTCCAGAAAACAGCTAGGCTCTCCATTAAATTTTATTATTATATAAGAACTGCCCAACTCCAACTCCCCCCCTTACATGCTTTTAAAATTCTGTTTTGCTACTGCCTTTTCATTAGTATCAAACTGGTGGCAACTTTTTAATTTAAGTGCTGCTAAATTATTTCATGCAAAGAAAAAAAACATGTCATGGTGGAGTTTTGGTCTGTCAAATTTATATTCTGAACAGACTTGAGTGGGAGGATTGCTTGAACAAAAACAAAAGTGCAGTTGAGTTCTGTACTTCTTAAAATCTCCTTTAAAAAAAACCCTAAAATAAAAATGGTATTGTCAGTGATTTTGATTAAGATTGGCAGAACTGATAGTTGTGGGAAGAAGGTCCAGAGAGCAAACAAATCAATGCATTTAGGGAGGAAGTGATTACTTCCCTTGTAGGCAACCTGGTTCATAGTTACTGGTAGGGTCCTCTTATTCCATGAGATGTTGGTAGTGTCTCCCATTGTTCAGTAACATTGTGCTAGTGACAAGCCAACTGATCCACTAAGTCAAGGGCAGGCAACCTGGTGCCCTCCAGATGCTTTGGACCAGAACTCCTATAAGCCCCACCCAGGGTACTCAATGGTCATGGATGATGGGAGTGGTACTC
Organism: Elgaria multicarinata webbii; assembly: GCF_023053635.1. Classification (NCBI taxonomy): domain Eukaryota; kingdom Metazoa; phylum Chordata; class Lepidosauria; order Squamata; family Anguidae; genus Elgaria; species Elgaria multicarinata. Next base: position 66,729,709 of record NC_086171.1, read on the forward strand.
CAAAACATCTGGAGGGCACCAGGAAGAACAGATTATCAAAATGTAAAATACAGATATGTTATGTAGCAGGAGACTCCAAGTCCCACCATTCTTGGTCTAGCTCCTAACCACTAGTTTAAACCTTACATTTCCCCCGGGGTTTTTTAGCTGCGAGCTTTAAGGTCCTCAGATCATTAAAATTAAATTACCAGTGATTTTCCTTAAGATTGGCAGGACTGCTATGGAATGGAAAGCACGGCATAGCTCCTTTTCCTTTTCTCAACAAAATGTCCCATGTTGATGAATTACCCTTGGCTGTATGCATTATTTTGTTCCTTTGTCACAGGTGGTCTGGTCTTGCTTTAGTGGGCTCCCTCTGACCCACATTCAGAGACAGCTCTTGGATGATGATATCCAGGTCAGGAAGGGATTAGGTTCACACTCTGATAGGAAAGCACCTGAGACCTAAAAATGTGATTTGTCTGCCACTGGTGGCCCCTTATTTAACACCCCCTCCAGTGGACTATTATTTGGAAACATAGCATCCATGAGTACTTAGAGGCTGAAAGGAATCTAATCCTTGTTACTACACACAATCCTGGTCTACTAATTATCTTTAGATTCCTTCGGAAACATATAAGTTAGGACCTTGAATTCTAGCCATTGGTACCTGCTAGGACTGGGATATGCAACCTGTGGCCTCCAGATGTTTTGGTCTACAAGTTCATCATTCCCTGCCATCAGTTATGCTGTCTAGGGCTGCTTGGAGTCATAGGCTAAAACATCTGAAGGGCCACAAGTTGCCCACCCCTGATATAGGGAGACAAGGGCTCATTCTGACTTTTGGCAATAATCCATTTCTCATATAATGATAACCCATGGGTTGTTTAACCCATGGGTTGTCATGCATGAGAGAGAGCAAGTGAGCACGTGTGCTGCCACCGGCCTGCTCCTCACTTCTGCTTTCAATTAACAGCCTACGATTGCTCCATTTGTAGGTTGTTATCGTGATCTGGGTTGTTTAGGGATTAAACAATCACCTCTGATCACCTCTGACAATTCATGAGTTAAAAAGCCCACAACTTGGTATTATATGCAAACTGGGTAATATCCCATTCATACAAATGGAAATCAGGTGATTGCAGTCACATCGCCTTCTCTACAATTCCACCATATTTTCAATAGGGGTGTGAATGGACCCCCCACTCCACCCCGCGGGCCGATCCGAAAATTTCGGTCGGCCCGCTCTGCTCCGCGCCGCTCCGCCCATACTCCGCTCCTCTTCGCCGCGGAGCTCCGCAGTGGAGGGGAGTGGTGCCAGGTAAGGCCGGGATAGGAGGGCGGGAGGTTTACCGGGCCCTGCCGCCTTCGCCGCCCGTGCGGCGACGGCGGCAGAGCCTGGTAAGGGACCAAGGGGGAGGGGGGCCTTACCTGCCTCCATCCGCAGTCCGTCGGCGTCTTCAATTGAGCCCGCGGTTCAACCAGGAAGTCTGGGCCGCAAGACTTCCTGGTTGAACTGCGGGCTCAATTGAAGATGCCGACGGACCGCGGACGTAGGCAGGTAAGGGAGAGAAGGGGGGGTACCGGGCCCTGCCGCCGTCGCCGCATGGGTGACAGCGACAGCGGCAGGGCCCGGTAAACCCCACTTACCTTTCCGGCGGAGCTCCAGATCGAGGCGAAGGATCCGTCTTCACCTCGATCCTCTTCGCCACGCTCCGCCGGCCCCCCAATCCTCTTCGCCTCCGCCTTAAGGGCAGGTGAAGCCCCCCGCTCCGCTTCTAATTCACCGGTCCGATTAGAAGTGGAGCACATCCCTAATTTTCAACCATGCCCATTTTTTTTCTTTCACAGGAGACCGGTAAAACCTATTGTATCTATTATTTAACAATATATCATAAGGCTGTAGCAATTTGGTATAAAACAGGGATTTAAAAATCGTTACTTGTCAGAGAGTAATTCTTCCACATTTCTTTGGATTTAATTTTGCTTAGATGCAAATGGAGCATGTAAGGACTGCGTCAAACTTCCGCCCCTTGAGCTGTGAATTGTGAGGCTCCAGTGATGTTCTGCAGCAGCTTTTGGAAAGTATTCAAGCAGCTATATGCTAAGGGTGGACTAAAAAGACAACCAGCCCTTTGGATTTTCTATCCTGAGTTTATTTCTCTGCAAAAATGCCTAGAAGTGGGCATTCCTCTGTTAATGTAGAACTACAGACCAAAACAGTGTGTATATTGATTGTGCTATGTATCTAAAAACAATATAGTAAAAATAATTAAGTTGCCTGTGCCATTAGTTTTTCTGGAATAGCTGAATGAAAATATGCAGAATCAGCATTTCCTGTTTGGTGGGATATGGAAGGTATATTGTGGACATCCATCACATCTTAACTGCTATGGCTGAGAATGTAGAAAGGACTGAAATATTCTCAAATATGATATTCACTGGCAACATCTTGCTTCTCTGACACATTCATTTGAAATATAATTCCTTTAGCCAAGGCCAAAAGCTGCACCATCCACAGACCCTGTAGGGAATCTTTTCAGAGATGCACTCTTACTGGTTACGCTTTCTAATATAGGCCACCTTGGTTGTGCTTGAGCTCTTCTTAGTCATGGAGGCTATCGCTGATGGCTCTATATAACCTCCATTATCAGAGATGGTTGTCTCTCAATACCACTCGCTGGGGAACATGAGCGGGAGGGTGTTTTTGTACTCATGCCCTGCTTGTAGGTTTTCCATGGGCATCTGGTTGGCCACTGTACAAACAGAATATTGGACTAGATAGGCCTTTGGTCTGATCCAGCATGGCTCTTCTTCTGTTCTTACTATCTTGTCTTATAGTCTTCTCATGGCCAGACTCCTTGTTTTGAGTGGACATAGCCTCTGCTTCTCTTTAATGCCCTCAACCAGAGCTTGCCAGGAATAACGGAAGGTGACAGAATTGATGTTCCCCAAAACTAAATTGTAAATAGGATTAGGACAGCCCTACCTAATCTGGTGCCCTCTAGATGTGTTAGACTACAACTCCGACACATCTGGAGGACACCAGATTGGGGAAGGCTGGATTAAAATGACCATTTGGTGATCATTGAAGGTCTGTATCCTTCAGTAATGGGCCTTGATATTGTCCAGTGGAGACTGGTGGCTCTAATACCAGTTGGGTAGTGAGTCCGCTCTGGGTTTCAGTCAGAACCAGTGAGAACTCTAAAGGAGTTAGCCAAGGTGCTTCCACTGATACCTGGAGCCACCAGCTTCAACTGATGCTGTCCTAGGACATTCTGGGAGGTAAAACCCTTTAAACTCACTCTCATCCAGGTAAATATATTGCTCTTACCTGCATTCATTGTAAACTACATCTCTCTCTCTCTCTCTTTTGACAGCCTGACTTTGACAGCTTCCTAGGGAAGGATTTCTTGCTTGTTTTGCTGTGTTTATTATTCTGAGTTGTGTTTCTGTTCAAGGAAGAAGATTCTAAGCCTAGTGTGGAACGCTAAATACTTGGGAAAGTTTCTGCTGGATTCATATAGATTCAAGAGCAAAATTGCTTTTGGAGTGTCAAGGGGGGAAAGTGCATACACACCCTTAGCTAAGGGCTGGATCACATGGCTAGGTTGCCATGGGGATCTTTGACCCAGTGTTCAGCAGCCCTGTGGGGGTTTATGTCTTTGTGTGGCGGCTTTGAACGAACAATGTGGAAAGCAACCCAAAAATCCACCTCACTGAGTCGCTGCTGACACAGGAGTTTGGGGCCTAGAGGGCCATGTAAGCACAACACACACACACTGGTTACCCTGTTAGCTAATTTCTTTCTGCATAGTCATGAGACGCAGTTTATTTCCAGGGCTACCTCAGGAAAATTCGGGTTGGTTGCAAACTGTAGAAAGGAAAAGGTTAGTTTGAGGTATATGATAGATGTTGTATCTATATTTCATCCTCAGACTGAAAGTGGGCTTAAGGCAAAAGAAAAGGGTGGGTCCAATGATTCGAAAAATGCCTGCATATTTTAGCTTAAATCCCACCCCCCTTTTGCCAGTAACTAGGCCTTAAGAGAGGCATTTCAACCTTTTAGATTGGGGTGGGGATGGTGTGCAAACCCAGGAAAATACCAAATGATTGAGGGAAAGGCATGGCTGTCTTGCAAAAGGGAGTGTGAACTTCAGGCTGGATTGGGCTCCCAGGTGGACCTGGTTTGACCCATGGGCATAGGGTTCAAAACCCCATGCGCCACGGCAACTTGAGGATCCCAGGCCCATATGTGAGGTTTACAGCTGCATGGCAAGAGGTCATAAGTTTCCTAAGGATTGTCGCTGGCGTAGGGAAGAGCTGAGGTATGAACTCCACCGGCCTAGTTCAGGCGCATTAGTTCTGGTGAGGTGAGCTCAATAACGCATTCCTCTTGATTTGTGTGAGTGTGTCGGTGATAATCTCTGAACAATTACTGCTTGCTCAAAAGATTCATGAAAGAAGTCACAGCATGCTGCTACACATGCAGCTCTTGTTCAGACAGGAAGGCAATCTCAATAACCTTTGGCAGAAATGGAGGAGGAGGGGAGGTGCAGAGAATGCGGACAAACATGGTTTAATATATCATTCCTTACATTGATTGTGATGCCTGTTGGGCCATTAGCTTCTCCTCTATTTGATTCATATTTTTACACAAAAATTTGCTACAGATGAATGATTTTAGCTCCCAATTTCTTCCTGCTTTCTCTGCATGATCTATGCCTTTCCCCCCTCCAATATTGCAATTTTCTCTGTTCTAACTTTTCATTATCCTCTTGGCCTGATTCTTCTGTGTTTAACCAGCTGTTCTGTCTGATTGGGTTTAAGTATGCTCTTCAGCCTCCTTCATAGGCTGGGAAACCTTTGGTATGTCTAAAAAACAACAACCCAGGTGAACAGAGCCTAAGTGCAGCTTTGAATATTACAACAAAGCAGAGCAGAATGAGAAAGCACAAGTCCTCTTTTTGCACTCCCAGTGTAATGTGCAAAGCAATAACTCATGCATCCCACTGTGTGTGTGAGAGAGATAGAGAGACTGTGCAACTTCCCCTGCAAAAGGTTTACCCCAGATGTACACACATAAAAAACCCCCAATGTGCAGCTCACTCAGCCTATTTATTTATTTATTTATTTATTACATTTATATACCGCCCCATAGCTGAAGCTCTCTGGGCGGTTTACAACAGTTAAAAATGGTAAACATTAAAAAGTATACAAAATTTTAAAAACCATCAGAAACATAAAAACAACAGTATAAAAACAACATACTTGGTAACATGCAAAGCCATCCAAGCTAATATAATCACTCTTTATTTTAATTCTGTGATGGCCAAAGCAATCTGTATCCAGCACCTCATTTTTACTCTAAAGTAGACACAGAGGGCTTGATTTGGATCAGGACCTTAGCATGGGGGTGTGGTGTAAGGGGCTTTTAAGATCTGGATAGGGGGCTCTCTGCCTACTCTAGAATAAAAATGAACAAAGGATGTAGCTGCTACACAGAGTTTAAAAGTAATGTCTATTTGGCCCTGAATAAGGCCAGGTCAGATATTGTAAAACACGTGTGACTGTTGCTCAGAGGACACCACGCATGTCCTCTTCTCTCCCCATCTCTTCTCTCTGGAAGGTCTAATAATGCAGAAGCATAAGGGGACAAGATGGTGTGACTTGCCCAACCACCCCCACCACTCCACTCTACCTTATTAGCAGTGGCTTGTACATAGGGAAGTTAGTTGTAGCTGACCCCTGTGGGGAAAGGCTACCTTTTGCATCTCAATGTATTTCCTTTCGTACTCCTTCTTGCCTCTGTTGCCAAAAAAGCTAGGCTTGGCTCCCAGACTGCTTACAATCACATTAGCAGGCTGCTGTCATGCTCCCCTTAATCTCATTAGACTTTTACAAGGGCATCTGCTTTGCCCATGTAGCATGGCCAGTGATCAACCCAGAATTTGCTGCAGAATGTGTGTGTGTGTGTGTGTGTGACTTAAGTGTGCTCCGCTCAATAATGTATATGTTTTTAGGCTAGCAGATGATGGCCTTTAAAAGTAATAATAATAGTAATAATAATACATATTTTACTTTTGTTTTGTAGAGAGAAACAATGTCCCTTATAAGGCAACTGCTGTTACTGTCATTAAAAGTTGAACAGCCTCCAGTGACACTTTTAAGGCAACCTAAATGTTTAAATTTGTAGTTTTCGACCTTTTCAGTCTATGGGCCCTTGGGAGTTGCGTCATAAATGTGTAAGGGTGCAATACTATGCATATTTAGACAGAAAAAAGACTACAACTCCCAGAATTCTCCTGGTTGGGAAATGCTAGAAGTTGTAAGACATTTTTCTGCCTAAACATGCACAGGATGGTGCCTTAATGTTCTCTCTTCTCTCTTGTTCTCCCCCTTTCTCTTTGACATACCCCAACCTGATGCCACAACTCCTATCAGCCCCAGGCAGCATAGACAGAAAAGCTGGGAGATGTAGTTCAAAACATCTTGAGGGTATCAGGTTGAGGACTGCTTACATTTTTAAGTCAAAAAGAATGGGGGAGAACAGGAGAGAAGAGAGAACATTACGGCGCCATCGTGAGCATGTTTAGACAGAAAAAAGTCCTACAACTCCAAGCATTTCCCAAAACATCTGGAGGGCACCAGGCTCCATAAGGCTGATGGAAACAAAGCTAACCCAAGAAAGAGAAAACAATGGTGGTGCCACTGGTGAGACCTCCCATAGTTCATGGCAAGATGATGTTTTGAGTCAAGACCAAGAGCTTCTGAGCCTCTGTTTAATGGAAATGTGTGATAGATTGTTCTGTACGAAATTAAATTCCCCATCTCGTTCATCATGTCTATGCATATGCAATACATCTTTCAATGCATTCTCATGACAATTGCAGAATAATCTATAACTGTATCCATTAACTTACACAAAAGAATGTCTTCTTCATTAGTTTCTTTCTGGGCAAAGATGCACATATGTATGATGCTGATGCTATTTAAAAATAAATTAAGGCCCACTCTCTTCCATGTTACACCCTTATTAATAAAGCATTTTCATATCATTCTGCTTTATGTTCTCACACAATTCTTACAAACTATTACCAAACTAATAGGGGCTATGCATCACGGTGCTTTTAAGCACAGCCAAAGTAAACTCTGAACATCCTTTCCCTATAGGAGAGATACAAACATTAGCCATAACTAGTTTATACCTATTACCATGTGCAATAAAACACCTTCAAATAAATGTGGTTGGCTGAGCTCAAAGGCTCACTCATCAATCTGTGTTCAAGATGATTTTGTACCTGGTTAGTTGTCAGACAGTTTCAAAGATTTCATTGTTTTCTTCTTTACTGTATACTTAAAATGCCATGCAAGATTAGAATAATGTTGATTACAGTTGTGCATAATGAACTGTAACACGTAGGGAAAAGCCTAATGAAGTTTGGGGTTTTAACACTACAAGCCGGCACAGAGGTTTATTATTCCACCAAATCTTTCCCCTCACTTTGCGGCAATGGAGCCTTTGGGATTGTTCATTGACAGGAAGATCTATCGCTTCATAAAAAGACAAGACCCTTGCTGGTTCTGAAAGCGTTCCAAGTCGCCCACGCAGGTATATAAAACAGCGTTGTGCTTTGAATCTCTCATCTCCTCTTTGTTTCCCAGTAGTGTCATGGATGTGCATTTGAGATAGTTTTATGTTGTGGTGCGTGCCACAGCTAAAGAATAAGAATAAAACGTTACAACAAGAAGCAAACGAACTGGGGGGAGTTAAAATAATGTTGACGTTCCTCTGGGATTCTGAACATTTGTCTCAAGGTAACCTGTTCTCTTTCCTCCTTTCTTTTCTCTTAAAGGTCCTTCAGAAGCTAGGGAAAGCTGATGAAACAAAAGATGAGCAGTTTGAAGAGTATGTTCAGAACTTCAAACGGCAAGAGGTACGGGTTGTTGTGTTTTTTGGTCATTGTTGATGATTTGGTGATCACATGAGCAATTACGTTTGCGTGTAATGGTGTTAGACAGTGGTGGGGAACCTCTTTCAGCCTGAGGGCCAAATTCAATTTCAGAGACGCTCTCGGGGGGCCGCATTCCAGTGATGCATGAGTCCAAAGGGGTGGGCAACTCCCAGCACTAAGGGGAAAACTGTGCAAAAGCTGCGAAACCACCAAATTATTGGTTGTTGGGGAAAAGGGGAAGAGAGCTTGGCCTTCTTGGGAACCCTGGAAGGCAGGATTTGGCTCACAGGCAAGTTGGATTTGGCCCCTGGGTGTGAGGTTCCCCACCCTTGGACAACAGGTGAAATCAGTGGTGAAGTAGAGCTTTCAAATGTTCTGCCTTTAGGGACCCTTGTTATGTCCATTTGTCTGCCATGATATCTTTGCACGTTTGCCATGGAAGCTCCCCATATAAACGTTTTTGGAAATATCCTTTAAGCTGCATTTGAGATACTGGCCAAGCTTCTTGAGCCTCCTTGTTATGCTACATGGGCTCTGCTCTAATTAACATTTACTTGTAGATGCATCTTGCTGAGGAAATCAGTAGTAGTCAAGTTGCCAGTCAGGGACGCTTGCCCTCCACCACTAATCTGCTCACTGAGGAACCCCAGTTCCTCAATGTTCCCTGGAACATTGTTTGAAACCACTGTCCTTGGGTGTTGTCCAGAAGACTACTACTAACACACCTCAGCTGGTCTCCTGCTTGTTAGGTGGACTGCAGAACCGTGCAGTGGCATTTTGGAGTTGATTAAATAGCCCGTCTTTGGGGAGACCGTGTCTACCCAACACAGAATGAAAGGGCTGATTTCAATACAGTATGCAATGTTAATCTGATAACCTTTTGAATCAGTCCAATGAATGCATATCTGTAGGACCTTTCCATTGGAGTGAGCTGCCCACATTACACTTCTGAGAACATCTCCACGAGCAAGATCTCTGGAGGATTTTCTGGGATCACTTTTTTCCCAGTTGAATTATCCACCAAGGGCGAATGCCTTCTTTCACACTTTTTGAGCACAAGCGTTTATATTATAGAAATTTCTTTGGGGTTCTTCCTAGAATCAATTCCTTGAATTTGTGTGAAAGTATTTATTTTCTTTTTTAAAAAAATCTGTCAGTTCTCTCAATCTGCCAATTATAAATGGATGCTTCCAAGGTGACTCATCTATTTTAGTCTTGCTTATGCTTTTTGTCTAGAAAATCAATAAAAGTGGGGATGGTAACAACGACAACCCACCAGTCTTTTAAAGATGAGATTTCTGTGCAAAACCATCTAAAAAGCAACCCATTTCAACTGTCATTAAAAAAAAGAAAAAAAAAGACAGAGGCTGAAATATTCCATCTACATCAGGGGTAGCTTTCAGCTTGAGGGTTGAGTTCCGTTTCTTTTGTGGGCCAATAATCCAGTGGTGGGTAGAGTTGGAGGCAGAGGGCTGGGCCCCAAAATGCAACAAATATCAGCCTATTGTAACTTGAAGCTCTTACTGCCAGGGCCGGTGCCAGACTATTTTGTGCCCTAGGCAAGGTGAGCTACTTTCACCCCACCCACCCCCCAAATGCCAACTTTGATTTTAAAGAACATATGTTTCCTGGAAAAAATAAGAAGCACAAAACTTGAAACTGCTAAATTTATTTTAAAGTGCAAGAAATACGTGATGCCAATTATAGCAAACAAATTGAAAAGGAACGTCTATCGGTCTAAAATGCATTATTTAATAGGAATATCACCTCCAAATCATCCCCCCCCCCAACTCACACACACTCTCAGCATCACTCACTCAAAACAAACACACACATGAACACATGCATTCACTCAAAGACCCCCCTGCACCCCATTCATGTTCCAGAAGTCCGAACGGGGAGCTGCCCCACCCCCACCCCAGTGCCCCTGGCTTCGCTTTGGCTGGATGGGCACAGAGCGCCATCTCGCCCACCCAGGCCCAGCTGAACCCTCGGGCCGAGCCGGCTCACAGCCAACAACGTGCGAGAGTGCTGCGCTGCGCCCGGCGTCCCTCTGAGCTTGGCGCTCTAGGCAGCCGCCTGAGCGGCCTCTGTGGTAGCACCGGCCCTGCTTACTGCATTTCAACCTTTTAGAATGAGTATGTGTCAGGTGAGGGGAATGTCCAATAGCTTGGAAACTACCAAATGAGTAGTGGATGGGGAAAAGGAGGTGGGGCCAGAGAAAGAGGTGGGGCCATCTGGGACCTTAGGAGGGCCAGATTTGGCCCTGGGCCTGAGATTCCCCATCTCTGATCTACATGATCAGAACATGAGAACATACGAATCTTAGTCCTCCCCCCTTTTCTCAGTTCTTTTTATAGGAATGGGTGCTTTATGTCTTGACACTGGAGGACTAGCAGAGACATAAATAATTTTCTTTGTTACTAATATTGGTGGTTTCTCCTGTTGTTGTTGTTTTAAATTGATTTTTTTGCCTGCTCCTCATAAACTGGCAGAACCAAAGAGGTTCCTTTCAGTTCAGGTGTTCCTAACAGTTCAGGAGCTTGTAGCTCCATTTGTTACCATTTTTTTTAAAAAAAAGTAAATTAAATTTGTAATAATTGTTTGAATACACTGTATATTTAATATACCAAATGTACTAATTTTATGCCAAACCAACTTGGACATAATTACATTTTATGTTCCTAAAGTAACAAAGCAACTTTCAATCCGTAAAAAGTGCTAATATTGCATTATTTCATTTTTTCTGAAATTTTTTGGGGGGAGGGGGTTTTGAGAGAGAAAACCCCGGAAAAAATGTTTTTTTTCCCCATGGCTTCAAAATTTCTGGAAATTTTACATCTCTAATCCAGAGCCTCCATTGCAGCACACAATGGAGGCCCCGGAAATTGCATATTTCCCACGTTGTGTAAATGGCGGCCATAAAGGTCCCATTATTATTATTATTATTATTATTATTATTTATTTATTTATTTATATAGCACCATCAATGTACATGGTGCTGTACAGAGTAAAACAGTAAATAGCAAGACCCTGCCGCATAGGCTTACATTCTAATAAAACCTTACTCTTGTGCAAATGGGGCCTTTACAGCCACCAATTACACAACGTGGGAAATGAATAATTTCTGGAGCCTCCATTGTGTGTAGTAATCCCTACTCTTAATTGCTATTTTGAGATGAGCAAAACCAATGTTTTTGTTTGCATGCTGTTTTTTTTTCTTTCTTTCTGGAAGGTCCGCCCATCATATTTAATATCCTCAGGATTTCACTTGGTTGAACCCAGGCATGGGAAACATCTGGTACTTGGGCCAAATCCAGCTGTTTGGAGATAAGAGCTCTTCTCTGCTGTGTGGCGACAAAGCGGCTCCCTTTGTTATCACACAGCAGGCTGAGGCAGTGAACCTCCCACAGGGAGAGAGATCCGTCTCTCCCTCCATGGGGAGTTCGTTGCCTTTCTGTGCCGTGCAGTTGCAAAAGGAGCTCATTTCTCACTGCACAGCCTAGAAAGGCAGCAAACCTGCCCTGTCAATTATACAGATAAATCACTCCAGAACGTCTCCCATCACTCCCGTGTGTTAAGGGGGCTGCCTCACCATCGCTGAGGGGTTGTGTTCATGAAATGAATCAATGAAAAGGCTAGAGGCCAAAATAAGACAGCAGAACCTCTTGCAAGAGAATCACAAGCCACAAGATTCCTGATATGTAATCAATCAGTATATTTGTAGACAGTGATGGTGGCAATAAGAAAGCGATGTGGTAACTTTTATCACATGTTTAACTGAGTTGGCTAAGGAAACCTGACTAATGAATTTGCCACTTTTTAAAAAAAATTGTTATTCTGTGCTTTCGATGTAGTTCTATCCAACACATTGCTTCCCTGAAGGCATGTTCATTATTTTCCCTCAAAGCTTGTTGGGTACATGTTTAGCCTGAGGTAAATCTTTGGAAAGGGTCAGATTTGGAATTTTTTTTCCTTGGATAAAATGTCCTTGCTCCATTAATAATTTGACCTCATGTTTCCCTCCCTTTACCTCTTATGCAACTTTGTGTATTCTGATTCATTTAAATCGGGCATAATTTCCCTTGCTGCAGAATGGGTTCTCTTCTCTGTGCACTTATGAAGCTATCATTATTTTTGTAGGTTGTCAATATTCCGTTCACTTTTTCCTTGCAGGAATTTATTGATTGATTGCATTTATATTCCGCCTTTTTTCCTCCATGGAACCCAAGGAACATAATCCTCTTCCTCTCCGTTTTATCCTCACAACAACAACCCTGTGAGGTAGGTTGGGCTGAGAATCTGACTGGCCCGAAGTCACCCAGTGAGCTTCCAAGGCCAAATGGGGAATAGAACCCAGAACTCATGAGTCCCAGTCCAACACTCTAACCACTATGCCACACTGGCTCTCTATTTGTGGGCACACTCCTGCTCCCAATAGGGAGGGGCATGTGTCATTCACCATTGCAGCTGACCGGGCTACACAGGAAGGGTGCTGTGTGTGCTTACTCCACACAGCAAAGAAGAGTGTGAAGAATTGTATCTCCCTTCCTACATCAGGTTGCCTTTGCAGTCAATAATTTAGTCAAAGTAGAGGCTCTTCTCTAGAGACATTCAGCACTTTGTATCCTGAGTGGAGCTAGAAAAGAATGGCATGCTAGCAATTCCTCGGGGAGACACAGAAGGGCCTCAGCTTGGGGTGAATAGCTTGGTTGTGATGCAGCATGCCCAGCAACACAGTGGCAGCTTGGCAGTGAGATGGCCTGCTGGGGTTGGAGGGGACTGTTCCAGCTTCTACAGGGGGTGATATTGCACACTGCTCTGCATGAGTGAAGAGGGCAAGATGGTACCCAGATACTTCCCCCTTAGGGGATGGGCTGTACCTCAGTGATAGATCACCCGCTTTGAATGCAGAAGGTCCCAGGTTCAATCCCTAGAAAAGAGCTAGAAAAGAACCCTGCTGGAAGTCCTGGAGAGCCACAGCCAGTCAGGAGGACAAGATACCTCGGTAGCACGCTGTGACAAATTTGCACGGCACTTTGAAGATAAAGTCGCTCAGATTCGTCATGAATTGGACACCACACTTAATGCAGCTCCACTAGTAGAGGTGTTCGGAGCGCCGTCCGGTTCAGTTTTATTGGATGAGTTTCAGTTAGTGAGACCTGAGGATGTGGACAAGGTGCTTGGCCAAGTCCGGTCGACCACCTGTGTGCTTGACCCTTGCCCCTCATGGCTCATTACATCAAATAAGGAGGGGATCGCCGGCTGGGTCCAGGAGGTTGTAAATGCCTCCTTGAGAGAGGGAGTGGTGCCGGCCTCTTTAAAAGAGGCAGCAATTAGACCACTCCTGAAGAAGCCTAATCTGGACCCGGAAGATGTTAACAACTACAGGCCGGTGGCTAATATTCCCTTCCTGGGCAAGGTGCTTGAGTGGGTGGTTGCAGGACAACTCCAGGCACTCTTGAATGAAACGGATTATCTAGATCCATTTCAATCGGGTTTCAGGCCTGGTTTTGGAACGGAAACTGCCTTGGTCGCCCTGTGGGATGACCTCTGTCGGGAGAGAGACAGGGGGAGTGCGACCCTGTTGATTCTCCTGGACCTCTCAGCGGCCTTTGATACCATCGACCATGGTATCCTTCTGGATAGGTTGTCTGAGCTGGGAGTTGGAGGTACTGTGTTGCAGTGGTTCCACTCCTACTTGGATGGCCGATTCCAGAAGGTGGTGCTGGGGGATTATTGCTCTGTGCCGTGGCACCTAAGCCACAGGGTTCCACAGGGCTCTATCTTATCCCCTATGCTGTTTAACATATACATGAAGCCGCTGGGGGAGGTTATCTGGAAATGTGGACTGAGGTGTCATCAATATGCGGATGACACCCAGCTCTACCTTTCCTTTTCATCAAACCCAGGTGAGGCAGTGGCTGTTCTGAACCAGTGCCTGGGCACGGTAATGGACTGGATGAGGGCTAATAAACTGAAACTCAATCCAGACAAGACGGAGGTACTGTTAGCGGGTGGTTCTTCTGTCCGGCGAGGTGATGTTTGCCCTGTCCTGGATGGGGTTGCACTCCCCCTAAAGGATCGGGTCCGTAGTTTGGGGGTGCTCTTGGATCCAGAACTGTCACTTGAGGCACAGGTGAACTCAGTGGCAAAGAGCACCTTTTATCATCTCAGGTTGATATGCCAGCTGCGCCCTTATCTGGACAGAGATAGCTTAGCTACAGTTATCCATGCTCTGATAACCTCTCGTTTGGATTACTGCAATGCGTTATACGTGGGGCTGCCTTTGAAAACGGTCCGGAAACTTCAACTGGTGCAAAACAGGGCAGCAAGGTTATTAACAGGGACTGGCCGGCGAGATCACATTACGCCAGTCCTTTTACAACTTCATTGGCTGCCAGTCCAGGTCCGGGCCCGATTCAAAGTGCTGGTATTGACATTTAAAGCCCTAAACGGTTTGGGGCCAGGTTATCTGAAGGAACGCCTCCTCCCATATGTACCTACCCGGACCTTAAGATCATCTACAGGGGCCCTTCTCCGTGAGCCCCTGCCAAAGGAAGTGAGGCAGGTGGCTACTAGGAGGAGGGCTTTCTCCGCTGTGGCACCCCGGTTGTGGAACGAGCTCCCCAGAGAGGTCCGCCTGGCGCCTACACTGTACTGCTTTCGTCGCTAGCTGAAAACCTTTTTATTCACTCAGTATTTTAACACTTAATTTTAACTTAAATTTAAATTTTACTGTTTTAACTCTGTATTTTAATCTTATATCAACTTTGCTGTGTGGTTTTATCCTGGTTGCGCTTTTTATACTGTATTTCGTAATTGTGTTTTAACCTGTTGGGTGTTTTACTGTGGTTTTAATTTTTGTGAACCGCCCAGAGAGCTTCGGCTATTGGGCGGTATAAAAATGTAATAAATAAATAAATAAATAAATACTACAGTCAATATCAACACTACTGGACTAGATGTATAAGGCAGCTTCCATATGTTCATTATCTTTTCCTTATTTGGATCCCACTAGTGTCGTTTAGTAGACTGTGTTGGGTTTAAACTTGAGAGAGGAAGATTCATGTTTTTGCTAGTCTTTGAAGCTCCTAGGTAGCGTTGGGAAAATCCTTCTCTCTCCACCTAGGTATGGCTGGGGAAGACTTTTGCTTGAAACCTTGGAGTGCCATTGCTGCCACTCAGTGTTGACAATACTGGGCTAGATGGACCCATGGTCTGGCTTAAGATTAGGCAGCATCTTTTGTTCTCTCTCCTCAATATCATGTTGTTAACCATTGATACATGTTATTATTAATACACTACACGGAATACTCACTGAAGGAAAACAAATAACAAATACAACCTTGTGTGAACAAATTGTTCAATAAAATATGAAGTGTTGTCATTGCTAGTTTGTTCACTTCAAAATAGAACTGACCTCATGATGCCAATTGCCAATTACTTTTCCGGCCAGGCTGTCTGTTGAACTCTCACATAGCATTTCCATATGGTGTTGCCAGCCAATGTATGTTAGGAAGATATGCAGTCAGTAGCAGAGGCAAAATGATCCTCATTGTTTAGTCAGGTCTGCAAGTGTTTCCTTTAATACCAACAGAATTGCTCTGTCTTCAGCCAACTAAAAGTCTGGCTTTTAGCTGGCAAAAGAATTGATCCAACTTAACAGACTAAAAGGGTCCCAAAAGCCCCATAAAATGTCAGTCTGTAGCCTGAGTGACTTGATGGCATAATGTGGAAGCAAAACACTGATACAGAAAAGTGTCATGACACGCCTCGTTCACAACTTCCCACCATGTATGGAGTAGATGCAGAGAGGAGAGAGTCAGACCATGTCTGCTGACCCCACTTCTGACTTCCATGCCAGAAAAGGGGCACCTAGACATGTGCAGATGTACAAACGTCGACACTCCCAGTTGGGAAATCCCAGTTGTGCTTTCATATTTTCTGCTCCATATGTGGAGTTTGGGATGTGGCAACCATAGGGAGGGGCCCAGTGGATGCAATCCTGCTCCCTCCCCTCCTCCTTCACCATACATTTCCTCTATGTTTGGAGTGAACTTGCGAAAGGGTCTTCAGACGTTTTTCTGAATGCAGTAGTTTGCTGTAAGTTTCTATCATGGGGGTAATGAGATGGCTCACAGATAGATATGCATCACTTGATTTCTCATCACCTGATGACTCTTTGCCAGATATGTGAAGTGTCTGCCTTGAAAAGTATTTTGTTTCAGCTGACTTCAAGTGATCTAAGAGTTCTTTCTGTGATGGTTAATTAGTGATGGCTCATTCACACATGCAGATCATCACGTCGTGCTGCTGTCAATGGGTGGTGAACATGCTTCCCTGAACTAGTCCCCCTGAGAGTCAAGGCTACTTCCTGTGTTACAGCTTTAAGAGTATTATAGTATAACTGTGTTAGCCTTTTGTTTACAAATGTAAGGATTAAGTGTAGCATACATATGGATTAACTATTTTAGGTGTTCAGAAATGTTGATACATTTACATGAGCTTTTGTGGGTTGCAAGCAGGGATGTAGGGGTTTTGTAAAATCTGTCCTGTCTGTGTTTTGCAGATTGTAAGGGTGCCTTTAGTTCTGTCATCTGTTCATTGACAGAATTACATTTCCCAAATTTACAAAAATGTGCAACTCCTTCCCTACACAGATGTTCAAATCCCCCTCTCCCCAAGTGCATGAATCCTCCCAAAATGTACATCATTTCCATGCTTTAGCCTGTGGGAGAAATGCACATTTTCAGCTGTTTTTTATTTTATAGTTGTCTACGACTAAATTCGCATAAAATTCTAGAAAGTAAAAAAAAAAAAAAAAACAAGAACAGTCCAGACGTCTGCAGAATCCATGCAACTCAGGAAAAGCCATGGGTCAGACTCATAGAAATCCAAACTCATCTGATTCCGTTGCAAATTTCTCCGACCCCTCTAGTTACAACTCACTTCATCACTATGTTATATGTATGCAGATCTACAGGAAGCATATGCTGTCATATCATATTCCTTCTCTACTATGTGTACACATGCAAGGGAGAGGCAATGGTACATTTGATGAAACAGACAGCCCCCCAAGACAGTTTTGCAGTTGACCTCAGGGGATGTGGATTGGCTGATTAGAATTGTAACTGATCAGGAAGTTTGTCAAGACCTCATTTAATCATACCTGTCACACAAAGGCTGGATTAAAGGCACCCAGGATTTCTAAGAGACTCACTCCATATAATGGAATATAGCCTCTCATCATCCAGACCAGGGATGTTGAAACTCCAACTATGGACCCCATTGGGTTCTTCCGGGGGGTGGAACTTGGTCTCCAAGCCCTGCCCCTTGGAGGAATCCCTCCAATAGCAGTTGGGGGAGTGCTTCATCAGGGTCATGACAAGGTGAAGGGGGGGAGTGTTTAGCCCTTTCCTCCCACATCACAGTCCTGAAAAATCACACCCTACATGAGTACATTTGGGGCTGGGGAAAGGGGTCCTGCCCACTCAACAATAGGTATGAAAGCAGAGTTGCTATTCCAGTTGAAGCAGAAAAGCAATGACCGGGTGCCTCTAAATCATCCAAGTCAGGGAAGCACCTTCATAACAGCTAGCTTAGAAAGATTTGGTAGGGGCAAGGGGGATCTTCTACAGTTTTATTTTATGTATATATCTATGTGTGCATATAAAATATTTATATACCATCCGTCATCTTATGGTATCAGGGCGATTTATAAAATGTAGTTTTTAAAAAACCCTAATAAAACCACAATAAACTAAAAAAAAAAAAGCCAGTAGCTACATGGCCCTGAGCACTATTATTGGAGGAAAGTCTGGATATACATTGGATAAATAAAATACATAAATACATAAAATAGGCAATAATACCAAACAGATTCATAAATCAACCTGAACCAACTTTAGAGCTATTTACAATAAATAGTACCAAAGGAAGAATGTAAAAATTATCAGACTGCCAGTATTGGACGTGGAGGCCTTTCATGATGACACAGAGTATTCAGCATACCACGAAGAGTTTTTTGACTCTAAATGTCTGCTTAAGGTCATTTGACAAGCTTTGTTCTTTTGAAAACATTCCTTTGACATAGGCAGCTGGAACTCTTTATATGCACAGATAACAGTACAAAATCTATGAATTCTTCTCAGTGGATTCCCATTCCTTACCTTGCTTTTTGCATGGAGGTGTGTTATGTACATGATTATCCCACATTCTTCCTGGCTTGCCGCCTGTCAGGGCTGAGATGTGAGCAGTTGTGGAGCCAGGAGTTTTGACAGGAGGTCAAGCTGAGGAGCAAAGCCGTGGTCCTTCTTAATGGAGATGGTGGGGATTGAATCTGGGACCTTCTGCATACAGAAGTGCTATGGCACTAAGCTATAGTCTCTCTCAGTTGAAGAAGGCTGCATGGCAAGGACTGGAAAGAGCCACCGCCCATCAGCCTTGACCTGGATGAACCAAAGCTTTGATTCAGTATTAGGTAACTCCACATGTGTAAACTGCTCCACAGCTTTTAGTCTATGTTAGACTCTTAAAATAAAAGAAATGGGGGGAAAAAACGTAAGCCCACAATAGCCATATGCCTTTTGTTGGCCATTAGAGTTCAGGTCTATAGGATAGGTTTTCTATATGTTACTTATGAAAACAGCATGGAATTGTTTCTATGCTGTAGAAACCAGCTACACAGTTGTTTAATTCACAGGATATCTTCTGATTATTTTCTTTCAATAGTGAGAGAACTCATCTGTTTTTTTCTTGGTATGCATTTCCCGAAAAGATACACGCTGCATGTATATATCTAATTATGTAAGAGTATGGGATCTAAATTCTTCTCTCTGACAGATCTGTGTTTGTCCCACTGTTTTACATATATGTGATTTCACTTTTGTTTTGTATTTCAGGCAGAAGGTTCCAGGCTCCAAAAAGAACTCCGAGGATATTTAGCCGCAATCAAAGGTAATTGCAATCAAAATTGCAACCTTTTTGTTTTTCCCTTTTTTCTGCAAATTTTAAATCTTCAAATTAATTAGTTGATTTGTGAATGTATCAGGTATACTTAGTTTGCTTTCAAACATTTTTCCTGGTGTCACAGTGTTACGGCAGATAACTGCACACAAACCTCACACTCAGATGGAGGAATAAGGTCCACATTGGGTACCACAATTAGCTTAGTGATCCACAAAAATGGCCGGGGTGGGTGGGTGTATGCATTTTCCATCCCTAATCTATGGTATCAAACCACCAAAGTTCAGGAAGATTTTTTTCCAGCAGGGTATTACGGAGAACTCGATGCATCCATCCTGATTCAGCTGTTCTTATGAGTATGGGAGCTGCAGTGTATACGCAGCTCTCCTTACCTAAAATGGCCCATTCCTTTCTCTGGACGCAATACTTTTGAACATGCACACCTCTGTATGCTGCCCTGGATCTTCTCTTCCCTCTCAAACAAATGGGCAGCTCAAGCATGCAGATGCTGCAAATTTACATGGGGCCCTAGATTTGGGCAACTGTGTGTACATTCATGCCTTAGTAACTTTCAGGTTGCTTTACTGACCCAGAGGTCATCCTGGCTGCCTCCCCAACTACACATTGATGCCTGCTTTTAGTTATATGTGGATAATATTTCCATTTGGAAACTTCAGCTGGTTCAAAATGCACCATCAAAGTTATCAACCAGTACAGAGCACATTGCCTGCCCCAGTATTAAATGATCTCCAGTGGCTTCCAGTTTACTTCTGGATGCAATTCAGCATACTAGTTTTGACGTAGGTCCTGGGACTTCGGTATCTGAAGGATCAAATTCTTCCATATCAAGCTGCCTATGTACTGAGGTTTTCATCAATGATCCTTCTTCTCCAGATGCTGTAGCTTCCAGAGTACAGCCAAGATAATGACTGGGAACATTGGGCCTTTTCTGTAGCAGCTCCCTGAATATGGAATTCCATTTCCAGAGAGATCCATTTGGCATTTCTCTCTCTCTCTCCTATCCTTTCAATTAGAGTTTTATTCTCCAAAGCCTTTGGTGATCGATTGCTGATTTAATTATTCTGTATTTTAGGGTTATAAATGCTTTAAATACAGTTTTTTTAAAACATGCGAATATGATTGCATGATATACACCATGCTGCTTAAATGTTGTTTCCTTAACTTTGTTTGGTGCAGTACATACATATCATCTCTTGCTCTACAAATCTCAACAATGTTATTTTTGGCATGATTACAGAGCTTCCTTTACTTTTAGCACCTAGTTGGTGTTAGCTTTACATTTCAAGCCACTCAAACCTGTAGATTACAAACCATATGCTTTGTGAAAAATAGTGTGATTTCCCCCCCTCATTGAGCAGATGGACTTCCCATTGTGTGGGTTGGATGTACGATGTTACGGGTTTTGTGATGATGGCAACAAGTCTTTTTCACGCCTACTTGGTTTTTAATCATTTCTCCTTGAAATCGTTTTTAACTTTTGTGCCAGTTTATTTGTATGAGTTTTACTTTAGCGGCAATGTTTCCCTGAGTGCTTCCTTAATGCAGCCTGTGGTTTTTGAAAATCTTCTTAAAAAATTTTTGCAAGGGGAGGGGGCAGATACACATAATTTATTTATTTATTTGCCTCAATATGAACTAGCTTAGATGGGTTTAAAAGGGGGATTAGATAAATGCATGGAGGTTAAGACTATCAATGGCTGCTAGTCATGACAATTATATATTACCTTCAGGATCAGAGGCAGTATGATTATGGATACTAGTTGCTAGGCAACTGGAGAGGACTATTCCCCTCATGTTCTGTTTGTGGATTCTGGACTAGATAGGCCTTTGATTTGATCCAGCAGGGCTCTTCTTATGTTCTTATGAGCTGTTATCTATCACCACTTCAGGGTAGAACCCACACTTGTGAATACTGAGGTATCATCTCATTCCATATATATTTGCTGGACCCTAAGGTCATTCTCAAAGGCCTTTCTCCACGTGCCCCCACTGAATGAAGTGAGTCAGGTGTTTATTAGGGAAAGGGCCTTTTCAATGGTGGCACCCCAGTTCTAGAATGACCTTCCCAGAGAGGCTCTCCTTATTGCCTACATTGTGGTCTTCTCAGTGCCAGGTGAAGACCTTTTTTATTTTCCCAGGCCTTTTAGACCTTCAGTTTTTTTTTAAAAAAAAAAACTGTGTCAGTGCAGGTTTTAGATCTTTGCCACTTCTGCTGGCTTTTATCTTAATACTCTATTTGGTTTTAAACATTTTGATATTATGTTTTAGTCTATTGTTCTATTTTATGGTTTTAAGTTTTGTTTGGTGGACATTGACTAATGGGCGGTATGGTATCAAATGTAATAAATAAATAAATCACACATTGGAAGCCCTCTCTTTAGCCTGCTCTGGTGAAGGCTGGTGAGGCTTCATGGGCTGTGTGGGAAACTTAATTCAAAGAAAAGGGTTTAACCCAGATCTCTCCTCCAGTGTGATTCCTTAAATAGTTTGGTGCAAGGGCAGGGAGAGAAGTCCATAAATTGTTAAGCCTCTATTATCAGTGAATGTGGCATAATATGGGGTGGGTGGGAAAGATAAGAATATTTGGTATCCAGTTCTTCATCACTTTGTCATCAGAAGCATGGGATCCCCCTACTGTCACCCCTCATAATGGTTGCTGAGAGTTGTGCTTATGTAATAGCCGTGTGTACAGATTGCCATGCATAGAGCATGGGCTACACTACGTTCTTTTTTCTTTTTCTCCTAGTTTGTTGAACACATTTTTGTTAATTTTATTTCCTTTCACAGTCCTGGCCCCATAAATACGGTCACTGATTAAAAGCTTTCATCCTTTGGTTAAGCATATCTATGCCATTTTGTCAGGAGATACTAAATGTGAAGAAGAAACAGTGTTGCGACACCACCATCACCCGGTTTTGATTTGGGAAAGATGTTTATGTAAAAATATGATTGGAATAATCTGTGCCCAAATAACTTGCTGCATGATTTTTAATAGACATTTTGTTTTGATTTGTCTGGAAGGCATTGTGTCCTAGAAAAGCGTTACCAATCAGAGGCGATAATACTGGGCTAAGATGAGCCAATAGTCTGCCTTGATGGAAAACAGCCTCCTATTTTCTCTCTCTTGCTATCTTGAGGTCTGACCCTAAGTATTTTCTAGTTTTTGCTTTTTGAATTGAATAATCCAGTTAACTAGCAACACATGATACTAATTCAGAGGTTGATGCTAAATAGTAATTGCTTGTTCATCTATGCCTGGTACTGGCTTCTCTCTGAACTTGTTTCATTAATTTGCCTAGTTCTGTAACAACAATTAAAAGAAGCCACAGAAAAGAACCTAATTATGGAAACAACTAATCTGTTGCAGATTTGATTCCCCACCCCTCAAAGTTGTACTACATAAATACCAGGGAGTTCTTTCTATATGTTCGTTTGTAAAATGATATGTATGGTTTAATGATTCCCAGTTTAATTTGTATAGACTTTGGTTGCTTTTTAATGATGGATGTTATATAATTCTATTAGCAGACTTCTTGATTTTTAATCATTGTTTAAAATTTTAATTCCTGTAGGCCACCTTGAGGGACACTGAGTGGCAGAAAAGCAGTATATAAATGCTGTAATCATAGAAAGCCAGTTTCACACTTACTCAAATGAAGGGTGCTTATTGAAAGACTTGCGCCTAAATACTGTGTTGTCTACATAGATGTGAAAGACAGTAGCTTGCTTAGTTTGTATATAAATAGTATCATATGACTATCTTTAACATTAGACAAATAAGAGTAATTCCCAAATCTCTGGACATAAAATTCGTATTATCCATTGATAACTCTAAGGCACCTGTTGCTCCCCCATACTGATTCCAACATGTTATAGTAGTGTTCCAGGAAATAATAATAATAATAATAATAATAATAATAATAATAATAATAATAATAATAATAATAATAAAGATTTCTTTAGGCTAAACGATTGCTAGGAGTTGCAGGACTTTTTTCTGTCTAAATATGTTTAAGATCGTGCCTCTAGATGCCTTTCTCAAAAAAAAAAAAGGGGGGGGAGGGAAAAATGTTATTTCCAGAAAAATTAAAACAGCTAAATTTATTTATTTATTTATTTATTGCATTTATATACCGCCCCATAGCCGAAGCTCTCTGGGCGGTTTACAAAAGTTTAAAACAGTAAACATTAAATATGAAGTTTAAAAACACAATTATCCATTAAAATACCACCAAGCCATCAAACAACAAAAACATTAGTGATAATTGTAAACAATTCAACTGATGCATTAAAGAGCCCATCATATGCAATCAAATGCCTAGGAAAAGAGGAAGTCCTAACCTGGCATATAAAAGATGTTATGTTGGTGCCAGGCGGGCCTTGCTTGGGAGGATGCTTCCCACCTGGGGGAAATGAGTTCTGTAGTGAATTGTAATGTGTTTACAAGACTTGTTTACACAGATAGCTGCCTTTGTACAATCACTTCCCAGACTGGGCTGGGCTAGCTTGGTCAGGACTGTGTCGAAGCAGGAATTGTTTGGTTTCTGCACAGTATCCTATCTGGGTTGTTTGATACAGCTTGTGTAAGGTTCTGTGTAATGGCTGCTGCATGTCTGGGGGGCCCGAGAGCCTGGATGAATTGGTGCCTATGTGTTGTGGGTTGTGTATGGGGCTGCAATAATTTACTACCGTGGGAGCTCAAAAAAAGCTGCTATAATTACATAAATCACAGCAATCATGTGTACAACCACAACATGGAATTGCCAATTCATATAGTGCTTCCCATGCCAGCCCAAGATGTTTTGCTGCCTGAGGCAACTGACAAAGTTGGCATTTCATCCTCAGTCCACCCATAGGAGGTGACTTGACTAGCAGTTGAATCTTACTTCAGCAATGGAATAGCATACTCAGCACTATCCTGCAACAGAGGGGTTCTGGAGGAACAGTCATGAGATTGCCAGTGCTGCCCCCCCAAGGCATCTGCCATCTGAGGTGGTTACCTCACTTTGCCTAATGGTTTGGCCGGCCCTGATGCCACCACAATGTTCTGTCTGGATTGTGAGGGCATTGAATGGAGACTGCTCATTGTATGAACTGGTCTTCTGAACTAATATATGTCAATGCGTTCGTTGATTTCTGTATCAAGAAAGTAAACGTGATGCAGTCCTCTGCAGGGGAGGGGATATTTCTAGTAAAGCAAACAATAGCTAAGGAATCCCTGCATTTTTTTCATTTATTTTTTTTACAAAACAGATGTTTAGCTAGAACCTGGAATACTTTTAGAAGGTAGCTAGCTATGGAGAAGGCTTCACTTTATATATTGCACAATGTTCTTCCTCTCTGTGGCGGAGCTGAATTTAATTCTAATGAGAAATGCATTTGACACTGTAGATTAAATATTCATTGTGCTCTAGTGCTGACGAATTCTTGTTCAGAATAGGTCAGGTGTGAATAGTGATGCTTTTATAATATCTGTGGTTTTTAGAGTCTGAATAGCCCCACTATAATCTAGTTATGCACAATCATGCTTTAATTGTATCTTTTCTTATCATTTGCCCTGATTAATTGGCAGTTATGTGAGAAGTGGGTCCTCCCTGGAGAGGAGGGCAAGATGAGAATCACCCTCATTTTGGTTTACTCTGCTTTATTCATTCTGAAAGGGAAGAATGTTCTGTGCAGTTTTGCAATAGGTGTCTTTAGCTAATTATAGCTTCTCTGTTGCTGTGTACAGACAATTATTCAGAGACTTGAAGGCGGTATGATAGGGCCATCATTGACTTACGATACAGTAGGGTGACCGTCTGTCGTACTTAGGGGGCAGGCCTCCATTTGAAGAGCTGGCCAGTCTAAGTCCAGTTTAAATATAAACGGCAGGTTCACATGATAATTTTCAGCCTCTGCAGGTACCCTGCAGTAACCCAACCCCTACTCATAGGTTATCATGGTGTCTGAACTCGGCAAGAGTGGATTGTTGGCATGGGCTGTTTTATGGTTGAGGGTGATTGGTTAACCATGCCAACAAGCCACCCTTGCCACCGTAGCTGAAAATGATTGCACAAGCCAGGTCAATGAAATCTAAGAAGGGAGAGCAGAACCTGCCCATCAAATAAATAGGCAGGTAGGTCACTTAGACTCAGGCCAGATCTACACCTTGTATCAAATAATTATGAATGTGGAATAAAAATCAGGATATAACACTATGGCCTCATCTACACCAAGCAGTATATTGCATTATGAAAGCAATATATAAAAGGCAGGAGCCACACTACTGCTTTATAGCAGTATTGAAGTGCACTGACAACTGTTGGGGCCCATGGATACATACCATATACCACTTTCATAGTGCTATATCCTGCTTGGTGTGGATCCTGCCTTTTAAATACCACTTTCATACCGCTCTCATAGTGCAATATCCTGCATGGTGTAGCTGAGCCTTATGAAAGAGGTATATGGAATGCGGATTGTGCCCCAACAGTAATCAGTGTGCTTCAATTCCACTATAAGGCAGTAGTGTTGAACTAGCCCCTGTCTTCCCCACTGTGGTGAAATACATTCTATTCTTACTTAAATTATAGTACTTATTCTAAACTTGCAGCTATACATATAAATCAACATATGCAAATAGGTGCCAGTTTTTTTGGCATTTCATAACTGGTGTCACTCTCTCTCACACACATGCACACACCACATATTTTTTTCAGGCCAACTGTGGTCTCTGGTCAAAGAGGTTTTGTAGGTTTTGAAGCATGACAAAAGCAACTGTCTGGCCATGTCTACATTAAAAACTTTTATTTCTATGTTTATATATTGTCTTTTCTGCCAAAGCACTCAAGCATATGAACTTAAACTGATTAGACCAATTTAACTCTCGTCACATGGCTTCTCCCGAAGGCTCTTGGCAAATGTATGTTGGTGAGGGTGCTGAGACTTTTCTCATAGCGATCCCTAGTGCTCCTCACAGAAGTTTAGTTCCCAAGATTCCTTGGGGAGAGGAAATGACTGTTAAAGCCAGTTTACATTGGCATATATTCCGGGAGTACCCAGTCTATATTGGACAGGGCAGGGGAGTGTGGATTTAAGAAGGTAGTGTCTCTAATTGATGGCATTACATCCTTGCCCCATGTTAGAAGTACTAAATGTTGCAACGACCCATGAATACCTTTGGGGTCATGCGTCAAACTTCCTCCTTAAAGCTTTTTTGTAGTCTACCATATGGCTTGAGGTATATATTATCTCAGCAAATGCATGTTCCCAAATCCGTGTTTTCTGAGATAATGTGAATGCAAGGAAGAGTCGGTGACTGGAAGAGACAGGGATGTTTAATCCCACCCACCCCCATCATATGCTTACTGAGCTTCCTTGCAAATGCCTCCATTTGAGCCATCCCCCCGCCCAGTTTATTTCTAGTCTCAGAACCTGGATGGGGACTAAACCAGTTTAAAATCACCTTGAGGTGTAGGGAAGAATCAGAAGGCAGAGAATGATTAAGCACTTCTTTCACACCCATAAATTCTCCTCTGGATGTCCCACTCCCCCATTAGTGTTAAGAGGAAATCACAGAGTTGGGAACCCTGTATTTCTCTTGTAACGTGTAACTCCACCCTAAATTCTAATCTGTGTCACCATTAATACCCTATGGGATGAAGTGTATAGGTTTGAGCTAGATTTTTCCTTTCTGCTGCTTGCTTTAATGATAGCAAAAGCTAGGACTATTAGCTTGCCCTCGTTCTCCTCCTTGAACATGCCTGGATCCAGATGGGAACTGCTGAAGTCCCCATGTCTGGGGCCCAGACAAATTTGGGGCCTTCAGAAAGTTTCCTGTAAAAGACAACAATTATTTAGGGTAAGTGACATTTCTGTCAAACAACTTCATATAGACTAGAAATACTTCCAAGGCAGAAAAGATGTCCTAGAAGTGCTAAAAATTTGTGGGGAGAAAAAAGTGCAAGCAAAAAACAGATCAGTATAGATTTGCATATTTTAGCATTTACATCTTTTTATTGATACAATTGCTGGTTTTTGTACACATTTATGTTATATTTTGAAATAATTCTGAAATGCATGAATTCTAATCATAGGCTGATCTTTAACCTTATTTCATATGTTTACAACAGCCTTCCCCAACCTGGTGCCCTCCAGATGTTTTGAACTGTAACATCCAGGATTCCTGACTATTGGCCATGTTTTCTGGAGCTGGTGGGAGTTGATGTCCAAAATATCTGGAGGGCACTGGGTTAGGGAAAGTTGGTTTCCATGTTGATGGAATTCAGAAATAGCAGTTGCTACGTGAGATCATATATGACATAAGCAGTTGTCAACAATGGTTCCTTTGTGCTCAAAAATTCTAGGCATGCAGGATGCTTCAAAGAAGCTTACAGAGTCTCTGCATGAAGTATATGAGCCTGACTGGTATGGCCGGGAAGATGTAAAAACAGTCGGAGAGGTAAGTTATTTTATTTTATTTTAAGACGTTGTTTATCCAACCCTTTTGTCCAGCCCTAAGGTGGCTAACAATATAATACACCCAAACAATAAACTGTGGTTTGTTCTCTCAATTCCTGGATTATTTATTTCCGCCCCCTTTCACCCACTCCCTCTCTGTATCCCAAATGCCTTTGTGGTGCTGTAGTACTGCATATAGAGCAATTTTTTTTGTTCTATCACTCTTACCTGCTGCTTCTGAAGTCTGGCGAAACAACCTATGAAGGAAGGACCCATGACTCTGGATTTCCATGTAATGACAACCCATGATTTAGAAATCCCGGAGTTCACAACCCAACAACAAACCAGGTGTTCTCTTTCTGTGTTGTTCATGGTTAACAAACCATGGTTTGTTAGCATGGCCACATTGACACATCATGACAACCCAGAATGCAGACCGTGAGTTACCATTAAATAAACCATGGGATGGTGTTATGTGTGAAGCAGTTCATTAATACATTTTAGCAACCCAAAGGACTGTACAGGATATGCTGACAACCACTCATCTATTTCAATAGAGTACAATTCTCCCTACTTATTTGTTCTATTTCAAATTGAGCCTTCTGTATTTCAATGACATTATCTCACATAATTGCCAGGATAATCACCTGAAAAATATAAATTACAACTTTGAAACTGCCAAGCTTGCCTAATATTGTATTTGCAATTGGCATCCCTTCCACAAAAATTGAGTGGTGCAGTGGGCCAGGGTTCGCAAGGACCCAGCACCAGCACTTTTTTAATAGCAGGGATACCAATGTCATCTGCCACCTTACTTCCCAGTTCCTTCTGAGTTTAGCTGCAATCCTCACAGTAGCTGGGGGAAAATGAATTTTCTCACCAACAATATATTTATTCTTCCCTGTTGTTATGCAAAATATTTTGGTGTTTCTTGGTCTTGAATGGGGTTAAGCTCCATTAGCTTTACAAAAGACCTGCTCCTGGTGGAGATGATAACTGATAGAACTGTTTGGTTGATGTGGATCAACATGCTGACTGCAGTTTTGGACTGTCCTTGGGGTCATGGCTATGGGGTCTGTCATGAAGCACTGGCCCCTCGAAATTTATCTACACCACCGAATATCAGGTTTATCTAGGAGGCTCTATGGACAGTTTGTGTTCTATGGTTCCATCCAAGTGACCTTGTTATTTGTCCTGGGGAAACATTACTCACTTATTCTGGAAAAGACATGCAGTCCCGTTAATTTATAGCAAGCTTCCAAGGTTTTGATTTATGTAGATTTTGTCTCTGTATCTTGATGGAAAACTGCAGGGTTTGATGTTAATGTGCTCTGATCTAGTAATCGTTGCCACGTTAAGCGACACTGTGATTAAACATCACACTTCTAAAAGTAGAATTTATTTCCTCAGCAGTGATTAATAGGTTGTAATAATTACTTATAGCCTACAATTAAAACAGCAGACCAATTCCAAGTGAGCTAAACTATGTTACATCCACCATCCAGTATGTATTTTGCCTTTAGCATAAGCATGTTCCGTGTTGCTAGAAAATAGACTTCAAGGTTACTGTGGTGGAGGGAGTCAGAGTGCTGTTTTGCAGTGGATCTCAGTCTTTTCTGTACTGGGAAATAATTGCAGGTGAAGCGGTTTTGAATGCTCTATAGGGCTACATAAATGATGATGATGATGATGATGATGATGATGATGATGATAATGATATCGATATCCTGATGATCCTTTTTGTGAATCTTGGGTTTGAAGATGTATTCTGTGACTGTTCCCAAGCTCAGTTTTCTTCCTTCAGTGCTGCAGAAAACTCTTGGTCCAAATGCAAACTCTGTCCCTTTTCACTTTCCAGCCAACAAAAATTGATTCTGTTCCTTGCCTGTGCTATTCCCATGGTTTCCGATACTCTCAAAGCACCCTGCCCATCTCTGTCCCTCATAATTTCATTCCATTACCAGTTTCTTCCTTTTCCTCTCCAGTCACATCCACACATGTGCTCTACATGTTTAGGACAAGCATTTAAAGGGATTTAAAGAATGGGCTTGTATCTGAGCTTTAAATATAATTGGAAATGCTATTTTAATCTGGCGTGGCACAGTCCCATTGTCTCTACTGCATCACTGAGGCAGCCTGTCAGGGCTAATAGGCTTGAGGGCAAGAAAGGGCCCTCCCTTTCCTCCCGTAGGGGTTTCTACAAAGATCTAAGTGGCAGGTTATGCAAGGAATTGTCTTGTTTACCTGCCAAAGCGGCAGTGGCTCAAATCCAAATTCAGTGTGAGAGAGGGAAATGTCTACTTTCTTGTGGGGAAAAAAGTAGCTAAAGATTCTCTTCTGAAGTATAATTTTTAATCTTAAATCTCCAGTGCTAGAGATGGGCTATCATACTTTTGTCATGTAGTGTAATGTACTTAGAGGTCTATTCCAGAAAGTGCAGAGGAGAAGCCCATGTGCATGCAGACACTTTTTTGTTGTTGCTGCACTAGGCCAGGGCCAGGGGCTCCAAATCCCATCATCCCTGATTATTGATCTTGTTGGCTGAGATTTATGGGACTTGTAGTACCAAACCTCTGGAAGAACCGAGGTTGCCTACCCCCTGCATGTAGGCACTAGGGAGGAATGGAGCTGCTTTGTTCTGCTAGGAAAAGGTTTGTATTGCTTCACCAGAGCTCAGGAAGAGATTGTGGAATCCGGAATGCAATGCATTTCGGAGGTGCACACAAAAGCCTAGCAAGCCTGGGAATGCCCCCATGCTCTGAGGCCCAAGCACTGAGAGACCGATGGCCTGGGAAGGCTACACTGGTCTCACCTCACAAGCACAGAGACCTTTGGTGTAGCACAGGATCAGGGCTGCCATCGTCTCCTTGCTTTCCAGAGGCCTTAAGCATGTAGGCAGATGCTGACTGCTGCCCAGGGATGACCCTAAGCCATATTAGGCTTCCGTACTAGATTGTTAAAAATCTGCATTGCCTACTTCTTAAAAGTCAAAAATTGTTGGCAGACTTGCACTGCGGTGCTAAACATATTTACTCAGAAGTAAGGATGATGAAGAAAACTGCAGCAGAATTAAATGAGTTTGGATTTCTATGATGCCAACTCACGGATTCCACTGTGGATTGACTCTTTCCGAGTTGCATGGATTCCATCGATTTACGGATCATTTTTTTATTTATTTTATTTCCAGAATTTTATGCCATTGTAGTCATAGAAAAATATGTAAAATTTTAAAAAAACAGCTAAAAATGTGCATTTTCTCCATAAGCTAAAGTATGAAAATGTGCATTCGGTGGTGGAGGATTTGTGCATTTTCGCAAGTGGAAATTTGCACAAATGTGAATTTGTGTAAATGTGGGAAATTGGGGGAAAAAATCCAATTCTGTCAATGAGTGGATGACAGAATGAAAGGAACCTGACAATTAATTCATGACACAGAGATAGAATGGATTTTACAAAAGTTGTACATCCCTACCAGATGTCTGTCCCATTGATTTATCTTCCAAGTCAAGGGCTGTAGCACAGTGACAGAACATCGGCTTCATGCAGAAGTTTCCAGGTTCAATCACCAGGGTACAGCTGGAAGAACTCCTGTCTGAAACCCTGGAGAGCTACTTCTAGTCAGTGTTGAGGCTTGAAGGGTCAGCGGTCAAGATAAGGAAGGCTCTCTGGTCATTAGTGTTACAGTATTGGGGTGATTCACACTTCCTTTTTCAGAGTCAAAGACCTCTGTGGCTGAAAAAGCACATTCTGTATAACTAGCAGAGGGAGCATCCTTCAAACCAGGTACATACATTAATCCTAAACAGGCATTCTCCATGCGTAGGACCTATGCTGCCAGTAGAAAATGTAGAAGTATTTTAAAAATAAAGATTGGGAGGTATAAGGATGTTGCAGTGGCACCAAGAAAGGTGTCTGGGAGGGGGCACATTGGTCGCCCTTGGCACCACATTGCCTATCCCTGATTTAACACAGTAAAATTTAATAATTCAATACATTACTGGGACAGTATATTGTTCTGACATAATACGTCATTTTCCTGTGTCCTCACGATGTGCTTATTTTGGAGCTCTTCAGATAACAACTCTTGTGGTCAAGCGTACTTTTACTTACATAAGATTGATGCAGTAATAATGTGATGCAGTTGTATCCAGTGTTTCCCTTAGCACCTGAAAAATGTGACCTTGGGTCTGGCCATAGTGTCTTCATCTGAATGTGAGGTTCTCCTCACGATTCAGTCCTTCGCCAGGAGGGAAAGGCAGTGTGTGTAGGACAAGATGGTGGAGTTAGGATTATTCCAACCATTAATAAATAGAGAACAGGTAAACTTGAATGCTAAGCTTTATGTATAGTAAGGGGGATGATGGGAAAGGCACTAGAGAAGATTTGCTTCTACTGTCACTCTTTTGACTTTAGGGGCGGATCTACACAGCGTTGTGAAGGCGTCGTGAAGGCGCTTGCTTGCGCCTGCAGGGCGCCCCGAAACTCCTTGTGTAGATCCTGCCCAGAAGAGACGGAGGAGGAGGCAGCGGCGGCGGCGGCCCCGCATCGCCCCTCGCGGGGATGGGGCGAAAAGTTTCCGGGCTCAGCGCATCCTTGCCGCCGCTGCTGCCGCCGCCCACCTCCCCACCGGCCTCCTGCTGCCGGCGAAAGAGCCACCCGGGTCGGAGAGCTCGGTGGAAGAAGCCGCCGCCCTGCCTTCTTCCGCCGAGCTCTCTGACCCGGGTGGCTCTTTCGTCAGCAGTAGTAGGCCGGCGGGGAGGTGGGCAGCGGCGGCAGCAAGGACGCGCCGAGCCTGGAAACTTTTCGCCCTGTCCCCACGAGGGGCGATGCAGGGCCGCCGCCGCTGCCTCCTCCTCCGTCTCTTCTGGGCAGGATCTACACAAGGTGTTTCAGGGTGCCCTGCAGGAGCACGCAAGTGCCTTCATGACGCCTTCACGACACTGTGTAGATCCACCCCAGGTAATAGTAACATCTGATCAGCCGCTAAGAAAAAGCAGTAGGTGAAACATACTGGAATTGTGAGTATCTAAAATGCACAAATGGGAGCAAATTCCATTAAAATCAAGGTGATTAAGGGTGCAACCCTATGCACGTGTAGACAGAAAAAAGTCCTACAACTCCCAGCATGTTCCAGCCAGCTATGTCAACTGGGGTATGTTAGGAATTGTGTGTGTGTGTGTGTGTTTTTTTTCTGTCTAAACATGCATAGGATTCATCCTAAGGTCTATTTGTATGTCCTGTTTTATGGTCCTTTTCAAGGAAATATGCCTATTTTTGGATATGGGTGTTTATTATTTTGGAGGGGATGATACATTTTTGCTGTGTTTTATCTCTTTCTACAGAAATGTGATGTGCTTTGGGAAGATTTCCATCAAAAGTTGGTAGATGGGTCATTGCTGACCTTGGACACATATCTGGGACAGTTTCCTGATATAAAGGTACATTGTTGCCAATAGAGATATTATACTTGGGGGAGAGGAGTGTCTGAGGCTGTGTATGCACCCACCACTGTGCATACAAACATAACATGGGCATCAGTCATAGGCATGTATAACCATAAGCACGTGTTTGCTCAGTTCCTGTGACCCTTCCACATCAAAAAGAGAGGAGGGATACTCCATTCATCCACCACACATACAGTATTCCTACATTTATGGCCCTCTGAACTAATCCTAACTGGCTCACAATTATCACCTGTTCAATAATCAGTCAGTTATCACTTGATCCATACTAACCCACGCTTGAATGTTAGTATGCTAACTGGAAACTATGGGAGTTGCAGTTCAAGACAGCTGGAGGGCACCAGATAGGGGAAGGCAAATATACACACTCCTCTCTTTGGACACTTGAGAATGGAAGATGCTTCTTTAATATAGGGTTTGGTCTAAATAGTTATTAGCTTGGTCACAGTTCCATAGTTCTCTAGGGGCATGGCTAGACGAGGGGGTGTAGGGCGCCGATCTCACGATTTTATGATTGTGAGATCGTTGCCCTCATGTACATGTGGCTTGTGACATCACGGCCACCATTTTGGATTTTTTTTAAAGGAAAAGGAGTGCACGAGCACTCAAATGACAGTGCTCAAACCTCCCCCCACCCCACCCCTGATGGGCACAGAGCTCCTGAGGAGCTCCGTGCCCGGTTCCCGGCTCCTCGCGGTTACTCCTCACGGTTACAAAACAGTGACGGCAGGCCACACATTCCACGGTCTCGGGATCATCCCGAGACCGCAGAAAAATTGGAATTAAACTGTAGGGCGATATCCCAGGCCAAGGGAGGGATCTTCCCTCCCTGCTCCCGGGATGCCCTGTGGACGCACAGGGATGATCCCAGGGCAATCACCGGCATATTGCCCCATCTAGCCATGCCCATGGACTATCCAATAATATTTTTGCATAGTAGCTATCTGGATTAACACCATTTTGAATTCTTTGCATTTTGAAAGTTTTCCTAAAGGGCATTCATGGAATTTAAACTGGTAGTAGAAAATACATTTGAACTACTGGGATTACTTCCAAACACTGGTCTGCCAAACCCCACTCAGTGTTTCTCTGGCAGCTATATTAGTGCTGGCCAGTATGCTCCCCTGGCACATAGATTAGTACACATGAATTTTTATTTCATTTTCCTTGCGTAACATGTTTTCCTTGTAAACTCTCCGACTTGAACCCAGATGGTGAGTGTAAGGGGGGGGAAGAGAAATATTCCCAGGTAAATATCTTTCCTCTCTATTCCAGCCGACGAATTTCCCCTCCCACTATTTTGAAGATTTTAACTGCTTGAGTTTAACTGTGGGAATGTTTTTGGAATGTTTATAATCTCTTGATTGTTTTTGTATATTTTTATGTATGTTACTGTATTGATATTTTTTTCTGTAGAAAGAGAATTATTGTTGTTGTTGTTGCTGTTGTTGCTATTACTAGTACTACTACAGTGTTGTTGGAGGTACTATAACTTCTTCATGGAAAACAGATTCCTGGGCAGAATCTTGACATATAGTGACTAAAGTTAAACCTTGGTACTAGCAAAATAGGCTACACATCTCCTTAACATAAAGTCCATCTGGGGCTGATGTCAGACTGCTTTATTAATTAACCAACCCCAAACATTTGTCAAAATGGGATTTGATGGTTACAGCCCTAGTCCAGAGAGGGTCATCTCTGTCTGTTGTCTTTAACATAATATGAACTTTGTTTATTAATACAAATCACTTAAAATAAAGTCAATGATGGAGCAGATTTTTATCTGTTGAGAATGTTTTATAAGCTTTAAATAAATGATGTGACAGCATATTCTAAGTTATATATTCAGTGAATCTGGTAAGAAATTTAGGAATTAAGTTTCAGATTTTCATAAAATAAAGCTATGTGAAGTTTGAAACTGTGTGTTTTCTTTTTCTTTTCAGTTAAAAATAACTACTACTACCCATGTATTGATATTAGGCAAAGTTTAGTTTTAAAGTGATGGGACAAAGAAATTTGGGAACAATTTCTTTTAGGGAAGAACCTTAATTAAAAGCTGCATCATAAACACCTTGGCTGCCTAAGAAGAATTGTGGGTTTTGATCTGGGTAATCTCTGTTTACAGAATCGTATTGCAAAGCGGAGCAGGAAGCTGGTGGACTATGACAGTGCGAGACATCACTTGGAAGCCTTGCAGAGTTCAAAGAGAAAAGATGAAGGCAGAATTTCCAAGGTAAGATACAGCTATACATTCAGAATTGCTGAGTGTGAGTGAAATTGCACCCTGCCAAGTGCTTGCTGAATCCTCTGTTTTTTTATGACTTCCCTCAGCCATAAAGCTCATTGAATGTCAAAGGTGGGTCACCAAACAGTGTTTATCCAAAACCTGCCAGGCTACAGTGCATTGATGGTCATACCACATGCAGCCTGGGGCTGTGATTTCTGCATCTAAAACCATGCTTGTAATGTGAGTCAGACCTCCCTTAGAAGACAAGGTTGGTGTTTTCCAGTGACATATACCCTTTGCCACACAATGCAGGCTGTGCTCTCAGACTGCCTTATCTTCTTGACTGCTTTTGAGGCCAACTATTTCCCAGTTGGCCTCAAAAGAATGCCAACCCTAAGGAAACCCACCTGAAGTTGCCTATTCTATCATCTACTGCATTTTGGCAAGCCAGTGTAGTGTAGCAGCTAAAGTGTTGGACTGGAAGTCAGGAGATCTGGGTTCTAGTCCCCACTCGGCCATGGAAACCCAGGCCATAGCTAGACCTAAGGTTTATCCCTGGATCGTCCAGGGGTCAAACCTGTTCATCTAGGTGACACACAGGGGATCCAGTGCTCAGGGGCGAACCCTGGATGATCCCAGGATAAACCTTAGGTCTAGCTGTGGCCCTACTGGGTGTCTTTGGGCCAGTCACAAACTTTCAGCCCAACCTACCTCACAGGGCTGCTGTTGTGAGGATAAAATGGAGAGAAGGGGGATTATGTACGTCACGTTGGGTTCCTTGGAGGAAAAAAAGTGGGATATAAATGATGATAATAAATTTGTTTGAAAACCAGTTCATTTGGTTTTGATCTAGGCAGAAGAAGAGTTTCAGAAAGCACAAAAAGTATTTGAAGATTTTAACATCGATTTGCAAGAAGAGCTGCCATCTTTATGGTCAAGGTAGGTATACTCCAACTTTTCATAAAAGCCTTGAGCAGCTCTTCCCAAGCCTGGTGCCCTCCAGATATTTTGAACTCCAACTCCAACCAGCCTGCATGGGCAATAGTCATGGACGATGGAAGTTTAGTCCAAAACATCTGGAGGATGTTGGAGGAGGCTGGCCTAGAGAAGCTAAGTTATCATATCTTTGCAGAACTCCAATGAGACTTGAGTAGCTTTAGTTACTAACGCAACAGTCTTTTTTCAATTAGCAGAAACACACCACATTTGATGTGGTTACTTCTAGACAAACTGGTGTGGTTACTTCTAGACAAATTGAATCTTGATATTCTCTTTGTTGGGACCTGAGGAATCCCTCTAAAGATGCAATCTACATCTTAGACCTGCTTAACCCAGTTCACACATAATAGCATGCCGACTGCATTCTGTGGCCACTTTGAATATTCAGCTCCTAATCAGCCAATCGGATATTGCTACAAGATGTCTGAACCTGGACACTATAGGTTAATCATGGGTTAAACAACTCAGTTAACCTACTGTTAATGGTTAGTTTGTTCAAAAAGTTTGCGGAATGTGCCCGGCATGTGAGTTAATTGTGAGTTAATGAACCCAAGATTTGCTGCGTTATTTGTGAGCAGCCCTATTCACTCATGGATCCAGCATACATATGCTACAAGTGGTAGAGCCGTAGGAGTAAACCTTGGGCTTGCACGGTTGCTTCACTGACATTCAGTCCATCGTGCAATCTGACAGGTATGGTATTGCACCATGGAAAAGAGGTGGCCATACTGCTGCTGTTTAAAGGGAGCTTAGATTAACATCACACTGGAAATGGGGATGAGGTTTGCTTTGTTACCCTTTACACGATATATCTACAAGGTCCCTTCTTACATTTTCAGGATGAATGCTATGCATAAGAATAAAGCATTGTCTCTGCATAGAATAATTTTCTTGGGTGTATTTTCGGGGGTGGGTGGGTTTGGAATATTTCAAAGCCATAGGGAAAAATAATATGTTGTTCTGGCTTTAGAAGAATGAATATATATATATATATATATATATATATATATATATATATATATATATTCTCTTTACTTCCTTTTCATCTTTACTTTGTCATTCCCACTTAGACGTGTTGGCTTTTATGTGAACACATTCCAAAATATCTCCAGCCTTGAAGCCAAATTTCACAAAGAAATAACTTTGGTGAGTAAAAAGAAATGCACTGAAGGAGAAAGGCAAGTGAAAGCTTTGAACTAAGTTAAAAATACAGAAGCCGGGATGAGCACATTTAATCTTTGCCTGCTTTGTTCCTTTTTGGTTATCAAAATGATCATTTCTTCTTATAATTAGCATTTGTGAATGAAACTACAGTGATGTTATCATTATTATAATGGTGGCTTACTGTTTATCAGAGAAGATAACTATGATACGTTGGGAGTTGGCAGATGACCTTGTGGTAATGAAATTGCTGAGTGTCCAGCACTAGGTATTGAAGATACCTGACACAGGGTAAATGAGTTCTGAGGCCAAGATAAATGAGTACTCTGCAAAGACACTGTTCGTGGATGATCGTGGTTCAGTAAAGCTACTATGAAGCGTTTCCTCATGGTATTATGAGATTAGATCATCAAGGGGATGTTTGAATGCTACTTTACAAAGTAGACATGGTAGTCTTGAGTTCAAGTTTCTTTCCATGTGTACAATGTACCATTTTAATCTGAGTATGCTTGCAATCCTGCACACACTGACCTGGGAGTAAGTCCAGTCAAACCTACTGAGACTTACTTCTGACTAAACATGCATGAGATTGCGCTGTAAATTAGGTTTATCGGTACGCAAACTATTTGCATACACTCATTGCAATTGTTATGACAACCGAGGAAGATGTTTGAGAGCCTGCGAGTTATGCAATGGAGAGGACCTTCTCTGTGTTGGCACCCTGACTCTAGCGGTGACTTCGTTCTCTTTTCAGCATCTGGTTAAAACACTTTTGTTTTGACCATTTTTGTCTTCTCAGCTATGCCATAAACTTTATGAGGTGATGAATAAACTCGGAGAACAGCATGCTGACAAGGCCTTCACTATTCTAGGAGCACCCAGGTAAACAATTGTCTATCAAACTGCAATGTACATACCCAAAGCCAGGGGTAGACAGTGTGGTTCCTATGGGCACTCTTCTGCCCAGACACCTTTTTTGGTGCCCACCAAAATGCCCTACCTCTCCCACTTTTTTTTTTTAATTAACACATTTTCTTACTGGCAGTTGGGACTTTGGTGAAATAGGTTTCTCTTGGTGCTGAAACTCTGGGTTCAAATGAGTTATTCAGCATGTTGGGGCTCATGCATTGAAGAGGCAGAGTCTTTTGGACAGGTTATTTGTCTTTGCCACACCTTCCATGGCAGCCATTTTGTGATGGTGCCCAGGACAGTTTTTTTCAAATTGCTATAGGTGCCCAATGGCCCAAAAAGGTTGCTTACTCCTAAGCTAGCAACATCAATACTTTTACCTGTAAATTTGGACTGAGTAAAATGAATCAGAATTTGGGAGTAAATACTATTGAACATGAGTGTTTCACCTCATTTGTGTAAATGCATGCTTGTGTGTTAGAAGACTTTAGTTGCTGGCAAATAAAAATAATTCTGCAGAAATAAATTGCATCTTGTTACACCAAAAACAGATCAGATGTTTATAAGAGACGTTTGAGGAATCCATTCTTTGTGAATGGCTTGATATGCACCTTGCAAACTAATGTACATATCAAAATGCATTTATCCTACAGATTTCCCAAGTCTCCAAATTTTGTGATGCAGTTGCTTCATGTGGCACGTGCTCAGAACCTTCATATTCTCATTACAATTAAGTGGAAATGGACCTTGGCACAGTTCATTGTCTTAAGGGGGACTATTTGGTCTTCATTGTGCTGTGGGACCAAATTTTGCCCCAGTGCTTCGTGTGTGTGTGTGCGGGGGCGGGGGGACATCTCTATATAGTCTACACAGTAGGTTGGATCCAGGACCTGCCTTCCGCAAGATGAAGGGCTTCATTCATGGGAGGTTCCCCCACCCAATTTTTGAGGTCCCCCCTTTCCTCAAACCACAGCTCACCACATTCACCAAGGTCTCCTGACTGTTTGAGCCTGTTCACACAACACAAGAGTAGTTAATAAGCCATGGTGGCTTGTTAACCACCTCTTTGCATGCCAACTTATTTCCCTAATTACTCTCCCCAGGTGTGACTTGTCATGACATGCGAACCCGGCAAGGGTAGGTGGCTGGGTTGGTTAACAAATCACCCAGCAATCCTACAATACAGCGTGGATGCTGGGCAGTTTGTTAATCACCCCAGCCATCCTCAACGGGTTCTCATGTAATTACAAGCCGTGCTGGGCGAGGTTAATCAGGCAGAATGTGCCCAGCATGCATGGGGTTGGTTAATAAGCTAACCAGCTGCACCTGTGTGAACCTGGTTACTGTGTAGCATTTTCAGGGGACAGCAAGTTTTACTGTGGGATGTGTGTTCACTTCCAACAGTGTAGTTGATCCAGCCCAAATATAGATCCAACCAAGAGCCTGCAAGTTGACTTTGATATTTTTAAATACTATATTGCACAGGCAGCTGTAGGATATTTGAAAATGTTAGAACTGAACCAAAATGAATGGAGCAGTTTGCAAAGATTCCCGCCCGTTTGTTTCCCAAATAAAAAGATGATGATGATGATGATGATGATGATGATGATGATGATGATTGGGAGTTTGCAAAAGTATTTACAGCACAGCTACCTCCCAGCACCCATTCAAAGGCTTTCTGCCTTTTCTCTGAATTGGCTTTGTGAAGTTGTCACAGCCACATCTGACTTGCTGTGTACTGATATTTTGATATTATGATGCTGGCTATATGATTCCAGATTGGCTGGTATCACGTGGCCAAGAAGAAGATTGTTTAAACAAAAAAAAGTTGTGCTAGAGGAGCAGCTGAAAGCTTGAAGGCCCATGTACACTGGGAGGTGAATGAATGAGGTTCAAGGCCATCTTTCATCCCACCCCACCCCACCCCAAAATGCCTCCATTTTGCACCCAAAGTGTTAACTGGAGCACATTTGGCACAGTCTGAGAAAATTGTGCTTTCTTTGAAAAACCTGTAGAGAAATCGAATGAGAAAGAATGCGTTAATGTCTCCTTCTTTGTGTTTTTTTAAAAAAATATTTCCACAGAAGGAGGTGGTGAGTGAACACTAAGATGTATCCTAGTTTAAGAATAATGTCGCTTTGCTTTAGTATAGAGAAACATGATTGACTAGACTTCAATCATGTATTACTTTAGTTCTCCACAAAGGTGCTGAAGCCCACGTCTCATCTTATTGAGTGAGATGCTTATAGAACGCATAGTCATCTGCCTTTTCAAAATACAACACTGTTGTTTTTATGAATCGTAGATCTTAGTTGTTCTTATACAACAGAATGATTCCTAGATGTTGAGTTCTCCGGCTTCTGTTATTTAATTGCATCAGTTTTGACAATGATACTATGGTCGCTCAGGATCTGGCTCAATAGGTTGCATTAGTTTCAATTTTTAAAGATGTTCCTTCTAGTTATTACTTAACATATTATAGCTTTGATATATGTATTATGGTTAATTGTACGCTATGGCTATAGTATATACAGCTATAACATTTGATACACACACGGACAAATATTTTAGAATAAATGTCAAAATCTGGTGAATATTGACAGTCATATATGAAAGCTAACCATCCCATATGCATTTTGTGAGTGTAAAAAAGCACAGAGGTGCACTGTTGAATATTAACAGTCACCTAAGTGTGATTTTCAGCATCACATGAAAAGCGCATAATTATCTATTTGGGGGCATTCACAAAATTCACCTGGGATTGTTGAACATAAAGGGTGTTCATTACATGTAAAGCAATTGTATATAAGGAATGGTTTTAAATATGGCATTGTGCCTTCAAAGAATAATAGATGAGTGGGGAGAATACCAGATGTCCCAGAATTGAGACATTTTCAGATTTCTGGTAAGCAGAGTTCCAATAAAATAAGTATTTAGAGAAATATATGATTGGTTTCCAGAATTTAACCTACTTTACATATAATATAAATGGATCAAATGGAGCCTTCGTGAACAGCATCCCATGTACTTTGAAATGTACATGTATGTTTCTTGTCGGTGCTGAAAAACAGCTCAATATGTTAAGCTGGTGTTTTTTAAATACTATAACATAGTGTTTTGCCTTCTACTAGTGATTCAGGTCCACTGCGCATTGCAACTACTCCATCACCGCCTGAAGAGGCCTCGCCTCCGCTTAGCCCTGAAGCAAGTCCAAATCATACATTGGCAGCACCACCGTCTCCAGCACCAGCACGGCCTAAATCTCCTTCACAGGTAGTGTGAGCAGAACTAAGAGGATGTTTTGAAGCGTTTGTGTTACGATTTAAGGCTATGCTTTGGACGATCCTTCCTCGCAGATATATCTTACATCCATTTCCTGCATGCAGCCTGTGTAATGTATTTCAGATAAAGAGCCTCCACAAAGTATGTCAGGCTTTGTGGTAAATGTGTCTAGTAAATACGGGCAGATGATGAGCCAGTGGTGAACTTTGTTTTGGGTTTTCCTAAGTAGGCAAAAGAGAGAGGTCATGAATGTATGCTTATCTGTGAACTTGCTATATGTTTTAGACTCAGATGCCAGGCAGAGCGATCCTACCTTGTCAAAGGAGTGTGCTGACACCGGAGTGCTCTGAAAATTTGATGCTTTGCAGAGCAGGAGGAGTGACGGAGGATCTTTACCTCTTCATTTTCCTTTCTGCAGAGATTCCATTGGACGTGCTTTGCAGCGTGTCTAGTGGAGTTGAAAGATGGCGGCAGGGATGGGAGCTTGGGAGGCTTTAGGATCCTGCAGAGCCTTAGCAGCTTCCTGCCCCACCCCTTTCCCCCTTATTTGCATCTTTTCATCATAGAATAGTAGAGTTGGAAGGGACCTATAAGGCCATTGAGTCCAACTCCCTGCTCAATGCAGGAATCCACCTGAAAGCATACCTGACAGTTGGTTGTCCAGCTGCCTTTTGAATGCCTCTAGTGGGGGAGAACCCACAACCTCCCTTGGTAACTGGTTCCATTGTCATGCTGCTCTAACAATCAGGAAGTTTTTCCTGATGTCCAGCCAGAATCTGGCTTCCTGTAAGTTAGCCCATTATTCCATGTCCTGCACTCTGGGATGATTGAAAAGAGATCCTGGCCTTCCTCTGGGTGACAACCTTTCAAGTATTTGAAGAGTGCTATCATGTCTCCCTCTTCTCTTCTCCAGCCTAAACATGCCCAATTGTTTCAGTCTCTCTTCATAGGGTTTTGTTTCCAGACCCCTGATCATCCTCGTTGCCCTCCTCTGAACACAGAGCATTGACCTTGGGAGAGGAAGCCATCATATTGCTTTCCACAGCAGCTGCAATGGGTTGGAGGGGCAGGAGGGAAAAATCCCTGTTCAGATTTCACCTCCTGACTTCATAAAAGCATCTATGACCTCAGAGGGGAAACTGCACAATACCCTGTGGTCTCTGGGACGATCTCCCAGGGACCATAGGATTGCTCATTAAGTTACTTAATGCTCCACTTGTTCAGAGCTTATGGTTAATGAGGATGCAGGATTCCACTGTGTTCAGAACAGGCAAATTCTGGCTTGATATCTTGAAGTGGACAATATTGTTAAACCCCAAACCAAAGGATGTCTCCTTAAAAGCGTAAAAAATACATGTGGTTCCATTTTAAATGAAGCTGACCACAGGCCAATCAGATAGATGATCCTGTGTAATGAAAAAGTTAGTTGTTTAAAAGCTGTGTGATTAACTAAGATAACTACAATAAAAAGCCACTCAAAAGCAAGTACTATTATTATTAAGTCAGTCATCTGTGTAGCAAAGTTTGCACAGTGTTTTTCTTCTGTCCATCTGAATTACTTGGTTCAATGGTCTAGTTCAACTAATGTACATTGCTGTAGAAGCCGTGAATGTAAAACGGGAACACTACTATAAGTTAGAGCAAATTTGCATAGGGGTGACTGCTTCAGCCAGAATCATGCTCTAGTTTTCCAATAACAATATATATAATGACATTTTTCCAAAACTTGAGACTCATTTATGCAAGCCTAATTGCTCCTTCAGACGGGGGGGGAAATCGCATTTCCCTGCCATCTAGTACTATTGCTTTGCTCCCTGCTTCACTTCCGCATTGGGGATGAGTTCCAATTACACGGGGAAGTGCAGAGACCACATGGCCTCTACAGAACAACAGGAACAGCGTCCTTTATAGTAGAACTTTCCTGCACATGGCAGGAAATCCTGGCAAATCCTGACTTATTTTTAAAAAGTCGGGTTTTCTGAGGCTTATTTTAAAATGGGAAAACTGGCAAATGGAGTGGGAGGATCGCTGCATCATCAAAATGTCCTGAGAAGAACTGTGAGTGGCCAGTTTCAAGCGTACGATAAAACGCTTGTCTGATGATCCTTATGGTTTCATGTATCGATATTTTTGAAAAATATGTGTGCAGGGATCAGGCAGGTTCTTATACTATGGAAGCAACTGTATTTGGGTCTTTCTAGCTTAGTTTTCTTCATTAGATTGAATAAAACCTGTTTCCCTAACTATGTACTTGTGTGGGGAGAGAGGATCCAACTGCAGCCTTAGTCATATCACGGTCTGAAGTGAAAGGTAACAGTCTGCGTCTCAACCCTGCATACCCTTCTCCCCTACTTGTCCCTCCTGTCACACCCTGGTTGTAGGTGTCAACCATGTTTGCTGACCCCTTGCTCCTCTACTTCCTTTGTTAGTCAAGAGTCCGTAAGATGGCCCCTGTGTTCCGAAAGCACTTGATAAGATTTCTATAGTGTACCATTGGAG
Source organism: Elgaria multicarinata webbii (assembly GCF_023053635.1). Classification (NCBI taxonomy): domain Eukaryota; kingdom Metazoa; phylum Chordata; class Lepidosauria; order Squamata; family Anguidae; genus Elgaria; species Elgaria multicarinata. Next base: position 66,773,613 of record NC_086171.1, read on the forward strand.
AAGCCCCAGAGAAACCTTAATGGTTACATAAGGAGTCTGGCACCATTTTGGAAATTCTTTCCTGCCTGCAAAACAGGCAGGAACAAGGAAGCAGGGCTATGGGTGTGCTGGTATCTGCGAGGGATGATGGGAAGGAATGGAGAAGATGGAACTTGCCAATCCCCTGCTTCTCTCCTCACCCCCAGTTCCACAATGTAGAGCCAGTGTAGTGTAGTGGCTAAAGTGTTGGACTGCGAGTTGGGAGAACCAGGTTCTAGTAGGAGGGTGCCCGATGCATCTCTGCGTGAGCCGCTAGATCCTGCTTCCAATCTGCCTCCTTTAGAGTAATTCTGATGTGTGATTCGGCTGCAAAAAAAAGCAAATGCTATTTTGGGCTGCGCTCATAGAAGTATAGTTTCCAAATTGCGTGAGGTACTGGTTCCCCTCCATTCGACACTGGTTAGGCCTCATCTTGAGTCCTGTGTCCAGTTCTGGGCTCCACAATTCAAGAAGGACGCAGACAAGCTGGAGCGTGTTCAGAGGAGGGCAACCAGGATGATCAGGGGTCTGAAAACAAAGCCCTATGAGGAGAGACTGAAAGAACTGGGCAGGTTTAGCCTGGAGAAGAGAAGATTGAGGGGGAGACATGATAGCACTCTTCAAATACTTGAAAGGTTGTCACCCAGAGGAGGGCCAGGATCTCTTCTCAATCATCCCAGAGTGCGGGGCATGGAATAATGGGCTCAAGTGACAGGAAGCCAGATTCCGGCTGGACATCAGGAAAAACTTCCTGACTGTTATGGCAATGGAACCAGTTACCTAGGGAGGTTGTGGGCTCTCCCACCCTAGAGGCATTCAAGAGGCAGCTGGACAGCCATCTGTCAGGCATGCTTTAAGGTGGATTCCTGCATTGAAGAGGGGGTTGGACTTGATGGCCTTATAGGCCCCTTCCAACTCTACCAGTCTATGATTCTATGATTCCCCACTTGGCCTTGGAAACCAACTGGGTGACTTTGGACCAGTGACAGACTCTCTGCCCAACCTACCTCACAGGGTTGTTGTTGTGAGGATAAAAATAGAGAGGAGGACGATTATGTTGACTGACATCTGGACATTTTTCTTTGATAGCAAGCTTTTAAAACTAAAGACAATTTTTTAAAAAATGTTTCAGTTGTCTTGTTATTGCCCCCTTTACCATTACTACAACAAAATCTCTGAAGACTAAATTAAAGGCCGCCAACTGTATCTGGCATCAGTCCAAACAGCGGATTTACCATAGCTATTTTTATCCTCCCAATATAAAAGGAATATAATTTCCTTTCCTGCAGGGTAAATGTGATGTGATTTCTTTTGTCACTGGCTCTCTGCTAGCCTGTAAGAAATGTGTCAACACAGCATGCTCATTGCAGCTGGAGAATTTCTAGCTGGAATGCTGACAACCAGCTGAAATTTATAATAATGTTCTGTCCTGCACAGATCTGGAGTAGGCAAAATGTGTGAGTATTGTATTCCTTTCCCTGTGTCAAATATTGCCATTTTCCTTCTTTGATTAGCCATTCTCCTGCAGTCCGGAAGGTTGTCATCAGCCATTGTTAACATTTTTACAGGATTTTGATTCACTTAGAAAATTGCCTTCTCCCCTTCCATTCATGGGTTACTGAGAGCACCCTGATCTGAGAATGGAATTTTGCTCACAAATCTCTGGAACTGATCCAGAGTATTTTATTGCCATAGTTTTTCCGCAGATTGTGACTGGGGGGTGGGGGTGGGGGAGAAAAAGATGAAAAAGTGGAACCTCTTGCAATAATTAACCAATCAATTAAAATGACAAGGAAATATGTACCATATAAATTCAGAAAATAGCAATCTATTTTGGTAAAATACACCCTTCCCCATATATCTAAAAATATACTGTAGTCCTCTACAATTCAATGGATTGTATCTTAGGTTTGTTTCCATGTACAGAACAGAGCTTCCCTTCCCTTGCTGTGACCCTCTGCAGCTCCCTGCAACCATGCCCAAATTTGCTTCAGGGATTTAGAGGATCCTTGGTAATGATGTGGAATTTGTGGGGAGTGCAGATGGAACGGGGAGTTGGCAGAAATCCTACCCTATATGAATGGAGGAGCAATGTAGGTTGCAATCCTACACCCACTTACCTGAGAATAAGTCCTATTGAATTCAGTGGGGCTTACTTCTGAGTAAACTGGCATGGAATCGGACTATTAGCCATTAATTAATTATTTTTATTTATTTATTTATTTATTATTATATTTGTATTCCACCCTTTTTCCTCTTGGAAGGGACCCATGTTGGGTTACATTGTCCACCTTCTCTCTACTTTATCCATTTTAATAAGCCTCAGAAGATCATATTAGATGAGATGGATTCCAGTTCTACTTCATGTATATTTTTCTTACAGTTTGTTAATTCTCAACATTCAGAGGGTTGGTTCTAGACCTAGCATACTTAGAATAGACCTATTGACATTTTATTTATTTATTTCATTTCTATACCGCCCAATAGCCAGGAAGTTAGTCATGGTTAATTTAGGTCCCACTAATTTCATTGGGTCTACTTTAAAAATGAATAAGCCTGGATCTAATCCATTGAATTAAAAGGGAGTATTTGACCACAATAGCTGGGTATTTTTGTATAATTCTATAATAGATATTGCTCTATAATTCTATAATATAAATTGTTATTAAGTGATTTGTTTTAATACGAAAAGCTCCACCCTTTTTTCATCTCTTCAAATTGAGAGGTGAAATTATATCTTTTATTAGACTACCTTCTCGTTTGAAATGTTTTCAGATTTACACAGGTATAGGTGCTGTATGCAAAAATAAAATAGATCCTACTGTATCTTGTGATAATATCTATTTGGGTGAGTCTGCTGTTCTTAGAACACAGGAACTCTAATACTTGTAGAGTACTGGAAGCCTGAAGTCAAAATGATGCCGGATTGGTCAGCACCAAGTTTGAAGCATTGACAGATTTCTGTTTGTTTTTATCCCTGCTCCTGATCAGTTTTGGTGGATTTTTGTCACAAGATTTTACTTTCCAAAATGTTTGTACTTTGTTTAGCTGAGGAAAGGACCCCCTGTCCCACCGTTGCCTAAACTCACACCAACAATAGACCTGCAACAGGAGAATATCATCAGCTTGTTTGATGACAACTTCGTCCCAGAAATAAATGTGACAACTCCGTCACAGGTGAGTCAAGAATTATAGTTGTTCCAGTCTCTGAAAAGGACAGTTCATTTAACCTCGGGACATTTCATAAACATTTACAGTGATATAATGGGGTAATCCTTGCTTATCCTCACAACAACCCTGTGAGGTAGGTTAGGCAACAATATATTGAATTGCCCAGTTGCTCTATGAACTTCCTGAGTGACAGGAATTTGAACCTGGTCCAAGATCAATACTGTCAAGTAAACATCCATAATTCCTATAGCTTTGTTACTAATCTTACTATTATTCACTAATGGGAAAATAGCTGCATGGGGCAATCATTAATGAAAATGAAAACAATTAATCTTAGGAATTAGTTTTTTAAAGCATATTATTTTAATAATGCATTTAACATGACAATTTATATAAATTTATACAAAAAAAGGGGGAAAAGCCTCCAGCAAAAATGTAAAAGGGAAAGAAAAATCTAAAAAGAACAACCCCAAAACAAAAGCAGGCTGCAAAATTAAATAAACGAGGAAGCAGAGTTGTTTTACAACAAAAAGATTTCTATCTAACCTATTATGTTGTCAATGATCATAACAATAAAAATAAAATCATTCCATTTATCTGCAGTACCAACTGTCTGTTGATTTCCCATTCTTCTATAAATACTTTCAGATAACTAACCCATCCCTGCTATTTCCAGGCATTTGATCAACCATTCATGCACTGTAGGAGCAAGTAACGCATCTATAATCAATCTCTTTTTTAAATTTATTGCAGTAAATTCAATTTCATTAAAAAGATCCAAAGTTTTGTGTACCCACACCACTTCCATTTTTACTCCACAACCCACAATCGGTAAGTTGTTGAGTGTGACGTCTGAATCCAGACCAATGAGTTGTTTCGGGGCTAAACAACCCAGCAGTTAACCCATGGTTTGTCATATGACTTTGAGTAAAAGGAGAAGTGCAGCGCACCCGCTCTCTCTTGCTTGTCCCTGATAACCCATGGTTTGTTTAACCAATGGACTGTCGTTATACACAAAACAGGGGCTACATCTGTGAAATGATGCTAACCGCTTGTAGCCAGTGTTGACCATAAAAATAACACACACACTTACACTTCATATTAGTACAATACCTTTATTATGCCAATCAAAAGATCACAAGCAATTTACAAGCTTTTGACATCTCCTGATCTCTTGATCAGGCAAGATGTTACAAGAAGCAGATTTTATGGTGATGGTATTGGTGGTGGGTGATGTGAAGAGGAAAAAAAAACTTGACTCGATAGTCAAGTCACAGGGCTCTGCCGACATTCAAATTAGGCTCTGCAGGTCATGTGATGAACTTGCAGACACCGTGACTTCACAGCGCAGTTGAGTTTTGCCTGAGGCAATGAGAAATGTCAATAAAGCCTGATTTTTTAAAGAGGTTGAAATTCAGTATTTGTTTTCTAACAGAATGAAGTTCCTGAAGCTAAAAAAGAAGAGTCCTTGTTAGACATGGACTTTGATCCTTTCAAGCCTGATGCTGCATCTACTGTGGTAACCCATTCGCCAATGTCTCAGGTATCTTTTTTATTGATTCCCCCCCCCCAGTATGTACGGTATGCACCTATTACATTTTATCTCACATTACATTACACCAGTGGTTCCCAAAGTGGGCGGTGGGATTGCGTAGGGGGGCGTTAAGAGGCAAGGGGGCGGCAGGAGGGCGCTAAGAGGCAAAGGGGTGGCAGGGGGGCGCTTGAAGTGGTCTTTTCTGAGAAGCGCTTCTCCAGCCCAGGGACATTTTTATGGGAGAAGGTAGTTTGGTCCCAAGCCATATACATAGGGGAAGAATCCACACATGTATTAATACCGTTTAAGAAAAGTCCTTTTAACGGTGAATTGAAATGTTTCAAAAGCACCAAAACGCTAATGAAGAGACATATCCTGCTTGGTGTGCCCCGCCACGCTGGCTGCAAAACCAGAGGCGTTCGCTCTCTTTTCCCTCCCTCCCTCCCTCAGCAAGTTTGTGACAGCTGCTTCCCATTTAAAAGGGCCAATTGAACTACAAAATGACATTGAGCTGAAGCCAAAGTTTAAGAAATCGTATCAGGAGTTTTGGTTACAGAAGGAAATTTCTGATCGCTATCCTGCACTATGGAGAGTGGTTCAGAAGCTCCTGGTTGCATTTCTAACATAATATTTGGTGGAATGTGGTTTTAGTGTGGTCTGCCTACTTCTCTCTAAGCAAAGAAATCAACTCCAGATTACTAAACATGGTGATTTAAGACTCATGTTAAGTGACTTTAAACCAGACATTGTGAAACTGGTATCACTTCATCAAGCCCATCCATCACATTAAGAATTTACAGAATAGTGAGGTACTCTACCCTAGTTACTAAATGTGATATCTAATATTCTTGCTAAAGGACTATCAGACTTAGAAAAGATGATATCACTGGATCAAGTTCATCAATTATGTTTAATTGAATAAACTAAAAAAATGTAATTGCATTTTGAATAAATATTCAATTAATTGTTACTGTTTTGAATTTTATTGTTATTATCTTCCTTAGTGGGTCGTTGAAAATTGCTATTCTGAGTAATGATTTTTATAGTGTAGGGTAGGGGGCACTGGGCATGAGTTTGTGGAACCAAGGGGGCGGTTACCTGAAAAAGTTTGAGAAGCACTGCATTACACCATGATCATGACTTTGTTACACCACAATTCAATGGGAGCTTCAAAAAAGTGTAGAATTCAGGAAACTGTTTTCAATATTTATTTATTTTAACTAAAGCAAGTTTCTAAATATGTGTGGGGACTATTTTCTGATGTATGGGCAGCTGAATTGGATTTATAGTGGTTGGATCAGGGGGTTCAGTTAGCTGGTTCCCAGGTAACAAGTAGCCACCATGGGTGAATTTTCTTGGGGAGCATTTCATCACAGCACTGGCCACCATTTTGAAAATTCAAGTAGTGGTGGGTCATGTGCCAGAGCTTGTCTTTATGTCCGAACCTGGTGATGGTGGGTTGTTGGGGTGGTTAACAAGCCAGCAAGAACCCACCCTTGCTAAATTCACATGTAGTGACAGGCCGCAGTGTGGCCCCACCATGGCTTGAATTTTCAAAATGCAAAGGAACAAGCTCTACAGGGAAATTTATCCATGGTGGCTTGCCTTTACATAGGAACCAAGTCTGTGTTTTACATACCTCCTCATCTATAGCTAGCCATGATTTGCAAAACCAGAATGAATCAACCAAAATAGTTGTAAAATGAGAAGCCAATTATGCAAAGTAACCCAAACTATGCAAATCTCAAATTACGTAATGCATACAGATTGCAGAAGACAGCTTCACTTGAACCTTAACGATAGCACATCTTGATGGGTAAGAGAAAGGAGAAGTGGGTGATTAACATGAGGTTAGACTCAGTTAGGCACACCAGGTAAAATGGATGATTTTGAGAGCAGCATGGTGCCAGTATGGCCTTTTTTGGCAAATCAGGAAGTAGTTTTGACACAGTCTAAGTAGCCATGTTTTGGTGTTCAGTGAAGGGTTCTTGAAGAGGTTGAAAATCAGCTTGGTTGGGCTTTACAGCAGACTGCAAAGAGAAGCAGTTGTCTGTGAGCAGATTGATTTTTAGTGCAGGAAGTGCAAAAGATCGCAGCCTTGCTCATCCTCTGCCCCATGGAAAACATGTTACATTTCAAGGTGTGTCTCAACAAACACGAATTAGCCCTGAATCATTTAGCTTGGCACTGTGTTCCCCATTGGAATCTGTGATGCTGGTGTTAGTATATTAGTATATTATGAAACTGAGGGTCATTTCACACAATGCAAGGGCAGAAAAACTGCATGGGCCACTAACATGCTCCTCAACAGGAGCTGCAGCTAATCATAGTTTCTGACAAGTGTCTCTGTGTGATACAAGTGATTAAGAATATGTGCTGATTGCATTTATTCTTTACTCTTTAAGTGTTCCCTTAAAAATGTAATGGGTGAAATGGCACTAAGATCTGCCGGAATGGTCTTGAGCTGTTCCTGTTCACTCCAGTAGTGCTTCTCCAGGTGGACTTCCCAGGGGGAAATGCTTTACAGGTGGAGTCAGAATCTCTTTTTCTTAGTGCTTTGGCTTCAGTGGAAAAAGCAAATAGAGATTTGACAATTATTTTGAATATATACTACCCCATCCCATAAAAGAATGCTAAGCCAAACTCTGTTGACCACATAAATAATCGCACTATTTAATTATGCTTTACAGCACATTAAAGGGTGTACAAATGAGGTTTTCAACCCTGTCCTTCTTTCCCTCCTTCTCAGACGCTACCCTGGGATCTATGGACGGTAAGGTGGTTTGTTATCTTTGTGTGCTGTCTTCTTCCTGTTGTTGTTGTTTTTATAGCACAATCAGTATACAAGGTGTTTTAACATAAGGGAAAAGGTCAGGTCCCTGCCCCATAGAACTTGCAGCCTAAACTTTGACAGCAGAGAGTGTGTGGAAAGAATAACAGGGATGGATAACTGTGCACAAATGCTGTTGTGTGTTTTTAAGTTTTGGTTTGGGATAAGGATTGGGAGATTTTCTATCTTTGTGTTTTTGTAAGATTCCAGAAGAATTGTAAACTTCATGTAAAAAGAGATGAAATACGTGTAGAGAAAAATTGGTATGTTAGGTTTAAAGCATGCCATGCAGGATTATTTACTAGGAAAATAAATCATCTCTATGGCCTGGTTTGCACATAACGCTATCCCATGGTTTCCAGGATTTGTTTCTTAGACAATTGAACAAACTGCACTTAGTTTTCACTATCTCTAGGTAGGTTGTTTCCCCACTCCTTTGCCATCTCAAATGCTTTTGTGGCACTTTAGGACTGGCAAGTAGAGTGACTGTGTGTTGTTGTTTTTACTGCTCTTGCCTGCTACCTCTGTAGCCTGACAAAACAACCCATAGTTCTGGGCTCACACATAATAACAACTCACGAATTAAACAATTCAGCGTTTACAACCAATAACAAATCATGGTTTCTCTTTCTATATTGTTCATGTTTAATAACTTTCTATATTGTTCATGGTTAATATGTGTGAACCAGCCTATCATGTTCCATACCACAACCTAAAAAAACAACACTTCTCCGGAATAGGTTTGTGAACATCGATTACTTTCTCATATGTATGTTAAATGGAAATCACAACTCCAATCACAACTCTGTAGTTTTATGCAAGGATTAATATAGGTGTATTTGTACTGATATGGAAAGAAGTATCTGGAGTCCAATCTGACAGTTCTGTTGGCCTTGGGTTTGAATGACTTTAAATAAGCCTTCTTTATAGAGAATCCTCTATTGATAAAAACATTAACCATGTTCATCACAACTTCACAATACAATGGTGATATTGCTTATTATCAAATTGCTTTACTATAAAGACTTAATTAAAAACATTAATGAAAAAAGCAAATCTAAAGAAACAAATGTCAATGCAGAGAGCTGGTATAATTAACCAACTTTACTGGTTTTAGTTCAGTTCTGTTTGCCTCAACGTTGTAATATTAACCAGCACAGTCTCAGTGCAATTAAATCCATTTTTTGCCTACATTTCTAGAACAGCACAAATGTCCTCTATAACATTTGTGTAAATCAACCTCCTGGTAGACACCCTGCAAAGTCTTTCAGGGTCTCTTAAGGTCTTTTCAAACTGGCAAAGAAGATAAATAGGCATCGAATGACTCAAGGACAGAAATAGACTAGTCCGAAAGAAATGGGGATCGGTTGTCTCTGCTGTAAAAAGGAATGTTTTGACTAGGGTTAGGGAAGAGCCGAGGTTGCCAGTGGTTCTCTTTTGAGATTTCCCAAGGGCCACTTAGTAGCCTAGGATGGCCTTCCCCAACCTGGCCATACTGGCTGGGAATGGTAGGAGGTGTAGTCCAACACATCTGGAAGATGCTAGGTTGGGGAAGACTGGCCTTGGAGATGGGATCAGTAACAGGGTAATGATTCATATGGGATATTTTTGGGAGCTGTGGTGGTGGTTGTCATGCATGCATACACCACAATTAGGTGCTGACCTAGTCCTACTTAGAATAGACTCATTGAAATCAAGTGACTGATGACTTCAGTTAGACTAACTTACATACTTTTGGGTCTATCCTAGGCCTGAGTAAGTCTGGATCTAATCCATTATGTCAAAGTCCTAGCTGGGTTGAAATCCTATAGAGAAGATAACCATAATTGGACAACCTTTGCAGATTTGAGTATCTCAGACATTTGGAGGATATTTTCTAGTAATGCTATCTTCATCCCATGCTACTGTTAAATTTCTATATCTGCAAGGATGCAATGCTAGGCATACTTACTTAGAAGCAAGTCCTGCTGAGATCACTTGAATATACATGCAAATAAAAGATAGGTGGGATTGTATAGTTAGCTATTTTTCCCAAGAAAGGAATCAACACTTCAGGTCTTTATTACTGTTTGTTAAAAGCAATGTTTTGACTTTCAAGACTCTGACTGCACAATACTATCCATGTTTACTCAAAAGTAAGTCCCATTGAATTCAATGGGGCTTACTCCCAGGAGCTTGGATATAACAATAGGGTTGCAATCTGACAACATTTGAATACTGGCAAAAAAAAACTGTTAATGATTTTATATCTGGGAAATAAACCAAGAAATGCAGCTATTCCATAGAATTGATGAATTGATCACAGACTAGAAAATGCTAAATTGTAATCAGAGTTGGCAAGTGATCAGTATCTACCTGTGGCAATGATATCAATACAAACCTCTTTTGATTCAAACAATGGTTTTAGGGCTGTACGTGGATGGCAATTGTTTCAAAACACTGAAGGAAAAGATGTTTGCTAATGGTGTCTCAGCCCAATTTTTTAATCTTAAAATCAGATTTCACAGGGGATTGTATAGTTGCAAAACACAGCAAAATCTGTTTAACCAGAAGCGATCATGGGATGAAGAAAGTGTTATGTATGTGTTTGTGCACACGTGTACATCTTTACACGTGCACCATGAAGAGTTAAGCATATCTCCCAAACCACTTTCAACTCTCTTAAAAATATTGTCTGTCTCCAGCAATCAAGGTGGTTTCCTACCTAGAAATCCCTGGGTTATTTAAGTGAAAGAAGACTATTACCGTATTTCTTCGATTGTAAGACGCCATCGATTGTAAGACGCACACTAATTTCAGTACCACCAACAGAAAAAAACAAAACTAAGACACACCTGCAATTCTAAGACGCACCCCATTTTTAGAGATGTTTATATGGGGAAAAAAGTGTGTCTTAGAATTGAAGAAATACGGTAGTTTCATTGGATGCTTTAAAAGTTTCAACTCTGTTACTGATTCATTGATCCACGTCAAGCTGTTGACTTGAATCAGCTGTCAGCCTTAACTGTTACTGTAATTTATAATCCTGGACTATCCTAGAGTTATTCCATTTTACTCTTACAAAAGTCCTATACTACTGAGAGATAAAGACTGGCTTAAGTGAGCATCAGGACCAAGCAAAGACTTGAACCAAAATTCAGCACTCTAACCACATCCAATGTTGTAGGAAACTTTCACACACACACTTGGATGTTTGAGTGATTGGTACTCTAAATTCAAGTGGTGTTAATCTGCAAATTGGATAATTGGGCGGGGGGGGGTGCGATGCTAGTCTGCTCACTGTTATGCAATATGGACTAGCGGGATTGCATGGAAAGAACATGTCAAACCAAGCAGGAGCTTTAAACCCTTTCTAAATTGTTAACTGCCGTGATATTTGTGAAACCTTTACATAAAGAGGAGATTCAACAGGAGGTAATCAGGTGGTTCTTACTCAGCCAGTAATATGATAACGTCTTCCCCAAGAATCGATTGGAGTATATCTGTTATGCTAGCGGAGTTGGTGTTGTTCTGCTAGCGGTTACACAACCGCTAGCAGAACAGCTAGCTCAATTAGTGCAAACAACACTTAATGAAGTCAGGAGTTGTGCAATGCCTTGTACTGGTGGAAGCCAAGTATTGGATCTGACAGTAGCGCAAGGATGAAAATGGGCTTTTGACAAGTTATAAAAGTTTTGAACTAGCAGAATGACACCACTGGATACAAACTGGTTTGTTTTTACTGACATAGTATAATGCCTCCCAAAGATGTTGATTTTTGTTTTATTGATATGTTTTTCTTCCACACAGACAAGCAGTGAACTGGTGCAGCCGGTAAGCAGACTTTCTCTATTTCACCTGCCAAAACTACTCTTTAGATAGATAACTACTGTCTCCAATTATATGTTGTTCCCACAAATGCTGAAAGTTGTGTTAATTCCTTAATTTAGTCATGGTTCCTTTCTGAACTAAAGTTATCGTAATAAAATATTGAATGTTATGTTTTTTTCTCATCAAGACCACCTTTATCTTTTTCATCTTGTTTTTTTCTTTACTTTTCTGTCTGCCTAAAGCCTGATTCTTCAAAAAGTCTTTCCCTGTGTAACCTGGTCATGGAGGAAAACCCAAACAATGGGTCAACAGAAGATGTTAACAAACCCCAAACTGATCTAGGTTTGCTCAACCTTGGCCTAGATGATAGTGCAGCCAGTGAGAGCCAGGAAAAAGCTGCAGGTGTTCCTTTGCCTTTCCCCGAGGCAGAGCAAACCTCAACAGAATCATCTGTTGCACTGGCTACTCCTACATGGCCTGCAGTAGGCGAGCAAGAGGATGGTGCATCTTGGACAGCCTCTATAGATGACAATCAAGCCACTTTCCCAGAAGCGTACCTGGATACTAGTAGCCACATTGCGGACAGTGGCACAGATTTGGTGGAGACTAACCAGACTTTAGTGAGTGAAACTATGACTGAGATGCCTGCAGTGAGAACTGATAGCTTTTTGGATGGAGCCCCGTTTAGTGTGGAAAAGACAGAAGAGGAGAAACAAGAAACGGAAGAATCTTTGTGGGCAAATGTGGAGCCATGTGAAAAGGTAGAAACCAGAGGTATTAATCTCAAGGAACTAGACTACACAGAGGAGTTTGAAGAGAGAGCTTGTGACAATAAAGGCTACAGTGAAGTAGAACACCTTGAGGCCTTAGCAAAAGCAAACCATGAAACCCTAAAAAGCACTGAGGTAGAAACTGAAAAGGATTCAGAATATAATAACGAGCAACCAGAGACAACTGTTGGCAGTTACCTACAGGAATTCGACCTAGAATTTAATGGTTTTGCTATGATTCAGGAGACAGGTGAAAGAGATGCTGGGTTCGGTTATGAGGTCAGTGTCTGTACAGCTGTAGAATATAGCAGGTTTGAATCTGAGAATAGTTTAGGTCCCTTAAATCAGGAACATGGAACATTGTTTGTGGATGGCTTGCCCTTTCCTGGGAATATGGCCATAAAAGGCATGCAGGAAAGTGAAATGGCCTCCAACTTAAATGTCAGAGACAAATCAACTCCAGAGGTTGGAAATCCTGTGTGTGGAGCTGAGCTACATGGTGCAGAAGAGCCTGGTAAAGAGATTGAAGACAATAGTCACAACATCCCTCAAAGCAATGATGTTGTCGGTGAATGTCAAGCTACCTTTATACAGAAGGATGTGGTTCTGCAGCCTGGGTCTGCTAACTCAGCTAATGAAAATCTCAATAATTCTTGGCTAGGTAATGTGGAAGAGAAATGCATAGACAGTGAGGCATTTTTCATGGACGAAGAACTTAATAGTAACTCTAGTTTCCCCGAAGCACTGGAAACGGATCCCTGGCAGGCCAATTGGGATCCAACGGTTAATAATGATTCCTCGGGGTTTTCTAGTGAGACAAATGGCTTCGATAACTGGCCCTTTCCTCCCACACAAGACTCTGTGGATGGAAACATGGAGAAACCCTGGCCAGGTTTTAATGATAAATGGTCTACGCAAGATTTGGGAGGTTTAGATAACTGCTGGGCAGCTGTGGGTAGAACGCCAAGCCATCAGAATCAGGAGGCACCTTTAAAGCAAGGATCCACCAGGGAACAGGCAAACGTTAGCAGCTGTGGACCAAACAAGGAGATAGGTAGGCCGTTGGTTCTGTTCCAAATGGGAAATTCCAGAAATGCTAGCACCGAGAGCTCCACTAGCCCCAAAGAAAATGAAACCAACAGCTCAGATTTATCTGAAGATGAAATTGCTAACCGGAGATATGGATTGTTGTACCAGGAAATAGAGGCTGATAAAGAAGAGGTACCTACCCCAGTGTGTAGCATAGTCTAGAAATGAGACTTCCTTAGGTCATATATACATATATATAACCTTGTGTTTTATGAGCAGTCCTTTTCTATGTTCTCCTCCCTGCCCCCTTTGCTAACTTTAGTGATCATGCAAACATGCCAAATTTGCTACAGTTCAACCATATAAGTATACTTGGTTGACCACAAAATGGTTGGCTGTTGAACGCACCATCTGATTTTTGCCATATCTTATTTTTGAACTTTGTGTTTCCTAGTATGATATATGTACCTTCAGAATTTTCAAACTCTTAATGTATCATTATTTTCTCCTTTTTTAGCCATTTAACATGTTACTCAATCAATTCACACTGCTTGTCAGAATTCTCACTCTTTCCCTTCACTTTTTATCTTTTTGATTTTTTAATATATATGTTGTTGGTTTTGTAATGTGTGAAAAAAAGTTTGATATTAATAAAATACTAAGATTTTGTCTGATTTCCAATTTTGCATAGGCACCCAGCAGTGCTTTTAATGGATTCACACAGGTAAGAAGTTGTTTTATTCAAGAGAGATAATGACATGTCAAGACCTGAGAGAAGATCCCCAAGGGCTGACTTTTAATGGTTATGGAATAAAGGATAAATAATTTAGCTTTATCAAGTCCTCAATCTTATGCTAAATTCCAGAGCTAATGCAAATCTAGAAAGTGTATTTGGCTACAGACTTATATACACTTACCTGGGAGTAAGTCTCATTGAATTCCATGGGACATACTTCACAGTAAATGTGCTTAGCACTGCACTGTTTGACTAGGGGAATGCTGGGAGTTGTATGACTTTTTTCTGTCTAAACATGCATAGGATTGCTTCCTTAGTTGCTGTGTGATTATAATTAGCATGATGAGGAAAATGCATTTTGAGTAGTGTCTTTTCAAGCAAAAGTTGGGCCCTCTAACTAAAATGGGTCTTGTTTTTGTTTATTTTAAAGTGTTATACCTCACCTTTCAATCAAATTCTCTTCAAAGCAGCTTACATTAAACACACACATACACACACTCTGCAGCCCATGTTCTTCCGTTTGGTGGCACACAACCAGAATACGCTTCCTGTGACTTCTGCGTTCCCAAGCAAATGGCGCTTGGAGCGGACTGTTCCTCCTGGCAGGAATGGGAGGGGGAGCAAGCTCACTGAAGCTGCTCATTCTCTGTCAGATGATCAAGCTGGACAAGCTTCCTCCCCCCTCACTTGCCTTTTAGTAATGGAACTTGCCAATGAGGGGAGCTATTGATGACTGAACCTGTCAATATATGTCACTGATGAGTGTGAAAATGGAACTGAAAGACATTTCTTGTGTGTATGTAAAGAAGTAGTTGTGGGGTTCAGTGCAGAATGTTTGGGGTGACAGCGTCAGCCGTGCATAATATTGTCCCGATTCTGTATTTAACTGAAATGCAGTTAACAACATCGTGGTGAAGTCAGAACCTGTTTGGCCCTCTACTGCAGGGAGCTTGATGGAAAGGCAGGGCCACTTCAACCACTAATCAGTTTAAATTATTATTATTATTATTATTATTATTATTATTATTATTATTATTATTATTTATATAGCACCATCAATGTACATGGTGCTGTACAGAGTAAAACAGTAAATAGCAAGACTCTGCCACATAGGATTAAATCCATTCAGCCAAGGATTTTGTTCTGACAATTGAAATAATAGCAAATATCATGTGGAATTCTATATGGTAGGTCTTGTCTGGAAAGTTATTTAACAAACACCATACAAAATGCAAATGCAACCCAAAAATGAATTGCTGTGCTCAGGGGCTGCTCTATGTAATCTGACCCACTCTCTTTAATATGGTATCAATATACAATATAGAAATTTATTAAAACCTCTCAAGTTAAACATTTTTATCCTGGATAGAAATGATCTAGGCAATGATTTGCCAGTCAACAAGTGACACATTTGATTGTAAAAGTCCATCTGATCCTATAAGAAATCCCAAAGCAAACATTTTGCAAAATGCAGCCCCAAATTGGATTTAGAAGTCCATTTGTTTTTACTTCAGTCTTCACATGCAGCAAGCCGCATAGGAATAAAGTGAATTTCTCCAATTCAGTTCGAAGACTGTGAAGAAAAATAAATTAAACAAATAAATAAACAAAACAAAATGGTTGAATGTTGCTTTGGAGACTTTTAGGTAAAAAAGCAGGATATAAATAAGCGAATTAATGCAAGATAATAATTTTGCCATAATTGATTTTTTTTGCCAGCGTATTCTTAATTAATTCTGTGTTTGTGTGTATCTTTCCTTAGGATACTTCCCTATTCTCAATGCAATCAAGTCAGAATGTGATAGATAACATGGTAAGTAGTTTTGTGTGTGTGTCTTTGTTAAAATGGGTCTTGTAAGGACTTTTGTTCCACTGAGTTGCATTCTCTGTGCTACCCTCTGCCCCATTCTACTTCCCTCCTTCTGGAGTACTGAAGATTGGTAGTACGGGCAACATTCGTCTCTGCTTTAGAGACGTAGCAGTTCCTGAATCCATAGAACAGTGCTGCGTATAGCCACACCAATATATGTATGCTGGTTAAAATGTGCAAGAATGTAAAATTATACAATGGTCGCTTCCTTTAAGCAGCTGCAAGGAAGTAACAAATCAGTAGGATGATGTTATTAATAACCTCTCTAAGGATGGCTCTGCATTAAGGTGTCGAATCAAGACTTTAACTCTCTGTACTCAATTCCACATTGTATCACACTGTTGTCTGAACTCTGCGCCTTTAGCCTTCCAATGAGTCGAGAGTGTTTTGTGCACCATTTGTCAGTGTAAGAGCTGCCTGGGAAGTTCTAAGGAAGTTTCAAAGGGCGTCCGAGAACTGTGCTTCTCCTTACAGTGCTTCTGAGTCTTGCCCAAAGGGGAGGGGGGTTCGGGAATGAAGAGAATTCTGCCCCACTGGAATCAGGGCTGGAACCCCTCCTACCTTTGGTGGAGGCCAAAGCATTTCCAGAAAAGATGCAAGGCCTGCTGCTTTCCAACAGGTGCTGGGCCCCTCTCTGCACTGGAGGCCTTGGAACATGTTAGGTTTTCATTTTTAACCTTCCCTTTCTCTGAGGAAAGAGTGTAGGGTTTTGTTTTTGTATTTTTTTAAAGAAATCCCCTTGATAGCATCTGATGTCTGGATGCACTAGAGTCTAGCACAGGCCCTTCGTTGTAAGCCCCTCCCTCTTCCACCTCACAGTCTCTTACACAAGGAAGAGGTAGCTACAGAGTAGATTACAGAAGATATTTCAGATTCTGCGATCCACTCTGGAATTTGGGCAGGGTGGATTGGATTTATTCTTCTCCCTGCCAGAATTCAATGGAGCAGAACCATGTGGCTCTGCCCATTTCTAAGAGAATCATGTTTTCACCCTTGTCACTTGGTTCAGCTGATGTGGGGAGACAACATGTACCTCCTCATGGGGGACATTCTTGGAAGAGACCCAGAAACATGGGGAAAGGGAGCAGAAGTTTCTCCTGCTCCTTGTTTCTCAGACTTCTTGGAATGTCTTGTGGTTAATGAAGAATTATAGTGCTGCACTGATCGCGGTCCCACAATTCCCAGTGTTCTTCAGTGAGTTTTATTTGTCTGCCTTTCTAAAAAATAACAAACGCAACAACTAAAGGCTGAGGCAGAAGAAACTCCATCTTTAGACCTCCAGGAGGAGGAAGCCCTAATTGCACCTGATGTTGCTACCGAGCCAGAAGCACAGCCTGTGGAGGCTGGTGAGCCAGAAGCTGAAACTGTGGTGAGTGATTGGTACTTTATGTGCCCTCACACTCATCCATTATTTTGTTTTGTTTTTCATTTTATATATCCATCACATTTCATCCACCGTGGCCATTTTCATCTTTATGGGGATTTTAGAATGGGTTAGCACATAAATTAAAAGGAGCGATCTCCACTAGGGATGCCCATCACTCAGAAATTGGGTTCTTTTTTGGTTTGGTGGAGTTCCGCAGCATGTACAGGTTGCTTTGCATCTATGAACCAGGTGGAGGAGTGTTTTTGTTCATTGGGGGGGGTTTTCCTGCAATTTGGGCAAATTTCTGAGCAATTTGCAGAAATTACAACCAAATTTGTGCAAATTGCACAAATTTGGCTGTGAATTGCATACTTTGCACAAATTCAGCCATAATTTGTACAAATTCAGTAGCAACATGCGCAAATTGCAAAACCTCTCCCCACAAAAAGCGCAACATACCTAGAAAATCCGTGACTTGCTGCAGATTATGTTTGATGCTGTAGTGGGAATCAAAACAAGTCCAGGGGCTAAGCCTAAGAAAACATGTTAAACCCCACCCCACAAATGGATTTCTGGCATTTCAGAACCAATGTGGTGTACTGGCTAAAGTGTCGGACTGGGAGTCAGGAAATCTGGGTTCTAGTCCCCACTCGGCCATGGAAACCCACTGTGTGTCTTTGGGCCAGTCACAGACTCTCAGCCCAACCCACCTCACAGGGTTGTTGTTGTGAGGATAAAATGGAGAGGAGGAGGATTATGTATGCCACCTTGGGTTCCTTGGAGGAAAAAAGGTGGGATATAAATACAATAATAAATAAATAAATATTGTCAATTGGTGAGAGTATCAGGCATAGCTGAGCAAGGCCGGTATTCAAGTCCCATCCTTACCATGAGCTCTCACTAGATGGCCTCCTGGGAATATTATGCAATGAGAAGAGGTGACTTGTATGTTATGCATGTAAAAAGTAGTTTTGCATCCATCTGTAATTGTGCGCAACAAGGTTTTTGCATGTGCTTAGTGATCCCAGGGAGAGGATGTGGATAAATTGTAAGATGGGGTGGTGGTGATATTGCACTCTCTCCTTTCTACACTTTGCAGTGCTGCCCGGATACCTTGGGACCAGTATGCATCCTTATGCTTGCACCCCATCTGCACATCTGTGGCAGTTCCCATTGCTGAGTCACTATGTAGTTTTGCACTGTCCATGAATATCATAAGGAGATTTCAAATGTTGCACCCACCATGTTGAGCACTCCATCAGGGACATTTTGGTGGCCTCTGTGTGGGCACCATAATGATTTCGATTGGCCTTACAGCAACAGAACACTACTACAATAAACATGGCTTTATGCTATAAAGCACCCCTGTAATGCCTTTTTGTTGTCATGCTCCCATGTCATATCTTTGATGTGGGGATGCCCCCCACATAAGGCTAGTTTACACATACATCTTTATGATTTGATGACTGCACCATCAGATGTTCACTTATATGTTAATGAGCCATCACAGATCATATACTACCATGTCAGCTACCATGTTCACCTATGGGTCATGTAGTGGTAGATGCCAATTCATATAGATGCATATGTAAACCTGCCTTTATTCAGATTCTTATTTAACAGTATAGAGTCACAACAGGCTTCGTGGGGAAGAGCTCAGTAGTAGACCACATGCTTTGCATATAAAAGATTCCAGGTTCAATTCCTGGCATTTCCAGGTAAAACTGGGAAATATTCTTGTCTTGAAACCCTAGAGGGCCGCTGCTAGTCAGCATAGACCAGTGGTGGGGAACCTATGACCAGCGAAGGTACTCCATTTGGACCACAAAGCCTCCTTGTATATGTGTAAAGGACGTTAGGTATCCTCTGAGTGTAAATTTTCTGATGTTTAATGTGTTGTGAACAGTCTGAACTTCAGGGTCAGTGTGAACCTCAGGGTCAGTCAAAATCAGTGGGGATTTTTTAGGGGATGTTTGGACCGGTACTCCATGCTTTCAGTCTTTTGTCTTCTATTATTGTCCCTGGGTGCTGTTTGTATTTCCAGGATATATGTGCTTCCCTCTCTTCTGAAAAACCAAAAATTCAGGGTAAACCTACAGTTCTTAAAATGCACAGTCAGTAATTATTAATGTCCGTGGGACTTCCACTGGGACTGTTGCTTTCATCTGAGCTGAAATGTAGTCATTATACTTGATAATAAGTGTTGACACGATTCAAATTTCTCTGGAAGTTTTAAATCAGAGACTGAAAGATCCAACTTCTGGGGGTGGGGGGTTTTCAAGTCTAGATAATGTTGCTTGTATATATACAGCTGAGCTAGAGGAGCCTGCTCATGACTTCACAACTTCAGTGGTGTTTGTTTGTGACGAGGTTTTCAGCAGGCTCCAGTTGGTCATCTGTCATTATGAATTAAAGCACATTTTCTGCCCCACCTCTCCATCGTGGTGAAGCTCATTAGCCTTATAAACCTAGGAATAATTTATTATTTATTACATTTCTATGCCGCCCCATAGCCAAAGCTCTCTGGGCGGTTTTCATAAGATTAAAACAAAAATGATATACAAAATTTAAAGCCATAAAAAGAGTTGCAGGGCTGCAGCTTTCTGTGGCAACCATGTGAGGACATAGAAAGCTGAAGGTGTCCTTAGACTGAGTCAAAACATGGGTCCATTTAGCTCAATGCTGTCAATGCCAGCCTTCCCCAGCTGGATGCCCTCCAGCTTTTTGGGACTACAACTCCCAGCATTCCTGACTAGGGCTGATGGAAGTTGGAGTTCAAAACATCTGGAGGGCACCAAGTTGGCAGCAGAGCTCCAGGGACTCAAACATGAATATTTTCCAGCCCTACCTGTAGATCAGGGAGTTCCACCCACTGTGCTATGGCTCATTCCCATAGTGGCTTCTATGACACCTAATTCCAGCACAGAGAGCTACTTTTACTGATGTTTGAAGGGGGGGAAAGGCCTTTGTTGGGCTGCTTAAAATAAACCAGTATCCAGATATAATCTGTTCACACATATTCCAAATGAAGTTGTCACTTATATAATAAAGCTTTTCACTGATGTATTTGTGCATCTAATTTATACTTTATACTTAATAAAGATAGTCCAAGGCTTCAGCAGTGACTTCTCCAAAAGGGAATTAATGATATAAAAAAAATGGGGGGAGGAGGAGGGGGTGTTATATAACACTGTAATTTTTAACAGGATAAAGCTCTGAGGTTTCCATAGCAACGTATGCGGCTGTCAACAGTTGATTTGTCCTGGCATCTGGACATGTTTGGGGTTTATGATGCAACTACAGGCAATACTAGAAGATTATTATTTTTAAAAATAAGATTGATATATAAAGATTGGATATAAACATCCTTTATGAGAAAAGAAGCCAAGGTCAGCTTTAAGTGAAATCTATAGATTCTCATTTCCATGTTTGGGAAAGATGCAATTACAGTCCCACTGCTGAAGGCTGCTACAATTCAAAATTCTTCCAACATGTTTTGCATTCACATGCATCACTTTTACAGGCTCGCTTGCAGCTGTGCTTCAAAAGCTTTGCAAATTATGTTGAAAGTTCTCCTAAAATGCAGAGTTCAGCCAAAGTTGTTGAAGCCATTCAAGTCCAATGTTTTCACTCAGGAAGCTCAATACGTGTGTAACTCTCTCCAGTTGAAACCAATGAGACTAAACGTATTTGGCTGGAATGTGCCTCATGTCATTAAAAGACGATGTGATATTTTCCAAACGTTCCCCAGTGCCCAAAACTAATTAAAGCTGCAACTCTAAACACATTTACTTGGGAGTAAGCTGCATTGAACACAGTGGACTTATTTCTGAAAAAGCGTGCATAGGTTTGTGCTGTAAGTTTCAGCTAGGGTGACCATATGAAAAGGAGGACAGGGCTCCTGTATCTTTAACAGTTGCATAGAAAGGGGAATTTCAGCAGGTGTCATTTGTATATATGGAGAACCTGGTGAAATTCCCTCTTCAACACCACAGTTAAAGGTGCAGGAGCTATACTAGAGTGACCAGATTTAACAGAGGGCAGGGCACCTGCAGCTTTAACTGTTGTGATGAAGAGGAAATTTCAACAGTTTCCCCATATATACAAATGACACCTGCTGAGATTTCCTTTTCAATACACCTGTTAAAGATACAGAAGCCCTGTCCTCCTTTTCATATGGTCACCCTATTTCAGCAGAGTTGTGGAAAACTGAACTTGTCACCTTGTTACCCCCTGCATTGAAGTGAGGAGGGAGAAATGGGTTATACAGCAGCTCCACGTGCATATTGGTGCATACATGAAGCTCTAGAGTAGTATACTGGCAGTGAAACAACCCTAAAAAATAACAATATTTACTGAACCAGAATATATTTTCACATCTATTATTGAATAAATTGAAGCTCTAATATAGACTGGCATTTTTAGGTTCTGCCAGAATTCTGAAGAGCTACATCATTTCCCTTAACTGTATAACACTTTTAGACTATTCCCAGCCTTTGACCAAAGCTCATGAACTTTTGCTAGCATCTACTAAAGTGCGTGAGTGACTCGGTTGTTACAGGGTTTAATAATCTGCTTCACACAACCCAAGTGCTGATCTATAGGCTGGAGAAATGCTTCAGATTCCTGGTTGTCAGCACTGGTTTTGAAGAGCCAGGATTAGAATTTGTAGTCACTAGCCCTCAGTGTTGAATAAATATTTCAGATTTCTAGACATCAGTGTCAATTTATATTGGATGACCAAGTCCTTGGGATTTTGCATTTCGTTGAAGAGCCAGGGGAAGCCCTAGCAGTTCTCTGCATGTTAATATGTAGATAACTCTTAAGAATATATTTAAAAAATAGAGATTCTAACTTTCCTTACCTTACCATTAACCACTGTCATTGTCATCATCATCATCACCACCACCACCGCCACCACCATCATCATCAAAAGAATGAAGTCCATGCCTTTGGCCTGATAGCTTTTGAACATGCATTGCATTGTGCCACTCAGCACACTTGCTTATTATAAATGCTTTAGAAGTCCCTTCCTCATCATCAGATAGTGATAACAATACTAATATTTCTCTTGTGAAAAGCCTGATCAGTGCTATAATTCTGTCTCTGGTTTTATGAAGGATACTGTAGAATCAGGTGCAAAGGAGGAGACACCAGAACTTTCTGAGAAAGAGTGTGAGGTATGTATTAACAGCTCAGCAGGTGCAGCAGAGAGAATGGTTTTATGATACTGGCTAAGGGCTACACTGTTGTCCGTTTACAGTAGCGCTGTCCAGCCAAAGGCAAGCATGTTTAGATCCCAACTCACTCAGTGAGTTAAGCACATACTTTTAACCCACTCCGGAAGAGTGCTTTACTTTAGCTGGTTGCATCCTTAGTTTATATATGTGGCCCATGCTCCTTTTTGTTTGTGTCTAAGTATTATGCGACATAATGTGGTTAGATGGAGGTAGATCCAGGATCTGCCTTCCTCTAGAAAAAGGGACCTTCCATGAGAAGAACGGCTCTGCTCACAGAAAGCCCTTCTGCCCAATTTTGGGGGGTCCTCCCCCCACATCACAGCTCACCCCATTCAACATGATCTTCTGATTCTTTGTCTAGCATTTTCAGAGGGCTGGAGGGGCCGCCATGGGAAGAAGGGGGGCAGGAAGTCTGTTTCTTTCAGTGCAGTTGATTCAGTGTAAATCTGGATCCAACCCATGGCGAACAGTTACCTAGGCTATCTCTGCTCCACAACAGGATTGGCTGGTCTAGATTAGCACCCTGTCATCTACCACAGCGGCCCACTACAACTTCAGAAGCCATCGCATTTTGTAGATATGTTTCTGAATGTTTCATTATGGGGTTTCTCTAATGTGGCCACCAGAGATTTGTGATGTGGCCATCAAGGAGCGAGCTTGCATTTTGGACATGTATGACTGTGTTCACTTGTGGCCACACCTGAAGAACAGTTTGAATATGACTGCTTTA
The DNA here is from genome assembly GCF_023053635.1 of Elgaria multicarinata webbii. NCBI lineage: Eukaryota > Metazoa > Chordata > Lepidosauria > Squamata > Anguidae > Elgaria > Elgaria multicarinata. Next base: position 66,796,717 of record NC_086171.1, read on the forward strand.
GTATTATAATTGTTTTGCGTGGAAATAACCAAAGTATTCTCTATATGCCTACTTCTCTGTATACAACCTTTAACTGTCTGGATGACTCTTGTTTTTGCAGTTCATGGTAAAGAGAATGAGCAGTTTGATGTGTTGCTTTGTGATACGAAGCAGGGGTAGCCAACTGGCAGCCAGTGAGCCAAATGCGGCCAAAAAGCAGTTTTATCTGTCTCTCAGTGTGTAGAACTAAGGTTCTGGGCAACACATCAATACAGAATTTGATTAATATAATGATTGATTTACTCACATTCTGTTGTTTTCAAGTGTAGCATTGCTTATTTGATTTTTACATCTTTCACTCCATTTTGAATATAATCCTCCAGTCAAGATCTACTTGCAAACTTTATTCTAGAGCCTGAATATTCAGGCTGGGCATTAAAATACATGTCTGGATTACAGTCTGGAATCGCCCATAAGAAAATAAAACCTGGGCCCATCTAATCTAGAGTATTGGAAAGAGGTGTTTTGTTTTGTTTTTAATTAAATTATCCTACATTCAGTAATTGATTTACACAATCAGTTTATGGTTGCGGCTGGGAGTTGAAGGGGTTTTTTTCTGTCTAAACATGCATAGGGTTATGTTGTAAGTTAGATTGGATAGATGACGGTAGAAACGCATTACTTCTCTCCATACATGAATCATGTGAATGTGGATCCATGCAATTAAATGGCTGCCCGTGCCCCAATGACCCCACCCCTAATGTCTCGCAGCTTCCCCAGAAGCTACAACCCCAATCATGCAAGTCTACACTGCCCTTTAACCACAGGGTGCCCCTTCATGCAAGCGACATGTGAAGGGGGATATTGAAGCACAAGTAACTTTCAATAGTTCCCAAGCACCTGCTGCGGGTATGCGAGCATCCCAAACAGCCTGGCTTTCATAATAAAGTTTCTAGTTCTCTTGAGTAAAGAAATACCAAATTCCTCAACCCTAGTACAGAATACAGCCGCTTCATAGGCTACTATTTCCTCATATTATTATTGTTAGTATATGTTAGTGTATAATATATGGTCGGTTCTGACGCCGTTGTATACCGAGTGCCAATTCAGTATGTTATGAATTTCAGTGAACTGTGTGAACTGACTCCACTGAAAAGCACTGAGGTTTAAAGTGATGATGGGAGGCAATATTAAAGTTCTGCTGGTGGGATTGATGAGTGATCCCACAATCACACACGCTGGTCAACACCTGACAGTGCACTCGCCCATCAAGTGGTGTATTGTGCTGTGTGAATCAGCCGCGAAAGTCCCATCTATTTGTTAGAAACCAATATGCATTGAAAGGCGCATGTTTAGACAGAGAAAAGTCCTACAATTCCCATTATGCCCCTACATAGGGCTTTTTTTTCTATCTAAGCATGCATAGGATTGCACCCTAAGTTTGTCTAACTTGTTCCTGTCTAAACGTGCACAGAATTGCACCTTAATTCACTAAGCTTCATTTTTATTTCTACATGATCGAGACAGCAACAGGAACAGTGGTGGGAGCGGCCCTGCCTTGCCGACAAGCACCTTGCATTAAAGCAGCCTTCCTCAATTTGGTGCCCTTCCAGATGTTGGACTACATGGTTCGCTGGAGGATGCTGGGAGTTGTAGTCCAATACATCTGGAGAAGCGACGGGTTGGGGGAAGGCTGCATTAGAGGGCCAAAGTAGTTATGTCTCAACTGCAGGTCTGCAATTTCCTCTCTGAAGTTGCTTTTGGTGTCGGTGGCAGCTTCCCTTGAAAACGCAGTTTCCGCTCTCAAATTCGTGGAATCATCTCCCTTCCATGACCAAACTCCTGTAAATCCGGATGGGTTGGATCCACTTTAGTCATACTTAGATTAGACCCATTGAAACCATTGAGATTTCAGGTAGTCACGACTCTTATGCTCCATTGATTTCAATGAATCCAAGTATGACTAAATGCAGATCCAACCTACGGTAATTAGAAGGGCACAGTGATATTCTTCTCTCATTTCTCGGAAAATATCTACAGAAATGAATTGACCCCTGGTTGCAGGAGGTATGAATACCTTAGTTCTTTCTTTAAAAGGTCTTTTGTTATGGGAGTGGGCATAGTCAGAAAGAACTATATGAATAATGTTTGGTGTTCTTGAATTTCCTATTAGTTACAGATGGATTCTGTAATGGAGGTTCCTACCGAAGCTGAGGGTGTTGATGTCACTGCTGCAAATGAAGGTGAAGTTGCTATTGTTGCTGAAACAGGTGTTGTGGAAAGTGACATACCTTGCACTGAAGGAAAAGCAGAGGAATCTCAGGTAAATCTACCAGCAAAGGTTGTTTTTTTCCAGTGAAGTTTTAGGAACTCATGGTCCCTTCCCAGTTTTATACCATTCCAACTGGCATGGCTTGCCCCAATGAACTGGGAATTGTAGTTGGACTACTGTAGCATGCTCTACATGGGGCTGCCTTTGAAAACTATTCAGAAACTTCAGCTGGTCCAGAATGCTGTGGAGCCAGTTACAGGGAGCAAGCAACTCCCTTGTTACAACAGCTTCACGAGCTACTGGTCTGTTTCTGGGCAGTATTCTAAGTGTTGGTTATGACCTATAAAGCCCTATATGGCTTTGAACCAGACTACCTGAAAGACTGCCGTCTCCCATACGAGCCAGCTGGTTCTTAATATCTTCTGAAGAGTCCCTTCTTTCCATCAGAGGTGTTTGGTGGTGACCTGAGATAGGGCTTTTTCTGTAGCCGCTCCCAGGCTGTGGAATTTCCTCTCAAGGGAGGATAGGTTCACTCTCTTTTTGCTGATCTTCACTGGCAAGCAAACACAGGAAAAGCACATGGATATTTTTTTAAAAAACAAAAAACAGAACAAACAACCTTTCTAGCAGTTCTGAGACCAAACCAAAAAAGCATTTTACCACTCTAGAACAGAAAGTAGATATTTTGGACTTCAACTCCCAGCATTCCTGACCATTGACAATGCTGACAAAGCTTTTGGGAGTTGATGCCAAAACACATGGAGATCTACCTTCTGCCGACCCCTTCTCTAGAGTTATAGAATATATATATATATATTATTATAGATGTTATTATTGAAACTGTCTTTCTTTCTCCACTTTTTTCTTCTAAGGAAAACCTCAGCAACATCCCGTCAGTAGTAATAGAGCCTGCATCAAACAATGAAGGTGATGGAGAAGATCATGAGGTTCTAGTGAATGAATCTAAAGATGCTGTGGAAGATCCTGGCACTCAGGGTGCTGAAGGCCTAGCTGGTGAACCTTCAGAGGCTGCAAGTGAGCCCAAACCCATCAAAGATGTACCGGCTGCATCTCCTGAGGAACAGCCTGTATCAGCACATGTCGGCATGCCACCTGGCTTCCTCTTTAAGGTTGACTTGAGCATTTATTCATTCCAGTTTCCTTTGACATCACCGAACATAGGCCAAGAAGCACGAGGCACATTTGAACCCGTGTTTCTCTACATTCCTTCTAGAAAATGCAGCTTTCAGTATATCAATAATATTATTTGATTGAACCAGTCAAATGTACAATTGCATCCAGGGTTAGTGTATACCTAAACTTGGTGCACCCTTCTACTTTGTCCAAATCTCAGTTTTCATTAGAACAGGAGTGCAAGTTTCTAGCCCCTGACTACAAAGACAAGCTTGAAGGTTTGTGGTCAATGGCTGCTGCAATCACAGTAACAAGAGAGGCGGCTGAAAAAGATGTCCAAATAGTTGGGCCTGGGGCTTCAGTGTCTTGCATAGGTCTTTCCCTCTCTTCTTGCTTAGCAAACAAATATAACTTATGCAAATTTATATAATTTATTCAAATCCCAGAGTTCACCTTTTAAGATGCAGAATTTGAATGACCTGGATGCAGTTTAAAAAAAGAAAAAAACCGCCCTGCTTATACCTTCGTCATGGCAATTTAGAGACACTGAAGTTGCACTACATACTATTAGGAAGAAGTCGCTCAAATAGTTGGTGCAGTTCAGACAAACTAGAGGTGCTCCTGGTTGGGCAGGTTGAACGGTGTTACACAGCCCCTGAAGTTTCAGGTTTGCAGTTTAAGTATACTAGACTCCAAGCACTGAACTTGGATGCCTGGGTTTTGGTGGTGGCCAAGAGGGCACCAATTCAGCTTGTTTCTAGAGGTGTCAGATCTGGCCATGGTGACATATGCCTTAGTTACATCCCGTTTGGAGTACTGTAACACACACTACATGGGGCTGCCTTTGAAAAGTGTTTGGAAACTTCTGCTGGTCCAGAATGCAGCAGCCAAACTATTTCTGGGGACCAGTTGCAGGGAGCATGTGACTCCCTTGTTGCAAGAGCTGCACTGGCTACTGGTCCATTTTCAAGCACAATTTAAAAGTGGTTGATATGACCTATAAAACCAAGCTCTTCTGTGACTTGCCACCAGGGAGGCACATTTGAGAAGAACATGGGAGAGGGCCTTCTGAGTGGCTGCTCTCAGGCTCTGCAACATCCTTGCAAGGGAGGCCAGGCTAGTTCCATATGTTATCTTCCTCCCAGCAAGCAAAAGCCAATTTTATTCTGACAGGCTTTTGGTGTTTTAAGCTGACTTGCTCCTAAAGTAGATTTTAATCTGGTGTATGTGCAGCTAACTCTTATTGATGGATTGGATACAGGTTCTGCCTTCCACGGATGGGCTCCACTCACAGAATGTGCCTCTGCTTGATTCTCAGGGATCCCCACCCCACCCACATCACATCAACTAGGGTCCTCTGACCTTTCAGAGCTTATTTGTAGAGAGCCAAAGATGTTACAAATATATCCCAAAGGACCAGTACTGGAAATAGCTTAACAGTTCCACCTGCTTTTAAGACGTTGTTTCAAGAATGCTCCTTTTAATATGCAATTTTATAATGGACAGGAAGGGATTCAAAAAAAAGGGGAAATCTCAGCAGTGTTTGAGTTTAAACACCTTATTGACAACTTTTGAGGAAATATGTACATTAAGTGAATATCCCCTAGTCCTAATGTTTTTTTCTGCTTTACAGGTTGAAGCGCTACATGATTTTGAGGCAGCCAATAATGATGAGCTGAACTTGCTGCGTGGAGACACTGTATTAGTAATCCCATCTGCAGCAGCTGCTGATCAGGTAACAAAGGGACATTGCTACACTACATATAAAAACTTTTAAAAAATAAATCCACTTTAGTTCTTACACTATTCATATTTATGTTACTTAAGTTGAAATGTTTTGAGCAAATGTTCATTTGTAAAAAATACCTGCCTATAGTTGCATATATCATTTTAGAATGGCAACGGTGGGAGTGTGAATGAATGAAAACTGCTTAAAAGACAGTATTGTAAAAACAACCTATGATATAGTACACAGGCACAAGTCACGTGGCTCGTGCAGTAGAGGCAATTAAATACCGAGTTAACTTTTTTTTTTTTCTTGTAGGAAGCAGGCTGGCTAACAGGCATTAAGGAATCTGACTGGCTTCAATACAAAGATGTAGCTCCATATAAGGGACTTTTCCCTGAGAACTTCACCCGCCATTTGGAGTAGATCTCTACATTTGGTCCCTACATTTCGAACCTCTCCGATACATGGGAGACCACCTTTATAGTCGAGCCATCGCGGTTTACAGACTGGTGCCAGACAAAAATTCGGGTGACACATATCAAATGAGCATGATTGCAAGAAGTTAAAGTTAGCATATTCTGAAGCAGTACGTGGAAAAAAATGTCCTTATTTGTTCACATATATGTGGCAACAGGTTTGTTTGTACTTTGTCAGAGCTATGGTGATCCTGTAACCTGATCCTTTCCCATGCAATTCTGAGTAGCCTCCTCAATACCAGAACCTTAACTTCTCTGCACCAAGTGTATCGTATTGAGTTGCTGCACTGCAGAAGACTTAATTAGTAATCCTGTAGTACTGAGGTCAAACTAATTTCAATGTGTTTTTTAAAAAAATCTGCTGCAAAGTTTTTCAATGTTATTTTCAAATATACATACACATGCACACACGCATGAATGCAGATGTGCTGTGTGCGTAAATAGAGCATAAGAATCATAGGGTGTCAACCACCAGCATGTGTGCCACAAGTAACATGGACAGCAAGGGCTTGTGGTAAAGTTGGGCAGAAACTAGAGGATCCCAAAAATTTGGCTACACTCCTGCTACGTACTATAATATGCCCTAGATTAGCACTATCATACTTTGACTTTGATTTGTGACACACTTGCAAAAGGTTGGCTTCCACTGATTACATGCATTTACACATACCTTACCCATTCATTGTAGTCCCTTGATGTTGTTCATACAGGCATTTGCTCTTATTGTCTGGCATTACAGTAAATAATTCTGTTCCAAGTGGAAACTCGCTGCTCCATTGCCAAAACATTAAGACAATAATATCTGCATTTGTAATGCAAAATTTTCATTCCAAGACGGCAAAAGTGATCAAACTCACATTCAAAGCTGCTAAAACACCAGGGAAGGCATGGCTCAGTCGCCTCTATATTACCTATTGCTATAGCTAAGGATGAGATAATTCTGATAAAGCTAATTGTATCTATTTTTAAATTTAACTGACTGGATAAGATTCTAATCTAAGGAAAGATGAACACAATATATTTTCACTATATGTATTTATGCAGCACACCTTCAACGATCCCTTGAAAGTAAAATATGATGTATTCTGTATCAAGAAGTCATCTGTAACTATTTTATGTTTTTCAGTGTTGTGTCATTCAAATAAACCTTTGAACAGCTCAAGCAGCTCAGTTGCTTCTAATTAGTGTCACTTTTTATATATGGTTACAGTGGTTATATAATCAAGCACCTTTCAAATTCTGCTATTATACATCCTGAGCTGGATCCAGATTTAGCCCTAATTAGAGTAGAGCCACTGAAATCAATGGAACACAAGTTAGTCAAGATGAAATTAGATCCATTGATTTCAATGGTATACTCTAAGCTTGACAATCTGGATCCAATCTCATTGGAAATAAAAAAAGCTTCCATAAATATTATATGAGCTGGCTGGGACACATAATTCTATATAGCCAATGGCTGATATTCACAATGGAAGGAAGGTGGCACTAAATGTGAGGTTTAACAAGCAGGAATAAGTTAGTTACTGGCTCAGGTGAGTATGAGGCTAGCCTGCGGGTATCCTCATAACCTTGTAATTTTTACAGCTTGTCTGTTTATCAAACCTCACAGAATCATTTTCTCAAGAGTTCAGCTTTATTACATTTACTCATTTTACTGAGTGTGTAGAAGCAAATACTTAATACCACAATCCTTTCCATGTCTATCCAGAAGTAAATTTCAATGAGTTCAATACCGCTAAATACAGTATAAGATTGCAGCTGTAGTGTTGGATCCAGGTTTACACTGGATCAACTGCGCAGCAAAATGAACTTCCCTGTCCCCTCCTTCCCATGGCAGCTTTTCCAGTTACCTGAAAATGCTACAAAGGAAGTCAGGATACCTTAATGAACAGGGCTATCTTTGGTGTGGGGTGAAAGGGATCCCCAAAATTGGGCAGAGGGACCTTTTATGAGTTGAGCCCTTCCTCTCGCAGAAGGCAGACTCTCTGGATCCAATCTGTGTTATGTAAAGAGCTACGCTAGGCATAATTCATCCTTTAACTGTAGCCCATGTTGTGATTAGAAAATCACATGAGAAGTTCTTGCTGGCAATCTAAAAGATCAATGAACCTTGACTATGCATTTCCAAATTTACATTTTATCAACAAGGACTAAACAAGATGCTGGATTCCACATGGAAGAGGTGTAAGTATAGTTCTGCAGTGTACAAACAGCCTTGCTATTTTTTCTTGCCAAGCACAGCCACCATTGCTACAAAGAACAGAGGCCCATGATCTTATTGTCTTGCTCCAACAACTAGAAAGCCTTCTATATTTATTGCTGAAATCAATTCCCTCACCCAGAATCTAAATGGACAACATTCATCCTATTACAGTTGTTTTATCTAAAACAATACCCCTGAAATGAAAATGTTGTATTGTGTATCTGACCACTAGAGGGAACCAAGAGATAACCATGCTTTCTCCACATGTAACAACAGTTTTTCTTGCCTAAATGCAATGTTAAGAATCCTGTTCAAATACTTGCCCTACTTATATGTTAAACTGTCTTATACTGAAGTAAGCTATTGATCCATCTAACTAGCCCACTATTGTCTGCTCTCAGAGAGCTGTGCTCTCTCATCTCAGTCAGAGGTCCTTCTCAAACTCTGCTGCCAAAGACCCCCTTGGTCAAAAGTACCAAATGAACACAGGCCCTTATACAAAAGCATACAATGGATGTGCTCTTCCAAGCCTGCGGTGTCTATGTTTTTGGAGGCAGTGCCTTTTTGAAAGCTTGTGTTGACTTTTTAGTCAGTTACACTTTGGAAGTTATGAAATAGGAGGGAATGGTTAAGTCCACCGTTTTTTTTTATGATGCATCCTCAAGCGGATAGACACAGATAAGGTTCACAGGAGCCAACACTTGGTCCAAATGGAATCACTGAGTTAATTAAAATCTTTTGTACTTGAGGCTAGAATGCTGTAAAAAAATACCCCACTGATGAAGACCCTATGGGTTGAAACGCGTTTGGGAGAACAGTATGTTTTATGTTTGTGGACTTTTTAGATAATATAATACACAAAATACTGTAGGGACTTCCAATTAGCTTAATTACAATCTTAATGGTGTTAGCTGGCAGTAGAGCACATTTTTAAAAAACACACAAAAGCAAGCCATGTGGGCTTTTATAATCTGGCAGAAGTAACCAAGTTTGTTTCTCAGCAGGTGCATGGTTTTGAAACCTTATATAAAAGAGGAAACAAGGCCCTCTCGTGCACATTGAGAATTTACACACAAACTGGTGATGCCACATTTGATTAACATGTTCCTTTAATTTACATGGAGTGCATAACTCCCATCTTTTCTTTTAAAAAAAACATTGTTAAAAAACAAAACGTAAAATTAATGACATTTAACAATTTATAGTAAATCCCAATAATCATTAGACAAACTTCATTGAAAAGTATTACTTCATGTAGTATTAGATCCACAAGCACGCTACTCTCCAGTGGCTTCCTGGTCATTAGAAAATTAGTTTCAAGCATCATTGAATACATTATAGACAAGTACTTTTTCATATTAGGCATGATTCATTCATATATATATATATATATATATATATATATATATATATATATATGAGAGAGATACAGATTTGGTGAGGTATTACAGAGCATAGGGACAATTCCCCTTGATCAATAAATAAATAAATGCTTTCACTATGAGTTCCAAAAGTAAGCAAACTGCCAGCAGCAGTTTTATAGTCCAAGAGTAGCAAGTTCGGAGCAGCTCTGCATTCAGGTTTTCACTCTGAAAAAGAATACCATACATGTAATAGCAGGAAAGCAATAGCCATATTGTACTTTCTTGCGCGCGTGCACACACACACACACGCACACACACACACAGAGAAGGAAACTCCTCCAAGACATACCCATTTTCACTGCACATGCAATTGCTTTGAAGAAACATTCAACCACATGCACCTCCACTGGCAGACTGAAATGGTAGAGCTAAGGAACAGCTTTACCATTCTACTTGCTGTTTGTTAGAACTAACTACATACACAGTTGGACTACTCAATAGTAACTACACAAAACAATCTTAACATTTCTTTCAATACAAATGAAAGTTATTTTCTTATTCAACAGGGTATCTTACAGAAACAAAATACTATAGTGAAAACACTCATTCTGTACCAATATTTTGTGTCTCTCCCCAGTTATCTCAAGAAGAAATGTTTAGCAATGTACAATCTGATCCTCAAATTCTTGTAAGTCAGTTGATATAAAAAATAATAACGCTAGGTTACAGTTGTTCATTTTTGTACAAACCGAGAATTTATTAATAAGTACTTCACACATTTATTAAATTTCACTAAAATAAAACTCGCCTATTATTGCCATCTTTGCTATACAACTGGTTTCTCACTGTCCTGTTTTTCTTCAGATTCTTCATCAGATCCTATAAAGGCAAATAAAAAGATTAAACTAAAGTAAAAAAAATAAGATTGATGAGCATCAAGGTATATTCCTTTTACATAAATATAAACAAGTAGTGCATGTGTGTATGCAGAATTAAAATATGTGATTTCCTAAGTCTGAATCAGTACAATCCAGAAACAAAACTAATATGTAATTTTGTTGAATGTGTAGCTAGACACTTACAGTAAATGATTATGCCATAGTACTATATCAAAAGGATATTAAATGTGTACAACAAGGAGAGAGAATGTGTCACTGGAATACTGAGGAAGATTGCGAATCTGTTCCTAAATTGACACCACCCTCTAGTTTAAAACCAAAACACAATTCTTATGAAATATATAACGAAAGAAAGCAGCAAAGCAATTGTAGGGTTCTATATTTTGCCTACACCACTTCAAATTAAAAACTGGCTCTGCAGTAGCATAACTGTGTTCTGTATTTACATTTAAATGTGCATAAGCTTGATACATTTGGTACTGGGAATTTATTTAGAAGTCCTTTTTGGTATCCTAGGAACACCAACATACAAATTAAAATGGAGAAGACAGTCCAGTTTCTGGGACAGCACATTATATGCTGAAGGCTTTTTCTGCTTTCCTGTCAGCAGCTGAGGAAGAGGCATACTTCACATGCACAAGATCTCAGTTTCAATCATTGGCATCTCCAGTTAAAGAGACTCAGCAATACTAGAAAAGAATTCTGTCTGAAAATCTGAAGAGCTGCTGCCAGTTCTGGGATCGATGAAGCTATGGCCAGATTTAGTATAAGGCAGAATGAATATAATGTGTTGGATCCAGTATCTACCTTCTGCAAGAGAAAGTACTCCACTTGCAGAAGGTCCCTCTGCCCAGTTTTTTAAATCCCCCTCCCCCCACACCAAAGATCATCCCATTCAGCAGGGTCTCCTGACTCCCTGTGTAGCATTTTCAGACGGTTGGAGGGGCTGCTGTGGAAAGAAGGAGGCAAGAAAGTCCATTTCCATCAGCACAGTTGATTCAACATAAATCTGGATCTAACAGTGTGAATGCATGCCTCTGTGCATGTGTATGGGTGTGCTTGTGTGTGTGCATTAAATTCAACAAATGATGTACTCAATATGACTACATCAGGTTTTTTCCAGAATCAGACACTAATATCTGGTAGAGGCATAACTGGTTAAGTAATGCCCTAAAAAGTTCATAGAATGATCAAGTTCTGTATCTGCAGTAATTTTATTGCCTTACAATCACAATCACCTTTGGTGCTACTGTAAACTTGAATGGGATGGAAATGTTGATGGACAAAATATAATTTCTTCATTTTCAGTGCTATAACTTCAGTGGGCTGATCCTTTTCCCTATACAGCAAGGGTGGACAAAGTTAAAGCTTACAGGATATATTTTGTTATTTACTAGAAGCCTGAGATCCACCAACTAGAGCTTAAAGAACTCTGAATCCAGGAATTTGTTTTTAGTACCAGAACTGAGCAGAGGTCACAGTCCTTCTACATAAACATAGGCTCAGTTCAGACAATACGTTTCTCAATGGTGGTTTTAGAACTCCACGGTGGAGGTTTTACATCACCGTTGAGAAATGTATTGTCTAGTGGGAAAACTCTACACAATGATAGGGATTTTTGGGAAACACTCCACGCAGAATATCCACGCTGTGCAGAGGAGTGTTCCTGCACAGTCGTCGTGTTGCATGGTTTGTGGTGGGCTCCATGGAGTTTTTCATTGCATTGAGTTGACTTTCCCCACTGGCCACAGAGTTCCCTGGCAAGAGCAGCGAAAGGAGTGAGTGCCACTCTAGGAGAGCTGCTAGGATTGTGGGTTTTTTGAAGCAATGGCTGATGGGATACCATTGGGAAGACTAGGGGAGGAGAGAGGGCAGAGAATGTCAATCAAATGTCACAATGGATTTTACTCAACTCAATGATAGCCCAGTCACATAATGGTGTAGTTAGAACATATTGTGTGGGGACTACCCCCTAGAAACTCAAACGTTGAGTGGAGTTTTCACACTGAGTTGACTAACATGTTGTCTGAACTGAAGCATTTACTTCTGGTTACCCCAAGCTTTCTTCATTTCAGCAGTATAATTTAGGGTGGGAGTCATTTTGTTGCAAATATTATTAAATAGCTGTGAGTCAGAAAATACCAATAATCTATATAAATAAAAATGTAAATGTTCGTTCGAAACAGACGTTATATCTCCGAAAGTTCTTCACCGATTGCTTTGAAATTTTGACACAACGTTGCATTCGAATACGCGAGCGTTGTTATGTAACTATGTTCTATATGGGGACAAAAGTTTGTCTTAAAATCGGAGAAATAGGCCTCCTAAAAACCAGTCCTGCTGATCATTGTGACATCGCCAACCAGTAGGCCAATCCACTGCCTCTGCCTCCTCTCCTATTTGCATGTTCTCTCCTATTTGCTCTTATAGGTCATTGTGACATCGCCAACCAGTAGGCCAACCCACTGCCTCTGCCTCCTCTCCTATTTGCATGTTCTCTCACAATTGGCTGAGTGAATATAGATGTCACACCTGTGACAGTTACACGTTCTGAAGAAAGGTAACTGCCACGAGTTTCCACTAACCTCCTCACCGTAAAAACATCCTTTTTTAAAAACCAAACAATCTGCTTATCCAAATAATGCCTCGCAGAAGATCACACTTAGGTCATCGTACTCGCAGAGCGGAAGTTATCATGTTGCAAAATATCAACCAGCCAAAGCTTTGCAACGACACGCGGCTTGCAGTAAAAAAATTACTGAGAAACGTCATAGAAGCAACAATCTTGACAGGACCTTTCAAAGGTGAAGATGTCCTCATTCCTCGCATTCCTATGATTCCAACAGATATGCCATTTCAATTTAAGAGATTGCAATTCCCAATTCGATTGGCGTTTGCAATCACCATCAACAAAGCTCAGGGCCAATCTTTAGAATTGTGCGGTTTAGATCTAGACACAGATTGCTTCTCACATGGACAATTATATGTTGCGTGTTCTAGAATCGGCAAACCAGACAATCTCTATATCTACACAGACAATGGAACAACTAAAAATATTGTATATCCACAAGCATTGTGAAATTAAACATATTAGAAACATCCGCTTTGTCTTTTCTTTCTTTTCAATTTAACCAGACTGAGCCACAGCAACGCGTGGCAGGGTACAGCTAGTAACGGATAAAAATCATGAAATAAAACATTTACTCCTATACTCTACTATGTGTCATTGTTTTTGGTCACCACTAGATGGAGATAAAACAAAAGTCATTCCACTTCTATTAAATTAGGTATTATTTCCTCACAAGTCTCCAAAGCAATCTAAAGTTCACTGTGTTTTATCACATATTTGCTACTGACAGTGATAAAGAACACTTTAACCCTTTCTTTTGCCAATGGCATGCATTTAACAAATATATTCCAGGGAAAAAGCAAACACTGAAGTAGCTGAGAGCCTTATCCCACTTTATTATTCTGCTCCTTGTATTGTTCCTACTTTTAAGCTATTCTCCCTTTCTTGAAAGTATTATACCCAACAGCATTAAAAGAATCTCTGCTAGTGGTCATTATCTCTGCGTATGTGAGAATCTCTTCTGATTCTAGCTTCCATAGTTGAGAACAGTTTGCAAGTGTCAGACTATGCTTTTGCGTCCCTCCCATAATAATAATAATAATAATAATAATAATAATAATAATAATAATAATAATAATAAAAGCAAAAACTACATACACTCACAAAATCCGAGGCTGGTACCAAGCTTATGGCTAGGGTAGAGATGTGAAGGCCTGGAAAAAAACAGGAAAAATTCGGGGAAAACCCGTTTTTTTCCAAAGCCTTTTTTGGGGTTTTTCCAAAATATTGGAAAAATTGAAAAAAATGAAGAAAAACCAGATTACGGGATGTTTTATTTTAGCATGATGAATGAAATGTTTAAGACAAGGTGTTCAGATATTTACTTCTCCAAATGATTTCTAAAAACTGTACAGTATCAGATTATTACAATGTCTGTGCACCAAGGACAAGCAAGTCCTAGGTTGCAAACTGAGACTACAACTCTCAAATGCAAGAGGAAGATGCATTTCTGCCTCTAGGGGGCACTTCCATGGAAGCAGAGACTGAAACTAATACTGATAGCTATAGGTCAGAAAATGAGTCTGATTAAATTTCATGCATATTCTTTGAATCTTAAGGGGGAAAACCAATTTGTATCAGTTCTTTTTATGGGAATGGGGGCTTTATCTCTTGACACTGAAAGACTAGCGGAGACATAAATAATTTTCTTTGTTACTAACGTTGGTGGTTTCTTCAGTTGTTGTTTTTTAAAATTGTTTTTTGCCTGCTCCTCATAAACTGGCAGAACCAAAGAGGTTCCTTACAGTTCAGGTGTTCCTAACAGTTCAGGAGCTTGTAGCTCCATTTGTTACCAAAAAAAATTAAAAAAAAGTAAAATAAATTTGTAATAATTGTTTGAATACACAACTTTTAATATACCAATTGTAATAATTTTATGCCAAACCAACTTGGACATAATTACATTTTATGTTCCTAAAGTAACAAAGTGACTTTCAATCTGTAAAAAGTGCTAATATTGCATTATTTCAATTTTTCCGAAAATTTCCGTCCCCCCCCCCCCCCAAAAAACGGAAAAAAACTGGGTTTTTTCCATGGCTTCAAAATTTCCGGAAATTTTACATCTCTAGGAAGAGCAGCTCTGATGGATCAGACCAAAAAGCTACCTGGTTCTGCAATCCTGTTTCCCACTGGAGCCAATCAGATGCCTCTGGGAAGCCCATGGGCAAGGTATGAGGCGATAGCGCTCCTAGATATTTGGCTTCCATGAGTTTTGATGTAAGTTATTGTTTGCTTATTTGCTATTGGTATATCTTACTCTGATCTTCTTAGGGCAGGGGTGCACTACCTCTTCCAGCCCGAGGGCCAAATTCCATTTCAAAGACGCTCTTGTGGGGGGAGGTGCATGGGACTAAATACAAAAGGAGTAGGCCCAAAGTACCAAAACCATTGTATTTAGCTTAAAGTTCTTACAGCCAGGAACCAAGTCTTGGGAGAGGGGGGAAATGCACTAAAGCTGGAAAACCACAAGATGATCAATGGTTGGGGAGAAAGGGGGTGTGGAGACAGGGGAAGGGGCTGTGGTCACCCGGGTAACCTTGGAGCACTAGATTAGAGCCCTAGGAGGGATGGATATGGCCCCTAGGGCTGAGATTCTGCATCTCTGCCTTAGGGAATACTAGCAAGCTATCAACAATGTTAAATAAACAGCCCTGTCCCACTGTTACTCCCCAGGAACTAATATTCAGAGGCTTGTTTCCTCCAATGCTGGAGGAAACATGCAGCCATGAGTAGCAGCCATTAACAGCTTTATGATCCATGATTCTGTCTAACCCCCTTTAAATCCACGTTCTGTAGTAGCAAACCTCATAGTTCTATGTATTGTACGAAGTCATACTTCCTTTTGTCTGTACTCTAAATATCAGCAGCTGATGCCATGTGATATTAGGTTATATTTTTAAGGCATTTAGCAGAACTTTACTGATGTATTTTGCTATACCCATACCGTTTCCTGTTCAGTGTTTTATGATGATTGCAGATTTGTTATATTTTATTATTATTTATGATTTGTTGGGAACTTTTAATTGAAAGGTGAATAAAAATATTGAATTATTTGGACAATTTCTAAAATAACATCACAAATATTCCACTTTTTTGACTGAACCTAATTCAAATAGACATTATCTAGAGCTCTTTAGAAGACCATTTTAATTACCTGCTTCAGATTCAGGAGGGGAGTAAAACTGCCCTTCAGACGGGACTCCAGGCTGAATAAGGGCAGCTCGCTCAGAGGCATCCCGTACCAGCAGTAGTCCTAAAAAAGCAAATAATCAAGTATTCTATTACTACAGTATTTTTCAATATAAAAGTTATAAATAGCCATAAGCTTTAATGTGACATGTTGCATTAATACACTTCAAGCAAAGTCATATTGCAATTACACTTTGTAGACACCAAAACAGCACTGACCCTCAAGCGCTGTGTAAACATATTGTGTACTTTGAAGCTCCTTGTCTGCATATAAGAGCCTTGTGACCAATACTAAGTATAGCAAAGAAACATACTGTTTTCCTCTTCTGCTTCTTGTGGTAGAACTTTGAAATCCAGGAACCAGGTTTCTATCCAGGCAAGAATGAAAGATATGATGGGCAACACATAGCCAAAAGCACCTTGAGTAAATAGCTTGGGGGAGAGAGAGAAAACAATTTATGTAAAGAAGAGCTATCACAATCAAACAGTTATGTGATTTAAATAATATAAATTAGCATTCACTATGATAATCCATACCTTTGAGAGAATTACTTTTACTAATAAGAAGGCACTGGTTACCGCAGTTGTAAACTGAAAGAAATATTAATAGTCATCAATGTAGCCATCTCCTGATTTACTTTTACAAACCATAGTAAAGCACTATAAACAGATAAATACACAAACATGATGGTCCTCATTAAGTTATTGGCAATAGCAAATAATCTCATTGGTTAATAAAGTTAAGGACTCAGGATAGTTAAATAAGATGTATTTGGCCAAATAACTCCCAAACACAGCAATACATGTCTACAGTACACCCATGGAACTTTGCTCAACATTTAAAAGCATTTGTTATCTACAATGCATTCAAGTTGTACATTAAAAGATATATTATGCGCAATCCCACTGCCTACAAGTATTACAAAAAATAAAGCTCTAACATAGGAATCTGTGTTTTACAGGTAAACAACTAAATAAATAAATAGGAAGAGAGATTCAAACAATGATTAAGAAGAAGTGTAAAAGTTTCAATGAACCCAGCAATCAATATTCATATTTGTCCCAAAGTAAAGATGGTCTCGTCAATAAAAATTACTTTTTGGGTTCTAAAAAAATGCAAAGAAGACAAAGGCAGATTCTCCCAGTTTCACATAACTGTTATCCATGGCTAGTGAAAACCATGAATGTTTGTAATGTACTTATGGACTATAAAAAGCTATGAAATCTGAAATCATTATAATGTGATCATAAACATATGTAAGTAGAATACTACAGCTTCAGAGAGTATATTACTTTGCAAAAAGAAACATCACTTTTTGACATCTTCAAATTTAGTTAAAAAATCCACTACTTACTGCTATTGCCCACCAGTGTTGCAGTCTGCACAATGCGTATGCAAGTATCAAAATCTTAAACCGAAAGACTGCCAGGAGCTAAAGATAAGGGGCCGGAGGAAAGAAAAAGCATTAAGGTGATCTTTAAATTATTTCAGACAACTAAGTTTATGTAAGTGACCTCTTCACTCTTCTGCGTCCCCACTCTGCTTCTCCCAAGGCATCTGTGGACCACAGTCTACACCTGCCTCCTTCCTTTATTTAGCTTCAGGCAGCCACTTCCTTTGGTTTAACAAACAAGATTTCTCCCCTGTTGACTTTTAAGTACTTCCTGTCTTCATAATCTTCCTGACCCAAGTATTTTCTGTGTGATATGCTGATACTATAATTATCCTACTTCAGATTGCATGCAGTCACCATGGGTGCTTCCAGATCTACGCTCCTAGCGCTAACAGTAAAAAGCCATTAGGCCTTTATTCTGTCTTTTCCTCCTTAACCATTTTTTCTCTGGTAAGAAAAAAAGACAGACGCAGCAGTGGGAAAACATCGGAGAGTTACAAATTAACGACGATAACGACATCTGGACCCCGCCCCCCCCCCCCAATAAAATCCCATGAAGGAGGCTGTATGATTGCACAATAGAAGTCTCACCTGGAAACACCCAAAGACTGCATTTGACTAATGCCACTGAGAGCATAACCGCTTCTTCAACCAAAGTGGATTGAAACTTAATAAAAAGAAAATTCCAAGAATATCACTAACAAATATCATGCTCACTCAGGTAAACTATTTTAGTTAACCAACTCAAGCACATTTCACATGACTGCTTTACATTTGCTATCACTAATAAATTACACACTTTACAAGAAGATTCAAGTTCATTGTATTATAGTATCGTGCCTTTCTGGCACTTTGTCCCTCTCCCCCAATGCACTTCTCCATGCCCCATCTTTCATTAACCCTTTTCCTCAATCCCCCATTTTTCCTGTCCCTTCTTATTTTTTAGTCCAATGCCTACTCTTCTGTCAGCCATCACGCCTCTCTTCATTCTCTGCCCCTTGCTTCCTTTCCTCCTGGGACTTCTTCTCACTCAGCTTTCCAAACACATGCCTTCCTTTTGAGCTTTTGCTATCTCAAGGCCCCCAAGAGGCTTTTCCTCAACCAAACTGACTTTTCGGTTCCCTTACTAGAAGTTGCAAACTACTTCTGAGCTTCATTTCCTGCATCCCTTTTCAGAATGGTAGTGAACATTTGAGGGTACCACAGAGGATATGGAGCTGTTCAAGATGCAACAGCCCAGAAGAAGAAAAAAAAAACTCAGAAAAATCTGGGTCCTGTTTTCCACCCCCCAGAAAGAAATGTTGAAATTTAGGGGAAACCCCCCCCCTTCTATGAAAAATGCTATCTTTTGGAATAAGTGATATGCTTTTTAAAGACATGGTTTTACTTACTCAAACTGAATGAAGCTTTGTAAGTAAGAAAATCTACAGCATTAGATAACCACAATTCCTATATATATTTTAGAAATATACAATATTCACACTGAAGATGCATTTCTACACATAGGGTTTAGCAATATATTTTTATTGAGCACATGTTCCTGTTATTTTAGAGTGTCATATGTTTGTAAGCTGGTTTAATTCAAGTAAAAGAATAGAAATACAGGAAGTAAATACTTACAAAGATATCAAAATATGAAGAATGGTAGTCATAATGGAGGACTTCTTTTTCTAATGCTTTCTCAATGCCCCCATTCACCTACAGAAAAATAAAAATTCTCCTAGCTATTAACTTAATTAACAAGAGTATATGTGTTCAATCACATATGCAATGATAAATGAAGCATTTTATTTTGTTAAAGCACTCAAAGTTAGATTCAATAAGAAAATTAGTTTGTTTGAGAAGAACTGCATGTTTTTTTATTACTGTACATAACAGAAAGCAATTTAAAATATGTACACTAGAAACCTCACAGCATCTATTCAGAAACTGATTTGTCAGATCTGCAGTTTTGAGAATAAGATGAATGAGACATTTACAAAAGGCAGCCTGCATTTTGTCATTGCCCTGGCAATTCCTGAGAGCTGGTCCAAGCAACAAACCAGAACTGACTTTGGGGGGGGGGGGGGATAATGCAAGGCATAGACTTACAGTGAGCATTGTAACAACGGAGCCCATAGCTCCACTTCATGAAAAGAAAAATCCTAACAAGATTTTTACTTCTATAGAAGAGATTCTGCAAACTTTAACAAGTTTAAGAGTTCATTACACTGTTCATTTAAGTAGAACACCAGCATGAGTAGCATTTCAGCACAGGTCTGCCCATGTCTGTCATGAGAAACAAGTCTGATTTAACCATCCATTTTTTTAACCATAGGTTATATTTCCCCCTGATATTTTAACTATAATACACTAGAGATCAGGGAAGGTTGACTTTCAAATGCAGGAGATTATTCTCAAGCATTAAGGCTTTGCTAACAGCCCCTCTATCTCTCACTGCAAGCTGCTTTGTAAATTTAAGAGTGGGGGTGAGGAAGGGCTCTTTAAAAAAGAAATAAATGTCCTAATGAGTGTTCACACAGTCTTACTCCCACCTGCCCTCTGCTCTCCGGATTATGGAAATTTACCACCAAGTAAGTGTACTCAGGCTTGTTGTGTAAAGGGATACGATCGCAAAACCACTTAACAGTCTCATTAACAATAAGTTATTATAAATAGAATCCACTCATAAGCCACAGGCCTTTTAAAAAGCTATTATAGAACAAATAATTTTCATTGACTGGCAAACAGGCACCCAAAACTAGAAGGCTTTTGAACTTTATGCCTGTCAAATGTACTCTAATTTTCCAGAAAAGTAGGGCCTTTTTTTTAGTAATTTAAAATTATATGGAGCAATGTAAAATTTAAAGTTTAAATCAAGCAATATAATTTGCTAATTACTGAAAAACACAATTCAATTATACAATGTATCATAAATAAAATGAGCCCTTTAAATAAAATAAGCCTCCCTTGGTTATTTTTAGGCTGCAATCCTATACACACTTTTGTAAACTCAATGGAACTTATGTCTGAGCAGACACGTCTATGATAGTGCTGTTAATGGCCTTGTGGGGTAAATTTCAACAGTTATTTAAACAACTCCTCTCATGATATTTACACAAGAGGAAGCATACCTCCCCAGCCCAGTAATATCCAACTGTGTAAGATGTGAAAGTGGAGAAATTCCAATCCAAGCTTTCTGCCACCATAAACTCAGGGGGTGGATTTAGGCAAAATACTCTTTCAGCCTCAGAGACTTCTACAATACAGGGATGACACAACAGCCCTGTCAGCTTGGTCATGATTGAGAAGCAAGAAGCACCCTGGAATGCTAGTAAAATTAGCTAGTATTATTAGTTAGGATGTGCACTTTACGTACATGACTAATGCGTTGCTAAAATGTTTTAAACTAGAACCAAAGAAGAGGAGATACTGGAGATCTACAATCAGACCTCCAGTCTCTTTATATGCTTGTGAAAAGCAATCATGAGGGTGAGAGGTTGAGTTGGGACTGCAGCATTGGAGATGGGGCGGGGGGGGGGGGGACATTGCTCCTGTTATTTGACCCTTTAGGGAAAGCGTATGTGTATCCACGTTTTCCCAAATGGAGAAAGCAGCACTTGAGGGAGGAGGGCAATTTTCATCAGGAAAACAGTACAGGAGAAAGGCTTGAACCCTGCTCCCAAGTGATATGGTCCCAATCCCAACTGCCCCAGCCCACAGCTACTTGTTATACAAATGCAAGCAGGTCATCCAATCGTGGGTCCCCAATCTCTAATCTAGTTTGGCCCCTAGTTAGGTCTTCCAACAGAATATTAACTGCCATAATTACTATCAGATTACACAAATTGATTATACAAACAACACAGAAAGGACTAGGTTCACATAGCATTTTTACTTCACTACATTTAACAAGGTAAGAAATTATTCAACTGCTTTGCAGATTCTCTGGTACCAAACAATCAAGTTTTAAAAGATAGATGCCTACAATATTGAACTTTCACACAAGAACAATTTAATAAACTACCTGAAAGTAAATATTTACACTGTTCTAGTAAGCTTGCTGCTGGCTAAACCTGCACCAGATTGCACTGTTAAATCCCTTGCTCTTCTACACCTCTTTACAAGTGATAAAAAGCAAAAAAAAGAAAAGAAAAGTTCATCAGATGAGTGTTTTATTACACGTTCACTACTGCCCACTTATGGATGTGCGCACATCCTTTAGACGTCACCTGCCTCCCACGCGCCTCCTGCTCCTTCTGCTCATTTTTCCGTAGCAAAATAGACCCCTTTTTAATCCCTTTTTTTAAAAAAACTGAACACGCCACAATCTCCTGCTGTGTGCAGAAAAGGTGGCACAATAAAAACACCTTCTGAATGGGCCGTGTGGTCTTTGTTTACTCCCTCTTTCCCCTCCAGGCAGATTGACAAGTGTGGAGAAGTGACGGTAAGGAAACATGATTTCCCCCCATGTGATGACGTTCTAATTCTGCTGAACTTTCTAGTTTGGTAGTAGGGCAGACTTCCCAATAATTCATGACACTATTTTGCCTGATCAAGTGGCTTACTACATATGCAATATTTTTACTATCTCGGATCATACAGAGAAGTGTTTGTTATAAATTTTGTAGATTTATAGCAACACCTGCATAAACAGCTGGGGCATCATGATGGCCCCACTTGAAAACCATTTAGCACTAACATGTGGGGGTGGGCTACAATTGGGGGTTTCATTGTGCCAGTTCACCTGCATGCTTATACAAGATGAAGCACAGAGGCTTGCATTCAAAGGGGCCCTAACCTAGGCAGAGACCATCTCTGGCCACACAGGGGGTATGTGGCTACAATTTCTGCCACTTCCTTTTCCATCTAATCTGCAGCTATGCAGTTCCCAGGGGGGTTCAGGGGGATGCAGTGGAAAGAAGGGAGCAAGAAAGCCTTGTTCCATGAGTTGAGTTTCACTCATGGTTTGCTGGATCTAAACTGGTATGTCCAAGCCATTCTATCAACATGAAAGCTTGCTGAACTTTTCCCCCTACTGTTTAAACACTAGCCTGCTTCATTTGGAATTATTTTACTGTTTTCTTTCTGCTACATAGCTCATGTTTAGACTATGTTGATGTATGAGTTTTTTTATAAAGACATTAAGATGGTAGCCCCTTCTTTAAAGTTAGAATTATTTCTGTTCTCCAAGTAGCAGCTCTCCAACTATGGCTGACTTGCACACACACAAAAATCTGAGCCACATACTATGCAGTGTGTATCCCAATATTATCCATTTAATTCTACTTCATAGCTGAATGCACAATTTGTTTGTTTTTGTTCAGTAGATGGAATTAATAATCTGAATTAAGACTGAAATGTCTTACAGAAATGGTCCAACAATTCTTAGCGCTCTCTTAATGTGGTACATTTACATGCAGCAACCATCACTGAACTAAATGGCTTATTTTGTTATTATAGCCCATAAATCAAATTCAGTTTGAAGATACAGTGTCATCTTATGCATGTCTACTCAGAAGTAAATCCCATTAAGTCTAATGGGACTTACTCCCAGGTACATGGGCACAGGGATTGCAGCCTGGAAAAATTCACCATTCCTGATCCTATTTCTCTGAGGAAAGTAAATGTTTAAAAGGGACTCACATTTAACTCTATTATCCACAGCAACGTTACAAACAAGAGGTCAAAGGTGACAAACAAACAGAAAGTCCTTCGGACATCAGATATGCCTTTCTTCTCTCTGTTTTCATAAGATTCAATTCTTGCCATTAGCTGTGCCGGGTTGATGGAATGAACTTCCCGTAAAGAAGGCCGAGAGCCCAGACTGCTGCCCTGGGCATTTTCTTGATCATCTAGCAGCCGACTCATCCTGTCTTTGATTACAGCAGCTTTTTTCCAGCTTCAACATCACTACCAGGTTTATCCATATAGGAGGCTTCTCTACAAAGGAAAAGTCTGCAATTAGTCATGTCAATATGACCATTACTAATCAAGTCCCACATGATCATGTAACAAATTTTCAGTCCCTCAGAGAAAACTCAAGTGGCTCAGTGCCTATCAGTTTGGAAGTGAAATGGGGCCACTCAACAATAAGATAATGGCTTATACATACTGGGGAGGGGGCGCTCTACTAAATATGCAGAAATCTTTAAGATTATAACTTAAGGAAAAGAACGATTAAATGCATAATATGGTCCTATAGAATTTGGAAAGGATACAGGTTAGAAAATTCTATTGCTTTGAGAAGAAATATCTGGATCCAAATTGAACATAGTTTTTCTCTCTCTCATAGGAGAAGTATACAGCTTTCCATATGAAATAATAGAGAAATCTAGGATTTTAGTGTAGTTTATGTCTCAGCCTGTCCCTCAAACAAAAGCTAGCAGCCTTTTCTAATTCAAGTGTTTATTTCATGTAAAAACAATTGTTATTTTTGAATTTGAATTTTTTTAAAAAAAGAAATGCCAATCCTAAAACCGAGTAAGGTGCAGTTTGGAGGGCAAATCTGTCAAGACCTATTTTAGCCAACAAGGGGGCTCACCAGGGTTGTATATTACCCCCTAGGTTGTTCAACCTTTATCTAAATGATTTGATGGGGAACTGTTAGCATCTGACTTTTATGCACCAAAACTAACAGGAACCAAAGTTCCATTATTGTTGCATGCAGATGACGTTGTTCTGTCATTGTCAAAAATAGGCCTTAAACACTTACTTTGAGTTTTTATGACTTATTGTAAGGACAATCTGCTGACAACTTCAGTAAAACAAAAATTATGGCATTTTCTAGGTGTAAAGTAACAAATAATTACAATAGGGACCGCACATTGAACAAGTTGAGAAGTTTAAATATCTGGGTATTGTGTTTTTTCTGCACTCTCCTGGGCTACCCACAAGCAATCTTCCGTCCAGGCTAACCAGAATATTACTAAGGCAGTACTTCGATTTATTTATTTTTAATATTAAGGGGTCACAACTATTTAATACAAGTATTTAAGGCTAAAATTCTGGCCGAGTTGTTGTACACTATTCCAATATGGATTCAGGGATTTAATCCAACCGTTGAGAGTGTGCTTTCAAATTTCTTGCACCCACTTTTTGGAATGCCAAGCTGTGTGCGAACTGCTGAACTATGCCTGGAGGCTGGCCTTGCATCTATAGAAGGCAGGGCTTGGCCCCTTGCCTTCTGATATTGGCTAAAGGTTGTATATGCTGATCCATCCCAAATCTACCTTTATCTTTTGCAAAGGTATGTTTTTTTTTACCAGTTCATGGTCCAAAGGTTTTCCTGTCAAACTGCGTTTATTTATGGATTTTCTCCATACACAAGCTTATCCTGTGGCAAAACCTATTGTAGAACAATGGATTAAGGACACTGATTTTCAATATGCTATGTCAAATGCACACAGATCCTGCTCTCCAATACACTTTGGTTTAACTTGAATTTCCTAGATATGCCAGGTATTTGGATTATTTGACCATCCCCAAGTACTGTCATGTTTTTCCCAGGGCTAGATTGAACTGCCTCCTTTCTGCAATATTGGAAAGGCGCTATCAGGGCATCCCAGATGAGGATTGCTTGTGTTCCTGTCGTGACGAAACAGTTGAATCGTTAGGGCATGATTTTTTTTTAATGTAGCCTCCACAGGAAAGAGCAAAATAGACTTCTTTGCCTTTTTTTGCCCTGGAAGGTCATCCAAACAGTATTTGGAATACTTCCTAGCCGATACAAAGAAGTCAACAGAGTCAATGGCTAAGTTCCTCTTCTCCTTACAAAGGTCTTGCAAGACTATTTCCAACTGCAACTTCTATTCGATGCTGTTTTTAATCTTTTGTATCGGGTGTTTTAACTATGCTTATATATTCCAAATATGTGTATGTTTTAATAAAAAAAAATTGCCTGTTGTATAATGAATTAATTGTTGTGTTTTTATGGTTTGAATGATGACTGCTGTTGTTTCTATGACCGCATAAAAAAATGATGATTTAGCACAACTGATTGGATATCATACTAGGGATGTGCAGAACTATGTTAGTTTGTAACTTATTCCCATGACACTTACAAGAGGACTGTAACGTAGTTTGTTGTTTTATTGCAGGTTAGAGGTGGGCCCAAAAACAGGGTCTAAACAAACCACAAGTCAGGCAGTCTGTGTGAATGAAGGGAAGCCCATAGTTGAGAGCAGTTAATCCATGAAATGTTGAACGAACATATTGATTTAAAAACAAGGAGAGAGGCAGCAAATAGGCCTGAGCCCTGAACAGTAGGATATCGACTAGGGATGGAAGATATATGTACATTTTGCAAAGGGTCTCCATTTGTTCCTATCATATCAAACTTGGAAGGTCCCATGTTCCTCGTATTTCAAACTTGGAAGATTCCCCAATTTGGAAGCAAAAAGGACCCTCGCAAAACATAAGGTAGGGTTATTAAATACTCAGAGGACACCCCAGATGTGCTGAAGTATATTAGTTTGTAAGCTTTAATAACAGGCCAAGCGGGGTGGGGGGGGGGGGTGGGGATGGGGAAGGAAGAACTAAACAGGCTTGCTTGAGCCCTGAATATCTTAAAGTATCTGGAGGTGAAGATTTGGGTCAATGCTGGGTTAAAAGCTCCTCTTACTTTCACACTATACAACAATTAAATGCTCAGGCTTTATTTATTTATTATGTTTTTATACCACCCAATAGCCAAAGCCCTCTGGGTGGTTCACAAAAATTAAAAACATAATAAAACAACCAACAGTCTAAAAACACAAATACAAAACACAGTATAAAAAGCACAACCAGAATAGAACCACGCAGCAGAAATTGATGTAAGATTAAAATACAGAGTTAGAACTGTACAATTTAAATTTAAGTTAAAATTAAGTGTTAAAATACTGAGAGAATAAAAAGGGCTTCAGCTGGCAACGAAAGGAGTACAGTGTAGGCGCCAGGTGGACCTCCCTGGGGAGCTCATTCCACAGCCGGGGTGCCACAGCGGAGAAAGCCCTCCTCCTAGTAGCCACCTGCCTCACTTCCTTTGGAAGGGGCTCACAGAAGGGCCCCTGTGGATGATCTTAAGGTCTGGGCAGGTACATATGGGAGGAGGGGTTCCTTCAAATAACCTGGCCTCAAACCATTTAGGGCTTTGAATGTTAATACCAGCACTTTGAATTGGGCCCGGACCTGGACTGGCAGCCAATGAAGCTGGAAAAGGACTGGCGTAATGTGGTCTCGCCGGCCAGGCCCTGTTAGTAAATTGGAAGCCCTGTTTTGTACCAGCTGAAGTTTCCAGACCATTTTCAAAGGCAGCCCCATGTATAACGCATTGCAGTAATCCAAACGAGAGGTTATCAGAGCATGGATAACTGTAGCTAGGCTATCTCCATCCAGATAAGGGCGTAGTTGGTATATCAACCTAAGCTGATAAAAGGTGCTCTTTGCCACTGAGTTCACCTGTGCCTCAAGTGACAGTTCTGGATCGAAGAGCACCCCCAAACTACGGACCCGATCCTTTAGGGAGAGTGCAATCCCGTCCAGGACAGGGCAAACATCACCTCGCCGGACAGAAGAACCACCCGCTAACAGTACCTCTGTCTTGTCTGGATTGAGTCTCAGTTTAATAGCCCTCATCCAGTCCATTACCGTGCCCAAGCACTGGTTCAGAACAGCCACTGCCTCACCTGGGTTTGATGAAAAGGAAAGGTAGAGCTGGGTATCATCCGCATATTGATGACACCTCAGTCCACATCTCCGGATAACCTCCCCCAGCGGCTTCATGTATATGTTAAACAGCATAGGGGATAAAATAGAGCCCTGTGGAACCTCATGGCTTAGGAGCCACGGCACAGAGAAATAATCCCCCAGCACCACCTTCTGGAATCGGCCATCCAAGTAGGAGTGGAACCACTGCAACGCAGTACCTCCAACTCCCAGCTCAGACAACCTATCCAGAAGGATACCATGGTTGATGGTATAGAAAGCCACTGAGAGGTCCAGGAGAACCAACAGGGTCGCACTCCCCCTGTCTCTCTCCCGACAAAGGTCATCCCACAGGACGACCAAGGCAGTTTCCGTTCCAAAACCAGGCCTGAAACCCAATTGAAATGGATCTAGATAATCCATTTCATTCAAGAGTGCCTGGAGTTGTCCTGCAACCACCCGCTCAAGCACCTTGCCCAAAAAGGGGATGTTCGCCACCGACCTATAGTTTTTAACATCTTCCTGGTCCAGGTTTGGCTTTTTCAGGTGTGGTCTAATTACCGCCTCTTTTAAAGAGGCTGGCACCACTCCCTCTCAAGGAGGCATTTACAACCTCCTGGACCCAGCCGGTGATCCCCTCCTTATTTGATGTAATGAGCCATGAGGGGCAAGGGGCAAGCAAACAGGTGGTCAACCGGACTTGGCCAAGCACCTTGTCCACATCCTCAGACCTCAATAATGGAAACTCATCCAATAAAACTGGCCCAGACGGCGCTCTGAACGCCTCTATTAGTGGAACTGCATTAAGTGTGGTGTCCAACTCAAGATGAATCTGAGCGACTTTATCTTCAAAGTGCCATGCAAACTCATCACAGTGTGCTACCGAGGGTTCAACCGTCTCACACCTTGGCCCAGAGTGTAACAGGCCACGAACCACCCAGAAAAGCTCTGCCAGACGACACTGAGAAGACGCAATGCTGGTGGAAAAGAACTGTCTCTTTGCCACCCTCACTGCCACAGAGTAGGCTCAATAGTGAGCTCTAACCCATGTTCGATCAGACTCAGCACGAGTTTTCCTCCACCTGCGTTCTAGCTGTCTCCCCTCTTGCTTCATTGCCCTCAGCTCAGGTGTATACCAAGGAGCTGACTGGGCTCTGCTCAGAGGGAGAGGATGCTTGGGCGTGATCGTGTCAACTGTCCGAGTCATCTTTGCATTCCACAGAGCGACCTGGGCTTTGACAGGAGCACCGGCCATATCAGCAGGAAAATCCCCCAGAACCCTCTGGAATCCATCAGAGTCCATTAGCCTCTGGGGGCAGACCATTTTAATAGGCCCCCACCCTTGCAGAGGGGAAAGGCTGCTGAGAGTCTAACCTCAATAGGAAGTGATCCGACCATGACAAGGGGGTGGATGTTAGTTCCCCCACTTCCAGATCACCATCCTCCTGTCCAGTCGAGAAAACCAGATCAAGCGTGTGTCCTTTTGCATGCGTTGGGCCAGTGACATGTTGAGACAGCCCCATGGTTGTCATGGCAGCCATGAAGTCCTGAGCCGCTCCAGATACAGCAGCCTCAGAATGGAAGTTGAGATCCCCCAGAGCCACCATCCTGGGGGTCTTCAACACCAGGTCCTCAACAACTTCCGTCAGCTCAGGCAGGGAATCTGTGGGGCAGCGGGGTGGATGGTACATCAACAGAATCCCTAATCTGTCTTGAGTACCAAACACACAGTACCAGCACTTGAATGAACAGGAAGCCTAGAGAGGGAGATTGTATTTCTATAGACCACGGCAACCCCTCCTCCCCGGCCCTCGAGTCTATGCTGGTGCTGCACCGATTACCCAGGGGGGGGAAGACCTGGGTGAAAGTACCCCCCCCGCACCCCATTCACCCCCCCAGGTCTCAGTGATACAATGTATCACTGATACATAACAGGTTGGACTGACCTGACCTTTAGCACTTTATAGCACAGCAGATAAAAGTTTGAAAGGGAGGGCAACTTTTTCCCTTTTCCTAAAACTTTACTCCCCATTGCCAGCCCTAAGTTTCATAATTAAGTGCTCCCTTACAGATCACTCCCTTGAAGAAGATGGGGTACACTGCAGCACTTTGATCCCTGCCTACTCCCGTATTCTTAAATTACAATAAGCTGTGGTGTTTTTTCCCTTGAGAAAGTCACCACAGCTTCATGGGAGCAATTTCTAATTTTACACACATAATAACATGCTTGCCTTATATTTAAATCACTCTTTTAACTGAATCAGTAATAAAATTGCTCAGTGGCAGCTCCAATCTGTTCTGCAGAGGCCACCAGTGAGGGAGGAAGCAGCAGCCAGGCACCTCTCCACCGTGCCTGGGTCCAGCTCCAGCTCAGAGCCCCCTCCCTCCTGCTGTCAACTGTAACTGCTGAACTTTGCAACTAAGATTGTAGTGCCTGAATTTGCTTTCCTTTTCCCCCTCCTCCTCCCTCCCAATCCCCTTTCCTTTTGTGTCATGTCTTTTAGATTGTAAGCCTATGGGCAGGGACTGTCAAGAAATACTTTTGTAAACCGCCGTGAGAGCCTTTTTTGGCTGAATGGCGGCATAAAAATCCTTAAATAAAAATAAAAATAAAAAATATGTTAAAATACTGGGCTTTTTTAAAAGATCCTTTCAACTATAGTCGCCTACATAATCATACTTTCTCCCAAGTGGCAGTGCACCTGAGTGCAGACATCTCAATCCAAAAGTGTGGCTTGCCCCAAGCAGCTCTCTAGACCATATATATAGACCAAACATCTGGTGGGGCTCAAGCTGCTCCACAACGTCAAAACATTTTCTGATGCAAACTGAACATTTCCAGGGCATTCAGGCTCAGGGCTAAATCTATGAGTACACCAAAGCTGTGAACCTGTGTCTTCAGGGGGAGTGTAACATCCAGCACAAGCTGAAGCCCTATTCCCTGATCTGCCTTTTGAATGACCAGAAGCACCTCTGACGTGTCTGGATTAAGCTTCAATTTGCCCTTATCCAGTCCATTACTGCCGACAGACACTGGCTTAGCACTGAAACAGCTTTCTTGGAATTGGGTGAAAAGGAGAATTAGAGTTAGGTGTCATCAGCGTAGCGGTGGCATCACACTCCAAACAACCTCTCCCTGGAGTTTGCTCTCCTCCTAGAAACAATTTTCAGAGGAAGAATTTGTACGAGTATAGCCTGAATGACTAACTTCTATGACAGTAAAGTTGTTCAATGTGCAACTAACTCACATGTATACAATATGAACCTTTCATGAATACAAAACCAATAATTATGAGAGATGCAAGCTACCCTATTTTCTCAATGACTTCAATCAAACTTCCATTGTAGAGAGCATTGAATGATCCCTGAAAGCTCTGTGAATTCACCCATGATTATTTCCATTTTACAAACATTACGGCTACAATCCCATACACATGTACCTGGGAGTAAGCCCCAATGAAAATAATGCAACATTTTTGAGTAGACCATATGGGATTGTGCTGTAAGTGACTCAAGAACAGGACTATAGTAGTTTAGTCTCTAATGTTTGGGGGGAGAGTGGCTTGATGTAAATCACATTAACTAAATAAGGTGACAGCATTTTAATTTCAAGTCACTAGTAAAACAATTTTATTTTGTAGAACACCAAGGCAAGACTAGAATTTTTTTTTCAAGAGCTTGGTTCCACAGGTCCCAAAGACTTTGAATTATCAATTCAGTTCATTTCTAGCAGTTTAAAAAGAAAATCAAGACAAAACTCCTAAAACAGAGGCATGGTGATTTACAGGAAGAAAAAAAGGAGTAATGATTGTGAAGTAGTGGGGGGGGGAGGGGTATGATAAATGGAAGATGCAGAAGTTGCACAGAGATGGTAGTAGTACAGAGTTACAGGGTTAAAGAGAACGAGTGAACAGAGAGGTAAGTAAGGTCTGGAAGTAGGATGACTATTAACAAAGGTGGCACTGGGGGTTTAGAATGAATTTTACTCATGGATTCACAAACCACGCCAATCTTTTTTTCAAAAAAACACAAACAAACATTGTTATTGATACCTTCTCTCCATATTCTTGTTTCTAAGAATTAATGTATCAGTCCAGTATCATAACACCAGAAGTTAAAACAGCACCACATCTCACATTCTGTTTCCAACAGTGCCTATACCGCCACCTCTGCCGCACACTGTGCCAGGTTCAGTCAATACAGCAGGGTCATGGATAATCATGCAAATAGCAGTCGCACATGCAGCACATATGGAGATGGGGGAAGAAGCCACCCATAATACTCCAGACACGGCTGTCTGCACAACCACTATTTGCATAATTACCCACAAAGCTACACGAGTTGCCATGTTGTCCAAATCCAGCATAGTGAGTGGCCAGGGTATCTTCTTACTCACTCTACACCTCCTACTAGAAGCCATGGATTGTGGCGTGGGTAAGAAGCTAGGTTCAAACAACACAGCAATGTGTGAGGCATTGCAGGTAATTATGCAAATCATGGTCATGCGCACAAGCACACACAGGGGAAGAAGCCACAGTGGCTTCTTTTTCCCCTATGAACATTCAAACCCAACTAATGCTACACCATGTTTTAGCTTACTTTACATTGAGTTGGAAGGGACAGGCCACATGAATTAGTATTATAAATTTACTGTATTATCACAAATAAATACAAGAAGCATTAAGTGAAATGCTAACGATCCAACAATCTATTTGTGTGATATATTATGCTGTTTCCATTTCAAGCAAAGAGATCATCTGTGTTGCCAACTGTCCACTTCTTCCAAACCAAGAAAATATAAGGTACATAGGAATAACATCTCAAAATTCCATGCCCATATTTGATAGCGTAAAAGTATGTTTGGATATTAGCAATCTTCACATCACTAGTGTTCAAATCCAAACTCATCCATGACCATAGTAGGAATGCCACTTTAATTCAGCTGTTTTTCATCATATTTAAAATGGAAATCAATTATCTCCGTCTACCTACAAATGTCGCAGAGTTGTGGAAGTTATTTATAAGAGCAATAGTATACAAGTTTACTTAAAAGTAAATCATTCTGTGTTCAATGAGACTTCCTTGCAGAAAACTATGCAAAGGATTGTACCTATACTCTATCAAAATCACTTCTCTACTATCTTCTACCACTCTCAGGTGTACTGCTCTCAAACAACTGACAATTCTCTTCTCCCCTTATGCCTGAATTCAACATTTATACGATTGGTGCTACCTCTCTCCCCTTTCTTTCACATCCTTCCTCAAAACTCACATTTTCAATGAATTCTTTGGCATATGTAACTGCATTTCAATGAAAACGCTTAATATTTCCCCCTCCCCATTTATTTGTATACTTCAAATAAATTTGTCTCACTTTTCTATCAGCAGCATCTTTAAAACCATACACTCAGACAACCAAATAAAAAAGCACCATAAAAAAAACACAAACACACACAAAACCACAATACTATCCCAACAATAATATGCTTGTTGGAATAGATGCATTTTAACTGACCTGTAGAAAGCAGCCAAATATGGAGCTAGGCTGATCTACCCTTGGAGTGCAAGTACAGAAGAGGCCTTTTTCTCTTGTATTAATCTGCAGAACATCTGTTGGTAGCAGAACAGACAGCAGGCCCATAGATGTTCTTAGGGTAATCTACCCACTGTTCAAATTTATGTTGCAAACACCTTGAGGCCAGTGTCCTGAGTACAATGAGGTACTAAAGTGGTGATGTTTCCTTATTGTTGAGGTGGGCGGGTTCCTGGCCAGTAAGTACAATTGATTCCTTTGATTTCAGCATGTTTTACTTTTAAATGTAACCACCAATCCTATGCATGTCTACTGAGGTCTTGCTGAGTTAAATGGGACTTACATTCAGGTTCAGACTATGCTCTCCTCCCAACTTTTATGAGATAATGGTCTATTCCAAGGACTTAATTTAAGATGACAACTAGAATATTTCCACAAAGTTGGCTTCATTTTTAATATTAAAAAAACAGGCTGAGTTCACTACTTAAACTGGGAAATCTGCTACATCTCATCATATTGTACAAAAATCACATGTAAGATACTGCAACAATGCTCTCACGTTTACTTTCACTCAGTGAATTAGCACTCCATGCTAATGAAACAATCATGCATCTCTCTAACAAAAGTTAGACAAATTCAGGAAGCAAATTAATGAATTCCAGGTCTAGACTTTAGCTTGCATATTAACATAATCTTATAAATATTAGGAAATCATTCAGATTAATTGGCCTACTTATTTCACTAAGTAAACTGATGTGCTTTCACCATGAGGGCAGATGAGTCACAGTATTTTAGGGCTAGGTGTTCCTTGACAGATAAAATGTCATTTTGTACATCTTTCTTGCCCTTAGGCAAGAACAATTTACTCTGCAACTACACTATATAAAATTAGGCAGCTTTTAAGTCAGCTTCCTTTCACATTACTACTTTTTCAGATGTACACCTAAAAATGGTAAGTGTAAATGTGACAAACACACATACCATACAGGAACACTAATCAGTGAATTTGAAGTGGATTATATTTTACTATCCCTTTTGTGAAATGTATATACTTGGTGGCAAATCCGAGTTTCTTTCCACTCAATGTGTGAAGCAGCCTTCAAAATGAGAACCAAATCAGTAGGATAATCATACCTTATGAAACTCATTTTACAGTTTTAACGTGCACAGTCACTTCAGCAGCTAGAACAAGAAAGCGAAACTCATTTTCCATCTTTCCCAGACTATCCTTTCACCCACTTCGGAGAATGAAACCAGCTCTCTGTCAGCAAATCAGATACAAATGACCACTTCCTTCGGGGTTTTTTTTCTGGTGGGCTTGAGATGCAACCAGAGGGCGATCCTGCTATTATTCTCTCAAATCTATTCAGAGTGACTCCCCACAAATCCTTTAGCATTGGGGGCCACTAGCTTGAAGTTCCTTCCCACTGCGCATCTGATAGAGACAGGAAGCGTATCTGGCAGACAGAGGCGAGGCCCACCGGATGCCGCCACAGGGTACCATTACTCACAAGGTGACCACATGGGGCGACGCTGCTGTCGCTGCTGCCCTTTTCAGGGGCGGGGCGCGGAGCAGCACAGGCGAAAGAGCACCAGAAGCGACTGAGGAGGGGTCGGGGTGTCTTTGGGACATCCAGCAACCTTGATGCCTCCCATGGCGACAGGGAAGAGGAAGGA
Source organism: Elgaria multicarinata webbii (assembly GCF_023053635.1). Lineage (NCBI taxonomy): Eukaryota > Metazoa > Chordata > Lepidosauria > Squamata > Anguidae > Elgaria > Elgaria multicarinata. The sequence continues at coordinate 66,830,864 of NC_086171.1, forward strand.
AATTCCAGATACAAGTGGAGGGGGAGGACCACAACCCCACCTCTCTCTCTCTCTCTCTGCCGTGGCACGGGGAGGGGTGGAGAGTGGGAAAATGAAGGGAGGGCGGTGGAATTAGGGGCCACGACGACCGGGGAAGGGAGGCGTAGTTATTCACCGAAGGAGGGGGGAGGTGTCTCTACCCCCCCCAAAACACACACACAGAGCAAGACGAGGGCTCCTTACCCAGGACGCGCCGCTCTCGCTCCTTCTCGATGGGTGGGTGAGGCTTGCCGTGGTGGCCCCGCCTCAAACGGCCCCTGCCGCCCTCTCACCGCTCTGGAACAGACGCGACAGCGGTTGACTGAAAGGGCACAGCCTCACGCAGCAGCAAGAGCAACAACAACAACAGCAGCAGCAAGCCGCCTCACGGCCCGGACTGGCCTCCAGGGCGGAGCCCGGTGAAGAGCGGAAAGCGCAGCGGCCAACTGCCACAGCCGGGGAGACGCCGGGGAGCAGCGCGAGGCAATGGGCGGGGGCGGGGGCGTGGCTTAGACAAAGGAGCAGGGCGGAAGGCGGGCTTGAATACAGCGGGGAGGGAGGAGGGCTTCTGCCTGTCTCCAGGGCAGCGTCGGGGAGGGCGGCTCCTGTCGGTTTCCCGCCAATCAGTGAGCAGCAGCTGCCCGTGCGGTGCGGGAGGGGAACCTTCCGTGGATTGTGACAGGGCAACATTCTTTGTGCGGACGCCGCAGATCAACCTTCCCCATGATGTGTTGAACTACATGTCCCATAATACACACACACGCAGTTTAGGAATGGCTTATAAGTCTGGCGTCCCTCCAAGAGTCAATAATGAATCAGTGCTTGCACGAGAGGTTCCTTTCCTTTCCTATAAATCACAGCCTGGCCCCTGCGTTCCACAGCTGCCCATTCAACATGGGCTGAGTTTACAGTTTTACATGGGGAAATGCAGTAACGTGAGAATGACCTAAAAAAGGGGTGTGCTTAATAAGGCAGGGGATGAGGAGCCTCACGTGGGCCAAATCCGGCCCACCCAGGAGTCCCAATCTGACCTGCCAGATATTCACGCCCCCTTTCTCTGATTCCAGCCATAGATCGACCCTGTCTCCGTCGGCACTGACCCCTGGTTCACGCTACTACATGTTTAGCTAGACGTGGGTGCCACCTTTAGCTTACAAAAATGCTGCCACTGGGACTGATTGCTGAATCTTCCGTGTGCATGTGTGTACTGGCGCTTACGAGTCATACCGCCTCTGAAGCCTAGTTCTTTCAAAGGTTAGCTGAGGTGGTAATAGTGTCGTGGACTGTACCACTGCAGACTGCGAGTGGAGGCTTATGTGACTGCATGCTTCCCTATTAAAAATAATAACATGTAATTAAATTAAAATGTTTGCACATCGAAAAGAAAGGATTATCAGAGAAGGATTTTTATCCAACCTCCATCCTAGCAGACCAGTTCTCTATATGCAAGCCATTTTTTTCTGTATAGAGAAGCATTCAGCCAGCCATGTGAGCTTTCTATCCTACCACTGTTTGAAGAGATTTGACTGGACAGAAAAAGATTTACCTTTCTGCTGTTTGAACAATACTTCTGAGTGCCATTTACGCATTGGATGTGGGGCAGACCCACTGCGGATGGGTAGAATCATAGTCTGTGCTGTTATCAGCTTCAGCACACGGTCACCCCATTGCTGTCCATTTGTACTTGAACAGGTAATTGTTTGCCTGGCACTGCAGGTATGATCCAAGACAGAGCAGTCTGTTGCTATAGCCTTGTACTGTGGTGTGACATCACAAAACTGTCACTATGACATCAGCAGTGAAGTTAGCATAGGGGCTATTCAGCTGGGAACTGCTGTTCAAGCTTAGTACACAATCTCATGACGGCAGACAAGAGGAAAGATGAATTGGTTGGAGAAGTCCATAGAAACTGGGATATTCAGGAGATATAATGGGGATATTACATTTCAGTAAGTCCCAAAGAAACAAGAATCCTCCTTATTCTGTGAATTGAAATGAGTGTATCAAGAGGAGAAAGATCTTAAATGCAAATAAAGCCATGTTCGCTCATAATAAAAATTCCCAAATTCATACTAGGACAATACTTTTATTAGGCCAACTAAAGGGTCTTAAAAATGGGTAAGGTTCAAGTTCTCCCAAATTCTTCGTCGGCATAGACTAATAGAAGCAAAATTTGGCAGCTTTACCTAGTCTTTGTTAAGGTCCAAGTGGTATATAAAACCCTCCAGGTTAAGTTAAAGGCAAATCTACACTATGGTTTGACAGCTTTTTTCTCTCCCAAAGGAAGCCTGGGGTTGTACCCAATGTTAGTTTTACTTGGAGTAGACCCATTGATATGAATGGACTTAAGTTAGACTAATATTAGATACAATCCTGGGAACTGTAGTTGTGTGAGTCAGGGTAGATTTCCAACAGCTGACTTTTTGCATCCTTAACAAATTTCAGTTCTCAGAATTCTTAGGGGAGGGGAGCCAGTTGAGCTAGTTGAAAACTGAAAGAAGATTGTACTGTAGATATAACCTGTCTCAGAAATTCTAAGATTAGTATTATTAAAAAACAACAGGAAAGTGTTTGCTAAGTTCTTAGGTAGGATTTTGATCACAGTTCTTTTTTCTTCTTCTTTTTTTGGGTGGTTGGGTGGGGTGGGGTGGGGGAGAAAAACAATGTCTGTTACGAAAAAGTGTTGCCCATTGTTTCTCTCCCCCACGTCCCATGACTACTTCTAGCTTATATGCTAGAAGACCGTATAGTCTTTTCAGAAAGCAAACAAATATCCTTTCCCTGAGTCGTTCATTTTCCCAAGCCCTCCTGTGTTGGCAGCTTGTGCTTGGGAATTCATTTGTAAATTCTTTGCCCTTGGGCAAGCTTATTCAATCTCATGGCCTCCAATATCATCTGTACGCCGATGATACACAACTATATCTGTCATCTCCGGAACTTACTCCTGATGTTCACGATCGTATCTCGCATGTCTTTCAGATATCTCAGCTTGGCTGCTTCATCATCGTTTGAAACTTAATATGGCAAATACTGAATTGCTTGTTTTTCCTCCTAAACCTTCTCCTCATCTCTCATTCTCTCTTACTGTCAATGATGCTACGCTTACTCCGGTCAAGGAAGCTCGTAGCCTTGGCTTTATATTTGACTCCTCGCTCTCCTTTATTCCTCATATTGAGGCAGTAGCTAAATCCTGTCGTTTCTTCCTGTATAATATTGCCAGGATTCGATCATTTTTGTCTGTCTCTTCTGCCAAGACGCTTGTTCATGCGCTGGTTATTTCACGGTTGGACTACTGCAACCTTCTTCTCTCTGGCCTTCCTTCTTCTCACATCAGTCCGTTGGTTTCTGTTCACCACTCTGCCACAAAGATCATCTTCTTGGCTCGCCGCTCTGACCATGTTACTCCGCTTCTGAAATCTCTTCATTGGCTTCCAATTCACTTCAGAATCCAATATAAACTTCTCCTGTTAACCTTCAAAGCTTTTCACGGTCTAGCTCCTTCCTATCTCTCCTCTCTCATCTCACACTATTGCCCCGCTCGTGTTCTTCGCTCCTCTGATGCCATGTTTCTCGCCTGCCCAAGGGCCTCTACTTCCCTTGCTCGGCTTCGTCCATTTTCTTCTGCTGCCCCTTACGCCTGGAACGCTCTTCCAGAACATTTGAGAACTACAAGTTCAATCGCAGCTTTTAAAGCTCAACTAAAAACTTTTCTTTTTCCTAAAGCTTTTAAAACTTGATGTTGTGCGGACTTTATACTGTTAGTTTTACCCTACCCTGTGCCTGCTTACCCTACCCTGTGCCTGCTGGCATTCTCTTCCCCTCCTTATTGTTTTACTATGACTTTATTAGATTGTAAGCCTATGCGGCAGGGCCTTGCTATTTACTGTTTTACTCTGTACAGCACCATGTACATTGATGGTGCTATATAAATAAATAATAATAATAATAATAATAATAATAATAATAATAATAATAATAATAATAATACAGCCACCATACCTATTCAACATTCCATGTTTCCTTCTTTAAATTATCATTGAATTAATATAAAAAGAAAATTTAGCTACCCAGTAATTAAAAAAATAATATTCTGGAGGTGACAGACTTGACCTTGGGGGAGCGAGGGGTGGCGATGGCCGACAGAAAGCTCTGGCATGGGCTGGTCCATGAAGTCACGAAGAGTTGGAAGTGACTGAACGAATAAACAACAACAACAACACCATTGTGGATGAACCGAACATTGATAACAGTAATTATCATTTATACTAATTACAGTCTAAATTGCATAGCCAAAACAGCCCCATCCCATGCAGAAGAGGGAGGTATGAGTAGGAGAATAACAAACATGCATACAAACAAAAAGAATCTTCAAGTGGGAACTCAAAGAGCCCAAGGAAGTCTGAGCATGCTCAGTGGGCATGGAATGCTAACCAATTAGTGAATGTGGGGTGGGGGTGGGGAGAACAGAAAACTGGGGAAGATGAAGGGAAGGAAGGAACTGAACCCTGAATACGGAGCATTCTGTACTGTATGAATTGCTACAGGTCCCACTTGTTCCCTTTATTTCCAATATTTAGGGTGCAATCTTATGCAAGTGTAGACAGAAAAAAAAGTCCTACAACTCCCAGCATGCCCCAGCCAGCTATGAGGGGTGGGGCCATGGCAGGATATGGAAATCCTGGTGAAAAAGGCATAGAATATTCTGGAGGAGAGCATGGCTGACTGACTGGGACAATGAACTGAAGTAAACTCCACTGCAGCATTTTGTTGCAGTTCACGCTTGTTTTGACAATGCGTTAAGGCTGCTGATGGATTTTAATTAACTGTGCAGTGCATCTTCCACTGAAGTTAATCACACAATCATTGATTGCAATGGCAATGTATAACACCACAATTTCTTTAAGAGAGTGTCTCTTTATTAATGAATTTAAAAGGCACCAAAATATCAACAAAACATTTCAATGAAGTGTGTGTACAAGAATATGAATTCTATGGATATGTCCATGAGCGTCATCAGATGAGCATTTTATTGCAGCTGGATGACCTTTGCACTACAGAACACGATGCAGGCCAATGTGTTTTACAGATTCAGCTCTCCCAAACCACATAGACCAGGGGTCCCCAACCTATTTAGAACCTTGGGCAAATTTGGGAATTTGAAAAAACTGCTAGTGGCACATTTGGGAATTTAAAAAATGTTCTGTGGGTACCACTACAAAAGGCCTTATCAGTGAATCACCACATTGGCACCTACCTGTTCTGTCTATAGATCTTAGGCTGGATCTTTAATAAGGGATTGTCTAATTTGGCTAATTGCTGGCTAATTTTTTAAAAGAAAAATGCTTCTTTTAAACATAGATTTCCGATTTTTCCGATCATTCCTTGGATGATCCCGAGACCGCAGAACGTGTGGCCCACTGTCACTGTTTTGTCCTGGCTCCTCGTGAATAAATGTGAGGAGCCGGGAACCAGGCATGGAGGAGCTCTGTGCCCATTGGGGGTGGGGGGAGGGGGGAGATTTTTTTTTCAAAAAAAAAAGTTACGTGGTGCTCGAGCGCTCCTTTTCCTTTAACAAAAAAAACATCCAAAATGGCGCCCATGATGTCACATGCCACATGTAGATGAGGGGGACAATCTTACGATCATAAAATCGTGAGATCATCCCCCTCAACCCCTCTCGTCTAGCCATGCCCTAAGTCCCATGATAACAATGAGGCTTACTCTCAAGTGTTTTTAGGATTGCAAACCTAGGGTTAAACAAGACATGATGTGAGACATCTCACCTTTTAGGGGGGAGAAAAAAACGACCTTAACAGCAGCTACAAATCGCTCCCCCATAGGACTGAGAAGACATTGCTGGAGAAAGTCAACCTTTTCCTGGTGTGTATGTGGAACATATACAGGTACTCTGGAGTACTTGAACTGATCTCAAATTTAAGGGATTATTCAGATGCAGCTAAAGCAGCATTCAGTTTTTATGCTTGCTGTAGAACTGCCTTAAATCCCATGGAGCAGGAGATCCATGACCTCATTCAGGATTCTGTTTAGTATTATTATTATTATTATTTATTTATTTATTTATCATACTTATACCCCGCTCCTCAGCCAAAAAAGGCTCTCGGAGCGGCTTACACTTAGCAAAAAAGACAGTCCCTGCCCTCAGGCTTACAATCTAATAAAGACATGACACACAAGGAAAAGGAGTCAAGGAGGGAGGGAGGGAGGAGAGAGAAAGAAACAGAGAGAGAGAGAGAGTCCAGCAGGAGCAGATGTTACTAGTAGGCGATGTATAGGTGTGTCACAAGGAATATAGGGGGAAATGCTTGCATAGTAACAGCCATTTGTGCCTCAAAATATATTTCATATTTTCTCTTTTCCCGCACTGCTGATGCAAACTTGTGAGCAGTGGAATGTGTGAACCAGAAACTGACATGCTTTCAGCAATCGCGGGAAGGGATCTCTTAGCACAGGAGTTAGTGCAGTGGTATTATTCCATGAGTTCCTGGTGCACATATTCAACTGCTCATGGAAACAGGCCACTTGTACGAGCTGACAAACAGATGAAATGAATGGCTGTTTGGAACAAGTGAATCTGGAAGTTAAATGTTGACAATCGGTGTCTTCAGACAGAGCTTTCCCCCCTGTGATTTACCGCTTTTTCCTGTTCTGGATTCTTTTTGGGATTTAAATGGGGTCTTTATACAGCTGGGTTTCCTTTGTATGCCTAATGCAGTATGCCATTTTCACGGGTGGGTGGAGCCTGGCGGGATGTTATTGGACATCCACCCGAGTGAAATGGAACATGGGAGGATCTACACAGTGCCATGAAGGCGCTTGCGTGCGCCTCCAGTGCGCCCCGAAAGTCATTGTGTAGATCCTGCCTCAGACTACGCTGGGAAGGGCGCCTCTAGTCCGTCCGTCCGTCTGTCCGGCTGGCCCCGCCCCATCCCGGCCGTGGGCTTTATAATAGGAAATCCTTCCTCCCAATGGCCCGGGCTGAAGCATTTAACCTGTTGCTGCTGGAGGGGGCAGATGAGCAGTTAGTTCAAGCATCCTTCTCCTCCGTCCCCCCCCCGCTGCCCCCAGAAACGCTGAGGCAGCAAGGAGGTTGCACTCACCCGGGGCCCCGGAGCTCTGTGGGGATGAACCTGAGGGAGAGGCCGCCCCCTCCAGCAGCAACAGGTTAAATGCTTCAGCCCGTGCCATTGGGAGGAAGGATTTCCTATTATAAAGCCCACGGCCGGGATGGGGCGAGGCTAGCCTGACGGACGGACGGACGGACTAGAGGCGCCCTTCCCAGTGTAGTCCGGGCAGGATCTACACAATGACCTTCGGGGCGCACTGGAGGTGCACGCAAGCGCCTTCACGGCGCTGTGTAGATCCCCCCCCATGTCTTCTCTCCTATGGAGAGTAACCCTCCTTCCCATTGTTAAACGCTGATTCTTCGCAAATTCTGAAGTCTGTGTCTTCAGAAGCCTGCCTCCCCACCCCCAAATACAAGTCAGTATTGTCCCTGTAAAATCAATCAGTAACTATTCTCGTTTGTGTGTACACTGGGAGAGGGGATTGAATGGAAACGGGTGGCAGCTGCTCACGTCCTCCTCCCTGTTGCCCATCTGCTTAGGCATTCCTGAAATAAGGAGCCAAGCAGGGGCGGAGGGGCAAGAGGAGTGGGCGGCCAACACCCACCCACTCAAGTTGGTCATAGCGCGATGGGAGGATTTCATGGGGAGATGATGGCAGTTTCATCACATGACTGCCAAAAAGTACTGCATTTTCCTTGTAGCAAAATAACATGTGGAAGGGAGGGAGGGGGGACAAAACTACATGACAACTGTGTTGTGTAAAGCACGTGGGAGAAACGATGACCAAACCATGATGATTGCACAAAAAATTGCCCATCTGAAGGACCCCATTGTTTCATGTTGGAAGGGAGCAGGTGCAGACACACACACCCCAAATACACATGCACACACACTTTAGGTTTATTGCATCAGTAGACAGTTTCATCCAGATTTGTTATGAACAGCACCAGTGATGACAAGTGCTACTGGGAATTTAACTTGCACATACTAGAGGTCTGCCCGCTGGTGTTTTGGCTGATATGTTCCAATCAATATGCACATTTTGGAGTGGAGGGGAGGTTGTGCATTCTAAATCACAGAGAAAACAGGGCTCTACCCAGAGTTTCATTAGGAATACACACACTGGAACCTGTTTTTCAGGTGAGGGTTGAGGGCCAAAGTACACATTACAGTAGATAGGTACACTGGTGCTCGATTTTGCACTTTAAATGGCAGCCGCTGGGGTTGGGGATGAGGATTTGGATCAGGACTGCAGCACGCAGGTAGGTGGACTAGGGGACCGCCTAGGATAGACCAAAACCAAGGACCTGCTTCACCAAACGAGAGGACAGTGATTTGCATAAAATATCCCTATGTTGACTTATACCTATAAGGTACCAATTTAGAAAGAATTATTATAATTTAAATGGAAATCCTGTACATCTAACATAGTGCAGGCGACCTATGTGCCTGCCTGTTCAGTCTGTTGTTCAGGTGTTCTGTGTTGATGGGTGGCAGTTTTTAGATTCTTCACTTTTAAAACAGACTTGGAGAGGACAGCCCCCTGGCAGCCCTTCAAACAGAGGACTGTCTTTTGTAAAAGAGGGCATATGGCCAATCTAACGGAGACTGACCCTTTCCTCCTGTGCTGCAGCTCAAGAGCACCTCACCCACCCAAAGCTGTTATTTGAGGAGGAAGGGATGCTACGAGCCCTGCAATAGGTGAGGGAAAGTGACTCTGAGCATGTGGAGAATGCATATCTATGCAGTTCTTCCCAAATATACTTCTATATTACAGGAATGGCTGGTTAGGAATATTAGTTGTAGTGGATGGGGGTGGGCAGAGGCCTTCATCTATGAGCCAGGAGAGGGAAGCAGCTCAGCTGAAATGGGGAGATTTAAAAATAATGTCCCTCCTCACACATATTTATCACCCTTCGTTAGTCAGAAAACTGTGGGTCTTTTTCCCATCTCTCTCTCCCTACCCCTCCCTGGGACATGATAGAGGTTTATAAAATTATGAACAAGCTAGGGGGAGAAAATCCCCCCCACTTACTTTCTCTCTTTCTCTCTCCTAAAATTTGGGGTGGCTCCATTTTTTTTAATTGTGCCATCAGCCCTCCTCGTTCACAGAATTGTATGGGGTAGGGCCAGGGCCAACCAAAGGCATTTAGCTGCCTGAAGCCAAGGATGAGATGGCACCCCTCCTGTTCCATGTATTAAAAAGCCAACTGGACCTGCCAGTGAATCTGCCTTCAACACTGGTGATGAGACAGTGTCCTCTATTGTACCTGAAGACAGCAGTCGAATTTAGGAGTTGCAAAGTAGGCCGCAAGGTACATAGCTCTCTCCTCTGACACCTTGCTTGCTGTCGCCTCCCAGCATCTGCTGCCTGAGGTGACCACCTCACTTTGCCTAATGGCAGGGCCGGCCCTGGGTGGGGAATGTTCCAGACAATGCCATCTTCCATTTGCAGCCCTCCCAGGCTTTCTCACCAATTCTCCAACCTTTTTTTCTTAACATTAAAAAAATGTGTTAGGAAAAGCCAAAATAGCTGCACAATGTCTTTGGTTGTTAGGGCTGAGGAGCCCTCTATCTGGAAGCAGCCCTGCGGTCAACCAGTGGAGTTGAGGAACTGACAAAAAGAAGAGCTTCTTTATGTAATGCAGGATGAATTTGATAGCCACTAGCTTTTAAAATGTATCAGGCTAATTCATGAAGGATAGTTCTATTCTCATTATTCCCTCTAATAGCAAACTCAGGCAGGATATGCCGACAAAAATGGAGTCAGAATGGGACCTCTGGGAAAGAAGCGGTGATGCATTCAGGACAGGACATTGAGAGCATCATCACACGGGGGGAAATCGCATTTCCTTACCGTTGCTTCTCCGCCCACACGTTTGTCCTTCGTTACTTCCTCATTCTCAAGAGAGAAGAAAGAGGAAGTAAACAACGTGCATATGGCCCATTCAGTGGGCTGTTTTCATTGCGCTGCTTCTTCTGCACACAACAGAAAAAAGCAAGTTCTGACTCAATAAATGTCAGACTTATGCGGGGGGGGGGGGTTGTCACGCAAAGGTTAGAAGAGGCAGGAGGTGCATGGGGGGCGGACGACGTTGTGAGAGGGACCCGCAAAAATCCAGTAATGAGCATGCAGTAAAACGCTCATCTGAGATAGAAATACAACGGCCTACTGAGCAAGAAACAGAAGGCTTGTCACTTTTTGAAATAAGTAAAGCAATACACATCATCACCTAAAGAGGCGGCCCGTAAGATCATTAAGTCCAGAGTCTACGGTGATCTCAATGCACCACAGAAAGCAAGAGGGTGGTTTCAGCATACCCAGGGGGGGAAACAGGTTTAGAGAGGTAGATATTGTCAAGGAGTGGGGCAGTTGATAGACTGCACATATATCAAATAGCATTAGAAGGGATTAACTGGTTTGGGTAGTTTTAGCATGATCTTTTTAATATGTAGAAGAAGATTTAACATCAGGATACCTTGGGAGGGAAGCAGAAAGCTCTCTTATCTTATCTCTTATCTCTAGGCCATAAACCAGCAGGGATGGCAGGAAGTGGCCGCTGCCACTGGAAGTGTGTGAAACCAGGCCTCTGGGGCTTTGCCAGAGGGAGGGGGAAGCATGAAGGGAGATGAGAGCTTTGAGGATACAAAGTTTGGAGAACTTTCCCCAGCCTTGTCTTGTCTTCCAGACGGTTGGGATAGAGGTGTTGGTAGCTGGCTCAGACTGCAAGTCCCTATTTTGGAGCAAGTAGACAGTCTAGCTAGGTTTTATTGTTTTAAGGATACTGGGTTCCCTACATTATGCATGCTTGCATGGTGGTGGTTGTCTTACTTTTCGTTCTTCCCCAAATCCCTACCCTTACTTGTAAATAAATTCCTACCTCCATTGTGTGTGATGCTATCTTCTTGCTTCTGGGTCTGTGCTAAATCCAGGGCTACTGTGCCAGGATTCTGGTGCCCTTTCCCAGAGGCTTCTGGTGTTAGGAGGCCTGTGGAGTGGGGTGGGGGGTGGCAGCAGAGATGGGGGTGTAAGCCAGTTACATGCCCTGGGGCTACCCGTACACATTTATATATTTAACCCAAGGTGGAAAACCCAATGTTAGTTTCAAGTTTTTGAGTGGATGGTGTAAAAGACGGAATGGAACAGAATGGGCTGGAACAGCCCCTTTATTGAATAAAACCACACCAAACAGCATGGCATGTGTTAGAGACACCTGAGAACAATATTTTCAGATAGAAACCCTTGAAAAATTATGTTATTATTAATGCCCCGTAACTAACATCCATAACAGAACAGCCACTTTCAAATGAGCCAAATCAACTAAATTCACCAGTTGCACAGAAATATATGGGAGTGATGCAATAACCCAGCAAACTTCCATGTCTAGATAGGATTGATACAATACGCCATAAACAAACACTACTACTCAATATTAGAATTTAAAGCCATCTTTAATGTTGACTACAAGAATATAACCCACCTCAAAAATTACCAATATGTGTCTTTAACTTTTAGCCCTACCAAGTAATACTTGACATCATTAATTTACATTTGTCTATGGATAAACCAGCATAATTTATATTTAATGTTGTTGTTGTGTGTGTGTGTTTTTAAAAAAGCCTGCTGGTTTAAGACTAGAGTTAAAGCTACCTCAGATTTGCTCAAGGTCCACAAGTCTAGGGAACTGGAAGATGCGTCTGGTGTCTTCACTGCTGTGCCCCGTGTTCAGTGATGATGTTGTACAATGTCACGAATTATGTTTGCTTACAACTTTCCATGTATCCACATTTCTCCTAGGTCTTTCTAGCCAAAATTCATACAAAGAGGATGGAGTGCCTGGGGTAGCAAAATTGCTCCATGTTGTCCTGGTGCTGTATTGCTAGAGGAAATCCTGCTGTGAATTGAGCCAGCCAGGCCTTTTTGTTAGTTACATCAGTAGCTGGCAAGATGGGTTAAATGATGAGAGGGAGACCAATTCTAGCTAGATGCTTCATAAAGCAATATAAGACCAGGACAACGAGGATTTTCAGATGGGGGAAAATTACGTTTCCTTACCATCGTTCTTGCTTCCTGCCTCTCTGATACACCAGCTGCGCCCCTTCCTCGGGTTGGAAGACCTAAAAATGGTAGTGTACGCGCTAGTAACTTCAAGGCTCGACTTCTGCAATGTGCTCTACATAGGGCTACCTTTGTGCCTAGTCCAGAAACTTCAACTAGTTCAAAATATGGCAGCCAGGCTGGTCACCAGTACACCTATGGGTGACCATATTACATCAACTTTAAAATCACTTCACTGGCTGCTAATTTCCGGGCGAAATATAAAGTGTTGGTTATCACCTTTAAAGCCCTGCATGGTTTGGGTCCAGGCTACCTGCGGGATCGCCTTCTCCCATACAATCCGCCTCACACACTCAGGTCCTCTGGGAAGGGTTTACTCCAGTCAGCCACAACTAGGCTGGCAACTGTTACCCAGAGGACCTTTTCTTCTGCCACCCCCAGACTGTGGAATGGCCTGCCGGAGGAGATTCGTCAGCTTAATGTTCTCTCCTAGTTTAAGACAGCTGTGAAGTTTCTTCCAGCAGGCCTAACCAGATGAATTTTAAACCCAAGAATTTTAAGATGTTGTGATTGTTATTTTAATATTGTATTGGTTTTATATGCTCTTTTAACTAATTTTATGCATTATATTTTATTTGGTGTTGTTACTCGCCTTGATCCAGAGGGAGAGGCGGGTAATAAAATTATTATTATTATTATTATTATTATTATTATTATTATTATTATTATTATTAATTATTCCGCAATAGGAATGAGCCAAATCATACGGGGAGCTGAAGTGACAATTACCCAGTAATTAGTTCATTAAGGATCTATATAACCCTATCCTATTCCCATTCAAGATGGTCACGTACCTACAAAACATGAAAATTCTATATTGATTGTTAAAGATGCAGTATTTTAAACATCTGCAGATGTCTATAAGGAAGTGTGATTAATGTGCAAAGGAGTATGAGATGAATCCTCGTCTTAAAGCCCTGGAGAAGTAAAGAGGGTATCTTGTACCACCTAGTGGCAGTTTAAAGAAGGAAATAAAGAAGAAAATAAAACAATAATGGGCTATAACAACATATTTTTGAAATTTCCCTTATAATGGCTGGGAGAGGGGAGGAAATAGCCTATCTCTTTGCTTTATCCAGTTTCTAAGGATACCAATGTCTGGTGCTGAAAGAGATTTGGCAACATATGACAAACTGGCAAATCCAGTAGAAATACAGTTGGCATGGAGTCACAGCTAATCCTGACTAATCCTACTGACTGTCCTTTCTGTTTACATTTCCAGTGGTACATTTGAAACACCTTACACATACACCTAAAATGTAGTATGTGAATTGAGAAAGCTTTTACCTGCATGTCCACAGAACCAGAGTTGGAAGGATCTTGGAGGCCATCTAGTCCAGCCCCAGATCCATTCAGGATCTGCAATGCAGGATGCAACTACAGCATCATTAAGAGATGGCCACCCACATTCTGCTTAAATACCTCCAGTGAGGGAGAGCCCACCATCTACAGAGGCAGTCTGTACCAGATACCTCTTACTGTTAGGAAGCTGCTCCTAACATCAGCTGAAAGCTGCTTTCCTGCAATTTTCACCCACTGGTTCTAGTCCTGCACTGTGGAGCAAAAAAGAACGATCCTGCTCCATCTTCTGTCTGATAGCTCCTCAAATATTTGATGACCGCTATCATATCTCCCCTTAATCTTCTGTTCTCCAGGCTAAACTTACCCAGCTCTTTCAATCATTCTGTGGAAGATTTATGGTGTATTGCATCCATTCCATGTGACAGAAGATTTTGTTTGATTTGTCTCACTTGGAAGTTCCTGTTCTGGACCATATTACAAAATACAGACTGTTGCCTGAAACAAGCAGAAGAACATGGTTTTGAAGAGAATTTATAGCTTATTACATCACCCCCATATAACCAAGTGTGACTGGTGTATTTGGTTGGTTTGGCTCACTTTGAAGTTGATGCCTGGGAAACAGTTTTGTGTTCTAAGTTCATAATAAGTGTAGCTGAACTGACACTGTCCATCTGAGAATATGGCACCCTGAATTGGACACAGTACCCCAGAGGTGACTTGACCAGCACAGAACAGAACAGAATAATTACTTCCCATGATTTGGACATTATGCTACTGTTAATTACCCTAAAACTGAAGTAGCTTTTTACAAGCCACACTGTTCTACTGATACCAATTCAGAGTGAGTTCATAGCTTCCAGAATGGTTTGTTGTTGGGATGTGAACTGTGGGTTGTTTGTGGTTAACAAACCATGGTTTGTTCTCATGGTTGGGTTGAAACAACACAATAACCCTTGGTTCAACAACAACTCACGGTTGTGACCATCAATGACAACTCACATGCCACACTCAAGGGTTGAGTGTGGCTGGTGGGTTGTCACTGACGATCACAACCATGAGTTGATGTTGAACCACGGGTTATCCTGTTGTGTGAACCCAGTCAATGTCATCATTCTGAATATGTAGTTTCTTTTTTACTCTTTTGAGCCCCCAAGTAAAATTGCCACAAATGTGAGTAATATGCCAGAGCTCTTGCTTGGGGCCCACTAGAAGCCTAGAAGTATGTGAAAAGTTTATATTTAACATTTAAATCATCACTTGACAAAAATCGGTAACATGTTAAAATTTCTTGGGGCGAAAAATTGGACCGTCAATCTCTTAAAATTTCACACTGCTCATGTCTGTGAACAATCATTTATATGCATTATAATGGTGTTGTGTCAGCACATTTTGGCTGTCTTTACTGGCCAACTAAAAACATATTGTCATGAAAATATACTTATTGTCAGTACATTTTCATAATCCCCCCATTCCCCTAGTAGAGGGATGGGTCACTTGTGTCCCTCCAGATGTTTTGTCCTACAACTCCCATAACCCCCCTTGCCATTGGCTAGGTCTTTTGGGAGTTGTAGGCTAAAACATCTGGAGTACTGCAAGTACCCACCTGTTCCCTGGTACCTTCCCCAAATCACTTGGAGTTTATTTCTTCACCATTTTGAGTGATGTCCACTTGCTAAACTTCAGCCTCCTCTGAAACCTTCAAAGCCTAGGGCAACATATGTGGAACTGTCTAGCCCTGGGAGCCAGATTACCTCCTGGAACACCCTCTAGGGGCTGGAAAATGCCCTCCCAAAGCCCAACCCCTTTTCTCAAAGCCCCGCCCTTGACATTACGCAGCTCCTATCTACATACAGAGAGAGCCGCATGTTTATGAAGAAAAGAACTGCCTTGCTCTGCTCAGCACTAGAGAAAAGCTGCCTTTCTCTAACATTGAGCATGGCCTTGGGAGAGAGGATGCAGGGACTGAGAGAGATGCTTGTAGGCCAGATAGGGAACCCAGAGTTTCCCTATCCTTGGCCTAGAGTAAATATTACCCTCAGATGAAGGTTTGTGGAAGGGTCCGTCTTAGGGATGCCAGAGCCCTGACCAGCTACTGGCGTTACCCCAGTGCTGGAGCTAGTTGTGGAAGTACCTTAAAATATAATGGAACAGAATTTAAGGCGAAATGTTTTCCCTCACAATTTAAAGAAATGTTATTTTGCTAAGAGGGGTAAAGAAGAAGAAAAATCCCCAACCACTGCACATAAATATCTTGCCAGCAACACACAAAGCATTTCACCACACTGGAAGACTCCCAAGGAACATCTTTGAAACAGCAGAACAAGTTCACCCAAAGTACATCTACAGTCTCTGCTAAACATTTTTACTTATGTGAAATATTCATAAGAGACCAAGGCCTAATCTCCACAAGCAGGATATTGCACTATGAAAGCAGTATATAAAAAGCAGGAGCCACACCAAGCAGGATATAGCACTATGAAAGAAAGTGATATAAAAGCGGTATATGGTATATGTCAATGGGCCTCAACAGTTGTCAGTGCACTTCAACACAGCTATAAAGCAGTAGTATGACTCCTGCCTTTTATATACCGCTTTCATACCACTTTCATTGTGGAATATCCTGCTTGGAGTAGATTAGACCAATATCCCATGAAATACCAAGCCCTGATTCGTCTTCATGACGTACGGTTGTTTTATTACATTGATACTTTGCTTTCCTCCAAAGAATTCTTAGAGCAGTTTAATGTATGGATCCCATCTCACCAGCTTATGAGGCCATTCCTGCTTCATTTCAGCTGATTCAGGGTGTTTCTGTGAACCCACTTTGTAGCCAAAGGCCTGGTAGCCGGGGCTGAATCCCCAGAACTAGCAGTGCTCAATTTCTAGAAAAAGAAATCTCAGGGCTCAGTTCTGTCTGGTGAGTTGGGGCAGGGAAGTTCTGGCTCTGGGTGGCTGCGGTGCGGTGTGGTCCGTTAAGTGTTGAGTGAGAACAAGAGAAGAGGAGATGCATCTAGTGCAATGTTGCATTTGTCAATGGCCTTTGAACTCACATGTCCCTCTTTCTCTGATTCTCATAATCTACAATAAAGGAGCTGAAAACCCCAGGTTGCTGCTGACTCTGCTGTGTTCGGAATTCTGGGGATCTTTTGGTCAACTCGTTTTTTTCTTTTTTAGACTTCTCTACTAATTAGTATCACCACAGGCTAAGGAAGTGAAAAATGGTCAGAGGTCAAAGGCAGCCATATGTGATGCTGGCCACATCACTCTCCTGTGGTGGTGCAGCACCGGGCTACACAAAAATGAATATTTTGCTTGCGGTTAGGTCCTTCTTCAGTGCATTTTGTTTCAGTTCCTACAGCTTAAAAACGGAAGCGACCAAAGAAGTGGCACATGATTCCCATGTCAGCTCAAAACCTCTACAAACAAGAGCTTTGGCCTCAGAAATACACATACTGTATCATTTATATCTCAGCAAATGTATCAGATTAAGTCTGTAGTATAGATATATTCGCAGAGATTTCCTCAGATTTCAGTTTGCTTCTGTGTGAACACTTCTATGAACCACAGTCGTTTGTCACAGTTCTTTCATAATATTAGATGGCATTCTCTCAGCAAATTACTTAAAGTAGCCTTCCCCAATTTGGCACCCTCCAGATGTGCTGGACTACAACTCCCATAAGCCCCAGGTAGCCATGATGGCTGGGGATTGTGGGAGTTGTAGTCCAGCAAATCTGGAGGGTGTCAGGTTGGATAAGGCTCACTTAAAGGCTTCTTTGTGTAGAAAAGCTTTTGCCCGGATCCAGGGAACTGTACCAGAACAGAAAATTGTGAATCCACTGCTACCCCCAGCTGCAGTGGTGACGAAGGGCAAGGGTATAATGTGCTGTCCATGGTGATACCTCAACAGGAAACTCTGGGGGAGGCCAGAGAGGAAATGGGAGGATGCCATACTCTCCTGCAGGGATTTAAAAGCAAGCAAGCCAAGTTCAAGGAAGAGTTCTTAGTGGCTCCTAGCAGCCTCAGAAAGTTGGAACATGGAGAAAGAGAGAGAGAGAGAGAGAGAGAGAGAGAGAGAGAGAGAGAGAGAGAGAGAATATGTTGAAGCAATCCTTCCCCTCTCAGCTGAGGCCAAGACAGCAAGTGTTGGGTTCTGGACATAATGATTGGTTCTATCAGAGTTGACAGTGGTGATTGCCATTAGACAGTATGCCAATACAGTTAACCAACACACCAGTTAGCACATGTTAGAATTTGTGACAGGAATAAAACATAGCACACTTCCATCAACAAGACAACCAAGCAAATCCATGGTGGGAAACATTAATACTTGGTGAATCGGTCATCTGTCTTGGTCCAAAGTGCATACTGTACAGAAATATTGCCTCATGCTGAGGGCAAATAATATTGGATAAATACCACTGCCTTGTCCTAGTTGTGAAATTCTGTTGGCCACTAAATACGAAATTAGATGGCTCATTGATCTGATATAACATTTCCAGTTCTTATAGTTGTATGCTGGAACTCCTGCTCTCTATTATTTATTTAATAAATATATAGTGCAACCCCATACCCATCTATTCAGAAGTAGGCCCACTGAGTTCAATGGGCTCTAGTCCTGGGTGAGTGAGTTTACCATTGCAGCCTTAAACATAATGCTTAACCATAGTGGGCCTGTTCAGATAACACACTAAGCTATGGTTAAGCCACTAATCCTTTTGCAGCAAATGGTTAGTGAGCATGTTTAAACTAGGGGTATGCACGGACCCCCCACTCCGCTTCACTTTAAGATCCGCCATTTTCGGATCGGCCCGCTCCGCCCCGCCCCCACTCTGCCTGTGCCCACTCCGCTCCACTCGGAGCTCCGGATCTGGATTGGAGCTCCGGTCCCCCCCCCATAGGGGGGGTTACCGGGCCCTGCCGCAATCGCCGCCCATGCGGCGACGGCGGCAGAGCCCGGTAAGGAGGAGGGGGGCCTTACCTGCCTCCGTCCGCAGTCCGTCGCCGTCTTCAATTGAACCCGTGGTTCCACCAGGAAGTCTGGGCCGCAAGTGCGGCCCAGACTTCCTGGTGGAACCACGGGCTCAATTGGAGACGCTGACGGACTGCGGACGGAGGCAGGTAAGGGAGAGGAGGGCGGGGGGGGGGGGGTTACCAGGCCCTGCCGCCATCACCGCCCATGCGGCGACGGCGGCAGAGCCCGGTAAGGGACCAAGGGGGAAGGGGGCCTTACCTGCCTCCGTCCGCGGTCCGTCTCTGTCTTCAATTGAGCCCGTGGTTCCACCAGGAAGTCTGGGCCGCAAGTGCGGCCCAGACTTCCTGCTGGAACCACAGGCTCAATTGGAGACGCTGACGGACCGCGGACGGAGGCAGGTAAGGGAGAGGAGGGCGGGGGGCGTTACTGGGCCCTGCTGCTGTCGCCGCATGGGCGACAGCGACAGCGGCAGGGCCCGGTAAACCCCACTTACCTTTCTGGCGGAGCTCCAGATCGAGGCGAAGGATCCGCCTTCACCTCGATCCTCTTCGCCACGCTCCGCCGGCCCCCCAATCCTCTTCGCCTCCGCCTTAAGGGCAGGCGAAGCCCCTCGCTCCGCTACTGCTTCTCCGGTCCGATTAGAAGCGGAGCACATCCCTAGTTTAAACCATGGTTATGTAGCCACCCTGGTTAGGAATAGTACACACGATATGCTAAGTCATGGTTCACACAACACGCTAAGCCATAATGTCTAGCTCAAAATGTTTAACCACCATGTCTTAGCGTGTTGTCTGGACAGGGTCATTGTAAGAACATTTCCAGGGAGGATCCTAAATAGTCAATCTAAAAAGAGCAATAATATCAAGATAAAATAAAACAATGACAAATAACAGCAGAATAAAAAGGGCAACAGTTAAAACCGATTCTACCATAGGTCAAAACTTAAAAGCTTGGGGAAATGAAACAGTCTTTGCCTGCTGTCAAAGAAGACCTCAGAGTAGGTGCCAGGCTTTCCTCCTTGGAGAAAGAATTCCTCAGATAAGGTGCCACAACCGAGAAAGGCCCTCTTTCCAGTTACTATCTGTCTCACCTGAGATGGTGGATATAATTGTAAGACAATATTTGAAGTTGACCTTTGTGGGTGTGGGTGTTTGCAAGCTCACACTGGAGTATGTAATCCCTCAGGTACCGACACCTCTGCAAATAGAGGTTACCTTCAAATAGAGGACTGTCATCTATAAAGTAGGACACATGGCCGCCAAAGGAAAATCCTACCCATTGAGATCTAGTAAGCTGGGATTTCAGCATGTCTGGAATTTTCCTCCCTGAATCAGTGTACAGCATGGCAGAGACCACTGCTGCTCCAAACATCCTCAATGTTGCAACCCCTTTTCACTCAATCCCCTCTCCCAGTGTATACTCAAATGAGAAAAGTGTTACTGATTTTTACAGGGATGATACAGACTTGCACACATGGGGGGGGGCGCGGGGGAGCAGATTCTTAAGTTGCAAACATACTGTGGATTGTATATAGAAGTTGCTGAGGTAGGGATTGGAAGCAGTGGAAGTGAAAAGGGGAGGCAAGGAAGTTGAAATGGAAAAGTTCATGCCAAGAGGGGGAAGGGCCTACCCTAGAGGGGATGGGCAGTGGGGCATACAATGTTGCTGACATTCTATAACCTCCTGCCGGGCTCCACCCCCCAGTGTAAATGGCAGGTAAAGTTATGCAGTAAAAGAAAAACTGGCTGTGTAAAGAACCAATTCAAATTCCACAAAAAATCTGGAAGCAGAAACTCCGGTAACTTGCGGGATAAAAAGCCTGGTGTAGTGAAGCCCTTCAGATGTCAGGGTCAGTTATGGCTGATTGGCCATTGGTTCTTTTGTGAAGTATGCTCAAAACACACATGGAGATTGTTGTGAGTAGAAGAGGGCAGTAGAAGAGAAGGAAAGAGCTCCCTGTTTTCTGCTACAATTAGCCTGCTTGTAGAATTGACGGGAAAGGAAATATTCCTTTTTCTCCAAATACCAAATTCTCTCTGACCTACAAAAGCCACCCCGCTGCTATTCTTTCTCATTCTGTCTGCCATATAATTGTGGTGGCGTTTGAAACATGTTTCAAAGATGCGGTATTTTAAAATCATGAAGGCATTTTCCCTGCGGACAGAATCGAAAAAATGGCTGGTAGGGTTTCTGTGCTCTTCAACATAACATCCTGACAAGCTTGGTTTTCGGTTGAAAAGAAGAAGGATGCCAATGAAAACGAGGAAGCAAGTGGAAGGTCATAATTTGGTCACAATTCACTCTCTGGTGAAGGATGCCAAAGGATTCAGCTTTGGCGGGCAAACGCAAGAATCATGGAACCACCTACAGCTGAGTTTGCTTTGCTTGTGGCACTGCTGAGGTATGTCTTTTACAAAACAAATGAACCTGGAGGTAAAGGAGGAGGCGTTTATGATGGTAGAGGTGGAAGGAAGATACGTGTGATGGTGAAGGAAGTGGTGGAGGAGAAGATGGATGGAGGCAATGCTGGAGGAGGTGATTCTAACAGAAATGGTGGTGGTGGTGGTGATAGAACAGGAGAAAACATGAATGGGTTGGTAGTAAAAGAGATGGGGAAGAAATGGAGACGGTGATGACAGAGGAGAATCAAGAGATATTGATGAAAGGGTTAAAGTAGAAGAGTTCACCTGTGAGTTAGTGCCTGAATATTATTATTATTATTATTATTATTATTATTATTATTATTATTATTATTATTATTATTGCCATGGAAGAGCCTCCTAAAAGGGCATCCCTATAGCTTTAGAATATATGTGGAGAACTGGTGGGGTTATGGAAGCTTTATATGTTATTCCAATGCTTCACATGGTAGGACATTCTCAATATCACAGCTAGGCTTTGGAGAACTTGCCACCTGTGTACCATTTTCTGTGGTATCCCCCACCCCACCCCCTGGAATCATACATACTGCCTGCTCCAGCTGTTGTTATGGCCAGGAACAGCAGGTCAAAACTGCTCAGAAGTCCCATTGTTAGCCCTCAAACCTGAGGGCTGGACAGGCCGCTCCCTCAGTGTATACTTTGCCAATAAACACACCGGGTTGGAGAATGCAAGTTAAAGTTTATTAGTAAATGTTGCAACATTGGAGCTCCAGCGGGAAATGCAAATTAAGAGCTCCCCGAACAAAGGGATCCTCTGGAATATATAGGCTCTGGTTACATCACTTGTTAGTAACATAATTGGTCAGTGCTCTTATCTTTAATGGACTTTACTGGTCCGTGCTGTTAACAAACTAGGTTACATTGCCAATACAAGGTAAGGTGCATACAATTCATACATCACAGCTTACATTCGACACTGATTGGCTGAAAGTTTTTCCTTTGTCTAAGATGCACCTAGAATCCACCATGAAGGGATGCTGGGGGCAGTTCTTAACCTTTCACCTGGAGCATAGACTAATCTCACAGAATGAAATTCCCTTTTACACACATCAAATCCCCCCTTCAAGGTATATATGTTTTTTTTTAAAACAGACTTATATCCCTTGACCATATTTTGCATCTCTAGGAATTTCTTCGCGTCTTCTTTGTTCTTCTGAATTGGGTCCTGGGTAGCTGGTATTGCAAGCAATACACGGTTAGATGAGGCTGGCATCATATTTTTAAAGACACTACAACAGATAGGCACACATTGTACTCCACAACAGATCATAAGAAAGATACATATAAAAGCTATAAGGAAGACAAAAAGTTGCTTTAACCATGAGAAATTAGGAAGCCAAGAGGTGAGCCATGAGAAATCAAGTCCTTGATCTTGTGTAATGTGTGACACAATATCGTGTAATTTCCGCACCTTTGACTCTATCAACTGTGAATTGTCAGACAAATTAAAACAACACATCCTTTCGAATTCTTCACACCCATGGTTGTGTCTTAGCAACAAATAATCGATGGCTGCTCGATTTTGCAGGGTTGCAGCTCTTATCCTTTGTATGTCTGCACTTAGAGCTGCAATGGCTTGTGATGTGTAGTTCAGACTTTTTGCCAGGGCATAGGCTACTTTGTTTAACTGCATGCTGTCGGCTACAGCCAAGCCTGGGACGCCCACCAGTGACACGGCCAGAGATACTGTTTCTGCTTTACTCAGTAAATCTATGTTGCTGTCACATGACTCATCCAAAACCACACCCCGCTTTTGGCGATGGAATGGTGTGGTTGGTTGGGGGCGAAGCTGAGGCTTGTTTGGTAGCCATATAGTGAGTCTGCCTATTGTGCAAGGTCCCCCCTTTCAAACAGAAGTGAGATGTATTCACTATCTGCTGAGCAATGTGTACCCACACATTTTGGTGTGATTCAAATTTCTTCATCAGTCCACTTTGTCCAGTTACAGACCACTTTGACAACTATTCTCCCGCTCCCATTAGGCAGAGGAGAACAGTTACTTTCTACATCATTATTGCTTTTTGAACAAGAACTTTAGTCCCTCTATTGGTTCAACTGTCCAATGTTGTCCTGTTTTTGTGCCAGCTTCCGGAGTGGCACTCTTATCCTCTTTTCCTCTGGGCTGAGTGTCTGGAACTGCTTTTATTCTAGTATAATAAATCTATGCTTTTACTCTCTGGACCTTTTTGCTGCATGTGTGGTGAGGATCACTAAGTAAGGCCCTCTCCACTTAGGCTGTAGATGCTCGTCTCTCCATGTTTGGATCAGGACCTCATCTCTAATCTGGAACTTATGGACTGGAGTGTCCAACAGCAAGGGAAGTCACTTGTGGAGATATCTGTGGAGAGAAAACAACACAGCCGAGAGAGAGTGCAAATAACTTTTGACCCACACTACCCTCTTTACATTCATTTGACTCCCATGCACCACCACTGGACTCTGAGGATAGGGTTTTCTATACATTTAATTCAAATGGGCTAACTCCCAATTTAGCTCTAGGGGCAATGTGAACTCTAAATAAAGCAAGGGGTAAAGCTTCTGGCTATTTTAAGTAAGTCTCTTGACAGATTTTTTGCTAACTGTCTTTTCAAGGCTTCTGTCCATCTGGTTAAAGTATCTACAAATACCAACAGGTATTTCAAGTGTCTTTTCTTGGGGACTCCGGAGAAAGTCCACTTGCCACGATTTCATCAGCTAAGAGTCTAGGTCTCCCTGCCCTGGGAGGGGGCTTTGGAGAAACTTTGGGATTGTTAGTACAACAGACAGGCCATCTTCTGTACTATCTGATCGGCAATCTTCTGCATCTTGGGTCTCACTATGACTCTCAGGAGACCTTGGGCCATGGCATCTGCTCTCAGGTGGGTGCTCTGATGGTATTCTTGGATTCACAGGTCTGAGAATTAGCTTTGGCACCAACAGATGTTCTTCTTGGTTAGATCTACTATCTATCTTTCTTTTCCACGGCTCTCAGCTTCTCTGCAAGCTGATTTTCTTTGGTTGTATACTCTGGTGGTTCTTCTGGTAACTTCACTTGGGGCACAAGGGCCAACACTGGGACTTCTTTGGTTCTTCTTTGGGCTGCTTTCTTGCCGCTGCGTCAGCTCTCCGGTTCCCTTTGGTGACCTCACTGTCATCCTTCTGGTGGGCTTTACAATGCACCACTGCTACTTGAGTTGGTTTGGTGACAGCTTCAAGCAAGTTCAAGATTTCTGTCCCATGCTTCACAGGGCTTTTGCTGGCATCTGCTAACTGAAGAGCTCTGGTAAGAGCTATAGGTTCTGCTTTATGTGTAGAGGTGTTGGGAGGCAGAGATTTTGCTTCTATTGTGTCCCACAAAGTGACCACTGCATATCCCGATTTCTGGATTCCATTTTCCATGAAGCTGCTCCCATCAGTATAAAACTCTACATCTGCATTGGGCAGCGGGGCATCTTTGAGATCAGGCCTGCTGGCATAAACACTTTTAATGATCTGGATGCAATCATGTTGCAATCTTTCTTCTTGCTCCACGAGTAGCTGGATTCAGGGTGTTAAGTGGAGATTGGCATTCATGAAGCAGTCTATACAACAGAAACTGCTTTACAATAGCTTTCAGTTCTACTTTGACTGGGGTGGCCCAGCAATCTCTCGATGTAGGTCTTTGTCCCAGCTAGTTGGGTTTTAGAAGGGCCAGGGGCTTTGTTGTGTTCTCACTCGCTGTCTTGCAGCTTCTCTTTGAGTTCCTGCTGGGACTCTTCAAAGGCTTCTTCCAAGCTGGTGATTTGGCACAGCTCTTCTGCTGGCTTTAACTGTAAATGCATCTGGGCTTTCCAAACTTCTTTTGCTGAAACTTTTTCTTAGCATCAACATAATGGCTTTTTCTGCCTGCAGATGGCGCACTCTCGTTCTCTTCTTTCTCTCTGGTTTTTTTTTTTTCTTTTTCTTACATTCACTCCATTCTTCTCTCTTTCTGCTACTTGGCTACTTCTTCACTCTCTCATCTTCTACCAAAGCGCTCAGCAAGGCTTGAACATCTGGCCTGGGGCTCATAGTTAAGGCTTGCTTCAAGGGCTTAGCACAGCATCCTTTTCTTTGTCTTTTCTTCTTCTCTCTGGCCACAGGGTGGGCTTTCTCTAACTTCTCTTCTCACAGGGTGGGGGGATGTCTTCTCCCCCTTCCTTTCTTCTACACGTTCTGCCATTCTCACATCCTCTTTCTCTTTCTACAATTGCTGCTGCTGGCAATGACTCCTGTCTCTGCACACGTTTATCTTCTTTTCTCTCTTTTGCTTACTCACGATTTGAAAACACTTTGTATGCAACTTCAATTGACTGGCTAACGTTCATCACTTGCGTGCCTTTTGTCTTCACTTCGCACTCTGGGCGCTGGGGGGGTGTAACTTTTCCTCTGCTTTCGGTGATTCCTTGCCTATTGTCTAATTGCTCTTCTAACCCATCCTCTTGGTTAGAGGCACCTGAAGAGGAATCCAGTAAGTGATTTGACCCCCTCTTCTCCCTGCCTCTGTGGTGCTGCATGGTTCACATCAAGCACCTGAGTTGCACATTGAGGGGTGTGTGTGTGTGTGTGTGTCTGCATCACAGGAGCCAAAGGGGGCACCTAGAATACCACATTTCCCCCCTCCTAAGCTTAGGCAAACCTCGTCACCAAAATACCATCACACACGCTATGCAAAACCATCACTTTCCCTCCCCCACACAAGCCACAAGGCATTTGAGCTGATTCATCACGAAACAAAGACATGAAAACACTTACATACACCATTTCATTCCAATTTTTCTTCAAATACAATTTTAACAGAGTGGACAGAGGGACCTTCGATTGGGCAGTTCCTATTATTTTTTCCGACAGGAGGGCAGTGTTGCTCAGCTTTCAGATTTCCTTCTCTGAATTCAGGTACTCTACCTTAGCGTCTACGCTATCTCCTGTTTAAACGCTTTGATTCTTCCTTAATCAACAAAAGGAGAACAGGGAGGCCTTTCCTCTACTTTTCCGTTCTACCTAAGCGTATGTTCTACAGTGAGATCTGTTTACCACTGCCCCTTCACTTTTCCCTTGGGCCCTTTTTAATCCAGAAATAAAAGGAACTTACCCGTTTCAGAAGATCTCTCTCTCTCTGTCGGTCTCTCTCTCCCATCAGATTTTAGCTTGCTTCTCCAAGCATACACCTTTGAACTCCTCCCCCCAGCTCCCAGAACGCTGGACAGGAGGAATGTGACCCCAGAAAAGTGTTCTGGTGCGCGCTCGTCATTTTTCCTCATCTCCAAGACAACAGGAGCCGTTGGGAGGAAAACCAAGGTTAGGCCTTCTGAGCAGCTTCTCCTGGCTGGCTTCGCCAATTTGTTAGCCCTCAAACCTGAGGGCTGGACAGGCCGCTCCCTCAGTGTATACTTTGCCAATAAACACACCGGGTTGGAGAATGCAAGTTAAAGTTTATTAGTAAATGTTGCAACATTGGAGCTCCAGCGGGAAATGCAAATTAAGAGCTCCCCGAACAAAGGGATCCTCTGGAATATATAGGCTCTGGTTACATCACTTGTTAGTAACATAATTGGTCAGTGCTCTTATCTTTAATGGACTTTACTGGTCCGTGCTGTTAACAAACTAGGTTACATTGCCAATACAAGGTAAGGTGCATACAATTCATACATCACAGCTTACATTCGACACTGATTGGCTGAAAGTTTTTCCTTTGTCTAAGATGCACCTAGAATCCACCATGAAGGGATGCTGGGGGCAGTTCTTAACCTTTCACCTGGAGCATAGACTAATCTCACAGAATGAAATTCCCTTTTACACACATCACCATGGTGAAATAAGCACGGACCACAAACATAACACTGAAATCAAATCTGTGACAAAGCCTAAAAAATGTAGATTCAGCAAATCAAACTTAACTTTATCAAAATTACTCATGAAAAATCACCAATCCGGCTTATTGAACTTGACATCGACTTTTATGAGAAGCCCTAGCGAGTAATTTTCTATAATGCCAAGTTGTTAGCTCAGCTCTCAGCATAGAGGAAACATTCCTGCCACTAATCTGAAAGCTGGTTTGTGGGTTGAGGATAAAGGTTGCTCCAGACACCCTAATGGTTATTTGGATTTTTGTGGGTAATGCATCGAACTATTTAGAGATTTTCTTTATTGTTTTAAACAGAAGAGTAATCAGTCTTGGTAGCAGTTAGTTGCATTCAAAAGACAAAAATAAGAGAATGTAGAGCTTAAAATAGTTGAGTCCCCTACTGTGATAAAGTATAAGATGTAGTTCTTCTTATGTTTATATTGTTGTTGCGTTTCTTTACTGTTCACCTCAATGTGTCTTTTTGGTTTTTGGTTTTAGCAGAGAAGTGGTTTGTGCATTTAAAATAAATATATTGCTGAAGTGAACTCAGTTGAGTTGCATATTTCTCCACGTGTTAAAAAGGAAGCTATATCCATTAAAACAGTGCATTTTCCCAAGCAAAAAGTGTCTTCCGATTACAGATGATTCTGAAAATATATCTGAGGAGCACCTACTTGTAAGGAAAAAACGGGGGAGTATTTGAATTTTCACCTAAGGGCTTTGGCATTACAACTGATGTTCAGAGATAGGCAACAAACATTTTTGCCACCATCTTTTTCAATATTTCCTGCCACCAATATCGCTGGGCACAACGGCCATGTATATGCATGAAATCCAGGTGGAAATGAGACTCTCATCTCAGTTAAAACAGATTTATGGGTCGAAGCAGCTGTGCAACCCCAGAATTGAGTTATTGCTCTTCGCAAATAACAAAACCAAGAAATCGAGGAAACGTTGCAGGCTTACCACCAGTTATAAATCTTTTAAATTATTCCACCAGCAGCCAGAATGATATACTTGATGCTACAAGCTTTCAGAACTCCTAGGCTACATGGTCAGATAAGTACACATATACACAGGTGCATACAAACATTTTGATTTGGAGAAGTGAAGCCTCAAATGAATCTTCTCTGAAGAGGGTGAGAAGAATAACTTGATTTTTTTTTATATAGAAGATGACTCAACTACTAAGCTGTGTTGCTCATGAAACTCTGTTTTGATATTCTGGGTTACTGCAGGCTCCATACCTTGAAATGTGATAGCAGGGGCAGCTCCAGGATTTGAGGCCACTTTGGAAAGACACCATTGTCACCAGGAACTATACTAGGGTGATCAGATACAAAAGAGGGCAGGGCTCCTGCAGCTTTAACTGTTGTGATGAAGAGGGAATTTTACCAGATGCTGCATGTATACAGATGACATCAGCTGAAATTCCCTTTTCTATGCAACTGTTAAAGATACAGGAACCCTGTCCTCCTTTTCATATGGTCACTTTAATATATACATGATGGAGCATCTTGTTAGTTTTGGCTTAAGCTAGACTGGGTTACCTATCTTGAAGTACAGTTACGGGACAGCCTAAAGTCAGATGATTCACACTGATTCACTGTTGTTTTAGATATTGCTAAATATTTCAGTGGGTAGCAAAGCGGTGTGTGTGTGTGTGTGTGTTGTATCAAAAGGTATATAACTTTCTTTAAAAAGTTGCAGCAGTTTCTGGAAAATGTGGTTTCCCTAATTGAAGGCTATACAAACGAGCGCCTTTTCAGACATCGTTTGATTAGTCATAGCAGGGTGGGTTGGCCCCTTCTATCATTTGATGTCCGGTAATATGATGCAACCTAAAAGAGATCCAACCCGCACTCCGTGTCATGCCGAGACCAGGCAGCTGGGAAATTATTAACTCAGCCCTCGGTCTTCTTTCCCTTGCCGTTGAAGAGTAAGGAGAACAATGCCTCTCCCACTGGGGCTCAGAGCATCCTAGAATAGAAGTTTCAAAATGCTGTGAGACTGTCTGCACACGGTTGTCCTGGTTAGCACGACTGTTGCCAGACCTGGGCTTACCAGAAAACTTGCAAATGGTTTGGGCAGATTTCCATCCCACAAACTTCGAATGGGGGAAATGAATTAACCCCTTTCTACCTAAATACTGCAGCCATCACAAAGGGTGAGAGAAGCAGCCGCTTAGTTTTCCAGATGCCCATTTTGGAGAGGTGGTGGTGGTAGGAAGACAGCTAAGCCTCCCAACTATCCTTATGCCCTGTTATTTATTATTATTTATTACATATTTATACTGCTCAACAGCCAGGGCTGTCTGGGCAGTTCACAATTAAAACAGTTAAAACAACAATATACATTTTTAAAAAATGTCACATAAAACCAGGAAAGGTTATAATCCAGGGAAGGCTTGTCTAAAAAGATGTGTTTTCAGGAGATATTTGAAAGATGTTATATTTTCGCGTCCCGAGCCGCATGAGGGAGGGTTTTCCAAAGGGTGGGCGCCACTACAGAGAAGGCCCACTGTTGAGGTTCTTCATGACGTCATTCTATTCATCTTGGAATTATTATTATTATTATTATTATTATTATTATTATTATTATTATTAATTTGTTACCCGCCTCTCCCTCTGGATCGTGGCAGGGTACAACACAAATGCAAAACACCATAAAATACATATAACTGATTAAAACATATCAAACTAATACATTATTAAAAAAGCAGCACATTATTAAAAGG
This sequence comes from Elgaria multicarinata webbii, assembly GCF_023053635.1. NCBI lineage: Eukaryota > Metazoa > Chordata > Lepidosauria > Squamata > Anguidae > Elgaria > Elgaria multicarinata. Next base: position 66,860,380 of record NC_086171.1, read on the forward strand.
CATCTTAAAATTCAACTAGGTAGGCCTGCCAGAAGAGATCAGTCTTTATGGCTTTCTTAAATGATTGGAATGATGGGAGATGCTGTTACCAGCATCTCTAATAGCTGATCTCTAATGTACAGCAGATGCCCCCAACGTGGTGTCCTCCAGTAGTGGTGCAGCTAAGGTCCAACCTTGGGGTCAAAGTCCAGGGTCCCATGGGAGGGGGGGCATGACTACCCAGGGAGCAACAGGAGATGAAAGCAGAGGAAGCAAACTCCATTTTATTCCTGTTGTCATTATTTTTCATATTATTATGACATTTATATCCCTCCCCTTTTTTTTCCCCTTGCAAGAATCTCAAGGTGGCTTACGCCCTCCTCTCCATTTTATCCTCACAACAATCCTGTAAGATAGGTTAGGCTGGGAATCGCTGACTGGCCCAAAGACAGCCAGTGAGCTTTATGGCTAAGTGGGGACTTGAATGTGGGTCTCCCAAGTCCAGCGGCTCATGATGGAGCTATCATTTTAGTGCGTTTAAAATGCAAAACTGTACGTTCTCTGTGAGGTTTTTTTTTGCAAACAGTGTTGTTGTTCTTACATATCAGGAATGTAGAAGCAGTTTAAAAATATGGAATGAGTTGGAGGAGAGGAAGAAAAATGTTCAATTGTGTTGCTAATGTTCAGAAGTTGCTTCTTTTTGGGTGGAGGTTATTATACGGATAAATTTTGTACTGGAACAGTTTTTAATAGTCGCTGATGCACATGTTCTTTTAAATTACTTACCTGCTGCTTGGATATTAACCAATGGTCAGGATAAATGGATTCTTGGAGCCCTTTTGACAGCTAAAAGACCAATATTACAACATTGGAAGGATAGACACTCACCTCCTGTTATGTAATGGATTAAGGACCTTACAACACTTTCAACATTTGAATGGATTCAAAGAGATGAGCATTTTGAACCTCCTTCTAAATGGCCTGGTACCAGAATATTGCAAGAATTGCCTTCCTCCATGCAGAGAACTCTGTTCCAGATTGAACTGAGTTCTTTTGGATTCCCTTGTGTTTAGATTTGAGGTTAGACATCCCCATATTCACCACCCCCTCTACAGCACAGTAAAAAAAAAGGCTTGGCTGAAATCTTTGACTTAGTTCTAGTGTCCTTTAGATGAGATACACAGATAAGGACCATGTAACCCTCATTTGCAAAACATTCCAAAGCTTCCCTCTTACAGCAAAAGTTCATATAGCTTCAAAACAAACCTTTTCATTGCCTGTCATGAAGATCCATCTTGACAGTATTACTCTTGGTTTGGACTGTTAACTGTCTCTCCCTTTACCAAGACTTGGAGCTTATCCTGTTTGTGACATCATACATGACATCAGAATGTCATGTTTGATTTCAAACTATGCTATCTCCATGCCAACAGCTCCTCTGCATTAGTTCACCTCTGCAACCAGCCTGACTTTCCAGGAAGTTTGATGATTGAATTCATAACCTAACAGCCCTGAAGAAGAGTTTGGTGTAGTTTATTGTAACTATTTATTTGTTATTTCTGTATTTGAACTGCTTAGAGTAGTGGTCTTCAACTGGTCCAGACCCAGGACCCATCTTGGCCTTCCAAACTGCAACATGGGACCCACCTTCACAATTTTCTCCATGCCCAACATGGCGGCAACAGCTTTGCCACAACCCATCTGGAGTAATCTTGTGATCCCCTTTTGAGGCGCGACACACCAGTTGAAGACTATTGTCTTAGAGAGATTATTCTATTAAGCATTGTATAGTTTTTAAAAATTATTATTATTATTATTATTTATTTATTTATTTATTTATTTATTTATATAGCACCATCAATGTACATGGTGCTGTACAGAGTAAAACAGTAAATAGCAAGACCCTGCCGCATAGGCTTACATTCTAATAACTAAATGCTTCCAGTATTCAAGTCTAACAACCCCCAAACACCAGTCAACCCAGTGAAAGATGGAAGGGCCGCAGCTCAGTGGTGGACCCCAGCTTTGCATGCAGAAGGTCTCAGGTTCAATTCTCAGCATCTCCAGTTAGGCCTAAGAAACAATTCTGCTTGAAAACCGCGAGATCTGCTGCCAATCATTGTTGCCAAGGGGTCTGACTCGGTACAAGGCAGCTTTCTAGGTTCCAATGCTCCTCTTTGTATTAGTACTCAAATGTGAGTCATTTCCCCCCGCCCCAAAAGAGATTCAACCAGTGCAATATTGCTTGTGATCAGGATAAAGAGTTGGCACAACATGATTAGAAGGTTTCTTTTTACCCCATCCGGTTATCTCAAGTATTTTATGTTAAGGGAATGCCCCCTAAGACATGAAAATCTATTTGTAATTTTAAGACAAAACATAGAAAATATTTTCTAAATTACAAATTTAATTACAAATTACAAATTTCAGTGGTGGTGCCAAGATTTGGAACTGCCTGCAAGAGAACTACACCTGGCCGCATCATTGCCGGCTTATAGGTGAGCAGTGAAGACCATTTTATTTCAGCCATCTGTATTAAGAACCTTCTTTTTAATCCAAATTTAAATACCACTGTTTTGTCTGTTGCCTTAATACGTTTTGTTTTAAGATTTGATGTAATTTCTTTTGTGTCACTTGTTGTTGTGATATTTATTTATTTTCTTCTTATTGTAAGCTACCTTGAATACTTCTGCAGAAAGGCATAGTACAAATCAAATCGTTGACATAATCACCATTTAATATCATCCCTTGCCCAGAAGCAATAAAACTTAGACTTAAAACGATGCTGAAATATGTCGGTATTTTATCCACTTCAAAATCTTCAGTGATAGAATTTCTATAGCTTTTGGAGGCAAGATGTCTTTTTTTCCAGAGGATGCCACAGTAGTGTTGAGCCACTGAGTCAGAATTTCTATTTCTGCTCCATGTCTTAGATATTATGCACCTAATGATACATTAGCATTCAGTGGCATTAGCCTATTTTGCAGCATTCAGTATTGCATTGGCGAAACAGCCCTGTAGAAAAGTGAATTGATTAATGATGGTTGTAGTTGTTAAACGCTATCTCTGAACTAGTTTATAGACAGCTCAGAAGAAAGGGGAAAATGCTCTATTGCCTTTAACAGCAACAACTGTTGGAGTAAGGAGGTTTTGCCCAGAATAAACTGGAGGGGTGAGTCATGTCTGTAACTTTAAAAAAAGAAGTAGTTATGTTTCCTCTGCCTCTAACATTTATGAGTCAGCAAAGGTTCCTTGGCTATTCTGTCTTCATTTTCAGTCAGTTTCATTATCAGCTTAACCCACCACTGGAAACTGTCATTTAAAGACCACATTCCCATGGTCAACGACGAATCTGTGTTAACAGTCGACAGCCAGACAGTATTTTACTTCCCCAACCAGTAAAACTGTTCTGTTAGATAAGCAGTATCATGGTCTGTCAGTGAACTACTGATTCTGCCACTCCCCTCCTGTAACCCAGTTAGGTTCCCTTAAGTATTCCAAATTTCAATGCCACTGTTTTTGTTTTGTTGGCTTAGTATGTTCTGTCTTCTGATTTGGTGTTGCCAGCCCTGTACTTCCAGGTTACACCTGTGAGGCACTAGATTCCACCCTGGCATTGACCCTGATCTACCTGTTTCCATGAGGCTCTGCCCTTAGGCAACAGATTAGTCCAAGTTCTCCCCTAGCTCTGCCTTCACTAGTGGTGTGGCTACAGGCTCCATCACATGTGGGAAAACACACTCCTTACCGTCGCTTCTCTGCTCCTGGTTTCGTTGCTCAGTTACTTCCTCTTTCAAAACAGGAAGGAAACAATGAGCATGAGGCCCATTCAGTCGGGCGCTCTAATCATGCTGCTTCTCCTGCACACAGCAGGAGAGAGCAGCAACTTCCAGTTTTAAAAATATTTCGGACTTTCTGAGGTTTTTCTTGTGGCGCAAGGAAGGCCAGAAGGAGTGGAAGGGGTGCGGGAGGCAGACGACATCATGTGAGGGACCTGTGAAAAATCCGTGAGTGCCCAGTAACAAGCAGGCAATAAAACACTCATCAGATGCAGCCCTAAATCATTTTAGACTCTGGATTGAATGGTCTTATGCCCACCCCCTAATTAGATAGTACTGTTATATATTACTTCACTTACCTCAAGTTATGGTTAGCCACAGGGCCAGCCCAAGACATTTTCTACCCTAGGTGGAGAACAAAATGGCTCTCTTTCCCATTCTATATACAAAAGCCAACTGTAATGGCAGTTAAATTCATTTTCAATCTTGACAATGGGACAGCACCCTCTACCACACCTGAAGGCAGCAGATTAGCTTAGGGGCTGCAATCTTCTCCTACAAAACTGTGCTGCTGCTTCCCAGCATTTGCCCCTGAGACAACTGCCTCACTTTGTCTAAAGGTAGGGCCAGCCCTGGTTAGCCAGCCCTCTTGCACTAGGGAGCCCTCCAGCTCTTCCTGTTGAGTGGGTCCCTGGGCCCCTCTCCCGATATTGGATACTTCTCAATTAACCCAAGAAAACGAGCATTTCCCTTCTTTATTGTTCACTTTGCAGGCCTTGGTTCACTCGCGCTGACAGTCCTACCATAACCCTTCCTCCCTGTGTACTGACAAAGCACACAGATCACAGTCTTCCACATTATGATGAGATGTACTACATTTCTATTGAAACTGTAACAATTTGGGTCTACATTTGTCGCTATATTAGCACATAAAACCGTTATGCAAATCAGGGGCCTCCTTTGCCCTCTTTTTTGGTGCTGCACTTCCTGTCCTTGGGCAATTCATAAGCAGCCACCCTATGCCTCCCGCAATGTCCTTCCCCATGAATGCTACTTATAAGGCAGCTTCCTATGTTCTTAAGCATTTCATGGAGCTCAAAGAAGCATTTGTTCTTCCTGTTGGCCACAAGATGTTGCTGTGAAGCTGGATTCTGGTGGCAGTTTTGTCACCTACCTACCTACACTCTTGCACATGCCGCACTCTATCTCTAAAAGAAACATCTGGCCCCTCTAGTGAAAATCTAGAGAGGTTTCTCTCCCTGACCAGAACCTCAGTTTAAATGGAAATTCCCCGGACTTCTTGTTCGAACCTGCAGATAACAACCAGGAAGTTCTTAGGGGAGCTATAGCAAACTGTATGTTCTAGCTCGTGTCCATAGCAAATAGTTTCTTGGACTCTTTGATTTTCTCATTAGCACTGGAAAGAAAGAGGATCACTCCTTCCTTGTGATCAGCCCCTGTCTTGCAGGCTATCATAACTTAACATAATAATGTATGTGATCACATAATAATAAACATCACATAATAAACATCACATAATAATGTATGTGATCTCCTGGCGAGTCAAAACCTGGGATAAAATCCTCTTACACAAACCTAATTGAATACACACACACACACCACATACACATTTATACACACACCAATCTTGTAAAATGTTGCTGGACTTACAAAATTTACCAAGATATATCTACATTTCTATTTTAAGGTAAAAAAATTATATTTACACTGGAGAATATTCTGGTGGATTGTGCTCATCCTCCATTCTAGAGAGTCAATTAAAACAACAACAACAACAACAATGTGAACAATATTTACCAATGAATCATCCAGCATATTCAGTACATGTAAATAACACCTACTGTTTATGTAAAAAATTGATTTATTCTTTAGAGTGCAAGCTGGCACAGAGAGAAATGTGCCAGCTGCCTCTTCAAGGTCACAAAGGCAACCTTGGAGAGAAGAGAAAGGGGTGGTGGTGGTTCTCTAGACAGGAAGGTCTAGAGCTATCACCAGTCTCCCCCAGCCTCCTTCCTTTCCCCTCTGCAAAGCCCTAACTAGATGTGAACCGCCCAGAGAGCTTCAGCTATTGGGCAGTATAAAAATGTAATAAATAAATAAATAATGGGCAAAAATGTTCCTCTAGCAAAAATGCAGAAAGGGGGACCTCCCTAGGTAACTGGTTCCATTGTCATAGTGCTCTAACAGTCAGGAAATTTTTCCTGATATCCAGCCGGAATCGGGCTTCCTGTAACTTCAGCCCATTATTCCGGGTCCAACACCCTGGGATGATTGAGAAAAGATCCTGGCCCTCCCCTCTGTGACAACATTTGAAGAGTGCTATCATGTCTCGCCTCACTCTTCTCCAGGCTAAACATGCCCCGTTCTTTCAGTCTCTCCTCATAGGGCTTTGTTTCCAGACCCCTGATCATCCTGGTTGCCCTCCTCTGAACACGATCCAGCTTGTCTGCATCCTTCTTGAAGTGTGGTGCCTAGAACTGGACACAATACTCAAGATGAGGCCTAACCAGTGCTAAATAAAGGGGAACCAGTACCTCACATGATTTGGAAGCTATACTTCTATTAATGCATCCCAAAATAGCATTTGCTTTTTTTGCAGCCACATCACACTGTTGGCTCATATGATGGACAATCGCACAGGCAGAGAAGCAACAACAACAATTTTATTGCAGTCAATAGACCATTCCAGCAAAAGTTACATACAAAAGGGCTGAGCGTACATTTAACTATTGAAAGGACAAGTAATCATAGAGGATCTAATAGAAATGGCCAAGTTCAAAAACTTGCCCACTTGTTTGGTGATTGACTTGTCTGAGCTCTGAAGTAATAGGGACATTAGGAATTCAGTTGGGTGACCAGGAAAAGATTGTAAAATGGGGTTCAGAAAATCATTGGTAAGAAAAAGCAATTTCCCCGTGTGATGGCACTCAAAGTGGACATCCTCTGAATTGGAGTCAAAGTCAAATCTGTGGGTTGGTACACCTCCAGATTACATTCTATCTACCCCCAAACCTTTTTTGCTTAATATGATGATTTTTGATATCTCTTGTCTATGGAGGGACTGAATAGTCTGCTCACTGTTCTCTGGGTTTTGCCATTTTAAGTGCCTAATTTATGCCCATTCTTACATAGGGCTGGATACTCACTTGATAAGTGCAATAGCCATGTGTGATGGGCTATCAGAGCTGTCACACCACAAGTAGAAAATTCCTATCACCTCAAATACAATTCTTTTCACTCCTTGAATGTCATCACATGGGGAAAATCGTGTTTGCTTCTGATTTGGTGTTGCCAGCCCTGTACTTCCAGGTTACACCTGTGAGGCACTAGATTCCATCCTGGCATGGACCCTGATCTACCTGTTTCCATGAGGCTCTGCCCTTAGGCAACAGAGTGTCATCACTCTGCCCTTAGACTCCTCTACCCGCGTCTTTGTCCCTCATTACTTCCTCTTTTGAAAGAGGAAGTAAACAATGTGCACGTGGCCCATTCAGTGGGCTGTTTTGATCCTGCTGCTTCTCCTGCACACAGCAGGAGATAGCGGCAACTTCCATCTTTAATATAAGTCAGACTTACTGGAGTTGGGTTTGTGGTGCGAAGAAGACTAGAAGGGGTGGGAGGCGTGCTGGACGCAGACATAGTCATGAGAGGGACCCACAAAAATCTGTGAGTGCCCAGTAACAAGTGTGAAATAAAATGCTCATCTGATGATGCCCCCTTCTTTAGTGGTATTGTGTGAGGCTGTGTTCAGCCTTCATATAAAAGCACTTTTAAAATTAAAATGTAGTCTCCAAAACATTATGTTATGCACTTCATTAAGCAGTAAGAAGTCCAAGAACAGGGTTTACAGTAGGGGTGTGCACAGACCCCCCGCTCCGCTTCACTTGCAGATCCGCCATTTTCCGGATCGGGCCGCTCCGCCCCGCCCCCGCTCCGCCCACTTCCGCTCCGCTCCGCCCGGAGCTCCGGATCCGGATCCGGAGCTCCGTTTCCCCCCCCCCCATAGGCTTGCATTGAAAGCTAAAAAATTATACAACTTTTTTTCTGTTCAAGTTAGAAACCTCATGTTTGGCACCATGACACCTCATGGGGATATACACACGCATGCCAAGTTTCAAAGCAATCCCATCATCCCCTGATTTTTGGCGAATTTTTGAAAATCGGGCACCCCACACACAACATCCCTGCGAGGTGGGCAGGGGAGGAGGGAGGGAAGGCAGGCAGGCATGCAGCTGGCATTTCTGGGGGCATAAGGAAGTGAGCCAAGGATAAGCCAGTAATGCATATAAAATGGAATCAATCAATCAATAAACAAAGGAGGGGTGGAATTAAAAGCAGCAGTGTTGCTCAATAAACAACAAGAAGAACTTTTTTTAAAAGACTATATCTGTCTTTTACCAGCAATAGGGGGACGTGCCCGGGGGAGGGGGAAGTAGCTGCCAGTTCAAGACACTGACAGCCACAGCACTGAGAAGAAGTAAAACGCTCACTTCGACTCAGAACAGGCATTGCTCCACCACTGAAAAGTGACCATTCACTTCAACTCATGATAGGCATTGCTCCACCGTTTTACTCTCTTTGGAAGGCTCTAATGGCCTTCCAGTGCAGGAGAGAGTGGGGGCACGTCCACGATGAGATGCCCTAGGGGAGCTCATCCCCTTGCACCACATCGATTCAGTTGTTCCCCAAGGTTAGGGTGGGGAGCAGTGCTGTGTTTTCTATCTCTTATTCTTGGCTTAGTATATGATTTCAGGTTGTGTTTGTGCATTTGGTGGGGCTACTGTGTTAAAAAACACGGGGAAAAGCCCGTTCAGATGAAGAAAGAGAAGTTTCCCAGAATCCCAAGTTACCTGTTTTGCCTATGCCCTCCTCCAACTTTGGGATCATCATGACCGGGAGCTGACTCTGCCCCTCAGCCCTTTGAAAAAGGTATTTTTCCCGCCGATTTTTTAAAAACGTCTAGCCCGCGACCCGTACGATGCAGAAAGTTGAGAGTGGTCTCAAAATGACCCCCATCCACGACTCTCTGTGCACAAGAATTTCCAGAACGATAGCTTAACCCCCCCCCAGTTATCCCCGATTCTCTCCCTCAATGCAATCCTATGGGCGAAAAGCCGAAAAGGCAGTTTGAGCCGCGCGGTTGACCCGATTTTCACAAAAATATAGCCCGCGACCCGTACGATGCAGAAAGTTGAGAGTGGTCTCAAAATGACCCCCATCCACGACTCTCTGTGCACAAGAATTTCCAGAACGATAGCTTAAACCCCCCCCCAGTTATCCCCGATTCTTTCCCTCAATGCAATCCTATGGGCGAAAAGCCGAAAAGGCAGTTTGAGCCGCGCGGTTGACCCGATTTTCACAAAAATATAGCCCGCGACCCAGACAACGCAGAAAGTTGAGAGTGGTCTCAAAATGACCCCCATCCACGACTCTCTGTGCACAAGAATTTCCAGAATGATAGCTTCAAAAACAACGTAGTTATGCGCGATTATTTGCCGCAATGCAATCCTATGGCGAAATGTTTTCAAGATGGCGACCGGAGCGCTCCGCCTGAACTCGGAGCTCCGAAAAATGGTCGCTTCTCTTCGCCTTGCTTCTAGGGGGTCCGCGGTCCGCTCCTACTCCGCCTCTGGGTAAGGCGGAGCAGGCCAATCCGCTACTGCTTCTACGCTCCTAATCGGAGCGGAGCACATCCCTAGTTTACAGCACAATCTTAGATGAGTCTACTCAGAAGTAAGCCCCATTGAGTTCAATGGGGCTCACTCCCAGGTAAATAGCTGGTTGAGGCATGCCAGAAGTTGTAGGACTTTTTCTTGTCTAAAGATGCATAGAATTGAACCCTTAATTTATATTGGAGCCCAGCACCTATAACAAGGGCCATAGCTAGACCTAAGGTTTATCCCTGGATCGTCCAGGGGTCAAACCTGTTCATCTAGGTGACACACAGGGGATCCAGTGCTCAGGCAGGGGCAAACCCTGGATGATCCCAGGATAAACCTTAGGTCTAGCTGTTTCCTTGACTGAAAATTTGGATTATTGGTTTTTTACATAATAAGAAGAATGCAGAGTAAAAAAAAAATACTTTGTATACTGAACAAACTAGAGGTTTCCACAGAAAAATGATGTAACAGTAGCAAAAATAAAAAGAAACAGGTGCTAGATTTCAATGCTTTTATCCCATGGTGCATTCTTTATTCAATATTCCTCAAGTATAAAGGAAGCATCACTACTCCAACGTGTGTGTTTGTTTCTATGTTCTTCTGTCTTCGTGTGTGCCGACCACTCAGGCAAAAGCTGCTTCTGTCACCTTGTCAGCAGGACTTGCTGGTTCCAGCTTGCCAACCCTCTGCCCCGAAGTTACTCAGACGCAAAGCTGGTCATTACTGTAACACCAGAAATTAAAATTCTTCCACCACACAGTCACAAATTCTCCAGTGACAACAGTGTTCAGAAACCGTAGCTGACATGCCTCCACCGCTGAGGTGGGTGTCAAAGCTTGAGGCAGAAGAACTGGCTAAGAATAATTGGGCAGTTGGCTGTGAAAATGAAGGACCGCAGAGCAAAGAACAAATCATAGAGCGGGCCAGTTAAACAGAGATGCCAGAGAGGCATTAATTCCAAGACGTGAGAGAGGATAGTCAATTGACAAATGCAAAAGAAATAGGGCCCTGTAAGTGAGCATAAAATGTGGCCTGCCATTACTCTGGACCATAATATGTTGTAAATAATATAGCAGAAGTACAGCAGAGGTACAAGAGTATACACTACAGTATGATCTCCTTTTCTTTTGAGGTAATTGTTGTATATTACAGCTAGAAGGTTCTTGACTTGCCTTATCCCCAGATCCAAATGAGATTGCCACATCTATTTGTTGCCAGGAGAGCAAGTTCAGACAACATGGGACCTGTGACAAGTGATAACATGCTTCTCTGGTTCCTTCCAATCTAATCAAAGCCTCATTGTACCATCCTCTTGATGAGCTATGGGTGCTCTGAGAAGTAAGGAAAACTGTACAAGAAATACTATAAACCTCATTTTAAATCCAAAGGAAAACTGCATCACCTCCTTTGTAAAACAAGCCCAAGACAATTGTATTTATTTTAAATGCCTGGAAAGCACCTTTCTAGGACCAGCCTACTCTTCTGAAAGGCTTTCAGCATTGTCCTAGCACAATAGACTTTCAGGGGCTGTCTAAATGCTTGGAAAGTCCTGGGGTGGGTGGGTGGTGGCACGGTGTCAATTATACGATGATGCTGCAATCGCGCACCCATCCCGGGGCTTTCCGCCGAAGCTGCAGAGGAAAAAGGTGGGGATTTACCTCAACTTTTTTCTCTGGAGTGAGGTGGGGATGCACAAGATGGTGTCAAGGCAGCCCCTTGCCTCACTCTGGAGTCACAGCAGACTGGGCAGTGCCTGGTGGAAGGTGACCAGGAAGAGGATGGGGGCAGCTCCAGTTCCCAAATGACCACCCAGAAACCCCACGTTCCCTTCTTGGGGGAAGGTTTGAGAGGGAGGCAGTGTCAACCTTGCTCCATGAAGACACCCTTTCAGAGAGTCTCTTCTTCCCCTCCACAGTCTTTCCTTCTGAATTTCCCTTCCTTTTTTCTGTGAGCAAGTTCTTCTCCCAGGTTCTGCAGAGTTACTGTCTTCCATTTCTTGACAAAGCCCAATTGGAAGGAAAAGTAATCCCTTCTTTTGCCTTTACCTTCTCTCTCTCTCTCCCCAACTGTTCTTTTCAACTGCAATCCACCCCTTTCTCCCTGTGCCTCCTCAGAAGCAGAAAGCCAGATTTTGCAGCTGCATGACTCACACCACAACCCCTTCCTTCCTTCCTTCCTTCCTTCCTTCTCTTCCTTCCTTCCTCAGCCAGGAAGTCTCATAACCCCCATTTTAAAAACCATGTTATTTTTCTTTCCAATAAAAGTTATTTTCTGGAAAAGTTATGACTGTTGCTCCCATAAGTACTTTACATTGGCACTCTGCTACCCGGACTAAATTATCAAAATGCTTGTCTCCTTCAGCATTTTTGTTAAACACTAATTCAGTTCTATTAGAGCGTCATCAGATTAGCGTTTTATAGCACCCTTGTTACTGGGCACTCACAGATTTTTTCGGGTTCTATTCATGATATCGTCTGCCTCTTCCCGTCTCAAAAAAAGACCCAGCAAAATCCTGTGTTTTCTTCTAGCAAAATATGCTGCCATTTCCTGCTGTGTGCAGGAAAAGCAACAAAAAAACCCACCCACTGAAGGGGCCACGTGGTCTTTATTTACTTCCTCTTACTACTACCTCTTCCTCCATCTGAAGAAAGAGGAAGTGCTCATCCCTATTGTGGAACAGAAGCATGATTCAAAGCGACAGGAGGGGAAAGCGATTTCTCTCCCATCTTAGACCAACAGCAGCCTGTCCTCCAGCACCGCACAGCCCGAGTTGCACTGGAAACAGTTCACTTAGCACAATATTTGAACTAATTTTCTCATGTTTTCTAATGACATTTCTTGAAAAAGAGAACTAGACCACAAATTAGAGACACTTCTTGTGAGCAAGCATGGTAACACATTCTTTTTATCTAGCACTGGATGTTGGCTCCAGTCCTTCAGGGCCAAACAGGGCCCGGTCCTTTGTGGTGCCCCCTTTAGCTACTATTTTGAGAAGGTTGCAGAATGGCATGATTTTGCTGAAATGTGGGGTGGAGACATCTGAAGGTAGAGGTTGAAGGTTTCATTAAGTTCCCTCCATCCGTTTCCCCCATATTTTGAGCATTTGGATGGATTCCCTACCTGCACATGGCAGCAATAATAGTCAACATTAAGGGTGTCAAATCCAACCTCTGCCATCTCCACCTGCCCCTAGTCCCCCAAAATACTTACTTTGGGGCTAGTAGGCACTCCCACTCCCCAGTGGAACATATTTTCCTGTCCGTATGTGGGTGTATGCTATCTGAGCACCCTGTTCAATTTTTTGTGACAACCCTAATGTTGATTAATGCTGCCACTGTTGACATGGTGCAAAGAGGGGGGCTATGCGGCATTCAAATTGTCAGGGGAAGGATAGAGGTGTTTGAGGAGAACACTCAAAAAGCTTCACCCCCGTTTGGGGGAGGAGTGGACAGCAGGATGACTGCTCATCGTTAACATTAACTTGGCCTTTGTGCTGGAGGGGATGTCAAATCAATGGGACACAAATTCATATGTGGTGGGAATCTAGGAAGGTCAAGAAGTTTTGGGACAAGGTTTTTCAGGAAATAAGAAAAATTACTGAACAAGAGGTTTGTGAAACACCGGAGCTAGTTTTATTGAATATGTATGTTAAAGAAAATAGAGAGATGAAAGAAAGAAAGAATTGGATTTATGTTAGCAGTCGCAAGGCAATTAATAGCTGGCAATTGGAAGACAGCTCGGATGCTGACAGTATCACTGTGGAGAAAGAAAATCTGGGACGTAGCAATAAATGAAAAGTTGACAAAGAAGTTAAAAACACATAGAGGGATAAAGAAATGAGGACGGAATGGCAAAAATATATAGACTACATGAAAAAAGAATCAAACAGAACAACTTTGGCAGAAGCCTATAGAAATCTGTGGGACTCATAAAAACCAGATAATCAACAATCTTCTTGCAATACTTCGTTGGACTTGTCACAATTAATGAGATACTTCTATTTTTCATATTTTGTGCTGTGATTTGATGTAATCGACCAAGTGTGGGGAGGGAATGGGGAGGGATATAGAATAACTATTGATGTGTATAACTTTATGTTTTGTTTTTATTCTTGATTTTTGAGTTCTGTGTATTTAATAAAATATTTTAAAAACAGTCCACAGTTCTAATGCTGGTGCAGCCTTGCACCATGTCTGAGCCCACAGCACTGGAGTCCCTCCTTGACTTTAGAGACCAGTGGGTGGAGTTTTACAACCCTGTCTTGCATGGATGGGAGCCACACAAACTATTGCAGCATTGCGGTAGGAGATAGGATCAGGTTTACCTGTTTGTATAACATGGCTTATGAGCCTATTTTTGTTGTGGAATCCACATATTCCTTGAATGAAATTAGGGTGTGCTTTGCAGAGAATTTGTACCTTTTTGTTTTTGGCTAGAGAAACCTATCAGCACTGACTGAAATCAGGGTCATGATACTATAATGACCGAGGCCACAGCTAGACCTAAGGTTTATCCTGGGATCATCCAGGGTTCGCCCCTGCCTGAGCACTGGATCCCCTGTGTGTCACCTAGTTGAACAGGTTTTCCCCCTGGACGATCCAGGGATAAACCTTAGGTCTAGCTATGGCCCTAGTTAACTAATAAGTATTTGGGGATGGATGAATTGAAAATGGAGTCATGGATAAAGGGCTATATATACCACCTGTACTCCAAAGATCTATTTCCACAGATGCCACTCCCCTGTCAATCCTTCTCTTGCCATTGCTTAGGAAAGCAGCGCTGCTTATAGATGATTACACTATTTTATATGCCACCTTCTTCTGTCAAAGAATTAAAGGCAGTGTACATGGGGCTCCCAGATGGTTTCTCATCCAGGCACTGACCAAATCCAGACCTGCATAGCATGAACAAGTTTGTCTTCAGTCGGAGCTTTGGCCAATCCCCTATCTAGGATTATCGCTATACATGGCACTTTACTGTGATATAAGCAAAAAGGCACATCTCTGATCTGTAAGCTTATAGTCTGTGACCAGGTTTGCAAATCACAAAAGGGGAAATAAGCTACAGTGGATGGAAGGAAATAAGCCATCATGGCTTATTTCCCCTATCTCTCTCGATATGTGGCCACTTATGACTTACTGAAAAAGAGGACAAAAGAGGGTGCTGATTTGCACATGCTAATTTTATATTGCAATGCAAATTTAGAGAAAATGATTATAATTTAAATAGAAATGCAGTACATCTCCCCATAGTGTGGAAGACTGTGACCAGGTAAGCAGCGTGCTTTGCATAACCAGCTGTCCAGGTACAGCTGATGGATAGCTTGAAGGCCCAGCGTTTCCTTCCAATGGCTTGTCATCGTTAAACTGCCCTTGGACCAGACAGCCCTTGAAATAGAGGACACCTGCAAATTTTGGGAAAGTTCTCTGGCAGTCCTTCCAATCCTCTGTAGCACATGGCCACCCTACAGTCTCTCCTAAAGGGAAGGACTATGCCTCAGTAGTGCTTGCAGAACATTTCATGTTCAACACCACTCCCATTCTGGAGATTGGGGTGGGTGGGAATAAAATTGACTGATCCCATGAAGGTTGTAGGATAGCTGACCTCTGCTTACCTCTCACAAGCACTTAACTTAACTTACTAAAAAGTAGTAGGGTGACCATATGAAAAGGAGGAAAGGGCTCCTGTATCTATAACAGTTGTATAGAAAAGGGAATTTCAGCAGGTGTCATTTGTATGAATGCGGCACCTTGACCAGATACAAAAGAGGGCAGGGCTCCTGCAGCTTTAACTGTTGTGATGAAGATGGAATTTCACCAGGTGCTGCATGCATACAAATGACATCTTCTGAAAATCATTTTTGTATGCAACTGTTAAAGATACAGGAGCCTGGTCTTCCTTTCCAAATGGTCACCCTAAACAGTAGGGAGTTGGATTTGGCCCAAGCTCCTCCACGAGCTGACCTCTACTCTAGTACATATAGATCTATATGCGCACAAGTGTTATGAGAATTTTTTGGGGGGGGGGAGTTTTAAGGCTCAATGTGCCAGGAATCAAAATAGTAGACTGTACTATAATAATTATACTAGAATCTCATTACTGTGACTGTACTGTGGAAACACTGGCACCTCAGGAAGTGCCACCTCTGATTGGTACTGCATGCCAACTTTATACGATACTTAATTCCTGACAGCCTCATGCTAAGCATTCATTAATTACAAGAAACAGAAGTGCTGCCCCCAACGCACACCAGTGTGTTGTGCTCAACACTTCAATGGCGTATGTTTATACAGACTCAGAGAATTCCAGCACCTACTGTGCCTTGCAGGATGAAAGGGAAACGACAGTAGCTTCAAGGGTACCCTCGTCCATCAGCTGTGCTAAATTGTTCTGCTTTCCTAATACCAGAGAAGAACCAATAGACACAAGAGAAATTATGAGGTAAACGCACCCATCTTGCCTGTTCCACAGTCACTGCCCCTTCTGGGGTGAGGGGGGTTGTGGCTTACAGTCCTAGAACAACGAGGCCTACCACCAGACTGAAACGTTGTTTCAAAGAGCGACTGACGAAGACCCGTCATATGATTCAATTAGGAGTAAAACAAAGTAGAGTGTAGAACAATATTCACTGCACTGTTAGTCTTTGATACATGCATCTTCCAAAAAATGATGAATTTACGAACGAAAAACAGACCCTCGAGAACGTTAACCAATAAAACTAAAAAACATGGTGTGCAATCCTACAGGATAGACAGCTGACTCACCAGCGCTCCAACATCAGAATATTCCAAACGTCTGATGCTGAGGTGGAAAGAATGACAGAGGCATTTTAAGCTTCTCCATCCTCCAGAAAAGACTTTTTTTGTATTAGAGGGGCCTCTAAGCATGTGAAATGGACTTACGTTGCTAGGGGTCGGGATGCCGGCTGGAAAGCCTTTGGATCTGGTAGACCCCTGGCCTCTCCTTGCACCTCTCATCTGCACGACCCCTTCTCTCCCTCTCCATCGTCTTTCCTATGTCAGAGCTTTGACCTCAGGAATGGGAGCCACCATGGAACTTTCCACAGTAGCTGGGAGGAACTTGTTATGTGTGGGGGAAATTCTAGCATGCTCTGACCCCTCAGATGCTGTCTAGGGGCTACAGGATTGCACTGTTAATCTTGTCCTTGTAATCCTTGGTGATAATTCCGATTTCACTTGTTTGCTCTTCAAGGTGGGTGAAGACAGATTCACACTAAGGTCCCAAGGAGTCCAACTGAATATATTCAACATTAGGGGACACAGTAGGTGATACCAATGGCAGCTTCCCTTTCAAGGGCAAATAGCAGGTGTGTGTGTGTGTGTGTGTGTGTGTGTGTGTGTGTGTGTGTGTGTGTGTGTGATTTTACTCAGACAGCAGTCAGAAAGGGTTAATCCTCCCTCTGCATGTGCCACAGACCCAATCTCCTCACCCTGACTGTTATCTTTAAATTAAGCAAGACATGTTTAATAAATATACACATTTAACATAGTGTCATCAGATGGTGGTGGGGGAATCATGTTTCCCTCCCGTTGCATTGCTTCATGCTACTGGCCCACAATAGGGACAAACAACTTCCTCTTCTTTCACATGATGAAGAAAGAGGAAGTAAACAAAGACCACGTGGCCCATTCAGTGTGCGTTTTTGTTGCGCTGCTTTCCCTGAACAGAGCAGGAAATGGCGGCACATTTCGCTGCAGGAGGGAAAATCAGATTTTCTGGGGACTTTTTTTTTTAACGGGAAAATAACCAGAAGAAGCAGGAGGCATGCGGAACGCAGATGGCGTCATGAAAAGGACTCGTGAAAATCCGTGAGTGCCCAGTAATGAGCGTGTTATGAAACGCTCATCTGATGATCCTCATAGTATCTACTTTGGCACTTAAAACAAAAAATAACCTCTTGAAAGGTAGCTCAGTGGTAGAGCATATGCTCTGGATCCAGGAGGTCCAAGGTTGAATCTCCAGGTAGGACTGGGACTGCCTGAAACCCTGGAGAGCTGCTGCAGCCAGTCACAGGGTTGGATCCAATGCAGGTCATCTGCTAGCAGAATGAATTTCCCTTCCCTGCCTGAACCCTGTAAGCACCCCTCGACTCTGCTTTGGGGGGTTGGAAGACCCTCTGGAGTAGATTTGTGGCATGCAGGAGGGGTTGCAGAGGGGAGGGGAGGATGGGTAAGTCCCATTGCACCAGCAGAAGTCTACTCACTTGACATTGGTTCCAATCCAGTGTAGACAACACTGAGACAGATGGACCAATGGCTTGACTTGCTGTAAGGCAACCTAATAGTGCCAAAGTTAATGTAATTGTTCTTAAAAATAGACCTTCATGTGTAGAACCATGGAGTTGTTCAGAAATATAGGTGCCCTTGAGGAAGAATCACATGTGGTTAATCTACATTCTAGAGCCTCAATCTCAAAACATGTTGGGATTTTCCAGTCAAGATTGGATTGCTCCATTCGTCCTCTTGTTCTGCAACTGCCCCCCTCACAAAATGGCACCCTACATTTTGATTCATTCAGACCAGTACTACCCATTGAAAAATAAAGAAAGGGCTTTTGTAAGTTCCGAAAGTTTATAGAAGACAGAATTGCAATTCAGTCGTGGTGCACTTCTGTTTCTCATCTCCGTTCCAGTTATAGCATCACCCTTCGATCTTGCTATTAGTTCATCTTTATCATGTGGAAACAGCAAACACCCAACCTGCACATGAAATGGGAATGAGCTCAAACACCATCTGTAAAGATGTCTGTTTAAGGGGGGGGGAACCACCAGGAAGGCAGGGGTTCATCAAAAAAGGTCTTTATATAAGCAGGAGGTGTTTATCGTGCATTTTAAAGTCTATCCTGATAACTCTTTCCAGGATTTGTTACAAGAAAAAGCTAAAATAGAAATTAACTTTGCTAACAGGTGTCAGGCTTTTAAGAATGTGTTACATTAGAAAAGGAAAGCATGGCATATTAGAAGATGTTTTAAATGGCAATGAGAATTTTGGTCAGACTCGGGGTGTGTCAATTAAACAGATGACACATATGAGAAAAGTGAGCTCTAGCATGACTTTTAACTTAAAAAGTGCAGCTCTGGTTGAATGAACATAAGCTAGACCAAAAGATCCTGCTGGGGTCTCTGGCGTCCTTATACATGTGCAAGATTAAGAAATAATGTTAACTATTAATGCTCCACTTGCTAGATTGTAAACCTGTGGGCCGTTTTTGTTAATGTTAATTCAGTTATTGAATAATGTGACATATTTAGGAATATGACACAACGAAAGCAATTAGCTGGATCCAGATCTAGTCGTATTTAGAGTAGAACTTTTAGAATTAATGGGATTTAAGTTAGTCATGTTTAACTTAAGCCTTACAGAATTCAATGGGTCTAAGAGCATCTCTACATGCTTACTGGGGCTTTGTGCTTCCTGGTTCGTAATTGTTATAGGCTGCATTGCACAGAGAGGGGTGACGTGCTTTGAATTGAATACTTCTTTTCCCTTCACTTCTACTGACACAGCTCCATCTAGTGGCAGAAGATCTCACTTTCCCCCAGATATTACCACATTCAAAGTGGTTCTTTTGTTAGCGGAATTTCCAGGGGATACCGCAAAAGATGTCCTGGTTGTTGACAATTTCATGTAATGGACCCAAAAACTTCTGTGGGTGGCCAATCACAAGCATGCAATAAATTGCTGGTTTAGAGGAGCCCTATGAATGATGAAATCTGGATCCAATCTAATATCATCAACAACAACAACAACAAGAACAATGGTGTGCATATTCAAGATACAATTCAAAGTACCATTATTATTTTTGTTGTTGTTGTTGTTGTCGTTGTCTCTTTTCCCGCTCATGAAGATTTTCTAGATGGACATGATGGGCTTTGCCAGGTCATGCTTTTACTGATTCAGGAATTTCCTGACAATTGAGCATGTTTTAAGTATGACTGCTTTCTGGATGTTGGTGTGGGTGTATTTTGGTAGGCCCAATTTCTGAAGGTTTTCTGAAGAGTTTTTTTGATGTGACGCCAGTCATTAGTGTTTTTTTATCATTAGTTATTGCTATGTCAATGAGGTACGTGTGTTTTTCTTTTTTCTCTATAACTGTTATAACTGGTCTTGTCCTTATGAATTGTTCTGTCCCAGTACATTTTATTTTCTGCATGTATAGTATGTAGGTAGTTTGACGAGGTTGGATTTGATGGCTAGTTGATGGTGAATTATTTTTGCAGCTGTATTGTGTCTGTGTAGTCAATTCCTTCCAGAGTTTTGCATCCTCCTATCAGCATCATGGTCATCATCATTTTCCTTCTCATGCAGCTATAAAAAGCTAACTGAGAAGCTAAAAGTGAATCACCAGTTTCCCAGCTATCAGGACATGTTTAAGTCTGCTTATATTTTTCTTAGTTATGAGAACAATGAAAAATGTATAACACAAAAATGTATATGCACAAGTAGGGTGACCAGATACAAAAGAAGGCAGGGCTCCTGCAGCTTTAACTGTGGTGATGAAGAGGGAAATTCACCTGGTGCTGCATGCATACAAATGACACCTGCTGAAATTCCCCTTTCTGTACGACTATTAAAGATACAGGAGCCCTGTCCTCCTTTTCATGTGGTCACCCTAATTATGCATATAAATTTTTGAGTTATACATTTTTCATTATTGTTCTCATAACTAAGAAAATTCTCAGATCAATTTTCAGTGCTGTCATAATATAGAATATCGTCTTAGCACGTTTGTATCAGTATTTTGTTATGATAGCCCCTTATTGTGCAATCCTACACACGTTTACTCAAAAGTAAATCCCACTGAGGCAGTAGGACTTGCTCCCAGGTAAATGTATGTAGGGTTGCAGCCTCAGTAGTGCTGTGCGGTGAGTTTTGGGGCTTGAGTTTTGTTTTGTTTTGGTTTTTGGCAGAGCTTCAGAAGCAGCGAGCGAGTTTTAAACTGAGTTCCCTTCAGGGTTCAACTGGGCTGGTCAAATTTGGCAACGTTTGTTCAAGAGGGGAAGCTTGCCAGCCTCACACCAGGTGGCTTTGGCCAGCTCTAATAAACAAACAGTCCTGACGTTCTGGAAGGCGCGCTGGCTCATTTGACACTACGTTATACAGTCCGCGTCACTTTAAAAAGAGAGAGAGGTTTGAATTTCATGCTCTGCACTAAAATTATCCAGCCCTTGCTTAAAAGTACTCAGGATCATTTGCTGCCAAGGCAATGTTCCAGCAAAAGCATGATTTAATTTGAGCCCCTCATTTTGCGTAGGGTTAGCTTGTGTCTCTGTGCGCTAGTCCGACACAGAAGGCAGACCCTGAGCTCATACAAACAAGTGCAATATCCCCGGGGTCAGCTCTCTCACCCCAACTTGCCTGGCAAATGGTAAGGGACAATTTACCATGTGTACATTTAACATTTGGACCATTTGCACACCAGGTGCAGAAGTTTAGTAAAACAATTCTCTGGGTTCACAATTCCAAAGGATTGTTGATCAAGATGACACATAGAACACTGTAGAAATCAAGGTTTCCATCTGAAACATTTTGTCTTGGGAACACACTGTGTAACCCTGTGCCAGATAGATAGATAGATAGATAGATAGATAGATAGATAGATAGATAGATAGATAGATAGATAGATAGATAGATAGATAGGCAGGCAGGCAGGCAGGCAGGCAGGCAGGCAGGCAGGCAGGCAGGCAGGCAGGCAGGCAAGCAGACAGATAGAGATAGATATCCATCCATCTATCCATTGATCCATCCATCTATAATCTATCTTAGTATGGTATTTAGTTGTCCTGTAATTTCTGTGGGATGAGAAAATAAGAAAAGAACTGATACCAGCTCATCGTTCATTGGGAATTAGGCCCAATGTTAGAGAGGATCCACCATAACATTTCTTTTACGAACAACTGAATAACTGGATTTATGCTGGCAGAACAAAGGCAACCTTTCCCTATCTATTACAGCAGGTGTGGTTGGAAGACTTCAGACCTGCAAGACAGCTGTTTCCCTTTTTTATATATGAACCCCAAGGACTGGAGCTAGTGGCTTGGGAAGCAGGACGGAGCCAGAAGCAAAATGGTGGCTTCATGGATAGAGCCAACAACTTCCTGGACCCTATGAGTCACCCATTGGGGTGGCCACCATATACAAGAACAAATCTACATTTCAGGGATTCTTAACAGCCTGATTATTCTTTGCTGCTACGTTTTTATAGCAGCCTTTCCAGCAAAGCAGGGTCATTCCACCAGTCCTGCTGAAAACTCTAGTTAATGTTGTGCTCTTCTTTCTTTATCCCTTCCTTTCTGAATATTTTTAGTTTGTAAGCCTGCAGCCAGGGACTGTCCTTGTTTTACTGATTGGATAAATGACTCCGGGAGCCTTTTTGGCTGTGGTGTGAGGTAAAAATAAAATAAAATAATTTGTTTTAAAAAAATGTTAAACAAGTTGGAATCAAAAAGTCTTGCTGATCTACTGTAAATTGTTCATCAATCTTTCCAGTGGATCCTGCTGGACTACTTTTTACCCTCTTCTCAGAACACGCCTATACTGTACATAAAGGGCTGTGTTCAGACACACACCCAAAGTTAAGCATTTAAAGCCACATAAATGGGAGAGTTTACTATTTGCATAAATCTCTCCCAGTGAAATAAATTGGACTTAAAAGTGCTTAACTTTGACCGGATAAACATTTTCGTTATTTATTTTAACAATACAGTGGCTAAGAATGCCCTCCCAATACCTGCATTTGTAAGGTACTATATCAGGATTGGCATGTATTTGGTTTAACAGATGCACATTGGGGTAAAAATATATATCTAACTTTACATAGACATTGAGCTAGTGGTGACTGAAGAGGGAAGACATCTTGGTTGTCATGCTGGACACCTCAATGAAAATGTATGCCCAGTGTGTAGCAACTGCAAAAAAGGCAAATCTATGTTAGGGATCATTAGGAAGGGGGTAAAATAAAATACAAAGCTGCTAATAGTGTAATGTCTTTATCCATGATGCGGCCATGCTTGGAATACTGTGTACAATTCTTGTCAAAAAAGATATGGTATTACTGGAAAAGATGCAAAAAAAGGCCAACCAAAATCGTCAGGAGTCTGGAGCAACTCCCCCATGAAGACAGATTATTTTGGGGCCTCTTTCATTCAGAAAATGGTGAGGAAGGAGAGACATAACAGAGTTGTGGAGAAAGTGGACAAAGAGAAGTCTTTCTCCCTCTCTCATAATCCTAATACCCTTGGATCATCCAAAGGAGCTGAATGGTGGCAAATTTAGCACTGTCAAAATGAAGGATTTCTCCGCATAGATAATATAACTATTATATCTGCTGCTACAATATGTGGTGAAGGCTACCAATAAGATGGCTTTAAAGGGGAATTAGGCAGATTCGTGTAAGGATACAGCTATCAATAACTACTAATCCCAATAGCTTTATGCCACCTCCAGTGTTAGAGACAGCATGCCTCTCAGTACCACACCATAGCTAGACCTAAGGTTTATCCCTGGATCCTCCAGGGGTCAAACCTGTTCATCTAGGTGACACACAGGGGATCCAGTGCTCAGGCAGGGGCGAACCCTGGATGATCCCAGGATAAGCCTCAGGTCTAGCTGTCGCCCCAGTTGCAGGAGAACAGCAGCAAGAGAGGGTTATTGACCAAACATCCTGGTTATGTGATTTCCCATGGGCATTTTAATATAGTTACCTACACCACACCCTTGGGATAGAACAGGTAATAACTCAGGATGCTTTTATTGTACAATCACCCTTCCTCATTCCCAGAATTTTTCACGGTTTCCAGATGGTGTCACTTTTCATTTGTAACCAGCCTGTGATTCCCCATACAAACAAATCTGCTGAGGAAGAAAGAAGGAATAGGTGCACAATGCCATTTGATGGGTAGCGCTAGATGTCATCTGTCTGGAAGCACCCCAGACCAATATATATTCTGATAATGTGTTTTGGTAGGAGTCCCAAGGATGTGTTATTTGTGTCAAAGTGAAGAGATGGACCCTCTTTAGGTTTCTGTATATCCTGATAATAGTGTGAAATTATTGATTTCTGAATGGGAAATTCAGTTGCTTTGTTCCTGACCCACCTATAATGGGAGTCAGGCCCAGCTATAAGGGGCTGGAGCGGAACCAGCTTGGCCCAGGAGAGTGAGCTTATAAGAGCCATTGAATGAGTACAGTGTTTACAAAGTAAAACCGCTACCTCCCTGTATTTGTTTCATTTAAAAAAGAACAGTTTCGATTCAGTAATAGTTAATGCTAAATAGGAAGAACGAGAAATAAATCCAACCTTCCTCGTGTTCTCTTTTGATAAATCTCTTTATTCAGTTGACAGAACAAAGCTCAGAAATACAACCAAAGCTTGATGCACTGAGTGAAAGAGTACATATTTAGCTCTTTAAGAATTCCCCCAGCTTCCTGGATACTGAGCTTCATGGAAGGCGACAAGGATGGTGCAGAGAGGGCAGCACTAGCTTGCTCATCCCCACGTTGCTAGTCGCGTGGGGGACCAGAATACCCAAAGAGGACTTTGATAAAGAATTCTTAAACGGTGCAGAAAGTAAAACAGTGAGAATTATTCTTAGAAATCATATCATCATCGAGGTATAGAAATGGTCTGCCATCCTAACATGGAGTAGCGAATCTATTATATGAAAATCATCCTAAGAACTCCACCATTCCATAACTTTTGATCAAGATTGTTATATTTTGTGGGTTTAATGGGGGTGGGGGGTGGGGACACTAGTAACAATAATGTGCAATTCGTCTGAAAATATTTTAGCAAATAAAGGCAAGCTTGACACTTGTGCTCAAAGTATGTGGCATCTTTTAACTGGAGCATGTGGAAAGCATTTTTATACCTGTCACATATACACAAAATTAACTTCTGAGAGTCTGGTCATTTAGGGCACAAGCCTGTGCATGTTTAGACAGAAAAAGAGTCCTATAACCCTGAGTATAGAGGAGAAAGTAATGAATAGGGATATATTGGGAGTCAAGAATGCAGAGAGTTGGAGGACTTTTTTTCCCTAAACATGCACAGGATTTCACCCTTACTGAATCGAAATGTGAGGTGCTGCATAATGAGCGAGAAGAGAACTATATTTTACTGTGAAGAACTTGGAGCACAGTTACTATGATCTGTGAATCTGTGCACCCATATTCAGTGTGCTTCCTAGGCCTCATCTACACCATGCAGGATATTGCACTATGATAGTGGTATGAAAGTGGTATATAAAAGGCAGGAGCCACACTACAGCTTTATAGCGGTACTGAAGTGCACTGACAACTGTTGGAGCCCATTGACATATTCCATATACCGCTTTCATAGTGCTATATCCTGTCTGGTGTGGCTCCTGCCTTTTATATACCACTTTCATAATGCAATATCCTGCATGGTGTAGATGAGCCCCTAGTCATATCACTACTCCCTATACAACATGGCAAAAATAATGTCCTTCCTCTGAGCTCCTTTAGCTAAAATGGTCTACTTATCTTCCTCCTTCACTACCGCAACCGTCTCCTCTTCGACCTTCTGATGCCACATTTTGGCCTCCTCTCCTTTCTCCAGAATTCTGCTCACAAAATAATTCACTCCTTTCACATTCCATTGTGACACACACACACACACACACACTTACCCTGGAACCCCCATTGTGCATTCCTGTCTGCGCCTCAATCGAGCACAAGCTCTCCATGCTTTCCTCTCCTTCGGGCCCAATCTATCCCTGTTCATCAGCTTCTCTCCTCCAGCTCCATCATCCCCAGTTGCCTGAAGGTCTCCTGCTTGCTTTAAAAACTCTGCTCTTTCTTCTTGCTACCCCTTACACTGGGAACACTTTATGACAATGCTTATCCAATCCTGACTCTTTTTCTTCCTTTGAATCTTTCCCCCAGATCTATCTTTTCTGTCAAGGTCATCAGACAAGCATTTTATCACACACCGGTTACTGGCCACTCACAGTTTTTTGCAGGTCTAGCTATGGCCTGAGAGGTGGAGCCAAGATCACCACAGGAGCAGGTGAACGTCATGTGGCCTATTAGTGGCGACTACAATACAATCCTGCAATAAAAGGCTGGTGTAGATTGCCCCTATGTGATTAGGCATCAGGTTCGAAATATTGACCTATATCGAGAAATAGGCTTTCTTTGCTAAACAAGAGTTACAGATGTATTTAAATCTTCTGATGCAGGAATATGGAAGTGCTTGATATATAGACTGAGGGCCTTACTAGACGAGGCCTTAGCGCGCCTTCTGACCTGGTTTCCCTGCTGTGCGTCCAGATGATGCACAGGGGAATCCGGAGGCAGGCCGCGCTGAGGCCTCCTTCAACGCGCCATAAGCGAATTCGCTTATGGCGCGCTTTTTCCCCAGCTCCGGCCTCAGGCCGGAGCTGGGGAACATCTAGCAACTTCCGTGGCTTTTCGCGGCTCCTCACTTACTCGCGAGGAGCCGTGAAAAGCCGCAGACCGGCCTGGCACAGCGCTCATATGAGCGCTGTGCCCATCGGCCCGGGGGCGGGGGGGAAAGAGAGGGGAGGGCGAAGGATGGGAGGGTGGGTGGGCGGGTGACAGAGGGAGCGCCGCTCACCGCCGCCGCTCGCAAGCAGGCGAGCGCCAGTGGCGGCGAGCGGCGCTCCCTCTGTCACCTGCCCCCCCTTCCCAACCACCCTCCCATCCTCCCCCCCCCGGTTTTTACAAAAACACCCCTTACCTTCACGAAGTCTTCGGGCCACCCGCGGCCCCTTTAAACAAACAAATAAAAAATGGCGGACGCCGCAGGGCTTCCGTCCTCCCTGCGGCTCCGGCGTCTGGAAGCGTGGGGGAGGCGCACTAACGGTAGCGCGCCTCGGCCTCGCCTCCCTGCCGGCATAAGCCAGCAGGTCTAGCAAGGCCCTGAGTTTGCACACAGGAATGAGTAAGCATGCTAGATCTTACCCACTTCTGCTTTGCTAAACAATGCAAGAACGCCCTTGTTGCTGAATTGTTTGCAGTGATGTCCAAATCTAGAACGCTGGGTTGTTGAGGGAGAAACAACCCAGAGTTTTAACCCAAAAAGAAACCATAGATTAAAAGTCTGGATTGCTTCTCTCTCAACAACCCAGAATTCCAGGTTTGGATGTCACATTGAACAACCCAGGAATGAGGCATTCCTGAACAACCCACGTGTAACAAACTGTGGTTTAAGAATCCAAAGCAGGACAACCTTCCCACTCAGGCTAGATCTACATTACTGCTTTATGGCAGTATTGAAGTGCACTGTTGGGGCACATTACACATTGTATGTACAGCTATCGTAGTGTTATTTCCTGCTTTTTATTCCACATTATGCAAAATACTGCAACAAATGTCATTGTGTTTCCTACAAGATATAAATGCACAAGAAGAAGGATATAGAGTTACCATGATGGCATTGTAATGATTTGACACAAGGTGTAGAACTGGCCTCAGAGCTGGCAAGCAGATTTGGCCACCTGGCCACAATAGCAAGGAACCCTCTTCAGAACTATGCTGGTACCAAAACTGCCACTGTTGTATTCTAGTTCACACCCTAGTTCACACTGCAGTAAAGAATATCGGCACTAGGTTAAATATAGAATTTGGAATTTGCTGAACAATGGAGAAGCTTCATATTCCATTGGCCCAGCTTCTTCCAGCTCCATGGTTCAATATTTCTTCACGTGTATTACACCAGGTAGGCCTGATGAAAAGGCTAGGAATCATCATGATTCATGCCACCTGGATTATACATGAAGAGCACCCAAAATCCCAATTACTATGAAGTAAAAATGAACGCCATCAGACGGGGCGGGGGATTTTCGCACTTCCTTACTGTCGCAATGGCCTCCTGCTGCTGTCCCACAATAGCAACTGTCTTTTTACATGGGGAGAGAAAGAAGCAGCAGCAACGACCACGTGGCCCATTCAGGAGCCGTTTATAACGCGCTACTTTTCCTGCGCATAGCAGGAAATGGCAGCACATTTCTTTTTTCTTTTTTTTTAAAGGCAGATTAAAAGCGGTCTGTTTTGCGATGGAAAAATGAGTAGAAGGAGCAGGAGGCAGACGTCGTCATCTATAGGACATGTGAACATCTGTAAGTGGGCAGTAGCGAGCGTGCGATTAAATGCTCGTCTGAAGATGCTCAATGTAGCTACAAGGAATACTCTCCATATGTACTTCCTTTTGGGGGCAATTTATCCAAGGACAGGCCTTTGAACCTTCCAGAAAACCATGCTCCCCTTGCATTGAAATATTTTCTCTAAGATTTCCACTACTGAAACCTAAAAAGGTGCCCCGATGACCACTCACAACTGTGTGTCACAGCTACTTCTTAATAACAAATTGTATTGTATGTCGCTAAATGTACTTTTCTGGCTAAACAACTGGGTTGTGTGGGTTTAAGTTTTGTGTGACTGTGTGTAATTAGTATGACCAATTATAAGTTGCCTTGAAGCTTATTCTATTAAAAATCTAAATAAATAAAATAAATAATAAAGCAATAGTAAGCAGAAGAACACTTGGATATAATTTCTTATTCCTGATAACATACCAGTCAGCTAATGATATGTAAATATAGTTATCCTAGACGTTTTTTGGTGGGGAACTCGCTGTAACAACTTCCAGAAATAGTAAAGAAATCACTATGATGTAATCCGTTAATCAATTAATGTGCCATCTTATGGTAACACCTTATCTACTTCATTTAATATAGTCTATCCTTATCTCCAGAATTAACTAAGTTACATCTTATTTTAATATGCTTTTAGGAGCACAAAACGCTTTTAGGAAAATATAAATAATAAGCTTTTCCATAAATCAAACTGTCTAAAACAAATGTCTATAAACAATGCTTCTCTTGTAATTATAGAATTTCAGGGCAATGTTAGAATTAGACACTGAAGAAGAGATGGATTATCTCTCTTCTTCTAGTCAATTAGATGTCCCATTTCTCAAATCCACAATTCTGCAAAGTGCAATGATCATGTTAAATATCAGCAGTTGATTATTGATGATAATCTACATTATATAACTATATATCCATATTTTTGTTTACAGGTAGAAGCCAAGGTTCACTATCAGCATTCATCTCTCATTCTCTTTGGCTGAGCTGTCTGGCAAGTACTGGGAGGAATGAATACAGACGGATCGCTTATCCCGAGCGTGAGATCAAAGAAACGGGTGGAGGTTGTCACACTGTAGTTCTTGGTGTAGGTTTCCTGTACTGGGTAACAGTCCTTGACTGTGTAAACTCCCACCCAGTTTTCCACTGAAATAAAGCACAAAGTACAGTATTATTGCTTTTGTGGGAAAGGCATAAATAATTTTCAAGTTTTTATTATATTGGCATTTTGATTTATCTGACCTCCTCAAACCCACTTACTCTGGAATAACTCCTATTGATTTCAATTAGATTATTTTGCAGTAAGGGATTTGAGGATTATGGTCCAAGAAATTATTGATACTTTATTTAAATTTAACTAGTTTTCCAGTTTAGCCAACGTCAATATAGCAATTTTTACATCCACCAAAGATGCCGATTTAAGATACTGATACATGCAACGGGATCCAAGTCTGAAATTCACATGATGGTTTCAATCCTATGCTCACATGTAGGAGCAAGCCCTGCTAGACATCTCTGAAATGCCCCAAAGTAGGGCATGAAACCAAGAGCCCTTCTTCTGTCCCCCAGCAACTGGAGTTAAGTGTCATACTGCCTCTGAACATTGTATCTCCATGCTGATAGCCATTAACAGGCCTATAATCTATAAATTTGTCTAATATCACTTTAAAGTCATCTAACTCAAAGGACATCACCACATCCTGTAGTCATAAATTCCATAAATAATTTTATAAGAACATAAGAAGAGCCATACTGGATAACACCAAAGGCCTATCTAGTCCAACATTCTGTTCCCACAGTAGCCAACCAGCTGCCTGTGGGATGCTCACTAGAAGGACATGAGGGCAAAAGCACCCTTACACTCATGTTCCCCAGTATCAGGTCTGCATAGGCATATTGCCTCTAATACTGGTAGTAATACACAGCCATCATAACTAGTAGCCATGATGTACTGCATGAAGAAGTACTTTCTTTTGAATGTCTGGAATCTTCTGCTAATTACGTTCATTGGGTAACCCCGAGTTCTAGTATTAACAGAAAGGGTAAGCGGAACTTCCTCTATCCTAGGCTGACCATATGAAAAGGAGGACAGGACTCCTGTATCTTTAACAGTTGCATAGAAAAGGGAATTTCAGCAGATGTCATTTTAATATATGGAGAACCTGGTGAAATCCTCTCTTCATCACAATAGTTAAAGGTGCAGGAGCTATACTAGAGTGACCAGATTTAAAAGAGGGCCAGGCACCTGCAGCTTTAACTGTTGTGATGAAGAGGGAATTTCACCAGGTTCTCCATATATACAAATGACACTGGCTGAAATTTCCTTTTCAATACTACTGTTAAAGATTCAGGAGCCCCGTCCTCCTTTCATATAGTCACCCTATCTATCCATACCAGTGATCTTGACAGATCGGAGTGCTGAGCTGAAAACAACAGGATGAAGTGAAAATTAAGAGGGATAAATACCAAGTTCTACACCTAGGAAAAAGAAACCAAATGCACAGTAACAAGATGGGGTGATACTTGGCTCAGCAATACTACAAGCAAAAAGGATCTTGGAATTTTTGTAGATCACAAGCTGAATATGAGCCAACAGTGCAAAAAAAGCAAATGCTATTTTGGGATGCATTAATTGAAGTATAGCTTCCAAATCATGTGAGGTACTGGTTCCCCTCTGTTTGTCACTGGTTAGGCCTCATCTTGAGTATTGTGTCCAGTTCTGGGCACCACACTTCAAGAAGGATGCAGACAAGCTGGAGCGTGTTCAGAGGAGAGCAACGAGGATGATCAGGGGTCTGGAAACAAAGCCCTATGAGGAGAGACTGAAAGAACTGGACATGTTTAGCCTGGAGAAGACTGAGGGGAGACATGATAGGAAAAACTTCCTGACAGAGCAGTATGACAATGGAAACAATTACCTAGAGAGGTCGTGGGCTCTCCCACACTAGAGGCCTTCAAGAGGCAGCTGGACAACCATCTGTCAGGTATGCTTTAAGGTGGATTCCTGCAATGAGCAGGGGGTTGGACTCAATGGGCTTATAGGCCCCTTCCAACTCTACTATTCTATGATTCTATGCCTAATCTTATTGATTGATTGATTGATTGCATTTCTGTATGCCCAATAGCTGGAGCTCTTTGGCTGGTTCACAAAAAATAATCTTATAAATCATCATGTCTCCACTTAGGCTGCAATCCTACACCTACTTCCTGGAAGTAAGCCCCACTGAACTCAATGGGATTTACTTTTGAGTAGAGATGTACAGAATTGTGTTGTATGTTGCCATATTTCCAAAACTAAATAAACCCCAAACTCTTCAAAAGACTGGAAGGGAAACCAGCGTTACACCTTCCGAGGGTGCCCAGGCACAGTAATGTTTCATTTTTTAAAAAATTAAGGTGTTGAACTACCCTGACAGAAATCAAGCAGAAAGCCCAAGGTATGTTTATAAATCCACATTAATTATTTTCTTGGGTAAAAGGGGAACAAAAAATAGTATTCCTTGTATATGTCTTTCAGTAATAACATTGGTAAAGTTCACGTGGGAGCAGAGTATTTGATTTTAATACAGAAATCCTAAAAAAAATAAAAAAATGAATGCATACATTTCCTGGCTGGTTTTCTGTCAGACCATTCTTGCACCATAATTTGGTCACCGGGTCCTCCAATGTAGTACTGATCTTCATAGGTTGAGTTGTCAGGAATATCATAAGGATCCCACGGCTCGCTCAAAGCAACCTTGGAACACAGCTTTGTGACTTGTTCAATCTGAAACATCACCGCGTCTTTATACAAGTATATATATTCAAAAAATCTGAAAAGGTTGGGCAAGAGCAGAGTTAATATCCACAAATAATTTGTTCATACAACACCAGATGAGGTACAGGACACATCTACCCCCACAGATATAAACTGTGTCAAGAGAACCCCGGGAGCTGCAGTTCTGTGAGGGGGGAGGGGGGTTCAAACAGAAGAGTCTCAGCACTGTCACCAAACTTCAATTCCCACAATTCGTGGGTGGATCCATGGTTATTAAACTGCTATAAAACTGCTATAAATGTGTATTGCAGTTACACCTTAGTGTGATCTGGGAGCTATAAGGCAGAACTTGGGCACAGCGGACCTGGGTTTTGTTTGGTTTTGCTAAATATTAGTCAACAGCCACGTCTCTTCGCCTCAATTTTTCCATCTGTGGATTGGATAAGCCAGGCATTGTGGTCAGAAAATTGCAAACTGGAGGCTCTGATGTAAATGTACATCCTCCAATACTTGGTTGGCAGGGCTATAGTAAATATAGGCACACATTTAAAAATCCAAGTTCTGGGCTTGTGGTAAACCACAGAGTGAATCTACATATTGTGCAGAATGAGATAGTAGACTGAGATGGACAGAATTCTAGACTCTATTTATATTGTCAGTATGTGTGTGTCACTTTTTCAAATATTCAGCCATGTAGAAAGTCTCCTGCATGTAGAAAACTAGAAAATCAGGGCGAGGACTACACTAAAACTTATACAGCCAACCCTGGTTTGGGGCATTGTTATGTTATAAGATCTAAGGCACAGGCCTGTAACACAAATTTGCATCTGCTTATGAAATCAAAGTGGCGAGAGGAGGTCAGTGCACACCTCTAATATATGTATAGGGAGAAGGGGAAAAACATATTGGCTACTTTCCTGCCTCTGTGCTTGGACTGACATGCAGTGATCCCTCCCTCTCTTTCTGCTTTATTTAAAGAACACATCTAACTTTTTCTTTGTCAGACTGAAGTTATCGCTGTTTCACTACTCAAGAACCATGGCCTAATCTACACTATATATGAAAGCGGTATATAAAAGGTAGGAGCCACACTACTGCTTTATAGTGGCATTGAAGTGCACTGACAATTGTTGGGGCCTATTGACACATGCCATATACCACTTTCATACCGCTTTCATAGCGCTATATCCTGCTTGTAGTAGATTAGGCCCATCTTGACCCAAGGAAACAAGAGCAAAGACAAAATAGTTGCACACCATCTTGTTCCAGCTGAGGTACTCCACCTCCCACAACTGCCACCACAGGGTATTCAAGGACTATCTCCCCCTGAGGGGAGGAGAAATCCGGCTTTTAAAAGTAACCGTAAACCCAGTTACTTTTTTAATTGTTTTATTGTATCATTTTTACTCATGCTTATGGTATGAATATTTGTACACATGTAAACCACTTTATAGCGTTCATCTGAAAAGCAGTCTATAACTAGCATAAATAAATAAAATTACCTATTAATAATACTTCATAGTAGATTTATAAGCAACTGGTGCCTAAACACACAGGCTTCCATTACTATTGCAGATTGGCTAAACATATCTTTCTGTTTTTAAAACAAAAACAACCCAAAATGGCTTGCTTTAATTATATTAAGGAAACAGGTGTGACTAAAAATCAAAGCTGACACATTTATTTTTCACCCAAGGACAAGCCCAAGAAATAATAGCAAGGAGGACAGGACCTGTAAATAATGTTGGTTTAAAAATATAGTCTGATGCTGTTAAAAACTTTCTGTTGCTCAGCAGAAGGTCACTGGACCTACTGGACATGTTTAGACAACCTCACGCAGATTTAAAAACATGCTTTTATAATTTCCTGGCTGACATGAATGCAAAAGCAAGTAAGGTAAGACCTTCCTGAAAATCTGACTCATATGTTGCACAGATGCCATTTTAGACTTCAGTTGTGGGGGGTGGGGAGAATACAAAGATATTTCAATAGGGTGAGCACAATGAAAGACAGATTTGAAGACTTGCCCTTGGAATATTCAATTGAAAAAAATCCCAAACCAGTCTTGTAACATGCCACACAAGAAGCACAATACATCTTGCACTTCAATGCCCCTCCCGTTATCTCTGCTTCTAATGCACCCTTCATAGTCATCCAGCTGCTTGCTTCAACCACAGAAGGACCATCTTGTAAGATTCCAGAGAAAGCGATTGAAACACAGTTGCTAGGAAATCATAGCATACAATGCCCAAGTGCCTTCAAGGCAACCTAAGGAGAAAGGTAAATGAAAAGTTGGGGAATTAAGAAACTAATAGAGTGGAAGAAATTGGGGTGTAGAATTAACTACAAGAGCGAGAGAGACTTCTGCTGTCTAGTCCTACCCAAACTGGTACAATTAAACATTAGATCGAAAGAAGTGGAGCCCGGCAACAAGATGTTGCACTGTGGCCTTAGCTAGACCTAAGGTTTATCCCGGGATCATCCTGGGGTCATCCCTGCCTGCTCCCGGGATCCCCTGTGTGTCATTTAGATGCACATGGATGACCCCGGGACGATCCCAGGATAAACCTTAGGTCTAGCTAAGGCCTGCGTGGAATGCTTCTGTTCGGGATTTCAGCCACCCTATTCCATTCCCCTCCCTGATGGTTCTCCTTTCCCACAACAGTGAGTTAGCATTCTGAGTACTGAGCATGTACAGTCTTTTTTGGCCTGTTTCTGTTTCCCCGCCCCCTCCATTTGGGCATATTTTATGGACTGAGATATACACACATGCCCATCCCAGCTACACTGAAATCATGGATTTCTCTACTGATGTTTATGGGCAGCTCTGTTTTCTGGAGACACTTTAAAATAATTCTCAGTGTAAACCAGGAAATTACCTATTTGGACAATGAGAGGGTTCTTTCTACACTTTTTATATCTATGAGTGAAATCCAGTGAAGCAATTCTAATGGAACTACTTTTTTTTTATTAGACTACTAAATAAAAACAAACAAATATAACAATTTAACATACCATACACAGAAAAAAAAATCAAATACATAACAGATTACTTAAATATATAAATGTTAACATATAATACTTTA
This sequence comes from Elgaria multicarinata webbii, assembly GCF_023053635.1. NCBI lineage: Eukaryota > Metazoa > Chordata > Lepidosauria > Squamata > Anguidae > Elgaria > Elgaria multicarinata. The sequence continues at coordinate 66,894,813 of NC_086171.1, forward strand.
TCCATAACATAATCCAACATAATCCAACATGTGCTCCCCCTTCCATTCGGGATCATTCCTGTTTCCAAAATCTTAACGCCTCTTCTGATGGTGGTTTCCCACTATGGAACTACTTCTGTCAGCAAAACCAGGAGGGGGAAATTCCATCTTCTCATGCAGTTTTCTGTACACCCTTCAAAATCTGCTCCAAAGGGTTTGGGGATCCCCCCCCCCACTTGAGCAGATTTACAGAGGGGCATGAGGACTTTAGGGACAAGGAAAAGAACAAATTCCCATCACATGAGCTGATTTCTGCTTGCACAACGTTCAATTCTCTCACATGCATCTCTTTCTCCCTTTTCCATTTCAAGCCACTCCATGTCATTCCCACCACTATTTATTTATTTATTACATTTCTATACCGCCCAATAGCCGGAGCTCTCTGGGCGGTTCACAAAAATTAAAAACTATCTCAGTCAGACAACATTCTGTGCCATTGGGTCCCTACTGGGTTGTTTTAGAGGTTTTCTCCTGCCTTGGGGTTTGTTTTTATTAAGATTTTCTTAGCATCTGGAAACCTCAGGCTTATCCCAAGTTGTACCATTGTGGTGACAGTCCCCAGCCACAGGAAGACTTGAATTAGAAAGACAAGAAGTACTGCAGCCCCTGTAACAAAACCGTTGCAGTGCAGAGTGCTTCTGTTCAGGTTTCCAGCCACTCCCTTCCATCCCCCCGCCCTCTAACCCTGTTCTCCCTTTTTTTCCCTCCAATAGTCAGACAATGTGATTGTTCTGCCTACCTTTTTTGTGTGTCTCTAGCTGTGTCTTCCTCTGCCCCCTTCGGCACCCAACCCATTCCATTCCCCTCTCACCCTCTTTTTATCCTCTTGCCCCCGCAGCAACTCCACTCCATTGCCCACCCAGTTGTCAGGTATTCTTTTCTCTCAGTCTTCCAACATTTCATGCCATGAAGCTACACTGGGCAGCTTTTGCGGGGACTCCCTCCCCTCCCCTCCACTCCCCTGTTCCCCCCCTTTTTGTATACCTGAAAATTTCAGGGTTTCTCCAAGTCTGCTGCTACTTCCCCCCTGAGCATGTGCAGTGCAGTTTTGCTACATTCATATGACCACAGGAAGACTCAAGTGGGAAAAAGAAGGAATTACGATTGAAGCATGTAACTTTAGGAATAATATTTGGGGTGAGTAAAGATTTTTAGTGGCTTTCCAGTGACTTTCATCCAGTGACATTTAATAGTTCCACTTTTTAACAATTGTGTATTTTCTCATCCTTATGCACCTGACAATACACTTTCTATCAGTTTCACAGTTCTGAATTGTGTACACTCTTCTGATGAAAACTGGTATTCTTCTGCCTTTATATTCTTCTGACATTTCTTTTCAACAGAGACCGTAGGAAACTACTACATTTTTATATCGTTCATTTGAATGCATTGTTCCAAGAACCTGGCGCCTTCTACATCCTCAAACCAGATTCAGTTTCAGGCACATTCCTTTAATCACCCATATTTCCCACTTAAATCAAAACACTGCAAGCAACCTTTCAGCATCTAACTTTAGGTCTGCCAACACCTGCTACTATTTACTGCCTCCATTCTATGACCCTTTCTGGGGCGGAGGGGGGGGAGTTCAAAAGTCTATATTTATTTTATTATCTCTCCAAATATAACTACAAGGCCAAGACTATTTACTATTAGCCATTAAATCAATCTCCAGAAGATGCAAATCACAGTTCCAGTAGCTCTAATCAACTAATTCAATACATTTGGGCTTAGGTTCTTATTAACTTAGAAATTCAAGAGATTAGCTAAAAAAGACTAGCTCAATCAATCTGAAAAAATCATGGATGGTGCAGATCCCAATACAAACCTTGTCATGAGTGTAGATGCTGATTCCCATCTGGAAGCTTTTTTTAGAGCGTCATCAAACAAGGAGAAATCGTGTTTCCCTACCGTTGCTTTTCTGTCCCACGGTAGGGATGAGCAGCTTCCTCTTTCTTCAAATGGGGAAGAAAGAGGAAGCGAGCAGTGACCATGTGGCCCATTTAGTGGGCGTTTTTATCATGCTGCGTTTTCTGCACACAGCAGGAAATCGTGGCAAGTTTCGCTTTGATCAAAAAAATCAGATTTACTGGGAAAAAGAGCAGAAGGAGCGGGAGATGCATGGGAGGTGGTTGTCATTGTCAAAAGGACATCTGTAAGTGGCCAGTAACAAGCATGCTATAAAATGCTCAACTGATGACACTCTTAGAAAGAACAGTGTAGTTTCCCCCCTACCATCAGAACTTCTGGTGATACCTGCTTGTACTGCAGCATGTAGAGAGAGAGGGGGGGGGTTGTTTTTAATTTCCACTTGTTACATGGAGTCACATGAGTACGCATGTGCCAAATAAACCCAGAGAAAAAAGGATCTTTTGTAGAGGTGTGGCATGCAGACAGCAGATGATGCACTGTAGCCCAACAAAATGGGAAAATTAACTCACTCCCAAATATTTCAACGAAATAACATAACTTCATTTTCCCACAAGTATCTACAGAACAAGGCAGGTTAGATTAGTATACCAACCCCCTAGAACCAGATCAGCAGGCTATTTCCACCAGCAGAAGAGAGAGAGAGAGAGAGAGAGAGAGAGAGAGAGAGATGGAGATGGGGAATTAAGAGTTCGCCAAATATGGAGCAGGGACAGCGCTAGGGAAATGGTGAGGCAGGACTTGGGAGGCTATTCACAATAGGGCCCTGCCACGACACAGGCTCTGAACACCAGACCCGGCTGCGGCTTCTCCCTGCTCAAGCCAAGCACCACCGCTTGATACGCCTGAGGCAAGGGATAAAAACCACCTTCCTCCAAACTATGTGGAGAAAGGGGTTTAAAATGGAGAAGGATTTTAATATATATAATAATGCGCTGTGAGTTATATCTGCTGAGGTGAATGATTGTCAAAGTGGGTGTTAAATGTGTAAACTTCAAATGATAAATGCCAAACAGACACGAGGGATTTTTGTGGTAGTTTAAAAACAAAACAATCAAAATTTATTTTTAAAAGTTCACAAGCTTTGTTTCAACTAACAACATTTAAAAACCTTTTTGAAACCTTTCATACAATCCTGTCACTCCTTCACATACGCGCTTTCCTTTTTCTCACACACTCTTGAACTTTCTTTATTCTCAGTATTGATTGATATACATCCACTACGTGCACACTACACTCTAAAGACACCACTCACTACACTGACCCTCAAATTTCCCAGAACTTAAGTACCATAAACACAGAGAGCACTACAGACTCTAAGAGTACCTAACAAGTCTCCCTGAAAAGCCTTTTTTGAAAAGAACTCTCCATCCCCTCAGTCATTGCTTTATATATATCACTCCTCCCCCCTCCCAAGACATTCTAACTCCGCCCACTCAGGCCAACATTCTAAAAACCACAGACTTACAAACTGCAGACATACATTTGGAATTGACTTGTGGGGTGTAACGCCACAGGGGTTCCTTGAGTTTTGATGGCACAGGGTGAGCCATGCAAGGGGAAGAATGAATAGACATAGAGCCATTTCAGGAGAAAAGGGAAGAAATGGACTCAAAACAAATATATTTATGTTCCTTCAAGATAATGGGCACTCAAAGGGCCTCATCTCCTCATTGGTCACAGATGCTTGGAAACTCACATTTTTTCTACAGGTTTTTGGTCATGGATTCAAAATATGTTCATCATCCCAGCTGTATAGCTAGCTTGGTGCATCAAATTGTCCAGAAACATCCAAAAGATTTATGGTTCAGTGCTTCAGTCAAAGGCAATAATGGGGTGGCTATGCCAGTTTTAGGGACCGTGGAGCCAAACCCAAAACAGTTGCAAAAATATACTTTGAAGTAGATAGCCTAAAAGCAGGGGCAGTTATTGGCTTCAAATAAAAGGAAAATGACTATGGGCAGACTCAGGATGGGATAGGTGATCAATAGTTTAACACTGGGGGAATAAAAAAGATGGTCAAGGAAGTTCCTGGCTCTTTGACTTGAATGAAAGAGAGCTCAGGATTTCAAACTCATGCTTCCAAGCAACATTTAGATAAGAGATATACAGAACAACGAGCCCCATAACAGGGGTTCAGCTAGTGCTTTAACCTGCTGATCCATCTTGGGGTGAGGACATTTCAGGATTTGACCATGTTTCCCTCTAAGGCTTTAGACTGACCAATTTAAAGGTACCTTGCGAACTGTCTGGCTAGGATGGCAACTTGGTAGACAGAAAGACATTTATATTGATTTCCAAGCTTTGCATACTGCAGCAGGGCAACTCCTTTCATTCAGTTAAGTGGAGGAATACAAGTTAATGAACTACAAATTACACAGAAGTCAGGCAGCTAGCATTTTTTCTGTTGTTTGTTGTTGTTGTTGTTGTGCCTAGCTGTCATGAGATGCTGGCCACTGGAAGAAGGTGGCTCTGGTTTCGGTGGGGCTGTGAATTCGTTCTGGGTTTCAGTCACAGCTAGCTAAAACTCTAAAGAAGCTGTCCAAGGTGCTGAATCTAGTTGGGGCTAGGGTTCAGCAGCTTGAAACGTTCCTTTAAAGTTCTGGCTGGTTCTGACTGAAACCCAGAATAGATTCACAGCCCCACTGACATCAGAGCCATCAGCTTCCACTGATGCCTGCCTATCCAGTCTTGCCCAGAACAAAATAAATATCAGACAAGTGCTAGGGTGATGCCAACAAAATACAAAACACCAACTACACTTATACAAAAAAGCCATCACAGCTGAGCTTCTCAGTAGCAAGTTGTTTCTGGGCTGTACCACTTCAAGCTGCAGGTGGATAGTCATCAGTCAGGTATGCTTTAATGTGGATTTCTACACTCAGTGGCTTTATAGTAGGCCCCTTCCAACTCAACTATTGTATGATTCTATGACAGCAAGCACAACTTTTTGCACAAAAAAAGTATGCAAGGTAAAATGCAAAACTGAACCCTTCTCCCTGACATACTAGTTTTCTATGTGCAGGGATAAGTGTGTTTGTTTGAATGGGGCAGCACACAAACGTACAACTGTTTGAAGTGATAAACACTATGACTCTGCTGATTGCATAAACTTGCCCTGAGATCTCAAGAAGAATATGTTTTTTCCAAGTACTAAATACTTTTAGAAACTGCTCTGTTCCCTAAATTCTGCACCAGTGTGGATGCTAGTTTTCCATATCCTATTCTTTCAAACTCCCTGCCACAAACCAATTCCCCAGGGTTGCGTTGTTTTGTCTTGAGTTTCTACCAAATGATGTGCCAAGCCGCTTTTTCTGATGTTTGAGAAAGTTATGCCAGATAGTTGGCAGATCTGTCTTCCATTAAACTGTGTAGAGAGTTCAACATATGCTTGAGTGCTTCGCTGGATAGTGGCCAGAATGACTCAACATCTTGCAAGTTCAAAGTTTCCCAGAATTTTCTTGTATAATGTTAAATAATGCTTTGTGCAAATTTTATTTTGCTCCAACCCCTTCCAAAACTGAAGGTAAGTTTTTTTTAAAAAAATAACAATCTACCTTCGTGTCAATCTGTTTGCAGAGGTCAAGAACAAAGGCTATAGTACAGGGGTAGGCAATCTTTTGGGGGCCATGGGCCCATTTGGCAATTTGACCAACTGTCCTGGGCGCCGCTGTCCTGGGTGAACTGCAGATGAAACCATTGGCCTGCAGCCACCTGCCATCTTCATTTCTCAAGAACGTCTCTGAGCCCCTCGTGTGGCCCACAGGCATTCATGGGGAAAGAAGATGGAGCAGCTAGAGGCCCAGCTTTGTTTGAAGCAATCCCAGCTGTCAATAAGTTTGTTATTTTAAAAGAAAACCATAAGGATAAAAACTGGGAGGGGTAGGGCAACTTGGTGGACACCAAAAATAGTGTTTGAAGGTACACCACATTGCATGCCCATAATATAGCGACACAGTTACACTGTTACCCTTGGCTTTATGTCAACCATATTTTTGATTTTTTTACATTGCTATTCCTTTTGTTTAACTAACCTTTGGCAGCTCAGGAACCTCTAAAGCAGCCATAGGGAACTTCTGGCCCGTAAGGCTGTTCTTGTATTGAATATTTTATTTATTTATTTTATTATTGTATTTATATTCTACCTTTTTCTCTCCAAGGAACCCAAGGTGGTGTACATAATCCTCCTCATCCTCATCTCCATTTTATCCTCACAACAACAACCCTGTGAGGTGGGTTGGGCTGAGAGTATGTGACTGGCTCAAAGTCACCCAGTGGGTTTTCATGGCTGAGTGGGGACTAGAACCCCGGATCTCCCGACTCCCAGTCCAACACTTTAGCTACTACACCACACTGGCTCCCTTCCTGAAGCACTCCAGAGAAAAGCGAGTGCAAAGATGGCTTCCCCGATATTTCTGTGTATGAGTGTATAGATGCAGATGGGTGTAGCTATGTATACGTGTAACTGGGTGCAAGTGTGGGAAGGAGTCGGGGGGGTTCTGGCCTTGCTCACTGCTGGCATGCAGCCCCCAACATCCCTCTCTAATGCAAATGTGGCTCTCAGAAACAAATAATTCCCCCCCTGCTCTATCAAACTTAAAATAAAACAAAAACAAAAATATTAAATTTACATTTCAAGTGGTGAACCTGTGGTTGACATGAGTCGAAAAGAGTCAACACCCATGCCAAGATCAGACGCTCTTGACTCACCTCTTTTTTCATCCTTTGGTCATGCAAACAATAGCACATCATCGTTGGTAAGCAGCGATGGATGGTGTTCACACTTCGACAGAAAATTATACTGGCCTGTGAGTAACTCAAGCCAGTCAGCAAGGGTAAGCAGTTGGAATTCATTGGGACTGTTATCTCTGGAGAATTAATGTAAGACAACAACCTCTAAACCCTGGTTGGGCAAACAGTATTTCAACTGCAGTCCTGAAGTTCTTGTGATTTTCTATGAACTGTAACTAAACCATCAAAATGGCTATTTTAAAATAGACTGGATTATGGATTGAAAGCAACGGGACTTAAGTTGGTCATCATTTAATGGAGCCAAAATCATTTTCACTTTCAATATCTTTAAACCTGGTGTGGCATGTCATATGTTGTTGGAGAACAACTCTCATAATCCCTGACCATTGAGCCTGCTAGCTGGGGTTGATGGGAGTTGGAGTTCAACAACCTCTGAAGGGCCATAGGTTCCCCACCTCAAACAAGTAGCTTAAGAGAAGAGGCTCACATGCTGTTTATTTTGGAAGGTATCATCAGCTCTCCAGACAAATGCAGTCATATTTGAACTCTACCATATGGTGCTTCCTATCAGTTCAGAAGAAGAGTTGACACAAGTATGCAGGCCTTTTCTAGCAGTGTGCAGGAGAACTCGTCTAATCATAGCTTTGGCTCTTTCTGCCTACTTACCAGCACATCTCAAATCGCAACGTAATTTATATCTGTCCCTATAAACGCTGTAGAAACCCTAACATATTACAGCAACAATTGTAGATGAAATGTAATACTTAAATTATTTGGACAGCAGTCATGAGACCAAAAACTGGTATCTATTTTCTTATTTTCTCTCTATAGAAAAGGAAGTGTTTGTCTGTGTGTCATCAATAGACTCAAAAACTGTACATCTGATTGTTAAAGAAACTGTCAAGATTTGTTTGACCTCTATCTGTACTGGGACAGTTTTAGGCATAGTGAAAATTTCATCACCCATCTTGAAACAAAATGGCGGCCAATCAAATTTTTAAAGATGTACTGCTTCAGTGTAATAGTTTGTATGTCCTCCAAGACCATGAAACCTAGACACCTGAAACTTGCCATGTAGACTAAGGGGCCTTAAGGGTGTACACCTCAGGATTATTGATTTCTAATAATGCATTACTTATAATTAATTTAAACATGTCTGTGAGGTTGGACTCATCCTCTGAGCCCTGATCTGTATGTACTCAGAAAGGCACCATCCACACCCACAAGTGGGAGGTATCAGCAGGCTGTCTGGAATGGAGGTGAAAGGAGTCTTGAGGTTTTACAGAAGTAAAAAATATATAGACAAAACTGGTGTGTGTGGTGGTGGTGGTAGTGGTGGTATCGAGAAACCGACCACTGAGGGCTGAGCATACTCAGTGAGCACAGAATGCTATCTCTCACACACGAAGACATGGGCCCTTTCTACACCTAAGGATTATCCCAGGAAAATGGAGGTATCATGCCTGCCTGCTCCTGGGATCCCCTGTGTGTACAGGGATGATCCCTGTAAAAAAGGCAGGTGTAGAAATGGCCATGGAATGGAGTATCCTGGAAGTGGGCTGGGTGGGAATCCTTAATAACATTCCACCCTGCAACATTTTGCTGCAGGTCCCACTTGTCATACAGTATTTCTCTTCCTTCAACGCCTGAGCCTTGCCACTGGAAGCACTACTTGGAGATAGGCCCAGACTAAGCCCTAGTCGCTATGCAGCCCTTGATTTGGACGCCTTTACCAGCAGAGCCGAACAACACCCTTCTCTAGGAGATTCAAAGAGGCCCCGAGGAAGGGCGCGGCCGCTTCGCTCGGCCAGTGATGTCAGTAAGGTGTTTTACGGACAGCCCCGTTCACAAGGCGAGGGGAGGACAGAGCCGATACAACCGCCCCCCCCCCGCACGAAACCACGAGAGGCAGCCGTGATTGGCCGCGAGATCATCCCCCCACCCCACGAAAGGCGTGGCTGAATGGGAAGAGACCCGACTCCGGCTGTCGCAGGCATTTTTCACGCGCCTCCAACCCTCGCGTCACCGACGCCCGAGAGCGCGCAGGCGAAGTGGGTGGGCGGGGGGACAGAGGGGGCACCTACTTCTTGCACGGGATGAGCCCCTTCCTCTCCTCCAGTATCCGCAGGCGCTGGTTGGAGCCGTCGTAAGTCACGGCCGCCCGGGTGTTCCTACCGGTGCTGTGGTCGTACACCACCGTGCGCCCCTCCCACTGCAGCGGGGCCTGGCAGGGGGCGGCCGGCTGCGCGCTGGCCGGCTGCGGTGGGCTCCAGCAAGTCAGGCACAAGAAGGCGCCGCTGAGCAGCAGCGCGAGCGGCGGGCGCTGGGTTGGAGAGCCGCGGGCGACGCCGTTGGCCATGCCCTCGCCTCCGCCCGAACGGCTGCGGCCGCTCGGAGCTCGGGGCCGCGCCCTGCCAAGCGGCAGATCACAATGAGCGGGAAAGCCGCCTCGCGGGGTCGCTCTCTGAGCCCCTTCCTCCTGTCGGCGGGGCTGCTGGTCTCTGGCCGCAGGCAGGGCGGAGAACGGCCGGCAGCAGGTTTTGCACGGCTGCAGAGAGGGAGCGAGACGCGCTCTGGTGCTGCCGAGCCGTGACGGGCGGCCGCGGCCGAACTGCAGAGGGAGCCCGTGGCGTCTAAAATGGGCATCGAGCATTTACCCAACAAGCTCTCGGCTTCCTCTGCGCAGGGCAAAGAGAGATGTTAGATGAGACCCATTCCATTTCCTTTCTCTGATCAGGATGGCAGCCAAACGTTTCTGCGTGTCTATTAATTGCCGTTCTGGATGGCGGCGTAACGTAAGAATGCCTCGAAGGTGCCAGTACTATAGGGAAGAAGCATCATATAGATCGCCCTGCTGGTCCATGAGAAAAAGAATCCCAAAAAACCACAGTTGAGGCATCCCCTTCTTAGGACGAACTCCCAAATGGTGGGATTTTGGTTGGTTCTAATAAAGGTATTGCCTAGCTGTGGATGTGATTTGTGTGGATAGGAGCTCATTGTTACCAGCTAAACGAACACATATTTAATACGTAATATTAGGCACATTGAAATGCCTTCTTCTCATACGGTATTTTGTATTTGGTTTGGTGTTTTTAGTGCTTAACTAAAATGTGAATTAGAAAATCCAAACTATCACAGAAGCCTGGATCCAGACTTCGTCGTACTTAGAGCAGATCCACCAAGCTAAAGTTAGACATGACTAATGTCCCATTGACCCTGGTCAGATGACACACTAAGCCACAGTGCTTAAGCATTTTGAGCTAAACATTATGGCTTAATGTGTTGTGTAAACTATTGCTAACCATGGTGGGTGTATAACCATGGTTTAAACACGCTCACCAACTATTTACTGCAAAAGGGTTAGCAACCTAACCATGGCTTAGCATGTTGTCTGAACACCCATTGATTTCAGTGGGTCTATTATAAATATCACTAAGTCTCGATTCAACCCATAATCTGGAAATCTTATGTTACAGAATCAAAACAAAACTATTGGAATTGGTTGCTCACCCACCTATATAAACTTGGGATCCTAGTTATTCTTGCTACCTGTGAAGCTAAAATAACACCCTGATCCTAGACAAATTTTCTTGGAATTAATCTCCAAGGAGGTTTTCATAAATAGGTTGGATCCAGACTTAATTTACCTGAATTTAGCTCCCACTAAAATCAAAGGGACTTAATTCATTACGAATGTGTTCCATTAATTTTAGTGGGACCTAAGTTTGGCTAACTTTGTCTAGATCCAATCCAGTATGTTTACGGTTGGGATCGCAATTTAGTCTACCACTCCTACGTGTATAACTACTATTAGAGTACTCTTCCTTCCACCAACAGAATTACTCTTGGAAAGTACAAATTATTATTATTATTATTATTATTATTATTATTATTATTATTATTATTATTTATATAGCACCATCAATGTACATGGTGCTGTACAGATAACACAGTAAAGAATAATAGCACCTTGTCAAACCCATTTACTTGGAAATGAGCTTATTCCCCTGAGTCCAAAGCTGCACTCCTATATCCACTTTCCTGGGAGTAAGCCCCATTGAACTCAATGGGACATACTTTTGAGTAGATCTGCATAGGATCGCAGTAGTAATTGCAAATGCATGTAGGATCTGAGTACTGTTCTAGTAAACAAATATATGTGTGCCTTCTTGATATATTTCATCATCTACAATGGACACATTTAGCAGATATAATGATATGTGCCTTCAAATAGATCTCCTTTCACTATGCAGCTGCATCACTATAGGTATAAAATCAACATTATTTCCAGAGAGAAAATAAAATAGTTGGTTGCTTAAAGTAGCCATGTTTCCTTCTTTTCCATTTTGGACCTCTATTTCTTGGTAATAGTGCAGTTATAGGGACTGATTTTGCCAAACACGGCTCCTGTCTGAATTATGCCAAACCTGTTGATGTATGGTGCCATCTTGGAACTTTGAGTGCTTTCTCTGCTGACACAGAGAGCTTTTCAGAGACTTTCACTGAAAAGCTGTCCATAATGGAGGAAGAATGACGTCTTTCAGATGGTGTCCTGTGCCCATGAATCTACTCTGGGATGTGTGTGCACATGAGTACAGTACCATCTTGGAAATGTCATTTCCTCTACTCCATTCTCTAGCCATTGGATGGTCAGGTTTGTGTATATGCTGTGTGGAGAAGAGTGTGAGCAAGGAAGAGGCAATAGTTGGATTCTGGCCCAGGAAGCTAAGGACTGGTCTGATGCACAGTGTTAAAAGTGGGTGCTAGAAAACAAGAACATGTTCTTGGAATAAGTGGGGGAGAAGTGACAGCTGTACCCCTCCCAATCTAGTCCAGCAATGAGATGGTGAGAGTTGTTTCTCCTTTCCCCAAGTACTTACTTGAAGTAATACCAAAACATATCTATCAGGGACCCTAATATATTTTCCCCTTCCTGAAGGGTTGCATTAAATTAACAGTGGATACTTCTTCACATAATGCCATTATTAACACATGGAATTCTTTGCCACAGGATGCAGTGACTGATGTCTACTAACTTCGATGGTGGACAGGTCTATCAACAGCTGTTAAGTCAAAGCTGAACTGAAGCTTCCATGTTTAGAGGCAGTATACCTCTAAGTGCTAAATGTTGGGGAGGGCTATTGCTTTTATGTGCCACTTGTGATCTTCCTGGAAGCACCTTGCTGCCCAGAGCTCGGGAAAAAAATCTGGGCTACCTGGATCTTCGTGTGATTCAGGAAGGCAGTTCTTACGTCCTTCATGGGTGAATGAGGAATGCTATACTCATAATCAGTGATATGGGTACCTGGGAGAGAAAGTCATGCTCACATCCATAAAATATTACAGAAATCTGCAATATTGCTTTTACTAGTGATCATGAATTATATGCACAGTGGTCCACAATACAGCTCTACAATACCACCTTCACTTCTCTGAAAAGTCACTGTCAGTGCACAGGCCCTATTTAAGCTCTGAGGAAGTACACAACCATGCTGATTCTGGAGCAAAGGAAGTATAACTAAGCCTTTCCAGATGACAGGAAAAGAAGATGATTTTATAGTTAGAGTTTGGGCACCTGTGCAACATCCTACCCTCACGTATGGATGAGTATATTAGCAAAGGAGGATCTATAATTCAGAGCCTGTGCTCTGCATGTAGGAGCTCCCAGGGTTCAGTCTCTGGCATCTCCAGTTTAAGGGCAGACCTGAACCATGAGCTTTAGAAACTAGCCAAGGCGATGGGGTTTGAAATGGTGCTGGTGGAGAAGGACTACCCTTATATGTTACATTGTTGATCCATCCCTGTGGACTCCCCGAAGCAGTGTTCCTCAACCTGGGACCTTTCAGATGTATTGGACTACAACTTCCAACATGCTGACTGGGGATGCTGGGAGTTGTAGTCCAACACATCTGGAAGGTGCCAGTTTGAGGAAGACTGGGTGTATGTAGTACTGTGTGTATTTGACTAAGCTGAGGAGGGCTTACCTCCCATCCACAAAGTTGCAGAGAGATCGTTTATCACGAGTGGAGATTGCTCTCTGGATACACTGCCCTTCTTCCAGCTAACAACCCCATCCTACTCAAAAGAAGGAGTCCCCCAGTTTGCGGGGAAGCTGACATCTTAAGAGCACTGACTGAAAACCGCTGGATTTACTTCAGTTTTTTTTAAAAAAAAATGTGTTCAGCGGTGTTTAATTTATGTAGGGATCCTTGTGGGCATATGTGATACCATTAAATACACGCACACATTGCGCTATAGTTACTGTTCCTATAGGTGACGTAAAAAAACGGCAGCATTTCGAAAGACAGGGAAAGGTTGGAAAAGTTAATGCTTCCAAGAGAGGGATTGGATGAGAAAGTTAGGTCTAGCTAAAAGGGTATTCTCCTTGTTGGACTCCGTGACGGGCTGCCCCGTAACCTCTTTGAAACCTGCGTCTGAGCTTGCAGCCATAAAGCAGACGGAAAAAGTCAATTGCCGCACACTTACACCCCCCTTTCCCTCCTCTCTTTCTCCAAATCTCATTCAAGAATTTATTGCACGCATCAAACCGCTCGCTGGGGGGAAAGGAAATTTGTAGCTTTGAGGCTCACACGGCGAGAAATGTGTAGCCAGCGATGATGATGCTGTCCCCTCTCGGGATTAAACCGAGTCGAGGTGATGTCAACGTGCGTGCTTTCGAAGAAACACACACACCCGCCCACCCGCTGCAGCCCACCTCCCAGCCCCGAGCAACGCGCGGCGCTGCCAAAGGAGAGCGATCCCCGTCCCCACGTCATTGGTGGCACCGATTATAAATATGGTCCCACCAAGCCCGTGGTCCCACCGACCTCTCGAGCCCAAGCAGGAGGTTCTCCGCCGCCGAGAGCACCTGGCAGCGGCAAGCAGGCAGGAGCGCGGGGCTCTTCCTCCTCCTCCTCCTCCTCCTCCTCCTCCGGCCGAAGGGCGGCGAGGCGTGCGGCCCATCTCCGAGACCCGCGAGCCCCACCGGCGCGCCGAGCCCAGCATGGAGACGCCGAGCCGCCTGGCGTGGCTCTCGCTGTGGTTCCTGCGGGCCGCCGCGGGGCTGCCGGGCTCCCCCTGCGAGCCGGTGCGCATCCCCATGTGCCGCCACATGCCCTGGAACATGACCCGCATGCCCAACCACCTGCACCACAGCACCCAGGAGAACGCGGTGCTGGCCATCGAGCAGTACCAGGAGCTGGTGGACATCGGCTGCAGCCCGGTGCTCAGCTTCTTCCTGTGCGCCATGTACGCCCCCATCTGCACCGTGGAGTTCCTCCACGACCCCATCAAGCCCTGCAAGGCGCTGTGCCAGCGGGCCCGCGACGGCTGCGAGCCCCTCATGAAGCGGTACAACCACAGCTGGCCCGAGGGCCTCTCCTGCCACGACCTGCCCGTCTACGACCGCGGCGTCTGCATCTCCCCCGAGGCCATCGTCACCGACCTGCCCGAAGGTGAGACAGGGGAGACCCGGACGCGGGGACGGGGGGGCGGCCGGATTGGAGCGGAGGAAGAGAGGCGCCGCTGGGAGTCCCAGCCATGGGATCCAACCATGGGATCCAGTGTGGCGGAGGAGTTGCTGGACTGGGAGTTGCGGAGACCCGAGTTCGAGTCCCCACTCGGCCAGGAGGCGCGCTGGGTGACTTGGGGCCAGCAACGCACTCTCAGCCCAACCTCCCTCACAGGGCTGTTGTGGGGATAAAACGAAGAGAAGGGCCATGTCAGCTGCCCTGGGTTCTTTGCAATTGGGGGAAGGGTGGTATATAAATGTAACAACAACAACGAAGACCATCCATCGTAAGTTGCCATCACATTTCCACTTACCTGGAAGTAAGCTCCATTGGGCTTACTTCTAAGTAGGCTTTGATAAGATTGCACTGCCAAAGAGTTCCATATGGATCACCCAGGACATTGCAGCAGCAACAGCAAATTAATGAATTAACAATGCATTAATATATTATTATTATTATTATTATTATTAATAATAATAACAACAACAACAACAACAAGCATCCCGATCCCACCATTTTGCCCTGGGAAGTGAGTCCTGCTGGTTTCAGTGGGACTTTCTTTGCAAATTCTTTGCTTCGCTTTTCAACCCGATCCTCGGCGTCTTGACTCGGCAGCAAGCCCCACTGCGAGGAACAAGAATGGCAGGATCCTTGCTGCCCGTAGGAGATTTACAACCTAAATCACGTCCTGCTAATGCTTCGACCGGGTCCACCACGACCTGGGCGGCACGGAGGTCTGGGCTGGAAGGCGGAACTCCGTTCGCTTTGAGAAAGCGCTGGATAAATCCGTTTGGTTTAAACCAGAGAGCTCCTGGAGCGTGCCTGCGCCGAGTTCGCCGCCTTGGAAGTAACTACGGCCGCGATCCTATGCGCGTGTAATTTGCGTGAAGGAGTAAATTCCACGGAACGCAATCGGATTGACTTCTGAGTCAGTCCATGTGGGCTGCTGTACATCTGTGTGCATTTTAAAGCTGATCATTGAGGTTTCCCTGGACTTGTGCCTGGTGCCAGAAGAGAGGCCAATCTCCAGGACACACACAAAAATCATATATATGATTATACATAGAAGGGGTAGGGCATTTTAAAAAATATTATTATATATAGAAGGGGAAAGAGGAGTGTGTGTGTGTGTGTAATATATATATATATATATATATATATATATATATATATATATGAAGGGAGAAGAGATACATATAAAATCCACTTTCCCTTCTTATATATAATCATATATATATATATATATATATATATATATATATATATATATGGATGGAGAGGGGGGAGAAGAAGGGTATTTTATATGTCTCCCCCCCCCTTCTCCCTTCATCCCGATCTAATACTGAACATTCCTTTTTCGTGTGCCTGGTTATCTCGTTAAGAAGATGTGAAGTGGATCGATTTGTCCGACGACGTGATGGTCCACGAACGACCGCTGCTTTCCGAATGCAACAAGCCCCTGGCCCACGGTGAGTTGCCCCAATCCCCCACGGGCGCGGCGCGGCGCGGCGCGGGGGCCGCCGAAAACGAATCCTGCCGACGACATCCGTAATGTCGACTTTTTCTTCTCTCTCCTTTTTCTTTTCCCGACCAAGATCGCTGCAAGTGTAAGAAAGTCAAGCCCACGCTGGCGACGTACCTGAACAAAAACTACACTTACGGTAAGCCGGCCAGTAACATCTTTGTGGGGTTTTCAACCGAATGAGCTGCAATTTAAGCTGCTCTCCTCCATCCCTTCTTGTGGCGGGGATCTTTTCATGATCACGATCGTTCTATATATTTTTCCCCTCCTCCTTTCGTGTTGCGGGGAACAACGCGATGAAATATGACCTGTTAATTATCCAGCTAGACAGGTTGAGGAATAAAACCGAATACCAAAAGAAATTGGGCGTTCTTAGATATTCGTTTCCTTCCTCCCGAATTTGGGTTTTCTTTTCCCACATCATAACTCGCTATAACTAGTTTTGATACTTACTAGACCGATGTACTTTGGGGGGGGGGGGGACGGGAAGGAGAGAAGAATAAAATAAGTTATTTATTTTTTAGAACAAAATATGTAATAATGTGCTTGTGAATAAACATGAATGATCGATAATGATGTCCGAACTTCCCTTAAAAAATGGGAACTCATCAACTAAGACTAAATGTTTCAACTCAGAGAATGGCTCTATGCCTGAAAAAAATAACAGTAGCTATGTGTCAATGGCACTGATGTGTTTAAAAGTGCATAAATGAATATTTGGGGCTGGAATGGATGCACACCTCCTTGGGAGGAAGTTCCATTGAATGCAATGGTATTTACTTCTCAGGATGTAAATGCAGGACATAAGTGCCATTAAGAGTTACACATGAAGCACAACTAAGTTTACTTGAAAGTATTATTTCAATGGGGCTAGCTGTCTAATAAGTAGCCATAGGATTGCACGTGTGTATCCAAATCCTATGCATATTTACTCAGAAATAAATCCCAGTGGATTCAATGGAGGTTACTCCCAGTAAGTTGCATAGAATTGCAGCCTTAGGCATTCTACATTTCTTTGGATTACACCCCCTTCTTCCCATATAAACATATATCTTACATCTAGATATGATCCTGTATGAGTAGAAGTGAACTCTGTTAAAGTCAGCTGACTTACTTCTAAGTAAAGTGTGTTTAGGTAGGGTGACAATGTAGAAAGGAGGACAGGGCTCCTGTACCTTTAACAATTGTGTAGAAAAAGGGATTTCAGCAGGTGTCCTTTGTACACATGCAGCACCTGGTGAAATTCCCTCATCACAATAGTTGCAGGAGCCCTGCCCTCTTTTGTATCTGGTCACTCTAGTATAGCTCCTGCAGCTTTAACTGTTGTGATGAAGAGGGAATTTCACCAGATGCTGCATGTATGGTAAACATGCATACAAGTGACACCTGCGGAAATTCCCTTTTCTATCCTACTGCTAAAGATAAAAGAGCCCTGTCCTCGTTTTCATATGGTCACTATAGTTTAGGGTTAATGTTCTGTTGATGGTGGGGTATGTGTTAGCGTGTTTGTCCAGATGTGTTTTAGTGCTGAATGAACATTGAGTTGGATCCAGATTTAGTTAAGCTTAGACTAACCCGATTGAAATTAATGGGACTTAAATTAGACATGCCTAACTTGTCGCAGAGATTTAATGGGTCTACTCTAAGCATGACTCAGTCTGGAGCCAACCCATTATAATCCAACTTTTAAAATATTTGTTATTTGGCACAATATCCAAAACATCCAGGTTTTTTTTTTTACAGAAGTGCAAGAAGCAAAGTTGCCTGCAGGTTAACTATCTTTGCATGAATACAGGAGGAGAAGGGTCAGGAATGGGATGAGAAAGCAGATGTATTTTATTTCTATATATTAAAAGATTGGATTGACAAGGCTGCGACCAAAATAATATTATTTATTATTCCCACTCATATGACACTTTTTAGACTGCAGTTCTATACATGTTTGCTCAGTGCTTACTGAGTTCAATGGGACTAATACTCAGGTAAGCATGTATAGGTGTGCAGCCTCAGTCCCCAAAGATGCTTAACAGTACATTTAGTGTTAGCAAGGAAGCAAATCTAAATACACAAACCTTGACTTACCTTGTAAACATTTAGGGGCCTCATCTGGAGGGCACCGGTTGCCTAGCCCAGCCCTGGTCAATGTGCTATGCAGTGGAACTCCCTGAGACTTCTCCAGTATTAGGCTGTTTGTTTTTCAAAGCCTTTACTCACATGGGATTCTCCATCCACCCTTACTTTATATGTTGCAGTTATTCACGCTAAAGTAAAGAGCTTGGAGAGAGGAAGCTGCAGTGAAATAACCACCATGGTGGACGTGAAAGACGTATTGAAATCATCAACTCCGGTTCCCCGTTCTCTGGTTCCTCTGTATACTAATTCTTCCTGCCAATGCCCACCTCTTCTACCGAACCAAGACGTCCTCATTATGTGTTATGAGTGGCGCTCAAGGTAGGCAGTGAGAAGATAACAAGAAAAATGCATTCGGGTTTCATATTTGCAATATTGTTTTATAGTCGCAATATCGTCCCCTGGTGAGCACATGCAACTGCACCCATTGCGTGCATGGAGCTGCTGCCATCCACTGAAGTGAATGGGGATGCTGCTGAAGGCAGGGCAGCTCCATGAGAGCTGGAGTGGTGTAATGACTTGAGTGCTGGGCTGAGAAGTCTTGGGTTCAAATCTCTGCTCAACCATGAAGTTCAGTGGGTTCCTTTGAGTCAGTCACTATTGCTCAGGTTATCCTGCCCATCAGGGCTGTCACCTGCTGCCCTGAACTCCATGGAAAGAAGGCTGGGTAGAAATATTCGTAGTAAGAAGTGCAACAAAATGCTTCCATGTGGAATTCTCCTGTTCAGGACACTCCATTCCATTCTCAAGCAGCCAGCCAACATTCTGCTGTAACTGAGCATGCTCAGTCCTCATTGGTTTGGGGGTTTTCACACACACCCCATCCCCACAGGGATACTATTCTGCAAACCTAGCTGTACTTCTGCAAAATCCCTTGAGCATGCTGATACCTCCCACTTGTTGTGCATAAAGGGTGATGTTTTGGCTGTACAAACAACAGCACTCTGAGAATTGAGATTGCTGTTAGTGTATACAAGTGGGGCCCGCAACAAAATGTTGCAGTGTGAAATGCTCCACTCCATTCCCCCTCCCTCCTAGTTTTCAACCCCCCTCCCCACAACAGTCAGTCAGTATTCCATGCTCACTGAACGTGCTCCGTCCTCATTCCGTTGTTTTTTTTGTAAACATACTGTTTGGCTATTAAAGCTTGAGCTTTGAACTTTTTTGAAGTTTCAAAATTCTCTGCATGTCTACACTGCTCAAACGTCAGTTTAAAACAAAAATGAGAAAAGTGAGTCTGGTAGATCTTGAGTGATAAGCCTTACACTACCATATTGTTATATAAGATGATCGAACTGACCCGGGTCCACTAGGATTGGAATAGCCTTTCATTTGATAGAGTGGAGCCATTATTCAAACTTACACATTTGTAGAATCGGATACATTATGCTTGCTCCATCTGAATAAAGCCATGCCAGCTGGCAGCCCTAAGCATGACTTTACCCATGGTGCACTGCTATAGCTCCCTGTGGGAGGGGTCTGTCCACCCCCTTCTCCTGAAAGCCTGTGGGAAGGGGCTGTCCCACAGCAGGGGGAAGAGGCCAGTCATAGAACTCTGTCCCTCAGCCTACTAATCTTCCCTGTCTTCAAATGTTATGGACTGCAAAGCTATATGCTGGTTAGTGAATTCTCCCCTAGTGCCTAAGGATGTTATTGTAGGCTTCAACCACATGGACACAATTAAATTAATTACCACTAGTTAATGCATTTATAAAACAAAATAATCCTGAGGTACACAATTCTAGGGTCCTCTTAGTATGCATGCCAAGTTTCAGATGCCTAGGTTTCACAGTCTTGGTGCTATGATGCCAATGGACAGACAGACACATATCCTGTTTTATTACTATAGTAGGGGATGGTGATAAATCTGACCTTTTATATCCATAGATAAATGCATTATGTTTTTGAAAAGGAGAGGAATGAAAATTGGGTCTGGAAGGAAGGCAGAAAAGATGGGTTAAAAAAAAAAACTTAAGCAAAGGTTGAATGCCTAACTTTTGATTCTACAATGTGAGGGACAATAGCAGGAATATGTATATGAAACATGATAGTGGTGAACCTTGAGCTATTGTAAAATGTCAATACATTTGTATGAAGGCTTTCAGAATTAAGCTAGGGAATGGGGAAAAGATGAGAAGGAGCTCCATATTTCATGGAACAAGTTTGCCCATGATGTTTTTTTAAAGGTCATTGAGGTTTTCATTTTATATGTTTTGTCAAAGGATTCGAAAAAGAGAGCAAAAACAAAAATATTGTGTTTCCTATTGAACTCGGCCATATGTAAACAGGGCTTGAGTTACAGTGGCTTTTAAAAATGTCAGAAGTAACGGTCACTTGCTTGGAAAAGTGCTGAAGAAAAGACCACATTCTTGTTTCTATCACATTCTTGTTTCTGTCACAAGTTCCCCTTGTATGATTATATTGTGGGCCTCCGTCTTGGATTAAAGGATGTAGAAGTCTTGCATTCAGCTAGGGCCGTAATAGCAAAAGTCATCATAAAATGCTCAGTCTGATACAGTTCTGAATCCAACACACATTTGGAGATGGCTGTTGCACATGTTGCAGGGCAGAAAATAATAATAATAATAATAATAATAATAATAATAATAATAATAATAATAATGATGATGATCATGATGTCTTCTTTTCATGTATCTCTACCTTTAAGAGATACATGAAAGTATGTGTGTGTCACATATATCCGGAAATATTTACCCACTTCCACATATGGTACTGCCTTAATGCTGATCACCCAGACATGTCTTTGTGTACTCCTTGGTGATGCTACTCCTGGATGCTCTGTCAAGGAACAGTATCAGCCATGAGAGGAGGACATGGGCACCTGAGGGCCGCCAAAGGCATGCTGGGAGATGTAGTACTGGCATCACTATCTCTCAATCCTAACTTGGCCCCCACTAACTTTCCCTAACTGCCCCTAACTCCACCCACCATTCCATTCTAGCCTTAGCTGTCAGTCATTCCTCCATTCACTCTTCTGTTTCAATAGCCTTGGGTGGGAGGGAAGATTTATGGTGGCCATCATCCGGAAGTGGCTCACTATCCTGGGCCTGAAAGGAGAGCGCCTGGGTTGGCTGTCTCAGTTACTAGGCCCCATCAGGAGCAGAAGGGGGTTGCAGCTCTGGGCAAAAGGCATGCTGGGAGTTGTAGTTTTTGTTTTCTGTGGGGACAAGGAAAATCATGACTACAATTTCAAGATGGCCCTGGCCAGATGTTGAGGGAGGGAGAGAGAGAGAGAGGAAACTAATTTAATTTGTTTTAAATTTACCTCACAGGTCTAGGGGGGATATGAATTTAATTTGTTTAAAGGTTAACTCACAAGCCTAGCACCAGCCTGCTACTTTAAGATGTTGGATCCGCTTCCCTACTATATGTTATTTAGATATCTGGGGAATGCTGTATATATTTTGAAAACATATTTTTAGGATTGCATCTTTTTTAGCTGGTAGAAAGGGTGTTGTGTGTCCTGATTGTTTTTGAAGTTTAGACAGCTGCTCCATGATGGAGGTGTAGACTTTTCAGGTAAAACAAAAAATGTGGTTTATCATGAAGCTCTAATTTAAAATACAGTTCTTATTAATACAATTTTCCATTTATTCTTACAAAACAATTTACTAACGCAACCAAACTAAAAAAAACCCAACCAACTGAAAGATGAATAAGTTGCACAGAAATTTATTATATATCAAATAAATGTTATAAACATTATTCATGGACCCGAGTAACGCCAGGCATATCAGCTAGGAGAGAGAGAGAGAGAGACAGACAGAGATACAGAGAGAGAAATGGCATGTTAGCAATGCACACATAGACCAAGTTCATGCTGTCCAGGACATGGACCAACTCAACAGGAAATATGCAAACCAAATGGACCTTGTAAAGGATAAAATCTTTTTGGATTGTGCCCAGTGTTTTTGCTTTACACTTTGTAAACTGTGGTAACTCTCTTTTACTGTACAGCAGCAGCCAAGAATGGAGAAAAAGAAGTGGTTTAGAAGAATGTAGAGATGTTGGCAAGTGCTACAAAACCTAAATCCTTGGATTTTGGAGAATCATTTCAAACCTGGCTCCAGGCTATTTGGAGAGTCAAGTCCAAAATGAATCTCCAAAATAATACCATTATTGTTGTTTCATGCTAGAGCCCAACACAGACCTAATTCTCTGGTTTCCAGGCAATGTTTGATAAATTAATCCATATTATATCTGGAATAGATGGTGGTGTGGGTACCCATCCATAGAAGAAAGCAAAGTATTTTCAATTATTCTAGTAATATATACAATTAGTATTAATATATCAATGGTATAACATACAATATGATATAGAATAATCATAAGATTATTCTGAAATCATTAAGAGAATAAGAAAATCATCACACCATCACGTTTGTTTACCGTCGCTTCTCTGCCTGTGCATTTGCCCCTCTTTTGAAAGGAAGTAAACAACTTGCACGTGGCCCATTCTCTGGGCCATGTTGATCGTGCTGCTTCTCCTGCACACAGCAGGAGACAGCGGCAACTTCCATCTTTATTTTAAGTTGGACTTACTGGGGTGCTTTTTTGTGGCGCGAAGAAGGCTAGAAGGGGCAGAACATGCGTGTGAGGCAGACAACGTTGTGAGAGGGACCCGTGAAAATCTGTGAGTGAGCATGCAATAAAAGACTCTTCTGATGGAGGTCTAAAGAGATTCATATATTGTAACAGTAAATTATACAAATGCCAGTATTTTATTTAACCCTACATTTTTGTCTTCATTGCATTAGTTGATGAGAATATTGATAAATGGAAATTAAGAGAGCAGTCTTGAACTCCTTGAGAAGCTCAGGGGTACTTTGGATATGGCAATCTCCCTTTCTATGGGTGGAGGGAGTTCACAGGTGGAGAAGGAGGTCTGCTGATAGAGGGTTCTTTGTTGCAGTGGCAGAAACCGTCATTGCTATCACTCCTCCAATGGTTGTAGAGGGGGAAAGGGGACATGCAGAGCATGTTGCAGCAGTGTGAGGGAGACCCTATCTATCTCATCCTCTCCTCCATCCACCAAAAGATTGCTCTAGATATTAATCTTTATTGACATGGGCCATCCAGAGTTTAAAGTCTTCAAGTTCTATTGAATCCAGGGAAATAGACTTACAGTTGAATTCTATCCACTGAGCTAGGTGGAACTTACTCTCAGGTGAGTGAGTGTAAGGTAGCATCATATGTTTGAAGCAACATTTCCCTCACTAAAATCAATGGAATGTAGAAGGGCTGATTTCTGGCTGGAATGAACCCCCTGTTTTATGTTGCATTCTGAAATTAGGAAATGAACTCCATTTTTCTTTTGTGCCCTTTCAATTCTTCAATAATTTCAGGTTGATGCTTCTTGATGGGTGCTCAGTTGAAAAATGGAAGGATCCCTTAAGCAAACGTTTTAAGGTAAGAGCATTTCCAGGCATTTCTGGATACCTTCTCTTCTAGTATAGGGTGTGATGGATTTTCCCCGAGTTTAGAACCTCCAGCATGCATGCTAGATCCATCCTGTGGAGCACCCCAATGTAGCCCATGGAACTTTCCAGGGTTCCACCAGCAGATGGGACTTAGCCTCCAAGTCTGATTCCCTGGAGGAACCTTCTTGGAGGGCATCCCCACTGTTATCTCCAATCCCAGATTGGAGATAACAGCAGGAGGTCCTCTGCGTGCTGCTGTTACAGGGCCTATTCTGTAGTGTGCTCACCTACAGTCAGTAGTCAAAAGTGGGCAGGAATGGAGAGATACAAGCCCTGGAAAAACATTAGATAATTCCAATTAAACGTTGCAGCCACATTCATTTCTGAGTTTAGAGTATCAGAAAAAAGCATTATGAGAGCTCTTGGCAAAACGTGTAACCATTTTCATTACTGCGTACAGCTATTGTTGTGGCTAGTCAATAAAGCACATGTGTATAAGAAGCCACACTCAGCAGTACGTTAACATAAACCCTGTCTGTGTATATAAACACATATATGAACACAACACTAAGGTTTATCCCTTCCTCACCACAGGATTTCAAGGGGAATGTATTGCAATGACCACTTCCTTGGCAGGCTCATAAAAATCTTTTCCAAATTGTTCCAGGGATTATTATTTTTTTTTGAATTCCACTGTTTATCTTGCTGGAAATTCCCTCTGAGACCACTTTGGGCATGTCTTACCAGAAAACTCGGAGATGCTCATTCTTGCTTTGATTGGAGAGATCAGCTTTTAGAAATAATGATTTCCTGCACTTCATGCAGTACACATAGCTGTTTTCTCTCTCAGGTTAAGTGGGTATAATATAGATTTGTGATGGTTATATGAAAGGGACATGTGGAAGTTTTAAAATGTAAGGCAGGCCCCCTCTGCTTTCTCTAAAGTTAAAAAAAATGAACAGGGAAAAAAAATACGTAGCTGCTAGGTACAGATTTAAAGTACTATGTGATGTTCAGTTTGGCTTTTGTTCAGGTTGGACCCTGTATTTCTAGGAACTGCCAAGGCCATTACCTGAGCCTCAGTTAATGTGGTCATCCTGGAGCAGTGCTGAAAGAGTGTGATTGACCGTAGGGTGACCATATGAAAAGGAGGACAGGGCTCTTCTATCTTTAACAGTTGCGTAAAAAAGGGAATTTCAGCAGGTGTGCATGCAGCACCTGGTGAAATTCCCTCTTCATCACAACAGTTAAAGCTGCAGGAACCCTGCTCTCTTTTTATTTGGCCACTCTAGTATGGCTCTACGAAGAGTTTGTAGAGGCCTGGTTTGTTCCATTTCTCCTCCTTAAAAAAGGGGGAGAAGGGGGGGGAAATCCTGCAAAACAGGCCTCCATGCAATTAGGCACTTATAGTGAGAGCCTAGTTCTCACTGGAGGCTATCTGTATAGCGGCATCAAGGTACAGCATGGTCAGGCACCTGCCGAGGGCACACACACCAGTAGGGGCTCTCCTGACGTGAGACCGTTGGGCCTCTCCTCTTCTTCACCGTTGCAACCTGCTTGTTCACCTGCCTCTTGCTCTGGCCCAGACAACAGTGGTGGTGTGAAGGAGGAACAGTAGGTGCCACTGCCTATTTGTCCATTGGCTGTCTGCCTGGCAAGCAAACAGGTGCTAAGAATGAGGAGGAAGGTTGTGTACTTTTATAGTTGTATGCTTTTCTATGGATGTATTTGTCATGGCCTTCGGCTAGCACAATAAACTGATGATTGATTGATTGATTGATTGATGAGGAGGAAGAGGAAGTGCAGCATTTGGTAGCAGTGCTGGTTAGAAGGTAGGCTCATTGAGGGAGGTGGAGGAGGATTTGCCAAGGGCCCTTCAAAACCAGGAGCCAGCATCGGGGGCACATCTACATTAAGGGTTTGCCCTGGGGTTGCTTCGCAGTAGTGGCACGTCATCTACATGACGCAGACGCCATTGCGAAGCCATTCGGGGGCAAACCCTGGAAACTCCGCTCCAAAAAGTCGGGCACTTACCCCAACTCTTTTGGCAGTGGAGCCCATGGCGCCCCCTGATTGGTCGCTATGGGCGGCCCTGCGCCTGTGGAAAGGTAAAAATAAAAATGGGGGCGGGAGGATAGGAACAGGGCCATTCTTCCCCACTTTTTTCATTTTATTTTCTATATCTGTGGAGCTCCATAGATATAGATAATAAAAATAAAAAGAAATGGGGGTGGGTGGGGAGGAACAGGCAGCCAGAGAGAGGAGACATGGTCCGTCCAAGTCCCTCTCATGTCCTCCTCTGGCTGCCTCATTCCTTCTCCCCCCGCTTTAATTTTTATTATTTGTTTCTACGCAGCTCCGCAGATACAGATTATCAAATGAAAAGGGGGAGGGTTAGGTTTGGTTTTATTTTACTTTTCCAGAGGCTCAGGGCTGGAAAATTCACACTTGCCTTCCTTCTCGTGCTGATGCCGGGAAGGAATGCAAGTGCAGGTGCGTAAAGACAGGGGCTGAGAGAAGGAGAAGAATTTGTTCCATCCTTCAAGTCAGATTGCTGCATCACTACTTCCAGTTGAACGTTCACATCATGGAAAAGCCTACAGTTTAGCTGCGATCTGAGCTTTTCTTCTTCTTTTTTCACTAACGGCTTTGTTTCCCCAAACCATTTTTCTTCCTAGAGATGGGAACAGCGACTCCAAGAACAAAAGCTGCGAGCAGCCCCTAATAAAAACCAGAATGCTCGAAACTCCGGTCGCAGTGGGGTACTAAAGCAAAACTCAAAGAATGCCAACCCAGTGCTGGCTGGTGCCAAGAAGATCAATAAACTCAGAAGTGACCAGAAAGAAGTCAATTCCAAAAAAATCTGAGTTACAGATTTTCCCATGAGATAGGTCACAAGCTGGCCAGAGTGGCGTATGTGTATCCCTGAACTCATCAACATAAACATTTACTGCCATATTCCAAATAGCCATTATCTGCAGTAATTTACTTTTAATGGATTGCTTCCCCCCCCCTCACTTTAAGCCACAGATATAGTTTTGCACTAATGTGAGGTGGGCCGATGAAAAGCGATTGTTTATGCATATATTTTAGCATAGCCGGTCATAGTTTACCAATAAGCATCAGGATGGGCTATTGGGTGATTTAAATGCATGTGTGGTGGAATTTTGCCTACATGCTAAGGTTGGCACATATGTTCCAGAAGGGGGGCAGTCACTATGTCCCTCTCCAGGTGAGTAGGGCAATAGTACTCTTTGGCAATTCATCGTGCTTCCTCATAACAATGCTAGTCAAAGACAAGCCTTCCTGTGTTGTTGTGCAGAAATCTGATGAGTTTGGGAGAGGGATGCCATGTGCTAAACACATGCAGCTGTAGCTGAGGCTGCTTTGTCAAGAGAGGAAACATGCATTCTCACTCTTTGTCACTGAACCATGTGTGAGTTTATGTAGCAAAACCATACTAAATCAAACTTATTTTTTGTTTACTTTGGTCTGGCTTTCAAGATAATTTTACTTTAAAACATTTGCTGAAAACCAGTACTTACAAACAAATAGACACCGAACAAGCTAGATTGAAAGCTTAGAAATTATACTTACATGTTTGCCACATATAGCTTTATTAGAGACTAAGGCCTTAGCTAGACCTAAGGTTTATCCCGGGATTGTCTGCTTCCGGGATATCCTGTGTGTCATTTACATGAACAGGGATGACCCCAGGACGATCCTGGGATAAACCGTAGGTCTAGCTAAGGCCAGAGATTCCTAAAATACAGAATGAAACCATTAAAAACGTCTAACTGAAAACATGACAAATAGCAACTCCATTGTGTGGTTTTGAAATATTGTTTAAAAAATTGAGATGATATCTCTGGAACTAGTTTGGCACATGTTAAGTGCTACTAATAGTATGATCAGAAAAATAATTGCTCTGATCCATAGATCCACCATTCTGTTGAGAGGTGCTCATGGATCTCTTCCACGTTTGGGACATCCTACTCATTTCAATGGATGGTGCCAATTAGCAAACACGTTCCATTGTATGCATGGATCGAATCTTTCAATTGAAATGAATGGGGAGTTTTTGGAAGCAGGACAAATCTTTTCATCCATCAGCCCTCCTTTGCCAAATAAACTCTCACTGGATCGGGGCAATTGGCTGCAATACAGAGGAGCATGCAGAAAGAACTGAAAGTATAGGATTTTCTGCTGTCTGTTTAATGCAGCAGCCTCATCCCACTTCACCCCCACCATGCACATATCCACAGCACTGTGTAAGAAGCTGCTATTGAACTGCACCCTCATCTCATTTGATGCAGCAGGATTTGAATGCTGCCATTCATGCCCAATGAATATGATTCAGTAGCTTTGTATCGCAACACAAACGGGGATTCCCACTGTCAGCTACAGAATGATTTGTGCTGAGATCCTTTGCTTTCCATATCTGACAGCAGTACTCAGCTGTGCATATGATTTCTTCTTCTTCTGGATGTCACCCATCACGTTTAAGTAAGTGCCACTGATTCTGTGTTATGGGTTTAATCCAGAGATAAGCACACAAGAGGTCACATGCACATAGCTGGGTTTTCTTGTTTGTAGTTGCACTCGAGTTTTAAACACTGGGGAGCTTAAAAATGTAATTTGTGTTTGCATCAACGGGAGTCTTGGAGTGTCAATGTAAACAAAACATTTGATTGTGCATGCCTGTACAATAGACTCTTGAAGGACTGCGGCCAATATGTTTAGTATTGGGATATAAGTCTTTGTCAATGCATTTCATAATCCTGGATTATTGTTGTAACAGGGATAAACAATTTGATCTCTTGTCCCCTGATTTTTAAAGACAGTTACATGTAAGAGGTGCATAAAAATGTACCTATAAATACTTAGCAGCCACCACAATCTTTCCTACTGGCAAGGCAAACCTGGTTTCCTCCTGCCTTTGCTGGTTCTGCAACTTTTGCTGCAGCATCAGCTGTGCACAGTGTTGATTGGCTGGTTGTTGACTGTGTACTACACTGATTGGCTGGTAGCTGTGACTCCTCTTCCTCCCATTCCTGGAGTGGTTAACGTTTTACTAAGGATTTTGCTTTTTTAACACAAAAAGTACCACATAAACATTCAAGTGTTTATCCATTAATATCCTGTTGTTCTTTTTAAAGCAATATTAAGTTGTGAAATTACACTGGGGAGGGGAAGAAGAGGTTCTAGAGCTGTGAGCCAATCAGTGCTGTGCAAGCCGGCTTGGCTTCAAAACACACAGAACTGTTTCCCAGTCCTGCTCAATTCTGGAGCGCAAGAAGCATGCCTGTATATAGAAGTTGGTGAGTGTGCTTCTAGAGTTCATTAAATATCTCGGTATACACACTAACCAAATCCTGATTATTAATAATATAGGGAAATGTAAAATGACCATTTCAATGTTGCATTGCTATTTTTAAAAATTATGTAGCTGGATACTATTTCTTAACAAACTTCATGGGTTGACTGAAACTCCTGCCATGATTTATAACACTGCTAGTATCTGGTAGTTTATTTCTGTAAAAATAAAATCTGTTATCATTTGCTTTTTTGAAATTAAAGGGGGGAAATGAAAAATGATTGCCTGCAAAGAATTTGCATCTTTCCTTCATAATGTAAATGATCATGATTTGCATTCCACTGTATGGAACAATAAATGTTAAAGCCCTATTTGAGTATTGTATTTTTTAAAATTTAATTTCTGTTTTGAGATGTTATTTCCAATTATAGCTCTGCTATATTCCAAAGCCAGTTCTTAATATTACTGTTACTAACCCATTTATCTCATTTCACAAAAGAACAAAAAGATGTTAATGCCACATTATACATGTAGGTCTGGATCCAGATTTAGGCGCAAGCAACTGGTCTGGTGGAAGTAGACTTGCCTGCCCCCTCCTCCCCCCAGGCCCCCCCCACCCTCTGAAAATGCTACACAGAGGATTGGGGAACCTGCTGAATGGGGTAGGTGGGGGAAGGGGGATCCCCAAAAACTAAGGCAGAGGCACCTTCTATAAGCAGAGCCCTTCCTTCCATCAATGGAAGACAGATCCTGGATGTCACTACTGATGAGTAAAATCATATTTCATAGGGAGACAGGTTAACTTTATTTGTTTGACATATATTGCTGATAATAAATTATCTTCAAAATTCTATTACACATAAACATATTTCTGCTTTAGGCTTTCCAAGTCAACATCTCCAAAGACAAAATTAATGCTTTCTATAGCATGATCTACATTCGATGATCCATGAACAGCATTGCTCAAAATATCTCTTGCAAATTTAGCACGCAATGAATTAGGATGAGTTTCTTTGGCTTTATCTGGATCTGTTGGTCCCATTAACTCTCGCCATTCCTCTACAGCATTTTCTTTGGTTAGAATCATTACCATTGATGGCCCTCTGGAAAATCAAGACACAACAATTTATGAAATGCTAAGGATATCTTTCTGTAGCTGTGAGGACACCATTTTTTGTGTTGACACGGCTTCATTCTGAGCAAGACAAGCAGGGCCTCATCTTCATGAGCAGAGGAGGAGTGTGCATTATTGTTATTCTCCAAAGTATGCTGAAATCGGCTCTGCTCCATCATTGTTACATGTAGAGCCAGCCAGCCCTAAACATGCCACTATAATTTAGTGAATAGGAATGGGGAGTAACTAACCCACAATAGTGGCTTCCCATGAGAGCACCCTACTTGCACAAATGAACCCTACTCCAAAAAGTATCGCACTAGCCCTAACACTACATCAGAGAACCAAATTAATGTAGCTCCCAACCCTAGAGCTGCCACCACATCACAGAAGCGAATTAACACAGTCCCTTTGCTACTCTGGAGCTGACACCACATTCCAGAAGTGAATTGACAAAAGTTCCAGAGTTAATTAATGCAGGAAACACATAGAAGAATGAGGGAAGGGCCATCCCACATCACAGGCAGGTCACAGGCATCCCCAGGATTTAATGCAGAGGCATGGGGGCACATTGCAGATCAAGCACCTGGGAGCCACTTTAACTACAAAGAACAGAGTAAAAGGACTCTCCGATACTGTGGCATTTTCAGGTGGAAGCATGTGTTTGGGAGTGTGCTGCCACAATGTCATGTGCTGCAAAGGATCTTACAATGCAGCCAAGCCACAGGAAAATCCCCATGAAGATAGCCCCCAGGGCATGCCCAATTGGGTGTGCTGCCCATAATAATGACCTGTCACAACATATCAGATGTAAGGGTTTATCCTAACATAAAAGGCTCCGTGGCAAACAAATGCCACATGGTGTATTAATGAGCCCTTTGCCAGTTGTATATTACAGGGGTGAAAAACTTTCCAGGCTGAAGGCCAAATTTTGTAGAAGCTTTCAGGAGCCGCATTCCAATGGTGGGTGGGGCTGAAGGCAAAAGAGCCAGAACCAAAATAACAAAAAATACCAGCAGGTTACTGCAAGTAACTAAAATACAGGAGACACAGTTCAACTTTTAAGAATGGGGTGGGGGGGAACCCTGCAAAAACGGGGAAACCGCCAAACTATTGGTGGTCAGAGGAAGGGGTTGGGGCCAGGAGAAGGGGCTTGGGGATGATTGGAATTGTAGTCCAACACATCTGGAGGGCATCAGGTTATAGAAGGCTGTTCAACAGCAACTAACGTCCTCTTTAGCGTTCTAGAAATGAGGTAGCACAATCAACTCTTCGGGTTTCTTGCGCTTAATCTAGGCTGCTAAAAATTGACAAAGGATCAAAATTGGAGCCATTAGTGGTGCTGAAAGCATGTCAGGGATCCAGTGGTGGAAGGTGACAGAAGTATGCGGCTTTTATGACAATCACATTAATCCCTTGTGAAGTTGGGACTTGGACTACTTGGGGAACTGACAATTTTGGGAGAAGGAGAATAAACTCTAGGGCATTAGCCCCAGAAGATATCTTGAGAAAGCGCCTTGCTACCCAGAGCCCTATAAATGTAATGCTGACATGCAACAACTGCAATTTCCCCCCCACACACACAGTTTTGTACAGGATTAGCTTCTAAATACACAAGGAATTATAATATTTTTTCAACCACGTTAAAAGGATAAATTGTGCAGAACTCAATGGGAACCCACATGCTCAGAAGTAGTGTAATAACGACCAAATGATATTGTGGAAATCAAAATAACGACAGTGGTTCATTCCCAAGCCTTTTACAGAGGGACCTCAACAGAAGTCCTTTTCCTTTGTTCAAGACCTAAAGTTAATCCACCATCCCTCAGTTCCTCATGCTGCCACCATGACAACCTCAAGGGGTGGCCCCTCCCTCCCACAACTGCCAGCAGAAGGGCTTTTGAGGAACATCTTGCCCCGAGGGGATGGGAGGAGAAACAGATTAGGCTTGAGCTCAAAACCAGGGAAAAGAGGAGCGGGCCAGCCCAGAAGAAAAATAGATGTAGCGCAAATCTGTGTTCAATCGATATATTCCCACCCACCTAGGCAACATCACCATCATGCTTTCCCCCTCACCCCTCCCAATCCCTTTCCTTGTAGTCTCAATGGAGTCCTATACACCGCCGCGTTGGCATCTCATTCCCTCAAAGCCTTGCAGCATCATTGCTGCAAGCGGGAAGCGATAACATTAGACGGTAGGAGGGAGTGCAGGTTGGAAGCCACAGTGCCAGCAGCCATTTGGATAGTTAAGCCTGCCCTGATAAGGAAATGCTTACCAATCTACCCAGTTGTATAACCTGAACTGAGACCACCACTGACACATGGAAAAACAACATAGTGACTAGGGGTGTGCTCTGCTCTGTTACGGATCCCTGGATCTTAAGCGGAGCAGGCTGATCTGGACCTCTGAAGCCCAGTTCTGGATTGGATCAGGGGAGGTCCGGATCGGTCCGAAGTGGTTCGGACCAGTCCAAAGCTTCGGAGCCAGGTAAGTGGGGAGGGGAGCTTAACTGGGTCCGTGTGGTGACGGCGGAGGAGCCAGGTGACCTGGGGGAGGGGGGCTTACCTCCCCACGGTAAGCCGCTGCCTGGACCACGACAGAGCCAAGTAAGTGGGGGGAGGGGGCTTACCTGCTGCCTCTGCTGCCTCAGTCCATATAAGGGGGAACAGGCTTACCTGAGGGGAGGGGGGCTTACCTGGCTTCTCTGCCCGCCGCTGCTGCGGTCCGTGTGGCTTATTTGGCCCCCATTTTGTCCCCCTTTACCCACTTACCTGCCTCCACCATCCGCTGTGGAGGCAAGTAAGTGGGGAAGGGGGGCAAAATGAGTGCCGAATATCGATCCTGACCTCTGGATCTCACTCCAGATCTGGTTCTGGAGCGGATCAGAGGCGGTCTGGATCAATCCAAACCGGTTCGGGCCTGATCCGAAGTGGTTCGGGGGCCCTGTGCACAGCCCTAATAGTGACCTCAGAGCAAAGGAAAAAGTTGAATCAACACTTTTAAAAAGCGGAGTTTTGTGGGGTGGGGGGAAAGCCCATTGTGGCTGTGAGTTGGTGGCTGCGTCATCTAAGCAATGCTGTGCCACTGCACAGCCACAATGGGGTAAATAGGGCATATAGACATCCCCTCAGTGTCTTTTTAGATTGTGAGTCTGAGGGTAGGGACTGATGGTTGATTCTTGTATGCCTCCCTGGGAGTCTTCTGACTGAAGAGTGGGATAGAAAGGCTTTGAAAGAACAATAAATAAACAAACAAACCTACCCACAACATCCCATTTGGGAACAGCTGAGGTCGTACTCCATCCATGAGCTAAAGAAGATGGGGCAATATGGGACTGCCCTTTGAACTTTAGGTCGGATGGGCCTCTGAAGTGGCAGCATGGCTTTGAATATCAGTTGCTGGGGAACATGAACAGAAGGGCACTGTTGCACTCATGTCCTACTCGTGGGCTTCCCACAGATATCTGTTTGGCCACTGTTGGAACGGGATGATGGAGTAGATTGCCGTCTGGTCTGATCTAAACATGTTTGCTCTTATGCTTTCAACCTGTTGGTTTTCCTTAAAGCCAAATCTTTCTAACCACCCCCCCCCCCCGCAAAGTATCAGATGTTTTTTCTCTGCTCATAGAGTTCAGAGTTATGCCTGCTACACTTCTAATGTATTCCCTTTCAAAAACCAGGCACTCACTTAGACATATAAGCCACAAGGTCATCAAAAAATGGTTGTCCTTCGTGAGTTTTATAAAACTGTGCTGCCATCTCAGGAGTTATGTGCGTTTCTTTCATTTCAGATATGACAAATCCAGCATCTTTTACTTCATTTAGAATTTCATCTAGAAGGGGGGAAAAAATAGAAACAAGTGTATTTTATTTGAATGGTATAGATAACTTAGAACATGAAAAGCTCTTAAACTTTCAAAACTGGCAAATGTAAGTAATTATTTATTTTAAGAAATTATTTGTTTGGACCCGAACTTATCTGGATACCAACTTCCCCTCCATAAGCAACTTTCTTGCTTCCTTTCTCTATGCAGCCCCTTGTAACCAATGGAAATCTGCTTCTGTGGGTTGGGAGACTCCTGGAAATGGTGTGGCATATGGTGGTGGTGGGGCTGCTGCTACAGATAGAGGGGTAAGGCTTGAAGGATATTACTCCTCTCTTATTTGAATGGAGGAGCAACTGAAGCTCTAAAACCATTGTATTGATCTGGGATATTTTGTTTTAATCATTGGTAGGTATCGCAGGTATCAGATTACACCTAGCAATGCGTTTTGGTATAGAGAAGCAACGGCTGATCTCCACTTCTGAAAACACCCAGGCCAGCTGTAATTCATTCTGTATGCATTCAGACTGCAAACCTCCATTTTCAGACTGGGCCCTTAGCTAGATCAACCTTTTATCCCACAACGGAGGACGGAAGTTCCCGTGATGTGTTTATCGTGAGATCCCTCCTCTGTCTACACATGACACACGACGACCTCAACAGGAGAGGAAAAATTTAAAAAAAAATTAAAGAGGAAGGAGCGCATGAATGCTCATACGCTAAAGGTAAGCATTTTTAAAAAAATAATAATTTAAATTCCCACTCCTCCCCTACCCCCGATGGGTGCAGTGCTCCTGAGGAGCAGTGTGCCCCATGCGCGGCTCCCGGCCCTGTGCCCTGTGCGCAGCTCCGCACGAGGAATCGCATGGAGCTGGGTCAACCTGCCGCAAAGGGTCCCACGGTCTCGGGGAAAAAGTGGGGCCGAAGTGTAACGCGAGATCCCGGGGCAAGGGAGGGATTATCCCTCCCTGATCCCGGGATCCCCTGTGCGTCATGTGGACTCATAGGAACGATCCTGGGGTTTGCCCCGGGATAAAGCCCCATCTAGCTAAGGCCTGGGTCTATCTAAAGTGCATACATCATGGCCACAACACCTTGCCAGATTTTCGTCCTTTTCTGTTTCTTCCCCCATCTCCTGCACCACATAGCCTAATGAAGAGCTCTGGAGGACTCAAAAGCTTGTCCATTTTTTGTGGAATTATGGTTGGTCCTAATAAGGTATTGCCCAACTGAGGATTTTGGATTCCACACACACACACCACTTCAAAGATGGCCATCTTTCTTTGTTTTTAGTCATGCATGTCGTGGTTAGTACCCTGGGATTGGAAGGGACTGAGACTCATACATATAGTTTACAAATAATGTTAAATAGTAAAAAGAACATGAACAAATTATACAAGAAAAATAAATGAAGCAGTCAAAGGACAATGACATACCTACCTGCGACATCTTGAATAAGATCAAGTTCTATGGGCGATTTTGAGAGGGCAAAGCTAATTACAGGCATTATTAATTAAGTCGATTAAAAGGCAGGAAACTGAGGTGGTCTTAAAAATGGGGGAACAGGACCCTCACGCAAGCGGTGTTCCTTTTTCATATTCCTTTAAACCCGAAGAGAGATTGGGGGAGTTACTGCTGCCATTTCCCTGGAGAATGAAGGCCAAGCTGCTAAGGAGCATGAGAAAAACTAGCGCACACTGGGCGGGACTCTGAGGACTTCTGCTCAGTGGAGGACAAGTGGAAGCTTCCGTCTGGCCAGTTTGGGAAGTAGAGGGGCTCA
Source organism: Elgaria multicarinata webbii (assembly GCF_023053635.1). NCBI lineage: Eukaryota > Metazoa > Chordata > Lepidosauria > Squamata > Anguidae > Elgaria > Elgaria multicarinata. Next base: position 66,930,169 of record NC_086171.1, read on the forward strand.
CCTGAATTTGAAGTGTTCTACAGTTATGTGAAAATCCTATATACTAAGCAAGCATAATCCAAGTCTGGAGCCAAGACAGCGCCACGGAGGCACAAGAGGGAGGTTTGAGCAGTCTGGGGGGAAACCCAAAGGTTGCAGGGGGAAGGCCCCAAATCCACCCACTGAAGTCTGAGCATGCTCTGTGGGCACAGAATGCTGAATGACTGTTGGAGGGGAGCGCGAACCAGAAAAATGTCAGGGGGAAATTGAGTATCTTGGGGAAGGGCTTAAAAACCTGAATAGGTGTAATCCGTACTGAACATTTTGTTACAGGTTGTTACCATATCCCATCCAGTAACAACAAATTAGCATTAAAGTGCATCAGAATTACAGGTTGCAAATTGTGGATTGAAATCAAGTAACAATGTGTCCCCTTAAAGACAGCGAATACATGCTGTCTGACCTTTATAAACAATTGTTAACACCCAGCAGTTATTACTATTCTGTTGCTGTAAAACAGCAAACTTCAAGGATGGTCACGTTTGCATTGTCTCAAGTAAAATGTCCAAGGGCAATTGAACACAGGCCTAGTATGTCATAATACCGATCCTGCCATATTGTCTTGCTGCAGTTGTATTTTAAAAGTCAGTGGGTTGGATCCAGGCTCAGCCTCCGACAAGAGGAAGAGCTCCACTTATGGAAGGTCCCTCGCTTTGGGGGGGATCCCTCTTCCCATACACACACACACACTAGAGCTCACCCCAATCAGTGGGGTCGCCTGGCTCTCTGTGTTGTAGTTTCAGTGGGCTGGAATGGAGGGGGACCATAGGAAGGAAGGGGCAGGGAAGTCTACTTCCATCAGCACAGTTGATCCAGCGTAAACCTGGCCCCCATCTATATGACAACGGGATTGCTCCTCATTAAATATAAACCCAATTTTTTGTTGATTCGAATCTAGGTAAAGAGCGTCACTCTGCAGCAACAGCGATTTATTTCCTGATTTTTTTATAGTGCAGTTACAAATGCGCACATGAGCATATACACATATATGGTGGTACGATGCTATGGAGGAGAGACAATGGAAGCTATACATTTTATATGCGGAGCTCCGCAGACTCATATAACAGACAAAGCGGGAGTAGGGGGGGGGGCAAGAAAGAACAAGGCAGAAAAATCAGAGAATTCAAACTAAAAACAGTGCACGACTGAACGAGGCAGCCGATAGGTGGGAAATCGGCCAATCACATTGTCCTACCCTCAAAGCTCTGCCCATATGTCAAAATGCAATTTAACTCCCCCAAAGACACATAATCATAACGAAGTGCAAACTGGGACGTGATCTAAAAATCGCAGTAAATCAGAAATGCGAATATGCACATTATCACGTAAAAACCCTGGCTCTACGATGAATGGATGGCTGCATCATGCGTCCTGAAACGTGAATATGCACATTTAGGTCGGGGTAAACAAGCCATATAGACATGATCCAACCTAGCATCATGATAATAACCATCAATAGGAATATCATATGGTGGTGGTGTTTTTTTAAAAAAAATCAAGGACCAAAATGCTTGAAGATGAGAACATTTTATACACTGTGGACACACCCTCATGTATTCCTCAGACATGCGTAAGCGGAGCAGGATCTAGGGATGTCCGGATTTTGTGAAATCCATCCCGCATTTGTTTCATGAATTGCATGGTGTCATTTGTTCCAGTGTTTGTTCACAGATGGATTGGATTTCCCCCTCCTCCGCTATGCAGAAAAATATGCCAAGAATTCCGTAAGAAAGTGTGCAACAATTTACATAATTTATATTAGTACATAATACTGAATGTATTGTCACCCATTCCATTAGACTGTTCCCTTGCATATGGCTCAGCAGAAAGGTATGTATTTTCCCACAAATGAATTTGCGTAAATTTCAGGAAAGTAAAAAAAAAAAAAATCATAATCCAGAAGTCCGCAGACTCTGCGTGGCCTGCGGAAGCTGGTCGGCAGCAGATTACACAGGTCAGATTCTTAGAAATCTGAACTTATTTTACCCGGTTTCGAATTTATCCACTATCCCTACTGGGATCTCACTCATTAGCCACTCCTCTGAACACAGCCACGCCTGCTGCCACATGCCCTGGCAAGCATGTGTTTGGCAGAAAAATGGAATGCCTGTGTAGGGCTCTCTCTCTCTCATTAATGCTGCACGTGTGACCACAGAAGCAGCTTGACCAGCAGCACATCAAGGTTAGGATTAGGGCTAGCAGGACCAATCCTGCTCTGTTCCTGACATCCTCAATGCATATGTGCAGAAGGTTGTGTGTACACTCCTCATGTTGCTTACCTTTGTGTTGCTCAAGCGCAGAGGGTTTAATGACAGCCAAAGTGTTTTCCACTGGGAAGAAGAATTCTAATTCCTTTGCAGCTTGATCAGCAGTTGTACTGCCGTGCAGCTGATTGATTGGTGCGCTGTCAATTGCAAACTCAGCTCTTAAACTAGGGGAAACAAAAGCAGAACATTAGTTTGGAAGCTTCATGGCTCCAAGTTATAACCTCAAACTCTGCTCTAGTAGAGGATTTTGTTTCAAATAGACAAGTTGTAGAATGACACATATATCTTTGGTAACCTGTGTGCCAATGTGAAGAACTGTTATTTCTCAGGCCTGTGTGTGTGTGTTTCACAACTGGAACAATGCTAAAATCAGGTTATACCACCAGAGAAATGCAGAAAGCTACATCAGCATATAATTGTTGTTGTTTATTCGTTCAGTCGCTTCCGACTCTTCGTGACTTCATGGACCAGCCCACGCCAGAGCTTTTTGTCGGCCGTTGCCACCCCTAGCTCCCCCAAGGTCAAGTCTGTCACCTCCAGAATATCATCCATCCATCTTGCCCTTGGTCGACCCTCTTCCTTTTACCTTCCACTTTCCCTAGCATCAGCCTCTTCTCCAGGGTATCCTGTCTTCTCATTATGTGGCCAAAGTACTTCCGTTTTGCCTTTAATACCATTCCCTCAAGTGAGCAGTCTGGCTTTATTTCCTGGAGTATGGACTGGTTTGATCTTCTTGCAGTCCAAGGCACTCTCAGAATTTTCCTCCAACACCACAGTTCAAAAGCATCTATCTTCCTTTGCTCAGCTTTCCTTATGGTCCAGCTCTCGCAGCCATAGGTTACTACGGGGAATACCATTGCTTTAACTATGCGGACCTCTGTTGTCAGTGTGGTGTCTCTGCTCTTAACTATTTTATCAAGATTTGTCATTGCTCTCCTCCCAAGAAGTAAACGTCTTCTGATTTCCTGGCTGCAGTCAGCGTCTGCAGTAATCTTTGCGCCCAGAAATACAAAGTCTGTCACTGCCTCCACGTTTTCTCCCTCTATTTGCCAGTTATCAATCAAGCTGGTTGCCATAATCTTGGTTTTTTTTGAGGTTTAACTGCAACCCAGCTTTTGCACTTTCTTCTTTCACCTTCATCATAAGGCTCCTCAGCTCCTCCTCGCTTTCAGCCATCAAAGTGGTGTCATCTGCATATCTGAGATTGTTAATGTTTCTTCCTGCGATTATAACTCCAGCCTTGGATTCGTCAAGCCCAGCACGTCGCATGATGTGTTCTGCATACAAGTTGAATAGGTAAGGTGAGAGTATACAACCCTGCCGTACTCCTTTCCCAATCTTAAACCAGTCCATTGTTCCGTGGTCTGTTCTTACCGTTGCTACTTGTTCGTTATACAGATTCCTCAGGAGGCAGACAAGATGACTTGGTATCCCCATACCACCAAGAACTTGCCACAGTTTGTTATGATCCACACAGTCAAAGGCTTTAGAATAGTCAATAAAACAGAAATAGATGTTTTTCTGGAACTCCCTGGCTTTCCCCATTATCCAGCAGATATTGGCAATTTGGTCTCTAGTTCCTCTGCCTTTTCTAAACCCAGCTTGTACATCTGGCAATTCTCGCTCCATGAATTGCTGGAGTCTACTTTGTAGGATCTTGAGCATTACCTTGCTGGCATGTGAAATAAGTGCCACTGTCCGATGGTTGGAACATTCTTTAGTGTTTCCCTTTTTTGGTATGGGGATATAAGTTGATTTTTTCCAGTCTGATGGCCATTCTTGTGTTTTCCAAATTTGCTGGCATATGGCATGCATCACCTTGACAGCATCATCTTGCAATATTTTAAACAGTTCAGCTGGGATACCGTCGTCTCCTGCTACCTTGTTATTAGCAATGCTTCTTAAGGCCCATTCAACTTCACTCTTCAGGATGTCTGGCTCTAAGTCACTGACAACACCGTCTGAGCTATCCCCGATATTATTATCCTTCCTATACAGATCTTCCGTATATTCTTGCCACCTTTTCTTGATCTCTTCTGTTTCTGTTAGGTCCTTGCCATCTTTGTTTTTGATCATACCCATTTTTGCCTGGAATTTACCTCCGATGTTTCTAATTTTCTGGAAGAGGTCTCTTGTCCTTCCTATTCTATTGTCTTCTTCCACTTCCACGCATTGCTTGTTTAAAAATAATTCCTTATCTCTTCTGGCTAACCTCTGGAATTTTGCATTTAATTGGGCATATCTCCCCCTATCACTGTTGCCTTTTGCTTTCCTTCTTTCTTGGGCTACTTCCAGTGTCTCAGCAGACAGCCATCTTGCCTTCTTGGTTTTCTTTTTCTTTGGGACATTTTTTGTTGCCACCTCTTGGACAATGTTGCGAACTTCTGTCCATAGTTCTTCCGGGACCCTATCTACTAACTCTAGTCCCTTAAATCTATTCTTCACTTCCACTGCATATTCATTAGGAATATTAGTGAGCTCATATCTAACTGATCTGTGGGTCTTCCCTATTCTCTTTAGTTTGATTCTAAATTGTGCAATAAGAAGTTCGTGATCTGAACTACAGTCAGCTCCAAGTCTTGTTTTTACCGTCTGTATAGATGTCCGCCACCTTTAGCTGCAAAGGATGTAGTCAATCTGATTTCGGTGTCGGCCATCTGGTGAAGTCCATGTATAAAGCCGTCTTTTCGGTTGTTGGAAGAGAGTGTTTGTTATGCTCAGTGAGTTGTCCTGGCAGAATTCTATCAGCCTATGTCCTGCTTCATTTTATTCTCCTAGACCATGCTTACCTGCAATTTCAGATGTCATTTGACTACCCACCTTGGCGTTCCAGTCTCCTGTAACGAAAATAACATCTCTTTTTGGTGTATTATCCAGTAGGTGCTGCAGATCCTCATAGAACTGATCTACTTCTTCAGCATCTGTGGTTGGGGCATATATTTGGATCACTGTGATGTTAAATGGCTTACCCTGAATTCGAATTGAGATCATTCTATCATTTTTTGGATTGTATCCAAGCACTGCTTTAGCCACTTTATTATTAATTATGAAGGCTACTCCATTTCTTCTGTGATCCTCTTGTCCACAGTAGTAGATCTGTTGGTGATCTGATGTGAAGTGGCCCATTCCAGTCCATTTCAGTTCACTGACACCCAATATATCTATATTTAATCTTGACATCTCACCAATAACCACATCCAATTTGCCCTGGCTCATAGATCTTACATTCCAGGTTCCTATGGTGTGTTGATCTTTAGAACATCGGATTCGTCATTCACCACCAGCACCGTCGGCCGCTAGCCGTCCTTTCGGCTTTGAGCTAGCTGCGTCATCACATCTGGAGCTAGTTGAACTTCCTCCCCAGTAGCATTTTGACCATCTTCCAACCTGGGGGTCCCATCTTCCGATGGTATACCGACATATCTCTGGTTGTACTGATCCATTTAGTTTTCACGGCAAGAATACTGGGGTGGGTTGCCATTACCTTCCCCAGGGATCGTATTTAGTCTGACCTCTCTACCATGACCTTCCCGTCTTGGGTGTCCCTTCACGGTTAGCTCATGGCATCCTTGAGGTGCTCAAGCTCCAGCACCACGACAAGGTAATGATCTCCTTTGCTGGAGCAGCATATAATAACTGCCTCAAAAGCACTTAAGGATGAAGTACCCATCATTCTTTTGGGGGGGATGCTGTTGGATCCATGGAATTAGAGTACTCGTAGGTGTGGTTTAGCTATCACGTTTCTCCTCACCATCTTGGTAGGTTTGAGCAATGCCCTTGAAGTGTCAATGGCAGTGATAAAACTGCTTTGTTTGAACTTCTCCAGTTGAAGTGGGGAGGAGAGAGGAAAAACACATACTCAGCTGAGCAAATCCTTTTCTCCAGAGACAAGGGACATGTCTACACCAAGCAGGATATTACACTATGAAAATGGTATGAAAGCAGTATATAAAAGGCAGGAGCCACACCAAGCAGGATATAGCACTATGGTATATGTTAATGGGCCCCAACAGTTGTCAGTGCACTTCAGTACTGCTATAAAGCAGTAGTGTGGCTCCTGCCTCTTATATACACCACATTCATAGTGCAAGATCTTATTTGGTGTAGATTAGGCCAAAGAGCTCCATCACATATAATTTCACCCCCTGCTTTCCCTCTGCTTCTTTTTTTTTAACCTCCAATGCATAAGCGTGTCAAGCTTATGGTTCCTTTCAACTGCTCTTTCTCTTGTTTGCTCTTCCACTCCACTCCGCCCCTTCTCTTTTTCCCTCCAGTTCATTAGTTGCTCCTCCCCCTTTTCACTAGACATATACAAGCAGGTCCTGTCCGCTGAGTGCTTCAACCAGGCCGCCTTTCTGCCCAGCAAAAATGGAATGACCCTTTAGTCTTGCTCTTTGGGGGCATTGAGGGAGTACAATCCTGTCTCTGCAGAGATTCTGGCATTGTGCAATTTTAAAACAATGCTTTCGAGCCTGGGATGCAAAGTTTGGATTTTCTATTGAGCCTTGGAGCTGGCTCCTGGGAGAGATCACTTTTCCCTGCCAGGACCTGAGGCAATGCTTTCAAGCCAACATCAAATCTCCCGCCACAGCACACGCCTCCAACAAAGGAAAACATGAGAGTACAGCACTACACTGAGGTTTAAGGACACATTAAACATGCTTAGGGAAATAATCCAGACTTTAAGCGTTCTAGGAAAGGCTGGGGAAGAGGCGGGGTGTCAGCAGGACAGGCACAGCGTCGTATGATGAGGGCTAACAAACTGAGACTCAATCCAGACAAGACGGAGGTACTGTTAGTGGGTGGTTCATTTGTCCGGCGAGGTGATGTTTGCCCTGTCCTGGACGGGGTTGCACTCTCCCTAAAGGATCGGGTCTGTAGTTTGGGGGTGCTCTTCGATCCAGAACTGTCACTTGAGGCACAGGTGAACTCAGTGGCAAAGAGCACCTTTTATCAGCTTAGGCTGATATACCAACTGCACCCTTATCTGGACAGTGATAGCCTAGCTACAGTTATCCATGCTCTGATAACCTCTCTCTTGGATTACTGCAATGCGTTATACGTGGGGCTGCCTTTGAAAACGGTCCGGAAGCTTCAGCTGGTACAAAACAGGGCAGCCCGTTTACTAACAGGGACTGGCTGGTGAGATCACATTACGCCAGTCCTTTTCCAGCTTCATTGGCTGCCAGTCCAGGTCCGGGCCCGATTCAAAGTGCTGGTATTGACATTCAAAGCCCTAAACAGTTTGGGGCCAGGTTATTTGAAGGAACGCCTCCTCCCATATGTACCTACCCAGACCTTAAGATCATCTACAGGGGCCCTTCTCCGTGAGCCCCTGCCAAAGGAAGTGAGGCAGGTGGCTACTAGGAGGAGGACTTTCTCCGCTGTGGCACCCCGGTTGTGGATTGAGCTCCCCAGAGAGGTCCCCCTGGTGCCTACACTGTACTCCTTTCATCGCCAGCTGAAGACCTTTTTATTCACTCAGTATTTTAACACTTAATTTTAACTTAAATTAAAATTTTACTGTTTTAACACTGTATTTTAACCTTATATCAATTTTGCTGCGTGGTTTTATCCTGGTTGTGCTTTTTATATTGTATTTTGTATTTGTGTTTTTAACTTGTTGGTTGTTTTATTATGGTTTTAATTTTTGTGAACCGCCCAGAGAGCTTCGGCTATTGGGCGGTATAAAAATGTAATAATAAATAAATAAATAAATAAATAATATGAGTACCATGCTGCAAACCCGCACACCAGGCATGGCTAGAGTGCACTAACTCGCTGGTGTGATGGAGCTCAAGATTGAAGGGAGAATGAATTGACTGTAGAGAGGCCATGGGACTTCACCTAAAGTTAAACCTGAGGTAAATGTTAAAGGTCCTGCTCATCTGCATGAACTCAGAAGGAATTTAAAGAATTTCATTCAGATTCACTACATTTCTGGCGTGCATAGGAGAAGGCTTCACACTTTCCTAAGGTGCTACCAGATTTCCTCTTAAGCAAAATTCAGTGTGAGTTTGGGGAGTCCTGCTCAGATGATACATTTGCTGGTATTCTGAGGCAAACCAAGAAACATAACTCTTGTTTCTTTTTAAAAATAGTAATAATTTTATATGGTTTTTTTATTCCTTTATCCTATTTGCTGTTCACCACTCCAAAAACTTAGATGTGGAGTGGTATACAAATATTGTAAATAAATAAATAAATTTTGAGTAGTGAAATTTCTCAGAAGGGCATTGCCTATCTCTATGGCCCCGTGGCAATATAATGGGGACTATTTCTTAACCATGGTTATTAAACTTCCATGGTTTAAGTAGGGAACTGGTTAGCTTTCAATATAGTTAATCTGGCACCAATGTATCCGTTGGCATGGTTAAGTGGTAAATTTGCTCTAGGGGTCCCAAGGCCTGCGCCACGTCTCTTAACTGTGCCTAAGAGGTCAGCCCTGTTACATCTTCAGTAGCCTAAGATTTTTTAGGAGGTGTGGGGAATAACCTGGCAGTGACACTTTCCCCCTGGAATCTCCCCTCCCTTGGCAAATGCTAATGATAGAGCAAACAAAGAGGCCTATGAATCTCCTTTTGAGTCCTCAACAAGTGAGGGTACAATTCTATGGACTGTGCCCTCGCTACTCAGAAGCCCCTAAAGCTGACAGGGCAGGAGAAGCAATGGAGGTGGTACTTGCCTCTCCTTCCTCTGATCTCCTTTATTTTTGCCTTGAAGTGGGGGGGAAGGAGGCTGGAGGAGGCTCAAGATAAATCGTACCCTGGTCTCTCCAGTCTCCTCCCCTCCCCCCCCCAACTGGAATGCCCCCTTTTCCCTTTTCCAAAGTCGATTTTCCAACTTTGAAGAGGCAGCCAGCATGTGTATTTCTGTGCTAACTGCGAGGAGTGGGGCGGGCAGTTCTCCAACTCTTCCTTCCAAGGTCAGAGCGCTGCCTCTGACCTCAGATGGGGTTTTCTGAGCCATCCTATGGTCCTGGGATGCTCACCTAGGGAACACAGGGATTGGATCTACACTAGTGCTTTATAGCAGTATTGAAGTGCACTGATAACACTTGGGGCACATTACACATTCCATATACCATTTTCTTTGTGCTATTTCCTGCTTTTTATTCCTCATTATCCAAAAACTTCAAGAAATGTCTTTGCGTATTCGACGAGGTATAAATGCGCAAGAGGGATATAGCATTACCATGATGGGATCATAATGATTTGACACAAGGTGTAGATCTGGCCCGGACTGCTCTCTCCAGGTATTGCCAGTTTTAAAAAATACAAAAGAATACAATAGGTTTTTATATATATATAATACTATGGCCACTAAATTATAGCGGCATATTAAATGCCAAATAAAGTAATAACACATAGCATATGTTGAATTTTACCCCATATGCTTATGTAGGGGGTAACTTCCATTCTTTACCACTTTACTCTTGTTAAAAATGTCTATGCAGTATCGTTTTAAGGAGGCATGAGAGAATACCTGTACTAGAGCTTATGACAGGATGTGTGATGTTTGTCTTCCAAGCTTGTAGGCTGTTGTAAACTGTGTTATAATTTTCAACAACTTGCTAATGAACTGTTTTTCACTGACCAGATGATGGCACTGTTGTTACATGAGTTACAACATGGCATGAACTTGTATGCAAACACAGCCGTCTTCATGGATCAGAATGCCGTTTATTAATAAAGTGCAATAATTTCCAAAGTTACCTTGCTGGGCATTGTTCCTTTGCTTCCTGAACTATCTTTGGACCCAGCAAACTTCTCCATTTTTGTATTGCATTTTCTCGTACCAAAGCAAGTGCAAGGGTTGGCCCACTGTTCAATGCAAGAAACAGATTTATTCATTATTATTATTTTTAAAAATATAACTTCTACAATATCTTTGCTCTGTGATAAGACTATTAACACAAATTTAGTGTAACCTGGATAAAGTTTGTTCATTCTGGAATGATTCTAAGCATACGTTATTCATTCAAAAAGCTGAAATCAAGGTTTTCAATGGAGTAAATCAATCTATAAGCAACTGGACAGAATTAAGGGGAAACTTGGGACCAGGATACTTGAGAGAGCACCTTCTCCCCCATCAATCTGCCTGGTCCCTGAGGTCGTCTGAGGGTGTGTTCCTGGTGGTTCTACATGGGCCTATGGTCTGACTGGAGTCCACAAGGAGAAGAGCCTTCAGTGTGGTGTCCCCCTTCCTATGGAATTCCCTGCCTTTGGAGGTCAGGCAGGAGCCAACATGTTGTTTTTATTAGTGCCTCCTGAAAACATTGTTACAAAAAGCTTTCCCTGAATGACTCGTTGTGGTTTTATCTGAACCTTGTTTCTTAAAATGTATTTTTTAATGATGTTTTTATTCTGACTTTACACTTTTATTCTATTTGTTCACTGTTCTGAAATCTTCAGATAGGGAGTGGTATATAAATATTGTAAATAAAACAAATGAATAAATAAATGCAACCTCATCACCAGTATAGTTTAATTTTAGAAATATTTAAAGCATTAGCAGCAGAGTTTGTCACATATCCATAGCATATATATATATATATATTGGATCAGCCCGCTCTGCTCTGCGCCACTCCGCTCCTCTTCGCCGCGGAGCTCCGGCTCCGAATAGGAGCTCCGCAGTGGAGGGGAATGGTGCCAGGTAAGGCCAGGAGAGGAGGGTGGGGGGGTTACCGGTGATGGCGGCAGAGCCCGGTAAGGGACCAAGGGAGAGGGGGGCCTTACCTGCCTCCGTCCGTGGTCCGTTGCCGTCTTCAATTGAGCCCGTGGTTCAAACAGGAAGTCTGGGCCGCAAGCGGCCCAGACTTCCTGGTTGAACCGCACTCAATTGAAGACGCTGACGGACCGCGGACGGAGGCAGGTAAGGGAGAAGAGGGCGGGGCTCCGCTCCTGCTTCTCCGGTCCGATTAGAAGCGGAGCACATCCCATATATATATATATATATATATATATATATATATATATACACACACACACACACAGTAGCCTAGCATTTAAAAAAGAAATGTACAGAACCTATTCACAGAATTTTATCACAGAAACAAGTAGTTTCTCTGGAAGCACTCTTACCTTTGTTCAGCATTCATCTCAGGACCTAGCATAAACTGACTGTCAATCTCACTTACAAGATACTCCATTACCAGAATGGCTAAATTAAATTATAGATCCACCATGGCTCATGAAGTTAAACAGTGGGCAATAATATGATTCCCTGCTTCCTTTGGGACCCAGTGGGGCAGCTGTTGAGAGATCAACTCTCAGAAAAGTCTTGCGGACATGGGGTGCTCATCCCTGAATTGCAGCCTATGTACAGTATATAAATCATTTCGTGTAATACGTGTGATTTTGTATTCCTGTGAATTATATACATTCCTGATTAATATTTGACTTACCCTTTGAAGGAGTTTCGGAGTTATTGCTATATTGTATAAAATGAATTTATTCCTATATGTCAATTTGTTGCTTTTCCAGTAGCGTACCTGGTCATTTGTTCTAGAAGCACTGGGAAGTAATCTTGACCTTCATGCTCTTTGTAAAATACTCGTGCTTGCGCTTCAGAGAGGACGATTTCCCTCTGCATTACTATTTCAAAGCCATCGTCCTCAATCCTTTTCAGAATAGAGTCTGCATGCAAAAGATTATAACAGTTAACAGTTACAGTACTTTAGCCCTACAGTATTTAATGGATCTTCATGACTGAAGTTGCTGGAGCTCCCAAAATGTGGAGATACTACAAAGCTCACCTGCCCTGCCAAGCTATTCTTAACACATCTTATTGTACTCTACCTATCCAAACATCCTCCTACCAGTTTCATCTTCCTATCAGCCATGATAACTCAATCAAACCTCCATATTCAGTGGTAGTTTACCTCTGAATACCAGGTACTGTGGATAAATAACAAATGAATGTTGCTGCCTTGTAAGCTTACTAGCAGCAGTTGGGAATAGAAAGATGGGCTTGATGAAGACAAGTGAATTGCCAAATGCCACAGAGGCAGGATCTGAATCACGAACATCACCCTCCCTAAACCAATTTACATTCAATTTTCCTCATCTATGTCCCACTAAGACCCCACAATTAATTCCCCTTCAATTAATTTCCCCCTGAAACATTAATTGCCCTCTCAGATACCCCAGAATATATCCATCCACCCCAAAATCTATTCCTCCCATGAGTACCCCCATTAAAAAAATATTCCTCCGGAATTAGTTTCCCCTTCCCAAAATGCATCCCCCATATTCTCTTAATTAATTGTTCCCACTGCTTCTGCCCCCACAAAAAGAAAGAAAAGTCCTCACTTTTTTCACTAAGAACATATGAAGTGCCCTTCCTGGATCAGACCAAGGGTCCATCGAGTCCAGCACTCTGTTCACACAGTGGCCAACCAGCTGTCCACTGGGAACCCACATGCAGGTTTACAAAGAAACAGAAGGAAACAGAAGTGGTGACAGCTGGCTGGTAATACCAGCACACAACCTCCCACTTCTACAGGGTGAGCTTCATACCCTCTAAACTGGCTCGCTGTGGGTCCTCTACCTCACACTGATATCCTCATTCAAGAGAAATTTTAAATTTTCCATATCCTGCGGTGCATCTAGATATAATAAAGTGCCACCACCGTGCTCGCAAAATGCACTCAGCATTTCCAGTTCTCCAGGAACAAAATCAGGGGATGCTGCTTCTGCCAGTTGGCAGCAGAACTAGGCTGTGCCACACTGCTGATTGGCTGCCGCCTTGTGACATCACAAACCCTCTCACTCCCCACAATGGTTTTGCAGTGTTTTACAACTTAGTTCCATCTGATCCTTCCAGGAGGAGGAGGAGGAGGAGGAGATAAATGAACTCTTAATTGCTTGAATAAAAATGGAGTGCTTTTAAAAATAAATAGATGTTTTCCATAGTTGACCCTTCTAGGTTAAGAATCAAAAGATCAAACCACATGTGACATTAAACATGCGGTGTGGTGAGCATCTTTTAATTATTATTTTTTAAATAGTAGCTGCTGTGGAGGAAGGACTGCTTAACCTTTCCGTCACATACCATGGTCCTGAAAAATCATGGCTTGTCTTTCCCTTGTTTTAATATGGACACTGCTTGGCATTTTGCTGATTTGTCTTACCTGTTCTTTTTTTTTTGTCTTGTTGTTTTTGGTAACTGTTTTATATTATTATTATTATTATTATTATTATTATTATTATTATTATTATTATTATCTTAGATACTTATACACAGAAAGGTTGGATATAAATTCAAACCAACCAACCAACCAACCAACAAACCATAAACAGTATAATTCCTAAAAATAATATAAAGACCTTGAGTTGGATCCAGAGGTCACTTTCTGCAAGTAGAAGACCTCTTCCACATGCAAAAGAGCAAAGGTCCTCATGTGAGAAAATAAGTGAGATCCAGAGGGGTGCTCCTCTTTGTGCAAGGCACTGTGCGATCTCTTGCACAAGGCTGTGCAGCACACTAGCACAAAGCATTACACCTAGGAATGTAGGAAGCTGCCTTATATTGAAGCAGACCCTTGGCCCAGCTAGCCCAGTTGATGCTGACTGGCCACGGTTCTCCAGGGTTTCAGGCAAGATTCTTTTCTAGCCCTCTGGGGATTGAACCTGGGATGTCTGCAGGCAAAACAGGTGCTCTGCCACTGAACTACAGCCCCTTCCCCTCAATGTCTACTGCAATCTCTTGTTCATTAGTTTACAGAATGCCACCACTGCCAGATTTTTTTCCTGTTGGTATAGCCTTCCCCAATCCAATACCCTCCTGATGGATTGACTACAACTCCCATCATCCCTAGTCAATGCCCATGCTGGGTGAGGAAGAGAGGTATTGCAGTCCAACACATCAGCAGGGCACCAGGTTGGGACAGGCAGTGCTAATGCATCTCTAGCTCCAACCCATTAAGAATACTGAAAACATCACTCATATTTTGATTGCACAGGTGAAAAAGGCCACAAACTTCACTAACTTCTTCTCTCCTGTAACAGGGAAGGTCTAATCAAGGCCAAAGTTCTCTCAACAGCTGGGCCTTTCTTCGCCTTGGCAAAATTAGGAAAAAAGAAGGCGAGTTGCCGGCTTGCTTCTTCTACGCTATCCTGAACATCACACAAATTTGACATCTCCTGGTTTTCCAAGGCCCCTTTCACACTAATCAAGAGGAAAATAATGTTAATAATTTTACCATAACCTATCAGGACGTAATCTATAATACCTTTAAAATGAAATATATGAATTTGGCGCCAAACACACTAGTCTTGCTGGAATAGAGAGACATGATTCAAAACATCATTTTAGAGGCAGAAGATAGATAGATGTTGATTGTGCATATACTAAGGGGAATACAGTTTTCGAATCTACCTCCAGACTCACCTTGTTAGCCAAATCATACCCACCTGTAGACTTTTCAAAGGAAAGTCATGACAAAGCCAAGAGGAGACGGCCTCCTCTGGCCTACTTCAAATTCAGACACATAGGCCTTAGCTAGACCTAAGGTTTAACCTGGGATTGTCCCTGCCTGCTCCCAGGATATCCTGTGTATCATTTACATGAACAGGGATGACCCCAAGACAATCTTGGGATAAACCTTAGGTCTAGCTAAGGCCTTAGTGAAAGTTAGAAAGTCACTGGTTTAGATCCAGATTTAGGGCCTGTTCAGACATGCATGGAGGGATGGGTGGGTAGGAGAACTACAGAGAGGTGAGGGGTGTCACAACAAAAACAACCAGGCCCACCAAATGACATTCTAACCGATTGTGGATTGCATTTTTGTGTGACCCACAGTGGGTAAGAGTGTTGTCTGAACAGGCATTTAGTCACACTTAAAGCAGATGCATTGCATCATAGAATCAAAGAATAGTAGTTGGAAGGGGCCTATAAGATATTGAGTCCAACCTCCTACTCAATGCAGGAATCCACCTTAAACATCCCTGACAGATGGCTGTGCATCTTGAAGGCCTGTAGCATGGGAGAGCCCATGACCTCCCTAGGTAAATGGTTCAATGGGAATTAAGTTAGTCACAGCTACGTCCCATGGATTTTGATGGATCTGCTTTAAGAGGCATGATACAGCAAGAATAAGCAATGGATTTGATGTGGAGGAAGTCTACCCTGCGTACCACTGAAATGTGTACCCCAAGAGTTTCTCTGAAGCTGAATTCAGCCTTCGTCTACCCCTACTGAAAGAAAGGAAGGAAGGCGTTGAAAACTGCATCAAATTATGCATGGGCCAATTCCAGACTTCATTTAAGAAATGTTATAGGTTAAACCAGAACACAGGCTGAATAGAGTGCAAGGCAGAGCAAACTGACAGAACAATAACGGAACTGAATGAAGCAGAATCCCTGAAACCCCCCCCCCCCCATGAGATGGGCAGGTCTTAGATCCTACACAAGACATTTAAATATGCAAGCAGTGGATTGGATCCTGAATTTAGTTGAGTTTAGATCTCATTGATGTGGATGGCACAAGACAAGTTAGTCATGAGCTAATTTAAGTCCCATTGATTTCAAAATGAACTAAGTGCAACAAAGATGGGGTTGGATCTGGCTGTAGTCATACTTAAAGTAGACCCACTAAAATCAGTGGGACTGAAGTTAGTCATTACTAACTTAAGTCTCACTGAATTCAATAGCTCTACTCCAAATATGACAAAATCTGGATCCAACCTATATTATTAATTGTCTATTATGTACTTGCAAAACAAGGGGCGCCGCTGTCACTGCTGGTACCCCCCAAACTTACAGCATTGCAGTTGTGAAGCAACAACCACCGTGATACATGGGCAGGACTGAACATGAAATATCCTGCTCCGAAACTTCACGGGATCGTTTACATGGCTGTAATGCTCAACAAAAAGTGACTAACGATGAGGCTCTGAAAGTAACTTCTTTTTTCTCCCGTTCAACCCTGTAGCAGTGAAAGGATACCTGTGCACAACTACGCAGCTTCGAATCAACAGGCGCCCGCCCTCTCTCAGCTGTGCTCCTTCCTAGCTACAAAGCTTTGAAACAATAGGCTTCTCTCCGCCTCACTCCTGTGCTCATAGTGAAATGGAGGAGTTACTTCTGAGTAGACATGCGAACATCCACCCTCATGCTCCTCCCTCTCCCTGTGGTGGGAGGGGCACCCCTAAATGCAGAACTGTGAAATAGCGCAGCAATAAAGATTGGGAAAGCAATGACTGAGCCCATGTTCACAACAGTGCAGTGTCAAAGTAGCAGGGCTGGTTCGCCTCCCCACTCCTGTACCTGGCAAAGTGCGATGGAAGGCAATGAGTTACTTCTGGGTAGCCATGTTTAGCCCTCTGCTCCCACTCTGCCCCTGTCCCATGCAACGTTCCCTTCAGCCAATCAGTGCCATTTCCACCAGCCTGTCCTGAAGCCCGCTGAGGTCACGCGGACTCCCAAACTGCATTGAATCTTCAACGATGGGAAAGTCTGTCACAAAATGACTTTGGGGAAAACTAGATCTAGGGAAGAAGTGCCACGCAAGCTATAGAGAGGGGCACGCGTCATCTGACACGATCAACTTGGGAATGGGGTAGGTAGAACCGGAGTAAAAGCTCCAATGAGCAGACTACCTGGTTGGCTTTTCACTAATAGGTCTCAGAAGTGCTCCGTTCTCTGCTTCAGGTAGAGGTTCTTCACCCACTTTTTGCTCCTCTTCCTCCTCCTCTTCTTTCACTGTTTCCAATTCTTGTACAAGAGGCATAACCTCCTGCGCATGCTTTCCTTCAGATACTATCAGAACATAGCTTGGTCCAGATAGCATAAATGAAACAAAGTCTTCAAAGTCAGGCTGAAAAATGAGGTGGGGGAGGGGGTTGCCATGAACTACCGAGAGAGAAGTAGTTAAGCTCATAGTGCATTCATTTAGAGATACATTTCTCTCCGTTATTATTAAGATAAAAAGGCATCTATCGGGTAATATATCATTGCATTCATTCGCTTATCTTCTGGTAATTCAATTCCAATTAATCTGAGAAGATGAAATAATAAAACATGAGATTCTAAGATAACCAGCACGTGCTATTTCATTATGAAGTGGGCAGTGTCCACAAAAGCTTATGCTGCGATAGATTTTTTAGACTTTAAGGTGCCAAAGGACTCTTTGTTATTTTATATATAGCAATGTTTGTTCTATCTGCTTCTTCCTCTGACAACAATCCTAAAAGAAAGGAGTCCAAACTCTAGTACTGGAGCCTCTGTTCTATGCAAAGCCCTGCTGGGCTCTTGCTAGCAGGGTGAAAGTGACAAGAGAGGAGGTTTTTCACCTTTTCATCTCTCAGCGGGGCATTTTTGTGTCCGGGGGGGGAATCTATCCTCTTGCAAGAAACAGGAGGGAATTCATTTAGACCACTGGCACTGGTATAAATGTTCCCCTATGATGAGGGTGGGGTTGGAGGCGAGGAGCCGTGGTGCAGCTCAATAACTTTAGGCTATGGACTTACTAGTCTTGAGATGGTGGTGGTGGTGGTGGGCTTTATATGGCCTTGGGTATTACTTCAGTTATGAAGCACATAACTAATATGTCTCTCCCGCCACTCCCAACTGCCATTCCATGGTTTACAACTGCTTCTACATTCCTTGTATCTCGCAACTGCCTTCACATCTCTAGTTCACTAAAAGGCAGAAATAGGGTCAAGAAATGCTCAAATGCTGCAGGGCCACTTCTAGACAGCAGGTGGCAATGTGGAGGAAGGCACTGGGCAGGCTCCAACGGGAAAGGCTTGGAGAGGTTGCAGCTGATCCGGAGAAAGACAGCCAGGGCCGGTGCCACCATAAAGGCCACTCAGGCGGCCGCCTATAGCGCCAAGGTAAGGGGGGCGCCGAATGCCACACCCGGAAGCCGCTTTCCCACAGTGGCTCTGAGGGCGGCTTCTAGGAGCAGTGTTCCAAAGCTGCCTGCCTGCCCCAATGTCCTGGCTTCACTTCGGCTCGGCACTCACCCAGCCAAAGCGAAGCCACACCTGCCCCTCCCCCCACTCCAGCGTCCTGGCTTCACTTCAGCTGGGTGGGCGCCGAAGCGAAGCCAGGACGCTGGGGTGGGGGCGGGTGGCTTCGGAACGGCACGCCCGGTCGGAAGCCACTCTGGAAGAGCGACTTCCAGGCGCGCTGTTCCGAAGCCGCCCGCCTGCTCCCCCACCCCAGCGTCCTGGCTTTGCTTCGGCTAGGTGGGTGAGATGGCACCCTGCGCCCAGGTACACTGGGGTGGGTGTGGGTGGGTGAAAGCAGCTCACCTGCCTAGGGCGCAAAAAGACAGCGATGCAAGATGGGGTTAGAAGAGCAAGGAAAACAAGTGTAGAAAGGAAGAAGCAATGCTTCCAATGAACAGTAGGACACACAGACTTAGAGAGCAATTCTATGGTCTCAGGGATGTGTCCCTAAGGCCATAGGATTGATCAGAACCCTCCTGCAAGGTCTTAGACAGGGCTCCAGCCTTGGAGAGGGAGATCTGATTTCAACTCCCCCTGCCCCCTCCCAGCCAACATAGAGCTTTCTGTGATGGCTCCCTCTATGAGGTTGGCCCTCCAACTACATAGGGAGTAGGCATGTTGGGGTGTGTAGCAATGGCAGGAAGGTTGAGGACACAGCCCTCCACCACTGTAAACATGTGCATGCACCATTTAGATGCACTGCTTCAAGAGCCAACATGTCTTTAGACTGGTCTTGTTGGTGAGAAAGAAATGGGCTCCTGTGTGCATTGCTGCGTGCGTGGTTTGAGCCAAAGATGTCAATATGGCCAAGCAGGTTCTGTATTGTTTTTCTGTGGTTTAAGAGAGCATCCAGATTGTTTCCGCACAGCTATACTAATGTGCAATTTATGTAATTCATCAGGTTAATTAGCTATAGCCAACAGTGCTTCGTATTGAAAGCCTTTTAAATATGACCAATGTCTAGGGCCCTCCCCCGCACCCTCCTGTCCTCCCTAGATCTGTTCTTGTTACCTCTTCTGATTTCTGGCAATAAAAATCTCTAACTTGTTCATCAGTTAATGTCTTCTCATCTTCGGCAAGGATGACAAAGCCTGCTTCGGTAACCTTCAGTGATAGATCAGCCATCAGGTTCAAGCACATTTTAGAAGAAGAAAAAAGTGGGTTATTTAGTTATGTTGAAGCTGTCAACCAATTAAAGAGTTTTAAATTACTCAATTGTCTGTTATGAAATCAATCAATCAATTCAAACAAAATAAATCCACATATTACACAAACCTTAATGTTTACATCCCCTTTTAAAGAAATAAGGCAGTGTAATGTAATTTGCAGCATAACATGCCAATGCTACCAGTCTTAGAATGAAAAGTCATCTTTGATAGCTTTTTTCATTCTGCTACAGACGACCAGTTGATAAAAACCAGCACGTCGAACTGTCTGATCTCCTAAGCATGGTTAGAAGATTAGTGGTGAGCTTTTGGTTTACAGGATTGTGCAAATCTACCCATCCATCCCATTTTTTTTACAACTCTATTTGACAGAGCCTCAAACATTACATAGATGTCCTCAAACATTACATCACCCATGGGTTATGCGGGTATTGTTTAACCCTCACATAAGTTACCTTCGCTGGGCTCGCATGACACAATAAACCACAGCACCCACCTGTTGTTAGAGTTGTGTGAGAATTCCATTTGGGGGTGAAAACTCAATGGATTTTTCTGTTACAGCCCTGCAGATTTTGTTCTGTTTTCCCCCACTGGCACTCACTTGATCTGTAGCGAGTTGAGCCAATATGTGGAGTCTGTTGTTTTTTAATGGTAGAAATTTGTGCAGGGTTTTCTCTCTCTCTCTCTCTCTCTCTCTCTCTCTTCCAGGAAGTGCAGAAGTGTAGGATGAAATTGACAAGTTCTTTAAAAAGTATGGAATATGGCTCTGCTGGGCTAAATGAAGTAGTGTGTGGAGAGGATGAAACTGACAAGCATATTGACAAGAGGGGAATATGCCTCCCTGTGGCTACATAGCCGACAGGCGGATTTGTGATTGTGCGCACCTGTGCAAGGTCATCAAAAAACATTTTAAAGAAATTACAACACAAAAGATCCAAAGGATACAAATTTCAAGATCCTCAATTTTATTTTATTTTTGTTTTAAAAAAAGGCAGAAATTTCAATTTGTGCAAATGGAGGATACTCCTCACCAAATGTGAAAAATATTTCCAGAATCAGGAGGATTAAAAAAAACCTCTTCTACAGTCCACAACCATGCGCTGGAATGAAACCATGCAGAATCCTGTCAGGCTGGAACAGAATGGAGTTCCGAGCCTGCTGCCGCTTAAATATTCAAAATGGCCACAAGCATGCACCACAACCCACTGCGGCTTAAATAATCATGGTGGGGCGCGGCAATCATGCAAACAGACCCAAGGCTGCCACAAACAGCACATCTCTCATAGTCTGTGTTCTACTTCATGGGTCACATGTTCTGTAGATCCAGATTAGCACATTTCTACCATCCAAGTTTTTAAAACAAGAATTGGTGGTGATTGTTATTATTAAAAGTTTCTTTACCGTTCGTTTAATTTCTTCAACCTTTTCTTCAGCAACTGCATCAGGTTTTATAATGACAACGGTATATTTTTCCTCTTCTAAAAACAAAGCAGTAGTAAACATAACATTTACCATATACATTTATGAACACTATCTATTAAGTTACTTTCCAGATCAGCAAGTTAATAAAATCCTCTCTTTTAATAGAGCCCTGCTTTTTACTCCAGAAAACACCGTCACCTTTGCTAGCTATGTGAGATCCAATTACATAAATGCAATTCTCCCCCACCAATCTGATATTAGAGGTTTTCGATGTCAAATTGAAAATTAAATGATTACATATTTATGCAAAAAACTATTTTTTCTTAGAAGGCAAATACATTTTGTCTAATAACGTTTGCTTTGCAGGAAAGACTTGCATCAATGGAGTCATACCAGTGATAACCAAGGTTTCATTCTTCCTGGTTCTTCTACAACAAGCAGAGTGGGGAATTTTTCCCCCAAGTTTGTTTTTTGGTTGCTGCAGTTGCTGATATTCTGAAAACTGAAGCAGAGCCCTTATGCCCCCCCCCCACACCTTTGCCCCACTGGGGCCAACATTTAAGACACCCTTCTCCAACCTGGAGCACTCCAGATATGTTGGACTGCAGCTCTCATAATTCCCAGCCACCGTGGTCTTGCTGCATTATTCAGAAACCAGTTTGTGCTTTTATTTATCTATCTCTACTTCATCGCACAGCCTGAAGCAGGTTGCTTGCCCCCCCCCCCCACTGATTGGCATGCCTGCACTGGCCGTGATGAGGTACAGGGAAGCTTTTCCTTGCAGTGTAGTGGGAGGCCTAATGCATGTTGACATCTGTGCAGGCACAAAGGCAGCAACATGACAGACGCAAGACAGTTTGGTGCCTGAGGCAAAGGGCAGTGTCATGCTCACCCCCCAGTCAGTTCCACACAGAGAAGGTGACTGGGTGGGCAGTTGATCATACTTCAACACTCACAACAGTACAGCATTCTTCAGTGCACCTGAGGGCAGCAGGCTAGCTTAGGGGAACAGTACAGACAGACTGGGTTCACACAACACAATAACCCATCATGGGTAACTAGCCATGTGGGTTGTCATGTCATCCAAATCTAGACTGCTTCCCACAGCATGACTTACTTTTGGGCAACAGGCCACCCTGACAATCCATGGCTTGTTCTTGGAGTTGTTCAACCCATAATGGCTTGGCATGTTGTCCACACCGTTGTGGGTTGGGGTGATCAGGCATAGAGCCACTCAGCAAGAGCAGCCCCCTACCTCTCTTCCCAATTATGTCTGCCCATACTGCCTCAAGGCTCCCCCACTAGTGACTGCCCCTTCAATGATGGCCTCCAATGATGGTACTTCAGAGGGGCTGTCACCAGTTCATCACCACCCCTTTTAAAATATTTTTTGGCCCCAGTGGCCATAATATATATATATATATATATATATATATATATATATATATTTGGGGGGGGCAGAAATTTGTTCAAATGGAGTCATCATATTTATTTATTTGGTTGGTTGGTCTTTCAGAGATGCACAAGCGTGCACTTACGGTTGTCTAATATGCATGGCCTTGCCTTATGCTTGTATATTTCAGCTGTCAACTGAATGAAGTGCAGTAGGAAACATACAAGGAAACTGGCGAGACTACAAATAGGCTAATTTGCACAGTTGATAGGTCGGGAAAATAAGTGCACCAAAAATGGGGTGGGGACAAGCTCAGTCACTTAGTAAGGTGATCCTTAGGGTTTTAAGTATTAAACTGACACTTGGTAGTATCCTGCCTCCATTCAACACACCATTCAATTCCTGGGAATAATAATAATAATAATAATAATAATAATAATAATAATAATAATAATAATAATAATAATAATAATAATGGGGTTGGAATCTGAGTGGGGAGGGGGACAGGATGGGCAGACAAGATGGCTTCTGCCACAAAGGGGATACTGACTGGAGGGCTAAAGGGGAAACAATTTACAGTGATATTGTCTGGTGGGTGCACAGTGAGTTGTTCTGACAATAACCCATACTGCATAGCTTATTTGGAGGGTGGGTTGTTATGTTGTGTGAACCTACCCACAGAGTGGCACACACAACTCTGTTCTCCAACCATTTCCTCCCCTTCACACCAGCCACCCTATGCACTAGCAAAACTATATTCAGGTTTATTTGTTCTTATTTTCCTGTCTTTTCAAGTTGCTCCCTTCCTTCCCCCAAATTCTTTTGTTTTCTTTCTTTTTCTTAAAACAGATTAACCATAACAGGCAAATTAACACATGCGAGAGTGATGACTCTAAATGGTTCAATATGTAAGACACCTGAAGAGAAGAGAGGCAGGAGGGAACGATGGGAAATGGAAGCTTATTGTTATAATCTTGCACCATCAATACTATAATTGGGAAGGATGGAGGGGGTTTCTTTTATTGTTACACACACGTTCAATAAGCAACCCCTCAAAAGAAAGAAGAAAGGAAACCCATCTCCCACTGCCTGCCCTTTAACATCTGCTTCCCTGAGGCAGCTGCCTCACTCTGCCTAATGGTAGAGCCAACCATGTGGAAAAGAATATACTCAATCCTTCTCTATTGGAGACACTAGTGTCTGTGTGCTGCTGCAAATCGTGCTGAACTCAGACTTTCAAACTGTCTTTCCTGTTTATGCACAAGCATACTATTGTTTTGTTCTCTATTTGAATAGGTTGCATATAATAATCTGACAATACCACTTGCCTTCAGCTTCTTCTTCTTCAAGTTCTTCATCTGATTCTTTCTCTTCTATAATCACAAGCTCTGGCAACTAAAAGAACCACACACTTTTATTGACAATGTTATGATGTTATTATCTATTAGGAAGACGTCTGCATGGTGACTATTGCTTGTTTTCTATGTACATCTAAATCAAGCTGAGTTCATTCAAATGTACGCTCTACAAAAGTGCAATTGTAAAAGAGGTTCTTCGAATGATTTCAAACAGCATAGAAAAAATAAGTCTAACACAGATGTATATTAATTGTGAGTTGCTTTGGTGAAAGCTACTTGCCATTGGCAAGATTCCATCAGGCTGTAAAAGAGAGGGAGGGAAAGGAAGAAGGGCCACTCCATCGGCTCTGCTAAGACACCAGCAACCTTTGGCTCCTCTTCTCTTTCTATTCCAGCTACTCATTACATAAACATTATAAGGGGGAAAAAACAATCCTAAATGACACAGGGGTGTGGGAATGGAGCAAGAGGCAGATTCATTGCCTCATCCAGAGCCCTGCTTTGGGAGTGGGGGGAGAGATCTGTTTTTGCCAAGTGGAGCAGGTTATTTTAATAATAATAATAATAATTTCCCTACTTCAGTTCCAAGGGTGGTGTAGGCAACAGGCCCTGCCCAGCCCAGGGCCATCTTGGGGCTTTCCATCAGTGGGAAAATTACCAGTAGCAGTGGTCCACCTGCCTAGGTGCAATGTGGACCCCCACTGAGGTAGAGCCCCTCCCACCCTGCTCTGATGGTGCTCCTAACCTCCTTCAGCCATCAATATTGGGAGATTAGGATTGTGCTGTAAAAACTAGTGCCTGGGTTTGCTTCTTCTTCCCCTGCTCCTTCCTCCCAATACCTTATCCTTTTGGGTTGTGTCTTATAAGCTGTAAGGCTGGGAGGCAGGGACTGTCTTAGAAGTTCATCAGCAAGCATTTTATCGCACGTACGCTACTGCCCACTTACAGATGCACGCACGTCCTAGACGACAATGTCCGCCTCCCTCGTTCTTCCTGCTCCTTCTGCTTGTTTTTCCATAGCAAAATAGACCCCTTTTAATCCAACTTACTTTTAAAAACGGAACGTGTCATGATCTCCTGCTGTGTGCAGGAAAAGCGGTGCGATTAAAATGGCCCCTGAATGGGCCATGTGTTCTTTGTTTACTTCCTCTTTCCCCTCAGGCCAGAAGAGGAAGTAATGAGGGACAAAAGCGGGGGTGGAAACGCAACAGTAAGGAAACACGATTTCCCCCCACGTGATGACACTCTAAGAGAAAAGTTGCTCAAGAACTGAAGTACAAGGCAGAGGTCGAATCTGAGCTCTCCAAAACAAACAAAATAACTGTTTTGAACCCAAGTAACGATGATACTGGCTGGATGGCAGCATTTTAGTTTACAGCATGCCAGTTAAAAGAAATTGTTTTTAAAACCTTAACAAATAAAATAAAAACCAGGAGGGGAAGGGAGCCTGGCAGGCACCAAAAGAAGTGTCTGCGGAAATCTGGTGCCCAGCCGGCACCATGCTGGAGATCCCAGCTTCAGAGGAAATATATCTAGGATTGTGCATCTAACAGAGTTCAATGGGATGTGAGTGTATTTAACATTATTAAAATTGTGCTGATTAATTGCAGTCTCAGCTTCCTATTTTTATGCACAAATCAGGTAAGTAGGTCCATGCAGGCTAACTGCCTTTGGTCACAATCCTGTGCTGGGCATTCTCCCTTAAGCCTCATAAACAGGGTCTCCAAGTGGATTTCCCCAGATCTTCTTAAGAACTACGGTTGATCTTCAATTATCTCTGCCTGTGTCAGCCCCACTCATTTTCAATATGATTTGTAATGGAGAAATGTCCTGATTGGGTGGAGCTTATATAATACAAACAAACATATAATAAAGGTAGGCAGCAATTTCAAATTAATGGAAACAGGAATGCATACAAAGGAAGGGGGAAATCCTATGAGCAATAAAGCACAAAACAAGAAAGTAAGCACATGCTTTACTAAAAAAAAAAAATTTATGCTAAGACATGGTTGTATTACCTCTGGTCTTGCTACTTCTCCTGCTACAATTTTTCTTTCTTTTTCTATTATCTCTATAATTTTTCTACTTAGAAGAGGTCCATTTGCCCCTTTTACCAGATCTATCATCATGCCATTCTGTAAACAAATAGAGCCAAAATTAAATGCTACGCTCAAGAAAAATCTCATGATTTTGTTTTTATATATTTATTTATTACATTTATATACCGCCCCACAGCTGAAGCTCTCTGGGCGGTTCACAAAAGCTAAAACCAGTAAACATTAAAAGTATACAAAATTTAAAAACCATCAGAGACATAAAAACAACAGTATAAAAACAGCAGCATCCATTTAAAACAACAGTTCTGGGGTCCATTAAAAAACAAATTTAGCGTTGTTTATAAGTTCAATTAGCTCCTAACTGCATATCTATTCCAGACTCAAATGTTTTGTTATGTATGGGTCATTTGCATCTAACCACCTGTATGCCATAGGCATGAGAAAAAAATTTTGGACCATCACCTGAGTAATACCTCAATTAATCATCTAGAGTGGGATCCAGACTAAGGCTGTAATCCTATATACACTTATTTGGGAGTAAGCCCCATTGAACTCAGTGGGATTAACTTCTGAGTAAACAAGTACAGGACTGCATTGAACTAGTGTGACCATATGAAAAGGAGGACAGGGCTCCTTCATCTTTAACAATTGCATAGAAAAGGGAATTTCAGCAGGTGTTATTTGTATATATGGAGAACCTAAAATTCTCTCTTCACTACAACTGTTAAAGATGCAGGAGTATAGCTAGATATAAAGGAGGGCAGGGCTCCTGCAGCTTTAACTGTTGTGATGAAGAGGGAATTTCACCAGGTTCTCCATATATACAAAGGACACCTGCTGAAATTTCCTTTTCAATACAACTGTTAAAGATACAGGAGCCCTGTCCTCCTTTTCATATGGTCAGCCTAATTGAACTTCAGTCCCATAGAAATTAATTAATATCCTGCCTTTCCACCACAAAATGATGCTCAAGGCTTCTTCACCCTGGAGAAAATGCTTCTTCTATGATGGCATAGCACCTGTTGGTGCTCCATGAGGATATTTGCACACCTGTGGGTTGTTGTTTTCTTGCTTTTTCTAAGAACTTATTTGTATTCTTCTTGTCTTAATTGGAAGTGCTTTTTCAAACAGCATTTTTCATTGATTATGATAACATAACCAAGTAATTGGTAACTCCTATGTTGTTGTTGTTAATCTCTTGTATCAGGTGTTTTAACTATGCTTATATATTTTAAATATATGCATGTTTTCATAACTTTTTTAGCCTGTTGTATAATGAATTTATGATTCTGTTTTTATGGTTTTAATTATGACTGCTATTGTTTCTAATGGGTCTGTGACCACATAATAAAATGCATCATCATTATTTTTTATCAGATAACCAAGAAATTGATTAAATGGTGCAGCCTTATAGCCACAGGTATAAAAGATCACAGAACAATGGACAAGTTTGATCCAGATTTAGTCACATTTAGAGTAGACCCATTGAAATCAATGGAAATTAAGTTAGTCATGACTAACCTAAGTCTCATTGACTTAAATGAGTTACTCTTACGTATGACTAAATCTATATTGGTTTTTTTGTCTGAAATTTTCTCTGTTCTGGAGAAGCTAGCAGAGAAAATTTGACAGCATAAATTTCTGCAAACTATACAATATAGTTTGCAGAAAACAACAGCAGCCCAGAGAAGTTATTAGTTGTGGAAAATGAGATCAGTTCATTAGAAAGAAGTTTACATGAGTAAGTATTGAGATATCGAAACTTGTGTAGATGCGTGATTGAGGGGATTCCAAATCACTTGAAATTATTGGCATGCAAATTACTTGATTTATGTCCTAGTAGAAGTCTGTACTATTACACGCATTTATCTCTTCTGAATATGTAATGCATGTACAGCACATATATTACTGGATTGTTAGTAGTGTCAACTGAAGTCAAGTATTTTAAATATGAGACGTACTTTAATGATATACATGTTTTCCATCTGAAAAATTAATTTAGATTTGATTGGCAAAGGAAATGTGCACTTACCAAACAGAAGACAAAAGCAGGTTCACATTTATCTTTAAATGGGAGCAGAGGTACAATGCTATCAGCTTCAGCCTTAAATGAAGGATATACAGATAACTCTGAATATTACAAATTCTGAAAGTTTGGATTTTTTTTATTTATTTTTTTATTTTTTTGCATTACTACTTGTAGATTTGCCTTCTTAGCTTAAAGATGGATAAATTCATATATTATTCTTTCCTTCCTCTGGCCCTCCTTTATGACTAAGCAATGGCTGTTAATATGCGAGAACAAAATTTCTCCAGCAGTTGAGATAATTCTCCATATCAGTAAAAGAATAATTTTACCTCAAAATGTATTCCTCTGCATTTTACTGAAATTTCAATTTCAAATCTAAAGAGCAAAAAAAAAAAAAAATGCATTTCCCTAAAATATTTGGCAAGAGGAGGGGATGTCTATGCAAGGGGAAAGCCTCGGGATGGCTCCACGGTGGCGCTGTGTTGTTGATATGACGCAGAAGCCACTGCAGAGCCATGCAGGGGCTTTCCCCCAAAGCTCTGAATTAAAAAAAGTCAGGGACTTGTCCCGACTTTTTCCTCTGCAGTGAGGCGCCAACGGTGCATCTGCTTCTGTCACTGCTCCGGAGTCACAGCAGGGGTGTGGCTGAGCAGATGGTGACCCCAGATCAGGCCCGGTGCCAGACTATTTTGCACCCTAGGCAAGGCAAGCTACTGGTACACCAACCCACACCCAAATTGCCAACTTAGATTTTTAAGAACAGATGTTTTGTAGAAAAAAATAAGAAGCACAAAACTCGTAAGTCCCCACTGCTTACAGAACAACAATTTAGTGCTTCCGAAGTCAACGCTCCAAAACAGGCAGAAACACTTATTTCTGGTCTGGGACAGGTTGGTGTACTAATCTGGTGCTCATTTATGCAAGCCCCCTTCCAGAAACTAGCATTTCCACTCACTTCAGCTTGCCTCCAGAAACGCTAAACTGCAAGCAGTTCCAGAAGTGGTAGGAGTCACTTGCAGTCCAGAAGTAGTGGGGCTGATTGCATATGCAAGGGCAGTTCTGGATTCTGCCCCAAGAACCAACGATGATGATGATGCTAATAATGCTAATAATGCATTCAATCCAGTAAAAATAGAAAAATCAAAAATTAAAAGTAGGTTAGCACCACAAACACAGTAACCCTATAAAGGGAGGGAGGCTGGGAAGGGAGGAGGAAGATTCTCTAAATAAATAAATAAGATTCAACCGACACCTGGGAGGGAAGGGAAGAGAGGAGGTGGAGGAGGAAGGGGGCACCTCAGCCTCTGGGGAGCCCTTTCCCCTCGGAAAAAGCGGGGCTCGCCTGAAGCAACACCACCACAGTAGGAGCCACCCTCAGCCACATCCTGCACTACCCATGGTGGCCAGTCGCCTCCCTGCCATCACACTGGGCTCCCGCTGCCTCCTCAGCAGCCACCTCTCAGGCCTGGCCCCGAGGCGCCATCAACCAACTGCATCAGTGCAGCCCTCTGCTGCAGCAGCGCGGGGAGCCACCCGCAGCTCGTGGAGGCGGTGCGAGCATTGATTGCTCAGAACCTACAGGCAGCACTACTCAGAAGCTTGGAGAAGAGCAGGTTTCTGTTAAGCCAATGGAGAAGCGCTCCTGCCCCTTTCTCCGTTCCCATCTTTTCATGGCTTTGCTTTACCACGGTGCACTCTCACTCGAGGCTGGGCTGACTACAGATGCGCCAGCCCGTCTAAGAAATCCATGGGGTGCCCATAGGAGCAGGGAGTTCTTAAAGGACAGACAGCCGATTGCTCTTATGTAGCGTACTGCCTGCGCGGTGCCCCTCTGAGGTCTGCGCCCTAGGCGGGCGCCTTGTTCACCTAATGGAGGTGCCGGCCCTGCCCCAGATTGGTTGCCATCTGCCCAGACAGAGGGGAGGGGGCAGGCCAGTGAGCCAAATGGCCACTGGAATGCCTCCGTGCTTCTCTGGCCTGGGGAGAAGGAAAAAGGTAAAAAAATAAAGTGGAAAAAGGTAAAACAAAAAAAGTGGATGGGCCTGTGGACATGCAGCGGCACTCGTGTAGCAATGCACAGTTTCATGGCGATGCATGGGCACAGTGGTGCATGAGTGTGGCGGCAGCTCTTTTGGGGACTCACAGCACCAATGCGTCATTGTGAAGACAGCCTCGAGGTTCAATATTCCGATCCTTACCACAGCAAAATGCAGAAGATCATCTTCACCATATTCATTTTTTAATTTTCTGAATAAGTTCACCACAGCTTTGCAAGGCCCACACCAAGCCTGGTAAACATCTACTACTGAAAAACATACACAAACAAAATGAAAGGCTTGATGTTTTTCAGATGGAAATTAGCCATTTTTCTGCTTCTGCGGGGGGGCGGAGGGAGCCCTTAGAAATGGACACGTCTCTGTGTTAAATTCACACTTGCATCAGGTTCCAGGGGAAAACGTCACAAATTAATAGTAGATGGGGAAGAGGTGCATACCTACCTGGAGTTAACCCACCCAACCCTAGTGGCTGGAGAGGTTTGGCTGTGGCAATGACATCCAGCTCCACAGGCACGGTGGTTGCTACACAGCTAGGCTAATCACCACCTAGCCTCCAAGAATGCCAGTGCCCTAACGTTCAGGATAGGGAGGTGGCCAGGCGAAGGAGTGTTTCAGATTTGCGTGTATGTGTGAGGACCTGCCATCTAGTAAAGTTATATGGTGGACACTTGTAAGTGCACTGCACTAGTTGTACAAAATGTGCAATATTCACTGTGTACGAGAGAAACATTAAAAGTGGGTGGTACCTGTTAGACCTTTATTCAGCAACATATCTTCCCATTGAGTTTGATTGAGTATTATTGCCTAAAGTAAAGCATACGTATAATTTGTTAGCTCTAAAAATCTAGGTGTTCCAACAAACAGTTGAATAATAAAGAGAAAACACAAGATTTATACCTGTAGCTGAATTTCTTTCTTCTTGCTTGCCATCTTACTCCCTATGATAGTGCAAATGTAACAAATATCTAGTTGAAATGATTGAGGCACATACTGTTTTTAAATCAGTATTGATTGCTGTTCACTTAGTTGATACACATTTGTGGTTATATACGGTGGCAACAGAAACTATAAGCAAACCCAATAAATGGGATAAATTGAAAGTTTCATAGCTATTTTTGCAGCTTTTTCAAAGCGTCATCAGATGGGTGAATTTTCACACTTCCTTGCCATCACTATGGCCTCCTGCTGCTGTCCCACAACAGCGACAGTCTCTTTTCACCGGGAGAGAAAGAGGAAGCAGCAACAATCACATGGCCCATTTAGGAGCTGTTTATATTGTGCTGCTTTTCCATATTGTTATATAAGTCAGATTAAAAGGGGTCTATTTTGCAATGGAAAATGAGCAGAAGGTGCATGAGAGATGGACGTCATCATCTAAAGGGTGCACAAACATCCGTAAGTGGGCAGTAGCGAGCGTGCGATAAAATGCTCGTCTGATGATGCTATCAGTCAGTCGAAATGGAATAAAATTCCTTAGCAGTGATTTTCAGTTTATTTATACGAATCACTATTTTACGTACATATGTTTACTTTTTTCACTCACATGTCCATCTCCACCCATTATATTTGTGATGTGTGCATGTGTGAGACATAGGCTGGGGATTAAGTGATTTTTTTTCAGCCCATTAAAGGTACTATTGAATTTGGCATTTGAATTTTGAATTTACAAAAAGTGAGTGTGTATATTCACTATCCCCCTCTGGAACATACTGGGGGCTACACCTCCCTGTGCCACTGACATTTGGCATTGCAGCAGCAAAAAAGCATTGATTTTCCCTTAAAACAAGGTGTGCAAGGAGTATCGCCATGCTGGCAAGCGAAATCGCACTCTCTGCACACCTTGTTTTAAAGAGAAATTGCTGGCCCTGCAGGAAGAGGGGGCACATATGGTCTGCAAGTCACATGTTGCCCACCCCTCATGTATAACAAATGAAATGGTGCCTCTACCATAAATCTTCTATTCCCTTAATTTATTTCCTGCCTGCAGCCCTTGATTTTGCATACAGTGGGGAAGAAGGTTACTGTGAAAGAAAAAGAGGCATTACATTGAACTAATGCAAAAGGGGTTGCATGGAACTGAGGAAGTGCAGTAACACACTTGAAATGCTAATAGATGAAACCATGATTGTTATATTACTGCCTGTTATATACAATAGTTATTCACCATCACTGCAGTCTCCAGAGACTGGCTAGCAAGGCTAAACTCCCCAAGCAGGAGACACCACTGTTCCAAGTATATTTACTTGAAAAAAAAAACTACCATGAGAACTTTTTTTGAATATTAGGCAGCGTAATGAGAATGAGTGGAAGACGACTCCGGCTGCAGAATGAGAGCCACAGTGGTGATTTGTGATAACAGGAGTACAATTCCACAAATTAGTGGTTTAAAACACCCGAAAGTCATCTCACGTACTGTCAGTTTGAAAGACTTGGTTCAAAGTAGTAATGGAGATTGATCGCATTATTAATCTCACACTGTTTTCTCAGGTGAATTATCTTATTAGAATACATGTGACTTTCCACTTCCATAGCTAGCTGGTATAACTGTAGATTTGATAAAAACAGAATAATATTCTTGTAAGCTTGCTGGGGAGGGATGGGGAACAAGGGATAATAGAAGGATAAGGGGCCAGAAAGTCTGTTTAGAATTGGGCAAACCTGCCAGACAGCTCTGGCCTGGAACATCTCTTTGTTGGCCAAATACAGATGATATGTTGCTATGGGAGCTAAAGAGTTAAGCAATTGCTTCTTGATCCACAACCCTTTGGGGCAAGGTTCTGAATGGAAAAGGCCACTAGGCAAAACTGACGCCTTTGAGATTCTTCAGACAGCAGGACAACCCAAAGTATGGGTTGAATATGGATCGTTCCACTTGGCACTAATAGCTTCATCCCACATAGCTGTTTCCCTCGAATTATCCCTACAGCGCTAAGCTGTCAGCATTGTTGTTGTTGTTGCTACCAGACGGCAAGATCCTTTGCATACCAGGAAGTGAGTTTAAAGGGGGAAACGTAAAAAAATCATTAAAAATCAACAGATGACCCAATCCAATTCAAATTTGGTATGCTTAAAGCTCTCCTTAATATCTATTACTGTGCCAATTTTGATGTCTTTATCTTTAAAGCTTACACAGATGTAAGCATTTGTTTAATTTTTCTTCAAATCCTGCTCCTGCGCCCCAGTGGCCGCTTGGATGATATGCTAGAAAACTAGTATCAAAATACGGTGAGTCTTTTGCTTTTATAGCATAATTAAAGGAGGATGCATGAGAGTACTTCACAATAAAAGCAGATTATAAGATGGAAAACTTCGGAGTCCTTTGCATGCAATTCGCAGTGATTGCCCAGTATAACACTGGTGTGATAAAGCTCTAATTCACATTAGTGCAATTTGAAATTATGCAAAGT
This sequence comes from Elgaria multicarinata webbii, assembly GCF_023053635.1. Taxonomy (NCBI): domain Eukaryota; kingdom Metazoa; phylum Chordata; class Lepidosauria; order Squamata; family Anguidae; genus Elgaria; species Elgaria multicarinata. The sequence goes on from NC_086171.1 coordinate 66,963,322, forward strand.
GTGCATTTGCAGAAATCTCCCCCCACACACACCGCCAAAGTAAAAAAAACCAGTCTGCCGATCTGTGTGACTCAGTAAAAGCTGGTCCACTGCGGAATCCAGTGGTTGGTTTCATAGAGATCAGGCCAGGATCTACTCTACTGCTTTATAATGGTTTCTAATGGTTTTGACAACAGTTGGAGTCCATGACACATTCCATATACCGTTTTCAAACCACTTTCAAAGTGTTATATCCTGCTTGATGTAGATCTGGCCCAGAACTCATTTGAATCTGTTGCAGACTTCTCCAGCAGCCCTAGTCCCCATGGTCGTTCCACACATTCAGTTTTATAATGCCTGTCTCCTTAGAGATCTGATGTAGGAGCAGTGAGCTTTGGCTGTCTCTTGGAGTGTTTAAGCTGTGTGACTCCACCTATGTTCAGCCCATACATTTATAAAAATATATTATAAAATGTCAAAAAGCCTCCAATGACCTCCTTCCAAAGGAAACCAAACCTGAGTAGGTGCTGTGCTCCTGGACCTTCTCCTGGAACTACGTGGAGAAGTGGGATGAACATAATAATATTACCAGTTCTCAGAGACACAAACGTACAAAAGCTTATAGGTATTCATCCCTGGTACAATAACTTTGGCACACGCTACACATCTATAGTGGTGCCGACTAACTACAATCTGGCTGTTCTGAGGGGTGTAGAAGATTTCATGAGACCTCAGTGTGTCTTTTGACTGAAGGGAGTAGGATATAGATGCTTTGAATGATAAATGGTTTAAGTGTCCTGCCATGGGTTGGGTCTGAACAATGATAGGAATGACCCAAAGGAGCTTCTTTACAGTGTTTATATGTTTCAGAGATAAGCACTCCAACTCCATTCCACTTCCTAATATTAATTTAATCACAGCAAAATACAGTGTATTTTAGGAGTGAGATAGGCCCTTACTAAACATCCCTGGCCCTCTGTGTCCCTCTGGGGCTCTTTCCTGAGAATAGGCTATTAATCATTAGAGCAAACTTTCCTCCAAAATTACCTTATTGCTGTTATATATTTCTCCTCAGGACTGGAGAGGACCCCTGCACCAGCAAGATAACCTGGGACAAAACAAATAGCAGCTTCCAAATAGCAGCTCTACTGACATACCATGGTGACTGTTTGTATTAATGCAAATTCCCACTCCCATCCACACAGTACACATGTGGAATGGCACAAGTCACCCCACGAAAAGGTCCCTGTCCTTATACAAACTGTGTTAATTAATCCAGGAGAACTACGTCTGTAGGTGAAGTGAACGTTGTGGAAGGAGGGAGGTTGAGGTCCTTACTGCTGTTGCTATGGTCACCAAAGAACATCCATACAGAAGCCAACGGTAAAGAATGGGTGGGGGCAGAGATGCTCCTGAGTTAGGCCTGAAGCCAGTTGAATGGTCGACACACAAAATGGGTCCAGTAAGTTGAGAGGTAGTTGTCTTTAAAATTAAGGTTCCTGCCAAGCCACGAAACTGTGAGGGGATTGGTGCTCAGGGAAGGACCCCTTGCGAAATCCAGTTGCTGAAAAAGTCACAAAAGTCCTTTTAAAATCGTGTCTATGCTAGTCACCATCAGGACAGCCTGTGTCACTGAATTCTACAAAATTAATTGCATAAAGTATCTCTTTCTTTGTCTGTCCTAAGCCTAATGCCGATCAATTGTGCTGTGTAACACCTAGTTTTAAAATCATGAGAGAAATCTGTTTGTTTTTTTTGTACCCTACTCGTAAAAGAAACTTCCCAAGGTAGCTTTACAATAAAAAATGTACTACAATACAACCAATATAATGCAATACCTATAATAATAAAAATAACATCTATCTACACCACTCCATTTATATATTTATGGATCTCTATCATGGGGGCTGTCTATATGCAGGGAAAGCCTCGTGGTGGTTAGATGACGCAGGTGCAGCTGTGTCCATTAGAGGACGCAGGTGCAGCTTCGCAGCCACCACGGGGCTTTCCTGCAAAGCTGCAGATTGAAAAAGTCAGGGATTTTCTCCAACTTTGTCAATCCACTTTTCAAATGGATATTGTCTATTTTTGTTTGTATTTTATGCTTTTTATGGTTTTAAATTTTGTATATTTATTTTTAATGTTCACTGTTTTTAACTTTTGTAAACCGCCCAGAGAGCTTCGGCTACGGGGGTGGTACATAAATGTAAATCATCATCATCATCATCAGAGTGACGTCAATATGGCACTTCTGCCATCTGCCATCACTATGGGGCCATTCCAGAGCCAATCTGGGAGCAGTGCCTGGTGGAAGGTGACCAGTGATTGGTGACCTTCCACCAGGAAGAGGGGGCAGTGGCTCCAGTACCTGGATAGCTGCCCAGAAACTCCACCGTCTTTCCTCAGCAACAGGATTACCCAATACCACTCCAGGAGAGGGAAACCACAGGGTTTCAGAGGGAGGTGGCACCAACCCGGAACTGTGAAGACAGCCCCATGTTCCCCATTTAGCTATCTTTTCTCTAATTCTGAAGTATTCTGTAAGTATTAGGGTAATGGACCCAAATGCATTCTGGAGAATCCTTGGGGTATTTCCACTTGGGTGTCCAGCACTTTTCTTTTGTTGTTGAGCTGGGCACTGGGAGTGAGTTGGAAAGCTGATACAATCACTCTGAGATCCTTGCTTCAACTTTATGTCACCCTGTTGAGTGCATGAATAGTCCCCACCCCCCCACCCTGTTTCTGCAATCTGAGGCAGGCAGCCAAAACAGGATGGTTTTGTAACCCTGCCCTGATGTGCTACCATATTTGAGCCAGTAACCTGCACTCAGCTTGACAGGACACAAGTTAAATAAGACTTCTTTACATCATGGTGTTATGATACTTGTTTGTTTTTATCCACTTGAAAGGAAGAGGGGAAAGATCCAAGTTCTACAGCTTCTTCTCGTGTTCTCTATAAAGGCTTGAACAGAGCAAAAAACAACAACAACACAGCTGCCTCTTCTTCACATGAGTTGTGGCAACAGCTATGAATTTTTGAGAAGTTGTTACTTTCCTTGGTACTTGGTCTCAAGTTCAGGCTCTTTCTCCATTGCTTCCTTCCTTCCTGAGCTGTCTAAACAACTCACATGGTTTCCAAATGTCTACCCATCCCAGCCTGTGAATCTTTGTTCTTTCTTTCTTGTTTCTTGGTGGCCTTTGATTTTCAAGTTTTATGGAATGAACTTTACTGCAGGGATGCTTTGCCTATAAAAATGCACCCAGCATAACTGAAGAAATATATATATATATATATATATATATATATATATATATATATATATATATATAGTTGCCTTGGCGACTCTATGGTGACCTTAAGAAAGAACACAACTGCTGTGTGAATAATAGCCTGGAGAGTAATCTAAATCAAATGATCTGCAGGGCTAAACTTAATGACTTTTCTGTTAGGAGAAACGGCGTGACTGTGAGATTCAAGGATATAAAGGCTGGCTTTTCTTCTGAACCACCAAATTTAGCTGTATTCCCGGAGCATTATGGAATTATTAGAGATGTCACTATTCCTGCATCATAGGGAAGATAGCTCAGGCGTTTTCCTCCAGCAATAAATCTGTCTACAAAATAATGGTTAAGTTTTCACGGGAAAGTCTTTTTAAAAAGGCCCCTTCTCAGAATATGCTGCCCGTAGTGCAATATTTCAGTACTGGAGGCAGGTAGTGGGGGAGGATATGGTTCAGGTGAAAGTGAAAGTCACAAGTTGTTGCATTTTGGAGAAGGAGAATTAGGGGAAAGCCTAATTCTGTACAGCAGGACCAATCCTTGAAAGGAGAACTCCAACAGAGCTTCTGCTGTTCTTGTTTCAGAGTGGGGAAATGCATGTTAATGGGCCCATTCATTGCCTGTGTCTCGGTTTATGTGGGCAAACATGATGGACACTGTCTGAGGCAACATTCTCTTTGTGATGAGGAACAATGTGGAAAGCCAGATTAGAACCTTCTGGACATGGGGTTGGGTTGAGCCTCCAGCCCTCCCCCCCCCCCCCCGTTACATACCTCAACCATAGGGTAGCATGTATCACATTCTAATTGGATTGGCAATAGTAGTCCATCCTAATTATGATATAGGGTGTCATCAGATAAGTGTTTTATTGCACATTTGTTACTGGGCACTCATGGATTTTGGCAGGTCCCTCTCACAATATCATCATCTGCCTCCTGTGTGCCTCTCACCCCTTCTAGCCTTCTTCACGGAACAACAAAAAGCCCCCTGTAAGTCCATATTATTTTTAAAGGCAGAAGATGCCACTCTCTCCTGCTGTGTGCAGGAGAAGTGGCACAATAAAGATGAGCCCTGAATGGGCCACATGGACATTGTTTTTCCTCTCTCTGAGAAAGAGGAAGTATCGAGCAAGAAAAATGGAGGTTCTGTGGGTAGAGAAATTTGCTGATCGAGTTAGGGGGATGCAACCAGTCCTGGATGGGGCTGCACTCCCCCTAAAGAACCAAGTTTTCAGTTTGGAGGTTCTTTTGGACTTAGCACTGTCTGGGGAAGTGTAGGTTGCAATGGCCAGAACAACATTTTATCACCTTAAGCTGGTATTTATACTAGGTCTGTCCTGTCTGGAAATTTCACAGTGTTTGCCAATTTTGGCAAGGGGTGTTGCACGATACTAAACCCTTCTGTGCCTAAAGGGGGACTCTGAAACAAGAGCATCCACAAGGAAAGTCCCAGGGCTACATCCAGATCTACCCTGGATGAACTAGAAGTGGACTTCCTTTCCTCTCCTCCTCGTAGCAGCCCCTCCAGACCCCTGAAAATGCTACACAGAGAATCAGGGGACCCTGCTGAATGGGGTGGAGTAGGGGACGGGGGAATCCCCCAAAATCAGGCGGAGGGATCTTCTCTGAGCAGAAAACTTTCTCTCATGGAAGCTCCCTTCTTCTCACAGAAGCCAAATCCTGGATCCAATCTCTACTGATAAATCCTTGACACTTATCATAGGTGTTTGTAATAAATTGGAGTATTGGCATACACCGAGCTAGATTCAAGGTCAGAGACTTTTAATGTTTTCATGTTGTTGTTGTTGTTTTTCCTTTATAGATACATTTTAATGCAAAGTTACATTTTTATGACTTACATTTCTTTTCTTAAAATAAGAATGATATATAAATCGCTAGCTGTAATGCAGTTCATTTATTTATTTTGTACATTTCTATACTGCCAATGCCCAAAGCTCTTGGGGTGGTTTACAAAACAAATCTTAAAATCATAAAATACAAAGACATTATAAACTATAATTTAAAAGCCTAAAAGTTTAACACAATAAACTGAAAGTAAAGTAAAAACCAGCAGCAGTACAAAGATCAACAAATGTATTAACGTATCTTTTTTAACATTGAAGAACCCAAAAGCCTGGTGCCTACAAGACCACAATCTAGGTGGCAGGGAAACATCTCAGGAAAGCCTTTCTCTTTAGTAGCCATCTGCCTGGAACAGGGACTCTGAAGATGATCTTAGGATCCAGGTAGGTAACAATCCTTTAGGTAAGCTGGTTCCAAGCTGTTTAAGGATTTGGAAGTTAATACCAGCATTTTGAATTGGACCTGGAAATGGACTGGCAGCCAGCATGGATCACAGAGCATTGGTGTAATATCATATCAACCAGTCCCTATTAACCTCCTCGCGGCCCTATTTTGGAAAAGCTGAACTGGAGTGTTTTCAAGGGCAGCCCCACATATATTTCATTGCAGTACTCCAAATGAGAGGTTACCAGAGCATGGATAACTGAAGCTAGGCTACCTCTGTCCAGATTGAGTTGTAGTTAGTATATCAGCCTAAGCTGAAAAAAGCTGCCCCATGACATCACCTGTGCCTCCACTGACAATGCTGGACCCAAGAGTACCCCCAAACTATGAACCCGATCCATTAGGGCAGGGGTGGGCAACATGTGGCCTGCAGGCTGCATGACGCCTCCCTGTCCTTCTTTTGGGCCCTCTGCCCTTTACTGCCTCTGCTGCCATGCCGCTGAATTTGTCCCCAAATTTGGCGGCATGGTGGCAGCAGCAGAAAAATAGAAAAAAAGAAGAAGCCCCTTTTCAAAAGCTAATTTTTAATGGTTTGCCAACAAAATGTGTTGGTGCAGCAGCAAAAAGAGGCTGTTCTAAAGCAAAATAGCCCCATTTTGCCACCACTGCCAAAATTAGCTTTTGAAAGGAGGCTTTTTGTCCTTCAGGTCGCACCACCAAGGTTTAGCAGTGGCAGGAGGGCAGGCCTTGGAGTGGTTCGGGATGGGACATGTGCACCTTGACCCTTGAAGGTGGCCTCCTCCTGCTTTAGGGAGAGAGAGCAACCCCCTTTCTGAACAGGGTGAACACCACTAACAGCATAGGCGTGCGCAGCACATTCCATTAGGTGGTTCAGCCAGGGATATATATATTTTTAAGGTAAACATTGATTGAACATACAGTAATAAAGGACTTCTTTTTCATTCATCAAACAAACGAAATAAACAAAAACTGAAGTAAACTGTATTTTTTTAATTAACAAGTAATCTGTACTTTAAAAATACACATTTTAAAACGGAGACTCTGAATACTATTTTTTTGCTATAAAATTTCTCCACCACCCCCTGCACTGTAAAGCACAAAAAGGCACCTATCCTAAACACACTTACTGGGGATCTGGTGTATTGCTATGCTATGGCCCTATTTTCCCTTTCTGCATTGGAAATTGTGGGACGGTGATAGGGGGGGTGATCTAGCTAGCTCTGACTGCTGGCGCTGGAGTATAGGTTGGAAAACTGCCAAGAATAAGCTTAGACATCAGGGGTTTGAAGGGGATACGGTTATGAGGGTCTCCACTTCACATACCCCAAACCTTAGTAACCTAACTGGTGGGGCAGAAAGTGAGTTCACTGGAGGCAAGAGCTGAGGGAGTCACCCCTCCTCCCAGAAATTTCTCCAGAATAACACAGAGAAAGCAGTTTGTGGCAGAGCCTACTTATTGAAAGCAATGGGAGAGGAAGCAACCCATTTCACACATAGGCAAACTGAGGCAGTAGGCAAGTAAGAGTCAATGCAAGTGAGACAGTTTGGATTACATACAATCATAGGGGTGTGTGTGTTTTAACTATGGCCCAACAAACAGGAGGAATTTAGCGAGGTCTATGTGTTAACTTGCACTACAAAAAGGAAAGAAAGGTGTGTGTTTTAAAAAACACACACCACGTGTTCACAATATGACTGAGATGCTTTACAATGCAAAACAAAATGGATTTTAAGCCCAAATTTAAGAAGAGTTCAACCCAGCAACTTGCAACATTTAAAGCAGAGGGTGGGGGGGATGGAAAACACCCATTTCTCTTATACACATGCGAGTTTACATGGGAGTAAGTCCCACTGAATTTAATGAAACTTACTTTTGAGCAGACCTACATAGGATTTCTGAATATACCTCATCGCTCTCTCACTCACACACACATATGAATTTCTCAGTCCACAAACACACACACACACCAAACCCAATACATTTGTTCCCAACATGGCAGTGCAAACAACCCCATGAAAAGATGGGACTATGATGGGAATGGATTTTGCTGAAACAAAAGTGAACAGAGGAGATCAGCAACCACAAACAAACAAATAAACAAAAATAGCAATAAGAACATACCAGGGTCCTGTTGCTGCAGATATTTTTGAAACTGTCTCTGGAGCCCTCCCACCAAACACAATGCACCTCAAGGAGACAGGACACGCTGCTGCTGCTGCTCCCGCCATGGACGCAAACTGCACCTGCTCAGAAGGAGCTGGCCAGGCAAGCAAGGGTTAAGTGAGCTATGCATTAACCCTTTCCTTGCACAGAAGGACTCCTATCTCCTCCATTTTAGAGACACCAAGTTCATATATGAAATTAAATAGTTTTTCTTCCGTGTGTGTGTGTGTGTGTGAGAGAGAGAGAGAGAGAGAGAGAGAGAGAGAGAGAGAGAGAGAGAGAATGCAGCAGAAAACAGCCAAGAGAGATACCGAAATCTCCAGGAGGGAAGGGGAGAGATTTAATGATAGCAAAGCCCTGCAGCCCCAAATGCCAGAGCCTGTGCCGGAACTCAACTTCAACTTGCTCACGGTGTGGGCTGGTGGCGGTGGATTAGGGTGTCAGTTGAACCCCTTGAACCTGTTGTCTGCACGCCAATGCCTAACAGTACTTTTGTCTTGTCCAAACTGAGTTCATTGGCTCTCATCCAGTTCATTGCCGCACCAAGGCACAGTTTCAGAACATTCACTGCCTTGGCTGGATTTGCTGAAAAGGAGAGATAGGGCTGAGTGTCATCCACATATTGGTGACGCCTCAGGCCACATCTCCGGATAACCGTCCCCAGCAGTTGCCATAATTGCTGTGCACCATTCGTGGGATGTAGCTGAATACACTTTGGGTGTCTCCATAGTTTCTCTCAGGATGTAAAATAAAGGCACACCAAAAAACATCGAATTTATAATGTCTACATTTCATTCTAAAAAAATTTATAGCCGGATAGCTGACCTCATTGCTAGATGGAAGATTTTCTTTCATAAGCACACAAAATGTTAACAGCATGAGCATGCAATGATTTTTTGCCTCAAGAGTTTGCTTCCACTTACCACAAACGAAAACAAATCAAGGCAGCTGATGGCAGTTACGCTCAAACATATTTCATTGTATATATACAACTGGGAATACTGCTTATCATTCACATGCTGAATGTAGTAAATACGGAAAAAGTGATGCGGAAGGAAGCAAAGAATGATGACCCATACAAAAAACATGCTTTTCAGCTGGGCCCAAAACTCTTGATGTGACCAAATAGATCCGGATAGCTTTTTCGCCACTTTTAGGACCATGAAAACTTGAACGCCCAAAAGAGTGCAAGTTATTGCAAGCACTACAGTAATAATAGTGTAGTTCAATGCTTTCACTTCAACAGACTCAATCTCCTTGTGAAAATTAAAACATCTACTGTAATCATAATCCTCATAAATCATATTCCCATACAAAAGGATCATTGGTGGAACCACGGTAACCACCGCCAGAATCCACACCGCTACACTAGTTGCTACAGCATGCAAATTCCTGTAGAATTCCACCTTATCCTTCCACTGAAAGAAAATAAGGCTTCTGATAACCAAAATGATAATATAGAATAAAAAGGTGAGGTACATGTGAAAGTGTACCATTACGCTCACACATTTACAAATGAAAAGCCCAAAGATCCAGTTATCTGTGCTGTAGTAATATAGCCGAAATGGAACAGTCGCAAGGAAGAGACTGTGGATCACCACCAGGTTTATGATCGCTGTCGTGGTCACTGATAATGTGTTCATTTTCAGTAGCAAAAATAACATTATGATGGCTCCACTCACACCACCGATAAAAACTATGGAGTATATTGTGATCAAAACAGGATTCCCAATATTATGGTAAGAGCTTGCTGATGAAGATGGCCCCATCGTTGTGTAAAGGCGAAGGGTTTCGTTCGCTACAGCCATGGTCCTAGAATCTTCTTTTGTCATGACCTGGGGAGGGGGGCAGGAAAGAAGTCAATATTATTAAGGTTTTCAGAGCATACTTTAAAAGTAACAGTCCAGTGGTGTCTGGATTACTTGTGTGTGTGTGTGTGTGTGTGTGTGTGTGTGTGTGTGTACAAAATATTAGAAATGAGTCACAGAGCTCTATATGTAGTTTAACATGGAAGTGAATAGAATAAAAACTATCTTTTGGCCCTCATGTGGGAAAAGAATAATCATAATTTCCTATTTGAATCTAGGGCTAAAGTAACTTAAGACATTAATGGCACAATCTTATGCATGTTTAGACAGAAAAAAAGTTCTACAACTCCCAGCATATCTCAGACGAACGACCCACTAATAGTACCTTTGTCTCGTCTGGACTAAGGCCTTTGCTAGATTTAAGGATTATCCCAGGCAAATGGAGGGGTCATCCTTGCCTGCTCCCAGAATCCCCTGTGTGTAATTTGGATGCACAGTGATGATCCCAGGACAATCCCAGGATAAAGGCCTGGTCTAGCCATGGCTTAAGTTTATTGGCTCATATGCAGTCGATCACCACACTGAGGCACAGATTCAGAACGCTCCAAAGCACGGCTAACTGGGAAATACTGGGAACTGTAGGACTGTTTTTGTCAAGACATGCATGAGATTGTGCCCTAAATGAGGACATTTCTTTATCTCTAACATAATACCTAAAAACCCTTTTTTGCTGGGCATTCATGGCAAGAAGATCACATCTCTGTGATTGGTTCAAATATGACATTTTAGCAAGAAGATGATGACCTAAATTTCTAGATTCTAAAATAATATTAAAAAGGTTACCATTATGGGGATGAACTGGTACATGCAGCTTTCAAAACGGCTGAATATTATTATAAGCAGTTGCCTGCCTAATGTAGAATTCTGAAAAATTTACCCCAAACACAGAACTTATTTTCTCTTCCATTAGCTTCAGCTTTAAAAACTCTTCTTAATATATTTCAGGCAGCTCTCCATGCTGCTTTTAGGTATATTTGGCCATTATTCTTTTGCATCACAACTTTTAATTTGGCGTCCATGGAGCCTTTTTTTTGGGGGGGGGGAATCAATTTGGAGAAATGTTACATTTTTTAAAAGAGGGCTCAAACCTGTCTGAAAATAACTCCTGGGACTTCAAGACAGATGCATAACATCGAGAAATTAAGTGGATGAAGCTCTATTTGGTGTGAAGATGAAGTGATAGAAAAAGCTGGGTGTCGCACTTCTCTGTTAAAGACGCAAAAGAAGGGGCAGAGAAAAAAAAAAAGAGCCAGGCCTCATTTTCAGTTAACATTTTTTAGAATGTGACCACGACCAGATACAAAAGAGGGCAGGGCTCCTGCAGCTCTAACTCTTGTGATGAAGAGGGTATTTCACCAGGTGCTGTATACATACAAATGACACTTGCTTTCTATACAACTGTTAAAGATACAGGAGCCCTGTCCTCCTTTCCACATGGTCACCCTAGCTTTCATCAAAGGGACTAACACCATAATTCAAAGTATATTTACATGAAGACTGGCCCCATTTATTTCCCAATGAACAAACCATTGTTAACAAACTATGAGTTGTTGAGAATGTACAAACTGGGTCATCTTGTTGTTGCCGTCGTTAAAAAATTGGGAGTCAGAATTCCTGGCCAATTTACTTCAAAATCACAGAGAGATCTGTTAGTAGGTCCTGATCCGTCTTCTGCCCACTCTACTTTATACTGTCTCATTCAACCTTTATAGAACAAGCAGCTCAGGGCCAAAATTGATGCAATGCTTTATGTGTCAGTGCTAATCATCTTAGATTTTTATTTTTGTTTTAAATTGCAGGTGCAGAGGAGGGAGTGGTTTTCATCAGAACCGAAGTGCATGGTGGAACCGAAGGATTATGAAATTAGAAACTGCAGAAAAGATTAGAATTTGGGGGAATGTTTGGAAGTAATATTGGGAAAGAGGAAGGCACCCAAAGTGTTGTCCTTGCCACAAAAGATGTGCAGCCCAATCCTTCGTATATGGCTATGTAGTGCTAAGTCCCAATGAGTTCAATAAGATTTAGTCCCAACCAGGTAAGTATGCATAGGCCTGAGACCCTATTTTTGTGATCTGCAAACACTAGAGCAGGTGCAGATTTAAAATTAGATTTTCATTCCATTTTCTCTGGCATCTCTTTTTTGCTTTTTCCCTTCTTCTTCTAGAAACAGAGTTCAAAGGTTCAGAAAGAAAATGCTGGTCCTAACTTAGATTTTTCATATTTGCCTCACAGTCCTTTACCTGAATTATCTTCGTGGTGGGTAATCATGGCCTCAGAATGTTTTCAGCAACCTCCCTCAACTCTCATGCTGCTTCCAAACTTCCTTTTTTGGCTCTAGCTGTTTTCAAACACTGAGCGCTTGGGAAATATAGTTTCCTCCTGGCTAGAAATTTCACCTATAATTACGAAGAGAAATATTAGATATCAGTAACTGAAGTAAAAACTGAATGTTAAAAGTGGTAGTGGTGGTGGGAGGATCAATCATATAAACATTTGTTTTCACCACAAACAGCATGAACATTACAACCATTTTCAGTATTTTTATATATTATTGGTATCAGTATTTGCAGTTCTTTCAGGCCCCTTCCGATGCAGGTACTAGGTGGTCCTGTGATATAACAGGAATGGACAATTAAACAAGATATCTATGACATTATAGAGGTCATTCAGAAAAAAATACCACACTTTCTGCATTAGGGGAAAAATGCAATAATGGTCACAAAGCGTAGGAGAGGCCCTGGAGAATGATGATGTCAAGTAAAGGACCCGCAAACTACCATGAGTGAGCAATCACAAGTGCACAATAAAAGCCTCATGTAGAAAAGCTCAGGTTCTATGTTAGTATTCCCAATATTGCTCTCGGTAACTCTTACCCCAGCACCATCTGCATGTTCATTAACTATTCTATATTTAATGTGCCAGTGGGTGCTAGAGAGCTCTTCTAATAACTTCCCATTCTTTGTGTGAAGGAAGTGATCAAACTTCATAATAATATAGAGAAGTAATGAATCTCCTTCCAGACTTGCTCTTTCCTTTTTTTGTGCACCCTGCCCTAATCCTTTCCCACAATTTCATCATTGTTCATAAGCTTTCCACATCAGATAAACTGTAAGGTTCTTCATTATTATAACTTGCAGTGCCATTTGAATATCATCAGCATGCCACATTCCTTGGTTTCTTTTGTTAGTCCAAGGTGGTTGATGTTTTCTATGTGGCTTGATAGCACAAGGAGAACCCTGCCATTATCCACTAGCAGAGTGGACAAACGAAATATAAGATGTTCACTGGTGTTCTTCACAAAAAATAGTGGGGCTTTCCAGATGCAGAATAAACTATAATGAAACTTCTTCTAAGTTATACATATGGAGAGAACCCTGAGGTGTGATTTAAATAAGGGAGAGACAGGGGTTGGGGAAGTGATCCTTATCTGATTTTATCTCTGAATCTCATAACCACAAATAATGCTCTGGAAATATAGTGTGTGTGTGTGTGTGTGTGTGTGTGTGTGTGTGTGTGTGTAGTTCAGTGTGGGCTTCATCTAGTCCAGCACTCTATTCATACAAGGGCCAACCAGCTGTTGACCAGGGACCAACAAACCAGGACATGGTGTAAAAGCACCCTCCCACCTATGTTCCCCAGCAACTGGTGCACACAGGCTTACTGCCTCAAATTCTGGAGATAGCAGACAACTATCAGGACTAGTAGCCATTGATAACTTTCTCCTCCAGTAACAAATGTGTAGGATGTCATATGTTTTTTGTTGGGTGGGGGAATTGTACCCAGCTTCAGGGGCTATGTGAGTGAGTGAGTGAGAGATAGATAGATAGATAGATAGATAGATAGATAGATAGATAGATAGATATATTCAGTGATTATCTCTAAGAATGGTATACACACTAGGGCTGTGCAACGCCTCAGATCCGAACCCTGAATCCGAAGTGGATCAGGGTAATTCCAACCCTCCCGAACAGGATCCGAGGGGGTTCAGGTGAAGGCCGAGGCGGCCTGAAGCCGAAGCCAATTGGCTCCAAAACTTCGGGCTGCCTCGGCACTTCAGAGGTGATCCCACCCACCCCAGCACCCAGCACCCCACCAGTCTCCTTACCTGCCACCGCCTTCTGCCGCCTCCGCCCTTGTGTCCGGCAACTTCCTCTGCCTCCGACGCATAAGACGGGAAGTAGGCCGCGAGGATGCAAAGGCGGTGTGGCCTACTTCCTGTCTTATGTGTCGGTGGCAGTGGAAGCCACTGGACACAAAGACGCAGTGGCAGCAGACGGCGGAGTAGGTAAGTGGGGAAGTGGGGAGGGGGGCTTACTTGCTCCGCCATCCACTGCCACCACGTCTTTGTGTCCGGCGGCTTCCACTGCCGCTGATGCATAAGATGGGAAGTAGGCCGCATGGCCTACTTCTGGTCTTATGTGTCAGCGGCAGTGGAAGCCGCTGGACAGCAGAGCAGGTAAGTGGGGAAGGGGGGGAGGGGGATTACCTGGTGCCTCCGCCATCTGCGGTGGTAGACAGCGGAGGCACCAGGCAAGTGAGGAGAGTTTTCTGGGTGCCTCTGCTCAATTTTCAGGGATCTCCCCCTCCTCCCACCCCACAACTCCCCATTCAGTAGGGTTTCCAACCCTCTATATAGCATTTTCATGGGGCTGGAGCAGCTGTTGTGGGAAGAGGGGTTTGGGACACTCACTTCAGCCAGCCCAGTTGCATGTGCCAAAAACTGGATTCAGACCAATGAGTTTGTTGAATACTATGTATGTATCTGTAAGGCCAGAAGCCTTTTTGTCTATGGTGCAATAGTAATGTGTTTTTCCTGTGAGCAAATGGCTTTTCTCAAAACCTGCTTCCAGTAAAGAATGTTGAAACTAAAAGGATGTGTGCAATGATTTCTACATGGATATCATCATATATGATTACATGCTTTTACTTATTATTGCTTTTACAAGTATGCACCACAATTTGCTGGGCTTCAAAGGGAACAGCTGAATAGCAACAGCAACAGATCTGAAGGTCGTAGTTTTCTGGGTGTAGCTACTGTGTGCATCCAGCTGGGAGCTTGAAGTCCTCCCCAGATCTATAAGTTGTGAAATTATTTCAGAAGAAGCAGAGAGGAAGGGAGGGAGGGAGGTGCAGTCAGAAATAATTATGGCCCACACCAAGGGGCCTTATTATGCAAAAATACCACTAATCACCCATCACAAGAGAAACTCTCACCCACAATTCTATAAGCATTGAAGCATGGCAGCACTCCAGCATGTTAATTCCCCCTTTGCTTCATAGTCATCTGAAATACGCAGGGCAATAGCAGCCCAGAGCAGATGCCAGTGCGTCTTCAGCTACAAACCACTGCTATTGGCATAGGAACATGGGGAGCTGAGGGGGGTGGAAGTCCAAAACATCTGGAGGACACCAGGTTGAGGAAAGCCACTTTAGAGTAGGGGTGGGCAGAAGTAGATCTCCAGATGTTTTGGACTTCAACTCCCAGAAGGCCCTGCCAGAGTCACCAAAAGGTTATTAATATGGGGAGATGGAAGTCCAAAGCATTTGGAGATCTACTTTCTGCCTAGGGATGTGCTCCGCTTCTCCTCGAACCGGAGAAGCAGGAGCGGAGCGGGGGGCTTCACCTACCCTTAAGGCAGAGGTGAAGAGGATTGGGGGACCCGCGGAGCGTTGCGGAACGGATCAAGGTGAAAGCGGATCCTTCGCCTCGATCCGGAGCTCCGCCAAAACGGTAAGTGGGGTTTACTTGGCCCTGCTGCGAGTTGCGGCCTAGTCTTCCTGGTTGAGGCCTCGGGCTCAGTTGAAGCAGCCGCGGGACCACGGACGGACGCAGGTAAGGGAGAGGAGGGAGGGGGGGTTACCTGGCTCTGCCGCCGCCGCCGCCCGTGCGGCGACGGCAGCAGAGCCAGGTAAGGGACCAAGTGGGAGGGGGTCTTACCTGAGTCCGTCTGCGGTCCCGCGGCTGCTTCAATTGAGCCCGAGGACTCAACCAGGAAGACTAGGCCGCAACTGCGGCCTAGTCTTCCTGTTTGAGGCCTCGGTCTCAGTTGAAGCAGCCGCGGGACCGCGGACGGATGCAGGTAAGGGAGAGGAGGGAGGGGGTTTACCTGGCCCTGCCGCCACCCGTGCAGTGATGGCGGCAGAGCCAGGTAAGGGACCAAGGGGGAGGGGGGTCTTACGTGAGTCCATCCGC
Source organism: Elgaria multicarinata webbii (assembly GCF_023053635.1). Taxonomy (NCBI): domain Eukaryota; kingdom Metazoa; phylum Chordata; class Lepidosauria; order Squamata; family Anguidae; genus Elgaria; species Elgaria multicarinata. Next base: position 66,979,072 of record NC_086171.1, read on the forward strand.
GGTCCCGTGTCTGCTTCAATTGAGCCCGAGGACTCAACCTAGTCTTCCTGGTTGAGGCCTCGGGCTCAGTTGAAGCAGCCGCGGGACCGCGGATGGACGCAGGTAAGGGAGAGGAGGGAGGGGGGTTTACCTGGCCCTGCTGCCGCCACCACCGCCACCCGTACAGTGACGGCGGCAGAGCCAGGTAAGGGACCAAGGGGGAGGGGGGGTCTTACCTGTTTCCGTCGCGGCCCATCCAAGCTTCACTAGAGCCCGCGGCTCAACCAGGAAGTGTAGGCTGCAATCGGGGCCTACAGTTCCTGGTTGAGCCGCGGGCTCTAGTGAAGCTGGGATGGGCCATGACGGACACAGGTAAGTGGGAGGAGGGAGGGGGGCCTTACCTGATGCCACTCCCCGCCACTGCGGAGCTCCAATTCGGAGCTGGAGCTCCACAGTGGAGCGGAGTGGCCCCCAGGCGGATCGAGGCGGGGCGGAGCGGGCCTGATCCGCAATTTGCAGATCAGCCGTGAAGAGGATCGGGGGTCCGTGCACACCCCTATTTCTGCCCACTCCTGCTTTAGAGTTTCCAAGATGAAAATCAATGAAATTTACTATATTTTCCTCTTTATAAGGAAAACTTACAAGACTCTTGACAGTGCTTGCACACTTGGATTTTAGAGACAAGCAACCATCCTGTGTGCGTGTGTGTGCATGTGTGCGCGCGCAAACACAAGCATGAATAAATACACACACATTCTAAATTGACATTAAAGCTTGGCTTCAGAGTATATGAGCACACCGAATCGTCTGCATTGAATGCTGGCCCCAGTAACCTTGATGATAATATTTTCAGAAGTGATATTTGTTTTTAATAACAGCGTGTTTCTAACCGGCTGTCACCAGCTTAATATCTCTTCCTGAAGGTTTCTGCTGGCTCATACCTATCAAGCGTTACAGATTTTCTCAGCAGACAATGCTTTTCATCAAGCATCTGGTACAGCAGTTGGTGTCATTTTAAAAAAATCTGATCTGATCATGAGTAACTGACAAGCATGAAGATTTGCAGTTGCTAAGGATACCGTTAGAACATTCACAAGGGACTAAGTGAGTCTTGACTATAAGCCAGGGGTGCTGTCTATGTGTTGCATGTATCCTCTTACTGGGTTGGACCCAGACTAAGGGCTTTGCTAGACCTAAGTGAGAATCCGGGGGAGAGGAAGGGAGACCTCGCATTATGAATAACGCAAGATCTCGGCCTTATTCAGACGTGAACTGCGACAAGCTCTGGAGGAGAGATATCACGGCCACCATTTTCTTTATTTTTAATGCGGCAGGAGGCAGGAAAGGTAAGTAGGTTTTTAAAAAAAATTCTACTCCCCCCCCCATCCACGATCTCCCTCGCTGACCCCGTTCTCCTTCCCCTGCCCACCCACCCCGCCCGCAATGTCTGATCCCCTCTGGCCCCATTCTCCTTCCTTCCCTGCCCCCCACCTGTGATGTCTGATCCCCCGTCCGGCCCCCCTGGCTCCGTTCTCCTTCCCCCACCCCCCCACGATGTCTGATCCCCCGCCCAATGTCCCCCCCACCGGCAATTCCCCTCCAATGTCCCCTGGGCCATTATTTCCCCCGATCTCCCCAGCCTCCAATCCCCCCCCCCATGTCCCCACCGTAGCCCTGATGGCCGCAGTGCTCTGGTGGAGCGCTGCGGCCTGTCTGCTGCTTTTCCCGGCTACTCGGAAGTAAATCCGGTAGCTAGGAAAAGCGGCAGACCTGGCTACACGCCCACGGTCCCAGCCTCAGCCCAACCTGAGGCCGGAATCGTGGGAAGAACTGTGCTACAAGCGGTTCCCATTAGCGTGGTGCCAGGGCAGCTTGAGGCTTGGCTGAGGCCAGGATCCCCTGTGTGTCATCTGGACGCACAGGGACAAGCACGGGCCTCGCACCGCACTAACCCCTGATCTAATAAGGCCCTAAGATTCCAGTACTATGTGGACTTACCAAGGAGTAAGCCTCATTGAACATAGGGGAACTTACTTGACAATAAACATGCAGAGGAATGCACCATTAGTTGGATTTTGCTCCCATTGAAATAAGTGCAACTTAATTCAGGACTAACTTTTCCCATTGGCTTCGATGGGAGCTAAGTACAACTAACTTTGTTTGGATCCAACCCATTGCCACTCATTGGATGACAGTTACTAGTCAACAGCAGGCTAGCATCCAAGGAAATATTTTCCAATGTTAAACATTGCAATGCAAGGCCGTACCATTTTCAGGTGGTGCACTAGATAGTAAGGCATTCTGAATGTGGAATGCCCCCTCCCTCTCCACTCACCATGTTCTCAGTCCTGTGTCCTAGTTCTAACACCTGCTGCCTTTATCCTTTGCCTATTGCTGCTCTCACCAATGAGTTCTGCTGTCTAGGGTGGCCAGACGCACAATTATTAAAGGTGCAGATGCCCTGCCACCCTTTGCATCTGACTACCTTTCTGCTGCCACGAGCAACGCAACTGCAGGATACATGGTCTATTTTCAGCCACCTCCTGATAGACTAACCAATAAGAAGATATTCACAGAAGGCTGAAATCCCACATCCTTAATGGGGCTTTCTGCTTCCGGTTTCTTTGCAGGATTATGATGGGCGTCTTTACATGGCAGACAAGTGATTTGAAATGAACTGAATTAAAAACTTCCTTTCTGGGCAATGTTCTATCTGTTTTATCTCTGATCTTTGTAGAATAAAGCTCAAAAAGAGCAGGAGATGCTCTGGAAGTTGATGACATCATGTTAAGGACCAACAAACTTCCATGCGTGACCAATCATGAGAATGCAATAAAATAGGGGTGTGCACGCTCCGCTTCACTTCCAGATCCACGATTTGCAGATCGGGCTGCTTCGCTCCGCCCATGTCCGCTCCGCTCCGCTCGGAGCTCCGGATCCGGATCGGAGCTCCGTTTCCCCCCCCCCCCCATAGGCTTGCATTAAGCTAAAAAAGTATACAACTTTTTTTCTGTGAAAGTTAGAAACCTCAAGTTTGGCACCATGACACCTCATGGAGGTATACACACACACGCCAAGACTCAAGGCAATCCCATCATCCCCTGATTTTTGGGGAATTTATGAAAATCGGGCACCCCATTCACACCCCTTTTGATAGCTCCGTCAATTTGCACGATAGAAACCTCAAACTCACCACCATGACAGCTTATCCAGGGATACACATGCACGCCAAGACTCAAGGCAGTCCCATCATCCCCTGATTTTTGGGGAATTTATGAAAATCGGGCACCCCCATTCACACCCCTTTCCATAGCTCCGTCAATTTGCATGTTAGAAATCTCAAACTCGCCATCATGATAGCTTATCCAGGGATACAGATGCACGCCCAGACTCAAGGCAGTCCCATCATCCCCTGTTTTTTGGCGGGGCTTAAACCTGCAGACATCTCAATGGGGCCATTTCAAAGGAAATCCCAACATGCCATGAATTGGGGAGTATGAATCTTCTTCCACACTTGAAAAATGGATTTGGAACTTCCAAAACTCAAGTGAGCGCAGGAAGGACTTCTCCCCTGAGTCAAAGCCAGACACACACAACATCCCTGCGAGGTAGGCAGGGGAGGAGAGAGGGAAGGCAGGCAGGCAGGCAGCAGACATTTCTGGGGGCATAAGGAAGTGAGCCAAGGATAAGCCAGTAATGCATATAAAATGGAATAAATAAATAAATAAACGAAGGAGGGGTGGAATTAAAAGCAGCAGTGTTGCTGAATAAACAACAAGAAGAACTTTTTTAAAAAGGCTATATCTGTCTTTTACCAGCAATAGGGGGACGTGCCCAGGGGAGGGGGAAGCAGCTGCGAGTTCAACTCATGAAAGACATTGCTTCACCACGAGAGCTCTGAGGAGTAGAACTCTCACTTCAACTCATGATAGGCATTGCTCCACCGGGTTACTCTCTTTGGAGGTCTGTGATAGCCCCCCAAGTACAGGAGAGAGTGGGGGCACGTCCACATGGGATGCCCTAGGGGAGCTCATCCCCTTGCACCACATCTTTTCAGTTGTTCCCCAAAGTTAGGGTGGGTAGCAGTGCTGTGTTTCTATCTCTTATTATTGGCTTAGTATATGATTTCACAGGTTGTGTTTGTGCATTTGGTGGGGCTACTGTTTTAAAAAACACTGGGAAAAGTCCGTTCAGACTAAGAAAGAGAAGTTCCCAGAATCCCAAGTTACCCGTTTTGCCTATCCCCTCCTCCAACTTTGGGATCATGTGATCATGACTGGGAGTTGACTCTGCCCCTCAGCCTTTTGGAAAAGGTATTTTTCCCGCCGGTTTTTTAAAAAATTCTAGCGCGCGACCCGCACCACGCAGAGAGCTGAGAGTAGTCTCAAAATGACCCCCATCCACGACTCTCCAAGCACAAGAATTTTTAGAGAGATAGCTTCAAAAACAACACAGTGATCCCCCTTTCTTTTCCGCAATGCAATCCTATGGGCGAAATGTTGCAAGATGGCGATAGAAGCGGAACGCGGAAACCAGAGCGCTCCGAAAATGGGCGCTTCTCTTCGCCTTGCTTCTAGGGGTCCGCGGTCCGCTTCTACTCCGCCTCTGGGCAAGGCGGAGCAGGCCAATTCGCTCCTGCTTCTGCGCTTCTAATCGGAGCGGAGCACATGCCTACAATAAAAGCCTTAGAGTAGAAATGCTCTAAGTGAATCACATGGTTTCCACTGAATCTGGCAGCCAACAAAGTAGCAATAAGAGGAGCAGGCTTCTAGAAGTCTACAAGGCAGGCACTATGCTGGGGCCTTTCAAGCTGACCTATTTCTGTGCCTCTTTGAACCTGGCCCATGGGACAACCTCCTCCTCCTATGTAATTAATAAGTTAATTCCGGTTTTCAAAGACACTTGCAGCAGTCGCAGATACCCTGATGGTTGTTCTCTTGACTCCCATATTTCAGTCTACAGTGCAATCTGATGCATATTTACTTGGAAGTAAGTCCCACTGTGATCAGTGGTGCAACACTGTTTAGTGTTGCAGTCTTACAGAGGAGTCTTATCCATGTATACTCAGAAGTAAGTCCCACTGAGTTCGATGAGTGACTCCCAGGTACATGTGTAGGTAGGATCGCAACCTTAGTGTAGCTTCATTGGTAACACATGAAAGACTCTGACTCTATATGATTTTGCACCTGGGACATTGCAGGCGTTCCAATCAGGGCTGGCGTCAAGAGTAGGCACGGTTGGGCTCCTGCCAAAGGCCCACACCCCAGGAGGGCCCCTCCGGCAAGATCCCCATGGAGTTGCCCCTCCTCTTCACCATTGCAATCGGCTTGTTCATCTGCCTCTTACTCTGCCCAGACAACAGGGTTGGGCCAGATCTACACCAAGCAGGATATAACCCTTTGAAAACAGTACATATAATGTGTCCTGCGCTCAAACAGTTGTCAAAACCATTATAAATCGTTATAAACCAGTAGTGTAGTTCCTGCCTTGGTGAGAAGGAGGAGCAGTAGATGCCACTGCCCATGTGCTCCCTGGCTCTCTGCCTGTCAAGCAAGCAAGTAGCAGCAACGATGAGAAAGAGGATGAGAAGCAATTACAGCTGGTGGTGATGGCAGTGAAAAGTAGGCTCACAGAGGGGCCCCATTGAGGGTATCTTGCCCAAGGGCCCTCAAAAGCCAGCAGCCTGCAATGATTCCAGTATATGAGCAATCTTGGAAACATTTCTAGATGAACAAGGATACTTTACAATAGAATCATAGAATAGTAGAAGGGGCCTATAAGGCCATCGAGTCCAACCCCCTGCTCAACGCAGGAATCCACCTTAAAGCATCCCAGACAGATGGCTGTCCAGCTGCCTCTTGAAGCCCTCTAGTGTGGGAGAAGAGCCCACGACCTCCCTAGGGAATTGGTTCCATTGGCATATTGCTTAACGGCCAGGAAGTTTTTCCTGATTTTCAGCTGGCATCTGGCTTCCTGTAACTTGAACCCATTATTCTGTGTCCTGCACTCTGGGATGATTGAGGTGTCCTGAATACCTCTTTTCAAAGTTGGTATAAATCCATTTATAAATCCAAATTTATTATTTGTGATGCTTCCCTAAACTAAACCAAATAAATCAATAATTGCTTTAAACCCTACTTTTCATTCAGAGGAGCTAATAAGCTAACTAATATACTGCAGTGATCCAAGTCATTTTTCAAGGCTTAAATATATGCCCATATTGTACTCAGTTTACTGGCATAGACAGTCAGTCCTATCGGCACACAATGCTGTTTTGTGACTGTACAAAGCCCTGACCTATGACATTACACTTGGGCTGTTGTGCCGACAAAAGCCACTATTGAACAACTTTTCTTTAAGAAAAGGATGTGGAACAAAAAGGTGCTCTGAAGAAAGGTTTCCTTTTCTGATTCCTTTTAGAAACAACAAGTGGGACCTAGAACAAAATGTTGTAGTATACACTACAAGGAGTGCTCCTTCCAGGGTTCCAGACAGCCGCTCCCTCCAAGCAGGGCATTTCAGCTTCAGCCTACATTCCTTGGCTGCTGAGCTTGCTCAATCATCATTGGGCCACTTCTGTGGATGTGGTTTTTGGTCCCCTTAGATTTCTTTTTTAATTGTACTCCTGCAAATATCAGGGTCCTCCCGAATATGCTGATCCCACTCCCTAATTCCTTAGAGGCTCCATTCCGCTATGATTCTGTTGGCACTCAACACCTGAGTTTGTTATTACAAGGACAGATAATCAAATGTAAGGGATGAGTAGTGGTGGGAGGGTGGAAGAATGTCAGAACAGCATTTGCTATGTATTACTTTCTTAACGGGGGTGTTAAATGAGCAATAGGCTTATCTAATTCAGGGCAGCTTAAGAATTCATCATTAAACATGCACTGTAAAGATGACACTACTCCATTAATAACAAATCATTAGGCATTTACATCTGGTCCTCTGTATCTTGATTTAATAGTATATGTTGGGTTAAGCAACAGAATTTGAGTACTTCCTACAACAAGGATCTCACTAAGAATGTCTTCTGAAACAGCAATATATATGTCACAATTGTCACATGTTTGTGCATGCATGGATTGGAAAAATATTGTACGGCTCTCAACACTGCCCATTCAAGGAAAGCATTTCTAGCCCTGCGCCTGTAGTGCATTCCAACTGCCTACTTGGAAGGGAGCTTTAGCAAAATTGTATTCAATCAACATTTGTGGGTCAGGAAAAGTAGACAATTTCTGTGTGATCTATTACATATAATCACCCAGGGTTCCGATTTCTTGCAAATATCCTTTACTCTTTTGCAAATAGTTCTCAAGCAGCTATGTACCTTAATAAATTGGAGTAAATGAGCCTCTTTAAAGCACTCCAATTTATTATTTCCCTACATAATTCTCAGGTAACGACTTAAGATAGTACTTCATTAATAGAGTATCATCCCAGGCCTATGTGCGAATTACTTATACTCCCCCCATTTTTCACTTCACAGTCTTATCATTCAGCGTTGGGGCCAGGCAAAGCTTGTAATAGGCCCGGGCCAGATGGGAAATGTAGGCCCCATTTAAAACTGCTCATTAAGTATTTTTAATCAGTTCTAAATACGTATGAACTAGAACAATTTATAACAAAGGTAATAGCAAGCACTTTTATTCAATATGTATATAAGACATCACTTCTTCACATTCAGAAATGCTTTATGTGCTTTTCTTTGGGCAAATTCATCAACAACAACAGAGAAATTGAGCAACTTTGCCTTGTCAATGTTAATGTTCAAAACTGCTAATCCAGTCAAACATTCTTGCACCATCATGGACCGAAAGTATGGCTTGATTCGTTTTAGGACACTGAAGCTACTTTGTAACAAATCTTTACCAAGGGGCCCCCCTTTGCCTCTACCAGGAGGACTCGGAGTAGGCCTCCTCAAAATTGTAGGCCCATGCCAACTGGCCCCACTGCTCCCCCTCTCCCCAGCCCTGTTCAGCGTGAAGTAAGAGAGGACTACAGCTGTGGTTTGGCTAGCCACCTACATAGGTCACCATTAGGAGCACAAGGCGAGTGCTGGATATACGTATATTTTATCATTATTTTTATTTTTAAAGAGAGAGTGCTTCTCCCTTATTACAATTAAGTGATGATGGGTTTGTTCCCAAATTGTTGTAGCCCAAATGGACTAAATTCAAGATGTTATTTATTGATTAATCTCTGTGGATGTTGTGCTTTGTGTGTATAACCACACAAACGGTCAAACTGTTCTCTGATGCAATTGTGGCTTCCCTTTTCCAATAATAGCATATCTGAGCAGCATGCAATATGCTAACAAACACTGTACTTGTCATCTTTTAAAAATCAATTCATGTTATGTAGTATAAGAAAAGAGTTCGGTTATAATCCTATATGCACTTACTTGGGTGTAAGTCCCATTAAACTCAATGTGACTTATGTCTGAGTAGACATGTAGAGGATTGTGCTGTTAGTCATACTTAGGTTGGGCCCATTGAAATCTTAAGGTGGGCCATTTCTTCCCAAATGAGTCTATTCTAAACATAACTATGTTTGGACCCAACCCATTGGAAATATGTCCTAACATTAACTTTCCAGATCACTGAAGAGAGGCCGTTGTTCTGTACAGGTTAAACACTGCCCCAAACATCTTATCCATCAACAGTTTTTGAGTGGTGAGAAATCACCAGGAAACTGTGATAACATGTTGTTAACAGTTCATCCTGTTTTACTCATTTATCATATGCTTCACAGTATGTGTCAGACCCTTGTGCAGAATTAACAGACACAGAAGCTAGGTATTCGACTGAACATACAAGGGCTAAAAACTGAGTGCGAAGTTTTGAATGGCTGAACACAACTGTGAAACCTGATAAGGTAATGAGTTCTCAGAGTTACTTAAGTGGGTATTTGGGAATCTATCTAGGGCCAGATCTACACTAAGTAGGATCTGATAGTTTGAAAATGTTTTGAAAATTGTGAGCTCCATCGCACCAGCGATTTATCACACTTTTATCCTGCCTTGTTTACCTTTTTGCCCCGCAATCCTTACATGATGTCATTCCATCCCTGTGTATTGCCATCCTCTGCTATGTCACAGAACGTCTCTTCTTGGGCATGTGTGTGAGGAGGGTGGGGCGGTTCTCCTCCAGTCCATAGAACTGCTCAACAACTCAACCAGGAAGGGGGAGGGAGGGAGAGAGGGCACACGAAGATCCTGCTCAGAAAGAAGCATCGTCTCACCTCTAAAGGCCCAGTTCATGAAACGCTAAAATGCTAGACAACAAAACTGGGGGTGGGGGAAGGCACCCACACCCATCACAATGTCCACCAACCACAAGAAACAGTGAACTAGACAGGAAGGAGGAGGGGTCAAAGTGGGGGTGGGTGCAATAGCAGAAGAGTGAACAAATGAAAAGAGATTTCGCCAATACAAATGCGATACCAGGAAGGCACATGACGCACTAATGAAATGGAAGTGGAAACCATGGATCGTACCTGGGGGAAAAAGTAGATGTGATGGACCCCTGTATATGGTGTGTGTCCTGGGCCCCAACAGCTGTCACTTCTATTATAAAACGCTTTAAAACAGTAGCGTAGATCCTGCCTGAATATGTAGCAGAAACAAAACTTCACAGATGAATGACAGTTCATTAACAACATCTCTTTCTTGTCTAACGAATTGCTTTTGGCTCCCTTTTTCTTCCTAGCTGTCCATCTAGTCCTGGAGAAATAATTCAGCTGTCTCACTAGTATCAAAAGAGAGAAGCTGAGTAACTTCAACGTGATTAAATCAGCGCTGCTTATTGCTCATTCCAGCTCTTTCTTGTATGTGCTTAAGGTTAGGAGCTGCCTTTCCTTTCTGAGAAGAACAGTCCCTCTGTCAACAATCAACTCGTCTTCCACATTTCAGTGTACATCTTATTCTGAAACAAACAGATTAACTGGTTTTGCCTGTTGCTTTTTCCATTTGGCAAGACAAGCTACAATACCAACATTAAACACATTTTTAAAGTGCTTACCTGGCACATACGATTCTGAAACATCCAGATATGTCACGGAGAGTAAAAAGGAAATCAATCCTGTAAGTGAAAGCTCAAGAGCTTTGTGATCAAGTGCTCTGTTTTTTGGTTCCTTAAATGTCATGAGAACCACAAACCACAAAGAATTCACACTCATACTCTGGGTTTGATCTCACAGACACTTCATTAAAATGTCCACTTGTTTCATATTTGACTTTCAATAATCATAATGTAGTAGAAATTGTAACAGACTTGTGCATTAAAAAGAAGGTGTCCACAGTGGTTGTATTCCAGCAGTGAGCAGGGCTGAAGGCAAAGGGGGCAGGTGTGAAGTTAAAAAAAAAGAACCAGCACATTGTAGCTTAAAGCTCTCGCTGTCAGTAACTAAGTCCTAAGAAAGGTACTTCAACTTATTAGACTGTGGGAAAACTGCAGGAATGCTGGGAAACACCAGACATGGGGAAAGGGGGTGGGGCCATCTGGGGAACCCTAGAGGATGAGACCAGGGGTACATCTTGATGAGGGGAAAGCCCCAGGGTGGATCTGTAGTGGTGGCAGGACATTTCTATGATGCAGCCACCATCGTGGAGCCATCCCAGGGTTTTCCCCTGAAGCTCCGGTTTTAAAAAGTTGGCTACTTACCCTGACTTCTTCCGCTTGCGGTGAGGCAACAATGGCAGCTGCCGTCTGTCGCCTTGATCTGGAGCTGAGTCAGGTGTGTGTGTGTGTGTGTGTGTGTGTGTATGTGCCCCGATGCCGACCCTGATTGGTTCCATCGGCTGGACAGGGGCGGGCCAGCAAACGGGCCTCCCCGGAGGTTCCCACTAAAAGAAAAATGTTTTTAAAAGTAATGTGGGGTGTGGGGAGAGGGTGATCCAGTGAGCCTCTGCTTCACTTGGCTGCCGAACCTGTGCACAAAAAGAAAAAATAGTTTAAAAAAAATGCTAAAACCAGGCGTGGGGAGAAGGTGGTGGTGGTCTGCCTCCTCGCCTCCCTATAACTGCAAAGCTTTGCAGTTAAACACAAAGTGTTTTGTTTTGGTTTGAAATGGAGCAAGGTGGTGAAGGTTCCCTGGTCCTCCCCTGTACACCCTGGGTTAGCTCCTCTGCATGGAGCAGGGTTTCCGGGCTCGCGGGGCCCATGTGCCGCCATCAAGAAACGGCCTAAGACTCCACAAGGCCAGATCTTCACCAAGCAGGATATAGCACTTTGAAAATGGTATCTGGAATGTCCTGGGCCCAAACAGTGGTGAAAACCATTATAAAGCAGTAGTGTAGATCCTGCCCAGGAAGGCCAATTTGGGTCCTGGGCCTAGGGTCTCCTACCCATGCCTTAGGGCCTTAAAAGCCAGAAGCAGTATCTTAAATTGAGCCCAGAAACAATTAAGAGCCTTTTTATCCAGAAAGGGCAACACCCAAGGCAGAGGTTGACTGAAAGGCAATGGAGTGCTAGCACCAGGCTAGAGGCCTGTATCACTTTAAGACTCTCCGTTCTTCGGGAAGTGAGTGGAGTGTGGGCAGTATAGTCCAACCCAAGAGAGATAAAAGGTCCTCTGTTGAGCTCCAGAACATGTCAGAACAAGTTGTCTGTTGGGTGCTATCTATGTTTCTATATAAGATGCCCTTAGACATCTCTTGTATCCCATGGGCTTCCATGGATAGGTAGACTAGGGGCTCATCTACACCAAGCAGGATATTCCACTATGAAAGTGATATGAAAGCGGTATATAAAGGGCAGGAGCCACACTACTGCTTTATAGCGGTATTGAAGTGCACTGCAGGATCTACGCTACTGCTTTATAGTGGTACTGAAGTACACTGACAACTGTTGGGGCCCATGACATACCTGCACCAAGCAGGACATAACGGTATGAAAGCGGTATATGGTATGTGTCAATGAGCCCCAACAGTTGCCAGTGCAACACTGCTATAAAGCAGTAGTGTGGCTCCTGCCTTTTATATACTGCTTTCAAACCACTTTCATAGTGGAATATCCTGTAGATGAGCCCTAGGACACCTGGACCTGTTCTGTGCCGTAACTCAAACCAGAGTGCCAGCCCAGAACAGCTGTGCTGTTCATAATTTTCTGCTAGCCCCAAAGTAGAGGGATGTACAGCAAGATCCTAACAGTACTTCTCTAGGGTGCACTGGACTTCCAAAGAGGGATCATCCAGTAGTGGTGATATATAGTGCAGTGTAAAGTGGGGGAGGACTTAGCGGAGGCATGAATCCTCTTTTTTTTTTTTTTTAACAGAGGACAGTTCTCTGTTGGAAGGGCTGCAGGAGGACCTTTGAAGGTGTCATCTATTTGAAGGGCAGCCCAGCCCAAGCCTGGTTTAAAGATAAAGAACCATAAGAATGGAGAATAACTGCCTTGAACTTGCCCATCAACAGTTGGCATCTGGACAGCAGACTGAGCAAGGCACACAGGTCACCTGGTCAACAGACTTCCACACTATGGTGAGATGAACTGTATGTCTATTTAAATTATAATAATTATTTCTAAATTTGTACCGACACACATAAATCGGCATAATTTTATGCACATTAATGTTTTCTTTTGTCCTCTTTGTTTGGTGATGCTTTTCCTTTTTTTTGCTTTTGGCACTTCATACATGGCCACCTTGGATAGCTCCCATCCCACTTCACAAGCACTGATCTGGGAAAGTTTGAGGTTGTCAGGGCTACCAAACTGAGTGGAGTTACACAACATGCTAACCCACAGTGGTTGAATGTGGGTGGTTGTTGAACCGTGCGTTGTTTGTTGGACCATGGGTTAGCGTGTTGTCTGAACCCAGGACATTTTCTGCAGGTTGGCTTGTTAACCATTCATTGTGGCTTATTTTTCTCAAACAAGCCATCTTGAGAACCCACAGTTTGTGGTTGTTCAGGTGGTTAGCGAGCCACCTAATGAAAATTTCCTCCATTCAGACAACATGCTAACCCATGGTTCAACAAACAACCCACACTCAAGCACTGAGTGTAGGCTAGTGTGCTGTGTGAATAAACCCTTTTTCTTTACATCCTTCCTGAGACCTCCCCCCCCCCCCTCTTTGTTTACCAGAGCATGCTCAGGTTCAGGGTTGGTTGCCGTAAACCTTTTTTTGAGCAGCCTGTTAGACATTAGGCTAGGAAGAAAGTGGAAGGCTTATAAGCCACTTAGAGCACTTCTCCATAAGGTTGTTAATCTGCTGTATCTACTTTTGGTTTCTGGATGGTCCTGTATTCCTGCTGTAGTGATTAACACCAGGCCACTGGCTTTGGTATTAGGGAGAATACCTATTCTTTACTAAGAAAGCTGCTACTTGCAGATTCGGTTTTGCTTGTAAAATATTCTTGTTGCATAACAGCCTGCCCTAAGTGGGCGGCTGTTTGGATTTTCAGGAGTGAGCTGCAAATCGAGTCTATTCAATGCTATTCATAGTTGGGTGTTGTTGTTTCTCCTGTCAGAATGTGAAGGCCAACTGCTCAGTATGGATTTATGGGCCTGGCAGGGTTTAGCCCTGAACAAATAATCAATATCCTCAGATATTTCAGTTGTGATAAAAGAGATTTCAATTCCTGACATAAAGGGGATATTTTTTTAATACTGCTCAGAGTCTGGCAAGCGGTTGTCATGGTTTCTCAGCCTGGCATACAGAAAAGAACATTAAAAGAATTCAAAGAATGACCCGAGCTATGCAGTGGAATGAAGGAGATTTTATTGAAAATGTACACAGCACCATGCTCAAAATACCCATGGCAAAGGGCCTTAGCATTCCACAGATTGTGTGCACTGTTTTCCTCCAGTAATATCTGAGAGTGGAAAAGGATGGTTAAATAAATCCACCAAACCATCAACTGTGGGCCAAACTAAATGTTCTTGTAATCATGTATAGCAAAGCTATGCATGGTAGATTTTATTTACTCCAGTGCAAATATGCACAGCCCTGATTTAGAATGGGACCGTGGTGCTCCAGGAAGAAAGGCTAAACCCTTCCCTCACACCTACCCATTTTCATCCCAAAATTCCTCCTGCCCCCACAAGGAGGTTTAAATACAAACAAACAAAAAAAACGAAGACCCAGCCTACATTGGAGTCAATGGATGATTGTGTGTAGGGTGGGGTGAAATTTCAGGACAAAAATGGATGGGGGGAGGTTTAACCCAGCCCCCTTTCCTGGAGCACCATGGTCCAAATCCAAATCAGGGGCAAGCATACATGCAGTAGCTTCCCTATGCGTGGCTCAGTTCAGACAATACATTAGTCAACGGTGGTTTTAACTCCACGGTAGAGTTTTACACCACCGCTGAGAAATCTGTTGTCTGGTGGAAAAACTCCATGCAGCAGTGGAGGTTTTTTTGGAATATCCAGTCTGTGCAGAGGTGAGTTCCTGCACAATTGTTGTGTTGTGTGGTGGGCTCTGTGGAATTTTCTGATGCGTTGACTTGACTTTTTCTACTGGCTACAGAATTCTCTGGCAAGAGCAGCGAAAGGAGGGAGTGCTGCCCTAGGAGAGCTTCCAGGATTGTATTTTTGCAGCAATGGCTGATGGGGTACAATTGGGAGGACCAGGGGAGGAGAGAGGGTGGAGGAACTGTCAATCAAATATCACGATGGATTTTACTCAACTCCACGGTAGCACCCAGTCACACAATGATGGAGTTAGAACATGTTGTGTGGGGAGTACCCCCTAAAAACTCAACTGTTGAGTGGAGTTTTCACACTGCATTGACTAAAGTGTGGTCTGAACTGAGCATATGTGTCTAAGAACTGGGTGGTCTTTTGTTTAACATCATGAGTCTCCCTAAGGAGAAGGAAATGTGTTTAGTGTGATTCCCTGATTATAGATAAAACGAACCTAAAAATAAATATAAGGGGCACTAGGTTAGGTGAAGGAACCCAGTGCCTGTTTGCATTCCCTTCCCCTCCTTATTGCTTTACTATGATTTTAGTAGAATGTAAGCCTATGCGGCAGGGTCTTGCTATTTACTGTTTTACGCTGTACAGCACCATGTACATTGATGGTGCTATATAAATAAATAAATAAATAAATAAATAATAATAAAGATGAGCTTTGTGCTTACCTCTGGAAGGAAGGTGGGAAAGGTCCTGTAGTACTCCATTGAAGTTATAGAAAGAACTGGTTTCAGTTCAGTTGTAACAGTGGTTGAAATGTGAAGGGGGGGAAATAAAGTCTGACTTGAAGTTTGCTAATATTATTTACACAGTTGTGATCTCATGCTACCTCACAAACAAGGCCAGTGCCTGAGGTGCTCAGAGAGCAACTTGTTGGTAGCTACTATACAGTTGGGATCAGGGAGCTCTGCTGAGTGAGGACCTCTCTCTTTCATTCCATCCGGGGGTATATCTTGCATGTGGAAATTGTTCTGGATTGGTGTGACTGTTGGGGTATGTATAGATGGGAGATGTTTGGATCTAAAGATTACGTATCACATAGACAGAATCTTTTTTAGACACATCTTTCAAGCTACAGAGTTCCGCAGGGTTCCTGAACACTTCAGACACACCCCTTTATATGTATTCTTTTTATGGTGTGGGGAAGGTAGCATTCAGTGGTAGAACACATGCGTTTCATAGAAAAGGTCCCAGGATCAATCCCTGGCATCTCCCCATAGGGCGAGGAAAAACTCCTACATGAAAACCTGAAAAGCTGTTGCCAATCAGCTTGGACCAGTCTTCCCCAACCTGGTTCCCTCCAGTGTGTTGTACACTTACAACTCTAACACAATAGACCTGCTGGCTGGGGATGGTGGGAGTTGTAGTCCAGCCCACCTGGAGGGAATGTGGCTGGGGAATGCTAATATAGTCAATACTGAGCCAGATGGTCTCAGTTGGTAGCAGGCAATTATTTATGGGTTGTATCCAATGTTAGTGTAGACACTGAAATAGATGAGACTAAATAGAAGTCATACTGGATTCAACCCAATGGTCCTGTTCAGACAACATGCTAAACTATGATGGTTAAGCATTTTGAGCTAAACATTATGGCTTAATGCAAACCATTCCTAACCATGGTGACTACTTAACCACAGTTTAACCACACTCCCTAACCACATGCTGCAAAAAGGTTCTTGGCCTAACCATGGCTTCGCATGTCGTTTGAATAGGCCCTATCTTCTTGGGATTTGCCAAAAATATAAGGAAATTCTAAGCAGCTAGAGTAAAAAACAAAACCCTGAATCATCTTGTTCCATGGAACATCCATATTTTCTTATTTATACATCCCTCGCACATGCCTGGTGGGAAAAATATTAACTGATTAATTGTTATAATCTTTTCCCCTACTATGGCTACTAATGATAATAAGATTTCACTGAGCAATAAATGCATTAACAAGGATGTTTCTATATACATTGTTTCCCCAAGACAGTGTAATGCTGTGGAGAATATAACTACCTCAA
Organism: Elgaria multicarinata webbii; assembly: GCF_023053635.1. Taxonomy (NCBI): domain Eukaryota; kingdom Metazoa; phylum Chordata; class Lepidosauria; order Squamata; family Anguidae; genus Elgaria; species Elgaria multicarinata. The sequence goes on from NC_086171.1 coordinate 66,995,477, forward strand.
ATAAGGTAAAATAAACTTGGGAATTGATTCAAGCGATAGCTTTCTTAACCCCTTGGCAAAAAACAGCTTGCTTATTCGCTTGGCCAAAGACACCAATGTTGCCATTCCAATGTTACAAATGACATGGAGGGTATCTACACTAATATATGAAATGTTGTTTTTACAGTCATTGAACGTTTTGTTTTTGAATGATTTAAAATGTAGCAGTTTTTAAAACGTTTACTTACTTTTCTCTTTCTGTGGGAATGCATTCCTTTTGGTCACACTAAGAAAAGAAATCTGTTTTCCCCGTCTGCCAATTTCTCCTCCCACTTCCTCTTCTCTCCGAGAATCCTCCACTTACAAGCAATCCAGCAATTAGCCTCCCAAAAGGGTGCATTCTCTCAGGCTACCAGAGGGGGGGGATAAAGAGCATGGAGGTAAAGAAAGTACTGGAAGGCTGAATAAAAAAGGTGGTTGTTACAAAGACAAGATGGTATCAGCTCTGGTGACCAGAGACAGAACGCCCAGATCAGACCCTGCCCAACCATTTCACATAGTTCCTGGGTAGAGGCCCGAGGGACCCCTCCTCTTTGTGTGTTAAAAGTGCAAAGGCACTAGCAGAATTTCACCAACCATGGGCCTTACTTCTCCCCACTCCACATGCGCTCCCCACACACCTTGCTGCCCCACCTGCCAGGTTGCAATGCTTGTTATTGTACAGAACCTTAAGAGACATTGATCTAAACAGAGAAGAATTTCCCCAAGGAAGGTTCTAAAGAATATACCTCTCCATGGCCAATCAGGACAGCTTAAAAAATTGTTTGCCACTCCACCATCCCCAAAGAGCAACCAATTGCTGCCTAGGATAAATCTGCTAACATGGGTGGGCAGAGAGGCTAGTGGCTGAACAATGCAGCCATGCCTGAACCCAAGAGGATCATCAGCGGGGGGGGGGGGATTGCATTTCACTACCATCGCTGTGCCTCCTGCTTCTGTCCCACAATAGGGATGAACAGTTTCCTCTTTCTTCACATGGGGAAGAAAGAGGAAGCAATCAACAACAAGTGGCCCATTCAGTGGGCGTTTCTATCGCACAGCTTCTCCTGCACACAGCAGGAAATGGTGGCAAGAATCGTTATAGCAAAAAAGCAAAAAGAAAACAAAAGGATTTTCTGGGTCTTATTTTGTGATGGAAAAAAGAGCAGAAGGAGCAGGAGATGTGCAGGAGGATTGCTGCGTCATCAAAATGTCCCGCGAAGAAACGTGAGTGGTCAGTCGCGCGCGTGCGATAAACCGCTCACTGAAGAAGCTCCAAGTCCTCTTGACAAAATTGTGCAAGATCTCTATCCTATCCCCCACCTTGTCCACATCAAGGCAAGGACTGGGATTTCCCTACTGTTGTCACGGCAGCCTCCAAGGGAGGCAGCAAGGTGGTGCCACCGTTTTCAGCTGCTCCAACCTCCCCAGTTCCTCATGGGTGTTACTGTGGGTTGTGCGGGATTTCTCTGTGACCCTAGCTGAGGAATTTTGTCTAACCAAGAAGTATTTTTGCTTTTACAAATACTCAGTAAAATTCCCAAAACAACAAATCCTGAAAAATCTGCTCATCCTTTTGTTGTACTTTTAACAGTTTCCGTGATCTCAGGGTGGATCTACAGAGGACAGATGGGCTATCAGAGGACAGTACTCTATTTGAAAGTTTTAGGGTGACCATATGAATAGGAGGACAGGGCTCCTGTATCTTTAACAGTTGCATAGAAAAGGGAATTTTGGCAGGTGTCATTTGTATATATGGAGAACCTGGTGAAATTCCCTCTTCATCAGAACAAAGTGCAGGAGCTATACTAGAGTGACCAGATTGAAAAGAGAGCAGGGATCCTGCAGCTTTAACTGTTGTGATGAAGAGGAAATTTCACCATGTTCTCCATATTCAAATGACACCTGCTGAAATTCCCTTTTCAATACAACAGTTAAAGATACAGGAGCCCTGTCCTCCTTTTCATATGGTCACCCTATTTGAAAGTGTCCTCTGTTTGAAGGACTGTACCATCCAAGTTCAGTTTAAAGATAAAGGCCTCTAAAAAAAAACCCCACAGGGGTCTTGAAATTGCCCATCAACAGAACCTAGACAGAAAACTGCGCGTGCACACAATTCATGTGGTTACAGTCTTCCTTATTATGGTTAGAGGTATTGTATTTCTATTTAAATTACAACAATTACTTCTAAATGTGCAGTTCTCAAAATAAATTAGCACATGCAAATTTTACGCAAGTGTGTCTTCTTTCTCCCCTCACCCTTTTTTAAAAATTCTTAAGTAGCCACCCCAGATCTAAAATGGAGTGATCTTATAGGAGTCAGTGATTAAGTACATCAATGTTAAGTACCACTACGTCATACTAGGGACTAACACTGTGAATATTTTCTAGATTGATTGTGAGTGGAGCCAGTGTTGACCATTAAATGCAGTGCTAAGCTTAGATCTTGGTACAAATCCCATCAAGAGGCAATGAGCAGTTCAGTCTTGGCTTAATTTCCCTGTTTGTCCAAACAGAAATTGTAACAACCTATTTAATTGGATGAATGAAAATGGATTAAATGTAGACTGTACACTACTTTAAAGAGTTAGTACTATGTAAATGTTGATTGACAATGACAATAAATGCATTAAATGTGCTTTGATGGCTCTTTTAAAAAAAATCACCAGGAGCTGGTATTTATTTATTTATTTATTTATTTTATCTTGGTGTTTTATAGAAAGATGATGATTTCAGATCTGCTGTTGACCACGGACAGACTCAAAAGTGAGAAGAAGTTCCTTAGCAATATGATTATCAAACTTGTCGGGGAGAACCAGCAGCTCTTGAGAGAAAACAAGCATTTTAGAGATGAGCTCACAAGGTAAGTGTTTAAAATAAAGTGTTTCTCCTTTAATATATATATAGCATTAATTTCTATTTAGCTCCCTCTTCTGGAAATACATTAGAAAGCGCCCTAGGTTAAATTCTGTTGCATTTTTCTCAGGTTCATAGAATCATAGAATAGTAGAGTTGGAAGGGGCCTCTAAGGCCATGGAGTCCAACCCCCTGCTCAAAACCCAGGTAGAAGAAGTACCTCCTTTTCTAATTGTTCAACAAATTCTGCTTCTGCGTCTCTAGCCATACGTCTCCTGCTGCTGTGGTGTGATCTTAGGGTCCCAAAAGCCTAGTAGAGCTGATGGATCTCTGCATAAGGGGGAGCTCCTGGTCAGACCACAAGTGTGATGCAGGAGACCCATGATAAGATCCCTTGGCATCTTTTTTTTAAGAACATAAGAAGATGCTGAATCAGACCAAGGGTTCACCTAGTCCAGCACTCTGTTCACACAGTGGCCAAACAGCCATCGGCCAGGGATGAACATGCAGGACATGGTGCAACAACAATCTCCCATCCATGTTCCCCAGCAACTGGTGCACACAGGCTTACTGCCTTTTCCTGCCTTTTCTTCTTCTATTAAAAGCACTTCCCTTGTGGAGTGGATCTAGAGGTTCATCAGATGAGCATTTTATTTCATGCTCACTACTGCCCACTTATGGATGTGCGCGTCCTTTAGACGACATCCACCTCCCGCGCACCTCTCACTCCTCCCACTCGTTTTTCCATCTCAAAGTAGACCCCCTTTTAATCTGACTTTTTAAAAAAACAATGGAATGTGCCACAATCTCTTGCTGTGTGCAGGAAAAGTGGTGTGATACAAACGCTCCCTGAATGGGCCATGTGGTCTTTGTTTATTTCCTCTTTCCCCTCCGAGCAAAAGGCGAAAGTAATGATGGACAAAAGCAGGGGTGGAGAAGCAATGGTAAGGAAATGTGATTTTCCCCTGTGTGATGATGCTTCTAGATTGGGGCTGTGATACTGAGGGAGAAAGTGAACCCATTCCCCCCCCCTCCATATTGTGGCCCCAATTCAAATGACCAGGTAAAACTTCTATTAGCTGTAGAGGGAACACATATGGCTAATAGCTCCTGGGAGCAATTTAAGTTGTAGAGTTGGCAATGCTACTTCCCCCCCCCCTCCGCCCATACAGTTGCTTTTAATGAAAGAAACAAAATCTCATTTTGTCACCTTTAGTTTAGCACTCAGTGAAGTCTTACTTCCTATGTTACATTGGAGATGGAAACACAAGAAGCATAAATGAATGGTTTGGAGTTGGCATAAGCAATGCAGATCTGAAGCACTAAAATCACTATGGAAATGCCTGCTATTTATATTATTACAAGTGTTTACATTATTTGTATAAGCAGAGGAGATCTGAAGCACTCTTAACTTTAAAAAGTCACTATGCAAATGCTTGTAGTAGCAGTACTACTACTACTACAGCAGATGTTTGCATTATTAATCTAGAGGGGATAGGGTTGGTGCTATGTGACCATTGCAAAATTATCAGATACAAAAAGTGAGAAGATCCCCTCCCCATACCTGTTTTAAACCTGGAAAACTTCCTCCTCTTCCTCCTCCTCCTCTTCTTCTTCTTCCTCCTCCTCTTCCTCTTCTTCTTCTATTCATTCATTTCCCCCAATCTGAAGTATTCTTACCTGTTATTATATCTTATAGCTTGCAATACCCACAGCGATACATGAAAAGAGCACTAGAGGAGATGGAAGATGAGACCAAGAGCAAGAAGTCAAGGGCTATTAAGCATTCGCAGCAGGAGGTGGGAAACAACATTTTGGTTGCTTGAAGGGCACATGAAATGCCATTGTCCTGGGGGTGCTCAAAATTGGGCGATACAGTCCAGGACTCACTATATTCACTTGAGTGCTCTGAGCAATAGAAATGGGCTGGGATCTGCCTTAAGCCAAGGATGGGGAATGTGTGGCTGTCCAGATGTTGTTGGATTACAGATCCTATCATCCTTCACCATTGGCTAGGCCGGCTAAGGCTGATATTAATGAAAGCTAAAATCTAAAAGTACCAGACACAGAAAAGTAGTATGTTGAGAGAAAATGGAAAAAAATGAGTTTCTTAGTTGTCTTTCCTATCATTACCATTATCATTATTACATTTCCATAGCACGTCCCAAAAGCAGAAACTCATCCTCTTGAAGATCACTATTTCCGCTGATTAGTGTATGTTGACTGAGATCCAAGTCAAGACACTTTGTAACTAACGTTGTCTTTGATGTCTAATTTTTAATTGGGACAATTGACAAGCAGTTGTGTTATCAGAAAACTTCAGCCCATGAGCCATATACATTTTATATGGATAATCAGAAGACTGGCAAAAATTAACCTGATGAGAGCTGTTCCTAAAATAAAGTGTTTGAAAATCTTCTGGGGGTGCAATCCTTGATTGTAAGCCCCTGAACTTGAATCATCCTATGCAGGATAGGAGGAGTGGCTGAGGTGATCTTTGCTTCCCCGTCCTCCTACCCTGCATTTTTCACTAGATGGGCTTTTTTGCCCAACTAGCGAAGGTGGTTTGGAACAGGAGGTAAGGAGGCTGGCAGATATATATATCTATATATCTATATATCTATATCTATATCTATATCTATATATATAATACAGTATCTGTGTGTGTGTTATGATTATTTTTTCATCCCAATTAATTTTTATCTTAGTTTTAGAGATGTGAAGGCTTGGGGGGGGGGAACTGAGGGGGGGGGAGAATGAAAAAATTCAGGAATTTCCCCCAACCCACACCCAATTTTTCCAAAAATTATTGGGGAAAACTGGAAAAAATGGAGGCAAGTTTGCTTGCTTTTTAAATTTGTGTTTCTACAATTTTTTCTGGGTTCTTTTCCCAGGTCTTCACATTTCTAGCCAGCTTGAACATTTCTATTCCAATTAAATATATTATCTCTTTTTATTTGATTAATGACCAGGCCAAAAAGCTTTGCAGTTAGTTTCAGTTTTCATTGGGAGCTATCAAAAGAGGTGTCCATTAACAGGAAAAATTATGAGCTCATGCTAGTTTTAATGAGGTTCTTCTTTGCTACTGATTAAGTAGGCTTCTTGGCCAGGTGAGACCTACCAATGATCATAAATCTGTCCAGGCTTAACTTGTGCCTAAAGATGAAAACATCTTTTCTGCTCTCAGCATCAAACTGGAAGATAGAATCATGGTTGCATTGTGAACCATAGTTCCAAAATTTTAGTTCAGAGGAAGGCCTTATTCCCCCACATTGGCTCCAAAAGCAGGGCTTAACGAACACAAATATGTTCTAATGATCTGAAGATGCATTGATACAGTTCCATCTTTGAAGCTAAGCAGTAGCCTAATAGCCATCTGGGAATACAATGTATACCACTCACAGCTACTTGGAAGGAGGGTATGAATAAGAAGATCCATGCTGAATCAGACTAAGGGTCTAAGTAGTCCAGCATTCTGTTCAAACAGTGACTAACCAGCTATTGACCAAGAACCCACAAGCAGGACACAAGTGCAATAGCATTCTCCCACCCATGTTTCCCAGCAGCTGGTGTTCATAGGCTTACCACCTTTGCTACTGGAGGTAGCACATGACTACCAGGACTGGTAGCCCTTGATAGCTTTCTGAAATTTATCTAAACCCCCTTTAAAGCCATCCAAATTGGTGGCCATCACAACATCTTGTGATATGAGGGGGAAACCCATAAAACAAATCTCTGATTCACAATTCGCCATCCATAGCTGCCAACTCTGCCACTTCCTTGGTAAATTGTGGAGCTAATTTACCAAAAGTGGAAGATGTTCAGTACATTTAATTGATCCAATCTCAGATCTGGATCAAGAGTTCCTGTTGGGCCATTTTGCTCCCTACCCAAAAGTAGTAGAGTTAGCAGGTATGACTCTTAGGCTGGCCACATCTCTTCTTTTAAAGAGGATAGTCCTCTATTTGAAGGACTGCCAGAGGACCATCCTTTGTGGCTGTCCTGTCCAATTCTGATGTAAAGATAAAGAACCATCAAAACTGTTGCCCATCAGCAGTTAGCAGCTGGACAGCACACTGAACAGGCAGACACACAGGTCACAGTCCTCCACACTATGGCAAGGTGTACTGTATTTCTCTTTAAATTATAATAATGATTTCTAAATTTGCATCTCTTCTTGTGGTGATGCATTTCTTTTTGGGGGCAATTCAGAAGTGGTCACCCCTAATGACTACGTAACCATATGCGAGAGCCAGTGTGGTGTAGTGGCTAGAGTGTCGGACTGGGAGTTGGGAGATCCAGGTTCTAGTCCTCACTCAGCCATGGAAACCCACTGGGTGACTTTGGGCCAGTCACAGACTCTCAGCCTAACCCACTGTTAGCAGAAGTCTCTCCATTTTTAACAGGAAACTGTAAAGAAGCCATCAAATTGCAGGCAAAATGTCATAATGTCCTGTATGCGAGAATGTCTCCTTGAGTGCATCCTTCTTATCTAATATAAACAAGAGCTCCGGCTCCAGTGTTCTTGTGTCAAAGTTAACTTCTGTAACTTACTGTAAGGCCAAAGGTATTGTTTATAGAACAGAGAGAATTGTTTAGCATAATTAGCTATGCCCCAGTGTTATGTTCCGATTGGTTAATGCTGCTACTGGGCCCTGCCCCTTGCAGGCTCAAATGCTCTGCTGAATTCCCAATGTCTTTGTCTGATTGCTCCCTTTGAAGAGACCAGGCCTTGATTACTAATCAATAAAGCACTTTTGAACCCTCTGTCGCTGGAATGGTGGAGTCGTGCTTAAGGGCTGTTTGGATTTCGTCCTTGGGTGAAAAGAACATTGATCTAACTACACCACCTCACAGGGTTGTTGTTGTTGTGTGGATAAAGTGGAGAAGAGGAGGAGGATTATGTACACTGCCTTGGGTTCCTTGCAGGAAAAAAGGCAGGATATAAATGCAATAATAAAAAAATTGTGAATACAAAGAGAAGAATCATTTTGTAGACACAATCTGTTTCTAGGAGCTGAAATTTTCAGTACGTTTTAAAAATATGTATAATTATTTTGCTTTTAGCTGGGTGTTTCTAAGTTCTGTGAATGTCAGATTGCAAGGTATCAGGGATGTCTACAGACAAATATGGCTCACCATGGACTGGCCTGCAGCGATTGTGCCTCGCTCTCTGATTCTGTCAGGTGTCACCATCATCTAAGCTGCGTAACATCTATACCATGCTTGGAGCATGAATTACCAAGAAACGCAAAGGTATTGCATAAAGTAGTGACCAGTTTTGATTAGGTGGTTGCATTCCTTTTATTTTATTTTTTAGGGCATGTACTGTTGGGAAGTTTTCCCGCACAAGCCTGCGTGAAATAAATGGAAGATGTACAAGACACAACCTTGCGCAAGCAAGAGAACTTCCTGATGCATTGTGTCTCTAACATATGCCTATTATAGTAATGCATGTGTTTGTATTAACTGTAAAACTGGGTAACATAGGGTTAATAGTATGTTAGAGATTGAGTGAAAGGTGAGAGAGCCGTGTGTGTTTGTGTGTGTGTATTCTAATAGCTTCATCCCACATACCTGTTTCCCTCGAATTATCCCCTACAGTGCTAAGCTGGCATAGCTGATGTTGTTGCTAAGTCACACCCCGGGCGGCAGTGCTCCTAAGATCCTTTGCAAAGGGTTTAAGGGGGGAAATGTAAAAAAAATCATAAAAAATCAATGGATGACCCAATCTGATTCAAATTTGGTATGCTTAAAGCTCTCCTTAATATCTATTACTGTGCAAATTTTGATGTCTTTATCTTTAAAGCTTACACAGATGTAAGCATTTGTTTAATTTTTCATTAAACATATCAACACTGCTCCTGTGCCCCCAGTGGCCACTTGGAAAACAACAAATGATTCTCTCCAAAAGTAGTAGCAAAATACCTCGATTCTTTTCCCTTCATAGCACAATTAAAGCAGGATGCATGGGAGTACTTCACAGTCACAGCAGGTTATAAACTGGAAAACTTCAGAGTACTTCACAATAAAACAGATTATAAGCTGGAAAACTTCTGAGTCCTTTGCATGCAATTCACAGTGATTGCACAGTATAACGCTGGTGTGATAAAGCTCCAAAGTTCTATGAAGGTATCTGACTGTTAGTTGGCGGTGATAGGGCTTAGGGATTGAAGAAGCAACATCTAGCTACTGGGGGTTGTGTATAGATTTTAGAAGGGGTAGAGCAGATAGGGAATATATGTTTAGGCTTAGCCAGGCTTCAAGTAAATCCACAGAAATCAACTGACGTTAGTTATGACTACCTTAAATCCCATGGATTGCAATGCGTCTGTTCTAGGTGTGACTAATTCTGGTTACAACTCCTTACTTGTCTGGTAATTATGGGGTGCATTGTTCATAGAACTGCATTGTATGTATAGTCATGTTGTTGGAAGAACCAGCTGGGCCCAGCTCTGTTTCCTGCAATGTTGCCTTGTAAGGCTGTATACTTCAAACCTTGGGCAAAGCAATTCCTTATTCTTATAGGTGGCAGAGTTATTTAACACCTCAGTGAATCAACACTCCATTACACCATTTTTGAGCTATTCAACATTTCCCAACCTAGCCAAGCAAATAAAATCAGCTAAGGGATGCAAAGAAAATATTGTTACACTGTCCCCACTCCCTCAAGCAGCAAGAATGTACAGGGTCCGTTCCTTCATGAGGAGAGAGTACTGAAATCATCTGGTATTTTTGTAATATACATTTAGGGCGCAATCCTATATATGTTTAGGGTGACCATGTGGAAAGGAGGACAAAGCTCCTGTATCTTTAACAGTTGTACAGAAAAGAGAATTTCAGCAGGTGTTACTTGTATGAATACAGCACCTGGTGAAATTCCCTCTTCAGCACAACAGTTCAAGCTGCAGGAGCCCTGCCCTCTTTTGTATCTGGTCACTCTAGGCAGGGCTCCTGCAGCTTTAACTGTTGTGCTGAAGAGGGAATTGCATGCATACCAATGACACCTGCTGAAATCCCCCTTTCAACACAACTGTTAAAGATACAGGAGCCTTGTCCTCCTTTCCATATGGTCACCCCATGCATGGTTAGCCAGAAAAAAAGTCCTACAATTCCCAACATGGCTGGTTGGGGCATGATGGGAGTTTTAGGACTTTTTTAATAATATGCAAATTGAATAGGATGATGAGCAGGAAGACACCAGATAGGCAGTACTAGGTTTTAAAACAGCATCAGTCCTCTTGAAACAACAGCATAGCCTTGCAAACTTCCCCCTCCTGCCAAGAGCTGTTTTTCCACCCAGACTTCTTTTAATGTCCCAGCCAAATCTAAACTTCAGCCCCCACCAGGGCAGCTGGTGGGGCACAATGCCAGTAGCCTGGAGTAATCACCAGCCATCTAAGGTTATGAAGCAAGCACCTTCCACTGCCAAGTCGCACAAATGGCTAGATGAGAGGTTGTTTTGCAATGCCGAAGAGCATGCAGAAAGTTTATGCTGACCCAGAGGCCATCATAAAACTATATCGAGCCAGTTTGGAATACCAGTTGCAGAAAATGGGATCCCATATATTGCCTGGCCCAGGCATGGGGAACCTCTTCCAGCCTGAAGGCCAAATTCAATTTCAGAGAAGCTCTCAGGGGCACATTCCAGTGAAGGGTGGGGCTAAAATCAAAAGGAGGTGGGGCCAAAACACCAGCGCAATGTAGCTTCAAGCTCTTATAGCCATTAACTAAGCCATAGGAGAGGCATTTCAACCTTGTAGAATGGGGGGAAACATGGGCAAGAGCTGGGAAATTACCAAGTGATTGGAGGCTGGGGAAAGGTGTGGCCAAGGAAGGGGGTGTGGCCATCAGGGAACTCTGGAGGGCCATATTGGGTCTTCGAGAGGGCTGGATTTGACCTGGAGGCCTGAGGTTCCCCACTTTTGGCCTAGCCCAATCTTCCTAAAGGGTATGCTGGATGTGAAGCATCTCCAAAGCAATGTAATGCAGGCAGGGCTACATATCCAAAATTAAACTTCTAACTCTCAGCCCAATAGGCATAAACCAGTGGTGGGCAGACTTCAGCTGTATCAGATCTACTTTGGTTTTTAGTAGAATCCCCAGATCCACCAACCAGAGCCAGGTGCAAAAGCCATAGAATGAAATAACAAGGTGCCTGAGCGTATTCGGAGCCTAAGAATTTGTTTTCAGGACTAGAACTGTGCTCACAATCCTTTCACACAAATATCCACTCCTGGTCACCCCAAAATGTCTTCATTTCAGCAGCTTAATTCATGTGGCAAACCATCGTTCCCCCCTCCTATTGTTAAGCAATCAGGAGAAGGAAATTCTTGCTGCTCTGCAATAAATCACCCAGGCTTCTTCTATAGCTCTGATCTACCTTCTCCCCCTCCTTGTATAAACCATGTAACTGAAGCAGTGCACTGTGATTACCACACAAACAATACTAATTGACTTGCATCTCTTTCCCTTCCCTTGGGGAAGGAGGGGGTGATGTGTATAATTCTCAAAGCAGCCCTCAACTCTTAACAAAATGGAAGAGCATTATCAATTTTATTGGCTTTTAAAAAACAAAGGCTCTCTGCCCACCCCCCCCACCCCCGGCTGCATACTAAAACACTATCCTGAGCAGCAGCAATTAGTGATTTTGCAGTCACTGCTACCATCATGAATAATTAGGTGTTGCTTCAATCCCTCTCATCAAACCACTTTGATCTTTTCCATGATAAAAAATAAATAAATGTGCTAATACAACACTCCTATCTTTCTCATCCCACAAGGCACTGGCACCCTCCTACCAATGTCTCCCCATTTACTGTCATGTAATATTTAAAAACATCTCAATTATCTGCCATCCTTTATTTGGCTGTCAGCGGAACTGTTTGTTGACTTTGCGGTTCAACCAAGAGATGGGTGGAAGGAACTTTGTCAATGACCTGTTGACAGTAGATTCATTTAGAGCAGTGATGGGGGGGATGTCTGACCATCCAGATGTTGTTGCACTGCAAGTCCCATAAGGCCTGGTCAGCATAGCCAATGGTAGGGGATGATGAAAGGTGCAAGCCAGTAATTTCAGGAGGGCCACATATTCCCCATCCCTGATATAGACAGTGAACATCGGGGTCTGAAGTGGGTCAATTTTAAAATCAGATTGTTTACAAATTGGTGATGTTCATGTTATGTTACAGTGATGGGGAGCAGCAAAGGCGGTCTACCAAGGGGTATAGGCTTCACGACCAGTCCTGGGCAGGAACAATCTGCAACTGCCTCACACGCTCTGTACTGGTACATCCAAGTAAGCAAGCCAAGCTATGTGCTAATGGAGGAAGTTCCTCCTTCAGACACTAGCCAATTTCATCTGTAGACAAAGCCCTTGTTGACCCAAGTATTGCAAATACGGGCCAGGAATAAGGCTGTGTTCCCTGTAGCAACTTCCTTTCAGATGTCCACAGGCTGAGCTCTTTAACACTCATTAAGGAGGAAGTTGCAAGTTTCCCATTCCACCAGGTCTTCAAGGAAGGGAGTCGGACAATTTAAAGATCTGTTCTGAATTGCCATTTTATTCTGTGCTGCTTAACTCATTTAATGTGTCTCTATTTAACTTGAATAAATTATCCCTATCTAGTATTATTTTCAGATATATATTGTTGTTGTTGTAAGCTTTGATGGTGGCCGGCTATGAGTAGAGAGGTATGGGGCAATACAGAAATGAAATGAAATAAATAAATAAATAAATAAATAAAAATATAAACAAATCCTGGCCATTATTTGTTACAGTCCTAAAGCTGGCTCATGCATATGCGTCGTTTGATTACTCAATTCTTGACGACTTTCAACTGAATGTTCAAACAGACTCTATTGAGAAGAATTGTGTTTGTGTTTGTAGTAAAGGTAACATGAAAGCGTTCACCTGATGTTGGTACTTCCGCTTGAGGTTGCAGTCATTATGTGCAGAACAGGAATGTGTTATCAGGGTTACTGTTCTCCCCAAATGAAATGAGATTGACAAAATCTGTGGTTTCTCTTCCTCTACATGGGTGTTAACTGTTGTTTTTGTCACACCTTCTTTGATTAGACACACTTGCAGTGCTGGGGAAAGACGATGGAAGAAAAAAAGGGAGAGTTTTTTATGGTACTGATTTATTTTTTCTAAGCTATAAGAAATTAATTTCTTTGACAGCAAACTAGGTTTTATTTGTAGTAAATCTATTAGTAAAATTACAGAAAACAATGGCAGCCATATTGGTCCATAAAGGGGGGTGGGGGCTTCTACAAAATCCAGAATTGGGCAATGTCTATTAGGACCAACCAAATAGCTACAAAGAGCGTAAAAGTTTTCAAATTCTCCAGAACTTTTTATCAGGCTGGATCATACAGGGGGTATGGGTGGAAAGAGGGAAACAAAAATGTACAAAGCATGAGGCTAGCTAAATGTTTTAGCACAGGGGTGAGCAACTTCCAGAGGTCTGGGGATCATTTTTGCTCCCCAGATCCCTGCCACGGGCACATTCTACAGGGCATCGCACTGAGATGCTATTTCCCCAGAAAGACAAAGAAAAGGCCCCAAATCACTGGTTTGCCTCTGAAATATGGCAGTAAAGTCCTCTGTAGTGCTACAGAAAACTACAATGGCTACAATTAGCTTGTTTGTGAGCTAAATTTGGCCATTTGAGTGCTCTTTAGCTACAATGAATACCTTTTAAAATAATAATAATAATAATAATAATAATAATAATAATAATAATAATAATAATAATTTTGGGAGGCACAAAGTGAAAGCAGTTGCTGCATGCATACCACCTGCCATGTGTTGTCAGTCCCTGTTGTTGTCATTCTGCATTTAGTACCAGTCTCAACACAGAGATTGCCAGATGACTTGGTGCTGGGGGATGCTGGGAGTTGTAGTCCAACACATCTAGAGGGCATCACTCTGGGAAGGGCTGAATTATACATGTATATATACAGATACATACATTCATACAAACATATATATGGACTAAAAACAACCACACATAAATTCTATGAATAGTATTTTCAAACGAAACAAAATCCCCTATAAATTCTGTAATGTAATTTACGGATTCGTTTTTCTGTTTTCTTGAAATCTTATATTTTATTCATGTTGCAGGAACAACTACATATGCTTGAGACAAGAGCAGCTTTGATAGAACAAGGGAAACATATTGAGGTAGATCACATTTAGTCATCCTTAGTGCTATAGTTCATTCCCCTTGAAGTCAATATGATCAGATTCAATATGATTGAGACCAAATGTGACATAACCCCTTGATTTCCTTGCAGTTCAAAAGGGAGTTCAGCCTAGATATTTTAAAAAGGAAATTGTTTCATTTAAAATGTGGGAGCCCAAATATGTACGCTGGGAAGGGATTGTTGGCAACCAGCTAGTCTCTCTGTGAAGGGGTGGGGAACCTCATGCCCGGGGTATGTGTGTGCAAATCCAGCCCTCCAGGGTTTCGTAGATGGCTACGCCCCTTCCCATGGCCCCACCCCTTTCCCCTCAACCACCAATCATTTGGTGGTTTCCTGCTTTTGTGCAGCCCACAACTCATTCTAAAGGTTTGAAATCCTTCCCTAAGTCTTAGCTTTAAGCTACAGTATGCTTGTCACTTTTTTTATTTTTGGCCCTATCAATTTTGCCTTTATCCCCACCCACCGCTCCACTAGAATGCTGTCCCCTGAGAGCATCTCTGAAATTGAATTTGACCCTTGGACTGAAAGAGTTTTTCCACCCTCTATAAGACAGGTATTTTAAAACCACAGCCAAAGATATTTGTCTTCCAGTAATCATGCTTTGCAAATGTCGGACACTGTTTCCACAGGCATAGAGGCCATGTTGGATATTTTAAATGGGGTACTTATACCTATCTCACACTGGCCATGCCTTTTAACCTGGATCTAATCTAGGGTGACCATATGAAAAGGAGGGCAGGGCTCCTGTATCTTTAACAGTTGCATTGAAAAGGGAATTTCAGCAGGTGTCATTTGTATATATGGAGGACCTGGTGAAATACCCTCTTCATCACAACAGATAAAGCTGCAGGAGCTATACTAGAGTGAACAGATTTAAAAGAGGGCAGGAATCCTGCAGCTTTAACTGTTGTGATGAAGAGGAAATTTCCCCAGGTTCCCCATATATACAAATGACACCTGCTGAAATTCCCTTTTCAATAGAACTGTTAAAGATACAGGAGCCCTGTCCTCCTTTTCATATGGTCACCCTACCTACAGAGGTCAGTCCTCTATTTGAAAGGCTGTCAGAGGACAGTCCTGGGTTTGAAGGGCTATACAGTCCAAGTTCTGTTTAAGATAAAGAACCATAAGCAGGGAGCACAGGGACCTTGAAGTGGCCAATCAGCACTTAGAACCTGGACAGCAGACTGAGCAGAAGCATGAGTCACATGGTGTGGAGAATGTGGTCTTGGGGTGGGGTCAAGTACACTAGGGCAAACCAACCCCTCTCCCTAAATGTGGAGGATCACCCCTTCACCACTGGGTAATTCCTCCCTTCGCTTCCGCTACGACCATTAACCTACACCCCTTTTATTTAACGTTTGCCTTTCCCCCCTAAGTAGTCATTAGGCATGAGATCAGAGATGCCAGAAAAATAAACAAACATATTAATATTTTATTTAAAAGAAAAGAAAACTTATTTACGTAAGAAGGTTGTTACTACTTTTAAACAGGGTTTCTATACAGTTACTTTTACCACTAACTAGATTTTAGGAAGCCTCAGTTCCTATACGTAACCAAACTTAAGCCTGTTCCCCATATCAAGCCCCATCAACTCATAGTCCTAAAATGAGGGCTGGAATGGCAGTCTTCTTTCTGGTCAGGTTTACTTCCACCTGGAACTTTCACCACTATTCACCAAGCTTCCCCTGAAGTCTTTAGTCTGATCCAGCAGCTGCTCAGTCTTCAGAGCACTATCACAAGGTCTCACTCTAGCTTCAGCGCTTTCCTCCAGAGGTTGCTCGAGAAGCCTGCTTGCAGACCTTCTTTAGCTTCTTCATCACGTGGTCCCAGGTCAGCCTCCCAGTCTTGTAGCTGCTCTTCCTCATGGCTGGTGTCCCCAGCCTCTCATGAAAAACCCCACCCCTCTCAGGGAGCTCTCCAGCATAGGCATGTGCAGCAAATTTCATTAGGATGTGCACCCAGGATTATTATTTATTTATTAAACACTGGACACTGATGCCCTGCTCTGTATTTGATTTGCGTGAGCACAGGAGGGCCATTGCAGTTTGGGGAAGGGGTGAGGAGATGGTCCTCAAGCCCCAGCATTGGTGAGGTATTGTGGTGACACTGGCCAGAGGAGGGGCTTATGAGGCAATATTAGCCTTCAAGAGCCCTCCTCCTGGTCTCTTTGAAGTAGAGCTCCTGGTGGAGAGGCTCCCAGCAGAATGATCCCATTTTGCTCCTGCTGCTGGGAGGAACACTACTCTCTTGGAGGCAGCAGTTCTTTGGCACAGTGGAGGAGCAGCTGGAGGGCAGCCGAGGGCAGCCAGATCCCCCTCAATTTGGCCCTTATTGCTTGAGACAATAGGGTGTGCCTAGGCACACCCTGCACACCTCTTGTGCACACCTATGCTTTCCAGTCAAACTCCTCCTGACAGATTCTGCTGTCAGACTCCCCACAACAGCCACCTCGCAGCTCCTTATCTTTATTTTAATTAGAACCCTCCAGCCAATCAGCTTTGTGATGGCCAACATTCTGTCACCCCCACCTCTGTGTAAACTTTGGACCGAAGGGCATCTTTAGTTATTCCCCAATCAGATGATGCCAATTTCAATCCTACCTTCCGATATAACAGTGGTTCTCAACCTTCCTAATGCCGCGACCCTTTAATACAGTTCCTCATGTTGTGGAGACCCCCATTCGACCCCCAAAGGGGTCCCGACCCACAGGTTGAGAACCGCTGCCATATAAATAGACAGAACCTGGTTTCATTTTCATCTCCTAGTGGTAACAGTAACTGCCAGTTTTGTAGCACACTATATTTACAATGTAACACTTCCAGTCAAACACAAAAGGTTCTGTTGTTGCTGGTGGTGGTGGTGGTGGTGTTAATCCTGTCAGACGTTCAAAAGTTTAAATAAAATGTAGTTAAACTTTTACTTCCATTTCTTCACTCATGGTCATGGCCTTCCCCCCTATAGTAAGTTATATATTTTGTATTTAAATTATGGTAATGATTCCTACATATGCATCTATATATCAATTACTGTTATGCATATTTTATGCCAGTCTGTGCCCTCTTTTTTGGTTAAGCATTTCTTCCTTTTGGTGAGGCATATGTGGCCACATTAGGAGATGGCCAAATTTTCGGCTTGAATATCACAGAGTAAGATCTCCAGGCTCACTCATAATGCTATTGCAACATCTCAGAGTTCAAGGGCCTAATCCAGACAGAATCCAAAGTCCTTATTATTTTCAAAGTGGCGGGCAGGTTGTCTATCTGCCCCAAATATATATACACACACATACACACACACACACACACACACACACACACACACACACACACACACACTTTCAGAAAGCCAACTGCTCCAGGAACCCTGTGTGGACTATTAATCTAGGATTTAAAATGTAGAAAGGAAGAAATCCACATTATTATTTTCGAAGTGGCAGAGCCAGCCTTTACTTTTTACACATGGCTGGGTTTGCATGATTGTCAGGTAAAATAAGCCGTTGTTGGTCCTTTCCTGGCCCCTGTGTGTGCTGGTCGCACAACTGCCTCTTACATAATTACCTGTGATGCAGTGTGGGTTGCAATGTAGTCCACAGTAAGGGTGGTGGGGTCGGTTCAGACAACATGGCAAAACCTGCTGCATCATGGGTAACTATATAAAACATGGTCCCACAACCAACATGCATGGGGGAGTGGGTTTGCATAATTGCCCCCACAATCACACAAACCCAGCCAATAACGTTCAGTCTTGTGAAAGTTCTCCTAGTATTGTGGGATCCCAAGTTACTGCAAGATGTTTCTTTTCATGAGGACTTAAAGAATCCAAAGGGCTTTTAGAGAGAAATACATAAACATATTTATTTTTCACATAACACATGCATGTTTTGATTTTTAAGAGACTTCAGATGAAAATAAATTGCCTGCAAGAGGAGCTCAAAAACTCTGAGCTACGAGCTACATCGTAAGTGTTGATGAAAATATTTGGGTTAAACCTCCTCTCCTTCAACACCTCACCCCCTTCCCCCACTTAATGCCCTCCATATGTGATGTTGGACCACACCTCCAAGCATTACCAGTCCATATATCATCCTACTCAGAGAAGACTCATTGGAATCAATGGGACTTGAGTTAGTATGACTAAGTAAGTATGACTAAGTCTGGATCCAGCACATTGTTACTTGTATTCATAAATAGGTAAGCATTTCTAAATATCTATAGCATCTCATGAATATTCCAGGAATAAATACAATGGATGTTTAGGAATGTTATAAATGTTTATTGGCTCAATATTACCTGATTCCCAAAATAATTGTATCCACAAATATTTTCACGCAATGTGAAAAAATAAAGTAAAACCCTATGTGTAGCAAATTAGAGCTGTAATCCTACATACACTTACCTGGGAGTAAATCTCATTGATCTCAATAGGATTGTCTTCTGAATAGAAATATAAAGGAATGTGTTTCAAATCATCCAAAAATGATCATAATCCAGGCTTTAAAGATTATTTTGAAGTGAGATACTGGTAACATTGTGCTGTAAGGCAGTTCTTGATGGGGTTAATTAAAGTTATTTTGTTCAAGTCATTGCACCAGATCCATAAATATCTGATTTTTATAGACAGGTAGAGGAGCTGAGGAAGGACCATTATGGATCATGGATGTGTGAAGTAGACATGGACCACTTAGGATCACAAATGAACAAAGCAGGCAAAAGAAGCTATGTGTATGTATGGCAAACAAATGAAAATGTTAAAAGACCTGAAGATGACACAGAAAGCACACAGAAAGTACCTGAAAGTCTTGAAAGGGTGAGTAAATTGTCCAGAAAGGATCTAAGGATAGGATGGCTCGACGCTTCCATTGAGAACCTCAAAAAGAGAAGGTCCAAACCATCCATAGGGAATGTACTGGGATGGCTTCAAACATCCATGAAAAACCTCAGAGAAGAAGGTCTTCAAGCATCAAGAGAGACTCTGGAGGGGTACCTTATTGAATCCTTAAATAACCTTGAAGAGGAATGTCCTGAAGCATCCAGAGAAGATGTGAAAGAATGGCTTCAAGCATCCATACATCATCTCCAAGAGGAAGGGCCTGAAACAGCCCATCTAAGTATGCAGGAATGGCTTGAAACATCCATTAAAAGCATCCAAGACCTCCAGGCATCTGAAACAGGGTCTCAGTTATTCAGGAATAACCTAAGGAAAGAATGGCTTGAAACGTCTATAGAAAAAGTAAAAAAGAGAGGTACTGAAGCTTCCAGACAGAATGTACTGGGTTGGCTTCAGGCATCCCTGCAAAACCTCCGAGAGGAAGCTTCTGAAGCATTGGGACAGTCTCTGGAGGAACAGCTTACAGAATCCTTAAAAAGCCTTGAAAAAGAATGTCCTGAAGCATCCAGTGAAGATGTGAAAGAATGGCTTGAAGTGTCGATAAGTCACCTTGAAAAGGAAGGTCCTGAAACGTCCCATCTAAGTAAGCAGGAATGGCTTGAAACATCCATAAAAGGCCTCCAGGACCTCCAAGAACAGCAATGTCATGACTCATCAAAAATAACAGTGCATGGAAGTTCAGAGGAGATTATACATGTAGAGCCTCTACAGTCCAGAAGTGGCATAAAGAAGGAATGGTCTCAAGTATCCATAGAGAACCTCAAAAAGAATGTTTCTGAAGCATCCAGAGAAAATGTGCAAGAATGGCTTCAAGCATCCATAAAAAACCTTGGAGAGGGACCTGCTGAAGCATCCAAAGAGAGCCTACAGGAATGGCTTAAGTCATCCATAAATAATCTTCAAGAAATATGTCCTGAAGCATCCAGGCAGGATGTGAAGGAATGGCTTGAAACATCCATACAAAATATCTCTGAGGATGGGCCCAAGGAACCCCATCTAAGTGTGCAGGAATGGCTTGAATCATCCATGAAAAGTCTGCAAGAGGAAGGATCAGAACAGATTGCAAAGGAATTGTCTAAAACACCCACGAGAAGCCTCTTCAAAGAAGGCCATGAACCATCTAGAGCAAATGTGCAAGAATGGCTCCAAGCATCCATGCAAAGCCTCACAAAAGAAAGTCCAGAAGTTTCCAAACAGAGTCTGCAAGAATGGCTTGAATCATCCATTAAAAAAATGGAAGAGGAATGTCCTGAAGAAACCAGACAGGGTATGAAAGAGTACCTTGAAGCATCCCTAAAGAAACTCCAAGAAGGAGATCCTGAAATATCCCATCTAAGTGTGCAGGAGTGGCTTGAAAAATCCATGAAAAACATCCCAGAGAAAAATAGTGAAACATCCGGACTGAATGTGGGGAAATGGCTTCAAGCATCCTTAAGAAGTTGCATGGTTGAAAGTCCTCAAGCATCTAGACAGAGTGCGCAGGAATGGCTTGAAAAATCCTTAGAAAACCTTGAAAAGGAACATCCTGAAGCATCCAGAAAGGATATGAAAGAGTGGCTTGAAGCATCCATAAAGTCTCACCAAGAAGGAGATCCAGAAACATCCAGGCAAAGTCTGCAGGAATCCCTAAAAGCATCGATTATGAACCTTGCAGAGGAAAGTCCTGAAACATCTGGACAAAATGTGCAACAGTGGCTTGAAGAATCTATAAAAAGTGTTGAGAAGGGAGCCTCCAGACTCAACGTGCAAAATTGGCTTGAAGCTGCCATGAAAAGTCTTGAAGAGGCAGGACTTGATGTATCCAAACCAAGCCTACAGGTATGGTTAGAAGCATCCATAAAAAACCTCAATGAAACATGCCCCGAAGCATCCAGAGAAGACATGAAAGAGTGGCTCGAGAGATCCATAAGGAATCTTCAAGAGCAAGGTCCTGAAGCAGCTAAAGCAAGTTTGCAGGAATGGCTCAAAGGATCCCTGGAGAGTCTTGAAAAGGAAGGTCCTGAAGAAACCATAGTGAATGTGCCAGAATGGCGTAAGGCATCCATAAAGAGTCTCAAAGAGGAAGCCAGCGGACTAAATGTTCAACAATGGCTTGAAGAAAACTTAGAATTTCTCCAACAAGAAGATTTGGAACTATCCAAGCAGGATGTGAAGGAATGGCTTGAAGATTCCCTAAAAAACCTCAGTGAGATATGTCCTGAAGCATCTAGAGGGGATGTGAAGAAGTGGCTTGAAGCCTCCATCAGGAATCTCCCTGAGGGATCCACTCAAAACTTGCAGGAATTTCTAAATTCATCTCTAACAGACCTCAAACTGGAAAGTCTTGCAGCATCCCGGGATACGACTATGGATTGGCTTAAACTGCCACCATGCAAATGGAAGAGCCAAAATTCTGTAGGGAAATTAAAACGTAGTGCATCTAGATTAAGTATATACCCCGCACAGCATGATGCCTCCAGAAAAAATCTAATCCTGAAACCTGAAGAATCTGAAGTAAGCTTTGAGCAAGGAGAATCGGAAGGGCCCACAGGATTTTTTCATCAAGGAAAACAGGTACATGAAAGACTCTATGGAAACTGATAGATTAGTCTGCTACTAAGAGTGTGCTAAATAACCAAAAAAAAAAAAAAATCTGTACTCCTACCTATTTCTTATATATTGTGCCAAGGGGGGGGGGGGGGACAGCAAGAACAAATTAATAGTGGGAGTTGAAATTGTCATAGTTTAAATGCCAACAAAGCAAATTATGGTTTGGGGAGCTAAAGTTGGTGACAACAACCAGTTTTAAGTCCAAATTCTGCTGCAGGAAAACAAAATTCTGCAGTTGGAATAAATTACATAATTTAGGGCTGCAATCCTATGCTGAGAAGATGCAGACAGGACTGCATTGTAAGCCAATTTACATATATTTATTTATGATTCATTCGGCTTCAAAGGTTGCTTTGTTCAAAGGGTTTGGTAATATTTGTCAAGGAATAGTATGATAGAACAGGGGGATTTGAGGGAAAGGAATGGAGAGAGGGGAGGCTATAGAATTTGGAGGTACATGAGAGGGGGGTTAGGAGGGTAATGAGTAGCCACACAGTATAAACTGAGAGTATATACACCCAGTATATACTGGGAGTATATACACGCAGACAACATTTACGATCTTCAGAAGCAGTCTTGCTGGCCATTCTGAAAGGAACAGAATGTTGTCATGAAGAACGTTAATTGTGGGCCTTGTCTATAGTGGCACGCACCATCTGAAAAATCCTCCCTCATGCAGTTCGGGAGGTGGAAAATGTAACATCCTTTAAATGCCTCCTAAAAACATATCTTTTCACTCAGGCTTTCCCTGGACTGTTTTTTAACTTTTATAGCTTTATATTATGTTCTGACTTGCTGTATTTCATGGTTTTAAATTGTGAACTACCTAGAGAACCTCGGTTATTGGGCAGTATTAAAAAGCAATAAAATAAAATAATAAATAAATAAATAAATGAGAGAAGCCTTGTGCAGCAGTCCGATAGCCAGGGGCATTGCTAGGCACATAAAAGATTTGGAGCCTAATTTTTCCACTGATAAATGGAAAGGCATTTTTCTCCTAAACATAATTGCTATGCGCAACTGTGATCCCCCTGGAAATCCACCTCACCACCAGTGTAGCAGCTAACATATTGGGAGGGATTCTAAGCTTAATTTAGGTAAGGTGACCGTCTGACCAGAAATGCCCGTACATGTCCAGAAATGAGGTCCATTTGAGAGATCCAGCCAGTTTTCCCAAAATTTATTCAATGTCTGGGAAAACAGACTGTCTCCACTTCTCCCAGAAGTCTGGGAGGCAAGTTGCAGGACATGGACGCTGCTGAGACCAAGGAAGGAGAAATATTGCATTCTGGACTAGCAAGGAGGATACTGGGAGTGGTAGTCCTGAGATGGGATGACGCAAGGCTCTGGAGACTGCTTGGCTACGCCCTCCTAGCATGGTGCTGCCACTTCCTTTTTGGCTAGAGCTGGCCACTATCATTCTCTTGCATGGCTGTGCCTGCTGCTGCTGGACTCACTCACCCGGGAGCTACAAGACTCAGCCTTGAGAACCAACAGATGACGGGAGCCAGAGAGGGAGGAATAGAAGGGGCACAGCACAGGCAGAGATATTTCCCCAGCCACACGCTCTGCTCCCTTCTCACCCCAAGCTTTTTTCTGGCAGGCCCCAATGGGCATGGGAGGGTCATATGAAAAGGAGGACAGGGCTTCCGTGTCTTTAACAGTTGCATTGAAAAGGGAATTTCAGCAGGTTTCATTTTATGCAAGCAGCACTAGGTGAAATTCCGTCTTCATCACAACAATTAAAGCTGCAGGAGCCCTGCCCTCTTTTGTAGCTGTTCACGCCAGGAAGGGCTCCTGTAGGTTTGTTGTGATGAAGAGGGAATTTCACCAGGTGCTGCATGCATACAAATGACACCTGCTGAAATTCCTTCTTCAATGCAACAGTTAAAGACACAGGAGCCCTGTCCCCTTTTCATATGGTCACCCTAACTGAATTGCCATGCAGAGGTTGCGGCAGGTAGTGTGCTACACAATGTGGGAAGGTGGTAAACCTTTTCTTCCCCAGTTGCAATCTCCCTGGAAAATCCCCCACCCCACATAGCAATTAAGTGGAGGGGGGGGAGAAAATCCATTGGCACCATTGGATACTTAGGGCTCTGGGGAATAGATCCGGGTGGGTGGGAACTAGAGTCAGGACAGAGCCCCATAGGCCCAGGCCTAACAATGCCCCCTGCTTATAGCCCCTGAGAATCCCTCCCAACTGTGCTTTCTGTACCATCACCAGTCATTGGCTCAAGCTTCTCCCTTCCCTCCCTGCCCCACTCCATTATAACAAACAGGGCCGGTGCCAGATTATTTTGTGCCCTAGGCAAGGTGAGCTACTTTCACCACCACCACTCCCAAAAAATAATAATGCCAACTTTGATTTTTAAGAACATATGTTTCCTGGAAAAAATAAGAAGCACAAAACTTGAAACTGCTAAATTTATTTTAAAGTGCAAGAAATACGTCATGCCAATTATAGCAAACAAATTGGAAAGGAACGTCTATGCATCTAAAATGCATTATTTAATAGGAATATCACCTCCAAATCATCCCCCCAACTCACACTCGCGCACACACACATACGCAGCATCACTCACTCCAAACAAACACATGCATGAACACATGCATTCACTCAGACCCCATTCACCCCATTCATCCATACGTATTCTCTCTCTCTCTCTCTCTCTCTCTCTCTCTGTCTGTCTGTCTGTCTGTCTGTCTTCTGGGCGTGTTCCAGAAGTCAGAACGTGGAGCCACCCCACCCACACCCACACCCCAGCGTCCCTGGCTTCACTTCAGCTGGGCGGGCGCGGGGTGCCATCTCACCCGCCCAGGCCCAGCTGAATCCTCGGGCCGGGTTGGCTCACAGCCAACGCACGTGAGTGCTGCGCTGTACCCAGCACCCCTCTTAGCTTGGCTCTCTAGGCAGCCACCTGAGTGGCCTCTATGGTAGCACCAGCCCTGATAACAAAGGCTAGAAATTGTGTTTTTTTGCAACGAGTGGAAGAGGGAAGTAATATATACAGATTTAGATGCTGAGTGAATGCTACATCTTAGTTCCCAATGTTAACTTCATCTACTTGCTGAAATCATGTAATGTATGCAATGGCAACTGTATAAGGCTCTACAATTCTTTTTGTTATTCTTTGAATACACAGAACTAAAAACCAATATTCACTTATTTCCCTTTCATTTTTACCTATTACCAATTGCATGTAGATTTTAACTACCAAGTTATACAAGATCATCTCCTGGTATAGGTAAGTAAATACTTTCTGATATATCCAGATTGTATCTAGCCTTGACTTCAGGTCAGCTGGGTAGAGGTTTTCTAATGTTTCACCAAAAGATTTACAATGTCAAAATGAGCCAATACTGATGAAAATATCAAAATCAAAACATGCACCCATGTCTTACGGTCCTAGAAACATGCATCTTTGACTTGATGTTATCTTCGACTGTTGCACTTAATACATTTTTGCATTTTAACCAGTATTTGGGTGTCTCTATCATTTGCATTAACATTTTTATGTACCATTTTAAAATAAAGAAGATTCCCATTTGAAGGAAGGGGAGAAAAAGGAGGTAGGGAAGACATGGGACTGGATCCGAGGTCTGTTTTCCACTCACAGAAGGTTCCCCTGCCTGATTTTGGGGATCCCCACTCCCACACACACCACAGCTCACCCCATTCAGCAGCATCTCCAAAGGGCATATAAATTGCAAGTCAAAGTTCCCTCCTTATCTTGACCACCACATAAGCCCTTGTGGTGTGCTCTGCTTCCGTGTTGCCTCCAACCTGCAGAGGAAGAAGATTGGAGATAAAAAAATCAAACCAAAACTGTGGGTGCATGGAGCCTACATTGTAAACAAGCACATTGGGTTGCATGCAAATGTGTCCTACTGCCAGTGATGCAGACACCACCGCCGAATATAATTCACACACCCCCTACAGCTCACACATCCCCCAAAAACCTGCTCCAGAAGGTTTGTGGGACTCTCTGGAACAGATTTTGGAGGCACTATGCAGGAGGTGGAGGAGGGTAAGGGAAACTCCTATTATGCAATGTTGTGAGATGGTAAAAGGCTTTCCTTCTTGCATGGCATGCACATTAAGGTGGGAGCCTTAATCTATTAATCCCATGCTTTTTGGAGCATGTGTGAATTTGTAAATGTTTTAGTACTTTTCTTAAACCCAATCATCCTTTAAGTCATAGATTAGCAATACAATAAGTGTCTCCCCAGCCGTTTTCTACTCTGCAGTTCTTCTCCTTCCTATGGCAAGTTGCATTCCACACAGTTTCACCTAATTCTTTTCCCCTACCTGGGTGCCCCATTCCCTCTGTCCACTGAACAGAACTTTAATTTGCTAAGTATCTTCCAATCAAGACAGGATGTTAAAACTGAAAATAGTATTAGTAGCAGGAGGAGATAACTTGTCTTGCTATTGATGCATTCATGATCCAAACGTTCCAAAAACTATACGCAACTGCATGAGGGCAAATCACATTTTCTTCAGTAATTTCCTATTGTGCGGTAAACCCAGGGTATCAGTTTGCATACGGGTTAAGTATGGCTTGTTGTTGGATAGTGAGTTGTTTAATTGTGGGTGGTCATTATGTGTGAATCCTGCAGTATGGTTTAACTATCGGTTGTTAGCCACAAACAACCCAGAGTTCACAACTCAACAGAAAACATAGGTTCTCTTTGTGGGTTATTCTCAGTGGAGGCTGGTGGTTTGAATTTGGTGGTTTGAATTTTGGTGAATCTGCGGATCCATTTTGAGTTACAGTCAGTACCACCCAGAACTCTAAATGAGCTATCCAAGGTGCTGAACCCTATCCTCACATTGGATAAGTCCTTTAGATTTCTGGCTGGTTCTAAGTGAAACCCAGAATGGATTCACAGCCCCAGTGAAATCAGAGCAATCAGCTTCCACGGGTTGTTTGTAGTTAGCAACCCATAGTTAAACCATACTGCAGGGTTTGAATGTAAGAACAACCCACAATTCAACAACTACCCAGGATTTAATGACAATCCATACTCTGTATTGTCATTATGCATGAACCAGGCCATTGCCTGTATCTCTGTCCAGACGGGTAACAACGACTGTGCACCCTCGTACTAATGTTGCCGGTAAAGTCCTAGTGAAAAAATCTGTAATTGCTAGTGGATGAGCTAAAGAAAAGGAAAGGTCTCTGCTAACTAGCTGTTCCTTCTTTTTAGAGAACACCCAACTCAATTTCTCAAGACCATCCTGAGCATCCTTGTTCCTACACTACTGTTTCTGCTTATTATGAGACACTACAGGCGGTACTGTGTCATCCGTGGTGGCCTTAAGCCTCACTAAGTCTACTGCTATAGAAAAGCTCTAGGCAGCATTATGACAATGCAGATAGCTTTTTATTATATTTCATCTGGAAATGCAATAATGGAAAATAATATCTTCTACACTTTTTTATATGGGGCTTTTGGGTATTGTGCTCCCCCCTGCCCTAATAATCATTAATGACCCCCACAGGTTTTCTCAGAATTTGAGACCTTTGCCTAAAGCAAAGAGATGGATAAGATTTTTTCCAGCCTGTCTTGCTATAGATGCTTCCAGTACCCTCCAGTGGCTCTAACATCAATGGATTGTATCCAAAATCTGCCTTCTGTAAGAGGAATTAACCTTCCACGTGAGGAAGGGCTCTGCTTGTGAAAGATCCCCCTACCTAAATTTTGGGGAAAGCCCCCTCGTCTCTCTACATCACAGATCACCTCCATTCGGCAGGGTCTCCTGACTCCATCTGTGGCACTTTTAAGGAGCTAGAGGCTACCATGGGAAGGAACATAAGAAGAGCCATGCTGGATCAGACCAAGGGTCCATCTAGTCCAGCATCCTGTTCACACAGAGGCCAACCAGCCATTGGCCAGGGATGAACAAAGCAGGACATGGTGCAACAGCACCCTCCCACCCATGTTCCCCAGCAACTGGTGCACACAGGCTTACTGTCTCAAATACTGGAGATAGCAGGCAACCATCAGGGCTAGTAGCCATTGATAGCCTTCACCTCCAGGAATTCATCCAACCCCCTTTTAAAGCTATCCAAACTGGTGGCCATCCCTACATCCTGTGGTAGTGAGTTCCATAATTTAATTATGTGCTGTGTGAAGAGTACTTTCTTTTATTTGACCTGAATCTCCGACCAATTAGCTTCATGGGATGACCCTGAGTTCTAGTATTTTGAAAGACGGAAAAAAATGTCTCCCTATCCACATTCTCCACACCATGCATAATTTTGTACACCTCTATCATGTCTCCCCTTAGCTTCCTTTTTTCCAAGCTAAATAATCCCAGTTGATGTAACCTTCCCTCACAGGGGAGATGCTCCAACCCCTTAATCATTTTAGTTGCCCTTTTCTGCACTTTTTCCAGCTCTGTAATATCTTTTTTTAGGTGTGGTGACCAGAAGGGATGGGGAAGTCTATTTCTTTTCTTTCCCCCCCCCTCTTTTTTAATTAATTTTAATATATACATTTTAGCATTCATAAATTATACACCAGAAGTTTCATATACCGAATCCAAACGAAACACATCAGCTTGGAACAGTCATCTACTAGAGCATTGCTAGAGTTTAGCTGTAGGAGTTCATTGCAATCAAATCAAAGTCTTTACATCGTTCATTCACACCCAATAGCAGATCTTTAAATAAGAGCAACCCCAAAAATTGAGAATTCATTCTCTTTCAAAATTGATAATAAAAAAGCCGCAGTACCATTTAGCGTCAATAGATTTTAAAATTAACAAAGGTGTGAAGTGGTGCCAACTGTAGAGGTAATAAGGAGTACATTCATAAGCTTCCCCCTTTGGGTCAAGCTATAACAGGGAGAAACAGTTATACCTATCGATGTCTAAATTATATCTGTCTCTCATATAGACAATGAAAGGGTGCCAAGCATTGGAAAAACAAGCAGTTTTTAGACTTCCGTCTCTTAGACTAACATATTCGGTTAGCTTGGTCATTTCTGCTACTTTCCAGACTTTGTACAGCCATTCTTTTAGCGTGGGGATAGCATTACTCCTCCAGTTTCTGGCAACCAAAATCCTGACAGCAATGAAGAGATTCTGAACCATTTCTCTATAAATGGGGCCTATCTGTTCTTCTACGTAACCAAGCAAGACTGTTAGAAGGTCACAGGATACAGAAATGTGTGTAATAATAGATATTGCACATATAGTTTCCCCCCAGAAAAGGTTGATCAGAGGGCACTCCCACCAAATATGCATAAAATTAGCTTTATCAGTTCCACATCGCCAACACTGATCTTCACAGTTCTTTTAAATATGACACGGTCGGTTAGGGGTCAAATAGTATTGGTATAGTATTTTATAATGGTTCTCTTTCATGCTAACACAAGGGGAGCGTGCTGGGCCTTGTAAGAATATTTTCCTCCAGATCTGTGATGTAATTGGGTGGCCTATTGCTCTTTCCCATCTAGTTTTGAAGCTGCTACTCTTGTAACAGCTTTTGTACACCTCTATCATGTATCCTCTTAGCTTCCTTTTTTCCAATCTAAACCATCCCAGTTGATGTAACCTTCCCTCACAGGAGAGATGCTCCAGCCCCTTAACCGTTTTAGATGCCCTTTTCTGCACTTTTTCCAGCTCTATAACATCCTTTTTTAGGTGTGGTGACCAGAAGGGATGGGGAAGTCTATTTCTGTCAGCACAGTTGATCCTGGGTCAATCTGGAGCCAACCCAATGTCTTCATATAGGCAACCAGTAAACAGGAAGAATTTCCTGTTGTGGAGTTCTTTATGTTGTGGAGTTCCAGAGATACTTACACTGTTTTGGTAAAAGGATGGCTCTTCCATTGGAACCACCAGTGATCACCTTGCTGAACATGTGCTTTGTCAATGACCAGCACTTATCACCTGCCACAAGCCAGTTTATCTGGAAGTGGCCTTAGGTGTTGGAGGAAGAGAAAGAAGGACAGAGAGACACGAAGCTTCATCCCACGTACCTGCTTCCCTCGGATTATCCCCGTAGCGCTAAGCTTTCGCGGTTGTTGTTTTTGCTACCAGGCGACAGCGATTCTTTGCATACCAGGAAGTGAGTTTAAGGGGGGAAATGTAAAAAATCATAAAAAATCAATGGATGACCCAATTCAATTCAAATTTGGTATGCTTAAAGCTCTCCCTAATATCTATTACTGTGCCAATTTTGCTGTCTTTATCTTTAAAGCTTACGCAGATGTAAGCATTTCTTTAAAATCCTGCTCCTGCGCCCCAGCGGCGGCTCGGAAGATACGCTCAAAAAGTAGGAGCTAAATACGGTGAATCTTTTTGCTTTATTGCAAAATTAAGGCAGGATGCATGGGAGTACTTCACAATCAAAGCAGATTATAAGGTGGAAAACTTCTGAGTCCTTTGCCTGCAATTCGTAGTGATTGCACAGTATAATGCTGGTGTGATAAAGCTCTGATTCTAAAGTGGGGCATGGAAGAGCCAACCCCAAAACAGGCATGGCTTCCCCAAAACAGCAAGTAAGGGCAGGTAAGAAACCTAACAGGCCCCGATCCAGGTATGGGACATATGAATGGGGTGATAGGGCGGCTGTTTACACATTGCCAAAAAAGGAACTGCATAATATTAATAAATAATATATTTATTTGTTACCCACCTCTCCCTCTGGATCGAGGCAGGGTACAACACTGAGAAAAGGAGACACCTTCAAATAGAGGACTGTCTTCTGCCAGCTTGCCAAAATAGAGGACCATCCTCTGTAAAGCAGCTTACTTGGCCACCTATATTACAAGTTGGTTAGAAGGATTTCAGGATGTGGAGCATTTTGAGTATCATATAAATCAGAGGTGGGGGACCTGACGCCCTCCAGACTACAGTTGGACTACAACTGCCATTATCCCTGACCATCAACCCTACTAGCTAGGGCTGATGGGAGTTGGAATCCAACAACATCTGATCCCCTGATATAAATGCTACGTATCATTATTACTTTTGCAGGAAAAAGCCCTGTTCCAGCTCAGCTAAGTTTGTGCAAGGTTGTGCTGCCACATTTATAAAGTTTTTAAATGGGAATCTCCCCAGTATATTCCTTGGTTAGTACAAAACAATCCAATCCATTCTTCTTACAGACTCAACTGTGTATACCCTGGCATGAAAAGGCCAAAGTTAAAATCTGGAACCTTTTAAAGTTTAAAACAAAAACAAACACCTTGCAGCATTATTGCCATAAGCACACTGATGGAAGTGTAAACAAATAAAATAAAAATAGAATTCCTCAATTTCTTGGTTGTCTTCAAGGCAGCAGCCTTCTTTGGCTTAAGACGCCATCCCCTAGCAACCACAAGAGCAAGATGAAGTTTGTTCTCACTTTGACTGCAAAAGACACTTAACAGAAGGCGCTCAGGAGTTGAAACAGTTCTGCTATCAGCCCAGATAAAAATCCACTAAAGGAAAATGCATGTGCTCACATCACAATCATGTATTTCCATCCATTGGAATATTTCCCCCCTTTGGCAATGTTCTGAAAGAGCTGCTGAATTTTGCAACTAGATTCATGGCCCAGCAATTCTACATTTGACTTCTAGTATGGCTCAGATATTACGCATGTACTTTTACATGTACCTTTACAGAGGGCATCGTCTGTCAGTAAGTCCTCAGCTAGCATCCCGTGCCTCTCAAATCAAGCTGCCCATGCATTAAGATAGTCAGAGGAGGCCCTTCTCTTTACTCCTTCCCTAAGAGGGGTACATATAACATCTACAAAAGAGAAGGCCTTCTCTGGGATTGCACGCCCAACTCTGGAATGCCCTTCCACAGGAGACCTGCCTGGCGCCTGCACTGTACGCATTTCAGCACCAGATGAAAACCTTTTTCTTTGTACAATCATTTTAAAACAAACTTCCATTTTGTTCATATCTGTATATTTCTGTTTGCATCTTTTTAGATGGTTGAAATCGTTTTATGCCTCTCAGTTTTTTGATGCTTTGATTTTAGATTGCTTTTCTCGCGTTGTTTTCAGGTCATTGTATATACACCGCCCTGGAGTTCCTTTTTTCAGATGTGGGCATGGTGTATAAAGTTTCAGATAAATAAATAAATATGCTAGAAGGCTTGTTGTTGTGGTACCTTTTCAAGAAATTCAGCTAATCCTCATGAGAGGGAAGTAGGTCCTGCATTTTTCTGTGGTGTAAAGTTGGGGTGGGAGGAAGGTGTCATTTACCCCAACCAGAACAGTGTAAGTCCTTGTAACAAATAATTTAAGGAAGTCTGTGCCCAGTGGTGAGGCTACAGTTGGAGCTCTGGGCTGAACTCCAGAACCTTGCAGCCCAGGAGACTGCAAACAACCACCACGACAGTAGAAGATGATGGGAGCTGTGGGAAATAAGCCTGACAGCATCCTTTCCCCCCTTATTTTAGAACAACAACATTTTACAGCCCAGGAGTGGCTGGCTGAGCAAGAACACAGTTATAGATGGCATTTTTTGATTGATTGATAGTTAGTTAGATAGATAGATAATTCCTTTCTTCAACAAAATGTTGACTATTCTGAAGTATATGAGTTAAGCATCAGGGCACATGCTCAGAGTATTTTTCACCCCAGGATTTTTCTCTCTGTGTTTCTGACATCAGTAATGTAACATCTGGAATGGCTGAGATGAGAAATGTTCGTTGAGTGCTTCACAAGGAAAGTAATACACACGACCATCTCATCTAAAGCCCCCCACTGACTCCCACAATGAGTTTTTCCTATACAAGGCATTTATTATGTGCTCATGATTCCTTACTCAAGGTTGTTTACAGTTTTTTAGACATCATGACCCTCCAATTTCATTTCTATTTTCTAAGACCACTTTCTGGTCTTAGTGAGGTATTATTTCTTAATGAGGTATTATTTCTTAAATCTAAAAAAAGTAAGCGCATTTCCCTGTTTGTGTATTCCATTATTCTGTTGTAGCACAGTGCCATCTAAAAGTTACATAGTGGAAAAGCAGGAAAGGAAAGCTCTTCGTATAGAGCTCAAATCTCAATTCTGCAATGAAACTGAAAGTAGATACAGTGATTAAAAGCCTCATGTAGAAAAACTCAAGACCTTTAAGCCCAGGGTCCAAAATGACCTACCTGCACCATTTTCTATGCCATACATTTTCAGTTCTGCTGTATATTAGCACCAAAACAAAAAACCACATGAGATGTAGTTCTGGTTTTCTGTTATGGGGAGTAATCAGGAGAAGCCTTAATTTATAGCACCAGTCAGCCTTCAATCAGCTCCAAGTCTTAGAGGCACTCTTCAAACCAAACTTCATCCCAACTGCCTATCCTAGGCATTATCAGGGAGACCCTTCTCTCTTGCCTACCTATGAGAACAGTTAGGTAGGCGAATACATGAGAGAGGGTCTTTTCTCCAGTGGCTCCATACCTCTGAAGTGAGTTGCCATCAGGGGTGCAGTGGGCCCCGTAATTGCAAGCTTTTAAGAAAGCCCTGAAGACTTACTACTTGACTCTGGCCTTCCCTTCATTATGTTTTATCAGACTGGGTTATATCTGTAAATGTGTTGTAAAATGTCTCTTTTGCTGATGTTTCTTGTTTTGTGGAACTTTTGCTGCTTTTATTACTGCATTATTTTTATTATGATTTTTTTCTATGCATGTTATTGTTGAACACTGCCTTGGGGGCCTCCTGCCCTGAAAAGTAGCCTATAAATATTTTAAACAAAATAAAAATAAATAAAATAAATAAATCACACAATTCTTTGGGTTTATGCTGTTACAAGCAAATTGGCAAATCAATCACCACATTTGATCAAGTCCATACCACTGTGTTATTACCCCATCCACTGTCAAACTAACTTCAGAATAACCTGTTTTTAAGTGATAATATAGTATAACTGTGCTAGCCTTCTGTTTACAAATTTAAGGGTTAAGCACAGCACACATTTAGGGCCTATTCAGACAACATATTAAGCCATGATTAGGCCACGAACCCTTTTGCAGCAAATGGTTAGAGTGCATATTTAAACCATGGTTATGTAGTCACCATGGTTAAGAATGGTTCACACAACACATGAAGCCATGGTGTTTAGTTCAAAGTGCTTAATGTGCTGTCTGAACAGAATCATAGAATAACCTTTAGTTGCCAATTTATTAAAATATCTGAACATGAGGTTTTGTGGGGTACAACCCAGTTCATCAGATGTTATAAGTGGAAATGGAGGCTTTGAGTCTGGAAAGAAAGTTAAACAGGTAGATCTGTGACAAGCATTCCACTCTTTTAAAGCAACAGTTACAAACCACAAAGTGCACTGAGAGTCTCTATAATGTGTATAGAAACCACATTCCATACTGAGTCCCTGATTAACACAATCAAATTTCTTTATGATCTCTTCTTCTGCAACCTCACTTTCCAAGTGAGCATACCAGTACTGTAGACAGGTTTTTAGGATCTACATTAATCAAAGAAATGCAACAGTAACTATTACAGACTGCTGGGATTTGGCCTTTTCTCAGATAATCAAAATGTTTGCTTTATACATTGAACTTAGCAATGTCCCTGTCTCTGGTGCTTCATTAGAGGTGTTCCGTTGCACAGGTATCACTACCAAGCTGTCAGAAAGAGTTTTACACCATTCAACTGAATACCTGTCTGAATACCTGCCTGCTTTGCTTAATTGCATGTTGTGAATTGTAACACTGATTCCTTCTTCCCTCATTTCTCCTGGAATTATTGAATACTGGTTCTCATTCAATATAAGCAAAGAACATTCCTGCAAGAATACATTAATTCTATAACCAGTTGTCCTTTGTTCTTACATGCATAAATCTTGCTAAATCTTCTCACAGATTATAAATCCTGCTTTTCTGGTATTCATCCCAGATGCCCGGTTTTGATTGAGAAACCCCCTCCCTTTCTGGGGGTGGGGGATGTAATTTATAGGCTATCTCCAAATCAGTTTTGTTCTTGAGCTAATCTGAGGCTGTTGTATAAAGTTCTGGTCTACTGCCACTTTAGACTATTAAGGGATCTCAAATGGACCATTGTATCTAAAATCAATACATAGCTTTGGAAAGCATATGTTACCTGCAGGACCAACAGAAACATTAAATGAAACTTAGTCCAATTGTTTCCAGGCCAGAGTGGTAATAGCTTTCTAGTACTACTTCCTTTGTAATGTCTTTTTTCCCTTCCCTGGAGGAATACAAATGGCTTAATACTCAGACCATATGTAAAATCTTGAGCTGCCTTGATGCTCCAAGGCATCCATGTAGTTCCCAAAGACAGGATTAAGGTGACTAGCCTCAAAGATGGAAAATAAATCTTTTCTTGAGCATCTTAAGTGATTATAGAGAGTGAACGTATGCTAAAAGTCTGAGAAATGTTCACATAATCCGAATTATTCAAAGAGACATGAGACTGCAGGAGTCATTACAAGTGATTTGCATTTCAAAGGGTGCAGAGATTAAAAAGCAAGGCAGATATAGAGCAGAGATCTTTGTTATTGCAGTTGTGGAGATCAGACAGAGTAACAATTTAAGTACCTTTAATCAAGTGCTGGTCACTGTTAAGCAAGGGTGATCATTCCTGGATGAGTCCTAAAAACCACTTTGAAGCACAACCTGCATTGGAACAAGCTTAAAAGGTGGTCAATGAAGCAGGGTGGGAGGGAGGAGCCAATTCTGCCACTTGAGCAAAGGAAAAATTCACCATAACTGCTATCGTAATCTCTGCTGTTGGTCTTTACTTGATATAGTCAGCGGAAATCATAACACACTTTGAAGTCTAAATAATACCATCTGGCCTTCGCCTGTCCAATATCCTTAAGCATATGGTCAGTGGCAGCATATCAGAGGTGTCTTCTGTCTCCAATTCCCTAGCCTCATAGCCTTTCTCTCCCCCACCCACACTCACCCTCCTGTTATGCTGGAATGGATGTATATAACCATGTGTGTCTCCCCACATGGTTTTGATTTCTTTAAACCATTCTGGATTTCATTTGGCTGGATAGAAGTAGCTGCTGGTCCTACTCTGCTGGGAGAAGACATTGCCACATGCAGTGAAATAAATTGGTTCTGAAAGAATAATCTTTGGGGTACCATGTTGTGGGCTTCCCTCGGTCCAATTTAATGTGCAACTTCAATCTTCAAACTCTAAATAGCAAGAAAAGACATTTTGATTTGCTAAAAGCTAGCGTAGATAACAGGTGGAGTGGTTAAGAATGTGGGCTCTGAACCACAAAGTGCCTGCTTCAAATGTCTGCTCAGCTGTGAACTCACTGGATGGTTTTGGCTAGGCAAGCTGCTCTTGCTGAGCCTCACATTGTTTCAACCGGTTGGCAACATGGGGATAGAGAAATACTGGCCCACCTTACAGGGTTCTTACAAAGTTTATCTTCTGGAGATAATGTCTGCAAAGTCCTCTGAACACTCTAAAGTGCTAGATAGCTGTAGCTTACACAAAGTTCTCAGCTGAACTAAAGAATCTTCAGATCTTTTACTTCTTCATCTAAATATTTGTCCATCCCACCTTTTGGTCCAAAGACCCTTAAGGCAGCTTGTAACCATCATAAATTAAAAACTTCTCCAGTTAGCTCTTAATATCAACAATAAAATAGAAACAAAACTCCACCAAATAAAGCATACACATAAAACAATGGGAGGGCATCTACTTGAAGGTGAAACTGAAATAAAAGGCCCAAACAAACCCATCTAAACGCCAATGCAAGTGGGGACAATGGGGTCACCAAGGAGATGGAATTCCATAAGTTCGTTGCCACTACACAGAAGGCTCTGTCCTGCATCCCAGCCAAGTAGACTTCCAATGGCAATCAAACACAGAGCAAGGCCTCCAATGATGAATACAATTGGCAAGTTGGTTTGAGATGGAGAAGACAGTCCTTCTGGATTGGATCCAGGATCTACCTTCCATGAGAGAAAGGTGCCTCTGCCCAATTTTGGGGGATCCACCTCCTCCCCACATCAAAGATCACCCCATTCAGCAGGCTCTCCTGACATTCAATATACTGTTTTCAGATGGGATGGAGTTGGGTGGGGTGAAGAAGCTGCTGTGGAAATTCCACTTCTGTCAGTATAGATCATTCATCATAAATCTGGATCCAACCCATTGCAATACCTTGTTGCATTAATTCAGATAGATTTCCCCCAATGCTTAGCTGAACATCATGCTACCTGGTATGTGGGTGTTCGTTTGGAGAGTTCCTCAGAGTGGTGTAGTGGTTAAAGTGTTGGACTAGGAGTCAGGAGAACCGGGTTCTAGTCCCCACTCGGCCATGGAAACCCACTGGGTAACTTTGGGGCAGTCACAGACTCTCAGCCCAACCTACCTCACAGGGTTGTTGTTGTGAGGATAAAATGGAGAAGAGGAGGATTATGTATGCTGCCTTGGGTTTCCTAAGAGGAAAAAGGGCAGGATATAAATGCAATGATGATGATGATGATGATAACAAATGTTTTGAACCTCTGCCCAACAACTGTCTTATTTTCTACTCTGAATCCAACACTAACCATCTGTCCCACAAGTGAGTGTGTGCAGAAGTTCTCATGTGCACTTGGAACAACATACCAGGATCTATGGACTCAGTACTAATCTAATGCTGACATTAAAATAGGCATAGACAGGGTATCTCTGACACCAACTTAAAAGGACACACAAAAGCAGCAGCTCTCCCTCCACCCATTTGGGTTGGAATGATGGGGCAGTGGCAATATAATCACCCACACCAATCCATTAAAGAGAAGCCTTTGCCAGAATCATACAATAATCCTTTTTAGGCTAGTAGGGGAAGGAAGGCTCCACCTGCCTGAGGATCCTAATCATCCCTGGAAATTTGCTCTCCTCCTTCAGATGTGGCACTTGCTGTCTGTTCTGGGTCACCTCAAGCAAGGCAGGAACACATAAGGCCCTGACAGCACACTGCAAGAAGTACTGGCTAGAGTATTCTTCCATTAGGAGTTGTTGTCGTAGCAAAGGAGAATTCAATAAACAAAAAACCTACAGTTTATAAAACAATGTTAAGGACGTACACTTTTCCACCAAGCACCAAAAAGCGGGGAAATTGGGAGTTAAGGCTCACCAGCCTTAACGCCACATCCTCCCTAAGAAGGCAGAAAATACCAGTGAAATTCTCATTCTGCCAAAGCAGATAAACCATGAGGACAGGATGGAGAATAGGATATGCAGAGGTGACTATGGGGTTGTGGAAAACTGATGACAAACAACTTAGAGCCACCTACTTCTTTTTTTGTTTAGAGCAGCCCTTCCCCAACCTGGTGCCCCCCACCGTCCCTGCCCACCGCCGCCCGGGCAAATCCCCCCCACCCCAATCCCCCACTCCCACCCTCCACCATCACTTACCTTCCTCTACGATGGCAGGCCCGGGTGTAAATTGAGCCCCCGGCTTCACAGGAAGTTAGGCCGAAACCTAGTTTCCGGTGATGCCGGGGACTCCATTTACACCTTTGAAAGCCGGCGGAGAGGAAAGTAAGTCCGTCCTCCCCCTCACCCCCCCCAACCCCCACTCCCCAATGTCCCCCACCCCCCGCCACTCGCTCGCCCCCCCGCCGCTCGCCCCCACCGCTCGCCCCCCCACTTGCTCGCCCCCCTACTGCTCACTCGCCCACCCCCCCACTCCCACTGCTCGCTCGCCCCCCCGCCCGCCCCCCGCTGCTCACTCACCCACCCCCTTGTAGCTCCCTCGCCCACCCCTCGCAGCTCCCTCACCCACCACTCGTTCACTTACCTCCCACCGCTCAACAACCGCTCCAGGCTTCCTGGCACGCTGCTCTAAAGCCTCCACCTCCAACCCCACCATCCTGGCTTCGAAGCCTGGAGCGGGCGGTGAGCGGCGGGAGGTAAGTGAGTGTGCGGAAGCCCCCCCCCACCAGCCCGTCCCGTCCCGCCCTGGCCTACCGCCTCTGCCGCCGCTCAAACTACGGCGGCAGCGGCGGAGGCCAGAGAATCCCCCACACACACCCCACCTGCCCGGCCTGGCCTGCCCTGGCTTACTGCCGTTGCAGGATCTACGGCAGCAGCAGTGGGGGCCAGGGGATCCCCCCCGCACCCCCCACCAGCCCGTCCCGTCCCGCCCCGGCCTACCGCCGCTGCTGCCCCAGGATCTACAGCGGCAGCGGCGGGGGCCAGGGAATCACCAACTCACCCCCCAACAACCCACCCCGGCCTACCGCCGCCGCTGCTCAAACTATGGCGGCAGCGGCGGGGCCAGGGAAGCCCAACACCCCTCACCAACATCACTTACCTCCTCCTCTGCTGGCCCTCCCAGGATTAAATCGAGCCCCTGGCTTCACCGGAAGCTAGGCCAAGGCCTAACTTCTGTTGAAGCCAGGGGCTCCATTTCAACCCAGCCTGCCAATGGAGGAGAAGGTAAGCTGCTCCTCTCCCGCCCCGGCCTGGGACCACTGCCACTGCTGCCAAAACTGCGGCGGCAGTGGCGGCCCCAGACAACACCCCCCCCGCCCAAGCCCAACCCTCACCAACGTCACTTACCTTCTCCTTCGTCAGCAGGCCAGGTGGAAATCAAGCCCCTGGCTTCACCGGAAGCTAGGCCAAGGCCTAACTTCCGTTGAAGCTGGGGGCTCCATTTCCACCCGGCCTGCCGACGGAGGAGGCAAGTCGCTCCTCTTCCCCCCCCGGCCTGGGACCACCACCGCCGCCACCAAAATGGCGGCAACGGCGGCGGGGCCAGGCAAGACCCCCCTAACCCCAAACTTCCCCCCATCCCATCCTGCCTGGGTCTACCGCCGCTGCCACAAAAACTGCAGCAGCAGCGGCTGCAGGCAACCCCCCCCCACTTCACTTACCTGCTCCATTGATGGGAGGCCCGAGTTTCAATTGAGCCCCCGGCTCCACCCAGAAGCAAGGCCGCAATTGCTTTCGGGTGGAGCCAAGACACTCAGTTTAAGCCCGGGCCTGCCGCCGACATACCAGGTAAGTCGCCCCCCCCCCCAGTCCCCACAACCACTCCTAGGCCCGCCGCTGCACAAACTGCAGCGGCGGCTCCAGGCAAAGCCCCCCCCCCCAACTTACCTTATCTTTCGGGGATGAGCGCAGGCCGTGCTCTCCCTGCTTCTTCCCCCTCTCCCTCCGGGGAATCTGACACTGACGCGCATGCGTTAGCTTATCAGATTCCCCATAGGGAAACGTGGGGATTTTAAAAAGTTAATAAAAAATTGATGGAATGGTCTTTTGAAAAAAGAAAGGCCATTCCATCAATGGGGTGGATAGGGCAATGCAATCCTACTAATGGATTGCATGGGGAGGCTTCCAATTGAGCGCTATAAGTGTGCAAAAAAATGGTCGCCAACCCGGAAGTATGTCTGATCAGATTGAGACAGACATGCTTTCCCCCCTTTTTCTGCTTTAAACTGCCATCCAGCCCTCAATATTGCAGCAAACTTCCTGAAACGCGCAGGTTATGTAAAGCCAACATTTCTTTCAGGCAGTACTGCATTTCAGAAAGATTGCTGAAATATTTTTCATTTTAGGCTGCTAGGTTGACCCACCCCCCAGTAACTCCATTTAACATGGCGGAATGCTCGTTTTACTCACGGCCCTTAACTACAGGGAACATGACTGTGTTCCCTGTAATATAGATCAAGGCCAAAAAGTCCCCAAGCCTGCCACCTACTGGAGAAAACCAGCAAAGGACTACACCCAGCTCAACCTTTAAGAAGCTGACAAAGCCTGGTCTTTCAGAGGCTCCGCCCCTGCTGGATATGGACTGCAGTTCTTAAAGGGAGAGCTTCTGTTTCTGTAGTCTCATGCTCCTGCTTGACCAAGGGATGAGAAAAGCTGCAGGGGAATTATTCTTAGAGTCGGACAATGGGAGAACTATAGGCTCGGAAGGCATCAATGGGGTGCTGAGGGGTTCAGATAAAGTGGGCTGACTATTGACCCAGTCCTCCTTGAGGTAATACGGAGCCTCAGAATGAGGGGACAAAATACCAGGGAGCCTGCCCTGCAGTTCCAGAGCCACTACTCTAAGTTAAAAGGGAATCATATCCTGCCATTCTTGTCTTCTCTCCCTCTATGCATGGGCAGAGTGAAGCAAAAGGTGGGCATTTTCTTCATCCAGATGGCTAGATATTGATCTGAAGATATTGCCTCTGTCACTCTTCCCATAAGCCCTTTAATATGCCGTGTGGCCAATTAGTGTGCAATACAGTAATCAGCTTGATTGGCTGTCAGCTTGCCAGACAGCCTGTTGGCTTCATCGCACCTTGTCGAAATGCAGCCCTCTTGCCAATTTCATTAGCCACTTCCTTCCTCAACACCACAGCTCTGAAACAACTTTTTTTCTTGCAGGTTAGGATTTGTTTGAAGGGGGGGGCTATGTAACAGGGGAGGAGGTGAGCAACAAGAAAAAGGAAATCAACAAACAGGAGAACTAGCCAAACCTTAGCATCAGGCTGCAGACTGTTTTGCACATGACTTCAGAACATTAGGAAACTATATCTTCTAGAATTACATTCTCCATGAACACATCAATGCAACTTGAACAGATGTTTGCTAGTTGCTGCTTTCATCATTAGCGTTTTTCCTCGAGGCCTAAACTGGCATCTAGTGCTGTACCACTTCTGATTGCAGGTGAGATGCACATGCTTCACTATTCCTCCAAACACCAGTTCCCTCCCTTTGCACGTATGTGCAAATAGCAATAGGCAGAAGATTTTGTTTCTTTTGTTAAAAGCTACACAATTAAAATTGTCAGTTTTTGAAATGCACAAACAATGAAAGGCTGGAGCTCCAGTGACAGATGGTTCCAGGGCTTATTTGAAATCAGACATCTAGCACTCCTACAATGGCCTGTTTCAAATGCCCAGATATGGGGTATTGATTTTCTTTTCCTTCACACAGGAAGCATCTCTACATTGAGGGAAATTGTGTTGTTTACCCGGGGCTGTTGTGCTTCCTGGTTGTTTGGTGAGATTGATATGGGCTGCATTACATGGGAGAAGAGGGTCAACAAGGCAGAAGATCCTGCTGTTTCCCAGGGTTCCTTTAAATGGCAGACACATTTGTGCCTCCGTCTGTCGCTGGCATGTCTGTAAAGGAGCGGGGCGTGTCTTGTTTTCGTCTGCTGTAAGTCTGCAACTCTTGGCTTGGGCATAAGCCTGACTGAACACAATGGGACTTACTTCTGAGTGGACACATGGAAACTACTAGCACAAAACAACAGAAAGAAGAAAAACAATTAAAAAAAATCACGTTGGATTTAAACCTAGCACAATTGTAATCTAGCATAATGAAAGTGATTTTATAGAACCCCCTACATCCCTGCAGCACACTTGCTTGGGAGTAAGCCCCACTGAACTTAAAGGAGTGCTGTTG
Organism: Elgaria multicarinata webbii; assembly: GCF_023053635.1. NCBI lineage: Eukaryota > Metazoa > Chordata > Lepidosauria > Squamata > Anguidae > Elgaria > Elgaria multicarinata. The sequence goes on from NC_086171.1 coordinate 67,037,401, forward strand.
GTGGGGTGGTAGATCTGTCTCCCTTTGTTGCAGGGAGGCATTTTACCCTCTTCTCCCTCCAATAGCCCTTCCTCAGCAAGTTCATAGTGCAATGCCAGCTTTACACACTATCAATTTTGCACCATTAGGGGTTTATTCCACCTTTTCTCTAATCATTTTAAAAACGTAATAAGGGGGAGAGAGGGAAGCTGTGGGAGAAGTCCTGTTTGCTGACAACATCAGGAAATTGACCTGCAAACTTCTGTGAGTGGCCACTCAAGAGAGTGCTATAAATCACTCCTTTAGAGAAGGTCAGGATCACAATTGCACTTGTTCAGAAAGGTGTTTTGTTTTTTGTTTTTTAAAAATTAGATTAGGTTTTTTTTAATTATTTTGTTTACTTTTTTTATATCTTTAAAGTAAGTGTACATTCTATAATTATAATTCCAAAGGAACCATGAATTCCAACGCTGATCAGTCCTAGTCTGGTACACATATCCAGTAAAGTGGAACCTCAAAATCAGGGGGAAGGGGGATCTAGCAGAGGTAGATTCAATAAGCATCCATAATTAAGATCTGTGATGGTGACTTATATTCAATAGGTGAATCCCAAATAGGAGAGAAAAGTCTTCACCTGAACGGTTTACGTACCAAGTCACCCAGCTTCTTGGCTTCAGACTCAAGTTTCCTCCCTTCCAGCAGTACTAACTCTGAGGTGACCAAAAAGCTTGTTAAATTACCTTCTAAAATATGAAACAGGGAAATGCTTAAAGTACACCATGACAATTATGGTTTATTATTTATAGAGGACTGTGTACACAGCAGGGAACGATATACTGTATGTGTTATGAAAAATTAATATCTATCAGAAATCAGCATTGACCTAATTTCCTAGAAGGTGAATGATTGTAAATGTCATGTTCAAATAATTTAAAAGAAGGCAAAGAGCTCTTTGGAGGAAGATACTGAAGTGGAATTGAAGAGATGCAGGTTTGGTTTCAACACATTTTGGCTATTTTCTTCTGCTAAAGTATTTCCTTTCATTTATCCATGTAAAGTATATAACATATACCAGCCTTCTCCAAACTGCTGCCCACCAGATGTGGGACTACAACTCACAGCATCCCCATTCAGCATGCTGGGAAGTGTAGTCCAACAAATCTGAAGAGTTCCAGGTTGGGAAAGGCTGCCATATACATATGTGCATGTATACCATATGCAGTTATGTTGTTCCCAAGGGAGTATAACCCTTAGTGGTATAACCACCTAAAATGGCTTATAAGGCTTAACCACATTATTATGCTCAGTGGAAAGTATTTCTGCTGGACAAAATCACTTTTGAAAATTTGATAGGTTTCCCCAAATTAAAGTGAGGAATAAGGCATTCAAGTAGACTAAGTATTAAATGGTTCATTAAATGTTAAGGGTTCCAGCCACTCCACTTTACTCCATTCCTCTCCCCTGCCCCTGCCCCTGGTTGTTTTTTTCTTTTTCTTCCAATCAGTCCATCAACATTCCAGGCCCACTGAACACTGCTCAACCCTCACTGGGTTCTTTGTGTGTGGGGGGGTCTTCAATTTTTGAGTTTTGGGGAATGGGGTGGACACATTTGTGCCCCATCCCAGCTACATTAAAAAAAAATTTCTCCATTGGGCAGTTCTCACTTATGTCCCAGGGGACATTTTTAAATGAATCAGAAAATGACTTATCTAGACAATGGCATGGCTTTCTCTTCACCCTTTTTATATCTATGTGCCTCTTCATCATTTTCCAGTCAATCCATTCCATTCCACTTCCCACTTGGTTGTCAATTTCTCTCTCTCAGTTATTCACTATTCTGTGGTCACTGAGTCCTCATTGAGCTGTTTGTGGTGGAGATGGGGGTTTATTAAGATTTTTTGCACCCCTGCAAACGTTATGATTACCACTTTCTTATGTATCTGATTGGCCATTGTTGAAACAGAATGCTGGCCTTTGCTCTGATCCAGGAAGGCTCTTTTTATGTTCTTAACTGTAGCTCTGCCTTATTTTCCTCAATACTTGCTTTCCCTTGTCAGTTCATCTGGACAAGCATCACAAACAAGGATTCACCAAGGGCTAAATGGTTGACTTCACCCCAGGACTTGAGACAGAGGCTTAATTCAAGGGCTGTTTACACTGTGTGTGTGCGGGGTGTGGGTGTGGGACAACAACTATTCAGACATGATATTTTCGTTTAAAGAGTGATTCACGCAATTTGCTATTGTGTGAATGGGGTCTCACATAGTTTGGCTTTGAGAGTCTATCCTGGAACTGAAAATATATTTCATCCATCAGATCCAGACATGGCACTTTATATCGCTCCAAACAACTACGTTCCTCTTCAGAGGAAAAGGGCTCTGCCGGTGTCCTCTTGACCTCTCATATGTTATTTTTAACCACCCCACCACCCTGCCTCCATTCAGTTCTTTAGTGAGATGACAAATCAATTTGCTCTCATCTTCAGAGAGACTCTCCTCCTGGTTCAACACGGTTCAAATATGATTGGAGATGTAAGTGGAAGTGGGGGGGGGGGAAGAACTCTGCTTACCTACGTTTTGTGAGTTCGCTCAAGCATTCATGCCAGCAGTGCGTAAATAAGAAGTTGGCTTTTTGAGCACTCCAAATACAAACAAGGAAAATCATACAGAAGCAAGACTTTGGTGAGAGAAAATGTCCTTGGGTGAAAGCAGTGGACCAGATGTTCCCTGCCTTGCAAACTCTAATTGACCATTTGCTGTCAGAGCGGCATTTCATGGATTCTGCATTTAACAAGCCACTAAAAATCTCCACTTTGATCACTGCACTAGGCCTGTGTGCATACTCATTTTGCCACACATGCCCAAAGCTCAAGCAAATGTTGAAGTTAGGCACTATTTTTGTATTCCAGAAATCTCAGCACTGTTGTACTCATTGCACGGGGCAGCTATATACCTTCCCAACAACTTTGCAAATTTCTGTTCGCACTTTCTGGTGGAGAAGTGTGTGGCAAATTCTATGCAGGTTCACTCAGTGAATTAAGTCCCACATGCCCAGTCTTAGAGAATCAGGCTGCAATCCTATATACACACTCACCAAGGACTGGAGGCAGTATCATTCTTCTAGGTAAGTGTGTAAATAGGATTGCCACCCAAGCTTCTAAGATCTGACATATACAAAATCCCTTTGCTCTTTGCTTATTTTTCCTCCTTGTTTATAGGGGAGTGGAGTACTGCCTGTGTAACTCTTCATGCATCCTTGTCCTCGTATTTGTGCACAAACCAAAAGATTTTCACTCAAGAGAGCACCATTTGAGCACCATTACAAGTTAAAGCAAGAGATCGTGGAAAGGATCCTACTTGAGTTTGGCGCCCTAATTAGATATCACCAGAGAGATGATACCCTTCCCAAAAAGCCTGAGATGGGTTTAAATTTTGTTTTTAAATTTTATGGGCACAGAACCAGGAGAGTAAGTCCAAACAAACAAAGTAAAAGGATTTCCTGCTGAAGAAGCAAGGAATTGTTGCTTTGAAATTTTAATTCCACCCTTTGTCCCTGTGTCACAGCACAGGCATTCAGCTGCTGACATAAGGAGCGTCTTAGCTGCCATTGTATTCCCCCCCCTTTGTTGAAGGTGATAGCACAGTTTTTCTACAAGCAGGAAACCTTAAATCTTTCATGAGATTGTACAAATTAGCAGCAGGAAGATCTTTTAAAGCAAGAAAAGGCAGAGGAGAAAGGAAAGATGCTGGCTTACTTCCCCCTTTCCTGCCACACCTCCTTTTCAGTGAGCTGTCCACTCTCTGGAACTGGTTACTTCAGCTAGAGCATAACACAGCCTTCCCCAACCTGGTGGCCTCCAGATGTTTTGGACTACAACTCCCAGCATTCCTGGCCTTTGGCCAAGGTGGCTGAGGCTGATGGGAGTTGAACTACAAAACATCAGAATGGCACCAGGTTAGAGAAGGCTCGTCTAAGACCTAGGTCCAGAATCTCTGTTATATTGGTCATACAGCATTTTTGAAATGAGCTTTGGTTTTTAGCAAATAATGAACAGCGTTGCCTACTAAACACAACTTCATTATGTAACATTAAACAAGTCTTTGCTTTTAAGGTGCATGTGTGTGTGTGTGTGTGCATGTGCATGTGTTAAATACAAATAGCAGCCACACATCAAGATGGCTCATTATTTACAATGAATGGGAAAGGAGAGTCCAAACCAGGAGAGTGGGCAAGTTGTGGCCCTCCAAATGTTTAGCCCACCACTCCCATCAGCCCTAGCCAACATAGCTAATGGTGAACAATCATGAGAGTTGTAGGTCAAGACATCTGGAAGGGCACAAGTTGCCCATCCCTGGTCTAACCCTTCCTCCTTTGTTGTAGTTCTGAAGAAAATGACTCCACTAAAGTTGTTATTTGCACTGAAAGGAAATCCTCAAGCTTGCTGAAGTTCTCCAAATTCCATCCTGAAGCTCATTCCAACTTCAATCTGTATCAGATTATGAGCTTTCTTTCTTTTCTTCTTCCTTTTTCTTTTCTTGCATGAAAATCTGTGCACAGTCTCCTGCATTGGCAGTGGTTGAACGTGTGAGGTCCCTTCCAGATGTATGATTCTAAGAACCTAGGGAGATCTATTCCTTCCCAGAGTAAGGATCTCAGACAGGGACATAGGCCTCAGCTAGACCTACCGGTCTAGCATGATGGAGGGGTGAAGATCTCGTGATATTTTTATCACAAGATCTCCCACTCTGTTTACACGTGGAGCGTGATGACCTCAGAGGAAGAGGATGTCATGTCCGCCATTTTGTTTTTTTAAAGAGGAAAGAGCACATGAGCGCTTGTGTGCAAAAAGTAAGTGCTTTTTTATCTTTTTAAAAAAATCTCACTCACTCCACCCCACCCCCAATGGGCACAGAGCTCCTGAGGAGCTCTGCACCCCGTGTGCAAGTCCCAGCTCTTTGTGAGTAACCACGAGGAGCCAGGACAAACCAGGACAGCCACCCACACATCCCATGGTCTCGGGATCAGCTCGAGGCCGCAGAAAAAGCAGGCCTAAAGTGTAGGCCCATATCCCAGGGCAATGGAGGGATCATCCCTCCCTGATCCCGGGATCCCCTGTGCGTCATGTGAACGCACAGGGACGATCCTGGGGATCACCCCGGGATAAAGCCCTGTCTAGTTATGGCCTTAAACTACACCAAGCAGGATATTGCACAATGAAAGCGGTATGAAAGTAGTATATAAAAGGCAGGAGCCGCACTACTGCTTTATAGCGGTGTTGAAGTGCATTGGCAACTGTTGGGGCCCATTGACACATACCTCATACCACTTTAATAGTGCAATATCCTGCTTGGTGTAGATTAGGCCAGGATCTGATCAATCTTTGTCTTTTGATTGAACCTATAATGTAGCTAGATCTCCTCAGAACATAGAATCAAAGGTTTCTTCATTGTTCCAAAGCAGAACATTGTTGACCAGATGTTCCTGACCTTGACTGAGTACTTTTGAACTGAATTCTAACTCTTTTTCTGCTGGCTCCTTGTGTGCTGGGTCACCTTGGAAATTTGTTGCCTGTGTCCTGGGCCAGATCTACACCAAGAGGATATATAACGCTATGAAAGTGAATTGAAACAGATGACCAACTTCATTGTCCCTGCTCTTGTTTCTTATGGTTCTTTATCTTAAACTGGACTTGGACAGGACTGCCCTTCAAACAGAGGATGCCTTCAAATAGAGGACTGTCCTCTGTAAAGTAGGACACATGGCCACCCTAATGCAGAAGGCCCTGGTTGCAGTCATCTTCAGCTAAAAGGATCAGGTAGCAGGAGATATGGAAACCCCCTGTTTGTGACCCTAGAGAGCTACTCGACGTTTTGCAATAATGAACAGGATGTATGAGGAGACTGACTTGGTACAAGGCAGCTTCTCATGTTCTTACTTCAGGCTCCCAACACTCCCAAACCTTCAGTTCCATTCCAAACAGTAAGTATCTAAACCTTTTTATATGTAGACATAAGAATGAAAGTGTGCAGACAGTATCCTGTCCAGTTACTCACTAAGAAGTAGCATAATTGAAAAACAAAGGGTACCATCCTATACATGTTTAAACAGAAAAGGTTGGGGAATGCTGGGAGTTGTAGGACTTTTATCTGTCCAAACATGCATAGGGTTGTGCCTTTAATGTCTTAAGCTGCCTATACTTATGTTCTGGCTGTTCTGCAGCAATTCCCTGCCCCATTAGGCCTGGCTCATCATCATATTTCTGGCTACGGGCCTGAAAAACGGTTGACAACCTTTTGGAATTGTGGCATTGGGAACTAGGTCATGGTACAAATCATCTTATGCCCAAATGAGGCATTATGTTGCATGCATCTGCCTTATGTTTGGTGCACCAGGGAGAGAGAAAAGGAAAGGGACCAGACAAATTAATATTTCCTGCTATTAAATTATCATTGCTCTTTTTTCTTGTGATGAGTCAGACCAGCCCTGCATGGTATCATTTTGGAACACTGTATTTATATGAATTTGAGTATAAAGGGCAACTATTGAGAAAATGATTAATCTCCTACTCAAAGGAATTGTGCTTTGCAATGTTCTTCTTCTCAAGGTCAGACAGATTCTCAATCATCCTTGAAAAGATCTGAATGCTGAAGAACCAACTGGGGTAAGTGCAGAGCATGCTGACCCGTCCCAACCAGTAATTAACTGTTTGTTTTTTAAGGACTTGGGCCACATGAAACATCAAAATACAATCCCATTAGAAAAAAAGTTCTAGGGCAGCCTTCCACATCTTGGTGCTCTCCAAAGGTGTTGAACTGCAACCCCTATCATCCACAGCCAGCATGGCCTAGGGAAGATGGGGGGTTGTAGTCCAACATTTCTGGATGGGGAAAGCTGTTTTATGGAATTTGTTCCAAAAGGACATATGAGCCATGCTGGATCAGACCAAGGTTCATTTAGGCCAGCATTCTGTTCCCATGGTGGCCAACCAGTTGCCCCCAGGAACATGAGTGCAACAGCACCATCCTGCCCATGTTCCTCAGCAACTGGTGTATATAGGCATACTGCCTCTGATATTGGAGGTAGCATATAGCTATCGGGACTAGTAGCCATTGATGGACTTATCTTCCAGGAATTCCATGGATGATATTTAAAAGAGATGTAATACGACCTGCCCCCAGATTAGATGTTCAAAGCTCATGTGCCTCAGAGGATACAGGCAGGGCATTTTAGACTCAGAAAGGCCTGAGGCATGAATGTCCATTTGGAGGCTCTCTTTCTTTCCCACTACAACCTGCGTTGATGTCACTTCCCCCCCCCCCCTCAGTTGGAACAAAAACTAGACATGCATCTAATCTCTTCAAAAGCCATCTGTACTTGACATAAGAATGTAAGGCAGCAGTATGTTAAGATAAGAATGTGCTCAAAAATGGAAAGACAACCCCCTGGCCACTGCTGCCGTGTGCACACACAACTGTTGGATTCATGTGCAAAGTTTGTACTCCTGCATGTGAATGAGCCAGGAAGTGTTCTTCGTCGCTATTGGTTGTTGTGATTGCTAGATTGCACCTCCACCCCCATCCCCATGCTGTAGCCAGGCTATCACCCAGGCTGCCTTGGGGTGTGGGGGAGAGGAAGATGAAAGGAGTTAATGGGTTATAATATGCTGTTTTCAGTTCAATAAGAGCAGATCCCTCTACTGAAATCAATAGCCCAGGAATTATTTCTAGGTTGGGGATTACACCTCTTTAATGAAAAATTTAGCAGACTCCTAACCCCCCTCTAGGATATTTCGCGTAAACTCTTAGTGGCTTGAGTAGGCCAGCTTCTTCTTCCTCCCCCTCCCTCAACTGACATCTCAACCTTCTGAAAACTTTGACTGTCATGAAAGCCCAGCACATTTAACTATTTTATTGTTGTATTTTTTTACTCAGAGGCACTTGCATTTTCTGCCTCAAATGCCAAAATAACTTGGCAAATCCTCGGTGCCATATACCTTGCTTGAGTGGGGAGATACCAATTATTGTTTCATTTCAGATAGCAAAATATCTTGGGCAAGCCCAATTGTGGTGCAATGCCTAGAGTGTTGGTCTGGGAGTCGGGAGATCCAGGTTCTAGTCCCCACTCAGCCATGGAAGCTCACTGGGCCAGTCACAGACTCTCAACCTAACCTACCTCAAAGGGTTGTTGTGAAGATAAAATGGAGGATTATGTGCACTGCCTTGGGTTCCTTGGAGGGAAAAAGATGGGATATAAATGTAATAAATAAATAAATATCAACACCAGCATGTTTAACCCTGGACACTAATTGAGAGCCAACGTAGCTGTTGCAAAATTTGTGCAATCTGCTCACAATGGCCAACTCCAGTCAACAACCTGGGGACTGACTTCATGGGGGGTTTCTTGCGGCTGGGTGTGTTGTGAGGTCATTTGTAGCAGGTGATGTTGTGGCTAGCGCACTCCCAGCCAGCTGCTTCTGTCTCCAAAAGCCGGAATCATTTCACTCTGCTCTTTTTAGTTAAAGCAGTTGCCAGATACTCCTTCTGCAATGTGCTCTATTCCTCTGAATTAAACCCTGGGTTTTGCCTCTGTGACCTGGCTGTGACATGCTCAAGGAGTGGGGGGGTGCCCTTCCCTCCCCCCCACATTCACTCCTTTTCTTAGTCCATTCCCATTGAGAGCTGTAATGATGTGCTTCCTTGTTGCTGCGTTACTTCACTTCTTTGATATTGTGTTACTTACCTTCTTTGATATTTGTGTTGTTTAGAGTCTCTCATGTTTGCTTTTCTTCACTTCTCTGATGTTTGGAGTAAATATGGGTAGAAAGCTATAACTCCATGACAGTTTGCTGGAATAGGGTGAAATTGTGATGGTGGGAAGCTCTCCTAGAGAGCCTTCAGACCCTGTCCTAGATCATTTTGGATTTTTCCTTCTTCATTGAAAATTGAGCATTCCCTCCCCCTCACCGCCTCATCCTCCCATTTCCACCTATTCAGCAGTATGTCTGTTCTTTTCAATTTGTTCTTTCTGCTTTATACATTTACTCATTTCTGAATGTGTGCATTCCTTTGCAGTTACACAACTGTGCATTTGCACTGTATCGAAGTAGCGATCTACCACAGGATGAGGATGAGGGAAGACTGTCATTGGCCCCATTCAGAAGATACCTTAAACCATGGCTTTAAGCACGGTGGTTAAACTAGAAAGCAGGGCTGTGTCCAGAAGACACCTTAAACCACAGCTTTAACCATGGTGAATAAAGCAAACGAAAGAAGTGGAAGAAGCAGCAAAAAGGGTTTAGAGCTCAAAATAAGAGTGGGGCTTATTTCCCTTCAAGAAACTACCACTGTTTCTTGTGCATTAGTTACCTTCCATTCATAAAATTGTAGTAGCAAGGTGGAGCCCTGGACAGGGGCAGAGAAACAAGCCTCTCTCTTTGATGACGTTTGGTTTTACTCCCCCACCCCGCAACCCGGAAGTATGGTTTTTTTTCAAGTACTGAAAAGCTGGGTTTTAAGGACGGGATGCTCCACCATGTGACACTGGCAGAGCAGAGCCCATTTCCTAAAAGTGCGGATAATGAAGATGCACTTTCCTCCCATGGTTGTGAAGATGGCCCCAGGTGGCCATATTCTGTACCCATTAACACCTTTCAAGGGCAGCCCCACATAGACAGTGTTAAATTAATTTAGTTTAGATGTCACCAAGGCATGAACTACCGTGACATCCACAGTAAATATGCATTGTGAGCATTGTTTCAGGGTAGCTCTCATCAGTAATCTTTGAGAAGCCGGTATGTCACTGTTATCAAATTCTCATTGGCTTGTTAATGAGTCATACCGACCGAACCCTAAACACTACTTTGAAAATGCAGAGCAATCTTGGGCTTTAAACTGGAGTGTCATCTTTGGTGATTCAACTATGACATGAATCCAATCAAGCAAAACTGGGACAGAGCAAAGACGAGAAACTAATGTAACACATATGGCTTTATTTTCCCAATGAATCATGTTCAATTTAAGCCATAATGATTTTTCTAAAAGCCCATTTAACTTCAATTTATTTCTCTGCAGCTGAACAGATGGGAGAAATCCATAGAGCTGCACTTTTCTGCATAAATAAAACAGTCAATTGTATTTTTAGACGCACAGACAGCTCCCAATGTTCCTCAAAGGGAATTTTATTTTTTATACTTAGACTGCAAATCTAGGTATTCTTACTTGCAATAAAACTCTGTTGAACTCAATGGACTCACTAATAGTCTAATAGTCTGATTGTAACCATGTTTACGTAGAAAGGAATCCCATTGATTTCAACTTCCAGAGAGTAGCAGTGTTAATCCGTTGCAGCAAAAAAGGAGAGAAAAAAAGTCTTGAGCCATTTATTCGTAGAAACTTTCATAGATTGTTACGCACTTCATTAGAAGTGGGCTATAGTCCGTATAGTCTATGCCAGAATGTTTTGATGGCAGCAGCCCCCGCCCCCAGCCCTTTAAAAATGACACACAGAATCAGGAGATCCTGCTGAATGGCATAAGCTCTGGTGTTGGCGATCCCCAAAAATTGGGTGGAGGGACTTTCTGTGAGTGGAGCCCTTTCTCTCAAAGATGGCCAATCCTGGAACCCATCTTTAGTCTTTAAGGTGCTACAAGTCTCTTTGTTGCCATTGATTTCAGTGGAGTGTGTTTCCAAATCTGGTTCAGATGATTGGAGCAGGGGCGTGAGGGGGGAGAAGCCATTGTGACTTCTCCCACCCCACTTGCTGCATGTGCTGTGCAAATGACCGCCATTTGCATGACTTCATACACCCCCCCACAATACCCATGATGTGCAGTAGAGGCTGTAGGGTGGGTATGAAGGAAGCCATGTCACACTGCGTGGCTGGTTTGGATGATACGTCAACCTGTATTGCAAAAGGCGGTCACACACACAGGGGCAGAAGCTATGATGGACACAACCCAAGTAAGTATGCATATGATTGGAGCCACACAGCCCAATCTTAAGCAAGTCTACATGGAAGTGGTAAGACTTGGATTTCAATGGAACTTTCAGGTAATAGGATTGAAGTATAAAAAGGCAATCCTCTGTGTAGTTAGGTGCACATAGGCCCATTGATTTCAGTTGGGCTTAGGCATGACTAACTCTGCATAGGACAGGCTGTGAGACTGGCATCTGATGCACATTTACTTTGAATGACTCCCATTGAACTCAGCAGGATGGTCTTCTGAGTAAACATGCCTAAGATTGTGCCACAAAACTCAGAATATGTGTCCTTCTCTGCATTTATATTTTTAAAGCAGATCTATTAGAGAATCATTCATACGTAACAAGCGGTAGGCTGTTTCCTCAACCCCGGCGTGCGCTGCTAGTGCACACAATTATAGCATTATCATAGTTCCCCCATTGCTTTGCATTAGTTTGTGAAGAGAAAATCAAGAAAGCACAGAGACATAGCATGTATTCCCACAGCTGTGCTGGAAAGATTGCAGATGCTGGGCCATAAATAACAGTTGTAAGACTTTTGCTTTTCAAAGTCTTCAAGTTCGTAATGAAGATGCAACAGAAGATTTTTGTTTCTGAAAAACTGATGAGAATTAAGTACATGTTTATGGCTGAGGATTATGGAAGAAAGTGTATTTCAACAGGATAATACATATTTTGAGATTCCTATTTTACGCATTTGGTCTTTTGTCCTTAGTTCAGTTAAAGTTAATCATGACTTACAGGGCATTCCTTTTCAAGTTACCCAAAAATAAGTACCAGGTAAGTTGGTATAGGATTGCAGACTTAGTCCCATTGAAACCAAGAGAACAAGTTAGTCATGACTTAGATCCCTTTATTTTCAATGGGTCATGGCTATCTTTACATTAAAGCCTTTGTGTTTAAGGAGTAGTCTTATTGTTAGAGTAGATTTGTCTGCTTATTCATCACACTGAATGCCATGCATTGTCAAGATTGTAGTGCTCAAGTTTGAATGGATCATTTCCACTTAGGGCCAGGTATCCTCTTTTACAGAGGATGGGCCTCTCTTTGAAGGACTGCCAGAGGACCATCCTCTTTTTGATGGTGATTAAAAGTCTGTGAGAAGTTTGCTTAACCCCTGGCATCTGCAAACCAGGCCTTACAGGCAAAAGTCCTCAGAATCAACAAAGGAAGGCAGAATTGCCAACTGCTTGTACTGATGAAAGGTTTATGTTCAGCTGCCCCAGTCCTGACCAGTTAAGTTTTAAAAAGTATATACTTTTCACAATCCTAAGTAAGACATAATTAAAATAAATGAATAAAAATAAGGCCTTTTTTTAACCACAGATTTTCAGTGTAAATGGTGCCCTTGGCAGAATATTTGCTCCTGGCTTGGGGAGGTAATTTGTAACCATGCAACTATGTGTCACCCCACTGAAGAGAGACACTGCAGCCATGAGAAGACACTTGTTTCCTGAGTTGCCTTGAATAATTGACTGAAAACTGTCTTACAGAATGGAACAGACTTTGACATTCCAGCAGGACCGTGAATGGCGAAGCAAATTCCTTCCACCCAAAGTTACCTCACAAATTACCTCAGCTTTGAAATAAGCAAGGCTGCCAACAGCATCTTTCAATAAACTTGCTCAGGCAGCTGGCACAGCAAACGGCAACAGGGATCTGTTACATTCCTCCCTGAAAAGCTAGGAAAACAAGCTGGAGGAGGGAGAATTATTCAAATCCACAGGAAGCAGGAGCAGCAAAGGAAGGAAAATAGACACTAACAAGTCATGCAAAGACATGAGCGACAGTAGCAGGATGATGACTGTACCTAGGCTAATCAACTAAATAATTTAGTTGACTAATTATCTGCCTTTTAAATGATGAATTAATTGGCTTAAGTAAACTTGCATATTACCGATGTTATTTTTTTTAAGAAGACATTAAAAGTGTTAGGGGCCTTGTAATTTAGGCTGCAGCCCTATAGCTGCCTGGGAGGAAATACCATTGAACTCAATGCAGCTTACTTCTGAGTAGACGTGGTATGGAGGGGTGAGTTGCTATAAGTGTATATTGCGATGGTTTAATCCTGCATATGCAAGGTCTCCTCCACCATGCCTTCCATCACACCACAGTGGAATTGGAAGAGGATGTTAACCACTTGCCTTTCAGTTACTATGGCAACTATGGGAACACTTTGTGGACAATGGTGGATAATTGGCATGCGCAAAACCTGCAAAAATAAATATTGCTGGAGAGTTTCCCAAATGGGATAAAGTTGAAAGAAACCCCAGATGGGGCCTGGTCCTAGGTATTTTGCAGCCCTGGACAGGCATCTACTCTGCATCTTCAGATATACACCCTACCTCCCCCTTTACTCCATACCCATGGGTGGGGGGAACTCATCCAGGTGACAATATCTCCAGGAAATGTTATGCTTTGAGTTGCTAACTGAGCATTCTGGACAGGGCTGCATATAAATCCCAATCTAGCCTGTGTTCTCTTCGCCTTCTTCCTAGCAGTTTGACCCACACATTGTCAAGAGTTTGTGCCTTTGTTACTCACCTACAGCTAGTAAAGGCTGGTGGCTCTGATCTTGATGGGGCTGTGAATCCATCCTGGGTTTCAGTCAAACCTAGTCTGGACTCTAAAAGAGCTATCCAAGTACTGAATCCATTGGGGGTGGGGGTGTTCAGAACCTTGGATAGCTCCTTTGCAGTTCTAGCTGGTTCTGACTAAAACCCAGAATGCATTTAGAGCCTCACCGAAATCACAGCCACCAGCTTCCACTGCAGGCAACAAAGCCTACTGTGTAATCCTATATATGTCAGAAGTAATCCCCATCAGCCGTAAGCCCCATTGAGTTCAGTGGGAAGTATCTCAGGTTAAATGTTATAGGACTGCAGCCAAAATTACCTAGCATATTACACTAGGATAGTGCTGGCTCCAGGTATTGAGGGGGGGGGAACAAGATGCTCCTCTCTGAGAAGCCCATCTTGTTTTTGCCACTTCTACCCATTTCTATTTATTGATTTATTATTAAATTATTATCCTGTCTTTTACTTTTCTTTTTTTTTTGCTCTTGCAAGGATCCCAAGGCACCTGTCCCAAAGTCATGCAGTGAGCTTCATGGCCATGTGGGGACTAGAACTGAATCTCTTGAGTCCCAGTCCAACAATCTAACCCCTGCACCAGGCTGGCTCTCCAGTCACTCGCCTTCTCTCTCTGGGCATGCTCAGGGAGGCATAGGTGTGCACAGCACATTTCATTAGGGTGTGCACCAGGAGTTTTCTTTTTAAAGGCAAACATTTATTGAATACTCATTCATAAAGGACATTAATTTTATTCATTTATTTATTAAACACCCTACTCCTGGCAGAGAGGGAGGGAGGGGGGAATGTAGCTGAGATCTTATGTTTTTAAAAAGGGGCATATCTGTCAACAGAGGATGTGTAAGAGGACACCTTACCTAATTCTTTGTGGCGCTCCATGTGGGAGGACAAGACATGTTTCCTGGCATGCTGTCTGAAATAGGATAGCCTCACTTGAGGGTCCAAGGCTGGTGTCCAAAAGTCGCCAAAGCCCACACTGCCAGCTAGGGTCTACAGGTTCAGACGCAAATCTCAAATGGCTCCTGGATACAGCAGGAAGCTCCATTTTGTGGAATGTTCCCTTTCTCATGCAATGCTCAAGCACAGAGGGCCAACCAGAGGTGGCTCTATCATTGGGGAGAATGGGGCGGCAACCCTCTGCCTCTCCCTCACCTGCTTGTGGCAGAGAAATCCCCCCACAACCAGGTACATTTGCTCCAGTTCACGGTGTGCAGCTGCAGATTGCCATGCATAATCCTTTGACAATCTCAGTAGAATATTGAATATCTCCCCTGCCCTCCATCCCATTAGCCCCAAGGAGCACCAGCCGCCATTGGAGGGGGCACCTCTGAGTCAAGGGCTCTTACTGTTGCAAGGCTCTTAAAAGATTTGGACCCCGGCCCATAGGACAGAAACCTGCACAACATTTGCATAGGTTGATTTATATCTATATATGCAAATATAGAAATCAGTACTAGGGTTTAGTTGAATTTCTCAAGATACTTGCAATATGGGAGGGTGGAAGAGTTAACCCTTCCCTTCCCAGCTGCCATCCCCCTTGAAAATTACCCCCCCACATACATAGCAATTAAGCTGCAGAAAAAACTTCTCTTGGCACCCAGGGACACTCAGGGATCAGGGGAATAGAACCAGGGCCCTAGGATATATATTTGGGGCTGGGACCCCAGGCCTAGTAATGCTTCTTGCTAGCAGCCTTTACTTTTGGCAGATATTCTGAAAAAGTTACTTGCAACTCCAGTGGCCACCCAGTTTTCCAGTGGTTCGTTACACTTGCTCTTTGGTGTTGCTGGGATGGGGATTTGCCCTGTTCATCTGTCATTCCAATCTCATATCGCTGAGCTGTAAAGGTTGCAAAGTTAAATTGTAGGAAATAAAGAAGCTGATTCTGGTTCGCCTGCCTTTTATTCCTTTCATAGGCTACTTTAGCTGCGCTCATAATCTGTCTGGAAATAAGCGTCTAGGGATGTGTGTGGCTCTGACTCAGATAATTCATATGGTCGTCCTCTTCGCCCACATCTGCTTCGCCTCCCACTTTCCTTGCTTAGCACCTTTACCTTCTGGTGAATAAAAACATCTTTTTTTAAAAAAAGAAAAAAGGCCAGAACGGTTTTTGTTCTCCAGCAGAAATGTTCTGTTCCCTAACTTCTATATTTTGCTCTCTCCTTGTTCTCTCTGGGTTTCTCATTACTGGGATGTGATCTGCTCAGCTAGTTTATAAAGATACCCAATACTTTGTGTAGCATTTAGCACAAAGCACTCTGATGACTACGTTCTTACAGATCCTTCAATTATCCTACATAGCTCTGCTGCAGAGATCTCTAGCTGCAATGTCTATTAATTTGGAGAAGTGAAAAACATATTTAAAAGCTTGCTGCCAAACGCAACACAAAGCCATCTCCTGAGCTGAAAGGGAGGGCAGAACCCCCATCTCTTGGGCCAGTTCGAGGGCCAAGTTGGATGATACTTCAAAAGGCTGATCAAACTCCATATCGAAGCACCCACACATTCCCATAGGACAGCCTGTCTGAATACCTTATGTGTAGGGCAGCCATCTGTCCCACCTTAAATAGGACACTCCTCTGTTTGAAGGCATCCTATATTTCAGGGGTGCAGGACCTTAGCCCCAAATTTGGCTTCCTGGTGTTTCAATGCTGCCCTCAGGAGTTCCCAAGATGGCCTCAAATCCTTCCCCTGGCTCTGCCCCCTTCCTCCAACTGCCAATCTTCGGTAGTTCCCCAGTTTTTGTACAGCCCCCCCCTCCAATTCTAAGTGGTTGAAATGCCACTCCTATGGCTTACTTATTGGCAGGAAGAGCTTTAAGGTACAATATGGTGGTATTTCTATTTTTTCAGCTCCACCCCTTTTTGCCTTTCACCTGCCCCCTTTTACCTTTGGCCATGCCCACCACCAGATTACAGCACCTGAGAGCTTCTCTGAAATGGAATTCAGCTGTTGGGCTTTAAAGGGTTCTGCTCCCCTGTTCAATTTGATGTGTTCTCCAGTCTTAACCGTGGTTTAAAGGTTAGGAATCACACAAACAGAGCACAGGCAATTTCAAGGCCTCTCTCAGCAGTTAACACCTGGACGGCAGCAGACTGAACAGGCACACCCATGATCGCCTGGCCAGTTTCCCCTACTATGGGGCAATGTACTTCCATTTAAATTGTTGTAATGATTTCTATATTTGCATCTAATGTAAATAAATTAACATATGCAAACATTATGCAAATCTACATCCTCTCTTTGGTGATGCATTTCCTCTTTTTTGACGATGCATCAATGGCCACCTATAAAATCTTATATACACAGCCCCAAATAGGCAATTTGGGCCAACCACACCGGATTTTACATGCATAGACAACATTTGGAGAAGCCGTCTCTACATGAATGATGGAGGTGGGACAGGCATTTGTAGGGTCAGACTGAATCATTCAATTATTTTCCAGACTGGCCTAATTCTTTTTTTAAAAAGTAAGCTGCTAGGCCTCAAGCCTACCTGGAAGCCTATATATAGAGAGAAACTGGGAATACCCATAAGCAGCAGAGCTGCACTCTAAATGTCCTGAGCTGCATTTTTGTCTTTATTTTCATTTGCCTGGCTAACCCTAACCCTTTCAAGTGAAAATGCAATTTAAGGCTCAACCCTGACTCAGTTAAGTTCTCCATTTCCATAAACCTTAGGTTATGATGGCAATGGGCAATTAGGCATCCCTTCTCCTGCTTTCTTCCTCCATTAAAAGGGCACAGCATGAGCACTGTAGTTAAGAGGCAGCACGCTGGGCAGATAAGCAAGTAATGAATAATGAGGATCAGTTTCTCAAAGAAACGTCTGGCAGGTGTCTATAGCAAAGTGGTCTCCTATAAATGCATTGCTCCAGAACTTAAATCAAGGGATTGAATACATTCTATCATAGCACTGCATGCCTATATGTTGGAGGAAATGTTAGACCAGAGTCCCCTCTACTGGAAAGCTTGTGCTGAGCTTCTAGGTTGCTGTTGTCTTTTAAGTGGTGGTAAGGGGTAAGGTGGTTCTGGGGCAGTCAATCCACTCTGCGTTTCAATCAGAACCAGTCAAAATTCTAAAGGAGCTCTCCACAGTCCCCATAGTAGAAGCCTTGTCTGGCAGCCTATTTGTGATTCCCTGAGAGATCAGAATTTGCCTCTGAACGGCAAGACTCAGAAATGTCTAATCAAAGTTAGCCATGGCATTCTTCTAAAGAAGGCTTCAAAAAGAAGGATCTCCTTGCAGTCCAGATTTTCATTATTCTGTAAATGTAGTAGAATTCTGGGCATATGAAACAGGGCCATTCAGTATGTAAAGTCCACCAGCAGAGAGCAGGAGAGAGCTAAAAGCCATTTCAGAGCCAGGTTAATGGAGTCTTCAACCCTGGCTTCCAAACCATAATCCCTTCTCTTACCTCAGGGATGGGGAATGTGTGGCCCTCCAGATATTGTTGGGCTACATCTCCCACCATCTCTCAGCATTGGTTACGCTGACTAGGACTGATGGGAGTCCACAGACCCACAAGTTCCCTACCCCTGCCATAGCTTCTTGAAAAATTATGAGAGAACCTTTGTAACCCATTGTATTTGTTTGGCATATCTTTTTACAAAACCCAGCGCTTGTCCTGCTCTTCTCCAACTGAGCATCAAGTATTTAAGCAGCACTGAAACATTGTACTATTGTTTGTCCAGAAAAAAAAAAACATGACCAAATGGACATAATTAGCCTCTGTCTGTGAGTATCTCACAGCCAGAAAAGGCAGACCAGTTCCAAAGGACTTTACAAGCCATCATCAGGAATATTCATGGTGTTCCATTATTTGTTTGTATGTTATTAAATTTATACCCCACCTTTTTCCCTCTTGAAAGAAACTCAAGGTAGCATACATGATCCTCTCCATTTTATCACAACAACCCTATGAGGTAGATTTGGCTGAGAGTCAGTGAATGGCCCAAAGTCACCCAGTGAGTTCATGGCTAAGTGAGGACTATTATCCAAATCTCCCAGGACCTAGCCCAACACTCTATCCACTATACCATACTGGTTGCCAACTGATCAGAAAAAAAAACTAGCCTAGTCTGATCGCATGTCTTTAGAATCAGTTTGATCTACAGGAAACAGTAAGATTTTTTCTCCACAGTTTGCAGAGAAGCCTTATCATCTGCTAATGTCTGTAGATCAAACTACTTGGAATGGTACAAGAGTATGGACTAGGAGAAGGAGGAGAAGACGACTTTACATAGCTATAAACCTCATGGTGGGATTATTCTGTGTGTTGAACAGGAACACATTAAATTTGTTGAGCTGTGAAACAGTCCACACAGGGAGGAAAGTTGTTATTGGGGGAGGGGCGTTTATTGGGAACAGATTTCTTACTTGTTAAAATGTTGGCTATGACTTATAAAGCCCTACAATGGTTAGGAACTTGGACTGAGATTGTTGTAACCTACCTTGGGTGTTAAATGTTGAAGGGTTGCCAAGTATAAATATAAGTTTGCCAAGTATCAACAACCCAAAGAGACATGCTGCTCCTTAAAATGTTCCAGTTTCCTGCTCAATACAGGTGGAAGAGAGGCAGGCAATAGGTCTGAGAGAAAAACAGGTGAGAGAAGCTGCCTTATTGCCTGGAAAATTTTAAAGGTATACTGCAGTTCCAAGGGTTTGGCAAACCTAATTGTGAGAAGAGGTGTCAAGTCAGGCCTCACTTGCTCTGTGTCCCTGTTCATGCAAAGAGTGGATCTTAAATACAGCCATGTGTAAATAAATTTGACATGATCTGTTACCTGAAGCTGTTGACCCCTCTTGAGATTTACACTTGAATTTCAGAAGTATTTTAACAATGTTCAAGAGTGTTGCTGCCATACTGCTATCAATTTTTTATGCATCTCAATCTCGGGTGGCCACTTACACATTGCCAAAAGAGAGGAAATGCATCACACACCCCTGACAAGAGGACAAGGACCTGCATAACATTTGCATGTGCTAATTTATATTTGTAGGTGCAAGTTTAGAAATCATTAATCTGATTTAAATGGAAATACAATACATCTCACCGCATTGTGAAGAGCTGTGACCAGGTGACCTGTGTGACTGTTCAGTCTGCTGTCCAGGTGCTAACTGCTGGTGGGCAACTTCAGGGCCCCTTCTCATTCTTTTTAGAGTGGTTTATCTTTGAACCAGACTTTGGCGGGACAACCCTACAAACAGAGGCCACTGCTGAACAGAGGGCGATCCTCTGGCATTCCTTCAAACAGAGGACAATCCTGTGCCAAGTGCGGCCTACGGCCACCCCATCTCAATCCATGATATGCTTACTCAGAAATATGTCCCATAGAATTCAATAAGCGTTTACTCTCAACCAAGGATGTTGGCATCTGCTTGTACTCAGAAGTAAGCCCTATTGATTTCATTGAGTTTCTCTCAGGCAATTGCACATCAGAATGCATTCTTCAAGAAATGAAACATACAAATGTAATGCTCACCAGGGCAGGCAGAGCTTTTGATGTGACATGTTATTTATTGATACACTCTGGATACAGCTTAAAAATTTCTTTCTGCATCAGAGCACTGAATATTTATTCAATGTTTCATTGGCCTCGAAATGGGAACAGCAAGTTCTTTAATACAAAGCCATTTGGTCTTAGTTTCACCCCACTCTCAGCAAATACATAGGCACCATTCTTTTCTTTTGCTTGCTGTACGAGTCCGATTTATGCTCTTTCAAGTGATGCAGTGCAATAGAGGGAATATTACTATTATTGAAACAATCCTATAAAGTAGGCATTGGCAACTTGTGGCCTTACAGCTGCTGTTGACTGCTGCTCCCATGATCCCTCACCATTGGCGATGCTGGAGATGGCTGATGCGAATTGCAGTCCAATGACATCCAGAGGACCACATGTTCCCCACCTCTGAATTATAGTAGATTTAAAGTTCCATCACATCTAGTCAAATGTGCAGCTCCCACGTTGCTTCCTAAAACTGGAAGAAATTAGCCCCATTCAGTCAGGTAGGAGAGAGCAGCAACTGGACTTAATGAGGTTTTTTTGCAGCACAATAATGGCCAGAAGGGGCGGAAGACGCGTGAGAGGCAGATGATGTCATGTAATTTGCGAGTCCCCAGTAATGAGGGTGCAGTAAAACGCTCATCGGATGGAGCTTATAGAAAGATACAAAGTGCACCAGAGTACAAACACCAGAGTCCCCTTTCTCCTTTAAACCCAAACCCTGCAGGAAGAAAGGTAGTGGAAAAAGAAGCTTCACCCTGCCCAAACTTTAGCAAGACTGACAGTGCAATCCTATGCATCTTTCTTCAAAAGCAAGCCCCATTGAAGCTAACTCCTAGGTAAATTAGTATAGGATTGCAGCATGGAACCACACTTCCCATGCCTTGAGCCTGTCCCTGTGGACGAAATGACAGAGAATTACAATGTGGGGTAATGCCTTTATTAGGAACAACAAACATGCCACAAAGTAGCAAGCAAGTTTTTGAGCTCTCCAGAATTCTTCTTCAGGCTAGATGTTAAGCAAAATGGATACTGAAGCCTCCAAGTCTGCCATATCAACATCATACCCAACTTTCTCACTCACATGCATGCACAGCTTTTGCTTAGCATACATCCGGAGAGAGCGCTCTGGAGAACTGTAAAATTTGTTACTGATGATTTTTTTCAGTTGGTGCTTAGAAAGCAGAGCTTTGGAACCAATCTTTGCCCTCCCCCACACCGGGCCCCTTCATTGACTGGATTATGTCAGTGGCTGGGTTCAGACAATACGATAATCAACGGAGCATTGGTAAAGAGGCAATGGTCTGTTGTGTTGATTATTGTGTCATCTTGGGGGCAACACACAACAGGCATACAAGTCACAGTATGTTATTTCCTGGAATTAAACAACGGAGGGGAAACAATGGGCTACTCTGTTGTTTATCCAGGCACCTGCTGATTAACATGGCATGGGGCTGGCCCTGTTGTGTAATCTCCCCTGTCGAGTGCAGTATTCTGGAAGGTCATAGAGTTCTCCGGCAGGAGCAGCTGAAAGCACCCTGGAGGCTCTTGTACAGCCGGCAGAACTTGCGATGCATGATGGGATAGGGTCGGGAGGACAGAGGGAAGGAGGAGCACCAGCCACCCAGAAGGACGCCAGGGCTTTCTAAGAGAGCCATAAGGTACTGTGCATTGCCTGTTCCCTCCTCCATTGCCTAAATTGTTGTCCGAATGCAGCCAAGGTATGTGAAACCTCATGCCATGGAACTCCCAATGCTAGAGGAAGTGGCACACAGGGGAACCCATGCTGTTATCTCCAACTGGAGATAACAAGCCCTGACCACTGAAGGGAGACAAGGAGGCTTCACAGGCTGCATCAGTGAGCCCAGTAGTGAATTAAAGGTATTATCCTACTGTGGCTTTTGGGTTTGTTGGTTTTTCCAAACTGACCAATATGGCTACCTACCATTTCTGAGAAGGAAAGCAAGACAAGTTCTCCCCAGCATGGTCAAACGATTGTTATGCACAACCCCCTTCTCTAAGTAGTGAGATGTTCCAAGGGGGCAGCGCTTCCCTGGGTTGGGTCTGGAAGGACATCCCAGGAGACTTATTGGCATTGTGTCGTATTTGTGTTTTATTTACAAATGTACAGGTTGAGCGTTGGTGGAAGCACACAGCTTAAACACTCCCAACCGTTAGCCCAAACTCCAATGCACCCACATCAAATCTCATGGGGCCCAGCCAGCACCTCAAACTGCAGTTGCCGTTTCAGACTGTGAGGGAAACGGCCATTCCTTATCTGCTGATCAGCAGTGGTGGGAGGAAACATTTTTGTTCTGAATCCAGATCTCACTTGACCGACCAACCAACTCTCATCTGTCTGATCTTGGAGGTGATCTAAATGGCATTTCCTCCAGGGCCTCTTTCAGCCCAAGGGCCGAATTAAAATCTGAAGAAGTTCAGGGTGTGTGCATTCCAGTGGTGGGCGGGGCTGAAGACAAAAGGGGCAGGACAAAAGATCTGCATATATTTGCTTAATTAAACTCTTACTGCAAGTAACTAAGCTTTAGGAGAAGCATTTCAGCTTTCTAGAATGGGGGTGGGGAGAACTACACAAAAGCCAGGAAACCACCAAATAATCAGTGGTCTGGGAAAGGGGGGGTAGATATATATAGGGAGCCCTGGAGTGCCAGATTGGGTCCCCAGGTGGGTTAGATTTGGCCCCCGGGCCTGAGGTTTTGCATTCCTGCTCCAGGGGACACACAATTAAAGTTAGGAATTTTCAGAGGTGATGGGAGAAAAAGGCTGGTGCATGTGGTTTTGCAGATGTGCCTTCACAGGACCTTCCTGGGTTCCAAATTCCAGCTTTTAGTACTATTCTTCTTCTGTTTCTCCCTGACTCTATTTCTACCCTCTTCCTCTGTGTTCCCCTTGTATGTGCTTCTAGAGTGTAACCCTATTGAGTGAGATGTAGTGGATAAATAATGAGCTCGGATGGGGAAGACCTGAGTTCAGTCCTGCCCAGCGATGAAGCTCTCATGGACCAGTCACTCTCGCTCCACCTAATCAACCTTCCAGGGCTGATGCTCAGATAAAATTGGGGAACCAATTGCACTTCTCTGAGCATCTTGGTTAAACAGCAGTATACTAATGTGTGTTAAACTGACCAGTGTGCATTTAAAGGGGGCATCAGAGGCGACAGAGGCTTGGATATGTATCAGGGGAAGATCACCCCGAAGTGTGAGTAGATACACTGGCTGGGTTCACACAACATGACAACCTGCACTCAAGGTTCAGTGTGGGTTGTTGTGTTGTGTGAACCAAGCTGCATTAACAAAGCATTGTTTGTTAACCAAGGACAACTCACCGTTCACAACCCAACAACAAACCACAGGCTCTCTTCATGGAAAACCCACACTCAACCTTGAGTGTAGGTTATCATGTTGTGTAAACCCAGGTCATTTCACACAAACATCTTTGCTTTACATTTGAGCCATCTCAATTATTTTCTCGGACAAATATAACAACTGGAGTGGGTGTACACAAATACATCTAACATCAGTTCGCAATGGTGGTAGCAGCAATTTTTCCACCAAATGTGATCACAGGAAATGCTGCTGGTTGGATCCATAATTGCCTTAATCAAAAGTTACAATATTCATAGCAATGGACACCTGGGGTAGGTTAGGAGTGCTCAAGGGTAGGAAAAACATATCTTCTCTGAATTTTCAGTCTGTGGTTTTCCCCATGACCATCCTATTATCACCACTAATTAGCACCTCATGCATGGATATTAGCACATCAAACATTCTTGATCTTTACAATAAAGATTTCAGGCATAAAACAACCCAGTTCATTATCATTTTTTGTTGGCAGAGCAGCCTATGATACTACTGAACTCTCTCAGTTGCTATTTATCTTCATAGCCTGATCCTTTGCGAGTTTACTTTGAAGGAAATTCTATTGAGGTGAGTGGTGCTTTCTTCCAAATAAATGCATATAGTTGCATCTAGATTTATGCTGGATCAACTGTGCTGATGGAAGTGAGCTTCCCCACCTCCTCCTTCCCATAGCAGCCCTTACCAACTCCCTGAAAATGCTACAATGAGGAAACACTGCTGAATGAGGCAGAGGATCTGGTGGGAGGAGCATCCAAAATTAGGTGGAGGGACCTTCCATGAGTGGAGCCCTTCTTCTCATTAAAGACAGATCCTGAAGCCATGCAGCCTTCATGAATGATGTTTCCTGGGGATGTTTTTTTTAAGTATGGTTACCAACTTCTTTATGTTCCTGAGTTTTACTCTTGTGTCTTTAACAGCATCTTCATTTTCAGAAATGTGCTGGTGATCATGCCAATTTCCATGCTGTGAAAAGCTTCACCTGCAGATTTCTGCAAATTAAACTGCTGTTAAAGAACTGCATTTTTTTTTGCTTTGGGGCAAATTAAGTTTAAAGCTATGATAATAATAGAGCATTTTTTTAGGTTTTGATTCCGAGCCACCCTCACCCCAACCCCATCAGAAGATTGTAAGCCAGTTATTTTTGGTATACACTCAGCCTGCTATTTCTCCTCTTACTGAATTTCATGCAGACAATCTGCTGTCTTGAGATCATATTAAAACAGCTGCATAATGCATTTAAACCTCAGGCATGATGTTTGCTTGATACATACATTCAACAGAAGGGAAAGTTATTTACCAAGCCAGAATCTCATTTAGGTGCAGCTTTCTTGGAGCACCCATGGAGTAATTTTTGACTAGCCACTCAGGGAGCTTAGAATGACCTGGTTTGCACATAACACTAATCCATGGTTTATTTAAGTCTGTTGCCACACCCAGGGTTTGTCTGGCAGATGAGTAAACAAACGGTGGGTTTGTTTTCTCAATCTCTAGATTTTTTGATTCTGCTCCCTCCCTGTTTCCCAAATGCCTTTGCAGCGCTGTAGTACTGGCATTTAGAGGAGCTGTAATTTTTATTACTTCCCTTGCTTGCCTCCTCTGTAGCCCTCTGAAACAACTCCTGAACAACCTATGGTTCTGGAATTGCACATAACAACCGAAGGAAGTGAGGCAGGTGGCTACCAGGAGGAGGGCCTTCTCTACTGTGGCACCCCGGCTGTGGAATGAGCTCCCTAAGGAGGTTCGCTTGGCACCTACATTATATGTCTTTAGACGCCAGGTGAAGACCTTTTTATTCTCCCAGCATTTTAACAGTCTATAAATAAATTTTAACTTGGTGTTTTACGTTTGTAATTTTGTATTGCTGCTGTTTTCATTTGGTTGAGCTTTTATATTGCATTTTATATTATAGTTTTATACTGTTGTTTTATACTTTGAATAGTTTTAATTTTTGTGAACTGCCCAGAGAGCTCCGGCTATTGGGTGGTACAGAAATGGAATAAATAAATAAATAACCCAGGGTTTGCAATCCAACAACAAACCATGGATTCTCTTTGTGCATTATTCGTGGTTAACCAACCATGATTTGTTAGTGGGGCACATCATGACAACTCATAATTCAACAACTCATGTTTTGAATAAGCTGTGAGGTAAGGATTTTTTGCAAACCAGATGATTCCTCCTGAGATATAAAAAGGGCTTGTAGTGGTCATCAGTGACTGAGGGTGAACTCACAGGTTTACCTTACAAACCAAAATTTGTTCTCTCTCTCTCTCACTGGTATGCATATTGCTCTTCACCACACATTCAGAGGCACGTGCAAAGGGATGAATTGTAGTTATTTCTGGAAACATGCCTAGAGAGACCATGTGACCAAAAAACAGCTGTGCAACTCTGCGTATTGTGGAAATGATGTTCTAATGTTATTCGTTCTACGTTACTTTCTTGGTGTAGGTTTCTCAGTTTGGCACTTAGCAACAATACAACACATATCTCCCGTTCTTCATATCTACATCTCATCTCATTTTTCTAGCATACAATGTGATCCTCGTACATTTAATTGGCAGTAAGTTCCACTGAGTTCAGTGGGGCTTGCTTCTAGATATGTATGCATTGCCTAGTATTGAAGTTGTGCAGTGCAATCTTATGCATATATACTCAGGAATACGTCTCACTGTGTTCAATCAAGCTTACTTCCCGATACGTATGCATAAGGAATTCAGCCTTGCTGCACAATCCTATGCGTCTTTATCTTACTGTATGTAATGGGGCTTTCTCCTAGGTAAATGTGTTTAGGATTATAGCCTTAATGACCTTATTATGTTTTATCTTTCCCCATTTCTTCATGTGTGGTTTTAAAGCAAGGCCCTGCATATGTTGTTGGACTGCAGCTCCCATCATCCCTTACTACTGGTTATGCTGGCTAGAGCTGATGGGAATTGCAGTCCACCAACTTCTATAGGACACACATTCCCCACCCCTGTTGTAAAGCATGAATCAGCCTTACCATTCTGTTTAAGGCTAGGTAGGAAAATGAGGGCTGATACACATATGCAAGGTCCTCATAATGTCTCAGCACTCAGCAGCTAAGGGCTGGCCCTACCATTAGGAAAAGTGAGGCAATGGCCTCAGGCGGCAGATGCTGGGGGGCAACGGTAGCACCCTCCTGGTTGTTTCACCTAAACTCCCCAGCTGTTCCCTTCTGTTGGGAGGACAGACCTGTCTGTGCCACACAACCTGTGCTGGATCACCTAAACTAGCTGCTGCCTCAGATGCACATAAAATCGACACTTGACATGTGACCACGGCACATCCTGGCTCTCTGTTGAATGCACCCATGTTTGCAAATACATTGATTACATCCACACTTTATAGCAGTTTACTCCAACCTGGCAGCCCTCTAGGTGTTTTGGACTTCAACTTCCATCAGCCCCACCTAGCATGACCAATGGTCAGGAATCCTGGGAGTTGTACTCCAAAAGATCTGGAAGGCACCAGGTTGGGGAAGGCTGCTTTACAGGTTTAGATATAAAGTATCTTAGTTGTAAATGTAAAAACATAACATCAGTGGTAGTGTGGTGGTGAGAGGACAGGAAGTTTTACCCTACCCTGTGCCTGCTTACCCCACCCTGTGCCTGTTGGCATTCTCTTCCCCTCCTTATTGTTTTACTATGATTTTATTAGATTGTAAGCCTATGCAGCAGGGCCTTGCTATTTACTGTTTTACTCTGTACAGCACCATGTACATTGATGGTGCTATATAAATAAATAATAATAATAATAATAATAAGGTTCAAATCTCAGTCAGCCATAAAACTTACTCAGTGCCTTTGGGCCAGTCACTGACTGAGACTAACCTACTTCACAGGATTGGTGGGAGAATAACATTGAGTGGGACGGACATGTGTGCTGCCTTGAATGTCCTGTAGATTAATAATAATAATAAAGTGGCTTCTGAGAACAATCACCGTGGCGCTTTTGGGCAGTTAACAGTACTTTGCGTAGTATACTGGCTAGATGTGAGTCTGGATATCAATATAAATCCTGTTCACTAATCTTTCTCCCTTTGGCATCCTTGCTTTATTCTAAAACTAGCAAATGGACACAGCTTCACACAGGTTGGAATTGCCTTTAGGTTGATACAAAGAAGCCTTCCAGAAAACCTACGCAGCTGTCAGAGTTGGACACATTGTGCCTGCCCCGCCTGAGTGAATCCATGCCTGCTGGCACCCCTAGGCATGGCCCCTGCCATGGTTCATCCCTATAGCCCCCCTGAGGGAAGGGCCTGTCCACTCCATCTCCCTTAGATGGAGCTGCCCCACAGCAGAGGGGAGGGGGCAGGCCTATAACTCAACCTACCAATCTTTCCTGGCTTCGAAGTGTGCTTGCTCTTTTTTTTTTCATACTTTAAAAGAAAAGCTTCAAACTGAAGTTGTCCTGTATTATGACCACTCTGCAAAAACACACACAAAATGCTCTTGAGAGATATTTGGTAAGGAGGGGAAATTGGCAGCCGTCTTGCGGATATGGCTGTGTGGGTACCATTAGAACACTGGCTTTCTGAAAATGCATTTATAATAAACAGCTGCAAAAGTGAAATCGTCTCAGCCACATATTGTATGTTTGGCTTAAATGGGAGATCTCTATAATTCTTTTCATGCTGAGAAAGAACCAGGGAGAAAGCTGAGGCTGTTTATTTAGTCAATGATCCTGGTTTGGGAGAAAGACATAGATTTTGTGATCATGTGCAAATGTTTTCCTTATATAGTCTCTTTGCCTAGTGTGGTATGTGATATCATTTTAAGTACTAGGGTTGCCAAAAGCTTGTTCCTATTTAAATCACAATAGATGTGGTTACACATAACAAAACAAAATGAAAGCCACCAACCAATGACATGGAAGTTCCATACTCCGAGGATGCATCTGATTATTTGTAACACATTGCACGGATGCACAACCTCAATTCAGGGGTCCCAATCTTGACATCTAGGGTACTCCAGTTGCTTACACCTCCTTCTCCTGGACTCATCTCCTTTCCTCCATCCACTGATTGCTTGGTGGTTTCCCAGCTTTTGCACAGTTTCTCCTTATTCTAAAACATTGAAATGCCTCTCCTAAGGCTTAGTGAATGGCAGTAAGAGCTTTAAACAGGGCAGCACGCTTACTAACAGGGACTGGCCAATGAGACCACATCACGCCAGTCCTTTTCCAGCTTCATTGGCTGCCAGTCCAGGTCCGGGCCCAATTCAAAGTGCTGGTATTAACATTTAAAGCCCTAATGGCTTGGGGCCAGGTTATCTGAAGGAACGCCTCCTCCCATATGTACCTTGCCCAGATGCTAAGGTCATCCTCAGGGGTCCTTCTCCATGAGCCCCTGCCAAAGGAAATGAGAAAGGTGGCTACCAGGAGGAAGGCCTTCTCTGCTGTGGCACCCCAGCTGTGGAATGAGCTCCCTAAGGAGGCTCACCTGGCATCAACACTATATTCTTTCAGGCGCCAGGCGAAGACCTTTTTATTCTCTCAGCATTTTAAAAGTCTATAAATTTAATTATAACTTTGCTGTTTAAAATTTTTATTTCTGCACTGCTGCTGATTTTTATCCTGGTTGTGCTTTTATATTGTATTTTATATTATGTTTTTATACTTTGAATGGTTTTAATTTTTGTGAACTGCCCAGGGAGCTTCAGCTATTGGGCAGTATAAAGATGCAATAAATAAATAAATAAAATTAAGCTAAAATATGCTGGGCCTTTGCCTTTGGCCCCGCCCACCACTGGGATTTGGCCTTCAGTCTGAAAGAGGTTCAACACCCCTGACATACTGGCATTATATACATAAGAAGCAGTGTTATCTGTCTGCTTTAATCTTTTTATTTATTAGTCATACTTATATGCCATTCTATCTTGAGAAAGAGCAAGTGTTTACCTTCCTGGCACTGATTATGTCTGCATGCCATTAACTTTCACAATGGTACAGCCTGGAGGGTTACACTATTACATATTCATTCATCTAAAGGCCTTGACACTTCTGAAAAATTGTCACGTATAGATTTTTATTTTTTTAAAAAAATAATATATTTATATAAAAAAGGCTTTGATTTAGTATGATTATAGATTGGGTTGCTCCGTTTCAGGTACATTGCTCATGGACCTTGGAATTCAGATGCTAAAGTCTCAAAAGCACCTTTTAACCATTAAGCTGCTCCAGCACAAGGCAACCTCTTCATGACATCAGAGCAAGTAAGCCAATGGCAGAAATTCATGGCCAGGGGAAGTGAAACATCAGAGAAGATCAGCCATCAAGTGAAGTGCAGAAAGCAAGAAGAGCATGGATAAGCATGGCAAGATACCTTTGCTCCAAAAAAGTTAGAACTTGCACAACAAATGCAGTTTATAAAGGGCACTGCTGGGTCCTGTGCTCACCTGTTTTTCCAAGAGCAAAGCAGAATTCACATAACCACCAGACTCTGGATATGTCTGACAGAGTATCACTTGGCCTGCAAAGCAAGAATATAAATTCCCTCTAGGGCATTGGTATTACCATCAAAATCAACTCCATCTTGTCTGGATTCAACTTCAGCTTGTTTAATGCCATCCCATTGTTCATAGCTTGTAAACACTGCTTTAGGGTTGATACTGCTGCTCCTGGATGTTTTGATAAAACAAATGTAGAGCAGGGTGTTATCAGCTTATTGATGTGGCCTAACTTCAAAAATCTGGTTGAGATCTCCCAGCAACTTCATAGAGGTATCAGCAATCACTCAGAATCATAAGAGATGCTGAAGGTCTGTTCTCATAGTGCTGTGCTCGCTTCCCAAAGGAACACCTGCTGAATGCAGTTACATAGGAATAATAAGCCATTGGATTACCAGGCCAGACACCCCAACCAGATGTTCATGCTGGTTTTACTGAACAGCAAGGGTGGGCAACCTGTGGTCCTAGGGCTACATTTGGCCCTCAGCCAAATTTCATGTAGCCCTCAGCTGAATCTCAAAAGCCCTCTTTAAGCAACCAGTTCAGACCTCTGGCTAGAGTGATCTGTCACTTCCTTGGCATCTTGCTGGGCAGGAAGGAAGGAAGGAGAGAGAGAAAGAGAGAGAAGGCAGTGACAGAGAGGTCAAAAGCAAATTTCTAACCTTGCTGCCCAAATCCTCAAAGTGCTGCACTGGTGCAAGACCCATAGACATGAATGGTGTTGGCCTGGCACTTGTGCCAACACCTCAAACATTGTAATCTTACTATATTTTCTCCCAAGTCAAATTGGAAGCCATGAAAGTGATTGTTTTTACCTATTTATTTATTTAAAATAAAAGAAACAGCCTTCTGGTTAGACTCTCCAGCTGCTTTGAACAATCCCAAGAGTCTCAATATGTAAATAGTGCAAAGAGGAGGAAAATAAATCTTTGATCATCTTTACATTTCAGAAAAAGTCTTCATTGTTTGACTCCCTTTCTCTTCATTTTATTGTTGCGGGGAGTTAGGGAAGGTGGGTGGAATACTCAACAAAGCATCCTAATTGTGAAACTTTACAGACTTGACTGCCTAGTTTCTGTTTGCTACTTCCATCTCTGGAGAGACAAAAACAACCATTCCTGAAACAAGGAGCCTTATTTTTCTGTGCCAGCCACTCTGTGTTAATTACAACACAGCTGTCCTCTTTCAGGTTCAAAGGCAATGTGTAGAACGCGGGGCTTCAAGCCACTTAGCAGAAATGACTAAGAAACAGTTTCTTCCTACCTTCGATGGAAAGATTCTGTTTATCCAAGCATGGCTAGAATCCCATCTATTTATTTTAAATGAATGGGATTAAACGAATCTATTTACTTTTCAGATTTTGGCAGATGCTTATACATGTGTGTGTGCGATGTTTGTCTTTTAAAAAGTGTTCACAAGTTCCTACTTTCTAAGCCTCTATTCGCAACTCCCCCTGCTCCTAACAGCACCAAAATGGCTAGTTCTTAATTCAACGAACTTGGCATTGAATTTTCTCTTTCTTTTTCTTTCTTTCTATAGTCTTTTACTCTTGGGAAGCAAAGGTACAAGTCCTTCTGGTAGGTTTAGGTATGAAAGATAGAATGGAGAAAAAATTAGGTCACAGCATAAAGCTTCTGTTGTGCACTTATTTTGATTTTCTCCCATTCGTGTAGACACATTGTGAATTGCACATAGGCAATAGTGGGAGGCCCAAGGAGTTCTACTCTTTTCAGTGACCTTGCAGGCAATTTTCAAAATGTCAAAGAACCACAAATGCAAATTGCTTCTTTCTTTTAATTTGAATAGACCACCCTTCCCCAACTCAACATCTTCCATATCTTTGACTATAACTCCCATTACCCCCAGCCAGCAGAAGGCTAAAACAGACAAATCTAACATTTTTCTGTGTTGAGTAGATGAGACTTTTCAACATTACACAGCTGATTTTATTAAGACAGAGGATATTTCCACAACAACTTTGTGAGGTGGTCTATTCATATTCTTACAATAAAGATGGATAAACTGAACCTCAAAAATAATGAGCTAGATCCAAGTATGTCTAGTAAACCAGAAGATAATGCAACTTCACAGGCTCCATCCCCCTCCAGATGTTTTGGCCTACAGCGCTCATTAGTCTCAGCCAACATGGCCAATAGTCACGGATGATAGGAATTGTACTCCACAATATCTGGAGGGACCTAGATTGGCAAAGGCTGCTCTTAGCATGACCAAGAAGTACAACTGAAGGTGGGGCTATATGTAGATCTCAGCTTTGATGTTGTTATCCAGTTAGAAGCAAAATAGAATCACATTTCCCATTGCTTCAAGAGGGAAAATATGGGATGCAGTGGCTAATAGTTTTCTTGTTATATATCAAACAAATTAATGGAGCATTTAGTTAGTAGCCATGTTGTTTTCTGAGAATACAGAATGACTCGATGTGAGATGTTCTTCTGGAACACACAACACATACGTATTCAGTAGCACTTCTTTCAGTCAAGAAAAGCACTAAAGGGAGAGAAATCTATTCATCTTTGGGACAATTTATTTTTTCTTTTCTCCCAGCCACCGGAGTAGTAGTATGATTCACCTTTTAACTAGAAA
Organism: Elgaria multicarinata webbii; assembly: GCF_023053635.1. NCBI lineage: Eukaryota > Metazoa > Chordata > Lepidosauria > Squamata > Anguidae > Elgaria > Elgaria multicarinata. The sequence continues at coordinate 67,069,914 of NC_086171.1, forward strand.
TGCTCAGGGGTAATAGCAGTAGTTCTTCTAGCACGAAACATGAATCCTTATTGTTCATTTCCATTTGGGGAAACTTAGCTTAATTCCCCCCCCCCCCCCGGTGAAATACCTATTCTTCAAGTCAGAACATAATATGAACTGAGACATACTACTCTTTTAGGCAATCAGCATCAGTATTGTGGAATTAAAATGTTCAGAGGGAAGTGGTTTTATATTTGGGGTGGCCAGATGCAAAGGGGACAGAGCTCCCATGCTTTCAAGTTGCACAGAAGAGGGAATTTTGGCAAATTCCACTTTTCTCACCTCTGTGTGGCGAACTGCACTTGCCAAAATTCCCTCTTTGATCCACTTCACAACACTGATTTTATGCTCCGGAATTCCTTTCAACTCGAGAGCACAGTGTAGGACTTATAAATCATTGGCCATTATCCGATGCTTTCACTGAAGCCTCTGGCAGTTTTCAGTGACATATTCTAAAGCTATTATTATTGGCTATTCATGTTGCCATGACATATGCTAGACAGGCTACACCAACACGAGTATATTTAAAGGTTCAAACAAAAGATGCATTCCAACTAGCCAGGAGAGTAGATACAGGGCTGATACTGACTGCAGTTTACAGGATGGCAGAACTGCCATCTTATCACCACCTAGCCATGTGTGGTGGATTGCCTGATAGCCCAATTTTAACAGCCTGAGGCAGAGAGCAAAAACACAGGGTTCACTGAAGCTCTGGTGGGTCACTAGACAACACATAGCCTGCAGTATGCAAATTCAGACAATTAGACTAATTTTGGGTCACATGGTGCAGACATTTATACCTGTGGAAAGAACTAAATGCTACCACAGATTATGGTTGTCATTTTTAAAAAAATTGGCCGTGTTCCTGTAATGCAGAGAACATAGGAGATAAAGTTCCCCCCCCCATAGAGTTGGAGATAAAATAGGAGGGGAGGGGAGGAAGGGGGTAAGTTTCACCTGTTGTTATATCCTAAACTTCCAAGAAGCAAATTTGGCTGCATCTTGTAGGGGCAGAAACCCCTCAAAACCAATTCCGGTAGCAACCACTTCCCCTACCTAGCACATGGGTGGAGCACGTGAAATAACCCAGATTAACATTGTTGCTCAGACCAAACCTTGGTTTATCTTCTGTGACAGTGTTGTTTATTCTTCCAAATTATCTTTAAAATGTGCATGCGTGAAGATACACTCTAATCAGCTCCGTAGCCTTGAACATTTCTTTGGCATGGGTAGTATTTTTCAGTCATAAACATAATCTTACTTGGTGAAATGTGCAAAACTATAACATGACAGCAAGGCAAGGTATTGTATAAAGGATGTGGAAATTATATAATACTATGCTCATCAAGGCAGAAGGAAGGAAATAACAACTAGAGGTATAAATAGAGCAACATCTGGGGCCTCAATGAGGTTGCAAACCTCATGTTCATCACTTCATACTGCAGGTGGGGATGATATGATACATTTTTTAAACAGTCATCCACAGAAAACTAGGGAACAAATCCTATCTACTTCAAAACTGATCCACTCAAAGCACAAAAATGTAAAAGTAACTACTACTTAATAACGTGTGTCATTAATAAGTAGTGCTTCTAGTTTATCAGATGTTGTCAGTAAAACCATTTATGTCTGGTTCCCACACAAACCCTTTGATGACCATCTTATTGGATTCCAAGAAGTGAATAACCAATGGAATAGAATTACCCCCACCCCCATTAACTCACTATTCAAAGAATTCCCTTCTCACATCAAGAGATATATTTCTTGTATGCCAAACCTGAGAAATTAGGATAGTCTGGAAACTTTCAGTCCTTGGCTGCATTGGATTCTTCTAAATAAGTTCACTATTTACAATTCCTGCCCTTATTCATTTATTATTGCATTTATATCCCCCATGCAAGGAACCCAACATAATCCTCTTCCTCCCCACAACAACAACCCTGTGAGGAGGGTTGGGTTGAGAGTCTGTGGCTGGCCCAAAGTCACCCAGTGGGTTTCCATGACAGAGTGGGGACTAGAACCCGGATCTCCAGACTCCCAGTCCAATATTCTAGCCACTTCACAAGCACTGAACCTTTTCACAACATACAGATAAACATAATCACCTGCATAACTATCAGCAAATCGGGCCTTGCAAAGCTCAGCTACAGCTGAGGCTGGTTGGAAATTTGGTAAACCGAATTTGAGGCGGCTGCGTTTGTATTCACTACCGCCCTCTTTTGGTGATGATCTGAGCTGCTAAACTGCGCTGCAAACTCTTCTGAAAATTAAGAGAGTTCCCTCGGGGCAAAGTGCAACAGCGAGCGTTTAGCAGCAGCTTTCCCCATCCAACCACCCCGCCGCCCCCCCGGAATGGAAAGCAGCTACTGCACTAGTAGCCCTTGCAGGGGTAATTTTACTTTGAATGTATAAATATTAGGTCCCTCCCCTGTCGCCTATTTATAGGTATGTTTTGAATGCAGAGACAGGGGGCAGAAAGGAAAAATGTTATACACCTGTCTTCATACAAAGGCCTGCAAGTCTGAAGGACCCCGATCCTGCGTCCTTACTTCACCCACTGAACTCCGTCGGACTTACTTTCGTGTAAACATGGCTACGATCCGATTGTACATTTGCTGGATCGGGGATGTAAAGCGTGAAATCCAAAGGATATTTATTTTTTTGTGGAAAACTCTTCAGTCTCCAAAGAAGCGATTAGTTAGTTTCTAGCCCATCTTCGGAGCTTGTTGCAGATGCAAATCGTGTCTTCGGCCAGCAGGAGGAAGGAAGAGGAAGTGAGAGCAGAGACAGCAATAGCGGCGGCGGCGAGGCGAGGCTGCGTGTGTGTTCCGAGTCTGAGCATGGGATAGAGCGCGCGGGAGCGAGAGTCAGAAAGCCAGACACCAAAACAAGCCGCGGCAAAAGGCGAACTTCAATGGTGGTGGTGGCGGCGGAGGCGCTCGCGCGGCGACAGGAACTGTGCTGGGTGCTGTAGTCCCTGCGACAGGGCAGCCAACTTCATTCTCCACCCGCCGCTGCACTTTGTGGAACTGATTCTCACTGGCCGGGGCTGGCGTTTTCCAAACGAAAAAGGTATTTAGTTTCCGATTACTGGAAGGAGGAGGAGTGTGTGTGTGTGTGTCTGTGTGATCTATATGTTTTTATCTGGGCAGAGGAGGAGAGAGATCGTGGGTCGCCCTTAGAGGAAGCGATAGAGCAGTTGATTTATTTCAAGATTTTTCTGGAGGGGCGTTTGCACTGCCATCCCAGGAATGGGTCCCGCTGAGTTCAACCGGGCTCACTCCGGAGTGCAGGGGGTGCGACGCTGCGCCGGTGTTGTTGTAACGGCAATGAGTCTACCTGCCTGCGCTGGCGGGGCTCTCGCTGCTCAAAAAAGGCGTGCGTGGGAAATGCGGAGCGAGGCGATGGCAGATGGACCTCCCTCCCCCCGTGGTGGGGGTGGGGGGAAAGGGAGGCGTTAATTGCGCTAATGAGGCGGCGGTGGGGGCTTCGAGGAGGGGGCAGGCGGGACGGACACCCCGAGGGGGTTGAAGGCTGGCGGCAACAGGGAACGCCCCAAAGGGCGCTTCGCCAGGGGTGTCCCCGTGTGGCGAGGCGAACGGGGGTGCTGCAGAGATGCCTGAACGTTGCCGGAAGATTTGGGGTGAGTGTGCTCGTCTGTGGTGGCTCAGTACAGGTGACCCCTCCCTCCCCCGGGTTGTCCTTCTCGCAACAAATGTTCGTGTTTGGCTGTGAGGAAGTCTGAGGGGAGCGAGGGTTGCCCCTGAGTGCGCTCCCAGCTGGCGAGAGAAGCGGAGTTTTCTCCCTGGGTGGGGAGCTGGAGGCGTAAGCAGCAGCAAAAATAAAAAATAAAATAAAGGGGGTGTTTTCAGTGCCAGGAGACTGGACAGTGCCTGTCGTTAAGCGCCGTGGGCTTGCGGGTGGAGAGCTAGAAAGGAGGAAATTGCTGCAGTTTGCCATTGAGGAAGAGGAAACGCTAACCCTCGTGGCTTGTGAGGGGCGGCTGAGGCTCGCCAGCCGCTGCCCTAGTTTGCGAGTGTGAGGTCGCGGGGGGGGGGGGGAGGAAGACGATGCGCGCCTCTCCCGAGCTTCCCGCCTTCTTCTCGCTGCCCTACATAGCGGCCTCTGGGCTCAGCCGGTGCTGCAAGCACGGCTCCGTCTGTCACCCACCCACCCACCGGGAGGAGAAAGCGCCACCTCTCTGTAGCTTTACTCGGACGCCTCTGGATTCTCAGCCAATGGCCACAGGTTCCTCCAAAGGCGACAGAGGCTCGGATTCAACACCTGACTCCCGGCACGTGTGAAACCATACCCTTCCTTCCCGTCCCACTTAAAAAAAAAAAAAAGTCTGAAAAAGACTCGAGAAGCGAGGGTTGACAATGAGCAAATTGCCAAAATAAGAGGAAGGGGACAGGGCGGAAGTGACATTAGGAAGTACCCCTTCTTCCTTCCCGGGCCCCAAAGGAGGAACATCTTATAAAGCAGAAGATGCATATAAAGAGAGATTCCCCGCAGCATTTTTGGTGCCTGAGGCAGAAAATCTCAATTTATATGAAAATCGTCCAGATAGTAGGATGCATTTTGGAAGAAACTGAGTCTCTGACCCATTTGTTGCCCCCACGATATGGCACGTGAGGTGAGCCAAGGTTGCAATCTTGTACCCACTGAATGCGACGGGGCTTACTTCTGAGTAGACGTGTCTAGGATTGATTGCACCAGAAGGATCACACACAGATTCCTCTGTATAATTCAGAAGCTCCACCACCTTTGGCCATCTGAAGGTCTTGTGCTCACTCAAAAGATTCCACTCTTTCTGCTTTGATGCCCTGTATGCTTGGAACAGTCATCAGGAATATCCTTGTGATGCCACCCTTTTACTTCTTTCAAATCCCTCCTCAAAACCCACTGTTTCCATGAAGTCTTTGGCACAGTCCCCTGATTCTCACCCAATTCTTTCCCCTTCCTCTACATCAAATTTTGACAGCAAAGTGATAATGATGATGGTGATGTAATTCAGTATGTTCATGTGTCTGAGAGCAATATGCTGTACGGATCTACAAGTGAATAAAGCTGTGTCACGATGGAGTAAGTTACATTTCTCTTTCAAACGCATCATTTAACTCAGTGTAATTTAATTCTTCTACAACTAGTTAGGCACTGCATAGAACTGAAGAGTGACGTATTGAAATTGGGCATGAATAGACAGGTGCGGAGTACTAGCAGAACTTCATTGGTAGGAGTGACAAAGACCTCCACTGCTGCAAAGGGAGTTTATAATAGTCTTTTGGCAATCCTAGTCTTTATAAATTATAGGGTTACCACAGCTAGTTTGGATCCTATTTTTGCACATGTTCAGAAATTCTGCTTTGTACATTTATCAGGGAAGTTTAAAGGGAGAAGGGAAATAAAACTTTGATGTAACTCTTGGAGCAAGAAACAGGAGTCAAAATCTTATCAAGACCCTAATTTCAAGTAACTGCTCACAACTATACTTCCACTTATTTAGAAGCAGCGATGAAAAATGGCTCTAACTTGAGTATCATTGGCTACAAACCCACCTGTGCCCTTGACAGAGAGCTACAGTCAATCCTGGTTCCTAACAAGTATGCCTGTACAATATGCCTGTTTGTAAATACAGTATTAGTTGCATTCATGCTTTATATTCTTTAGGTGTGCATTTAAAACATCAAATATATGCACTTGAAATACATAATGGGCAGGGGCCAGACAAAGTTAAGCACTTTTCAGTCTGATTGATTTAACTGAGAGAGATTTAAGCATGTGCTTAACTCTTCCATTTAAATTAGTGAGGCTTAGGCAGAATAATGCCTAGTATGTACATCAGCCCACACTGACAGTGTGTGCACTTTGGCTCTTCATTCACTACTGTAGTTCCTTTTTCTTTATTTTTTTCTTTCTACAGTATTGGAAAAGATAGTATCTACTAAACCCCCTTGAGTTTCTCTGCTGTCCCTTTTCTTTTCTTCAGTTATAATTCCAATGACTGTTAAAGTTTTCATTTATGTGTTTTTGTAACCAGCTTGTCCAGAATGTTCTTTGTTGGAGAATGACCTGTTCTTCTATAATTCAAAAGAATATTGTAGACAGATTTACACATTATTTAATATTGAATTGCATGAGATAGCAATTGCTGAGTCTAGCTGTGTAAATTAGCACAAAATCATGCTGGTGTCAGAACATCTAATATCCAATAAGTATCTTTCTAGTTGTGCTATATGTGCACATGTAATCTTAGCAGATAGTTGTAATCTGTACTAATAATTTGCCCTGTTTATGTTTATTAATATTGTCTCCTTCCTTAGCATATGACTTTCAGTTGCTACTAATTAGTTATTTAGTAGTAACTAATTAGGGTAGCAAGATCTTTGAATCATCTATGAGGTGGTGCAAGTACACATGCTATCTAGTGACATAATATTCATCATCAAACAGAACAAAGCCCAATATTAATTATATGTGCATAAACTCCAGTCTTTTCAGAGAAGTCACAAAATATTTGTTGCTTCAGTTACACACTATGTTCTGCATGAAAATGTGTGCATAGTCGGGGTTTTTTGGGTTTTTTTACAAGATGTGTAGAGTGGTCCACAAAAACTAAATATTTCATTTTAATGTGTTTCATTTTACTATTATGCATATCTGTGATCGGCAAATCTCTTTACTCCAAGAGTCTTCTATTAAAGTCAATAGAATTGGCCTGGAGCAAGTGTGGTGTGCACTGTAGCCTGTGATGCACACATAACTTCTAGTGGTGCATATAATATGCATGCCTTGTAGTGAAGGGTGCATTTCCCTTTTCTACCTTAGATAGATAGTCTGCTGCTTATTCTCCTGTGTGTTTGCTGCCAGGACATGGAAACAACTAGACCGTTAGTTTCTGGCTGAAACAATAGTGCATGTAATAACACTTCCTCACAGTGCTGTCTTTCTGTGGCAAACTACTGAGCAAATGTATGCGCGTATGGTGCAGCTCCACCCTTCCTTCCGTCCTTTGTGTAACTGAAATTGCTTGGATTGTGAAGTTTGATCTCATGTGGGATTTCTTGTTTTTACTGTGAGGCTTAAGCTATTGAGAATTGCTTAGGATGTGATCTCATGCTTTCCAGACTGTCAATCAAATGCAGTATACTTTTGCCCTCCTGTCCTTGATAAGACTGGCTGTTGGGGATACTTGCCCAGAATATGTTTTGTTGGAGAATGACCTGTTCTGCTATAATTCAAAACTAAGGGATGTTATATTGTTGTATTGCTTTGAAAACCAGGATGGCCTTTTTGTTCTGTGGGCCTTTGAAGTTTTTGAATAAGAAAAACTGCTAAAATAAAGGAACATCTGGAAACCCTGCTGCCTTCCAGCTTTGGGTAATTAAGACCATTCCACCGAGCCCTTCTAAAATATCCTTTCACTAATAGGCTGTACATGTTGCTATTCCTTTGATAAGACCCTTAGAGCAGGCTACCCATCTCTACTCAAAACTGTTTCACATTTTGAACCAAATGTGTGCTTGAGGTTTTTTCTTTAGATATATAGCCTACCCTATTCAAAAGAGCCCAAGGTAAATAACAGCAATTGAACAAAACAGGATGGATGTTTCCTGGCCTCTAAAGTACTTGCAGTCTATAAATGTCATTATATATTAATGAAGTTATTGGACATCGTAGAGAGAGACATGTGCTTTGTTGCATAGATACATCTATTCCAGGCTCAGCATGCTGCATGTTATTAGTGCAAAGTTTTTGTGGCAATGCTGTGGGTTAAAACATATGAACCCATCTTAAACCAAGTCAGATCACTGATACAAGTAGGCCAATATTTTCTACGCTGGTAAGACCTGGAACCCACTTTTAGCCCAGGCATGTGTTTGGACTCACTTTATTAATTTTTGAATATACATTTATTTAATGGTCTGTAATCCAGTAAGTGGGTCTTGATCTACCAGTTCTAGTCCAATGGTGCTGTTCCCCACCCTAAGAACTTGGTAGAGATATTACTCAGTCCTGCAAACTGAGATCCTTTAATTGCGGATGTTGAGATTTAATGTAGGAACTTATGTGTGCACTGAAGTATGGACTCCCTTTTGCTGCAGAGACTTTTATGACTTGCCTGACTTTGTAACTGTGCTCTGTGAAAGGTTTTGCATTCAACCAATTCTATACCAAGCTGTTGAAATAATTATTCTTAAAGGTAATACACACACACACACACACACACACACACACAAATAAGCAATTCTGGGAGTGGTCCCTGCCTGGATAGGAGATTGCCTGGGTAACCCACATAAGGGCCAAACCATACATTACTTTAATAGAGTGGGGCGTTATTGGAGTGGGGTGACTTAAACCATTCCTTCCCTAGCTGTGGTCATTACGGGGAGTACATTACACCTTCCTCTAGTGGCTATGAGGCTTAAAGAAACAGTTCTCATTGGCAGCCAAAGAAAGAGTGTTCAAACATACAGCCACTTATTGCAGCCTGAAATGACACATTCCAGGAAAAAGCATTATGACTTGATTCTGCTATATATCTTGCCTCTAATAAGTGTCTCTTGTATTTGATTGAGAACAATAAGTGTTAAGGGCAGGAAGCTGGATGATTGCTCTTCCCACCCTACTCAAAGCATCTTGGGTTGCAATCCTATGCATGTTCAGACAGAAAAAAGTCCTACTGTTGGCTGGGGGATGCTGAGAATTGCAGGAGTTGAGGTGTTCTTTTGGTCTAAACATGCCTGCCCTTAACTAATCTCTCTGCAAATTTCCACTTTGGTTGAATGTTTTGTTCCTTGCCCTCCATATGTAATCCTACATCTCTTATGTTTGTTACTGGAATCCCTTCATCTTTCACCTTTTGTGAGCATTTATTATTTGAGGTTAGAGATTGACTAGCAAATTGGTCCTAAGTGCTTAAATGGGCATTTTTGTTTTTCTTCAGGACTTAAGTTTTTTTTTTACCCAAAGATGAAATTGTTGCTGGTATAAGTTAGTGGGTATACTGCTAAATCCTTTGTTGCCTTGTAGCAGGTAGCCAAAAAGCTTGCATTCACCTTGGGGGAGCATATACTAGTTCGTACTTAGAATGGGCAATGAGAGAACAAAATTTTTCAATGTTCTGTATTTTTCTGTTCTCAGGAATCACATCTAGAGGACACTTTTTAAATCTTTTGGCCTATTTTAATCTTTGATACATTTTTGTGACCATTTAATTTAATCATATAATTCAATTTAAAAATTAACCTAATTTAGTATCTAACCATCTCAAAAGCGCCAAAACACATCCCTCTAAATTAGAATAGATTTAGAATTATGTGGCTGTAAGAACTTTCCTCTGTTCTGAATCTGCTTTTTTTTTTAGATTAGGACTAACTTGTAGCAAAAGAGAAACATGCTAAGAGTGCCTGTTAAACTAATGATTGATTTCCTTTTTATTTTGTTCTTCCGTCTCTCCCCCATCCCCTTCATGTTAACTGAGTAGCTAAGTGATAAATTTTTAGGAGTTAGTATATTGGTGGGAATTACATACTATGTGCAATATAATCCTATGTGTTTCATAGCATGAGGTAGCCAGCTATATTCATATGATATTACAAATGTGTTTTAAAGACAAGCCAATTTATTGCAACAGTTGTAACTCTATCCTCTAGTTAGGGATGTAGTAGTACTACGGTGTTTCTTCTCTCTCTCTCTCTCTCTCTCTGTGTGTGTATGAAACCTGTTTAAAGTGTTACAAGATACACCTATGATTTATTGATATGTTGGCATCTTTAAGGCTGAATTACCTTGCTTTTGAATAGGAAACAGGAAAAGTGTCGGGGAAGCAGTTTCCAGACGTTTTACTCTGTGGTTCAAGGAATAAAATTTACTTTGGACCCTTTGTCATTTGGCACACCAGTTCCCTGCCCTCCCACTTTTGAACAACTATGAGTAGTATCCAATGAACTCAGTATGGCATACCACTGAGTAGACTTGTATCCCCATAAAGAGAACTCTTTTGTCTAGTTTGTGATTTCCTTTAAAGTTACCTATAATTTTTATATCGCTCTGGGACCAGCGGCAGGCAGTAAATAGATCATTGTTTTGAATCCCAGTTTAGCTACAAAGCTTTATTTATAAAATGCTATCAAATGATTAATATTGAATATCTTTAAAAGTGAGGGGAAGTTAGTGCTGCACACGGACCACTTGTCTTACACAAGGTCCTGTCACAGTGATCACCCCCTGCCCCATAGAAGTAAATGACTCGGAGTAAAATCTATAGGAAAAGTTTATAGGTCCACAATCAGGAGAAGGCAGAATCTGTCTCCTGTACCAAGCACTGGTTATGGATTACAACCCTTTACCTTCATCCTCTGAAGAGAAATAATTTCCATTAACTTCTGCAGAAGAAAGTAAATAAAGCTTGATGGGCAGTTAACAAGTATAATATAAGTAGTTCATGTGAGCAGAAATGTGTAGGATGCTGTGTTCTAGCTATTACATTGTGCTCAGTTACATTTTACCTCTCAGCTACATTGAGTAGGAGTCTTCTGTGTACTATAGTGATTGTAAGGAATGGACTTGAAAACTATCATTTCTGTTTTGAATGAATAGTATGTAATTTAACTGCTGCATCAAAAATGTATTTAAAGTGCTGCACCAAAAAGAGGGGCAAGCCTGTGTCCAAAGGCTTATAATCTAGATACTGGCATAAGAGGGAAGAAGGGAATATTAGGATATGCAAAGTAAATTAAGACTGCATGTTGTATTAAACATGTAAACCACCATGAATGGAAAGGAAATGTGGGTTCGAAATATTTTGTAAATAAATATACATGTTTATGGAAGGTTGTTTTTTTCTTTTCAAAAAGCAATAGACACATAGGAAAATAAGCGGGAAAATTGTAAAAAGCAATATGCTCTCTTGATAGACACACAATTCTTGATAGTAATTTAGTGCACAGATATGCTTTGATGACAAATATATTCTCGAATAAAACACATGCTTTTAGTATAGCCCGTATTAGAGAGAATAGTTGATTTTTTGTACCTACTTCTCTCTTGAGTGAACAGATACAACGTGAGTTGGAAGGTATGTTGTTCTGAGTCCTCTTGCATGTATCCGATGTATTCTAATTGCATCCTTCCTCTCTGTTATCTAGAATGTACTAGTCATATCACACATCCATTCTCATAGCAACAGCCATGGTTTCAGAGCTCAACTAGTGAAACACTTCATTCGAAAGGACTAGTACTGAATCAAAATGATGGGTTTTAGGTTTTGGTGTTCTTATATAAATTAGTTCTTTAGCTCATTCCTCAAAACCTCAAATACTTTAGCCTCATTGTTTTGGAAATGGAATCTAGTATGCCAAATGGCAAAATCACTGCTTAAAAGCCAGTATATTTGCAGTTTATTTTTTCACCAGACCTTTTGGTGTCTTGTCAAATGGTTCTTTGTAGTAGAGTGTGTTCCCTTTGCCAAGCTTCTCACCCCCCATCCCCAGGCCACATTTTCTAAATCTGGTGCTATATCAGGTGTTACCTCTACCCCCCTTTCCAAATGTGTTCTAACGAGCAAAACATATTTAGGAAGTTTTAATACACATTGTAAACCTGCAGGCAGAGCTGCAGTGCTTACACCTGTAGTTATGGTTGCCCAATGCTTCCTGTTGCACTGGGCTCAACTTTCAGTTACTTAGAATTGTGTCAAACTCTAACCGCTTGGACTGATGGGAGGAGTAAAAGAAGGAAGTCAAGACAGCAGTAAATTGGGGGATGGGAGTTTGGAGCACATGAGGGCTGTCAGGTTGCAGGACCTGGAATGGAGTTTTACAGGAAGAGGTTTGCAGGAGCTGTGGCAAACACATGAGCAAAAGCATTGCCCGCTGATACCAGATCATATTGATTTTCAGGATTCAAACACAGAAGAGAGGACAGACAGATGCAGTCCTAATGTTTCAGATTTCAGTGCATGAGCAGAGATATTTTAGGAATGTGGTCCTTGGGATATTTGGCATACTCTAAACTAGATGACCTCCAAGGTCCATTCCAATACTAACATTCTCTGAGAATATTTATTTATTTTTTATTTATTTAGTGCATTTTTATACTGCCCAATAGCCGAAGCTCCCTGGGCGGTTCACAAAAACTAAAACCATTCAAAGTATAAAACAAACAGTATAAAAACATGATATAAAATACACGTTAAAAAGTGATTAAAAACATACCACACATGATTAAAACATCTTTAAAACATCCTTAAAACATTCTAAAATTTCACTGGATAGGCCTGCTAGAATAGATCAGTCTTTATTGCTTTTTTAAACTCTAAAAGACTGTCAAGTTGATGAATCTCCTCCGGCAGGCCATTCCACAAGCTGGGGGCATAAGAAAAGGTCCTCTGGGTAACAGTTGTTAATCTAGTTTTTGCTAGCTGAAGTAGATTCTTCCCAGAGGACCTGAGTGTGTGGGGCGGATTGTATGGGAGAAGGCGATCCCACAGGTAGCCTGGACCCAAACCATGTAGGGTTTTAAAGGTAATAACCAACACTTTGTACTTTGCCCAGAAGCTAATCGGCACCCAGTGAGGAAAATTTAAAACTCGTGTTTTCATTATTATGCTTCACAAAATGTAAAGCAAGTATCATCAACAAAATATGGCGTGGTCATCATTTTCATGAACTCAAGGGATTTGTTCTTTTGATAGGCTTACAAATTAAGTCATTCAGTGTTTAGAAGAGTCTTCACTAATATGGTGCTGTGCAGATGATTTGTACTTCAACTCCCATCAGTCCCAGCTATCATGGCCAAAGATAATAAATACTGAGTGTTGTAGCCCTGAACATTTGGAAGTTACCAGTCTGGGAAAGGCTACTGTATTGTCTTCCTTATGTTGCTATGTAGATTGTGAGCCTTTATAGATAGGGCTCTGGCTTCTTATTCTTTATAAAGTGCTATGAACATGGAAGGCAGGAAATCAGTCCAACGTAGGTGGTGATGAACCACTTCCAGACAGAGTTCTCCTAATGCTACCTATTAGCAGACATTGTGCAGCAGTTCAGTCTTTTTCCCCTTAACAGTTTGTCTGCAGTAAGAAAAAAGGAGGCAGGAAAACATGGGAGGGTTACAAGTGGAAACTGTGGCTATCCGGACCCCTTGTAAAATTCTGCGAATGAGGCACTGGTGCTCTAGAAGAATCATCTGGAATCATCCTAGTTCTGAAATTTTGGGAAGGGATTTTGATGTGGAGAAGGGATTGTGTGTTCTTGAACCTGGCTTCCAATTTGTTAATCATGGTTAAGCTGGAGCTGGTGATCTGCCTTCATTCTTGACCCTTTATGTACTGCATTTTCAGTTTAGGCTTGGCCACCTATCTCCATGGGTCTAATTAAAATTATGTTGAAAATGAATTAATGTTGTTCAACAAGCAGATTTTTAGACTATTTGCTACAGAAGTAACAATATTATGTAGGAATACAGAGTTCTTTTCTTATTGCTGAAATGTTTGCATAATACATGATGCTTTTCAGTAGGCTTGACAAAAACACTAATTATCTCTTTGATGCTGACAGTGGCTTTTGTTGTATTCCTATCTGAAGGCATGCAGAATTATGCTGTGAATGAAACATGAGAAATTCCAAGTCCTGGCCTGCAGCATTGGTTTCATCAGTAGTAGTTGCGGGAGGAATGCTGCCGTCTCTAGGTCTGGATCTTGCACAGCAGCACGCTTAAATGTATTGGAGGAGGAGCAGTAACTTATTGCTGATTTAGAACCAGTAGATTTCTAATACAACCTTTGGTCAAATTAATTCTGAGTTGTTTTGTGTGTTGTCTGAAGAAATACAGAAGATTGATAGTTCTGTCACATGATATAAATGGAAGTTCCAGAAGTCACCCTTTAATATTTTCATAGAATCATAGAATAGTAGAGTTGGAACGGGCCTATAAGGCCATCGAGTCCAACCCCCTGCTCAATGCAGGAATCCATGTTAAAGCATACCTGACAGATGGTTGTCCAGCTGCCTCTTGAATGCCTCTAGTGTGGGAGAGCCCATAGCCTCCCTAGTTAATTGGTTCCATTGTCGTATTGCTCTTACAATCAGGAAGTTTTTCCTGATGTCCAGACGGAATCTTGCTTCCTATAACTTGAGCCTACTATTCTGTGTTCTACACTCTGGTCCTAAACATCAGAATTGCTCTTAAAGGGCAAAAAGATTTCATTTTGTTAGTCGAAGCCGTGTGTTGTTGAGCTAGAGCAAACATACCAAGTGTCGAGCAAATGTAAGCCTGGGACTTAGCTCTGCATTTTATTGGGCTCTAGGAGAAGGGAGTAACATGTTGTATAAATAGGAATGGAGCTCTGCAAAGCAACCACATGCAGACATGGTGCTAAAGAGTTCACGGTTACATTGGCATAATGCCCCATCCTGGCTGCAGTGCAGATAGATCAAAGGCTGAGTGCCTAGCATGGTGCAGATGTATCAGGCCTAGCACAGAGTTTTTTCAAACAGAAAACAGAAAAAACTTTGGGTCCTCGCAGTGCAGCTTGCAGCATTCTTTCTTCTCCATTCTACCAAAATGATTGAGCCACCTTCAGGGCCAGGAGGCCAATGCACTTCATAAAGCTGCCTCAGCACTCTCTATCCTGTATAACGAGGCCAGGATGTCTCAGCACCAGCTTTTTTTTGCTGTCTCCTTTAAACCATCAGTAGTGGTGTCAATCTGTGCAGTGAATGGAGTGCAATGCATTTGAGTGGTGTGTTTGCAGCCAAGGGGATGGAGTGGGTGATGGTGGTCTTGTGGATGACAGGCATATTTAAGCTAGCAGGCTTGGAAGACAAGCAGTTGCATATGGGAGGGGGATTCGATGGTGGGATTGCTGAGAAGTGAAGTGGCTTAGGTAGGGGCTGATATTTGTGGGGGAGTAGTATGAATGCTGAAGCCAGATTCCGGCTGGACATCAGGAAAAACTTCCTGACTGTTGGAGCAGTATGATAATGGAATCAATCACTTAGGGATGTGATGGCCTCTCCCACACTAGAGGCAATCAAGATACAGCTGGACAGACATCTGTCAGGGATGCTTTAACATGGATTCCTGCATTGAGCAAGGGATTAGACTTGATGGCATTATAGGGCCCCTTCCAACTCTACTATTCTACCATTCTATGACATTTTCAGAGGCAAGAAGCAGGCGGTTGGTGCATTGGGTTTGGATGGCAAGGGGTATATATTTTCAATACATTAACCACTGGTCTTACCTCGACTCTGCTCTCCTCCACCTCACCTGCTCCTATCAAACTAATGGTGTCTCAGGCAAAAATCTCAGCTAAGTTTTGTGGGAAAGCACAGTAAGAAAGTAAAGGGCAGAATGTAATTTGTTTTCATAGTGATTGGAGGCATGTAGTAATGCAGGGGCACATAGCCACTGAGCAGGGGTAGGCAACACCTGGGCTCCATGCCCCCCTTCCCAATGGCCTTGATTATGGCCTCTGCTGTTTTCAAACCAAATAAGGCCCTTTTGCGTTTGATGCTGGATTTCAATTACAAAACGACCAGACCTGAACACTCTAAAACAGGTACGGATAGCCTCTTCTGGTCTGGGGGTCAGATTGCCAAGCCAGCAGGCCAGATGATATCAAGGGTGTGTGGCTCTGCACCAAAGCTCCTCTCCCCTACTGCGACATAGGCCTCATCTACACCAAGCAGGATATTACACTATGAAACAGGTATGAAAGCAATATATAAAAGGCAGGAGCCACACTACTGCTTTATAGTGGTATTGAAGTGCACTGATAACTGTTGGGGCCCATATACCGCTTTCATGCTGCTATATCTTGCTTGGTTTGGCCTCCTTCCTTTTATATACTGCTTTCATAGTGCAATATCTGGCTTGGTGTAGATGAGGCCATAATCTGACCATACCCCACTCAAATTTCTTCCCTCTATGCAGAGAGGCACGGAGCTCTGTGCCTTTCTCTACCTGGAAAAAAGCACTTGACCTCCTTCCCATGTCACTCATGTCCTAATAGGGGCAGCATAAGAAGGGACTCAACAAGTGCTTTCATGACTGGGTCTTACAAGTGCTTGCCAAGTTGGTTTGCAGCACCACCCCAGGGGAATTTCCATATTATTTCTGTTTTCTGATTGGAGACAATGAAGGGATTCCCTTTTGTGTTGCTCACCCTCACATTTGATTCCTCTCCCCTGATTCCTCTCCATGCTGCCAAATCAGAGATGGGGCTTGGGGACAGGACAGGGCCCACAGAGGAAACCCAACACTCATTGTGCCAGACAGGGAACTTCTGCAGGCCAGATTAGGGCTATGGGCTGGACGTTCCCCGCCTCTGCTCTTACGATTCATACAGATGCTAGGTATGATGAAAATGTTTAATCAATTGTGAATATGAAGGGCAGAGATGAAATTCTGTTTTATAAATCATTGTACCCTAATTTTAAATAATGGTGTGTGTAGGACGTGAGAGCCCTTTTATGCCTGTGAGAAAGAAATGGGGTTAATATGCTCTTTCGCACTTCATTTTATATTGCTTTACTTGGAAAATGATTACAGAGGTTGCTGATGAATAGAGATAATGGAAATTTCTGTATGCAGTCTGCAGTTTTTTTTAGCATCAAGGTCTATAAAATACCAGGAGCTCTGTAATAACTGACTAAGCATCTCTATTAACTATCAGTTTAAGCCTTTATAACTCATTAAAACATTAAAATTCATTCCAAACATACTGGATTGCAGTAAATAAATTTTAACTAATGCTTGTAAGTACTTCTTTCACATCCCAATTCTTTTGTTCTCATCCTCAAATATGTGAGCTTTGGGGGAAGAATGTTATAAGTGGCATTGTAGCTTGCCCTTGTGACTTGAGGCTGGTGTGTTATGCCGAAACATTTCACATTTAAAATCTGTTCATAATTTTTTACATTTTAAAAAATGGATGTGCTAATGTTGGCTGGATGATTTTTGGAGTGTTGTGTCGTGCACATCACATTGCCTAAGTATCAGTTTATTTGAAAGTATGTCAGTTATCCGTTCTTTACTTACTTCTGGCCTGGACTACTGCGTTGTTCTCTGTGTGGGGTTGCGGTTGAAAATAGTCCAAAATGCAGTGGCCAGACTTTCATCATTTGCTTGCAGATTGAGATATATTACTCCATTCTCAAATCAGCTGCACTGGTTACCTGTTTGTTTCCAGGCTCTCTCTAAAGTTTTGCTGTTGACATTTAAAGCCCTAAATAGTCTGGGGCTGGGTTATCTTAAGAACTGCTTGCTCTCATATGGACTTGTCCAGGCTTTGAGATCACATGGGATGACAATGCAAGTTGTTTGAAGACTGAGTACAAGGATCTGGGTCTTTTCAGTGGTGGCATCACAGATCTGGGACACCCAACTGAACTACATCAGGCATCTGTTAATAGAAATTGAAAACATAACACTTTGAACAAGTTTTAAATGTTTAACTGTACAATCCTATACATGTCTACTTAGAAGTAAGTCCTATTGAGTTCAGTGGAACTTAATCACAAGTTAGGGGGTATAAGATTGTAAGCTCTATTCTATTACAATTTAATCTGTCTGATTTTTTTAGTCTTTATTGTAGTTTTGTGTGTATTTTTTATTTATGTTCTATTGTAATCCAGTCTGAGTATGCATATAGATGAGTGGATATCAGTATAATAATAATAATAAACTAACACCTCAGTTCAGAAATCACACCAAACTGTAGTTTGTGTCATCCGTCATTTCAAACCTAAATCGGAGATTGAGCTTTCAAACAGACCATGATTTAAAACTTTGTTTTTCTTTTGCACTTGCTGAGCACTTTTGCTTCTTTGTGCAATTGATCTCTAGAGGCAGAGAATCAGCCATAATTATGGCTTATTAATTCAGACATTGCGCTTAACCACAGCACGAAACCTTGGTTTGCTAATAGTGATAGATAATAATAATATCTAACCGTAATTTCTGATTTCCAGTTTGTCGATTCAGACATCACACAAACTATAGTTAAGTTTCGTTGGCATGATCTGAAGTCTGAACTGAGTCTATGTTTAATTATGTAGGCTTTCAGTGGAGTTTTGATACGTAATGCATGAGCTGCTGTTTATATACTGATTAGAGAGCAGGAACTTTGAGCTGGGAAGTCCCCTGTTTGAAATCTTGGCAACCATTAATTTGGTAGTTGGCCTTACAAGCCATCATTTTCTCAGCTATGGCTGTTTATCTCTAACATGGCAGTTATGGTGGACTGCTTTATAGGATTGTTGTAAGGATTACTGAGATGCAGAATGAAAGCATGACAAAACTGGTGTGTATAGTCTTTCAGACCAACTTAAAACTAATTAGGCATTCAATCATTCATTCTTACCCTATGGGCCAAATATTGGGCTCTGAAAATAAGGAGTTATAACCCCTTCTAAGTTATAATGTTAAACTATCAATCAAAATCAAACATAAAATAATGTGAGTCTGAGCACAGAAAACAAATAAAAATATTTACTAGGCATTTATTTGGTATCATCTGTGTGCAGTTTGCATTTATTGTCTCATATCTGCATATAGTGACTAAAAAAATAAAAGCACCATTCAGTGTAGAACAATAGTAGGCCCAACGAATGGTCTGGGGCATTTGAGGCATCAGCATCGCTGAAGCTGACACAGATGTGGGTTTGATCAGTTCCTTGGATGCAAGGCTATTTGGAACCTCATGCAGGGCCGGTGCTACCATAGAGGCCCCTCAGGTGGCCGCCTAGAGCGCCAAGCTAAGAGGGGTGCCGGGCGCAGCGCAGCACTCACGCGCGTTGGCTGTGAGCTGGCCCGAGGATTCAGCTGGGCCTGGGCAGGTGAGATGGTGCCCCGTGCCCGTCCAGCCGAAGCAAAGCCAGGGACGCTGGGATGGGTGGGGGGCAGCTCCACGTTCGGGCTTCCAGGTGGAAGTCCGAACGTGGAGCCCCCCACCCCACCCCAGCATCCCTGGCTTCGCTTTGGCTGGATGGGCGCGAGGCGCCATCTCGCCCGCTGAAGCAAAGCCAGGGATGCTGGGGTGGGGGGCGGGCGGCTCCACGTTTGGATTTCTGGAACGTGAATGGGGTGCAGGGGGTCTTTGAGTGAATGCATGTGTTCATTTGTGTGTTTGTTTGGAGTGAGCGATGCTGAGTGTGTGTGTGTGCACACATGTGTGTGAGTTGGGGATGATTTGGAGGTGATATTCCCATTAAATAATGCATTTTAGACCCATAGACGTTCCTTTCCAATTTGTTTGCTATAATTGGCATGACATATTTCTTGCACTTTAAAATAAAATTAGCAGTTTCAAGTTTTGTGCTTCTTATTTTTTCCAGGAAACATATGTTCTTAAAAATCAAAGTTGGCATTTTGGTGGTGGTGGGGGGTGAAAGTAGCTCACCTTGCCTAGGGCGCAAAATAGTCTGGCACCGGCCCTGACCTCATGTAAAAGCAGGATATAACAAATATTTGTTCCTTTTAAAAAATCGGTAATCACTAAAACTGCAATTCTATATGTACTTGCCTGAAAGTAAGTCCAGCTGAAGATCTAAATTGTGAGCCTAGTGAGAATTGTGATGAATTTATTGTGGCGAGGGAATCTAGATCAGTCCTTCAGGGTTTGCACCTTTTCCTTCTATTTATTTATTATAATCATAGAGGTTCTGGTTCTGGTTGCTGTTTAATCAATAAGCAAAACTAGCACATGTTATTTCAAAGGTTTCCCTCTATTTTAGTACTCTGTCTATATTTGTAAAATTGCTACACATAATTTCAAATTCTTAGTTTTTGTACTTTACTGATCCTGCACATAAGTTACACTTTCAAATGTTTGTATACTGGTATCTTTTTTTTATTATTTATTACATTTTTGTGCCATAGCTGAAGCTGTCTGTGCGGTTCACAAAAATGAAAACATCAAAGTACAGCGTTAAACAATATAAAATCTAAAACATTACAATATAAAAGTACTGCCGGAATAAAACCTAGCAGGAGTCCAGAGATTTAAAATATGGATTTAAAACAGCAAAGCTAAAAGGCCAGAACGATAAAGTGATGGGGAAAATAAAAAGATCTTTATCTGGCGCCGAAAGGTATACAAGGGAATGAGCTCTAGGGAGCTCATTCCACTGCCACTTTAAATAATTTTGCACCTGCACTCTCCTCCCCCCTGCTCCCCCCCTTTATCCACTGGGAAAGTACTAGGTGGTTGAGCTCCCTTTCTTTCTGTTGTGATGTCCAGGGCTGGTTTCACACGAACAGCAGATAAGATGCTAAAGTGTTCCTGGTGGACTAGCCCATTAAAAAAGAACTCCTGCATATATCAAACTAGCATATTGGAGAGAAGGCTAATCTAGAACTCTACTTCCTTCTATCTAATCTACAATCTGCAGGTTTTTTTGTTTAAAGACTGATGTAGTATTCAATTATGCAATGCCCAGCTGCAATCGGAAGTAGCTCAGTCCAGGAACTGATGGACCACCTCATATGGTTTTGTAAACTAGGATGAACTTAAGTGCAATTATTATATTATTGTATTTCGAAAACTATTGCCAAACAGTAGGAAGTGTGGCGTTACACCCCGCAAGTCAGTTCCCTAATGTATGTCTGTAGATGTTTGTAAGTCTGTGGTTTTTAGAATGTTGGCCTGAGTGGGTGGAGTTAGAATGTCTTGGGAGGAGGAGGAGTGATATATAAGGGAATGACTGAGGGGATTGAGGGAGACTTTTAAGTACTCTTAGAGTCTTTAGCCTTAAGTGCTTTAGCTCTCTGTGTGTAGAGTACTTGGGTTCTGGAGAATTTGAGGTTCAGTGTAGAGAGTGGTGTCTTTGGAGTGTGGTGTGCACATAGTTGATGTATATTAAACAATACTGATAATAAAGAAAGCTCAAGAGTGATTGTGTGAGAGAAAGGAAAGAGCGTATGTGAATGGGTGAAAGGATTGAATGAAAGGTTTCAAAAAGGTTTTTAAATGTTTTATTTTGAAACAAAGCTTGTGAACTTTTAAAATAATTTTTAATTATTTTGTTTTAACTACCACAAAAATCCCACATGTCTGTTTGGCATATATTATCTGAAGTTTATACATTTAGCACCCACTCTGACAATAATTCACCTCAGCACATACAACTCATAGTGTATTATTTTATATATTGAAATCCTTCTCCATTTAACCCCTTCCTCCACATAGTTTGGAGGAAGGTGGTTTTTATCCTTCACCTCAGGCGTATCAAGTGGTGGTGCTTGGCTTGAGCATGGAATAGCCACGGCCAGGCCTGGTTTCAGAGCCTGTGTCATGGCAGGAAGTGTTACCTGGGGCCTGTTACAGGTAAAATTTGGTACCATGAGAAATACTGGTGTTGCCTCTAGCCAGTTCGTTCTGTTGGTAAGACCCTGGTTGTGTTTTTCACAGGTAAAAAAAATATGTGAACCCACATGTGGGATAATTAGATATACTGTTTTAGAACTAGGCCCTTGCCAATATGGCCAATAGTCAGGGATTATGAAAGTTGTTGTCCAAAACTTCTGAAAGGCACCAGGTTGCCTATCCTTGTAGTTAGCTGACTTTAAGAAATCTAATGATTTATTTATTACTTTTATATCCCATCTTCTTTTCCTTCAAGGAGGCATACATAATCCTCTTCCTCCTCTCCATTTTATCCTCACAACAACAACCCTGTGAGGTAGGTTTGGCTGAGAGTCTGTGACTGGCCCACCATCACCCAGTGGGTTTCCATGGCAAGTGGGGACTAGAACCCGGATCTCCCGACTCTCAACCCAACACTCTAGCCACTATACCACACTGACTCAGTGTGATTGATGGGCTTCTCATGCAATCAACTTCCTATTGAAGTCAATAGCAAACTTTTCTTGTTTGGCCTAAATAGCGTTGTAGTGCTAACCTATTTCAGTCCCTTCATCTACTATTACATCTGTTCTTTAAAAAACACAAACATTGTCCTTTGCTCTGGAGAACACATCTCCAGATGAACTTCTGTCCCTTTTTATTTTTGTGAATCACAGGAACTTGTGATCTAGTATTGGAGGGCAAACCAGTAGTAAATACTCTTGAAACTATAAAAGCCCCAAGCTGACAATCGTCTAGCTTTCAGGGAGACTTCTTTTGCTGCATGTTTTTAGAGAGACTGCTTCTGTTGTTGCTTGACATAAGAAGCCCCTGCTGTGTTAACAGTCTTCAGCAGGACCAGCTGCCAATCAACTCTGCGCTGTAACTGTGCATTTTACTAGCTTTTGTGCAGATGTGGATTTGCAAGAAAAGGGAGGCTTCCAAACCCTGGTTTGAAATCGTAAAGTAAAATGAAAAGATGGTTGTGGAAAGGATTCAAACCTTGTCCTAACAGTTCTTCCAAAAATAAATTGCCATTGCTTGGTCAGAGTAAACAGAATGTTGTTCTTACTCCTGATCAACTAACAATGACTATCATCAGAAAGGAGGGATTAATCTTATCAGTGGCACACTGTCTTTGAAAATTCCTTATTTGGTTGTGGGCATGTGCCTTTGCACTGTCTGGGCCTAGTGCAAAAAGGGATACTACCTGTCTGTCCATCACCACCAGGAAGATTATGCCCCCAACAGTGTTTGCCCCTTCAGAAATTGGGGGCAATAAGTGGGCTTAAAGATAGGAAGATAACTTATTTATACTAGCTCTATTCAGGTGGCTTTTGTTAATCTCACTGAGGAGAGAGTGGGTCTGTACCTGCCAGCCCTGTCCTTGTGGCCCCACCTTCTTCCTGTACACATATTGGCTGGCCTGCTTATAGCAAGTAGGTTCTCTCTCCTTGATGTGGAACCCTGGTCATGAAGGCTCCATCTGCAGATGTTCCTTCATTCAATATCTGGCCAGTGGGGGTGGGGCAGAGGCCATAGCCCTGCTCTCCCTTCCCCCCTCCATGTGATTGTTAATTGCTTCAGGGGAACGCCCAAATAGGGATACTGAATCAGGCCATTTGTCATACCTGACTCTGACATAAGCTGGGATGACCCTGTTCTGACAGAGCATATAGGCACTGTGGGGCTCCTTTGCTTTAGTGAAATCCCAGGCACCCCTGGCATCCATGAAGAAGGTACATCAGGCCCTTCAGAAGTAGGCACTGAGGAACACCCCAATGAGATCCCTGATGACTGTTCCTTGCTCATGGTGTCAAAGGAGAAGACCTAGAGTCCATCCTGCCCTCAACTGTGTTGGCTCCAGAAGGTGGACCCTCAGGCTGCCATATGGAGGTGAAGCATATGCCTCAATACCTGTAGCAACTGGGTTCCTCATGAGTAAAAGCCTACTCAGGAGTAAAGTTCTTACTCATGAAGAAGACTCCTGCCAAAGTGCTGAGTTTTGGATGGGGTTCTGGGAGCTCTGGCTTTATATGCTTTCAATTGGAGATTGCTAGCTACTGGAACAACACATTTTTATTAGCTCCAGTGACTTGAACTGTAGCTTCATGACTGATCCTTTGTGGTACTGACCTTTGGACACCTTCTACATTCTGTGCTTTGGACTTTGTTTGTGTTGGACTGCTTGCCTGTTTTGACCTTGGCCATACCTCAGATCCCTCTGTTGGATTTCACTTTCTTGACTGGTAATACTGTGCTCTTGACCTTTGTTTATCTGCTGCCCTCTTGTTGAATTGATTCAACTGTACTTGACCTTCTGTCTATCTGCTGACTTGTTACTGGATTTGCCCCATAGTTTGGCTCCAGGGCTGAGCCTGACTTAGCCATAACAGGACACCATTACTCAATTTAGTCTGTATTGTCTGTTCCAGGGGTAGGCAATATGGTGTACTCCAAATGTCTTGGACTACAGTTCTCTTCAATCCCAGCCAGCCTTGTCAAGGAATGCTTAAGTAATAACAGGAGTTGTAGTCTAAAGCATCTGGAGATCACCAGGTTGTCTGCTTCTGATAGTTATCCTCCAACGCCTCAGGCTGTTGTCTTCCTATTCTTCAGCCTAAGATCTTTCAGCTGGAGGTTTCAAGGGACTGATCATGGGACCTATGTATGTACTGAGCTGTGGTCTCTCCCCAGTGTGGAGCTACTACGTGGATGGAGGGCATCTCTAGGTTCATGTCCCCCCACTTCCCATCGATATGTCCCCTTTTATTGTCTCCTCAAATCATTCATAGATATGGTTGTCTTTGAAGCAAGAGGTTTTATAGAAGGTTAGGTGGTTCCAGGAAGGACTAGCTCCCCCTGCCAGCATCCTTGGCACAGTCTGAGAGAGTTGCTTGGGAGTTCCACTTCCACAAAAAACAAGGCTATGGATGCACACAGGACATAGATCTACACAGCATCCTAACTCAGTTGTTGTTTATTCGTTCAGTCGTTTCCGACTCTTCGTGACTTCATGGACCAGCCCACGCCAGAGCTTTCTGTCGGCCGTTGCCACCCCTAGCTCCCCCAAGGTCAAGTCTGTCACCTCCAGAATATCATCCACCCATCTTGCCCTTGGTCGGCCCCTCTTCCTTTTGCCTTCCACTTTCCCTTGCATCAGCCTCTTCTCCAGGGTATCCTGTCTTCTCATTATGTGGCCAAAGTACTTCAGTTTTGCCTTTAATACCATTCCCTCAAGTGAGCAGTCTGGCTTTATTTCCTGGAGTATGGACTGGTTTGATCTTCTTGCAGTCCAAGACACTCTCAGAATTTTCCTCCAACACCACAGTTCAAAAGCATCTATCTTCCTTCGCTCAGCTTTCCTTATGGTTCAGCTCTCGCAGCCATAGGTTACTACGGGGAATACCATTGCTTTAACTATGCGGACCTTTGTTGTCAGTGTGGTGTCTCTGCTCTTAACTATTTTATCAAGATTTGTCAGTAGCAGCCTCCAAATTTAAGGGTCACCTCTTGCTTTCAGGTGTGGATTTTAAAGGTCCACCCCATGGCAGGATCATCATTTAAACCCTGCATTCTCTCCTTCTCAGGGCTCTTGTGCTTTCTCTAATGCAACCTTCCCGAACCTGCTGCCCTTCAGGTATGTTTGATTTAAACACCCAGCATCCTCCAGCCAGCAAATAATTGTAGTACAACACATGTGGAGGGCATCAGGTGGAGAAGGCTGCTTTGCTGCATATTAAATGCATATACATTTCCCCCCCAAATAGGGCCATTGCATATATGCATGCATACCTACATGTATTTATCTATTATGCTTCCTCCAAAGGGCTTAATGGCTCAGTGAAAGCATCACAATGTATCTTTTGTTCTACATGTATTGGCATCATCTTCAGTGGTTTAAAAATGGTTGTAGTTGACATTAGAAGAGGCTGGGAGCTCTAGTGAGAAAGCAAGGGTTGATGTGGGTTGTGGATTAGGAGGGCACTTGGAATGTCAGGTGGCATCATGAAATACTTTGGTTCGGATGCTTACACATGGGCAGGTACATTAACAGGAGTTGTCTAGCCTGAGTGGCAGCCTTTAGCACAACAGTCTGATCATAAGCTACTACTTATGTTGGGCAGATAAAAGTTCTCAAGTTTCTTCAAGTGCAGGATATCCACATGGCCAAGAGTGGGCAAGTGCTTGTGTATCTTGAGACCCATCTTCCTGCCGTAAGGAGCATGCACTATAGCAGGAGTGGGCAACACGTGGGCCACAGGTCGCATGCTGCCCCTGCAGCAAAAAGTGGTTTTCTGTGGCATTTCAATGGCAGACTGCTATGGAAAGGTCAAAAGGTCAAATTTAGCTTGAGAACAAGCTACATTTTACCTTTTTACTGCTCCATAGTGATTTGCTGCTGATTTTACTGCCACTGAATTTGTCAGCACAGCAATAGCAGCAGGAGTGCGTCCTGTGTGTGTAAGTGGTGGATTGGGGTGGCAAAGGTGGCCCCCAGACCCGTTGAAGTTGTCCACCCTTGCACTATAGTTTTCTTTCCCATGCATTTCCCCTACATTTCTTTTCAAGCTTCATAGGGAAGCTTTACAGCTTAAAAATGGCTTTTCGTCATCTGATGAACACACTGTTGCAGCCTGTCTTTGTTAATGCATCCCTCTTGGAGTTGTCATAAATCCTGAGTAATTAGATTCATTTGTAGCTCAAACAGTATATTTTACTTTCACGTAGCACCGTTCGTGCTTAAAGGTCACGAAAAGGCTTTTGCGCATTAGTGAGCAGAGGAGGATGCCAATTCAGCGGGCTTTATTGTCCCTGCAATAGCTCTTTTACATCCAGGCATGCTCTAAACCTGTTACACTGGAATTACTATTTCTGCTAAAAATAATGGAAAGAGGTATGCTTGGCCAGAGTATCAGGTTTTAACATTTTCCCCCAACCTCTGTCTTTAACAGGAGCAGAATAGCCTCTTGCTGAATCGTTCTATGTGAGGAATAAACTCTTCAAAAGTATGGCAACTCCTTATTAATTGTATGCATGGGTGTAATTCTAGACGCCTCTGCTGATCACAAAGAGCGAAGAGTATTTCTGGGGCTGCTTATAGGAAGCTGTCATGCTGAATTGTTGTGTAAGAAGTGCTTTGTTTCCATTGGTGTGTGGGGCATCCCTTTGTTCCTTTAACTTAGAATGCCACTAATCATACAGCACGTGTGGATCTGAGTTGAAATAATTTCTTGGCCAGCCAGGAAAATGGATACTTTTTGTTCTGTACTTTTAAGTTGATAATGAATGAATGCAACAAATTAAAACTTGTGTGAAGTTGAAGGAAAACAATAGCTAAACTTCAGGGTTTCTTTTAAAAAAAAAAAAAAGAGCTGGGGAGAGTCCTGTCTATTAAATCCATCTGTGCTAGCATTGTGTTTAAACATGCCAGCGTGGCAAGTGTCCGTTTTTAGCTTGAATGGTTTTACAGGTGAATGCATTTAGGTTTGTCAAGTGTTGGGGTTATCGAAGGGAGCAAAAATACAGTCAAAAGTCATGCCAGGCCAAATGTCTGCATGTTTCCATATGGAACGTTTCTTTTCTCCCCCATACCCCCAGGGAAATTAAAGCAACGTCCTAGTTTAATTTAGTTTATTATACTTCCAGAGCCACTGTGTCCAAACTTGGCTGAGGTACTTGGCTCGATCAAAATGCTGGGTTTTTGTTTTTTAGTTTTGGAGGACTAAAGTTAATGTTTTATAGCAGACATGTGTAACATCAGCTCAAGTAGCCCCTTCTTCGTTGCAAAGAGTGATTAAAGGGGTGTGCTTTGCAGTGGAAAGGGGTGGAAGAAAAGGAATGCATTACTTTTCTTTTCCTTCATCTCCTCCCACCCCCGGGAAGTCTTCCCTGCCTCCCTGGGAGTAGTTCCTGGTGTTCCCTTTCTTCTATGTTCAGTGTTCCAGACCAGTGTTTACATCATAAACAGTGTTCTAGAACCCTGTGGGAGAAAACCAGATCTGGGCAAGGAAGTTCAGGGGGACTTGCCAATGAGACCACATTATGCCAGTACTTCTCCAGCTACACTGGCTGCCGGTTCAGGTCTAGGCTCGATTCAAAGTGCTAGTATTAACATTAAAAGTCCTAAACGGCTTGGGGCCAGGTTATCTGAAAGATTGCCTCCTCCCATATGTACCTGCCCAGATCCTAAGATCATCTTCAGGGTTCCTTATCTGTGAACCCTAGGCAAAGGAAGTGAGGCAGGTGGCTACCAGGAGGAGGGCCTTTTCTGCTGTGGTACCCCGGCTGTGTAATGAGCTCCTTAGAGAGGTTCGCTTGGCACCTACATTAAACTTTTTCCGACACCAGGTGAAAACCTTTTTATTTTCCCAGTATTTTAACATTTTATCATCCTAGTCTTTTAACTTTGCTGTTTTAAATCAGTGTTTTAAATCTGTATTTTAAACATCTCTATTGCTACTTGGTTTTATTCTCGTTTTACTTTTATATTGTGGTTTTACATTGTGGTTTGCCCAGAGAGCTTCGGCTATTGGGTGGAATAGAAATGCAGTAAATAAATAATTAAATAACTAAATAAATAATGTTGCCTAGCAGGGGAGCCTTTCTTCACTTCAGGACTTAGAGCTGGGAGGTTATGTCAGGTGTCAGAACCATAGAATGAGGTGGCAGCTAGAACCAGTAAAGACACTCATTGCCAAAGCAAAGCAATTAATTGAACTTGTTCAGTTCTTTAGGCTTTGCAGATACTCTCACTGTATGGCTACCAATTACTGTTTGATTATCTAGTTTGGAAAGGAATGCAAGTGGTGCCCTGGAGCACCCCTTGCTCACTTCTGCTTCTTTTCATTCCTTGCCTC
The DNA here is from genome assembly GCF_023053635.1 of Elgaria multicarinata webbii. Taxonomy (NCBI): domain Eukaryota; kingdom Metazoa; phylum Chordata; class Lepidosauria; order Squamata; family Anguidae; genus Elgaria; species Elgaria multicarinata. The sequence goes on from NC_086171.1 coordinate 67,098,150, forward strand.
CCAGCTCACAATATCAACTGTGGGTTAGACAGGAGCAACATACCAACTGCTTTAACAGTGGGAGTGCTTTTGCAGATTACGGTGGCATGAATGACAGAAAACTGTCGATCACATTTTATTTCCAGCTGGGGAATTACAGTATGTCTACTTCTTTATCCAGGTACAGGACCCTTCACCTAACCCCCTCTGTATCCCTTCTTCCTTAAATTTGTAGAAATGTCTTTTAACTGCTTCCAAGTAATTTTTACTAGATGAAAAAGTAAAGGACTAGAATATGTCATTTCCATTTCCTATTTTTAGTACCAATTTTGGTTGTTCTGGAGGGCGAATAGCACATACTAATAATCCCTGATCAACAGGTCTCGCCTGGGGTTGGATTTGTGTGGTAAAATGAATGTTGGGTTTGACTGTGTGTAAGATCTGCATGTTAGCAGTTTGCCTGAAACCCCACCACCACCACCACCAATGTTCAAATCCTAGACATGTCTACTCAGAAATAAGCCTCATCGAGTTCATTGGGACTTACTCCTAGGTAAGACCACATCACACCAGTCCTTTTCTAGCTTCATTGGCTGCCAGTCCAGGTCCGGGCAGATTCAAAGTGCTGGTATTAACATTTAAAGCCCTAAACGGCTTGGGGCCAGGCTATCTGAAGGAATGCCTCCTCCCGTATGTACCTGCCTAAGGTACATCTTCAGGGGTCCTTCTCTGCGAGCCCTTGCCAAAGGAAGTGAGGCAGGTGGCTACCAGGAGGAGGGCCTTCTCTGTTGTGGCACCCTGGCTGTGGAATGAGCTCCCTAAGGAGGTTCGCTTGGCACCTACATTATATGCCTTTAGACGCCAGGTGAAGACCTTTTTATTCTCCCAGTATTTTAACAGTCTATAAGTTTTTTTAACTTGGTGTTTTAAATTTGTAATTTTGCATTGCTTCTGTTTTTATCTGGTTGAGCTTTTATATTGTATTTTATATTACGGTGTTATACCGTTGTTTTATACTTTGAATGTTTTTAATTTTTGTGAACCGCCCAGAGAGCTCCAGCTATTGGGCGGTATAGAAATGTAATAAATAAATAAATAAATAAGTATGTATGTATAGGGTTGCAGCCTTTTTTTCCTGGATGCTGTTGCTTTTCTTTGCTAATGTTACCCATCCAATTTCTCTTGTATCAATTCATCAAACAACTTTTTGTCTCTTACTTCATTGTGCCCGAGGGGCTATCATTTTGCGATATGGTCATAAATAGAGGAGGAGGAGGATTTCACTTTTCCTAGCAGACAACTGTGTAGGGGGCTGAGAAAATTCTTAGTTAAAGCATCAGCATTTCTGATGCTCAGGCTCATGGGATTTTTTCCAGCTTTCATCACCTATAGAGTGTACCTGTGCTTCCTGCTATGATCTGCTTAGTCTACCAGATGAGAATGTATTTTCCTTCCTCTCCACGGCTTGTAGGATGTGAGTGCTAAACGAATCTTTATTTAATAATATTTTCTAAACTACTCTATCCCTAATATTTTCTAAACCACTCAAAAGAAAATTTAAAAATATAAATATGTAACTAAAATAATCTGTTGTTGGATTGCTACTAAAGGATTGCCATTACAGAAATAATATTTCCCCTAAAAGAAGTTCAGGTTTGTCAGGCTTCCAAAGGATGAGCTGGTACATACCTCTTATGGCAAAACTCTTTTGAATGCTTGATCATGGCTGGTGATGTGTGTCATGCTGAGGGCTAGTGGAATGCTCTTCTCTTACTAAAGGCCTTGGTTCAATCCTTGCTGTAGCCTCTCAGCTGGCAGTTGTCATACAAACCTTTTGGGAGGCTTGTTTCCACAAAGGATTTTTATCCCCTCAGCTTGTAGCCTCTGTTACGCTGAGGATGCTTTTGGAGACAGCTAGTAGCTGGGGAGGAAGAAAAATGCATAAGCTTGGGATGTGACATTCTGTTGCTATAAAAGAAGGAAAATGGGCATTGAGTTAGTTGCTGCCGGTTTGGTTCAGTGGGGAATTATGCCAAAAATATTCATGGGCACATCGTGCTTTAGATTAAAAGGGGCCTCATGAAAGGTGGCCTGTTGTTCCTTCCTGTTTTAGCCTCAGGCTTACAAAGTCAAGGGAAGGAAATGAATTATTAAGGTCTTTGTGATGAGAAGGGCTGCTTTGCCTCCACAGATCCTACACATTTCATAGAGCCTACAGGTAAGATGGCTCTAAAGTGCTTGTGTTTCTGTCGGGAGTGGGGCTGAAGGTGATAATACTTACCCTCTTAGGAAATGAAGTACTCTAGCATTACCCCTATTATGCAAGTTAAATGCCGGTGTGGTGAAGTGTTTAGAGCACGATGTGCAGAACCTCAGGCCCAGGGACTGGGTCTCCAGGTTTCCCCAGTAGGCCACACCCCTTTCTCCCAACCAACAATGGTTTAGTGCATTTTTTCTCCATTCTAAAAGGTTGAAATGCCTCTGCTAAGGTGTAGTTACTAGGGGTGTGCAGAACAGGTATTCTCCACCCTGAACTTTGAGTCTGTACCCCAATTTCTGGAGCAGCTCCATCTCTCCACCCTGTTGAATTATCCATCAAATAGCCGTTCCGTTTTCAGGTAAGCGCTACATTATCGTCAATGGGAATTAACAGAAATGCTTATATCTCCCTCAGTTTTAAAGATAAACACATGAAATTTGGCACAGTGCCAGCTTTTAAAGAGGGCTTTAGGCATGCCAAGTTTGGAGAAGATCCCTGCACACGGTGATGTATAGGGAATTTTCAAAGTCCAAAGTCAAATTGTCAAAGTCCAAACCCTCTTGTGCCTTGATCTGTATGGTGAGGGAGAGGGAAAACAAGCAGCTGGATAAAAGTGCTTAGCACAATAATAAATAAGTAAATATAAATGAATAAATGCCACAACAGCTGCATACAGCTTGCCCATGCTTAGAGAGGACAGGAGGTTTGCAGGATGAGGCAGCGGTGGCAGCACACACCCACCCCACATACTGTTGGGCAGCACACACACCCCACATACTGTTGGGCGGGCACATTGGAGTGAGTCAAGTTAAGGCAACAACAGCTTCTCCATAGGAGGCTATGTGGCTTGGAGGACGAGGAGGAGACCCCCCTACATTGGAAGCCCAGCCAGCCAATAGGACTAATAGTTTAACTGAAATAAAGAGCCTGAGTGACTCAGGTGTAGAAGCTTACCCAGCAGCACTTTCACACTGTGGATGATTTCTATGAGTTCAAGCAGAAATACGCCACCAGCCAGCTCTGCACTCCCCTTCTCCCTTCATGGCCAGAACCTCCAGCAGCAGTCAATGTGTACTATATTAATTGTGTACTGCTTGTGTGCACTGCACAACCCTAAAACACACAAACATACAAGTACAAGAAGATTATTTAAATGGGGGAAGTAAATCAAACAACAGTCACACAGACAGTGAGCTGTCTTGAAGGATTTCAATTGAAACAGCTCCTTTTTCTGATTTTAAGTTAAAGAATAGAACAGATTCTGTTCTTAAATGGACTTAAAAGAATATTTGAAGGAACAATTCAAAGAGAAGGCTTTTAAAAAGAATTTCTAAAATTTGGATGTGCACACACTGGGGGTGGAACAGTTCAAATGAATGAAGCATTAAAGACAGCCAAATGAAAAACAGGTCCCCCCTCTCCTAAATAAATTCAATATCTCACTTTGCAAAGAACACTAAACAAACAGTATCTTTGCGCTCTCTATTCTCTCTCTTGCATGCGGAATCAAGAACACCGTGAGAAAAAATGATTGGCATTCTCTCCCCTGAACACTGCGATTGGAGGAGAACTCGGCCATGGTCAGCTCTGTGGCAATTCCTAATTGGTTAACCACAGATGTTTATATCAATTATCAAAATTATCCCACCCCATCACCCCATATTCCTTATTGGGAGGTTTTCAGTTAGACACCACATAAACACACTAAGTGGTCGAATAATTTTGGAGACGTTAGAAGCTCTAATTGGGTATGTCTCTGCTCTTAAATTATTCTATGGGTTTAGACGTGGCCAATCTCTGCTCTGGAAGATCGAATGCTCTGTGAATGTTCGCAGTTATCAGAACTTTCCAGTGCAGAGTGCACCCCCCAGTAGTTACTGGCAGTAAAGGCTTTAAGCTAAAGTATTTTGGGTTGTTTTTGTTTTTTTGCCCTGTGCCTTTGTGTTCAATCCTGCTCACTGCTGGAATTCAGCCCAAGAACTTCTCTGAAATCTAACATTTATATAAAAAGAAAAGAGGTTGAAAGAGGTTCTGAATGAACCCTGGTTAAGACCGTCAGACTAGGATGTGGGAGGCTTGAATTCAAATACCCACTCAGCCATAAATAGTTCACTGGGTGATGTTAGGCAAATCTCTCTCTCTCTCTCTCTCCCTCCCTTACCTACTTCATAGGGTACTTGTGAAGAGTAATAGAGGGGAGAATCCCTTGGATATAAATATAATCTATATAAATAAAAATGTAAATGTCCGTTCGAAACAGACGTTATATCTCCGAAAGTTCTTCACCGATTGCTTTGAAATTTTGACACAACGTTGCATTCGAATACGCGAGCATTGTTATGTAACTATGTTCTATATGGGGTCAAAGGTTTGTCTTAAAATCGAAGAAATAGGCCTCCTCAAAACCAGTCCTGCTGATCATTGTGACATCGCCAACCAGTAGGCCAATCCACTGCCTCTGCCTCCTCTCCTATTTGCATGTTTTCTCACAATTGGCTGAGTGAATATAGATGTCATACCTGTGACAGTTACACGTTCTGAAGAAAGGTAACTGCCAGGAGTTTCCACTAACCTTATCACCATAAAAACATCCTTTTTAAAAAACCAAACAATCTGCTTTACTTCATCCAAATAATGCCTCGCAGAAGATCACACTTAGGTTGTTGTACTCGCGGAGCGGAAGCACTGCGACGAGAAATTGCAAATCAGACTGAGGAAGATGCAAGGCTCTTAAATTTAATGGAGGAACAAAAGGAATGTGTTGCGCTGCTGGAAAAATTAAACTGCCTCAACTTGGAGAACCACCAGAGCCATTACAAACTTTGCTTGCCGGATATACCGCAGAATCAAAGCATTTCCTATCTAACATCAGGAAATACAACTCATGCTTCCAAATGACGTCGTTCGGCGCAGAAATCATCACAGCTCCATTTATGCCAACTTTCAAAGTCAAAGGACAAATTTATCATAAAGCCGGCTCCTTCCTTCCATTTCAAGATAGTCAACATAAATTCCTACAAATGTATTTCATTGGTGATGGCAATGATGAATTGAATGCACACTGCGGAATTTATACCGGCATAAAAAGGTCCATCGTTTCAAAACTGCAACAGCTACTTCACGAAAAAAACAATTTAGTACATTTGTTCAAAACAGCAATTGACATGATGCCATCTGATACACACAAGATTGTTATTCATGCTGACAAAACGCCTGCTGGAGAACATGTGCGAAGATTCAATGCTCCAACTATAGACGAAGTGGCAATTGTTATAGTCAGAGATCAATCTTGACAGGACCTTTCAAAGGTGAAGATGTCCTCATTCCTCGCATTCCTATGATTCCAAGAGATATGCCATTTCAATTTAAGAGATTGCAATTCCCAATTCGATTGGCGTTTGCAATCACCATCAACAAAGCTCAGGGCCAATCTTTAGAATTGTGCGGTTTAGATCTAGACACAGATTGCTTCTCACATGGACAATTATATGTTGCGTGTTCTAGAGTCGGCAAAACAGACAATCTCTATATCTACACAGACAATGGAACAACTAAAAATATTGTATATCCACAAGCATTGTGAAATTAAACATATTAGAAACATCCACTTTGTCTTTCCTTTCTTTTCAATTTAACCAGACTGAGCCACAGCAACACGTGGCAGGGTACAGCTATCCACTGCCTCTGCCTCCTCTCCTATTTGCATGTTCTCTTACAATTGCCTGAGTGAATATAGATGTCACACCTGTGACAGTTACACGTTCTGAAGAAAGGTAACTGCCAGGAGTTTCCACTAACCTCCTCACCGTAAAAACATCCTTTTTAAAAAACCAAACAGTAGGCCAATCCACTGCCTCTGCCTCCTCTTCTATTTGCATGTTCTCTCACAATTGGCTGAGTGAATATAGATGTCACACAATTATATGTTGCGTGTTCTAGAGTCGGCAAACCAAACAATCTCTATATCTACACAGACAATGGAACAATTAAAAATATTGTATATCCACAAGCATTGTGAAATTAAACATATTAGAAACATCCGCTTTGTCTTTTCTTTCTTTTCAATTTAACCAGACTGAGCCACAGCAACGCGTGGCAGTGTACAGCTAGTAATAAATAAATGAATGCCTGGCCATCTTAGAGATAAGATTTACCTCATGCAGCCCAAACGTTTGAGAGGCCATATACACTTGCTTCAATTTTAACTAGGCAGGGGTGTTGGAGGAGGGGGCAGGAACGGTTGCAACTGTGGAGGGATAAAAAATTAGGTTTAGCATTAGGGAAAACTTTCTAGTGGTTTGAGCCATTGCTCAATAGAACAAAGCTACAACTCAGTGTGAGTGCCATGCTTGGGTTCTCCCATGTTTTATAATAATAATAATAATAATAATAATAATAATAATAATAATAGAGACTGTGGGGGAACCCTAATTTGAATTGGGGCCACGATTCCCACTGTGCCATTTCCCCAAATGGGGTAAAGAACAGCTTTAGGATGGGGTTGGCTTTGGTTGGGGGAAAGGGTAACGCCCTCTCCCCAAATGCCACAGTCCCACTCCGACTTGCAGTTGCTGTTGTAATGAAAAACTATTGGAGATCCCAATCAGGAATCTCTTGTATTGTGCCCAGTTTATCCCTAAGTGCCCAAGGGTGGTTGTGAAGTCTCTGTTAATGGATGTGTCCAAGAGTAGGGTGACCAGTCATCAGTCAGGATCCTCATCGCATGCACAGAATATCTGATCTGTGAGGCAGGGGCTGGAAGCCACCTTTGTATTCATCCTGTATTTGAACTGAAGCCCAGGTAGACAACACAGTGCCAACCACATGTTTTTGTTTACAGCTCCCATAAGCCCCAGCCAAAAAGGGTCATGGTGGTAGTTCTAATTCTGCTTGCCTAATTCTGCCTGCCGTGCAGTTGTCTTTTCCGTGTCTGATGTGGAAATAATTCCAGCAGTGTTTGAAAAAGGAGGAATTTTCTAAGGGCCAGTTCCCATGATTACCCAGTCCAGCTATTCTCTCCCTGTGATGGAGGAGCCCCCTTGTGAAGTGGGCACTCTGTCTGGAAGTCTGACTTGTGTGGTTGGTCCTTGCAGTCTCCTCCCCAACTCCCTAAAAGTGCGGAGGTTGCAGGAACCAGGTCTCGATAGGTGTTGGAAAGGGGGGGGGCATGCATTGTTGCTCCTCTACAACAGGAAGAAGATTGTTGGGCCAGGTAAGTATCCTTTAGAGATTTCAACTCTATGTTTTAAACAAAATGGTATAATAACTTCCGCTTAACTTCATTGAATATTAGTAGGAATGAAAGGTTGCTCTGGTGATTTTTATGGACTTGCTCCAAATAGGCTTTTAATGTCTCTCTTAGTTCCCTTTTAGTTTATCTTGAGGCTTTGAATGGATGCATTTTAATCCAGAGCATACTTATCCCATTTATGTTCTTGCCTTTAGACCCCCAGCCCTGTTCCCAGTAGGTCTCTATACTTTGTGCTACATTTTCATATATTTCATAAATTTTAGATTGGTTCCTTTGCAGGCTCTTTTGCCTAATGGCACTTCTGTTAGGGAAGTCAGCCTCTGGAAGTGGAATAACTATTGCAGTGTCTTTTGGGGCAGGAAGATACATTTAATGAAAAATAGATGCAGTTAATGTCATTACCAGTTGTCCATTCAGATACCAACAGAGGGCCAGTTCAGTCACTAGTAAATCATTCCAAAGTACAGCTGGGGAATGCAGCCGAGTGGAGGAAGTAACATCTGACCCTATGCATCCGTGCACCCTTTGCTAGGGACATCAGAACATTTATTTATTTATTTAATTACATTTTTATACCGCCCAATAGCCGAAGCTCTCTGGGTGGTTCACAAAAATTAAAACCATGAAAAGCATAAAAACAACCAACAATTTTAAAACATGAATACAAAATACAATATAAAAAGCACAACCAGGATTAAAACCACACAGCAAAAATGGATATAGAACATAAGAGGAGCCCTACTGGATCAGACCAAAGGTTTATCTGATATAGCATTATTGTATCCCTGGAAGTAGTTGCTGAGAATCCTCTCAGAAACATGTGATCCGGGAATGACAGCAACAACCCTATTGTTCAAGAATTTGTTTCATTTTAATTCCAGCAGCAGTAACATCTAAGGACTTGGGAAAGGACATTTTAGCTCATTGTCCCTCTGGGGACTTCCATCACTCACCACTGGCATTTCTTTTCTTTTTAAATAAATGTTAGGTTTGTTGTGCCCTAGGATGCTTTGAGATGAAGCTTTTATTGTGTAATTGCCCTGCCTCATTCACAAAATTTTAACATGGGACCCTGACATCGTCATCTGCCACTTGGAACCCTCCCATGTTTTCCCACTGCTGTTTCCATATTTTTTCTTACCAAAGAAAATGTGTTAAGGAGGGAAAGATGGAATAGCTACACCATGTCTTTAAATTGGTAGTCCTAGAAACCAGCTATCAGGAAGCACCATTACTCTTATTATCGGCTTCCTTGGAGTTTGGTTTGTTATTAATCAGAAAGGTGGTTTATAAATATTTTAAAGTGAAAATAAATAAAATAATCCTTTTGTAAAAAAACAAGATATAATCATTGCCAATAATGTGGTATTGATTTTGTTTTGTGTGAATGAAGTGGGGATTTTTGTTGTTTTTGGTATGCCCATGAGAACCACCTCCAGACAGGGTGGCTGTGTTCTTTTAGAGAAGACAGTCCTCTATTTGAATGGCTACTAGAAGGCTGTGCTCTATTTTGAAGCGCTGTCTAGTCTAGTCTATGCATGGTAGAAACCACCAGAAGGCAGAGCTGGGCATTAGCACCTGGAAAGCAGACTGAACAAGGCATACAGGTCACCTGGTCACAGTCCTATGATGAAATGTACTGTATTTCTATTGAAATTACAATCTATGAATATAAATTAACATATGCAAAATTTATGCAAACCAATGTCCTCTTTTGTCCTTTTTTGGGGGGTGATTCAGAAGTGGTCACCTTATATCCTGGAAGTAACATATTTATTTATTTACAATATTTATATACCACTCCCCATTGAAAATTTCAGAGCGGTGTACAAGATAAAATAAAATAAAAACAGAATAAAACACTTTATAATAGATTTTAAAAGATGCAAAATGTACAGTAAACCGTGGCTAGTCATTAAGGAAAGGCTTCCTGGAATAATGACATTTTCAGGAGGCACCGAAAGGAATACAATGTTGGTGCCTGTCTGACCTCCAGAGGCAGAGAATTCCATAGGAGGGGGGCTACCATGCTGAAGGCTCTTCCCCTGGTGGACTCTAATCGGAGGATGGGTCCATGTGGATCCAACAGGAGCATGCCCTCAGATGACCTCAGTGACTGGGCAGTTTGGTAAGGGAGAAGGCATCCTGGGACTCAGGTATCCTGGTCCCAAGTTGTTTAGGGCTTTGTACAGAAGTACAAGAACCTTAAACCTGGCCCGGTAGTGAATTGGCAGCCAGTGCAGTTCCCTCAGCAGAGGAGTTACATGTTGGAAAGAGGCAGCTCCAGACAACAGCTGAGCTGCAGCGTTCTGCACTAGCTCCAGCTTCTGGAGCAGCTTTAAGGGGCAGCCCCACGTAGAGTGCATTGCAATAATCCAATCTTGAGGTTACCAATACCTGTACCACCGTGGCCATGCTATCCCTGTCCAGGAGAGGCCATAGTTGGCGAACCAGCTGAAGCTGGTAAAAGGCACTCTGAGCCTCCAGCGACAGAGATGGATCTAAGAGTACCCCCAAACTACAAACCTGATCTTTCAGAGAGAGTGCAACCCCATCCAGATCAAGCAATGAGCCCATCTCCTGGTATATATGGATGCCCTGTATCAGGTATTACTTTATCCACATTGGTTGCATCTCTGGGTCCTCTGCATTTTGTCTCAATATACTCTGAATGAGCCCACAGTTACATATCCAAGCTCCTGCTTTTCATTTGATAAGCTTCCTAGAGCTGTGAGATTTTCCCCATATGCTGATCTTACCACAAAGAACAAAACAAAAAAACTCAATATTTGTGTTTTTCTCTTAACACTTTCTGGAAATTCTCACTTTAAGCATCATATCTGGAATTTCAAATCCTTTTGTAAAATGTAACTGCCTTTGTTGTAGCACTTGCTGAGGTGATGTAAGGATAACTAACTTATTTTTGCCTCACTAATACATAATCTTGTTGGCTTACCAAGCAGGGAGCTTCCGAATCTGGTATTGCCAGCCCAATGCCTGTTCTAATGGGGTAGTTTAAAAATAGCACCTTTGCCATGAGTTTAGTCAGTGGCAGACAAACTATTAAACACAGGATTAAGATTTTGTGCAAAGACTATTGTTCACTCCTAAAGTAAGAGCTATGAGGAGAGTATGGCTTTCTTACCAAGCACCACGTTGAGCTGGATATGAGGGGGAACATTTGTAAACTTTATTCCTGAGCTTGCTGTATAAGCATGAACACATGCCCTAGTGCAGCCTCCCATGACTTGGTGCCTTCCAGATTACAGCCCCCATGATCCCCAGCCAGCATGGTATTGGCCATGCTGGTGCGGTGTGATAGGATTTGTAGTCCAACACATCTGGAAGGCACCAGGGAAGGAAAGGCTGTACCAGTGCAAGCAAATACATCCTGGCAAAAAGCATCTTCCAGCAAACTTTCTGCGAAGGTTGTGACCTCCTGACAGGCCATGTAACAGCTGCAATGTTTTGATTTATTTATTTATTTGACTTGTGCTCTGCTTTTCTCCTGGAGATTCAAAGTGATTTACAGTATATAATGAAAATAAGCAATTTCTGTTGTAAATTGTTAATTTGGAACTTAACGTTTCTGCTCTGTTGGTTCTCTTTTTAGAGTTTCTCCTGCTGACATTAACAGTTGATTCCCTTCTTTTAGTATTTTTCTTGCATTAGTAACAGAGTTGGTTCCCTTCTTTTTTTTGGGGGGGGTACCTTAATTTATTTATTTACAGTTGCATCCTATAGATGTCCACTTGGAAATAAGCCACATTGAGTTCAACAGGACTTACTCCCAGTTAACTGTGTATAAGATTGTAGCTTTAGAGAATGTATAGGTCTCTCTTCAGTATAATTGCTGCATGCTTACTTGACTGCTTCCCCTCTCTTTCCCTGGGAAAAAGCAAATTAACTTTCCCCTCCTCTTCTTTCCCCTGCTGTAAATGCATGAGTGAAAAGTGAAGTTATTCTTAACCGTGGAGGTCAAAGCTCTATTCTGGAAGTCTGTGTTAACCTACTAACCTGCTAAGCTGATAATAACCTCTAGACTTTAACCTGTTGGATACAGGACAGCGATGCACTATGAATCCAGTTTGTACAGCAGAGAGAGGCCAGCAGATGCCATTTATGGAAATGAAATATGGTGACAGTGTATAGTATAAAAAGGAAAAGCAGTTTGCAACTATTGCTATTATCACACAAAGCAGAACTATGTTAGAAAGGATTCCTTCAGAAGGTCATGGTTTCTCTTCTGACGAAAATCTAGGCAGTTTGGATATATGCCGATGTGAATGGCCAAATCATGGTGTGATTATACATTTGGTAATAAATGCAATCTTTTCGACTCCCACCTACATCTCTTTTAAAAGTCAAATACGCAGAGCTTCATGAAGTATGCCAAACATGCATTTAAATGATTTGCCTTCTGATCTTTATATATAACTTGTGACTTTTCAGCATAATAGCACGTTGTCTAGCACGGGTAGAATTAGAATCTGTTCATTCTTACATGGAAGAAATATTTCATTTCAATGCTCAGTGAAATAAGAATGCAAGCAGTACAACATTACTGGGTGGTGTATATTTTAAACATTTAAAAAAGCAGAATAATAATCTTCCTTTTTTGGTTTTCAGTGTAATTACAAAACATAAGATAGAATCTCTAGAAGTGGTCTGATTCAGATGCTTACTTCAGAGTTATGGATACCACTGAAAAGAACTTATGCATGGCTGCAGCAACATATAAGAACATAAGCCGAGTCTTGCTGGATCAAGCCAAAAATCTATGTAGCAGTGGTGTAGTGGTCCGGAGCTCATAGGGTCAAAGTGTGGGATTTTTTTTAATGAGCAAAGATGATGACATCATCTGCCAACTTTCTCAGACATCTTTGTTGCTTCAATAACTCACCCTTAGTGGGTTTGTATGTAATGAGAAGCTACACTGCCCCTACCACCATTGTGCCATGGATATTTAAAATGTTGGCAGCTGCTACAATGGTAAGCCCTGCAAACTGGGCCTGTGTGTGTACATGTATAGAATATACACATGTAATACACACGCACACTCTCGCGCGCACACTGCCATAGATCAACACAGCTGCCTGTGTTTTGGGGTTCTGATTGAAGGCGTGGCTAAAGGGACAGTCATGATGAGCATCTGCACTTCAAAAGTTACCACTATGCCACCGATTTGTAGCCCAGTATCCTGCTTGTAACAGGCCAGCTGGATGCTTCCTGGAAGCCCATGAGGGGTCTCTGCTTCTCACTGGGATTGGCTGGTTCATGTGGTAACATCAGTAGTACATCTCTTTGGATAACTTGGGCTACATGTTTACCAATTTCAGGGTTTTAGATCATGGGAGAAGAAGTAGCCTAGCAATTTCGGTGGGCTGATGAGTCAGTGAGGCTGGAGTGTGTTTACACTAGCAAATGAAACTTGCATTTTCCAAACATAGCTTTGTTTCTGGTTGCTACAAGAAATCCAAGCATGATGAGTCAATGGAGCTCCCACAGCCCAAGGTCTGTCCCCTTCACAGCTTGGCTTGCTCTTTGCTGGCCTCTGTTACGAGGTAAATGTCATCCCCCTAGTTGTGAGTGTAATGCCCCATTTTCAGGTAGCTATGTATGAATCAAATTCCATCTTTCTGGATTTATTTATTTTATCTAACATTATGTTCAGACCACAGTTAAGGGTGTTAACTTCTCAGGTGTCATCCATAATAAAAGAAATGATGCAACAGTAAACAATAATAAAAAAGCACTAAATGCCAATGATAATGCAGCCAAAATGAAGTCTACAGGCAGAAAAGTTGCCACTAAAGCCATCAGCTCAAAAATACAATTCAAGGAAAAGCCAGCCCCCAAAAGGTTGGTCTTCAGAGCTTTCTTGAAGGCCTGCAAAGAAAGCGGCATGGTGCATCCCTGTTGGAAGTTAATTCCAGAGGTGCAGGAATCCTTGCACTTGTCAACCTGACTGTCTTTAGTGACAGGCAAGTCAGAAGAGCCTTTGTTGATGGCTCAAAGTGCAGACAGAGTGCTTAGTAACTCAGGTCCAAACTGTTTAAGGCTTTAAAGGTTAAACCAGCCTTTTAAATTGTGCTTGGATTTGCCCTGGCACAGTACTGGTGGCACATGAGCCGACTGCCCAGTCCCCACAAATATCCAGATGGTTGAGTTGTATTCTGTACTAATTTGAAGTTTCCAAACCATCTTTAAAGGCTGACCCATGTAGAGTACCTTCCAAAGCCCAGCCCAGATGTCACTAGAGAGTGGATAACTGAGGTAAGGTCAGCCCTCCCTATATAGTAGTCTCTGGTAGAAGATGTTCTCCGCGTTTGGAGGTATTCTTCTTCCAACCATTTCTAGGAAGGGAGCGCTGCACACATAATAGGCTTCTCTGTTGTAGATAGTCATGCCCAAGGTGTGGATATTGGGGCCACTATCAAGGAAGGTGGGCAAAGACAGTGGCCCCGTTATCCCTTAAATAACATGGAGCCCTTTCACACAAACATTGCGTGAAATAGGCTACTGTTTCAAGGTGGTCATGCCCCCCCACACACACACTTATGCAGATAGTGTTACAAAGGTCTCCATTAAATTTTACTGGTGATCAGGGTGTCAAGGTAAACATATGTGACTTTGTATCATGAAAGCAACTTAACTATTTTCAGTTCCCTGGGTGGGGGCGACTCAGACAGCTCCCCCTTGATGCCTTGAGCAGTCAGCAGAACCATGAAGGCCTGTACTGCATATGTAGAGCTTCATGCAATGGCTGAACATGCATGCAATGGAGGGCATGGTTGCTGTGTTCATTAGTTGGGGCGGGGCTAGCCAGTGTGACCCTCATAACCCCCCGCACAACTTCTTTCAATGCCTGCAGGGCTTGTCTGAGGGAGAAATGTCCTACTTCTGATTTAACTGCTAATTGGTGTATCTTCAGATATGTGTACAATCTAACTTCATCTTTCTGAGTTGTGGATATATTTTAACAATTTTTATACCAAAATAAAGCAGATGTTGTGCGTCCTTCACAGTCCCCACCCTCTTAAAGAGCTTTGAGTTCGCATAACTTGTAAGCCTTGTTTGATCTTCAGCAAAATATACTATTTAAAAAAATACATCTATATATTATAGAAAGTGAGGTTTATCCTTCTTCCCACTCCTTTAAAAGGGTTGTCCTTGAGCATGTGTACTTTGGAGGAATACAAACACTGACTGCAAAAAGTTAGAACTAACCTTGGGAACCAAACCAGCTCCTCTTCTGAATTATCATTATTGTTTGTCTAAGTTATATATAGTTTAAAGGATTTGGGGTCCCCAATCACAAAACACACATTTTCATTGGCCTTGGGCACAATGACATACTTGTCTATTAAAAGCATGTGGCTTCTCATTATAGTTGTAACAAAGCACGATGATCATAATTCAAGGAAGGACCATTATGAATCTGTTCTTTAGGGAAAGAAAGTTTGCTAATTAGCTTGATTCAGCAAATACGTTTAGCCTCTTGAGACCATGATGGCTCTCGACAGTGATTTTGTAGAAGAAGGCAAATGAAGTAAGTTGAGAAAGAATGGACAGGGTATGCAGTATTGGTTAAAACATATAAAGCAATTTCACTTCCTCAGAGTTTCATTTGAGAGGGGGAAGGAGTTGAATTTATGAATAAACCAACATTCAGCAACAGTAGGGCATTGAAAAAGCATTAACTTCAGGCAGAAAGAATTTAACAGTGAAGGTTGGGTTGGTGACCTACTTAGGAGCTCATGGAAAAATGTGTGAGATTAAAAAGGTATGCTGTCTTGAGGGAAAGCACTTCTCAGACATGAAATACATTGCTCCATTCCCCTGCCCCCCAATTAATAATGAGAGGACAAGACAATCACCATCTACGAAATGGAATCCAAAGCATCTGAAAAGGCTATTTTCACTTCTATTGGGAGGTTTGAGGGTGGGGAGACATTTGATTCATTAGCTTATTAAAACATCTTCATAACAACTGTGTAGGAAAGGAAAGTTATGTAGAGTTGAGGGAACAATCTGTACTCCTGGCAGTATTGGAGAAAGTAAGTCATTATCTGAAATGTGATTTGTTAGCATTGTAAGTGTAAAACCAGACTCACCTTTTTTGTTTTCTTTCCCCCCCCCCAGCCTGTTGAATAAGTGCTCACGTAAGAGCTGTTCGACACATTATATCATAATGTGGTGATAGACTGAAGCTACCCAAAATCTTTCCTTAGTGATGTGCTAGTTCACTTCATGAATGAATTCTGTGTAATGTGTAAATTGGCTCCTCTTGTATGCTTGGTTGGCGTGTAAATCCAGACATGTTTGAGAGCCTGCTAGGTGCAAATCTGATGAAGCTTGGTGTTGGCCTCATAATGTTATCCACTGCTAATGGACATGGTGTAGTGTTTTTTAGTTCGTTCCTTGGGATGAGGTCAATCCTTTGGCTGCTGTACTGCAAGGCTGAAGTAAGAGCACTTTCTGCTCTTCTCAGTGCTGTGCTGTGCATGTCTGTGTGTGTTAGAGAGAGATTTCCATTCCAATGCATCAAGGCCATGGGGATGTGGAAAAAGGGGCTGTGCCAGTAGAATGGTTGAAGGAGAAGTTGGTGAAGAAACTATGGAGTGAACAGCTGCTGGGCTTTGGATATGTTCAACCACCATGCTATGCTGGCAGATGAACCTGGAGGGAAGGAGCTTAGCACTACAAGCTGTGTTAGCCCCAAATGCTCCCCCAGCCAACTTTTTTGCAAGCCAAGAATGGCTTACAAATAGGGTTTATTACTTGACGCTCCCTGAGAACTTTTTGTTATAGGGTGGCATTTAAATAAATATGGCTGCGGAAGGTGGAAGCTTGGAGAGCTATCAAGAGTCAAAAGGAGAGAGGATTTCTTGACTTTCTTTCAGAGCCAGAGACACTGGGGACATGAGGAAAAGAAGGAGCATGGTCAGGATAATCAACCCCTTTTCCTCCTGTGGAGGCCTTTGCAGCCAGCTGGAGTAGTCAGGATTAGGGGTGGGCAGAGTGGGTCTGCTCCTCCCCAAAATTCGGGGTACAGCTCTGACGAGGTGATTCTCCCCTCTGGCTTTCGGAACAGGTCTGTCTCCCTGCACTGTCGGGTAAAACTACTCTGTTTTTGGAGAATCGCTCTGTTTTTGGAGAATCGCTCCATTATCAGTGGGAATTAATTAACAAAGATGCTTTCATCTCTGTCAATATTAAAGATAAAGAAATGGCACCCTGGTAGCTCTTATGTAGGGCTTTAGCCATGCCAAGTTTGAAGGTGATCCCTTCATTTTTAGGGATTTTTTAAAATTTCCTCTTCCAACCATTCCCTCCCGCATACACACAAACACACTTCAGATGCACTTCATCTTCTCTCAAGAGAGCTTGCAGAACTTTCAGAAACTAGAAACCGCCTACATAATCAAAGTCCCCTATCTCCATGTGTGGAACAAGAACACTCAGAGACACGCACGCACACACACACACACGAGCATGGGGTGGTACTATAAGAAAGAAGCAAATAGAGAGAAAACAAAACCCAGCAAAGAAAGCTGGGTCTGGCCATGTTGGGGGAGGGAGAGGTGTTTCTTCTAGTGCCCCTACCCCCTGCTCAAATTTAGGCACACTTTTTTCTCTGCTGCTGTTCCTCTCCTTCTGAAGTGCAGGAGAAGAAATTGGTGTGGGTGGTTTTGAGGCTCCACCCACACCCTCTCCTACAAAACACAAGTCTAACACCTGGGATCATTTTTCTCTGGTGGCAGAGGATCCCAGGTATGCTAGATCTTAAGAGGCTGCACTCCCTTCAAGCCAGTGGTCAGTCTCAGGCTGGTGGCAGTGCTGTGGGCAAGGCTTCCCCATAGGCAGGCCATGCTTGACCAATGGGACATGGGAAGAAGGGGCTTCAAAATGCCCCCAGATAGGAAAGTGCTAGGGAAAGCTGATGGAACTTTCCCATTTCCGCGATGTTCAGTCAGCCTCAGCCACATTGTGAAAGAGTGCTACAGACTCTTTCTGTTTATATCATTTGCAATCCCTACCCCTAAGCAACACGATTGGAGGGGGACAGGGAGGAGACTGTGGCTATTGGTTAGCCACAGATGTCAATCTCAAAACTACCCTTCCCTCACCCCTCACTGTCTTCCTAATATGGGAGTGTTCAGTTAGTTGTCCATCATCAACATGAAACAAGCTGTCTTGGGCATGTCCGTTCCCTCTGGCATTCACACGTGCTGGCAAACTGACACGAGACGAGACACATCAATGAGATTTCTTTTTATTGAGGAAATCTCATGGTAACAGGCTTAATGATTACACACTCTCCAAAAATACACAAAGCTGAATGATGGTCAGAACGCTTTAGGCTCCATGCTTCAGGCAATCACAAAAGGGTGGGGGGGGGTGATTCCTGAAAGGCTGAGCAAACCATCCCAAGGGAGCTTCTCCAGATGCCGCTTATGCTGGTAACTCATGGGGTTGTGACTAAAGCCAAAACAAGATCACGGATAGGGTAAAGCTCTCAGGCACAGGAGTCCTATGATTTCTGCTTGGCATTGGCAACTCCCTGCTACCTGAGTTGGGCAGAGAGAAAGATCACACACCCAGTCA
Organism: Elgaria multicarinata webbii; assembly: GCF_023053635.1. Classification (NCBI taxonomy): domain Eukaryota; kingdom Metazoa; phylum Chordata; class Lepidosauria; order Squamata; family Anguidae; genus Elgaria; species Elgaria multicarinata. The sequence goes on from NC_086171.1 coordinate 67,116,251, forward strand.
ATCCCAGCCTGCTGAATGCTGAGCTGACCCTGGTAGGCATGATCACAGGGAAGGGAATATCTCAGGTGCAGGAACTCCCCTGCACATAAGATTAGCTCCAGGGGAGCTCTTCGTCACCTGAGTCAAGCTACACGCACACAATCCACAGCAAATGCAAGTTCAAGTCTATGAAAAGCCTCACAGTACTTTTCATGGCACAGTTCTTAAAAATCCAAAGTCCAAATAGCAAAGTGTCAATGTGCAGAGTGCTTTCAAAGTCCCAGTTAGAAATGGAATCCAAAACAGGAGGGATTTCAGGCCTTGTGTCGAGAGAAAAATAGCAAAGCATTTAAAGCCTATTCAAAGCCACTTGACAGACAGGTCCTCTGTCATGTAAGCCATGACCATGTGCCAACAGGGCAGGACTGCACCACCCACTAAGGTGATGCTTCCATGCCCCCTCACCTTTCCGAAACACCCCCAAGTTCCCAGAAAACCAGCAGCTTCAAGGCTGAGACAGGGAGTGAACAAACTACTCCCATGGGAACTTCTGACAGAGATAAGCTTGCAGAGACATTGAAATTCCTAATAAATCCACCTATATTCAACAAGGCCTCTGGCCTTGTACCTATACCTGACACGAGCCCTCACATTGCCTAAAAAACCTTCGGATACAGATCTCTTTGGGGCTCTGAACAATCTTCTACCCGCACCATGGGTTTCCATCAGTTTTTGAACTGCCCCCTAACCACACTGTGAGTTTGGAGGTCAGTTGGAGGTCCGTCGAACCCACCAGTCTTTGGTGCGGAGCGCACACCCCTAGTCAGGATGGAGAATCGTAATGCTATTTCTGGGGGATGGAGTCCATGACACACACACAACATGCAGTCCCTGGAAACTGGCACAAATAATGTGGTGGATGGGGAAAGGGAGAGGTGCCATCAGTACTGTCCTTCATTCGATATTTCCCTTCTGACTGACACTGGCTGCATTTGCCTATGACACAAACCCATGGTTTAGTGTTATGAGAATGAGCTTGTGCAAGCCTTGGGTTCATGGAACCCCTTCCTCGTCTGATGCAGCCGGAAGCAGGTGTTTAGGAGCTTCCACTTGCATATTTGACCAACCACAGCTTAGCGTTAAGCCAGAATTTGGACAAAAATACAGTTAGTCTTAAATATGGCTCACTAAAACAAGCCAACTTCAAGCTCTGAGCTATGAAGATTGTTTGTTTTAATAAACCATAGTTAATATTAACCACAGTTTAGGGTCCAGATGTAACTCTAAACCATGGTTAATTAAAAATGGAAGCAAAGTTTCTGATCTTGCAGCCATCCCAGAGGAGAAAGGTTCTCACAGACTCATTCTTATAATTGTATCTGAACTCAGCCAATGCAACAATGAATGAAGATAAATGAATTGCTCTTGCCTTTTATCTTGGGCCCCTTTTATTCTTGGGAGTTGCCATCTGAAATATCAGTATAATACAATCAGTACATCAGATCTGAAGAGTAAATTTGTGGTTTGCTTTGTTTTATTTTTGCTTGGCAGTTTGCCAAAGGTTCAGCTTCTCTCAGAAGGAGAGCAAAATGTTTTTCCTTGGGGTTTGAAAGCTAAGGTCAAGTCGATAGATAGAAGATGTGACACGATAATAATTGAAGCCCTCCACCCCATTGTGGAAATGTGATAAATCTTCCTATCTGCTGCTACTATTAGTCACACTCCTGAAGATTGAAAGGTGTTCATAGAACAAGAAGCTATGGTCTCAAGCTGCATGGAGATAGGTGTATGTTAAACACAAGGGAGAAATCGTAACAGATTACCTATAAAGTATGTGCAATATGGCTGCAAGAAAGGCAAATGCTATTTTGGGCTGCATTAATAGAAGTATAGCTTCCAAATCACGTGAGGTACTGGTTCCTCTCTATTCGGCCCTGGTTAGGCCTCATCTAGAGTATTGCGTCCAGTTCTGGGCTCCACAATACAAGAAGGATGCAGACAAGCTGGAGCGTGTTCAGAGGAGGGCAACCAGGATGATCAGGGGTCTGGAAACAAAGCCCTATGAAGAGAGACTGAAAGAACTGGGCACGTTTAGCCTGGAGAAGAGAAGATTGAGGGGAGACATGATAACAGTCTTCAAATACTTAAAAGGTTGTCACTCAGAGGAGGGCCAGGATCTCTTCTCGATCCTCCCAGAGTGTAGGACACGGAATAATGGGCTCAAGTTAAAGGAAGCCAGATTCCAGCTAGACATCAGGAAAAACTTCCTGACTGTTAGAGCAGTACGACAATGGAATCAGTTACCTAGGGAGGTTGTGGGCTCTCCCACACTAGAGGCCTTCAAGAGGCAGCTGGACAAGCATCTGTCAGGGATGCTTTAGGGTGGATTCCTGCATTGAGCAGGGGGTTGGACTCGATGGCCTTGTAGGCCCCTTCCAACTCTGCTATTCTATGATTCTATGTCATATTTCTGGAGGCCTTTTTAAATTCCCCTTCTTGTTGCATAATACCTTGTTTTTTCTCTCTGTATCCTCTTTGTCACAACCTTGTGATTCTGTCAGCCTCTCTTGAAGCATGGACAGGTTTAAAGTTGCCCCACAGCTGAAATGACATCTTGGCACTGAAGAAGTCTTCCCAGAGTGGGTGGGAATCTCCTACTGAGGAGTCTTCCCAGAGGAGGTTGGAGATGCTTCTAATGGGCACTATTCAGGCAGAGGATCTGCTTCAGGTTAGCAACTTACCTTATAAGAGAGTCCCTCTCAGCTTTGGGCAATTATCAGGCATCCTATGCCTTTAGAGATTGGACTGACCCTTGTTAGAGTGTGGAGTAATCAAGTCTGACCTGAATGCATATTTGGTATCCTGGGAACCCCTGTTCCTGTTTCCTAGATCATGGCCACACAGTGGGGAGGGGAAAAGAATTACGTTTTCATGCCAGGTGCACTCTTGTCACCACTTTACATATCCAGAGTCCAAGCCCTAGCCCTGCAAATAGCTACTGATGTTGAGCTTTGGCTCAAGTTGAGTGCTTGGATACTCAGTAATTGTGAATCCCTTATGCTTGTTCTGTTTAGAATAGGCCAGAAAAAGAAATAGGGTGGAAGGCGCGTTGACCTGTCTTGCAGTACAGTGTGATTGCATAGAGAAAAATCTGGAACTGAGTGCACTGTGAAGCAATTGCACTTGCTCAGAAAAGGGGGAGGGATGGAATAATAGAATAGTAGAGTTGGAAGGGGCCTATAAGGCCATCGAGTCCAACCCCCTGCTCAATGCAGGAATCTGCCTTGAAGCATACCTGACAGAATAGAATCATAGGGATTTGCTCCAATTTATAGCATTTCTTTAAAAGGTATTAGGAAAGGAGAAACCTGCATGAGACCTCTCCTTCCCAAATCCTCTGCTCAGTGTAGAATTTCTATTAAAAAGGAAGCACCAGACTATAGGCCGGCCTGAACGTCACTGTGAGGGCCCATTTTTGCAAATACCAATCATGTGAGAGCTGGTTGTGGATATTCAGGGGAAAGTACTCTTCATATACTCTGAATATCGTCCTTCATGACTGCTTTATGTGTTCCAGAGCTTGAACTTGAAAGTGAGTTCTGCGGTCCAGTTGTGCCTGTTTTCCATTTAGTTGTGTGTTTTTTTTAAATAATAATTGTAACCATATCATTTTTATGACTTGTATGACTCTATGAGTTCAGGAACAAACAGTGCAGATGAAAAATCAGAGCTTAGTTAATGAAATGTAGCATAAATAACTAAAGAATGCACACAAACCCCAAACAGTCTTATCAAGCGGATCACATCCAGTGTACTTCATTAATAAAAGTTGGAATATGATAACTAAAAGTATCCTAATAACAGAAGCCCTATTTGGGCATTATCCTGCTGGCTTTTCCCACCTGGCCCTGCCATCTATGGATTGGAAGGAGGTGTGGAGCCTGCTATAACCAAGTACCCCCTTATTTAGTAGCCCCCTTATTTAGAACACTTGCACAAACAGGGTACTAAATGATGAGATAATAAATATTGCAAATAAATAAATATTAATGACTAGCCATGGTTTACTGTACATTTTGCGTCTTTTAAAATCTATTTTAAAGTGTTTTATTCTGTTTTTATTTTATTTTATCTCTGAAATTTTCAATGGGGAGTGGTATATAAATATTGTAAATAAATAAATAGAATAAATGAGAGGGGAGTGTGTTATTTATTTATTTATTTATTTATTTAAGGATTTTTATGCCGCCATTCAGCCAAAAAAGGCTCTCACGGCGGCTTACAAAAGTATTTCTTGACAGTTCCTGCCCACAGGCTTACAATCTAAAAGACATGACACAAAAGGAAAGGGGATTGGGAGGGAGGAGGAGGAGGGGGAAAAGGAAAGCAAATTCAGGCACTACAATCTTAGTTGCAAAGTTCAGCAGTTACAGTTGACAGCAGGAGGGAGGGGGCTCTCAGCTGGAGCTGGACCCAGGCACGGTGGAGAGGTGCCTGGCTGCTGCTTCCTCCCTCACTGGTGGCCTCTGCAGAGACAGTTGGTAGCAGGAGGGAGGGGGCTCTCAGCTGGAGCTGGACCCAGGCACGATGGAGAGGTGCCTGGCTGCTGCTTCCTCCCTCATTGGTGGCCTCTGCAGTGATAGTTGGTAGCAGGAGGGAGGGAGCTCTGAGCTGGAGCTGGACCCAGGCACGGTGGAGAGGTGCCTGGCTGCTGCTTCCTCCCTCACTGGTGGCCTCTGCAGTGATAGTTGGTAGCAGGAGGGAGGGAGCTCTGAGCTGGAGCTGGACCCAGGCAAGGTGGAGAGGTGCCTGGCTGCTGCTTCCTCCCTCACTGGTGGCCTCTGCAGTGACAGTTGACAGCAGGAGGGAGGGGGCTCTCAGTTGGAGCTGGACCCAGGCACGGTGGAGAGGTGCCTGGCTGCTGCTTCCTCCCTCACTGGTGGCCTCTGCAGAGACAGTTGGTAGCAGGAGGGAGGGGGCTCTCAGCTGGAGCTGGACCCAGGCACGGTGGAGAGGTGCCTGGCTGCTGCTTCCTCCCTCACTGGTGGCCTCTGCAGAGACAGTTGGTAGGGATTCCTACTACAGACTTTCCCTTTAACACATGGACAGTGGGGCGGGAGTGGGATAGGGAGGGGAGCAGCAGATGTGGCCCCGCTCTCTCTTCATGCAATTCTCAAATTGTGTGAGGGATAATACCTAAGTGGGGCTAGAGGACCATGGCTTGGTTCAGATTCTCACCCGGAGAACAAGCTGAACCAATATTTATAGTTCCTGACATGTTTTAAGAATCTTCTCTATCAAGGGAAGTTGATTACTTCAAAAGTTCTAAATAATGCTTAGAACTCCTTGCTTGTAACTCCCTGTGTTGTTGTTGTTTTGCACATTATGAGCCGCTTCATATGTAATGATGTCCGATATTGCTTTTGTGAAGGAATAATTGTAAGCAGTCAAGCGAGCTTTTCATTCCTTGGCAGAATTGGATGAAAATTGTAGAGATAGCTGCCAGTTTTGAGGGGATCAAACATGCCAAATTTCAGAATAATTCCCACAGGTGGGTTTTTGGTTTTTTTGTGCATGAGCATGAAAGCAAAAGACAAAAAAGGCAGCAGGCACATACCCTATCTGAAACACACACACACACACACACACACACACACACATATATATATCTTAGGTATGTTTCCGTAAAGGCTTCAGTTGATACAGGTTGCTAAGCAATTGTAACAATGTGTAACGTCAGCTGATACAGGTTGCTAAGCCCCTCGCCCGACTCCTCCGGGCTTTCCAAGGTAATCCTACCCCCCTTTCTGCCTCTTCGCTCCCCCCCCCCCACGAAGGGGGCAGCACCATGGTCCGGAGCATGAGCAAGGCATGGCCAGGGCCCTTGGTGGCCAGGTGGGAGGCCGCTCGCCTGCTGTGAGCTGAGGCCCCGGCCTAATCTCATGTGAGCTGGGCGGGCGGCCCAAGGCTGACAGGAACCCCAGAGAGAGCGTCCGGATCATGAGCGAGGCACGGCCAGGGCCCTTGGTGGGTTGGTGGGAGGCCGCTCGCCTGCTGCGAGCCCAGGCCTAATCTCATGCAAGCTGGGTGGGCGGCCCAAGGCTGACAGGAACCCCAGGGAGAGGGGGACACCTGCTCCCCCTCCCCCGACCTCCGTGCCCCCCCCCCAGGTCTGCCAGACCGCGCTGTATCAGCGGCCTCCAAGTAGCCCCCACCCTCACAATGATATTTAATTAAACTTTAAGATATGCTACAATGGCGTATGTTACTCCAGGTACAGCTAGTGTTGGTAAAAAAGCCTTGTTCTGGAGTGGCTTGATTCGATTGGCTTTGGAGGGAAGACTGCTTTATCTCAGGGCTCAACAGAACTGGACCAAAGCAGCCAGTTTATACTTGTGCTTCAGGCTTCGTCCAAATGCGAAGCACAACCCTACCGCAAAATAAAAACATGTGAAGTTGGCATACATTGTGGTGTACACACATCCAGGTAGGAAGTCACATGTGAAGCAGCCCTAACATCGTAGCAGACCAGTCTGTTCTTGCCTAGCTTGAATAAGGGCCTCTTGACCACAGAAAGAAACCCCATAATTGTTATCAAATTCATAATTCAGATCATTAAAGCGCTGTAAAAATTACATCCTTTTTTAATCTTAAGGCTAAGATTAATCAAGCTAGCTCTGAAATGCAGATTCATGCTTTAACTTTTCCTCAGAACAACTATTGCAAAAGCTCCACTATTTCTGGAGCTTTTAGTCTAATTGCATTTTTTTTAAAAAAAGTCACTGTTTTAAATATGTGTTTAATAATTTGAAAGTAACTACTTTATTTGAATCAACAGAAATTATTCAGTCAAAAGCTATTTTCCCACACAATTAACTTATAAAAGGCGCACTTAATGTAGTTACTAGGGTGAACACTGGAGCAGGTGTGGTGTACCTTTTATGGGATGTGTGAAGAAAACTACCTTGTTAAAATGTAAAGCATCCTGTCAATATTTAATGTTTATAATATACATTATAATGTAAAAGGTAAGTTTGGATTATAAAGGTCATGTGAACCAAAGGCTAGGATGAATCTGACTGTCTTCAGAAATAACATAGGCTATTTTTTTCTATGAACATTTCTGCACTTGAATGAGAGAATTCTATTTGGATTTGAATAATGCCCTTATATGACCTCATTGAACTGTGACTTTGTGACTCGGTTCAATTATAATAGAAAATCATAGTTTCCTGCTAAAAGTGCTAGTCATGACATACTCCTCCTCCCCTCTTTCATGCCTTTGGGGAGGAGAATCAATCTTAAGTGAATCACATTTCCCTATGACATCTGAGCTTGGGGAAGTGTGGTGTGCTTAAACTATGATTAGTGAGAACAATCCCAGAATCCAAAACCAAGGTTTGTTCACTGATTGTTCTGACCACCATTATGACTGGGTTCACATGACTCAACAACCTACCGTAGGTGACAAGCCACGGTGGCTTGTCCTGTCATGCGAATCCAGACTCATTCCTGAAGGGTGGCTTTTGCGTGGGCAACAAGCCATCCTAAGAACCCATGGCTTGTTTTAGGGATTGTTGTACCCCCCTTTTACTCAAATTTATTTATTTAAAACATTTTTATCCCGCCCTATATCATTAGGATCTCAGGGTGGCGTACAGATAAAATCATACAGCAGGAAACAATATACCGTATTTCTTTGATTCTAAGACGCACTTTCCCCCCAATATAAACATCTCTAAAAATGGGCTGCGTCTTAGAATCGATGGCATCTTAGAATCGCCTGCAAAGTGCGCTGTTATCCCTCCACACTGCTCACGATGCCCAGGCGGCTCAAGGGCTTGTTGAGCGCCTAAGCAGCTCTGCACTCACCATGTAGGCTGGGGAATGTGCTTGGCCTGATTGGGGGCCTCAGCGACGATCCGCGGCTGCCCTGGGCCTATTTGTGCTCCCCAGAGCTAACCGGGCTCACACACACACCAACGGAGCTCCGAGCCCTAAGTGGGCCCCGCCCACCGCACAGCTGGCCAGGTTGGGCCTAGTAGGCATGGCTATGCGGCTCCGGCCAGGTCGGGCCTGGCGTGCGCCTCTCCTTGCGCATGGGGCCGGGGCAGACGGGCGGGCGCCGCAGGGCTCACGGAGGGTTGTGCGAGGGGGGCGGGCGTCGCCGGCTTCTTGCAGCTGCTGATTCTTTGCGGTGGAGGAGGCGCAGCAGCGCCGGCCGGGAAGACAGAGGCGACGCCCAGGAGGTGAGTTGCTGGGCTGGGGGGCAGGCGGGACGCGCTCCGGGACTCGCAGCTGCGCCGTTCTCACGTAGCGTGTGTGGGAGAGGAGCCCAGGGTGCCTGTGGGGCAGGGGGGTCTCTCCACCACCGCTGGGCCTGGGGCGGCAGTGCACGTGTGGCCGGCTCCTTCACGCCTCGGGAAATTTCCACAGCCTATCTAGTCATGCCTGGAAGAGGCCCCTCAGCACTGGCAGCTGGAGCTGGCCCAAAGGTAGGCGCCTTGCGAACGACCCGCTCCTGCTCCCCGCAAGAAGTGGTGCCAGCTGGTAAAGCCTCCGAGCCCTTACACGTGCTCCCCAGTTGGCCCCCACCCCCGGCAGGTACCCTCCGCCTGGCAGGGCCCACCCCACCAGGCAATGTGGGCCTGCGACATTAGGGGTAAGTGGCTCGTTTTTGGCTTACTTGTAACCTGTCCCAGCCCTGTGGCGCCAAAACCGTTGGCCCAATCAGAATAGGCCACATCCCTTCCCTTACCTGCCTGCAATCCACTCCCCATGCATGGCAGAATACTTTCCCCCCCATATAAACATCTCTAAAATGGGGTGCGTCTTAGAATCGAAGAAATACGGTATACACAGCTAAAAACAAATTAAACTATGAACCAAGTTAAAACAATATATAATTTAAAAGCAGTAAAATGATTAAAACAGTTAAAACAATGTGCCATCTTAGTGAATTTAAATGGGAGCTCTGAAAGTGGGGTGGACCCTAGAGCACCCTTAAAACCAATTGCGGGAGTCTCGGGAAGGTATGGAATGGAAGGGGGGCTTCTACCCTTTAAAACTTAAGGATATCTTTGTTAAAGGGCCAGTCTGGTCCCTTCTCCCACCTGTCAGCTGTCAAAGGCTGTCAAACTAGCCTATGTGCAGCCCCATCTTGTCAATTACATTGTATGTTTTCTAGTAAACTTTGTTCCCTTGGATAACTGAAATATACAAGGCAATAAACAGTATAGTCTGACAGTGGCAATTGCTAATTTTTGACACCATTTTAAAAAAGAAGATATTTGTGTACATTTTTGGGGCCAGAATTTTTTTTTGCCCCATTGTGTGTCTGGGCACTAATTTAAAAGGGAAAAGGGAAAAAGGGCTCAATGTGTCTGGGGCGGGGGTCAGAATGGGGAGGGTAACTTGCTGCCAAGTGTCCTGGGATATGTGCTGGAGGATCAAATGGGGAGAAGAGGGAGAACAATTCATGGTAAGCCGGATTGTCTGTTGTTTTGACGACAACCCACATTGCTGACCTTTGCAGGATGCGTTGTCATGACATGCAAACTCAGCCAATGTAAACAAACCACAGTTCCCTGGATTTGGGTGTCATGAGGAGTTGTAATAATTTAAAAATAAAAGCAGAAGTTATCAACTTCTGAGGAGGACAAAAGGGAAAGGGGGAAATGCATGAGCCCAAGGCTCACTGCAGCTCATAGTTTCCCATTACATCTAGCCTGTGTCTGTAGACCTTTTGTGAGGCAATGGTTTTAGAATCCTAACCAATTAGAATCTGAACCTGTGAGGATGAAATATGAGTTGGTCAATACTACTGTGTGACTTGCCTCCCTCCCCCTCTCCCCACAACTGGAACAGCTTTTCTTATTTAAAAATGGCTCAAAACATTGGGTGTGGCTATTTTTTGTTTTCGTTTTGGTATTCTTGCTCTTTGATTTTTAAAATGCTATACTATGCCAAAAGAACATTTAATTGCTGTTCTGGTTTGTAAAAGTTTGTCACTGTAATTCTGCACAGCACAGAACTCTGTAATTCTACAAGGCACAGATAACAGGGCATAGTTGTGGTTCCAAATTAGGCTGCTTTAATTAACTGCTGTGAAAGTATTTCTTGGTTTTGCAATGTAAGTGCTACTCTACGATTATAGTGTGTATTAAAATAGAGCAAATGGTAGAAGCTCCACAAAATGTACTACGCTGAGCACATATGAAGGAGGATCCTTTAAAACAACTTTGTTGTTTTATTTTAAGGATATGGTGTGTGTGTGTGTGTGTGTATGCAGACAATTGGTTATTGTGTTTGATCCCCCAAAGATAACATTTCTGTTGGAGCAACTTTCTCATGAGGTGGGAGTCCTGAATTATGTATATGTTTGTCCCATGAGTATTATTTCAGTGAGCCTAAAATAGTTATGAATTAAGTTTTTTATGTTTGGGACTGGCAGGTCTGTATCTTGGGTTTTTCTCAATTGGTTTTAAGTACTTCGGAGTCACAGTTAGGTTGCTAATCTTGTTTATATTAATGACGTGGAAGCAAAATGTGTCAATCGTGACTGTACCATTATTTAGTTATACACTAAGAAACAGGACTCTCTTGACATTTTCTACTGTACATTTAACTTAAGACTTCTTTACAATCTATAATAACTCCTACCTTTTCACAATGTTCTTCAACCTTTGTTTGGAGTCCCACATTGCTGCTATCTGTTTGCCAGAGACTTCTACTACTTTATATATATTTTTCAGGTTGCAGATGTTAGTTTGTTACATTGTCATTACTATGTCTTGTTCTTCTGTGATCTTAGTGGATAGTATTTGATTTGGATGTGCAGAACAAATTGCTCAAGTCCTACCATGGCTACATATTCACTGGCTGTGTTCAGACAAATTCTAAACCTTGGTTTAGTTTTATGTGAATGAGCCCAGCCTGCCCCTGGGCTTCTGCATTCTCCCAATCTCCTCTGACACAGACGCAAGAAGGAGGCCAGAAGCTTCTGCTTCCATTTTCGATTGACAGCCGATAAGTGGTGTCATCCAAATCCTAAACTGTGGTTAATCTTAATTGTAGTTAGTTGAAACAAGCCAGCTTCATAAAGTTTCTGAACTTCTCCTTGAATTGATGCTGAAGTGGGGAGCATCTGTGCCCAGGGGGAAGCTAGGTTTATAATTTTGTCTGAACCAGCATCTTCAGTGGTAATGGTCAAGTTTCAGCCTCATTTGCCAAAGCAGGGATTATAGTTACTCAGTTCACATGATTGCAAGGTGGTTAATAAGCCACTGTGGCTTGTTAACCACCTTGCATTGCTGGTTGAACATATCAGCAGTTGTAGGATTCTTGGGTGGCTTGTTAACCATAGCAACAGGCTACGCTGGCCAGGTTTGTACAACACAGGAAGTTGTCCTGCTGTGGATAATTATTAGTGCTGTGCTAAAATTTTCGATTATTCTATTTTTGGCATTTCATATAAGTTGGGGGGGGGGGGAATAAAAACTCCGGTGAAAGAGTGTGAGAGAGCTGAGAATTTTGGAGAATTTTCTCCTTAGGGAGGGGGACAGGGTTTCTACATAAGTTTTTAAGTATAGGAAATTTTGAGGTGTCTTCTTTCTATTATTTGTTTTACTTTAAAACAACAACACCCTCCGCACTTGCAGGAGCCCAGGAATGCTTCCTGAATGCCTATTGGAGAGGGCAAGGTCACATGGTCTCCAATAGGCATTCATGAAGAACTGCCAGGCACCTCCTAGTGCCAGGGCTATTTTTTAAAAAAAGAAAGAAAGAAGACCCCTAAACAAATGGCTATATTTTTAAAAGGAAATGCTGCCCCCCTACCCAAGGAGAAAATTCCCTGAAATTCTCCCCCTCCCTTCAAAAGAGGCAGAAAAAACAATCCCTGTTTTGCAAGGAGAGAATAAGTTCCCGAAAATAAGGGGGAGGATTCGGAACAGCACTAATAATTATTGTAATACCCCAAGCAAGCACAGTGGGGGAAATAACCATGGCTTATTTTGCCTGCTGTGATTGTGTGAACACAGGCAATGACTTACTTGGCAGACATCAGGGTACGTTGCATTTCACTGTTATTGGCTTCATCACGGAGATCCAAGAGTTTACCATATCAAAAGCAGTTTCAATTATGATTAATGATAACATATGGAGGTAAACAAGAATATGAAAATGAAGAGAGGGATTTAAACAGCCTGATTGAAAGAACAGCAGCTGCCCCAATGTTTAGGGAAGTGCTTCTAGCACTATTGAAGATTTGGGCTGTTTGCAAGATTTGTGGTGATCCATTATTAGCTGATGACGAAGACCTGAGGGGGGAAAATGTATTTGGTATCTTATAAAGTTCTTTGCAAAAGACTGTTAATTAATTTGCATCCAACCTATGATTGTATCTAAATTGAAATAACTAACAAAGAGACAATATGTATATGGGCAGTTTTGATGAATGTTCTTTCTGGGAAAATAATGTCTCTAGTGACGTTTATAATATAATAAATTCGTAATTTTTACTGTAAGGTTTTGTTCTAAGTCTGGTATTTGCAGGTTTTACTGGAGTTTTTTATTTTTCTTGGAGTATTCATTGGGAGGACAAATGAAACGTACAGGATGTCAAGCACTTATGGCTTTCTTGCCTTCTTAAAGGCCTTTTGAGGAGTAGGGCTAGGAGCATAGGAAGCTGCTGGTCCATCTATTGTCAGCACTGGCTGGCAGTGCCTTTCTAGTGCTTCAGTTTCCCAGCCCCCCTTACCTGGAGATGCCAGGGATCAAACCTGGGATCTTGTACATGCAAAGCAGGTGCTCTACCACTGAGCTATAGCCCTTCCTGCTAGGAGTGAGGTAGCAAGCTGTGGTTGACAAGAGGGCCTATTTGTCACTAGCTGAATACTGTGTTTAGCTCTCCCATGTGCCCCACTGGAACTGCTGGCACCCCCTCCCCCCCGTTTTTTCCATTAGTGAAAGGACTAAAAATAAAAGATGAAAATTCAGGGAAGGGGCTTAGAATATTTGTGATTGGGCCAGGCAGAGAAAGCCCGACAGAGAGAGCCCAGCCATAAAATACCTGCTTGTAAGCTGTAGCAGGAAAGGCTGGCGAATTGGGGCATCTGTTAGGGCTCACACTCCATCTGAAAGTCCGCTTTTGCCCCTGGAAGTAATCTTAAAATTGTGTGGGTGCATGCACATTTCTTCCGCTTGCGTGGATGGGGAAAGCTGGGTGATTTGCATGCAATACTAAACCATAGTTTAACATTATAAGAATGAGTTTTCGCAAGCCTCAAGCTTACATGCTCCTCCCTTCTCTTCCCATGCAGCCATGAAAGGAAGGGTTTGCTTCTATTCTAGATTAATTGCAGCTTGCTGTGCCGTCGAAACATGGTCAAACTGTGGTTTATTTTAACTGGTAGTGGAAACAAGACAGCTTCAAACCATAGCTTATGAAGCTGCCTTGCTTCAGTGAGTTAGAGTTAAGATTAACCACAGTTTAGGATTTGGATGGCATGCTAAACTGCAGTTAAACTGAAACACAAGCTCCTCTCTTCCTATCTTGTCCTTGCCAGAGAAAGAGAGAAGGGAGCAGGCTGGACGTATGGTCCGGATCTTGTAATTTTGCATTTATCATGTATGTATGTGGGGGCGGGGCTGGGGGGGAGGGAGTGTGTTTGCCTGCTTTTGTGCAGCACTACAAAGACTGTGCTGCAGCTGCTACATAGGCTAGCAGTAGCTAAAAATAGCAGAATCCTACTTTAAGGAGAGAAAGGCCATTCAATGCTACTTTTCTCCTTTCAAACCCTTTGTTTCTGATCTTGAGATTCACCATCTCCAATATCCAAGCAGCAGAAGACATCAGAGGATGGAAATTGGGGTCAATCTTTTTGGTATTCGTTTGTTTGAGATGTGATTTGATAGAGACGATAAAGCCCCATTCTTGACCTTAAGCCTGATTTGAATTATGGGGAGAAAGGCTCTCTGCTGGGGAAACCATTTAGAATATAAAAGCTTGCACTTTAAAGAGCTGGGTTTATCCTTGAGCTAAGCATGTTTTGTATTCAAAATTGAACACTTGAGCCTCTGACCTCTGACCTTTTTAACAGGAAAAGTACCTATTTTTATTGACTTCAAAGCACAATTGGCATTTTAATTAAATGACATCGGCTCTCTTAATCTATGTGTGGCAACAGTTGCTATTATTATTATTATTATTATTATTATTATTATTAGGTGTGCTAAGAACTCAAAATATAATGTGTATTTGAAGTTTGCAGAGTGTTCTTTCTTGGACCAAGATTGCTGAGCATTTTATTCTAATATGTAAAATTCAGAAACGGGATGATAAATTGTTTTTTCGCTAAAGTCCTCTGTTCCACATTAAGTGTTGTAATCTTGAAAAACAAAAAAACATTAATAAATCAAAATGTGTTAGAGATCAGGCACGTGGGTTTATTTTAATAAGGGATGAAGTCTAAATCTCACTGAGCTGCCTTTGTTCACCACTTGTTCTCTGGAGTTTATGAATCAGCCCCTTTATTGGTATTGCTTAAGCATTTCCAGTTGGAGATATATATATATATATATATAGCATAAAACTGTAGAATGTTTTATTTGGGTTGCCCTAAGAACATATATCAAGGCAGGAGGAGGGTTTTGGAGATCTCTTTCCCTTCTTTAACTTTTTAAAACGTGGCACTGTGTATGTGTATATGCATGAGAGAGAAAGACAGAGAGGTTCTGGCTGCTGTTGCTAGTTTGTATATATTTTAAAAAAACAACTTGGCCAATTTAACAGAGACGTCACAGAAGCATGCACTGTCCAGATGAGAGCATCTAACAACTTCCCACTGTCGCAAAAGGATTATTGGAAATGAGTATGGAATGTATGTATGTAGGAAAGTCCAATATTGTGTGATGGGCAATTTTGATGTCATACAGGGTCTCACTAACATTGACAGGCAGTTTTAAAACAGTCAAGAAATAAAGAGTGACTCACTGTGCAATCTATTTTACTACCTGTGTGTGTTCTAAAAAAGCCTCCATAACCTGGTGTCCTACAGATGTTTTGGACTTCAACTCCCAGAAGCCCCAGCCAGTACTGCAAGTAGTCAGAAATGTTGGGAGTTTTAGTCCAAAAATCTGGAGAGCACCAGGCTGGCAAGGCTGTTCTATAACAAGGTAAATTTCTTTTAAAAAGCGCAACATCTTAGAACTCCTGAGCTTAACGGGTGGCTAGTAGAATTTGAGTTGAAAGTGAAAAGCCATTAAAGCTGCAATCCTAAACACATTTATGTGGGAATAAGTCCCATTGAACTCAGTAGGGCTTATTTCTGAGTTAAAGCCTTACTTCTGAATAGATATATACAGAGTTGCATTACATATGTAGGATCCTTTCTCATGGCTTTCCTTGGAAGAAGTTGTAATAATTGGCAGCAAAAGGACCTTCCCTTGGTGTTATCTGGAAGTTTGAATTGACTATCCTTGGAGAAAGGTGTGTCTATGTGCCGGTATTGTCTCTGGCTGCCCATCCTACATCTCATGTGGCTCTCGGGGCCATACAAGTTGACCATAAGAACAATGCTGGATCAGACCATGCATCCATCTAGTCCAGCATTCTGTTCACACAGTAGCCAATCAGCTGTTGTCCTGGGACTCACAAGTAGAACATGAGTGCAACAGCATTCTCCCACCCATGTTCCTCAGTGAGTGCTGTACATACACATACTGTCTCTGGTGCTGGAGGTAGCACATAGCCAGCAGGACTAGTAGCCATTGATAGTCTTCTTGTCCAGGAATTTATCCAACCCCCTTTTAAAGCCATCCATACTAGTGGCCATCACTACATCTTGTAGCAAATTCCATAGTTTAACTACGTGCTGTGTGAAGAAGTACTTCCTGTTATCTCTCCTGAATTTCCCACCAATCAGCTTCATGGGATGACCCTGGATTCTAGTATTTTGAAAGAGGGAGACCCCTGCATTATATTATAGCTATAGGTTTTTTTTACCTGGTTGGGAAGAATCTGTGGGGGAATATCCCCAGGTGTGGAAGGTGAGGTGAACTATACGTTTGTCAGTAGAACAGGGCATGGCCACCATAGGAATGTGCTCAGCAAAACAGATGGCTTGAGATGCATGAAGTTTGATGCTACTGCAGCTCTGTGAGACTGGTTACTAGGATGAAATGTCACTGGGTTAACACCTTAAGTTATGAGTATGTCTGTGTCATAAAGAAAGCCAAATAAGTTTTATGATGAGTTTCTGTGTTTGGTGATAAGCAAATTTGAATGACTCAAAAGCATGAGATGATTGGTTATAAAAAGCAGATCACTATTAAAGCAAACTTGTGCATAAAATAAATCTTAAGTTAATGTTTAAGAATAAAAGAAGTATGCCCAGATGAATGAAGGAATGTCATCATAGCAATTTAGGTGGTTATTAATTTAACCTAACAATAATAAATGTTAACATAGTTAGGCTAGAGGTTAACATGAGTTTCCCCCACCCCCACCCCCCTAAACAGTCCTCAACAGCCTGGCAAAGATTAATTATTTACAGTTACCAGCATGAAATGGTGTTGATGATTCAAAATTGATCCCCTGACTATTTGCTGCACCACGCTCTTATGGAATAAAATTGCAAATTAAGGATTCAAGGTTTTGAATATGATGTTCCACTAGCTGACCCTGTCTAGTTTTGCAAGTTTGATGACTTCTGAATGTCTAGCCCTTGACAACCTTTGATCAAAAACAGCAATTAAAGTCCATGTTTTTCCATCTGTTAATGGCCACTCATGTTCCATTATTTGACATGACTCATCCTTTCTGCTTCTCACCTTGCATTTCATAAGCACAGATGTAGTACTGGTTCAGTCCAAAATTCAAGACAATATGCCAGTAAATCAACAGTGCTGTTTAATATTTTGAAGGTAGACACTTCAACCCATTTCCACCTTAGGAGTGTGTCTTTCTTTATAACAAAATCAACTTTCAAAATGGTGGAATAGCTACATTTTGAAATGGCTTAAATAAGTCCCAGAAAACATAATAATCCACGCAATAATGTCCCAGAAAACATTAGCTTGGCCACTTACGAATGTCCCGAAAAGAGGAATGCAGTACCAACAGAAAAAAGGACACATGTTTGTGTAAAAATACTAATTTATATGTGCAAATTTAGAAATAATAATTATAATTGAAGTTGAAACATAATACATCTTACTATAGCAGGGAAGACTGTGACTTGTATGACTTACTCAGTTTGCTGTCCATGTGCCATTGATGGGCTCCTTCAAGGCTCAGCTCTTCCATTTGATGGTTTTTTATGTTTAAACTGGACTTGGACTGAACATCCATCAAATGGAAGACATCTTCACTATAGATGACAGTTCTCTGGCAACACACACACACTATCATGGGCAGTAGTGTACAGATTTTTCAAAACCTTAGAAGATAGCAAGATTTTTTTGGACCCTGATAGGGAGAATTCCTGACCTCTGTAGCAACCCAGTTGCTATTAGTAGGGTCAATTTTGGGGGTGTCAGGGTCTTTTGGAAACCAGGAATTTTGTACTCATGGTCATGGATATTTTAAAAGTTATATACATTTTACTTAAATAAGCCATGTGTATGAGGAGTGGCCGACGTACCCACCCATTCTCCCTCTGTGAGAAGCAATAACTCTAGAAGATTGAGTTAAGATCAGAACAAATTAGTTTCCACCCTATGCTAAGTACTTTGGCTGAAAGCTAAACAACATATTCCTTGTTTTTAGCAGTTGAGCTCTTCTGATGTAACAGATCAGCCTTGAGTTGTGAAGGAAACAACTTCACAATTGGTCACCTTGCACCTTTTCTCTGCAGTGCTGCCAGTTTCCTTGCAAAATTATAGCACTTGAGGGTTTTTTCCCCAGAAGGCGTCAGCCCCCTAGGAAGCTCTGAATTGCCTCCTTCAGTCAAAAACTTTATTTTGAAATGTTTCGTGCTGTGTGAACCTTCTCAGAGCAGCGTTAAGCAAATAGTGATTTCTCTTGAGTGCAGTTGCTTGGGGGGGGAAAGCGTAGAAAAAGAAACTTGGGAGATTAAGAGACTCTTAAGGGTTTTACAAAAGTCTGTGTTGCATTTCTTGGGCTACTTACTCATTCATTTAGGTTTCTTCAAAAACTTTACCACATGGATATGGATAATTAGACACCGCAATTATTGTAATAAATGGACAAGGGTGTGTAGATGGGAGCGGGCAGTAGAAGGGATGGCTTCTTTAGAAGATTTCCATTTGTAGATACAATTAAGTTACTATAAAGTCTACACTTTGGCTATGTAGAATGTATTTTGAATATCATGTTATTTGTCATGCATAAAGAATTGCTGAGTTAACTGGCCTCCCGTTAAGGTCTGATGATCATGTGCCTTGTGTGAATATAGTTAATTAAGGTCAAGAGTAGGTCCTGATTGTGGTTGATATATTTCTAAAATTTTGACATATTGGCTGGAATGATAAACATATATGCCGCAATCGTTGGGATACTTCTTTGGCTGTTTTTATATGTTGATACATAGAACTTGCATGCAGCATTTCCTTTTCCTGGATAGGAACTGGTATTGATTAGTGGTGTGTCATGATGCTTGTAGCAGAAGGAATTGATAGCTAGTGCTTTGAAAAAGGATATTATAGGGCTAGACCAAAGTTTTGGAGTGCCTTCCTCATGAACAAAGGTAACACGATTATGGCCTTTTAGTTTAAAAGAAAGAAGATTAAGGGTGAACATAATAGAAATTTTAAAATTTATGGACATTATGAGAGAGTGGATAGAAAGAAAGTGTTCACCTTTTCTCATAATAGTAGGACTTGGAAGTTGCCCAACAAAGTTTATTGGCAGGAGGTTCAAGAGGCAGACAAGTGGAACTGATTCTTGGTGAGGATCACGTTAAAAAGGCAAATTTATTATGGAAAATAGGTATATTGGAAGCCATGAGCCAGGCTAGCAAATTGAACAGGTTTTGGGATAGTGTCTGAATTATGAAGTGTCTGATTTATAGCTATCAGCTCCCTAGGGTTATATCCAGTGTCAATCCTACTTAGAGGAGACCCACTGAAATGAATGGGACTTAAGTTAGCCTAACATTGGATACAAAACATAATCTGTATGTGAGTTTCCCAAAGGCTGGCCAGTGTTAGAATCCATGACAAATGGACATTTAGAATGATCCAGCCTGTGAACTGGCAAATTTCAAGAATTTGTATTAGGACACCAACATAACAATGGTGATGTTCCAGGAAACCAGGTGTATAATTATATAGAATATGTTGGTTTCATGCCATTGGTGTTATTTTGGGGATTTTTATAACGTGACCAATGCCCAAGGCTGTGCACATATCTCCATAATATAAAATAACGAGTATGGTACCATAAGTTATTAACAGAAACCTGTTTGTGGTGAAAGGTTGGGTGGTCAATGCAACTATGTTTTAAATAGGCAGTACTTTAGGGGCCAGTCTCTACAACCTGAACTATACCTGGACATTACAGCCAAAGGAGGTTGTGGAACAAAGGGGGATGTTGATGGTGAACATATAGGGAACTAGGATTTTACTATGGCATTAGCTTAGAAGCTCATATACTCTGATGTTTCTGTGGACCAGTTGACCATAACTAAAATCAATTTACTGTTCATTGAAATTCAAGCAGGTAAAATTGCATTAATAACTTTTGAGACGTTTTGAAAATTTACCTTCCGTGAAAGGAAGTTGCTTACCAGAGTAATGTGGCTGCGCTTGTTTAGAGTTAGAGTCCTGCTGTAGGAGTTCAATCTGAGTGGTGAAAGGGAAGTTAAGCACTTCAATTATTTGATCACTTGGTTTGGAACCTTTGCTATTATTGTCTGCAGAGAATTTCATGACCTCCACCCCACCCCACCCCAAAGTTCTCTTAGGCTGGAGCAAAGATACCAGAATCTATTCAGGTAAAGCTAGCCAGGGGATGTTGGTGTCTGATGTCAGTGGGGCAGTGAATCTGCTCTGGGTTTAAGTCAGAACCAATCAGAACTCTAACATATGCCCTATTTCTGACCTTCCAAACAATGGAGGCTGGTGGTTCTGATTTCGGTGGGACTGTGAATGCATTCTGGGTTTCAGCCAGAACCAGCCAGAATGCTATAGGAGCTATCCAGCATGCTGGGCCCTAGCCCCCAAACAGTTTCAGCACATTGGATAGCTTGTTTAGAGTTCTGACTGAAACCCAGAGTGGATCCACCACCCCACTGACATTGGAGCCACCAGCCTCCATTGAATCCAGCTTTCTAAACAGGTGGGATCTTTTGAATAAACAACCAGGTTGCAAGGTTTTTCTTTGTGTGGTACCTCTTTCAACTCAGAAATAACTAGCGTCTGTTTCTAGCCTTTGGTGGCCAACAGGAGTGATTTAAACTTCCTTCATCATATAACTGATCTTGGTCTTATATTCCAGTTCAGATCCAGTGGGAAACTGCAGTTTAACAAAGCCATGACAGAAGTGCTAAAGCCAGTGTGAGAGGAGCAGGGCGGCGCAAGCATGCAGGCTCCGTCTTCGTTCTCAGTTTAATATGCCATGGATTATTAAACTGGGATTATTAAACTGAGATTGTTACATCTAAACTACCCCACTGCTTCAGACTGTTGGTTTATGTAGCCTAATAGTGCTTATTCTGACTGGCAGAGGCTTTTCAAGGTGTTAGGCAGTGATCTTTTAAACTGTGCATCCAGGCACTGAACCTGAGACTGGAAATGAAAGGAAGGAAAGATCTAAGGAAGACTTTTTTAAAAAATGTGAAACGAGCAACTGGTCAGACGACTCTCTTGTGTATACACCCATGAGATGCTTTTAATGTCTCCCAGGAAAGAGAGAATTTATTTCAAAATAGTGAATTGCCTTGTTGATGCCCTCATTCTAATCAAAGGCAGGAAAATGAAAAGATGCCCGTGTTACCTTTGTTTTAATGGACGGATAATTCTCTGTTGTGATCCATTGAGAAATGCAGTGAATCCTTTAATGCAGTGTTCCCCAACCTGGTCCCCCCAGATGTTTTGGACTTCAGCTCCCATCGCCTCCAGCCAGCATGGCCAATGAATAGGCAGGAATTCTGGGAGTTTTTGTCCGAAGCATCTGGAGGGCATCAGTTTGGAGAATGCTGCTTTAATGTAATATCATTGGCAACAGGGAACATTTACAACTCTTCTAGATCTGTCTGCTCATCCATGCTGCTTTAAATGCACAAATAACTCTCTTGGGGATCTTAATTTAGTGCTGGATTATCTTTCTAAAATTGTTAATCAGACTTGCTCTCAGAGGGCCCTTTCCATTCAACGATGCTTTTGTAAGCCTGGGTCTTTAGACTTGAATAGAATTTTTAAAAAACGATTCTACTTGACAATATGTGTTTATGCAAGATTCCCCAATGGAGTGCAATTTATCCCCCTCTTTTTTTTTATCATGTCACATTTGTACTTACTTGGGTAGGAAGTAGTCTCCAACCCTGAAAGAATATTCTAGGAGTAATTGTCAAATTATCAACTATTTGTTTTGTTTTTTTCCTAATGCTTCATATGTCAGACCTCCCATGGAGGCCTATTAGGAGTCGATTCTAGCTAAAGATTTCTGAAGTTCTTAAATACTTTTACTACAAGAAATGGCATGACATTCTTTTGGTTTTCTTGAACATCGAACTTACATGGGAGCATTTCATGCCTCTAGCTTTCTTGTTCCAAAAGTGTTTGTGTCTGTTAAGAGTGGGACCAATGCAAAATTTATGGTTTTAACATCAAGCCATCTTCTCCCCTACTTTGCTTCACATCCTGATAAAGGTTTTTGAAGCTTACTCACTATTTTGTGGCATTTTGATTGGCCCTAGTAAAAGTTTGCTCTACTGTGGATGCTGCTATCCTATCTGTGCTTGCTTCAAATCAAGCAAACAACGTGGAACTTGCTCCTGAGTAAATATGCTTTCATTATATTATTTATAGGGCCTAATGGATCTCATGAACGTAGCATACTAGAAGGACACTGGTTTTGTGACCCACTCGCTGGATCGCAAGCCAAGAAACCAAGGAAGTATCCCTAACTTTGAAATGGCTTTTTCTATGTGTAGGCACAGAGTTTTATTAGGTTGACATGCCATAAAAAAATCTCTGTTTAGAAATGATCCTAATTCATCACACACACACACCACTTTTTGAAGCTGAACTAGATGTATATTCTTTTTATAATACTTAGGCTGCATTCCTATAGGATTTGGAGCCAGATAGAAGCACACTCTGGCCTCTGCCATTGGCCAGGGGCCAATGGGATGCTGCCACCCCCCTCTCATGAAGAATATCATGGCAAGAGGAAGACCAGCATTGGCCCATCCATTGACTGGGGAAGAAGCAGCTACCAGAAAGAATGCTTGGCTCCAACGGCTGGTTACTTTGCGACTGGGGAGCTGAAGGCAAGCACACTACTAGTCCTGATGGCTTTATACTACCTCCAGTATCAGAGTCAGTATGCCTATGCACATGTTGCTGGGGAACATGGGCAGGAGAGTGCTGTTGCATTCTTGTCCTGCTTGTGGGTTTCCCGTTGTCAGCTGGTTGGCCACTGTGTGAACAGAGTGCTGGACTTCATGGACCCTTTTTCTGATCCTGCATGGCTCTTCGTATGTTCTTATGTACATTCTAGCTTCTGCTGTTGGCCAGGAGACCTAGGGCCTGCACCCCCCTGCCTCTGTATGCTAGAGAAGGAGCAGCTGCAGGGAGTTTGTTTTCACCCCTCTCTCTGCCAGAAATAACACAGTGTTCCAACTGCCAGTTGTTCTTGGACTGCAGAACCAAAGGGAAGCACGTTCTGGCCCATTCATCAGCCAGATTACTACAGGCTGCTGGGTTGTGAGTGTGTGTGTGAAAGGTGGGGTTTTTTTTGTCTAGATATGGAGCAGTATATAAATGAATAAATAAATATAGCAGTAAACCCACGATTTGTCACTGTTAATTAATCCAGGATTTGCTGGGTTGCATGTCATGTGTGAGCTGCTTCTGCTTTGCATAATAAACCTCAGATTGGAGGTTGCTGTGTGATGTATGAACCCAGACACAATGGGTTATTTGTGGGCAAGGCAACTAAAATTTTAATTAACCCATTTGCGAACCACATCTTTCATTCTCTCAGAGAAAAGAGGCTTAGTATTTGAACTGGCTATTGAACTTGAAGCTAAATTAGGAGAAGGTGGGTAAATTGTATTTTTCTGTGCTGCTTATTTTTGCTCTTAAAATGATAAATCTTATGTTACCTTAAAGAATAACAAATTTGTTATAACATCTGATGGAGTGGATTTCAGTCCATGAACGTTTCATAAATTTGTTTAGTCTTTACAGCAACAGATTAACCTGGTTCTTCCTATGGACACATTTTGCTATTATGATCTCCCCTTAAGCCGTTTAGATGGGAGTGGTCTATACACTTGTATAAATAAAGACTCAGAGGTGAAAGAGGGATGTGGAGGAAGTGGCAGACCATTTTGAGGGATCAGGCTGTTGGCCAATCCCACAAAAGTACTTATTGACCAGCGTGCTAACAGCAGTAGTTGTCAAACCCATGTCCCACCTTTAGTACAACTATGCATTTAGGGAATTATTGGTGTTGTGTGTTTTTTTTTTACCATATATTTGTATGCTGATAGTACTGCTGTGGTGACTCAGTTGGGAATCCCAACCCAAGAGCCGAAGACTGGACTGCTAAAGCATCCAAATTCTGAATTCCCTTTAGAAGTCCCAATATACACAGAGGAGCTGTTCACGCATAATGATGGCATTAGGTGGCAAATTATGGATTAGCTAACTCACAATTTGTGGGAACAAGCACGGAGTGTAAGCCACAAAAACAAACGATGGGTTAATGTTGGGTTGTTTAACCCACAAATAACTCATACACTCCAGCTTTGGATGTCATGTTCATAACCTATAAATGGGGCATTTGTAGGTTAATGCTCCAAACAGGAAGCAGTGTGATTTGTCACCCAATGCTGCTGTTATGTGTGAACCAGATCAATCCCTGTGGATGACTGTTCAAACCAATTTAATGACTTGTCTACTGCAGGTCTTCTCAGTGTTGGTACCTGGAGATGTTTTAGATTGGAGTGGAGGGGCCGATCCCAACACTTTCATGCTAACACATGGGGAAATATCTCAAAATAGTCTCATGTCCTGTGTATCCTTAGCAACACATCCACTCAGATGCAAACTACGTAGTCGTTGCATGCATGCCGTTAACTTTTCCTTTGCAGACAAAAGAATAGTATAAATTTATGGATTATAGCTGAACTCATTTGTGAACAAAAGCAATGTTTTAGAGCCTGAGTATATAGGTGTACCCCCCGAAATAAACGAAACCATGAAAACCCATACATCAATGGCACTGCTCAGGTATTGAATTAATCTCCCAGAGCCTTGCGGGTAAATTGAGCACTGATGCATTTTGCATTAGCGGCTTGCATCAGGGATAGTCCTGTCTCTTCCAGCTTGCAAGTTAATTACTACAGCACAGCAGGATGCCTCTCAAAAATGCTGCATTGTGCTTGATATTCACCATGCTTTTCCAGAGGAATATACAATGTCCTGACTTATCCAGTTCCAGAGCTTGCATTGTAATGGGGTAATTTAACTTGGTTTAAAAAACTTTTTCTGGCATCCAAATTTCTGATCTTTGCCAAACTTGAGGATGATGTGTAATGCATTCTTCTGCAATTGCCTAAGCCTCATCCAAAATTACAAACTCTGCATATCTTGGGTAGTTGTCAGTTTAACACATGTTTACCATGTCAGGCTTCTCCCCTTCCCAACCTTTTATGATTTTTTAAAATAAAAAAAAGTTATTTTTGCTTTTATGGTGGTAGTCCATGAAAAGAGGACATGTTTATCGAAAGAAAGATGTGACTGTTAATTCACAGTCCTGAATAGAGAGCCAGACATATTGAATCCTGTGCTGATGTAATCTTCTTAATGCCTAACTCTAAGGACAACGTGTATGTTGCTCAGTCATATGCCGGTTTCAGTGACTAACATAAGACGTTGCTTTTCTAAACTGATTACTGTAGAGGAAGCCAGCAGGGTGTGAACAGAATTCTATTCTTGTCTGTATTTATAAGAGAAATGCGGAGGAGAGTGAGAGACAGGGATGTGGATGGCAACTCTGTATGTCATTCCTATCCGTCCGCACTCCTCTGGAAGGGAATGGTATGGAGCTAAATTTTTTTAAAAAAATACAGCAAGGAAGAAAAGAGGACGGTCGTGTGAAGAGCGGAGCTAGAACAAGTTGATTTCAGGTCTCAGAAAAGATCTAGTTGATACAGACTTCAGGGATGGGCAATTTGTGGCCCTTCAGATATTTTGGCCTGTCACTCCCTATGAGCTCTAGCCAGCAAAGCCAATAGTGAGGGACGATGGGAGTTGTAGGCCAAAACATCTGGAGAGCCATAGGTTGTCCAACCCTGTGACCTAGAGGAATAAGAGGAAGTGATTCAAGAGGTTGGTTTTCTCTAACGTTCATACAGCGGTAGCTTCGGGGGGTGGGGGAGTGGAAGGGGTGGACGATAGAGGCCGGAAAATACGTCAGTGTGTGTCGGAGTGTGTGGAGAGGACAATGGTATGTTTTAGATTAGAGTTCCCACCCTAAATGTATTTTCTCTTGAGTGAGTTCTGTTGATTTTGGTGGCATTTCTCTCAAGTAAGCATGTTAAAATTGAGCCTTATTTTGGTCCCTTATTTCATTACATTTCATTTCATTTATTGCATTTTTATACCACGCAATAGCCGAAGCTCTCTGGGCAGTTTACAAAAATTAAAACTACAACAATATTTAACAATATACAATATTTAACAATATAAAACTACAACAACATCACAATAATATTCAAAAATATACTAAATACAAGTGTACAGCAAAACAAACCAGGTAAGATTTTTTTTAAAAAAACTTCGTTAGTACAGCATTTCTCCCCCAGAAGCAGCACTTCCCAAGGTTCAGCTCCAGCGTTGCTTTTAATGTCTCCAGGTGGGGTGGGGAGGGGAGCAGTGATTCAGTTACAAGGTGTATGTGAAGAGTGCCTTTCCCTTGAGTAACCACAAGGGGCCAATGGTGGGGAAAGCAGGTGGGTTGCTTCAGGGCCGGCGTCAAAGGTAGGCATGGACAGGCACATGGGGAGGGCCCACACCAGTGGGGGACCACTGACGAGTACCCCCTGGAGTTGTTCTTCGTCTTCACCATTGCAACCTGCATGCTCCCTGGTCTCTCACTCTGCCCCAGACAACAGTGGTGATGAGAAGGAGGAGCAGGAGATGCCACGGCTAACATGCTCACTGGCCCTCTGCCTTTCAATGGCAGCAATGATGAGGAAGAGGAAGAGGAGCAATAGCAGCTGGTGATAATGGCAGCAAGGAAGTAGACTTACTGAAAGAGGGGCTGCATTGTGGGAGACTTGCCCCAAAGCCCTCGAAAACACTGGGTTGATCGTTGGAGGGAGATGCTTGCTTCTCCTTCCCACCTCTTCTGGTGTCTATAAGGCTTTTGCAGGTAACAGGCAGTTAGGTGTGCTGGTCATCCACAAGCCAGGTGTCAACTGTGCCAAAGCCCTTACTCATGAGGTAGCAGCATGAGAAAGGAGCAGCTGTCATGGGATACCTGCAGCACTATCTCGCTTCTATGAGGCCCTTCCGATCTGAAGCTTTACTCACTGGAGAAGCAGAAACTGGGAGCATAGCATCCTGTCCATTTAGCATGTGTAAGACATTTCTCACCCAGCCCACTCCTTAATTTTTCCTGCTGGATCAATTATGAATGCTGATTTACCCTTCCTAAGAATGAAATGAAAATACAGATTCCAAGCCTTTTACACTGAACTCACTCCCGACCTAAGCTGGTGGCAGGCAGCATTGCCCGTGAGAACATAAAGGGAAAGAACTGTACAGAACAACTTCTGTGAGCACAGTCAATACACCCTATATTTACGTAGTGGATGCAAAGCCCTTGATGGAGTAGGGCAGAGAGATCCAATAGGATCCTACTAGCCCATTGAGATCAATGTGGGTTGATTTGGATTATCTGAGTAGCCAAGCCTGCACTATTTTGGAAAAATCAATTGCTTCTTTGAAGGATTTCAGTGGGGTCTCACCACCACCTTTGTACCCTAGAAGCACCAAAGTCTGGAGCCACTGCTGGTTTTCCAGGGCATCTTCAAGTTCCCTTTCTATCCTTGGCAGAGGCCTGAGATGCCCCACCCACCCAGCCCCTTTCCTCCAACCTCCTCTTTTTTTTGACGTTCCCCAACTTTTATGCAGTTTTCCCCCATTCTAAAAGGTTGAAATACCTCTCCTAAGGCTTTAGCTACTGCCAGTTAGAGCTTTAAGCTAAAATATGCTGGTATATATTTTTGCAGTTTTGGCTGTACACCTTTTGCCTTTCCCCTGTCCCCTTTCCCTTTGGTCCCACCTGCCACTAGATTGCAGCCCCAGTGAGCGTCTCTGAAATGAAAGAGTTTCTGCGCCCTCATCTGATGATGATCTAGACACATTTGTCACTTGAATGTTTAAAACCCAAACCAACAAAATCATGCTTCCTTCTTTAAAATTATAAGGCTTGAAATCCAAAGTCTCATAATATTTGACTTTAGCCTGTCATTGTCATGAGGACTAGAAACTTGTCTTTTAATGAGATCTGACTCTTATATGTTTTCCAGCCCTGGTTTCCGATATCTGCCCCTAAACCCCTCCCCCCCAAAAAAACTAGCCGTAGTATTAATTAGTTTGCATGGTAGTATAGGCATGAAATCATTTGATCATACATAATTACAACTATAGCCATTGTCCCATTTATTCTGGAACAGGGGTATTTTTTTAAAAAAAAAAAACTATTTCAGAAGAGGGACTTGTGTGTATGTTTTCTATCCAACCATAAGGTTGATGTACTATGTGCTTTTTTGGTGTGTGTGAAAAATACTGTTCTTTTTTGCCTTCTTCCTGACACCCTGGTTGCTATAGTGCAAGGATCTATTTGTGAACACCCAGGAGATCATTGCTGTAGTTAAAGGGAAAAATGTTTTCTGGTCATAACTTCGTGGATATTTATCCTTCTTGAAAGGTGATAGAATCAAAGATCTAGCAGGTTATTTGGCTCTCCCAAAAGCTGGAATGTAATGTTCAGTCTCTTTCAGCCTTTCTCCAGGGATGCAGAATTTTTCAATTTCAGATAGTTTCTGTGTTTAAAAGCGAATGCATTGCTGTTCACAGTACATTGTGATGTTTCAGCCATCTTTTCAGAAGATGGGCTAGTTGCATGCTGTGCGGTATAGCACTGACTGTCGTTGTAAGCCTTTAGTGTCTGCATGTGTGTAATCTTTCACAAACATACACACCTTTTGTGTACCTGCCAAGTCATGCAAATAGATGAGTTTGTGTTGGGATTTGTTTTGAATAGTATTTTTTCTCCTTCTCTCCTTCCAGCTGTGAATGAAAGAGAGCAAGAGAGAGACGGCAGCACAGTGCTCAGTTTCACTAGGTTTGAAGAACAGTGACAACTCAAAATGCCGCCTCCCGCGGATATCGTGAAAGTCGCTATAGAATGGCCTGGCGCCATGGCTAAGTTGATGGAAGTTGATCAAGTAAGTGCTTAACTCTGTGTATTTGTACATATCTGTCTACTTTTACATAGGTAATTTTAAAATATTCATGATGACCCCTGGATAGCCTTATGGGACTACCATCCTCCCTTTACCTAAATTGAACTTTTGCTATTAATTTCGGATACCTCCTTCAGCCCTTGGTTGAATCAGGTTGTTATGGTCTATACATTTATGATCTTCAAAATTACCTGGATACTTCACAAAAAGGTATATTTGGATTGTAATCCATATGAAAGATATATAAGAATTGATGGTTTTAATCCATATGAATAGTTGTACAGTTACTGTTTTTCTTGTGACTTAAGGTACTTATTTGGTGCTACTCTTGCTTTTAACTAAAGGTTGCCTTTAACTGTTGTCTATTTATATGCGCTTGCTGTTAAGTATTCCAATGGTTGCTTGATGGGGCAGGTTGCATAGAACAAAATATGGGACCAGGTGAGTTGTGTATGCTTCAAAACTTTAAAAATGGAGTTGCACTATTGAGGTGTCAGCAGCTGCCTGTCCTGGAACTGGAAGCCCTCAGCTCTGTGTGCGGCTGTCCTGTGTGGTGTGAGCTATTAGAAATGCAGCTGGGAACATTGTTTATTTGTTTGTTTCATTTGTATCTTGCCTTTTCCTTCAAGGAGCCCAAGGCAGCATACATATGCCCCCTCCTCTCCATTTTATCCCCACAACTACTCTGTATGGTAGGTTGGACTGAGAGTAGTGAGTGGTCCAAACTCACCCAGTGAGCTTCATCTTGTGAGTGGGGTCTTGAACTTGGATCTGCCTAATTCCACTCCAACACCGCCTAACCCCTACACCACACTGGCATCTTCTTGGCAGTGTAGTACTCTCAGGCTCTTGCCTGGCTTCGGCCATCCAAGTTGGTCAGTTGGACAGGAAGGGGCTTGGAACCTGCCTGAACAACCAGGTGCAGTGGCTCTGATGGTCTTCTCGATATTCTTTGGCTCTGACTCCAGACTCACCTTGGACTGCAGCCAATGGCTCAGCTTTGACGTGAGGTGGGGAAAATGGAGATTGTTAGTTGTAGGTAATCAGTCTAATATAGATAATGGCTGTCATGGTGGAACCTGGTTATTGTTGCAATTGTAGCTATGGGCAGCAGGGACTTAAGTGGCAACAGCTACAGCTGTGTGGTGGGGATAGCTCTCTTCCATGTTCAGGAATTAACTCCCATAATTCCTGACCATTGGCTATGCTGGCTGGGGCTGATGGGAGTTGCAGTCCAAAACATCTGGGAAGCACTAAGTTGCCTACGACTGCCCCTTCTGGCTGGCCTAAGAAATTTGACAACAGCCCTCCCCCTTCTCCTCACCCCACCAAATGCCTCTTGTGTGTTGTTCCTGTATTCAGTGCTTGAGCAAGAGAATCAAGAGCTACAGTTGCTTCATGGCCGGGTCTGCTCTCAGCATTAGGATCACCTGCTGTCTGGCCTGCTTTGTTTGATTCTGGCACAGTCTCAAGGCAAACTAGGGGCAAATCCATTTAGCAAAGTCATCAGGGAGCCAAAGGTTTAAAACACAGTATTACCACTACCAAAAAAAAGGACAATCCAAAAACAGGGTCTTATCAGGAGTCAGCAGCATGGGAGATCAGTCCAAGGGTGAAGCCAGGTTTCAAGGTACTGGGAGCTGAAATACAGTGTTGTTCCAGCAAGAGCAGGTCTCAACTGGGAAACCCCCCCCCCCAGCACATCAGATGCTTTGTCAGAAGTCTACTTGTGAGCAGAGCCTTGCTCCTGAGGAAGCCTTTACTCAGAGACCTTTTCAGCAAGAGGCGCTCCTTCACTTGGCTGCTGTCCTAGTCTGAATCTTAAGGTGCCGGTGTTCTTGTGGGTAAGATGGTGGCTTAGCATCCCTCTCTGCCTTAGGAACTGAGCTGTCTGCCTCTTGAGGGGGCAGATCTGAAGGCATCACCCCCTGAGGGCACAGGACCATCCTGAGTAGGCCTAGGGTCCTCTGAGGTGGCCTGTTCCCTGGGGACATCTGGTCCTGAAGGTTCAAGTTCTTCCTCTGATGAGGAATCCCCCAGGGGAATCATGCCACTGCCCCGGGACAGATGGGCTACTCGTCTAACACCATACCAAAGACGGCCCAGCCCTTTTTGTTTCAGGGTCAAACTTCCATTCATACACTATAAGAAAGAGCACTGCAATTCCAACATGCAATTTCACACAGATGAAAAATTAGAACACTTTTCCTCAGTTTCGCCAGCCTTCCAATATCTTGGTGTGGCCAAGACACACAATCAATCTTCATGAGCCCAGGTTTGTTTTTGGGTTTTTTCTTCCCAGCCTGGTTTGAATTTAGCCCATGGTAAATGGATCATCTGAATTACTTGCACAATTAGGATGGTTTGCAGTGGCATCCAGTATTGCAGTTTTTGTGTGTGTGACATACCACATACTGTGTGCATAGTGTTATCCAGGATAGAAAATAATCAGATTTGTGGGAAGAGAATGTGTGAATTAGCCCTGAATCTTGCTAATTTTGGTCAGCATCAGAAATGTGGAGTGTCCTCTGAGATTTTTTGAATGCAGAGGTTCTTTTTGAAAATTAATAGTGAAGTGTGTCTTCAATTTTAGCCCAACCTCCTCCCCCTGTCCCGTCTCTGCACCAGGAATGTTCCATTATCAAGAGTTTGGGAAACTTTAGTCTAGACAAAACTGTAAAATTGTCGTTCTTCTGTGGTACTAGAGTCTATGTTCACCATAGAATGTGAAGGAGTTGCCTAGACAACACTATTTAGTCGCACAAATAAGGGTGCTGGAGTTCTTTGAGTTGCTCTCACCACACCAGGTCATTACTGCTGATGGAAATAGAAGTAATGATATCCTTAAGGGAACTGTGTGGCAACGGCTCCCCCCCCCCAAGTTTTTTGGCATTGTGTTACCACATAAAAACTCTCGGTTAAGGCTCTTTGCTCACGCTGTTTTGACTCGTGCAGGCGCATCTCAGAACTAATTTACATTTATATTAATACGATTAAAAACGCAAATAAAAGGCGTGTAGTTATTAATCTCTCTTTCAAATGCTGCTGCCAGAAGCTTCAGGAAATTTAATAGAGGCTTTATTATTGGTCCCATGTAATGAACTGCACATTACAGGGACCATATGTAGGACTTTATGCTAAGCTTTTCCATAAGCGTTGGCTTCCTAAGTCTAGTCAAAATCTTATCCTCTCAGTAGCTTCCTGTTTGCTGGGAGTGTGCTTTCTTTCTTCTGTTTGCCTTGTGTTGCTCATCAATACAGTGTATTCTACTGAGAGAGGATTTCTTTGTTGGTTTGGGGGGGAAGTTATCTGCAGTGATGTGTTGCTTTTGTATCAGAATATTGCCACACATTTTATCAATTGACATGCTGTAGAGCAGCCTTCCCCAACCTGGTGCGCTCCAGATGTTTTGGATGACAAATTCCATTCCCCTGAACATTGGTCATGTTGGCTGAAGCTGGTGGGAAATGTAGTCCAAAACATCTGGAGGGGACCAGGTTGGGGAAGGTTGCTGAAGAATAGCATTCTTCCATCCCAGTTGACAATTTATGGACCTTACAAGCGCCTCCAAGCCCAAGTTGCCTAAGGTTGTCTAGAAACGGCAGAAATTAGATTGCCAGATGTTTAGACTTGAACTCCCAGAATTCTTCACCTTTGGCCAGGCTGGCAGAGGCTTCTGGGAGTTAAAAGTCCAAAGCATCTGGCGATCTACCTTCTGTCCACCTCTGGTCTAGAAGTATGAGAGCTTCCAACAACTTTGGATTTTGCATCTGTCATAAGCTATATTCAGGTCTTCTGTTTAACTCGTGAGAGGGGAGAGCAGGGATGAGCACACCAGCTCTGCCTCCCTCCGTCTCCATTCTTGTCACCCTTCACATACTGGGAATGTCTTTTGTAGCGGAGAGCTTTTTCTATCTGTGTAGACTCTCGGCGCAGTGTAGGACCCTAGCAAATCATGGTTCTCAGTCTCAGAGGTTGCCTACGCAGATAGAAAAGGCTCTCCTCTGCAGACGTTACACCCTCAACACATGGAGGGTGATGAGAACAGGGGTGGAGCTAGCATGCTCGTCCTCCCTCTTCCCCTCCCTGCATGTTAATTAAAGCCAGAAAAGAAATGCTGGAGTTAGAGCTGTAGCCAAGCCCTGTTTGGAGGGAAAGTGTGAATCTGCGTTTGGAGAATTCTGAAGGCACATTTCAACTTCACGACTAACTGGTGCACTGTCATCCTTTGCCTCCCAACTTGGACATTCGCTTTAAGGCAAACTGCACGTTACACACAAGTCATGTCACATGACCCTGATGGCTGCTTTTTAGGGAAGAAAAACAACTTTGAAGGGAAACTATTTTGAGCAGATAAGTGTTGATATTGTTTTACTCTGTACCGCACCATGTACACTGATGGTGCTATATAAATAAATAAATAATAATAATGGATCCTTTTCCTAATGACTGCTTTCCCACTTCAAATTTCCCACACTTTCATTATAAATGAACACATGCCCTCTTTGGAATGATGATCCTCCGGGCTGTATTACTTGCATCTCTGTAATTTGTGCCTTTTAGCACTGATATATTCCTTTAGAAGAGAAATGCAGAACTTTGGGTCCAGGAACCAAATCCAACCTTCCTGGATTCCAGCCTAGTCCTCCAGGGTTCTGCAGGAAGTCCCGCCCTTTCCCCTAGCCCCACCCCTTCCCCTTGACTACTGAGGGTTTGGAGGTTGTTTGGTATTCCCCCCTCCTTTTGCCTTGTCCTCTACTTGAAAACTTCTCCAAAATGGCATTTGGCCCTCAAGCTGAAACATGTTCTGCATCCCTGGTGTATGTGCCCTCCTGGAAGTTTGAGAAACCTCTTAGTTTTGCTGCCTGCTTGTGGTGGAGGGGGTGGGAGGAGAGCCCTGGTGGTGTAGAGACTCCATAGCTGGTGGGTCACAACTTGTGAAAGGTGAACAACGGAGATTTTTTAAAAGAACTAGCTACAATCTTCTTCAATGTGGTGCCCTCTAGACATTTTGGATTTCAACTCCCATCAACCCAGCTAGCATGGACAATGGTCAAGAATGTTGGGAGTTGTAGTCAAAAACATCTGGGGAGCTCCAGGTTAGCCAAGGTTGAACTAGCATAATCTTGATAGCTGTACTGTTTGTTCTTCAGTCTTGGGTGACTTATGAGACAAATAGGGGATGGTACATTATATCATATAATCAAAAGAGAAGAAAAGACAGAGAAAGTGAGTAGAGTGTTCTGCTGTTTGCCATCAGAACAAGCAAATGACTCTGTGAAAAGCTGAGGTGCATTCAGTGTTGCAGCACTTGTCAAGCTAAGCAGGTGCATGCTGGATCAGTGCCTCGATGGAGTACCACAAGGGAGCTTTATGTAAGCTGTTCAGAGGATGAACAGCATATAAGTATAATAAATCAAAACTTGCGTGCTTGAGATGCAGCTAAACCAAATTCACTGTGTCTTCCATGAAACATTGTGACTTTACAACTGTGCATTCCTTATGTATTTAAACATCTGACTGATGTGATACTTTTGATACCCCCTGTTCTCCATGCTGTTCAGCTAATGGAGGATTGTGGTGTGGAGCTGACCTTCGCTATCTTTTTCTTGAAAGCCGTAATCTGCCACAGCCCACTTGGAATACCACACGTCTTTCCCTGGGCTTCCAGATCCACAAAACAGGATGCCCTTTGATGTATCAAGTCTGCCAGAGATAGCTAAAGCCATCTCCTTTTCATTAACACTTCTCTAGCCCATCTCCTAGCTCAAAAGGTGATAAAAAAAATTCTCTACCCATCCCCTAGCGCCAAAAGATGCAAAGTTCTTCTTGCTTGCGTGCCGCTCATTTCCCCAGCCCACCTTGGCCAAACATAATCAAGAAGGAATATGGTTCTTTATTATTTTACCAATCTGGTCACCACCTCCTTTGGCCAATCCAGCCTTCCCCAAGCTGGCACCTCCCAATGTTTCAGACTACAACTCTCAGCGTTCTTGACCATTGGCCATGCTGGCTGGGCCTGATGAGAAATGAAGTCCAAATCATTTGATTGTTGTTTATTCGTTCAGTCGCTTCTGACTCTTCGTGACTTCATGGACCAGCCCACGCCAGAGCTTTCTTTCGGCCGTTGCCGACATTTGGAGGTCACCAAAAATGCTGTGCGTGCTTCAGCTCTCCAGGTGACCCTGGTATTGTATTTATCCCTAAGAGTTTAGCACACATTAGCAAGGCTTTTACAGTTGGTTTATTTTCCAGTACCCATTCTGCTCTCTCTTTTTGTTTCTCATTATATCCCTTTAATAAGCATCCTCCTTTTGGTTTGGATTTGAGGTTTGAGTGTGAGCTTCTGACAAGGCCAAGGGAGTCTTCTCTTTGCCACTTGACTCACCCACCTGTGTTTACCTGTTTGTGCCTAAGGAGGAAGTAAGAGGAAAGCAGGCTGTCTGCCAATAGTGGTGGGAGTTCTCAACTGGTCACTACCTCCCCTGCTCCTGGCAGATATCTATCACATAGTTCCAGAGTCCTCTTCTGCAGGGTTAGAGGGAAAAAGGGGTGTTGGCAGCAATCTACCGATCAGACGCATATACAACTGGCCTGCCGCACAAGGCAATTGTGGCATGACAAGCTTCACATTGTGGTTCTGATAATGTGTCTTTGCTGGTTGGAGAATGAGGGTTGGCCTGACAATTATAGCGTGGAACAGGTAGCCAGCCTATTCCAGGCAGCTGCCTAGAGCAATATGAAAGGGCAGTAAATAGCACACCTATTTTGTATTTCTTAGTGGATGCTACTGTGGTTTACACCACCTGCCCTGTAGCCACAGCCACCTTGTATTTTTATTAAGCTTGTGTGGGCATGTACAGCTTAAAATACTACCCTGAAAGATTGTTTTCAAGTGCTGTTCACTTTTTAAAGCCCATGCATGCATCTGCATGGAGTGTTACATTACGTAAAATGTGTGGTGGCCAAGTTTGGTGGGCCAGTAGGAGGCAAGAGTTGTGGCAGCCACTACGGTAGTAGCAATAACTATGAGGGTAGCAATAGCGGAATGTTTAGTATTACTTTTACCTGACATTATTTTTGGGCTGCCTTTAAGGGCGAGACCTTCTCAAGGTGATGGAAGGCAGAGGATACACCACCACATGTTCTAGAATAGCAATATCCCTACTTCCTCTAGTTAGCAGAATTGCTATATTCACCTGTTCAAGGTACATTTGTATCATATGTATGTTCAAAGAACAAGTGTGTTTTGGATTTTCAGTTTCAGCAGCTTAAAAGTGTGTGAGGATGTGCATGAACACAGTAAAAAATAACCCAGGTTTTAATTGTTATAATTAACAATACCATGTCAGCTTGGAAAGAAATTAAAAAATTAAATACAGCAGCAGTGTTGTGGAGCAGAAAATTCTCCAGAAATATTTTCAGCCCTTTGCTTTTCCACAGAAAAGTTTCCATTTCACAAATTTGCTAATAATAATGAAGGGATGCCAAATGCAAGTACAATATTAGGGAAGCGTAGCTGTTTCAAAGCAGTTATTAATGTTTTCAGATGATTATCCCTAGCAAGTATGTGAAAAAAATACATCTACGTCTTCGAAATACATTTCAGTATGAAATGGAACTAATGAGTTGTGACAGCATAACTGAAGGTGCCCCCAACAACCTCAGTGGAGTTGAACACTATTGAAATAGAGGAGTAGTTGTCAGCATATCGTGGACAGTTCTTTGGCTTTCTAAAATGTATTAGTCTGTTCATAGTTTCCCATACTTTGGCGTGGGGAGTTCCCCTTAAAATTAAACAGGGAAGTACATGCTATTGCCTATTCCACTAAAATTGTCTGCATAATTCAACATTTAAATCACATTAAGTATGCTTTCATTTCTCCCCTCAAATACGTCAGGTGGAAAACCTGTGGTGTATTGGGACAAAAAAAATTAACATGTGGTACTTTAAAAACAACAACACACCTCTGTTTACTAAATACAAGTAAAATCATTATGCTAAATGAGATCACTCTCCAGGGCATCAAAAAAGTTCCAGTGCAAACTGAACATTTTCTGATGCAAATTACCCTATGTAAATTAAATTGCTGAGGAAAAATGTCCATCATTTTTTTAAAAACCCGCAGTATTACCCAGCAGCGTAAGAAAAGTTAAACTGGAAGAAATCACCATATCTCCATTTTACTAAACGTGATATGTAAAATGAGTGTATTAACGTCCTACTTCATGGGATAGTTGTGAGGATTAGTCAGAGGAAGATCATACAAAACTTTCCATCCTAGTGGTGCTACAAATCTATTTAAGTAATAAAAGTCTATTATAGTCCTGTTCAACTTTTCTTTTTCAACTGCTAAACAGGGGCATCTTCTTAAGTGGTTCTTCTAAACTTCCCCTCAGTGGCTTTGCCACGTAGATGTACATTGTTATTCAGCAACACTTCACATTCTGCTTGTTTTATGAAGCATCACGCCAGTGGAGTGCGAGCCCTGGGGAAATGAAGCTACTGCTCCATTGACTGAAAGAGGGGAGGGGAGATGCTTTGGTTTGTGCAGAAAGTGTTGTAGGAAAGCACTGCAACTTTAGCCTGATCTGAGAATTTAGCTATGCGTAATCCTCTAATCTAGCCAGCCTGAAAAAACTGAATGAATGAATTCTGGCAGTGGGCAGAGAGACCTCAAAAAAGTTGTTCATTTGATGCTTCAGCAAATCTTTAGATGTGAAATTATGGGTGCTACAGTCCAACACATCTAGAGGGGTCCAAGCCAGGGAGGGCTGCTTTAGGTTATGTATTGATGCTTCACTTGCTAGGCATAATAACCTAAGAGTAGCCCTGCTGGATCCGACCAAGGGTCCATCTAGTCCCACGTTCTGTCCATACAGTGGCCAACCAGCTGTCGACCGGGAACCCACAATCAGGACACGAGTGCAATAGCACCCTCCTGCCCATGTTCCCCAGCAATTAGTATATAGAGGCTTTCTGCCTCTGCTACTGGAGGTGGCACATAGCTATCAGGACTAGTAGCCGTTGGTAGCCTTCTCTTCCAGTTGGTGAATTGTGCATTCTTATTTTCTTTTGTTCTCACAGCCGTTTGGAGGCTGTTAACATTTACGGTCCCCTTCATAGGAACATGTAGGGATTGTGCTGGGACCACTAATGGGTTTATAGTTGTGATCCACTCATGAGCACTGGTACCTTCACATTGGGGCTGTTTGCAGGGTGACCGTGGCCCAGAAAAGTGCTGTGGGGTTGTGACAAGTGCAGTAGCTGTACACTTTGCCTTGATTTGCAGTGGAGCTGTGCCAGTTCTCACAACCGCACCTCACTGTGAGACTTGCTTAATGGCAGCCCTCCCTCCCCGCCCCCTTGTCACCTAAGTGAGGACTTTGGCACCTATGCTTTAGGCCTTGATTTGCATACAATCCATGAATTGTGGCTTTGGGTGAAGAATTGTGTTTTGTTTAAGAAGCATTTGTCCAGCGGGTTGTTTTTTTTTAATCACTTGTTTTCAGAAAATCAGGTTGCTGAACTGGATGGGGAATAAATGTGATAAGAAACAACTATTTCCTCTTCTCCTTGACACCGGTCAAATGTTTATGACTGAGCAAGGCAAATAGTTACATTTTGAAATAGTTTGAGGATTGCTGGTGGTGGTAATGTGTTTGGGGAGAAGAAATGAGGAGACATCTTTAATCCTTCCGTTGTTAAAAGGGGCTGGTTGCTTTGCTTCCTTTTTTAGTTAATTGCAGTTGGTTGTGTTTTTGTTCTTTCAATTTTGTTCCTCATATCAGGCAGTGGTAACATCGGGGCTTAGAACAGATTCTGGATGCACTGTTCTAACTAAAGGGAGAGAGGAGCTACACTGCTTACAAAGCCAGCTGTCCCTTTCACAGACAGTGGCTCTTTTGTTGGTTTGTTGGGGAAGGGGGGGGATGCTGCATGTGGGGCGTGTTGCAGTAATACTTGTGCTACACTTTTGATCTTTCTTCCTTGCCACACATTATGTAACTCTGATGGCTCTTGCTGCACAGAAGGCCTTCCTGGAGTGGTTGAAATGAATCTTGCTTTCAGCTGTTAAATGTTTTTGCTTTGCAGACAAATTGAGTGATGTAAAAACATGCACACAAACACACACACCAAACAAACCCAAGAGAGGCATTTTAGCGTATGGGAAATGTGGCTTACGAGATGGAACGAAGAGACAGAATTAGGATGATCTCCTTGATTTAATGTTTTGTTAACTTGCCTGTGTTCTTTACTCTAGGGATCTGTAATGTGCTTAGTCGTTCCTAAAAGATGACATTAGATTCTGTGTCCTTGAGGAGCCATGCCTAGTTATTTCTATTGCTGTTAACTGAGATGAAGATGGCTGGCTATTTCAACTTTGAGGACTGTCTTTTGTTTTGACAATGTCCTTGTACTTTGAAAAAATGGAATAAAAATGCACATAGAACTCAGCATGGTTGTCAGAATGTTGCATAGATTATGGGGAGGGGAACCCAGAAAACAATCCCAGTGCTCCTGCAGGGTTAGCATTTGCTTGTAACCTTAACCACACACTTCTGCACTTTAGGAGTACTCTTGTACTTCTTCCCCTCACTCCTCTTAAATGCCTCCTCTTGTGGTCAACCCAGGGGACAGCTCTGATGGAAGACTAGAGCTTCGGCTATTGGGCGGTATAAAAATGTAATAAATAAATAAAGTATGTTCCTGTGGAGAAGAGATGGTGACCAGGAGTGCACCATGGCACAGGCTGTGCCTAGGGCTGCCCGCAAACATGGCTTTACTCAGATGGGGCAGGAACAACGTGTTGAACTCTGACACCTGTGTAAGTTTGTTTGAAGCCATCACTGTATGAAACTAAGGGCAATTCCAACCTGTGTGAAGCTGGGTCCATTTGCTAATACATAATACATCAGGATCCACCCCAATATATTTGTCTTCATCGCTAGCCTAAAAATAGACAGTGGCAGTTGGGGGGAGTGGCAGTAGTACTGCTCTGTGGTGGTTATTCCAATTCCTGGGTGCCACAATAAAAAAGACCCTGTCTTGGTACCCACCTTCCTTGGTGGGACGTAAAGAAGGAAGAAATTCTAGTGGAACAAAGGTCCTGGGTCTAATAGGGCCTCATAGTTGTGGAACATAGAATTAATAATACATTCCCCCCTTTTTTTGTGAATTTGTGAGTAAACATTTTGCCATGCATTGATTTTTTTAAAAAAAGTGCTAGCATTACTGCAAAATTGCTTCAAAAGGCATGAAATGGTCATAGAGCCTACCAGGTCATCACTATCAAGGACTGCAATAGCTGGGAGAGAAATTCCACCTGCTGAAACTTTTCCCTTTGATGCTGGTCTTGAAGGCACATAGAAGCCCCTTTCCACCAGTAACTCATATCTGTCCTAAACATACAGTTGCAAGAAATGGAAAACAATTGCTGCAGTTGATCTTCCCCTGCTGAGACATCAAGACCGATAATGCCAGTGCCTCCAGATGATTCCTCTAACTCATTCCTATGAGGACAATTGTGTGGGATATCTTTGTGCCAGTAATTCAAACCATATTCCTGTTCAAAGCAGTATAGCTGGATCCCCAGATGTTTCCTAATGAAAAATTGCATCCTTTCTGCAATAGCACAGATCTTTTAATTAGTTATAGATCTGATCCACAGCTTAATCACATGCTTTGAAGGTAGCTGTAGTTATTGCTATGAGTGTAGTGCTATTGTAGTTAATGTGTTAACAGTATTAAGTAGTTCTGTGCCATGTGGACCTCCTGTAAATAGGTGTACCTGATCTCGGGATGCAAATCATCCCCCGACCATGCTGAAATGTTCAAAAGCACAGACCATGACTGGGTCCTCACCATCAAAACAAGCTACACTGTGGCTTAAACAATTGAGATTGTGACAAAAACAATGTAGTTTCATTACAGTAGTCACTAGGAAACGAAGAAGTCTGGACTGTTAGGTTGAACAAAGACAGTGGGCTGGGTTGCATGATCAAAACAAGCTACAATGACTTAAATAAGCCCCCCGTGGCTTGTTGTGCACGTGCTGCGAGTGCTTGACACAAAAACCTCCTGGATGCAGCTTATCATGTCATCTGAACCTGAGCAGCTTGGCTTATCAGAAGTTAAACAACCTTCAAATAGCCCAACAACAGCCCATGTGATATTTGAGGATTGTTTGACCCATCAACAAGCCATGCTGCCTGGGTTCAGACAATTTGATAAGCAATGGCCAAGGCAGTGATTATGCAAATCATGCCCAATATGTGCAGTGGCTCACCACAAGCTATTGTGACTTGTTTTGATCATACAAACCAGCCCCACAGTCTTTGTTCAACCGTCCAGACCTGTTTGCTTCCTGTCGGCTGCTGCAATCAAAGTAATCTATGTGACAATCTCTCTTATTTTCTTTCAGACAAATGGCTCTTCTTCTTTTTTGGTGGTTGTTTTTTGCTAGGGACGCATATGTTTATGTTTATAGCGGTCCTCAGAATGTTGTGACATCTCCAGACCAGACAGTTTTCTTTCTATTTTGGGGACCATGAACCAAAGAAAACTAACTTTAGCCAGACCATATGGTACCATGCAGACTTGCTGCATTGCAGATTCATAGCGAAGTGGGGAGTGTGTTCTACGGGAATACTGGAATTCATGGATAACTTATTGAGGGGATGAAAAATGCTCTCTGTCTCTATAGGTAGATAGACGCACACACACACAGTATACAATAGAGCTAGTTTTGCTAAATTCTGTATTCCAAACACACTTTAGTCATGACGCATAACTGATACCGGGAAGCCAGAAAGGCAGCTTAAAAGATCAAGTTGTTTACAAGCTGGTTTGTGTATCTTTCTGAACAATGTTTGCACTGGAATCTGAGGCTTAACTTTTGATTCTCTTAGACATGCAAGTGGATATAAGGGCTTAATAGAAAGCCCTTTAATGCCCCATACCTAATTAGCTGCAGCATTAATGTCATGATTATTACTGATAGCCTGGCCTTTCCTCCACCCCTTTCCAAAAACATGTACTAAAAGGCATGTTGATCAAATGAACATATCTGTGGGGTCAGTGACCAGAGCATCAGGGAGTGATTATGTCAAGACATTTTTTTTCTTTGTTTGTTCATTGTTTAACAGCCTTGTTCCTTAACTCTTTTGATTGAGGACCAAACTAGGTGGAATAGCAGCAGCCCTGCTAGTTTAAATTTGACTCTGCCCCAGTTGCATATAAAGTAAGGGGTGGTGTTTTGATTTTAAAGCCAAAGGGGCATGCAGTTGAAGGGAACCTGAACCCTCCCTACTATTTATCTCCCCACCACTTGGTGCTTTTCTCACGCTTGAGCTCACGTCTGCTATCAGCTTTTCAATGTTATCAGTCATTCTCACAACACAAGTGCTTTGTTCCTCTACATTATCTATGTCTGCTGTAATTTCCGAAGGGAAACCTGGAGCGTGTGTGTGAGCAGCAGTTGCATTCCTGGTATCAATAACTAGTTTATGAGAGGGTCACTTGACACAGGGGAGGAAACGTAGTGGGTGAGACACGCCCCCTCCACTCCCACAGTGGATCGCCAACAACTCCAGTTGTCACAGCCACCAATGCCATGCCAGCTTCTGAGCTGGCAAATGGAGTCCCAAGTGGTCCTTGGTCCAGAGAGGACCTTACTTGGTGTGCACCACCTGAAGCTTGTGCATCTTCTCTCCCATGCAAGCTCCCTGCTGGATGTTGCAGATGTTGCATATAAATTGGAAGCATGGAATGCCTTTTTATCAGAAACAGCACAGAAGGGCTGTCTTCATGGCATCTGGTTGGCACCACTCCGCCGCCAAACCCCGCGCTATCCCTGGTGCATGGTGGCGGCACGTTCTAATGAGGGGAGGCAGCATGGGCTTTCTGGCGGCCATTAGGTTCGCTGGACCTGCCCCCTCCTGCAGCTTCTGGCAACTGATAGGAGGTCGCCTTTCACTCGAGAGCGCCCCCCAGGGGATGCAAACGAGGACAGACTGGCAGAAGAGCCGGGCTGACCTCGCTCTGACTGGAAAAGTTGGGGCAAGTCCTCGATTTTTCAGCCATGCAGCTTCGCCCCCAGGGTTGCTTCAAATCTGTGGCTTCGTCAACAAGACTGCCCTAGAGTTTTTGGGAAACCAGCCAGCTTCAAACTATGAGTTATGAAATTAAATGTCGATTAATTACAGAATAGTCTTATGTCTAAAAGAGGCAGCATTTAGACCTTTGTTTCTTTAAAAAAAACAAAAAACCAGCTCCCTGAACCCTCCAACAGCTTGGATAATTTTTGGGCAGTTTCCAGTATTCCATTCATTGGAAGGTGCAGGAGCGTATGGTGTACAAAGTGCTTCGTATTCATTATCTGAGTATTCCACGGGCAATTGCCATGCAACACAGATCACTTTTGTGCCCCATGTTGTGGATAAAGTGATGAGAGGGAATATCTTGGTTTAGGGCTACCTCACAAGTTCAGGAATAAATGTGAGATTTGAACTAAACCCCAGTAGGCACTCCCCTACACCAAGCTGCTGTTGTTGTAAGCTGAAATTTAAAAATCAATGGACTCTATATTTAATTCAACTAATGTGTTTCAGATAATTGGTTTATATAACATTTTCAAGAAAACAATTCTCACAGCTGTTACATAGTAAATTGAAATAAGCTGGGTGGAAGTGGGGGGTTGGTATTATAAATGTGTACTGGTTATGCTTTGATGTTCATAAACAGTTATTTCTCTCCCCCGCCCCCACCTTTTTTATCCTCAGAAAAAACCATTGACTGCAATCATAAAGGAAGTCTGTGATGGGTAAGTTCTTCTTTTTGCTATGCTTTCTTTCAACTCTCAAAATGAATAGCTCTGAAATCAGTTTGAACCCACCCACCCCTTTGTGGCTTAATTCAAATATTGCTTAGGAACCTCAGGAATTTTGCAGACCTGCTTCATTTCACATCTTCAGTTATACAGCCCGTACTGAGATGAACAGTATCACTGTGCTGGAAAGAATTAAAACATCTCTGAGTGTGAACTTCAAGTTTCTTTCCAATTGTTTTGAAGGTGGGATTGGGCGGAGAGCAAGGCTATTACTTTTATTACACGTATCCCACCTTTATTTCAAGAAGCTCAAGGTCCATGACAGCTCTGTGAAGTAGGCTAGTCTGAGAGCTAGTGACTAGCCCAAGGTCACTTAGTAACCTTTACGGTTGAATAAAGATCTGAGCCTGGGTCTCCCTGGTAATTCTAACTATTACATCACACTGGTGCACAGTAGTGTGCTTAGGCAAGCTTTGGTGTTTGTCTGGAGCTGGCCAGCCCTCCTAGAAGTCAGGGAATGTTTCACACAGCAGCGCCCATGGAAATGAGAGACCTCTGAGCACCACCGGCAGTAGCATATAGCTGTCTTCTGTTGTCCAAGCAGCCTGTTCCACTTAACCCCATGGAGGTCTGCACAAGCAGGAGGGTAAGGGTTGTGTAATACATTAATTTAAAAACAAACCTTGCATTGAGAGAAATAATTTTAGTGTATTTGTTGTTCTTTTTTTTGGGGGGGGGAAATCCAGGTAATTGCAACAGTTGTAGGCTTTGACTGGTATTATTTAAGTGGAGAAAAGAGAAACACAACAGCTATTTTCGCACTTAACAGTATGTTTTAAAAAAAGCTTAATAAAGCACAATGTGAACAAGCTGCACACTGCTGTTCACAAATTGTTTGCTCTTCCCTTCATGTGAGTAGGTATACATAATTTGGGCTTATGGTTAAATGTGCCCCAAAGAGCCAGCTTTAAACTAGGCTTTGTTGTTGTCTTATGAATTTTGGCTTGTTTGGGGGCACCTAACCATAATCCTGGGTTTGGATGTTATGCGATAGTATTCTTTTCTTGTTTGTTTACTCATGCAAAAAGAGGACCAAAGTGGGAGCAAATGGACAGTTTGTTCACACTGTGCTTTATTAAGCCAGAATGTATTACATACAAACATAGCCAATGTGATCTTTAAAAACGCTCCTAAAACAGTTCTCTGTATTTAACTTAATGGTTTGTAACCAAACAGTGATTTGGAAAGGAAAAGCGGAGTGGTGTTCTTGGATTTCTATTGCCTATGTCCATTTTACTAATAAAGTTGTTTGTACGTTTTAAGGTGGTCTCT
Organism: Elgaria multicarinata webbii; assembly: GCF_023053635.1. Lineage (NCBI taxonomy): Eukaryota > Metazoa > Chordata > Lepidosauria > Squamata > Anguidae > Elgaria > Elgaria multicarinata. The sequence goes on from NC_086171.1 coordinate 67,161,066, forward strand.
TCCAAACCATGAGAATTATGCACTGCAACATGCTGATAGTTCCAATTTCTATATCACTGAAAAGGTAGGAAGATATTTCTACACAGTTCTTGTGTGCTCTGCTTAAAAAATAATCACTCATCATGCTGACATTCTGGTTTCAGAGCTAATGTTGAGGAAAATTGCATTATTATCTTCATTTTTCTAGTACTTAGACCCAAGTAGGTTATAATGGGATCGCTGTGCCTCATCCTGTTAGTCTGAACTCTGTATGGTGGCAATATAATAGTACAGCTTTGCGGGCAGAAGTGTATAATTGGTATATCTTATGTAAACTGCCCAGAGAGCTTCGGCTATGGGGTGGTATACAAATGTAAATAACAATAACAATAATAATATTAAAAAAAAATTGCAGAGCTTTCTAGCCAAGATTTAAATTGGATAAGCATTGGCCAGATGTTTGCAACAATTTGTTGTTAATTAAGCAACTTGTTATCAGAATTAATTGTGGGATTTTTGTGTGGCACTTCCCAATCCCAATCCCACAAACCTCAAAAGATGAGGCAGGCCCATTAAAGAAGAGGCTCTAGCTGCTTCTGGATATGTTGAAGTTGAGGCCCTTCCTAAGGATTGATCTACCAGAGGTTCACAAACCCTGGGCTGCATGCAACCCACAAGGCCTTAGCAGGGGCCTCAATGCCCCCCTCCCCCAACTGATACAAATTGCTCTTTTCCCGCCACTGCTACCAGCGAAAAAAGAGCAATTTGTATTGGGATCCCTGGAAGAGGGGGTTGGAGAGAAAGCTACACAGACAGCAAATCATTCATTAAAACTGCTCCTAGACTATACACACCAGGTGTGTGTGGTGTGGTGGTGGGGGGTTCATGTTGAAAGGCTCTGGCACAAAAAATAAAATAAAATCCTGCATATAGAAAGTTTGCATGAGAAGGCTAAGCTTTAGAACCCTTTTGTCTGAGATTTTGTTCTAATATGTACATGAAGGTGTTTATTTCATGGTAAAACACTCAGGCCCCATTCAGACAACACGCTAAACCCTGCTGCTTAACCACAAAATGATTAACGGAATGCTTATCCATGGTTAACAGTGTAGTCTGACACATGTTTTCCCTAACCATCTGCTCTGTTAACCACATTGTGGTTAAGTTCACTAACCATGTTGTGCAACATGGTTAGCGGCACTAACCGTGTCTAAAAGTGTTGTCTGACACGTGTCTGTGGTTAAGGGGCCGGGGTTAAGGGGTTAAGGCATAAAGCTTCCAGTACAGAGTTGCCTAACTAGGCGGGGCCACTCTAGCCAGTGGGCTCTATGGCTGCTCTGGACTGCTGACTGATACGCTCACTGCGGCTGCCATTTCGTGTTTCGCATTAGCTTTTTGGAGCGATTTTTGCTCTTCTTAGCAGAGCATGCCTACAGCAGAGCTTTTTAAATCCCCGCTTGCAATTTCCCCATATAAAGCATCTTTTTCTCCTACCTCGTTGAAGCGCCATTACACCCCCTCAGGTTCTGATTACTGTGGCGACGCTGCCTGATGATGCAGCCAGAGCAGCCATCCTGGAAGGCTTCTGCCTCCCCTGTGATGACTGTAGAGGTATAGCAGGCATGGTGATGCAGAAAGCAAAGGAACTGCTCACTAAATGGGGTGATGCATGCATGTAATTGCTGATTTCATTGGTGCCTGCTCTAAAATGATGGCCGTAACTGCCAGGGATCCTAGCATTAGGGCTGCTGGGAGGAATCAGGTGCTCTACTAACTACGTTGTGGTTAGTGTGTGGTTAAGGAAAACTTAACCACAAAAGAGTTAAAAGGGTTGTCTGCAAGCATTCCGCACGTGGTTAGCGTTAACCACAGCAGAACATGGTTAAGCTAACCACAAAGCCCAGAGTGTTGTCTGAACCAGGCCAATGTCCTCTCTGTAGGCTTGCATTGGTGCATTCCAGGAACAGGTATATTACAGATCTTAATTTGTATCAATTAATAAGTGCAAGGCTGGCAGGGGGTGGGTGGAGGGAATTGAAAAGTTCCTCTGCTATCAAAAACCCTTTCCTTGCTCGGTAAACTGCTTTAGATAGTAACATTTAGTTGGCATTTGTTTATGATCAGGATGTTTTCAGGAAGCAGCAGACAGGAAACTTAAATGAGACATACACATGGCTGGTTGTTAGGTAAATAAAACCTTATTTGCATCACTTCCCATTCCCCCCCCCTTAAATGGGAGCTTCACAGAAATCTTTTAATAGAAATCTTCATGACAAGTGATGGCTGAATACTTGCCTTCATGTATTTTATACTTCAGGGCACAGAGCCTTTTCAAAATGGGGTACCAATTTGTGCCCCACCAGGCCTGCTGTGGGCCAGATGACATCAGTGGTCATGGCCCCGCCCCTGCTGATAACATGGGTAGTATGTCCTCACCCCACCCTGTGTTTTTTCCTTCTCCCCCCTTTTTTTGCTTCCTGCTCAGGGACAGGTAGACTTCCGTGCCTCTCTCAGCACAGAGAAAGGTCCACTTGAATCCATTCGTATCTCACTTACCTTGAGATTTTACGTTGTTCATACTAACCTTACTCAATCTTTCCACACTACAGCCCACTCCAACAAGAAAGGTATCTCACCCTCATGAGAGGTTATTTGGGGGTGGGAGAAGGGTTGGCAAAGTCACTTTCCAGCAATTCCTGTTGGTGGTTCTCAGGATTCAAGTCACTTTATTTATCTTGCGTTATTTTCTGTGAGTCACTTTGGGGGTCCTTTTGAAAGATTAATAATTCTATAATTAAATTGTCAACCATCGTAGCTAGAAATGTAGTATCCTTATTTTTCTATGTATTTACCTGACTTATTTTCAAGCCTACCTTTTGATCCAGAAAGATTCCCAGGGCAGTATACATAAAGTTAGACCCCCTTTGGCAATTTGCATTGCTCAGGGATGGCATATCCCTCACTTGGGACTGCAGGTCTGTTTACTGTCCAAAGTCCAAAAGAGAGAGACAAGTCCAGCGTCTGGACCTCAAGCTGTGCTGAAGTTCACCTTCTGAAGGATGTCATATTTATTGAACATTTCTCAGAACTCAAATGTGAGCAGTATAAGAGAGTATTTGAAAATCATCAGGGTGTACTTTGAGGAGGGGGTAAATTAAACATTATTCTCTTTACACATCAGGAGCTGAAATGCTAATTCATTTAGTGCTAAAATATGCAGAAATAAAATGTTAACAATGCAATTGTTAGTGCTGGAACAACATAATACACTAGGCATAATAGGTTTCGTAGTACTTAACCTCCTTTCACCAAGGAAATCCTGTGTTAAGCACTAGGTTTTAGTTTCAAGATATTTCTAGGCTTGTCCAGATGAAAATCCATTGGGCTCATTCTCAAAATCTGTGCCTTCGTGTAAACTCTAACAGACCGCTAGCAGGATGTATGTCTGTTGCTTGGTGATACACAGTTCAGCACATGAACTGCCTCCATTTGAAAGCTGTGTGCTTGAAGTGATCTAAAAGTTTTGTCTAGGATGGCTTTCCCATCATGCAAGGCATCCCTGAATGATGAATGTGCATCTGTGAATTCTTTTTGCAAGCTTCTTGGGGCAGGTCAGACTTGTCTTGCAGAGATCTGAATAGGAAGCACAAGGCCAAGCAGCTGTAAACTTTTGCATTGTAAAAATTGTCCCACCTGCTTTCTTCCATCCAACTCCGACCTAGGTATTCTTTCTGGATTAATGGGTCCTTTGAGAGAATTTGGTATGTACGCTTTTTGTTGCAGTGGTGGTAGTGGTGTGGCGTGTGTATTTTGGTCGAAAAACGCAGATGATGCTGTTAACTTGCGCCCTGGAGAGACGGACTCTCATGTATATTATTTAAGCTGCAAGGGAAAACTTCAATAGGGTTATGCTGCCTGTAGGCTGTCTGAGTCACTCAAGCAAGAGAGAGAATAAATAAGGGCGTGCGTTAAATGTCATTGGTATTACTCAGATGCCTGTGATTACTGCTTACATGTTCCACTGTTTACTGTCACCGGCTGAGTGAGGCAGAAATGCCAAGGGTCATGATGACCGTTTCATGGACCTAGCAGAAGTGTGAATAGATGGCTCCAACAAGTGGGCATTCTGAACTTTCACATACTGAGGTTTGGATTGCCTTACCCGGGCCTCCGAGGAGAGGCAAGTGTGTTATTTTCTCAGAGGAGCAGAAAGGATTGCTTTAGGGCTTCTCAACTGCTTAAAAGTCTCTCTTGTTAGTGGTACCACGGCTGCTCTTGTGTATCATTCCCTGCACCTGCAGGGTGATTGCGGTCTCTGAGCAATAAACCCATGAGGAGGCATCTCTGAATCTGGGTGCCCAGTGTGGGCAGTGGTAGCCTGGAGTGCTTTTGCCCAGCTGAGGCTCCTGCACCAACTGTGTCCATTCTTTAAGGATGGGTAAAATCGCACTATGGTGACACACATCTTAGTTATATCTCACTGGGACTACTGTCACGGCTGCCTTAAACGGGTTTGGGGAGGGTGGCTGTGAATGTGAATGCCAAATGTTGCCCTGAAGATGCTGGTGGCAGTTGTGTGAAAGTGATGGCAACACTCCAGCTTCTCTTCCTCCTCTGAGGAGGACCACAACCAAGAGGGCCACATGCTCCAGAGCAGTGGGCCTTGTTCTGAGGGGTTTCCAGAGTGAGGCACTGGCTTGCCTGGTGCTCCAGAGAGTCATGCCAGCTGCTCTCTTGCTGCCTCAGTTAGAGAATGCCTGACACAGCTCACCAGAGGGCTGCCTACCTGATGCTGAGCTCTGAAGATCTCCACAGAACTAGGCATCAGGCAGGTGGGCTCTTTGGGAAACCCTGCCAGCTGTTTCCCTACTGTAGCAAACGCCTCATCAGGAAAGCAGGTAGCGTAGCTCTTGAGGGGGCCCACCCAACCCAAGTGTCATACTCTGAAAGGTCCTTTCTGAAAGTGAGGCATTTTGAGAGAGGCAGCTTTGCAGATCACCTGTGCTGCAATGGCACAGGCAATCTTCAGGCCCACTTTACCCAGAATGCCTCTCTTTAAGGAAGTACCCCTCAAAGTGAGGAATAGTAGGGGAGGCAGGTAGCAGAGTGCTGTTGCCACCACCACCATGGGGTGGCGGGGAAAGAAGACAGGGCAGCGGGATGGAGAAGAGAGGGGAGCACATGTCCACCAGGGTGCCAAAACAGCTGGAGATGGGCCCGCCTACAGTACATTTTACTTCATGTAGCGCTGCCTTTGAAAAGTGTTTGGAAACTTCGGCAAGTTCAGGATGTTGAAACCAGCCTGTTGACCAAGCGTGGTTAGGAGGAACGTGCGACCCTCGCTTGTTGTAACAACATCTTTGGCTAACTGTTGAATTTTGGGCAGAACTCAACATGCTGGTGGTATCTATAACATCCTAAACAATTTGAGAGAAGGACTGCATCTCTCCAATACAAACCTTTCCTGGTTTTAAGATCATTGGCAGAGGCCCTTCTCTCTGTCCCACCACCATCCAAAGTACATTTGATCAGGAAGTAGGGAAGGAACTTTTCAGTGGCTTGGGCCCAGGCTCTGGTCCTCCCTCTTTACCCTCCTGCCAACACATAAAAGTCCTTTTCCTTGGTTTTGTTTACTGTGTTCAGCCTCTTGAGCTGAGCTGCTCACTGTTGCTGCATTTGCGTGGTTTTAATTGTGTTTTTTAAATTCACCAATGTTTTTGTTTTATTCTAAACCATGCTTTTACTAATGCATTGTTGTTGTTTGACTAATCACCACAGTTGTTGGGGCAGGACACCGTTCAACTTCAGCACAACTGCATGTCACAGCCATGACATTCTTCAACCACATTCTACACGTCACTCAGTGCAATAGATGCACTAACTGGAAATTAGGTTCGAAATCACAGCTTCCCAGCAACAACGTCATTTCACATTTTCCAATGAATGGTCTGAGGGCATACAATATTATTTTGTTATTAAAGCTAAGAAGCTGGTATTATGGCCAGCCAGCTAGATGCATCATACATGACGTGCAAGGGTGTCCACAAACTTCTTGAACTGTGTGCTGTTCAAGTCTTCCCTGCCCTAGTTAGTTCAGTATTTATATCCCACTCTTCTATTAAATAATAAAGCCACTTACAAAAAGATTTCCAAAATACACAAATCAAAACAGACACTGGAATAAACTAGCACAAACAGCATTAAACTTTAAAAAAGCAGCAGTGCTAAAACTTCCATGTATCAACAGATCATAGTTTAAAAGTCAGCAAAAAATTGAATTTTGTCATCAGTCTCAAGATAGAAAGGGAGGCAGTTTAGCAAATCTCCACTAGGACCTGGAGTTCCATCATTTTAGAGCTACCACTGAGGAGGCCGGGTCTCTATCTGCTCACTTAATCTTACATATGGGTTGGCAAGGACAGCAGGACCTCTTAAGACTGAACTTAAAAGCCAGGCAGGTTCATATAGGGGCAGGTGGCTATTGAGGTAACCTGCATTTTGTAACCGTTTAACACGTAGAATCTTGGGAGTGCATGAAACTTAACTCAAACACCAGGGATGATGCTGCCTGCCTCCCTACAGCAATACATCACCATTTCAGTCACTGTTTTTCTTTTTTCTATTTGTGTGGTGTAGTGGCTAAAGTGTTGGACTAGTAGTCGGGAGATCTAGGTTTTAGCCCCCACTTGGCCATGGAAACCCACTGGGTGACTTTGGGCCAGTAACAGACTCTCAGCCCAACCTATCTCACAGGGTTGTTGTTGTGAGGATAAAATGGAGCGGAGGAGGATTATGTACACCGCCTTGGGTTCCTTGGAGGAAAAAAGGTGGGATATAAATGCAATAAATAAATAAATAAATAAAAAAAAAAATTAGTTCTTTGGAAGCTTTTCATTCCTTCACTCCAGTGCAGGAATGTACATCACCCTCCTTAAAAGTGCCTTCTACAAAAGCCTGTGATGGGAAATTCAAGGGAGCTTCAACTCGTCAACATTTTCCCTCCATTTTTCAAGCTGAGTGACACATGTGGAGCACACAGAGACCTCAGCCCTATTCAGGTATTAGGGAGAACATGTGAGGGCTGAAAGTGTGTACTGGTATAGGGTTGCACATACTGCCCCTGCCCCCTATATCTTCATGTAGACAGGCCCTGCATGCACTGTCCCTCAGTTCAGAACTTGCCATATTGATCCACAAGATATGAGGTAAACCCTGCTTTCCCAACCATGGTAACATTCCAGCGAATGTGAGTGGAACTCTTCAGGCCTTGCTGATCAATTCAGCAAGATCTGAACTGAGGGTGAGGGGGTCAGCATATGTGACCCCCATCCCTGTACACACTTTGAGCCCTCACATGTTCTCTTGAATGCCTGCATGGGGCATTCCTCTTTCCCTTCAACCTATCCATCCAGCATAGATGCTTAGGAGCATAGAAAGAGTTGAGTACTGGATCAGAAAACTTTCCGGAAGCTTCCTTCATGGCAACCAAAAATATAGTAGGCCATGAAGAACAAGGAAACCAGAAGAGTGGTCCCTGATGGATCAAAGCTTATGAATGTCTGGTTTAGTAAATTCATTAATACGGTTCAGGCATAACAGCCGAGCTTTGTGATATTGGCCGAAATAAAAAAAATGCCATATGGAATATGAACTGTATTTAGCATAAATGAGTGAAGGATTTGCTAGCATTTTTCTGGCCAGTTTTGGGGGACACAGTGCTTGGTTAGATAAACCTGGGGTCTAATCTAGCACAGCAGGTCTAATGTTTGCATTAGGATCCCCCCCCCCCTTTTCTCTTCATGGCTTATTTCTGACCCTTGTGCAACGTTTTCTTCTCCTTCATTCCTCTTACAATTTGCATCTGTAGTTGTGTGTCACCAGAGGACAATGCACAGTATTGTCTGCTTTTAGTTTGGCATTTTCCACTTTGACTTTGTGTGATTAAATGAAACTGTCTTTGCCTGGATTCCCCTCCAGGTCAGAGCTCATGAATCTACCTTTTCTTTTTGTAGATTTTATGTCTTGTTTTTGAGGCCCGGACACAATAGTTAAATTGTTCTGGGTAAAAAGTTACTTTTTCTTATGACCTATTTCTCCCCCCCCCCCCCCCTGAATAATATCTGTAATTGTATATGCTGGAGAAACTCTTCCTACAAAGCCTGTTTTGTGTGGGGCAGGTTATACAAATCAACAAACAGCAACAAACCAGTATTTTGTTAGTTTCTTGATTCTTCACTTCAGTCAGCTACTATTAAATGTCAGCCTTCACCAAATTGATGCTTTCCGTGTTTTTTGGACTTCACTTCCCATCAGTCCCAGTCAGCCCGGCCAATGCTCAGGAGTGCTGGAGGGCATCAAGTTAGAGAAGGCAGTTTAGTTCTGATTCTATACGTGACCTGCTTTTTCAGCATATGCTAATAGAATAAGGGCTGTGCCACCATAGTGGGGAACAGGATCTATACTGTTATGTATAGAGAAGGCATGATAAGTGAAATAAACTAGCTTGCATCTTAAGGGAATTCATGGAAAGAATGTTTCTTGTCACTTCATACATGATGAGCTGTCTCTGTCTAGAAAGTTTGCAATTTATTTATTTATTTATTTATTTATTATACTTGTATTAAGGAGGTTCGTTTGGCACCTACATTATATGCTTTTAGACGCCAGGTGAAGACCTTTTTATTCTCCCAGCATTTTAACAGTCTATAAATAAATTTTAACTTGGTGTTTTAAATTTGTAATTTTGCATTGCTGCTGTTTTTATCTGGTTGAGCTTTTATATTGTATTTTATATTATGGTTTTATACCGTTGTTTTATACTTTGAATGTTTTTAATTTTTGTGAACCACCCAGAGAGCTCCGGCTATTGGGCGGTATAGAAATGTAATTAATTAATAAATAAACAAATAAATTTTATGCTGGTGTTTGTTGTTTTAGAATATTTGCTGCTGTGGCTGCTCTTTTCTTTGTTTCCACTGTTTTTTATTAAATTATCAGTTTTTATTATGTGTTTTATTGCTGTATGGTGCCTTAGGAGGGCTTCTTCCCTGAAAGGAGGCCAAGAAATATTTTAAATAAATACATTAAATAAAAATATTTTACCTTTCTTCCAAGGAGCTCAATGTAGCATACATAGCTCTCCTACCCCACACCCCAATTTTATCATCTCAATAACCCTGTGAGATAGCTTTGGCTGAGATCATAATTGGCTCAACATCACCCAGTGAGCTTCATGACTAAGGATTTGAACTCAGATCTATCCAATTGTAGTCCAACACTCTAACCACTACGCCATGCTGCCTGCCATGAAGTTACTCTAAAAGTACTGGTCCTTCTCCTCAGCTGAAACAAAGCATCAGTTATGTATGAATGCATTTGTTTGGATCCATTCCTCCTTGTTGTCCCTTGGATTGTCTCTCCTGCCTCACTGCTTTTCAGTTTAGATTGTAAGTTTTTAAAACATTAGAACGTCTATAAGACAAGCTCCAGTGTGAGTGTTGTGTGTTTGTGAGTGAGTTGTATGGGAATGTATGTGTGTGCATGTCCATCTGCATCTCCTGCCATTCCAGCCTTTAAGACCAAAAGAGTTGCTCACCTTGGATTTAGCATTATGGGGCACGAGCCTCCATCTGTTTCCTTTGCACAGCTGGAAAGAGGAGATGGGAAGTTGTTCACTTCTGTTTTCTATTAACTGCAGTTTAACATTACATCCAAACCTTAAACTCTTGGTTCATCTTAACTATGGTTTATTGAAGCAGGCCATCGTCTTTAAAAAATGTATCATGTTTTGAAGTTGGCTTGCTTCAATAAGCCATAGTTAAGATGGATTGCAGTTCATCCCAATTTGGTCATAATGTTAAACTGCAGTTAAAAAATGAACTTCGAAGCTGGTTGTTAAAATGGAGACAAAAGTGAACAGCAGGTTGCTCATATGTGATGCAATGTCTTTGTCTTTCAAAGCACTGAACTGAAACCTCAGTAGCTATGGGATTCAGCTACTTTGGGGAGGATGGAAGGAAAACATGTAAAGGTGGCAATTTACATATGGATATATTTATGGCACAATCTCCTGCATATTTAGATAGAAAAAAGTCCTAAAACCCTCAGGATTCCCCAGCTGGCTGGGAGTTATAGGGCTTTTCTGTCTAAATATGCATAGGATTTCACCCTTTAAACATTTAGCATTTGGAGGGGGGGGGAGTGCTTCATAGGATGAAAGTAGAATATACAATTGCAGAAATTGTTAAAGTTAAATATAAAGATTCCCAGAATGTTGACATGTCAACTTAGAGACACTTTAATAGTTTTAAATTAAAATTCCAGTTTTCGATCTGGAACACTATGGTCAAAAACAGAGATGGTTGATTTATGCAGTCTGTCTCTTAATCCAACATCCTTGATTTCACTGGGATCAAGTAGGCAGATTAGTGCTGTGTAAATATGTCCATTGAAATTAGTTGACATGCTGAATGCTGTTTCATTCAGCTTAATGTAGAATATCCCTTTGGTTTAATTATGCTCTTATGGACTGTTTCTTTGCAGGCTCTTAAGTAATTGTTTGGGAATGGAGAAACGAAATTGGGTTTTTAATTGGAGAGCAGATATTTCCACTTAGGTTTTGGCTGGGCTGCTACATTAGAAAGCTGATGCTTTTGGATGCATTCCAGTGACATGCATAGGAAATGCTTTGTAAGCCCCTGTCTACCCATGGCGTTTTCAGATTTTTTGTTGTGACAGCTCTGGTTGGAGGTGAACCACAAGGGCTATGCCATTAAGCTGCAGTCTAATACCTCTCTGGTGGTGGTAAGTTTATTGAGCAGCCCTTTAGAGTGTTCAAAGCACATGACTAAGTCCAAAATTCTTACAGCAACCGTACTGAGAGAAGTTGAAATGGATTAATTAGGCTCTAGACTAGAGGGTCATCTAATGGGTTTGAGGTAGAGGTGGGATTTGAGCATGGACTTTGCTGGTTCACAATTCAGTCTCTCATAGGTCCACATTATTGTAGGATGTAGCTAGCAGCTGTCTTTTTCTTTCTTTTTAACTCTAGAGTAAGTGTAGGGTCCCAATCTGGATTGGGGGTGGGGATGGGGGTTTAATTCTCCTCTCTCTCTCAGTCTCTCTCTCTCTCTCTCTCTCTCTCTCTCTCTGTGCAGTCTGAACCTGGATTGGGGGCACATGCCTACAATGTACATTGCCAAACAGTGATCCATTTGCTTTGCTGGTTGTCTGGTGATATAAATCGCAGCTATGGGGGGCTGATCTATATGGGGACCACAGCAGTGGGGAACGGGTTAAAGGCCCTCTACGCTCTAAGATAAGATCGCAATCCAGATCAGGCCCCTGTACTTACTCTAGAGTAAAAAAAGAAAGAAAAGCTGCTACAACTCCACTAGTAATGTATGCTTTGGGTCTCAGTCACTAGTGCCCGCTATTGCTCTGGTTTAAAAAGTCCTTACTTTTGAATGCTATACTAATGAAACATCCAAGCGTGGGAAATTTTGGTCTTGTATTTTTAAATCTACATTCAGGCTGATGAATGGGATAGTTGCCTTCAGTGTTCAATGCAGCTTGTTTCCACGGTCTTTCACTCATTGCAGGCTTCTGTATGCCCTTGCAGACAATTGTGCAATTGGTGGCTCCTAAGTTCAAGTGCAGCCCGCAATTCAAAAATAGAAATATCACAAGGTGACTCAAGTAGATTTAAATCTTTGTGTATATAGAGTCACTCAATGCAGTGAATTTATATAATGCTTATGAGCTAGCTGTTTGGGGTGCATAAGAGATTGTGCCTTTGCAGATGCATTCAGCATCCTGAAAGGAGATCTAAAAATCCATTAAGCAAATAACTAATACAATCTATTGTTTGCCCATTGTGTAATGTGAGATTTGTCCATCTGTCTATCAATATTATTATATGCCTTTAAAAGTGTGTAGAACTTGCAAAATGAAAGAAGTTGGTTTCTTTCTCCTCACTCTAAAACTGACTGGCTGTTTGTTTTGGCTTATAACTAGTGCCTGATCAGGAGCACATGCCAAGTGGGGAGTGAAATATCCCACGGGAGCGGTAGTGGAAGACATGCTGTTTAGTTACATGTCAAAGACAAGGGGACTATTTTTCAGACCACTCCTGCCTTTTCCGGAATGGATTACATAATACAGGCCAAGGCTTTCTGAATTTTGTGATAATGGGACTCCCCTCTCGAGTTAAGGAAATATAGGAGTGTCCTAAAAGATCAGCATACTTTAGTCCAGAGTTGGCAGTTGGGTAGCTCAGCTGCTCCTATAGATTTTCTTTATAACGCTTTTAAGTATAGAACGTAACTGCAGTTCCGCAAGAAATTAATCACACTGCTGCTATAGCATTTGGTTGTAGTTTCTTCCAGTTCCCTGATGTTAGTTGTTACCACTGGCTATGATAATGCATGCACTGGTAACTTCCTGATTAGACTACTGCAATGTACTCTATGTGGGGCTGCCCTTGAAGACTACTTGGAAGTTGCAGCTGGGGGAAAATGAAGCAGCTAGACTGCTGACTGGTGCATCATACAAAGACTTGTCATAAAGAATTGCACTGGCTGCCTATGCATTTCTGGTTGGAATTGAAGGTGTTGGAAATGACATTTAAAGCCCTAAATGGCTTGGGACCTTGATACTTGCCTCTCTTCTATATGCCTGCTCAAGACTTGAGATCTGTTGGAGAAGCCCTCCTCCATGTTCCACCAATGCGAGACATTTGCTATGGTGGGACGTGGGAGAGGGCTTTCTCTGTTGTGGCACCCCAGCTGTGGAATGCCCTCCCCTTGGAGGCCCGACTGGCACCAGCAGTGGCTTCATTTCAGTGCCAAGTTAAAATATGGTGTTTTTAGCAAAGCCTTTGATGGCTAAATTCACCAAGGTTGCATATAGTTGTAATTGTTTTCATATTTTATACTGATTTTAGCTTGATTAATGGTTTAATTTGTTTTTAGCTAGGTATATTTATTGTTTCATATTGTTTGTATGTTTTTATCTGTATGCCGCCCTAAGATCCTAGTGATAGGGTGGGATACAAATGTATAAATAAATAATGAAATAAATGATAATAGTGCTTACATAGCCACTGAATACTAGAGATGTTCACATAAATGAACAATAATGTATTGGTGCAGGACCTGCACCAACATGTTTTAGTATGGAGTGCTCTTGATCAGTAAACCACAAGGCCCCTGCCTGGTGCCAACGTTGCTGTGTTTGAGTGGTGAGGTATGAAGAAGTGTTCTACCCACGTTCACTTGAATGCAAGTAGAACTGTCCAAGTGTTCAAAAACCTGGGATAGAACTAAGGAGAGGGGGCACTATGTGTGGGGTGCCTGTCATGATTCCAAGATGCAAGACAAGAAAGAGGTCTGCTGAGTAATCCACAAAACTGTATTCAACAAATAAACATCTCTTCACACCTGATGGAAGTGTGAATGCTCAGAGCTAACAAAGCTAGGCAGTTGCATTTCAACTAAAATGGAGAGTTTCCCCACAGTCCAACCACCTCTTTACCTCGAGGGGATCTTTTTGGAGAAGCCTCTGGTGAGTGGCTACCCTAAGGGACCTCCTCCCACTTCCTCTCAATTCTGCCCACTTGTTCTTGCAGCAGACTTTGGGATCTGCCAACTCTGAAATCCCCTCCCCTTCCAACAGAGGCCGAGTTCCGCGTGTGTGTGTGTGTGTGTTTTTGAGCCTTCAGCATTCTATCCGATAAGCTCCTGGGAAGATTCATTCTTGACTTCTTAAGAGTCTTGCAGAATCTCCTCCCCCGCTTCCTGTTTGGCTGGTATACTTCTGGTCCTGGTCCTGATCCTCCTCCTTGTCCTCCAAATTCTGAGTCTGATTCGGGCCCCAAAACCTCTTCCCCCACACTAGGGAGATCAGGCCTGTTCCTGACACTGTCCCTACTCAAGTCAATCCTGTGCATTAGGGGTAGGCAACCATTTTGGGCTGTGGGCACAATGACAATTTGAGAAACTCTTCTGGGCACCACAACAAAATGGCTGCCATGAGAGGTATGGCAAAGGACAAGTAACCTGCCCAAAACACTGAGTAGAAGGAAGAGGTGGAGTCTGAGCCCCAACAACTCCTTTGAACCCACAGTTTTCAGTGGCAACAGAACGTATTTCACAATCTCAGTTGCCATAATGAAAATGTGTTGTTGTTATTGCACAAGAAAGGTGGTGCATTAATGCCCATGGACACCATGTTGTCTACCCCGTGCTAAACATGAATACTGAATTTATTCTTTGTGTTTTGATCCTTATATAGCCAAAATGGCACTGTACACGCAGAAAAGGAAGGTATCAGCAGGCTCTGGGAAATCCCAAAATTTGCAGAAGTACATAAAAGTCTTTAGAATGTGTGTGTATGTGTGTGGGGGGAGTCCTTAAATCCAAAAGACAGCCAAATGAGGGCTGAGCATGCTCAGTATTCTTGGAATACTAGCTGACTGTAGGTAGGAGGATAGAAATGGAAGGAGTGGAGAAAAGGAATGGAGTAACCTGAAAAGGCACAGGACATTGTAATACATTGACTCTTTATTTTGTCTAAAGCCCTTTTAAGGTAGAAGGAAGAGCGCTCCTTACACAGACAAAAAGGCATTGTATTTCTACCTGTGCCAGTTCTGCTCACCATAGACAATTGCAAAATGTAGAATAATAGTTACGACTTCGTGCTATCAACCAAGGAGTCACAATTCAAATTTTATTTCTGCCTTAATTAAGCCTGTGTGGCCTTATGCAAACCACACCTTCATCTCCAGACTCCTTTCTGCAGTATGGAATTTCACAGTTCTGATCTACCTTACAGGCTTGTTGCAAGAATACAAAACAATGTGAGACACAACATAATGAAAGGATGTATGCAGCTTTCTTTGAATCAAATCCAAAATTCACAGTTGGGCAATACCTTTATTAGGATCAGCTTAAATTCCACAAAATGTGTGAGCTTTCGAGTTCTCCATTTCTGGAGATGCCAAAAGCCTTCACAATTTCGTGGATTTTTTTGTATTGCCAAATAAATACTAATAAAAGTTTTGCCCAGCTGTGGATTTTGGATTGTTTTCTCATGCACCAGCACAGCTACCTTTGCTTTGGTTTTTTATGTGCCATATATAATATAATTATTAATTTTAACTGGTGCCCAGGCAGCTAGCTAATTATAAATCTTCACGAGCCATTTGACTGAACTTGGTTGAGGCAGGGGAAGGAATTGTCCCATGGCCCAAGGGCTCTGAATTTTGATGAAATGGTCATATGTGAGTTTATCAAAAAGAAAATTAACTAGTGCTTTTCCTTCCTTCTCTCAATGTGAGATAACTTTCTTGGCTGTTTAAAGGAGCAGAGGTTCTTTGAAGTCCACATATTTTCGTTTGCATATTAGCACCAGTGCTTTGTGCCTGAGAGGGAATGCAAACTTGTGGTGTCAAATCTCAATGGTTGATTCCAGTGGTTTTAAGATTGCATATTGCAGTTATGGAAAACAGAGCACCGGAGGAATAACGCTGCAGTGTTACAGATGTTTAATGATGGGTTTCAGCAGACCTACAAACTCCTCGACTACATGACATCAGTTTAGAGTCAGATTTCATAGGGTAATTTAGTTATGGCTTTTACATAGAATGTGGACTTTAAACTATTGCTCAGTAGCTGGCAGTGGCTCTGAAATGGAGAGAAGCATGAACTTGAGTTTGAAAGGTTGAAAATCAGATTCAGATTATTGTGTTTCCTTTTCAGGAAGCGGAGGAAAACCAGGGTGCCCTTTTCCACTGCCATTTCTTTCGAAGGAAAGAGAACTTAAATCCTGTTTGGCTAAAGAGTTATGATAGGTGGAGAATGAATGACTGGGAGGCGCTGGTGGTACTAGTTTCAAAGCAGAATCAGTGCAGCCCCAGAGTCCATCAAGTGAAGAGCATACTGAGGCCATATCCGCTGTCGTCTGTATCTTCCCAGCACAAGGAGGGGAAAGTTCTTTAAGTTTGGCCCTCCTTGCTCTGGTAACTTCCTGCACTACTGTTTGCACATGTGCAGTCCGTATACACAAAGAGCCTCCTCAGATTGACTTATAGATAAAAGCAGCCCAAGGACATCACAAAAAGGCCTGCTGGCAGCAACCAGCTCTAATCTACTGTGCTGCACCACAGACTGCAGCCTTTCTATGCAGATTCACCTGCTGCTTTGGCAGGTGAGAGACTGCAGCCCTTAACCCCAGCAAATCTGCTTTGTAGTATAAAACAACAAGCTGAAACCCTTCCCCTCTCTAGGAACTCAGAAAGCTACCTTACACTGAGTCAGATCATGGTCCATCCATCTGTTCCTGGGGAATATCTTGGAAAACAATTGATGCCAACAAAACCTAAGGGTATAATTCCATAGCCAAATCACACAGCATGCTTTCTTTATAACGGGGCACTCTTTCAGACTCTTTCAGGGCCAAATTCAATTTTGGAGAAGCTTTTGTGGGGGGTACATTCTAGTAGTGGGCAGGGACAAAGGCAAAAGGGGCAACAGCTTATTTTTTCTTAGGCCCTGTTCAGAAGATACCTTAAACCATGGCTTTAACCAAGGTGGTTAAGCCAGAAAGCCGGGCTGTGTTCAGAAGACGCTTTAAATCATGGCTTTAACCATGGTGAATAAGGCCTTGTTCACCATGGTTAAAGCCATGATTTAAGGTGTCTTCTAAACAAAACCTGGCTTTCTGGCTTAACCACCATGGTCAAAGCCTTGGTTTAAGGTATCTTCTGAACAGGGCCAATAAGTTCTTACTGCCAGTAAGTAGACCTTTGGAGAGGCACTCAGGCAATCGGGTGGGTGGGGGGGAACTGGCAAAGAGCAAGAAACCATATCAGTGGTTCGGGAAATGGAATGGGGCCATCAGGAGAACCACAGAGGGCCGCATTTGGGCCCCAGGTAATCCAGATTTGACCTGCAGGCCTGAGGCTCAACACCACTCTTGTATAAGATGGCGTACTTAAATTGCCTCAGGCAGATATTATTATCATCATCATCATCATCATCATCATCATCTTTCTTGCTCATGGTGGTTTTTCTAGACAAACATGACAGGCTTTGCCGAGTCATGCTGTTTTTACAGATTTTATCCTGGTTGTGCTTTTTATACTGTATTTTGTAATTGTGCTTTTAACATGTTGGTTGTTTTATTATGGTTTTAACTTTTGTGAACCGCCCAAAGAGCTTCGGCTATTGGGCGGTATAAAAATGTAATAAATAAATAAATACAGATTCAGGAATTTCCTGACAATTGAGCATATTTTAATTATGACTGCTTTCTGGATGTTGGTGTGGATGTATTTTGGTAGGTCTACTTTCCGAAGGTTTTCTGTATAGTTCTTTGATGTGATGCCAGTGACTGATGTGACTAATGGAATAATTGTGACCTTTTCCTGTTGCCATAGTTCTTTGACTTCTGTTGCCAGTGGTGTATATTTTTCTCTCTTTTCCTCTTCCTTTTCAACAACATTTTTGTCATTCGGTATTGCTGTGTTGATGAGGTATGTGTTTTTCTCTTTTGTCTATTACCGTTATGCCTGGTTGGTTGCAAGGTATTGTTTTGTCAGTATGAATTGTTCTGCATTTTCCAAGATTGTTTCGGGTGAGTATGTATAGTATGGTGTAGGTTATTTGATAAGATTGAATTTGATGGCTACTTGTTGGTGAATTAATTTTACAGCTGTATTGTATCTGTCCATATAACCCATTCCTGCCAGAATTTTACATCCTTCTGTTACATGGTTTATTGTTCCTTGAAATTGGTTGCATTTCCTGCATAGGTATCTTATTACATTGCTATCTTTTATGATGTATTTTTGGTAGTCCTTGGTTACTATAACTTGATCCTGTATGAAGAATCCTTCCATTTCTGGAAACAGCTTACCCTTCCTGAGCCATTCATACGATTGTTCTTTGTTTATTTGTGGGTTCTGTATTATGTCGTAGTGCTTCCCATGGAGTGCTTTTTGTGCCCATTTTTTTTTCTCTGCAAGTGAGAGTGGTTGTGTTTGGTCTTCGTTTTGTAGTGCTAGGTTGAGTGGGTTGTAGTTTTTATCTGCTTTTACTATGGCTTTATGAATGAGGGTGTTTTTAGTGTGGAAGAATTCTCTGAGTGATTTTATCTGTTTAGCATGGATTGTGTTAATGTCCAGCAGACCTCTTCCTGCTTCTTTCCTGCTGATTGTTATTCTTTCAATGCATGAGTTGGGATGGAGTATGCGGTGTTTTGTGAGTTCTCGGCGACTGAGTCTGTTTATTTTTTCGAGTTCAGTGTGTGACCAGTGTATGATTCTGAATGAGTATGTGAGGATGGGTATTGTGTAGGTGTTGATGGCTTTGAAAATGTTTTTAGAGTTGAGTTTGGATTTTAGGATTTGTGATAGGCAAGTTTTATATTGCATTCTTAGTTGAGTTTTTACTGTGGAGTGATCGATTTTTGTGTTTTGTTGGAATCCTATTTGCATATTTCATTTTCTTCCATGTTATGTAGTATTTTGTTATTTAGTGTTTCTGCTGTTTCTTCTTCTTTCCATTTTCCTCTTGCTATGTGTAGCATCTTGCATTTTCCTATCCCAAATTCTATTTTCATGTCTGTCGTCAGTACTTCAGTGATTCGCAGGAGGCTTTTTATCTGTGTCAGAGTTGAGGCATAGATTTTGATGCCATCCATGTACAGGAGGTGATTGCTTCTGCTCTTTGCTTGTTTGGGGTGTTATATGTCAATGCCGTATGTGGTGTTGTTAAGGGTGTTGGACAGTGGATTGAGACACAGGCAGAAACATAGAGCGCTGAATGCATCACCTTGAAATACACCACATTTAATATTAATTTCTTTCTGTCTGTATATGATCCTTGTCTGTTGTTAGGTGTATTGTCATTCTCCATATCTCGATGATGAGGATGAGGATGAGGATGATTTGTATCCTGCATTTTTCCCAATACTGGCACTCAAGGCAGCTTTGCAAAATTAAAACATATATAACTAAAACATATAAATAAAAATATGCAAAAGTTGAAAATATAATTAAACCTGCTGCAATATTAATACGTTAAAAATACAAATCACAATTTATAAAAAAGTTCAATGCATAAACAGAAGTCCAGACTATTTGCCAAAGGCTTTCTAGTACAAAAATGTTTTTGCCTGCCCCTGGAAGCATAGCAAGGAGGGAGCCAGTCTAGCTTCCCTGGGAAGGGAGTTCCAGAGCCACATGCATTCTAGTCTTCGAATATGTTTGATTGATATGTGCAGATGAAAGTTCCAAAGCTTTCTGGGGAAGTTAAATAACTTCATCACTGAAAAAAAAGTTCATGTTGTGTTTGGGGGGAATGTGTATGAGCCCTGTGCCTCCAATGTGGCTTGGAATAGGAGCAATTTTGGAATGCTCTTGACTTTCATTGTTCCCACTGATCAAGGGGTACCACCCTGAATATAGAGCCAAAGCAAAAGTATCTGAACGTTATTAGATGAGACAAGCATAGGCTTGACACGTATACTTTCATGTAGCTATTGTTAGTAAGGATACGCAACAGCTGTGTGCACATTAATTTCATGTGCAGTGGGAAGTGCCTAATGTGTGCTGCAAAATCAATCTATTCTGTATACATTGTATGATTGATGCAAGCTATTTCCCCCCAAAAAGCCTGAATTATGGATGTTTGACGTTTGCAATTTTCTTTTCCAGAACCGTAACGAAATTAAAAATGGAACGATACTTCGATTAACTACATCACCAGTAAGTTACTGATATGCTTGCATCCCTTTAATTTTCTTATTTTGTTTTTAATTTATTTTTGAGACGTGCTAATAGAAGGGAGCCCATACCTATACATCAGCGATACTATACCATTGCCAGTTCAGAGGGAAAATTAAACAGATTTAGGAAAGTGGTTCACACTGTGCACACAAGATGTTTGGTGGCTTTGAACCCCCTGAAGGTGATCAGTAAAGTGGAGAGAATGTTGGTGCTTGGACAGCTCTTGTGGGAGCAATGCCGGAGCACGATGATGCTTCTCTTGTTCTTTTTCGTTCATGCACTCGACTTGGCAAGGCAGTTAGGTTCAGAGCGTAGCCACCACAAACCCTTCTTCAGGGAAGTAGGACTCCAAAATAAGATTCATAGTGCAATTTTATGCTCTCCCACTTCAATTGGAATTACTCCCAGGTAAGTATGTATAGGATTGAAGCCTCCAAAAATTTTCATAATTAAATAACACTGCATTTGAATGACTTCTCAAAATTGGCCTTCTCCCCTACCTTCATCCCACAACATATTAACATAGCATTGTTACGTAATTACTACTTGCTGTTTTAGTGTTTGACTAAGTTGCACTCATTTTAGTGGGCATCATTACACATGCAACCTGTTTGATTATTTCCTTTTCTCTATTTGAAAATTTAATATAATTATTTATTATACTAGTTCTCCCCACCACCACTTTCAGAAACCTCTGCAGGCACACTCAGTTTCCTAGGTTACAGCAAGTACTGGCTGAATTTTCCCAATTTCTTTACTCCTTTCTGTTCTTGCTATGAATCATTCCTCTTTTATTTCTCAGAAAACTCTCTACCTCCCCATTTTTCCTATAGATTTATCAGACTCTTCAAATCTGTTAGTCTCATTCCCGTATTTGTATGGTCCTGTACTCCAGTGCTGTCTTAATTTCAAAACTCTTTATTATGGAGAGCTCCACATAGTTCCTCCATCCATTCCATGTGATTTCTCGCCATCACCTGACTTCAGAGGCTTCCCCTGTTTCTTCTACATCATCCAAAACCCACCTTAAAAAAATCTTCTATCTCACCATCATTGTCATCCCACATTTTTTGCAACTATAGTGGAATTGAATAGAGCTGAATGACGTGGTTTATAGCAGAATATTTTCCACATGCAGATGCAGCATTCTAAAAGTGACCACTTAAGTGAATTCTTCAGTTGCATTTGAATCTGGTTTCCCAAACTCACCAGCTTTAGATTTCATTTTCCCCCACTTTTATCCTACAAAGGGTGTTTAGAAATGAAGCATTACTAACATTACAATATAAACCATACAATCTTTGCTGATATGTGTATTGTTTCACATGCCAAAGAAATGTATCCTCCCTTAGTTCTGCCCCTCACATCATGTACCAGCCAGTCTTTCTGCCTTGTCTTTCTTTTTAAAAAACAGTTTTAAAACAGTAGTAAACCTATTTTGAATATAGGGTGAGGGATGTGTGTTGCTGTGGTCACAAGTGCTAGCCAATAGCTTCCCACTACATCTGGCTTTTCATTGGTTCAACCTGAACCACAATAAATGCCCGCAAAACTGTTTTTTTCAGAACTGCCTCAGAACACTGACTGATGTGTTCAACACTTGTTTTTGTGCAAAGTGTCCACATTTTTTATTTTAACAAAGCATTCACCTTTTGGATTGGATTTTTCCATCGTTACCCTACAAAGTAGATTGAGAAATAAAAGCTACAGTAAACATTGGTCCAAGAAAAGATATTATCTTGATCTACTTTATGACCTTGGACAAATCAATTACTGTAGCTCTTGGTTAATTCATTTTTTAATTATTTGAAACAAATTACCCCTGAGATTTTGGTAACTATATTTGTTCAGTGCTTTGAGCATGCAAAATTCAGTTGCAGAAGTGTATTATACAAATCCTAACCAATTTTGCTAATGCTCCGGCAGAAAGAACTACAAACTAAATATATTTCTACCCATGATGTAGTTCACTTGTTTCTAGTAATCCAGTGCTTTAGTAAAGCACATGCTTTTCAGTGCAGCGCAATGGAGTTGTTTGGATGAAGTGACAGCATGAAGCAGATTACATTTCATTGGTTGGTTTAGTTTAAAGTGTGATGAATTAGGCTCTTCATTGTTGCTTGCCTTCTTGGCTATGGAGGATTAGCCAGGCGACTGCTGCCCATATAAATAGCAAGGATGTGACTAATCTACATAACATGACAGGGGATACAATGTTGTATTTCATTAGGTTATGTCACATGACAATCTTTGAGGCATGCCACAGTGATTTTAGAACAGTGCCATCTTCTTTTTCCTCTTCAAATGGATATGTTAACTCCCCCTACCCCACACGTCTTCATCATCATTTCTTTTTTGAAAAATGGATATATTAAGATGTGAAACAAGGCAGTTTTAAATAGATTAAAATACAAGTAAATGCTTTTTACTAAACTATGTACATTTTACTTGAATTCTACCTCAATAACATTCTAGAGCACAGGTGAGCAACTTGTAGGCCAAAACACAACTCACATCAGCCCTAGCCCACAGAGCCAATGGTGAGGGATTATGGGAGTTGTAGGCCAAGACATCTGGAGACAAGTTTCCTACCCCAGCTCTAGAGCTTTAAAAAGTCACTTAAAGAGAGAGTTTAATCATTTGGGATAGGCAACCTGGTGCCCTTCAGATGTTTTAGACCACAATAGACTCATAATACCTGTCCCTGCTGGCTGGGGTTTACGGGAGGTGTGGTATGATACAGTATGGTTGCCCTGAGCTGTTAAAGAAAATGTTACAATGGGGGGGAGCTTTAAAGAACTTGTTAAGGCCTTATGTTTGGTACCCCTGATGTAAAGAAGTCTATCTGGGGCCATAGAATGTGATCTTTAACAATGTCCTAGACTTGGCAAAAGTCAATGCACCATGTACAACCCTGTAACTTTTCCTTTCCACTCCTGGGGTGGGGCAGATAATCATCTTGCCCCAAAGATTTTGGCTGCATATATGGGGCCATGTACCACCAGCAGTAAGGATATAGCACAGGTGTATTTTTTTCTTTCTGGGCATGTATGTGCTCTATACATCAGGGATCCTTACTCGCCCGAACATGAAGTAATAAGATCAACACCAATGGTGCACACTTGTAGGGCACCAGGTTGGGGAAGGCTGGAATAGGGAGTTGGATACAAATTTGAGAGAAGAAATAGCTAAATAATATGAAAGGTTGTCCAGCATCATCAGTATCTATTTATTTGTGTAGCACTAGCCTTATGTACATATCCATTTCCTCTGGTTGCATTAGCTCCTGTCAAAAATGCATGCATGACTAAGATTGTCAGTAGTTATTAGCTAGTTATGCATGTAGGTGCCATACATAGCTGCTTTTATGCAAAGGAGAATGTTATACCAGTAAGGATGAGGCATGTGTTCATCTGTTGTACCCTGGCCCAGCCTCTTTGGTGAGGTGGTATGGAATTTGTGGTGGCAGCAGGTGAGTTTAGTGTGATGTGGAACGATGGAGTGGCAGTGCATATAGAGAGGAGAAAGATGGCATCACGTGGTACCAACAATTGCTGGCTCACGTACTGGTATAATAATTGGTTTGGGGGATTTGGTATGTATTGAAATTAGACTATTTGTCAAGGAATAGAACACCTAACAATCTGGGTGTTGGACCTGTGTCATAAAGCTTCCACAGTGGGGACATACTGGGTAACCCAATTGTCCAGATTAACTGATGGTCCCTGACAGCAGTTGTAATTAATCCATAATGCTGCTGCTTAATAAACTTTTATCAAGGGGTATTCAATGTGGTGCCTTGCAGATGTTTTGCAGTACAACTCATAGAAGCAGCAGCTAGCATGGTCAATGCCCAGGAATTATGGGAGTTGTAGTCCAAAACCTCTAGAAGGCACCAAGTTGTCTATCCCTATCTTACCATATAAACACCAGAAGCTGTCTTATACCGAGTTAGACCATGTGACCACCTAGCCCAGTACTGCCTGATTCGACTGGTAATGACTCATCAGGAACTTACCCAGTTCTTCTGTCGGAGATCCTTTTAACTGGAGATGTCAGGGATTGAATCTGGGACCTTCTGGATGCAACGCATGTGCTCTACCACTGAGCAATTCCCAACTGATGCAGTCTTAGTGACCTTGGCCTCCAAAGATAAGGTTGGTTTTCCATGCAGAGATCCACATTTCTTTGACTCCAAAAGAGCGCTCTCTCTCTCTCTCTCTCTCTCTCTCTCTCTCTCGCTCTCTCTTTAACTTGGCAATCTCATTAAATTGTCTCAGTCATTTAAAGTGTCACGGTAGAAGGGGTAGAGTGTCACCCAAAATCAGACACGGAAGCCTTTTGAGAAGGAGCATTGAACTCATTTCTCTCTGTCGTCCTTAGAGTGGACATGATGATCAGTGTAATTCTTTTCAAACAGCAGCATCCCTTTTCAAATCTCTCCCAATACTACAGAAGGCTTTTTATACGATAAATGTTTCTGTGCGGACGGTTTTGAAAAACAAAACTAAGGATAGCCTTTTGGTAACTAAAATTATATGTCCTGAGGAGCTGCTCTCTCTGCTGTCCTGCCTACCATGGATCACAAATTGCTGAGAACTCCTTGGAAACTGCTCACAGTACATGTCCTGTAGGTGTCATTTTAATGCCACAATGAGAGAGAGAGAGAGAGACAGAGAGAGAGAGAGAGAGTCTGTGTTCCATAAGAGTGCATAGAAAGCACTATGGCAACAGAAGCTAAGATCAGTGAAGGCGCCACACTGAGTGAAGCAATGTTTCCATCCCTCAGTCGTGACAGCAGCCAATGTTACTCCTGGCCAGTTGCCACAAGAGACAGTTAACACTGGGGTGCTTTTTTTCCCCCCATAATAAAAGAAAATATTTGTTTAATCTGTAATCACGATAAATCTGTGCTGCCTTCGTTGGTTCTATTTGGTAGAGCGTTGCTTCAGTCATACCATAGGGTTGTTTGTAAATGAGATCCCACCACCACTTGAAGAATTTTACTAACACTTTTGTTGATTCTCTCAAATTTCAAAGCAATGCATTTTTATTTATTTTCCAATATTTAATGCCCTGCTTTTCTATAAAACATTCAAAGTAGCTTACAATATTATACATAGTAATATAAAAACAAAATGCCAACAAAGCCATCAATAATCTTATAACATTGAAATGTTAAAATGAGGGGGGTACCAGCAGAAAACAACTTGGGATGCAATCCTTTGCGTGTTTAGACAGAAAAGTGTCCTATAACTCTTAGTATTCCCCAGTCAGCCATGTTGGCTGGAGAATGTTGGGTGTTGTAGGACATTTTTCTGCCTAAACATGCATAGGATTGCACCCTTATGCATGGTTGCCTACAAAAAGCTGGCCCATCTAAAAATGACTATAGGAAAAAAAGGCAACTAGCTGTGGTGCTATGAAATCTCAAAAAGGTTTCTTTATTTTTCTTTTACGAAATATAATTTTTTCCCCTAAAAACTTTAAACCAAACTTGTACAATGCTCAACTTATACAAGTTTGGTTTAGAGTTTTTAGAACATTTTTTATATTTCGTATAAGAAAAATAAACCTTTTTGAGATTTCATAGCACCAGAACTAGTCGCCTCTTTTTCCTATTTTTGTGGTGCCTTTCCCCTCTTTTTTTCACAATCATCTAAAAATGAACAGTGAAGGAGCCAAGCAGGACCTCGCTTGGGAGATTGTTCCATATTTTGGCCACAACAGTTGAAAGGGCCTACCTTAGGTACCGACTTGCTGTATTTCCAATGGTGTGGTGACCTGAGATAGGGGTGCAAAAGATGTCTGAACTTGTCATGAAGGTTCATATAAAGCAACATATGTCCCTCTAGATATTTTGGCCTACAACTCCTAGGGCTGATGGGAGTTGCAGCCCAAAACACTTGGAGGGTCATAAATTACCCACTCTTACTTTAGGTCTACAAATAACAGAACAAATAATCCCCCTTTTGGCCACATAATGAGAAGACAGGACACCCTGGAGAAGATGCTGATGCTAGGGAAAGTGGAAGGCAAAAGGAAGAGGGGCCGACCAAGGGCAAGATGGATGGATGATATTCTGGAGGTGGCAGACTTGACCTTAGGCGAGCTAGGGGTGGCAACGGCCGACAGAAAGCTCTGGTGTGGTCTGGTCCATGAAGTCACGAAGAATCGGAAGTGACTGAACGAATAAACAACAACATATGTTCAAAGTACTATTGAGAAGATCTAGTGGTTAACTAGAGCAGCATGAGAGAACAGCATTATTAAGGCAGATAATGTTGAAGTCATGGATGTCTTTAATCATTCCATACCTTGTGATAGGTCATTTTCCCATATTGCCCGCCCCTGATATAGAAGGAAGGTGATTCTTGAGATATTCTGGTCCCTTTAAAGGGGTTTTTATAAGGAGCCTCAGATATGTCCCCTCCATTCCATGGAGGAAGGATTGAACCCAGTTTGAAACACTGGCTTCAGACCCTGAAGAGGAGAGCAACAAACTGGGTGTCCTGGGTCGAACATAATTTTGAGCATTTTCGTCCTGGTGTGTTCATGGTTACAGAAGCTGCTCCTGCTGGTGGGATGAGCCAAGTGGGAGCAGCCTACATCAGCACTCTTGCTCGTGAGTAAAATACCAGGATTCACCGGAATTCTGGTTTATCATTTTGTTTGAGCATGACCAATGTAAATGGTTGCTGTTGTGCAGAAGTACTCTAAACTCATGTAGAATATTTTCTAAGTCATGGATTTTCTTTTTTGGAGAATGAGGAAAGTGAGGATTACCTTCTCTCAGACTTCAATAAAATACATGGTGTTAGGCAACTCACTAATTTATAACAAAGGGAGATTCCAGCATGTAAGTGCTGATCTGGAATTATTTTGCAGATTTGACACTATCTGATTCTGTAGAGACTGGGAATGATAATTCAGCTAGGAATTAATTGTCCATCATCAGGTGTCCATCCTTCCCCAATCTGGTGCCCTCCAGATGTTTTGGATTACAGTTTCCAATATGTCTGACCATTGGCCACATTGACTGTGGCTGATAGGAGTTGAAGAAGTCCAAAACATCTGGAGGCACCATGTTGGGGAAAGCTAATGCACAGTTTTGCTTTGTTAGTTCTTGGCCAATTAGGACTGGGTCATGTCCATTCTGGTTGAACTGTTTGCCTTTTTTACTGGACCTTGTTTGGATTTGACTCAGCATACTAACAGGCCACACCTACCTCTTGCATTGCTGAGACTTCTAGTCTCAATTTGTAATCACATTTCTCCAACTCTTTTGTCTATTCTCATACGTGTATGTATGTGCGTGTGTATGCGGCAACTGAGAATCACACTGAGTTCACTAATTTATGTCTGCCTTTAGCCAGCCGAGATTTCACTGCATCCCAAACATGGTAATACCTTCAAAGTGTTGTGCAAGAAATGGAAACTGTAAATTTAGAGCACCTATAGATGCATAAAGTGTTTGCATGGCCTATTGTAGAATATGGCCTGTGGCAGAATAGAATATGTCTTATAAAGTGATAGAAGTTCAGACAGTAGAATGAATGGTAGACTAGGAAGCCTGTCAGAGTCTCATCATGTGGTAAAACTGTTCTTCGTTTGTACCACTTCAGACTACAGAAGGGAAGAATCACATATTCAATACTTTCCCATAGTAACAAGAAAAAGAAAAGAAAAGAAAATCTCCCTGCACATAGAGAACTAAGCACCAGGAAGGTCTAACCTAGCTAATTTCCTTTTTATATGCAGCACCTACTCTCCAAGGAAAAAAATAATCAGTCATACAGTCGCTATCTGCATCCTGAAATGCAACAGTCCAGGAGCCATTTAACCACATGATAAGCCCTTTGTCTTGAAAGCTGCAATATTTCTGCAATTGATAAACATGCGTTTTATTTTTTGTATACTAACTTTATTGCTGTAGCAATCACATCTGATTATAAGTTTAGTATATGTTATTTGTGTTATACGTTTAGTGCAATATTTGTGAGAATATTGTTTTGTGATGCAATTCGATTTTGTTCTGTTTTCTTTAAGTCTCTGGTCAACGCCTATGTTTGCTAGCAGGCCAGTGTCTTAGATGCTGCCATGAGGCAAGATGACCCTCATTGTTCCCCATGAGATTCTCCTGACATAGGCCTAATCTACACCAAGCAGGATATTGCACTATGAAAGCGGTATATAAAAGGCAGGAGCCACACCAAGCAGGATATAGCACTATGAAAAAGCAGTATGAGGTATGTGTCCATGGGCCCCAACAGTTGCCGGTGCACTTCAACACTGCTATAAAGCAGTAGTGTGGCTCCTGCCTTTTATATACTGCTTTCATACCACTTTCATAGTGCAATATCCTGCTTGGTGTAGATTAGGCGGCCATAGTTTCGTGTGTGTGTGTGTGTGTGTGTGTTGAGGGAGAGTGCATACCCCCTTTCCTTTGCTGCCTTCCCTGTCTCATAGCTGACTAGAGCTCCCATTTTCCTTTCTTGATTGCCCTGAATTGGCCTCCTGCTCAATTGGGGCATCTTCCATATATTTATGTTATTTATTTATTTATTTATTACATTTTTATACTGCCCAATAGCCGAAGCTCTCTGGGCGGTTCACAAAAATTAAAACCATAATAAAACAACCAACATGTGAAAAGCACAATTACAAAATACAGTATAAAAAGCACAACCAGGATAAAACCACACAGCAAAATTGATATAAGATTAAAATACAGAGTTAAAACAATAAAATTTAAATTTAAGTTAAAATTAAGTGTTAAAATACTGAGAGAATAAAAAGGTCTTCAGCTGGCGACGAAAGAAGTACAGTGTAGGCATATGTTCCTTATTACCCCGGGTTACCCTGAGGAATACCCTATGAAGTAAAATTCATCAGTCTCTGATACTTCATTGCTTTGCACAGTAAAAATATGCCTAGGTTCTTAATTTTTTATTTTATTTTGGGATAAAGTTATCCCATCTTTCTCTACTGTTCTTGAAGATTGTGTATTATTGATGGTTTAATATTGTGATGTGTTTGTTTTTTTTTAAAAAGCAAATCCTGTTTTTAAAGAGAGTGATGTGATGCACCTTAGACAAAAGGATGCAATCTTATGCATGTTTAGACTGAAAAAAGTCCTACAACTTCCAGCATGCCCCAGCTCAAGCATGATGTCTAGGTTATGCTGGAAGATGTAGGACTTTTTTTGGTCTAAACATGCATAGAAATCCATCCTAAACAAATAGATACATTTATGTGGTGACCATGGTCAGACAATATGCTGAGCCATGATGGTTAAGCATTTTTGAGCTAAACAACTGTTTGGCGAGGAACAGAAAGGACACCGCTTACTGGCATTGTAAATGGTGGGGAAAGTGGCTGATGGTGAGTCCACATGGCAAACCTGAAACTGGGCAAAGGGCAGAGTAGACATATTCTTCAGTGTCTGCAGTGTGAATCCAGTCCAGTGCCAGTAGTTGTGTAGACAACCAGGGACAGGTGAGAGAATAGTTTGAACTTTGAACTGGTCATGTAACTCGATGAACACACAACTGATGCCATTTGGATCTACTATGTTGGGGTGAGCAACTTCCTGGAATCTGAACCTATTGTGAACCGCATCTCTGCGCTGGACTGCTGAATTTGAAAGGGCTAATTTTTCTTTACAAATGTCCCTGTTTTGCTGTAGCAAGATTTTGTTGGCAAATCATCGCTTGCTTTATTGGATATAAGTGGAAATTGGCCTCTTTTCGCTGCTATTCTGCTGAATTTTGGCAGCAAATTCGGCGGCAGCAGGGCCCCCAAAAAGGACCGAGGACTACATGTGGCCCATGAGGCTGCATGTTTCCTGTCACTGTACTATGCAGATGAACACTGTAAAGGTATATATTGTATGTAACGTTGCTTCATTATTTTTATTTGCTTTTCAACCATTTGATAATTTCACTTGAAATTAAGGTCCGTGTTTCTTTCTCTTTCCCCCTCTGCCCTCTCTTTTATCCAATGTTCTGTCTTTGGTGAGACCCAAAATGCCCTTCATCTCTATGAGAAGATCCAGTCTTCTAGTATGGATGCCAAGTTGGATGGACTGAAAGACTTAGCTAGTTATTCGCGCGATGTAACATTTGCCCAAGAATTTATCAATCTAGATGGTATTTCCCTCTTAACGCAGATGGTGGAAAGCGGCACTGAGTAAGTATTTTCCTATAACACTACTTGTTTTTGCACAATTTCATATTTATGTTACCAGGATAAGCCAGACAAATTACCTTTACTGATTTTTTTTTTTTAAAAGTCAGAAACTATAGTTGCTGCACCTAATTGTGTAGCAAGTTAAAGGGAATTAGGAAACAATCCTATTGTCTCTGGGCGAACATCCCAGAGACTTGTTCGGAGACCCCATTCTGAGGTCAGAGACAGCACTCTGACCTCAGAAGGGGGAGTCAGAGTTCTGTCCCCTCACAGCCAACATGATCTTAAATAAATTTATTTGTGCCAGCAGCATTCTAACGAAATAATTCCTCTTCCCATGAGCTTGGCTTAATTCTGGTAATGGCAGTGCTGTGGTGGTTATAAAGCTAAATAGCAAGGGTGTTTGTGTGTGTACGGTATAGTGGGTGATTTTTCCAGGGTTTCCTGTGACACTCACTCCCTTCATATAGTTTTCAGGTTCTGCTCTTTATTACGTGTATCCTCCCTTCCCTGCCCCAGCACTGCCTTGACCCCTTTCGGTCCTCTGCCAGCTCAAAATATTCCAAATTCTAGGAAATCCCCAATCTTGCAAACAGAACATATCACTGCATGGTTCTGTTGTTTTGCAGATTTAATCTGTGTATAGAATCTGGGTTCTCCTTGGGGCAGGATTTAGGTTCTTTCTTACAAGATATGCACGGCCCTGAGTCTCAAGACAATGGTTCTCTGTCCCCACTGTCCCGTCCCCCCCATCAAGTCATCCTAACTGAAGTTGAAAGCAAGGACCTTTCTTGATGTATAATCAGCGGTTTTGCCAAATAAGCCACAAAGGAGTGGGTCTCGTCAGAACTGGGCAAAATTTGTCTCCGCTGGAAGTGGCTCCTGGCAGATACCGGAGTGCACATTCAGCAAGTATTAAGCCTTTGTGGCATGGGGAATTCCAAAAGGAGCTGCTGTCCTTTTGAGAGGAAGCCAACAATGTAATCCAGAGTCCCTTCCAGGCCAAACAGTGAGCATACTGTGGTAGGCAAACGTCTAAGCAAGTATCCTTTCACTGTTATTCTTTAACATTATATTGCTGTTCCTTTTCAGATTTTCTCTTCTATTTAAATTAACACGAACAGAAGTCTGTGGTTGGTTGTTCATACAGCTTGAGTTACCGTGTGCATGTGTTTTGTTTTTTATACTTCTTGAATTGTGGGATCTTTTAAAAGGGGTTCAGTTTTCTCACAAAGCTGCTGTGAATTACTGGGATGCTTCTGGCCCACTAATTTCATCGTATCAGCTATTACTCATGACCCCCAAAAGGCAAAACATTGTGACTTCAACCTTTGGAAATAACATCATATAAAACAAAGGCATGCCCAGTCTGGTTAACCTCACAGGAACTTTGCTGACAAGCAGGATCAGTTTGAATTTGCTTGTTTCCCTAGATGTTATGTTTGGGAAAGTCCAGGTCTAGGGAGAATATTCCAATTAGCGTATTGATGGCTTCTCTTTCTAGCTTGATATAACTGGGAAATGTTTCAAATCACAGCTTTTGATAGATCTACTTCCTGAGCAGAGGTGTTGATAACTTCAACCCCCACTCCCGCTAATCTTAAAATTCTGGAGGCTTTTCTAAAACACAAAATAAACCTATAGTTTAACTTGCTATAAATGTTGATGTTTAACCAGGGTTAAATTGGTTTTACTGCCCACGTTTGTACTTCATGCCACATCTGAGAGGGGCACCATTTTCTACAATAAAGGCTGTGTCTCAAGAAGCAAAGAATTTATTTATGGAAATTCAATACTTTTAGTACCAGAAGACTGACATGGGAATATCATTATCACTGATAACTTAATTTTTACTAATGAAATTGCACTATTTCATAATTCTTAATAGGGCAAATAATGAAAGTGAATATGTAAATTCTTTAATAAGGATATTATTATTATTATTATTATTATTAATAATAATAATAATAATGTATTCAATTTGTAGCTTTGATGTAGTGTTTGGTTATGTATGCTGATTTTAATTGTACAAGTCTAACTAAAGTATCCATTTTTACAATTTACCTTTGAGTAGCTAATCCATAATAACATAAGTACCCATGGGTATCTTGTTCAGTCATAACCTGCTCTATATGCAGCATTTTGACACATTTTAACTGGCCCCCGTCATTCACAAACCTACAGTGACCAACCTGGGAACAGACTTTCTCTAGTAGTGCTGTTCAGGGACCAAAGCCATCTGTCAGCATTGATGCTGTGGAGTCTCTGAATAGCTTGGATGGGAAAAGTATAGCCATCCCAACTAAAGAACCTGGTAGGTGCCCCTGCCAACATTGAATGAGAAAATGCACCAGAATACACTTTTTAAAAAACACCTCTGGACATCCCCTTATTTTACAGTGGCTGGGATGCTTTTTTGAACCTTAAGTCACATCCAAAAGATGTGCCTGCTGCTTCTCAGTTTCTACAAATTGGTGCTGATCTATGGGGCAGGGGTATGCTTTCATGAGCTATGTTATAATTCATGGAATACATGTTCATGAGGGTTTAACCTGTGGTGGAAGTTTTGTTCCCTTTTTGTGGGGGTTATTGTTATTGGATTACGCCCCACCTTGTTCCTAATGCGCTGAGCAGCTTTCATAAATATTTATCCAAAATCCTGGGAGCGGAAATCCAAAACATACAGTTAGGTGATACCTTTATTATAAAACATTTTGCAAGCTTTGGACTTCTGCAGTACCCTTCATCAGTCTAGGAGGTATAAGAGGCAGGGATTGAGGGAAGAAACATATATATTTTTTAAAAAAATAAATATGCCAGGTCTTGTGGTTTTGAGCTCTGCAGTATAGCTCAGTGATTGCAGACTCAATTTATTATTTGTTTGTTTATTATTTAAAATATTCCTTGGCCACCTTTCAGGGCAGATACCCTCCTAAGGTGGCTTACAGCAAGGAAATAAATAAAAACAATAAAAATATTAAAAGTGATAAAAACATAGAACACAGTAAAATAGCAATAAAACAACAAAGCCAACAATGAAACTAGCAGCAACAACAATGGCAATAACAGCAGTCAAGAGAAGGCCAAGGAAAAATAATAAGTTTTCAAGGCCTTCTTTAAAGTTTGCAGTGACAGAGCATGGTGGACTTCTGATGGCAACATCTTCCAAAGAAGGCCCTCTCGTGTGTGATCATCCACCTAACTGCTCCTACAGGTGTACAAATGAGAAGGGCCTCTCTTTCTGATCTTAAAGTGTGGGCAGGCTGATATGGGTGAAGGCAGTCCTTCAAGTAACTTGGTCCCCAAACATTTTTAAGGCTTTAAAGATCAAAACCAGCACTCTAAATCAGGCTCAAATACGCACTGGTAATCAGGGCAGCTGGCACAGTATAGGCTTATGTGATCGAATCGCTTCACCCCCACCAATACTCAGGCGGATGCATTTTGCACCAGCTGAAGTGTCGGAACCATCTTCAAAGGCAGCCCCACATGCAGTGCATTACAGTAGTCCAGCCTAGCTATCACTAGTGCATGGATAACTGAGGCAAGGTCTGTCATCTCCAGATAGGGCTGCAGCTGGTATACCACCCTAAGCTGGAAAAATGCACTCTTGAACACTGCAGCCACCTGGGCTTTCCCAGTTAGCTTAGGATCTAGGTGGACCGCAAGACTGTGGCCTTGATCTTTTAGAGGGAGTGCAATCTCATCTAAGACCAGTAGTAAACTTCATCCAAAGTAGTTGGTTTCCCAGCCCACAGTACTTGTCTTTTCTGGAATAAGTTTCAGCTTGTTCACCTTCATCAATCCCAAAAACATGTAAAGCTGGAAACGAGAGGTAGAGCTGAGTATCATCTGCATACTGATGACACTTCAGCCCAAACTCCTGATTACTTTCCCCATCGGTTTCATGTAGATGTTAAAAAGCATGGGGGACAAGATAGAGCCTTGCGGCATGCCAAAGACTAACAGCCATGGGGTGGAATAGGAGTCCCCCTAGCACCATCTTCTGAGACTGCTCCTCCCGAAAGGACCAGAACCACTTTAAACCCATGCCTCCCAAACCTAATCCATATAAACGATCCAGTAGGATGCTATGGTCAATGGTATTGAAAGCTGCTGAGAGACTTTCAATGAGCCACTGGTAGGTGTCACATAACACCTACCATTATGGAACAAACCTGTGGAGTTCAGATTTCCCCCCTGGATTTTGAATGTTTTATTCGTGGACCAGCACAGCTGCCTTCTGTTTTTTTAATGTACTTTTTATCTTCATAGTTTTATAACTTAAAAGAAGGGGGTAAAAAAGAAACAGAACTTCCCTTTCATGTTCTGTCAGGGCCAAAATACACATTACTTTAAATGCGTTCCCAGAAACAACATCGTTTGTCTTTTGAAGTTTTTTTTAATTTTTTTACTCTAGAGTAGATGTAGGGTCTCTGATCCAGATCAGGCTCCTAGGCTGGGAGCGACGCGGGTCGGAGTGCCTCTCGCAACAGGTTCCTAGCCAAGCAAGGCAGGCCGCTCCGCCTCCCCAGGCCCCGGCCATTGGTCTCCTCCTCCTCCAAAGTAAAAATGAAAAAAAAAGATGACATAGCTGCTTGTCCCATATTTGAACTAATGTCTCTTTTGGCCTTCAGTACCCCCACCAAATAAGCAGTGCCTTTAGGAAGCTGCAAACGGAGCTGTGGTAGTTGTGATGGGGTTATTACTGCTAGAGAGGAGACGGAAAGCTCCCAGGCCCATTAGCTGATGCCTACTTAGCTGGCGGATGGAGCCCAGGTGTCCTTCCCTTTGTTGCTGGAGTTCTTGCTTGGAGGGAAGGAACACAAGGCCCCAGCAGCTATTTTTCCTAGGAGCAGCTACTTGCTTATGTGGCAATTGTTAAGGTTGAACCCAGTAGCTGCTGGCCCTTTGACTGATAGGAGGTGGCCTACTGCCGTCCTCTATCCGGGATACATTCTGATACACAGGAAGAGTTCTTAAGTGTTCCCATGAATAACTCAAAGTTTGTTTCTTCCCTTTTCTGTGAATGTAAAAAGTGCATTGGGTTGCTTTTCATTGTTTTCTTCTGAAGATTATTAAAGTATATTATTACCATTTGAAGTCAGCTTAAGTTGAATAATTGCCAATTACAGCCTCTGGTTGTGTTCATAAGACCTAAGTTGTACAGAAATTCGAAGAGCAGATGTCCTAAAATGTTTCTCCTTACCTGAAAGTTTTTAAATTTTTGCAGACGATATCAGAAATTGCAGAAGATAATGAAGCCCTGGTAAGGATCTGAATGGCTCATGTCCCTGCAAACTTCCTCTTCTTTGCATGATTTAATTCTAGGCCTTCCTGCTGATGTTATTTATTTAAATATCTGTGCTTATTTTGATCCAGCAAATCTTCTGCTTCTCTTTCCTGCTTTTTAATGCTACATGCCAAAGATTGGTTACAGAGCTTTCAATTATTTATTTTAATTTTATTTATTTATTTTTGCATTGCTTGTGGAGTGGACATTTTCTTTTCCTGTACCTGCTAAAGCTGTTTGCTGGGCTGGTGCTGTTTCCTGGGCTGGGCTCTTTCTTTCTTT
This sequence comes from Elgaria multicarinata webbii, assembly GCF_023053635.1. Lineage (NCBI taxonomy): Eukaryota > Metazoa > Chordata > Lepidosauria > Squamata > Anguidae > Elgaria > Elgaria multicarinata. Next base: position 67,196,600 of record NC_086171.1, read on the forward strand.
TTTGCTTTGACCTATCAGCTCTTTATTTTAAACATCACAACATGTTCGTACTTCTGCAATGTTGCTGCATTAATCGTAAACTGTAGAGTCATGGTCATTTTAATTTCTAGCATCTGGTAATATGATAAGCCAGAGTTTCCGGTTGTATGTGGCTCTTTAACTGTGTTCAGCTGAAATGTGCTTACACTACCTTTGTAGATCTTTCCCAGCAAGAGTGGGGAGGTTGGGACCGGAGGGGTAGGGGTGGTTTATGCATCCCCAGCTCCCTCCCCACTTACTGTAACTCTCTCTTTCGCAAATGCTTGAAGAGGGCTTCTGTGTTCTTGTTCTTGTAATGTCTACTCTCAGAGCTCCATCACACCTACTTTCCCCTCCTGCTTTGAGTCTGTGGTTTCCCCCTCCGTTTCCTTAGCGAGCCTAGCGCTGGGCACTTTCACATCTGTGCATTGTTGCACTATTTCAGCTCATGTGTCTTTTCACCTTTATTGCTCCTATGCTGGTGAAATCTCCCACCTTGCCCTCTACATTCTTCTTCCCCCTGCAGTTAATTTTTGTATATCTATTTTGTTCTGGTCAGGAAACCTAGACAGACCTAATCAGGAGTAAGAACCATAGAGTTGAATGGGACCAAGTCTGAGTATGGATGGCAACAGCCTCGTTCACCTTCTCCGGGGGGTGGGGTGTTTGGATGCCCTCCCTCCCTGCAGTTGAGAGAGAACCGCCCTGCCCTTCTGTTTTGTCAGTGAGACCGCCCTTCAACACACATGGCCCCAACAAAAAATGTGATGGTCCGATAGAGCGCAAGGACAGCAATACACGGGACAGAGGAGTGGCTTTATTGTGCATGGAGGGGGAAACATGGACTTTCTCCACTCCAAAAGAAGATGCAAAAGGGAGGGGAAGAGGTGAATTGAGCACAGGACAGGGACGATGTCATGTGAGTACTGTGCTGCAAAAACACATACCAGGCATGGCGAGAGTGCGATAAATCACTGGTGTGATGGAGCTCTCAATCACTGCTAAGGCGAATCTACCTAAAAGCTTTGCACATATTTTGCTCCTGTTTTTCTCTATGTCTTAGATATAGTATACACAAAGCATGTGGTAGCATGTGGAAAGGACCATGCAGAGGGGGAAAATAATGGCAACTCTTATAAGGTTGTCAAAACAGGTTTCGTTTATGGAAGCTTGGTTCCCATTTATATCATATGTAAACAAAGTCCCTTCTGTTTTGAGGCCACCGATGCATCACCTATTAAGGAGATACACCATTTTTTGGAAAACAGAATGAAAAATATTATAACTGAATAATTTGGAAGTCATGCAAATTATTATATGGTATAGCCTGATTTTTACATATTTTTTTTTAGTATGCGCTTGTTACAGTGGGCAGTATCCAGTACTGCTAATTTGCCAGCTATAAACAAATTGCACTAGTGGAAACGACTGCTAGAACAATGAGGAAGTAGCACTCGTTAGTGAAACGCAAGATACTACCACTTCTGGAATAGGACACATTAGTGGTTGCACTAACAACCACTACTTTCCCATTTCCCTAGTAGTCCTTTTCACTAGTGCAGCAGCAGTGTTAGATACGGCTCATTATGTTGTTCCTTATTTTGCATAGTCTAGTTAGAAATAAAAGTTGTTGTTGTTGTTTTGTTTTTAAAAGAAGCTTGCCTATTGAAATATATTTAAAATGGATTTTTTTAATCCAATCTTGCCCAAAACCAATAGGAAGCTAACTCATTTCTGAATGTTAGGGTAGTAATGATAATAGTTTAGATTCTGGGAAGAATAAGGACTAGATAAAAGCATTTGAATCTCAGGAGGCATAATTTTCTACTGCCCGTGCTGATGCATGATTCTTTCTTATGCATCATGGTGCTTTTATGTTTTTCAATTTTGTGAGCATGAAGGCTACTGCATTCATTATAGTTGAGTTTTCTGTATCCCCTTCTCCTTTTTCTCAGCAAGGGTGGAGGATGCTTCAGGATTTGTTGGTCTTTATCCTGCTTATTTTCACATTTATCTATGTAGCAGTGCCCATGCATTACCAAAATACTCTAATCTTCTGCTCCTAAAATACAATGCAATTTTGATTTTTTTATTGTCTATATCAGTGACGCAAACAGTTTTAGTTCGCATCTCAGTATTAAGAAATGTGTATCAGAAGGATTACGTAAGTTTCATAAATTCAAACTAATTCTATGACTTTAGTTTTCTCTGGATGATGATGATGATGATGATGATGATGATGATGATGATGATGATGATGATGATGATCCTCCTCCTCCTCCTCCTCCTCCTCCTCCTCCAGTTCTGCATTCTACTGAAATGGGGTTTTCATACTGAGTATTCGGGGGATTCTTACATTGACTGCTTTCAGTTGAGTAGATTTCTGTAAGTGCCTCCTTTAGGTGGGAGAGTTTGGTATCTCTGAAGATTCACCACAAACACTCACTCATACATCCGATCAACTATTAAATGCATTGCCCAGTTGTTGTTGTTGTCGTTGTCGTCAATGTGGCAGTTAGACACAGTGATCCAAATGTGTAACATCAGGATGTAAAGTAGTTGTAAAAATTCTAGAAATTATTCTTTAAAATCTATGTCGTCATGCACCAGTGGGTTTTGTAGTTGGGGTAGCCTCTGGCAAAAATTGGCTGAGCTGCCCATTATCACAGAAGAGTGGAGGGTACAGAAGGACCTCGACTTAGATGTTTTCATCCTTAAGAAGGACAGGGCAGGAAGAAGGATTAAAGTAAGAAAGGACAGAAAAAGCAGGGTCTCAGGAAAGGTGGAGGCAGGGACCTGAGAAGATAACAGGCCAAGAGAAGCAAGAAGTCTTAAGACAGGAGTGTTGGAAGAATTGAGTGGTCTAGAGGCGAAATCCTGTAGGAAGAATATGACTGGAAAAGAAAAAGTAGGAGGCAGAATGGCCAGGGGAAATAGGTAGACATCAGGGCTGGATTAAGGCCAGTTGATGCCCTAAGCACAGCCCAATAATGGTGCCCCCTTGGTCCTTCCATTGCTTAGCCAGCAAGACATTAAGACTTAATAAGTGCCAAAGGTGAAATAAGACATTAAAAACTCAGTTTTCTTCAAGGCCATCCCCTACGCCAGAACACACAACTATATTAAATATAAACTGTTTTATTATATTTATTTAGCACTAAATAGCAGCAAGCAATATAAGCCAATTATTTACTTATAACTAGGGCAACAGGAAAAAACCACAATTTTTCATCACTGTTTTATGCATTTTTAATAAAACTGTTGTAAGGGGAAAATGCAAAAATTTATTGAAAACATTTTTTAATCTGGAATTCCTTAAAATTAGATGGCTACAGCTATGGTACCGGTACTCTGTGGTGCCTCCCTTCCCTTGGCACCCTAAGCGTGTGCTTGTATTGCTTAAAGGTTAATCCAGGGCTGGTACACATAGAGCATGAGAAATTCACATGTGAAATAAGCCCTATGCAGGCATCCACCAGCTCGTGTGTAGGGCTAAAGTTGGGAGGGGAACATGGTCATGCATGTAAGCCCTGCACCCAACATTTCAATGTGTCTGTAAGAGCATTCAGGTGAACATGGTTACAGAGCTGCCATGATGCCGAAACCTGCCTTATCAGGTTTTCCAGTCACAGGAGCTCTGTAAATTATTCAGCTGAATTGCACTTACAGAGCCCTTTTCAGACCATCGTGCTCAATACACAGATCAAACTGGGAGCCGAGCATGCAGGGACATTGAAGTTGGGACTTTCTTGCATGTTCTCATTCCTTTCCCCACACCTTCATAGGGCTATAGACTGCCAAAGATGTGGATGCAAAGCTGTAGTCATTTTGAGAAGCACAAAATGGTTTTAGTCTTACTTGTTAAATGTGGTGTTCTGGTTGATATGACACAAAAAGTTGCAAAGGAGGAGGATTTGGGGGGGGAAACCCCAAGAGAATAAATTAATGTTTTCTTAAATTCAAGAAGTGATGTTTCTAAAAATCCATTTTGTTACCCTTCCTTCCACATCTCCCTTGTTATGCACAGTTACCCTTTTGACAAGTTTGACTTCGTAGTTTGAAAAATGTCCCAGTGACATAAGAGTACCCACCTATTTTATTCATTTAAATCTGTTTAAATGTTATGGCTTTCCCAAAGAGTCCTAGTATGATACGATTGCTGGCTCTTCTAAGAGGACTCCCTTGCCATGATTCCATAGGACAGACTTCCCCAGCCTAGCACCCTCCAGATGGCTTGGACTACAACTCCCATCACTTCCTGCCATCATACTTGCTTTTTCCCATAGGTAAGAATGAGAATAACAGTGTCCTGTCTTCCATCGCTGTTGTGATGGCCAGTATTCAATGACGGAAATGTACACATGCGAAATAGACTAGCATCTTGTCTTGGGGTGGTGGTAATTGCTATATAAAAAAATATTCATAACCTTCTAGCTATGTGCAGTTCTCTCCCTCTTGTGAATGTTGGCCAAAGGTGTTAAACTTTATTGCCTGTTTAAAATGCTATATAAATTTAATAGTAGCAATAACAGTAGTAGCAGGAGTAATAGAAGTTAGTCTCGCCTTTCCAAGAATTATAAAAAGCTTTTTTTAAAAATAAAATCCCCAGTTTTCCTAGTTGACATACAGGTGTGAATGCCTGTGTAAAGTTGCTAGGCAGTGGTGAAAGGATATGCGATCTGCACAGCAACAAAAGAAACCTCACTCAGCCTGATGCAAAACACATTGAATTTTGAGCTTTAAGGATGATAACTCTCTGGGGGGAAATTTGTAGCTCAGAATAGGGATGTACAAGAATTTTGTTTCTGTTTGCAAATCAAGCACAATCCCATGTACAACTGTGAATGCAAGCAGGAGAGCAATTTTTGGATTTATTTTTTCTTGGAATTTTTCCGGACTTGCATTCATGTTCAAAATAAAACCCAGCATTTTCATGCTTTAGCTATGGAGAGAAGGTGTGCATTATCCTGAATTATCACCTTGCTTCCATTGATGAGTGCTGTATTCCTGTAACTAGAAAGCTTTGTTTCAAGCAACCAAGCTGTCCTGTGGGAGCTGTAATTCATACATAGCAAACGTGTCCTAAGTGAATGAACCTTAAAGCAGGCATGTACATTTGACAGTGCTACCCAACTACTCCAAGCTGATAATGGATCATAATGTCTTACATAGTACATACTGAGCCACACTTTGGTTTTTAAAGCTACCCTGAAATATTCTTACTGACACATGAACGCATTCTTGAGAAATTCCAAAGATGACCTCATGTTGAAGCAAAGAATAACCAGTCACATGAACTGCTGAGTTTGGGTAGCTTTATTACTGGCATGTTCCAGCAGCAGCCTGTGAAATGGTGCTTTCAACAGTTAGACCAGGGGTGGGCAATTTGGGATCCTACAGATGTTTTGGCCTACAACTCCCATGATCCTTCAGCATTGGCTATGTTGTCTAGGGCTGATGGGAGTTGTAGGCCAAAACATTTGGAGGGCCACAAGTCCCCCCTCCCCCGAATGGAAAAGGTATCTGACATTTTCCATCCCAAAGCCAGTGTAGTGTAATGGTCAGAGTGTTGGACCAGGACTGGGGACACCTGAGTTCTAATCCCCATTCTGACATTAAACTTACTGGGTGACTTTGGTTACTAACTATCACCCTAACCTACCTCACAGGGTTATTGTGAGGATTAAATGGAGGGGAGGAGGAGGAGGAAGGTCATGTATACTACTTTGAAGAAAAAGGCAGGATATAAATGTAAGAAATAAATAACTTCCCTTGTGCTATTGCCTTTTAATAACACTTTTGTGCTTCAGTTGTTCTATACTTACCTGGGATGTAGTCATGTTAACTGCAAAGCACTTCCATGGAGGAGATTGCACTTACGCCATCATATGGAACTCACGTAGACCTCCCTGTTTTGCGGAATGCCAGTGGAGGATTATTATTTTTATTGCATTTATATCCCGCCTTTTTTCCTCCAGGGAACCCAAGGAGGCGTACATAATCCTCCTCCTCCTCTCCATTTTATCCTCACAACAACAACCCTGTGATGTGGGTTGGGCTGAGAGTCTGTGACTGGCCAAAACTCATCCAGTGGGTTTCCATGGCTGAGTGGGGACTAGAACCTGGATCTCCCGACTCCCAGTCCAACACTTTAGCCACTACACCACACTGGCAGCTCCGATGTCAGTGGGGCTGTAAATCTGTTCTGCATTTCAGTCAGAACCACTCAGAACGCTAAAGGAGCAATCCAAGATGCTTGGATTACTCCTTCAGAGTTCTGACTAGTTCTGACCAAAACCCTGAGCAGATTCACTGCTCCACTGACGTTGGAGCCACCAGCCTCCACTGCTGTATGTCGGTGCTCAAAGAATAGTCTGAAGAAGGCACACGGCACAGGTTTATTGTCGAAGCTCAGCTGCCTCGATCTGAGGCTGCTTGAGGTCCACATGTAAGCCGCTCTGAGCTCCTCGACTGAAAAGCTGGATGCGAGTGATAAACGCCAAGGGAACCTGGCTACCAGCGTTGCTGGCATGCATTTGCCTTGCCGCGTTTGTCATGCACAGCTTTCCTGTACACAGGTGACATGCTTTTTGCTCTCCCCTTCCTCCTTTGGGGAGGGACTGTAGCTTCGTGATAGAGCACAGGGCTTGCGTGCCGGTTTTCCAGTGAAAAGGAGCATGTAGCCTGACAGCCACTACCAGCGTGAGGAGACCACGCTGGGCTAAACGGACACAATTGTCTTACTTGGGGGATAGCAGCGTCCTGCGAGAACCCATGCCGGAACCGACGTCCTCATCTGTTCGAGCAGCTCTCTTCAGTCTGCAGCGATGGGCACTGTTGTGGGAATCAACTGAGCCTGGAGGCAGCCTTCTCCCTGCCAGTAGCTGGTTTGCACCCTGCCTCAGGGCTTGTTCCCCCTGCGGCCTTTCCCTGCAGCATCAACCTCACAACCGTTGCCTTAACTGAACGTTTCCACTTTTGGCACTGGTTCGTACGAAGCAGATGCCAAAGGAATGTCATTGACTCGAGGCAGTTTTGGGCTGCTGCTAGCAGGGGAAGCGCATTCCAGCTGCAGTCTCGCAGCGCATAGGTCTGGCTGAGCACGGGATCCCTGGTGAATCCCACGCTCTGCTGGGGGAGGCGGGGAGGAAAGTGTCGGGTCCTTCCTTGCCCCAATAAATGCAGCTCTGCTAGCCTATCTATGAGAGCTTGAAGAATGCGTACAGGTATCCTCTTACCATGTACGCCGTTACTTAATCGACATTTGAATATATGCCCCAATCATGCCATATCAATTGGGTCTTGCAGCACAGTCCTGTGCATATTTACTCAAGCTTCATTGTGTTCAACGCCCAAGTAAATGTGCATCGGATTGCAGCGTCAACCGTTTAGGGCGCCACTCCTACGCGTGTTTAAGAAAAAGTCTTACATCGCTGGGAATTGTAGGACTTTTTTCCGGTCTAAACATGCACAGGAGTGCGCCCTTCGTCTTCTATTCTGAAGTCTTAACCTTTTTTTTCTATGATCATTCTTTGAGTCAGTATTTAGAGCATTTTTTTCTTTACCAGCCTGCTTTGGGAAGCTTTTCTGATGCTATGCTGACATCTAGTGGGAGAAAAACAAAATGTCCTAATGGAACATGTAGAAACTGTTGTCAAACTAGGTGTGATCCATGGCATAACATTTATCTGTCTTTTCCCATCACAAATAATAGCAGCGTTTTTGAGGGGATGGCTATCTATGGAGACAGGATTCACACATACCTTTCCCTAATGCAGCAATCCTGATTGAAATCTCTCCTGCACCCCTCCTTTTAAGCAAAGAAAAATGGGTTTGGATATCACATGTCTCCCTCATCGTATCTAGTTTGGTCTTGCCTTCCAACATTCCCCATCAATGTGTCCCTGGGTGGACACGGGCAGTTGGATTCTTCTCCCCCACTCCTCCTGCGTTCTTTTTGAAGTTGTTATTGATACTGTTGTGATAAAGTGCAATACTAGAATAGGTTTTGTTGAGTTGTCAGTGGCCATCCCCATTTCTTATGACAGCAGATTCTGTACATTCATTATGCACTCTGTGAAGAACCAGAGGGAATCTACACGTCGCACTGAAGGCGCACGCAAGCTCCTTCAGTGCGACCCGAAAGCGTGTGTGCAGATCCTGCCCTGGAAGAGGCAGAGAAGGAGGCGGCTGGGGAATCCGGCTGCGTCCTTGCCGCTGCCGCCCACCACCACCTCCCCGCCGGCCTCCTGCTGCCGGCGAAAGAGCCTCTGCTGACCCCGGCTATTCACGGTGAGGAGGGAAGAAGCCGGGATGGGTGCCGGCAGCAGGAGGCCGGCGGGGAGGTGGTGGTGGGCGGCAAGGACGCGGCCGGATACCCCAGCCGCCTCCTTCTCCGCCTCTTCCTGAGCCTCTTCCAGCAGGATCTACACACGAGCGTTTGCGTGCGCCTTCAGTACGACGTGTAGATTCCCTCCTGATCTCCCCTTTTGGCCACCCCTTATATAAGAGTCCTTTGTATGTGAGGTGGTGCCAGATAATCCAAGCAGCACCTAAAGAGAACCTCATAGCTGAAGCATGACCGGTAAATTTTGCACCTGAGTACAAAAACCTTGTCTGAGGCAGGTCTCTTTGGTTTGTTCCCTTTTTTGGGGGGGGTTGTTTCCTTTTTGTTTGTTCCAAACCATGGCTTATCTGTCCTCAGAGTTGTGAGGCCCCTCCTCGCCACTCCCTGGCTTCCTGGTTCATGGCAAACCATAGTGTGCTGGGTTCAGATGTAATGGTTTCTACAAGCCAGGGATCCTGCAAGGAGAGGGAGAGTCCAAGGGTGGCCAAACCATGGTTTGGTGTTGCATGTACCCCCTGCACTGGGAAAGCTTGGGATAGCTAAATCTTTCCAATAGTACTTCAAAACAAATTTTTGGAAGGTGTCATATTGCCTTCTGCATGTGAGGAGCAGCAAATGTGTTCGATATTCCAAGAATACATTGCAGGGTGGGGGAGCTGCAGCTGATCCCAGTTCTCTGGTATCTGTATCTGTGCAACGTAAGTTTTTCATATAGATAGTCTGTTTTAATTTGCATTTGTTTTTGTTTGTTTTTAACAAAAGAATATATGAAGCAGCTCTCAGTACTTCAAAATATCTTCCTTCCCCCATCCGGTGTCATTATGGAAGGAGCAGTTACATGAGTGTAATAGGAACTTTGTCAAAATGTGATGAGCTGCTGCTAACCCATTCTGGCATTTTAGAATGAAAGCAAGTGCTGTAAATGCCACACTTTGAATGTGTGTAACTTGGGCCTTTGTGACAGACTAGAAAGCCTGCTAATAAATAACTCTGGCTGCTCAGAAGCTGGAATTCACTCATCCCCAGAAATTCCAGCATCCTGGACAACTAATATGATGACATAATGGAGGTTGTCATGGAAATAATGCACTGGCTTAGGTGACCTACCAGGACCACTTGTAGTGTGCTTTTATCCTGACTAATCCTAAGGACTTCTTTCTGAACAGGTTGCATCCTGGGCTGAATTAGCATGGTCTGGAGGTACCTAACTAGTTTTGAAATTAAGGAGAACTGTAAGAGAGAGGGTAGTTTTTTGCAATAGAGATACATTAGTACAAGCTTACATTTTGGGCCAATTGGAAAATTCTCGCTTTTTAAACACAGATTCTTCGTGCAGATTTATTCTCAAAACCCAGCAGTCTTCTCCTTACTAGTTTCAATGCCATATAGCTAGCAGTGTTCAAATTATTGTAGCAGTGGAGGATCTGTGGATATAACATGCTTCATCCCTTAAATATGGTTGAGAACTCATGTGTAGACCCCACCCCCTCTCGAGTATTAATCCCCATCCTATCCTTCATCTGGCAACTTAGTCATGCTTAAGGCTTACATAAGCACTGGCATTAAGTAGGGCTTTCTCGTTACTATAATTATGAAACCAAATTCCAGTAGCCAAGCGAAGCGCCTCTCCCGGTATAAAACTACCTGTATACTACGATCATCACCTGAGGCCCCCTCTAAGTGCTTTCCTTTGAGGGAGGTTTGGAGGATGGCAGCAAGGGAGGTGGTCTTCTTGTTGGTGGCTCCCTGATTATGGCACACTCTCCCCAGTGAGGTCCACCTGGCACCAACAGGGGTGTCAGGTTAAGGCTTTCCATTGCTTCCAGGCATTTGACAGCATATGATAAGATTTTTAACGGATCATGCATTTTTTATTGTTTCTGCGAAAATGTTTTATTTAATTTTTTTGCATGCATATGGTTTTTGTCTTACATTTTATATTGTATTTCTAGGGTTTTAATCATTGTAAATTGCCCAGAGAGCTTTGGCTATTGGGAATGAATGAATGAGCCCTGCTTAGCATCAGCTGCAGTTAAGGCTGGTGCTGATGTAAGCCTTAAATGTGATTAAGTCCAGTGGGCAGAATTCACGCTAGAGAAGGGAGAATGTGACCCTGTAGCCTGTCTCCATGTCTGGATGTGTTTGTCCAAAAGCAGGACATGAATTAAACAACAACAGATCTATCAGTGGAAAGAGAAGCATTTGTTTCATTTCTGTCCTCAGTCTATCTTTTGAACGCGCTGGATGAAATTCTCATCAGTGATTTTTCTTAGACATGACCTTTTTCTCACTGAGTACAGACACATCCTTAAACATTTTATTCCCGGCAACGGGGCTTTGACTTCCACATGGAACCATGTTGATACTTCTTTGCTGCATGGCCTTTATTTTTCTCTGCTTCCGCCTCTTCTTGCATAGCCTTGCTTTGCTGTTCCTTTCCCCCCAGAGCTTCTCATTTCTTCCCATGTCGTCCCTCGCCCCATTACTGCTGTGGCTCATGTCTCTTCCAGCTTTGGAGATATGTTATCCTTCACGCTGACTGCATTTGTTGAGCTGATGGATCATGGAATTGTATCCTGGGACACATTCTCTGTGGCTTTCATAAAAAAGGTACGTTTATATTTGACTTTAAGGGCCAAACTAGGTGAATTGGCATCTTCATATTGATTTATACACATGTCTCTCCCATTCATGTGAAAAACAGGGAATTGGGGGCGGGGGGAAGGCACACAGAATTTTCCATGCTGCTATCAGCTGCCTCTTGGAAGTAGCATGGGAACACTGTGGGCATGTCTACACCAGACGATATCCCGGGGATAGTCCCTGTGCATCCACGTGACGCACATGGGATCCCAGGAGCAGGGAGGGATGATCCCTCCATTTCCCCGGGATATTGCCATACCCTTTTTTCTCAGGTTTTCCCCACGGTCTCGGGATCGTCCTGAGACTGCGGGAGATGTGGGCGGCCTTCCCAGTTTCATCACAACTCCTCGCGAGTAAATGAGAGGAGCCAGTAACCAGGCACAGGGCACGGAGCTCTTCAATCACTCCATGCCCATTGCGGGTGGGGAGGGGAGAGGGGTTGGACCTTTTTTTAAAAACTTACTTTTGCGCTGGAGCGCAGGTGTGCGCCAGGTCCTGTTTTTTTTTTTTTAAAAAAAAAAAGTGGGTGTGACGTCCTCCTTCCTCCCTGGACGTTGCACACTGCGTGTGAACACGGGGATGACCTCGTGATCAGCATATTGTGAGATCCTCCCCCCTCCCTCCCGGAATGCCGGGAGGTGTAGACATGCCCACTATATGCCAGATATAGTTACATAGTATTGCATGTTACAACTGCAGCTGGGGGCAAATCATCACATGGAGGCATTTTCTAGCAATCTCAGTGTGATATTTCTGAGATATGCTCCAGTTCATAGATGTTAAGAACTAGTTTGATTGCTGGTGTTAGTAGAATGATGGATTTGGATCTGGGAGGATTCAAGTTCTAGTTTATGTTCAGGGCCTGGCATGAAGTTTGCTGGATATCCTTGTGCATGAATAATAGGATGATTGTAAGAATAAAATAAGAACTCATAAGCCATAATGATTTTGGAGGAAGAATGTGACTCAAATGTTCCAAATACTAAGCATTTTAAATGTCATATTATTGGTCACAATCCAGCAAAATTTTGTTGTTACTAAGTCTCATTGAAAGCAAGAGAATGGGGCTTAATTACAGCTGACAACAGAATTCAGCCATAACTAATGTTTGCTATGTTGTGCTGATCATATATGAGAGAATTGATGTAATTTTATAACTTGCCTATATGTTATATGACAAATTATGGATGGTTCATTGCACTGCACCTTTTGCACATGTGGTGGGGACATCCCAAAACAAGTAAATTCTGGAATGTTGCCATGGAAAGAATAAAAGAGAGAAATATCATTTCTTAATCATATGAAAGGACTATTCGTTGAGATGGTCTCGAGTTATTATAAACGTGATTGTCTTCGGTTTTGGGGAGAAACAACAAATATGTTTTGTCAGTCTACTAAAGGGTTTTGTTGGGATATTGCTATTATGGTTAACGACATATTAGCATTTGGATTGAAAGCTTGTAGGCAGGGTACTTTGTCTCTTCATATTTTGTAAAGTGCCTATTGGTGATGCAGATGCAGTATTCATTGGGCTTTAGCCATGGGGTCAGGAGTAAGGTGGGGGATTATGTGCTTCCTTGTCACATGCTGATTCCCCTTCCATTGTTACCTGCACTTTGTTGTCACATAGGTGCTGTTAAAGTTTAAGATGAATGTGTGTGTGTTATTATCCCACCCTTTTGACACACAGGGTTTATTGTTTTGGCCAATTACTCCCACTAAATTATTTATTTTGCTGGATCATTTTCTTCACATCCAACCATGGTCTCATATATCATTACACCAGTGTGGTTTAGTGGCTAAAGTGTCGGACTGGGAGTCGGGAGATCCGGGTTCTAGTCCCCACTCAGCCATGGAAGCTCACTGGGTGACTTTGGACCAGTCACAGAATCTCAGCCCAACCTATCTCACAGGGTTATTGTTGTGAGGATAAAATGGAGAGGAGGAGGATTATGTATGCTGCCTTGGATTCCTTGGAGAGAAAAAGGCGGGATATAAATTCAATAAATAAATAAACCCTCATTTATTTACAGATAGCAAGTTATGTCAGCAAGTTTCCTTCTGACATTGCTATACTGCAACGCTCATTAGCCATCTTAGAGTCCATGGTACTGAATAGCCACGACCTATACCAGAAGGTGGCACAAGAGATAACAATTGGCCAGTTAATCCCGCATCTTCAAGGGTGAGTAGCTTTTGATATTCTCTTGGTTTCTTTATTTTGTTAGTCTGACAATAACATTTAAGCTACAGCGGATATGCATAGTTTCTTTTTTAAAATGCCTTACAGAATTGACAAAATCTCATTACAACCGGTACCATCAGCCCAGGACCAAAGTTCTTACCAAAGCCTGGCCCAAATCCAGCCTCCTTGTGAGTGAAGGGCAGGGTGCTGGGCCCAGAGAACTAGAAGCCAATGAGTGAAGATGACTGCCTGATGAGTAGAGAGGAGGAGGATAGGCCATCCTAGCTTATGCCAGCATTTCCTCCCTGGAGCAACTTACCTGGTGGTTCTGTATGATGCTCTGTTTCTCTGAGTGCATCCAGTGACTCTCTACTCTGGAGCCACTCATTCTGCTGGTGCACATATTCCTCCATGAATCTCACTACTAGTGGAGGCTGATGGCTCCGATGTCAGAGGGTGAATCTGCTCTGGGTTTCAGTCAGAACATGACAGAACTCTAATGGAGCTATTCATTTAAGGTGCTTCTGCACCTTGGATAGCTCCTTTAGAGGTCTGACTGAAACTTGGACCAGATTCTTCGGCCCACAGACATAAGAGAAATCCTAAGCGGATTCACTGCTCCACTGACATCACAGCCCCCTCCTCCACTGCTCACTACAGGCCCTTCAGTCACTTGTTTCTCATTTCAAACTATCTCACAGGAATATTGTGTTCATGAGGAAAAAATTAGGTCCTCTCCTGTATGGCCACCATGGGCTTGGAAAAAGAGTGAGAAACAAAATGATAGTTTAGTGCTGTTAAACTGCCAATTAAAAGGTGCAATCTTATGCATGTTTAGACAGGGAAAAATCCTCATAATGACTCAGCATTTCCCCAGCCAGCCATGACTTGCATGACTTTTTTCCTGTCTAAACGTGCATAGGATTGCGCCTCAAAAATGTAATGTAATTCTTTTACAGTGCTGCAGGGTTCCAGCCTCTCCTAAGCAAATTATATTTGCAGTTTAATATTCTATTTTCTCTTCTGAAAACCAATAACAACAACAAAAAAGCAACCATTTATGATGCCTGACTTTCTCCTTGTTTTATAATTGTATTCTGATGCAGGGCAGATCAAGAAATACAGACGTACACAATTGCTGTAATAAATGCACTTTTCCTTAAAGCACCTGATGATCGGAGGCAGGTGAGCTGTTGCTGTTAACTGCTAGGGGTGTGATTCTTAAAAGTATTAGGCAGGCCTTTCTGATGTCATACAGAGATGTGTCATCTACAAGGGCTTAATACTGAGTCCTGCAATCCCATCGCTTCTTGTATAGTGGCTTGTGAAAGGCAGGCAGGCATCCAATTTATATTTCCAAACTCATCTTTCATATCTTCAGGATGAAAAAAAGTTATACCTTATTTTGTTTTGTTTGGGTTGGAACCATCCTTAGCCGAGAGCTTCAGCTATTGGGCGGTATAGAAATGCAATAAATAAATAAATAAACACATTGATATCAATGGGACTTGAATTAAGCCCTATTCAGGCATGCACCTACTCACATGTAGGCCTAAACTGGGTGTGCATTGGGACATGGATGTGCTTTAGGTATGGCCACCATGGCTTCTGTGTAGACCTTTGTGCATTTAGTGTGAAGGTCTGAAATGGGCTCTGTAAGCATGTTCAGTTGAATGTGCTTACAAGGCTCCTGTGATCAGAAACCCTGATAAAGCAGGGTTCATGATCGTTGGAGATCTGTAAGCACATTAACTGAATGTGCTTACAGAGTGTTTCATAGTCAGAAGTTAGGCACATGGAAATATTGGGGGAAGGGCCTTATCAGGGTTTCAGCTGAACGTTCTTACAGAGCCCTCTTCAGACCTTTGCACTCAGTGTGTGAAGGCCTACATGGAAACTGGAGACACGAGGACACTGGGGTCCAGGCTTACATTCGTACCCTTATCCCCCTACCCAGTTTAGCCCTAAACACAAGCAGGTGCATGCCTGAATAAGGTTTTAGTCATGGCTAAATTAAGTCTGGTTAATTTCACAGTGTCTACTCTAAGGATGACAAAGTTTGGACCCAACTCTTTGTTCTCATAAAGGCACTGTGTGAGATAGGTCAATACCTTTACTATTTCACAGCCTGAGGATTAGAGACCTGTCTCAGATCACTCACTGAAGTGCATCTGATGAGCTAGGACCTCCGTGGTTCAAGCCCAGAATTCTTTCTGCCAGGCAACACCGAGTCTGTCGATTTGAACCTGTTACTTCGGCTGCTCATTCTCTCTAGCTGAACTAGGTGTGGATTGAGTGGCTGTCAGCTGTACCAAGGCAGCTGTGTTTGGACTTCAGCCAAAACAGTGCAATGAATGTGAACATGTTCTCAAGTATATGTTTTGGACAATTGGAGTTTGAACTATTAGATATGAAAGCTTGCAGCTGCAAAATTTAGATGCTTCTCCCTATTGTAAGGATATAAAATTCATCTGGCAAAGTCCTGGTTCGTTTTGTTATGTTACTCTAAACTGTGTTCTAAACCTTTAAAACACCTTTCTTGTAAAACTGCCAACAAATTAAGCTTGCATCAGGCATTGATTTTCCCCACCCCAAACTCAGAACGTCATCCCTTTTCTTTCTTGCCTTTAGAAACAAAATAGAAAATGGCACCTCTCTAGTCTTTTACCCCATTCAAATACTGCCCTTGTTCCTTAAAATACGGAAGAAGGACCGAGGGGACAGGAGCAGGCAGAAGTAACATTGGGGCCTGCTCCTGCTGGACTCTTCCCCCCCCCCACAGGGCAAACTGCCATCTTGGCCCTGTAGGGAAGAAGAAGGACCGAGGGGACAGGAGCAGGCAGAAGTAACATCGGGGCCTGCTCCTGCTGGACTCTTCCCCCCCCCCCCACAGGGCAAACTGCCATCTTGGCCCTGTGGGGAAGAAGAAGGACCGAGGGGACAGGAGCAGGCAGAAGTAACATCGGGGCCTGCTCCTGCTGGACTCTTCCCCCCCCCCCCCACAGGGCAAACTGCCATCTTGGCCCTGTAGGGAAGAAGAAGGACCGAGGGGACAGGAGCAGGCAGAAGTAACATCGGGGCCTGCTCCTGCTGGACTCTTCCCCCCCCCCACAGGGCAAACTGCCATCTTGGCCCTGTGGGGAAGAAGTAGGACCGAGGGGACAGGAGCAGGCAGAAGTAACATCGGGGCCTGCTCCTGCTGGACTCTTCCCCCCCCCCCCCACAGGGCAAACTGCCATCTTAGCCCTGTGGGGAAGAAGAAGGACCGAGGGGACAGGAACAGGCAGAAGTAACATCGGGGCCTGCTCCTGCTGGACTCTTCCCCCCCCCACAGGGCAAACTGCCATCTTAGCCCTGTGGGGAAGAAGAAGGACTGAGGGGACAGGAGCAGGCAGAAGTAACATCGGGGCCTGCTCCTGCTGGACACTCTCTCTCTTTCTCTCTCCTCCCTCCCTCCCTCCTTGACTCCTTTTCCTTGTGTGTCATGTCTTTATTAGATTGTAAGCCTGAGGGCAGGGACTGTCTTTTTTGCTAAGTGTAAGCCGCTCCGAGAGCCTTTTTTGGCTGAGGAGCGGGGTATAAGTATGATAAATAAATAAATAAATAAATTAAAATACAGAATGATGGGCAGCTCTGCTGTAAAATCAAGTTGAAGCTTGCATTGCATATGATTCCTGTGTATGGGAGCAATTAGATCCGAGTGAGTGACTTTCCTAACAATCCTTAAAAATAGATTGAGTTTTCTCCATATTTTGTCATGCAAGCTAAATTTTTTGTTCTATAAAATAGATTATAGGTTGCCTCTAATAATGTGTCAGTGCTGTCTTAGTGGATAATATGCACACATACACACCCAAATTAAATATTTTCTTTTCTTTTTTCAAAATTAGGAAATGGCAAATATTTTAGCCCAGAAACAACTTCGGGGAATAATTTTGCAAGTGAGTACTTTTTCCTCCATTTATTTTTCTTTGTCAATTTGTGCAAAAGTAGCAGTTACATACTGATATTGCAGTATCAACATTGGACTAATTTGTGTTTCTCTACTCAGTATTTTAAAGTAACTGTGACTGCATTGCACCATAAGCAAGAATTTGGAGTAGTGCAGCCTACATAATTGGTGAGGAGTCAAGCCAGACCCATCCCACCAATGGTGCTTGATAGCCCTTTTGTTTACTTCTGGATCACATTCTTGCCTGCCCAAATGTAACCATTGCTTAGAACTGCCTTCTCCAACCAGGCGCCCTTCAGAAGTGTTGGGCTATAATTTCCATCAACCCCAGCAAGCTTGGCCAGCCTGTCTGGGGATGATCACACTTGTAATCAAGCACATTTGGAAGGTACCAGGTTGGGCAAGGCTGCCCTAGATAAACAAAAGAAAGCTCACATTTTCCAGAAGATCCTTATCCAAAATATTTGTGTCAATGGTTGCTTGATTTGGAGCATTTTCTGCAGGGTGGTTTGTTAACCATGCAGCATGGTTTATTTTTCTCAAACAAGCCACCTTAAGAACCCATAGTTTGTTGCTGAGTTGTTCAAAGTGGTTAACAGGCCACACTGCATGGTTAACAAGACATCCACTTGGAAGAAAATGTTCTGGGTTCAGACAACACATCAACCCATGGTTCAACAAACAACGCATGGTTCAACCACTGAGTGTGGGTTAGCATGTTGTGTGAATAGTTGCAGTGTGTGCACTCTCCTGGTTGCTCACCCACTTCCTCTTTGCTAAACTGCTCACCCACTTCCTCTTTACTCAATGATACCTGAACCCAGAATTCTGGGATTTTGAGGGAGCAACAGACAAGAGTTTTAACAAATGGTTTGTTCTTGAATTAAAAACTCTGGGTTGTTTCTCTTTAACAACCCAGAATTCCAGGTTTGGACTTCACAGAGAAGAACCCAGGAACAATCCTGACTTATTGAGCAAAGCAGAAGTGGGCTTGCTCGCTCCTGCCCTTGCCAAACGGAGTCTGTAAGAGGGTGTGGGACAGTCAGATTTGATGCCCTTGCAGCAAAAGACCTTGGAGCATTCATTACATAACAAGCATGGATAGATATGCTCTTCAGCTTTGACTAGGGTGACCATATGAAAAGGAGGACAGGGCTCCTGTATCTTTAACAGTAATGTAGAAAAGGGAATTGCAGCAGGTGTCAATTGAAGTGGGTGAAATTCCCTCTTCATCACAACAGTTAAAGCTACACTAGCTATAGTAGAGTGGCCAGATACAAAAGAGGGCAGGGCTTCTGCAGCTTTAACTGTGTTGATGAAGAGAGAATTTCACCCTCTTCAATTGACAACTGCTGAAATCCCCTTTTCTACATTACAGTTAAAGATACAGGAGCCCTGTCCTCCTTTTCATATGGTCACCCTAGCTTTGACAGTCATTTACGAGTTTTTTTAACTCACACATTTTTCACAGACCGGGTTATAAGAGCAAAACAGAAATGTCTTTTCAACTTTCACCTTGTATTCATCGCCAAGATCATATGTGGACAAATATATGACAAAGTAGTAGCTAAACTGCATTAATACCAGGACTTCCAACAAATGGCACTAGTTAAAAACAAAATCACATATGCAAACCTTAGCACATTTCTAGCACTAATGTGCCTTTTTTGCCATCCATTCATGCGCCATTCCTTATTATTTCCTTGAAGAAGAATGGAATGACTTACTGGTAAAATACATGCCTGAATCATAATAGAAGAGAAAGAATATCCAGAAAGCTCTCCTGGTTATTTTGTTCTTGCTGTCATTTTCAGCATGTTATCAGAGCTCAGAGGGCCATCAATAATGAAATGGCACATCAGCTTTATGTCCTGCAAGTCCTCACTTTTAACCTACTGGAAGACAGAATGATGACCAAAATGGATCCTCAAGACCAGGTAAGCAAAACAGTGTGTTGCTACATTTATTCTGTAGAAATAGGCAAAACATTTTAATTGAATTGGAAACGTCTTTTGTGCGTGAAGGATAAATTGTGGCCAAGATTTTTGAGACCATGTGGGAAAGAAAAGCATGCAGTTCCTTCCTATACACACCTAATCATAGTTAAGCATTCTTTGCTTTCTCACCACTTATGCCTTCTCTGAGGGCAGGCAATTTGTTTCCAAGCTGAGCCTGGATGGGAGACTGTCTGGAAACCATATATAAGTGTTTTTTTTAACTCCTTGAGGGGCGATCAGGGTATAAATATAAAAATAATTAGCAAATAATGTATATCAGCTAATAGCTCCTTATTCATTAGTATGGCCAAGTGCTTAGGATGCTAAACAAAAAACCTTGAAGCAATTTAACTTCATTTACCTTTTAAACTCAAGAGGACAGGAGAGGGAGACAACTGGTAAATATGTCATGTCTCATTGGCCTCATTTCTTCACTAAAGCAATCATCATAATTGACAGGAGGTGCTGAAGACCTTCTAGCAATGTTTCATTATTCTTATTGTGGACTTTTTTTATAGTCACTCTTGTGCAGAACTAGACTGGAGCTTCAAGTGAGGATCTTGTGAAGACAGCTTTTAAAAATATGAGATGTATAGGCAGTTTACAATGTTTTTATCAAACTAAATTGGTTATTACATATTGGCATAGCTTAGTGTAATACTTTTTTTAAAAAAATATTTACAGAGGATGTAAATAGTTTTGTTTCACAGAGGTTACCCAAGTTTTGCATATTACAGTCTTGCACAAATGACTCATACTTCTGCTACTGTTCCATCCTTGCAATGCCTGTGCTCTGATGAAACTGATATATATATCGTCAGATGCTGCCTGTCACTCCCACTTCTGCCAGTTATAGGCTGTAACAATGGTAGAGCCTGTGCTTTGCATTGAATAGTTTTGGCCTCAATTCTTGGCATCTCCAGGCTTGAAACCTGGGAGAGCCACTGCCCATTGGTGTAGACAGTACAGAGCCAGGTGGACCCGTGGTCTGAATTGGTGGATGACAGCTTCCAGTTCTTCCTATGGTTCCTAGCATGTGACATAGAAAGGTGGATTTCTGGTAGACCAGGAAGAACTAGTTTTTAAGGAAGGAAGGATTTAAAAGAACAGAAAAAAAAACCTATTGATGGCAAGGAAGAAGTGAGGGCCATTCAAGTACATGGAATAGCATGGGGAAAAAGAGATGTCAACAAATAGCAATATAGTTTCAAGAAATTTCTGCAATGGAATCACAATGCAAATTAGTATGTAAAGTATTTACATAACTTGTTCTAGTTTTGTTTATTACATCTGGTTATCAAATCCTATTCAAATAAAATAAGAATAAGTACTGAGTCTTCTTTTGTTCAAAATGGCTCATTTTAAAAACCTTTTGCAATGTGTTTTTTAAAAATCCCATCAGGCCCAGAGAGATATCATATTTGAACTTCGAAGAATTGCTTTTGATGCAGAATCTGAACCCAACAACAGTAGCGGCAATGTTGAAAAACGCAAATCTATGTATACCCGAGATTACAAAAAACTTGGGTTTATCGTGAGTATTCTCTCTTAGTTCTAGTATATTTTTAATTTCTTTGTTCAAGATGACTGTGAGTTGTTCCATGCTCATGGAAGGCCATGCTTATTTTATATGTTGGATATTCATCTTATTCGTGCTGAATTCATTAGATCCAGAGCCTCATGTGGCGCAGAGTGGTAAGTGGCAGTTACTGCAGCCGAAACTCTCCCCACGGCCTGAGTTCGATCCCAGCGGAAGCTGGTGCTCAGGCAGCCGGCTCAGGTCGACTCAACCTTCCATCCTTCCAAGGTCGGTAAAATGAGTACTCAGCTAGCTGGGGGAAAGGTAGCCATGACTGGGGAAGGCAATGGCAAACCATCCCGCTATGAAGTCTGCCAAGAAACCATCAGCGAAAGCAGGCATCCCTCTAGGAGTCAGTAATGACTCAAGTGCTTGCACGAGAGGTTCCTTTCCTTTCCTTTCATTAGATCCAGATTTGGATCAACTGCATTGAGGGAAGTGGACATTCCCACCTCCTCCTTCTCATGGCATCCCAGCTGAGCCAATGGAGCCAATGGAATGGTCCTGCTTCTCTTCTCTTTATTGGCCTGATTCCTTTCTCTCCTTCTATTGCAGCCTGATGGAATTTTGGATATTGGATGTGACACATCTTGTTTCTCCAGCTGAGATTGTAATGCTAGCATATTTGATTCTGGTAGTGGTATGATGATTGGTGTATTAGTGAAGATAACTTTTTTGAGCTTGAATTGTTCCACCAAGAATATCCTAGCTTCCCTTGCCCCTGAAGTGATGAATGAGGCTTCTGTTTCTAGATTTGGAAGGAGCTGCCCTTTGCAGTTAAAATGGTTACCAGGTGCTTTGAATGTTCCAGTATCAAAATTAGTAAAACTGGAATAGAATCAAAATGCTGTCTACTACTTTTCATTAAAAGGATATTACTTAGTTTAATTGCTTCTCTAACCAGTCTAGTTCACATCTTTTACAATAACCATTTAGCCATCACTGATTAACTGTATCTACAGGCACGGAGGACCCAAAGGAAAAGGTACAATCAGGGTGATTTGTAAGGAAGCCAGACTATTTGTATGGAGCAGATTAGTTGCACTTAATTAAGCAGTAAATTGCAGACAGGCTTTAAAGAGGAGAATTTCAGCAAGACATGTGGGGTAGTCACTGTGCCTGGCAGGAGTATTTAATCAGAAGTTGTATTCCAGATCCCATAACTGTCTCAAATCATTAATTTAAACAAGGTTTCTATAGCCCCTTGGGTCCTCTGTTTTGGACATCTGGTGTGGCTAGTAACAGTTGTTCATTAAACAAATTGTTGAGAGTTTCTGGCCAAGATCAGGAGAAATAAACTAGAGAGTTATGTATATGGGCAACTCACTTACTCATTCCTTTCCCAATAAAATTAAGAGGCATTATTAAAAGTCAATTAAACAGCTCATGAGAAAGGCACTAGAGGGCTTAGAAAATCAAACAAGTGAACTGATATTAGGTTTCGTTTTGTTTCCCTTTGGCATAGATTTCCTCTGATCTTCCTAATGATAATAATACCTAGTGGGTTCTCAAGTTACAAATGTTTAATAAACAATACAGAATAAAAGTCATTGACCATTTATTTATCCAGTCAACAAACCTCACAATAAGACTTATTCATGAATTAATGTGGAGGAATAAAATTCAATATTATCACTTAATTTGCGGGAGCAAAATCCAGAAGTATAGCTCAGTTATCTCTATTAATACAAAAAAAACCAAGATTACTCAAAAAGATATTTTAGCCTATATCCTCATTGCTCTCAGAAAACATTTAGCTACAATTTTTGTAACAGACTCAAAAACAAAAAAGAACGTAATAGTCAGTCAGTCTTCTGGGATAAAAAAAGATTAATGGATTAATTAACTTATTATGGAAATCTCTGTAAAAATGACAGAAAGGAAAGTCTTACTGTTTCTATTTCTTCTGAACTGCAAGGGCATAATTTGTTGGAATAAAATCTCCTCCTGAATCCAAGAGAGATGAAGTTATCACATTAAATGCGCAAGAGTGAAGATTCCCTTATATTTTAAAATATTTAAATTAAAAGTATACTTTTCACACAAACCAGGCTGCGTTCCTGCGTGCACTTACTGTAGAGGAAGACCCAATGAACACAGTGAAACCTAGAAGTGAACATGCATCGGGTTACGCTGGCCTGGTTCAGACAACACGCTGAACCATGCTGCTTAACCACAAAATGGTTAAGGGAATGCTAATACCTTAATGCATTCCATTGACAATTTTGTAGTTAAGCAGCATAGTTTAGCGTGTTGTCTGAACCAGGCCAGTGCAAAAGAGTTATCCAGATACAGCACAGTGTGTTCTGCAGTTGACTCCCTGAGTGATGATTTTGACATTTAAGGCGTGTTTGCAACTGGCTGTTCCTTAGCAGA
Source organism: Elgaria multicarinata webbii (assembly GCF_023053635.1). NCBI lineage: Eukaryota > Metazoa > Chordata > Lepidosauria > Squamata > Anguidae > Elgaria > Elgaria multicarinata. The sequence goes on from NC_086171.1 coordinate 67,219,697, forward strand.
AAAAGAAGAGGTGAGAGCTTGGAAGTTTCTCTCTAGAATCATAGAATAGTAGAGTTGGAAGGGGCCTAAAAGGCCATCGAGTCCAACCCCCTGCTCATTGCAGGAATCCTGGTCTGGGGACATTCCTGGACTGGTTATGTATGCTCAGTCCACACACAAAGACAAATGCATAAGGATTAGATGCAATTAAAAGCCCTGCTGGTCAAGTGCTTACAAATATATGTGCTGGCACTGAAGGGCTGCAGCCATTCCCCACCAATGGATCTACTGAGACTGTGGCTTCCTGTTTCATATTGCAGATCCAGCAAGTGGGATGGAGGAATCTTCAGCCCTAATCTCCCCTTTCCACCATCTGATTCCCATGTGATGAAGGGATGTGCTTGGTGCAAAGGCACCCTCAGGACAGCTGTGGACATTATAAAGTAGTGCTGCCATCCAGACGTTCAGTCACTTCTGTGTTTGCATACTGAGGCAGAAGGGGAAATTTTGCATTTCCGCCTATCATGAGATGTGCAAAGGGAAGAGCAGATTTGAAAGTTCCTCTTTGGATATTAAAAAAAAAAAAAAAGCAGCCAGCAGCTGAAGGGGGATATCACAGCGCAATACAGCTGGCTGGTTGTGCTTCTTTGAAGCCCTCCTTCGTTGGATTGCTTAGTGAAATGGAGAAATAAGCTATGTTTCTTTTAAAGTTTTGGCAGCCATGGTCTAGTCCAGATCTTGTGTTAAACTTTCTGGATATTCTTTCTCTTCTATTATGATTCAGGCAATATCTTCAACATCTGTCCTGTCTAATTTCTGACATTTCATTTCCATGAAATCAAGGTGACATACTGCCAAGTAAATAGGCTAAAGGATTGTGCAGATATATATATATTGCTTTATTCGTATTGTCTGCCTGGTGTGTGGGGAAAGAATCTGGGGAAGGGAGCTATTGCATTCAGTCTCCAGGCCTGAAAGTGGCTTTTCCCATGGGCAGTGGGGGAGGGTTTGGGGTTTAAAGATCGACCCTCCCGCTACGTAGACAAGTAGGACAGTGTAATTAAGCACAAGCTCAGACCCAACTCTTACTCTCAGTGCAGAGAGAGCAGTGCTCACGCATGGTGCCTCAGGCTGTCTATGCAAGAACAATACTATTAGTATTGTGAGTGTTAATAATAATGTTCTTATTATTATTAAATACTAATAAAGCTTTCTACCTCTGTACAAATATTTAAATATCAATACAGTTCCTGCCTGCAAGCTTACAATCTACCAGACATAATATGAAAGGAGAAGGGGGATAGGGAGGGAACAGGATAATGGGCAAAGTCAAGTATTAAATCTTCATGAAGTGACATCACTGTTAAATGTCAGGTGTATTGGCCACAGATGGAGATGGATCTAAGAGAGGAGGAGCCAAATAGAATAGGGCTCAGATGAGCCAAAAGAGCAGTTTGGGCTAGTTCACCTTTCAGCTAAATAGATAGATACAGGCCCTTTCTACACCTAAAGATTATCCCAGGAAAACGGAGAGGTCATCCCTGCCTGCTCCCGGGATCCCCTGTGTGTCATTTGGACATACAGGAATGATCCCGGGATGATCCCAGGGAAAAAGGCAGGTGCAGAAACGGCCACAGATATATGCAATATAAAACATATGTTTTTAGAGAGGTGCTTCAGCTAAAACCATTTTTTTCCCGTTCTCCTTCATAAAACAGGCATTTTTTTTCATGTGGTTCAGCTTAAAAATAGCATAGCTGTCATTTTTATCAAGAAATAGTAAGTGTTTGATTTCAGCCTTCTTGTTTCACAGAGTTTAAAACCGTCCCCCAAAAGAGCTTTTGTGGTTTTAGTGCTAAATTTGGAACCTAAGAAAAATACAGCTGATAGATTTCACAGCTTGAATTCTTTGATATCATTTTGGCTCTGAGAGATGTGAGATCATGACTAGAGTGGGGAAGGGAAAGGTATATATTCTTTTGTTAACATAATACGATGTTAAGTTTCAAAGTGCCATTTAATAAGTTCAAAGGAGTCAGATCCTTTTTGAGGGGACGTGGGTTGCCCTTTAATGGAACGAAGTTGAGGGCTGGAATGGTAAAGAACAGAGGCCACTTATGGCCTCCCTACATTTTAAAACATGTATGAGAATGTGAAGCTCTGACCACGTCCTCTTCAACTGCCAGCTGATTTCCTCTGATATTCTTCTTCCTGAACTGAAAGGACATTAACCAGTTTCTGCTGATAATAGGTGACAAATAAGTATATAGCACGTACAGGACAAACGTTCCTTGCAAACTTTGTAACTGGGAGACTCTCTACCTTGTGACCATATAAAAAGTGCTCTGACTTCCTTAGACGAATACCAAGGGTATACATGAAATAAAAAAAAAGGGAGACGATTTTGACTGGCAGCCTGGAATGCAAGTCTGAAAACAGGACAAAGCACTTGCTCGGGATATCCGATTTCGCACACTATAATAATCTGTGGTTTGGAGGAGAGGAGATTTCTGGTGGCAGCCAGGAAAGTATGGTAGCTGTATTGTTAATACATGTTGCTGTTGTCGATGATGATGATGATGATGATGATGTTGATGTTGTTGTTACAATATTCCTGTATTTGACACTCAGGGTAATTTACTTAATGCAATGAAACCATAATAAAAACTATTTAGACCCATTTTTATAGGATGGGGGTTGTAACGAGAGGTAAAGGGTCATCTAGTGAAACCAAAAGTAGTAACACTTCAGATCTTATTGGTTCACAGAATAAATGCCGTAGGCGTATGTGTATCAACCTTTGAAATCCATCTTCCCACCAGGTCTGTTCATACATTTTTTTAATGATTCTCTATTTGCTCTTTTAAACCATCATGGGATATGAGAGCATTTCTGCAGGGTTATTTCACGCAACAGACATTTTTATTTGAAGTCGTCTCAGCCTCTTCCCAGACAAGTACTTTAACTCTTACAGCTCTTCAGCCCAGAGCCTTTCATCATTGAAAAGAACAAAAGGGGAGACGCAAGAACTCAAGACTACTTTGAATCCAGCTAATTTAGCTTTACCGCTGAAAGCAACATGGACTTTACATTCTTGCCTTTTTATTTATTGTAAGGAGGATTGCAGGTCTCATTGTGACTTCTTTAATTACAGAGGTTTCACCGTGCTTTAGAACAGGATCAGGGCTGTGTTTGTGTAGGTTTTCAGCATCATTTATTCAGCCTATTAAAATCATCGTAGGCAGGAATGGTTCAAAATCATTGACAGGTAAACTGTTGTTGTCTCCCCCTGCCCTCCAGTTTGCTCTTGGCTGAGTTGGAGGCTGCAATAATCCAAAAAGCAGCTTGATTATTAACAAGGGGAGTCTCATCAAAGCTATGTAAAACCAAGCATAAGAGTGCTAGAGGCTCCTTGAATGATTTGAAGATACGTTGCTTCTGTTTCACATATGTACCACAACAACAGCGTGCAAATCTGTGCTGCAGTGGGAGATGTCTGCTCAGGGCTGCTTAGCTTCTTTTTTAAAAAAATTAGGAGGCATTGAAGGGCTCTGTATTACCCCCAAGGGGGAAAAGGCTCTCTCCCCACCCCCAACACACACACACTCACACACATCTGAGTATTTAATGGGACCTCATCAAATTCGTTTCAAGGAAGTTTAATTGATTAGGCTGAAACCTTGTACATTATAAAAAAACTGGTGGATTAAAAAAAATCTATTCAAATTTCAAGGTCCTACATCCCATATTCAGGACATATGTTTATTTTTTTTTTTATTTTATTTTTTTTATTTTATTTATTGCATTTTTATACGCCCAATAGCCAAAGCTCCCCTGGGCAGTTCACAAAAACTAAAACCATTCAAAGTATAAAACAAACAATATAAAAACAGGATATAAAGTACACATTGAAAACTGATTAAAAACGTACCATACGTGATTAAAACATCTTTAAAACATCCTAAAATCATTCTAAAATTTCACTGGATAGTCCTTGAATTGCTTATTAATGTATTAATTCAGAGACTGAAATAAGCTACCCAAGGTTGTTAACATTCATTTTAGTTAGTTTTCTGGCCACATGAGGGTGCTCCTTTCTAAACAGAGAGTCCTTTTCCTGACCATTTGTGTGCATACAGAAGATCATCCGGCTGAATGAGTGTTGTTGCATAATGTCATTTCTTAACACTTTGCCATGTTCTTTCTGTCCCTTGTGGTATGTTTTGCAAACTGCTTAATCCATCCATCCCCACTGCCTTCTCTCCCTTCTCTGCTTTTAGTTCTAAAACCTCTGGGCAAAGATCTATCTTGTGTCTTTTATGTACAGTGGCTGTCACTCTGCAGAAACTAAAGATCAGCTTTTCTACCCAGGTCTGTTAATCTGCATCTACTTTTGGGTTGTTCACAGAATTGAGATCTGAGCACTAAGGAGTGTTTCCTTTCCTGCTTTTCCACTGCATAAATTCCAGCTGACATTTTGATTTAGAGGAATAGCACACATACACAAGAGGACACCACACTTCTGTTTGCCAGTCAGAAATAATACCCCATTTCCCCTGTTTTAAAACTATTGAAAAATGCTGTTTACCTAGAGAAGCAAATCTGAGGGCTCATGACATTGTCTAAAGCACTTGTAAACAAACATGAGTAGGGAATAATAATAATAATAATAATAATAATAATAATAATAATACATTTATTTCTTACCCGCCTCTCCACTTCGATCAAGGCAGGGAACAACAGCAAATACAAAATACATAAAACTGAATCAAAACACAATATACGCTGTTAAAATCATTTTAAAAACATCCTAAAATCATTTTAAAACATCCTAAAATTATACTGGATAGGCATGCCGGAAGAGATCAGTCTTAATAGCTTTCTTAAATGCTGATAGACTGTTAAGTTGGTGAGTGTCCTCCGGCAGGCCATTCCACAGTCTGGGAGCAGCAGAAGAGAAGGTCCTCTGGGTAACAGTTGTCAATCTAGTTTTTGCTGACTGAAGTAGATTCTTCCCAGAGGACCTGAGTGTGCAGGGTGGATTGTACAGGCACACAAATGCCTTGTGTAGAAAAGCTTATAGTGATCATAGTAGGATGCCTCTCAATTTTTTAGAGTGACTTTATCTTTCAGCATGTGTCATCATTTAGTTGAGCTCCTTGCACAAAACGGGTACATTCAATGTTATACTTGCTTCTTGACAGAGAAATCGGAATAGAAATGTCTCTTTGAACGAAAATTTAGAAATGTTTACAGAAGGTTAACAAACACATCTAATGGAGGTGAGGCGGAATATAATGGATCCTCTCTTTATTACTTTCACACTTTTTTGATTATTAGGAAGTGTCATAAAGTCAGCACCAAAATGGAAGATGGCCACTGCCATTACACCTTGTTTATAAACATCCCTATAACATCTTAGCGGCCACAATTGCTGTACAATGAGTACTTTTCTTTTTCCTAAAGCTTTTAAAACTTGATTTTGTTCTGACTTTATACTGTTAGTTTTACCCTACCCAGTGCCTGTTTACCCTACCCTGTGCCTGTTTGCATTCTCTTCCCCTCCTTATTGTTTTATTATGATTTTATTAGAATGTAAGCCTATGCGGCAGGGTCTTGCTATTTACTGTTTTACTCTGTACAGCACCATGTACATTGATGGTGCTATATAAATAATAATAATAATAATAATAATAATAATAATAATAATTCAGAAAACCATATATTGCTGTAGTTGTTGTAGAACTCAGAAGAAAGCTCCCTAAGAAGGGGCAACAGCCAGAACCAGGCACAAGGTGCATTAGTTGTTTCCTAGTAATATCCCTCAGGTGGAGGGAAACTAATGCAAACACATAAGATGCAAGTGGTCTAACGCTTTTAGTTTATTTTTTGATAAAGAGCCTAATTCAGTTGGGTATTTACCTTTGGCTTAAAGCAGAAGTGGGGCTACTTGTGGCCCTCTGGATGTTTTGGCCTATTACTCCCATCATCCCTCACCGCTGGCTATGCTGGCTAGGGCTGTTGAAAGCCATAGGCCAAAACATCTGGAGGGCCACAAGTTGCCTATCCCTGATATGAAAAGTAAGCATTTGGTTTATTCTTTGTGGGTACCGCTAGAGGTCAGCAACTCACCAGCAGACCAACAATAAAAGGGTTCACTTGTTGTTAGCTGCACAGCAGTTGATCAAGCACAAGTAACTCTTGATGTTCAACCCTGTTGTTCATTGCAAATTGCCACTCCTGTGTGGGATGCCACGGAGCCTCACACTGGTAGTTGTCTGTTGTGAAAAATACCCTTTGTTTACAATGAAATGACAGGTAAGACTGCTTTCCTGTGTGCTGGGAAGGAAGCAAAAACAGCATGATAGATCTTCCGGCAATAAACAAAAAACCACAGTTTCTCCTTAATCTCCTCTTAACTGCTTGTTTTTCCTCCAAGAAGCATTCTAATTGTACATGTAAAATCAGTCTCCTGTCTTCTGCACCTATAATCAAGGTACTATTTCTCCTGCCAAAAGCATTTGCTATTTGCTTTTCTCTGAATCAGGTGACCCCTGGTGGGCTCTGATTGGGATGTACAGATTTTGTTAAATGTGTTCTCTCTGTGTTTCACAGATTGTCTAGCATGTTTCATTCCGTTATCCACTCACTGACAGAATCAGATTTTTTTAAAACCAGAGTTTCATTCTACTTGTGCTAATTCGCATTAGCGCCACTGCACAGATTAGCATGAATGCAGATTAGCCTATAGCCCCATCCCAAATTGAGATCTTATTGATATAGGGTGGGATATAAATGTTTTAAATAAATTTTTTTAAAAACCAGTCCACGAGTCCATGAAATTTGAATGACTTGGAAAAAGCTGGTCCACTGTGGAATCTGAAGGATTCATAGAAATCCGAACACATTTGAACCCCTTGCGGATTTCTCTGACATCCCTAGGCTCTTATAAAGTGGGTTTGGCCAATGAAATGTGTTCAAGGAGCAGAAGGGAAGTTAGGAGGTAAGAAGTAAGCAGGGCAGGTTCTGTCATGTACCCTTTTTTCCTTCTGCAATTAAGGAGGATGAAGATGTTCTTTTGGTTTACATTTTAATACGAACTGACCTAATCCACACTTCCCAAACTAATACTTTGAATGCAATTATCCTTCATTTTCCCCACATCTCCAAATTTTGCAATGCAGTTCTCCAATCAAAAGATGTCTGCAGAAATGGGTAAATGAGGGGAAATTGCACATAAAAATACATATATAAGGGGAAAGTGCTTGCAAAAATACACATATCCGGGAATATTGTATTAAAAATCCATCTGAAATTTCATGTGCAAGAGAATGTGTACACATTTTCATGTGGACTTAAAAAAACGCACACACATTCACAAGCTGATGCAGAAATAAGAGAATCAACTTGTGCTCGAAAATATGCTAACGTTATAGAAAGTAAATCAGATTCTTCCATCCTTATGTAAAACCACCCCCACCCCACATGTGCACTGCTTTCTATATCAAATTAAGAAACTTTTATGGTCTAGGGCTAAATACAAATTGCAACAATTGCCCCTGACTGATATTGGAAGGGAAATTTTTATTGAATGCATAGGTAAACATTCCCAGGGACCCATCTGAACAATTGACAGCTGTTTAATTCAAGACTTTTACCCTACACTTTCTATCTGGATTTAAATACCTGTTTGGCTTTAGATTGTAAATACCTCAGGACAGAAACTTGGCTATTCCTGTTTATGTTATTTTAGAGTGTCATATACACTTGGGGCATTGTGTAAATCATACAATAATAATCCCAGGACAAATATATGGTTGGCTTATTCTTGTTTTCATTTGAAGCTAACTGTTTTAGAGTGCCTTCCTATATATTTTTTATCCCACTCTTCCTCCAAGAACCTCAGGGCAGTATACAGGCCTCCCCATCCTTGCCCCACCTTTTAATCCTCATGACAACTTAGTGACAGGGTCAGGCAAAGAGAATGACACTGGCCCAATATCACCCGGTTAGTTTCATAGCTGAGTGGACATTTAAGATGGAGTCTCCCTGGCCTAAATCCAATAATCTACCCCCCTTTCCCAACCTGATGCCTTTCAGATTTGCTGGACTGCAACTCCTGTCATTCTCAGCCAGGAGTCCAAAACATTGGGATAACACCAGTTTGGGGAAGGCTGATCTAGCCCCTATACCATATTTGCTATCCAGTTGTCCAAATTGACTAAGGGCATGTCTACACCTACGGGTGTAGAGGGCCAGAGAGGGGATGATTCCGGACTTACCTACTTCCCGGATCATCACCCTGGGTCTACACGGCTGTGCAATGTCCTGGATGGGAGGGGGGATGTCGCGTGTACCATTTTTTTAAAAGGAGAAGCAGCTGGAGTGCATTCGTGCTCTAGCAAAAAATAAGGTTTTTTAAAAAAGGAGAGAAAAAACCCTCACGCTCCCCCCACCCCCGATGGGCACGGAGCTCCTGAAGAGCTCTGTGCCACATGCCCAGCTCCTCGCGGTTACTCGCAGGGAGTGGTGACAAACCGGGACAGCCGCCCACATGTCCCGCGGTCTCAGGATCATCCTGGGACTGCGGGGAAGAAATGGGTCTAAAGTGTAGGGCAATATCCTGGGGAAATGCAGGGATCCTCCCTGTCTGTTCCTGAGATCCCCTGTGCATCAGGTGGATGCACAGGGACGATCCCGGGATGATCCCCGGAATATTGCCCCATCTAGACATGCCCAGAATCTCTCCAATATATATGGTCGTGAGCGTAATGCTCTACAATAAAAGATGTGACTTTGAAAGATCCAAGAACTCTGGTATGTGATATGTTGGCTGTTCATTGCACTTAGGCATTCGTAGATGCACCTCTGTCACATGAATGCCTGAGACAGATCTACTCTCGTTTTTATGGATTGTTGTAGTCGGGGTTGTTCGTATTCTGTGCAGCAAAAACATATTGCCTAACTGTTATCTGTAGGCAATCCATATTCTTTATCAGGAAGAGCTGAATCTTGTAATTGTGCAAAGTGGCTTGTTAACAACCCTGAGCAACCCAACAACAAAGTAAGGGTTCTCAAAGTTCAGACAACATGATAACCCATGAATCAACAACAACCCGCACTCAACCACTAAGTGTGAGTTAGCATATTGTGCAAACTAAGTCAGTTATTTTGCCTGACATATTCTTCATTTTATAATTCTACTTTTGTTGATCATGGAAAAGGACAAGGGATTTTTAACAACAACAGAAAGCTGACACTCACAGGAAGCTGAAGTCTGTGCCCAACACCACATTCGGTGTTCTTTCTATGTTCTTCTGGAATTGCAGGATATACACAGCCCTGGATTTAGTATAAGGGCTAAAATAGGGAAGAGCAAGATTAACAAGCCTCATTTTTAGGGATATGCTTTTAATCTCTGAGGTTTTTCATCTCTTCTGGAGGTTATCAAGGAATTCTGAAGATGAAAATGTTTTTGGAAATCTGGCATTCGCGATTCTGAAGCTGCTTTGCAGCAGTTCTGCAATAAGATTTACTGGCAGCACGTCAAGTTTTGCAGAGTCCATTTTTAAGCCCCGATCATCCTTGGGAAGGTGGTTCACTGCTCAAACAGCCCTGTTGGTCGTGTCCAGTAATCACATTCAGCAGATTATGTCAAAAACATGCTTCTCTTCCTCTTCTGAGCAGCCTCAAGCAGTCTGCCAAATTTGTTTGGCAGACAGCACTGAACAAATAACAGTGTGTGATGCAAATTGTTAAAATAAACAGACCTCCTTTTAGCACATCCGTGATTTACTTGCTAGATTTGAACCTGGCAGAGAGGGATGGATTATTTTATTTTATAGTCTCGCTGTAATTTCCCTTTGGCTGTGAAGAGATGCTGTGTTCCTTTGTGAACTGACGGCATCCGATTTTGATTTGCTGTCAACATGTTGCAGCATCAATGTTTTAAAGATAAGGTTTGGAGAAAAAATAACTCAAAGCAATGTCTTTTTATTTTAAAAAGAGTTAGACCACATCAATCTATTTTTAACTGGAATGAGAGTTAAGTACATACCTAACTTTCCACCAAAACCTTCACTTGACTGGTTTAGGCCAACCTTCCTCAATGTCATGCCCTCCAGGTGTTTTGAACTACAACCCTCACATTCCTGACCATTGGCAATGCTGGCTGGGGCTGATGGAAATTAAAGTCCAAAACTTGGCACTTGGTTGGGGAAGGCTGCTTTAGAGCTAGAACATAAAAAATTTATTCAGAAGCAAATAACACTTTCTCAGGAACACCCAAGTGCCATGTCAATTTCAACAGTGTGTAACCCATTCCTACATTTAAATGAAGGAACCTGACTAAATATCTTTATCCTGATTTGTGCTGATATTTGTGCTAGGGTTGATTAGAGCTTTCTCTATGTGAGACTCAGACTATGGCTACACCAGGCCTATATCCTGGGATTGTCCCGGGATCATCCCTGTGTGTGCACATGTTGCACAGGGGATCCCGGGAGCAGGGAGAGATGATCCCTTCCTTGGCCCGGGATTTCACTCTACCCTTTAATCTGGCTTTTTCCATTGTCTCGGGATAATCCCGAGACTGTGGAATGTATGGGTGGGTGTTGCGGGTTGTCCTGGCTCCTCATGAGTAATTGCGACCCTGAGGAGCTCTGCCCATTGAGGGTGGGGTGGAGGGGAGGGGAGGGCGAGGGTTTTTTGTTTTTGTTTTTTTAAAAAAACACTCACCGGTTTTCGGACGAGCGCTCGTGCGCTCCTCCTTTAAAAAGCAAAAAAAATGGTGGCAGTGATGTCATGCGCTGCGTGTAAACCAGGGCGATTATCTCATGATCATAAAATCGTGAGATCGTTGCCCTCCAACCCCTTCATCTAGCCATGGCCTCATTTGCACAACAATGCTGTGTGGTAGACCACTGTTTTCACTGGCTTACAAGGGGTAGTTTCCTTAAGGTTATCAAGAATCTGAGGTTGTACAGAAATCTCAAACCATATTTTGCAGGTTAAAATCTAATGTTTGGTCCTGTGTTGCATAGGGGATGTCATTCAGTATGGTAAAAGTAATGAATATGCAGAAAGAGCAGTTTAAGACTAGCCAAGCAGCAAATCCTTCTATAGAGGAAAAGCACATCTTCCCTCTATATTGATCAGTGGCTCATGGGAGAGCTATTCTGAGCTTCATTTGAATGAATTGTGTTTAGTAGAAGAGACAATCTAGAAGAAGAAAACAGCGTCTGGAGAGGATTCCTAGATCAGTATGATAGACAAATGAAAGTCTAAAATCACAATGTCTGTGTGATTCGATTCTTTTCTCTTGTCAGCAGCTAGTTTTTCTGGAGGACTGCTGTGCAGAACCAATAGGGAGTTGGCAAGTTTATCACTTCCTAAAGTAGACTTCCAGCAGATTCTATTGAAATGGCTATTACTTCCTTAGGATAAAACTCGCCTTTGAGTTGGCAGTGTTGGGGGAAAGAATAGCACCCCTTAGGAGACCAGGCTTGGCATTGGGGCTGCCAGTTTCTGATCCCTACTGTATGTGATATTCATTAAACAAAATATAAATAAAAAGCAGCATATGCATTGCATTTAACAGTCTTTTGTCAGTTATTCAGTGAGACCTCAATCATGGTGGGGGATGGGAGGAAGAGAAGAGTCTGCAGTATGGTGGTTGCTGGAATTGCATCCATGCAGAGTCATTTTGTGTTGTAGATGGCCTGGTAGATCCTGCAGAGGGTTTTTTCACTACATAACCTAGGTTCTTGTTCTGTGTGTGTGTGAGTGAGAGAGAGCACGCTGTGTGATGAATACTGAACACAAACAGTACTTAGTACATAGAGCATCCTTGATGTACTTCCATTTCTGGAGTGAATGTTCATAGATGCTTAGAACAGACTCCTATGGAGAGCTAACCTGTAATTGGGACCCAGGGGTTTTGGTTACTTGAAGTCTTACCCAGACAAGTTAACCCAGCTAAATTGCAAATCAAGACCCATTGTACTTTCAGCAGTGCTCTCCTACCTTTAGGACATAGTTTCTGTCGTAACATTTAAACTGGGTTGCCTGGTGTTGAAATCTTAACAGCTGCTGCCTATGTCTCCTAGGCAGCTGGTAACATTCAGATGGCTGATTTGTTTTGAGAGTCTGACTTCTCTTTGTTTGAACATGTCACAATTTGACCCGTTCTTTTGTACACACACTGAGGCACTGTTGGCTTCTTTGGAAAGAAACATTTTGAAAATGCCCACCTGAATTTCAACTCTTCTGAATGCATCACAGAATCTTCCATTGGTTTTTTCAGAGATCTGATTTCTTGATGAGCAAAAGCCACCATTTGCTATAGCTGCTATTGATTCATGCCTGTTAGCCTACCCTTAGAAGCCAGAGGTGTTCATCTAAAGCAGGGGTGTTGAACCTCTTTCAGCCTGAGAGCTGAATTCCATTTTGAAGAAGCTCTTGGGGGCCACATTGTAGTGGTGGGCAGGGCTTAAGGCAAAAGGGTTGTTGCCAAAAGTACCGGGTATATTTTTGCTCAAATCTCTTACTGCCAGTAACTAAGCCATACAGTTGTGTGAAAAAGAAAGTACACCCTCTTGGAATTGTATGATTTTACATATCAGGACATAATAACAATCATCTGTTCCTTAGCAGGTCTAAAAATTAGGTAAATGCAACCTCAGATGAACAACAACACACGGCATATTACACCGTGTCATGATTTATTTAACAGAAATAAAGCCAAAATGGAGAAGCCATGTGTGAAAAAGTAAGTACACCCTTACTGCTTCCATAGGAATTAAGATGCTAAGTAGCAGACAGGTGCTGCTAATCAAATGCCCATGATTAACTGATCATCAGCAAGTATGACCACCTCTATAAAAGCCAAAGTTTTTCCAGTTTGCTGGTCTGGAGCATTCAGGTGTGTGTTAACACAATGCCAAGGAGGAAAGACATCAGCAATGATCTTAGAGAAGCAATTGCTGCTGCCCATCAATCTGGGAAGGGTTATAAGGCCATTTCCAAACTATCTAAAGTCCATGATTCTACAGTGAGAAAGATGATTCAAAAGTGGAAAACATTCAAGACTATTGTCTATCTTCCCAGGAGAGGATGTCCCAGCAAAATCACCCCAAGGTCAGACTGTGCAATGCTCAGAGAAATTGCAAAAAAACCAAGAGTTACATCTCAGACTCTACAGGCCTCAGTGAGCATGTTAAATGTTAAAGTTCATGACAGTACAATTAGAAAAAGAGTGAACAAGTATGGTTTGTTTGGAAGGGTTGCCAGGAGAAAGCCTCTTCTTTCTAAAAAGAACGTGGCAGTACGGCTTAGGTTTGCAAAGTTGCATCTGAACAAACTACAAGACTTCTGGAACAATGTCCTTTGGACAGACGAGACCAAAGTGGAGATGTTTGGCCATAATGCACAGTGCCACATTTGGTGAAAACCAATCACAGCATGTCAGCACAAACACCTCATACCAACTGTCAAGCACGGTGGTGGAGGGATGATGATTTGGGCTTGTTTTGCAGCCACAGGACCTGGGAACCTTGTAGTCATTGAGTCGACCATGAACTCCTCTGTATACCAAAGTATTCTAGAGTCAAATGTGAGGCCATCTGTCACATTTGAAAAAGAAAAGCATCAAGGTGTTGCAATGGCCCAGTCAAAGTCCAGACCTCAACCCGATTGAAATGCTGTGGCGGGACCTTAAGAGAGCTGTGCATAAACAAATGCCCTCAAACCTCAATGAACTGAAGCAATTTTGTATTATTATTATTATTATTATTTTATTATTATTATTATTATTATTATTATTATTATTATTATTATTATTATTATTATTATTTATTTATTTATATAGCACCATCAATGTACATGGTGCTGTACAGATAACACAGTAAATAGCAAGACCCTGCCGCATAGGCTTACAATCTAATAAGTTGTAGTAAACAATAAAGAGGGAAGGAGAATGCAAACAGGCACAGGGAAGTGTAAACAGGCACCGGGTAGGGAGAAGCTAACAGTATAGAGTCAGAACAAACTCAATATTTGAAGGCTATAGGGAAAAGAAAAGTTTTTAGCTGAGTTTTAAAAGCAGTGATTGAGTTTGTAGTTCTCAAGTGTTCTGGAAGAGCGTTCCAGGCGTAAGGGACAGCAGAAGAAAAAGGACGAAGCCGAGTAAGGGAAGTGGAGGTCCTAGGGCAGGCGAGAAGCATGGCATCAGAGGAGCGGAGAGCACGAGCGGGGCGATAGTGTGAGATGAGAGAGGAGAGATAGGCAGGAGCTAGACCGTGAAGAGCTTTGAAGGTCAGCAGGAGAAGTTTATATTGGATTCTGGAGTGAATTGGAAGCCAATGAAGAGATTTCAGAAGTGGAGTGACATGGTCAGAGCGGCGGGCCAAGAAGATGATCTTAGCGGCAGAGTGGTGGACAGAGACCAGCGGACTGATGTGAGACGAAGGAAGGCCAGAGAGAAGAAGGTTGCAGTAGTCCAACCGAGAGATAACCAGTGCGTGAACGAGAGTCTTGGCAGAAGAGACAGACAAAAATGGTCGAATCCTGGCAATATTATACAGGAAGAAATGACAGGATTTAGCTACTGCCTCGATGTGAGGAGTAAAGGAGAGCGAGGAGTCAAATATAAAGCCAAGACTACGAGCTTCCTTGACCGGAGTAAGCGTGACATCGTTGACAGTAAGAGAGAATGAGAGGTGAGGAGAGGGTTTAGGAGGAAAAACAAGCAATTCAGTCTTTGCCATGTTAAGTTTCAAACTTAAAGAAGAGTGGGCCAAAATTCCTCCACAACAATGTGAGAGACTGATAAAGTCATACAGAAAACGATTAGTTCAAGTTATTGCTGCTAAAGGTGGTTCTACAAGCTATTGAATCATAAGGTTCAATACTTACTTTTTCACACATGGCTTCTCCATTTTGGCTCTATTTCTGTTAAATCAATTATGACACAGTGTAATATGTCATGTGTTGTTGTTCATCTGAGGTTGTATTTACCTAATTTTTAGACCTGCTAAGGAACAGATGATTGTTATTATGTCCTGATATGTAAAATCATACAATTCCAAGAGGGTGTACTTTCTTTTTCACATGACTGTAGGAGAGGCATTACAACCTTATAGAAGGAGAGGGGGAGATGACCAAATGATTGGCGATCAGAAGAAGCAACTGGGGACACGGGAAGGGGATGTGACAATCTGGGAATCATGGTGGTCTGGATTTGGCTCCCTGGAGGACCAGCTTTGGCCCCTAGTCATAGAATCATAGCATAGTGGAGTTGGAAGGGGCCTATAAGGCCATCAACTCCAACCCCCTGCTCAATTCAGGAATCCACCTTAAGCATCCCTGACAGATGGCTGTCCAGCTGCCTCTAGAATGCCTCTAGTGTGGGAGAGCCCACAACCTCCCTAGGTAATTGGTTCCATTGTCATACTGCTCTTACAGTCTGGAAGTTTTTCTTGATGTCCTGCCAGAATCTGGCTTCCTGTAACTTGAGCCTATTATTCTGTGTCCTGCATTCTGGGATGATCAACAAAAGATCCTGGTCCTCCTCTGTGTGACAACCTTTCAAGTACTTCAAGACTGCTGTCATGTCTTGCCTTGGTCTTCTCTTCTCAAGGCTAAACATGCCCCGTTTTTTCAGTCTCACCTCATAGGGCTTTGTTTCCAGACTCCTGATCATCCTTGTTGCCCTCACCTGAACCCCCTCCAGTTTGTCTGCATCCTTCTCCTGAGGCTCTGCACCCCTGATCTACAGTATTTTGGTAGATGTTAAAACATATTCACATTGTCTGCATCGTGAATTACTCTCAAATATGATCACCCTCCTGCCTTCTAGGAAGCACGTATATATCAGAATCCATGTATGATAGAGATACGCTTTGCCTGCAACCAAAATAGGATCCTGGTCTCTGTCAATGGCCCCCGACAGTTGTCAGTGCACTTCAATGCCACTATAAAGCACTAGTGTGGCCCCTTCCTGTTAAATACCACTTTCATACCACTTCCATGGTGCAATATCCTGCTTGGTGTAGATTAGGCCTAGGAATTGACAGAGAGGGATCAAATATTTCGTAAGGGATAGACCAAAAGTAATGTCATTTTAATCCTGTTTTGGCAGCTCTGTAGAATCTCATGTCAGCCTTACTGGAGAAATAACCGTAGTATTCTGATTTTACTTTTGGGGACATTTTAGTTCACACGTTATTGCTTTGTAGTTGAAACTGGAGGCACTGAAGAAGAATTTAACACTGCACATGCCCCTCGTATTATTGATTTGTGCTAAGGGATCATAAGAATTTGTGCATCTGCTTTAGATTTGTGAACAATACTCTTTAAATTGGTATGTGCAGATGTTAGATTTGTGTTTAGCAGTAGGTAAACTTATAGCTAATGATGTGGTGATCTCATAAAGCTTTAGAATATAAAACACACATTTGCATATTTTGTATCTTCTTATTATGTTTTCTAGTATTATTCACCCCAGAATGCCATGAATTTAAATGCTCTGATAGTATTAGACTGAGTTATGAAAATTCTTCTCTAACTTCTTATAATACAGTAATATCAGTTCCGTACTTGCTGTATAAGAATATTTTTGTGTTTGCATACACAAGCCTTAATACAAAATGCATGAGCACTCTGTTAAAGATGAAGCAGTAAGCATGTGTAAATTGAGGTTGGTGTCTCTTTCAAAGTTTTGGGGTGAGTGGAAAATTTTTGGCCTTGCATTCCTGAGTTTAAAGAGATCTGTTTTCATATGCATGCATGCTTAATGCACAGTGAAGTGAGATTTGGTCCTACAATTTTATTATAAGTTTTAACAAAATAACACTAAAAAAAGCAAGCGTAACTACATACTTCAAAGGCCTTGCTTTCAAAAACCACAACATTCTAAAAGAAAAAAGGGGGAAATGGAGTGAAATACACAAAAACTTGAAGGCAGACCAAATATCCATACCACTCTTTCAAATGTTGCTAATTTTGTTAAGTCTTCAATCCACTCTGTTATAGGTGGTGAGCTTTTATCTTTCCAATGTTGTAGTATCAATCTTTTAGCAGTCAAGAGGGCTATTATTTATTTATTATATTTTTATTCTGCCCAACAGCCAATGTCCTCTGAACAGATTACAAAGAGTTAAAAGATTAAAACCTGTACAAGTAGCTAAACATATAACATACAAATATTTAAAAGAATAAAATGCCATACAAAACAACAGACAGCACAGAAATAAATAAAAAAAGCCCTATAAAAATCTAGAACATAATCTCTAAAATGCCTGGGAGAAAAGAAAGGTCTGGTACCAAAAAGATAATATAGACACCAGGCAAACCTCTTTGGGAAGGGCATTCCATAAATAGGGTGCCACAACAGAGAAGGCCCTCTCCGTTGTCTTCACTTTCCTCGATTCCTTCAGCAGGGTACCTGAAGGAGTTAATGCAGGACTAGTTTTGCCTGTAAGGTATTATTTCATTGAAAAGGGAGTTGGTATTTTAAAAAGTGGCTTTACAGAGGAGTGAAATATATGTTAGTGGACACTGAAGGCCTTATCCAATTACCATAGTGGCCTGGGGCAGGAGAAATGCAACGGATTATTATTTTTATTATTATTATTATTATTATTATTATTATTATTATTATTATTATTATTATTTGCATTTTTATACTGCCCAATAGCCGAAGCTCCCTGGGCGGTTCACAAAAACTAAAACCATTCAAAGTATAAAATAAACAGTATAAAAACATGATATAAAATACACATTAAAAACTGATTAAAAACATACCATACATGATTAAAACATCTTTAAAACATCCGTAAAACATCCTAAAAACATTCTCTCAGCTATGTAATGCCCCCTTGCTTCACTTCCATTATCAACATTCACCATGGTGTATACTACATCTGTGCTGGCTCTAACCATAGTTAACATTAACCAGAGTTTGAAACCAGGGTGCAAAACTAATTTTGCTAATCTTGGTTTGTTTGTTTGTTTGTTTATTACATTTCTATGCCGCCCAATGGCCGAAGCTCTCTGGGTGGTTCACAAAAATTAAAAACATCAAGTACAATTCAAGGTATAAAACAAACCACAATATAAAAATACAATATAAAATCAGAACCAGGATAAAACCGAGCAGCAATGCAGATATTTATACAGATTTAAAATACATATTTAAAACAGCAAAGTTAAAAGACTAAGGTGATAAACTGTTAAAATACTGGGATTTGGTATTTCTGTATTGTGGACAACTTGAAGACAAAATACCTACTTTTTATTTGTTTCAGCAAAGGCTTAATTTTCAGTTACATCAGTTTTTGCAAATATGCTGTGCAATTCTATACAAGCTGACTAAGAAGTAAGCCCGATCTACATCAATGGGACATATTCCCAGGTAGTTTTGTGTAGGATTCCAGCTGTAAACACTCACCTAGATTAGTATTAGAGATGTGAAAGCATTGGAAAAAGCAGGGGGGGATATATAGGTGGGGGGCAGGGTGGAAACATTCATCAGAGAATGTTTCCCCCCAAAATTTCCAAAAGTTCCTGGAAAAAATGGGAAATGTTTTATGTATTTTATCTATTAATTTTACAGTTTTCCACCTCTCTCTTCTGTTCCCCCCACCCCACCACCATTTTTTCTGTTGTTTTTACAGGCCATATCTCTAATCAGTCCATAGTGTCATATGAAGCTGTTTATGAATCTACCTGTTATTTTATCTGTCTCATGTTGACTAGTTATAGCAGGATTTGTGACCCACACTCAGGACAGCCCTACTGACTTTGGATAGATAGGCGGTATCAGCATCCTGTATCTCTCCCCCTCCCAGCTGGCAAGCCAGCGGGAGACCTGGTCGAACTGAGTTCTGAGGCTCCTGGCTTCCCATGGCTGGGCCTCATTCCGCAGCATCCCCTTCTGACTCCGCATCGGTGTCAGAGGTCTCACAGGAATGTTGGGGCAAGGAAACACATTATGGCTGAACTCTCCATTTGTGAGATTATAGGAGGCAACAATTACTCAGAATTGTCTCCAACTTTACTCAAAACACACAGGTTCCTTGGTAGGCAGAGAGCAAAAAGGAGGAGAAACATAGCAGTTGTTTTAGAAGCAGAGCTGGAGATTAATTCCGGAGTAATTCTGAATGCCAAAGGCAAAAGGGGCACACGAAGGCATGTCAGTCTTCAAAATCATAACTAGAACTAATAAAACAAAAATAAAATTTTCCCCTTCCTGCAAAATCGTCACTTTTCTTCGTAAACAAAATTGGTCCGCCACCTGAAGTCTCTGTTGAGCTAGATGCTTTTTTCTTTTCTTTTTTGGTCCAAAAGGCATTTGAAGATAGCTATTGTTGAGAAAAGGATTCCCTACCCTCATCCCCAATGCTGTACTTCTTTTTTGACTGCTCTGATATTTTCGCTGGCTCCCGTTGAATAATGTACAGTACCTAGCGCGTGGTTGGCACATAAACACATTTCATAGTAGCAGTACACACTTGGGAAGCAGACTATGGTATTATGCTATGTTCCCAGTGAAAAACAGCAACTTCTCTGGTGCCTTTGCATAGCAGATGGTAATGATATAAAGTAGCTTAAGAGAGGAAATGAAGGCTGCTCTCTCCAGCTGCGACTACAAGAGAATATTAGGAAGGCAGAATGTAATTTCCCAAACTGGAATCTATCCAGGGAAGATCTAATCTGCCAAAACATGCCATGAGCTGCTTAATGACCACAAGTAATCACAGTTTTAGATTTACATTTCATCAAAGCAATGGCATCTCTAGCAGCCCAATGTTCTCTTAAACTGACTAAGGTTCACAGAGGTTTTCTAAGCTTTATGTAGCTCCAGTTGCTATGTGCTGTTCAGATCTAGAAAGGTGGGAGTACAGTATAGTCTACTATGAAAATATATAAATAGACCTTGGGTTTTTATTTATTTATTTACAAGCTGAGATCTGTAATCTTGCACCCAGTACATATACGCTCAACTTTAATGGATTTCAGTGAGAGTTATATGCACGTACCGGGTTTAGGACTTCAAAAGTAAGGTTTACTTCTGCACCTCAAGCAAACTGTTTTGCTTGAGGTGATTCAAGTATCAGCTTTCCTTCAATTGGGTACTGAGTTCAGTTGTGTCTCGCCATGTATTCCTCCCATTGATCCCTAAAACCACATCTAGTGCCTAGTTATGTGGCTATATAGTTTGTAGTAGCACTTCTTTTTGAAATTTATTGTAGAATGGTATCTATTTATTTCATATCTCTATCTCACATTCCGCTGTTACCCTGTGTCTTTCTTCTCTTGTCCACTTAAACTCCTTTGACATCCAGCATTCCTAGCTGTAGATAGAACTCCTCTCATCCTTGGCTCTTTTTATGGCTACTTTCAGTGCCTCTCCTATACCCTAAACATGCCTCTTTGCCTAGTCTCTTATCTTCTCATCTCCAGATATGTCTGCCATTGACGTGTTGCCTTGTTCTGCAGACTTACCTGGGGTCCTATTGCCTGTCTTTCCCTCCTGTCCTTCAAAATAACTTGTCAGCTGTCTCCCTGCCCCACTTCCTCAGTACAGTGTTATCTCCTCATTTAGTCCCGGCTCCAGATTTTTGAGGCCCTTGGGCTAGACACCCTAGGTGGTCTTCTCACCACCAGCTGCTTTTGCTCCTCATCCTCTCTCTCATCACTTGCTTGTTTGACAGGCAGAGACCCAATGAGGAAGTCGTAATGGGGCATCTACTGCTGCTCCTTCTTACCACCACCAACGTCTGGGCAAGAGCAAGATGCAGGTGAACAAGCAGATTGCAATGATAAAGAGGAGGAATGGCTCCAAGGGGTGGGGCTGTGGTCAATGAGCCTGTGCTAGGGGGTGGGCCCTTGGCAGATGCCCAACCATGCCTACCTTTGACACCAGCCCTGCACTAATGATGTCTGTTTTTGTGCTGTTTTTTCATGATCGCAGCAAGGGAAATAAGTCACGGTGGCTTATTTATCCCACTGCACATGCTAGTTGCATGCCAGCCAAATTTCCCTAATTACCCTGCAGGTGCAGGTTGCTGTATCATCTGAACCCAGGTGGCCTGGCTTGTTTGCGTTGGGGACAGCAGCCCCCAACAACCTGTGAGCTATTTGAGGGCTGCTGCCACCCCCTCAAACAATCTATGCCACCTGGATTCAGATGACACAACACGCTGTGCCAGCGAGGGTAATTAGGGAAATCCAGCCAGCATGCAACCAGCACATGAGGCAGGGTTAACAAGCTTGGCTTGTTAACCATGCCATGATCATGTGAACTGGGTCTTTATTTCTTAGGGTGGCGATGTGTATCCAACTTTTAAAATATATTGGTCCCATTCAGAAGACACCTTAAACCATGGATTTAACCATGGTGGTTAAGCTAGAAAGCCAGGCCGTGTTCAGAAGACACCTTAGACCAAGGTGAATAACACTTTTTGCTTTATTCACCATGGTTAAAGTTGTGGTTTAAGGTGTCTTCTGAATGGGGCCATTCAGGAAAGAAGTGGAGGACAAACTAGCCCAGAAGATTCTACTTTAGTTGACCAAAAGAACATCCCCTGTGTAGGATTTATGGAATTTGCATCCACACATTTGCCTACAGTATCCTTACTTGAAGCAGGAATATTTCTTTCTTCTTTGGACTGAAAGTTTTCTCACTAACATTGCATTCTGCTGCTTCTGTGCCATTCCAATATGTTGTCAGTGCAAGTAGGGCTGGTCAGATATGCGTTAATGAACCCATGCATCAGTACTAGTAAATTAGTGGTGCAAAGGTGTTAGTTTCTTTGAACAGCCCCTTGTACGACCATGGTTGGCGCCACTACTAAAGCACATCTCACCCTGCCACACTCCGCTAAAGGACTATTAACTAGAGGGGTTGCCTGTTGCTTGGATTCTTGCAAAGAATGTTGAACTAAGAGGACTTAGACTTGGCCAGCAATGTGCTAGTATTGTATATCTTGGGCAAGAGCGTATACTTGGGATCACTTGGCACAGATTAGTGATGGGTTTGATTTGTATTTAAACATTTTATTATTGGAAGCCACCCAGTGAACTGTATTGAATATTATATAAATAGGGTTGATGGTGGTGTCTTAATTGTTAAGAGACTGTGAGTATCCACCCTTGTTTTGTGGATCATGGGGATTCTTACAAAAAATAGCCCATGGGAGACTGAACTCAACCTACCCTTGTTCTTATCCGTAATGATTGTAGGTAAATTTTACTTGGGTTTTCTGCAGCAAGAATATTCTGGTTTGACTTTTTAAAAAAGGCAACCAATGTCCTTCAACATAATGCAAGTTAAATGTCTGGCTCAGACACAGATATGGGATATCTGCTGGACCGTATAGAAAATCAGCCCTCTGTGTGCCTGTCTATTCTTTCAAAACATATGTTAAGTTTATTTGGTCACTAATACTGCATTCCTGTACATGTCTTATCTCTTAAGTCCCCTTTTACTCAATGAAGCTTACACCCCAGCGAAGTGTGTATAAGACTGCAGCCTCAATTTATCCAATGCCTTTCAGAACATCACTTGGGAAAGTCTGCATTCACACTGAAAGACTTTGTAGCAGAGTTTGGCCCATTATGATCAGAGGGGATGTCAGATTACCTGTATTGCACGAACATCACATAGCTTTGAAGATTAGACCATTCATTTGTAAGTGGGAAATAATGAGCAAACTTTTGTTTTCCTGCCCAATTTCAGAGAGAGAGAAAGAGGGACTGAGAAAAAAATATATTAGCTAGAGAAGAGGTGTAAAATGGATGCAGCAGTGGCCTTCTGGCTTGCAGTCACCCAGCAGTAGCAGTTAGCAGCTACATCACTAGCCAGCAAATGTCTGTCAGATTGAAGCCCTGCCCTTTCAGCTACATGTCAAACAAGATGGAATTGCATGTTGCCTTAAATATGGGGGCACCTCCAAAAATAGCATTCCCCCCTCCACTCCATAACATCCGGGCTGACATACCTGTGTTCTGACAAGTTAGGGTGCATTTCTCTGCACCCAACACACATCAGTCATTAGCTGCTGCTAGCAAGGGAGCTTGGAAATGCACAGTGTCATGATGTCAGGACTCAGGCCCATTGTTCTAGATGTGAGGGATGGGGAGGAGGGATTAAACTCACACATGCTGCTTTCAGTGGCAGCAGCATGTTTCAAGTAAACATACAATGAAAAGTGGCTAAGAAATGTCTTAATTCAATAAATAAATAAATTGTCTGTCTGGTATACTATACTATAGTTTAGCACAGCCTTCTTCAACCTGGAGCCTTCCAGATGTTTTTGCTCCCCACAGCCCCAGCCACTATGGCAAATGGTAAGGAATGCTGGGCATTGTAGTCCAAAACATCTGGAGTTACCAGGTTTGAGAAGGCTGGTTTAGTAGATACTCTAATGGATTCAATACCTTCCTGTGATTAGTCTTAGCTACATATTGTGTGAGTATGTTGCTCATTTTTCTTCCTGCTTTCCCCTTTTGCTAAATAAGCCTTCTGCTTTTCATTCTCTGCCAGTCTGAAAGGTGTAGAATTATGAAGGTGAGTTCTTGGTTACCTACTGAAGTATTCTGTGTCTGCAGATCATTTCACCCCAAAGGTTAGGGGGCTGATGGAGGCACCACACTAATATGGGACTTCTGACAATATTCAACTATTTTTCACCCATCGCACCTCGTCTACAGATCAGGTCACAGAGATTCCTCCCATGTGCTTCCACTTGCAATAAAAAGGAGTTGGGGGGGGGGAAGTGAGGATGCTGCTTTTAAATTCATGGTGTAATAAGCACAAAAGGTTTTGAAATGGTTAAAAAACAAAACAAAATCAAGTTTTGTGTCTTGACTGTCCTTGGCTAAGGCAAGGATACCAACCGATGCTTGATCCATCTGCGAATCACGTTGTATTTATATTTTAGTACACTAACTTGACAGGATTTGTACTCTGATCCAAATGCACATTGTTGACAGGTTCCAATAAATCTGTCATTCACTTACTGGTAAGGGATTTCATTGTTTTGAATTAAGTTCATATCTCACGGCTTCCTTCCTTGACCATAGAAATTGGATGGATGGTTTTGTAAAGGGCTTTATTAAAACATTTTCTCCTCCACCCCTAGTGGGAAGAGGATCAGGCTCATAGGGAATAAATAGCAGGCATAAGGAATCTATGCTATTGTTACAGAGTCACGTTGCTCCTCACAAATGTTCTTTTTGGAAACTCGCTGCCACCTGGGTCTTCCACAATGAAAATGAAAAACCAAAGACATCTTGGTGTATTAGAATGCAAAATGGGGAGGAAGAAATGGAAAAACAGCCCTTGACAGGAGCGTGCCAATGGAAAGATAAGCGTTTCCAGCTCCTGCCAGGGAGATATATATTTTTTTAGTAAACCTGGTAGTGCATGCATCCCCTTTCTCCCCCACTGCTCCCTGGCTCCATTCACTTGCTCTGTGTGGCTGCTGACTGCCCGCCAACTTCACTATCTCATAGCCCAACTTCAGTTCTTTTACTGTTTTTTCAGTGCCTGTTTTCTCCATGGTCCCGGGACAACCCCGTGGACCATACCATCCCTGGGATGGGGGGGGGGGGGGTTGGGTGCAGAGTTTGGTAGGGTGTGTGTTAATTTTTCACCCTGGGTGTGTGGCTCCTCTTCTTAAAAAAAAAAAAAGGCACCCGTGATGACCCTTTCCCCTTCCGGGACATCATGCAGCCTTATAGATGCTGGAGTAGGATCGCGGAAGCAGATAAGTCCACAATCCTTCCCCTCTCTCCTGCTACACCCTTAGGTATAGACATGCCCAGGGAGTATTGGAAAAAAGGGGAGGAAGTCTACGTTGCCCAGGTCCCTAGCCAATCCAGATGGAGTTGAGGGCGGGGGGTTGAATGGGTAGCAATGAGGCAGCACAGACCACTGGGAAGAAGAATGAGGTAGAGTCAAATCAGTGGTTGTGGATATTTTAAAGGACCAAATGTGCTTGCATTGGGCCAGTGGATTTTTTCTGAGTCAGTTGTGGCATCTGGTAGCCGTTTTCTTTTTTTCAGAGCCATTCATGCTTGTTGTGGGGTTGTTGCTGTTTTTATGCAAAGCAATGAACTTTAAAACATTTTACTATTGGCTGTGACTTGACTAATTTGTGTGTCCTTCAGTGGCCAAGTTTCCCAGAATAGTTTTTTCTTTGGGTTGTGGAGCCAGGTAACATTGCATAAAACTACCGTGCTGACATGCCTTTCAAGGCTCCTCTGCCCTTACTCTGGGCTTTATCATGTAATGTTGTGTAAATTTCCTCTTTTGCACATGGTTGCCAACTGTTCTGCCTTTCAAGGGTGCTTGCTCTGGGCTTTAGCGTGTTATGTTGTGTAAAGCTCTTGTGCTGCATGTGCCTCCCAACTGTTCTTCCTTTGTTCTGGAAGCTGTGTAGCAAAATAGTTGCAGTTGGTTCTCCTCATGCTGACCCCTTGGCTCCACCTCCGCCCCACCAGTCCAATTGGCCTCCAAGCCAGCACTGGGTGTAACCTTTTTGCCAGACTTGTCACAAGACTCCTTTGGGTCCAGACTTCAGATTTTTATCCCTTTTATGAAAAATGACCAAACTTCTGCTCTCACTTTTGTACAGTGCCTAGTATATATGAGATCCCTTTGTTCTGCCCCAGGCCATGGTCCAACCTTGGAGAGGTGCCAGCCTGACTGGGGCATGAACTAAGAACACATTCCAGGACAAGGAGGTCACATACTGAAAATCCCAGATCAGGATTTGGAAAGCAAAATCAAATAACCCAAGGTCAGGTTTAGATGAGAAAGGCCAGGAGAAACAGAAGTCAAGCTCTAATAAGGCAAAGCAGGTAGCAGCGCCTTATTTAGGGACCTCCTGGTCAGAGGACACAGCCCTTCCATCTTCCTCTGGCTCAGAATGAGTCCCCAGCAGAACCTTCTTCTGCTCAGCTTCACAGAGCTCTCAGGCAACAACCCAGTCAGTTTCTTCAGGAGGGGCTTTGCTGACCACACTGCAGGTCTTGTCAACCTACATATATAAGGCTTCAGTTGGCTTTAGTTCTCTGCTGAGACAACATCTTCCTATTGTTGTATAGTAGTTGGAAAAAGTTCCAGGCAGTGGGACCCACTAGGAGCTATCTAAGGTCCTGGTTTCTTTTTGCTTTTTTTGGACTGCCATTGGATGCTATCAGCTTTCCCTATGAGCCACAAGGGACCAGAGAACGAGTCATGTAGTCCTGATGACAATTGGGTCCCCAACACCTATAATTAAAAGAAACACAAGCATATCTGCATACTATGCATTTAGCATAATATGCAGTTTGGCCCACAGAAAAGGCCTGTTTCCTGCTTCTCATCCATGTGAACTCAGCGGGTGGAGGAACATGGAGAAGGGCCTCAGCAGATGGTCTGGAAGCATGGGCAGGTTCATACAAGAGCAGGCAGGCTTTGAGGGAGTAGGGCGCTATTTCTTTTGAGGAACTTTGAAATGCTTGCATTTTGTTTGACATGCCAAGCAACTAGCCCAGTATTTATGTGACTATGTGTCTAATAGTCTCACTTGTTGCCTTTCCACAGAACCATGTGAACCCCGCAATGGATTTTACACAGACTCCTCCGGGAATGCTAGCCCTTGACAACATGCTGTACTTTGCCAAACACCAACAGGATGCTTATATCCGGGTAAGAGCGTTTTCTTATTGTAGGAAGTGTATCAGTGGCATCTTCTTCTTTTTCTGGTGTTTTTTGTTTTGTTTTTTGGTCTATTATTCTAGGGAAGCAGATGGGCTCGTGACATTGCAAATAGCAAGTAATTGCTGAAAGGCAACGCCACAGAGAACCATGATATTCTCTCTATGTAAGCTTTGACAACTACTGAGCAGTGGCCCCAAATTTATTTTAAAAGTGATATAAATACCATGCTGATGGATGATTTGAAGGCCTGAAGACCTCTTCTGCATGGTTTGATTCCCAAGAGAAAGAAATCTGGTGTGATTGATTTTACTTAGACATGGGGGATAAAGGAAGGGTGATTCATCCTTCTATTTTCCTACTCTTATTTCCTACCCACTTCTTGCCTACACGGCTTATTTGAAAGGTAGCAGTGAACTGTATTTTGTTTCTTTTGCATATTCTTCCTGACATTTTAGCAGATCAAACCTGTGTAGACTTCATAAACTTTCCTAGCCGACGTGGAGGCAGAAGAATGGAAAAGTTCTGAATGGCAAGTCAGTCAGTATTCCTAAATCTGGATGGAAATAGAGAAATAGCCTAAAATGAACTTTAAATTACATCATTTAATCTGCAACCTTTATTCACAGGCATAAATCCAAAGCCTCTGAGAGTTTTGTAAAGGGCATCTTATCATCTAAAAGAGAGACAGACAGACAATAAGGGACAGTAGCTCAGTCAGACAAAACGTTTTTCAATGGCAGTTTTAGAACTCCGTGGTGGCGTTTTACACCACCATGGAGAAATGTGTTGTCTGGTGGGAAAACTCCATGCAACGGTGGAAGTTTTTTTGGAAAACTCTCCACACTGAATATCCACATTGTGTAGAGGAGAGTCCCTGCACAACCGTTGTGTTTTGTGTTGTTTGGAGGGCTCTGTGGAGTTTTCCATTGTGTTGAGTTTACTTTTCCCACTGGCTACAGAGTTCTCTGGCAAGAGCGGTGAAAGGAGTGCTGCTCTAGGAGAGCCGCCGGGATTGTTTTTTCACAGCAATGGCTGATGGGAAACCATCGGGAGGACTGGGGGAGGAGAGAGGGCAGAGGAGCTGTCAATCAAATGTCGCAATAAATTTTACTCTGCATGGTAGCCCACAGTCACACAATGGTGGAGTTAGAACATGTGTGGAGAGTACCCTCTAGAAACTCAACTGTTGAGTGGAGTTTTCACACTGCATTGGCTAATGTGTTGACTGAACTGAATCTGCCCTTTCAAAGACTTCTCATCCCAAATCTACCATGGCCATTAAAGCAAGTAATGGATCACAGTGAATGTTAAATGCATCATAAAAGAAGATGTTAACAGCACAATCCTAGGCATGTCTACTCAGAAGTCATTCCCATTAAATTCAATAAGTCTTACTCTCAGGTAAATGTGTATAGGATTGCAATCTTAGTTAGTTTTTAGAGTTGTAGCAGAAGATATGATAGTGTGCGTGTATGTATCAGGTTATTCGTTAAAGGGGATATGCTAACAAAAACGTTAATTCTATCTTGAATAGCTCAAAGTCTATGGCAATCTCTCAGTTCTTCCCTGGGTTAATGATTTTTTCTTGATACTACTTACCATATTCATGAAAACAGCCTTAAATATCAGAAAAGAACACAGTTACTAGTCACCTTTTGCAAAAGCCTTTTTCATGATCTCATCTAGCTAGGATTGCGTATAATTTGAGTCCAGTTTATAGTCACTATTGCATATAGATTTGCATCCTCCATTAGCATTGCCCATGTATTTTGCTTTTGGGGGGCTTATTATTACCAAGATTTCCTAGTTATTTATAATGGAGGCAATAGGGAATAATTGGCCTTTAATGTTCTGGTGTTTGGCAACTGAGGGTTTAATAGTTGTTACACTTCCTATAGAATTTTTTAAAGTGCACAAAGTGTTTTTGTAGTTTGTATGCTATTTATCATTTAAAAGTACTGCTTTGAGTCTGAATTCATATAGACGGGGCATGATTATTTTTTATGGTTCTCTCTGATAAGAAAAAAAAAAGTTGTGTGAGGCCCAGAAAAAATGGAATGTGCACAGACTTAAAGTTATGAGTCTTTCTGCCCAACTTTCCAAGTTGCATTGTCTGAAGGAACATCCTTGTTTTAGCGCAGTAGTTCCCAAACATTTTCAGGTAACCGCCCCCTTGGTTCCACAAACTCATGCCCAGTGCCCCCTACCCTACAGCCTTGATTGACTCCTGTTCATATTAAGAGCTGAATCTGTAACTATTTAGCACTCCTGGAAGCAGATCAATGACTGTAGTTCTGCACAGTTCTTAATATAGTATTATATTATATCCCCTTTACCATCATGCAATCTCCATTTCCACAGCAAAGGCAAATGTGGGTGGTGCATTATTGCACCTGTGTAGCTATCCGAAAGACACATTTTTGAACATATGTTTTACGTAACTGTAACATGTCTATTTCCTCAGTGAAAATGTATCTTTAAAAGTTGCAAGATGTAAACTATGTGTTATGAAAATATGTAAAGCCTTGGGGAAAGGTGCCCCAAATCTGCACTTTTCTCCTGCGTCACATGTGAAACGGGCAGCATTCTGGTCAATTTCAGGCAGCTTTACCCAGAATTCTCCTTCTGCGATTGTGAAGGCCTTCTTCACCATGTTACCTATTGTCTCAACATTCCTGACTCTCTTCCCATGAAGCAGATATCCCAAGAAGAGCAGTAGCTGTTAAAAACACACACATACTTATTAAAATATATTCATTTTGAATTAGCGCACTTTCACTTCAGTGCAAAAAAGGAAATGAAAACCGAAAGAGCCAAGAAATGTGGGAAAATAATAGGGGAATGTACTGCTTTGCAGGTTATGTAATAGTGGTTGTGCAACCAGGAATGACTAGGCAAGCAATGCAGAAAAACTACCTGCCTCATGGACTGCTCCTCTACTGGATGAATCAGTAACACCTTGCTAGTCCACACTGGACAGCTGGGACTGCAGTTGTCACAAACCTGGACTATTAGAAGGAGTGCAATAGGGGAAACACTATGTAATAGCTGCAGCCTCTGGGGGATTGACTCTTGTACCAATTCTGAGTGACATGCCTTGATCCCCAGGAAGGGTTTGCTTAGGCCAGGGGTGGGCAACATCTGGCTCTCTGGGTGTTTGGGCCTACAATGCCCCTCGCCATTGGCTATGCCAGCTAGGATTGATGGGGAGTTACCTGGAAAGCTACAAATTGCCCACCTTTGGCTTCGGCACGTGGTCCCGCACCAATGTTTTGTCCCCAACACATTTCAAGAATATCTCTTTATCGAGTGAAATTCTTGATTTCTTCTAAAACCTCCACGTGTTGCCAAGAACTTATTTCCTCTAACACACTCACTCACTTCCTTGAAGCAAGACATTCTAAACAACATTGGAAAGTTTGGGACGAAATCAAGAGTTTCCGTTAATAAAGAGATATTCTCAATATGCATCAGGAACTTCAAAAATCAGCATAGCTGTCTTTTGTTGCCTCTGCCTTATTTTGCTTTTGCAACTTTTAAAATTTCTTTTGTTGTTGTTGCACATGGTGCTAGCAGATTGCTAACAGTCGATGGATGTGGGCTACTTAGGAATGTATTATTTGGTAGGAGGAGGAGGAAAGGAAACACATACCTTGCACAGTGTGCTGTTGTGTTCTTTGGCCAGTGAAACTAATTCACTGTTAACATTTTTAAAGAGCGTTAGAAAGGTAGGATTCTCAGAAATCCTGCAGAAGCATTCTGGTCTTGATCATTTGCAACCACTTAATAATTCAGAGTTTGTTTGGAGTCATACTTTTTTTGCAGACAGTTTAGTTAAGTTACTATTTGCCTTTTTAATACTTGTTTGAGATGTTATAAATCTTGATGTAGGAGGAGGTTTGCTTCAGAAGTCACAAAGGTGCAGACAAATGTAACTGTTCTATGTAGACCATTCAAAACTTAATTAGGTTGAGTCAGTGAGATTGTGCGCTTTATATTTCATAACCCGTGCATTTGTTGTATAGAAGGCAGCCTACACATCCTTCCGCTAGCTCCAGAAAAAGCCTTCTGCCCACTCATGTTATCTTAATCAAAAATGAGTGGCTTGATATGTTGTGTGATAATTTCTGAAGTTAAATCCAACATGATGCTTGTAGTGCTTATTCAGAAGTATGCGGATAGGGATGCAATTGCCTTTGTAAAACCGGGTAAGGCTGTAAATTCTTTTTCTTGCAACTAAAGTAGAAAAGAAAAAGATGTTACATTTTGCTAATTACTTTCTACTAAATTGCTTCTACTAATGTACCATATTCAGAACATTGCTTAAGAGACTGTTATGTTCCCAATCTGTTGTGTGATCACATTTTCACTCTGTATTTTCTTTCTGGCTCTTCTTCATCTGTTCTTCCTTTCTTCCTTCTCCTCCAGCCCTTTCTGTGTCTGCTGCCTTTTTTCTTTTTTAAGGCTTGACAAATATTCCCCCTCTTTTTTCCCCTTGCTGATTCTTAAAGGCCATTTCCAAGGCTATATGAAGACATTTTGTTGTCCAAATCAGAAATCAAAATGGATCCCAAGGATGAGGACACATCAAATAGCTGACAATTTGCTGCTATTTACTAGTAGTTGTTTGGACTAAGAATGAATGGGGCCATGCATCCCAAGGGTCCCTAGTTCAACCCCAATATCTCCAGGTAGGGCTGGAAACATTCCTGCTTGAAACCGTGGAGAGTCACTGCCAATCAGTGTTGACAAGACTGGGCTAGACAGACCCATGGTCTGATTTCGTATAAAACACCTTCCTAGGTTGCTAGAACCATAGAGTTGGAAAGTACCTTCGAGGTAATCTAGGCCAATCCCCTGTTCAATGCAGGATCTTAAATGCAGGATGGAATTCAGCGGCACACTTTTTAATAAAGTTCCCAATTACTCCTCAACATTTGGGAATGCTGCCTCAGCTACAAAAGCTTTAACTGCTTCCACCAAATAAACCCTCTATACCAGCCTTCCTCAACCTGGAGCGCTCCAGATGTGTTGGACTGCATCTCCCAGAATGCCCCAGCCAGCTGCCCCTTACGCCTGGAACGCTCTTCCAGAACATTTGCGAACTACAAGTTCAATCGCAGCTTTTAAAGCTCAGCTAAAAACTTTTCTTTTTCCTAAAGCTTTTAAAACTTGATTTTGTTCTGACTTTTATACTGTTAGTTTTACTCTACCCTGTGCCTGTTTGGTGCATTCTCTTCCCCTCCTTATTGTTTTATTATGATTTTATTAGAATGTAAGCCTATGCGGCAGGGTCTTGCTATTTTATTGTTTTACTCTGTACAGCACCATGTACATTGATAGCGCTATATAAATAAATAAATAAATAAATAATAATAATAATAACATCTGGAGCGCCCCAGGTTGAGGAAGGCTGCTCTATACCTAAAGGAAACTCAGTAGCCTGGTTCCTATGGCCTCGGGATGTAATTGCCACCACGAGTACAGACAGACTTTCAAAATGAAAGAAAAATGTTTATTAAGGGGAATTATTTACAAAAGGGAATAAACTGCGACTCTTCGAATAATAGGTTGAGATTGCCGAAAGGTTTTTACATTAAATATGCTTGGTTAACTCCCCAGCTAAATAAGCTCTCAATAGCTTTTCTTTCAGACCAGATTTTCCTAAACTCCACCCCAACCAATTTCCCATAAACAGGAGCAAAAGTTGTCTGCCTTCATCTCTTACTGTTTCTTCTGACTTCAGATGTTTCAGGAACTACTTCATAAAGTTCTAGTCAGACATAAAATAGGAACCTAAAATGTATTATGCTTAACGTGGTTTGCTAATGAAATTATTTTTGGTTATATCAAGTTAAAAAGTATACTTTATTAAGACAGTAATTGCAAATTTATTAACTGTTCACTTTTAAATGTTTGTAATTTTTATGATAATTTTATAAGCAAACCAAGTTATATATAACACATTTCATGTATTTATATATAACACATTTCATGTTCCTAAACTAACAAAGTGACCATAGACCTATAAATAGTGCTAAAAAAATAAATATTGCATATTTTAAAATTTCCCCAAAAATGTCAATTTTCCTACAAAAAAGCAAAAAAACAAAGCAAAACATGGCTTTAAACATCATGGAAATTTTGCATCTCTTATCTGTGGCACTGCACTTGAGACTTCCCTCCAGGTTGACGCAGAGCCATTAATGAACACTCATTGGGTGTATCTATCACATCTTGCCAACAAGGATAGCATGGGGGATTTTGTCAAACGCTGAAATACTACGCCCCCCAGCATTCCTGTGATCTACAACATTAATAACTCTATCAAAAAAAGGAAATACGTCATGACTTACTCTTGATGGTGGCTCCTAGTAACCAGTGCATCTTTTCCAGATGCTTATACACCAACCAACTTCATTTTCTCTAGGGCTGGTCTTGGTCATTTCACATGGTACACCTAAAGTACATCATTATGACTGGCCATGTGAGTAGCTTTCTCACTCCGGGTGTATACATACTGAAATGGATGGTGGCCTTCTGATGTATGCATTGCAAAAAAAGAAAAAGAAGACATATTACAAATAGTATGTGGTGTGCATGATTTTTATGACCTATTAGTCACAGTATTGATAAATATCTACTCTCTGGAACAGAATTTGGAAGTAAGGGATTCTTAGTATCCTATTTCTGTATGGGGTATGAGTTTATGCAGCACTAGTTTCCAATAAAACAAGCCAAGTTCTTACAAGATTAGTAGTTGCTGTCTTGTAAAAATCAAACTGATGGCCCATTTAACCTAGTACAATCTATCTTGCCTTCCAGCAGCACTTTAGAGTTTTAGGCAAAAGTTCTTCTCAGGTCTAGTATACAAGATCTCTTTTAATTGAAGGTTCTGCATCCTGAACCTAAAATGTTAAAACAATACAAATCGTTCCATGATTGATTGCACGATGTAACTGTGCCTAAAAGGAGGAACCGCTTCAGATGCAATCATTTTGGCCTGCTTCCAAACTTACATTTCCAACTCTCTTTGCACAGTTGTAGCTTAAACCTAACTCAGACATGACCCTTGCATATGCTCCGCTCATACGATCTGTCTAGCCATGTTTGGCAGGGCATATGTGCATAAGAGCATATGTGGGAGGCTTGATTACCTGTTGGGGGTGGCCTTGAAGTTGGTTCTGAATCTACAGGTGGTAAAAATGCAGCAATGTGTTTTCTACCTGGTACTAGTCACTTAGGCCATCAGTGTTCAGGCAGCTATGTTGATTACCCAGTTAGGATCTAGGTTAAATCCAAAGTGCTCATTTTGAAGTGTTAAAGCTGTGAATGACCTGGGTCCAAGGCAGTGAAGATCATGCATTCTCCTCGATCAGGCTTACCCAATCTGGTGCCCTCCAGATGCTTTGGAATTGAACTCCCATCATCCCTAGCCAGAATGGCCATTGGTCGGGAAACGTGGGAGTTGTAGTCCAAAAACACCTGGAGGAAGGCTGTCCTATGTGAACTTTCCTGCCAGATAGCAACACATTTTGGCTGGTGTTTGTGGGCAGTCACTATTTCTAGTAGCCAATGGAGCTTGGTTTTCTGCTCACTGAGCCAGTAGGTGCATCCCTTTTGTACCCACCATCCAGCAGAGGTCTTATAAAAGAGGAAAAACAAAATTGCATATATGTGCTCATAGTAATGTCTCCCCTCTAACTTATGCTGAGTTTTACAAAACACAACCTGGTGTCATTTTTAAACAGGCACACACTGTCTCTCTATGCTACCAAGGATGGCCATTAGAATAAAATTAATGGTGATCTTGCTATATAGGCGGGGGGGGGGGTGTTGTTTCTCCTGCATACGAAGATTTTTGTGTGAGATCTTGCTCTAAGGTGACTTCATTGTCTGAGATCAGGCTGATATCTATTAGGAGTGGGGCCTTTTAAGCAGTGGCACCTGAACCTTGAAATCCATGGGGCAACCTCATTAGCAGAATGTTAGGTTCTGTTGTGATTGTCATTTCTTATTTATTTAGTTTTATTTAAACTTTTTTTTAATATGCCAGGCTTTTTAGGATGCTTAATTTGACAGATGAGTTTATCAGGCTCTTTAAAAACTCTTCGGCTGCTATTAACTTATTGATGCCATATTGTGGTTTTAAAAATTGTAAACTGCATCGGAAGGCGGTATACCTGAAAAGCAGTATATATAAATACTTACTTATGATAACTATTTTAGTTAGTTAGTTTATATCGCACCTTGCTTCCAAAGAAGGGTGCTCAATTTTTATAACCATCAATACTGGTTACAAAAAATGAATTATAGGGCTTTATGTTTTGCCTATCTTTTATTGATTGTTTTGATTGTTTTAAGCTTTATAGGGGAAAGAAAATAAATAAATTGAAAAATAAATGAATAAAAACAGTTATGCTTTGTGTGTGGAAGTTGGGAAGATTCAGGTTCTCGGCTTGCTCCTCAGCCTTCTTGCACTAAACAACTTTTATGCCAGGGCTCATGTATGAACTAGCATGTTGTAGTTTAAACAGCAGGAGGAAAATGTGTGTTCTTCCTTTCCACCCTCCTTAGCCACAGAAACCATCCAATGAGGAGTTCTTGGTGGTTCCACGTGGACATATGGGCCGGTTCGAAAGCATCTGGAGTAAAGGTTTCAGTATAGTATCTCCCCCCCCCCCCCCCGCCTCTGGATGTCAGACAGGCATCTACATGGTTTTGTTTCCAGCGTCTGCTGAAGACATGTTTATTTCAACAAGACTTCCCCGATTGACCAGCATTCTGTTTTTCAATAATAATAATAATAATAATAATAATAATAATAATAATAATAATAATAATAATAATTGTTTTGTTCCTTTTATCTTTTATTGTTTACTGCCCCAGAATCTGCTTAGATGTGAAGTGGCATATAAATGTTATAGATAAAAGAAAGAAAGTCCTTAAATAAATAAAGAGTGTCCAGAGCTTACGATTTTCCTTAGCTTGGTCTGTTTTTACCCTGTTCAATATTTCTTGCTCCCTACCGAAACTCTTTCAAGGCCTGCCCAGTTTATCAGAATCTTCTGTGACATTACTTAACTAGTTTGGGAAAAATATTAAAATAGCAGCGCATGCATCTGAAGTGATAATGTTCTATAACAAGAAGCACCTTAATTAACAAAGCTGTGGGAGATCACTGCTAGAGATGATAAAACTACCAAGAAACACAAATGACTTTTTGTTCATGTAGCTGAATATTTATTTTCACTCTCCTTTTTAAACACTTTTTTTTAAAAAATGAAAAATATAGAATAATTAAAGATACGAATGAAAATAGCAAATTTGATGTAAGAAAGCATGGGTTCTTTTGGGGTAGATCATACACTTCTAATCTGATATCAGTTCAACAAGCTAGCTCTGAGGAAGGGAGGTCTTTTTAGTGTAAAGGTAAATGATTTAGCCACATGGTAGTCTATTAAACATTTTGACAGAGTAAAATGTAGGAATTTTCTGTTTAGGGTGCTTCTGGACATTGTTACAATTTTGACTTCTAGAAACTTAGATGTGCTGGTTCCAGCATCCTAATCCACATTGAATAAGGCAGCTTCACATGTTCATGATCAAATCAGAGCATTGCCCATCTAGCCCAGTGTCGAGTAACTGGTGATTCCTGACCAAGGCTGAATGTCTTTTCCAATCCTCCTTTAGCTGCCAAGGACCAAACCTGGGACCTTCTGCATGTAAAACATATGCTCTGCTATGAGCCCTCCTCTTCAATCTATTTTCTGTTGTGTTATTTTATAATGGGCATATTAATCCCCCCCCCCCCCCCGCCCAGTGATGTTACAGAACTACAATGCTTGCAAAATCTATTAAAAGTATTCTTGATTGCTTTCCTAAAGGGCGTTACCATAGTTTGGATTCTAATAGCAAAAGTAATGTTGGACTTTATGGAAGTAGTTAGCAAATACTCTTGCTATCTGTCTACCTGTCATTCTTGCTTAAACACCAATACCAGTTCTGTATAAAAACGTTTTCTTTCACGTGTGTGTAGGCATACATCAAACAGAATAGTGGAGCATTTGAATGGTGATGTTTGAGGTAGGGTGAATACAGGTGCACAGCTACCTAGAATATTCATTTTATTTTCAAAATGGAGGGGACAAACAAAAGGTGAAAGGCAGTTTTAGAGACATTAGCATTAATGAGCAGCAGGTCTCTGATCAGTTTATAATTGTGAGCATTAAGGAGGGGACAAAAGGTCACCAGACATAGCCTCATAACATAAAGAACAACTCATCTGTACTATATTTATTACAGGGATGTGGGCTGGAGGACACAAAATGATATTGCTTGAAATCTAACCTTCTCCTTCACCTGCTAGTTTTCTGTGCGCAAGGTTTTTGAAAAATATGGTGTAAAGCAGGGATAGGAAACCCTTTTAAACCGTGGGTCCATTTGGCAATTCAAGAAACTTTCCTGGGCACCACCACAAGATGGCTGCTGAGCCCCAACATAATAAAAAACACATTTGATCCCACAGTTTTCAGCTCCACCAGAAACTTATTTCACAGCAATCCCATTTAGAATCATAGAATCATAGAATAGTGGAGTTGGAAGGGGCCTATAAGCCATCGAGTCCAACCCCCTGCTCAATGCAAGAATCTACTTTCAAGTATTCCAGACAGATGGTTGTCCAGCTGCCTCCTGAAGGCCTCTAGTGTGGGAGAGCCCACAACCTCCCTAGGTAGCTGGTTCCATTGTTGTACTGCTCTAACAGTCAGGAAGTTTTTCCTGATGTCCAGCTGGAATCTGGCTTTGCTAGCAAGAAAATGTGACTAATATATATAGTAGGAGAGGTGGAGTACCTTGGCAGGCACCAAGAAAACTGTTTGGGTGCGCATTGATGGTCCATGAGCACCATGTTGCCTTTCCCTGTGGTAGAGCATTCAAACATAGGTTTAAGAGAGCTTGTAGCAAAATTCAGATGGAGCTACCATTAAATAAACTTTAATAGAATTTGATAGAATAACTAATCCATACTACAAAGTATAAAAAGTAATTGTAAAAATTTAATTATATTACAAACTATATAAAATTATACCAAAATGGAAACTTGACAGTCTACAAACAGCATCATCTGTTCTTGGTTGCAACCGAGTATGAAATACTGCAGTATTACAGCAGATTATCAATATGCTTATTGCTTTCAATATTTATTGCTATCCTTAGTGATGATTTCTTTCAGATTGTTTACGCTGCTGGTTTACATTGTGTGTGTCTTGTAATAAATGTTGCTCTGTAAGTTTTTGTTATGACATGTATGTAGCTAGTGTGGCATAACCTCTTCTCTGCTGACCAAAGTTAAAAAAAAATGCTGTGTTGCTTGCACTGTAAATATGGATAGCTAGAGATGGTGCTTTGCATATTGATTACTCAACCTGCTATTTTATTTGCCATGTTGTAAATTACAACACGCTTTCTCAACTGTTTCTGAGATAATCCTAATGGTTGCTGTAACCTTGCCTTATGACACATGCAGAAATGCTGTCATCTTACCCACTCATGAAATCTTAATATATAGAGGCAATGGGAGAATTGGCAGATGCAACTGAAAGAACAAAGATATTGCTGAGTCTGGTCTCTTCGTCCCTATCTTTTCATTTTACTTTGCCTCTTCATTGATTTTTATTACCCACTTCTATTAGCTGTATCTAAATTGCCAACCAAATAGCATCCTCTGCTATGTAGGGTTTACTTTTTGTTATGAGAATAATGCAGATCTAATTTCAGTGATGTTAGATACTGTGGTTGCCTCTTTGGTTGGATCTTTTTATGAGCTCTGTCATCCTTTAGAACTGTTAGTTTTCCACCGTGAAAGGCTCTAAAGCAGAAGGAATGACTCATTCAGTAAGTACCGTGTTCCTGAAGGGAATCTGTAGAAATGTAAAAACAGAAGCTGCAGAAAGCGTTTCTTAGGTTACCTACAGTACTTTATCCATAGCATTTCAATTAGGTGTAGTTTAAACCTTTATTTTTGGCAGCAAGAGGAAAATTCTTTAGGAAACCAAGGGCTGAATCCAATTGTGCCTTTCCATTTGTTAAAGAGCTTTCGATCTACTAGATGCTTCCACTAACAGAAGAGGAGGAGGGACATTTATTTTTTTCAGATTCCCATTTCCCCCTACACTCCCAAAAACCTGTTCCAGATAATTGGGAGGGGGGAGGGGCTGCAGGAAGAAGGGAGAATTGGCGAAACTGGAATTGAACCTGGGTCTCCCCAGTTCCAACACCCAAACCACTACACCGCACTGGCTCCCAATGACGTTGGATAGGTGCAAATTTTTGTTGGGTTCTTCAGAAACTATTTTGGCATATTTAAGGAGTAAGTGTAGCACACATATAGACTAACTGTCACAGTTGTTCAGATGTTTTAATAAATTTGCATGCGCTTTCATGAGTTACAACTCACTTCATCAGGTGCTATAAATGGAACTGGAGGCTTTGATTCCGAAAAGACAGTTAAACAGGTAGATCTGCAGCAACCACTCTGTTTTATTAAAGCAATAGTTACAAACCACAGAATGCACTAAAGTTATTTCAATGAAAATTCATTAAAACGTGCTGCACTTGATCTGTAAACAGAAGGCTGATATGGTTATACTGTAACATTTCTTTATATCAGGTGGCCCAAAAGTAGGTGTACAGTGGTTTAGAATGTTGATGGGAGGGGGAGAGAATGCGTGAGTAGAAGATGTGTGGGTGGAGTCAGAATGACAGTTGGGAAGAGTGACAGGTGAGGGGAGTGAGGCCCAGTCCTATGTATACAGTTGTTTTGTTATTTTTTTACTGATATTATGAATGATGGCAGCGAACCTGAGTCAAGAACAAAGAAAGTGGATTCTAAAGCAGTACTGGAAGACTGAAAATGCCGAGCGGGTAAGCACAGCGTGGCAAGAAGCATCTGACACTCCTCCGCCAACATGTCTGGCAATTTATCGTCTTAGAGATAAATTTGAAGCAACAGGTGCAGTGGCTAATGCACCAAAATCTGGATGTCCTAGGATGTCTATGACAGAGGAAAATGAGATGAGAGTCGCTCTGACATTTGTGAACAGTCCAAAAAAGTCCACACGATGTGCATCTAAGCAGGGCCGGTGCCAGACTATTTTGCGCCCTAGGCAAGGTGAGCTACTTTCACACACACACCCCTGAAAAATTGCCAACTTTGATTTTTAAGAACAGATGTTTTGTAGAAAAAAATAAGAAGCACAAAACTTGAAACTGCTAAATTTATTTTAAAGTGCATTGTTGTTTTTTACAGAAAACCTTCAGAAATTAGGCCTACCAAAATAACATGCACGCCAACATCCAGAAAGCAGTCATACTTAAAACAATGGACTTACTTTCAAGTCAATGTGCACAAAATAGTACTGACAATTCACCCCACATTTATGGCTATATTACGTCTTAATGTAATTCTGCATGTATGTCAATATTTACTCTGACATATGTTAGTGCTCAGTATGAAAAAGTCATTAAAAAAAGGAAGAAAAAACCCCATCAGTCAGACACATCATCACACATGAACTGCAACCCCACGTGTAACCATGTTTGTCAGTTTTACTACAATCCCACAGACACACACACTATCTGGGAGTAAACTCAATAGGGCTTTCTTCAGAATAGACGTTTTTAAGAGCATACTGTAAAAAACCCTATGAAACCTTAAAAGGCTAACAAATGTAGGGCTAAATTTATGCCACAATGTGTTAATCTTTAAGCTGCCACAAGGGCTCTTTCTTGTGCCAAAGGAGGGTATTAGTACAAAGCATAGTGTGGCACCTTAGAATCCATAGAATTTCTTTAAAGTATTTTTAACCTCCTCCTTAGACAAAAAGGCTCCTAGAACAGCAGTAAAACGAGACAGATCCTGCCTACAGACTTAACAATCCAAAATGACACAACACACAAGGAGATGGAGAGGGAAGAGAAATTTTTTAAATTGAATTTATTACAGTGTTGCAAGAGCCAGAGTAACGCCATTAGCTCTAAGCGAAGAAGACACGTAGCAGGGAAGACACATACATAGAATAGATCTATTGTTCTTATTTTATTTATTTATTTATTTATTTATTACACTTATATACCGCTTCCATAGCCAGGGCTCTCTGGGCGGTTTACAGAAATTCTAAAATTGAGGTAAAAACACGTATACAAAATTTTAAACTCTAAAACACAGTACATAAACACATAAAGCATTAAAAACCGATTAGAATCTAAACGTGGGTAATTAGGATGTGCCGCCATATGGGAAGAACGAAAAGTCAGCAGCATAGACTAAGAAACAAGGTATGTAGAAAAGAAACATGTTGAGCTAGATAACAGAGGGACATGCGCAGTGTAAAAGTAGAAAAATACTGACCACCAGAGTTTTGTTTACTCCAAGGTGTAAAAGGTGACTGCGCCCTGTGTCTATTGTCCGGTCTGCTACTTGCTCACCGCACCATGCTTGCAAGCAGTTAAATAAATCTATGTTTTGCCTCCACTCTTGTATGCTGGGTGATTCCTTGGGGCTTCAATTGGTCTTGCCCACAGGAGAAAGAACATGTTTTCTGACCGTGTGAGTTTGTGCGAGCAACAACCCGCACCATGAAAATTTCAGCCACAATAAATATCAGACTTTACGGTGCCCCAGTTCTCTTATTTTGTGATTACTATAACAAACTAACAGAGTGTGTCCTTTTCTGTAACTTGGTGCAGTTAACAATGCAATTAGTTATTGTTTAGCCATACCGTTAAATACCAAGTTACACACACAAAAGGACATAGCAGAGGATTAACACTAACGACCCTTTAAAGGACGCCCATCTCCTCAGTCTTCATTAGCCTAAATTGATTTTCACCATTCAGGATTTATTTATTTATTTCATTTATATACTGCCCCTGGGCGGTTCACAAAAGCCAAAAACAGTAAACATCAAAAGTATACAAAATATAAAAACATCAGAGACATAAAACCAACAGTATACGGCTAACAGGATTGGCTAAAACATCACAGAGCCCCTCTCTGCAGCAGGCTCAACCGGTAACATGAGGCACCTGCCGGAAAGAAACTGGCAAAGTGAGGGGGACCAATGGCTACTATTGGCAGTTCCAGAGCAAAGACGGCGACGAGGAAGAAACCGAGAAAATCGCTTACTTTCACCCGATGAGTGATGACGGCTGGCTGCCCTCGCCTGTCGCCTCATGTTGCTTGGAGGCTATTGCGGCTGTGGGAGGGTGGCTTCCAGCCACGTTCTGGAAGTCTGAATGAATGTGTGCGCCGACGAGTGGAGCCCCCCCCCCCCCAGCATCCCTGCTTTGCTCGGCGGCTGGGCAGGCGCAGGGCTCCATCTCGATCTCGCCCGCCCAGTCGTTTCTCTCTAGAGCTGCTAGAGCGGCTCTGGGAGCCGGGGGGGGGCCTTCCAGGCGCATTTCAGAAGTCCAAACATGGAGCGCCACCCATCCCCCAGCGTCCCCAATCGAATCCTCGGGCCAGGCAGCCGCCCTCACAGACAACGTGCAGGTGAGTGCTGCGCGTTGCGCCCGGCTGGCAGCGACCTTCTGAGCTTGGCGCTCTAGGCGGTTGCCTTAGTGGCCTCTATGGATGCACCAGTCCTGCATCTAAGCAGCTATCCATACCTAGAACGTCCTTGCAACGCTTAATGTGTAAATTGAAATTGAAGCCGTACCGTCCAAGACTGTTACATGGTCTTTTGGAGGATGACCCAGACCATTGGTTGCAATTCTGTGAGATGATGCATAACCAAATCTCTAACGAACCAGATCTTCTTGTTAAGATCATCTGGTCAGATGAGGTTTCTTTCAAGTTGTCAGGCCACGTGAACAGGCATAACTGTGTGTATTGGGCAGATGAAAATCCTCATTTGACTATCACATCTCAACTGAACCAGCCAGACGTCACAGTGTGGGGTGCACTGTCCAGCAAAGGTCTTGTAGGACCGGTTTTCTCTGATACAACTGTGGATAGTAACAATTACCTAAACATGTCACGCAACGTGGTAGTGCCACAACTCAGAACCAGGGCTAACTTTGTCGAACTGCTCTTCCAACACGATGGGGCACCTCCTCATTATGCTTTTGCAGTAAGGGACTACCTTGACAACACCTTCCCACAGCATTGGATCGGACAACGTGGCAGCATTGAATGGCCGCCACGTTCACCCGACTTAACACCAATGGACTTCTTTTTGGGGGGTGTAGTAAAGAATAAGGTTTTTGAGAGAATCCCCAGACAGTGAATGAATTAAAAGAGTTCATCTCGGAAGCATTTATGGACATTTATGCGGACCGGAATTTGTGTCGTACTGTGTGTCACAGTGTTCTGGACAGGTTCGGGGAATGTTGCAACATTGATGGAATACATTTCAAGCACTTACTAGATTAAACAGTGTTAAACAAATGTAAATGTAATAAACAATGTAATAAAATGCAAACGAACTATACTGTATACCTACTTTTGGGCCACTCTGTATTTATGTCCACTTTCCATTGAATAACCTCAGAGCAGACATAGAGGCTCTCACAAACACACCAGGTCAGTTAGGCTGAGAGATACTGAGTTTCCCAAGGCCAGATTCATAATGGAAAATGGATTTGACCCTTG
The DNA here is from genome assembly GCF_023053635.1 of Elgaria multicarinata webbii. Taxonomy (NCBI): domain Eukaryota; kingdom Metazoa; phylum Chordata; class Lepidosauria; order Squamata; family Anguidae; genus Elgaria; species Elgaria multicarinata. The sequence goes on from NC_086171.1 coordinate 67,263,043, forward strand.
GTTTCTTGTATCTAAGCCTGACAATCTACTACTATACCCTGCTGACCCTCCCTGCTGACCCTTCTACACAACTTATTAAAAAAGAAACTCATACAACAGAAGAAGAAAACTTTTTCTACTGGTTTATTTCCCCGCTCTTCTCTGATACAAAACTACATGGTAGGATAGTTAAAACAAAGCAGTTTTCAAAAATCACTATGGATCACATTTTCTTAAACACTACAGAACACTTCCATTGAAGAGAAGTGGATAAGTTAACCAAACTGCTATGAGGCAAAGTGACTTGGTTGTATATTTTAATTCATTTGTTGTTATATTTTCCTGCATGGGGAAGCATTTAGAAACTCTGTCTCAGGTGCCCAGCCCTGCAAAATGCCTGAGGTAGAAAACTAAACTCTTTTTTATATTCTTATCTCCAGAGCAGTTTGAAGGAGTCTGGAGACCATTAAATATTTGTGAGGTCTCAGCGAAAGAGAATGGCTCCAAGATATCCTATGTTCATATCTTATCTGCGTTCTCTTTCTTGAAGTGATAGTCTAGTCATTCCTGGCCCAGCAAAAATGGAGGGACATTCTGCTCTCCTTAGGCTGTGGAATATAGATTTTTCAAGGGCTGCTGGTTGTAGTAACATAAATTAATGAGTATTTCTTTTCCTGGAAACCCCCAAATTCTCTCAGCATACCTAGAATATAATCCTTGGTTACTTTCCTTTCGTAGGTGTTCCCCCCCCTCCCCGGTCAACCCTATTGTTAGCAATTTTTGAGGACTCTACAATGCAGTTTTAGTTGAATGTTCTTTTGACTGAAATAGTTATTTTAAACAGCATTCTGAGATGCATTTCCATGCCTCCAGACTCTCCCCTTTGTTGGTCGCTTAAATTTTTCTGTACCCAATCACACCATGTGACTTTTGCAGTTTTTGTCCAAACTGTCACCATTCAGAACTGTTCCACACAAATAGTCTTGCATCCCTAGCATGAGGTGGAAGAATTTTTTGCTTTTTCTGTGCCAATTAAAATAAAGCCTGCACGGTTTTGAAGGTAATGTGCATCAATAGAAAGCAAGGTTGGCAGAAAGAAATCCCACAAAGAGCTGTATTTTAAATGCTGGACTTTCAAGGAAATTCACAGTGCTTCCAAGGTACTGTTTGATATGAAGGAGACATTTGAAATGCTTTGATCTTTGGGCCAAGTGGCAGTTGCTTGGGACTTCGGCTTTTCTCCCCATCTGTTTTGAAGAATTGGTAGTAGAGCTTATCACAAAACACAGTTGCAGAGCTTATCACAAAGCGCAGTTCTCTGCGGAAAATTGTTCTGAATTATTTTCTAGATTTAGGTTTCCTTCAAAGTTAAATTTTAAAATGTATGCATCATTTAGAAGCAAAGTATAGCTTTTTATCTCCCACTGTACTTTATTCATTGAAGCTCTGGGCTGACAACGAACATGGATTTATCAGTGGAAATGGCAGAGGCAAGTCCCTCCCATTTCTCTGCCCATAACATGTAGTTGTGGAACCATGTGACATGTTGATATATTGTCTTGCTTCTGCATTATTGGCTGCTGGAAGATGGTAGGGGTAAAAAGCACATGACATGACGCATGTCTCATGTCACCATTAATTCATGCATGTTATTAGGGATGTGCTCCGCTCCGATTAGGAGCGTAGAAGCAGTAGCGGATTGGCCTGCTCCGCCTTACCCAGAGGCGGAGTAGGAGCGGACCGCGGACCCCCTAGAAGCAAGGTGAAGAGAAGCGCCCATTTTTCGGAGCTCCGAGTTCAGGCGGAGCGCTCCGGTCGCCATCTTGAAAACATTTCGCCATAGGATTGCATTGCGGCAAATAATCGCGCATAACTACGTTGTTTTTGAAGCTATCGTTCTGGAAATTCTTGTGCACAGAGAGTCGTGGATGGGGGTCATTTTGAGACCACTCTCACCTCTCTGCGTTGTCTGGATCGCGGGCTATATTTTTTTGAAAATCGGGTCAACCGCGCGGCTCAAACTGCGTTTTCGGCTTTTCGCCCATAGGATTGCATTGCGGGAAAGAATCGGGGATAACTGGGGGGGGGTTAAGCTATCGTTCTGGAAATTCTTGTGCACAGAGAGTCGTGGATGGGGGTCATTTTGAGACCACTCTCAACTTTCTGCATCGTACGGGTCGCGGGCTATATTTTTGTGAAAATCGGGTCAACCGCGCGGCTCAAACGGCGTTTTCGGCTTTTCGCCCATAGGATTGCATTGAGGGAAAGAATCGGGGATAACTGGGGGGGGTTTAAGCTATCGTTCTGAAAATTCTTGTGCACAGAGAGTCGTGGATGGGGGTCATTTTGAGACCACTCTCAACTTTCTGCATCGTACGGGTCGCGGGCTAGACATTTTTTAAAAATCGGCGGGAAAAATACCTTTTTCAAAGGGCTGAGGGGCAGAGTCAGCTCCCGGTCATGATGATCCCAAAGTTGGAGGAGGGCATAGGCAAAACAGGTAACTTGGGATTCTGGGAAACTTCTCTTTCTTCATCTGAACGGGCTTTTCCCCGTGTTTTTTAACACAGTAGCCCCACCAAATGCACAAACACAACCTGAAATCATATACTAAGCCAAGAATAAGAGATAGAAACACAGCACTGCTCCCCACCCTAACCTTGGTGAACAACTGAATCGATGTGGTGCAAGGGGATGAGCTCCCCTAGGGCATCTCATCGTGGACGTGCCCCCACTCTCTCCTGCACTGGAAGGCCATTAGAGCCTTCCAAAGAGAGTAAAACGGTGGAGCAATGCCTATCATGAGTTGAAGTGAATGGTCACTTTTCAGTGGTGGAGCAATGCCTGTTCTGAGTCGAAGTGAGCGTTTTACTTCTTCTCAGAGCTGTGGCTGTCAGTGTCTTGAACTGGCAGCTACTTCCCCCTCCCCCGGGCACGTCCCCCTATTGCTGGTAAAAGACAGATATAGCCTTTTAAAAAAAGTTCTTCTTGTTGTTTATTGAGCAACACTGCTGCTTTTAATTCCACCCCTCCTTTGTTTATTGATTGATTTATTCCATTTTATATGCATTACTGGCTTATCCTTGGCTCACTTCCTTATGCCCCCAGAAATGCCAGCTGCATGCCTGCCTGCCTTCCCTCCCTCCTCCCCTGCCCACCTCGCAGGGATGGTGTGTGTGGGGTGCCCGATTTTCAAAAATTCGCCAAAAATCAGGGGATGATGGGATTGCTTTGAAACTTGGCATGCGTGTGTATATCCCCATGAGGTGTCATGGTGCCAAACATGAGGTTTCTAACTTGAACAGAAAAAAAGTTGTATAATTTTTTAGCTTTCAATGCAAGCCTATGGGGGGGGGGAAACGGAGCTCCGGATCCGGATCCGGAGCTCCGGGCGGAGCGGAGCGGAAGTGGGCGGAGCGGGGGCGGGGCGGAGCGGCCCGATCCGGAAAATGGCGGATCTGCAAGTGAAGCGGAGCGGGGGGTCTGTGCACACCCCTACATGTTATACCAATGGCAAGGAGCACTCCTAAAACGGTGGATAAATATGAGGGCCGGAAGCTGTGGAAGGTGAGGGGTCATAGGCAGTGTCTCAGTGACCCTGTTCAGATGACACGCTAAGCCATGGTGGTTAAGTATTTTGAGCTAAACATTATGACTCGGCGTGTTGTGTGAACCATGACTTAGCATGTCATGTGAACCATTCCTAATCATGGTGGCTACCTAACCACAGTTTAAACGTGCTCACTAACCATTTGCTGCAAAAGTGTTAGTAACCTAATCTTGGCTTAGTGTGTTGTCTGAACAGGCCCAGTGTTGTAAGTATCAAGTGAAATAAACCCTGACTATCAAACTCCTAATCCAAGATATAGTTGTTTATTCGTTCAGTCGTTTCCGACTCTTCGTGACTTCATGGACCAGCCCACGCCAGAGCTTCCTGTCGGCCGTTGCCACCCCTAGCTCCCCCAAGGTCAAGTCTGTCACCTCCAGAATATCATCCATCCATGTTGCCCTTGGTCGGCCCCTCTTCCTTTTGCCTTCCACTTTCCCTAGCATCAGCCTCTTCTCCAGGGTATCCTGTCTTCTCATTATGTGGCCAAAGTACTTCAGTTTTGCCTTTAATACCATTCCCTCAAGTGAGTAGTCTGGCTTTATTTCCTGGAGTATGGACTGGTTTGATCTTCTTGCAGTCCAAGGCACTCTCAGAATAGTATAAATTGTCAGCATAGGTTTTTTTCAACAATTATTAAGGCTAGAAACTTGATTTTTTCTTTTGAATGGAAGCTAGAGTTCTCAGGATTCAACTCAAGTTTCACCTTCCAGGGAGATACTATGTTAGGAGCTGCATTTTGTGCTTTATAGTGTGATTTCCAATATGGCTTCGGGCCAAGGCTAAAACAAACAGACTTACCAAAAGTTCCTTGAAAGACAGCATTAGTTATCTTTTCTGGCATTCCACAGTGCACACCGCAGTGCACATTTCTTACAGGGATATATGGCTGGGCCCAAGAGGCCTAGGTGGCAGCCAGCGTGAACTAAGAGTGATCATGTCTCATAATCCTCTGCAGTGCGTAGGGGGTTTGCAACAGAGGCACAGGGGTTCCTTGGCAGGCAAATTGATGTGTAAGCAGTTGCTTGAAGGAGGGGTTTTTGTTTGTATTTTAAAAAATTATTGTGTCCTGATCCATCATGGATACTGTGGAGATGACAGTGCAGGCGAGAAATCGGGAGGCATAGCTGGGACCTGATGCTGTCCTGAATGGGCACACAGTCAGGACCCTGGACAGAACTGACGGTGCTGATCCAGAGAACAGTGGCTTAGGTTTCAGGACCATGGCTAGCGAACCTGCAGCTAAAACAGGGACACAAGTTACCTCAGGGGTGATGACTTGGAACAGCTGCCAGTGATTTATGGTCTGGCCAACAGCATTAATCTGAAAGCACCCCTTCACGCCGAGTGCTGCTTCTGGCCAGCTTAAGGGCCTATGCCTTTTCATACAGTCATTTGCTTCTTTTGGGGCAGAGGTGGGCAAGTAACAGCCCACACAGAAGCCCTGCACTTCTGTGTGGCCCCAACTGCCCCCTACTGGTGAATTAGCAGCAACAGCAGCAAACAACACAACAACAAAGCTAAATAGGCCCTTAGTTTTACTGCTGCCAGAGCCTCATGTGGCGCAGAGCGGTAAAGCAGCAGTTTCTGCAGCTGAAACTCTCCCACGGCCTGAGTTCAATTCCAGCGGAAGCTGGTTTCAGGCAGCCGGCTCAGGTTGACAGCCTTCCATCCTCCCAAGGTCGGTAAAACGAGTACCCAGTTAGCTGGGGGAAAGGTAATAAAGGCTGGGGAAGGCAATGGCAAACCACCCCGCTATAAGGCCTGCCAAGAAAATGTCAGCGAAAGCTGGTGTCCCTCCAAGAGTCAGTAATGACTCAGTGCTTGCACGAGAGGTTCCTTTCCTTTCTTTACTGCTGCCACGCCACCCAGTTTTAACAGAAAACCCCTAGTTTCCGTCCCACCCCTGCCATTGCACCTCCAAATTCCAGCTGTTCGTTTTGTACCAGGGAGCAGGGGTGCAGCCCCTGGTGGGTTCCTGGATGGCAAAATGAGCCCCTAGATCCACCAGAAGTTGTTCATCCCTGTTCTCAGGGATGGGTGAGGTTTGGATTGGTGGTGACATAGGTGAGGAGTACTCAGGGCTTTCTTGAACTTCACAGTTCATTCTTCAGGAGTTAGTTGACAGTGGTACCACCCTGAGTTCAGGGGATGGAATGCAGGATCTAGGGTGGGGACAGTGGGGTGGGTTAGGAGTGAATCTGAGTCCTCAGAGCTGCAGTTACCTGAACACTTCATGTCCAAAGCCATGACACACTACATTAATGGAATATTTTTTATTAACGTGTTGTTACAATGCATGCGTGCTAGAATCAGATAAATTGATTGTTCTCCCCACAGAACAATGCTGAATGTTAATTTGCCTGATGCAAGCTAGGAACACAGTTGTGTTTTTTTCAAAGTTCACCTAATTTTGAAATTTTGAAAAAAATACATAGTCCTGTTTGAAACCAATTCATATATATTGCTCACTGAACAGGTAACACATACATGTTCTAAACCTCAGTGGTTTGTTCTATTTCAGATTGTCTTAGAAAACAGCAGCCGAGAAGACAAGCATGAATGTCCATTTGGTCGAAGTAGTATTGAATTAACAAAGATGCTGTGCGATATCCTGAAAGTTGGAGAGTTACGTAAGTCTGTCTGTGTATTGGCAAAACAAGCCTGGTGTAGTGTACCAGTAGAGTCCTGGTGAACTGTATCACAGATTAAAATAACATTTGCTGTTGACTCTATATCGCTACTCAAAGAATGAATTGAATGGCACACCAAGTTTCAATGGAAGAATTTCCCTCTGTGAAAATGTAGTGTTCTACGAACTCACATTTTGCATCCTCAAACACTGTGACTTGGGGTATTAATTTCAGTTCATGGCTAAATTAAGGTGTGTAAAAGTTTGAGATGGGTTTTTGCAGCTTCCAGTTTCTCCAGGTACTTCGTAAGACAAAGAGCTTTGATGTACGAGTTGCCTATTGGTGTTATAATTCAGAATGTAACTTCCTTCCCAGCAAGACAGCACTAAACCCCAGCAGTGAAGATAGAACACTGTGCTGTCAGATGTACTTGCTGAATTTAGGCCGAAAGCTGATTCTGATGAGCAGAAAAATAGTACAGGGTGCACGGATGGGGGATGGATTGTATGTTGACAGACAAACTTGATATATTCTGCCTGGCTCAGATGTTTTCTACATAATTTAAAAGGCATTACTAATTACTTCCTCCTCATAAAATATTAACTGGTCAACATGTTCTTCAAATGCAAAGTTAGTGAATCATCTTTCAAAAATAAAAATGGGCAAACTAGCATCTATTAGTAAAATACATTTAATTCTGATGACATTGTGTTTGCTCAGTCATATTAAACACTGTATGTGGGGGTGGACAACTTTTGGCCCTCCAGATGTTTGGGCCTCCAGCTCCCATCAGCCACAGCCAGCATAGCCAATGGTGAGGGATTATGGGAGTTGTAGGCCAAAATATCTGGAAGTCCATGAGTTGCCCACCCCTGCAGTAAAAGGTACTACAACACCAAATCAAATTTGCCTGCGGTTTTATGAATATTGTCCTTGCCGATATTAATTTTAAAAAGTAAAGAGACAGAGGGAAGGAATGCATGAGCTGAAGGCGCTCTCTCCCTGTTACTGCATTGATTTCCTGGGCAGAAAAGTACCCTCTTACTAATAGGCACATGAAAGGCATTTTTGGTGTCTCCCCTAAGAATGTGAAAGCTTTTTGGAGATTTGATCAACTCCAAACCTTGTTCTCATTTACAGTCAAGTTCAAGAAAGCAGAGGTAGCCTTGATATCTTTAATATGCAATACTTTACAATCTAGTTTCCATTTTTTAATTTTTGTTTGGGATTAGCAGGGAGTGTATTCAACAGTTACAAGAGAATAGCCTTTTTTGTGAACTAAGTAAATTCCTTCCAAGAAAATGTGTTCTTCTGACATACCAGGTCCTATCTGCTCCACAAACAAGGAACACATCTGATTTGTTATGTTGAGACTTGCAAACTTGAGCTGTCACTTTAGGAGAGTACACAGAATGATTCCTTCAATTGACAATAAAGGCTGCATTGCTCAATAAAATCTGCAGTGCTAAAATCATCAGTCACAGTCTAGGGCAAAGTTATATCTGACAGTTTATATGCATAATATTTCAAAATATGTATTAATGCTGCAATGGTCCTTTCGGTAGAAATTCATGGCTTGCTAGTTTTGCACCAGAATGCACTTTTTAAAAAATGACTTCTGAGATACATAATTTAAGACATGATGGATTACTTCCTCTTTGTGGAATAGTTAATGGTCAAAACTTTCTTAAAGTACAAAGTTGGTGACTCAAAAATAATGGACAATCTAGCACCTATTATTTAAAAAAACTGTTTTAAAACCCGGATTACACTGACTTTAAACACCCGAAAGTATTAAATGCTGTATCTGTAGTTTTGCTGCTATGGATGAACAGGTGCAATACTTAAGAATACTGCTGTGCTTTTAGTGTTTTTGCATCACTCCCATATGTGATTTGAAAGGTGTTAAGACCATGCAGCTTATTTCTTCTTTTTTGTCTGCAAACTTGAGGGCAATTGATATATACTGTAAGGGCTGGAGCTGCAGTGGCTACTTGATGTTCCTAGCTGTTGTGGATCAAGTCTCAGTGCCTTCATCCTAAATGTCTATTTCCAAATGCAAAACTGATTGTCACTGTTGTCGTTCTGAAACGCTAAAGTTGGCGGGTTGTGCTGTTGGTCAGATCAGCCTGTTAGGTAAAGGCAACTCGTGCTTTCATTACATGGTTTGCTTTGAACTGATGTAATGTATGGAATTTCTGTGAGAATATGTGACTTGTGTTCATCTTAGCATGTAGCTTGCACACAGGTGTCCCATGTTAAGGGCCAAACTATATGCTACTTTTAAATGCATAGCTGCCAGTGTCCCCTGTCCACCCCATCTCCTAGTAACATTGAGTTCAGTCACACATTTAGCATGATGTCATCATGCTCAGCATTTCTCTGCTCCCCTACAGTCAGCAGCCAGTTAAGCGGGGTGTGAGAAACAAGGGGCATGGCTAGACCCCCCGGTGTTCCAAGAGGGAGGGAGTAGGATCTCGCAATTTTCTGATCATGAGATCCTCCCCCTCAGTCTACATGTGGCCCATGACATCCCGGGAGGAAAAGGACGTCACACCCGCCATTTTGTTTGATTTTTGTTTTTTAATCGAAAATGAGTACATGAGTGCTCCAGCAACAGAGGTTGGGTTTTTTTTAAAAAAGATCCCCCTCCCACCTCCAATGGGCATGGAGCTCCTGAGGAGCTCTGTGCCTGGTTCCCTGCTCCTCGTGGTTACTCACGAGGAGCTGGGACAAAACCGCAATGGCCACCCCACACCTCCCACGGTCTGAGGATCATCCCGGGACCGCGGGGAAAAGCGAGAAGAAAGTGTAGGGCAATATCCCTAGAAAATGCAGGGATCTTCCCTCCCTGCTCTCGGGATCCCCTATGCATCATGTGGACGCACAGGGACAATCCCAGGATGATTCCCCGGGATATCGCCCCGTGTAGACATGCCCAAGGAGTAAATCTGGGTTGATCGCAGCTGTATGTTTAATGTAATGTGTAGTCTGGCCCAACAAACAATTCCTGGCAAGTCTTGCAGTGGGATGCTTAGATTGGATCTGGGCTGTGCTCTGTGGCAAAGTGTTCAAGCTGCTTTGCCACGTAGAGGACTGAGTGGAACACGGGAAAAAGGGTCTGTGTGGATTTGCCATCTGTGTTTAGGCTTGCAGCCCGTCTTTTGCCACTCAGTACTTGGTTTCTTCCTATAATTGCTCATCATTTTGTTCAAGTTCAACTTCCGCTCCCTGTGATATCCGTAGCTTGATGTTTACAGCCTAATTTGCGAAACTATCAAGCATGACACCAGAGTGGCTTTGAGGGCCCTTGAATGGGGAACTAATGGGCATGGTAGGCAGGCTGGCAGCTTCGTTTTGGCTCAGCCGTAACATCCAAGCGCCATGAGGTGCATGTAATTAAGGCATGGCTTGGGGGCATGTTGAAATAAGACAATGTTCAATTCCGAAAGATTGGTAGCATTTCCACCCTTTGAAAAAGAACCACACTCAACTTTTTATTACAAACAGGGTTGTGTGACTTATGATGTTCATAACTGGGGTGGGGTGGGGAGTTCCCAAACTTCTTTCAATGTGTGTGGTTTTAATGTGGAGCGGCTGCATTCAGATAGGCATCCATAGAGGTAGCCTTGTTCAGTATTACCCTTGCTTTTGTTGACAACAAAGCTTTTAAGGGCAAGAGTATTCTAACACCTAAGAAGGCCAAGAAAGAAAGGCGAGGGAAGAATTGTGCTGTCATGTTTCCACACTGTGTCATTCTGCAAACTCAAATAGTGCTAGCGGAGCTCCACCGAAGCTTTCCTCTGCACAAAAAGTTATGCGTTGCACTTATGCAATGCCTTTTAGGTCTCTAGGGATAAAACACATCAGGAAAGTATCAAGCTTGAAGAAAAAGGAAGTATTTAATTATTGGTTATATCTGTATCCCACCATTCCTCAGTGGCAATTTAGCCTCACAAAGTCCCAGTGCATTCTTGAGCCACATTACTGAACATGTATTGCACCGATTGACTCCCCCCCCCATTCACACCACCCACCCACAGTTTCCCCCCACAAGCCTTCACATCTCTATATAACCCTTCTACTTCCCATGCCAACAATGTAATGTGTGGCCAGGCTGTACTGGGCCATCAAATTGTGGCTTTCTAGATGGAGAATCCAACAAGTTCATTTGGTGTAGCAGTCTTCTGATAAACACGTCAATGTGGGTTCATGTCTGGATTAAGTATACCACCATAAGGAGGGGTAGTAGGGCAATGATCTTGAGATTTTATTATCATGAGATCGTCACCCTGGTCTTCACATGGCGCACAACATCACGGCCGCCATTTTGGTTGTTTTTTGTAAAGGGAAATGAATGCAGAAATGCTCAAATGCAAGGTAAGGGTAGGGTGAGATCCCGGGCCAAGGGAGGGATCATCCCTTCCTGCTCCCGGGATCTCCTGTGTGTCATGTGAATGTACAGGGATGTTCCCGGGATATAGGCCTGGTTTAGCCATGGCTTGAATCTTCTAAATGTTTAGATGGATATCCAAAATAGGGGTTTCACCCGGTGATGGAAGACTCAGGGAAGTGCTCCATTCAGCCCATCCTCCACAAATAATCCTGACCAAAAGAGAATGACCACAAGAAGCAGATGCGAGATTCAGCCCTAAGGTTTGTCCCTCAGGATCAGCTGGAACCAATTTCATACAGGGGAGGAATTGTGCATTTGCCTGTTATGAATTTCTCATTTGAACCATCTGTTTCACAATGTTTGGGAAGTGTTTTGGGAAACCTGACGGGCAGATAGCCATGATCAATATGCAAAGAGGGCAGCAGAAATAAATTTGAACTTAAAATGTGTTGGTTTACATAGAGCCAATCCTGCACTCTGTATCCCCATCTTCAAAACCACCTGAAATGAAGTGAATTTCTCCTATAGTTGCTCAGGAAAGCAAATACAGGCTTGCTGAGCACTGCACTAGTGCTGCATCATAAATCAGGACATTTTGTTAAACATGGCCAATGACTGACACAAACCAGAGACATTTAGGACTGGGTTAAGTTTGTACAATGGTGTTCATTGGCAGGACTTTAACTGCTACCAGCACTAGAAGTTGGGACCTTATTATGTTTTAATGTAGGAACTACATATTTGGTATTGTTATTATGCACTGATGTAGGAAACATTTATTTTATCTTATTTAAAATATTGCAATTCATTAACAAATTCCAGGGTAGCATATGCAATTAGTTAAAACAACAATTAAAACTGAGATTAAAAAAATACAATAAAACAGGAAATCTAACAAAGCTAATCATAAAATCAGCAAATTCTTGGATAAAGAAACACATTTTCAATAGGTGCCAAAACACCATCAGGGTTGGCACCTGTCATATTGCATAAATGGGGCACCACAACTGAAAAGACTAGGTTGTATGTGGATGACCCTAGTATATAGAGTTCCTTACCACAGAATGTCTTGTTCACTGTCTTTTGGAAATATTATGGAAGGGCAATATCTTCATTACAAGCTGGGTTTCATTAGGTGTGACCAGAAGCTTGAGCAAATGAAGTTTTTGCCTTTTCTTTGTAGAGGAGGCTCATCACAAATTTCAAAGTTCCCGGTTTCAGAAGTGGTTTGCTACATAGCGTTGGGTGAGGGATGGGATGCTGCTGTTTAAAAACTTGAGTCAAAGGTTCCCCTTGGCCACGCAGAATTAGTTATGCAGTTCTTTGGATCCCAGCCTGCATGCTCAGCCAATATTTTAACTAACACAGCCAGAGAGCGGAAAAGGTTACAAATGCAACAGGGTTGTATTGGAGAGTGGCTGAAGTCTTTGAAAGAATCTTCAAGGAAGCCTGACACTTTCCGCCCATTCTTGCATTTATCAACCGTCCATTTGGCACACAATGCTTAGCTTTGAAATATTAGGAAATTTAACAGAGCATATACTGCTCTATTTCTTTGCCAACAAATCCTTTTGCTTTGGCCCATAAAAATAATGTAAATGAGTAATAGGCAGAGCCAGAACTTTACGGTGGAACCAGCACTGCAATTAGGGCAGGATACTTAACTGTAGGACGCTGATGTTCCAGTCCACTTTGAAGTCTCATCTATCACTTTCTTTACTGCCTAAATGTTCTTGCTAATGAAAGGCTTAAGAAAATTAGCTTCTAACAATTAAACTTTGCCTGGCCTTCTCAATGATCCATAGATCAGTTTAAGCCATGACCAAGGAAAACTACAAGCCCCCAGGCTTTTGCAGACTTTTAAAGAGGTCCACTGAAGTTTCAGTATTGCTGGCTCAATAAAGTGGAGGTCAGGGTGGCATTTTGTTGAACTGTATTTTGCTTTGGCTCTAAATTATAGCAAGGAATAAATGACCTAGAGGGCCATCTATTCTTGGCGGTTAAGGCTTACGTGTTTTGTGTTTCCTGCACAGGTAGGGGAATTGTCGCAGGTATTGAAGAAACCATATAGCTGGATATGATGAAGTTTAAGGGCATAAACTGCACATGTAGCTGGAAAAAGAGAAAACTCTGTGACATTTGGCCTATGTGACAAAGTGCACTCAGCTCAGGTTTATTCCCCCGCAGCTAACCTGCCCTGCCTCTGCTCATTCAGTATGACAGCTAAATGCGGCAGGGTCTTGCTATTTACTGTTTTACTCTGTACAGCACCATGTACATTGATGGTGCTATATAAATAAATAATAATAATGATAATAATGAGGCATATATCTATATACCTGATAATGGGCTATCTGTATTGGATCAAGACTGAGTGGGTAAATATTATGCTGAATGTATGAAGGTGAGGCTGGGATATTGGCCATGTGATATCCTGCATGCCCAGATATTCAAGATGTACAATTTACCAAATGTGTATATGCTGCCCCTTTAAAAACAAAAACCACATATAATTGGATCAGAAATAAGTTATGTAGATCTGGATCGGTCGCTCCAAAGGACAGCCCAGTGCTTCTGAATCCATTGCTCCAAATGACAGCTTAGATAGATTCGACAGCCAGGAGTGCCTACTATCAGCTTCGGCTGATACTCCAGCTGCACCCTTTCCTGGAGTTGGAAGACCTAAAGACAGTAGTGCACGCACTGGTAACTGAGGCTCGACTTCTGCAATGCACTGTACATAGGGCTACCTTTGTACCTAGTTTGGAAACTTCAACTAGTTCAAAATATGACAGCCAGGTTGGTCACCGGCACACCTAGGGGTGACCATATTACACCAAAATTAAAATCACTCCACTGGCTGCCAGTTAGTTTCCAGGCAAAGTAAAAAGTGTTGCTTATTACCTTTAAAGGCCTACATGGTTTGGGTTCAGGTTACCTGCAGGATCAACTTCCCCTGTACAATCCACCCCACACATTCAGGTCCTCGGGAGAATTTACTCCAGTTAGCCAAAACTAGGCTGACAGCTATTACCCAGAGGACCTTTTCTTCTGTGGCCCCTACTGTGGAATGGCCTGCTGGAGGAGATTCATCAACTTAATACTCTCTGTGAGTTTAAGACAGCCATCAAGATTAATCTCTTCCGGCAGGCCTACCCAGATGAATTTTAAATCTAAGAATTTTAAGATGTTGTAATTGATGTATTTAATGTTGTTTCCCACCTCAATATAGAGGGAGAGGCTGGTAAGAAAGAAATATATTACTATATTCACATTCTTACATCGCACATAATATAATATGGGGTTAGTACCGTTGCAATTGGAGTGGGCTTTAATGTACAGATAATTTCATTTTTATACCACCTGTATGGAACTTGTGTGTGTAAAATAGATATAATAAAACAAAAGCAATCTGTTTTGCAAAAGAAACACAAAGATCATTTATTAGATTCAAGCTAGGTTAGTCACACATAGATGCATTGACATCAGTGGAACTTAAGCTAGTCAAGACAATTTTTTAATATCGATTTCAATGGAAACTGAATGTCACTAGTTGTTCCAGCCCCATGTGTCTTCCCAGTTTTCTAATAGATTTAGCCTTCTGCCCCCTCAAACCACTGGGTTTGTTTTGATTTTTTTTATTTATTTATGTATTACATTTTTATACTGCCCAATAGCTGAAGCTCCCTGGGCGGTTCACAAAAATTAAAACAATTCAAAGTATAAAACTAACAGTATAAAAACATGATATAAAATACAATATAAAAGCTATTCTAAGGTTCATACACTACCTACGTTCAAGGATTTTGACATTTTACCTGGGAAGGGTTGGGGGTTGGGCATTGATTTCTGAACAGGGCCTAGAGATGTGAAGGCCCCCCCAAAAACCTAGAAGAGTTCAGGAAAAAAATGGGTTTTTTTCCTGGTTTTTTTCCAAAGCCTTTTTTTTGGGGGGGGGGTTCCCCAAAATTGGAAAAAATGAAGAAAAAATGGATTATAGAACATTTTATTTTAGCGTGATGAATAAAATGTTTACGATAAAGGATTCATGTATTTACTTCTCCAAATGATTTCTAAAAACTATGTGCAGTATTAGATTATTACGATTTCTGTGCGCCAAAGACAAGCAAGCCCTAGGTTGCAAACTGAGACTACAACTCTCAAATGGAAGAGCAAGATGCATTTCTGCCTTGAAGCAGAGACTGAAACTGGTAGTGTTAGCTATAGCTCAGAAAATGAGTCAGGTTAAATTTCATGCATATTCACTGAATCTTGGTCCCTCCTTTTTCTCAGTTCTTTTTATGGGAATGGGTACTTTATGTCTGCTTGACACTGTGGAGGACTAGCAGAGACATAAAAAAATTCTTTGTTACTAATGTTGATGGTTTCTTCTGTTGTTGTTTTTTAAATTGCTTTTTGCCTGCTCCTCATAAACTGGCAAAACCAAAGAGGTTCCTTACAGTTCAGATTTTCCTTACAGTTCAGGAGCTTGTAGCTCCATTTGTTACCAATAAAAGTAAAAATGTAAAAATGTGTAATAATTGTTTGAATACACTGTACATTTAATATACCAAAAGTAATAATTTTATGCCAAACCAACTTGGGCATAATTACATTTTATGTTCCTAAAGTAACAAAGTGGCTTTCAATCTGTAAAAAGTGCTAATATTGCTTCCCCACCACCACCACCACATTTCCAAAAAATTCCATCTTTTCCGGGGGGAAACGGGGGAGGGAAAGTTTTTTTCCATGGCTTCAAAATTTCTGGAAATTTTACATCTCTAGGGCTGACTGATCACCATATTTGTCTGGAGAAGGAATTTTGTCCTAGGACAAATCTCTAATAATCCTGTCGCCTTCTCCCCTTTTGTATTGTGTCCTCTTGTACACTGTACAATATGGCTTTGGGGGAGTCACCTGGAGCTATTTGCTCTGCTTAAACCTTTCTATGGGGCACCTGCTGTCTCCTTGTGGGGTATTGTGATCTGGATTAAGAGCAAATGTATGGACGGCTGCTGAGTGTTGGATTGCTTCTATTGGGTGTGATGCCAAATTTGGTCATCACCCAAATAGTCATGTTCGCAAGAAATGTAGCATGGGCTGTTTTTATTTCTTGCTTTATTAATTGCATTTTATGTTTTTAATGTGTTGCAAGTGCAACCAGCCAGAGGACTTGGGTTCTTGGGCAGTGTAAAAGTGGAATAAATGATAAAGTGTCCCCCAGTTCATATGTTTCCCACAATGGGCCTGAAGTGATGGAGAAGTGTGTACATTGCCTCCCCTCTCCAACCCTCTTTTGTTCCCTTTGTTTTTAGAAATTGCCTGAGTGGGGCTTCCGTTTGACCAGGTATCAGTGTGGACACCTTGGTTTGTGTATTCCTTGGAGTATATGGTCGAGAGGACATTTACATGTTCTTCCATCATGCAAGGGCCACCAGAGGCAGTAATATGTCAGTTGGGTAGTGTTGGAAGAACTATGACCTGTTAGCACTGGCAACCATGTTATTTCCATGGGCACTTATCACCTGTGTTATGCTCCCCAGGGCAAGTTGGACATGCCTTTACCTGCAGCTCTGATTCTGTGAGGAAGTACTGAGTAGATTCTAGCTATCCCACAGGTCAATTTTCTGCTTTGGGGAGCATAACTCATCCTCCACATTGAATAATATGGATACATTATTGTAATGGTTAAAAGAATAGAAGAATATTAATTTGAGCTCAGGCTTCCCAATATGGCACTAGGAATCTGAATTTTGTATATCATACAGTAGGAAGGATTGTGGGGTTGTTGTTGTTGTTGTTTTGTTCTTTCCAGGATGTGCAGACTGGCTGCAGAAAACAGTGTGTCTGTGCATGTCTAGAATGCTTTTCCACCAAATGCCTGCAGTTAGGCTGCTTTAATTTGCAAGGAAGGGGCAGTGCTTCTGATTCAGAAGAGGTAGCTTCCAAGTAGGTTTTGCCCACCATGCATTTACTCAATGACTATAGGTAGAGAATTCATTCATATTTCCGACTTCTGGCTTTAAAGAAAAGTGTTGTGTGAGAAGGAAGTACTCTACTACCAAGCGGGGCAGCCAGTAAGATGCTTCTCATGCTGAGTGTTATAACAGAATGTTCCTTCACTCCATGCTAACAGCAAAATATTATTCAGCTACACTTTGTCGTTTTAGAGAGGGAGTTATGTTTAATGACCAAAGTCAAATATGGCACAAATTCTATTATAAAAACACTTTTCTGCTGTGGCTTAATTAGAGCTTATCAGAAAAAGAAGGTCTGGAACCAGCCATGAATCTAGTAGAAATTCTTTTCTCACTCAGTAGCAGTGGAGGAGGACTGAATCATAACATGGGAGTTTTATTAACAGGACTATCTTCCCCCTTAAAAAACATTTTCAATTTTTCGCAAGCTAGATGTAGTAATACTTTTTTTAAAAAAAATCTTCTCTCAAGGGGGGGAAGAAATCAGCCTTGAGGTAGCAATAAGAAGAATTAAATTGGAAATTGGAAGGGTGGAAATAGCCATTTATCTTTTGTATGGAAGTAATGGAAGCAACAACACAGCAGGACTGTTGAAAATGGGCCCAAACATCTATTTCTCTACAGATCAGGTACCAGATAGCCATTGAATTGCAGTATCGGGTTTAGGAGGTGGTAAGAAACCTTTGAGCCCTTTTTAGCTTCTTTTAGAGTAGTTGTCATCTGTCCAGAACATGCCCAAATTGGATAAAGACAATAGCCCAGTTGAGACATAATGTCCCCAGTCACCAGATCCTGTTTTGGGGATGAGGAACATGCTACAGCTTTGTGCATTTCCTCTCTCAGTTTCACAGGAGTGTGTTGAAGAACAGCTGTAGAATTGTAGAACTCTCTCTATATATACACACACTATTCATTTATTTTCCTGGATATAAAACATCCAAAAAAGCCTATGTTTATCTGTCAATGGATCCCAACTTAGTTATACTTGGAGTAGACCCATTGAAATCTATAGGACTTAAGTTAGTTATGACTAGGGATGAACAAATAAAAAAAGAGGTGGTAGCTCTAATTCAGCACCACAAATCAAGCATCCACAGGGATACAAATCCAGACTTTTAAGAGCTAAGCGCTGAAAGCCCTCTGTTGGGATGATGAACCTGTCAGCTTTGCTTTCTCCCATATTTGAATTTTTTAAATCTCACTTTCTTTCTGGACCGAG
Organism: Elgaria multicarinata webbii; assembly: GCF_023053635.1. Classification (NCBI taxonomy): domain Eukaryota; kingdom Metazoa; phylum Chordata; class Lepidosauria; order Squamata; family Anguidae; genus Elgaria; species Elgaria multicarinata. Next base: position 67,280,855 of record NC_086171.1, read on the forward strand.
GATGAAGAAATGTGCAAATTCTGGCAAATTCTTCTGAAAAATTAACTGAAATGAAAATTTCACCCATACCCACCCATAACTAAGTTTAGTCAGAGGGCTATCCAATGCATTATATCCAGTATTATGCCAGTGGAGAAATTACAAGCGTTAGTGTTGTTTTGCTAGCAGTTACACAACTACTAGCAGGACAGCTAGTGCAAAGAACACAGAGGCTAATAACATTGTGATGAGTTGTGGAACACTACATTCAATACCTTGCAAACTAGCTTGTTCTATAGCTTTCCGAACAGCTTGCACAATGGCTCATGCAAGTAGAATCAAAGTATTGGATTCAACACTTGCACAAAGATGAAAACAGGGTTTCTGCAAGGCCTAGAAACTTAGCTCTAGCAGAATGACCCAATTGGTTCCAAGCCATAGTAAGACTTTAAGTCTGAGTCCAACAGAATGGATAGACACAGATCAGATGTTTCCAGTGGACACGTGCAGAAACTATTGTGCAGACAGAGGGTGGAATAAATCCTTGTGTCATTCAGGAGGGTTTTTGTTCAGTGGGGGGGAGCTACATGTCCTGACTAGGTGGGAGGCCCAGGGGAAGCGGACTGCAACTTGGCCCTCACTGTCTGTTCTGAGTCACATCATACGAAGCAGGAGTGACATCAGGACCTTGGACAGCACACTTGCAGGAAGTGCTGCCTGGAGTTTTCTCTCATAAGGACCTGTTGCCGCAGCAAAGGAGCGTAGTCAGCTCAAGCTATAAGAAAACTGGCAGAGCCTGGTCTTTCGGTGGCTCCATCCCTGCTGGATGCTGACTGAAGTCCTTAAGAGGCCGGTGTTTTACCACACATAAAGTACTGCAGCGCAGTTGTGGTTAGAGTGCTGGACTAGGGCCTGATTTCAAATCCCCTTTGAGCGATGAAGCTCACTGGGTGACTTGATTAATCACTGTCCTTCAGCCTCACCGGGCTTTTGTGAAGATAAAATGGATGGAAGAGGAACAAGCTCCTTGGAGGAAAGCAGAATATAAATGTGGTAAATACAATAAATACGATTGTATTAAGAGGTGTAAATTCAAAGTCTGACTGGAAGAAACTGTTCAAATCCATGTCTATAGAAAATTCTGATGTTACTGATTTCAACTGTAGTACCATCCCCTTGTTCCAAGAGCAATGCCAAATGACCTACATCTTTGGGGGATATTTTCCATCTATTCTATTTCATTCTCTGCCTTCAAATATGCATTGCAAAATATAATGACACATATAATAAACTGATAATAAGTTTGTATTTCTGGCTGTGTTTTTTTTGTTTAAGTGTGCTACCTTACCGTTTGAAGTGGGTGGGTTAGAGCCTACATAGTATTTGTCAGAGATTTTTAGGATTCATTTTAGCTGTGTTTCCAATCTTAGGTCTAATATTTGCATATTAATAAGCAATTGAAAAACATTATGTAAATTTTTATAGTGGTGAATATATTATAAAACCAAATGGCCTTTAGGGATAATTATACCAAGCTGCGATATCAGCTAGGGAGCAAAAGCATCACTGATGTTTAATATTTCACATAAAGTTCAGTATTAAGGCTTCTGCCTTTATTTAGGCCATTCTGTTATAGCTGATAGAATGGTTTAATTTCAGAGCAAAGTAGTGAATTAATTTCTTTGGGGATGTACTCATGTATTAAAAATGCTGTGCCTTAAGTATTTTAAATAGTTGAAAATATACCAGGTGGCAATATTTTATGCTCTTAGGAAAATACATTTTCATATAGACTTTCATTCTAAAATGTTGTCGAATTTCTAGGTTTAAAAAAATTGGCTTTTTAGATGTTTGGGAAAAGAGTAAATGCTGTAAGGTTTAAACAGTGATGCATTTCTCTGCTACATATACATGGATCAAGAAGCTGTCCTACAAAGCAGTTTTGTTACCTATGAACATACAGTGAATATGATCCCTGACTGGCATTGAACATTTAAAAAATACATTTAATGGAGCCACATGCCACATAAAACTGAGGCATAATTAGTGCTAACGAGGGCCAAACTGAAATGGCTGCCTCAATTCTGCACTGCCATTCGTTGCTGGTGAATTAGGCTGGGCATTTTGTTTGCTTTCAGGATTGGTGGGGTGGAGGCCAAGCTGCTTTGTCCAGATTGCTGCAGGCCGTGGGGCTTACCAGCAGTAGTGGCAACTGATTCTTTCTAATAAAAACTTTTAAATCCAAAGCAGTGGTAGCAGGGAGCTTCATCTCCCCCCCCAACTTGCATTTAAATCAAAGCTGTGATGGCCATAGCAATATCTGGAGGCAAGTCAGGGAATGCTCTTGCTCCAGCTGCTGTATTTTTGCTTTTAAATAAGGGCGGGGGTGGAGAGGAAAAATACACCCATTCTTGGTCAAAAAAATGTTTGCTTTTTTAAGCTGCCACTCCAGTAAATGCCCTCTCCCAAAATAGACAAACTGCTTCTCCCCCCACCTATCCCCCCTGAAATGGCATCCTTCGTTTCGAGGGTGGGGGTAAATGGCATCCTCTGTTTTGGGAGGGTGTAAATTGCCCACCCCAGCTCTCGGGGGGAACCCTGAAACTGAGAAAAACAAGTGCACCCCTAATAGCAACCATGGTTCTGTTGCCTTAATCTTGGCCAAGATGACAAGCACACGGTGAAACTTTGATTTAGTTAGCTGAGCTAAACTCTAAAACACCAAGACAACAAGACCTGCTTGCCTCTTTCTAAGAACCTACATAGGAAGGTGCCTTAACTATGAGTTGTCTTGGTTCAGATGTAGGGCAGGACTTTGGGACAGAAGTCTGGGACCTCAGTCTGTAGAACAAGGAGGAGGGACAGCCCTTAAACACAGCTAGGCTGGTTTACCATATTTTGAAGGTAGAGAAGTAATGCACATTGCACATTACATCTGAAGAGCTCCCTGCCCACCCCCCTCCCATAAGACCATTATGTCCAGTCTGGAACAATCAAAGACATCCATGATTTCAACATTACCTGTTATGATAACTCTGCGCTGATATGCTGCTCCAGTTATGCACTAGGCCTTATCAGTAGTGCTTTGAGCATATGAAATAGAGATAAAGGGGGTTGTTTGTCCTGTTCTTTGTTGACCTAAAGCTAGGGTGACCATATGAAAAGGAGGACAGGGCTCCTGTATCTTTAACAGTTGTACTGAAAAAGGAATTTCAGCAGGTGTCATTTGTATATATGGGGAACCTGGTGAAATTTCCTCTTCATCACAACAGTTAAAGCTGCTGGTGCCCTGCCCTTTTTAAAATCTGGTCGCTCTAGTATAGCTCCTGCACCTTTAACTGTTGTGATGAAGAGGGAATTTCACCAGGTTCTCCATATATACAAATGACACCTGCTGGAATTCCCTTGTCTATTCAACTGTTAAAGATACAGGAGCCCTGTCCTCCTTTTCATATGGTCACCCTATCTAAAGCAGAGGTGCGCAACTTGTGGCCCTCCAAGTGTTTTGGCCTACAACTCCCATCAACCCTAGTTAGCATAGCCACTGGTTAGGAATGATGCAAGTTGTAGGCCGGAGCATGTGGAGGGCCACAAGTTGCTCACCCCCGACCTAAGCTGTTGTTCTTCGTTGTTTGTTCTTCTACTTTGAGGTCAAGGCAAACTCTCAAATATCACTAAATCTGTGCAGAGGATTGCAATGGGATGTCTACTACCAAGAAAATATGAGTCTACTGACATTCCATATAGACTACGGTTGGGCTTTATTCCACTGCAGAAGAAACACTTCCTGTGTGAAACTAAGAATGAAATAGTTTCTGCCCCTCCCCATTCGTTATCTCCCATTCCAATGTGTCTGACCACAGAAATAAATCAACCAGTATAAGGGTTTTATTTTGTGCCCTATTGCTGTAAAAGCTTATAGAGCTGATTTGGTCTATGGTTTATGAATATCCAGTAGCAAGATGGCAAAAGCCTCTCTCTTTCCCACCTGTGCTTCCAGCACACTATTGGATTTTTATTACAGTCTCATCTGTGGTCTCACAGGCTTGATCTACCCTGGGCAGATTTATTGCTGTTTTCACTCTGGGAAATGTGGTTTAAGGACTGTGTATTTAATTTTGAGATGCTGCATGAACAAAAAGAGTGCCAAACTATTTCAAATATGGGAGAATCAGCTCTGTGGGTCAATAAATGTAAACATCCGTGGAGGGAGCTGCCTCCTTATACAGCATGCTATTAATGGTACCTTTTTAATTAGAACCTCTTTGCTATGTTGGTACCAAATTAGCATTTGTAAGGTCAAGTTAGGAAGATGCAGCAGTTGAACTTGATATTCCTTGTTTACTGTGTTGAGTCTCTCTGTGTATGAAACATAGGGCACTTTTTGGAGGCAACTGTTAGACTTTTTTCTCACATAATTTTAGAACCAGAGGACACCCCAAGAAGATGAATGGTGGGAGATTCAGGACAGATAGAAGGAAGTACTTCTTCACACAACACATAGTTAAACTATGAAATTCACTACCACAAGATGTAATAGTGGCCACCAATTCTGATGGCTTTAAAAGGGCAAATTCATGGAGGAGAAGGATAACAATGGCTACTAATCATGATGGTGGTGTGGTACCTCCAGTATTGGAGACAGTATGCCATTGCGTACCAGATGCTGGGGAACACAAGCACAAATGTCCTACTTGTGGGCTTCCCATAGGCAGAGCTGATTGTGTGAACAGAATGCTGGTTTATGGTCTGATTCAGCATAGCTCATCCTTTGTTCTTTTTAAATCTCTTTGACTAAGATCCAAAGAACTGTGCAACCACTTTTGTTTATCCAAGTAGGCTTTGGGCATGCATTTGTGTAAAACACACACACACACACACACACACACGGCTGTTCAAACAAGAAAAAGGATTTTTAAAACAAAATTTCTAGGCATGCCTAAGCTTTTGGACTTTCTTTGAACCCTGGCCTTTGTATTGGTCAGCTGCCTTAGACAAGCCTTGGAAATGAGTGGATTGAGTCCACTCTCCCTCTCCTGTCCTAGCAAAGCAAGTCATAAACACAGCAATGGCTACTGTGATGATGTCTCTGATGTCACACTTCATCTTGCCACGTCATCTCCCATTTGCAAAGTTCCTGGCTGTCAGGCTGAGAGAGGAGATAAGATGGTAGAGAAGGGTGGTTTAATTTATACATAGAAAAATAGGTTGTTTTGGTCTTACTGAGGTTAAGACATCCTTTTCAAAGGACATTGTCGAGGTAATTCTAGTGTTTCTATATAATCCTTGGTTTGATCTCAATTTGGTTACCCCAAGGGCCAAAACAGACATTATTTTAAACCTGAATCTACCAGCTATGGCTCCCCCCCACACACACTTCTTGTTTGTTTCACAAGAGACCTGAACGGGTTTGGGATCCTAGCATTGGAGGTAGGGGGGAATGTTGAGATCCAGATTGGGCCCTCTGCGCCTACTCTAGAGTAAAAATGAATGAAAGAAAAGGACCTAGCTGTTAGATAAGGATTTACAGTAATGTCTGTTTTGGCGTTTAATATCCATTTTTTGTGCTTTTGGGGTGTGGAATTCAGTCAGTAGCAACTCCTTCCTCTCATGCATATCTATTCATTCAGCTTTTCCCATGTCATTAATCAAACGACATTGATTACTCTCCTTTTTACTCTCTCAGTATTTTAACACTTAATTTTAACTTAAATTTAAATTTTACTGTTCTAACTCTGTATTTTAATCTTATATCAATTTTGCTGCATGGTTTTATCCTGGTTGTGCTTTTTATACTGTATTTTGTAATTGTGCTTTTAACATGTTGGTTGTTTTTTTATGGCTTTAATTTTTATGAACCGCCCAGAGAGCTTTCGGCTGTTGGGCGGTATAAAAATGTAATAAATTTATTTATTTATTTATTTATTCATTTATTATCATATACATATAGTCAAATGACTAAAGTAAGCAAATAATTGATGGGCTGTGAGTAATCCAGTGACATAGAAAAGCAATATCATCAGTCTTGTTCATGGACTACAACCTTGAGGCCACTTTTTGTCACTGACCCGAGGGGCCCCAACAAAGATTGAGAGAACTCACCCATTCTGCAAGGGAAGTGGGAGCATGTCTCCATGTAGCTCAAGCATGTGCAGGTTTGTTTCCTTGTCTCCTAGGGCTGTGCTATGAGCTGCCATAACAGCATAAGAACAGCTGTATCTCAGTGGTACAGCACCTCATTTGTATGCAGAAGATCCCATTTTTTTATCCAGGTAGGGCTGAAAAAATCCTGCCCAAAACCCTGGAAAGCCACTGCCAGTCGGTGCTGCCAGTACTTAGCTAGATGGTCCCATGGTCCGACTCAGGATAAGGCAGTCTCCTCTATGTTCCTAAGGACAACATGGAGGATCAACATTAGAAGATTGTTTCAGCTGCAAAGTTCATAACAGCCTTGGAAGAAACAAAGTAAAGGTATGTTTGAATTTTTGACCCCATGAGGCATTTTGTGCCTCCTAAATCCTCCATTTCATCCCAAACTTTATAATGAGCAATAAATACTTCAGCTCAACCTTAAGGTATATATGAATCTATATATCTAGGAAGGAGTTTTAATAGAGTGTCCTAAAAACGGATGCAGTTCTTTCCTTTGGAGTCATAGTATTAGAGTTGTCCCAAATTGAATTCCTACAGCCTGAGGCATCACTTTTATGACAATGTGAACGTTTCTGAGTATGGTTTCATCTTGGCTAGTGAAATGCTAAGTAATCCTGTCATTCCAGAAAGCAACTTCTAAAACATGAGGAAATGTTTCAAGCAACCTCAGTCGCTCGAAGAGGAACACTTCACATGTTTCATCATTGGTGGGAGTAGGAAATTTATACGCCCAGAGAGCTTAATCCTATGCTGAAAGCTCTATTGATTTTCCATAGAAAAATACTGATGCCTTTCCTTCAGCTGTATTTTCTCTCCTTCTCTCTCTCCGCTTCCCTGTAGCACAACTTACAAAGAGGCTTGCAAAGTTATTTTGTTTTGAAATCATGGATGGTCTGTTGGCTTGGGATATCGATTTCTGAATGCCATCATCAGAATAACAGAAAGGAAAGAAAGCGAGGCTTTTGATAGAGGATGTGAAAATTTTATTAACCTGTTCTGTTCTGGGGAGAATGCAAAAATCAGCCACTGTGAAAAAGTCACAGCTGGAACAGTAAAATAACATAAGTGCAAGCTCTACGACTATGTATCTATAAGAACCATTTTATTTGAATGGGTGGCTGCTGTCTTGATGCTGAGTGGTTTTTAGAGTGAAGCAAACGGAAAGGACAAATCCGTGTGTTTTTTTCTCCTCAGCTGGAGCTATGAATTTTAGCCCATTAATGAAATAAAAAACATCAATATGCGCATTTTAAATTTGTTTTTAAAATTTGCAATTATTGGTAATGGAGGGACTGAATGTTTAAGGAATGGAGGCGTGAAACATGCTCTGAACTTAATCTGTTGTCAGGGGGCGGAAAGGTGTTTATGCCCTGTTTTCATTTTAAAAACTTCATGCATGAGCAAATACTTTTATAAAGCAATAGCTAAAGTGATTTGTCATGGTATAGGATATGAAATTGTTTCCTTTTTTACCCGTTTGGGCAGGAAAACGGAAAGTGTGTGACTCTAAGAGGTGTACAAGTCTTGCTGTGAGAGAAAACCCTGAAGACAGAATTAGAAAAACATATAGGCCTAGCAGGATGGAGGGGTGAAGATCCTGCGATATTTTCATTGCAAAATCTCCCCCTCAATTCACATGCAGCACACGACAACCTCAGACAGAGAGGCGTCGCGCCCGCCATTATTTTTTTAGTTAAAGGGCCAGCAGCGCATGAAAGCTCATGCGCAAAAGTGAGTTGTTTTTTTTAAAATAACTACTTTCCCCGCTCCCCCCACCCCATCCCCGATGGGCACAGCACTCCTGAGGAGCTCTGCGCCCTTTGTGTGGGTCCCAGCTCCTCGCAAGGAATCGCTATGAGCCGGGACAAACCGCGGCGCCAGGCCACTCAGCTCGAGACCGCGGAAAAAACGGGCCTAAAGGGTAAGGGTAAGGATCCCAGGACAAGGGAGGGATCATCCCTCCCTGATCTCAGGATCCCCTGTGCATCATGTGAATGCACAGGGATGATCCCAGGGATCGCCCCAGGATTTTGCCCCATCTAGCTATGGCCATAGACTTCTACTGTGATATCTTGGTTGGAGCCTTTTTTGGGGGGGTTCCCCTACCTACATCCTTTTCTACACATGCACAGACACACACACACTGTATTAGGCTTTCTCTATGTCTGGGGCATCAAGGACTAGCACAAGCTAGAGATTGGATGTTGCAAGTTGTCAAGTTACACCCCAGTATGACTTGCCTTGAAAAAAGTCAGTGCACAGAAGAGGGGTACACAACTTGCAGGCGGCATACAGCCCCCAAAGTCCTGCTGTGTGGCTCTCATGCCCCCCTGTTGCTGATGAATTCCCACCTATCCAATGATGGGGTTCTCTGCTTCCATGCTGATAGTAGTCATGGTTGCTGGAAGGGGAAGGAGGTTAAAGCCTCCCCCTCCTATTGAACCCAAAGCAGCCTTTTCCCCAACAATCTTAAGCAGGATCACTGGGATGGGGCAAGATTACAGCTGCCTCTACTCCATGTATATATGCATGTGTGGCCCCCGGAGTGTCCACTGATACAGCCCCTTGGGGCTGAAAAGGTTGTGCAACCCTGGGATAAGGGTTTGCTTATATATGGGGGCTGATCACTATATCAGGAGGCCAATCGGGAATCTTTTCCTAGCCCAGAATGACTACAGATTCCTGTTGTTCCCAGGGCTATAATTCAGTGGCACAGCACTTGCTTTCCAAACACACGCACCCAGTTTCAAATCTTGATACCTGAGCTCTGATAGGGCTGAGAAAATCCTTTGGCTGAAACCCTGGACAGCAGAGCAGGCAGTATTTGGTTAATAAATAAACCAGTCATTTGACTTCTTGTAAGGCAGGCCTATCTGTTGATATGAATGCATAGACCTGTGTCTCTAGAGAGAGCTACTCTGGATTCTAAGGTCTACAATCAAGGGTAGGCAACCTGCTGCCCTCCAGATGTTTTGACTACAAATCCCACAACCCCCAGGCAGAATGGGCGATGGTCTGGGATTATGGGAGTTATAGTCCAAAACTTGTGGAGGGCACCAGGTTGCCTAGCCTTTCTCCAAATCAACCCTGTTCAACTAGGTCAGTGGTTCTCAACCTTCCTAATGCCGCGACCCTTTAATACAGTTCCTCATGTTGTGGTGACCCCCAACCGTAAAATTATTTTCGTTCTTCTCTACACGATCCATTGTCATGGGATGGTTTGCTAATAATGAAAATAATACGTAACAATAGCTTTAATAATACAAAAGATGATACATGACATAGTTCAGTCAATACAGTTTCCAAAGACCATCGGAAATATGTGTTTTCCGATGGTCTTAGGCGACCCCTGTGAAAGGGTCATTCGACCCCCAAAGGGGTCCCGACCCACAAATTGAGAACCGCTGAACTAGGTAGTTGCATCTAGAGCAGCACTGCCATTTCCTTTTCTTTCTTTTTAAAGAACTTTAAGGGAGTGGGGAGAAGGCAAAAGGTATATATAGTTGGAGTCCTCTGTTGTAGACTGGGATTATAAAATGGCCCTGGCCATAAAAAGATGATTGTCCGCTGTTCCAGCACAGCGGCCTTCAACCATTCACCCAAATATGGAACCCACTTTTAAATTGTGTATAGCTATCCAGACAGATTATTTTTTAAGAAATCTTTTGAATAGTGTTTCTGTCCCTAGGGCTTTTTATTGAGATAAAATATGAATAACACATTTCTTACTTGAGTGAAGCTGCTCTGAATAATTCACTTGAATCTGTACCTGTGGCATAAACATAAGAAGTGCTGCTGCATTTAATAACTGTTTTGGATGACATTGCAAGCTAAGGTATTGCAAGTTGGGACTTCCCGGAAAGACTGTCTTAAGCATCTTCTAAAATCAGCTTGTAATAATGTATCACAGCAGTACCTCCTGACATCATTAATGGCAGTGTACTATCGATGCACTTCAAAGAACTACACCGTTATTTTTTTTAAAAAAAATGCACTACTGTTAGTGTGGTTGTGAAGCTTCAGAGAAGTGAATGTCTGGCCAAAGATTCACACATTGAGTGCTGTGGTGTATTTGTGGGTGAGGGAGGCTTTGGAGCTGAGGGAACTGAAGACGCCAAGGCTTGGAGAGAGGAGAGAAGGGAAGATTACCAAATGGAAAGTTATATGAAAAAGAGGAGTCGAGGAAAATCTGGAAAATTTACCTATTGATCACTGAATCACAATGTACTGAACTAGTGGTCATAGAATCATAGAATAGTAGAGTTGGAAGGGGCCTATAAGGCCAGGAATCCACCTTAAAGTATACCTGAAATGATTGTCCAGATGGTATCTGAATTAAGGATGGGTATCCTAAGGACATACATTCTCCAAGCCCACTCCCCCGTCAAAGGATCCTTTAAGGTAGGGGCAGGCAATTTCCATGGATCGGGAGGCTACATTGCCCCCCATATCCCAGTGGGGGGAGCACATGCCTGCTCTCACTTGCCCTGCTGCTGCCCTGTTGCCAAAATTCAGTGGCTGTGTGTGAACTGGCCTTTCAGGATATGCTTTCTCTAAGGCCAATTCCTTTGCCCTCCTCTTTTACCTGTGATTCTCCCCCTCCCTCGCTGCCCCAGTTCTCACTTGTGTCATTTTTTTTATGAGTCTGAGTGTCTTGCCTGTAATACCAGTGTACTTGCAGAGTAGGTTATCTAGTTATGCACTACATTGAAATTTATCCCTGCTTTATATATAGAGAGAGAGAGAGAACTTTTGGCTGCCAAAACCTATTACGTTTCCCAAGGAGTTGTTCAAGCTGCCTTGTGTACTTGGAGAAAACGAACGTGTGTATTACTGGCAGCAATTGCTACCCAGTCATTGTAAGCAGCAAATAGAGAAATGATGTTCAGTATGCATTGCATAGTTTAACGTAACTTAAATATTCTGCAAATTGTTGCCTTAGATAAAACACGTCAGTGCACCAAAGCTGAGATCTGTTACATTTGTGTTTGTTGTACTTGCCTTTGAAACTATAACTCTACAAGACGGTTATCATCCTGTGGACAAATACATATTCTTGAGTACAATACCAACAGAAATGTGCCTCTATTTTTTAAATGTATCCAATTACTTCAAATATCTTTCAACTATATTCTCATTAAGTTGGTTCAGATATCTTATGGCTTGCGTCAAACGAATGTGTAGTATTAATTGGCTGCTTATAAGCCATAAATGGATTGAGTTCACAACATTCATGGACGTGAACTGGCTATTCAAAGTTCAGAAAGATGGGCCTGCATGTTAATACTTGAATAATGTCTGCTGGAAGCAAATCCTCCCTAGTATTGTTGCATACTGCTGAAATCTAATGACCATTGTTGATCCTAGCTGACCAACATCAGTGTTGAACAAAACAGGGCTCCCTCTTTGTCTTGATAATGCACATTACATGGTGGGAGCCATAAAGCACAAGTGGAAGCAGTAATCCTGCATTTCCTCTTCCTCTCCTCCCCAAGTAACATCTAACAAGGATCCCCAAGCTTTTTGTCAGGGATAGTGAAGGCACTACCATGGGGTCTTCTAGTTTTTTTAGCTAGGATTTAATTAGAAGTAGTCTGGAAGGCTTTGGGCCTATTCGGCGTCTGGAATGTCAAAATCTGTGTGAATAGATCTCTGTCACCATTCTCAGAGCAGGGATGGGGGAGTGGCTCCTCTCCCTCAGCCACCAGCTTGTTTTGGCCCTGTCAGGGAAGCTGTTCTGTGAGAAATAGATAGAAAAAAGGTGGGGTTGCAGAAGGGTCAGAGCCTCGCGTGGCGCAGAGTGGTAAAGCAGCAGTTTCTGCAGCTGAAACTCTCCCCATAGCCTGAGTTCGATCCCAGCGGAAGATGGTTTCAGGCAGCCGGCTCAGGTCGACTCAGCCTTCCATCCTCCCAAGGTCAGTAAAATGAGTACCCAGTTAGCTGGGGGAAAGGTAATAACAGCCAGGGAAGGCAACAGCAAACCACCCCGCTATAAGGCCTGCCAAGAAAACGTCAGCGAAAGCTGGCGTCCCTCCAAGCTTCAGTAATGACTCAGTGCTTGCACGAGAGGTTCCTTTCCTTTCCTGCAGAAGGGTCACCCAGATTGAAGCATCATCTTGGTGGGCTGAGCAATGCCGCCCTGTTTGGACAAGGACTCTGCTGAAAAACCAAAAGCACCTGCCTGTCAAGTGGTCTCCATTTTTAAGCTGGTACAAATGCAAGGAGACTTTGCTAGGAACATCTGCTCTGGATTCCTGGAAAACCTCCCTGTTTGGATCCATCATCGTCTGAGGCTCTGGGGGCACTCTGCACATGCCCCCTCCTAAGTGGAACTTTGGATTACTAAGAACTTGCCATGAAAAGTACTGTGAGGCTTTTCATAGACTTGAACTCTTGTTTGCTGTGGATTACGTGTTTTTCGGTGTCGACAGCAATGTGCACCGGCAGACTGGGCTCCCACAAGTAGCAGCCAATGATGTGTAGTACGGATGTGCAGTATATTGACTGCCATGTCGTGCAATTTGTAGTACCTGGAATTGGATACATATTATTATTATTATTATTATTATTATTATTATTATTATTAATTTATATAGCACCATCAATGTACATGGTGCTGCGGAAGGATACTACTGCCAGAATGGGGCGTCCATATTTCTTCCTCTCCCCTGCAGCCCCCTCGCACACCCTCCAAATCTGTTCTGGAGGGTTGGGGGACCCTCCGGAGCAGATTTGGAGGGCATAGGGGGACTACAGGGGGAGAAGAGGACTCAAAACAGATCTGGATCCAGCCGTAGATATTGCAACAGTGGGAAGAGTAGGAGACATGGAGCAGTAGCCACATGGCTCCTGTAGTGTCTCATTTGGGCCTTTCATTTTGACTTGCTATTATCTCTAGGTCTTTCTCAGTGGTTTTCAGAATCAGCAGGTTAGGAATCACTGTTCTGAAAGACGTAATGTTATTCGGGGAGGATGGCATTCTTTCCTTTTCTTTCCTTTTTTCCATTTCCAAAGTGTAAAGAAGTGTTCTGTAATTATTTATGTGTGTGGCACTTTGCAGATTAGAGAGAGTGGCAGGTGTCACATTGAAGGAGTTCACAACCTAAACTTACCCCGAAGAGAGAAGAGCAGCCTGTGGGAACCTGCAACGTACCAGCATTAGCAATAAACAAGGAGCCTCAAAATTGATTAGCCCTTTTGAGTCAGCTCATATGTTAACAGCAGCAGCATAGAAGCCTCTGTAGCATGGCTGTACTCATTCTATTGCCAGTAACATTTCAAGGAGCCATGGGGGCAACATGACACATCTCACGCATCAGCATCACCAGCCTTCAGTACAGGGCAATGGTGGTGTGGAAAGTTCATTATTGCCCCATCTGTACGATAGACTTCCTTCAAACACTATTAGGAGGTTCCTGCACCAATTTTCGCCCCTTTTCTTTCTACCTCCAATCACCCCCAAGCAGTTATCTTGTTGTAGAACCTCAAAACTCCATTGCTGAGTATTATTTAAGACAGATATGAGAGCAATGTTTAATAGCACCGAATATATTTTTCCTGGTTTTGGCTTTGCACATCATTTCCCCCAGATTTCTTCTGGGATTACTAGCAGCTTGCTCTTACATTTACTGGATGCATCCTATTATGTCTGAAGGAACGACAGGTATGCAGAGAGTCTCTTGTTGGTCTATTAAAGGAATGCCTGGAGTTACTAAATCAGGACCTGAAATATCAGAACCTTTACTGTATTTTCAGTGCAATTCTTATTTAACTAGTTTAGTTTTGACAATTTTCATCTTAAATTGCAGCATGCTGTTTAGCATTACATTACTAAATTTTTCTTTAAAGTATTTTTTTTAAAAAAAAAGTAGAAGAAGCTTACATAAAAAAAGAATATCATAGCCATACTGTTGGGTTTACATAATTGTCTACTCCAGACAAGCTATCCGATTATATAACTAGAATGCACTAGAGGCTTGTAGCCAAAGATTGGGCTGGTTGTTTCCAATCAATACATGTAGCTGCCTAACAGTGTGCAGTACTTTGATTCCTAAACTCTGAATGATCAGTTTCTCTTCCATTTCCCTTACAGCACCTAAGCTAGATATTACAAGGACTCATATCACTAATGTCAGTATGCAGAGGGGCAGGAAGGCAATCGCAGAGTGTCTTAAAGTGCATGCAACAGTACTGCAGAGAATGGAAACATAATATTTGTAGGCGGGGCCATCTGCTTCCCAGTGGCAGCATGGTTGTTTTTACTGTTAAGATGGCTTTTAGAGACTCTGGGCCTCATTTGTGTTTTATACTAAATAAACAGTTTGTTAATTCATAAGGAACTGTGTCTGTTCTTAGTGAAAGCCAGATGACACCACCAAATCTCTATTACAGCTCAAACCCTATTCAGGTGTGAGGCTTGAATAGGAAGCACTCACACATTAAGAGGGATTGGGCAACTTGTGCACTGCCCCAACATCTCCAACCTCCTTGTGTTGAGGCTTCTGCCTACATTCACTTGAATGCAAGTAGACCCTTTTCAAAATTGGAAACCCTGATGAAGTAGGGTTCCCAACCATATACAGGCTTCTATTCACATTCAATCAAATGCAAGTAGAAGCTGCCCGCAGACCTATGCACTCAACACAGGGAGGTCGGGGTACTGTGCCTCCCTTGCCATTTCCTAAACTTTTCCCCAACTTTGGTTGTGAAGCCAAAAGTGAACCAGGGGAAGCAGACATCAGGTGGCATTTCCAGGGGGAAATTGCCAGACACAATAGGGATTTAGCATCTCTCCTTCCCACCTGCTAATAATCCCCTGTACTTGCACTCCTGGCATTCCATATTACGTTGGCAAATGTATGTATGCTAAGATAATGTTTAGTTTGGCTGCAGTTTATCAACATTCTGTGACTGGTTATTGTCCTTCAGCAATTAGGCATGTGACATCACAGGAGATCAGACAGTGGCATGAAGGGAGAAGACACATTGTCAATTAACCAGCATGTCGTTAATTAATTATTTGCTTGTTTCATACATGCTAGATTTAGGTCAGGACAGGCAAAAGAAGCATTAGTTGCCTTTTTAGAGACTGTTGGAGGGACCACAGCTATTTCTCTCCCCGATCCCCCGTTGAAGCAGGGGTTGACCACTGATGGGATGGAGTAGAGAAGCAGTTGTTCCTGGACAGGGATAAGGGTGCAAGGTGGGTGAGCATCCAAGATGAACACAAAAAGAATAATCTCACGATGCTATAAATGAATTTATTGGAGAAAAGCCCCAGTGAAGGCTTTTCTTTGCTAAATTTGTTAATAGTATCCTGAGACTTTTCTCTCTTTCTGTGTTCCTAGACAGGCATAGCAAACGGGCTGGCATCTTCAGAATTGTTCTTGCATATGGTTGTAGCCAACATTAGTCCAACCTGAGTCTAAGTAAAACTAACATTAGATACAACCCATCATGCAGTACTGGAGCTTTAGTAGATCTTCAGTAAGTCATATGGGAAACGAAGCAATGTTATTGTCCTGTGTATAAAATTATGAATATTTTTGGCTGACCAAAGTTTGAATTATTCTGAATTTCTGAACAATTTACTGTAGTACTTCAATGCGCTGAATATACTTAACAACATGTGTGATGATTCCTTAATGACCAGAGATACAGAAATATCTATATCCATAAAAAATGCTGGTCCACAAGATATAAACATTTCCAGTTATTGAACCAGTGTTGACACTTCTAAAGGAAATTAATGTCCAAACTAGACAGAGGTGCTTGTTTTGTAAGAAAGGAAATATTGATCTTGTAGCACTGCATTAGCCTGTGATTACACTTATCCCCCTTGTGAGAATTGACTGGGATCCAATTAAGGCTGCAACCCTGGGCGCACTTACCTATAAAGAAGCCCCAATAAATTTATGGCTGAGCAAATGCACAAAGGATTGGATTGCTTGTGTTTTATCTGATGGGCGTTTGCACAAGAAAATGGACAGTTATTGACCCATGTAGTTTCTTTCAGTTGGCTTATCCAAGTTACATAATCTGTAGCTATTTGTGATGATATCATATTCATGGTTCTAGTGAATTACTAATCATAATACTTATCATATTCATGATTCTAGTGAATTACTAATTAATAGTTTAAGTTAATGTTTTATGATACTTATTTTTAAAAATTTGAGAATGGCAAATAGTAAGAGGAAAGGAACAGGTGTCTCTGGGTTGGGTCCAAAGGTGCTCTTCTATGAATGGAAGGAATCCAGTGTAAATAGTTGATTTTGCAGCCCTGTGCCACCTCCCACACTATTCTGGAATGACTACGAGCAGATTTGGGGTGTGGGGCATAAAGAGACTGGGAAACTGAGACTAGATAGTGCCCCATTCTTTAGATTTAATCTTCTGGCTTTACTTGTCATTTAGGGTAGAATGATGTTAGCCACTTAAATGTTAACCCGTGGCCCCAATGGGGAGGAATTTCTTGATCAGATTTCAAAGCTGCTGACACTGTTCATTATCATAGGTGAAGGATTAGAGTGGAAATACTTTGCATTCTCCACATGTGGAAACCCTCCTTTCATGAGGGAAGATATCTAACAAGATTAACTCAGCCCACACATTTGGAGGCTGAAATCACACCTGGGTAATGGCATTTTAATGTAGAACACATTCCTTCTCTAGAATCCTGTTTGCAAGGTTTTCTCCATGATGAATGGGGTCTCCACAAACCTTAAGCTGATGGCTATATATTGACAAATTACCCCCATTACAGCTTGTATTTTTCTTTTTCTCTCAAGATCTTGAATCAGTACAAAGTCACAGAACATTCTCCAGATACTTTTCCTTTGTGTTTTTCAAATACTTCCCTTCCATCACAAATTTCCACATTCAAAATAGTAGTAGTAGTAGTAGTAGTAATCCAAGTTTACATATACAAGTTTAATGACCCTTAAATGGCTTCCTTGTGCTTGTTTCCTATAGGCAGAGAAAACTTTTGTTTTTTAAAAGGATGGCATTGTAAACAGAATGTTGGTGAAATGCAAGTGACAATTTCAGGACTGATTTAAATATTACAGAACCCATGGCCACTGATGGAGGAAAAGTCAAGGGGCAGTGGGTCCCATCCAGGCTAGCAGATATTGACTTATTGGGGCTGTTCACATGACACAATTCACCATGGGCTATTTAAATCTCAGTGAGGCTGCAGAGCATCTGGGGTGCATGCAGCCATCATTCTGAATATGCAGCCCCCACTCCAGGCTTGTCATATCATGTGAACCTAGTAAGTGGGGTTATTTGAGTGTTAAACAACTCTTGCATAACCCATGGTCTATTTCTTTAACCATTGCATAACCCATACTCACGGGTTTGCACAATACGATAACCCCCAAGTAGGGGTTGCAGATGCAACATAGCACTGGAGTGGAGGGTGGGGTGCCATGGCTCATCATGGAATCAAATAACCCACAACAAGCCACAATGTGTTGTCCGAACCCAGGCATTGGGGTGATTCGCATGATCAAACAGCCAACCATGGGTTATTAAAGCCACAGAGGGCTGTATTGTGTGTTGGTGGTCATTTTGAATATTCAAGCTGCCAGCATGGTTTGTCATGTCAGCCAAACCAGCGTGGATTGTTGGTTTTGTTAAGAAACTGCCCATAACGCTAAAACAGCTCACGGGTACTGGTGGTTCGTTAACTGCACCAACAACCTGCCCTTGCCAGGTTTGCATAACACAACAAATTGCAGTCATGACTTGAATATGCAAAAGTTGCCCGGCACACACCACAAGCAAGATAACTTAAATAAGCTGCAGTGGGCTGTGGTGATAGTGTGAACCAGGTCAGAGTCTCACCTTTACCTCTGATCTTCAGATCCTCCACTGACTTTTTGAGGCTTCTTCAGAAACAGAAGAAAGTCTGAGTGACAGAAACAATGTGGGGGGGGGAGAGAGAGAGAGCACATAAACAATCATTATAGGGTTGTTAAGATAAGGGTGTATTAATCCCAGTCCGTTATCTTGCAACATGCCCTCTACATCCCTAGATCAAGAAGGATCATGGTCCCTTCATATGAGGGAGAAACATGTGGCCAGAGCAGCCTTAATTAAGATGTCTGTGCTGGCAATTTAACAAGAGCCTCCAAAAGAGAAAGATTAAGGAGGCAGTATTTATTGACCAGTTGAAAACAGTTATCATTGTGAAGTCTGAGATGAAACAAGCCATGATGTTTATTAATGCAGCTTGATTGGCTGTTTAATACAAGTGCTGATTGTTAATCTTTGTTCTACCCTGAAGCTTATTTCTGGTCTGGTCTGGTCTGGATGGGGCTTGGCTCAGTTTATAAGTGGCATAGCAGCATACTCTGATTTGTGACTGAAGCTGCCATTTTATGCCGTGCTTTATGTTTTAAAATCTGTTTATTAAAAAAATATTTTAACTTTTTTAAACTGGATGTGTGTGTGCTGGGCATTTACTTCTGGAGTGACATAAAGTGAAAACCCACTCAAATGCTTAATAATTCAATCATCCCCAAACCTGCTGGATTAAGAACAGAATTAAGATGATCTCTTGTTGGCTCAATCTCCAGAAAGCCAGGAAATTGGAAATTTAGGCTGGTGCCTTAAGAGACGTGCCCCATGATCAGTAATGATGTTGTGCAATGTCACAAATTGCACTTGCTTACAACTTGCCCTCTATGTACCCACACTATTCCTGGGTCATTCAGGCCCACATCCAAATGGGAAGATGGAGTGCTTGAGACCAGCAAAAATGTCCTACATTGTCCTGGCCCTATATTGCTTTATATAGCAGCTGGATCTTACTGTATAGCTAGAGGAGGAGTCCTATCAATTGACCCATGCCTATTTGTTAGTTATAAGCAAGCACAATTTCTACATTTTTGTGTGTGTTTAATTGTATGTAAAGTCATGGAGATATTCTACCTTATGTTTTCTAGAGCAGAAATAATAGTATTTATGCAATGGAGGAAAATGCTACACAGACCAAAAAAAAAAGGGGGGGGAGATTTTTACAAAGTTAAACTGGAAATTTGTAACATGTTGTTTGTTTGTTTGCAGGCAGTAAAGTTAAACTGGAAATTTGTAACATAATTTTTTGTTTGCAGGCAGCAACAGAACTCAGCTGTTCAGAATTCCAGTTATGTGCCCTACCAGTATGACCCTTTCTATTTCATTCATGAGTGATGAATGAGGGCATTTAAAAGGAAATGCTTTCTGTCACAAAGTACAGTAGTTGCATTGCAGGGCAGTTGCGAGTTTGTTGGAATACTGATGAGGCTTTTGCAGTGCTATACTGGGATGCTTCATCTGAAAAAATCAGTATAGTTTACCAATATAATTAAATCTTAAAACTACGTATTCTTTCCTTGGTTACTGTATGAAGAACAAAGTAAAGTTGGGGAGGGGAAAAATGAATATCATGGCTCCCAGTTGTTTTTTTCTAACCAAACAAATATTTGTTACTATTATCATGCAGTTTATCTGTGCAAAAGGACTCTGTAGTCAGAGTAAAACATATATCATAGTCCCAATTGGCTTAACAACCCTCCTTTGCCAATCTTCCAACATCTTAATCTTTGGTAACTCATCCAACCTCTTGAACAGTGTCTTTTACTAAGTAAAACTACAGAAAAAGCCCATTAGCTGTGATATATATGCCTAGCCTTGAAGAGAATCCATCATTACATACCAGAATAGGGAAATAAAAATCTGTTCCTGCAGTTAAATTGATCTGGAATTTAATACATTAATCTTTTCAAGAATAGTAATCACATTGAGGACAAAGAATTCATGTCTAATCGAACACAGAGAATTTTACTTTCTTTTAGAAATGGTCAAAGCAGCTATTCCACTTTAATCTTAATTTAGCACCAGTAGTTCCATCTGTGGGTAGTAGGGTTTTGTTATTCTTCTACTTATCATTGGTTTCATCTGTGTAGGACAGTCAAGATTGGGATGACAATACGATCCTACTAGGAAAATGGATTCCTCTTAAAATATCTACAACATAGGAAACTATTTGCCCAATTTGTTTGGAAGCTTGATCCATGGTTTGGGTACCATGCAAACTATGGTTTAGTACATGTCTGAATTGATCTGCTATCTCCCAACTAATCAGAAGACTGACTTGGAAGCAAGTTTTTGGATGTCCTGTAAAATTGCAAAGATGAAATTTTCTGGCTGGCCAGCTAGAACCCTACAGGTCCTGATTCTAATCTAGTAGGAGACAGCAACCTTTTTACTCTCACCATTGATTGTTTAATTTCTGTCCAGTCAGTATGTAGAGTTACACTGGGATTTAAGTGTTCGTGTTTTTGTTCCATTTGCCCAACACAATGCAATGTGTTATACAAGTAAAGCATGCTGCTGGAAAGATTTGAGGCTATTTTATATTTACTTGCAATAAGTAGGGGTGTGTGGATGATACAGCTTTAGAAATGGAAACCTCACACGATTACTTCTTTTCAAAAAGAGCAGCAGCAATTCTGAATGCTGGAATTGCCAGTGGTGTCCCTTTGATGCAACTTGTGTTTGGATACCCCAAAAGGTCATTGATGCTTATGAACTAACACATAAGCCTACATGTTGAAGAAGGGTGCACTGCAGTCATTGGGCACTTCTAGTAAGGTGGTCATATGTCTTCTTTTACAGAAAAGAGTCTCTTATTTTAAGGGCTACCAGAGGACCATCCTTCTTTTCATTGAAGGCATCCTTGAAAGGCTGTTCTGCCCATGTCCAGTTTAAAGATAGAGAGCCATACAAAGTGAGAGCAGGGACCCTGAAGTTACCCATCCACAGTTAGCACCTGGGCAGCAGAGTGAACAGGCAGGCACACAAGACACTAGTCTGAGGCCTTAGCTAGACTTAAGATTTATCCCGGGATCATCCCTGTTCATGTAAATGACACACAGGATATCCCGGAAGCAGGCAGGGACGACCCTGGGACGATCCCGGGATAAACCCTAGTTCTTCTTTGTGGTCTCTGTGCATCACACTTAATGGGGCTCTGCGCCTGCGCAGAGCCTATGTCGGACTTCTAATAGCTGAGAATCTTTTTTGGGCGGGAACTCCTCCCCCACCGTCATGTGGTATATATGCGATG
Organism: Elgaria multicarinata webbii; assembly: GCF_023053635.1. NCBI lineage: Eukaryota > Metazoa > Chordata > Lepidosauria > Squamata > Anguidae > Elgaria > Elgaria multicarinata. Next base: position 67,302,105 of record NC_086171.1, read on the forward strand.
TCCCACTCCCTCAGTTCCTCTTCGACCGCCGATGCTACTGCCTCGTCGTGACTTGAGTTACATGCTCACCCTTTTTTGCTGAGACTGTCGTCATTCTCTTCGTCTTTTTCTCTTCTTTTCTTACTTCCCTTTTATTATCCTTCGTTTTTCCTAAAAAGATAAATAAATAAATAAATATATTTATTTTAATTTATTAGATAAGAGGGAAGAAAAGAACATTAGCGTTTCTTTGCCACATGCCCTCCAGGTGCATGGCCTCTGAAATGCATCCAATGTGGCAGTAAATTGCCACCCTCCGATGGACACAAACTCTGCCTCTTGTGCCTTGGAGAAGGCCACGTAATTGAGACTTGCAGACATTGCATGTCTTTTTCTAGACAAGCTAGAAAAAACAGAGCCGACAGACTAAAAGCCCTTCTTTGGCAAAAGGCCCTCCTTGTGGTCGATTCTAACCGACCACCTAACATGGCATCCATGGAAGATCCTTCGGCGTCTACTTCACTAAACCCGCCTTCGAACCCTCCTACCTCGGGTGTTTCTACGGCGCAGACTGCAGCTAGAAAGCTCACAAAAAGAGCAAAAAAATCCAAAGCATCTACCGAAACCCAACCAAAGAAGAAAAAGGACAAAACTAAACATCAAAGTCCTCTAAGGATTACTCCACCACCACCACCACCTTTACTCGATTCTCCAATTCGAATGCTGGTGCGGTCACCATTACCTGCCTTGGTCATTGAACCTATTTCAACAGCGTCGGAGGGAGAAATTAGGGAGCTCTCGCCCCAGAGGCAACCTCCCATTTCAAGAGATCGGTCCTGTGAAACATCTACCAATCGACCGATTCCGCCGAACCAGGCTGTCGAAACCGTATCACCTCGGCACCGACGGTCGGCATCACCATCTCGAATCCGACCACAGAGCCGATCCCCTTCGCATCCCTCTTCTCGGGATAGGGGACAACATTCTTATTCAGACCATAGTCGATACCGTACCCACTCTCGATCTCCACACGGAGACTGGGACCGTTCCTTCGATTACTACCGACCTCCAAGCTGTCAATACTATGAACACTGGAGGGATCACTTTGAGCGGACAAGTTCATGCCACCAAGATCGCTACTTCGAACCCGTATCCCTATGGGCTCGTCCCAGGCAACCGATGCCACCACCACCGGTTCCACCTAGAGGTTTATCCCTCACCAACCCTCACAGTTCTCACCGTTCTCCTCCATGAGACTGACCTCTGCCACTTCCACCACCTGTAGCCAGACAGACGCTCACGTCTCGTACCACACACCTCACATCCCCTCTCTCAGAGGAGGATTATGAGTCCAACTCATCCTCAGTCTATTCACCTCCACCTTCTCTCCCTTCCCCGGAAGATACGGTACCGACTAAGGGAAGAGCTTCCCCATCCGAGGAACTTGGGGTTTTCTCTGACCAGGTCCTCCGCATGACTCAAAGCCTTGGTATCGAGGCTCAACAACAAATTGACCAAGTAAAGGACCCTGTTTATGATGCTGTGTATACAGAATCCACAGTACCAGTGGCCTTTCCATTCTTGCCAGCTCTACTTCAGACTGTTCACCAATCATGGAGCACACCCTCAACAATAGCCCCAACGTCGAAACGTTTGGAAGCCATGTACAGAGTGCAAGAAAAAGTCGCATCCTTTCTATTCTCGCATCCCAGACCCAATTCTATAATAGTGGAATCGGCTCAGGGAAGATCTCATAAGCAACATAGTGCGCCTGTTGACAAAGAGGGTCGTAGATTGGACGCACTCGGGAGAAAACTCTACTCCACATCATCATTGGGCTTCAAGGTATCAAATTACGGTGCCATGATGTCTAGGTACCAGCTCTTCCTATGGGACAAAATTGGATCCCTGTGCGACTTCCTTCCAGGAGACCAAAGGGAACTTGCAAGGGTATTCCAAGCAGAGGCAATGAAACTCTCTCGACACCAAATCAATATGGCTAGACATCAAACAGACTGCCATGCTAAATCCATGGTAGGCTCCATAGCATTGTGACGTCACGCTTGGCTACGTTCGGCGGGCCTAACACCAGAGGCTTGAACCAGAATCGAAGACCTCCCATTCAACGGAGAGGGTCTATTCAACGCCAAAACGGATGGAGTGCAAAAAGCCTGCACTACAGCAAAAAGGTGGGTTTGGGCCAGCAACAACACACACAGTCATCTACCAAACCACGCAGATGGTTTCGTCATCAGAATCCATACTATAACAAACAATACCCCGACCGTCCACGATACCAAGCACAACAACAAAGGAAACAGTATCAACCAAACAAACCACGTCCAACCCGTGGCCGATCTGACTCTCCTCAAAGACGTCACCTTTGACGATCCACCAGTTGCGCCCACAATATTCGGACACAGACTATCCCAATTCCACCACACCTGGAACACAATCACCACGAACTCTTGGATTCTCGATATCATCAAAAATGGATACCATATCAAATTTATATCCCTGCCTCACTTAGGCTTTGTCAAGACTACAGCTCCAACAAAAATACTCATCACAGAAACATCAACATTACTCCGCAAAGGGGCAATAGAGCGAGTTACCATCAACCCGCATATCGGGGGTTTCTTCTCCCGCTACTTTACAGTCCCAAAACGCGACAGGGGATTTCACCCCATCTTAGACCTCCGCCCCCTAAACGAATTCATCCAACCCAGAAAATTCAGGATCAACACATTGGGTACAATACTGCCCCTCCTCTGTAACGAAGCATGGTTCGCATCCGTGGACCTCCAGGATGCATATTTTCACATCCAAATTCATCAAACATACTGAAAGTACCTTCGTTTCGCAGTTGGTCCAAACGTGTTCCAATTCACAGTTCTCCCATTCGGCCTTTCATCCGCCCCGAGAGTTTTCACAAAGTGCATGGCTCCAGCGTGCGGATTCCTTCGTACCCAGGGCATCGAAGTATACCCGTATTTGGACAATTGGTTAATCGTCGCATCCGACAAGAACAGACTCCAATCCCACCTGTCCTACACACTCCAACTCTTGGACGCACTCGGTCTATGTATCAATGTCGAGAAATCCAACCTACAACCCACTAAAACTATCCAGTTTATCGGGGCGCAACTAGACTCACGGGATGGAGGAGCATATCTTCCTCAAGACAGAGCCGCCAAACTCAGTTCCATGGCGACATCAATTTACCAAAACAGACACACAACAACCCACGCTATCCAGAGACTGCTGGGATACATGGCAGCAATGGTAGCAGTTGTACAATGGGCCAGGCTCAAAATGAGACCTCTCCAATTGTGGTTACTAAAAAATTTCAACGCCGCATCCGACGGACGTCGAATCCGACTTACTGTACCACCCAGCATAGCACAATCCCTGCTATATTGGATGGACACTTCCAATTTAACTTAGGGCATTCCATTCCTACCCCCTTCACACACCAGGACCATAATGACAGACGCATCTCTAAGGGGATGGGGAGCTCATTGCGGTCCTCTTCAAGCTCAAGGTCTATGGTCTCCATCCGAGAACCAATACCACATCAACAGACTAGAACTCTTGGCAGTATGGAAGGCTCTACTCGTCTTCGAACCGCACATCATCGGACACGGAATCCAAGTCCTCACGGACAACACTTCAGTCCTGTGGCATCTCAACAAACAGGGAGGCACACGTTCTCCACGACTAGTCAACGTAACGATACGAATACTTACCTGGGCCATACCGAGGAAAATACAAATTACTGCAGTACACATTGCAGGCATCTCCAACACCCTCGCAGATGCACTGAGCCGCTCCAACACGATGTCTCACAAGTGGGAACTTGCATACTCCATCCGTCGGAACATATTCCAGAAGTGGGGACAGCCCACAATAGATCTCTTTGCCTCTCCACAGAACACAGTTTGCAAGAAATTCTGTTCCAAAGGAGGACATCATGCATCACTAGGGGATGCCTTTTCCATCCACTGGTCAGGAGCACTTTTTTACCTATTTCCACCCTTTCCTCTACTCACAAGGGTGATAGCCAAAATCAACAAGGAACGAACGAATGCCATCATTATTGCACCATGGTGGCCTCGACAAGCATGGTTTCACACACTCCTTCGGTTAGCACAGGGGCGGTACACACACCTGCCCTTGCAGAACAACCTCATCTCACACAGTGCAGGCAAGGTTCACCATCCAGATCTAAAGACTCTGAAACTAACCGCATGGAGAGTACAACAAACATAAATACTACTCTCATTAACAACCAAATCCAAAGAATACTTCAAGCATCGAAACGACCATCCACTAGACGCTCATACACCTCCAAATGGAAATCTTTTCTCCGATACGCAACTGACAACGGATTCGACCCACGACACGGTCCAGTGACCGATGTACTTCAATTCCTGACAAGCTTCTTCAACAAAGGACTTAAACCTTCATCAGTTAAGGTCTACCTTGCAGACATATCGGACTCACGCCCAATAATCCAGGGATATACCTTGTTCTGTCATCCCCTTGTCAGAACGTTCCTAAGAGGTCTAAAGAACCTTGCACCACCTCACAGGATCCAGTCTCCTTTGTGGGACTTAAGGCTAGTTCTAAGGGTACTTATGTCAAAACCCTTTGAACCAATGGCAACTTGCTCACTCATACTCCTCTCATGGAAAGTCGCATTCCTCGTAGCCATCACTTCAGCTAGACAGGTTAGCGAACTCTCTGCACTAAGACTAGACCCACCTTACCTTATTTTTCACAAAGAATCGGTGTCTCTACGTCCAGACATCTCATTTCTTCCGAAGGTGGTATCGAATTTTCATGTCAATGAACCCATCTTGCTACCGTCTTTCTTTTCGAATCCGACTTCTCACCTGGAAAAACAACTACGTTTACTAGATGTACGGAGAGCCTTGGCATTCTACAAGGCACGAACCCAACCCTTTAGGAATACCCAGAAATTATTTGTTTGCTACGGGGAGCCTAAAAAAGGCTCACCAGTCTCTAGACAACGCATCGCTACTTGAATCCGTCAGACAATACAGCTGTCATATCAGATAGCCAAAAGGGATCCACCAATCCAGGTCAAGGCTCATTCCACCCGAGGAATAGCAACATCCACGGCATTCACCAAGGGCATTCCTCTTTTGGAATTATGTAGAGCAGCTACATGGTCATCGCATTCCACATTTATAAGACATTATAAATTCGATGTCCACGCCAGATCCAACGCACGCTTTGGAAGAGCTGTACTTTCGTCCGTCCTATTACGAGACACCTTACCCACCACCAGTAAGTGAGCTTGCTAATCGCCCCATTAAGTGTGATGCACAGAGACCACGAAGAAGAAATGCAAGTTACTTACCTGTAACTGTAGTTCTTTGAGTGGTCATCTGTGCATTCACACTACCCCCCCCCCCCCACCGTACCCGCTTCGGTGTCAGTAATCTGTCAATACCGAGGATGGGTTTCTCCCAAAGCCCGGGATCGAATGCGGTCTCGAGGAACTGAGGGAGTGGGCGGGAACATCGCATATATACCACATGACGGTGGGGGAGGAGTTCAATCCCAAAAAAGATTCTCAGCTATTAGAAGTCTGACGAAGGCCGGATCTACACTACTGCTTTAAAGCGCTTTATAACAGTTTTATAGCACTTTAAAGCAGTTAAAGTGCTTTATAACTGTTATAAAGCACTTTAAAGCAGTAGTGTAGATCCTGCCTTAGGCTCTGCGCAGGCGCAGAGCCCCATTAAGTGTGAATGCACAGATGACCACTCGAAGAACTACGGTTACAGATAAGCAACTTGCATGTCTAGCTAAGGCCTCAGTCTTCCATACTATTTTACTTCATTTCTATTTAAATTATAATAATTATTTCTAAATGTATTACACATGTAAATTAGCAAGTGCAATTATTTTTAATGCAGATTGGTATCCTCATTTGTTGATGCATTTCCTCTTTCTCGGCGATCCATAAGTGGCCACCCTAACGTCTAATAGTAGCATATGGAATAAACTTAGTAAAATACTGGATTGTGGATTGTTTAACACCAGCTGAACCAAGAACCCTTTTCCAAATGTACATTACAGAAATTAACTGAATTAACTGTGGTAACTACAGAGTGCTAAACAAGTCAATCCCCAGCAAAAACAACAAAGAATCTTGGGGCACCTTAGAGGCTGAAGCATGTATTCTGGCATATGCTTTCATGGACCTTTCAACATTTCATTTCACTCTAACCTGATTGCTACCAATCTGTACCCACCCACTCACCCACCCTGAAAATCCAGGTACATTTTCATGCATATTTTTCTACATGTATGCATCAATTATCTGTATCTTTGAAATGTACACATTTTTGCTCTTGTTGATTAAAGTGTGTTTGTGCACATTTTTCAAAAGTATGCATTTTTTCATGAACTTTCTCAAATGCACGCATGTAGTCAAATGCATTTTTTTGGTACGCAAATCACATTGCAACCATTTGAATATACGGACTTCTACCGCAGATTGTGTCAGATTCCGCGCAAACAGTACAATCTGACTAAAACTGAAATGAAATGAATTTCTCATACATCCCTAGTATATTCTGGATTATTTAGGATAAATCTGAAGGAACTCTTGTGAGTTCTAAGTGTGCATGGCATGCAGCCATATACCTTCTTGTCATGCACTCTTTATCATATGAGTCATGGTCTCTAGATGAGGTTTATGTGCATGAGGTTGGTGTTGAGTTGCATGAGGTTGGTGTACCACATCCACCCACCCACGGCTCCGTTCTATTTTATCTACTTCTCTGGTGTATCTTTGCTGATAGAACAGCTTAATTGGTGGTGTTCCACTAGCATATCCAGGCAGCTCCATTGTCATGGTGTATCTCACACTCCTCTAGCATACTGGGTTTTCTGCCAAATCCTATAGCACATCAACTGGTGTATGAGTTTAGGATTGCACTGTTACTCAGGCTGGATGTTTAAAACAATATTCTTTGGAAAGAAAATATGCATGTGGAACAGCATGTTCTTCATCGTGGTCTCTATGCATCACACATATGGGCTCTGCGCCTGCGCTGAGACCTAGATCGGAACCTCCAATAGCTAAGCGACACGCTTTTGGGCGGGAACCCCTCCCCCACGCCACTGCGCATGTACCGTGGGTTCCCGCCCTTACCTCAGTTTTTTTTCCGTCCGCCATCGTGCTAGACGCTAGTTTCTAACCTCCAGAAAAGAACTATTTCAATCTCTTCTACTAAAGTTTATATACTTACCTTTTCTTCTACTCTCTTTCAACTATTCTCTTTTTCTCCTATAAAAAAAAAAAAAAAAAAATATTAGTAGATATAGTACAAATTTTTCCAACGCTTCAACTGAGGCGAATGGCAGTGAAGGCCCCATTTCGTAAATGCGTGTCCTGTGGGGCTAAACTCCCGCCGACGGATGGGCATTCTTTGTGTGTACTCTGCTTAGGAGAAAGCCACAAAGTTCAATCGTGTCACCACTGTATGGCGTTCACAAAGCAGACGCGCAAAAATAGAGCAGACAGACTTCGCTCTATCTTGTGGGAGAAGGCGCTTCGAGCTACCGAGCCAAAGAAAGCCAAAATGGACAAACCACCTACAAAAACCTCCGATACCGAACTTGAAATATCCTCGTTCGTAGTGGGAGATGAGACCGTGGCGCACTATAGGGCTGAGATACCCCTCACGCCAGGACGGTCGCTAGCGAGCTCCGCGGCTAAAAAACTTTCAATAAAAGCCCGGACTCCTAGATCCTCCGAATTGGAGAAGAAGAAGAAGAAGAAGAAGAAAAGGCTGGAAAAGTCCTCACCGAGGCATTCTGGAAAATCAAAATCCAGCAGTACTGTGCCGACCTCGCTACCGACAGCGACGGCAACTTCTTCGGTACCGAACCAGCCATCGATACCGTCTATGGTATCGACACCCGCTAGGCGAAGACAACATGAGCCCCCGAGCCTCTCAGAGGGGGAAATCAGAGATTCGGCCTCAGCGGCCTCAACACGAGACCCGGCACGCCTCACAACAACAGATGAGGCGGCCGAAGTGCCTAGACCTGGAACCCCTAGACCTGCTCCAATTGAAGTGCAGCAGTCTCCTAGACCGGATTGGGATCGATCTTCCCAGGTTGCTTACTATAGACCTGAAAATAGGTACTATGACTGGGAAGGCTATCGGCCACACGACTACCTTCCCGAGGGAAGGAGGCTACAATACCCTCCGGAAGCATATTTTGCTTATCCGCCGCCTCCGACAAGGGTCTGTCGAATGCCGGTGGCTCCTCCGTTGTCTCACCATTCATCGCCAGCATCAACCCTTCGACATCGAGTCGACGCGTCTCCGCGTCGACCGGCACCACATCAAGAACAAGCGCTGCAGCCTATTCAACAGCAAATTGAGGCGCCCTCTTCACCAGACAATGACTATCCTTCGGATTCGGAATCGGCACTCTCTATCGCTCCATCAATCCCATCACCAGAAGACGCGGTCTACTCAACTGACCCAGCTTCGCCGTCGGATGACTCTGGGAGATTTGCTGAACACGTTCTAAGAATGGCTCAATCCCTAGGTTTAGATATTCAAAAACCAGAAGACCAGGTGCAAGACAAGATCTATGATGTCTTCCATACCGAAGATAATGCACCGGTAGCCATCCCATTGCCTCAAACGTTAATACAAACTGCCCAGCTAGCATGGAAGACTCCTACATCCAATCAGCCTAATTCTAGGAAATTAGAGTCTATGTACAGGATTCAAGACAAGGACGCGGGTTTTCTATTGCAACACCCAAAACCCAACTCCATAGTTGTGGAATCGGCACAAGGCCGATCACAAAGATCCCACTCGGCACCTACCGACAAAGAGGGCAGGAAGCTCGATTTAACTGGGAGGAAAATTTATTCTTCCTCATCACTTGGCATCAGGGCAGCCACTTATGAAGCAACAATGGCCCGGTACCAACTATTTCTTTGGCAGAAGATAGGGTCACTGTGTGATCATCTTCCAGAAGATAAAAGGGAATTAGCCAGGGTATTTCAATCTGAAGCTACTGCCATAGCCAGGCAGCAACTGTCCACAGCGAGACACCAGACGGATTGCCATTCCAAGGCTATGATGGGCGCCGTAGCCTTAAGAAGGCACGCTTGGCTCAGGTCTGCTAATTTGACAACGGAGACCAAAACCAGAATTGAAAGCCTACCCTTCGACGGGGAAGGACTTTTCAACTCCAAGACGGACGAGGCACTAGATACCATCTATAAGGCCCGTACGACAGCTAGAAGGATGGGTTTCAATGCACCATCCCAACAATACAAACCGCGTCGTTGGACAAAACCACCTGCCCAACAATACCAAAACAGGCCATTTTATCAACCCCATCCTAGGCAACAACAACAGCAGTTGCAGAAGAAGAGGCCCTTCCAGAGTCGATTCCAGGGGGATAAACGTCAACCTGACTTTAGCAAAAAACAGCGGGTTTGACTCCCGTGCCCCAAATCTACCACCATTTTTGAACCGCCTAGCACCCCATTTCCATCAATGGGAGTTAATAACAACCGACTCCTGGGTGCTCACTATCATCAAGCAGGGCTACGCCATCGAATTCGATGTCCTTCCTCCTCCTTCGGGACCGAAAGTAACAGCACCGTCCGCACCTCTTCTCCTCGAAGTCCAGACCCTCCTAGCGAAGGGAGCTATCTCTCCGGTGCCACCACATCAAATCAACCAGGGATTCTTCTCCCGCTACTTCACGGTCCCGAAGAAGGATGGCGGTCTTCGACCTATCATGGACCTAAGAAATCTAAACAACTACATCAGCCCCAAGAAATTCCGTATGACAACGGTTTCTTCGGTACTCCAACTCCTTCACGCAGGCCTTTGGTTCGCGGTGGTAGATTTGAGGGACGCTTATTTCCATATAGCGATCAGGGAGTCACATCAACCTTACCTGCGATTCGCCATTGGAACTCAACAATTCCAATTCTCCGTTCTCCCTTTCGGACTCTCGACGGCGCCCAGGGTCTTCACGAAGACGATGGCAGTCGTCTGCGCCCATCTAAGACAAAAACAAATTTTCATCTATCCATACCTGGACGACTGGCTGCTGGTAGCGGAGAACAAATCCACGCTACGAGACAATATATCTACGACCCTCAACTTATTGAACTCGTTAGGCCTCTGGGTCAACGAAGAGAAGTCCATTCTAACTCCTCAAAGGAAGATAGACTTTATAGGGGTGACCTTATCATCCCTGGATGGCAAAGCTTTCCTTCCTCTGGCCAGAGCAAAGACGCTTCACGACTCCATCGTCGATATCGAGAAGCGAACAAGACACTCAGCCTGGACGATTCAAAGGCTACTTGGCTTGATGGCAGCCACTACGGCCGTCATCACGTTTGCGAGGCTTCGCATGAGAGTTTTACAAGGATGGTTCCTTTTTTTTTTTTTTTTTTTAATTTTTATTCATTTTCAACACTATATAAACATAGATAAACATTTCCAAAATATAACTGAAACTAACACAATAAGAAAAAAAATACATCAAATATCTGCTGCATACATATTGAATAATTGTTGAGTACAAATATCAAAAACTATTACATATGCCTTATCACTCTACAACATCTTCATTCTTAACATAAATGTGCACCCCCCACCTCGGGATCATTCTTGAGTCCAAAATCTAATCATTTCTTCTGCTGGTGGTTTCCCACTTCCCTTAGTAAACACGAACACTAGGAACTGTTTCCAGATTCCTTCGAACTCATTTATTTTAGTTACGCCTTTTCTCCACTTAATATTACATGTCAGTTTATCATTAATGGCTATGTCCCATACTACTTTATACCATTCCTCAATAGAATATTCCCCTTGGATCTTCCAGTTCCTAGCTATCATCAATCGTGCTGCAACCAACAAACTCGATATCAGCTCTATAGTTCCTTTTCCACACTTTATATCTTCAAATAGTGACAGCAATGCTATTTTTGGTGTTTGTTCTATTTTCATTCCCACTATTTCTTCAATTTCTGAAAACACCATCTTCCATAATCTTTGTACATATTTGCATTGCCACCACATATGTAAATACGTTCCTTTTTCCCCACATCCTCTCCAACAATTTGCTGAATGTTGATCACTTATCTTATTCAATCTAACCGGGGTTAGGTACCACCTCCATAAAATTTTAAAATAATTCTCCTTTATTCTTACTGATAAACTTCTCAACACTCTTTGTTTCCATAGTCCCTCCCAGCTCTGTCGCCCTATTTGTATCTTCAAATCTGATTCCCAAATCATTTTCTCTGTATTCTCTCTAAACTCCTTCTCTAACAATATTTTATATATTTCACTCATTAATCCTTTTGAAACTATACTACTTCCTTTTCCTTTCTCCTTACTTACTACTAATTCTTCAAACCTCGTCATCTTTCTGCACATTCTATTATCTTTAATCCACTTTTTATTCCATTGCTCTAATTGACCATATTCTAGCCAAGATAGCTTCTTCTCCTTTAACAAATTTTCCATATCTTCTCTTGTTTTAATATCTCTTACCCAATCCTTTAATTTTATTTTATTTTTCTCTTTTAATATTTTACATAATCTACCCTTTAGATCCTCTGGGAAATTCTTTAACATTATTATCGGTGCTAAGGGAGAGTTGCTCGGAAGCAGCTTCCCTTTAAATTTACTCCAAATTTCCCATTGAGTCCTCAGGAGTGGATTATCTATACTTCCAACCCACTTTCTTCCTCCATCTTTAAAAAAAACATTCTCCAGATTCATCTCTACCTTACTTATAATTTTTTCTTCCATCCAATATAAATCTCCTACTCCCATAATTGCTTCTACAACATGTCTTAATCTATTTGCTACGTAGTATAATTTTATGTTTGGGAGACCCATTCCCCCCTTTTTTTGGCTTAGGTACCAATTATTTTTATTCACTCTTGCTCTCTTTTCTCCATTACAATATTTATTAATAATATTTTGCCAACTTTTTATCTCGGTTTCTGATATTTTTATAGGTAACATCCTAAATACAAAATTAATTTTAGCTAATATCTTCATTTTTATCAAAGCTATTCTCCCAAACCAAGATAAATTTAATCTTTTATATTTTTCCAATTTCTCTAGTACCTCCTTCTTTAACCTCGTTAAATTTTCCCTTTCTAAATTCTCTAGATTTTTTGTAATTTTAATTCCCAAATATTTAATCTCGTTCTTAACTTTCAATTCCATTCCCTTAACTTCCCAATCCTTTTCTTCCCTCTTAGTATAGTTAAACAACATCATCTCTGATTTAGACCAATTTATTTTTAACCCTGTAATTTCCTCAAATTCCCTCAACTGATATTTAATTCTTTCTAATTTTCTTAATGGATTCTTAATGGTCAATAAAGTATCATCCGCAAACATGTTTAGCTTTATTTCCCTTACCTCTCCAATTCCTTCTAATTCTTTATCCTCCCTTAGTGCCTTCGCCAAAACTTCCATAACCATTACAAAAAGGACCGGCGAGAGCGGACATCCTTGTCTTGTTCCTCTGGCTAGTCGTATCTTTTCAGTAAGTCCGTCATTTACCACCACTACCGCCGTATTTTGGGAATATAGCTGTTCTATTACATTTTTAAATTTATTTCCAAATCCCAATTTATCTATAATACTCTTTAGTGCCTGCCAGCTCACACAATCAAAAGCTTTAAAAATATCTAATGCCATAATACCTGCCTTAATATTTGCTTTTTTTATTACATTTATTATATTTAAAACTCTACCCACTAAATTATGCATATGTCTTCCTACCACAAACCCACATTGATCTGCTCCTATATATTCTGCCAAGAATTTATTTAATCGTTTGGCCATAATAGATGTAAAAATTTTAGCATCCTGATTTATTAAAGAAATAGGTCTATAAGAATCGGGATTAGTCAAATCTTTATCTGGTTTTGGGATCAGAATTATCACTGAATGTTCCCATGATTCAGGTATCTTCTCTCCTGATAATATCCTATTATAAAGTTCCATTAATTTTGGAACTAGACAATCTTTGAAGACCTTATAATATTCTGGACCCAAACCATCTGCTCCTGGTGATTTACCCACTTTTAACTTATCAATAACCTCTTCAACTTCTCTTTGAGTTATTACTGACTCCATTAACTCCTTATATTCTGATTTTATTTCCTTCTTTATAAACCTTCCAATATACTCCTCCACCTTTTCTTGTTGAATTTCTTTACCCTTGTACAATTCCTGATAAAATTCCTGAAAAATTTTTATTTTAGCTTTCATTGCATGACAATAATTCCCTCGGCTATCTTTCAACGTTTCTATCCCATTCCTCCCTTTTTCTTTTTGTGTGAGCTTGGCAAGCAACCTCGAGTTCTTATCACTATTTTCAAAATATTCCCTTTTCATATACATTAAATTCTTTTGAATCTCTTCTATATTTAAATTTTCTAATTGTTTCTTCTTAGCTTGTATTTCCACTAATTTATATTTATCTTTACTTCGCCAATATCTTTCCTCCAAGTTTTTAATTTCTATCTCTAACTTTTCCTGTTCTGCACGTTGTTGTCTTTTTAAACTACATGTTTCTCTAATACAGATTCCTCTTGCTACAGCCTTCATGGTGTCCCAAATGACTGACCCAGCTGTTCCTCCTTTTTCATTAATTTCCCATGACTCCGACAGTTCCTTCCGAATTTTATCTACTATTTTATTGTATTTCAATATCTTTGTGTTCAACTTCCATCTATATGCCTCTTTATAATCTTTCTTAACTGTAAATTCTAAACTTAACAAGGCATGATCAGTTACTTTTATTACCCCCATTTCCATTTTACAAATCCTCGTTGCAAAGTCTTTTGAAACAAATATATGATCTATCCTGGAGTATGTATGATGAACTGGGGAAAAATATGAGAATCCAGGCCTATTCCCGTTAAGTAAGCGCCACGAATCTAAATAATCATTTTCTTTTATTAATTTATTCAATATAGTCATATTGTTTCTCTTTTCAACATTAGTGGGATTTGACCTGTCTCTTTTATTATCCATAACCATATTAAAATCCCCCGCTAATATAACATACCCCTCCTTAAATTCTTCTATTTCTTTAAACAACTTTATAAAAAACTCTCTATGCCTCTCATTTGGGGCATAAACATTAATCAAAGTATAGACCTTTCCCTCAATTTTACCTTTTAACATAAGATATCTACCCTTATCATCCTTTTTTACCTCTTCTAATGTAAACCCACTTTTTTTTGAAATCAAAGTGGCCACTCCATTTTTTTTTGATGTCCCTAATGACTTTTCATAATAGGCTAGCCACTTTAATTTTATCATATTCGAATTCTCGGAGCCTTGGTGTGTCTCTTGGATCATTATAATATCTGATCCCTCTTTATTAAGCATTTGTTCTATTCTCTTCCTTTTCACGACTGCCCCTAAACCTTTAACATTGAGTGTTGATACCTTTATCTTTTTATCCATAATCACCCTTTTGAAATCTCTTCCGATCCCTTGTGCTCAGCAGTTCAAACTTGCTTACATAAAAACACAAACTCCATACATAAAACCCCCACCCTCCTACCCCAATCCCTCCTCCCCTACCTTCCCCCCCTCCCCACCCCCCCACTCTAATCCCCCCCCCATATCCCCGTGAGTCTAGTACTCCAGCCATCTACTTTAAAGGGGGAGGGGGGAGGCAGTGCTGTGCCTGGCCGGCAGATTTCTATATTAGCATTTTTATTTGCAATTATCTCCAAACATAATTAACAATTCTCTTACTCTCCAGATGTCCCAGCCTCATTCCCTCCCCCACCCACTCCAGCCCCATCTGCTTCCCCATCCAGACCCAGCCTCTTCAGCAAATCTTTACCTTGATCCAATGAGGTTACTCTGTGTTCCCTCCTCCCATATGTAAATCTTAAAAAAAACCGGGTAACCCCATGCATAAGGAATTTCATTCTTCATTAATGTTTCCATTATTAGTTTAAGACTACTTCTCCAATTTAATGTACGTTGAGAAAGATCATTGTAAATTTACACTGGTTTGCCTTTATATTATATCTGATTCTTAAATCTCAATTCTTTCATAATTTGCTCTTTTTTATAATAATTACCAAATTTCACCAAAATGTCTCTTGCCCCTTTGTGGTTTTGCCCCCCCACACGATGGACTCGATCCGGATCCAATCCGTCTATTGATATATCGGCATCAGCTCCTTGAACCAGTTCACGATGATTTCTCTAAGATCTTCTCCCTGCGACTCCTTTAGCTGCTTTATTCAAAAAGTAGATCTACTAGATTAATCTTCCGAGGCAATCGATCACAGTACCCATTCTTTAAATTGTATATTAGTTGATTTCTCAAAAGCCTCTTATTCCTTCTGGTCCAAGTCCGCTTTAGCCTCTATCTTTTTGATCTTATCCGAATTTTCCACCTTTTTTATCCGCTAAATACACAATTAATGTCTAAATTCACTCATATGCTGATCCATTTTTTTAAAAATATAACAATGTTATTTTCAGCTATAATGGGCCTGATCTCCATCAACGAGGGAGGGTTACTACCACTTTCTCCTCCTTCAGTCATATTTTTTCTTTATTTGGTATTGTATCCAAAGGGACTGGGTCTTTATCTTCCTCCTCTTGCTCAACTCCAGGGGCTGTCCTTTCCAGGAGGGAGAGGCATGCCGAATTATGATTTGAAAGTTCCTTTTTTTTTTTTATAATTTGAAGGTTTCTTATTTTTTTTTTCTTCTTTTTTTCTTTTTTCTTTTTTTTTTTTCTTTTTCTTTTTTTGTATATTAAGCTTTGCCCAACTTTTGATCTTTCTTTTAATGTTAGGCATGGGACTCTTCTGGGTAGGGCATAAATCTTAGAGTGTAACTCGCTTCCTTAGCAACTTATGCTGGCTTCTCTGTTATATATCAAACACTTTTTCTTTCTTCATGAGGGGGGGGAATATCCAGTTCACAACAGCATTCACTAGAGGGGATCAGTTTAATCATTCGCAGCCTCTCAGCTTCCCACATCTCCCTCACCGAATGCCGAATGCAGCTTCTTCCACCTTCTCTCCCCCCCTTCTCACCACGCCAATAAATCCAATCAACAACTTCCACCTTACAAAGCCAGCATTTCAATCTTTCCCATGTGAGATAAGAATGAAAGGTTATAACACAAATCAATGTCCAGCAAGCATAAATTCCTTCTTTTTAAACTGCGTCAGTGTTACTTTCGGTTTCGATCGTGTTGCCGTTTATACAGACATTGTATTAAATATCAATCATCTCACCTCCCTTCTTCAAATCTCTCAGCTTTTCCAGCTCCTGTGACTTTTATAATCATTTTCTGTCGTTTGCTCAAAGATTTATGCCCATTAGAAGAGAGATAATTGCTTTTTCCGGCAAACGCCGCTTAGAGCCTCAGAAGAAACCCGCCATTGCTCAGGCGGCCAGCTCCGCCCCCCCTACAAGGATGGTTCCTGAGGACGTTCGACCTTCGCCTCAACGCTCACAGAACCTTTCTCTCCATCCCGAAACAAGTACGGGCATCGCTGAAATGGTGGCGCTCGATGGGGAATTTGTTGGAAGGTGTCCCGTTTCAACGACCATCGCCTTCGGTAACGATCGCTACCGATGCCTCCATGGAAGGCTGGGGAGCCCATTGCAACAACCTTACTGCACAAGGGCGATGGCCCCCCTTCTTGAAGGAAGAGCATATCAACCACCTAGAACTCTTGGCAGTGGAGTATGCGATAAAGACTTTTGCCCAGATCATTGAGGGCAGAAATGTCCTGATAGCCACAGACAACACCACGGTAGTCTGTTATATCAACAGACAGGGTGGAACAAGGTCGTACCCGTTGACTCGATCTGCAACCAGAATATGGAATTGGTGTATAAAGAGGGATACTTACCTTGTGGCGGTTCATGTTGCAGGGAAGGACAATGTCATCGCAGACTCACTCAGCAGGTCCTTCCACACCGACCACGAGTGGGAGCTCGACGTCGATACCAGGGAACACCTCTTTCGATGCTGGGGGTATCCAGCCGTCGACGTCTTCGCCACCGAGGGAAACGCAGCCTGCTCCAGGTTCTGCAGCAGAGCTGGAAAAGGAGAAAATTCACTAGGAGACGCATTCACAAGAACGTGGAAAGGAAATCTCCTATACATCTTCCCTCCGTTCCCTCTCCTAACAAGGGTCCTAGCGAAGATCAGGATGGACAATTCGGACTGCATCCTAGTAACACCGTGGTGGCCAAGACAGGCCTGGTTTCCGCATGCTCTTCGTCTATCGAGACAAATTTACATCAGGCTCCCGTCGATACCGAACCTCTTGTCTCGACACCGGGGCAAGGTTCGGCATCCAGATTTATCCACACTGAAGATGACGGCGTGGAGGATAATCCCAACGCCTCTCTCGGTACCGTAAACTTAACAGTTGATCAAATACTGATGGCATCGAGGAAACCGTCGACGAGGAAATCTTACGCCAAGAAGTGGCAAAGATTCCTAATTTTTGCTTCAAAGAGCAATCAGCCAGCAATCTCATGTCCTATTTCTACAATACTAGAATATTTGCTGTCGCTTTACCGACAAGGTCTAAGACTGTCCTCGATCAGGGTTCACCTAGCTTCGATAGCAGCGTTCCATGACGGTGTCGAAGGGTATTCGCCCTTCTCACACCCCCTCTCGAAAACATTCTTGAAGGGGTTAAAGAATACGATACCGACCATCAAGAACGTCGTACCTTCATGGAGCTTATCGGTGGTCTTACAGTCACTGACTGCTAAACCCTTCGAGCCTATGGCTACAGCTGACCTTAGACTTTTATCATTTAAGACAGTTTTCCTGATAGCCATCACCTCTGCGAGACGTGCAAGCGAGCTTAGAGCTCTCAGAATTGACCCACCTTTTACAGTGTTTCATAGGGACAAGGTCGTTTTACGCACTGACCCTTCATTTCTACCTAAGGTGGTGTCGAACTTTCATGCCTCCCAGGACATTATTCTCCCAGCGTTCTTCCCGAGCCCGACGACGGCAATCGAGACTTCTCTCCATACGCTCGATGTAAGGAGAGCCCTAGCCTTCTACAAAGCTAGGACTGAAAGTTTTAGAAAAACTAAACAGTTATTTGTTTGTTATGGAAAGCCATCTAAGGGCTTGGCCGTCTCTTGCCAGAGACTATCAAGGTGGATTGTAGAGACAATTAATCTTGCCTACTCTCTATCAAAATTGGAACTGCAACAGTCAGTTAAGGCTCATTCCACTAGAGCTGTAGCAACATCTGTTGCATTCAGCAGGGGAGTCTCCCTGACAGATGTCTGCAAGGCTGCAACGTGGTCTACTCCATCCACGTTTGTCAGGCACTACAACGTGGACACTCGAGCCCGTCAGGACTGCACCTTCGGGAGAGCTGTGCTCTCGGAAGTCCTGAGATGACAGCTAACCTAAAGAGCTCTGAGGCTGGGACATGATGCACCAACCCACCTCCAAAGGTATGTCAGCTTGCTACTCGCCCATATGTGTGATGCATAGAGACCACGATGAAGAAATGCAGGTTGCTTACCTGTAACTGTAGTTCTTCGAGTGGTCATCTATGCATTCACACAACCCACCCACCAACCCCACTTGGTGGCATATGTCATTCTTTATTAGAGCACTGTATACATGTGTTTTGATACATCCGAAACTGATTAATTATAAACTGATTAATTATATTCATGTTTATGGGAGCACGATGTCAGACTCCTATGAACTGAGGTAAGGGCGGGAACCCACGGTACATGCGCAGTGGCGTGGGGGAGGGGTTCCCGCCCAAAAGCGTGTCGCTTAGCTATTGGAGGTTCCGATCTAGGTCTCAGCGCAGGCGCAGAGCCCATATGTGTGAATGCATAGATGACCACTCGAAGAACTACAGTTACAGGTAAGCAACCTGCATTTATCAAATTTTGCAAGCTTTTTTTTTTTTTTTTTTTTTTTTTAGCACTAATCAAAACTTAAAAATTCTGGGTAAGACAGTGGACAGAAATGAAATTCTCCTTATATTAGCCAAACAAGGAAGCCAGTTTTAGAAGATACTCAAGATACAGAACAAATATATAATTGTTTCCAAATTTCTACAGTTAATTGTGAGATCTGCAAAGCTCAAACTATTTTGCAATTAATCTTTCTTTCAAATTGTCAATAATACGAAGCAGCGGATATACAGAATTTGAGAATGAATATTATTTTGCAAAAGAGGATGGGAAGACTACTTGGAACTCTAGGTAAAGCCTGCTGTCTTTGCCATTGTGCTTATAAACAGCAATGGCTCTGCCCGTACTGTTGACATGTATCAAACATCCCTGCTGGGAAGGTATTTTCTGCGTTGTGTATTAACAGTTTCCTCTTCAAGCATCTCCAGAGAATACTCCTTAATGACATGAAATGTGTAGTGATTTCCTCAAGCCAAATTCTCCTTCTTTTACCATGTGGGTTTTTAATTAGTCTTTCCCTACCCCTTTCACACACACACACTTCTCATTTCCTTGTCAAGTAGATTTTTATTAGACTATACCCAGAGGTAATTCCAGCATTCTGCCAATTCCTATGTAGTATGGATATTTCAAGAAACAATGTTCAGTTGAATTCTCAAGGAATTTGCTCCTGGGCAGGAGATTTTGTACCCTTACCCTTCTCTGAGGGTGCCTTTAGCCAAGAACAGATTTATAGCAAAGCTGGGCTCCTTGGAAGCCCAGTTTATAGACGAGTGTCTTAAGGATATATGTAAAAATGATGGTCTGTGGGGACATAGGAAGGGATCACTAGTAGAGTGGGCATTCCAAATGGGGCCAAGGCAAGCTAGTGCAATCTGAATGCCATTGCATGTTGTTTGGATATCTGCATAGAGCTAGTAGCTATTTCCTTCATAGCGAGCGCTAATATTTGTCATGTGGAATACTTTCACGAAAAAGCAAAACATTTCCCTGACTTGCCAGACAAAAGATCTTTCCATGTGATCTTGAAATAAATTGCCACATGAATGTAACATGGCAAAAGTATCTTGTTGTAACTCCTCCACATTGAAAAATAATGTGCAAAACCCACTCCTTAAGCATGCCTTCCCTATCTGGCAGTCGTTGGAGTTCCTCCAACCCTATGGAACATCACTTCTAAGCACAATCTAAAACAGGCCCACACTGGTTTTGACCCACCAAGCCAAAACACAGACCAGTAGCCTTATAACGTAGTCTGCCAAGTTCTTAACAATCCATCTTTTTTGTAGTTCCAGGCAGACATCAAAAACAGTTGATTTGTCAAGTACCTGACAGGCTGGCTGGGGAGATGCATTATTAGTTTAGAAGATCGAAAATTGTGCAGGCCTAGTCTCAGGGCTCTTGCAGGCATTACATTTTTTGACATGGCCTTTATGACCTATTTATTGTATGCAGAGATTCCTTCTGAATGCCTCGATGTTCATTTCTGTGCATTTTTATCTCTCGGGGCACTACTCAGGCATTTAGGAAGAAACCCAAGTGTTATTTCAGGAATGATGCTGATGTGAAATTGTCATGCCCCAAACAATTAAAAAATGTCACTGGGCATGCCTTTTAAGAAACTAGTCTTAAGATCTGTAACAATAAAAATAGCACATGAAGCTGACCAAAGACAAATTCATACATTACAAAATCAGCTCATGTCTTCTACCTCTTCCCATCTCTGTTAATGTTATAATGTTTGTATTAAGGGCACTTTAAATACAATGTTGAAATATGATGGCTTGGATCCATGCTTAATCATAGTTAGAACAAGTCCATTGAAATCAATGGGACTTAAGTTAGTCTTGATTTAATTTAGTCTTGTTGATTTCAATGAGCATACTCTAAGTATGGCCATTTCTGGATCCAACCCAAATGTGACTGCAGGCAATAGATGTTAGCTAACTTTGGGTGATTTTTTGGCACCTGGAGATATCCATTTGTAACATAATCTATTCATTTTTAGAGCATAACCTTGAATAATTCAAAGCAGCATTTGTGCCTTAGAACTATCTCCTTCTTGGCTTAGCTTGCTACCTTCTCCATCTGCTCATTTGTTTTTCCTGCTTTCAATTCTTCTGCTGCTGCTCACTTGTAAAATCATTCTTCCTTCTTGATTATTGTTTCTGCCGGTTATTTGAAGCAGTAGCCTTGAAAAAGAAGCCAGTGGGTATTATCTTAGGCCAAACATCATGCACACAAGCATGGGAAAGCATATCCAAGTAGACCTGACTATTTTAACCCGTGGCATTTTTCTATATATCTGAGACTGCATGAAAATTCCAGCATGCAATCCAGCATGGATTCAAGCATGCAAATGAGCTAGTGTTGCTGTCACAATAACTGCTGTGGCCTGAGAGAAACCATGGCAACAACAATGGCTTGCTTGCTAGGTAGGTAGTTGGGTCAATGTGAGGGAGTAAAACAGTGCCATGTTAAGGAGGTTGATCTCCAGAGTTAGTGTGGGCGGATCAGGCAATAGGAGAAGGGATGATCTCTGAAAACAAAGTAGGCGGGGTGGAATTGTGGTTTCGGTGGACCAGGCTAGAGCGAGTGAAGAGGAGGACGCTAATGGCAACCTAGCCACGAGAGGCAGTTGTCAAGGTAGGTAGAATCAACATGGGTTTGGGGGGCAGGGGAGGTGTTATGAGAAGAGAGATGAGATATACTATGCGAGTACCATTGGCTGAGCAATATTTGAGGCTATTTGTTTCTTTCGAACTTTCATAGAGACCTTATTGGCAATGGCCACTTCTCTGTTACGAATACGATATTCTTATACTGAAATCTTATACCATTATGCTTTGCTTGGCAGTATGCTATGCTCAAAGCTGGCTGAGTAAAATAAATTTATGCCACCTGGAAAACAATCCCCATGTGCAAAGAATTAGGGAAAATATCTAAGCAACCTTTGAGGCAGCTAGACCCCCATCCCACCCTCTTCCTTCTCCTTTACGTTCAAAATCTTTCAATAAATTACGTCTTGACTCACAGGCAGCTTATTATCTGTGAATAACATTTAATCAGTCTATCTAGTTTACGTGTTCTTTTCCTATATCGTCAATTTCAAAGAAAATTCTGTGACTTTTATTTTAAGTAACAGAACTTTTTGTTCCAATGGAATGAAAATGACCAAATTAAATAAAATACTACCACTCCATTTTTATGCTCCTGGTTATAACACTGCCTCAGTAACCTTTTCTGGCTTCAAATAATGTCATTTTGAAGTAGGGGGAAAACGTTCCTTCAGAATTACTGTTGGTATGCTATTGGGAATGGCCTTGATAGATTGTGACATCAGAGGACTTGGCTTTCCTTTGCTTTATGGTAGATCCGTGCCAGCCTATGTATTATGCTTGACCAGGATTCAAGACACCTTCTGTTTTGTCTGGTGCCTAGGGCTGCAAAAACAAGGTGGCTACTTTGACAGGCCAAAACATGTGACTAACGGGCTGCATTTAGCTTGGTGGGTCACAGGATGCACAGGCGTGCTTTACTCTCGCTCTTGCCAAGAGGAAGAGCATGAAATGGGTAGAGCCATTTCTTTGAGGGCCATTTACAACACAACTAAGGTTTCGGATCTAAAAATGCTGCAAAAGGTGTATGGTACATTTAACGACTCTACAGAGAGGATTTAAGTTCATCGTTGAAAAATTATGTGCAAGCCACCAGTTAGGCGCTATCATTGCGAATGTTCCCTTTGTTACATACATGGTTCTGTGAATTTCAATTATCCCAAGTTCTCTTGAAGATAGGCAGAGTAAGCAGGTAGAACCGAGGCGGGAGGCTGGCGTCACAGAAGGCTGGGACAATGCCAATTGTCTGCCAGGGCTGGCATCAGGGATCAGCATCCATGCTGACCCCCACAGAGCCTTTGGCTGTGCCCTTTCATTTCCTCCTTGCTGTGGCTGCCTGTTCACCTGTTCGCTTCAAGCTGCAACAAAACCGCCAAGTGTGCAAGTGGTAACATGAACAAGGAGGAGAATAAGAAGAAGCCTCAACCTGCCTGGTCCTCTCCTTCTTGGTGATGGTACAGATTAGATCGAGAGGGGAGAAGGCAAGTGAATGGACAGTGCTAAGAGCAGCAAGGAGGTGGAACTACTAAGGAATGGGGCTTGCTGAGGGCATATTTGCCCAAACCCTTCTCCCCCTCCCCCCAAAAGCCCTGAAGCCAACACTGTAGTCTGCTAAACTGGTATACTCTCAGTATGCTTTTACATTATTGCAATCCCAGTACATGCTTTTGCTGAGAGTGCAGGTTTAGGTTTTGATCCATGTGGCATGGATCATTCCACACTTCATATAATGAATCAGAATTTGACATGGATACAGCATTGCTGTCTTTTCATGCTTAAAGCAAGGCTCTGGTGGAGTGGCCAAATGAAATATGGGCAGTGGTGTAGGGCATTAGTTAGTTGTGGGTCATCATGTCCACAGCCATTCTGCTTTCTCTCCAGGCACTCCTCTACCTCAGAAATTAAAATTCTGCTACAAAAAGAACAAGCTGGTGTTACGTGAACTGCTAGCTGACTATTCTTAAGAAACCTGTAGCATCTTAATAGGATTTTTTCCCTCTTAGATAAATGGATTCGAGTAAAGTAGGAAAAAGAGAACTGAAGGAAATAAGACTACCTTTTCATAAAGAAAGGAGCAAAAGGGTCTGAAGCCATAAATCTGTAAAATTAGAAGTACCTGGGATAGCTAAAAGAATTGGGCAAAATTCCTTTTGTGAACCACACACTTAAGAAGATCTATACTCTGCAAAGAAAAAATTACTTGCATTTCCCAGATGCCAATTGTGATGAGTGAATGTTGTTTTATTTGCTTTCCTGAAGTCATAGCTTTCAAGAGCTAGAAATGTGAAGGATTTATTGAGTACCATTAGAAAACACACACACACGCACACACACACACACTATTAAAATAGTTCCAACACAGAGTATCAAATGTTCTTTGTATGATTTTTACTGAATTAGTTTTTCCTTTGGGCTTGGCATTCCATGTGCATAATAATAATATCTCTCTACAGGAAAATTATCATGGTGGTTTAACATCCTCAGGAATCACTGTATTTGTTTTACTTATGTTTGGGTTACCAGAAATTGATTTATATACGCGGCAATTTAAGTGTGTGCTTATTCTATACATTTTACATTTTTAAAGATGATTTCTATCTTACATCTGGGTGGGATAGGAGGCAATTTTAAAAACAAAACAGTAAATTCAATAGAACAAAATTCTCACTTCTGACTATGTCAGAACAATTCTTCTGGTAATGTTTAGACTAAGTATGGTGTACACAAACACACAGTAGGTAATCTCATAAACTGTCCTAGGCTTGTACCATTTTACACTCTGGATGGTGGATTTGATGTCTGAATGTCTCCAAGCCACCCACCCCCATACATAAAATACTAGCATATCATAGATTGTACATGTGTTTATATAAAATGAGCAGGGCCGACCCTAACATTAGAGTGAAGCAGTCACCTCAGGCAGCAGATGCTGGGAGGTGGCAGCAAGGCATTGGAAGAGAGAGCTGTAGGCCAGGCAGCCTGCTCTGCAACCCCTAACTTACCCTGCAGCCTTCAGGGTCAGTGGAGAATACTGTCCCATTATCAGTGTTGAAGAAAGATCCATCTGCCAGTCCTGTTGTCTTTTGTACATGGAATGGGGAGGGGGCATCTGCCTCAGGGAGCAAAAGGGCTTGGGCCACCACCAAAAATTAGTAGCATTTCCCTGCCCCAGCTCAGCTGCTATGTTGACTATGGCAGAGTGTGATAAGCCCTCCTCAACAGAGGGATGCCTCTTTTTGAGGTTGGCTAGATCAGAGTATGATGTACCTCAGTGCCATTCTGCCAATGGTTTGCACTTTCAGGTTTTAAATAAGAATCTATTTGGACAGGATAATCATCCGAGGATTAGTAAGCAAAACATTGGTGACCTTCCCAACTTTTCTTTTTTGCTGGTACCGTCTGATGCTATCAAAATAACTGAGATGTCTGGAACCAGAAAGTTGGTGTTTTGAAAGCAACAATAAACTTCTTCGTGTTTTTTGCTTTTGCAAGATTGAACACTGAGCAGCTAAGGCTGTGAGAATTTTTTTTTTTAAAAAAAGACTGATACCTCAAGGCCATTGCCTGTTTTCATCCCCTTGTTTGTGCGGCGCTGTTTCGGCAGCATTGTTTTATTTTTGCTCGTGCTTAATAGCATTTGATGACAACTACAAGTGCCCCTTAGGATTGATACTGTTGTGTTCAATTACAGACTGAAGGTGTGATGATCAGAAATCCTGTTCAGTCACAGCTGCAGTCAGAATGAATGGAAATTGAAGGTGCCACGCACCCTTGGAAATGAGACCCTTGACACTGCTCATTCCTTTTAATGACTCAGACCTGACTTGTAGGTTGAAGCCAACGACTTTCATAACTTCCCTTGAGCATCCAGCCACGGAGAATAATGAAATCTTATTGGACCCAGACTATTAAATTAACTCTCACCCTAACCACATCACTGAGAGAAACTGATTGGATTTTAATCTTTCTGACTTTACAATTAAAATGCATATTTAAAAAGGAGCTTCAGGCTTTGGCATCATAATTAAAACATTGCATCTTGACAAAGGTCTGGGACCTCTGTTCTTTGGGACATCCTGGAGGTTAAAAGCACAGCATGCTGTACCAAGAGCCACGGCTGAGGTAAAATTTGCAGAAATCTTTGCATCTCTAGGTGCCATGAATTTTGAGGAGCCTAAAATGAACTTTGGTATGTTGAATTGTGAGCTTGGGTTTCACACTGCGGGGATCTTCTAAACATGATATTTTTAAAAATGCCTCAAAGAGTTGAAGAGTGGACATATGCTTTTAGCTGTCATTTGATAAAGTTGCTTTGTTGTTACTTTAACTACTGCTGTCAGCTGGATGCAGAGACCAGAGTAATGACCACAGTGGGGACCTTGTACTTTACTATGTATACTTATAATGGCTGACAAAAATTCTCAGAGTCTAATGTGATGACAGACAAATGCCCTATTATTCCTCTCTCTTAAACAAAGTGTCAAGAAATGCAACTCTCTTCTTTCTTTTATCATCTCTGGATGTGTCTCTGAGGGGACTTCGGTTTCTTTGTCTCCTGTTCATAGAGCATTTCTTTCTGCATTTTTAAAATATAACTAGATCGTGATGTCTTTTGTTAAATTTAAAAGTTAAAGAGTAAAAACTTTTGAATTTAACAAAGACATCACTATCTATTTTTTCTACAAGCCGAGCTCAACTGTATTCTATGCACCATTTCTACACCTGTTTCACATTTCAAAAACTCTCTAAAGAGTTCTTCAAAATTTCCTACCAAATTCTCCCCTTCCATTTCCTATGGAATTCCTCTCAGTTTCATGTTACACTTTCTTATTTATTTATTTATTTATTTATTGCACTTATATGCCGCTCCCATAGCCAGGGCTCTCTGGGCGGTTTACAGAAATTCTAAAATTGAGGTAAAAACAAGTATACAAAATTTAAAACTCTAAAACACAGAACAAACACACATAAAGCATTAAAAACCGATTAAAAACTAAACATGTGGGTAATTAGGATGTGCCGCCATATGCCTGGGCAAAGAGGAAAGTCTTAACCTGGCGCCGGAAAGATAGCAGCGTTGATGCCAGGCGAGCCTCATCAGGGAGATCATTCCACAGTCTGGGGGCCACCACTGAAAAGGCCCTATCCCTCGTTGCCACACTCCGAGCCTCTCTCGGAGTAGGCACCCAGAGGACCTTAGATGTTGAACGTAGTGACCGGGTATATTCACGTCGGGAGAGGCGTTCCGTCAGGTATTGTGGTCCCAAGCCGTGTAAGGCTTTATAGGTCAAAACCAGCACCTTGAATTGGGCTCGGAAACATACAGGCAGCCAGTGCAAGCGGACCAGAGCAGGTGTTATATGGTCAAACCTTCTGGTTCCTGAAATCAATCTGGTCGCTGCATTTTGCACGAGCTGCAGCTTCCGAATCGTCTTCAAAGGCAGCCCTACGTAGAGCGCATTGCAGTAATCTAACTTGGAGGTTACCAGAGCATGGACAACTGAAGCCAGGTTATCCCTGTCTAGATAGGGGCGTAGCTGGGCCACCAACCGGAGTTTGTAGAAGGCACTCCGTGCCACTGAGGTCACCTGAGCCTCCAGTGACAATGATGGGTCTAAAAGAACCCCCAAGCTTATCTGTGTATCTAACTCTTCCTGACTAAATGTGTTGCTCAGTGTTTACTTCTTGAATTGCAACTGTACATTTTCCATTAATAGCTTTCATCTTATTGCAAGCTTCTTCCTGTTGTTAAACTTGCAGTTCTTGTTACTATTTATCATATCCTTTATGATAAAAATAAGACGAGTTTATATTCATTTGAGTTCCTTCCATTTCTTTTCTCTTTCCTGAATTAATTTTCTCATTCTTTCTTCTCCTTGTTTAACTTCCTGTCTAATAATATTTCCAATATTTTGTTTCTCTGTATGTGTGTCCTTCTGTCCTCTCCTTTCCTCATAATTTTGGAACTCCTCAGCAAATGAATCCTTATATCCTCTGCCATTAATTGTACATTCCCCTATTCTTCTCTTTTCTGTCTCATACTTAGGTGCCATGCTAAAATAGTAATATAATTTTGCAGAGAGAATAATGTCCTGGTGAAGGAGCTAAGGCTGTTCAGCAATGCTGGAGAGGTTGATGGAGGCAGCAGCAGACAGAGGATGCTGCTCCCCATCGCATTTTCCCCACCCTACTAGGCTCTAACATTAATATATGAAGCTCTAAGTCCAGGTGCATAGCTAACTATTCAGCCATCCTCTTGTTTTCCTCCATTGTGATATTCAGCAGAGGGAACACTGGTGCATAGTAGTTCTGAAAATGGCTGTCTTTATTTGACCTAGTTGAATATGGCTTAGCAGTAACGAGATTCCAAGGGGATGGTCTGAAGACACATGAATCCAGCAAGCTTCCTGAAGCTAAGCAGAGGGTCTGGCATCACGGCACATGTCTGAATGAGAGACCGCCTGGGAACCCTTATTTATATCTCCTTGAGTTTCATTATGGAAGAAAGGCAGCAAGATAACTGAAAGAGACCAAATAAGATCCTCACTTCTAATACAGAATAGTTTGAAGCTGTTGTTGCTTGCTTTCTGGAGAGGTGCTGGTTTGATATGTTTGCTACTTCTCAAATTGCCCTGATGAGCCTCTTTACTCTCTCTTATTATTTCAAACCAGTTAATCATATTGTTTCTGAATATTATTCTAGTGGGACCTGTTGGCAATACTTTATTAATATATATTTTTCTTTACTTATTTGTTTTTAGCCAGTGAGACCTGCAATGATTTCCACCCAATGTTCTTCACACACGACAGGTCATTCGAAGAGTTCTTCTGTATTTGCATCCAGCTGTTGAATAAGACATGGAAGGAGATGAGAGCAACTTCTGAAGACTTCAACAAGGCAAGATTATTGGGAAGGGAGCATTCTGAAACATGTAGCCTCTCACTTTTCTTGGCTTATCCTTTATAGAATGCCATATGTGTCTCTGGGTTGGTTTTGAAGGTAATTCAGATATTTGGGGGAGAGTGAATGATTTACACTGGATCAACTGTGTTAATGGAAGTAGACTTCCCTGCCAGTCTCCTGAAAACACTACACAGAGAACCTGCTGATAGGGTGAGCCGTTAGGTTAGGGGAGAGATCTCCAAAATTTGGACAGAAGGACCTTCTACAAGCAGAACCCTTACTTTCACAGAAGGCAGTTTCTGGATCCAACCTTCTGTCATCTCAGAAGGTTGCATCATTTATTTGAAAAAAATTCCCATCAAAATCTTCCTGCACATGGAAAATGTACATTTTGGAAGGCTTCCAGCTTTCTCCCTGAGACAGTTCCTGAACATCTGCAAGGAGGTTGTGCAATAAGAATGCTTTCAAAAGAAATGTGATCCTCCATGACTTCAGACTCTGAGGTAGTGCAGTCCAATGAGAGACCGTACCATGTGTCTCCATAGTGGCTTTGAATTGGCTTTTAGTAAACAAAGAGCCACTGTACTCATAGGGCAAAGGCATCTTGGATAAGAACCTGAATTTCACCCCAATTCAATTTGGAGGAAACATGACAAAACATTGCTTGAGGGGAAACCAGAATTTATGTTGCTAATATTGCTTCTACAGTTCTAAATAATAGATGGGAAGTAGTGGAACAGCCATCTCTTTATGTAGCATTTTTCTTTTATTGCATCGGTTGCATGCTAATACATTAAAATTTTGAGCGTACAAAATTATATTTCAGTTTAAATGTTTGGAAGATTTCAGCAACTGAAATCTTCTGAAATGCACTAGGAGGTTTAGCACTGTTAGGTGAGCACTATTAGATTAGTTTGGAAAACTCAAATGAAGCGGTACCCTTTTGCTGTTCAAAAGTTAGTTAACGGTTGTGGTTTTGGCCCAAACCCTGTTGTTACTACTGGTCAGAGCTGGCTTCAGGGGTAGGTCTGGTTGGGCTCCTGCCAAGGGCTTACACCCCAGCAGGGGCCCACTGGCAAGAGCCCTCTGGAGTTGCCCCTCCTCTTCACCATTGCAATGTGGTTGTTCGCCTGCCTCTTGCTCTAACCCAGAAAATGGTGATGAGGAGGATGCCACTGCATACTTGCTCTCTGTCAAGCAAGCAAGTGGTAGCAATGATGAGAAAGAGGATAAGGAGAAATAGCACCTGGTGGCAATGATGGAGGGAGGGGGCCCATTGAGGCCCTCAAAATCCTGGAAACAACACTGCTGCTCATTATCAGTGGCAAATAGCATGTCGCTGGCTGATAACCATGGCTGCCAGCCAGAGCCATTTATGCTATTGTCTGCCTTCTGATCATTTGCTTTAAGCTTAGCATTGAAAAGGCAGTTAAATGAAGAATGAATGTAGAAACCTCTAGTGGGTTGCATGTCCTGAAGAATGTACAAGGCATTCATGTTGGTGTCACTATTGGGTAGCTATTTACGCTTAATATCTATGCATCTACTTTGCAAACTGGTAGACTTTGTGGGCTTGTCAATTCCTGGTTACAGAACTGGGGTTTTGCCAGCAAACAAAGGGAAGCTGTGCCATTTTCTCACACATTTTGGAGTTCCAGTATAGCCCGTAAAGTTTGTAGTATGCTGTCAGCATCAAGTTTTCTTGCTTACATTCTTGCAATCCTTAAGGTCAGTTTTTGGTTTCAGGAACCTTATTGCAACAACAGTATATTTAACTACCAATTCCACATATATTTTATTCCCATGAAGCGTGTGTGTGTGTGTGTGAGAGAGAGAGATGGGGGGGGGGGGGGGAGAGAGAGAGAGAGAGGGAGGGAGAGAGAGAGAGATAATCCCATATCAGATTTTATTGCAATTACAGTATATAGGATTTTAGCTCCTGGGACCCAAATATCTTCCTGAAAGCTACTAAGCCAGTTTTGGTCTTTAATCATAACTGAAGAAGGAAGAGCTCTTTCATTTAAATTTTCATTAATCAAACGAAATTGTATATTCTAATCTAGAGGTAGCAGGGGATTTTCAGCCTGCTTGAGCTTCTGTGCACATTTATGGCTTTCTCTGCTGGGAGGACAGTTGTAGTTCTTCAGTGGTTTGGCAGTCACCTTTCCCATTAATTCGACTTCTAAAATGTTTTGTTCCTAATACTGTAATTAATTGGAGATATTTGACTGAAGTGTGTCAAATTTCTCTAAAATTCCTCATGTAGTTTGATACACCTGATGTGTGATAAGAAATAACTAGAATGCATTTATTTATTTTTTGCTAAAAACCACTTAATTTGTAAAGAGACATTTTTATCTCCCTTTCATTAAATCTTGGCTGTGGCTATGACAGTAACAAGTTCTAGAAAGCGGCATGTAATTTTCCTTCTTCTTAAAGGTAGATTCTTACTGTAGCTTTGCTTTTGCTGTTCAAACTAGTAGCAGAGTGCATTAATTTAATTCTTTTGGACTCCTTCAGTTTTCCTGTGCCATACCTGGATGCTTGAATTATTCATACCCTGTAGGTATTCTAGGAGAATGAAAATTCAGTTGGTTCTCTAGGCACATAGAGGGCAATGGTTAAACTTTTTTTTAAAAAAAAGACCTTTTCCAGTTTTCATTTGGGAATTGAATGCTGACCTAAGGACTTATTTCCCATGCCACTTTTATAAAAGTGTTATGCATGTGAAGTTTTTAAACATAATAGGTCACATCCAGCAGCAAAGTGCTGCCTTTGTCTTTGCCTTAGCAAATGCTAGCTATGTTGCATAAGCATTGGTTTACACTAGTGCAACATCATTATCACTAGTGCAGAGGCGTGGTTGAATGTAACCTCTCTTCCCCATCCTTGGTAGAAGTAGTTGCACAGTTCATTGGCATGTGTGTAGACTCTTGTAGCTAAATAATCAGAAATAATCTTTCATGATTTGGGCTATGAGGTTATATCTGTTCTGGATCAGCTAATTTGAAAATGGTCACTGCACAATTGTTCAGCATTATATGACAGGAGAACACTTTGCTTGTTTGGCCTCAAGGAGTGAACTAGTTTTGCTAAGATGAAAATTCCTATATAGAATGAAGCAGTATTCTCTCCAACACTTTAAAAACAGAAAGGGTTAGGTGAAATTAGGCTTCCTTAAGACCAGCCCACTACAGCAGCAAAATGTTTTATACTTGGTTATTTTTCAAAAAGTATCTAATTTTTTTGTAAGCAGTTCTAATAATACATGATATATTTTAAAGCAACTTCCAAATTATTATGTAACTTCAGTGTTAAAAAAGTAATGTTACCACATACTGTCAAGAGGTATTAATTGAAACTGTCTCAAAAATAAGATGGCAGAAAGTACCATGGACAAATTGCTTTCTTTTACTGAGATATCCTTAACAGCCGATTGCAGGATATCCTGAGAAAGTAGGGAAGAAATGAAGGGTGGGTAAAAACTCATTATTTCCCGCCAAAATTCTTTTCCTTGCTATCACAACCTAATGCCAGGTACTGCCAAGTATACTGGCAGTTGTATTCTATCTGTAATGATGTGAATATTCCACAAACTTATTTTCACTATAGCCCTTGCTACCCGTAAGGATTATCCCAGGAAAATGGAGCTGCATTGAACTCATTGGGACTTACTCTTGAATAGACAAGCCTAAGGTTGTGCTGTGAAACTGTCAATTTAATTTTGCATGTGGGTAAAAACAAAGGGCTGTATCCAAACTAAGTTAGTTGCCCTGAGTTCCCACTGAAATCAATGGGACTTAGTCCTTACTAACTTTTCACATTGATCTCAATGGGACCTAAGTGTGACTTAGTCAAGGTCCAATCCAATCTTTCTGAAGCAAAAGGCTCTTTTATAATGGTATTTGCCACCTGCACTTTAAGAACGTCCATTAAAAATAATACTTTTTAGTCTGCTGCTTGGTTAATTTGGGGTACCATTTAAATATTTTTAATTACTTGATTAATCTAAATGATTAATTGAATTAATATTGCAGCCATTTTTTAAAAATCCCTTTTTAACAAAACTGTGGTTGCATAATGGTTGCCATCTATAACCCTTGCTTTGTGTCTTCAGTGTTTGTCCAATGTGTCTGCTTATTTGCTTTAATTATAGATGCTGTAAATGGAATGTGCTGTGCTTTTAAAATGTGTCTCTACTATACATCAATACTTAACCACACTCTGTACATTTAATGTTTTAAGCAGATATATCTTTCATATACACTGTTGTAATTAAAAGCCTAAGTGAATGTGTCTCTACTATACATCAATACTTAACCAGCCTGTGTACATTTACCATTTTAAACAGATCTATCTTTCATATACACTGTTATAATTAAAAGCCCAAGATATCTGAAAAGAGGTGTTTATTGTTTGCATCATGAATGGTTTGTCTTCCCTGACAAGATAACGAACGGAACACGCAAGGAGCCAGGACATAAAGATAAAAGATGTTCCTATTTTGCTTGATGAAGACTTGGGCATGCTGTTTGGCTGTCTTCCCCCAGTGGCTTCTCTTTGTAGCCATAGTTAGGGATGAATAATTGCTCAGAGTAAATGACTAATTGTCCAAAAGCTGGGTTTAAAAAATGAATAATGTCTTATGCTACTTCCTTGGAAGAACAATGTCCCATAGTATATCAGGATCAGCAATGAATGAGTGGTGTATTTCATATGCTAATTAAAAGTAGGGCTGTGAAGTACAGATGTTTAGGAGAAACAAAGTCTGCACCTCAGAGCAAAGTCAGTGGTGGATAAGGGAAGCAATACTGTTCCTTCACCTGGCTTTCAATGTTTGCAAATGTGAACTTTCTATAACTTTTTTTTAAAAAATCTTATTTGGAAGCTGCTATTCCCAGCTTCAAGAGCTTACAAGGCTTTTTGAAAGCAGCTGGTGTACCATACATGGTGAGTCCATGTTGTGTTCCTTGGACAGCAGAGTGTAAGTACAGAAGAATTATCTGGTGGCACTCTCCAGTTGCTCGTTGCTGAACACATTCACAACCTCCAAATACATTATTCAGAGACGGCTGCTGGTTTGTTCCCACAATCAGTTATCCTGGGATAATGCTCATATCTCTCTCTTCGGTATCGGGCCTCTTTTGCACATATATAATAAAAATAATAATATATTTATTTATTTATTTATTAACCGCCTATCCCTTTGGATCGAGGCGGGGAACAACATTAGAAAAGGAATCAATACATCTTAAAAATTCATGATTTAACATTGATCTGGATAGGCCTGCCGGAAAAGGCTAGTCTTTAAAGCTGCCTTAAAATCACACAGAGAGTTAATTTTACGAATCAAGCTAAAATGAGAAAAAGACAAGAAATGGCATAAAACTTGGGTGTTCTCTGATAAGTGATGATGTAAACAGAAGCAAGGCAGATGTTTGATATGCATAGGCGATTGCAGAGTTCTTTGTCGAAGTACAGGTGGCCTGTGAATGACCCAAGACAGTGAACATAGCTGAAAACCCTGCAATTTCTTGTATACATAAAACAGCATTTTCAGTTCAAACATTTTCAGATGGCAGCCACTGCAGGAGACTTCTAATTCTTGTTCCCTGCACTTTTTTGAGGATCTGGGATTTAGAGCACATTTTTCTGAGAATATGTCCACAAGGTAAATTATGTGGTGCTAAATCAAACGCATGGGAGATACTTCATCAAGGACATTGTGTACATTCCCGTTTGAAACAATTGGGAATGGATTAAGGATATGAAACTTCATGTCAATGGGGTAATTTTCCATTAGATTCTGGCCATAGTACTTTTCTTTTTCTGCTTCCTAAAGGGTGGATAAGTTTTCTTGGAAACATGGCCCAGTAATTCTTCCTGGATGGGAAAAATAAGTATCATAGGCCGTTTCTACATCTGCCTTTTTCCCCAGGATTGTCCTTGTGCATCCAAATAACACACAGGGGATCCCGGGAGCAGGCAGGGATGAACCCTCCATTTTCCTGGGATAACCCTTAGGTGTAGAAAGGACCTTAATCTGAGTCCTTCTCAGTCTTAACCCATGCCATATTTAGTTGAAGGATTCTCTGTGATCTCTCCACACTCAGTCCCACACCTCCACACACATATTTTTGCTGATTGGAATGGCAGCACAAGTGCCAAAGACCTATGGTTGGATAATATTGGTAGCATAATTCTTCACAATTTAGAAAGTTGAGCAGAAAAAAAGAAGTCAGCGCTCTTTTATACAGATTCTTCTAAAACTTAATTAAATAGAACTACACTTATTTGAAGCTTATTCAGTGATATAACTCGGGTTTGGCATTAAAGTCTTCTAATGAATGTAAACTGAGCATCAGTTGGAATATCACCATTTTTCAACACCATAAATTCCAAGTCTAAATTATGGTCATATTTATTTATTTATTTATTTATTACATTTTTATACCGCCCAATAGCCGAAGCTGTCTAGGCGGTTCACAGAGCATTTATTTAAACAACTGGTTTAGAAACACAAACCTTTGAGTTAGCCTGGTAGTTGAAGGATGCACTGTAACTCCAGAAATCACACATGGAATCCATTATCTAAAACAACCTTCTCCAATGTGGTGTTCTCCAGATGATTTGGATTACAACTCCTATCAGCCATGGCCAGCATGGGGCATAGTTGGGATGATGGGAATTGTCCAAAATATTTGGAAGGAACCAACTTGAGGAAGGCTGATCTAGAATATAAACTTCTCCCTTTTTCTCTGTTGTTGATGGTAAAAACTCTCAGTTCAGAGGTGTTAATAAATGTTATTGTTTCCTAGTGGGCTTTTTGCAAATTTGCAAAGCAGATGAATGTAATTGCTTCTCTGTTGACCTTCTAAAGCAAATCTGTTTTACCATAGAGTCAAGGGAAATGCTGAAATGTTATGTGCCTCTCTGTTGGTCATAGTAGAATTTCATTTGACAGTCATGAGTCTAACAAAGAGAGGTCCTGCAAAATAAAATAATTTTAGCCAGAGTAAATGTTGCCACTCCAGCTCTTGAACAATCTTAGTGCAAATTAAATTCCACATGATTAGCCTTCAATAGCATAGTTTTGCAAATGAATTATTCCTCCAAATATATTGTTCTATCAATTAGATATTATATGAATACAAGTCAAACATTTTCTTTGGTCATTCTAACTTATTTTACAGCAGTCTGCTACACAGTTTATGTAAAACGAGAAAGGTTTCTAATTGAAAAAAAGAGGATAACGCTATAGTGAAAACCTGTTAAGAGACAATAATTGGGTGCACTGAGGGTTATCAGGTCTACTTCATTAGAATCCATTTCTTTGAAAAGACTTTGGAGGTTTCTGCTGTGCTGTTTGGCATATTTTGCAGAGATTATATTAATTTAAGGAACATCTTGTATTTGTTTCATTTTCTGTTTTTCAGAACTCCCTTTTTAGTATGCTGGAAATGTAGCGAGTGGATTTTTGTTGGCTATTTATATATAAAAGCTATGCTTCATTTGTCAGGCTGGGTTTTTTTCAGTATTCGTATCTTTGGATCTGTTCACTTGTTAGTTTCCAGGGAAAGATCTCTGCCCAGTAAGAATCTCGGGTTCTGGTGTCTCCCTTTGACTCCCTATGGGGGAAGTCATCAATGGAGTGGCCTAGGCTGTGTTTATTTGAATGTAATATCTCCCTGACCAGTCTGTCCTGGGAAAGAATAGGGGGTTCAAGTAGGGGGTAGTCAAGAAGATGCTGCATTCAAATAAATAAATACTCTGATAAATACTCCCCACCACATTGTTGTGGTGGGGAGTGGTGTCCATATACCTAAGATTTGCTCCAGGTCATGGAAAGTAATGAGTAAATAGGCTCTTTGAATATATATATATATATATATATATATATATATATATATATATATATACACAGAGAGAGAGAGAGAGAGAGAGAGAGAGAATTTTGGAAGGTCTACCCTTAAGTAGGATTTTGTCTCAAGTTAATAATTAATTTCGCAATATGAAAAGGGAACTCAGGCACAGAGCAAATAGGGAACCTTACGTTACCATTGCACAGAACTTTACCTTGAGATGGAACAATAGATGGAATCCCTCTGGTTGAGTGGTTCCAGAGTACGGGAAATAGGGTCATTTCCTGTTCTGGATGGGGTTGTACTCCCTCTGAAAGATCAGTCTCATAGGTCCTGTGGGGAAGAAGGACCGAGGGGACAGGAGCAGGCCGAGGAAACATCGGGGCCTGCTCCTGTTGGGACTCTTCCCCCACCCCCACAGGGCAAACTGCCATCTTGGTCCTGTGGGGAAGAAGAAGGACCGAGGGGACAGGAGCAGGCTGAGGAAACATCGGGGCCTGCTCCTGTTGGTTCTCTTCCCCCACCCCCACAGGGCAAACTGCCATCTTGGTCCTGTGGGGAAGAAGAAGGACCGAGGGGACAGGAGCAGGCCGAGGAAACATCGGGGCCTGCTCCAGTTGGACTCCCCTCCTTCGGGAGCAGGACAATCCCATCAGCCCTTTCCCCAGTCCACTTAATTTCTCTCTCTCTTTACCTCTTCCCTCATGAACTCCTTTTTCTTGTGTGTCATGTCTTTATTAGACTGTAAGCCTGAGGGCAGGGACTGTCTTTTTTGCTAAGTGTAAGCCGCTCCGAGAGCCTTTTTTGGCTGAGGAGCGGGGTATAAATATGATAAATAAATAATAAATAAATAAATAAATAAATAAATAAATAAATAAATAATAGTTTGGGGGTACTCCTAGATCCATCATTGTCGCTGGATGCCCAAGTTGCTGTGGTGGCTCGCAGTACCTTTTACCAGCTTCGTCTGCTTCGCCAGCTGCAGTGGTACAGCTGTTCATAACCTCAAGACTATATTACTTCAATGAGCTCTATGTGGGGCTGAC
This sequence comes from Elgaria multicarinata webbii, assembly GCF_023053635.1. Lineage (NCBI taxonomy): Eukaryota > Metazoa > Chordata > Lepidosauria > Squamata > Anguidae > Elgaria > Elgaria multicarinata. Next base: position 67,339,550 of record NC_086171.1, read on the forward strand.
CTTAAGGCTCCTCTGGAAGCTGGAGCTAGTGCAGAACACTGTAACTCAGCTGTTGTCAGGAGCTGCCTCCTTTCAGCATATAACTCCTTTGCTGCCTATTGGCTACTGGGCCAGGTTTAAGGTTTTAATACTTGTGTACAAAGCCCTAAACAACTTGGGACTGGGATACCTGAGAGAGCACCTTCTCCCTTACTAACCTGCCCAATCGCTGAGGCCATTGGAGGGCATGCTCCTGGTGGTTACACATGGACCTATGGCCCAATTGGAATCCACCAGGAGAAGGGGCCCTTCTCTGTGGAACTCCCTGCCCCTGGAGGTCAGGCAGGTGCCAACACTAGGCTGCTTCCTGTTTTGAGAAAAACAACTCTATTTCGAGAAGCCTTCCCCAACTGACCAGCCACTTTTTTTTCCTGGTCCTTTATTTTAAATTGAACAATTTTAATTTGCTTTTTTAATCTTCTTTCTTTTTTACTGTTTATACCTATGTTCACCACTCTGGAATCTTTTTTAGATATTGAGTGGTGTACAACTATTGCAAATAAATAAATAATAAATAACATCTGTGCATTGCAAATAACCATATTTGGAATGTAGCCATGCCCTCCGACAGTTGGCATAGTGTTGTGATGCTTGTCATGATGCTTTTTGGTCAGTCCGGACTGAATGTGGATGCGGTGAAATCATCTCAAGGTTCCACACAAAGCCAAGAACCTGTTTCACATAGATATTTTCCAGTGGTGTCCTAAATTAGGATCAAGACCACTGCTTCACTACATCCACTTGCAATCCAGACTATTGCAAAATGAGCCCAAACATTGGTTATATATATTGACCCCTAGAGAGTACACCATAGACAATAAGTTTGCTGAAAATCACTAGAGGAACACATTGGTTATATACTGTTCAAACCAGCCATGTATATGAAAAGAATAGTTTAAGCAGGAGTTTTGGTTTGTCAGCAAGTGAAGTGATATAGTCTGGCTTGAGTTGTCGTTGCAACTTGAATAATTTAATGTATTGAAAGGGTCAGTCATTGTCTGCTTAAAGTGTTGACGGAGATCATATCGTCACACTGGGGAGGAGGCTGTTATTTTTTGTTTGTTTCATATGTTCATATTTTAGCTAAATTAGCAGTGCGTGGCATATGGCTTTTTGCTGCATGAATTCCTGCTGATGTAAATGTCAGTAAGCATATAACACCAGAGTTTCATTTTGCAAGTCACAATGCGTGGAATTCAGCTGGAAAGCTCCCTAGATTCAACCTCATTATAGTTGAATAGTAGAAGGGGTGAGGGAGGGGATAATGTTCCAGAGGTTTTGTTTCAATGGAAATAAGGTTATCACAATGAAGGATGCTGTTGACAATGAGATTTTTTTTATAGCTCCTCTTTGCCAAAGAACAATTGTTCCCAATGCTGCTGCTGTTTCACTTTAAGTAACTGCAGTCTAGATATTGTGGCCGCCCAAGCAAAGGAAAGGGATCCTTTTATCTCTGTTACCTTGAATAGACGTAATAGGTTGCTGCTGAAATGCAGCTTTTCACAGAATCGTAGAGCCGGAAAGGACCAAAGGGCCAAGGAGTTCAACTTCATGCCCAAGGCCAAATGGTCCATCTACCAACCTCCAAAAGGCTGTTTTTATCTTACCAGAGCAATGTGGTTATAACTCTCTCATGACTGGACCATTTAATGCCTTCTTGTTTTCAGGTGTTCAGAGGGACTGTGTCCTTGGATGTGTAATTTCACAACCACACAAACTTATTGTCATCATAGCTTTGTCCTCCTGGAACTAATGTGACTTCTGTGTAAATATCTGGAAGGAGAAAATAGTTCATAGAAAACTGGAATTCAAGGCATGTTCTGGCACATACAGTAGTTACTGGGATGCGATGGTGAAGCCAGGAAAAATGGCTTGTTTTGACACAGCGGGATATTGCATAAAAATTGACCAGGTAAAATGAACAAATGGAAGCACTTCACATCTTCTAAATGATCATCATGTTGTTTTTTTCTTTTTGTATTCTTTTGGGGGCTAACTGCAATTAAATCAAATGAAATTGTAGTATAATTAAAACAACAAGGTCAACTATAAAACCATCAGAGCACAACGATAAGAAAAAAGCAGGAAACTCTGTAATTTCTAAACCAGCAGCTAACGACACAAATGTCTGAGAAACAGAAACACTTTAGCTACTAAAAATACAGGTTGCATGGATTTGGCAGTCTAGCATATACTAGAATGGCAAACCCATGTTATCTAGAAAAGGGTGCTACTGACATATAGGAGCCAGAACGGATGCAAAGCACTTGTTGTCATAGCTGCCACCTATAAGCAGCTCTGCTTTATTTGTATTAGGTTGGTCCATCTTTATCCACCATCAGGTAGGCATTAAAAGACCATACTGCTACATCTTGGTCCACTCAAAAGAAGAAAGATGTGTTGTCACATCTTTCCTAAATTCCCTTTCCAACATTTCTGGACAATTACTCCTAGTGGTTTCATGTACTGTAGATGTTGAAAAGCATGAAGGTGAATATATCCCTGTGGGACTTTGTGGAGCAACTGCCAAGAAGTTAAACAGCAATAATCCAGCACCACCATTTGGAACAAGCAGGAGCAGAGCTACTGTTAAGCTGTGTTCCCCAATTCCTGCAGTTGATTCAGAAGGATACCAGGATCAATTGTATCAAGTAATTCTGAGAGGTCTAGGAAAATCAACATGGTCACGCTCCCCTCACCACTCTCCAAGAGGAGAGTGTTTGCCAGCATGACTAAAGCAATTTGGGGCCTGAATTCTCATCAGAAGCCAGATTGGAATGGATCTATAAAAGACCATATATAAAAGCAAAACACTCTGAGATCCAGCCATATTGATTTCCTCTTACTGATTTTGATTTATATGCTGGTTAACAAAAGCTGCTTTTATTGCTCTAGTTTCACCACTATATACTTCGTATATGTCTGGCAAAAGCAATATAACAGTAAGGAAACTCTTCCTTGAAGATGGATTGTGTTTGTCAGTTTCTGCAAGTTCTCTTTTAATTTTCTAAAAAAAAAAGGGGGGTGGGTGGGCATGTGTTTCTAAGATTGGCAGTGCTAAAAGATGATGATCTTAATGAGTTACTACTTGTGATGTCAGAGAAATCTGCAACAGATTCAAAGGAGTTTGGATTTCTGTGAATGCAACCTGCAGCTTCTGCACCAGATCTGCTTTTTCCAAGTCACGTTGATTTATTTATTTTTACTATTGGGGGAGATGTAAATCCCCATTTTTGCAAGTGCACACCTGCACTAAAGGGCAATTAGAATCAGGAATGAAATTCTTGTACATTCCTTAAAAAAAAATCCAGTTCCATCAACAAGCGGACAACAGAACAAACTATGCCTGACAATCCATGAAACACAGGTAGAACAGATTAAACAATATATGTACACTTCTAGCCACTTTTTGCTTTGTACATAATTTCAGAAATTAAGTACATTTCTTCTGGAAAGTTCAGAAGAAAAGTAATCTTTCCTGAAAAAGTTCAATGGGGCAAGTAGGTGCGAATGTTACATAGTTGACAGTCAGGTAGAAAGGAACGGCCTCTGTACATCTCTCTTGCAATCCTTTTACTGAGGTTTTGAAGGAAATAGAAGATAAGGAAAATATCATTCCATATCACTCATTGAGATATTCACAGAATAGGTAGCATCACTAGAATGTGAATGTTTGTGAGAGACACTCAGGAGATCAGTTCCTGGGAGACTTTCTAGATGAAGGGAAGCACTGAACAGATGTAATAGCCTTAGGAATCGTGAGCCGGAAAGTAGACAGAATTTGAGAATTGGACCCGGTGTGTGGGCTGAATCTGAAATAGGTTTCTTGGAGAAGGAAGTTCAGAGAGTGCTTTTCAACAGCTGGTCCTTCCTACTAGAAAGAACAGTGTCAACAGTCACTTGTAATTTTCTGAAGGATATACAGAAAAAAGTGGCAATAAAATTCTAACGGGGGGGGGTGAGACTAAGCTCTGCAAGTGGCATCAACTGTGCTAGCATCTTGAGGAAAGAAGAAATTGTTGGCCATCATTCTTAACACCTAAATAGCAGGTTTAAGGCAAAATATACGAACTCCTACATTGCTCCACCCTATAGCTGCCACGATATCCCCATGCCTTAAAGGGTTTGTGCAATCAATCACTTCCTCTAATTCTGATTTTCAGAAGAGAGTGCCATTGCTTAAGTCACCAAAAGGACACCATCCATGCACAAGAGTGGAAGTATCAGTAGATTCAGGAGCACTCAAAATTTGGGAGAGCACAAAACTCAAAATGTTGTTAGCAAAAAGGGCAGTAAAAACAGCAACCAAAAACAGAAAAGGGGAAACTGTGCATGTGTATGCTTGCTTGGGATGGGGAGAGGATGGAAGGAACAGCGAGTGAAATGGAGAGCAGGAGGCGGATTTGCAAAGTTACCTGCTCAGAGCATGAGCTACAATTTGACTGTTAATTGTCAAATAACTAAATAACTGTGCTGACTCTTGGCTATGCGTGCAGGGAGGGGGAGGGAGGAAGAGGAGGGAAAGCTTCAGCAGAACGGGTAGCAAGAGAAGGGAGAGGAAGAGGAGAGCTCTGAAAAGAGACATAGAGGAGATGAGCACAGAGGAGTAGGGGAAGAAAGGGGCTAGATCAAAGGGGAGAAAAAAAGGAAATGGGAGTGGAAGCAAGAATTAGAATATCAGGTCTGGAAGGAGACTCAGACCGGAGTGGCTGTGTGGGGTCCACTGGGGACACAGCACCTTTGGCACAACCTTCCTTTTTCTTGTCTTTGGCAGTCATGCACAACCTAAACAGCCAAGTCTGCAGTCTTCCTTGCAGCGTCCCCTATACCCTGTATCTAGCTTGGGATGATGTCTGTCTGCCATCTATCTTCCTGGCAGACTTCTGGGGTTGAGAAATAACAGTTCAGGACCAGAAGCAGCCCAAGTCCCCTTTCTCGTTCCACCTTCTAGAGCATGCCCAAGCAGCCTGAGCTCCTCCTTCCCTCAGCCCCCTCTGTTGCCCTCACCACCTAAAATCCTCCCTCACCAGCCCCTCGCCTGTCACCTCAGCCTACCATCGCCCTACATTATATCTGAACTAGGAGGCAGCTGTATGGTGGAGCTAGTTTCCAGCCCAGGGAAATTCTCCTGCCTGCCTTCCCGGGCTTCCCACAGTTCCTGCTTCAGGTTCTTCACAGCTTATAGTATCCTGAAGGAGGAGAAGGTTGGCCAGTCGAACTTTGAACAGGAGCACTCCTTTTAGAGGTGATGATCTGCAGCAATGTTATCTTAGAGAACCCACTTCTTCCTTTTATTTCTGATGCTCAGGCTGTGAGTGCTTATGCAGCTAAAACGGCACTGCCTACACAGAAGAGGGAGATGTTGGCAGACTCAAAGAAGCCCCAAGGTTTGCAGTACAAAACATTTTTAGGGGGAAAAACCCTAAGGGGAAGGAAATCCCCCAATGAAGACTGAGCACACTAGCAGCCACAGAATGCTAACTGATTGTTGCAGGGAGTGGAGACAGAAAACTGGGTGGAAGTCACAAACATCTTATAACAATCAGTTCGAATGGAAACAGGAGACGGAGCTGGTTTCTCAGCAGAGCTGATAAGAGAAATCCTGCAGTCCCATCCCTCCCTCTGTTGCAGCCTAATGGAATGGCTGCTGCTAGATAAATGTTTCTGCTTGTCAGTGTTGGGGTCTCAGGCTTGGACCACAGGCAGGATTGGGTGAGTGAGACCAGAGGGCAGCCCTGCAGATGCTGTTGGAATATGGGTGGAAGTTACAAATTTCTTATAACTATCAGCTTGGATGGAAACAGTTCAGAGTCTTGAGGAATAATGGTTGAGCCTGATGGCCCACGCAGCTGTGTCTTTAGACAAGTGGCCTAAAAAATCTTGAATTCCGAGAATTTTAGAACCGGAAAATCTTAATAATTAGTCAGTTGCGAATGTTCCATTCCTGGGCAAGGTCCTTGAGCAAGTGGTTGCAAACCATCTCCAGACACTCTTGGATGAGACCAATTCTCTGGATCCATTTCAAGTCAGGTTTTGGCATGGAAATAGCCTTGGTTGCCTCTATGATGACCTACGTCGGAAGAAAGACAAGGGGGAATGTGACCTTGTTGGTTCTTCTATATCTCTCAGAGGCTTTCGATACCATCGACCATAGTATCCTTCTGAGTTGGGAGTGGGAGGTACTGCACTGCAGTGGTTTCACTCCTACTTGGAGGGGTGGCTTCAGAAGGCGGTGCTTCGGGATCATTACTCAGCCTTATGAATTCTCCAGTATGGGGTTCTGCAGGAGTCAGTTTTGTCCCCGGTACTGTTCAACTACATGAAACTGCTGAGTGTGGTCATCCAGAGATTTGGAGTGCATTGTCATCAGCATGCTGATGACATGTTGCTCTACTTCTGCTTTTCATCTTCATCAGGTGAGGCTGTGGATGGGCTGGACCGGTGTCTGCCTGTGACAATAGATTGGATGAGGACTAATAAACTGAAACTCAATCCAGACAAGACTGAGATGTTGTTAGTGAGTGTTGTTAGTTCTCCTGCTGAAGGAGCCAGTGCAGTTCCCTCAGTAGAGGTGTTATATGCTGAAAAGGGGCAGCTCCTGACAACAGTTGAACTGCTGCATTCCGCTGCTGCCTCTCTCACTATTGGCTATGCTGGCTAAAGCTGATGCATGCAGTCCACACATTCCCAAACACATTTTAGGTAGTCCCAGTGGAACAGCAGGAGACTGGAGCTATTTACATGTCTATATGCAACCTTGCTGCTCTGGCTGAAATATCACCCAATCAAATCTAACATTGACAGAATGGTTTAGGCTAAACTGAGTGCAAAACAAGGATTTATCCACAACAATAAGAACATTTTCCTAGATTACCTGTAGGTTGAACTGCATTTTCTATGATTACATTTTGCATATGTTCTCCATTAGCACTAGAATAAAGAGGGCAAATTAATTTATATACACTCACTTTCTTTGTGTCCGTATGCTGTGAATATTGCTCTTGTTAATATGAACTTCTGATCTTCTATATTTTAGATGTTTCTCTGTCCTTTCAAAAGAGGATATTATATATATAAATAATGTGAAATGGTAAATAAAAGCTGTGCCTTGTGAGTATGTGGCTATTTAATGTAGTCATTTGATGTAGTTATTGCAAGTAAGATCTGCAATAAAATGTTGCAGTGTATCCTTTTGTACTTCTGCATACCGCAGGGTGATAACTTGCTCTTGTTTCTCATTTTGTGACTGCATTTTGACTCCAGTCCTGTCAGCACTTACCACCTGAGTTCACTATTACGAGGGATCAGTGCAAGTGTGATGCAAAAAAATAATAATTAAGACAACAACCTAATATCCAGATCAGATGGCATTACAAATTATAAATACATAATATAAAAGCTTTGTCGTTTACTCTGGTCACTATACAGTGATCCCCATACCTTTAAACTATTCTAGGGGCTTTTCTAGTTTTCATGATAACTAATGTGCATCTGTTATTTACAGCTACATAGATGTGCATGTGTATTTAGCAGGATGTGGTTGTGTGCCTTTAGATGCATGCTTATATCTGTATGCTTGCTCTCTCACTCACACGCACGCGCACACACACTCTCTCTCTCTCACAAACACACACACACTCCATCTCATGTTTTAGCTGTCATAGTATGCATATAAAGTAAACTCCCAATCAGATAAACAGTAGGAGTGGGGGGAGGAGATGAGATTGCATTTGATTATGAGCCTGGCAGCAGATGTTCTACACAAATCCAGCTCACTGCATCCAGTCAGTTTCCATGGTGATGGAATCAGTAATTGTTGAGCTCAGGCGCTCTCCCTCCTCTTTTCCCTACAAGGTGGAAGCTGTGAATGCATCTGAATCCTCCCTAGACCATTCCTGAGCCCTAAAAATATAGCAAGAGGGCTAATGGGTGAGAGAGATACAGAGAGAAAAGGCGTTATTATTTTTCCCCTTAAGATGCCAAGAGCAAGTCTATCCTCCTAGGAAATATGGTCTCTGAAGATGCTAAATAAATGGGCAGGAGTTTCCCTGAAAAAAGCAGACTCACTGATTGGCTGCTGTTTGCTAGGTGCTTGCCAATCGGAGCACAACTGGGCTTCAGCACTCTAAACATAAGCAAAGCTACATGCTTATTCTTTTTGACTTGAACTGTACACCAGGCAAAGGTGTGCAAAGGGGGCTCTGTTTTCACATGGCGAACTGAAAACGGATCTCATTAAAAAGCTTCATCAGAGGCCATCTGCTGTTAGGGAATACTGTTCCTTCTGCAGAAAAGCATTAAGTCATTCTCTTGCTGTAATACCAAAGGGAACTTGGTCGTCGTGAATGATGGAGCCACAGGATTTCTGTAAGTAAAATATCTGTGAATTTTTTGGCATGGTCTTTCAGCTGGAGGAGAAATCAGATATGCACCAAACTGGCAAGTCATTAAAGGTTTTGCTTGTCTTTAAGCCTAGCAAGATAGCGCTTTATTTAATTATTCTAAATGTGCAAAGGTATATGTATTTATTAGGCATTACCATTGCTCTGCCTTGATTTGGGCACTTTACTAAGGCAGTTTACTCTATGAAAAATTCCTTTGGTTCCAACGATTATATAAATGTACAAAACTTAATATTTCATTCCAAGCCACATGAAATTAAAATGAAAAATGTGGAAGTTTCCCTAATGTGATTTTCAATTATGATATTATTGAGTCTCAGATTTTACAGTGGCCGTTAAAAGTTAATTCATGGAACTAAGCAAAAATGTTATATTTGCTGATCTCTATTCGTAGTACATTGATTTATCTCTCCATTCTGTTTTTAGCTGATTTAAAAATAATATTTCATTCAGAAATAAGGTTTTGTATTAATTTTAATCCTAAGAGGGGTAACACCTGTTTCTACCTTAGACAGATGAGCATGGTGGAAATTCAGTTTTATCTCCTGTCTTCTGGGAGTTCGAAACTGGAATTTAACTTTCCCTGCTTTGCCAACCTACACTGCATTCCAATACATGTTTACTCAGAAATGAGATCCATTGAGTGTAATGGGACTTACTTCAACATAAGTGTGTATGGGATTGCAGTTTTACAGCACAATCCTTTGCATGATACTCTAAAGTAAGTCCCATTGAGATCAGTGGGGCTTTTCCCAGGTAAGTGTGTAGAGGATTTACTATGTTGCTGTACAGTCTCTTTCTACTCTTTTGAACACCGCAGAGAAAACAGCCAGAGAGAGGATGAAACAGATATAACATGGGTCAGGGAAAGTTTGTTTTTACCTTTTAGTCTCCATATGGCTAGAAGCTTTGGGACTCAGCAATTACATAGGATATGGAAAGCTTTGTGAAGCGCATAGTTTCAGGACAATGTGATGAATTGAACTCTTTGCTCTGAAATGGTATGGATATAAGTCGCCACATTCTGTATCTTTGAAATCTCTCTCTTGAGGTTGGTTTTCCCACCTTTGATCTAAATGCACTTTTTCAATCCCATGTATGTTGACAAAGATACATGTGCCATATGAATGGAGTCTGATCTCAGATTAGCTACTGAATATTCATATAAAACCTTTGACCAAAGTGTGGTGCTCTGAAGACTATGAAATAGGAACTGTAATAAGGACATTCTGAAAGAGATTAGGTTGAACTTGTATGTGGCATCAATATTTGTTATATTTGCTAGTATTTGCATATGGCATCAATATTTGTTACATTTCCGGATGTTCTTCATTCAGCTTTTATCCAGCTCTTGAAGGATACCTAGTAATTTAATGGGTTGGATCCAGACTTAATCTTCCTGCTTAGAGTGCACTCATTGAAATCAATGGGACACATAAGTAATGACTAACTTAAGTCCTATTGATTTCAATGGATATCCTCTAAGTATGGCTAAATCTGAATACGAATGAATATAAGCAAGTCACTTCAGCATTGATATGCAGACCATTATTTAAGATGATCTATTTCTGATCTAAGTGATGGAAATGTTAGCCTCGAAATGAGGCATCATTTCTTCAGCACAGTAACTTATTCTCTTTATTTATTTGCACCTTTTTCATTCAACGTTCCAGCACAGGCAGCATTCTAAGTAGAGAGACAACACACACATCCTGAACTTCAGACTCCTAGTGGTGAAATGTGTAAGGCATTCTGACTGTGATATCCATTATTCACTTGTGACAGTTGGGCAGTGAGGGACACTGCCCTCAGAAACTGTAAAATAAGCACCTTTCTTCAAATTTAAACAAATGCTTAATTTTAAACACACCACTAGATTGACTATTTGCCTGTTGCCATTCCTCAGTAGGAAAAATCTATTTTTAAATCATCCTCGTGCAAAAGGATCCAGTTAGTTCTTGCTAGCACTCTAGGGATGTAATTCAAAGAGAATATAAATCTGCCAGCGTCAGTTACTGTCGATAGCCAAATACATTTTGACTGCTAGAATCCCTGCATCTCCTATAACCTTGTTTGAAGGGATTTGTTTACTTGTCTATCTCTCTGCATTAATGGCTGAACGGCAAAGGGATTGAGGGGGTAGGCTTTTAATTGCTAAGCTTTGGGTCATGGATTGTGACTGCCTTGTTGGTTTCCAGCCATGGTGATGTCTGAGTTAGAAAATCAGCACTGCAGTTAAAACCACCTATGAATTACAGTTTGGGCCTGAATGTTGAATAAGAGCTTAATTTGCTATAAGTACAGGACTGTTGTTCATTAGATTACACTTCATAAGGAGCTTGTTTCAGCTTCATCAGGTCCAAGGATTTGGGCAAGCCAATCGACTCCTGCAAAGGCGACAGCTTGGGGAAAACAGTTGGAGTACACTGTAGCTGTGGTGTGACTGCATGCAATTTTAAAGTGCCTTTCATTGATCTGAATTAATATGGAAGTCACTTAACGTATGGACTAACCCTGCCTCCAAACATTTAAAATGAGATTTTAATTTTTAAAATGGTATGGATTCTAGTTTTTCTTCAGAAACCCTTTTAGACAATGACTTTTTATTTTATTTTATTGCCTTCCCTGAAACAGAATCAACATGGTTAGTAATGGTACAGCACAGAGTGAGAGATAGCACATAGTACCTTTCTCCTTGCTGTTGACTTAACCCAATTGCCTTTAAACTTTATTCATTCCTTGCCTTAAACCATTATACATTGTGGATGCTACTTACAAAGACTCATTTACATAAATATATATATTTTTAACTATTAATTACAACGGCATACAAGCTGCGATGAGTCTCTGTAGATATGGGACACTACTCAAGAATATGGTTTTTTGCCACTGCTTAGCAATCATACCTTTTAAAGTACTGTAGGGCTACAGTAAACCATGTTATAACCAAGTTGCTTGAAGGACGCTGAGAACACTGAACATTTAGATAAAACAGGAGTGTTCTTCCCCTACTAGTATTACAAACATTGGCTTAGGTGGTGTTGGGGGAAGGGACAGGCTGAAGTTTCAGTAATGCAGATTCTCATTTTATTGAATTATCACAGGCAAAATCCATATTGACTGGTTTCCTTTAGATTATTTAAGATGTATTCAGTTTTACATTTTTATTTATTTTTATTTTTTGTGGGAGTAATCCTCTGGACTTTTTCGAAACTACTTGCCTACATTTTGCTAGTCACTTTGTTTTCATTGGCTTCTGCCTTCCTATGCTCGAGAGGATTTTAGGGCTGGACTAGACCTAAACATCATGCAACTTCAAAGTTCCTCTGCTTGAGGCAGTAGCATTTGCACTTAAAACACATCCACACACCATACAGGTCAACACACTTAATCCCAGTTATAGAAAGCCACAAGCACAGAGCATAACTGAAGTAGATGCATTGCACCAGAGAACTAGTTGAATGAAACAAATGAGAGAAGCTGCATGCTGCAAGAGATTATAAAACAGACCTATGGAAAAATAATTGATTTTGGGGCCCAAAGAGAGCCATCAGTTGGTAAGATCCTGAATTGTATGTAATATGAAACAAAATACACCTACAAGAGCCCTCCAGAATAGCATCAGCTTCTGGGCATGACTTAATTTGACCCAATGTTCCATTTTCTGTCATCACCATTTCTGATCATGGAAGCATGTTTTGTTTTGAAGATTTATGCCCTGCCCTTTGCTCGAATGATCTTTGAGGTGGGTTGCAACAGATTGCAGTAATATAAAACAAAACCATCCCACATGCAAATATAGTCCTCTGGCCAATGGATAAATTCTGAGTGTGATTCCCTTCCATCCCAAGGCAGCCGGCAATTGGAGCAGAGTGTTATTTTTGGCAGGGACACAGGAAGAAAAATCCCTGCTCCTGCTGCAGCTAGATGTTTTGGGAAATGTGTGGCTGACAGTGCAAAGACCATCTCTTTTGCTGTCCTGGGTAATATCTAATTTTTAAAAAAGCATGACATGGCATCAGCATGTTCCAGGGTTTCTCATCCCAGCCCTCCCCATAACCCGCAGCCAATTAAATGGAGTTGTGGCAGGGAAACTTGGAAGTTGATGACATCACATTACACATATCATTTTATAATACGTTACGGAGGAGGAGGAGGAGGCAGCAGCAGCACTGGATTTGTGCTTTTGTCTGTAGCCCTGTGTTTTTGATGTAGTCCAGTTCCACCCTGATACTTCAGAAGAAGGACTAAGGGGCGTGGTCTGAAGGCACATGATGCAACAATGTTGCTTGAAGCGAAGGCAGTCTGTTCTTGGTCAGTAATTGGATGGGAGACTAGTTGTGAATCCTATGTCAGGGGTAGGCAGTGTGGTGCCCACAAGCACCAATGCACCTCCAGACACCTTTTTTGGTGCCTGCCAAAATGCCCTACCCCTCCCACTTTTTTTAATATACGCGTTTTCTTACTGGCAACTGAGATTGGTTCAAAGAAAAGTGAGAGCTGCCAGCCACTGCTACTTTCATTTCCCATGAATACCTTTGAACTAAACTGTCAGGCTCAAAGGCATTCTTAGGAAATAAAGATGGTGAGAGGCCATGGCAGCCATTTTGTGGTGGTGCCCAGGACAGATTCTCAAATTGCCCAAGGTACTTATGGGCCAAAAAAGGTTGCCTACCGCTGCCCTATATTATGCCGAACAGTTGCATAATAAGTGATATATAATGTAATAAATACAAGGTTGGTATAAGAAAGAAATCCTTTAGCCAATTGCTTCCATTCAGAAAAAAGGAGGTGTGTGTGTCAGGATGCCCCTTTTCATAAGGCATTCAAAAGTATTGTTAGATAGCTCAAAAGTGTTGTTTTCCACATTACTGTTGAAGAAGTATGACCTTTACAATGGTAGGAGGGCTCTTCCTATGGTATTTCTAGCAGGAGGCTCAGTGAATTTAAGTATTTTCTGCAAATAGACCTAAGTCACCCAAATGGTAGTTACATCTTCATAATCATTTATAATTGCTTCTTTCACTTGTTGGGAAAACTTTGTATTCGTGTTCTGTTTGCCTGATAATGCTTGTAAGGAGAAGATGAAAATGGATAGCAGTAACCATCAAATCACATGTCTTTGGTGAACTAGAATTTGCATTCACTTGTAGTTGCTGTACTTAATATGACTTGGAAAGATAAGATCCAACTTTTTTTGTCCAACTTAAAAAAATAGAAGAACAGGTCTCTTTCTTTTCCCCATCCATTCATTCTTTCCATTCCATGCAAACAGAAACTGATAACACTAAATGAAGATGAAATAGGTAAAAGCCGATGGAGCCATGAATGCGCTCTGATCAGCGTGACACTTATTTTTGTTCTGGTTTGTTCTGGAAAACTTCTGCATTTCCCTGAATTTTCCTGAACAATAAGAACTGTCAACTCTGACAGGTTTTGCAGCTCCACAGTTGTTCTTGCATTGTCTTGGCATTCTTCTATGTAGCACGCAAAAAGAAGGGAGGGGTTGGCAGTTGCTCAAGGAGTGGTCTAATCACAAAGAGCCACATGACTATTACCTTTGCTCAGTTGTCGCAAATAGAATGCAGTTCATTGTAAAATTCCAGGAGCACAGTTTGCAACTATCCATTTACTCTGTTCCTTAACCATTCCCATAAAAGTATGTCATAAATGTTGTTTTTACAACAAACAATGCAGTACAGTGAACTATGGATGATTCAGTCTATTTACGATCCAGATCAGTTTCTCCTATATTCAGTCATAAGTCTATTACGTCCAGCTACCGTATTCAGAGCCAGCTCAAGGTTTTTGATGGCCCTTGGTCAAGATACCCTCAACGCCTCCCCCTCCTTCAGCAAGTATACCTACCTTCTCACTGCCATTATCACCAACTGCTATTGGCTCCTCATCAACTTTCTCATAATAGCTACCACTTGCTTGCTTGACAGGCAGAGAGCCAGGGAGCAAGTAGGCCGTGGCATTTACTGTTCCTCTTTTTCCCAACCTCTGTTTTCTGGGCCAGAGCAAGGGACAGGTGAGCAAACAGGTTGCAATGGTGAAGAGGAGGAGCAACCCCACAGGGCTTTTCTCTTGAGTCCCTGCTGGGATGTGGGCCATCGGCTGGTTCCCATCCATGTCTGTCCTTGATGCTGGCCCTGATCACATCAGTCTGCAATTTATTGGGGATGGTAACGAAATACCATATTTATTTATTTTCGTATACAATTTCCCCTAAGGTATGCAACCTTCCCTCATGAATGCATTTTGTACACGTTTTGAGCTGAAAACTTTAAAAGTGGGTTGGATAAATTCCTGGAGGCGAAGGCTATCAATGGCTACTAGCCTGATGGCTGTCTGCTATCTCCAGTATTCGAGGCAGTAAGCCTGTGTGCACCAGTTGCTGGGGAACATGGGTGGGAGGGTGCTGTTGCACCACGTCCTGCTTGTTCATCCCTGGCTGATGGCTGGTTGGCCACTGTGTGAACAGTGTGAACAGACTAGATGGACCCTTGGTCTGATCGAGCATGGCTATTCTTATGTTCTTATGAAAACGGCATCATTAAAATCTTGGGAAATGTGCAGTCTGAAGGGTAACTGTGTTCTGATTGGCATAGTAGTCTGGAAAGTGAGGATTGGGTCAGTTTGCTTAACAGTGGAGAACAGACAAAATTCCCAGCCCATTTCTAGTGGCTATCTTTTAATTGGGACTTGAGTTGAAATTGCCATAACAAAGCGTCATCAGCAGGTAGCCTTCTCTGAACATAAGAACATAAGTCAAGCCATACTGGATATGACCAAAAGTCCCTCTAGTTCAGCATTCTGTTCACACAGTGGCCAACCAGCTGCCCATGAGAAACCCACCAGCAGGACATGAGTGCAACAACACCCTTCTGCCCTTGTTCCCCAGCAACTGGTGTACATAGGAATACTGTGTCTCTAATACTGCAGTTAGCAATAGCTATCAGGACTAGAAGCCATT
This sequence comes from Elgaria multicarinata webbii, assembly GCF_023053635.1. Classification (NCBI taxonomy): domain Eukaryota; kingdom Metazoa; phylum Chordata; class Lepidosauria; order Squamata; family Anguidae; genus Elgaria; species Elgaria multicarinata. Next base: position 67,354,970 of record NC_086171.1, read on the forward strand.
GATAGCCTTCTCCCCCAGGAATTTGTCTAAGCCCCTTTTAAACCCATCCAAATTGTGGTGGGTGGTGAATTCCATAGTTTGTACTTCCCATCTTGTGGGTAGTGAATTCCATAGATTGTACTTCCTTGTACTTGTGCCACCAATCAGCTTCATGGGACGACCCCAGGTTCTAGTATTATGCAGCGTGAGCATCATGCCAAATTCCACATGAGCAAGCTTAGATGCAGTCAAAGCTTTCTGCAGGTTCACTACAAAGAAGAATAAATGAGAGAGGAGAAATGTTAACAACCTTTTCGTGGCTGCAGCTTGCACAAATGACGAAGCTGCTTTTTAACACCTAGTTAATCTTTGTTAGGATAGGAGTATCACTTGAGTGTTATTGAAAGTGATTTGCTTCATTGTACAAGCAAACCATGCCAGGAGAGGATTGAAAACACTTCGCGTGCCCCCTTCTACTGAAATCTAGTGTGGCTGGGAGCCCACATTGCCTTCAGAGGTCTTGCAGGCTGCTGACCTCAGAGGTTCAGCCAACATAGCAACTGTGTAGAAATACACAAGGGTTAACCCCATTGCAGAGCCTGCAATATGGCCTTCATACATTTTCAGTCACTGTTTTAGGTTCGTGCATGATCCCAGTGTGTAGGGAATAGATGTGGTGAGATGCAGAAGTGAATTTTGAGCTTGTGCATCTCACCCTAGATACTCAAATGTTGAGCCCCAGCCTACAGGTGTAAATCCCTGCACAAGCTGGCCCTGTTCATGCAGTCATTGAGCGGAGCCAGTTCACATTACAGGTTCTGCATGATGCAATGGGGGGAAATGCAGATGCATACAGCTCACCCCCAAACCTGCCCCATGCAGCTCTTGTGTGTAGATTGTATATATGAACTGACAAAGTGATTTCCAGCAATGTATAGGGTATTTGTTTTAAAAAGCCAGCTTCCAGCTCAGAAGTTTGTAGCAAAACGTGTGGGCATTTTCTGCATTAGAAACTAAGAATGAGCCTGTATAGAACTGTGGTTTGGTCTTTTCTCTTGCAGATGCTATAGTGTGAGTTCAGGCAGTTTTAATCACTTCTAAATATATATTGCATATTTTAACATAAAACATTGTATTTAAATAGATTCACGCAGCAAAAAGAATCTTTTTACAGGAGCTCAGGCCTTTGCAATTATATTATTCTGAACTAATTTAATATTAAGTTGCTACAAAACAAGTAATTACTAATGCTGAAACACTGCATGAAACAAATAGATCAGATAATAAACTTTGAACTGAAGTATTGGTAACTGCCTTTGCGTTGCTATTGTCGTAGCACGTTGTATCCAAGATACTGTGGGTTGCATCCAGACGTCGTCATGTTTCAAGTAGACCCATTGAAATCAATGGAACAAGAAAGTCATGACTTACGTAAGTCTCATTGATTTCAGTGGGTCTGTTCTAAGTATGGCTAAAACAAAATCCAAACTATTGATCAGTTGTATGGGTGTGTGTATGCACACTTTCCTTATAGCATGGAATAATGTTTAGCAAAATTAGCATTGCAGCTTCTCCACTTCAAGCTTCATTTTGAGAGTCTATTAGCTGTTTCTCAAACAATCTTTCAGCATGTTTTAGATATTACTTCTCTCCCACCCTGGGCTACTCTGAGAACTACTTTAGATCTCTCTTGCATTTTCCAACTAGAGATAAGCCCTATTCAGGTGTTCTGGATCTTAATAGAATGAGGGAGTGCTCCATCCCCAGCTCCCTCAGTCATTACGTTTGTCATCCGCAACTCATGGAGGGTGACTGCCTGAAGAGGAAAGCCTCCTGTATCCATCGAGGCTCTCCACATGAGCGAGATCCCTGGCAAATCAGGGTTCTTAATCGCATGGAGAGCCTCCAAGTTCTCTTCAAGCAGTTGCCTTCCACATATTGAGGATAACAAATGTGATGGAGGAGGGACTGGAGTGCTCCTTCTCCTTATACATTTGCTCTATTTAGGTTCATAACGCTTGAATAGGGGTATAAAAGTAGAATGATGTGCATGTTTATAGCACAGTCAATGTATTCCGAGAGCCATCTAATGTCTGGGAGCAGGTGAGACCATGAGAATAAATAAATGGTACCAATTTTATGACAGGAATGGCCACACTGCCTAGAAATAAATGGCCTTTTTTTCAGGAAGCAAGCCCTTACTGCTGCAATTGGGTTGAGGACCAATGGTGTTTGGTGGTGTTCTTTCTCTGATATTGCTAACCTGGGCCGTTTCTACAGCTGCCTTTTTTCCTGGGATCATTCCTGTGCATCCAAACGGCACAGGTATCCTGGGAGCACACAGGAACGATCCCTCCATTTTACTGGGATAATCCTTAGGTGTAGAAAGGGCCCTAGTTTAACAGAACTGAAAAATAAACAGTGTTGCCACAGACCCTTTGAAATATAACAATAATGGCCGTGTGCTGTGAAGACACTGTGGATGGATAGTACCGTATTTGTGGTACCCTAAACCTCTGCAGGCAGTGAAGTGTATCACAGAAGAGACCAGATGCATTGCTAGATACTTGAGAGGAGAATGTGTTGCCCTTCTAGTAAATTACACTAAAACTCTCTTCCCTCCTCCCGCCACACCCCAGTGCTTGAGTAACTTAGCTGGATTCCCCAAAGGAAGAGGGTAAAGAATCCATTCTAATAGCCTGTATATTGATAGCTGCAGCCATAGCTGCAATAGTTCCTTTGGGCATGGTTGACATGAGCAAAGGTAAATCCACAACACAGTTTAGTAGAGTCTATTTAGGTTAATTTGAGCTTGGTCTCAATCAAAGAATCTATGTTGAGGGCCAGATATTGGCCTTTCAAAGAGTGCGTCTGAGAATGTGCAGAATGCATTTCCTTTTGCAGTGAGTAACCATAACACATGAAAATCTTTCGATGGGGAGCAGTATATAAATATTGTAAATAAATAAATAGCACATTCCTACCCACTGCGATTAAGAATGTGCAAGGTGTTTTAAGACAAAATGGTTTTCATCTCTAGACAGGCGTCATCCCCAGCACCTCAACCGCTAGGATTAAAAACACCCCAATAGTTGTTTATTACATATTTGTATATTTTAAACAGCATAAGTCTATTTATTTCTTCTCTTCCTCATGGTACAGATCACTTGCCAAAGCTTGTCCGCCTAAAACAAAAACAATTTAGAGATTGTATTACAGTATTCAAAGTGCTTCTCATTAAATGATCTCTAAAGTCCTTAAAACAGCCCTGAAAATAAGCCAGTATTGTTATCCCCGTATTTCAGATTAGTGCAGGGGTGGGAGCGGGGTGCTGAGACTGAGGGAACCATGGCTTGAAGTGGCTGAAGATGGAGGCGCCTAAAACAGTGAGACAGGTGTGCGCTTCTCATTTTCCCAAGTCAAAACGAAAGTGCCTGTAAGCCCTGGAAACAAGTCAGATATCCCAACAACTACCCCTTAGCATAGGAGCTTGGTTAGGGAGTGATCCTTCTAGAAGCCACTTCTGGTTGTGCTAATAGGCTGAGAGATGTTGCCCCAGCCTGGTGACCAGGGCCTAGGACAGGGGGTAGGCAATGTCATGCCCATGGGCACCAATGTGCCCCCAAACACCTTTCTTGGCACCCAACACGATGCCCAACTCCTCCCATTTGTTAAAATTAACACATTTTCTTTTCAACAGCTGGGGGGGGCGGTTTGCAGGGAAGCCAGCAGGAAAAGCCGGGGAGAGAGCAATGGGAGCCAGCTGGGAGCCAGCTGGAGGGCTGGGGAGAGTTGTTTGCTTGTATGCCAGAATGGATGGGGGCTGCATGTGTATGAGGAGGAGAGAGAAAGGGTTTCTGGGGGATTTTGGAGTGTGGTTTTTCGTGTGCTTGTAGAGAAGTTGAGGGGAGGGACACGCGATTGATGTAGTGTGAGAGAGAGAGGGGAGGGGGAGGGAAAGCGAGCATCTGTGGGTGGTGATCCAGAGTGAAAGAACGAGATAACAGGGAATGAGTTGGCTGTAGCAGAAGAAGGTGGTGGGGGGAGGGTAAGAACATATTTGACTGCTACAAAATAGGTTTCTTTTGGCGCCAAAACCTGTGGTGTCAAATGAGTTGTTCAGTGGACTCACTTCTGCCTTGTACTCAGTCTTTTGGGCAAGTTACTTGTCCTTTGTAGCTAGCCATGCCTCCCATGGAAGCCAGTTTGTGGTGGTGACCCGAACAGCTGGTCAAATTGCCAAATGTCCCCATGGGCCCAGAAAGGTCACCTACACCTGGCCTAGAATAAGTTTCGTTCCGAAGTTGCCGTACTGAGCCAGACCAGTATTATCAACGCTGGCCAGCAGTGGGTCTCCAGGGTTTCAGGCAAGATGCTTTCCTGGCCTCCCTACTTGAAGATACTGGAGTCAGAACCTGGGACCTTCTATATGCAAAGCTTATGTTCTCCCACTGAGCTATAGCCCTTCCTTATTAGAAACATGTAGCCTTGAGAGAGTGAAACCCCTGACAGATTGGAGACAAGACTGCTACACACACACCCCAAAGATTCCATAACAGCTCCTTCAACACCATACTGTCTTGCATGGCAGACACTAGAACAGAGACAGAAGGTTTCTGTACCAAGAACTAGAGGATAAAATACTCCACTTCAGTTTTCTTGCTATTATCTTCTCCTTGTCGCATTTGTGGGTTTGCAATATAAAGGGCCTTTTCCTTTTCAAGTCTACATGTTAAATTCCCAGGGTGCCACATTTTATATATGTATATATTAAAATTAGGCAGGGTTTGTTTAAAAAATCTGATAGGGAATATTGTTGCTATTTCAGTGCTGTTCCCCCACTCTGTTTCCATAAAATAGTCTGATGAAAAATTCCAAAACAGCCTCAAGCTGTGTGAGTTTTGTTCTCTCTTAGTAACAACATCTTGTATACCTGCACTTTCTTACAAAATTAGTAATATGAAAATCTTCTTTTTTTTACGTATGTCATGATTCATCTAGGCTGGAGGATACAATTTAGCAGGATCCATAACAGTAGATAATACTGTGGCCTTTGTATATAATAAACCATTTTGGTCATTGCATATTAAAACAATTATCCAATTTAGTCTCTCACTTTTAATAGTAAGTTGATCAAATTGCTTTTTTCTGAAAATTAAGAGAAAGAACAAGAAAAAAACTCATAATAGATTCAAAACCACAAAGAGAGCAAAGCACCACAGTTTAAATATAGCTTATTAAAACTTGAACTACATGTTTCTTATGCTTGGTTGAAACATGATTTAAAAGATTCATTGAACCAAAAATCCCAGAGGTTGACGCTACTGTTTGATACAGGCCGTGACTATCAAAAGATTATCACAGCACATCATTCCTGTGATCATCAAGATGTGTAAATTTCATCCAGATCTCCCTTTAGACCTGAATTCTGTCTTTTGTAGTGTTATAGGCATATTTTCCATCTTTTCTGAATGCCTTTCAAGCCCCTCTGAACATTGTAGGTGCCAAATGCATCCATAGGGTGGCAAAAAGCACAGAGTAATTGGCTCAGAAATGTGTTGCCCTACTGTGTATGATGATGTCCATTAGAGGCAAAACTTTTATGAAATGAGAATACTGTGGATTTCGGGGAAACTGGTTCCACCTGTTGTCCCAGCTTACAAGCCCTGTCCCTACATCTTACGTACGTTCATTTATTTGCAACATTAAGCCCTCACACACAGTCCATAATTTTTCATGTGTGTGCTTTCCCTCCCACAGAACAGACACACGTGTAAACCAGTTTGTAGGCAACACTACAAATATGGTATTGATGATCATGTGAAAATGATAAAAATGGTTTGTTTACATCTTATCTACAGTTCCATGGAACACATGCAATGTTGACTGGGGAGCTATACACACACACACAATTTTTCATGATTGTTGGAGTGGGGAAGGCTTTGCCCTCCCATCCCAGCAATGTTAAGCAGCATCACTGGGATGGCGGTGGGTCTAGAGCCTCTCCACCACTCCAGCAACACCCCTCTGTACTTTAATCCACCTCCACTTCCCCTCTCAGGCAGTCCACTTTCTTTTCTCAGTCAAAGCAGCAGGAACAACGGCACCATTGCTCCTCTGTGGTGCTGGAAAGTGACAGTGTCCTCCATACCAAAAAGCTCTTAGCACCACGTCTCACAGATTTCTGGGGGGAGGAGAAGGGGGAAGAGCAACAGAGAGGAGGAGAGGCTGTAAAACGTTTTGCTAAGAAGCAGATTAAAATTGTGCAATTCAGCTGTGCAATTTCAGTGGTTTTGCTCTGTGGGGGAAGAGGAGACAATGCAGCCACTTTTGGGGGTGGCACCGACAACACTGCCACTTGCAACAAACAGCAAGGGAGGGTCTCATGGGAGGGTGCACAAACAACCACCATGTTACCAATTCCAGTTTGCATGTTCACCATGCATGTGGATGTGGTGGGACAAAACACATTTGGAAAAAAAACACAAACTTGGATAGACCTTGCCTCAGTTGTCCATGCACTAGTGATGTCCAGGATGGACTACTGTAATGTGTTCTATGTGGGGCTTCCTTTAAAGAGAATTTGGACATTTCAGTTGGTGCAGAATGCAGTCACCCGAATATTGGTAGAAGCAAGATAGTTGGATCGTGTGACATCTATACTGCTAAATGCTGGTGCCCAATTTAAAGTGATACTGTATTTCTTCGATTCTAAGACACACTTTTCCCCCCATATAAACATCTCTAAAAACGGGGTGCATCTTAGAATCGCAGGTCATTTATTATTTCTTAGAATCAAAGCTTTTTTTCTGTTGGTGGTACTGAAATTAGTGTGCGTCTTACAATCGATGGCGTCTTACAATCGAAGAAATACGGTAGTTTTAATCTTTAAAGCCATGACTTGTGACTAAGTTACTTGCACTCCGTATCAACCTGCCCACATTTTGAGTTTGTCTGCCGAAGCCCTACTCACATGCCCACTCTGGGAATAACTAGGCTGGCAGGCACAAGGGAGAGGACTTTTTCAGCAGTGGCCCTGTACTTAAGGATCACATTGCCAACTGGGTGCATCAGGCTCCATCTTTTCATGCCTTCAGAACAGCCGTAAAGGCATGCTTGTTTTCTCTGTCTTTTCCTTAAATGGATTCTACTGGGCTGCTGAACTGAAATGGATTTAGCTATAATTATTGAATTTTACTGGGCTGCATGTTTTAGTTTTACTTCTGGCCCTTATTAAGAGTTATATTTGATTTGAAGTTTATTTTTTATATATTTTACATAGATTTCTGGAAGCCACCTTGAGAGGATTTTTTTGCCCTAAAAGGTGGCCTGTAAATATTATAAATAAAAAGATAAAATAAAACTTGGCATGGACATCGGATGCAAGAGCCCACTCTTAGTCCTGTTGTACTCAAAGGGCAGTTAGCACCTAAATACTTCCCCAAGGAACATATGAAGCTACCTTATGGTGAGTCAGATCATTGTTCCCCCGCAAGAGCAACATTCCCTTGGGAATAATGAGTTGGGCGCTGCAAGCCAGCTATGGAGGGATCCAGAACCAAAAGTGGATGCAGTCATCTGTGTGGATCATCCATCATCCTATATGGTGGGGGGATGCGTGTGCACATATACCCCCCATTCTCTCTCTCTTACACACACATACACCATTCATGCATCATCCATTCATTCTCTTTCTCTCTCACACACACACACCATTCATCCACACATGCATGCACCCATTACAATTTGCATTGGAGGGAAAACTTCCATTCACTCCTATGTGAGGTTCCCCCCACCCAGTGCAAATTGCAGATGCAGGGAGCCTGACCCAGATCCAGACCCTGGCATGGGGCATGGGAAGTAGAGGGTCTATAACACTTTGCCCTCCTGTGCTGCCCTCAATCTAGATCTGAGGTCAGTGCTTATCCTCCTCATTTGAGGCAGGGGGACTGACATTGGAGTGAGTAGGAAATTTCCCCCCCCCCAATGTGAATTTCAGGCAAAGGGGGCTGATCAGGATTGGGACTACAGCAGGTAGCAAAGGGTTAAAATCCCTACCATCCATGCCAGGCAATTTGCTGCTTTTTCATGCTGGTTGTGGACCCCTGCCACTACAGCCAGCTTGGAAGCCAGGGGTGATGTGTAGGGTTGCCATGTTTACACAGCACACATTCCCTCTATTTGAAGGGTTCCCCAATCCATCAAGTTCAAAGGTAAAGGGCAGGGGCCGTGAAGTTGCCCAGCATCAGTTAACACCTGGGACAGCAGCAGACTGAGCAGGCATTCAGATCACCTGGTCAGAGTCTTCCCCGCTATGATGACATGCATTTTGTCCTTTTTTGATGATGCGTAAGAGGCCATCCTAAGAAGAGGGCAATTTGTGGAGGAGATGGCTTGTGAGCTGGCTGGGAATCCTCTGAGGACCATGTGTTCCCTGTCCCTGATCTAGCTCAGTATTGTCTATGCTGATTGTTGGAAGCTCTCTCAGGTTTCAAATGGGTCATTTCCCGCCCTGCCTGGAAATACTGGTGATTTGACTTTGGGACCTCCGCACGCAAAGCATGTCCTCCACTACTGAGGTGTGGCCCTTCCCCTAAAGGGGAAATTTAAAGTTTGTCCTCAAGAAATCGAATGGTATTCATAAGAAGAGATTAGAATTGTGGATATTGGATTCGAACTCCAGCCTCTGGTCCAGTTGAGTGGTATTATAGATCTGTCGAATTATGAGCTGGACGCAAGTAGCTCCACTTTCCCATGCCAAATAGCAAACCTCTTTAGAAGTGGAGGGGAGTTTCATAAGCACCTTTTTATATAGCATGTGGTTCTGTTGTTCAAAGGAGAAAAGTCAACAGCTCCACTGGCCACCCCCAAGGCGCTTTAGTTTGCCTAAAATAGCTCCTTAGATTCCAGCAAAAATGTAGAACCGTATCCTTTTTCCCATCGAAGAAGGGTGGGGAGCAGGTTATTTGGCATTGTAAATATAGTTCAGAAGCAAGGGGGCTTTAATTAACGGTAAAGTAAATGCTATTACTAATCCATTACCTCTGCACAATTTTATGATGCCCCGCAGTGCTGGAAACTTTGCTTCCTAATGTGAGCCTTTAAGGCCTCCTTTCAAAATGTACGGATCTAGATTTCACATCCTCCCCACCCTCCAACTATCTAACACAGAATTGACAAGATAATATTTTCTGACTTTTCAAAAAGTGCTTTTAATAACCAAATTTTAAGGAATGAACACAGGGTGCTGAAGAGAGGGTGGGGACAGATAGAAGCCTATTACAAGTTTCCTTTTTAAAAGCACTATTGAGTCCTAGAGACATCAAAAACAAAAAGATTCAGAAAGTTCTGCTGTTTGAGGAATGGGATGGTGATTAAAGTACGTCTGACAGCAACACTCAAGTACTTCAATGGAAATCTATCCAATCTGCTCTCAGCCACTGATTTTGTACAAGCACCATAATCCAGCATGATGCCACAACATCCTCCCTTAGCTATTTGTCCTAGGTCGTGCTTTCAGACTATTTTTGCCAGGCTTCTGTTGCACTAAGGCAGCAGTTTGGACCTTGTAAACCACATGACCACTGGTCCACTCTCTATACTGATCCCTCTAGGCCACATGCCTGTAAAGCAGAGGGGGACAACTTGTGACCCTCCAGGTGTTTTGGCCTAGAACACCCATCAGCACTAGCCAGTGCTGTTATCCTGTGATGGCAAGTCTCTAGATATATGACTCTAGAATTTGAGGGTGTTTTTGCCATGTGACCCCTTGCTTGGGCCATTTTCAGATAACAGTGCTTTTCGATGGAACTGTGAATTCCACCTTAAGGTAAGCTAGTTGTCTAATTCAGCTTTCCCCAACTCTGAGTCCTCCAGATGTGTTGGATTTCAGTTCCTATCATTTGGCTATGTTGGCTGAGAATGAATGCTGTCTCAGTCCAGCACATCTGGAGGGCACTGAGCTGGAGAAGGCTGAGTCAGAAGTCCTTGGACCTTTCCAGGTTGGCCATCTTGCATTGTGCTTCCTTTCAACTTCATGATTTTCTCTGGATCATGTACAAACCTAAAGATGAGGTTGAATATTGTGTGAACAAGTCCTATGTCTCTTAGATGGCAGACCTAAGAGGATACACCAAAAGCAGAACTTAAATTACGCACCATAATTGCGTCTCCCAAACAGAACAGTAGCCTGACTCTGAAATATTGTTGTTCGGTAGCATCATCTCCTTTTCCTTGCTAGGCTGTGTGGCGACCACTTCCGATTGATTCAGTGCTGCTTGTTTTACTAGTTGTGATTAATTATACTACCTTCCCCCTCTCCATTCAGTGCTCTCTTTTCAATTTGTATAACGAGCAGCATCTCTGGGGGGTCTCTCTAATATCTATCCTGGAGCCATTTCTATCCCCCCATCTAAGCATGGAAATGGCTTTGTTGTGGCTTTGACGTACTTAAAAACAATTCAATAGCAATTTAAAACCATGTTACATAAGTGGATTTTGCTTGTGCCTCTTACCGAATGTATTGATGACGGAGAAACAGCTTTTCATTGCCCATTTGTCATTCATTTTAGCAAAAAAGGGGGTTATGATGGAAGCAAAACAAAAACTCGGCTGAAAAGCTTTGTGTTGTATTTAGTGTTGCTGTTTTTCCTAGAAAAAAACAGCATCCAAGTCCCCCACCACCACCGGCACGGAATATGTAACTTGAATTAGTAGGGAATGTGCGTTATCTTTACTAGTGAAAAGCATTCATTTAACTGGAAAAGAATTGGATAATTAACCAAAAAAAATAGAAGTTTATAGTGCAAGGAAGAGGCTAAAAGTGGAGATTAAAAAAGATTAACCTAGAGAAGAGAGCTTGCCCCTCTCCCTTAGCCAACTTACAGGTCCCTAAGAGAGGACGTGGCGCTTGTTCTCATTAGGACTTTTTCTCGCACATGGCTTGGATAAGTGGTATGAGCAATGTAAGTGCATGTGCTGTCATTTGGCAACATGCCCTGTTGTCATGACAGATGGAAGGGGAGGTTGCAGATGCATGGCACTCCTCAAGGTTTGCCAGTTAGAGGTCTGGCCTCTTAGTGCCTGGATAGAGACAGGGTGTACACCACTACAGTGGTTTCTGTGAATAACCCTGTTTACATTCTTCCATACAAATCAGTAGTTCCAATTGACATGAACACTAGAGCCACAGGTGTCAGTGGCAGGGGGGAAACGTTGGACCCCAGTGAAGTAGTATTCCCAGTGCAGTAGCCGAGTGAATGGCTGCCCGTCTCTTTTACGTATGAGTGAATGTATCAAGGGAATTGGAGCCAGATTTACACTGAACCCACTGTCCTTAGGGAAATGGACTTCCCTCCTTCCTCCTTCTTATGCCCCCACTTCAGCCCCCTGGAAATGCTACGCAGAGAGCCCAGAGACCCTGCTGAATGGGGTCAGCTGTGATACTGGAGGATCCTCCAAAATCAGGTGTAGGGACCTTCTGCAAATGGAGCTTTTTCTCTGATAGAAGGCAGATCCTGGATTCAACCCAAGGTATACTCTGGGACAATGATGGGCAAAACCTGTGCCTTCCTTGTCCATCTTAATGCAGGGCTACTAGGTCTCTGCTGACAGCGACTCTCTGGAGGGGGATACGGTGTATCAACACATGTTAACCTGGCCCTCAAAATAACAAACGTTCCATTAGAACCATAATACGAGCATGTTTTCTGTGGCCTGGTGTGAGGATGTTTTTTGGTGGCAACCAGCTAAAGTCTGTACAAATATATCATCTGGGAAGATCTAAAGATGAGCGACTTCCACTTGCATCGATCTGCTGCTTTCATCCCAAGGCAGTTCATGGCTTTAGCCTGTGATCTTGCTGATGCAAATGGAGAGTGATGTCTCACTTCCTCTTTTTCCCTCCCTCATTAAGACAAGTTCTAAACTGAACAAACATCTTCATTAAATATTGGGGAGGAAGAAAATTCAATATGAGGATTTGCATTCAATGGCACAAATTTCCAAAGACCATGTAGAGTTTCTATCATTGGCAGTCTCTTTAAAAAAAAAAAAAGCTAAATTACAGCTACGTGGGATAGTTTAGGTTCATGTTTTCCCTTATGTCAGGGATACACATTTAAGTTCCCTTCTGCTCTAGAATTCTGCTATTCTACTATAAACTGCCCTGCCCATTTTTGGCAGATCCTGATGTGTTAATCTTACAGTCGGCTATACTGCTTCCTATAATTCTTTGAACAGGAAAGCATCCGCTCCTTGAATCATCGGGCACTGAAACGAAATAGGACATGATGGATGGTTTATTTATTATTTAGAGCCAGCTTATCCTATTACAATGTATCCTTTCTCTTTCCCTGCTTTCAATTCAGTGTTTTTGAGCCTGACCAGAAGTTTGAGAGAAAAAACCCTCAGTAGAGTGGGCAAGATTGTGCCTTGCATTGGCAGCATGCCCTCCAGATGTTTTGGATTTCAACTCCCCTCAGTCAAAGCCAGCATGGCCCACGGTCAGGAATGCTGGGAGTTATGGTCCAAATCATCTGGAAGGCACCAGGCTGGAGACGGCAGGTGTAACCCACACCAGTCCTGTTGTTGCCGTTTGTCTGGTATGCACGCAAACTGGAGGCCTGCATAGTGACCCTGTTCAGACGACATACAAAGCGATGGTGGTTAAGCATTTTTAGCTAAACATTATGGCTCAGCAAGTCATGTGAACCATTCTCAACCATGGTGGCTACATAACCACCATTTAAACACACTCACTAACCATTTGCTGCAAAAAGGGTTAGCAACCTAACTATGGTTTAGCATGTTGTCTGAACAGGCCCATTCTTATGGAGGTGTTGATGACATCAGCTGTGCAGCAGAGACAAGACCACTTGGATATTTGACCAAGGGATTGCCACACATTCCCACAATACCTGATCCTGGGCTTACCAAGAACGAATGAGGCTCTTGAGTCTAGGTAGCGCTTCACAGCATTACCATGTTGTAAGCATTGCCTGTGTGTGTGTGTGTGTGTGTGTGTGTGTGTGTGTGTGTGTGTGTGTGTGTGTGTGTTGGGCAGAGCAAATTTCAGAAACATGTTTAGGGGAATTTTTTTTGTCTAGGAAAATGCCACTATTTGATATGAAAAGCAGCCAGGGGTAATGACAAAGATGGATGGCAAAATTTGATCCAGCCGACAGGTAAATATTGGCGTTGCACAAACAAGTTTCTATAAATAACTTGTCTGCTCCAGAAACTCCACAGATGGCTGTGGGGCTGCCAGGGTATTGATTTAGCCTGAGTGCTCAGTGCTAAAAAGCACAGCTGTCAGCTTTGCTGGTCTTGTTCTGAGGGATACTGCTATTCCTGCTGAGAGCTGTGAGGCTCCTTACTATTTTTCACAGACAAGGAAATAGCAAGAGAGAAAAGTTAAGATGACGAAAATCAGGAGGAGGAGGAATAGTCCTAAAAACGAGCCAACAGACAACATAAAGGATAAAAAGCATTGTCAGCCTCCTGCAGGCTCCCTAAAATCTAATCTATTTTAGATCGTTCAAAGGATTCTCCTCCACTAAAAGAAGAAAGTAGAAAACTTTGTATTCCTTCCCTCCCTCCTGCTCAAGCCAGCATTAAGTAAAATTAACAGATCTCCTTCTCCTTCTTGGAAGGCTCATGGACAAAGGATAAGAGGACGCGGCTGGGGATATGGAAAGACATGAATCAAAGCGTTACTGGGTATTGTGGAGACAGCGCATCATTCATCAGCAATCATGCAGTTTCAGGCATACATAAATTGTGACCTGTCAAGCCAAACACAGCCCAGTGTGTGGTAGCCCAATCTGCATTCAATAAACCACTGGATTTTTTTACCTGCCTGGAATGGCAAAAATGGGGATTGGCAAGCATAAGGCAGGTTGTAATAAAGCCTTCTTTGAGCCAGTGCCCTCCTGATGTGTTGGACTACAAGTCCCAGCAATTCCCAGCCAGCCATGCTGGCTGAGGTATGATGGGAGTTGAATTCAAAATGTCGGGAGGGTCCCGGGTCATGCAAGGCTGCCGTAATAGATGGGCTGTGCTCACTTCGATGGCTCATGTGTTGTGCAAGCCAGATAAAGACAGTCTTTAATCGATGCAGTGGTTTTTTTAGAAATTATCTTAGGCCACAGCTAGACCTAAGGTTTATCCTGGGATCATCCAGGGTTCGCCCCTGCCTGAGCACTGGATCCCCTGTGTGTCACCTAGATGAACAGGTTTGACCCCTGGACGATCCAGTGATAAACCTTAGGTCTAGCTATGGCCTTAGAATGTGTCCATTTCACTAAATAAAAGGACAATTCTGTAAGTCATACTGAACAGCTCCAAACTGATGCAGCTCGTGTGTGTGCTTCTTGTTTTCTTAGGGTATTTTTAAGCCATCGTTCAAGGCTCCACCTGAGCAAATCTCACTTTTAATAGCCTTCTTTTCTTTAGAGCTATGTATTGTATCCATGCACATCCAGTTTTAGATATTGTTGCGGCTCCTCTGTTTATAACGGCATTCTGAATATGATCATGGCTGTGCCAAGTCCTCCAAAAAGCCTCTCCTTTTCTATGCCTCATATGCAATATGGCGCTCTTGTGTCCCCTACTCCCACTCAACTGTGCAGCGTACCAAAGCTGAACAACCTTGTTTTCAGGCCAAACACATGACGTTATACCTGCAAACATCTCAATTTATTTATTATTATTATTATTATTTATTTATTTATATAGCACCATCTATGTACATGGTGCTGTACAGCGTAAAACAGTAAATAGCAAGACCCTGCCGCATAGGCTTACATTCTATTAAAATCATAGTAGAGCGATAAGGAGGGGAAGAGAATGCAAACAGGCACTGGGTAGGGTAAACAGGCACAGGGTAGGGTAAAACTAACAGTATAACAGTATAAAGTCCAAACAGCATCAAGTTGTAAAAGCTTTAGGAAAAAGAAAAGTTTTTAGCTGAGCTTTAAAAGCTGCGATTGAACTTGTGGATCTCAGATGTTCTGGAAGAGCGTTCCAGGCGTAAGGGGCAGCAGAAGAAAATGGGCGAAGCCGAGCAAGGGAAGTAGAGACCCTTGGGCAGGCGAGAAGCATGGCATCAGAGGAGCGAAGAGCACGAGCGGGGCAATAGTGTAAGATGAGAGAGGAGAGATAGGAAGGAGCTAGACCGTGAAAAGCTTTGAAGGTCAACAGGAGAAGTTTATATTGGATTCTGAAGTGAATTGGAAGCCAATGAAGAGATTTCAGAAGTGGAGTTACATGGTCAGAGCGGCGAGCCAAGAAGTAGATTTTAGTGGCAGAGTGGTGGACAGAAACCAACGGACTGATGTGAGAAGAAGGAAGGCCAGAGAGAAGAAGGTTGCAGTAGTCCAGCCGAGAAATAACCAGTGCATGAACAAGCATTTTGGCAGAAGAGACAGACAAAAATGATCGAATCCTGGCAATATTATACAGGAAAAAACGACAGGATTTAGCTACTGCCTCAATATGAGGAATAAAGGAGAGCGAGGAATCAAATATAAAGCCAAATATAAAGCCAATTTCTTAACCTTTCTCACTCATGCTGTATAAATACATTATTATAATGTACCCCAGATAAATGATGAGCTATCACTGAAGGGTGGCTTCTCTTTTCTTTGGAAATCTGACTTTTCATGCTTATTCAGAGGAATTAATGAAGAGCCCTGTCTCTCCAAGGAGACAAAAGAAAAATAGATCATAAGAAAAAAACATTGCATAATGTGAAGCTACTTATAATTACTTCATACTAATTAGAGGCATGTTGGCTGATGTTTCTAGAAAGTGCTTTCCCAATCTGATTTCAAGGAGCAGGTTTTGGTAGAAAAGAAGATCTAACTTGATTTGGCTGACTTCACTGTGACTGCTACCATCATCATTTTTAATTTGTATGTCACTTTTCCACACAGTGTGCCCAAAGTGGCTCACAACACAAGAACAGTGATACAAAAACAAGAATGCATATCAATACGTTAATTGAAAAGATACACCATTGCAACAACCCAAACAGTTCTTTTCACTAACATTAGCATAACATTTAAAATTAATTACAGAATAAGCAGTATCAACCATTAAGACACAGTATCAATTTATTAACCAGTAATCCATACGCCAAAGACAACTACCCCCAGGACTTTCCAATAGCCACTTCCCTCAAAATGCAAGAAATCTCAGCCAGGTTTCTTCCAACCTGCAGGAACTGATCTCTCCTATGCCCCACTCTCTCGTTCTGGTGCTGTTCTTAAAGCTCCAGCAGAGATGGGTGGAGTGGTGGAGATGTATATTTCCTTCCCCTGTGCTCTGAATGTTCCTGCTGAGTCCCACCTAGGGGAGAATCCAAAGGATGTAGGTGTAACCAACTAGGGCAGCTTCTCATGCCACATTTTGTTCTTGATTACAAGAACATTTAAAGTAACAGAAGTGGCTGTTTTATTTGTTTTATTTATTTATGCTTTCCTTATTGGAACCTGCATGGCTTCTAATAATTCAAGAGTTGGGATGGGCTTGCATAGGGAACATAGCAAAAATCACAGATTCGAAGTGGGATCTGGATTAATCCTACAGTAGAAAATGTAAGATACCTGGATAGATTCAGTAGAAGGTAAGCTCCATAAGCCTTGTTCCCAGTGCATGAGCAGTCAGGGGAATCACTATATCTGCCCATCCCCAATTACCCAGTGTTGACTTCACCACCTGAATCACCCTTTCAGCTGTTCATCTAACTCCCTTCCCCGCTGAGCTAGCTTCATATATTTTTGCCTTCATTGGACTTTGTGTGCTATAAAATAATTTGATAAATGGGCACAGGCTTTTATCTCCCTAGAATGTGATTATGAAATATAGCTAACGCTATTAATATTACTATTAGCAAATTAATTACTGGGAAACCAATGGACAAAGCTGCTCTCATTTAGCTTTCTTTGTTCTGTGTGCACGTTTTCTCCTAAGATTACTTTGCAGTGCTCACATGCTTACATCTAATTAGGCTAATGCTTCTCACTACAAGCTGCTATGGAGAACATTAGTCCATCTACTGTGTTAAACTGTTGCATCTCTGCTGCCAGGGATCTTTTCTCTAGACGGTGTTAGGGACTGATTGGCAAAATCTAAGTCTATAATCCTGAACTAGATCTTGACCCCCAGGAACATAGATTTTAATTCACATTTCATACATGTCCCACATAATAACAATCTTTTCAGAATCTGGACTTGGATATAGGAAAGTGCTGTTTGGGGTCAGGTCAGGTAGTTAGAACAAGCAGATTGTGCAGGTGTGAAAATAGGAATTTCAAGCTAGGCAGGCAGGCAGAGGGTTGGATCACAAAAGCCAGGGTTGATATTTATTTATTTATTTATTTATTACATTTATTTATTTATTACATTTATATACTGCCCCATAGCTGAAGCTCTCTGGGCGGTTTACAAAAGTTAAAAACAGTGAGCATTAAAAAGTATACAAAATTTAAAACCATCAAAAACATAAAAACAACAGTATAAAAACAATGGTATCCATGATAGGAACTTGGGAACCATTGAGCGGAGCCAGAAAAGATCTAGGATGAGGATTTAGAAGAGGGTTCTAGGATATACAAGATGCATGGCCTGTGCTCATGCTTGGGACCTTTTAATTTTGTATGGCTGGAATGAAAACATGGTGTCATGACATGGACTTGGGCGAGACAAGATCCAGGGGTGATAAGGCAAATAATAGGAAGCTGAGAACCTCAGAGTTCCTCTTGTGTGGAATCAGACGAAAAAAAGTATTGCTAGGCTGTCTATACATTTTCAAAGCCCTGTGGTGGCTGCGAATTGGCATTGCGTCAGTTATATGACACAGCCGCTGACTCACAGCCACCACCGGGAAAATACACAAAGCTGCAAATTAGGAAAATCAGGGGGGTTGTTACCCTGACTTTTTTGTTCAGAGCGAGATCACCACAGCCCTTCCGCCATGTGACCTTTCACAAGCGTCAAGCAGTCTGGGGCAGATGGCGACCTCTGATTGGTTGCTGGAAGCCGGGAAGAGGGCGGGGGATGGGCTCCAGTACCCAGATGACCACTGGAAAACCCCGCACTTCCTCCTGCTATCTGAATTACACCCTGCCACTCCACAGCAGCAAAACAGCAGCAATGTGGCGCCATGAAGGCAGGGCTCAAGATACTGAGAGTGGAAGGGAAGACACAGGCAAGCACAGGAGTGGGGAAAGGGTCAGCCAGTGAGAAATCAGTGTGATGGTGACAAGGCGAATCCTCCCTGGAAAACCACCACCACCCCAATAGTACTTTTATCTTAAGGAATAATTCAGGAACACAGGTATGTTGAAACTTCAGGACGACATCTACCTAGTGACTGGACTCTAGACTATCAAGAGTAATATTGTCCGTTGCCTTCTACCAGATTTCCCGGATCTCCCAGGTGTACAGAAAAGCTTTGGCAAGGGCAGCTGTGTAACCCTCAGCTGGACAGACTAATTGAGCTTATGTGCTGCTGCAGCGTTGGGCTATGTGTGCAACTGGCAAGAGCAGCTCTCCCAATGAGCAGAAAGGGGGATGGCTTCATAAACAGAAGGGCTTTTGCCAGCAGAATGAGTAGCATGGAGACAAGAGTAAAAGAAGAAGAGGGCTGATTGTAGGTGGACTTGTGCAGAAGTGGGAGGGAGGCGGCGAAAGGGATATTGGGAATGGAAGAACCACAAGCTTGCAGTTAATGCAGAGAAGAACAGGGACCCAGTGCAGAATCATAAGCCTAAAGCTCCAGAACTACTCCATGAACACCGTGAAGTTATTGCTTAAATGCTTGGTCCAAAACTGTGTCTGGCTTTCCCTCATTTCATTTTATTTATAAGACAGTAAATAGTGTCATATGAAATAGCTTTCTATCTAGAAAATATTGTAAGATTTCAAAGAGCGTTTCTTAAGTTTGCCCTATATCTGCATAACAATTGCCAAAAAAAACCCAACACCCCACAGTCCTGGTTACCACTACAAATATCTTCTATCTGAGGCTAGTTCAAGTGCATGAAAGTGGAACATCCCTGAATTTCATGATAAATCTACCTTGCCTTGCTCTCTGCAGGGCTTACAGCCACTCGTTAAGTAGCCCTTATAGCCTCTAAGGCACTGATCTTATACCCACTTACTTGGGAGTAAGCTCAATTGAACTCAATGGGATGTACTTTGAGGAGACACGTATAGGATGGTGACATAAAGTGACTTCAATAAAAAAAGAAGCTCTAGCAGGAAGTGAAGAGATGCACCAGGTACTGCTTGTGCTTTGCCCGTGGCGGGGTTTTTACTGGATGAGACTGATACATGTGACATCCATTAATACTAATGGTTATAGATTAGAGAGTGCCGTAGGCTTTTGTGCTATCGTAGTCATTGTTCAAAGGCACACGTTGGCATTTACTAGACACGGAAATGGATATTGACGTGGCTGTCTTATTTTTTGTTGTGTTGCATGATGGCAATTATTCCAAGTTACCTTGTGTAAAGACATTCGTAGAATTTCATAAAACAGATGTTGAGTAATTCAACAGGAATTATTAAAACAATTCATATTTCGTATTTGTCCTGTAGCTTTACCATTAGATATCAATACTAGACTGCAGCCATTTATTGAAGACCACTTGCATTTCCTCCCAATGTTTTTCCCCAATGCTTAAATAAAAATCAATCATAAACAATCCAGGGCTTTCAAACCCAAGTCACAGTCTCTGTAAATGCCTCAAGCTTTTACTTGAATGAGCAAGATAGCTCAAATAACCGGGATTTTTTCCTTTTAAAAATTACATCTCCAGTTTTCATAATTGTGGGGAGAGTAGTGGCAGTGGAACTGTGATAGCAGTGTACAGCTTCAGCAAAATGGCTGAGGTACAGCTACTATGTCTGCACGTCAACACCGGGGAATTCTGTAGAAACAGAATGTCAGAAATCAGGCTTCTTTTAGGCCTGACGTGTAGACAACCAGCTAGCAAAAAATGTCTTGCTTGCCTGTTCAGTGCATTTCTAATGCCCCCAGTATTGTCCAGATACATAAGAAACCTTTTTTTTTTCCCTTAAGACAATATTTCAGGTTTTAGCTCTAGGTTTCATAAAAGTGTAAATCCTGGCTCAGTTGAAGAGTGCATCACTTTTTGACCTCTGTTAGAAAACCATGCCCCTTCCCACCCATGTGTCCCTTACTCTGAAGGACATCTCGCTTTTTGCTTTAAGTTGACCTGCCTAGCTGTCTTAGCTTTGCAAAGTCCCAAAATCTTGTGCTTCAAATGGGATACTGTCCAGTTTGGACCACTTCACATCTTTTTGTCCACCCCACCCCTGTGTACCTCACTCTGAGGGATTTCTTGCTTTTGACATCTTTAAGCTGACCTGCTTGTCTGTCTTGGCTTTGCAAAGTCCTAAAATCTTATGCTTCACATGGAATACTGTCCAGTTTGGACCACTTCATACATTTTTCCTACCTCCTGGTAGCCACTGCATAGGGGGAAGTACCATATATGATGTCATTGTAACCGTTATTTATTTATTATTTAATTGTATTTAAACAACTTAAATACCACTTGATATCATAAGATCTCTAAGTCATTTACATCAGAAATATATAAAATACTAAATAAAGGCTAATATAAAAGCAATATACATACATTAAAAACATACATTAACAATAAAACAGGGCAGTTCAGTTACACGCCAGGGAAAGCCCAAGAGAACAGGTGTGTCTTGAAGAGATGTCTAAAGTTTGCCACAGTTTCTGCGATCTCACACATGGGAGGGTTCCAGAGAAGGCTTATTTAGGTGCCATTACTTGATAACATGCAAGATCTCAGGGGGCGATTTAGTGTATATAGGAGAAAACGGTTTGCTAGATATCTTGGTTCTCAGTTGTTTAGGGCTTTGAATGTCAACAAAGAATATGGCTCAGAAGCTAAGGGGCAACCAAAGCAGTTCTTTCAGTGTAGGTGTAATGTATGTATAGCTAGGTGCTCCACTGAGCATCCTAGCTGCTGCATTTTGCAGTAGATGCAGCTTCTGAACTAGGCACAAGGGCAGCCCCATATAGAGTGCATTACAGTAATCTAATTGTGAGCTTAGGCAAGTGTTTGATGCAATTCATATATTTGGAAGCCACTGCATGCTATATTTGGCATGCAACATTTTCCAGACCCATGTAGTTGCTACAAAATATACACTTTGCAGCTTTCACAAGTGACTGTCTTCTCTTCCAGTACAAAAATGATCTCCTATTTGGGAGATACTGTTATCTCCATGCTGACTGGGAGTGATGGGAGTTACAGTACAACACATCTGGAGGGCACCAGGTTGGGGAAGGCTGTTCAATAGGAACGATGGCATGTGTGAAGCATCCAAGGAAAGGTGGGAGGACAACACTAATTCCAAATCCAACAAAGCAAAGCAAATCTCAGAAGGTGTTAAGAACCCTGTTTATGGAGGAGTTCTAGAAAATTTATTATGCCTGACACATTTTAAGCAAGATATAACTCTTCATCAGCAGCAATAATCATTTCATGTCTGTAGCATGAAATGTTTTCTCTTTGGGAGAGTGCTTGCCCATAAGAGCACCCTTTGAGGTTTGCCTTGCCTTGTGGGGGGTATAATGCATCCTCTAGACTTAGGAATTTTGGACACTTTGGTATCCGAAATGCCAGTCTGGCCATATGAAATCTGTGTGAAGAATATAGTTATATTACTGTCAGGCACCCATTTGCTGCCATTTTAGGAGGAAAGATATTTAACTTTGAAGGTGAGCAGTCCCTTGTTGCATCTAAGCGGAACATTGTATGCTAGCAAATTTAGGCCAAGAGAACTGGCTGTTTTATTTGCCTGTTACTTTCTCTTATTAGAGATGGTACTATATAGTACAGAGCTCTATGGAAGGACTGGATGGTGATAATGGAAAAACTTAAGCCTCACAAGTATTTGAATAAAGGAACACAGTAATATTGCTGCTTTTTTCTAAATATTTACTAAGACAAACCACAGCATTTCCCCCTCCAGCTCCTAGAGGTAAGCTTTCTTTCTCATTACTACTTCACTCACAAATGATTGCTATCCAGCAAGAAGAAGCTCCATATGATCAGTTTTTAGAGTGGCCATAACCATTAACAAGTTTATCCTGTTCCACTAGGTTTGAGGCTCACAGGAGAAGTGGAAATCATCAGATCAAATCTCCTCCGAGTGGATCAGGCCAGGCATGGTCAGATCCAGTCAGGTCAAATCAGCAAAGGTCAGGCAAAGTCAGGTCAGGTCAGGTCAGGTCCTCTAAGCAGAAGTTGGGACTGTGAAGAGTTCCCAGTGGTCCCTTCTGGCTGGAGCTCTCCCCACATAGACAGATATTGTCTCAGTAGAAAGTTGAAGCCTTATATAGACCGAGAAGGTCTCTACTACATTTGACCCAACCTCTCTGGAGGAGCTGACCGTTGTTTAAAGGATCCTTGCCTGATTATGTCTCTTATTATCTTCTGCATGATTCAGGAAATGGATATGCAGTTGGTGATTCATTTTCTGAGTCTGAGGATGACAGTAGGACTGCTTCCTCTGATATGGAGGGCACAAGAGAAGATACTGAAGGTTCTCCCTTGGGTAGAACAGTCTGTACCTCCTCTAAGTCTTCCTCTAGTTATTGTGAAACCCTGTGTCATAACAAAGTTCTTATGAGTACCTAAATACAATGTTATGTTTCAGAATGGTTTTTTAAATTATTTTTTCTTGCAAAATGTCAACAAAACAGCACCCATAAAGAGGGGTGGTGGAAATGATTGCTCTATAGATTTGCATATATCAATTTTAATAAATGTATATGAAGTGTGTGTGTGTGTTTTGTGAAAATACCTCTTTTTATGAATTTTACATAAACTTCAAAGCAGGCCAAATATCCATGTAAGTATCCATTCACAAGTGGGCCCTATATACCACCTGTTCAAAAGTTGAAAGCATCATTAAATGCTCAATCCATTGCAATATTGGAGGTGTGTGTTTATCCTTCCAATGTTGTAATATCAGTCTTTTAGCTGTCGAAAGAGTGCAGAGAATCCACTTGTGCTGTGCATTAAGTTCCGGGAAGCAGGTAGATAATTTAAGAGAACATGTACGTCAGTAAATATTAAAGAGTGGTCCAATACAAAGTTTACCCATATAATAAACTCCTCCCAAAAAGAGGCAATTATTGAGCATTGCCAAAACATATGGTTAAAAGAAGCATTAGCTTGTTACACCTCCAGCAATTAGCCATTTTAGACAAACCCTTATTAAAGAGACTTTGTAATGTCCAATAGGCACAGAACAAGAGTTTTTGCTGAATAAGGCACACTCCTCTTAACAGGAAGGAACATTATACATTTTAATGAGCCAAGAATCTAATGCCAAATGAAATTGCTATTGTGAGGAATCTAAAAATGGAATATAAACATGAGGGGGGAAAGCATGCATGTCCTGTTCCAATGTTTTACTACCCATACTTTTCAAATCAGAATAAAACTTTAAAAACTCTGAGTTTATATTTATGAGAGAGGTGTATGTTGTATCACTCTCATCTTTAACAACTGAAATAGCATTTTGATGTGTTTGCTGTTGAAGATGATGTGCCAGGAACTTACTGGGATGTTCCCCATTTTCCCAATATGCCTGTCGTAAACAAGTTAGGGCAAATTCCACCTGCTGTGAAAGAATATTATTCAGCTCATATTTAACATTCTGCAGGTCCTGATAAAGTTTCAACTTCTTACCTAGAGAGATTTGTTGCATTTGTTTTTTTAAAAAAAATACAAGAGGCATAGGTGATCATTTGGCCCTATATAAAAGGTTTACGGGCTGCCAACTCAATGGTGCACGAATCAACAGACCCCTCTTTAATTTTAAAATAACATGGCAGAAATCTGTGGCTTAAACACCTCATCATTAAGAAGAGAAACATTAAAGAGTTGAGGGAGGGGCTGACAAATCTGAAAATTGCAGAATATGAGGGAATAAAAATATGACTTCCTTTTCTTTACCTTAGCCTTTACTATATATTCCCAGTACAGCACATTCTTATATCTCTTGTGTTTAAATGTGTCCTACATTTTTTTTAAAAAACCACTGTGGGTGCATGCAAATGAGAACTTGGCACTTCAGCCTAGTTTCCCACATCTTCGCAACATATTTGGTAGATGTACGTACTGACCAGTGAATCAAAATCAAATTAGTAGTGTCTTACTACTCCCGCTGTGCTTCAAGTAAGGCTGTCCACATTTTTATATATATATTTGAAGCACCACGTTTATTTTGTTAAATGTAAATTTATATATCTTCTATTCACCTGACCCACCTTTTTTAAAAAAACCAACTAGATAAATCTTTAAAATGTCAAATTGCTCCACAGAGGAAGCAGGAGGTGGATTAGTGATTATTTCAGCTAATCAGCACAGTGCAAAGGCAGCTTATTCTAAATAGCCAGTAGGCGGCTTCTACTGTAAAATGGTTTCTCTTCAGCTTGATGTGGAGGAGGAGATTATTCATCTAAACCAAATGGGGTAAATGTGCTTCCCCAGTGGCTTACCCCTCAAAGTTATGGACATCTACGTGCTCCATATCATCGAACAATCCGTGATCTACCAATATTGTCCCTGTTTAAGTACTATTCAACATGTGAGGTTTTGTCTTAGCTCAGGGGGAGTTAGAGGCTCTGGCTCAAAAAGAGACGCTGCAGAATCAGGCCCAGCTGTAGGAAGCCAGGGGCTTGAGAACTCCATTGTGCCAAGCCTCCCACTGGCTTGCCAGCCAGGAGGGCGAGAGACACGGGATATTAATACAACCCTATCTATCTCCACTGCCGAGAGACCTGACCTTGATGGAGGCCTCTGCTTTTCAAACATGGCAGCAGGAGGGGGTCTCTCTGGGAGATGGAAGTTCGGAGATGTCTCCTTAAAGAGGGTAAAGGCAACTTGTGAGACCCAGCTATCTCTTAAGAGGCAGATTTCTCTGCCAGGATTGAATGTCCAATACTAATCTTTAGTAGCCATTCCCCTGTATTTAAGCCAGAGCCTTTAGCAGTAGTCTTTGCTAGAGACGAAAACACATGAACTGAACCTGATTTATGTTGAGAACCAAAATCTATGGATCTTTATTGGGGTTGTAAAGGATTAAACCTATTGCCTAGAATTATGGCAATAAATTGTTTTAACTGTGAATTGGGCTTTGTTTCTTAGAAGTCAGGTCCAGACACATGTAGTTGAAAGGGAAGGAAGGGAGACTTGCTCCCTGTTCCAAAATTAAATATCACATGTTAGTTTAGTTATCCCCGCCACATGTTTTTATATAGGTGTGACCCATAAATTGTTCCCAATAGAATAAAAAAATAGTTCCCAACCTCCAGCAAGCCCCAGGCATGCCTTATGGAAACAGCTTTTGGCATTTATAAAATATATTTTTCCAACCCTATTTATATTGGACCTAATTCCCCCAGATACATCTCCAATGTAAGGCTCGGTGATGAAATGTCCATCTCTGCTCTATCACAGGTCCTATTCACTGCACTGGAGTCTACACAGCAGAAGCTCTTGATAAAATGCTGCCTTTGTAAATAACCTATTCAAAGGTTGAAGTCCTGTGCCACATGCAGTTTTTATAGAGCCCTGTGTGCTGTACATTATGGCTTATCTTGGTGGTTTTTAAATCTTCTATCTTCAGTAAACATTGTCTTGTCTGCTGAAGAACCTCCCCATGTCTGCAATGGAACCTCTGCATGTTAGAACATAAGAAAAGCCATGCTGGATTATACCAAGAGTCATCTACCTATCATTCTGTTGTCAACCAGGAACCCACAACCAGGACAGGAATGCAACAGTACCCTCCCACCCATGTTCCCCAACAACTGGTGTACATAGGCATACTGCCTATGTTCTGGCTCAGACCTACTGGGCTTAATTGTTACGTGCGTGAAATCAGATTGTGCCTTCAACCTGACCTCTGCCATAACATAGGAAGCTACCATATACTAAGTCAGACCATTGGTTCATCTAGCTCAGTATTGTTTGCACTTGCTGGCAGTAGCTCATGAGGATTTCAGACAGGAGCCTTTCCCAGCTGTACCTGGAGATTCCAGGATAGAACCCGAGACCTTCTGTATGCAAAGCATGTGCTCTACCCACTTAGTTATGCCTCCTCCCAAAGGTCTAGTTGGCCCAATGGACCATGCAAAAACCAGCCCATCATCCCATGCAGATCTCCTGATTGGTCCAGGCACCATATTATCTCAACTGTGCAGAATTGGAGGGAGGGGCTCCCAGCCTTTCTCAGTTGGGAGGTCACATCCTGGATTTGAATCTCAGGCCTCTTGTGCCTATGACCTGAGCTATTCCACAAGGCTACTGCTCCTTAGAAGATGCCTGGTATTCTCATGTTAATCTCCTTAGAATAATCCTAGCTTAAATCATTGCATGAACCTTAGGGGATGGGAGGGGGGAAGAGTCCATTCTTCTATGATTGTATAATGACACCTTGCTGTCTCTGTGATAGGTGCATCAGAAGTGTTTTATAACAATAATATTCTTATGCAGGCTCTAGATCCAGCCACACTTAACAGATTGCAGCCTCGTTTTAGCAGAGCCTGAAGCCTTTCAGCTATGGAAAATAACAGCACATGTTAAAGTCTCCAGGCGAAGATAATCCCCCACCACCACAGCACGCACGCACACACACACACACCCCGAAACACTCTTTCCTCCTGCTAAGGAAAGAGGAAATTTGGAAGATTTGTTTAAAGGTGTCATTTTGCACAATTCAGCTAATCTTACTGAAAAGCCACCGCATGCTTCTCTAAAGACATTTAGATGAGGCACAGGCAAAAGCAGCTCACTGAAGCCACAATAGCTGGGTAGGCACCAGGATGCCCCAATGTGAAGCAGATGTTGGAATAGCGCTGTGTTGAACATTTATTTTTATAGCCATTTTCTGAAATGTTGTGCTCCATCACTGTACCAGGGAAACTCTCCCATAACTATTCCTCTCTTCTAATTTTAGCTGCTTTACATGTTAGGTTTTGAGAAGGATTGAATTATGCCTCTTTTTATTTATTTTACTATATTTATATCCTGAACCCTCTTACAAGGAACCCAAGGCAGTTTACATGGTCGTCATTCTCTCCATTTTATCCCCACAACAACTTTGTGCAGTAGGTTAGGCTGAGAGTCAGGCATTCCTGGTAACATACCTGCATTTGGCGCAGTTGGGATGGGAGCTGCAGGCTGTATCCCGTCCGAAGCCGTTTGCGTTTGCGGGCCTGAAGGCACATCCTCGTTGATGCCGCATGTGCCCGCCTGGTCAGGGAGCGGCGACTGCTCCGTGAGTTGTGGCCGCTGTGGCTCGATGGCTTCAATCCTAGCAGCGAGGGATTGAAGTAAATCAGCCTGTGTTTGACGCCTAGTATGGCGCTGCCTAACCCCCGTTGTTTGAGGGTTAACAGCTGGTGCGGAGACCGCCACCCCCCTGCTTCTCTCTAGGGCTTGCACTTTTGCAATTAAGGCCGCCACTTGAGGATCTAACTCCTCGTCAGAGGAATCATCACAATTACAAACGCCGGTTAATCAACTTTCTTTAGAGGAGAGAGAAGTGGGGAGCAAGTTTGGGCACATAATGTAGCATTACAATCCAAACCAGCCTATTGGGAGATGGTCTACCCGTTTGGTAACAATTACACAGCTCCCCTACATTCCAAAATTCCAAATGGATTGATTGTGATGTGTAAAACTCATCATATTGGCATGTACACAATCTGTTCCCCATGAGCAGGAGGATGCCCACAAAGGTAAGTTACCTGGAAAATTATCATTCATATTCACTATTGGAAACATGCAAAAATGCAAGCACGTCTTGCATCCTGTGATGGGAGAGGAGCAATGGGATAAATATTGGAAGGAAAAGAAAAAATGTACGGATATGTAATAGCTGAGTGTAAAAATATGCTTTCTCAATAGCAGGGAGTTACAGAAGTACGTTGTGGTAATCTTGGGCTGCGGGGGGCGTGCTTCAAAACTTCTGCTTTAAATTATACTTTTGCTCACTTAAAAATTTGATCTCTTTAAATTTGTTGCATATGGGGGAGTGTAATAGTGCAGCAGAGGATGAAAAAAAGCTCATGTAACTGGCAAATGTGGCAAGACAGGGAAAGCTTAGATAAATTGAGCTATAATGCATAAGTTGCAGGACAAGTAATACTACATTTTATTTATTTGGCATGGTTCAGAAATTAGTCTGGAAATTAAAATAGAAGTGAAAAAGAAGTTTGCAATTTAACATAGTGTTAAGCCTTTAATTAGGGGTGCAATCAGAAAAAGTCCTACAACTCCCAACATTCTGGGAGTTGTAGGCCTTTTTCCCCCTGTCTAAACTTGCATAAATAGCTCTCTGCTTGATAGAAGTCATAAAAACAGAATAGATCACAAGAAGGGCCCTGCTGGATCAGACCAAGGGTCCATCTAGTGCAGCACTCTGTTCACACAGTGGCCAACCAGCTGTCGACCAGGGAACCACAAGTAGGACGTGGTGCAAAAGGAGTCAGAGGTTATACTGTTAGTATAACCTCTGACTCCTACCTGTTTAACATTAAATTCTTTATCAATGAGCTTTTTTAGACACTAGATGAATGGTTAAATCACAGTGGGATGTCTTGATTGTGTGTTATTTGCTTCCTATCCTTCACATTGTTTTGGAATAAATAAAATTGGTATTCATTCAGACTTCCGCTCAGACATACTGTTAGCCTTCCAGATTGATATGCTGTTGTCCAATGTGAATGGGGCTAATTTCCTGAGTAAATTGGCAAGTTGCTTATGTAGATGGATTGGATTAGGGCAACATGCAGAACATGTTCATGCAATTGCTGCAAGCACGCAACTTGCAGTTCAGTACATATTTACAGCATCAAATTGGGCCACCACCACCACCTGGTGTCCCCTGCTGTTGAATTTGCAGTGGCAGCAAATTCAGTGTGAGTGGGGTGCAGCCCCCAATGGTTTCTGGAAGGGGGAGTGCAGCCCCCAATCCCCTGATGTATATATTAAATGTGTATGCAAACTCAATGGCATTCTAGTTATTCAACACCTATAAACTTTTCAAGAAGGACATTTCTACAAAGTAGTTTTCACATTCAGACCTATAACCATGTAAAGATTATTCCTATCCATAGATCGAGTATCTCATGTTCATAACTCATTACTAGGCAGCCATAGAACAACATGAGTTTACCAATAGTTTGGTTGTTATAAAAAAATATCACTGGATTTATGTAGCCTAGCTTAAATTGTTAGGATACTGAAATACATTCCTGGATTGCTGTGGCTATTTCTACTTGTCAGGTCTCTCGTGAAAGTAAAAGTGATTGACTAATTTTTAGATTTCATTCTCATTTAAATGTCAGGCACAGGGTGGAAAACAGTAGCCTGGTGCTTCTTTTTAAAGGTAAAAGTGTTTGATGGATGAGTTAGAGGAAAGTTGCAGGCATAGTCTCTACTATAATTTCAATACACCTCTGTTCCCAGCATGCTGAGAACAGCTATTTGTCAAATTTTGCTGTGTCATCAGTCATGTTCATTTCTACCAGAGAAGCCACACTTTGTTTCTTGCTATTTTCAAATGTGAATGCTTAGTGCCCTAACTATACAATTACTACAGTTCTTTGTCTTGCAAAGGTATCTCCCCCCCCCCCCCCCCGTTCCATCAACTACCTCATCTGAGAAATACCATGGAGGGCGTTTCCCATGAGATTGTGGTGGTTGTTTTAATCAAGGGGTTCAGTGCCTAGGACTAATTTAACATAACCTGAAGGCACTGAGCAAGAGAGGTTACTTCCAAAGCATCTAGTATTGCTAGTAGTAGGCATTCCAACTTGGCAGTTGATTCAGTAGAAGTTGCTTTTCTGCAACTTTACAAGGAAATGTAATCATAATAGAGCAAAAGGTCGCTTTTAAAATGTATGCACTTTATGCAAGCAATTGGGGCATGGGATCATTGATCCCTCGGTAATTTTAGAGTGTTAATTAATAATTCCCATAATTTAAATGGAAATTTAAAGTCTGAATTACATTTACAAATGTAGCTGAAGGGCTTATTTGTGAGTTATATACTTCTCGTCGATTTCCCCCCTACAGTTCAGAAGCTATGTATAACGATGAAGGGCATGTCTGCACCAGCCATTACATCTGGGCTGGTCTTGCGTGGGTCCCTGTGTATGCATATGATGAACAGGGAATCCGGGGACAAGTGGGGATGGCCACTGGCTTTCCTGATGTTTCTCGCAGTCCCAGGAGCGTCCCGCGGACCACAGGCGGTGTGCCCGCTGCTCCCACCTCTTCCTTTTCTCCCTGCAAGTAGTGGGGCTCTGAAAATGGGCACAGAGCTGTATGGGGAGGCTCTGTGCCCATGGGGGTGGTGGGAATGGTTTCAGGGGATTGGTTGTTTTTCACTTACTTTTTGGTAAGTAAGCACAATTGCGCTCCATCCTTCTTCCCTTCCAGGACGTTGCACTGCTGTTTGGATACTGGGGGAGGATCGCAGAAGCTCTGCGATCCTCCCCTCTCCCTCCCTCTACACTCTTAGGTTTAGACAAGCCCAAAGAGAGATTGCCACAGATGACAAACAGGCTTTTATTCCAGTCTCATCAGATAGACTATGCTTTTCTTTAGATGTTAATAAGACATTTAGAATTTCCTGGTATTGGAGGGCAGAGAAGGGGAATTACTTTGTCTATTTTTTTTTCTTTTTTGCAGTGTTCTGTGTTTGGGTACATTCAGCTGATTTGCCCTGGAGATATTTCTGCTCAGTTCTTGTTGAAATCTAAGTAGGCAGGTATGTGTGTCTGTTGCATCTGCATGTAAATTTGTGCTGGAGAAATTAAGTTTCCCCAAGCAAATGTTGGAGAGAGCCACTCTTCCCCAACATTAGTATGCAAAAGCAAAACTCAGATAGCAGAACATTATTCATGGAAGAATCTCCAAAGCAAAAATGTAGCAAAAAATCAAGACTTGTGGGAAGTTAATGAGGCCAAAGTCATAGATTTATCCAATGTGTAGCAATAGTTCACCATATTATATGCGTGGTTGTATCAGAGATAGATGGTGCATTGCAGGATCACCCAAAGTAGGTGTTTCTAGTAGATTAGTCACTAACTGATGTCTCTGCATAAGATAGGCCCATGCTGCATATACTTGAATCATTTAATTTGTTTAATTAGGTCTCCATGATTGGACTTTTTTAATATATGCGGATTAAATATATATTGCGGATTGAGGAGAACATGTAAAATTAATAACCTTCTGTTATGTCCAAGTGGGTGTTTATGGCAAAATGTCTGTATTAGTACCCAGTAATTGCATAAAGCAGCTGTAGAAGTCTTGACAGTAATTATGCTAATTTGTTTTGTTTGAGGGGAGAGAGCAAAATCTAGTTGCACCAAGACAGTACTGCAGGAGGCAGGAGCACAGGGAATGGAAGCTGCCGAAGGAGACTCTATAGGAAGGGGAAATGATTAAAACAAGATGGATTGGTTGGGTCTAAAGTGTTCATCTGTATTCCATTCTCTACTGTGTGCTGCAGAGAAAGGAGAGAAATAGCCACTCCTGACATTCTGGAACAGGGAAGAGAGGTGGGGAGGACCGTATCTATCAGAAGCAACGAGAGAGTTTAATTTTACAAAGACTATGATTAAACAAATGTTTCTGCTGCCTGGCGGCCTTTGCAGACATTTGTTGGGACAAAATTACAAGGAGGCCATTTGTCTGCAGGAATAGACACAGGCAGGACAGCCCAGACTATGCATATTCCTCCTAGCCGCACTTCCTCCCAGCTCTGCCTGGTGCCTGTTAGCAAATAGATTTCCAAGGAGTGCTCCAGGGAATGAAGTGGAGCACATTTCCCTGATGTCCCCAAGGTGGGGGTGTCAATGTGTCTGTGTGAAAAAGAAGCCCATCTCCAACTCACAGGTGAAGGAGTTTGGAGAAGGTGCACAGGTGGTGCTGGGTGTTTGCCTTGCAAGTTGGATGATGTACTTTCCCAATGCAGTAAAGTGCCGTGAAGTGCCTTTGATGATTCCCTTTCTCCTCTTATTGTCTGTTGTATTGTCCTGCGCTCCAAAACTATTTCCTCCCTGGCTCCACCTCTAAAGGTCCAGTCTTTTGTAGAAAGTATGACTGAAGTTTCTAGTCCCACAAGAAAGGGTTTCTAGCTTCCCTGTCCACAGATCCCTAGGTTGATCATTTCTGCCTTCAAAAAAACACACCTTCTATCAAGCTTTGCTACCTGGTTTCCTGGTAGCAGTTCTTAGAACAGGTAAGTAGCTATTTGCAAACTTACCTTATACACACAACATACACATACTACTATATATCACTGTATATCTTCCTTGTTACTTGATTAGATCCTTGTGTAGTGCTCCTCCCACTGCTCCTTCCTCTACCTGTTCCTTTCTTAAATTATTCTGATGCTGTACAATATGGCAATTATGCCCTTTCTAAGACTTATCTGACAATCTGAAAAAAGAAAGAAAATGTTCTAGGAAGGCATTTGTAACAGCAAAATAAGCTTTTTAAAAAATGATGAAAAGAAGCTGTTGCCACCACTGCGAACTCCACAAAGTTCTGGAAAAGGTGTAGAAAAAAAGCAACTAAAATGATCAAGGGGTGGAGATACTCCCCTAAAAGGAAATGTTACAATGTCTGCGGCTTTACAATGTCTGCGGGGGGGGGGGGGGAAGGCAACTAAGAGGAGGCATGGTAGAGATGTATAAATTATCCATGGTGGGAAGATATATATTTTCCCCTTGTAATATTAGAACTCAGTGAAGCTGAATGGTGGGAGATTCAAGACAGACAAAGGGAAGTTCTTCATATAGTGAATTCCATTCTTTAACTCTGAGCTATCACAATGTGTGGTTATGGCCACCAACTTGGATCAGGCAAATTCACGGAGGATAAGGCTATCAGTGGCTACTAATCATGATGGTTATAGCAGAAGCAGTATGCTTCTGTGTGCCAGTTGCTGGTGAACACAAAGGCACTGTTGCTTTCATGTCCTGCCTGTGATCTTCCGATTGGGGCATCTGGTAGGCCACTGTTTGAACAGAATGCTGGACTAGATAGAACTTTGATCTTCTCCGGCAGGGCTCTTCTTAAGTTGTTATGATATTTAGGAACAGAAATCCAGACCTCAAAAGGGGAATGGTACAAAGAAATTTTGTTCATTACAAGTATAATACATTGGCCCCGAAGGATATGCTACCCATATGATGCAACTTAATTGCCCACAGTACCCAACCACAACAAGGGATATAATTACCTAACAATGGTGGCTCCCTGCAACCCACCTTCACATCTTCTGGAAATGGGATGGCCAGTCCTCCAGGCAGAAGCAAGATATGAACCTTTTTTGTTCAGTTCAGGGCAAGTCTTCAGTGGTGGAACAAGCCAAATGTTGACCAAGGAATCCTTCTGAAAAGCCTAAAGGTCTTAAATCAATGCAGCTGGAGCTAGCTGAGCCAGATAATTCTTGCTCACTTGCCAACCCCAAGTTTATGCAATTTTCAGCTAAGGTAGTATACAGAGACACAAGCCATTCCTTATACCAACCTGCAATATTGAGGTCATCTACACAGTGTAAATGATGTCAGCAAACCAATATAGTAAGTTCAACAGAATCATGCGGGAAACCTGATCAATGAATTCACAAAAGTTCAGCAACATGTCCTGTGACTACACTTATATTTAGATCTTATGCAACATCTTAAGCCACTTTTACCACCTAAGTAAGGCCTGCTTCTCTTGGACCACTCTATAGGCTTCATGCTCATGTCCATGCCCCCCAGTCCTGCTTATGGTGATGCAGGGACATTACTCCCACTTTTTAGCCAGGGTTAGTTTCAAAGGCAAGACCTTTAGACAGTCCCAAGTCCAAACTGTGGGAGGTATGGAGATGAGCAAGGGAAGCAGAGGAAAGACAAGACAGAAGGTTTAGGAGTTGGTACACAAGACATGATTCCAGTGCCCTGTGCCTAGAACTGAAAGCTTTTAAGGCTGCAGGCCAGCACTGCCACCTGAGGAATTCTCTGCTCATGAATAGAACCTTGCTCATGAATAGATTTTTATTCATCAACGAGGTAGTGGATTTCCCCACAGTCTCCTTGTCCATACATTGCAAGAAACACTGCCCCTTTACCTTGCTGTTTGAAATGATAAGATGGAGTGCTCATGAGTAATTGTATGTACAAGGAAGTTCATTTGAAAGGCAAACTGGAAGCCCTTTTCACAAATACAAGGATCTTTATCTCATAGTTCTACCACCGTTATTTCCACACAGGTATGGTAGACCGACAAAGAGATGACAATGTAACTGAAAGAGGCAGATTAAAAAAAACCCACCATGAAATGAACTACAAGAAAGGGTTGTGAGCCTGCCTGCACAGCCTATAATATAACATCTGAGGGAATCATCAGGAGACTGTAAAGGAACACTAGTCAGAGGAATTTGAGAGGTTCTATGATGTTTCTGCTTTCAGGTTATACCTTTTCTAGTTTCTACTTGTTGAAACTGGTGGGAGGGGGGGGGGAGATCCTCAGGCCATCTGCCTCCACTTTTGTCAGTTGTCCTTACTGACGCTGTGTCACTAAGACACCCAATATCATTAACTAGTTTCGCTTATTCAAAACATGAGCAGCAACAGGAAAATAGAGTTTTCTACTTGGTATCTTAATAAAACAAACTGACATGTAGGATTATCTGGTTATAATAAAATTAAAAATATATTAAACACAAAAGATACATGATCAACCTAGACCTCACCTACCTACTTACCCCTTCTAAATCCTTTTCCCAAAACCCAACTCACTAGATATATGCTCCTTCAATCCCTAATCCCGTTTAACTGTCATTTCGCCCCTTTTTAAATCTCAGAATTCTCTCACTCACAAGCTCCTCCCACCATTCCCTCACACACACAAACATTCTATTAATCCTAACTTACCCGGATAACATTTAACAATTCAAACATATACATTTACATTAGCAGGCATATGTTGCAGGTGCTGATAAGCAAAGGCAGGCATAGATGACATCAAGGTTATTGCCAGATTGGATCATCTGGCTAAAGGGGATGTTTTTGGGAGCCTCTTCGGCACAGCCTTGGCAAGTAAAAGCTCTCTGGTAAGAAAGGCGCTTGGCTGACCAGGGAACCACAGCTCTCACGTCACGTTTTTAATGTCATGAGTTGTGAATCTGTTTGTCTTGTGCATCAGCGGTTACAGTGGCCGTGGCAGCTTAAACCTTATTAATTCAGCTTCTTACTTTAACATTTGAAAGATTCTATTTTATGATGAGGTAATTCTGCCCAGAATAATTTATTTAGGGGTATGAATTCAGCAGCTCTCATAGAGATCATTTTGATGAGCTGAGATTAGTCAGTTGTAATAACTGTCCGCGTTGATGTAATGGGCACAGGCGAAGACTGCCTTTTAGTATCGCAGTCTGTCAGTTCTGCATGTTGTTAATTCAATATAGTAAGCCCAAGAGATCCATTCTTTCTTAAACCGAATGTGTGCTCTGGTCTGTGTGACACTTACATTACATTGATAGACATGAGAAGTTCAAATGCAGTTCTTACTGTCCCAACTGAAAACTCCGTATCACTGATGTTTCTCCAGTAACTCAGCGCCTCTGACTTCCCATAACATACAGCTAGTTTCTCTGTTCTAACTCCCCCACTTGCTATTGGTGGAAGTCTTAATTTGTGTATTCTTAAAGAACAATGCTAGAGACAATTCTTTAATAGTAGAGAACAAAAATATGAATTTGTTTATTCTTAGAACAAAAATGAAACATTAATAGATAAACTAATGTTATCAAGGCTTCTTGGAGACTTCTTACTAACTGTCATTAGAAAACATAACTGTCACAGAGAGAGCAGTTAGAACAAGGAAGCCAGCCTGAGAGTTGCATTATGGGACACAGCTAAAATCTTCAATTAGATACTAAACAGTCGAAATAAAGAACATAGTACAAACATATCTCTAACTGATAAACTAGGTGATTCTCTGCTGCACTCCCCCCTTATGACTGAGTTTCTTGAACATTCGATGTTGATTACATCCTACACTTCCTTCCTTTGAAACGTCTGTCCACATTCTCCTCGATAGCCCCTCAATATCAAAAACCATTCCTCCACCTCTGGATAACCAGCCTCACTCCATCCATCAGCATCTTCAAAAAGAAATGAAAGACCTCCAGATGTGCTTCCAGGTGGACAGCTCCTAGCACTACCAACCCAAAGGCATTGTACGCTGTTCTGTCTTTCCTTCCTCAGCAGATTTTCTGTGGCAAGAAGAAAGGATGGAAGAAATTATGGGAAAGTATGAGGTGGGGAACAATAATGTATGAGGTGCTTTCAGACAGAGGGCTCTTAGCACTACTGGTTAGAAGGCACTATGCAGCTATTCTGTCTTTAACAGATTTTCTGCTGTATGAAAAAAAGACCGGGAACGTGGTGGGAAAAGTCAGGAAAATTACACATTGAAGATTATGTCAACTGGACCGCCTCTAAAATCTTGTGAATGAGGGCAGGATGATGGCATGATAAAAGCATTGCTTGGCAGCACCCTCAGCCTTTTGCTTAAGCCTTCCTGTATGGTCTGATTCCAATACCCCTTACTTTTACCAATCTCTTCTTTAGTGTCTTATACCTCTTTTAAATTGTAAGCTTGCCTCTTTCTTGAGGAGTCTGTTTTGCATAGTCCTGGGAACTAGAGAGTTCTGAAATAAAGAGATGGCTCCCTAAGAATAATTACCATCAGTTGATACTGTTGGGATTCCTCCAAAAATACTTACCCAGAGAATGATAGTCCTTTCTATCAAATCGGAATACAATTCTGGTGTGCACTCCCACACATTATTAAAGAGTTAATATGTCTCTGTAGTTCTTTATCAGGATTTCTTGAAGCATTATAAGAGAGTGAGAGGGGAGAAACTCACCCACATACAAATGGTCATCTCTGCTGATGTTTTTTGTGAACCGCCCAGAGAGCTTTATCATAGAATCATAGAATAGCAGAGTTGGAAGGGGCCTACAAGGCCATCAAGTCCAACCCCCTGCTCAATGCAGGAATCCACCCTAAAGCATCCCGGACAGATGGTTGTCCAGCTGCCTCTTGAAGGCCTCTAGTGTGGGAGCGCCCACAACCTCCCTGGGTAACTGATTCCACCGTCGCACTGCTCTAACAGTTAGGAAGTTTTTCCTGATGTCCAGCCGGAATCTGGCTTCCTTTAACTTGAGCCCGTTATTCCGTGTCCTGCACTCTGGGAGGATCGAGAAGAGATCCTGGCCCTCCTCTGTGTGACAACCTTTTAAGTATTTGAAGAGTGCTATCATGTCTCCCCTCAATCTTCTCTTCTCCAGGCTAAACATGCCCAGTTCTTTCAGTCTCTCTTCATAGGGCTTTGTTTCTAGACCTCTGATCATCCTGGTTGCCCTCTTCTGAACACTATTAGCTATTGGGCGGTATAGAAATGCAGTAAATAAACATCTATTTAACTGTGTGAACAGTACACATATGCACTCTCATCACACATGTCAGTATACCTGTGGCTTCTGTGAATAATGTTTGATGAAGCTTTTTCTTCCATCAGTGACATTATTTTAGCAGCAGGGATGGGCAACTTGCGGCTCACCAGATGTTTTGGCCTACATTTCCCATCAGCTCTAGCCAGCAGAGCCAATAGTGAGGGATCCTGGGAGCTGTAGGCCAAAACATCTGGAGGGACACAAGCTGCCCACCCCTGATTTAGCACACAGAGCTTGGTGATGGGGGTAGGTGAGCAGTATGTTCTCTTAATTAAACAGAAAGGCTCTTAATTAAAATGGTTGGTTCCTTTGCCCCATTTTACAGAATGAGGATGTTGGGACTCCAACTATTTTGCAAGATAAAAATTAGGCCAGATTCAAAGACTTCCACTGTCATCTGTTCATGTCTCCCCTGAGCCCTCTTGTTGATTGGCGTCGTTCTTCCTTGTAATGACCACCAACTTCGCGAACATCTTGTGGTGGTGGTGGTGTTTTAGGGAAAGATTAATGATGTGTTGAGTGAGGCAGAAATGTTGCCACCTCTTCTTCCAGAACTAATAAACTAAAACAAAAAACAAAAACAAAAAACACCACAAATCAGCTGTGGATGACTTTTTTGTCCATAATTTCCCATACTTAAAAATAAAATATATATTTTTCTCTTGTAAGGCTCTAACGTCTCAGCATATCATATGCACAGATTTGAGTTTCTCCCATATCCTCTAAACTTTTACCACCCAAGCTTCTAGAAGGTTGATAGGCTTACTAGGGACGGTCTGAGGAAGCCCTGTGAAGGATGTGCTGTTGGCAGAGCCGGTGCCAGACTATTTTGCACCCTAGGCTGGGAGGTGAGGGGCTCCCGCCAGCCCAGTCCGGGCCGTGCCTTCCTCCCTGCCCAAAAGTCGGGTGTTTAAAGCAGGCCGGGCCTTGAAGCTGGCTACAGGCCCCGCGTCCGGACCAACCAGCCCTCTCAAACCTCTCACGCTGCTCCCAAAGCACTGCTTGAAGCTTTGCTGGGCCGCTAACAGTGAAGTTGCGCCTCTCCCCACTGCATGTGCCAGCTACTCCTCATGGTGTGGGCACCCGCACCGCGCCCGGTGCCTCATGCCAGCAGGGAGCATCCCAGATGCGGCCCAGCACACGCCGCTCACACCCACGCACAGCGAGCCAGGCCAAACGCTGGGCACATGTGGGATCCTTCGACGCAGCTCCAGCATGGCCAGCAGGGACTCGATGTAGGGCACGTGGGGGTGGGCAGGGCTGTGCTGGGTTCCATAGGGCGGGGGCGCGCCTGGGCATTGCCACCACCACACGCACCACGCACTGCTGACCCTCCCCTCCCTCCGACATTGCAGCTGAAACACCAAGCGCCCCAGCAGCTAGCCAAGCCAGCCAGAAGGTCTGGGAGGAGGAGGCTGCAGTTGCTCCCAATTCTGGCTAGGCTGGGAGAGGGCTGCGCCGAGAGTCAGCTGCGCCCCTCTTGGGTCTGTGCCCTAGGCAGCTGCCTTGTTCGCCTAGCAGTAGCACCGGCCCTGGCTGTTGGTATATTGCTGAAGCCCTTGAACGACCTTTTCTACTCTTACCAGAGGCTACAGTCGATTTATCCAAAGCTGAGCAGGTGTGACCATTCGATGTGGCTGCTTCCATTCAGCCTC
This sequence comes from Elgaria multicarinata webbii, assembly GCF_023053635.1. NCBI lineage: Eukaryota > Metazoa > Chordata > Lepidosauria > Squamata > Anguidae > Elgaria > Elgaria multicarinata. The sequence continues at coordinate 67,394,225 of NC_086171.1, forward strand.
TGCATTCCTCCAGTCCAGTTTCCTCTCAGGCTTCAACACTTGCTCTTCTAAGGGAGAAGTCAGATCCTATTTGAATCCTTCTTCCTTGGCTGTCTCTCATTAGGTCCTTGTTGCCAATTTGCAGGCTCTGTGCTGCTTGTTTTGCAGTCTCTTTTATGCCAGGCAATATATTTCTGTGTTTACAAGGGTCGCCTCTGCCTGTCTCTGCCTTGAAATACAATCTATAAAATGTGTGGCTGATAAGCTCTTCTTATTTTCAGGGCAGGGCTCGGGGGGGGGGGGGGCGGTGAGAAAGGAAGGCAGTAATATGCAGCATTGGCGGCAACAAGTGATAAAGCAGGGACCCTCTTTCTGCCCCGGGGCCAAATTCATTTAGGAGAAGCTGTGAAGTGGTGGGTGTGGCCAAAGGCTAAAAAGTGGGGCCAAACACCAGCATATTCATCTTGAAGCTTTTACTGTCTGTAACTAAACCTTGGGGAGAATGAGGAAGAAACTGCAAAAGCCACGCAAGCACCGAACAACTGGAAGTCAGAGGAAAGGGAGAGGGGCCGTGGGAAGGGGGCGAGCCAGAGGTTCTGTACCCCTGCCTTAGAGAAATGACCGGCAGGCAGACATAGCACAGGGGGAGGCTCTTACTGGCAGCCAGTAGCGGTTTGAAGGCAGCCACCCCACATCCTTAAAAGCGTAGATGGACAGTGGTGCTTGTCTCCCTGCCTGAGGAGAGGATGACAGAGAAAAAGATTACAAATACAAATTTTATTCATGGCTACCCTAAATGGGTTTTATCCAAACACATATTATCACACATTATTACATCAAAAGTTAAAATTAGCCAAACTCCGTACGGCAATTACTCCCACCAGCACACACATCTTCTACAGTAAACATATCCTAATTTCCCAATGTACTCTGTATATCTATGGTATATCTATTGTTTACAATCATGCACCTGTAGCGGTTTGAAGGCAGCCACCCCACATCCTTAAAAGCGTAGATGGACAGTGGTGCTTGTCTCCCCGCCTGAGGAGAGGATGACAGAGAAAGAGATTAAGAAACACCTGTCCCAGCTGGGGTGCAAAGGGCACCTTTCTTCGGAGGGCGGTTGGCAACATACGTGCATGCGAGCCAGTTATCCCCTCTCTCCATGTTGGACCACAGCTGTGGACAACATCAGCCAGTTCCTCTTTCCTTCTGATGGGCAGCATCAGCAGGAAGTCATAATGTTTCCTCCCTCTGCTTCGGACAGCATCAGCATGAGATCACAATGGCCAGTCTCCTCTCTTTCAGGCAGACAGCATCATGTGGGCACCAGGCCTCCCTCTCTCATGGCAGGAGCATGCAGGCACAGTCCCTCTTAGCAAGGTGGGCAGCAGAAGTGTGGGGGTAGAGTGGCCACCCATAATTCTCTTACTGAAAGGGGCAGCAGTGTGTAGGTAGAGAAGCAGCTAACAAAAGGAGGAGAGCACCCCCAGCTATTACAGGGCTTCTACTTATGGCGAGTCTCCCAGGATAGCCTGGCACCAAAGAAGGTAGAGATGATGGGGATATGAAAAGGCAGCATCCCAGATGTAACAGGGTGACAGCTCGCAGAGTCTGCCAGAGCTGGGTACAGTTTGAGCAGGGTATTGGCAGGCTGAAAATACGCGGCAGAATGGCAGGCACTGCTATGTCACGCCAGATATAATAGGGCCTTAACTTTCAGTATGCATCACACAGACTGGAGGGAGAGAGAGAGAGATCAGACAGCAGCAGTTGGTGGGTGGAACCACAGTAGAGGGCAGAAGAAGTAGAAGCATTTTTGCTTCTACTAAACTTGGATTGTGAAGTCTTCCTCAGCAGCAGTCAACACAGTGAGATTTCTTTCCATCTGTGAAGGACTCAAAGAGTTCCAAAAGAGATGCCTGTTAGAGGGGAGGGAGGCATTACCCTAATAGGTGTCACCTGGTGTCTGTGTTATCTTTTTGATGCCAGGCGAAGACCTTTTTATTTTCCTAAACCATTTTAGCCTTCAGTTTTAAAAACTGCATTAGTCCTTTAAAAAAAAAAGTTCTTTGTACGCCTTCCAGCATTTAACCTGGTTTTTATTTTGGTTCTATTCTTTTATTAAATATATTATGTTTTACAGTGTGGTAGTAATGTATGGCTTTATGTTTTGTTTTGTGAACTGCCCAGAGAGCTTCAACTGTTGGGTTGTATTAGAAGTGTAATAAATAAATAAATTTACAGTGATGGGCAGAGCCCCTAATTTGAAAATGGGGCAAGTTGTAAGTGTGTGGGATTTTACCCTTGCATAGTTTAACAGCTCTCCAATTGGAAGAGAAGGGGATTTCTAGTGAATGCAAGGAAAGTATGGTAAGATTGCAGGACATAAACTGTACTTATTAATAGTTAAAAACAGCCTCTAGTCCAAACAGGATTCTTGATAATGTTGTTCTAAGAGGAAAAAAATCCTTACAACTAAAAAAGTTTCCAAAAGATTTTTCTGTTAGTCCACTTTGCAGATGGACTACCTAGAAAGCATATCATCCTTACTGATAAGTATATCCCACTGGCTCACTAGTGCTTGGGGTGTGGGAGTAATAGCAATTCCATATATGATTCATTTTCGAGGTGTTCCATTTTATAGATGGGGGAACTGAGGCTAGAACTAAAAAAAAAGTTATACGCAGTGCTTAACTTCTGGATGAGATGCTACTCTTCCTTGGTCATACTTTCTCTTCTTGTCAGGAAGGTTTTCCCTCTAGTTCTAGAAGTCTTCCCCAACCTGGCTCCTTTCAGAATGGTAACTCCCATCATCCACAGGCAGCATGCCCAGTTGCCAGTTGCTATAACTGGGGGTGATTGGAGTTACAGTCCAACATACTTGGAACGTTCCAGGTTAGGGAAGGCTGGTGTGCAATCTTACATCCTTACTCAGTCAGGAAGGAAGGTCATTCTACACCTTCAGATCCCATACATTCAGATCCTGTAACTTCAATGCTCCATGTCAAAGTCTAGCCCTTGAACAGGGCAGGGCTACATGCTACGTTCTGCTGTGCTATGATGGATTCAGACCTAGATGTATCTGACAGAGTGGCAAATTGGTTTTGAGCATAGTTTCCCTTCTAAATTATCAGAATGGATTTTAATGCTGATCTCTGTGCCTTTCTCTCGGATCTCGTTGTTTGCGTTTGTTGTTCTCCTTGTGCCAAGCACTCCTTTTATCAGTTATTTACAACATGCTGAAATAGTGCAGGGGACCTGACCTTCCGTAAACAAGTGTTTGCAGCTCAATTTTCATCATTGCTTTCTGAATCGTAAAATAGGTGCGTTCCTGGAGAGCTGTTAACACGATTAACATTTGACTAAAAAGGAATAATGATGCATTTGCCTATATAAATAACTTATCCTTGCAACTCACTAATTAACCACATTGTGTGGAGGCCTTGTTCCTGCGCATTTACTGATGGAAGTTGGCAGTGCTGTGTATCTGTGCTAACATACGTCTGCTAAAGGTCTGACCCTCTGTGGTTATTCAGAAGCTTATACATATTTATGTAGGACAGGATCTGGATGAGCAAGAACAATTCTGTTCACTGTGCTGGCATATATGAAACATTTCTGCATATTTGCCTTTCACATCTTCTTTATCATTCAGTTAACAAAGTCCAAGAAGTTCCAACGGATTCAAAATGGAGGTGGCCAAGCTCATACTTGGGCCATATCATTCTCATGTCACACTATTTTTTAAATAAATGATACTTTCCCCATTTTTTCACCTCACAGTGACTTTGAGCTTTTCATGTTGCATCAGATAGCTAGTTGCAAACATTGACACCATGACAATGTCCACTCACCTAGTGAAGATACTTGGGTTTATATCTTTATTCCAAAGCTCATTGTAAATTTTGTTGACCCAGCAAATTGTATGGGTTGAGGGTGATGTAAGCAGATGGCTGCACCATTGCACCATCATAGGCCCTGCAGTTATGCAGACACCCTAGAGCAGAAATATTCTTTTTAGAATAGAATATTGTGAATTTGAAAACTTGCCTGAAACCCTGTTGCTAACTTTTCATGTACAGGCTCGCTCAAAATTTGTGGGCGCACTGACATATATGTCACATGGTCTGTATTGTACATTGCACAATCTGCAAGTTAATTACAGTGGATGGGGCATATTTTTATTTAGTTATTCATTTATTGAGGAGCTTTCTACCTCCAAAAAGGAGGATACACATGATGGTTTATAGAAGCACACAATAAAAACAACAATTAAAATAATAATTAATTCTAAAAATTAAAAATGCAAAGCAGCAATGTAAAGAAGTAAATATAACATGAAGAAGAGCCAAACCTAAAGTAAAATAAGAAAATATTACACAGCTGATGAACTGAATGCTTGCTGGAAAAGAAAGAGTTTAACTTGGTGATGGAACAAGAATAAGGTGGAGGATGAATGAACCTTCAGGGCAAGGAATTTTATATTCTGGGTGTCACAATAGGAGTAGCCTGGTCTTCAACAGTGGAACCTCAGAAGATGGGCAGATGCACAGAGGGGGAAGTGGCCCTTTATGTTTTGGGGTCATAAGCTATTAAGGGCTTTAATGGTTATAACTAGCACCTTGAATTGTGCCTGGAGTTTGTAAAGGAGCTCTGAGATCTACATTGCAAATAAGTGCAATGGCAGGGATGATTAATTAATCTTGATCGTCCTCTGCCCAAAATGGCTAGATACAAACTGCTTAAATGTTGAGGATGGTAAGATTAATTATATAACCAGTAATTAAATGAGCGCAGTTGAGGCTTAAGTCTGTCTAGCCAGGGGTGGGAACTTTAGAGCATCAAATTGCCCTCCTCCGGAAACCACTGTGGGCTGCATTCCCAAGGGTGGTGGTGACAAAGATGCAGTAATTTTGCAAGGAAGCCAGCAGAATTGTGCTCCTTTGCCTGGGCAGCTTCTGGGAGTGTGCTTCTGCTTGCAAACAAGGTGTGCACTCCCTGCCGTGCACCTTGTTTCCTTGCAAAAATATTGTTTTTTCTTGATGCCACAGCAAATTCAGTAGCTGGGCTGGTAGAGGGGGTAGAGGTCATGTGTTGCTCACCTCTGGGCTAAAAGATGCATCCTGGCCTAGAAGATACACCCATGTGGCCTGGTTGTGGTTAATTAGGGGTAATGGGCAGTGGGACTGTGGCTTGTGTCAGTTGCTTCATTCTTTCTTCATGCCGGAGAACTGTGATATGGCAGTAGTGAAAGCACTTGCTCAACTTAATCCTTGTGGCTTGTGAACGAAAGAACAGAAGTGTCAGAAGGCTGTGCATATTTTGGTCATATTGGAGTGTAATAGGGGATTCTAAGTTGTTGGCTAATGCTTTGCTGCTAACTAGCCAAAAGGATAATGAGTTTCAGCAAGGGTCTGGTAAAAACACTTGGATAATATGGTGGCTTCTCCCTTAGCCAGTTGCAAGCTGGAGGGGCCGTAGCTCAGTGGTAGAGCACCTGCTTTGCATGCAGAAGATCCCAGGTTCAATCCCCGGCATCTCCAGGCAGGGCTAGGAAAGGATCCTGCCTGAAACCCCAGAAAGCCACGGCCAGTCAGTGGCCCGGTTCACATATAAGGAGAAGCAACCATAGGTGAATTTCCCTGCAGGGCTTCTGATAGCAGTGGCGGAGGACGCCATTTTGAATATTTGGGACACAGTGGGGCATGCCATGGCTTTTAGGGCTGTGGGTGGTTGATAAGTCAGCCACAACCCATAGGTTCTGGGTGGCTTATCAACCAACCCAACAACTCACCCTTCCCATATTCACATGTAACAAGAAGCTATATGGCAATCCCCCACTACACCTGAATATTCAATCTAGTGGCCGCCGCAGAGAAATTCACCCAGGTCAGTGTCAGCGGTACTGAGCTAGATCAACCAATGGTCTGACTCAGTATAAAGTGACTTCCTGCATTCCTAAACCTTTGTTTCCCCTCCTACCTTGACATCTAATAGTAACAGATTGGAGCTTCCTTTCCTTTCCCCCTTTTTCTTTTTTTACCTCTGAGTACAGCTATCGGCTCCTGATACGGGGGAAGGGGAGACACAGAAAACATTGCTGGAAAGATTCCTGGATAATCCACCAACCGCCAAGCATTGCTCATGCTCTATTTTGGTCATAGCTTGATCAGACAGGGGGTAGGGGAAGAAATAGCATCATTCCCAACTGACCCAGATCTCAATGAAGTAATAAGCAGTTTCCCATAGACTGTCAAATTTAGCTGTCACATCCTTTTACTTGGGCAGTGAAACCTTTGTATGCTGTAGTCATTTCGTGCCTACTTTGCCTGAAGGACATAGAATGGCATAGAGATACTCATTTAAGACCTTTGCCGTTTTGTGTCTCCCTGCTTCCTGTGTGTTCGGAAGGTGGGGGAGGGATACATCCTGCCAAGTAAATATTATTCTCTTTCTGAAGACAGCAAACGAGAGATTGTTCTCTTACCCTTTTCTAATTCCCATTTAACATATAATGCTCAAATAATCCACATCTTTGAGACCAAATACAGGTGAGTAACAAATGTAGTAAGAGACTCCCTGATGCATTACCCCTCTTGTATTGCAGGTAATAATTTTAAACCTTCTGGAACTTGTTGTTATGAAAGAGCATTCTTTTCTTCTTTTTCTTTCTTTTTACTTTACTTTTACTGATGAGATATGTGCTCCATAATCTTCCCTATTTGTCCCATCTGGCTGGTCAGTTTGGACATGTCGAGATGACTCAAATGTATTATTACTGATTTAATTTAGATTTGTCTTTCTGCTCTAAATGGCGCTCAAGGCAGTTAGCAATAATATATACAAGTTAAAAACAAAATCTTAATTCAGACATCACATAAAAATAGATCCATAAAAACAAAAGAATAAAAGAAATAAACCCCTTTCAGCAATAGACTAGCTTACACACCAAAGGCCTGCCTGAATAAAAACAAGGATAACAGAGATGGGGCGTTCCAGAGCCTGGGGGTGACCACCAAGAAGTGTCCTCAGCAGACACACCTCCGATGGTGGTGGAGCTGAGAGAAAGGCCTCCCCTGAAGATCTTAAAACCTGGGCAAGCTCCTATGGGTGAATGCAGTCTTCTAGGTAGAACTTTCGTGGATCAGACGGCCCATTTGAAATGCTCCTGATATCCTCACTGCAGGGTGATAATGTGTTCACTATATTGTAAACAGTGGTTAGCATGGTTGTTTTTCCCACAATGAGCAGAAGGTAGTGGGGCAGGGTCTTGGAGAAATAGGGTCCTGCTTTCCCTCTCCCCCCATAAGATTTTCTCGTACCCATCTCTAATTCCCATGTAATGCTCCCATGCTCCTAGCTGTTTGGTAAAGCACCAGTCCAGGAGTGCAGGTAGCTGCTATCCATATATGCCCTTGCCTGCAAGTCCCCCTGCCTGCCTTGTACTTTAGATATTGCCAGTGCTCCATTTTCCTTACAGTCACATAGGTTCGACTTTCACCTGCTACTCGCTGTTATCAGTCTCTGAAAGTACAGCTGCTTCTTTATATTTCAATATTTGTTAAGTGAGTTGTCCTCTCATTTGACAGCTGCAACCCCTCCTCCATCGTGATACTTCTGCAAATTATCCAATTAATGAAATAAAAGCATTGGAAAATTTTGAGTTGTCTCTGCACAACATTGATGCTTAAGGTTGTTTGGGTGTGGGTGGGTGTGCTGTCTGTTTACATGTTTGTATGGAAATGGTTTTTACATTATGTACAATATTGTCTTTCATCTTTGTAAACTGCCCAGAGAGTTTTGGCTATTGGGAGGTAGAGAAATGTAATCAATGAAACAATGGATGCACTCACAGAATTTCAGTGATGTACCATCCAAAACCAAAAAGTAATGGTGTTTGATGACATATGCTTGTGTAGTTTGTTCATCTCTTGCAGTGTGAGACAGCTGTTAAATCAACTCATGTATTCATGTTCAGTTCCCTGCAGACTCTTATTTCCTTGCCTGTAGATCTGTAGTAATTCAAGAAGCTAATGTGCTTATTTCAGCAATTAATGATCCATTTCCCCTGAACTATATTTACAGAAAACACACACACACATCAACGATGACATAGCTGTTCTCAGATTCTTAGTTGGATCATTCTTCTAGTTTGGTTGTGAAAGCTGTGCACACCTCCACTCCTTTCAAAAAAAACCATTCTCATCTGCCCTGTACCACAGTAGTCATCTAATTTATCCTGTAGACCTAAACACATTCTTCATCCTAGCCTTTAACTGGTAATCATCTAGTCCCAAGCAAGCCCTTCCTTCAAGAAGGGAAGGGGCTGTGGCTCACTGGTAGAGTAGATGCTTTACTTTGCAAGCAGAGGGTCCCAAGTTCAATCCCTGGCAACTCCAGATAGAGCCGGAAATTTTCTTTCCTGACATGCTGGGGAGCCAATGCTAGCCAATACCAATGATTTATTTATTTATCTTATTGAGAACATGGGAAGGGCCATACTGGTTCATACGACAGATCCATCTAGTCCAGCATTCTGTTCACACAGTGGCCAACCAGCTGCCCACAGGAAACCCACAAGCAGGACATGAGTGCAACAGCACCCTCCCGCCCATATTCCCCCAGTAATTGGTGTACATATGCATACTGCCTCTGATACTGGAGGTGGCCCAGCACCATCAGGACGAGTAGTCATTGATAGCCTTCTCCTCCAGGAATTTGTCTAACCCCCTTTTAAAGCCATCCAAATTGATGGCCATCATTACATCTTGTGGGTAGTGAATTCCATAGTTTAACTGTGCGTTGAGTGAAGAAGTACTTATTTATTTATTTATTTATTTATTTATTTATTTTTATTGCACTTATATACCGCTCCCATAGCCAGAGCTCTCTGGGAGGTAAACAGAAATTCTAAAATTGAGATAATACTTCCTTTTATTTATCCCAAATCTCCCACCAATCAGCTTCATGGAATGACCCCATTGGGTTCTAGTATTATGGGAGAGGGAGAAAAATGTCTCTCTATCTATTTTCTCATATTACTCGAGGAGCAAAATACACCATACTCCAACTTATTATACAAGGGAAAATTAAAAAGAAAAGATCAGTGAGAAGGAGACAAACATCAACACTAAAGAACTTGAGGGAATGGTATAGTTGTTCTTCTATACAATTATTTGGAGCAGTGACGTCAGAAACAAGAATAGCTGTAATGATAGCTAGCCGCCAATAGGAGAAGGCACCTTAGAAGATCAGGGGGTTGGACTCGATGGCCTCGTAGACCCCTTCCAACTCTACTATTCTATAATTCTAAGAAGAATCCATCTTCTCCACACCATTATATAATTTTGTACACCTCTGTCATGTCCCCCTCACTTACCTTTTCACTAAGTGAAATCATCCCAGCTGTTGTATTTGTATGCTGCTTTTCTACCAAAAAATGGCACTCAAGGCAGCTTACAGAGACATTTAAAATTGATTGAAATGATACATTAACTAAAGTACAATAAAAACACAACAGTTATGACAGCACTGGGCTAGAGGGACACATGCTCTGACTCAGGCAGGATAAAGCAGCTTATTATGTTCCTAAGAACTCAATGATACATACCAGTCTTGGGGTGACACCTCTTTCTGCATCTTTGGATAGATAGTGTGCATTATCCCCTAACACCAGCACCTTCCAGGATGTTTTAGTTTTCCTCTAGTGAAACTGATGGGACAAAAAGCCGTTTACAGTCTGTCTAGTCATTTTCATCACTCCACTTACTGGAATGGGACTAGAGCAAAGCAGCAGCAATGTTGAATAGAAAAATGAATCAAACAGCATTCCCCTTCCTCCCATTATGTCTGTGCACTAATCTACCAAAGCTCCATGAGGACTAGTACCATGTTAACACCAAGATGGAAGTTTCTCCCTATCTTCTGCAAAAATTACCATCCCTATAGAGCCTTAGAGAGCACAATAGTACATGAGGTGAGCGTGGCCCCTCAAGTATTATTATTGCATATTAAATCTCAGCTTTTCCTGAAGCATCTTCAAAGACCAAAGATTAGTAAGGAAGAAATCAATAGGTCTTCCATTTTTAAGGATCAAATATAAAAAAATACCATTCTAGGATGCAGTATTTGAATTTGCATATATAGTGTTTGAAGACAGCAAAATCATAATAGCTTTGAATCAAAGTCAAATTTCATTGATTGATCCTGCAGGTTCCAGAGCTTCTTGTAGGGGAATAATAATGCTTACATTATTTTAATCACAATGTAAAGTAGTTTAAACATGAGTACAATGGAACAACCTCATTAAAAGCAAGAGTTCCAGAAGGGGAGGGGGGAAACACACCAAAGAAATTTATATTGCATGTGAGGCTTCCCCAACAGCACATGAACTGTTCCTTTGGATTCCAACTGGTCTGTAGCATCAAGGTAATCTTTCAGGTAGGGACAAACTCTTTACCATTAATTGCGCAATTAATGTGGTTGTCCCTAATTGTTGGTGTAAAATGCTCAATTGTCCTGATGTCAGTTCAGTGCCCAAATATTAGTGAAGCATTTAGACATTGTATTCTAGCATAGTTTTTAGTTGCATCTGCTGCTTCAGCTCTGTGCTCATGATTGACTCCTTTGACTGTCATTTAATTTGCCTGCTCGCTGTACAGAAAGCATATCGAGAAGTTTGATCTTCCTCCTAGGAAAGCACAATCATTATTTTTGCATAAAAGTAAAATCTGTGGGATGAGATAAGAGAGTGAGAATGGGGAGAGGAGAGAACAGAAGCAGGAGAAGATCAAGGTTGGTGGTGGAGGAAGCTATCAAAAGGTGACCAGACAGAGATGAGGTCAACGTGATTAAAATGATACATACAGAGTTAATCTTACATTGTGGCAGGTGGCTTCAAAATGCTGTTGGCTAGAGGTTAAATAGTATAAACACCCTGTCCAGACAAGGCATTTGGCCTCAATCCGCTTATCTACATATTTTTGTTGTATATTTTACTTTTCCAACTTCTATTCTGTTGATCTGAAGAGATGCAAAGATTGAAATTGGAGCAATGTCCTGGGCAATCCTGTATTTCTAAGTGTTCTGAGTTGTTGTTGTTGTTGTTATAACCCATCCTTCCTCCAAAGGTGGCACAGAGTGGCATACAATATTAGTAAAACAAGCACCAGTAAGACAATAAAATCCTACTATCATAATAAAAACATTTTAAAATACAACAATAATCACCTTACCTAAAAACACCAAAAACCAACAAGTCAGGAGCCAGATGCTTTTGTAAATGAAAAGGTCTTTAACTTACTTTTAAAAGTATTTAGTGGGGGCTTGTTGCACCTTAGCATGAACTGGGGGCCTCCACAGAGAGTGCCCTAACTTACATCCTGACCCTCTTCAACTTATTTATATGGGGTTGGGGGGACAAATGAGCAGGCATTTCCTCCATGTCGGAGAGCCGTAATTGGCTGGTGAAGGGGAGGCACTTGCTCAGTCATTGGGCCCCACTTCCTTAATGGGTTTAGTTGCTGAAAGCAAGACCTTTCCTGAGGCATTGGCTGGTGCATCTTGGAGGAAGAATAATGGACTAGATATGAGGTTCCACAATGTGGTGCCCATTGGGCACCACTGTACCCATGACACCTGCCTTCACATCAGCGGGGGCTCCCTGTCCTTCATGATTTTAAAAAAAGATAACTTGAATTTTAAAGAAATTAACTGGGAGGCTGGTCTGCTTCAAAGCGAAGTGCTACCCTCCAGTGCTAACCTTGGGGGCTAGAGGGGGGAGGAGGAGCAAGAGTGTGTGTTTAGATTGAGCTGTGTGCGCACATGGGCATGTGCTTTGATTGTGTGTATGTGTGGTACATGTGTGTTAGCAGGTTGGTTGGTTGATTTACTTTGGTGTATGTTTTGCCTGGGTTTTGTAGGGTGCGTTCTGTTGAGATGTGGTGTTTGTGTGTTAACTGGGTTTTTGAGTGTATGGGGGATTGGCTGTATGGCTGGCCTTTTTGCCATGTGGGGGTGCTGCTGTGAAACTGGCATTTTGTTGTGTTTTATGGGGGCAAATTTGTGATTTGGCACCTCACCTCTGCCTTCTAATCAGTTCTCTGAGCCTCATTAGTTTTTCTTCTGTGAATGAAGATTGGAACAGAAAACTGTGGGTTTAAAAAAGTAGTTTTGTGTTTTGGAACGCAGACCACCGGTGATCTGTTATTGGGCAAGGCACTTTTCTTTTAGCCTCACTACTTCTAGGAAATGTGTTTTGTGACACGCCATGCCCAACATGGCAGCTATTTTGTGAACAGGCAAGTCCTTGTGGCAGCCATTTTTCAAGAGTACCCATGACACTTGCAAAATTACAAGTGTGCATTGCTACCACCAATTATTATTGTTGTAGATACACAGCAGAGCTCATGAGCAATTTTAGAAGAATTCTGTGGGTGAAAAAAACCTTCTGATTGAAGTACAGTTTTTTTTAATTTTGTTTTTAAATTATGGATTCCCCCCCCCCCTTAGGTGTCAAAATGGGCACACTTAATGAGAAGTTGTCAGCAACTAGATGAATAATACAAGTTGTTGACAGGAACAAATTAAGTCTTATTTGAAAAAATTGAGCTTCATTGGAATGTCTTTCTTCAGTGATACTGTATATTTTTTGCCAAAAAAGCAGAAACAGAATGATAAAGCTGAAGAGTTCTAAAAAAAAAAAATCTGATCTGCCTAGCATTGGCTCTTGAATAAGTGATAAGAAACATAATTTTATTCCAGGACTCTCCAGAGTCTTTTTCTATTTATATTCTAAATGTTTATAAGTACCACATCCAAAGCTGAATAAATCCCATGGACGTGTTTCAAATTGTTTCAGTAAGGTTTGTTCCTGGCCGTTCAATTTGGAATACTGCCGTGATTTCTATTTTAGAGTAAAAGAGAAATGGAAAAAAGGTGAAATACACAATGCTTTTAATTTTTTGGCAGGGATGTTAATAAGAAGCACTATTCCTTCTAAATTAGCAATCAACATTGCAGAATCCATCGTCAAAATGGGCTCTTAATGTAGTCTCCTTCCAGGCAGATAACATTACAGTTGTTTTAAAGTATCTCCTCTTTAAAGGATTAATCTTATTCCAGACATTCACAACCTCACATAAAATAATGGATGCCTTTTTCTAAAGACCCCAAGGTAGTATATAAATGTCCCTCATGGTAGAAACGTTGCTCTCAGCTTTCTTCTTTCCCAAACAAGTGACATTCTGTGGTTGTAGACAACTGGTTTGTAAAGGTGTCGAGGTTGTCTTCAGCATTCCAGAAACACAAGCCTTAGCTAGACCTAAGGTTTATCCCGGGATCATGCCGGGGTCATCCCTGTTCATGTAAATGACACACAGGGGATCCCAGGATAAATCTTAGGTCTAGCTAAAGCCACAGTATCATTTGCGCCCAATAGTTAACCATTCTCTCTTATGAGAAGAACATGTTTGGCACACTCCCAAGAAACGGCAGAGTGTTGAAGCCTGTTCATGGATGGACCTGAGTTTTGGGACAGGGCGCATTAAAGATAGACATGGACAGGTACCTGCCTGAGGGCCCACACCTGCTTGAGGGGCCTGCTGGCAAGATCAGCCTGTATTGTTCCTTCTCTTCATCACTGCAACCTGCTTGTCCACCCACTTCTCTCTCTGGTCCTGGCAATGGTGGTGGTGTGAAGGTATTTGTTCACTGGCTCTCTGCCTGTCAAGCAAGCAAGTGGTAGCAATTCTGAGAGAGAAGATGAGCAGCAGCAACTGGTAACAATGATAGTGAGAAGGTAGACTCACTGGGGGAGGGGGCCCATTAAGGATGGTTTTCCCCAAGGACCCTCAAAAACCTGGAGCCAGCACTGATTGTAGCTGTCATTTCCAGGTTAGTCTCATAAATGGGGGAGCTGGTATAAGACAACTGGCCTCCGAAGTTGAGTATGACCGAAGTTCTCTTCCACGCTTGTTTGAAACTGTTAACTGAAAAAATGTGGTCTTTTCATGCTCCCTAACAGAGTTACAGTTCACTGGGAGCATTTCTTCTCATGCAGGCCCCACAAATAAGAGGGAGAGTTGGAAAAATAATAGTTTTGCTCACAGTGGGAGGTTGTGTGGTTCTCTGGGTTTGGTCTTACATCGGCCATCTTCTTAGGCCCAAGTGATATTTGGGAATAAAATCTCCACAAACTGTGTGAAAAACTGCAGTCTCTTGATTCGTGATACATTTGTAAGGTAAGCTTGACAGCTGAGCAAGTTCCTAGCATTTTCCCAGTTTGCTCTAGAAAAAAATAGGTTTGATTTTGAGCATCGGTGGTTCTTTATTTTATATTTTTAGTGAGGGGTGTTTTAAAAGGCTTCCTTATTTGATAGAATGCTTGGCTGGTTGTGGGTAGATAAATGTTTAATTTCATCAGACGTGACAGCATTTCAACAAAATGTGATGTATAATTGTTCGGACTGACACCAGCTCTCCCCTCCTCCTCCCCCCAGTACAGAGACTTCCCTCCTTTTCCGCATGTTAATTAACTGCATCTCTGTAGAATTTTCTTCTGGTTAAATAATTAATATGCAGATTTAGTGCACTTGCTTTACAATTTCTCATTCCAGTTCTCTAGATTGCATTGTTCACGGTTCTCCTTCAGAACCTCTCTTAATTTTAAGCTCTTGTTTGAAGGCTCTACTCCTTTATAAATATACAAAAATTAATATACAGTTTTATACAAAAATTAATATACGTGCATGCTATTTTATTTTATTTTAGCTCCAGGAGATAGGTAGGTAGGTAGGTAGGTAGGTAGATAGATAGATAGATAGATAGATAGATAGATAGATAGATAGATAGATAGATAGATAGATGATTGATTAGAGGTGAATTAATCCCAGCATAAAAGGACACGGTTAGATGAAGATTATGTGAGCCAGTTGAAGACAGGGGAAGAATGGAGGCCCAAAGAGTTTAATGCTGTAGTTCAGGGGGTGGGCAGAAGGTAGATTGGGTTCTACTGGGAGATCACTGGATGATTTGCAATAGATCAATAAGAGTTTCCAACTTCCACTTGTTTAACAATACCAATAAAAAAAAATCCTCCCAATCCAAATTAGGCTGTTGGAATCTCTCATCTATACTAAACTAGATATAAATTTGTACTTGTATATGTAGATCCATGTCAACATAAGGCTCATGGAGTACAGTAGTGTCAAGATGCGGTAGCCTTCCCTCTACACAGTCAACACAACAGAGACCCTGCCTTCAAGCTAATATGGTTTTATTGTGCTAATGGCAAGTTTTTCTACAATTCAGCTTCAGTGTAACTCAAAGACTGCTCCAGGGCCTAAATAGCTAATCCTGAGCTCTCTTATTAGGGAAGGCATTTGCAAGGTAGTGATGTCTGTCACAATAGGCAGTTGGCAAAACCTGAAAAGCTGTTCAAGCCCCTCCCTTATGGTGGCTCCATTTGCATTTGGTCCAATGGGTGGCTATTCTGGTGGAGTGCATCAAACGCTCCTCTCTTCAGAGACTTGGTTCCCCACCCAGGTGGTGGTGGAGGAGGCTGTATCTCGGCCTGAGCCACCTCTTTGTCAAGGCATTGGGAAGCTTTTCCCCCAACTTCTGGAGATTCTCAGGGAATTTCCTCCCCTGCTCGCTGGTCTTCCTGTTCTCAGCTCTGAATCAGAATTGGTATCATCAGAACTGCAGAGAACTGCTGGGATCAATCCTGACAAGTAGGCAGTTAGCTCCACCTTCTGAGCCACCGGTTTGCATCTGGCTCCACTCACCCCCAGCCACTATTTTGCATGTGACTCTGGTTAGTCGACCTTAGGGTTCAAGTAAAAAATAAATTAGTAGATCCCACAAGTTTGAACTCTGCTTATACCTGCTTTGGCGATGCCTCTCTGTGCCTTGCTGCAGAGTAACTTTTGGTTTTTCATTTTTTGTGTAAACCAAGTAGTCACTACCTGTCATTGCCACACCTACCAGCACCGTTTGGGTAGCATCGTTACCTAGATCCCAAAACCATGAAGCAAAATGAACTAATACAAGCTGTTTGGATTTCCACTGTCTGGGGCCTGCAACTCTCCCTACATTAGCAGAAGGAGACCTGCCTATCTTTCTAGTAGCACTACTGTTTCCCTGTTGTATAAAAGCAATGGGTGCTGATTGATAATACTGTTTCAGTAGTTATCCAAACATCTCATGGACTTTGTTCAGTGGTGGCTTTGCGTTCTGAATGCTTGCCCTGCCACCAATACTCCCCAGTGGGGCGAATCTTTGAAATGGCCATGGTGCCCGGGAGGGACAACTCCGTCAATTTTGGTTTCTTTCAGTTTCTCATTTTTCCAGCCTTACATTGGGTTCATCTCAAATGTTAAGAATTTTTTCCAGTCTTAAGATTGGTTTGTCCTTTCTGCATGAAATTCACACACAGTTTTGTGTGCATTTCTTGGGATACATGCATTCTTGGATGCAATTTTGCCTAACATACACATTTTTGCAAGTTCTTTTCCTAATATAGTACATTTTTGAACATTGTTTTCACTACGCATTTTTGTGTGCCCTTTTCCCCCTAATGTACACATTTTTGTTTGCGTTTTTTTTAATTGGAAAACTCCATTGCGCGCATTTGAAAAGATAATTGAGTTTCAGTTTCCATATTGGTTTGAAAGTGCAAAATTCTGAACTGAACACATTTCTTACCTATCCTTAGTGCTCGGGCACTCCAATTATAGGTTTTAGAAAATAGCTACTCATGGTGGCTCTGACACTGTGCCAGACTTTCTCATCTTTTTGGCTGGTGGGGATACCTAAACCAGTAAGACCAACACAGATGAACAAAGGAATGAGAAGTCCTCCATTGTGCCATGTCTAGTCCCTCTAGGTTATAGATAGGGTGGCTTTGTTGCAGAGAAGTTAGTCTTGCTTTGTGGGGGATAACTTACTTAGGGATAGACAACCCCCCCTCCCGCAATGTCTGTTCTGGGTGGGGAGGGCCCACTATGAGCAAATCCACACCAGGGCTCTGCGGACATCCGGACCCCGTGGATTTTCCCAGGGCCCAGGTGCATCTGCAGCTTTCCGGCTTTATAACACACAAGATACACTAATGGCAGTTGCCATTAGCCTATTGTGGGAAAATTACAGCAGTAATGGGTGTATTTTGCACCATTTGTAGCCACAATTAAAGTAGAACTAAATGCTTTACGGCCACAAATGGCATAAAATATGCCAATTATGGCTGTGATTTTCCCACGATAAGCTAATGACAACCACCCTTAGTGTATCTTGTGTATAAAGCTGAAGAGCCACGAAATCCAGAGGATGCACAAGTAAAGGGGGGCAGTCAGCTGTGGACTCCGCAGATTGGATTCTGGGGAGTCCAGCCTCATTGGTGTCTGCAGTAGATTTCTCCAGCATCCCTAACTGTACTGCTGTTGTACCCCCTTTTAAAAAGTGGGGGCATAAACATGTTCTCCAGAGCTGGGGAAATAACAAAAAATTGAAAAGCATTTTCCATTTTCTGCCTTAAAGGGAACTGTATCAATTTCATTTCTGCTACCAAAACCAGGGAAGGTGAAACCGGCATGGTTTTGTTTACCTTCCCCACTTCAGCAAGTCTTTCTAAACTCTCAAGGCAAAGTCTGGAGAAGACCCTTACTGGGACTTTGAGAAGAAGCTGGCAAGGGAACTCTCTGGTTTTTGTCTTCATACGTTGAAATAAAGACAAAAAGGGCTCTCACCAGTTTCACATCCTTCACTGGACTCTAGGCCCAGTTCGACTGAGGCTACAATCCTTACACATTTTCCTGAAAGTCAGTCCTATTGAGCTCAATGGACTTTAAATCTGAGTAGGCATGTATAGAATTGTATGGTTCAAGTGGCAGCTCCATGCATAGGATCTTCCTCAGTTTTTCAGTGACTTAAAAGCAGCTGTTTCTAGGATCTTTTGTTAAATGTTTATTTAGTTACAGTCTGGTGACCTTGTGTAAATTTTACAAATCTGAAACTGAAAAGTTGCTATGGGAAGTGCTCATCTCTCTCTGGACTGAAACACTGGGGGATCAGGAGACCCAAAGGGTGGGGCAAGGGGAAGGGGTGATACGGGGGATCGTGCTGCTGTCCCCTCCAAAGACCCATGCATGGGTGGGGCTTTGGTGAGCAATGGGGCAGGGGCCAGTAATGCACACAGGAGCTGAGGCAGGGGGCACCTTGCTTTCTGGGGGCCTGGGTCAAAATGCCAAAGTTGCTGGGGTGGTGGTGGTGGTGGTAGCTTAGCCCTTTTGTTTAAAACTGCACAGGAAAGAAGAAGGGTAAAATCACGTAGCAATTGGTCCCTATAATACAAACATCACGTAACTTCTGCATATGGGAAGTTAGGAATAAGGATGTCCTGATTTATACAGTAAAACTGGAGTTATAGCATTTTTTGAGGAGCCGTTGCAGATTGTTTCTAGATTGCGTTTGTGCTGGAAGTACCCAAAGAAAAGGCTGCTCAGGTGTTACTGAGACTTCTTCGTTTTAATCCACAGGTAATGCAAGTGGTGAGGGAGCAAATAATGAGAGCGCTGACCACGAAGCCTAGTTCTCTGGATCAATTCAAAAGCAAACTTCAGAATCTAAGCTACGCCGAAATACTGAAAATCCGCCAATCTGAGAGGATGAACCAGGAAGACTTCCAGTCTCGTCCAATTTTGTAGGTGTTCTCCTGTAAATGTCTTGCTTCCCTCCTCGCAGCCTCCTTGAAAGGTCTAACTAATGTGAATGACATTTCTGAGCTCTTCAGGAGTCACCCTGGGGAATAAAAATGGTTCAGGGCTGCTGTTTGAAAGCAGGGCAGTCACATCTACTTGGCATGTGCTCACTTCCTTCTGCAGGAATAAATAATAATAAAAAAAGCCTCTTTGTGTTCACCTAAAGTGGACTCTTCTAATCCCTGGAGGGCTCAGAGTAGTTTATTTGCAGCAAACGATGCTTTGACATTTTCACCCTCTGTGTGTGTGTGTCCTTTTTCCCCACTCTATGATTTTTTTTTCTTCTGCCCAGTTCCTCATAGAAAACAAAATGTCTCCATCCATAAACTTGGCAAAATGAAGGCTATAGCAGAAGCCCACAGCCACAAGGACCCCATGAAAACAGATTGAATTTCTACCCTATCTCTTATGCCAGTAAAAAAAAAAAAGAGTTACTTAACTGCTATAAATCATCTTTCTCATTTCCATGTATTAAATGATATTTAGTATTACTTTTTCATCATTTTGTGCTATTGGAGCTGGAGGCCAATTACCAACCCATCTTGTCTCTCAGGCCCATTTCATATGTTAACAAGGGTGCCATAGTTGCCACGCCACCCATGGCAGATCCCAGACCATTTTTAGCCATCAAGCACAATGGAGCAGGTGGTTTTTGCAGGTTACACAGCAGTTGTGCTTAATTTATCATCAAGTTTATTTTTATAATCTTCATATTTTCTTAACAAATCAAAGCATGGCTATAACCTAATAGATTGCGGTCACCCGATGCTCCCTACTGACAGAATGTGAAATCGAGTTTAAATATTGGATAAGCATGCATTTTCTGCCTGAGGGGTTTCATTCTCAAATGATTTCTAAAGACCCAGGGCGAGGCTGATGCAGTTTTGGAGGATATGTAATGCGATTTCTCGATGCACTGTAAGGTTTTGTTCTTCAATTTGCTGACAAAGTGAGTTAATTCTGAAGAGATTATTTATAGTACTAAATTACACCAGAGGCCTGCATCCAAAGCTTTGGTCCATACTATTCAAAAACGTGAGAATTTAGTCCATTCAAAATCCTCAGGCAGCAAAATGTCTTGGGCTGGCCCTGGAACGCAGGAGTCAAGGTTCTAAGGAAGTCGCGGTGCTTCCATGGCAATGCTCTGTGGAGAGCATGAATGAACCCCAGGAACTGAACCTGGAACGCAGGAGTCGAGGTTCTAGGGAAGTCGCGGTGCTTCCATGGCAATGCTCCGTGGAGAGCATGAATGAACCCCAGGAACCAAGCATCAGCCCCGCCTGCTTAGCTCCTGACGGCCCAAGTCCCAGGCATGCAGCCAGACTTCAAAGGCGATAATGCTCCCTTCTCCTCACAGAGAGATACAGTTGAGGGTGCAGTTATTGGTCATGTTGCCAGTAGAGACAAAGGAGCCAGAACCAATTCTGTGAGGCAGGCTTCTTGACAGAATGATATTCAAATTCCTCACTACATTTCAAATATAAAGGTTCTTCCTCAAGGGAAGCTAGTCAAGAAAGTAACGAGTAGGTGCGTGCGTGTTTCAATTTCCTTGCAGAATAAATGAACAATTTTGCTACTAATATGGATCAGGAGTCTTGAATGTAAAGAGAGTTGATTCCTTGAATGTCAAGAGAGCTGCATACGCCTCGTTCTCATTTCAAGGTTTTTTTGGGGGGAGGGGAGAGTCTATTATTTTAATTTGGCATTTGTGGTGCGGCCACCTTTTCTATTTTCAGTGCTGCTAAGAAAAGGCTTCATGCACATGTTCCCCATCCTGATGCTCTCAAAGTGTGTTGGAGTGCAACTCCCATAATTCCTAGCTAGCATGGCCATTGGCCATGTTGGCTTGGAATTATGAGAATTGCAGTGTAACTCATCTTAAGGGCACCAGGTTGGGGAAAGTTAACCTGGTGCTTCCCCCACCCATCAAAATGATGAGGGAAAAGCACTACGTGAAACCAAAAAAAGGAAGAGATAGGCCACAGCTAGACCTAAAGTTTATCCTGGGATCATCCAGGGTTCGCCGCTGCCTGAGCACTGGATCCCCTGTGTGTCACCTAGATGAACAGGTTTGACCCCTGGACGATCCCGGGATAAACCTTAGGTCTAGCTATGGCCATAGTCTCTAGTGTTAAAAAGTAGAAAAGTTTTAATTTCTCAGCTCCTGAAGAAGGATCGGCAGATCTGAAACGTCGAGCTTTTATTCAAAAAGTCCTGTTACAACAATACATTTTTAAACGTAGAGTTATCAGTACAAAGAGATTAAAACTTTTCTACTTTTTAACACTAGAGACTATCTCTTCCTTTTTTTGCTTCTCCCACCCCACAAAAGGCCCTGTCCCTGGTGGCCAGGCACACAACACTGCCCCATCCATCCTCAAATGCGCAATGGATTACCTGGATATTTAGTCTGCTTTTCTTGAAACCTATGCATAACTCTCTCCCTTTTTCTTTTTTTTAATGAACGGTATACCTGATGGAAAAATGATGATATCCCTATATATGTAATGTTTCTTTGTTTTTGTTTTTCATGATTTCATGATTTTGTTAATATTCAAAACTTTAAAAAGCAAAAAATAATGTGCAATGTTTGGAGCAAGGCTTTGCCTCTGCAAGTGCAATACAATAGAGAGAGGTCCTCAAGGATCAGTGACTCAAATTATGTTTTTGGGCATTCGACTATAAGGGATAAAGAATTGCACATTGTATTGGATTTGCCAGCTGATTGCTTCATTGAGCTCAATAGGAAACAACCCTCTCATGTTGCCCTTGCAAATAATTGGCAGCATCACGGAGGAGGTTGCTAGCCCAAGGTAGCGGGAAGGATAAGCCACTTGCCCAAAGTAGAAATGCACTGCGGAGTTCAGACTCCAGCTTCCTAATTATGAACCCAGCCTGGAAAGAAGCAGTGTGTGCAGTGTGAGGATTTCTGATGTCCTAAGAAAAGCTAGTGAGATGTGACTTCGTCTGTGTGTGTTTGCTTGTGTATTTCCTCCAGGGAGCTAAAGGAGAAGATTCAGCCTGAAATTTTAGAGTTGATTAAGCAGCAGCGACTTAATCGCCTTGTTGAGGGAACCTGCTTTAGGAAACTCAACAGCCGACGGCGACAAGGTACTGAGCACAATGATTTTCCCTACCTGTTCAGCTTTGCCCCTCTTTTCCCCGCCCTGATTACTGGAAAAATCCTTTCTGTTGCATTGTTAGGGTGCTTTTCGGAATAAGGGAGAAGAGCATCTATTGGCCTCTAAAGTGCTGCTCCTGCATGTGGTTTATACAGTATAAAAGTGGAGTAGAACCACTGTTGTACTAAAGTTCGATTTAGATATTATTTCAAACATGAAACTTTTGTCAAAAGCAACAACCCCCGGTCTCCTGCCCCTTCCCATACATTACTCACCCTTGCAACTTGCAGCCAAAGAAACAGAGCGGTAGAGCAGGGGAATTTGCATCGTGGTGAAATCTCAGCATGGGTTGAGGGTCTCTAAACATTATAGGGAAGAGGAGAGAACAAGACATGGGTTTGCATTTTTGGGATGGCAGCATTATTGCCATAATATCTAGTTCTGTCCCGTACATTTGTTCTGTTCGTGGTTCCTTCATACAGTTTGTAGACAGTGTGATCAGAAAGTTAGAATTAGTTCTGTACCTATTTTATACATTTGGGATTACTCTAAGAATCTGGTATCTGAGTTGGAATTTGGCATCCCAAGTATCATTTTCAATTTCTTTAAAAATAATTTTAAAAAATTCTGGGTGATTTTTAAAAGCTATAAGACCATACTGCTAAAAAAAAAATCCTTACCTTAACTGTTCTTATTTTATAAAACATGATGGCAAAAAACAGGCTTTTCTTTTGTGATTGTGTGTGTTTTTGCAGAGATATTAAAAGTCCCATTTTAAATAACAGCTGTTTTAGATCCCTCTCTAATTCTCATGTCTAGAATTTGACGATGACTTCAGTGTTCTTACTGCCTGCTTTTAATGCAGAAATTCAGATAATGTGCACATTTTCTGCTTATGCTGAATCTAAGGGATTTGCCGCTCAGCCTTCCTGAAATAAAATCCTCCTTATATTTTGGGCACATCTACCACTTACTGATAAGTGTTTCCTCCTCCTTGTGCTAATCGCATGAGGGCCATTGCAAGTGAAAGCTTTACGTACCTATTTTCTGATGGGTTGTGGGGTTTTTTACAACACATCATATTTTTTCACGTTATGGAGGCTTGACAAAATATGGAGTGTTGTAAAGATCTTAGCAAGTCACATGTGAAGCTGGTGGTTACCATAAACAGGGAAGCAAGCAAACAATTTTAAAATACACACTAATGGTACAATCCTATGCGTGCCTACTCTGAGGTAAGTCCCATTGTGTTATTATTATTATTATTATTATTATTATTATTATTATTATTTATTTATATAGCACCATCAATGTACATGGTGCTGTACAGAGTAAAACAGTAAATAGCAAGACCCTGCCGCATAGGCTTACAATCTAATAAAATCATAGTAAAACAATAAGGAGGGGAAGAGAATGCAAACAGGTACAGGGTAGGGTAAGCAGGCACAGGGTAGGGTAAAACTAACAGTAGAAAGTAACAGTAGAAGTCTGCACAACATCTACTGTTCATTGAATCTTACTTCCAGGTAAGTATGTATAGGATCACAGCATAAGGCTGCAATCCTATCCCCACTTACATGGGAGTACGTCCCATTGAATTCAGTGGGGCTTACTACTGAGTAAGTATAGGATGGCACTGTAAGATAAATAAAATGAGGTGAAGTAGTGACAGACTGGTGGCCATGTTGCTAGAGATCCTATTTGTTTCATTTTGGTTGTTGGACCCAAAGGGAAACACACACAAAATGTTCTCTGGTTTTCCCCACTCGTGGTAACTATGGGGAATTGGTTTGGTTCAGACACAGCATCAGGAAGCGGTTGCAGTTTCAATCACTCTTGTCTGATCTTGTTTCAGATGGGTGGGAGGGGGAGCTATAGTTCAGGTACAGCAAAATTGCATTTCTGACAGGTCCATGTTCTATGGCCTATTTATTAAATAGAGGTGTTCTAGGAAGGAGAGGCCCTGGCTCTCTTCATTTCAAAAAGGGAATTGGCTGGCGTTGACCTTGTATACTCAAGACCGTTGCCGCCTGAGCCTGCCAGCAAATATTACCAGTAGCAACTCCCGACAAACACTTTTAAGAAACAATATATAGTGGGAGAAGATGAAGGTGGTAAGAGATGTAAATTCATGTGGGATCTTAAAAGGGCTGGAGTGTATCCCTTTTATAGTATCCCTTTTATAGGGATAAAAGATTTAACGGGGAGAGGGGTGTTCCTCAAAATACTTGTTCATAAAAGTTACTTATTCCTTACAAAGTAGCAGTTATTTGTTTCCTCTGATTCACATTCTCTTGGTTGTTACAATACAGGTGAATAATCTTTAACACTCTTTTGTTGTCTTATCAGACAAGTTTTGGTATTGTCGACTCTCACCGAACCACAAAGTCTTGCATTATGGAGACTTGGAGGAGAGTCCCCAGGGAGAGGTTCCACACGATTCATTGCAGGAGAAGCGTAAGCACCTCTTTTTTGTTTGTTTGTTTTATATTTAGTTTTTTACAGTGACATTGCGAAAATCGTTACGCCAGCCAAAGCAGGGTTTCAAAAAGACAGGTGGTAGGAGGGAAGGCAGGAAGGGAGAGAGGCTGGAAAAGGAAATGGGAGATGAATGGGTCCCTGGATCATTTTTGGTTTCACCCCAATAGCCAAAGCCTTTCTTTCAGCTGGACTGTTTCTCGGGGTTGTCAGATGTTAGAGCAATATTCGAGCCTCAATGGGGGTGTGCCATAGCTTGTCTCTTGTGAACCTGGTGAGGGGGAGTTGTTGGGGTGGTGAACAAGCCCACTGCAAACCTAAAACAGCCCGTGAGTAGGTGGCTTGTTAAAGTCCCCAACAATCCACCCTCGCCGGATTCACACATAGTGACAAGCTACACTGCCCTATGGCTTGAATATTCAAAATGGCAGCTACCACCACAACAAGAAGCCCCACAGGGGAACTCATCTACAGTGTAGCATTTTCAGGGAGTTGGAGGAGCTTCTGTGGGAAGGAAAGGGGGCTGAAATTCACTTCCAACAGCACAGGTGATCCAGCTTCAACCTGAATCCAACCCTCTATGCTTTAAATTAAAAAACAAAAAACACACAAAAGCAGATCATCCGGTGTCTGGGGTAAAAAGCTTGAAACGTGTTTGAGGAGACTGTTAGTGGTTTCTCTCCTGCTGGTTGTCTGAGAAATACAGGGTTAAGGACCTCAGCAGAGCCTTGGGATTGTCCTCAAGGCTATTCTAAACTTTTTACTGCAATCCTTCGTCAGAATCTGGGAATCCTCTTAAAGCTCTGGCAGGGGAAGGAGGTGTTTACTTCTCTTCACTCTTAGAGGAATGGTGCAGAATGATAGGGTGGAATGAAAGATGATCATGAGACAGGCAGCCTTGTGTAACTTTGATATGAAGCTGAATTCCCAGGCTTTATTATCTGTGAAAGCATGCTGTGCAAATTAAGTCCATGCTGGTGCCTGGCTGGATTATCAAAACATTTAACTTTCGGGTAGAGTTGTTACCCTGAAATAGGCTTCTGTCCTTTAAGGGTGAAGTTTCATACAAACCACTTCTCCCATTGTGATACTATCGGGGAAGAAAACTGCCTGCTGAATGCTGTTCTGTTCTGAAAGGAAAGGCAAGCGTCAGATTTTATAATATAGGACAGTGGTTCTCAACCTTCCTAATGCCGCGGCCCTTTAATACAGTTCCTCATGTTGTGGTGACCCCCAACCGTAAAATTATTTTCGTTGCTACTTCATAAGTGTAATTTTGCAACTGTTATATAACAAAATTATGTAGCTCGGTTCCTAAGACCATCAGAAATATGTGTTTTCCGATGGTCTTAGGCGACCCCTGTGAAAGGGTCATTCGACCCCCAAAGGGGTCGTGACCCACAGGTTGAGAACCGCTGATATAGGATATTGTAGCATTGCTGATAGATCTACAAAAGATCCTAGTCCTCAAAACCATAGTTGCCGTGGCTGCCTATCCTCACATACCTCTGTTAGACAATGGGGCTCATTGGTACATTGGTGTCTGAAAAAAGAACCTGCCCTCTTCCAATTTACAAACGCTTCCTTGTGGTTGTCTAGAAGTGGGTCTTCCCTCTTGCCTTCAGAGCCACAGAGATGGAGCTATACAGAATCTGAGAAGGTCTAAGCTTGTGGCCCATTTCTGAGGGCAGGAAAGTCTGTGTATCACATGAGAAGGCAATGACAACCACCCTCATAAAACCATGTAACAGACGAGTGAGCAGCTCAAGCATCTTGGCTCCTAGATAGCCCCAGCTGCAGGGGAGATGATGATGATGACGATGATGATGATGATGAACATTTATATACCACCCCATAGCCAAAGCTCTCTGGGCGGTTTACAAATCACAGGATGATAGGCAGCAGGGAGGAGCTCAGATGTAGGATGTGAGGGATCCTGTTCTCTGAATCCATGTCCATGCTTTCCCCAGCTCTTCCCCTGCCCAAGCTCAATGGTAATTTCCTGCAGAGCATGGAAAGGGGGAAGTTGATGAAATAATTAATTTAGGCCTCAGAAAGAAAAGTCGGGGGACCCTTACTTTAGTAGAATATCTTCTGATTGCTTATTATTGCACATTTTTAAAAGTTTTATGAGAAAGTAATTAGTTTTCGAGATGTGCTATGCAGAGCTAGCTTTGGGAAGAGGGGAAAGCAGGTGGTCAAGAGAGATTTCTTCCTTTAATTAGAAGAGTTCTTTATTCAATGCGCAAGTACAAAATTCTACTCCATCACTTAGAGTGCAGTTCTCTAGGCTTCGTTCTTACAAAACCCCTTGTTCATTTTGGATGGGTTTTGTGAAGGACCTCCACTTGATGGGTTTGCATCTCTAATGTTTTCACTGTTCACCTTCTGAACAAACAAAACAATGTTTTGCATTTTGTACTCTGTATTGAACGTTCTGTATTGGGGAAAACAGCTTTCGGAAACAAAGTTTACAGAAACGAAAATAAAAACGGAGATTTTTTTTTTTAGGAAAGTCTTGTCTTGAAGGCCCCAAGGGAAGCTTCCACTTCTCGAAAGGCTACTGTACAAAGAAACTCCATTAATAATACCTTTAACACATGTCCTTTCAAGATAGAAACTTGGGAAGTTAGAAGAGCTTGTGCCCTTGACAGGAGAATTGACAAAAAATATATTTTTATTTATTTATTGCATTTTTATACCACCCAATAGCTGAAGCTCTCTGGGCAGTTTACAAAAATTAAAAACATGAAAAGCATTCAAAATATAAAAAAAGTATAAAAGCATAGTATAAAATATAATATAATATGTATATGTCTGTTGAGTCTCTTGTACCCCAAATGGGGGGTAAGGTGGAGCAAAAAAAGGTTTGGTTTCTTAGCTTGATCCATATGATGCTTTTCCAAAGAAAAGATACCGGTTGCTTAGGGACAAATGGCAGTGTAGATGGTGGGGGCAGGGGGGCTGATGTCTAGCATGGTGGTGAATTAGCCCACAGTGTTCCTGTGACACCAGGAAGTTTCTTTCTGTGGGAAATTCCATTCTTTGCTCAGCAGTAATGAATACAATGGATGTACATAAAGAAGAACAGAACAGTACCTGTAACATCTCTAGTGGCAAGAAAGAGAACTCTGCAGGAACATGCCTGCCCACTCACAGAGGGTGCTTCCCGAAGAGGCTTTTGTTGCTTCATCACTCTGCCTCGTTCACAGAATTTTACGAGGAAGTCCAGATGATGACGTCTTCTACTCGTAACCCTGCTGCGTTTTCCCACCACTACTTCCATCTTTTTTCTTACTGCAGAAAACTCATTTGGGGGGTGGGGGGAATACAACAGCTGCACAACACCTTCTTACTGGTAGCACTGGGAGCCCTCCATCTAGAAGCACTCATTCATACACATACCAGTTTATAAACTTGTTAACAGTCTGTT
Organism: Elgaria multicarinata webbii; assembly: GCF_023053635.1. Classification (NCBI taxonomy): domain Eukaryota; kingdom Metazoa; phylum Chordata; class Lepidosauria; order Squamata; family Anguidae; genus Elgaria; species Elgaria multicarinata. The sequence continues at coordinate 67,421,995 of NC_086171.1, forward strand.
GTTTTATTTTATTACTGTTACTTTGGACTCTAAAGCAATAATAAAATAGAACAATAGATGTCTCACAAGTTTAGAGGCTGCGTACTACCAGCTGCGCCAATCCCAAGAGTGGGAATACTTGTGTAACTTTTTTTTTGTAAGTAGCTGCTGGTATGATCAGGGCTACCCCTCCTTCCACTCCCCCCTCTTCCAGTAGTGTTGTGCTAGGGGCTTTTTAATAACGTTGGGGCTTTTTAATCATTTTAAGGCTGTCAGCTTCTCCAGTGCTGCAGGGCACATCAGTCTTACCAATGCATAGCTCTCTACCATAGCAAGGGGACCTCCCCATTGCTTGGAGTCAGAATATAACACCATTGGCGTTGGATTGGGGCACTTAGAATAGTGCTGTGGTTTAGAAAACATCTGGAAAGACACCTAGAAGAAATCATTAGCATAGCTTTAATTGAAAAGGTACTTTTCTACATTTAAACACATAATATATTTCCTATGATAATTAAGAAGGCAGTTATGATTTATTTATTTATTACTACATTTATATCCCACTGGGTTTTTTTCCCCCTCCAAGGAACCCAAGGTGGCTTACATGGTCCTCCTTCTCTCCATTTTATCCTCACAACAACCTTGTGAGGTAGGTTAGGCTGAGAGTCAGTGACTGGCCCAAAGTCACCCAGAGAGCTTCATGGCTGAGTGGGGACTAGAAACCGGATCACCTGAGACCTAGTCCAGCAATCTAGCCATTACAACACACTAGCTCTCCACTGTGTATTTTTTGCCCAAGAGAAGGTTGAAAGGCTTCGGCCATAATATCTGGTCTAGAAACAAAAGAAAAGAATTAAAGAGCATGCATTTTAATTCACAACTGTAAGAACTGATAAGCTTATGTCAATCTTCTCCAAACTGGTGCTGTCCAGATTTTTTTCTGCAACTCCTATATCTTCCAAGATTGGCTATGCTCTATGGAAATGATGGGAGTTGTAGTCCAAAATCGCTGGAGGACACAAGGCTGGGAAAGGCTGCTGTACATTGTTGAACCTTCCTCCTTTGTGGGCTGGTATTGCGTTCATTAATGGAAAAGGCTGTGCCTGTCGGAGCTGTGAGAGGCAGTCCTGACAGTGACGAGTATCATCTGGAAAACCTGATGATGCGGTTCTGTTCCGAGAATTACCTTATGAGCAAGATGCTAACACATTCATCTCTAGGACCACTGAGGGAGAAATCGCCTTCATAATGTAGGGATTTACACTAGATGCTACATAAGGGGATTGTCTAGGTTCGGAGGTGAAGCACAGAAGAGGTAACCTTCAGGCTGTGTCTTATATACCCGCTTACCTGAGAGTACGCCCCATTGAACTGAGTGGGGCTTACTTCCGAGTGGACAGGTATAGAGTTGTGCTGTTAAGATTCTCAGCAGCTCCCTCCACATTCTAATTTCTATTATGGAAGAGTGGAATGGCTGTTGGCGTTTTCATCTGTACATGTGACACTTGAATCGATTGTCTTTTTAGGGCTTTCTGATTTCCTGTTTGGTTCCTTTCTCTCATCACTTACTAGAACATGGGTACAAGGGATGTCACTTCTGACACATCAGTTCTGTTTTGCCTCTTGTTTCATGCCATGGTTTGTTTGTTTTTTCACATCTTGGAGTATCTCTCACACAGTATTTTTTTCCCCTTTTGATGCAGTGCCTGTGGCGGATATAAAAGCAGTTGTGACAGGGAAGGACTGCCCTCACATGAAGGAGAAAGGAGCCCTTAAACAAAACAAGGTATCCTTTTCAATAAAATCCAATAACCCTTTAGTTATACACTTTTCTTATGACAAAACAGGGTATTTGTTCTTTCTCCTTCAGTGGATTTGTGTGTGAATGCATTTTTATTATACTTTTTTTTTAACCTGTTCCATTGCAAAGGGTTGAAGCAAGTAGCAGGACTTAAAATAGCATCATATAAATCCAGCGGAATAACATCTTTACATAAATAGAAAACACAGCACTAGGAAACCATTCTCTGCTTGCTTAACCCTGACCAATGTTGGCAAAGTGAAATCGAATGGTCATATAGCACTTCTGCATCTCAGCATTTGGAAAGTCCCAGCAGGAAAGGAACTGCACAATCGCTGAACAGTCCCCTTGTCGCCAAACTGGAATTTTCCAAGGATTGCCTGGTTTCTGCATAGACAGCTAGCTCTTTGTTGAAGGGCTCAGTGGTAGAGCACCTGATTTGCATACAGAAAGTCTCAGGTTCAATTCCGAAATCTCCAGAAAGGCCAGGGAAATCCTGGTGAGCCCCTGCCAGTCAGTGCTGACCATACTGCTTCCTAACTATTTGTGTACTTCTCCTCCTTCACCATCAGAGCAGTTTCTCTTTTGAGAATGGAAAACCTAGCTGATTTTGCTCATAAACACCTCAGTATTTCAGTAATTTCTTTTTGTGGGTGCGAGGAACAAGAGTTGCTTCTGAGATACAACCTCAGCTACTGGAGTCAATGGTGGACGGGGTATGTGGGTTAAAATGCTGAGTCTTCATCCAGACCAGACAGAGAGGCTTTTGGTCAATAGGAAAGCTAAGGTGGGGTTAGGGGTAAAGGCCATTTGGGGTGGGGTTGCATTCCTTCAGCTTGTGAGTGCTCTTGGACCTGGACTTGCTCCTGGATGGTCAAGCAGAAAACATGGCTAGCAGTGCATCAGCTGCACCCTTTCTTGGGCAAAACAGATGTGGCCAGTGTGATGCATGCCTTGTGTGACACATAACTAGGTCGATGACTGTATCACACTCTAGATGGGGCTGCCTTTGAAGAGTGTTCAGAAATCTCGGCTGATAGAGAACGCTGCAGCCAGGCTGCTATCAGGAGCCTTTGGCATGGCTCATGTGACACACACACACCCTCCATTGGTTCTTGGCCCATTTCTGTGCACGATCCAAGGTGCCGGTCATTATCTTCAAAGCATGGTATGGCTTGGGACCACCTTCTCCAGCATGGGCACTACCTGCCCATTGAGATCATTGGAAGATGCCCTTGCTTTGTGTCAAGCAGTGTGACATTGAGGTAGGGCCATTGGAGAGCTTTGGAACACCCAGCATGTTCACCTTGCCTCTACTTTGCAGGTACTCCCATGAAGAGCATTTTGTTTTTCAGGCCTTTGGTTTGGAGAAATTCTTTCTGGGTTTGCTGTTTCAGTATTTTGCTGCTGTGGTTTCCTTCTTGTAGCTCTGGTTTTGTTTGTTTGTTCTAAGTTTATTTTGATTTATATTTTTAAACAAAAGCTGGAAGGGGGCTACCCAAACTGAACAAAATGTCAAAGAAAAGAGAACATCTTCTCAGAGGTCCCAAAAAGAAACTTCTTTATTTGAATCCCAATCCTGAACTGAAGCATGCTGAATCAGAAAGCTTTGGGAGATGTCTGAATCACGGTGGGGTTCCTCCAAAGGAGACCAAATCTGAACCCTCCCAAATTTTCATTAGCACTGTGAATTCGGAGGGCAAGACTGTCCACCAAAATTGTTACATGCCTCCTCAGGCTCTCCATATAAGGAAGACACCAGGATGGAGAGAGGAGGAAGGAAAAGAGGGGGTATAGTTTTGTGACTGGCAGCTCTAGCTTCTAATCACAGTGGGTTGTTTTACCAGGATTCTCTAATCCCAGTACTTTGAAATAGGAATAGTGAAGTAATATGTTGCCAGACTGCCCCAGGGTTCAGTGCTCTTTGCTTGTTCTGTCCCAGGAGCAGGGGGTGGGGGGAGGAGTTTAAATGTTTTATAAAGAGTTAAAAAAATTCAAGAGTTTTGGTGGAGGTTGTGCAGCATTGGATACTTCCTTGAAAAAAATCTGGATGTTCAGGTCCTTCAGCCTCCGCTGCTGTGTTCTTCACATCCCACCCTTTCTGACTGCACTTTCTATTACTTTGGTGCAAGATATATATTTTTTCATGCCTTAAGCTGTTTTTCATTCATCACCTCCCTAGCCCCTCCACCTCTTCTTCTCGTTTTTTGCAAGTTTATTGCCTGTGGTCACACACACACACGTGATGTATGCCATTTTCATACACAAAGAACACAGGGGGATGTGCATCTTATTTTGGGGGGAAAAAACCAAACTGTAAAGATTGCTCTTGCACAGAAGCCCCCTGTACCTATTCAATTGGAACTTCGCAAGCTTGGTTCCTCTCAGAAGGGACAACTATGCTTGCCAATTTCATCCCATTTGTCCAAGATGGTTGCCTATTTAAAAAAGACACAAAACTTAAAGGCATCTTACACAAAACCACTGCACCTTAAAACACTTTTTTAACTTGGGTGGCATGGGTACCAACAGTACTGCTGTTTGTGTAATAGCTTGTTCCTCTGAAAACCATGTTGCTCTGAAAACATCAGTCCACAACCAAAGCTATGCATCATAAGAAATATCTGTTCCCAATGTCTATTCTATTTGTTTGACTACTACCTTTGCATATATTTTGTCTAACAAGCTTTCCTATCTCCCAAGGGGACTGTATTCCATAATAATGTCACTAGAGCAAGGGACTTAATGTCCGTCCATCCCCATAGCACCTCCATGCTCTCATCCAGCCTTCCCCAACCTGGTGTTCTCTGGAATTGTTGGACACTACTCCCATCAGTGGCTATGTTGGCTAGGAATTATGGGAGTTGCAGTCCAACGCAACTGGAAGACACCAGGTTGGGGGAGGCTGCTCTAACCCCATTTCCTGATTTTACCAGAGGCACTAAATTTTCCAGAACTTGAAGTGTGACACATAGTTAGGTACCATTTTTAAATCATCATGGATGCTTCTAGTCTTCTGATATACCCTTTTTATACAGCAACAACACATGTACTATACAGGTTATCTAATCATTCAACTATAAATATCTGAGTTCTACTTCTATTTTTAATATCATCTTGCTCACATATTACACCAAGCATTAACCAAAATGCTAAACTATAATAACCTGTGGGAATAAGCCTACCCTACGAGGCAATCAACTACAGAAAGCATTAAGCTTCCTATAATCTTGTATACAAGACCGCATTTCTACGATGATCATCAGCTTTTAGAAAATTGCTTAAATTTTTTGACTTTTTCTTTTCTTTTGCAGGGATGTTTTGTTTCCATGGCTTATGTTCATAGCTTGCCATTTGTTAAATGTCAGTAATTTGCACCACTGAACAGAGAAGTGATGCCAGATTTGAGAGGACAGAGATAAATTTGGCTCTCTAATGGGGCCATTACTTTTAATATACCAGAGCTGAGACTTCACCTAAAACCAGAAAATGACTGCCTTAGCTCTGAGAAAATTGATAGCAGAGTGCATCAGTAGAGCCAAGTGCTATAGTCTCTGCTGGTGAGTTCACCTACAGAATTTTCTTTTGATGCATTCTAGAGATATAACAACCTTTCAACAACAGCCAACGTTAGATTGCCCCCCACCCCCCAGGAGTCACAAGACCACCGCTCTATCTTGTTAGCTCTGCCATGCACTAAGTATTTAAGAGGCTACTGTGTGGTGTCTCTTTACTTTTCTGGACTTGCCAGAGGTGAAATAAAAATTCTAATTTAGATTTCTTTTATAAAGGTGAACTATGGCAGGGTCCTTTAAGTTCTTGGGAGATTTGTTAACAGAAATCAGGGCATACCTTAAATTTACTGCACTGCTGAGAATATAAAGAGTCTTGTAGTTCCTTAAAGACTAACAAATCCAGGTTCACACCATCACCCTCCCCTCCCCTCCCCCAGTTTATGAGAAGGAGATTGCTGTTTAAAACTAACTGTGGTCTCTCATTATGTCCAAACTAGGAACTCTGGTTTGTGTAAACCGGCCTTCTCCAACTTGGTGTCTTCCAGATGTTTTGGTCTTCAACCCCCAGCATTCTTGGCCATTGGAGCTGATGGGAGTTGAAGTTCAAAACATTGGAAGGGCACTGGTTTGGAGAAGACTAGTTTAAACGATGATTTGTTGAAATAGGCCAGGATCATAAATCACACTTTGATCCAGGCTTGTTTCAACAAAGCATAGTTTAAATTAACCAAAGTTTGTTCTTTTCAAATGTAATGATAAACAGTGGTTAGTTTAAAACAGGAGCTGGACGGTTCCATTTTCTTCCTCACCGCCGCACTGGAGGAGTAAACACAGAGGAGCATACAAGCCCAAGGCATGCTGCTGCTCCTTCACGTAGTGCCAAACTCTGGTGTGTAACATAATATATGAACCGAGCCTATGAAACTGCTGAATAAACATAGTGATAATTTTCATTCTCTCTTTTCAGGAGTTGCTTGAGCTAGCTTTCTCTATACTGTATGATTCAAATGGACAACTAAATTTTATTGCTCCTGACAAGCATGAGGTAAATTTTTGTGTGCGTCTTAAAACTGAATAGAGAAAGAGGGGCAACTATTCTCCCTGTCCAGTGGTTGGTATATGTTGCACCGTGTTGAATCCTTTTGGTTGGCAAATGGGGAGTTCAACTAAACATTTTCAAGGATTACAGAAGAATCAGCCTAGAGAATATTGTAATAGTTTGCAGCAAGACTAGTAAATCTCTTATGTTCTGTGTGAAACACACTGACAAGAGCTGGGATTTATTGATTTATTTATTTATTTATTTATTTATTCATTTCATTTCATTTCATTTCATTTCTATACTGCCCAATAGCCGGAGCTCTCTGGGTGGTTCAGAAAAATTAAAAACATTCAAAGTATAAAACAACAGTATTTTCCAGAGATCTCTGAAATGCTGGTTAACTGACCATGGATGCTCATTTCTCTTGGTAGGATTTTCTGTCGCAGATACTCAGTGACTCCCACCTAAAAAGTATAGTTGTCAAAACAAAGTAATCTTGGCCTAAATTAACATATTTTTACTAAGAAAATAGAGAAGTAAATAAATGTTTCATATGATGAAGGAAAAGGAAAGGAACCTCTTGTGCAAGCACTTGAATCATTACTGACTCCTAGAGGGACACTTGCTTTTGCTGACATTTTCTTGGCAGACTTTGTAGCGGGGTGGTTTGCCATTGCCTTCCCCAGTCGTGGCTTCCTTTCCCCCAGCTAGCAGGGTACTCATTTTACCGACCTCGGAAGGATGGAAGGATGAGTCGACCTGAGCCGGCTGCCTGAGAAACAGCTTCCGCTGGGATCGAACTCAGGCCATGGGGAGAGTTTTGGCTGCAGTAACTGCCGCTTACCACTCTGCGCCACACGAGGCTCTTTCATATGCTGAGCATGGCTGTAATTAGTAAGTCATGATTTTAAGGCCAAAATCCACAGTTGGGCAATACCTTTGTTAGGACCAACCCAAATGTCACAAAATAGTGTGCAAACTTTCACATTTTCCAGATCTTTTCATAAGAATAGACAGTACAAAATGCAGGAAATGCAGTGGGGGAGGGGGAGGTACCAAAGTTAGGCCAGATGTTGGGGCCCTGTGGTCTGCATTTCAGACCCAGCCTCTAGAAGGAGATTGCAGACTGTATGAATTAGTCATGGCTAGGTGCTACAGGTATTAGATTGCACCTAAGGCCATAGCTAGATGGGGTGATATCCCTGGGCAATCCGCAGGATCATCCCTGTGCATCCACATGACGCACAGGGGATCCCAGGAGCAGGGAGGGATGATCCCTCCCTTGCCCCAGGATCTCGCCCTTCATTTCTAGCCTGCTTTTTCCGTGGTCTTGGGCTGAACCTGAGACCATGGAATGTGTGAGTGGGCATTGTGGTTTGTCACAGCTCCTCGTGAGTAACCTCAGGAGCTCTGTACCCATCGGGGGTGGGGTGGGGGGAGTGGGGATTTTTTTTTTAAAAAAAAGTTACCTTCTGTGCATGAGCACTCTTGCGCTACTTCTTCTTTAAAACAAAAAAATGGCAGCTGCAATGTCACATGCCACGTGTAGACCAGTGCGACAATCTCGTGGTCAGAAAATCACGAGATCGTCGCGGTAAGAAAAACCTGGTCTAGCTGAGGCCTAGGATTCTGGGACAAACCAGCAACGGCCAAACTCCATCGCTGAAAACATCAAGGCTAGCTGTTACCCAGATCTATCTTTTGCCTTGGTTGAAACACATTGGAACCCTCAAAATGCAAAGTCTCTCTTCGGGTCAGGGCCAGTATGAAGGGCCAACGTAGTTGAGCACCTGTGGATGGCCCACACTCCAGCAGGGCCTATTGACAAGAGCCTTCTTTACCATTGCAACCAGCTTGTCCACTTCCTCTCTCTCTGGCCCAGACAACTTTAGAAGTGTGAAGGAGGAGCAGTAGATGCCACTGCCTCTTTGCTCATTGTCTCTTTGCCTGACAGGCAAGCATGTGGTAACAATGAGGAAAGCAGTGTTTGATGATGATGATGATGATGATGATGATGATGATGATAATAATTTTTTAAAAATATTTCTTGCCCGCCTCTCCATTTTGATCGAGGCGGGGAACAACAATAAACGATAAAATAAGAAGGTAAATGAACCAAAGAAGGACAATGGGACTATATTAGGTTCCACCCCACCACCCCCCGATCATTGCCTTCCCATCCAGCAGAAAGGAACAGGTCCGAGGTGTAGTCAAATGAATGTGTGGGGCCAGAAGTTACCTGATTCATGGTGCTCATGAAACCCTGAGCTGCGCTTCACATTGGCATTCCCGAAAATAAGGAGTCTGAGGAAAACCAACATCATCCCGGAGGGCACGTTGGTCAGCTCAGCTAGGGAGACTTTGGGGCAACAGGACAGGTGATAAACCGTCAGAATCTCTATCCTGTCCCAAATACCCAGCTCAAAACCAGCATGGTGATGGAACCCCTACAGATCATTGCCAATACATCCTACCTACCTCCCCATCCTCCATGTTGAGCTGCTGCTGCTTCTTCTCTCTACTCTTACAATGTTCCTACAACAGTTCTTTCATAGATTTTTTTTTCATTTTTAAAAAAAATTGGGCTGCACACAGTGAGCTCTAGCTATTTTTAAGCTCAGTGCTCTTTTGTAGCACATGGTCAGCTAAATTTAAAATCCATCCTTTGGCATGGAATCCAAGAGAATCCTTTATATGATAAAAAAACACTGCTATGGTTGATTTAATTTTCCGCTTGCAAACTAGGACACAGGCCGATGTGATTGAAATCTTTATTTTTAGACAATAGCATTCAAGCACTTTTGTTCACAGTTGCATAAATGGCTTTTAGTAATAAATTCAAGTGGTTGATTGAATAGGATTTGACTGTCATTCTTGAAGTCCCCTAGGACGGCTGCTGATTTAAAACAGTTACTTAGGCCATGTTTATCTGGAACTGTCAGTTTCAGGGAGATATAGCAATTTCTAGTGGTTTTTTTTCTTTTTTTAAAAAAGAGTAATATATGTACAGCTTAATCCAGCTTCCAGAGTCAAGCTAAAAAAAAAAAAAAAAGGAAAGGAACCTCTCATGCAAGCACTGACTCCTAGAGGGACGCCTGCTTTCACTGACGTTTTCTTGGCAGACTTTGTAGCGGGGTGGTTTGCCATTGCCTTCCCCAGTCGCAGTTACCTTTCCCCCAGCTAGCTGGGTACTCATTTTACCGACCTTGGAAAGATGGAAGGCTGAGTCAACCTGAGCTGGCTGCCTGAGAACCAGCTTCTGCTGGGATCGAACTCAGGCCGTAGGGAGAGTTCCGGCTGCAGTAACTGCCGGTTACCACTCTGCGCCACACGAGGCTCTAGAGTCAAGTTACAGTGACATAATTCTAATTCTTAAGAAGAGCAGGGCAATGCAAGATTTCACTCTTCTCAGAGTCAACCTAGTGTATGAACTTTATATTAGTACAATGTATTTCTAATGATATGTATTTCTCTTTCATGTTCTTTTAGAAAACCAAGATACACACACACACATGCACGCATGCTTGCACACAAAGATATGGATGTAGGAAAATGGCAAAAGTTCTGATGAACTGAGACATCTGGCTTCTGTACCTTTTTAAGCATATTAATTTAGATATTTGCCACAAATTTAGTTTGATGATCAAGTGTGTATCCAAAGTTGAAGTGAGTTCCCGGGGAAGAAAAGAGGGCCCAGATAATAAGGGGCTCTTAAAAAGGGTTGCCTCTGTTGTCAATTATCGTTAAATATCTCTAACAACAAAAGTAAGCATTTGCACAATAGGAAGGCAGGAAGTGAATTGGTGGAAGGAAAGGTAGACTGGATCATGTCTGCCCTACCAAACAACAGATGCAGTTTTTCTCTTCTCGAGGGGTTACCTTTGTTAATTTTGGGCAGTTCGCAGAAGTGACACTTCCTCATTTCATCCTTCTAGTGTAATGTGTGAAGTTGGGACTGGTAGATCTCCCCCATGTAAGAATGATGTGGGTGCTCCAGATATAGTCATAGTTCACCCATCTCACAACAAGAGAGATCCGCTGTTACATATCCATTTTAACTGAAATGGCAGGGCATAAATATACTGGAGATGGCGTGGTTTTGCAGATGGATGCATTTATTAAAACCAGATTGATGCAGAGCTCTCTTTCTCTCCCTCCCTTCCCCCCCCCCCCTTCTCACATAGTACTGTGTGTGGACAGATGGCCTAAATGCCCTTCTTGGAAAGGATATGATGAGCGAACTGACACGCAATGACTTGGACACTCTGCTAAGTATGGAGATAAAGCTGCGTCTCCTGGATCTGGAGAACATACAGATCCCCGATGCTCCGCCACCTATTCCAAAGGAACCAAGCAACTATGACTTTGTATATGACTGTAACTAAATCAACTCTCCCTGCAGAGACTTACATTTAAACTGGAAGTATTATAACTGGGGAGGCGAGTTTTTTTAAAAGAAGAGAAGAGAACAAGATATGCACATTTGACTTCATTTGGGGGGGGGGTATCTATAAACCACTTATTTCCTCCTTGCTTTCTACCTTTCTGTCTGGCACCGTCTCCTCTGCAGCTAGTAAAAAACACTTGATTTCATTAACTTCTCACTTCTGGCAAGATCAAATGAACGTTCCAACTTGAAAAGGTTCCCCCGGGAGGAACTTCCTTATTGTTGAAATGCTGGAGTACACATTCCAAAAAAAAGGACAGTGTGGCCAAAGGGCACGTCCACCAAACCAAATCCAGCATTACAGGTGCTTTAACTGGAAGAAAAGAAGAGGCAAAACTAATATAAGTGGAGGGTGGTGAGAGATGTCATTCCCACCCCCTGCCCCAGTCATGGAGTCAACTAAATAGCCAACCTCAGTGAAAATGAAGATTATTAACGGCTTTCAGCTTCTACACCATTGTTGTCATGACCCACCAGTACCATCCTGTCCATTAACACCAGCATTTATCCCCACCATTTGTGCTATGTCAAGTGACGGTTTCTTAAGATGATGATGAATCCACAGGTCTTTGCTGCAACATTTCTAACCTCATAATAGCCACGTCTTAACAATATCTCACCTACGTGATTTCCACGGTTTTAATGAAGCCACTTGCTGTTTTATGGCCCTGTCATATAGATTTATATCACTAAAACTGGTGGACATTTTTTTTTTGGTCCTAGATGGGGTGGATTATTTTGTGTGCAAAGCAGCAGATGCCATAGATACTGAAAAGTGTGAAGTATTCAGGTTTACGTCCTAGAAATGTGGAAAGTGTTACAAATTTGCAAGGGATTTGGTTTTATACAAAACACTTGAAAAATTATTGCCAAATATATATGTTATTAAGAACAAAAATGTAATATGTGTTACTTTAAAAAAAAAGTGTTTTAGTTTGCGTGTGGTATCTGCAACATTTGCCCTGGGAGAGAAAATATGCACCAACATTCCCATCAACATTGCTGTTGAATAAAATTGAACTTGTGCTTATTCTTGGAAATTGTGTCTTTATTCTCAGGCTCCTATTATCATTTCTGATGGTTCTGTACTTTGGGGGTGAAAAGGCAAGACAATTGTGAGTTGAGTAGAAAACCATTCTGCTGTTACAACTGGCAGGGTGATATAGCAGTATATTGTGTACTATGGTGGGGAGGGGCCATGGCTCATGCATGCAGAAGGTCCCAGGTCCAATCCCCAGCATTTCCAGATAGGGCAGGAAAAACTGCTGCTTGAAACCCTGGAGAACCATTGCTGCCAGTCAGTGTCGACAATACTGGGCTAGATGGACCAAGGGTCTGACTTTAGTATAAGGCAACTTCCTCTGTTCCCAATTTCTCCCCCAGCTAATTGCAGAAAAGCAGTGCCTCAGCTGCTTCCTCTAATGTGGAAGGATACCAAGAAAAAACAGTGCTTATACAAAGGACATGTATTTTGTATTTGGGTATCATTGTCCCATTATAAAATGTAAGTGTTAAAATGGCCTAGATGTAGCCCAAAGGGGCTATTACCAAGTATAGTTCTATGCCACCCAACATCCTCTCTCTCTAGCTGGGGCAATCTTTGGTATATATGAATTCAGTGAATGCTGCTAGTATGAAAGCTTAGCATGATGATGTTTCCTATCATCAGCAAAGATACTGGTGAAAGAGTGATATTAAAGATATTTTCTTCACATAAGTGGTTTCTGATTTTCTTTGTTTGAGGAAAACCAAAGTGTATGTAGTGGATCTCTTCCCTGTGCAGAAGACCTTTTCCACAGTAAACTGTGTACATAGATTGTCCATGCACGTATGAACATTATGCACAGTGTTGTTGGTTTCCTTCCATTCATGGCCCCCCAGGATTCCAATTTTCCTCCTTTTGTGTCTGTCCAGGGTGCAAACCACCCTTGTTTTCCTAAGATTCATTGACAAAATACTTCCAACATCCTAATCAATTATTTATATAGAAACTAGGGGATTATACTGCTCTGCCCCAAAGGCCTTTGGCTTATAGGATGCTCCCTCTTGTCCTTCTGTGCTCTTTGATATGTACATGAAACCCCTGGGTGAATTCTTCCAGAGATTCCAGATGAAATGTCTTCAGCATGTTGATGATACTCAGATAAATCTCTCATCAGATCCAAAGGAGGAAGTGAAGACCCTCAATCAATCCCTAGTGGTATTGAAGGACTGGATGGATGAACAAACTAAATATTCAGATAAAATTAAATAATTATGGGCTGGGGTAGGTGGATCAATGCTTAGTTGTTCAGCCTGCATTGGATAGGGCTTCACGCCCTCTTGAGGTATGGGTTTACATGATCCTTGATCTATTGTTGCTTATGGATGACCAGGGCCAGATCCAGACTACTACTTTAAAGTGCTTTATAACAGTTTTGACAACTGTATATGTCCTGGGCCCCAACAGTTGTCAAAACTGTCATAAAGCACTTTAAAGCAGTAGTGTAGATCCTGCCCAGGTGAAGGCAGTGAGCAGGAATGGTTTTTATTTGCTCTGGGTAGAACACCAATTGGACTCTTTTCTGATCAGGCCACAATCACCCATATTTCTGTATTCTCTAAACTGGTCTACTGTAACATGTTCTACATGGGGCTGCCCTTGAACACTGTTTAAAACAATTGGTCCAGAATGCTCCTGCCAAACAAAACATATTACTCTGGTCTTTTATGATCTCCACTGGTTGCCTTTTTGTTTTGAGGGTTAATTCAAGGTGCTGGTTCTTACCTTTGAAGCCCTAAACAGATTGATACCAGAAGGGCCACACTCTCCTATATATGCTGCACTTCAATAATCACCTGAACTCCTGCCAGTTGAAGTTGAGCAGGAGGGCACAAAAAGAGGGCTTTTCAATTGTGGTGGTCACACTGTGGGACAGCCTCCTTAGGAAAGCCTGTCTGGCCTTTTGGGGAAGCTAATGGTTTTGCTGAGTTCTGCTCTGTTTTGTTTGGGGTTACCTCTTCTTTGCCGTCTGATTGCTTTATTGTTGCTGCTGAATACATTATGCTGGCTTTTGCTTTATGTCCTGGTGTTTTAGATATCCTGTATTATTTTTTTGTTCATTAATTCTACTGGTTATATTGTAAAGCTGCTGGGAGGCTTTTTATATAAGAAAAGCAGGATAGCATTTGTTAAAATAAATACAACCTACAGATTCCTGCATCCATAGATAGATAGATAGATAGATAGATAGATAGATAGATAGATAGATAGATAGATAGATAAGCCTTCCATGACATTGTAGTTTGTTTTGAATTATTTTTGTGTATTTAAATTGCCACTATGTGATTTGGAGGGCTAACTGAAAACTGCAATTATATCCTGCTTAGATTAAGCCTTGGAAACTAAGTTTTAAACACTTGACATTCAACACAGCTCTCATCTGACAGGCTACCATTTTCCAAGAGATGTCAGTGCCATATCACTTGATCTAAACTGTCTTGTGATCAATCCCATCTTTCTACTCTATTCCCAAACATGGTCTTTCCACTCTTGTTGGGAAAATATCTCCCAGATTCCTTCCAATTGTAATTATGATTGTAATTATTTTTATTGTTATTATGCCCTTTTAAAATTCATTTTTGTAGGTCCTTTCCTCTGTGTATTGTGCCGCACCAAGTGATGTGACATCCTGCCTCACATAGCCTACTGTGACATCAGAACAGATGTCACCATGGACTGTGGCAGACATAGATATCACAAAACTTCTGCCTGCCATTGGCTTGGCTTCGCTGATGTTGGCTTATACTAGGCAACAGAGTACTAAGGTGGCATGGGACAACTTTGGAAACCTTGTAAGGGAAAGCTTTTGATGGTATTGCCTTCATGCCATGGGCTTTTAAATGAAAACCTGTTGTTGAAGATTGCTTGAAAGATTGTTAAGCCTTACATTTTTCACTTAAGATACATGTAAGAAACCAGTATGAGAGATGTTGCTATTTATCTTTTTCAGTTGAATTATATTCCTTTTTCCACTTTCAAAGCTTTATATTTTATTCATATTTTCGTTTGGCACATGTGACAGAAATGGATGTCAATACTTGATATAAGTCCTTGGGGACTAGCTTAGTATATCATCTCAAACTTTGGTGTTATTCCTGTATGAGATCAAGTAGGCAAATCAATTTTGTGTTGCAAACCTGCTGCTTCAGGGTTTTTTTTTAAAAAAAACACATGTTGTTGGAAAACTTCCCAGCTTTTCTAGCCTTCATTAATTATCAATATGCTTGAGCACAAAGCTATATTAATTGCCAAAATGTCTTGTTTTGCAGGGTTGGGAAAGCCCAAACATTGCCTGTGCAATTTGGATGTCTGGGTGTTTCAGAGAATGGTCTAAAATTGGTGGTCCATAATAACCCACAATTGGTCGTGTTCATACTGGAGGTTCTGACACTCCTGGAGAGAGAAGATGGAAAGAGAGAAGAGGAGAGAGAAAGGATAACCATAGGAGAGGTGGACTAATCTAGCTATCTAGATATGTAAAGCATAATATAGATATGCATAATCTATTGATATCATCATCAGTGCCCCATGTTGTAGGTTGTGGCTTCAGATAGATCTTGGATCTGGGAAATGTTGAAATCAATTGATGTGTAAAAAAGAAAATTTGAAAAAGCTTGATATTTTCTAATAGCCTCCAATACATTCTTGTAATACATTAAATAAGAACATTTTGGATTCCTTTTAAAATTATGATCCTCTGAAACATGATGCCTTAAGATATAGCTCTTAGCTGGCATATGGTTCCTGACAGAGGCCCTGTTTTGAAAGATTTGTATAATTATTGCCTTGAATTTCACCATATACTCTTAAAATGTATCAGAATGTATTTCTGAAAGATATTGTTATGGTATATCATTTCAGGTTTAATCTTAACATTTGAACATTAATTTCAGCTTACTAATGTGAAGAAGCATTTGAGCTCAATAGTAATTTTGCTTCTAAAGGCTTCAGGCATCCGCAATAAACTGCTGTTTACATCCTTCCAGGGGTTGGATCCAGTTGCTTAGATAACAAGGAATCAGTCTAGCAAAAGAACATGGAATTTCATTCTGAAATGTTCATGCAGCTAATACATTCTTCTCTCTTGGAAGTGATTGGTATGCCATTCAGAATAATCAAACAGATGTGGTAAAGCACGATGAATGGGAATGAATGATTCATGACATGATCCTAGATATTAAGTGACTACCACATCAGGAAATTGAATATTTTGTGCTACACGTCACCTGCCTACTGGGAGTCAAAACAGAAGGCTGCTCTGTTCTGGCATCTATCACCTGATGAGTAACCAGATTGTGCCATGCATAATGTTGCCCCAGGGACAAAGGTTTTTATATATAATCAAACACACTTTAGCTTATTGTTAGTGGTTCTATATTTCTAGGGTAACAAGATAAAAGTATGCCGTCCTGGTTACGCCTTCTGTGATACATTTCTTTGGGCATGATCCTAAACAGTTCTAGATAGGTAGAATGCATTTGCTTGAAACTCCTTGTAAGAGGGAAGAATTCCACGGACTACTCCAATAGTTGCTGTTACAACTGGCCCATTCATGAATGGCTATGCTTGGCTGGAGGTAGTCCTGGAGGATATACCAAGAGAGACAAGGAACCAATAAACTGTAAATGTCTGGCAGGATGCAGATAAAGTGATGCGACTGGGCTGGGAGCCAAACCATGGTAGTCTGTAAGCAGAACAGAGAGGGAAGTGAATTTGACTCAAGCTGAGGCATTCTATTCCATTATGGAAAGGGGCCAACAGGTATGTTGTATTTGTAAGCAAGGAACTGCACGAAAATAAACACCAAACTACAAGATAATAAAATGTAAAATCTCTTAACATTCAAAATTTAAAACAATTTAAATAGCTAAAAGAGTTACATTAAGATACTGGAAATGATAAAAACAACAGACATAAAAGCCCCATCATACGTTATAGAATGCCTGAGAACAGAGGACAGTCTTAACTTAGTGCTGAAAAGATGGCAGTGATGGGTCTAGGTGGACCTCAGTGAGAAGAGCATTCCTTAATAGGGGAGCCCCCACTGAGAAGGCCCTCTCCCTTGTTGCTTGTTGTATAATTATTTTTATTTTTATAACATACAGAAATAATACTCAGAAATAAAAATACAAACAGTCGTAATTATCCCACCTCTCCTCCCCTCATAGGAAATCAATGATACTATTATATCTATTACAATATATGCATATATAAATATACAAGCAGATATGTATCATTCTTCTTCGTGGTCTCTGTGCATCACACATATGGGCTCCGCGCCTGCGCAGGGCCAGCTTCGGAAACTTCTCTAGCTGAAAGTCTTTTAGGCGGGAACCCTCCCCCACCGTCCACTGAGCATGCTCAGGGGTTCCCGCCTAATCCCCTCAGTTCTCTTCAACCGCCTGTAGGGTCAACAGCTTGTGGAGACTTCTCGTGTGTGGTATACTTTACCTCAGCTGAAAATATTCTATTTTCCTTCTTGTCTTTTCTCTCCAGTTTTCTAATCTTTTCTATTTAGTTATTATTAATTAATATATATATATATATATATATATATATATATATATATATAAAAAGAATTCGTTTGTTGTTAGTTAGCCTTGTGGCTTATGGCACATCAAGGCCTCTTCCAAGAAGTGCCCCGTTTGCGGGCTGAAGATCACGCTAACCGGCAGACATTCCCTTTGTTTGCTTTGCTTGGGGGATACACATTGTGGAATCTTGTGTGTTTTGTCTAAAATTCTCGAGGCAAGCGAGAAAAAACCGATCAGACCGCCTTCGGGCGTTGTTCTGAAAAAAGGCGTTGTAGGCAGTGGAGGTACCGAGAGGATCTTGACGCTCCAAATCTCCTATTATAATGGAGCCTATGCCCCAACCTCCTCCCGCACGGAGTGAAGCCTTATCAGTTCCCCCTTCCTCCTCTCAGCCGCATCAACAAAGGCGGCAAAGAAGATTCTAAGAGAGTGAGAGAGCATTCTGGGGCTGACAACCCCAGAAAGAAAAGAGGAAACTTAAGACGGAAAATGGGAAGAAAAAACCCGTTGAAACCGACTTCATCAGTACCGAGGAGCCCGGTACCAAGCACTTCGGTACCGAGGCATCCAACAGGGCATCCAACAGGGCATCCAACAGGGCACAGGAGCCCGATGTCAGGCCTTTCATTGCAAAGGTCTCCTCCGGAACCGATAAGCCCGATACCGAGGCTATCGCTACCGAGACCATTTTCGATACCGAGATGGGCGACACCATCCGCACCACCGGTATCGAATTCTCCGTCCCAGACAGGGCACGGTATCGGCTCACCAATACTTTCTCCGCTGCAGATCATCACGGTACCAACAGATGATCCCAGCGTAAGAGCATCGATTTCGGAAGACGAAATTAGAGGTTCCTCCCTGGATAATATCGTACCTGATCGGGGTCCCAGTTCCCCTCGGTACCGAGAGGAACCACAGCCCATCGATACCGACGGACGTCGGTACCGACAAGTGCCCCAGCAAACGCCGGTCGATACCGAAGGCTATCGATACTGACATACGCCTCCTTACAGATACGATCGGGGTCGTTCACCGGCTTTAGCTCATTCAGGTCCTCAATATATGACCTATGACGAGCGACATCTGTCCCCTCCAAGAATGTGGGACTATTACGCTGATTGGCAACCTCCCTAGTATCCTCCGTATTATTACGAGGATTGGAGACACAGAAGGCACCAAGATTACTATTATCAGTATCCGTAGGAATGGCAACACGAGCCGTACCCGCTTTTCCGCCAACCACCCTCCAAAGCGATCTTCCCTCCATCCCTCCCAGAGAATGTCTTGGCCATGCCACTGCCGCCTCTACCATCGGTACCGAGGCGTGCTCCGCAACCAACGCAAACCGCAGTACCAACCGCTTCGGTACCATCGGAAGAATTGCAAACGTTGCCTACATCAGACATGGGACTGGATGTTCCATCGGAGGAGGATTACCAATCAGACTCCTCACAAGATACATCACCACCACTGCAGACGTGGTGTCCCCTTCAGAGGACTTAGCACACTTTACTGATAAGGTACAAAGAACGGCAAGGTCCCTAGGGGCTCAAATATCCCAACCTATAGAGAAATTTAATGACCCAGTTTACGATGACGTATACTGTGGGCATCAACCCCAGTGGCTATTCCATATTTGCCTATGCTGCTGCGCACAGCACAACAATAATGGAAGCTGCCCTCCTCTATGCCACAACGTCAAGGAGGCTAGACAACATATATTTATAAGATGCAGGACTAAATTGTCCCATTCCTATTTACATGCAAATAATGCACCAGTGGACAAAGAAGGCCGTAGGTTGCACGGCCTGGGGAGAAGAGTATACTCTTCTACAGCTTTATCCCTTCTTGTGCATAATTACCAAGCCACAATGGCAAAACGTAAGCTCTTTTTATGGGGGAATATTACATCTCTCTCTGGATTCTTGCCAGATGACCAAAGGGAACTGGCAGATGTTTTTGTATTGAGGCTATGAGACTTTCTCGACAATAGCTTAATACAGCACGGCACGCTATGGACTGCGCCTCAAAGCCATGGTAGTTTCCATTGCGCTACGAAGGTATGTGTAGCTGAGGTCCGCAGGGCTGTCCCAGCAGGCACGCACCCGCATAGAGGATCTGCCGTTCGATGGAAGCCAGATCTAACCACTACTGTTAGAGTCCCCATGGCTGGCCTCCTCGGTAGCAATAATAACTAGGTTCTTCAGTACACTGAAGCCTCTCGATACCGAGACTTGCAACAATATAACTAGCTTCTTCAGTGCCTAGCCTGTGACCTCTCGGTACCTAGATTGAAGCCTCTCGGTACCGTGACTTGCAACAATATAACTAGCTTCTTCAGTGCCTAGCCTGTGACCTCTCGGTACCTAGACTGGTCTCAATACCGAGAAACAATATAACTAGCTTCTTCAGTGCGGAGCCTGAAGCCTCTCTGTACCGAGTCTGGCAACAATATAACTAGTTTCTTCGGTGTAGCTTCTTCGGTACAGACTGGAGCCCTCGATACCAACAGTGGCAATTACATAACTAGCATCTACAATGTAGACGCTGGAGTTCTCTATGCTGACACTGGCAATGAACATAACTGGCTTTTTTGGTACCAAGGTAGAAATTTTTGGTACTGAAAATGACAATAACATAACAATAACGTTAATAGCTCTTTGGTACAAACGCTGAGACTCTTGATACAAAGAGGGCATCTCGCATGCAGCTTCAATGTCAGAGGGTGAGATGCAATATCTCTCCCCTCCAAAGCCAATGGACATCTGTCCACCACATCAGGCAGTGTATACCTTGCAAGCTAACCACCTATTTCAAGGTCCCCATTCCAGAGTCTCTACGCTCTGAGTGCTTTATATTACCATGATGTCTGATGTCATCATTCTTGGGGCTCCCCCCCCCCTTGGAAGAGGAGGGCATACAATGTTAAATGGGCCACGTCTCCTGAGAATACCATACAAGCATGGATACTGGCTTTAGTACCGTGATGGGGATACGTACAACCGTGATCACTGTCATTGCGACCGATACACAGGGCTCAGCTGTTATAGCCACAATGCGTCAGCACAATTACTTAGCTCTTCCCCATTCCACCCCCATTCCATGGGACATTAGGAGATCAACTTGGGGAAGATGAGTTAGAGCATAAGAATAGACCTGATTCCCTTCAATCCTTTGAGGACTATCAGTCGGTCTCAACATTGCTCTCTTCTGCATCACCTACACAGGGCAGAACCTCCTTTGGAGGACTTATACCACTTCCCGGTCATTGAGGATGACCAGGCTTGGTACTGAGACACATAACTAGGAAAATAAAGTGCAGGATTTTGTATCTCATGCTGTATGTACTGAGAAGCCAACTCCAGTGTCGATATTTTTCCTCCCAGCACCGCTTCTGACAGTTAAAAATTCCTGGAAGGGCCCTTCTTTGATGGCTCTGACATTGGAAAGTGCAGAATGAGGGGGCAGGATTGCAGTTTGAGATTGATAAACAAATGGTCAAAGAACACCTAATTTCCTTGAATGAGTTCAAATCCCCAGGGCCCGATGAACTGCATCCAAGAGTAATGAAGGAGCTAGCGGAAGAACTCTCAGAACCTTTGTCTATTATCTTTGCAAAATCATGGAAGACGGGTGAGGTGCCGGACGACTGGAGGAGGGCTAACGTTGTCCCTATCTTCAAAAAGGGCAAAAAGGAGGAACCTGGGAACTACAGACCAGTCAGTCTGACATCCATCCCTGGGAAAATTCTGGAGCAGATTATAAAGAAGTCAATCTGTAAACACCTTGAAATCAATGCAGTGATTACTAGAAGCCAACATGGATTTGTCAGGAACAAATCCTGTCAGACTAATTTGATCTCATTTTTTGATAGGATAACCTCCCTTGTGGACTGTGGGAATACTGTGGGTGTCATATATCTTGACTTCAGCAAAGCTTTTGACAAAGTACAACATGACATTCTGATTAACAAACTAGCTAAAAGTGGGCTAGATGGAACAACTATTAGGTGGATCCACAGTTGGCTACAGAATCGGACTCAAAGAGTACATATCAATGGAACCTTCTCAAACTGGGGAGAGGCAACGAGTGGGGTGCCGCAGGGCTCAGTCCTGGGCCCAGTGCTCTTCAACATTTTTATTAATGATTTGGATGAGGAGGTGCAGGGAACGCTGATCAAATTTGCAGATGACACAAAATTGGGTGGGATAGCTAATACCCTGGAAGACAGAAACAAACTTCAAAGTGATCTTGATAGGCTGGAGTGCTGGGCTGAAAACAACAGAATGAAATTTAATAGGATAAATGCCAAGTTCTACATTTAGGGAATAGAAACCAAATGCACAGTTACAAGATGGGGTACACTTGGCTCAGCAATACTACAAACGAGAAAGATCTTGGAATTGTTGTAGATCACAAGCTGAATATGAGCCAACAGTGCGATATGGCTGCAAGAAAGGCAAATGCTATTTTGGGCTGCATTAATAGAAGTATAGCTTCCAAATCACATGAGGTACTGGTTCCTCTCTATTCGGCCCTGGTTAGGCCTCATCTAGAGTATTGCGTCCAGTTCTGGGCTCCACAATTCAAGAAGGACGCAGACAAGCTGGAGCGTGTTCAGAGGAGGGCAACCAGGATGATCAGAGGTCTAGAAACAAAGCCCTATGAAGAGAGACTGAAAGAACTGGGCATGTTTAGCCTGGAGAAGAGAAGATTGAGGGGAGACATGATAGCACTCTTCAAATACTTAAAAGGTTGTCACATAGAGGAGGGCCAGGATCTCTTCTCGATCCTCCCAGAGTGCAGGACACGGAATAACGGGCTCAAGTTAAAGGAAGCCAGATTCCGGCTGGACATCAGGAAAAACTTCCTGACTGTTAGAGCAGTGCGACAGTGGAATCAGCTACCTAGGGAGGTTGTGGGCTCTCCCACACTAGAGGCCTTCAAGAGGCAGCTGGACAACCATCTGTCCGGGATGCTTTAGGGTGGATTCCTGCATTGAGCAGGGGGTTGGACTCGATGGCCTTGTAGGCCCCTTCCAACTCTGCTATTCTATGATTCTATGATTCTATGAATCTTTAAAGTACAGTAATGGACATGGGGCTTTTCTTTATGCACCCGTGTTCCAATTCTATATTAGTTCAGTTAGCCCCAAGGGGAGTTTTCAGAACATATTCATCTGCTTTGGGCCCCAGAGTCATACATTATCTAGTTATGATGTCCAGATACAACTTTTCCTCTTTGTCATCAACTTTACATGACCCGTCACTTCACTGTGAGTTGAGAGCGATGGTGCGCGCTCTGGCGCTTTGCATGCACACCTATGATTAGCAGGTCTCACTCTGTGAACTAGATTGAGGACCTACCATCCATGGTGAAGGATTGTTCAATCTCATTGCTCATCTCGTTTCCTGCATCAGAAACAGCAAATTACAGATGACACACTGTCTTTCTTAATGCTGCTCCTCAAGAAGGGAGTAGGTTTTGCCCCATACACATAAATATGCATACTTCCATATAGCCATTCAGAACACTCGCCAGAGGTACCTTGGGTTTATCATAGGTACCGATATGTCCCAGTTTGGGTGCGTCTATGGACCTAAGCACAGCCCACCGAAAGTTTGCAAAATATATGGCAGTTCATTGCCTACACAGGGTGAAAGTCTACCTATATTTAGACAACTGGCTTCTAGTAGCATCTTAGAAGAGGATGCTATCGAAGGCAGTGGGAGTAATCCTCAATTTATTGAGCTCTCTGGACCTCATAGTAGAAACCACAATGTTAGACTGTCAATCCTTACCCCCTGATATATGGGACATAATTCTAGCAGCTAAGAAACAAGCGACTAGAAAGTCATATGCTACCAAATGGGAAGCTCACTCCTCCTTTGCACTAAGCAGGAATGAGAAACCCCTTTCAGAGCCTATTTCCACCATCCTCACTTTCCCTTTTTCCTTGTTAAAAGAGGCCTTAAGTTTCCTCACTTAGAGTTTATCTGGCAGCGATTCTGCCTCACATTTATGGATTTAGGGCTGTTCGGTCTTCACTCATCCACTGGTTAAGCGCTTTATGAAAGGGTTGAAAAATACAGTTCCACCCCTTCATCCCTTTGTTCCGCAATGGAGCTTTTCCGTGGTGCTCAAAGCACTGTCTGCCAAGCCTTTCGAACTGTTGGCAAAGACAGATTTGCGTTTACCGACTTTTAAGGTGGTATTCCTTGTTGCCATAATGTCTGCTAGACGTGCATCAGAGTTAGCAGCACTCCATATGGACTCACCTTATATGGGTTTTCATGCCAACAAAGTGGTCCTTAGACCGAACCCAGCTTTTTTCCAAAGGTTGTTTCTCCTTTCACCTTGGACAGGATTTTACTCTGCCAAGCTTTTTCCTTGCGCCGACAACTCTTCTTGAGTCAACACTACATACGTTGGACAGAACAGTGACTCTCCAGAGATCCCTAAGATTTTTTGTTTGTTATGGGTCAAACAAAAGGGACTCCAAGCATCTCCGCAGAGAATATCTGCTTGGGTTTTTCAGATTATTAAATTAGCCTATGAACTTGCTGGCCCCCCGCTGAAGGGGAAAGTGCGCTCTCACTCCACCAGAGGAGGGGCCACTACTACAGCTTTTGAAAGAGGTATTGCCATACCGGACCGCTGCAAAGCGGATACCTGGTCGACACCTCTGACTTTTGCCAGTCACTACCGTCTGGACATCAGAGCAATCCGTTGAATTTTCATCCATCACCTGACACCACCCACCTCCAGGTAGTCAGCTTGTTATTCGCCCATATGTGTGATGCACAGAGACCACGAAGAAGAAAGACAGGTTGCTAACCTGTAACTGTAGTTCTTCGAGTGGTCATCTGTGCAGTCACACAACCCTCCCACCGTCCCCACTATGGTGTCATTTTTTGATTACCTGGTGGTTCACCTCAGTGAGACTGTTTAGGCGGTTTCAAGAACTGAGGAGATTAGGCGGGAACCCCTGAGCATGCTCAGTGGACGGTGGGGGAGGGGTTCCCGCCTAAAAAGGTTTTCAGCTAGTGAAGTTTCCGGAGCTGGCCCCACGCAGGCGCAGAGCCCATATGTGTGACTGCACAGATGACCACTCGAAGAACTACAGTTACAGGTAAGCAACCTGTCTTTCTTCATCTCTTAAACATTTTCTTCTTTTTGTAAGTCAGAAAAATAAAAAAGAAAATACGTTAACCCATTGCAAAAGATTAACTTTCATTATGTCAACGAAAAGGATTTGAATTCTTTTGGAATTTTATTCTCCCATTCCGATGAGGTTGTGTATACTATGAAGCAATACCAATCTTTCTTTATTAAATGCATCTTTGAATCTTGTTCCTCTTACTAATCTCAATTTATTTGTCAGTTTCTCCATTAAGGCTACATGCCAAACCTTACTGTGCCAATGTGTTGCCAACTTCTGAACCTCCCTGGGAGGAAGGCCTCTGGTGTTGATTATAGTGTCCAGGTAGATTCAGGTCGGGAGAGGCAAACTTCGAGTGCATTTCCCCCCACAAGTAGAAAGCAACTGGGGAGTGGAGAGGCTTATTTTGAGTGGAGGGGTAGAGTAAAGCAGTCCCTCCCCTGGCCACAGCTCCACTCAGATTGGCAGATGTTGCAGCAGCAATTCTCATGTTCTCAAAATGTGATCCAGGCTTCATGCAGAAAAGGGAATCTGTGCATCACACTATGTGCTCCTGAAGCAGGGACATCTTGTGCATTCCCTTCTTCCCATGGAGGAGATGCACAAAACTTCTCTTGGCATTCCTTCCAGAAGCATGTGGAGATTACACACAAGTTACTTGCCCTTTCTATCTGCATTTCTATCTACATAGTTTATATCAGGGCGCTTGAAGAAATCCGCAAGGAGCACTTCCTGACACCCACCAATTTTATCCAGATAATTTCTCCCATAGACTTTTAAAAACAGTAACGGGGGGGGGGGGGGGGCTCCTGTGTGATTTGAGCAGAGTCTTACATTGAAATAAAATCTACATAAATCAATTGAACGTAGTTGCAAATAAGCATGTTTAGCATTAGGACAGAAGCCACCAGGGATGGAGAAACCCTCCAGCTAACGAATCAATTCAGTCATTTAAAACAGTGTATCGAACCTTCTTCAGCCTAAGGGCTGAGTTCAGTTTTGGAGAAGCTCTTGTGGGACAAATTTCAGGAGGGCCCCCAAAAATGCCAGCGTATTTTAGCTCATACTGCCGGTAACTATGCCTTAGGAGAGGCATTTTAGCCTTTAAGAATGGGTGGAAATGCACAAAAACCAGAAATCTCCAAATGATCACTAATCTGGGAGAAGGGGGCATGGCCTTATGGGGAAAACTGGTGGACAGGATTGGGATCCCAAGCAGGCTGGACTGGTCCTGCAAGCCTCAGGTTTAACACCTGCTTTAAAAGGCCTATGTGTGTCACAACAAAAGTTGTAAACACTGACTATGAACTCTACCCAGGGCTTCCTGGAGAGTTTATTGGGGCTGGGGCAGATGCAGTGGAGATTGGTTGCTCCAATGTTAGCGGGGCAATGCATCCTCTCCTGGTTTCAGTTCAGAACCAATCAGAACGCTAATGGAGCTATCCGGGGCGGATTCACAGTTCCACTGACATCAGAGCCACCAGCCTCCACTGGACAGGTATGTTGTTGCCACTGCTCCCTTGCAAGGACCCCTGGGTGTATGGGGCTGTGGTGAGCAATGTGGCAGGCTCCATTCTCACGCACAGGAGCTGAGGCAGGCAGCCCCTTGCTTTGCAGGACACATAGGGCAAGTCGCTCCCGTTGCTCACTCTCTGGGCAGCCCTGAATATGACCCCTGTGCCTCTTTTGTCACACTTGACCTGCTTCAGCTCCATTTGTAGGGTTTGGTTCAGGCCCACGGTGTTGCCTTTGAAGAAGCCCCCCTGCCTGCCTCTCTTCACACTTGGCTGGCTTTTCTCTGAAGTGTTTTTCCAGCCTGAGGCAATTAAGTCATGCTCTGAGTCACTGCCTGATTCTACCGAAGCAGACACGGAGCTCTCCAAAAGCAAACTCTAGAAGGCGAACTAGCGGGGGTCTTATCTGACCTACTTTTAACGTAGAAAAGGAAACCTGTGTACCTTTTGAAGGCTCGAAGGGAAGAGCTAGAAAACGCCGGTAAATTCCCTCCTCCCTGGTTTGTGCGAGCGGCTCGGTTGAGGCCGCCTCCAGTGTAGAAATTAATCCGCAGAATTATTTGACACCTGGCCGTGTTTCTTCTTTTCTTTCTGGTGCTGTGAGAACCGTTCCTTCCTCAGCTCGCAGCCATAGAGGGAACCATGTGGGAAAACATTCAAACAGAAATGGTAAAGAATGTGTGTAGTACAACAATAGAGGTAATAAAGTCTCTATATTGCTCCCCAGTAGAAATATATCGAGGACATTCAATGGGTGGAAGGGGAGAGGATTACTATGCAGAGGAGTTTCATCCTGAGGTAAGTTACCCGAGAGGAAATATTTTCATTAAAATAAATAAAATGACTCTTATGGAAGAGTCACATGGCATCATGATTTGGCCTTTTCCCTGTGATGTGTACTTCTGAGCAAGTCTTGTCAGATATGCATAGGGGCACCATTTAGGAAGGGCGGGAAGGGTGACCTTCATACACCTCCTCAAAACCCACTTTTCCCATGTGTCCATTACCTTGTTCCAGACAGCAACCAATGTTAACATTTGATGTAATTGCAGGATTTTATATTTTCAACAAACATTGCCTTTTGTCCTCCCAGCAGCTCTGGGGACAGCTCCAGCAACTGCAGATGAAACCTGAAGCCATGCTTACATCACCTGCAAGAGCCTTATTTGAAAGTCTGCAAAGGACCCTTCTCTACTCCATCTCAAAATTGGGTTCATGCAAACACCATGGCAGGATCTACACTACTGCTTTCAAATGGTTTATAACAGTAGTGACAACTGTGAAGGCCCAGGAAACACTCCCTCCCTATACAGTCTTCAAAATGTTTTCAAAGTGTTAGATCCTGCTTAGTGTAGATCTGGCCCATGACTTCAAAACAAAAAGCCAGTTTTTCTCCTGCTCTTTCCCTTTCTCCCCACCTGCCAACCTGTTTTTTGTAACATCTTGCTTGATGAAGAGATGTGGAGATCTCGAAAGCTTGCACCATCGTTTGTGATTTTTTTGTCCTGATAAAAGCATTAAACTAATACAATTTTAATGCCATTTTAATGTGTGTCTAGATGTATGTGAGTCTTTTAGTATAGTTACTTTTAGTTTGGGCAACTAATGGGACAAAGAAAAATTGAGAACCTCAGAAATTTCTCTTTCCTGTGGGTTATCCTGGCACACATCCAGGCCTCAAACAGGGTGCCAGGCAGAATCACAGGTTTGGGGACCGTCCCTCTCTGGCATATCTCTCCAGCAGTGATTTTCCCCAGCAGTTTGCTTTGCTTTCCAGTGTGGAAGAACTCCACCAGCTGTAGTAATCTACTTCAGGAGGCAGCTGCTGCAGCTTGCTGCTGTCTTCCTTAGCTGTTGGGATATTACAGGTGGCTCAAGGCTTCTCTCTCCTCTTTCCATCTTATTTTCACTCTAGGCTCCTATAGTTCTGTTTCCCTCTGTTTCCTTTCTATTTTTTTTACAGCTGAGAATAAATGGCAGATAATGGCTTAATTGGGTGTTACTCAGTGAAGAGGATAATGCAATGGACAGAGGTAGACTTTGATCAGGCTACTCCTTTCTTCAGACAATTTCTGAGGTAAGTAGTTGACTTTTCAGATCTGTCTTGGCGTTTTACCATCGCTTCCACTTTCCCCACATTGGGCCAGGCTTGCGACACTGTCATCATGTGTTTGCTCACATTGATCTCCCTTGTGATCCTTTGCCTCTCCCTCCCCAATTGCTGATTATAAGTGTAAGCTTCTTGCAGGCAGGGGCTTTTCTGTTGTTGTTGTTTTGCTTTTGAAGCTCTGCAAAATGTCAAATACAATGATGACACAGCATATATAATGATATATTTCTGGCCAGCACATGGTTCTACTGGCTGAGTCAGCATAAACAATGAAATGGGCCTATGTACTATGTATGCTTGCCAGAAGCAAAATCTATTTGCTTAACACACACCCCAAAAAACCACTGTCCTGTAATGATAACAGATCCAGCATCAGCTGGCAACATCCTTGGGCTCAGCAACTTGGCAGGGTCCACATCTGATGCCTGGACACTTAAAAAAGAAAAAAATTCCTACCAGCAGTTATATGAATATGTCCACAGGAAGTTCCCAGTGTTAAATTAGATTGATTTTTATTGGCTTTCAACATTGGCCTTTTGGACCAATGCCTAGACATTTTATTTCCTTGTGATTCAAACCTACAGCTATTTAGTCAGTCTGTATGTGAGTAACTGAGGTCAGCCATTATTGCAACATTTTCAGTTTTAGGTACCTCCATGATTTCTTTCTCCATCTCAAGATCACCTCCAGCATTTTGGCCAGAGGATGGGGGCATGATAGTATGTCCCCTGAACTATATTCAAGCCTGATATTACTATTTGCAGTGATTCTGTGAAGGAGGATGTTCCCCTGATATTTTCCATAGAGCTTGTGTCCAGGGAAAATTGTATCCTATTACTTCTCCCCATTCCACTGGGCTTCCGTCCACTATAGTATGCTCATTTGCAAACCTACGGTCTTGGCTCAAAGGTTTCTAGCATTAGCATATAAACACCTGGAATAGGGATGGGGAACCTCTAGGTCAGCATGGTTGGGCTCCTGCCAATGCCCCACACCTGGGCAGGGCCCCACTTACAAGCACCCCCTAGAGTTGCCCCTCTTCTTTCCCATTGCAAGCTGCTTGTTCACCTGCCTCTAGCTCTGGCTCAGACAAAGGTGGCAGTGACAAGGAGGAGCAGTAGATGCCATTAACCACTTGCTCCCCGGCTGTCTGCCTGTCAAGCAAGCAAGTGGTAATGATGAGAAAGAAGAGGGTGAGCAATAGCAGCAGGTGAGAAGGTAGACACACTGAAGGAGGGGAGGCATTGAGGGTCCTCAAAAACAGCAATGCTATTTGCACACCTGTCATCTATACCAACCTTGTATATCTGCAGCTTCACTCTAGTAAGAATTCACAACCAGGGAGGGGTGGAATAGCACTCCCCACCCTTTAATTAAATGCTTTAATGTCAAGCCCTGGAGGAATAACTCATGTTAACTAGATGAGAGTTTTAAAACTTGAGGACGGTTTTAAAAAACACACAAAAGAACTCTTTGCTATTTTTATCTGCAAATGCGACAAAAACGTGTCACCCTGAATCTGAGTCGTCTTCAAGGGTATGTGAAGTGTGCCTTCAGCTTCCTTTCCCCCAAAGCGGACAATAATTTTGTACGCCTTGGTACACTTTACTAAAAATGCCAACAAGGAGGATTTATGTTGTGTCAATGTTGTTCAGCAGCATGTCACCAAGTGCCTTAAATTGAAACTGTAAGCAGCTTAAAATATGATGAGAATCCTCGGCTTCTTGCACAAGAGGGGGGAAATGCATTTAACCGTTAATTTGGTAGCTCTGTGTGGATGGCATTTGGTAGGGAAAGAGGAAAATGGAAGACATTTTGTGTGACTGTGTGGTAGTATTGCGGACACAGTGTGTGAAAATCTGTAAGATAATATTAAAGATGTATGATGGCTATAACTGTATTTTACTAAGACTATAAGCTTTTCTTAATCAATTAACCATGCTTTCCTTGATTAATCTGCCTAAAGCAATTTTAATTGGTGGGCAATTAAAGGCATACCTCTAAAAGGAAAGGTATACTTCACATAAATATATATATATATATATATATATATATATATATATATATATATATATATATATATAAATGAATTGTAAAATTAAAATTAAAATAAGACTGCAATCCTGCTTACTTGTAAGTTGGCAATCAATTTTGGAGGAAATGTGTGTAGGATGGGAACACTACTGTGAAATATACCCATTACATCTTTTTCAGAAATCTAACATGTGGGACAGATTTCCCCTCCCCCACAAAATGGGCTCCTCCCCTTTTGTCCCCCCTCCTTCCATTTTTATTTCTGTTGCCATCCTTGACACGGCTGGAAAAGAAATGGAAATGAAAAATTAAAGATGGAATTTTCTTCTAACAATGAGTAGTAGGTTTTTTAAAAAAAGTTCCTCACACTGCCATCAATATCTCAACTCCCCCTGCCCCAAATGATGTCAAGGTTTTGACAGTATACAGATGAATTTAAATTCAGTATAGAGATTAATTTAACTTTAATTGATTGATCCACAATTATTTAGCCATAATTCTTTAATTGGTTGAAGCAGCAAGAGGAACGAAGAGAAAGTTGAAGGAAGGCATCTGGGAGGTTAAGGGGAGTTGGGCAAGAGGGGAATAATGCCCATGACAAGGAGGAGTGACAGTGGAGACGAAGGCTGATGCTCAGGCTGATTGTTAAATGATAATTATACGTTTAGAATAAATGTCGTAACAGAGCAGTTTTGCCATCTTTGGGTGAGTTCATCTGGTGGAAACTACTGAAGAGAAAGACGATCCTTGGGGATTGTCAGCGGTCACAAAATTATTTTGGTGTGAAGAATGTCCAAAGAAGTACTATGTTGTGCTTAGTTAAACCTGTCAATTGAAACAGAGTCTGGAAAGAATTTACCGCCACTGCAATTAAGCCCAGGTAACGCCTCCATTACAAGCTTGTGGTTCCTCTTCTCAATGAACCCTACTTCTTGTGTAGTCTGCGTGTCTGCTCAGAAAAAAGCAGGACTTTCAAATGGCTTCTCAGATACCAAGCCTCTCTATTTCTACTCAGAATTAAGGATGAGCAGGATGTCTACTCACAAGTTAACAGGACAAGTTTCAGAAGTAAGGAAGTCTGAATCACTCAACAGTTTCCTCTCCAGGCCTCTCTCCCCAGTGGGTAAAAACTCTTATCTCTAACCAGCAGCTGATTGGAGATATTTCCTGCTGAGCACGTAGGACAGGAGACTTTTTACCTTGACATGGTTTTTTTTGGCTGCATTACAGGAGCTAATTCCCCTCACCCCCATAAAAACACTGGGAGAAGATCTGGGGTGGGGGAAAGAGCAATATTTTTAAAAGGTATGTGTCCATGTAGGGTGGCCCTGTGTCCTCTTTTACAGAGGATAGTCCTCTATTTGAAGGGCTGCCAGAGGACCACCCTCTATTTGAAGCATCCTCTGCTTGAAGAGCTATCTAGTTGATGTCCATTTTAAAGATAAAGAAGAACTGTTGCCCATCAACAGGCACACAGGTCACCTGGTCACAGTCTTCCTAAGATGTACTGTATTTCTATTTAAACTGTAATTATTATTTCTAAATTTGCATCTATACATATAAATTTGTACATGCAGTTTTATGCAGATCGCTGTCTTCTTTTGTCCTCATTTTTGGTAATGCAAGAAAGTCCTCTTTTGTCTTCCCCAGTTACAGACTTGCAGTCTGGATCTGAATGAGACCATTAAATTAGAAGTGTTTGGTCTCCCTGCCAGGGGTTTTCTATGATCCCCAGGTTCTTTCCAGTTATAGTGACCTCATTTTTCTCTTAAGTGCTTCCCCTGCTATCCAACTACAGCACTCGTAAGAGAACCAGCTTTTGTGAAGAAACAGGTGGAGATCTAAAAATAAAAAAAATGCAGCTGATCCAATGTTTCCTCTTTTGCTTCTTGCATGGCAATTAAAGCTCTTCCCCCAACTGACAAGCCTTAGGCTAGAGGATCTGCAACCAATTCAGTTCCTTCCTTATACAGAAGGAAGATATTAGGGAGATCTGGGTCTCATAAATATGTGGAAGGGACATGGATTATGGAGGGTTCGGGGAACGTGCAGTAGAGTCCGGAGTAAAGCAGGATTCAGTACAGAAGGGAGGATGGGTTTTAGATAAAATGATACAGAATTCTTTAATCTCCAGGGACTTTGTATTTATTTCCTCCAGTCATCAAAAGTAACTGCAGTGTCTGGGATTAAAGAAACAGACTGATGTCAGTGCATGAATAATGAATTTTTCATCACAGTGGAAAGCTTAAGAAGGCTTTTTGCACGATTATGATGTATGTGTATATTTACAGCAAATGTTTGCAACTTGAAAACACAAGGAAATAACCTCTCATTATGAAACTCAAATTCCCTTGGCTTCTCTTGCTTCCAGGTGTTTCTTTGCTTCCCTCTTACAGTCTTTGATGAACCAATGCAAACTCCAAGCATCAGGGTACTAGTAGATAGAGAATCTAACCCTGAAGTGATTTCAATGTTGCCGTTTATGCTGCAGTATTGCTCTTAATTGATTAAGCAATATATAAATGGCTTGGTTGACCAGATGCATTTGGAGTCTACTGAGTAGAGGATAGAACCCTGGGATCTTCATTTGTTTTGCAGGAGAGGGAATTCTGGCAGTCACATTTTCTTACCCTAACAGCACTGTGACAGTTTGCACTAGAGCATATTGCTTTGAATGCAGAAAGTTCCAGGTTCAATCCTTGAAATCTTTAGTTAAAAGGATTATGGAGCAGATGATGGGCAAATTGCCTCATGAGTCCCTGAAGAGCCACTGCAAGTCAGAGTGGGCTAGGTGAACAAATAGCCTCTGACGTGGTATATGATAGCTTTCTAATATGCAATTGCTAGAAATACAGCAGCCTTTTCTTCTGCTTGCCTGCTCCCATATAAACCAGAGAATTAAGACCAGCCTTAGAGGCCCTGCTCTGTGTTCTGTTGCCATCAGATGTTTGGCATGGAGGCATGGGAGTTATGGCCTCTTCTGGAGTGTCCTCCCAGGGAAGTTATGCCTGGCTCCATCACTGCCACCCTTCATAGCTCCATGAATCAGCAGAAGGAAAATAAGCAACTACGCTTGGCTTGCCTATTTTGCAGAGCAATCCTACACCTTACGTTCTACTGTGTTCAGTGGAACATACTCCCAGGAGAACGTCCACAGGGCTGCAGTCTGAAGTAGCAGAATTCAGCTTTTTCTTGCTGCATTACTTAGATCTTAAAAGGCAAAAACACAAACCTTGGAGTGGACTCAATGCTCTTACATCCCCAGTGTTGCACAGACCATAGCCTGGTCAATGCCTACATAAGGACTGCCTTGGAAGCCCTATGCAAGCTGATGTAATCAATAAAAGTCAAAAAGAATAAGAACAGTATAAGTTTTTTAAGCAAATAGCGCAATCCTATGACCACTAGACACTGTAATAGGATTCTTTGGTTTCTGGGAACCAAGTTCAGAACCTGGTTCCCAGAAACCATGCTCCCCGCCCACTCATAGTCGGCATAGCTCTCATCACACTGACTACAACTTCACAAACGGAGCATGGAGAGAGTGAAAAGGGAGGTCCTGGGGAGGTGAGGAGACCATGGAAGCTGCTTTTTACACAGCCTCCTTCCCTCCCCCTCCCTGAAGCCGCAGCTAAAATCACCCATCTAGGCAAAAATGCAGGGTGGCTGGAGCATGAAGGAGAGGATTGCCTCTATGCTCCGCCCGGCTGCCCTGCATTGGATATTCTACATCCTTCAACTTCTGAGACTTCCAGCTCTCAAGGTAAGATTGTGCCTTCTGGTATTTTGACCTAAGTAGTCCCACATCATTAGTCCACACAGCTGCTGTCTCGCATGATAGCATTCCAGCTGGGAGGAAGGGGTGCCTGTTTATCTACCTACATTATTTTGAAAGCACCAGTCACTGAAGAATCCAAGCATGATGAATATTAGGCACAATAAAGCAGAAGAGAACCAGAGTAATAACTCTTGCTGTGCTTCTTAATGTTTCCAACAACAACAACAACAACAACAGCCTTTTCATGGATCTCACATACTTTCATGCTTTCTTCTTAAAACCTCAGAGCACATAAATGGGGATAGATCAATTGATTTGAAGCAGAATGAGATGAGAACAATTTACTCGGCTAAACTTTGCTCAGGCAAATACCTATATTCTCCCCTCTCGCTGCTGTGCGCACATACAGACTTTAATAAACCTTGCACCGAGCATACATACCAAGATACCTGGCATTGGAATGCAATTATTAACTGAACAGTTTTAGAAGCATTTTTAAACACACCCAGATTGATAGAAACACTTCTCAACCAGTGTTATAACAAGTTGTGCATTTATCAGAAAAACCATTTATATTTAATTGAATAGGCTAAATCAGCTGAAAAGGACCACAGGAAGGTCAGTAATGAGAAAGTAAGTCAGTCAACCAGTCAGCCATCCTGCAGAGCACAAAAGCAAAAGTATTGTGAGGCATGATTTAATGATTCCAGCAGGAACTGTATAAGCCAGAGACTTTGTGGAAACTTTTTACATTAAAGCAAGGAAGCTGCAGAGATTAATGCCCTTCCAATCCCCCTTCCTTGTTTACACCATCTTCTATTGATTTCTCTGTATTGACTTCTACAAAATAAATGAGAGAAAAATTGAGTTTGCTATCTCTAAGGGATGCTTCCTATGAGCTATTTGTGTACTTGGTTGGGTTACCTGAGTACAAAATGCATGTTCTACTTCATGTGCGAGCAGGGTTGTCCAACTTTTAACCTGTCCTTCCTCTAGTACATATGACATCAGCTTGATCTGTAGAAATTAACAAGCAATAATTCTTATCTCCATGCCATAATAAGCAGATTTCTCCAGATCAAGCTATTGTTAAAGGTACAGGGGCAGGACAGGTCACTTTTTTTCATGATGAGTTGGTAACCCTAGATGTGAAGTGCCCTTGTGTACTTTTGACCCATCCCATGGAGAGCATTGAGTAATGTTGTATTTCCATCAAGACGTGTTATTGGGTCTAGAACTAGACAGATACCCTCATCATTTCTTTCTGTCACTCCTGCCGTGTGGTTATCAGGAATGGTCCCATGGCGCAAGGATAAGGAAGTTCACTTTAGCTGGGGAGCTGTCCAAGAGGGAGCACAGCAAGATAGATGTTGTTTCAACACTAGTTACACTCCAACTGAGCAGTTTTATAGGTGATGTTGCTGCCTCTCTGTGGCCAAATTGCCCACAAAAGGCTGGGGAGCAATCCCTTCTGAAATCACACAGATTGTGTAATGGTCCCCATCAGGGCCGGTGCTACCATAGACGCCACTCAGGCGGCCGCCTAGAGTGCCAAGCTAAGAGGGGCAACGGGCACAGCGCAGCACTCATGCGTGTTGGCTGTGAGCTGGGCCAGCCAGAGGATTCAGCAGGGCCTGGGCGGGTGAAATGGCCCCCTGCGCCCGCCCAGCCAAAGCGAAGCCAGGGATGCTGGGGTGGGGGTGGGGGTGGGGGTGGGTTGGCTCCACGTTCAGACTTCCGGAATGCACCCGGAAGAGAGAGAGAGTGTGTGTATGGGCAAATGGGGTGCATGGGGTCTTTGAGTGGATGCATGTGTTCATGCGTGTGTTTGTTTGGAGTGAGTGATGCTGAGTGTGTGTGTGCGCACGCATGTGAGTTGGGAGGATGATTTGGAGGTGATATTCCTATTAAATAATGCATTTTAGACCCATAGATGTTCCTTTGCAATTTGTTTGCTATAATTGGCATGACGTATTTCTTGCACTTTAAAATAAATTGAGCAGGTTCAAGTTTTATGCTTATTTTTTTCCAGGAAACACATGTTCTTAAAAATCAAATCTGGCATTTTTTTTGCGTGTGTGTGTGAAAGTAGCTCACCTTGCCTAGGGCGCAAAATAGTCTGGCACCGGCCCTGGTCCCCATGCACTTTAACCATATGGTCAAACTCTACATGTACAGTTTCATATATTTTCTCTATTAAGTGTCATCTGTCTACTCCCATCAAGACTGAAACATTTAAAGGCCCTGTGAGTTTAGTGCTGTCAATTGAACAGGAAAAAACAAACACACCCACAAAAACCACTTCTTAAAGCAATTTTCATTCATCCTAACATCATATCCGTACATATCATTTAATGATACATCCCTTCTGAAACTTTGCAGGTTACCAAGGAACATCTCTGTGATCTATGCCATTTTCATACAAGTTTTACCCAAAAAATCATAAATGAAATGTGGCAGGTTTCTTACTTATTACATTTCTTTACCACCCAATAGCCAAGGGTCTCTGGGCAGTTTACAAAAACAAAAAACAAAAAAACCCACCTTGTAGCCATTTGTTAATTTATTATTATTATTATTATTATTATTATTATTATTATTATTATTATTATTTATATAGCACCATCAATGTACATGGTGCTGTTATTATAGTCAATCAGGAGACAATCAGGAGCTTTCATTTTCTGAAATGAGGTTCTGAATTGGGGCCAGGTTGAAACAGGTGGCCTGCAAACTAGTCCAAGCCAACTCAGGTCCCTTTCTGAAATAGCAAAGTGGGGTCTGAATGAAATCTTGCCTTTGGTACACATCCCTAGAACCAGGTGGTTTTGAAGTTCACACTTAGCCACAACACCACACCAGAACTTTCCCTGAATGTTTAAAAATGCCATGAAGATGTATGGCCTTAGAGAAAAATTAAGATTAGAAGAAGAAGGGGAAAAAAACCAGTCCTAGAGAGAAAGAACCTGTCTCAAAAGCATCATGTTTTGAAAGCTTTGCATTTGGAACAATGCCTTTTTATTTAGGTTCTGCAATTTTCAAGGGTTTCTAGGCAGCATGGGATACCACTTGGCGTGCATTTAAAAGGTTCTTCAGATGATTAAAGGAAATGTAGGCATCATAATGTGCTGCCTCCTTAACAAAAGGTTTGACTGAAAGGAAGAAAAGGGGATCACTAGACCAGGTACAGAAATGTCGTCTTGCATTTAGAACACCTGGCTGACTGCTATGCACAGAAGAGATGTCAATTTTTCATGGCTGCTAGTTCTCTTTATGAAAATTAAAAAACTCTAATAGTTTGAATCATCCAAATGTACAATCTGACAGCAACATTATCTTTAAATTCTCCAGGAAAAATACATTTGCAAGACTAACAGAGCAGTCTGTATGTGTGTTTTAAATTTGTTGGTTGTTTTAATTTTTGTGAACCGCCCAGAGAGCTTCGGCTACTGGATGGTATAATAATGTAATAAATAAATAAATAAAATTAAAATCCTATGGGTTACCATCTGCAGTAGGGGGCAATGGGGGTTAAGCTGACAGAACTACTGCCACACATTCATTACCTTGCCAGTTTGCTGCAGCCAGGGCAGGAGGGGTGTGAGATTTCTCTCTATCCCTCCCATTCTATAAAAATAAATTCTAGGCAATGGAAAGGAATTACTTAATGCCAGTCCTAGAGATGACATAGAACTCCCTTCTGGTTCTGTTGGCATTCCAAGGAAATAATGGGCCCTTGAAAGTGACATATTTCTTCAGCCAGCTCCAACACCCTCCTGGCACAACCCTCCCCACAATAGGTAGGACACCATCAGAGGAACGTCTGCACTAACTGAGTTTTCCGCATGCGTTCCGGGGCACCTCCAGTAACACAGGTCATTCCTCAATGCCAGCAGAGAACATAAATGGTATAGTGTGGTGTAGTGGCTAACGTGTTGGACTGGGAGTCGGGAGATCCGGGTTCTAGTCCCCACTAGGCCATGGAAATCCACTGGGTGACTTTGGGCCAGCCACAGACTCTCAGCCCAACCTAACTCACAGGGGTGTTGTTGTGAGGATAAAATGGAGAGGAGG
Source organism: Elgaria multicarinata webbii (assembly GCF_023053635.1). NCBI lineage: Eukaryota > Metazoa > Chordata > Lepidosauria > Squamata > Anguidae > Elgaria > Elgaria multicarinata. Next base: position 67,460,030 of record NC_086171.1, read on the forward strand.
AGGATTATGTACAGCACCTTGGGTTCCTTGGAGGAAAAAAGGCAGGATATAAATGCAATAACTAACTAACTAACTAAATAAATAAATAAACATAAGAAGAACCATGCTGGATCAAACCAAGGGTCCATCTAGTCGAGCATTCTGTTCATACAGTGACCAGCCAGCTGTCAATGGAAAACCCACAAGCAAGACATGAGCACAGCAGCACCCTCCAGCCCATATTCCCCAGCAGATGGTATACATAGGCTTACTTCCTTTGATTCTGCAGGTAACATATAGCCATCAGAATTAGTAGCCATTGATAGCCTTATTCTCTATGAAATTATCCAATCCCCATTTAAAGCCATCCAAATTGGCATCCATCATTGCATCTTGTGGAAGTGAATTCCATAGTTTTCTTATGTGTTATGTGAAGAAGCATTTCCTCTTATTTGTCTTGAATCTCCCACCAATCAACATCATGGAATGAACCCATTGCATTCTATTACTATGAGAGAGGGAGAAAAATGTCTTGCTATCCACATTCTCCACACCATGCATAATTTTGTTCAGCTCTATCATGACTCCCCTTACTCTTGCTGCACATTACTGCTAGTATCACACTACCGACTTAGGATGGAAGTGTAAGGCTGTGAATCAATCTGTAAAGTGTATCTGTTTTGTTACCCATATTAAGTCATGTGAACAAGGGACTTCCTTTCTTTCCTCACGTTTTGGTTTCAGTTGAGTTCACTTCATGAGAAAGTATCGAGCTGTGAACTTTGCTGTCTAGTCCCACCCCCAATACTAAACATACTGTACTTATTAAGAAAAGAGGAAGAGGAAAACCAAGACAAGAGCCAGTTTCTATGAGCAAATCCTCTCCTCAGGAGACTTTTCCTTTTGCTGTTGCTTTTTTAAAAAACTTAAGAGACCCAGCTACATAAATTACTGGTAAGAATTGCGGTATTTGCTTTGTTTGCAGTTGGCTGCTGTTGCTGTTTTTAGAATTGCTATTTGTTTTGAGAGCAGAAATTTGCCATCTGCAACTGCCCTTGGCAAGGGAATATAGCAAAGGGAGAAGCATCACCTGTTGTCTTTCTGCCTATCATTGCAGCTATGAAAGATACAGGGGTCTTGTCAGGAAAAAAATGTGGCACTCTCTAGCTGGTATAGTGTGCCATCTTTGCAATTGCTTTATGGTTGGTAACTTACCTTTACTGCTACATGTAGTTTTAGATCCCATGTTAGTGCAGTGCATGCTACCCACCATATCCATGTTGTGGGGAAGGGGATTTAAAAGCTGTAGGATAACAGGGTATGTGAATGAGAAGTAGATTTTTCTCTGGAATACTTAGTGAGGAATATAGATCTTCTAAAGCAGACTTTCCCAACTTAGTGCCCTCCAGATGTTTGGACTACACATCCCATCATCCTTGGCCATTGGCCATGGCAGCTGAGGCTGATGAGTAGGGTGGTCACTTATCAATCAGCAAAAAAAGTGGGGAGAAGTGCATCACCAAAAAAGGGGGACATAAGAGGAGGACAATTTGTAAACCGCCCAGAGAGCTTCAGCTATTGGGCGGTATAGAAATGCAATAAATAAAATAATGAACAATAAATAAAATAAGAGGACAGAAATAATTACTATAATTACTATATTATGTCCAAGTGACCTTTGTGCTCATGTGTTCAGTCTCCTGTCCAGGTGCTCACTGTAAATAGTCAAATTCAAGGCACCCTCCCTTTATGGTTCTTTATCTTTAAACTGGAATTGTACTGGACAACAAATAGAGGACACCTTTAAATAGAGGGTGGTGCTCCGGCACCTCTTCAAAAAGAGGACTGTCCTCTGTAAAAGAGGACACATGCTACCCTAGCAACACATCCAGAAGGCTGCCCTAAAGCAATGTTTCTCCAAGTGTGAAGTTGGTTGGTCGCTTCTGATGATGCAGAAGCTGCTAGAGCTGGGCTTCATTATGGCCTCGTTCCTGCTTGAGGCTTGGTGCACGAGACATGTCTTCTTCATGAGGGCTGTAGTGAAATCTCTCCACACGGTTGCTGTCTCCACATGGTGAGTCATTCATAAGCAGTGGCTGACTACACCACTCAGGCGCAAAGGGCAGAACCCTTATGGGGTAGCAGTAGAGAAAACCATCTGTTCCATACATTTAGCCGATGCCTAAAAATGGATTGCCACAGAGAGGCAACCACCATGTGGAATCATTTAAAATGGATACTATATGTACCTGCATCGCGCCAAGAGACAGAGAACTGATGCCTCACTTTGACTGACACCGCAGGAGGCTGTGGTCTCCCTCCCTCGGGCCAAATGCCAGAGCTGGAGGTCAATCTTGTGCCTCCAGCAATTTCTTTTTTGCTTCCTCATGACCGCCTCTAGAGGGGCTTGCCCTTGAGGTTAATAACCAGAATGAGCTTTTGGCAAACGTCTTTGTTTTCTCTTAGTTGCTTCTGGAAAAACCTAAACAGTTTTGCTTGAAAACTCACTTTGAGAAAGCTTGAAGGTTCCCTACCCTATCAGAAAACAGGTAGATTGAAAAGAAGGTTTCTGAAGCCCTAACAATAGAGGTGGTCAGGTAGCTGAGTATTCATGAAGAGACAGAAAGTGAACTCCCTCAGAATCCGTTTATTTGTGCTTTAAAGAGGCAGCTCTTTGCAGTCACCTCATGATGATGGTCTACAAGATCGTGATCCAGTAAAGGATCCAAAACATAGCTAGGAATTGGCCAGCAACCAATGAAAGAAAGGGTGAGAAAGGATTCAGTGAATTTATCAAGTGACTTTTCCTCAGTATCAGATTAGTTAGAGGATTTTGTGTGTAAAGCAGGAAGCTGGTTGCCTCTGCGATGTCATCATATGCTAACAGTAGTGTAGAGAAATGGATCATGATCGCAAAGCAGGTTACAAATCTATTATTATTTGTCTTCAAAGACAAATCTGGACCCCATCTTTATGGAGGTGCTTTGGCACCACGAGGCACCTTGTGCCCGCACTTGCGTTCCTTCTCAACATCTGCACCAGAAGGAACGCAACTGCAAACTTTCCCAGTGTTTAAAAGTAAAAAATAAAATAAAAAATGGGGAGGAGGAGAGGAACAGGGCTGTTCCCCCCCTTTTAAAATATTATCTGTATCTCCGCAGCTGCACAGATACAGATAATAAAAATAAAAAGAAATGGGGGAGATGAACAGGCAGCCAGAGGGAGGACACTAGGAGAGGAAGCAGGGACTCGGGGCGACCCTACTCTCCTCCCCGGCTGCCCGTTCCTTCCCCCATTTCTTTTTATTTTTATTATCTGAATCTGCACAGCTGCGGGGATACAGATAATAATTTCTTTTAAAGGGGGGGAGGAATGGCCCCATTTTAATTTAATTTTTACTTTTACAGGTGCAGGGGGCACCATGGGTTCCGCTACCAAAAACATTGGGGTAAGTGCCTGATTTTTTTGGAGCGGAGTTTCCGGGGTCTGCCCCCGGATGGCTTCGCAATGGCGGCTGCATCATGTAGATGATGTGCCACTACTGCAAAGCCACCCTGGGGCAAACCTTTCATATAGACATGCTACCACTCATCTTGTAACCCACCATAGCCCTGGCACCAGCCATTTGTGACAGCTCACTGGGAGCCCCCCAAAAGCTCCTGAGTTATCGGCTTGCCTGAAAATGTAAAAAGAGGAAGCCACCAGTGGGATACATTTTGTGTAGAGGGCTTAGTGCTTAGGATGTTATTAATTGCTAGGTTTTCATAGTAAGAGTTTATATAAAGCACACGCACGAGTTTTGTACTATTGAAAATTAATGAGAACTATTCATGATACCCGAGTCAGCCTTGCCCAATCTGGCTCCTTCCAGATGTTTTGACCTACAACTCCCATTGTCCCTAACCACTGACCAAGCTGGCTGGGGCTGATAGGGGTTGTAGTCCAAAACATCTTGCAGACACCAGGTCGAGGAAGGCTCCCCTAAGTATTTCAGTTATTTTCATGCTAATCTTGAATAGTTTTTCTCCTGTGATTTTTCCTCTTCAGTTTCTTTAGAATGAGAATTTGTTGGATAATGGCTCCTTCCCTCACATTCCTGCTCCTCTTCATACTTTTGCTGAATGGCACTTCGTCCATTCCAAATGGTAAACGTAAACTGCCACATAGTGAGAAACACCAAGGAGTCGCCTGTTTGGGTATGTATTTAATGATGGATTTGGGGATTTTGTTTGCTTTAGGTGTGATTACACTAATAAAGGGTAGTAGATTACCCAGGAAAAGGAAAGAAACCTCTCGTGCAAGCACTTGAGTCATTACTGACTCCTAGAGGGACGCCTGCTTTCGCTGACATTTTCTTGGCAAACTTTGTAGCGGGGTGGTTTGCCATTGCCTTCCCCAGTCGCAGTTGCCTTTTCCCCAGCTAGCTGGGTACTCATTTTACCAACCTCAGAAGGATGGAAGGCTGAGTTGACCTGAGCCGGCTGCCTGAGAACCAGCTTCTGCTGGGATCGAGCTCAAGCCGTGGGGAGAGTTTCGGCTGCAGTAACTGCCGCTTAACTCTCTGCGCCACACGAGGCTCAACACAACCAACCACTATTACCCAAGCAACCACTATTACCCAACCAACCACTATTAACACGTCTTTATAAGTATGAACTTATATAGGGCTACGTGGTTGAATATTCAGTCTCTGAATATGATGGAGAATCTCCATGAGAAGAATGCATTTTAAAACCCATTAGCAGACTGACTGTCCTTTGAAGGTGGGAAGGATGTAGCACGCCACATTAACTTGTGCTGTGTTGTGCAGCGCAACTTAATGCAACACAACACTCCATTTCTTCTCCAACAAAATTGGTTTCTGCATCATGCAAGTACTTCTCTTTAACTCTAAAACACACACACACACACACACACACACACACACACACACACACACACACACACACAAAACCCTCTAGGCAATATTTCATATATAGAAAACAAGTCCTTTCACGAAATAATTTCTCACCAAATTTCAGCCAACAGCCTGAATAATGCATCTGGCAATAAGATTATGTGTATGAGATTTTTTTCAAGTGTGCAAGTGTCCCAGTTTTATGTATAGGCAAAAGCAAAATAAATGTTTGTCAGTTTTGACGTTGTAGAAATCTACCATATTTCTTTGATTGTAAGACGCCATCGATTGTAAGATGCACACTAATTTCAGTACCACACACACACACACAAAAAAACCACCCTAAGACACACCCGCGATTCTAAGATGGACCCCATTTTTAGAGATGTTTATATGGGGGGGAAAGTGTGTCTTAGAATTGAAGAAATTGGGTAGATCATAAATGTCAGTGGTTTGTTTGTTTTAAATAAACACCTAGGAATAAATAGCTAGGAATTTAAATAGCTAGGAATTTCAATTGCTAATACTTCTTTTTCTCTGAACTTGTCTATCTCTTAATCATAGTTTTTACAAAGCATCCAGATGACATTTTTGCCAAATTATTGCAGACAGCACTATCAAGGGTCTTAAAGTGCCTTTAAGGAAATGCTTCTTGCTTGCTAGTCAAGCCTGTTCTATTGTTTCCTGCTCAGCACAACTGGGTGATTAGTTATGAATTGCCCCATAATTAGTCAGTATCCCCATGTGTGTGGGGGGGGTTAATTACTGGTTTCCTTTCATTATTTTTTCTTTCAAAGTTTATATCAAAATTATAACTAGAAGAAGTATAAGAAAACCAGTAATTAAAGCCCCCTATGAAGAGCATAAACCAACTAATTAAGGGACAATTCAACACAAATACTTCAGCTGCACTGAACAGGGAGTAATAAACAGGAAGCTGTTTACTAACATTGAGAGGGATTCTTGCTGAATGGGACTGACCTCTGAGCAAATCTTATAAAAGGACCTTGACCATGGAGAGGGACATTGCTGGATAATAATGTGGCATTATATTAAGTATTGTATAAAACCTGTGTGAGTTTATATTCATATTCAAAACTTTAACTTTAATTCTGATTGGTGTGAGTATATAAATATAAAAAAATATTCAAAAGTTGAACTTAGTATTTGGCATATTACAATAGTTGCTTCCTTGTGGTTGATTTCTCCCCCCAGCCGCTGTCGAAACAACAAAGGCATTACACACACACTGTTCTAGGTTCTTCAGACTTGTGAGGACAGCTCTAGGGGAGTTGTTATTCAGGGATAATCAGTATGGATTAATAGTCTCCAAACAAAAGAGATGTGAACAAGCTCTCACTTTCTACATGCTAGCAAATTGCAAAGGAAAATAAGCAACACTTATAACTACTGTGCATGCAGATAATTTACCTGATGATACAATTGTGGGGCTAATTGTCTTTAGTGACACCACTCCCCACTGCAGTCAGTGGGCCTATTTATGAGCAAGTGCTTTCAATGCTACAGCCTCTGGATTTAATCATGGTAACAAGCTCATGTAAGTAAGGCATTTAGCAGTTTTAGTAGAACTGCTAAAAAAATATTTGGGTGGGAAAGGGTGGCCAACTAAAGACAAAGAGAACATGACATACTAAGTCATCATGGGATGAAGAAATCCAACTTCTAGTGTAATTAGATCCTATTTGACATATAAGCAGAGGTTTTTCTATGCTGCAGATGCCCATTGTATCTAGGGGTGTGCACGGACCCCCCGCTCCGCTTCACTTGCAGATCCGCCATTTTCCGGATCGGGCCGCTCTGCCCCACCCCCGCCCCGCCCACTTCCGCTCCGCTCCGCTCGGAGCTCCGGATCCGGATCCAGAGCTCCGTTTTTTCCCCCCCCCCATAGGCTTGCATTGAAAGCTAAAAAATTATACAACTTTTTTTCTGTTCAAGTTAGAAACCTCATGTTTGGCACCATGACACCTCATGGGGGTATACACACGCACGCCAAGTTTCAAAGCAATCCCATCATCCCCTGATTTTTGGGGAATTTTTGAAAATCGGGCACCCCATTCACACCCCTTTCCATAGCTCCGTCAATTTGCACGTTAGAAACCTCAAACACGCCACCATGAAAGCTTATCCAGGGATACATACGCATGCCCAGACTCAAGGCAGTCCCATCATCCCCTGATTTTTGGGGAATTTATGAAAATTCAACACCCCTTTCCATAGCTCCGTCAATTTTGCACGATAAAAAAACCCTCAAACTCACCACCATGACAGCTTATCCAGGGATACATACGCACGCCGAGACTCAAGGCAGTCCCATCATCCCCTGTTTTTTGGCGGGGCTTAAACCTGCAAAATTTGGAACTTCCAAAACTCCAAGTGAGCGCAGGAAGGACTTCTCCCCTGAGTCAAAGCCACACACACACAACATCCCTGCGAGGTGGGCAGGGGAGGAGGGAGGGAAGGCAGGCAGGCATGCAGCTGGCATTTCTGGGGGCATAAGGAAGTGAGCCAAGGATAAGCCAGTAATGCATATAAAATGGAATAAATCAATAAATAAACAAAGGAGGGGTGGAATTAAAAGCAGCAGTGTTGCTCAATAAACAGCAAGAAGAATTTTTTTAAAAAGGCTATATCTGTCTTTTACCAGCAATAGGGGGACGTGCTCGGGGGAGGGGGAAGTAGCTGCCAGTTCAACTCAAGACAGCCATTGCTTCACCACGAGAGCTCTAAGAAGCAAACGCTCACTTCAACTCATAACAGGCATCGCTCCACCACTAAGAAATGAACGCTCACTTCGACTCATGATAGGCATTGCTCCACCGTTTTACTCTCTTTGGAAGGCTCTAATGGCCTTCCAGTGCAGGAGAGAGTGGGGGCACGTCCACGATGAGATGCCCTAGGGGAGCTCATCCCCTTGCACCACATCTTTTCAGTTGTTCCCCAAAGTTAGGGTGGGTAGCAGTGCTGTGTTTCTATCTCTTATTCTTGGCTTAGTATATGATTTCAGGTTGTGTTTGTGCATTTGGTGGGGCTACTGTTTTAAAAAACACTGGGAAAAGCCCGTTCAGATGAAGAAAGAGAAGTTTCCCAGAATCCCAAGTTACCTGTTTTGCCTATGCCCTCCTCTAACTTTGGGATCATCATGACCGGGAGCTGACTCTGCCCCTCAGCCCTTTGAAAAAGGTATTTTTCCCGCCGATTTTTTAAAAACTTCTAGTGCGCGACCCGCACGACGCAGAAAGTTGAGAGTAGTCTCAAAATGACCCCCATTCACGACTCTCTGTGCACAAGAATTTTCGGAACGATAGCTTAAAAACCAACCCAGTTATGCCCGAGTCTTTCCCTCAATGCAATCCTATGGGCGAAAAGCCGAAAACGCCGTTTGAGCCGCGCGGTTGACCCGATTTTCAAACAAATATAGCACGCGACCCACACGACGCAGAGAGGTGAGAGTGGTCTCAAAATGACCCCCATCCACGACTCTCTGAGCACAAGAATTTCCAGAACGATAGCTTCAAAAAGAATGTAGTTATCCGCGATTATTTGCCGCAATGCAATCCTATGGCGAAATGTTTTCAAGATGGCGACCGGAGCGCTCCGCCTGAACTAGGAGCTCCGAAAAATGGTCGCTTCTCTTCGCCTTGCTTCTAGGGGTCCGCGGTCCGCTCCTACTCCACCTCTGGGTAAGGCGGAGCAGGCCAATCCGCTGCTGCTTCTACGCTCCTAATCGGAGCGGATCACACCCCTAATTGTATCTGCAAACACAGAGACCACCTGCACACACTTTCTTTAAAAAGCAGTCACAAGTGCAGAGTAATATTAAATGGTATGGTAAGGAAAAGGAAGAGACAAAGACTGGGATTGTACAACATAGGCAGGATCTACACTACTGCTTTGTAATAGTTTATAATGGTATTGACAACTGTTGGGACCCAGGACACACTCCATATACTGTTTCAAACCACTTTCAAAATGTTAGATCCTGCTTGGTGTAGATCTGGCTAACCCACACTCAGTTGTCGAGTGTGGGTTGTTGAACCATGAGTTATTTCTTGAACCATAAGATAGCATGTTGCCTGAACCCAGGACATTTTCTGCAGGGTGGCTTGTCAGCCATGCAGTGTGGTTATTTTTCTCAAACAAGCCACCTTGAGAACCCATAAGAACATAATAAGTGCCATGCTGGATCAGACCAAGGGTCCATCTAGTCCAGGACTCTGTTCACACAGTGGCCAACCCGCTGTTGGCCAGGAAACAACAAAGCAGGACATGGTGCAAAAGCACCCTCCCATCCATGTTCCCCAGCAACGGGTGCACACAGGCTTACTGCCTCGAATACTGGAGATAGCACACAACCATCAGGGCTAGTAGCCATCAATAGCCTTTGCCTCCAGGAATGGTTTGTGTTGGGTTGTTCAGGGTGGTTAACAAGCCCTGTTCCATGGTTAACAAGTCACCATGCAGAAAATGTCTTGGGTTCAGACAACATGCTAACCAATGCTTCAACAAACAACCCACAGTTCAACAACAAACCTGTATGTTAGCATGTTGTGTGAACAGCCCCATAGTGAGCATGGCAAGGGTGAGAAATTGAGGTAATGAAGGGGTAATGAATGCAAAAGGGGGTAATGAATGCAAAAGGAGAGAAACAAAAGAACTTGAGCAAGTGTTTGAATAGGTCACAGATTTCTGAAGTTATAGTTAATCATAGCAATGCCTCTATCATTTACTTTTTTCTATTTTCTTTTCTGCTGGTGGACTGTGTTGTGTGTGCTCCATGTCAAGGCTATAGGACAGAGATGTTGAACCTCAGACCTGCAGATCAAAACCAGTCCCACTGGAGTCCCAATCTGGCCCTCCAGGATTCCCCAGAGGGCACGTCCCCTTCCCTACGCCATGCCCCTTTCCCCCAATCACCAATCATTTGGTGGTTTCCCAGGTTTTGCACAGTTTTTCCCCCCATTCTAAAATGTTGAAATGCCTCCCCTAAAACCTTAATAGCTGTAACATAAAACGTGCTGGTATATCTGGTATCTTTGGCTCTGCCCCCATTTGCTTTCATGCAGCCTCCAAGGGCTTCTTCAAAACTGAATTTGACCGACAGGCTGAAAGAGGTTCAAGACCCTTGTTCTAGGGTCAGTGCAGAACAAAGCAAGCAGGCAAGCAAGCAACCTGTCTGTCTAATAAAGAAGTTGCTGCAGTCAGTGCTCCATCTAGGACTTATCCATGGGATACAACACATCATGGTAATGAGAATGAGAATAGGCTTGACTCACACTGTACCCAGTACTAGTGTAACCGCATTCAGAGCTATCAGGAAAGGAGCTCCTAAGTGGGAGAGACTGGGCTGGTTAGATGGCGGTAGGCCTAGGTGCCTTGTAATACAGACTAGGCCTAAGCACAGATCTCAAACAGAAGAATTGGAAAGGCATGTGAGGTGGCCAGAGAACAACCTTACAAAGATTACATTTTTAAAATGGGATCCCAGAGAGAGTACATGGACCCCTTTGATAATACCTGTAGAAGACTAGCCCATGTATATTGAACACCTTGGACAGTATTTTGCTCTCCATACCACAGAAGAAAAGAAAGTGCCTGCATTGCTCAATTATATAGAGGGTCAGACATACCATCTATGACATACTCAGAGAAACCATACTTCAAACCTTTTGCTGAAATTGTGGCTCCATTGCAGGAACATTTTGCACCACCTAAACCCCTGGCAATTGCAGAGAGGCTTAGATTTCACAAGTTTAACTGGCAAGAAGTGTTGAACAGTACCCCACATGAAGTGACACACCCCTCCGGAATCCTCTGCAGTGTTTTTTTTTAAAAAAAGATAAAGAAAGCATTCCATAAATATAGAAAGTTTCCTACATGTAGAAAACTACTGTGCCATTTCCCAATTATGTTATCTGAAACCAAGCAATCTGTTGCAATGCTTATAGTGCTAAAGTTTACTGCGGATATTGACCAATATCTGTTATGAAGCAATTAGTTGAACAGTGTATAGAACAAGGGTGGCCAGACTTCAGGCTTGTTGAATCCACTTTGCTTTTTAGAGGAGCAAAGCCAGAGCCAAATACATAGCATGCAACTAATCCTCACTATTTTATTTTATTTTACCTTGAAGTAAGCATGCAGGGCCCTGATCAGAATCAGGACCAATGTGTATGAGTAGGGGAAATGCAAACCTTCCCATCCAGCCACCTTCCCACCCTAAATTCACCCCCACCTACCCCCAACACATCTTTTAAAGAAGTGTCAATAGAGGAGCTTCTTTTTAAAAGCTCCTGTATTAGGGAGGGGGTGAATTTGGGGGGTGGGGTGGGTGTGAAAATTTAAACCTCTCCTACTCACACACAGTGGTCCTGATCCAGATTGGGTCACTACACACTTACTTCAAGGGGCAAAATATGGTGAGAATCAGTTGCACGCTACGGATTTAGTGTAGTGTCCAGATTAGACCTGGGAATGAAAGAAAAGGGTGCTTCTGAGCAGCATAGGAATTTGTTTTCTGTAACAAAACTAAACTGACCTGCAAGTTCTTTCATGCAAAAGACTGTTCTTGGTTACCCCAAGCTCTGTTTATTTCAGCAGCCTAATTTAGATGGATAAGATCGATTTGTTGTTGCTATTGTTCAAAAGTTGAGAATCAAAAAATTGCCCATCTATGGCAAATCACCCAGAGATCTACTATAAACACCCTAAAATTTGAAGTCCTACATTTAGGATCCTTCAGAATATTAAGTTGGCAGCATGATGGCCTCAATACCCATTTTTGCCTGCAATGATTTGGACACCCTCAATTCAGGGTTCATTTTTCTCTAATGAGGAGCAAATCCAGTGATGTGTTGGGTGTTAAAAAAATTGTAAGAAAGATTATTTTCTTCATCTGGCTGTCAGTAGCTGTTTTTCCTCAAAGGATTACCACAGAGTTGTGTTGCAGTCATGGCTAGCTGGAAGATGGGGATGCTGGGAGCTGTAGTTCAAGACATTTGGAGGGCACCAGGTTGGGGTAGAGGGAGTTGGTTGTTTTTCTGTCCCTGACGCCATTGTGAATATCAAGATTCTGTATTACTGAGGCAAGCAATACAAAACAGTCCCAGGGGAGTTAAGTGAATTCCATCAGCTATTTCAGCCAAATACTTTAGCTGAACAGAAGCCACCGGTGGGCCTGGGATTCCATATCCAAATAAAGCAAGAAAAGAAAACTGTTCGTTGTATTTGCATAAAGATATAAAGCCTTTTGAGAACAGATATTCATTTTCATAAAGGTCATTTTCCTTCCCCACAGACAGGAGGCAATGGGCTTTGTTACTTCTTTCCTTATTTTCTCTTGAATTTGAACCACATTTCATTGCATGGAGCACTGTCGGGGTTTTAACAAGTAGGATAACCCATTCCCCTGAGATGCTGCAGAGAGGAGAATCAGAACTATCATACTCGAAAGCAGACTCTTCCTGCATGTTTATATTTGGGGATTTTCCAGAGAGCCTTGTTATGTTGTCTGGGCTGCAACATTCCTGGTTTTGCATACAGGGCTTAGGAATCAAAGCCGTCAGCAATTTCTCTCTTACCTACCAGAACAGGGAAAATCAAAGTTATTAGTGGATGCTTCATCCAAGCTGCAGCTGGTTCACAAATCCATGAGTGTACACAGAAATGGTCCCTTATATGCTGGCTGTTTTGAAATATTTTAAACAAATATTTTTGAATGTTAAATTTTATTATGCTATTATATCATCATATTTTAAAAGTTGTATTTTGTACACCACCTTGGATGGACTTGGTTCAGAAAGTCAGCTTATCAATGTTGAAATTAAAACCAGTAAGTTCAAATATCATGGTTGGAGAAAGAGCTATAGCTCAGTGGCTTTGCATGCAAAAGGTTCCTAATTTTCAAGTCCTCTTGTGAAAACACAGAAAAGAAGCCCTTTTTTAATACAGTTACCCCCCCCCCCAACACCCACATCAATAAGGGATCTCTTAAATGGACCACTATATTTCCCTCCTGTCAAGACTCCAGAATATTTTTGTAAGAAAGTTGCAGGGATTTGAAATGGTTGAAATCTTAATTAGTTGAATGGTGCAGCTATATTTCCTTTCTGGACTTGATTCAAATCTTCAGTTGCATCTTCCTTGTTTTTGGACTTTAGAAAACTGGGATTTTTCATATATTACTTACATTTTAAAACATCTTTATGATTATATTAGATAATTTTTGTCCAGTTCACGTGATTGAACATACTTTATGTTCTTATATTTTTTATGATCAAAATGTTTGTTTTATTCTAATTAGCTTTGACTTTATTACTTTGATAAAGTCTTTTGAAGTGCAGGGACACGGGAAATAACATTTAAAATGCATTATATTAGGAAAATTGCTTGCAAAAATTCATATATTAGACAAAACACATACAAAAGTGTATGTATTAGAAGAAATATACACGAAAATGCTTATGAATTTCATAGAATCATAGAATAGCAGAGTTGGAAGGGGCCTACAAGGCCATCGAGTCCAACCCCCTGCTCAATGCAGGAATCCACCCTAAAGCATCCCTTTAGGGACCCTTTAGGGTCCACACTTCCATGTGGACTCTTTAAGAAAAACCACCCTCAATATACAGGTGGAACTGAATGTAAGATTGGAGTAATTCTCAACATTCAAGGCAAACCACATTTAAGACTGGAGAAATGAGAAATTTATTTATTTATTTATTTATTACATTTTTATACCTCCCAATAGCCGAAGCTCTCTCCGAAACACAGAGATATCAAAATTGATATATTCATCTATCCCTAAATAAGTCCCAGACCTGGCCTATAATGCTGTATGTGTATAATGCTGACTCGGTCTATGAGCTGGAGCCCCCCAAAACTGTAATTTTGTATAGTGTCGGCGCTGTTGGAGGGACGAACTGGGCAGGTCTTCTGCTGTGCTAATGGCTGGCTGGTACACCAGGAGGATCCTGGCCTGAAATACTAGGAAAACTCATTCTTTATCAGTTGGCTATGTGTACTTCCTGCTAGCTCCAAGGGCATGTAGGAATTCAGCATGAGCCATAAAAGAGAGAGAACTATAGAGATGCAATCTATTATCTTGTATGCATGTCTCTTTAAAATAAAAATGCTAAGCTATTCCCATACGGTTAAATTAATGCAAACAGCATCATACAGAATGCCACTAAATCTATGAAAATATAATAATGAAATTGAGCGTGTTTCCCGTATCTAAAATCTGTATGCTAAAAATGGCAACTCTTTTGTGCCTGGCCTTTTATCTGCATCCATTGATACCACTCTAATTAGAATTTCCTTTATACATTGCTGCAGAGGTAGATTAATTTAAACAGTCTGTTCAGCATGCCAGAGGGTTCATGGCCAGCTAACTCTTACTTTGACTTTATTAGCTGGGATGTGATTTATTTTATTTTATTTTATTTTTAAAAAATCCCTTTAGTCTATTGGAAATGTCATTGTATTATTAAACATGCGCCCTCGCTCTTACTTTTTTTTTTTACTGTGATGACAGAGCAGCTTCTGGAAATGTGAATTTTCTGCTGTTGAACAATATGAGTATAGTCTCTTCTTATCCCCATCATAAATTAATAGCAGGTGGAACAAACTCTATTTGAAAAGAGACAGGCAATTTTATTAATGCCCAGGTCTAGCTTCAAAGAGATGATAGACGTTATACCGAGACACTTCTTAAAATAAAACAGTGTTCTTCATGCTGTCAAGGAATATAAAGCTTTTGTCAAGTGCTACCAAAAAGTAAATCCCTTGAGTGGTGCTTTATTTTTATTTATTTATTTATATATTTAAGAAGAAGTTATACACAACTCCAAACTTTTGACATGATGGAGCAAGGTCATCCATAACTAAACAGTTTTGTGCCAGGAATTTGAATGGATGAGTGAGAGATGTGCTGAACTATCTAAGTTAAAGCAGTCTTGGCTGGATCATGTCCTGGTTCAGGGATGGGGAACGTGTAGCCCTCCAGATGTTGTTAGACTGCAACTCTCATGATCCCTCTCTGTTGGCTATGCTGGCAAGGGCTGTTGGGAGTTGTAGACCAACAACATCTGGAGGGCTACATGTTCTCTGCCACTGCTCTAGTTGCTGGTGAAGAAATGTTTGATATTTTGCTCATATCAAGGCATGTCTTGCATATAATGGAAAAGTGAACCCACCTTAACTATTTACTGCAGCTAAATACAATTCAGTCAACTAGGACTTGCATATTTGAAACCAATAATTAAAAGGCTCAACCATCTTGCTTTAGCAAAATAATATTCTTTAGGTATGGAAAGAATGTATCGAAAGAATGATGTTCGTGTTTGGTCAAATAAATCAAAAGCCTATGAGAGCATGTGCTTCTGAAATATTTGTGTGTGCAAAATTGGCAAAGCTGTCTCCAAAGTGAACAATATCTAAAGATAGTGAGTTGAATCCAGGCTAAATGTACACTACTGCTTTATAGTGGTAGTGAATTGCACTGTTAACTATTGGGGCACAATCCACATTCCATATACCACTTTCATAGTGTTATATCCTGCTTTTTATTCCACATTTGTAGTGATTGACACAAAGTGTAGATCTGGCCTTAGTCATACTTAGTGTAAACCAACTGAAACCTGTGTGACTTAATCAAAGCTAACCTAAGTCCCATTGACTTCAAGGATCTAGTCTAAATATGACTAAGTCTGGACCCAACCCAATACTTTAAAATATTTATTAAATATTAATTCTTCTATTTAAAGTCAGGAGGTTCATAATCTAGGTAGTCTGCTCAGTATACCAATTAACCAATGGAGGGAGCAATCCTATGGTCTCTAGACATTGTCTGTGGGGCCATAGGATACTGGAGATTTCAGAGACAGTGCTTCAACCTTAGAGGGGGAGTCAGAGATCTGCATCCATCTTACCACTTACTTTAAAATCTTAAAAGGCTGCAAATGGGAGTGTTATTATTATTATTATTATTATTTATTTATATAGCACCATCAATGTACATGGTGCTGTACAGAGTAAAACAGTAAATAGCAAGACTCTGCCGCATAGGCTTACAATCTAATAAAATCATAGTAAAACAATAAGGAGGGGAAGAGAATGCCAACAGGTACAGGGAAGGGTAAGCAGGCACAGGGTAGGGAAAAACTAACTGGATCCAGTTGAAACACTGGATCATCCCCTTGTTACTGCCAGGCCTCACAAAGTATTGTCAGTTGGACTTACATTACTTATGAAATCATTTCAACAGCTTCTGATTGAAGTTGCAACCAATTTTTTTCCTTTGGCATATATAAAATACTTGTATGCACAATAAACATGCAACTCTCATAAAGTTAGACATTTGGAAAAAAATATAGGCTAAACACATACAAATTGCATATATATATATATATCTCAGTATTTATGACAGCAACTAAAATACAGTATCATTCCATCTATTTTGAATGGTTAGATGTGAGTGACATTGCTTATGTAGAGAAAATGGAATGACACTGACACAAGAGGGAGGCATCAGCAGGCTTGGGAGAACTCCAAAGTTTGTAGAAGTACAATAAAAGTATTTAGGGGTAAAAACTAGGGGCATGTCTATAGCTACACCTAACGGTGTAGAGGGGGGGAGGAGGAATATCATGGATTTAACTGCTTCCACAATCCTCCCCCAGTATCTAAAAGGCTGTGTGACATTCCGGAAGTAATTGCTGCCCCCCACCCCCATGGGCACAGATCCACCCCGTGCAGCTCCATGCCCATTTGAGGCCCTGGGACCACACAGCACCCCAGCTGCGATCCTTGGGATGGTCCTGGGACCACAGGGAAAATTGGGATAACTGGGCAACCAGTTATCCCATGAAAATGGAGGGGTCATGCCTGCCCCCAGGATCCTCTGGATGCACAGGGATGATCCATTTGGATGCACAGGGATGAATCAGGGATGACCCTGGGAAAAAAACCTAATCTAGACATGCCATTAGTGGTACCGGGGGTGGGGAGCCCTAAACAGCCCAATTAGGTAGTGTGTTCAGCTGTTTAATTGGACTGCTTTGGGGATCCCTCCCCCACACACATGCACTTAAGGCGCAGTCATATTGGGATAACTATAAAGTTCCAAACTCAGAGGCTAACAACTATCCAAACCAGGGCAAACGGAGCACAGAGGGGATCTTCACCTCTGTGCTCCATCCGCCCTGCAGTTTTTGCTAGTCTCTTGATTTTGAATGTCTAGCAGGGGAGCCTCAGAAGGGGAAGGGGGAGGCCATACAGTACATAGGAAGCTGAGTAAAGAAGATTCCGTGGTCTCCTGCCCCCAGGCATGCCCCCTTTCTGCCCTGTCCGTGCTCCCTTCTTGAGCACAGGGAAGGAACCAGCTCAGGGAGAACCGCAGTGGGGAGGAGCAAAAGGTTACCAGGAACAGAGGTTGGAGCACTGGCTCCGATCTCGGTTCTCAGAAACCAAAAAGTCCTATGGCCAGTAGACAGTTTCTAGTGTCATAGGATTGCTCCCTTAGTGTGTTTGGCTGCAAGAGAATGCTGACTGACTGTTGGAGGGGGGAAACGTGTGTGTGGGGGGGGAACAAGTGGTAGGAGGAATGGAATGGAGTATTGTGGAGGATAAGCATGGCTGCCGGTGTTTGAGAATCCAAATGATAAGGAGCTTTTCTACACAAGGCTGTTAATCTCTGTATCTGTTTTGGATTTCATTGCAGAATTAAGATCCAAGTTCTACTTAATATGTATTTCTTTCTTCCTTTTCCTCTACATAAACTCTAGGTGGCACTGTGCTATAGTGGAATATCAGAATTACACAAGTAGGAAAATGCCTTTTCTTTCGCTTTCAGAAATAATGCCCCATTTTGCCCAGTCTAAAAAAAACCAGGGGAAGTGTTCTTAAAAAACAGAAGCAAAACTCATTGTCTAAAGATCCCATAAACAAACATGAGTAAGGAATCATGAGCACATAATAAATGCCTCGTGTAGAAAAGCTCAAAGATTCCTTGATCTCTTTGCCCTCTGCTATGTTACTTCCAGTGAAAATAAGACACACATACATGCACACACATGCAAGTAGCCCTTCATTCAGATCTCATTTCTAAAGTGCAAAACAACATTTAAAATGAATAATCTTTCCACCCTTTGAGAATGATTGTGTATACTCAGGTATTCTATGCTGACTGTACATTCTAATCTATTTAGCTTGCTGGCAAAGGAACTAAATAATGAGTAAGGCTCAAGGTGGGGGAGTCCTGAACAGGGGTGCCAGGCCGGCAGGATTCGGTGACTTTGTTCCTGCACTATCAAGTGCTCTGTCTTCCCTAGAAACTGGGCTGACTAGTCATTGCAGGATAAGGGCACCACCAAGGATGCCCTAATTGTCAGCTGACTCTCGCCTAGGCTTATAAATCCCTGGCCTTAGAGGTAGCCCACCTGTCCTAGCAATGTGTCCTTACTATGAATAACAGCAGCAGAGCCCTGGTGCCCTGTCTCACTGTTTTTCCTGGAACCTGAGGCTTGACAGTTAGTGAAGAAAACAGCTGGTGAAGTCAGATCTAAGGTCTTGCAAACTGTTTGCAATAGGTTGGCTATCAAGCGGCTCATATTTAGTCAAATTAACCCCATTCACTTTCAAATGGGTGGCAAAGCTTCAAAAGGGTTGTGCTTTATCATTCTTTGCTTTGATCGAGAAAGCTCAGCTCTTTGTCTATTGGGTGTACTGGCTTTAATTAAACCTCAGATATTCCACTTGCTTTCTTTTACTGAAGGGAGAGCACTTCCTGCTCCTCCTTCCTCTGAAAAGTAAAAACCTTGTAACAGGTGATTATGTTTCTGTACCCATTTCTCATACCTGCCGTAGTATGTGCTAATCTTGTAGTACAAGTCTCCTCATATTGCAGGTTACAAATACACTTCCAATTAAGATTGTAGTCTCAGTTTTATGGGGGAAACACGGCTAGCATGAATACTGGTTTGCATCAGGAGGAAAGATGGAGGAACATTTCTGGAGATGGATGGAGTGAGTACACTTTCCAATGCTGGCTCCCAATTTGGAAGCCATGGTTGGCCAGGAGCCGCATGAAAAAGAGGTAATATTGGAAATTGGCTATTATAGATGAACTGGCATTTTCCCCACTGAGGGTCCTTTACAAAGCAAAACATCTTAATAATATTTAAAAAGGCTTAAAGGTGAATTTCTCCCACAACAGAAGCAGGTTTTTTAAAAGAAGAAGTAACATGGATATTTCTTTCTTTCTCTTGGCCTCTGCAGGATGTGTTTTTATGGTGTCCATAGTAGAACAGCTTTCTCAAGTCCACAACTCTACAACAGAAAAAGCCATGGAGAGGTTCTGTAACTACTTACCTGGTAAAAAGCAATGCGTCCCATATGTCAGTCTGTTTGCTGATCAGTACAAATTCTTGCTTATGGCTATAAATGTTGTACCTGCTATTATTAGTCATAACAACTTGGATTAATGAAATGGAAGGATATCAAATAATTATACATGGGATCTATTTTTACTGTCTTTAATTTGACAGCATTTCAGTGCTTCTTTAAGGATGTAAGAACAGCAGTAATGACTCAGATGGAGGGCCAGTTTATATAATCAGGATAATACTTTTCCTGGCTGCAGTTGTGGGTGGAAACATATCTGAACAGTCCCACATGAGAAGATATATATCCTACTATCCTACTGAATAGTAGCATACAAGGAAGAAGGTTAAGTTAGCACTCCCTGACGTGCTGGGTTTCTTTCTGCAGAGGCCTTTGGTGTCTCACTTCAACATGCACTCTCTGACTGCTGTCTGAAGTGGGAAATCAAACTCTTTTACACTGCTGCTGTATATAATAATAATAATAATATCTCATCATGTGGTTAGGATTTTTTGTCTCAATGCTCATCACTTACTTTTACTTACATTGTGACTGAGTTTGGACAACACGCTAATCAACTGGGGGTGTGGAATAGGAACAGAATGGGAAACAACCATTGATTAGTGTGTCATCCGAACTCAGCCAACATGTGAGGAGGACCTAATTACATGTGACATTAATGACAAGATTCACAATTACGTTATGTGTTTTAAATTAAATATTAGGTGTGCAGTTCTTGTCAAGATTGCAGCATATGCAGAGGGGAGGTTTTCAGCCTTTCCTACTCATTCACAATCTTCATAAAATTACACCACCAGCACCTCAGTGCAGTAATTCACACTTTTTTAAAAAGTTCCCATTTGTCCCAATGGAAGCTTTTGCACTAATGTATTTGCGGTAAAGGGAGGGGGTGTTCGTGGAGGGTCTGGTTAGCAAGGAAAGGCTTCAACCTGCATGCTGCAATCTTGATAACAATCTGACATCCTCATGCTGGGTATTTTATTTTTAAAAAAACACATGGCATGATTACCAATCACATCACTAATGTTATTGTTTGCCATTTTGTTTGCCATTTTGTTGCCCATTCAACAATATGGACAACAAATCCTTTTTGGAGATCGTGGCAGTTTTGAAGGGAAGAAAAGATATATATCCTTCTATTTTCAGTAGAAAATAGAATTAAGCACTTCAGCCTTTTCTTTGTTGTCTGTTATCATTTCCACCTTTTTTCCATTTGTTTGTTTGTTTGTTTGTTGATAATTTGGTGCCCCTTGCAATTTTGCATGCTCATCCTTGCCGCAGAAGCTTATGAAGTAGTTTCATAGCAGTGGTCCCAATACAGATTTACTTATTTGCAACATTCATTTACAGCATTCGTTACCACAAGACATTTATCTATTCAAATATTTTCGTCCTCTTTTTCTGTCATGGGTGTCATCTAAGGTGACAAATGAAATCCAGTAGTAAAATCATAATAAACACAAGTCAGATGATCAGAGAAACAAATAGCCGGCCAAGAATAGAAAACAACGACAGCAAAAATAATCAGTAAAAAAACAGTTGCCAGGGTCATCTTGCAAAACACTCACTTGCAAAATATGGTAACTACTAGTTTAGTTAGTATTTGAAAAGGGATGGACAAATTCATGGAGGATATCTGGATGCGTGATAATTTGACATAGCAGCACACCTCTGTAAGAGATTATGGGGGCAAACATCTGGGGATTGATCCATCATCTCCTGATGTTTGCTTCTCAGAAGTTGTTGTTACATTATTTTTTCCTGATGGCTATTTCTCCTAACCCAATCATATTTGGGGGATTGGTCCTTTTGAATATTTTTTCTTTCTTTTTTTATCAGTAGAAAATAAACATATTTTCTATCCAAAACACATACAACCAAGACTGTACAAAACAGATCTGCTGGTGAAGTCAGGTGTGCAGTTTAGTTTTACTGGATTGGATCCAGCATCTGGGGACACAGAAGGGCTTCCTTCATGGGTTTTTAAGGGTTTCTCCCTATTCCTCTTTTAAATATTTATGAAGGGAAAGTGTTATACCTATAAAAATTCTGTGTATAAAAATGATTTTAGCCAAATGACGTTGTATGCCTCCTTTCTAGAAGAAATGGTAAGAGACAGCACTTGTGGTGCGTAGGTCGAGAAATAATGAGACGGACAACAATAGCTGGGTTTAAACAGGGCCACATTTATTTAACGATCTGCAAAGGGGTGGAAATCCTATCAGGCATCCCTTCAGGTCAGGCAAGCCATTCGTAGCCCGTGGGCAGGCGCTGGAACATTTGATTTCCCACGGGCCTGACCCTTATGGGGTAGGGAAACCTTCCTTTGTTACACCCTAACTCAGGCTGCCCAGCTCAGAGAGGGTGAGTAGGGTTGGCCCCAAAGGTAAGCCTTATTTCCCAGGCAGGCTGTGGGTCTCAAAGCTGGGAGCCTCAGGTCTTACCAGTCACCTTGAACAGCGCCTGTGAATGCTCACCAATTCACAATCCCTCTGGATGCCTGTACCTAGCGCCAAATAAAATGTGACCAAATTGAATCAAATTAACCTATTTATTACTCCCAAACTGTCTTACAGTGTGTAGGCAAAAAAACTTATGTACAAATCAGTACATGAGTAAAAAATTCCTACTGGGCCCCAAATGGCAACCAGCAAGCCCAAACTGTTTACAGGGAGGGAGGGAGGGAGGGAGCCGCGCAGCAAAGAGGAAGCTGAGAGGGGAGAGTCTTTCTCTTAAGATTTCTTAGTCCCCTCCCAGTCTCATGGCCCTGAGGTGCCCAGCCAATGGCAAGCAGGCATGTCTCATCCTCTCCTACGCCCACAAAAGCCTCCCCATGCCCAGGCTATGCCGGGCCTGGCAGAATGGGTCCACTTCCTAGGGGTGTTTTCACCGATCCAATGTTTCTATAGCAGACGCATTATAGCAAAAAACAAAGATCTAGGTTTAGTCAAGGGACCCATTTATAAAAATGGCCAGTTCAAAAATCTTTTTAAAAAAACTATTCAAATTAAATATAATGTGAATAACTAGCAGAGAGCTATCTCCTTTTTTAAAAGGAATGGAGAGCTTTTGTTGACAGCTGGGTTGAAATAGATAACTCTGCTTTGGTCAGCTGAGTCACTGAAGTTTCATAAAGAAATTGTAGGGGACAGTACCCTGCTTAAAATAATAATAATCATTGCCTCCTTAATTTGCTTCTTTTACGCCTCGATTCTCAGGCTGTCCCTTTGCAACTGGCACATTTACTCTGTCCCTTTCAAACTATTGATAAAATGGCTGATGGAGCTGCCATAGCACCTCCTGCTAGCTCTTTGGTTCACCTTCTTCCCCACCTTCTATGCTACGACTGAGCCAGAATCCTCCTACAGCAGATCCAAACAAAAGTTCTCATGGGAGAACCCACTTTGTCAGTAATTTTGGACAGAGGGAATATCTGGGTTGCAATCTCGCAACCTTGCTTTTTGTCAATTCTGCTGACCCCCATGGGAATAACCTGATTGGAGCCAAGAGAGAATTGGACCCATTGTTTTCTAAAAGTTAACTTGTTTTATTGCTGTAGATGGAGGATATATTTGACCAGAGAAACCCAAAGCAAATCAGCAGGCCTGCTGTACTACCTTGGGCTGATTGTCTGACAGTGTAGGAAAGCTGCTTGTCTTGGAACTGCTGTCTTGTTTGCTCTGTTTGGTAGAGCGAAAGCAGGCAGAGTACCACGCCACTTGTGAAACAGTGCCAGAAGGGGGGAAATGAGTGAAACCTAAGGGTCAGAGGCTACTTTTGCTGATCTTTAACAACAAATCATGTTGTAGTTACAGATTTGCTATTCCAAAATACAAGGCTCTGCTTAATCTTTCCAATTATCTCTTTGATGTTCCCCAGAGAGTTAATGTAGAAGAAACTGGAAGGTAGAATTTTGGTCCCAGCCAGTGGAAGACCGGGCTGGGATTGAGAGCTTTGAGTATGTTTTAAAACATATATGTGCACACAAGCGCACGCACACACACACACACACACACACACACACAGAGTTAGTTACGCTCACACTTCGCTACCCATGGGAAATAATCAAAGAAACCTTATATGCCTTCCCCCCCTGCCATTTCTCCGACCTATCTCCATAGCCATGCCACAATAGCCATTTGCGATGGTGCTGCGTGCAGAAGAACAAGTGAACCTTACTCTCTAGAAGGAAGTCCTATAATTCCCAGCTGGAAGTTTTTTTCTGTCTGCATTAGATTGCACCCTGCAGGCCTTTCCGTGGGTTCTAAGCGTGAGTGCTTACTTTTTCAATGTATTATTTTCCAGAACTTTCCCAGTTGCGAGGCATTTGTGTTCTGGTTGCTAAACTATTTGGACCACGTATAATTAAACTGTGAGTATCAATGAGCCAAATAAACAGAGAAATGAACCATTTTGCACCGACAACGGGGAGTGGGGATGGGTGCTGGGTGCAATAATTTCACACAGACTGAGGTCTTGGAGTGACATAGGGCATGGATCCAGTCATCAGGTAGCCTGACAGTTGGCTGATACCATAGCAGCTTCCCAGCCCATGTGCTGGGATAACACTGATGGAGAGTTGCAGGATTCTCAGGCCCACTACAGTGCAAACCCATAATGTGGACATACATGTGTGCAATCTGTGTTTGTGGCAGGCATGAAGCAACACACCAAGATGTTGTTCCCTTAGTGGGGAACACGGAGCTCAACCTCTGCTTATCCCTGCTATTTATCCAGCCCAATCCCTTTGGCGCCTACAAGATGATGTGACAGAAATATGAAACAATGCAATTAATTAACCATATTGGTATCAGGAAGGCAAACATCCCCCACTCTGCTAAGTGTGAATGTAGGTAAAATTCCTTCTCAGCTCCATCAATGTGTGGCTAATTATAGCAAGAGGTTATTATTGATCCTATGAATTTACCATAGAATCTTCTGCTTTTTAAAATTGCATGCATTATGTTTACCTTGGCGCAGAGTGGTAAGCAGCAGTTACTGCAGCCGAAACTCTCCCCACGGCCTGAGTTCGATCCCAGCGGAAGCTGGTTCTCAGGCAGCCGGCTCAGGTTGACTCAGCCTTCCATCCTTCTGAGGTCGGTAAAATGAGTACCCAGCTAGCTGGGGGAAAGGTAACTGCGACTGGGGAAGGCAATGGCAAACCACCCCGTTACAAAGTCTGCCAAGAAAACATCAGCGAAAGCAGGCGTCCCTCTAGGAGTCAGTAATGACTCAAGTGCTTTGCATGAGAGGTCCCTTTCCTTTCTATATCTATCTGGTTCTGTACATGTCATCCTTCCCCATCCTGTTTCTCTCCAAATGTTTTAGATACAAATTCCATTTGCTCCAGAATGCAAGATCGATGGCTTTAAATTATGGAATGTAGTCCAAAACAGCTGCTATACATATCTAGATCTTCTCGCTGTGTCATTCATTCTCCTCCCCTCTCCAAAAGATTTTCACCATGCTGTTGGCATAACCCAATTTAAATAAGGTTGCATCTCTCCAGGAAAGCTATTGGTGTAGGGACAGGATCTCGGATATGTGCAACTCTGCTTGGGTAATAACTCGCACATACATGAGGAACCTCTTTACTGTGCCAGCACATTGGAGAATGTCTGTGTAACACAGAGACACAGAATGTGCATCTCCCCTCATTTGATGGTAGAGTTATTTTGTAATGATTGGACTGCCGATCACCTTAAATTTGAACCATTCTAGATAAACTAGCTTGCCAACTGGATTTATGCAGTCTTCTCCTTGTTCCCAATCTCCAGCCTTAATATCACCACTTCAGAGCCTTGTAAACTAATGTCAGTTCTTTTCACATTAAAATTGAGGATGTGCAATCTCTGTAATTATGTCGTTATGTATCTTTTGCGATCTTTCATACCTAACCTAAAGATAAAATAGTTCTTCCATAATTAATACTCAGTAGGGTCATTTAGATTAATTGGCCACATATTCAACAGAAAAGTTGACCAAGAAGGGAAGACTGCATTTGATAACTAATTCATTATTTAAAAGGAATAATCTGTTGAGCTGAGATCTGCAATCTGATGATCAACATTCTACTTTTAGTCCTTGCTATATGTATAATTTGCTAAAACAGGCATAGCCATACTGATGTTTTATTCAAAAGTTGTATCTAAAGCACAGAGTTTCTCGGTGCTGGGAGGAGGTTTAAATTGCAGTGTAGAATCCGGAGCAGAAAATCATGACACAATCCAGTCAGAAGCGTTGAGCTAAGATGAAATGCACCCGTAGTAAAAATGGGACCTATATTAATATTTGCAACATTTACCTATTCTCTGTAGAAGTTTGCATTTTCTAATATCCAAGGGAAACTAGATTAGTCTTTTTGCTCCATTTAGTCTTTTGCTCCATTTTCTTTTAGGATAGAGAATCACATGAATGCTGATATGGTGTGCCATTCCATTCACCTATGTAAACAGAGTGCAGGTCAACCATACTGTCATCTATACCCTCTTCCTAAGGTGAGTTCAACTTCAAAATCTTAAATAATAATAATAAAAAAGGTGGGGGTAGCCAAAACTGGAAGGAAAAGCTATCTTCAACTATTTTTTTCATGAAATTTAGTCCAGGGAGGATATAATCAGCATATTTGTGAGGTGATTTCCCCGTCATTCCCAAACTCACTGATTAATCAGTGAGCATATATTAATCTCTGAATAAATGATTGGTTTGTTAAGCCACTAATCAAAGCAATTAAAGTGTGCAACACTGATTTAGTATGTTTCAATAATAATAATAATAATAATAATAATAATAATAATAATAATAATAAGAAGAAGAAGAAGAAGAAGAAGAAGAAGAAATAAATATACTTATTTGTTACCTGCCTCTCTCTCTGGATCGAGACGGGGTACAACACAAATGCAAACACCATAAAATACATATAATTGATTAAAACATTTAAAACTAATACATTCTTAAAAGCAGCACATTATTAAAAGGCATCTTAAAATTCAACTGGGTAGGCCTGCCGGAAGAGATCAGTCGTTATGGCTTTCTTAAATTCCGGAAGACTGTTAAGTTGACGAATCTCTCCCGGTAAGCCATTCCACAAACTGGGAGCGGCAGAAGAAAAGGTCCTCTGGGTAATAGTTGTCAGCCTTGTTTTTGTTGGCTGGAGTAAATTCTTCCTGGAGGACCTGAGTGCACGGGGCAGATTGTAATGGAGAAGGCGATCCCGCAAGTAGCCTGAATCCAAACCATGTAGGGCTTTGAAGGTGATAACCAACACTTTATACTTCGCCGGGCAACTAATTGACAGCCAGTGAAAAGATTTTAAAACTGGTGTTTGCACTACCCGATTCCATGATATTCATTCATTCAACTTTTATCCCACTATTCCTCCTAGGAACTCAGGATGGTACACATGTTTCCCCCCATTTAATCCCACCAACAGCTCTGTGAAGTAGATTAGACTATTAAATAGCAACTGGCTCAGGGTTACCTAGTGATATCAGTGGCTAAGCAGAGATCTGAATTCTGGTCTCCCTGCTCCAATTCCATCACTGAAGTGCCAGTGTCAGATTATAGTGGGCCTGTGCCAGCCTCTCTCCGCTAACACTGCTGCCACCCTGGTCCCTGCTGCTCCTATATCACAACCCTGGTAGGGCATTGTATCTCAGGGAATCTAACATGGTAGCTGCCCACCTGCTAGGATTGACAGGATTGACAATGGGGCCTTTTGAGCCCCTGGACCATTGGTAGGTGCCTAACCATACCTATCTCTGACAACGCCCCTGCTGAGAATTGCTCTTGGCTGGGCTGGCCCTACCATTAGGCAGTGTGAAGCAATTGCCTCAGGAGGCAGATGCCGAGAGGTGGCAGCAAGGTGTTGGTGGAGAGGACTGTTTGCCACACAGCTTGCCCTGTGTGGTCTGCTGCCTTCAGGTAGTCTGCTGCCTTCAGGTGTGGTACAGGATGCTGTCCCATCACCGGCGTTGAAGAAAGCTTTAACTGACAGTCTAGACAGCTTTTGTACATGCAATGGGAAGGGGCATCACCTTATTCTTTGCCTCACTGCAAAATCTCTTGGGCTGGCCTTGGCTCTGCCCTGAGAAAAACATAAATTTTAAGGCTAAAGATTGAACATGTATCCAGGGACATAGAAGTATAAAGCCCAGATTGCCTTTGTGTTTACTCCTCCAGTTTGTAATTTGAAGGATCGTTTTAGCGTTAGGAGCCTGCACGTGTTGGCTGAATCAAGTCATTGAACAAACCTTCAGTACAGATAACTGTTTGCTTCAGCTGGTTTTTCAAATATATTATTTACTCAATTAAATTGCAGGTGCACCTTTCCCCAGCATCTGTGCAATGCTTGGACTGGCAAAGGACATTTCTTTTATACGATGATAACTTTTAAATGTACCGTGAATTAAATACCAGTCCTAATGAGCAGCAACTCCATAGACTATTCTGAGATCAGCAAAGATGCAGGGGAGATAAGGGTGTTTGCTGCATTGTTTCGAGGTGCAGTCTATACACTAGGAGCATTTACACTTTTTCAGCATGAGGGACAAATTTCATTTTTGGAGAAGCTCTTGGGGGAGCAGTGGAGGGGGGGCTTAAAATAAAAATAGCAGCATCTTTAAGATGAAAGCTCTTGCTGCCATTAACTAAGCCTTAAGAGAGGCATTTCAGCTTTTTAGAATGGGAGACGGGGAATGCACAAAACACGTTCCACCACCAAATGATTAGTGGCTAGGAAAAAACTAGCTTTGCACAATACTACGTAGATTACCCAAAGATCTCTTTGATGGATGCACTTTTCATATGAAACTTGCAACGAAACTGGCACTAGCCCTCAGTACGAAACTGAGGCAGCTTACCCTCAGGGAAGGTGTTCTCCTAGGGACTTCTTTTGATAGGCTAATTTTGTAGGATGCTTTTGTGTGGCGCAGAGTGGTAAGTGGCAGTTACTGCAGCCGAAACTCTCCCCATGGCCTGAGTTCGATCCCAGCGGAAGCTGATTCTCAGGCAGCCGGCTCAGTTCGACTCAGCCTTCCATCCTTCCGAGGTCGGTAAAATGAGTACTCAGCTAGCTGGGGGAAAGGTAACTGCTACTGGGGAAGGCAATGGCAAACCACCCCACTAGAAAGTCTGCCAAGAAAACGTCAGCGAAAGCAGGCGTCCCTCTAGGAGTCAGCAATGACTCAAGTGCTTGCACGAGAGGTTCCTTTCCTTTCCTTTCTTTCATTCTTGACCCGATGTCTGATTCTGGCATCTGTCACTTCCAACTTCTTCCTCTCTGTGAGATTTTGCTTTCCCACAGATGGAGAAGATTCTGTTTGGCATTGTACCCACTGATTAATTGGCATCTGGACAGATTCCTCTGTTCCCCTGACTCTCTGCTTTATCTTCCTTGGTAACTCCCCTACAAGTTCACCCTCCTTCTCCTCAGACTCTGAGTCAGTTCCCACACTCTCTTGAGGTGCTTCAGCAGAGGTGCTGGGCCCAATCCTTACAGCGATGCTGATTCAAAAACGAGTCCTTTAGTAAAATGCACACTTCAAAAATGCATTTGGAGGAAATGTTCATTTTCATGCTTTTGAACAACAACAAAAGAGAGAGCTTACCATCAGAAATGGAAACATGGTGGACCAAGCTTTGAGGTGGAACTCAGAGAACTTTGATGACCTCGAGCTTCACTGATTCTCCCATCCTTAGCGTTGATATATGTCTAAATCAATTACAATAATGAGCTGAACTTTATTCTTCCACAAATAATGTTGACAATAGATATCCTATTTAAGGAATCCAAGCAGTGATCATAATGGTAAGCAGCTGCCCTCATTATTGTTGTTGCACTTGAATCTGCTTCGCTGGCTGGAAAAGGCGGCTTCTCCCCTGAGTTTCAATAGTTCCAATTCAAATAAAATATAAAAGTGCACTGAACTTAACTATAGAGCATTCAAGCGCTCTGGACTGAAAGCTAGAAATTATGTTCTACTTCTAAGCTTTAGCAAGCCATAGTAGCATAACAGATGGTGCTGTTTTCATTGTATTCATTAGACACAATGCATAAACATATTTATGATAATAACAGAATGATTTCCATTTCCATTCAAGCACAGTTTTTCTACTGTTCATCACTTCATATCTTCCTATTCCCTATTATAGCATCCCTACCCCAGACCCTGCTTTGTTGGTTGCATTGTTTGCATTTGGTCCAGCAGAGAAGTGATGGGAATAGCTGTCTGCAAAGGCAGCGTGTCAGGGGCTAAAGGGGGGCAAAGCAAAAAGAGGTCTATTCCCTTTGAGGAGACCTCTTTTCCACATTGCTTGAGCCCCCACACTCCCTCTCAAGATGGAGTGTGGAAAAACCAGTTGCCAGTTAATAGGGCTGCATATTTATTTTTACTGCCCTTATCTGCCCTAGCTCAGCATGGGGCTCCCAGGGGAGACAGGGTTGCAGCGTGGTACTGCCTGGAAAGACTGAATCACGTTTGGCACAGTAAGGTCACATCCAAGGAGGCAAGGTCAGATTAGGTTAGGCAATGCCAGCTCCCAACAGGCAAGGCAAGGCTAGGCCTGTCAGGACCCTGGACAGGTCATTGGCTGAAACACACTCACAAAGAGCATTTGTCTCAGCAATATGCTGAGGCCTTCTGAAGGCTGGCTCTGAGGAGCTGTCTACTTCTCTATGAGGAGCTGTCTACCTCTTAAAGTGTCCTGTCTAATTCTGCAGCTGCTGGCTCCTACAGCATGGCAGCAGTGAGGATTGCATTGGAGGGGTGCCCTCTGAAGAGTCTGGTAAAGCTACATCTCCCTGCCTAGAAGGTCCCAGAATAGTAATGATGAACTACTGGATTAAACTTTTCCTTCCTCCGAGCCCTACTCTCAGCCTCCACTGAGCCTGAGGAGAGATGGAGGCCAGAGAACATGACACTATCCTATATTGGCTATCTCACAGCCCTTACATTTAAGTGTGGAGGAAGTTCTGCTCACATCACCCCTGGCTGTGAGGCTTTTTGTGGGTGGGTCAGGTATGCCCCAAGTGGAGGACCTATATCCCTCCCCTCTAGCCATATGGCCTTAAAAGAGCATGTGTAAGGAAACCTCCCTTCATCCTATAAGATGAGTTAGAATACTCACCATTTTAAAAAAATCTGTCCCAGACTTCTGCAGTGCTCCATCCTACTACCTGGTCACTGCCCTTCAACCAGCTACACCTCCAAGACGGTGTGATAAAGATGAACCCCCTGGTCCTGTCACCCTCTTATAATAATTCATTTGTCTGGTGTACTGTGTGCAATGTAGTACTAAGATAAAAATCTGGTATGTCCCCATGCTTGCTTCTTTATGGTGAGTGGTGACACTTTACCAAAGCCATCTTAATTAGCTAGAAGGCTCCTGTCTTTACTGACTAAGATCTATTTGCAATATAATATGGCAGGGTAGAAGTCCTGAAACACAAAACAGAGGCAGCAGTTGCAAGAACCCAGTAAGAGCAATGCTAAAGAGCACACAACTGCACAAAATCTGAATACTAGACAAGACAGTGGGGTAAAAGAACTGAACTACTATGAAAGAATTTATAACAAGATTGAACTATTCAACAAGCTATATTACAATAACATCAGTATACATAACAGAGTAATGGTTACAAAGCACAGGTTCATGAACTGGCTATGAAATTGCTGAGCTAGAGAAAACTTTACAGGACTCCGGATTTTACACCTGTTTTGCTGCAGCTTCCTCAGAACCTCGCTATAATGGCTGTAAAACATAACGTAATACAAATGAAAAATCCTCAAACTGAGGTTACACATACGGAATTTGAAGATAAGAGGTAATATAAAGTCTAGCTAAACGCCTGAAACTCACCACCACTAATAAGCTTGTGCTGTGGGAGAAAGGTGAGACAATTCTTAAATTGTTCCTCTGTCCCAAAACATCTTTAAATGTTTAAATTCAATTTGTTGAATTCCTTGCAATTAGATAGATGTGCCTTTAAGGGAGATATATAAAAGAGAACTTGAGGTTAAAATGTTCACAGCTGCTCAATAAACTCACCACCCTTAAAGCTTTCCAGAAACTTGCCTGGGATTTGAGGTTAGAGGAATTGCTATTCCTTTACCATTTTTATGTTTCTTTATTTAACCTTATAATTGAAAGTTTGTACTTTTCTTTAGTCAATCCAGCTTGGAGGACTCTTTTATATAGTTTCATATGCAGCTCTGTTACTGTGAGATCAGAATTGGCTTTTCCACAATTTTTTTTAAAAAATGTGGGCTAAAACTATTTGTGAGCCCTGAAAAAGAGTAAAATGAAGAGCATCTGCAGGTGTTCGCAATTGCAGAAAAGTGGGCTATGCATGAGCGAGCTGCTGGACCAAATGGCTGAGTGTAAACAAGTCACGTTTGCTTCAAAATGCAATTTCAGGATCCCTCTGGACACAATGAATGGCAGTTGTGACAGACCAGTGGAGCTGTTGACAAGAACCTAGACACAGATGCAGATTAAAATGAGCTCCCTTGCTAGTTCCAGTGGAATCCAGCTGGCTTGCTGTGGACTTTGTGTTTTAATATCATATATTGGGATGGATCCGGGGAATGCGGTCGTGATCATCAGGGACAGATATTGGCTGCTTCACTGAACACTTTGCAGGCTCTTCCATTGTAGAGCATGAAGCTATTATTTCTATGCAGGAGGAGGAACTGCAAGTGAAGTTGCACTTGAAAAAGAGATTGCACCCTTGGGAGAGATGTAGACGCTATTTCATGCACTTCAGTTACATCAGCCATGCAAAATTGGGATTGCCAGACAGTCATTGGGTGTGTTCGCACAATACGCTAACCCATTGTGAGTGACTAGCCACACAATGTGAGTTGTTTTGCGATCAAGCAAAGTACTCACAGTGTTTGGTTTGTTTCTCCCCCACGCACACTTTCTGCTTCTGTCCTTCAGCTGGCTCCAACCAGCATCCCAGGGGACTTGGCAGCAGAACCCATCATGTCTGCTGCCAAGCCCCTGTCCCGTCTCTCCTGATTTCTCCTAATACATGCATTTTTATTAAATTTTGCCTAACATGCACATTTTTTGTAAGTAATTTTCTAGTATAATGGTTTTTTAGAATTATTTCCACTGATATCTGCAAGACATGCTGGGAGTTATAGGCCTTTTTCCCGTCTAAACATGCATAGGATTCCACCTTGAGTTTCAGTTTGCATATTGGTTTAGAAATTTAAGTGAGAAATTGGTAAGTTCACATTAAAATGCAATCTGAACACATTTCTCCCCCAACTCTATTCTGAAGTGGACCTCAAGTCCACTTGAGTATACAGGATTCCATTTAACTGAGTGTACTTCTACAAACTCCTATAAGCATACCCTGAAGTCTAATCTGTGAACACCGCTGAGCAGATATTTGTTTGCTGTGAAGAGCAAAGTATACTTGGAGTATGAATCTTAAACTTTAAACAGATTTATATTCCTTGCAAGAAATAAATGTGTCCTTGCAGCTAAATAAATGAACATTTACAAATGGAATGTCATGGAAGGTAATCAAATAATTGATGGCGAATTCAGAAGGAGATAATTGATTATGTTCTTAGTAGACACATTCTTTATTGCATGCCACAGCTAAACCCAGAAAGGTAGAGATAATATGTAGGATTATGAAATGCTTTCTTTTATTTTTATTATTCTAGGTGGGGTTAAATGTGGCTATAAAGAAATCAAAAAGACTGGCTGGAACTAAGGTCCTGGTAAGGAAATGTCTCAAAAGATATTTTTCATCATGATTGCACTTAATCAGAATGGCTAATTCTAAAGCCAGATAAATATTCAAAAATGTGCTCGAATGAATGTTGAGCATGGTGAAAAGCTACTTCGTACTGCTGTATGATGAAAAAGGCAACCATTAAGAGGAAAAGTAATGATAACAACAAAGAAATGGAAAAAGGGAACCAAGATATATTTTCATACTCAAGGTCATCAGGAGAGTTAATAGGAAACCCAAAGTTCTACCAAAAAAATACTCAGTGTGAATTACAGGTTGTTATCCCTTAGCAAGGATCCATCACTTTGCACTTACTGTTTTCCTTCTCATCCTCCTTACTTTAGACTTAAAAGTATGTTAAGAAAAGTTGCTTTCCAGGAAATTCCCTGCCCCTTGGGAGAAAATCTGCTCCCTTAAGATTGTGGTTGTTGTTGTTGTTGTTATATTTTACTATGGCCTAGGTTTTACATTGAATAAAGAACCTGATCAATTAACTTCAACCTTTTGGAGTTTTCACCCAATTCTGACAAGACTAATTTTTATTCATATATTCTCCTTCTAAATTGATTTTATGCCACAACTGAGTTTAATCCTGGCTTCTCCAGGTAAGGTTCAAAATGTCTCCTATCCCAAACTCTGCAGCTGTTGCCCATTGTGGATCAGCCTAGATCTATGCTACTGCTTTATAGTGGTATATTGAAGTTCACTGATAAATGTTGGGCCACATCACACATTCCATATACCACTTCCATAGTGTTATTTCCTGCTTTTTATTTCACATTATCTAAAATATCACAACAAATGTCACTGTGTGTCCTATGAGGTAAGAATGTGCAAGAGGGATATAGCATTACCATGATGGGATTGTAGTGATTTGACATTAGGGCTCATCTACACCAAGCAGGATATTCCACTATGAAAGTGGTATATAAAAGGCAGGAGCCACACTATTGCTTTATAGTGGTATTGAAGTGTGCTGCAGGATCTGCACTACTGCTTTATAGTGATACTGAAGTGCACTGACAACTCTTGGGGCCCTTGACACATCTACACCAAGCAGATTGTACCACTATGAAAGTGGTATATGTGGTATTGGGCTCATGTACACCAAGCAGGATATTCCACTATGAAAGTGGTATATAAAAGGCAGGAGCCACACTACTGCTTTATAGCAGTATTGGAGTGCACTGACAACTCTTGGGGCCCATGACACATCTATACCAAGCAGGATGTACCACTATGAAAGTGGTATATGTATGTGTCAATGGGCCCCAACAGTTGTAAGTGCACTCCAGTACTGCTATAAAGCAGTAGTGTGGCTCCTGCCTTTTATATACCGCTTTTATAGTGGAATATCCTGCTTGGTGTAGATGAGCCCAATGTGTAGATCTGGCCCAGATGTTTTAGACTGCAACTCCCAGGTTCCTGACCATTGGCTGTTGGGAGCTGATGTACAAAATATCTGGAGGGCACCAGGATGGGGAAGGCTGGTGTAACACTACTGAGCTAGATCGACCCTTGGTCTGATGGTATATGTTTCCTATGATCCCAAATTCCCACATTACAAATAGTATCCAATGTTAGTCCCACTTAGAGTAAACTCATTGAAATGAATGGGACTTAAGTTAGTCATGATTAACTTTAGTCCCATTCATTTCAACAGGCCTACTCTAAGTAGGACTAACATTGGATATTCCCCTATGTTTCCACATAGGCATTCACCACGCCCTTTAAAACTGTGGTGTCAGACAATGTTGCATTGGAGAAGGCTGTTTAAAGTCCAGGTGTATTGATCTTGTTTTACCTAACAGCAAAGAAAGAAAGCAAATTCCTTTGCCTTCTGGCTAGATTAGCGTGACCATATTTGAGAAACCAAAGAAGAAGACACCCGAGCGGGCAGGAAAGTGGCTTTCCAGGGCTCTACAAAGCATATCTTTCTACCCCCTGCCACCTTAAAGCCTCTGATTGGTGCAGAGGAGGGGAAAGCATGTCATTCCTGCCCTCCATTGCTCCTTAAAGTCCCTGATTGGAATAATGCAGGGGCAGCAGGAAGTGCGCTTTCTAGGACCTCCGGAAAGTCATTCCCCCCACCACACTAATGGCAGCCACCATTAGCATGGTGAGGGGGAACAACATGCTTTCTGGAGGTCCCAGAAAGCATGCTTTCCCTCCTCTTCTCCAATTGGGCCCTTAAAGACCCCAGTTGGAAGGGAAAGTGGGTCATTCCTGCCCTGCCCCCCACTGCTCCAATCGGGGCCTTTTCTATAATGTCTGGGAATGAAATAACACACCTCCAGAAAGCCCGTCATTTTCCCTGCCATGCTAATGGCAGCCTTAAAAGGGAAAGCATGTCATTCCAGGACATTATAGAAAGTTACAGAACCCCCCCCCCCAACACCCGTGATAGAACAAAAAACAGGACAAATCTGGGGAAATCCTGACAGTTGGTCACCCTAGACATGCATTCAATTTTAAGTTTCAGCTGAGCTATATAAGTTGCTTCTGATTTTCTCTGGATATTTGATTGCAGTGCAAATGTTTTTGCTGTTTGCAAAGAAATTATGATATTGTTTCTTTCCAAGTTATTGCTATGAAGCTGTTCACAGAAGTGCAAATAGAGGTTTCTAATTAGCCCCTGGGTTAATGCTGATCAGTGATGCCAAGGCAATAAATGATACACTGTAAATAAGCATTTTAAACTCAGTTGTAAAGGCAGAACAAGGAACATGCACATTAACTTTCCTGTTAATTATGTCCTGCTCTATTGCCACAAATTGCTTGGAAGACAAAGGGAGACATCACCAGATGAGCAGCAGTCATACACCCATACCTTCGTGACTTCAGATAACACCTTTATTCTATGGTAGTGATAATTGCCCTTTGGTAGCTGCAATGTCAGTAGAGGAATATCACTAGAGGAATATATATGGGGTGGCTGTGAACCAGAGAGAGCAGGATTCAAATTCTTACTCAGTTTAAATCACAGTAGGTGGATTTAGGCTAGGATGCTGTTTTTATCTCCTTGGAGAGCAATAAAAGTGGGCTGAACTACTGTGCTATCACAGATGAGCTAGATGAAAGTTATCTATGTAATCTAGCCATTTGGTGGAGCTAGTCATTTAATTCATTAATTTTTTAAATTTCCCTCCCATGCCTTCAATTGCCACTGGCAATTTCAGGATTGTTTTCAATAAAAAAAAATACACGTAAAATATTACATACTAATGGAACAATAACAAATTAAAATCAGCCAAATGCAGAGAAGAAACAACCTCAAAAAAGTCTGTAAAAAGTTACAGTCATTTCAAAAGGCTGAAAGGTATTACCAGCTGATGTGGGGGTGGGAGGAGCCTGGTTGACAAACCTCCCCAGAAAAGTTACAGATAGGATTCCACCATTGAAAAGACTCTCTCTCTCTCTCTCTCTCTCTCTCTCTCTCTCTCTCTCTCTCTCTCTCTCTCTCTCTCTCTCTCTCTCTCTCTCTCTCTCTCTCTCTCTCTCTCTCTCTTTGCCACCTGCTTGGTGGGAGCACCTGGAAAAGTCTCTAAGATGAAGATCCCAGTGAATGGGCTGAATGTTCTAGAAGAAAACTAGCAGCGGGGTTTTAAAAAATGTGAAGTGTTTGATGTTAATGCAACTCCAGAGTAAAGCTCCTTAAAAATTATAAACCTAAAGGGGAAGGGATATTTTTAATGCTAGTTACAGCTAAAATTAGACATAAATATGTCAGTGAGTGGATGAAATGCAGTGCTTTTTATTTATTTAAGAGCTTCTTTCCAAATTGGCCTGCCTTCATATCTGGGCTGTGTTAACTTCAAAGGATTCTCACAGAATGTCATGACTCAGTCTCACACGAAAAGCTAAAATCTTAACCGGCGCGTCAAAGGTTAGGGTGCCAAAAATCCATCGCAGCCTAGACAGCTTTTGAAATTCATCCCTTAGGTTAGGGTTATATGAATAGAGAAGTTGGTGGTCCTTTTTTTTTTTTAATGTTGTACAAATTACTTTCTCAAAATCATATATATGTGGTTTTGAAAATGAGTGTGTGTGTGTAGGGGGAATTAGTCACATGCCTCGGAAAGTGCTACAGTGTAATGTTTGAAGAGGTACCTGAAGACAGTTGCTGTGTAATACTTTGGTGTGGCAGCTGAGCACCTAGGGTTGGTTTCAGTGGTGACTCAAGAGTTTTCAGGACCCTTGATCAAGACACTCTCAATGG
Organism: Elgaria multicarinata webbii; assembly: GCF_023053635.1. Classification (NCBI taxonomy): domain Eukaryota; kingdom Metazoa; phylum Chordata; class Lepidosauria; order Squamata; family Anguidae; genus Elgaria; species Elgaria multicarinata. The sequence continues at coordinate 67,497,302 of NC_086171.1, forward strand.
TCCACTCAGCAATCTTGCTGTTGTTACCACCTGCTGCTGCTCTTCATCTTCATTGCTACCGCTTGCTTGGTAGGCAGAGGGCCAGTGAGGAAGTAGGCAGTGGCCTCTTTTATTTATTGTTGGCTTATTTACAATTTATATATTATTTTGGAGCAGTGAACAACAGATAGAATTAAAACATTAAAAAAGCATGATATTAAAAATTAGTATTTTTAAAGAACAGAGTTTGATAAAAACCCAAGTTCTGGTAAAACCAGAGTAGTTTTTAAGAGTAGTCTTATCCCACTTTTCAGCCAGAATGGCTCTTGGAGTGACTACAAATGATCAGTGAAAGAAGACATTCCCTCCCCATAGATTTACAATCCAAAAAAGACATGACACACAAGGGAAAAGGAATGTTTGAGGGGAGGAAAAATTAGGCCTTCAGCAGGGCTGGTGGAATGGCTCAGCTTCCACAGCCTGCTGCTGATGACAGTTGAAGGAGGAGAAGCCTTCATGAAGGTGACCTTCAGCAGAGCTGGTGGAATGGCCCCACTTCCCCCTCTCCCTATTGCTCCTCCTCCTCACCACCTCTGCTGTCTGGGTGGATGTCTAGATGATGTCTTATCCCGGGGATTGCCCCAGGATCATCCTTGTGCAACCACATGATGCACAAGGGATCCGGGGGCAGGGAGAGATGATCCCTCCATTTCCCCGGGATAGCCTGGACAGCTTTAATCTCAAATTTTCCTGTGGTCTCGGGGTCATCCTGAGACCATGGGAGGTGTGGGCAGCCATCCCATTTTCATCCCAGCTCCTCATGAAGAACTGGGCATGGGGCACTGAGCTCTTCAGGTGCTCCATGCCCATCAGAGGTGGGGAGGGGGGTTACCTTGTCATTTCGTTGGAGCATTCGTGCACTCCAGCTCTTCTGCATGTAAAAAAGAATGGCCGCCGCAATGGGGGCAATGCCCGAGATGTCATGTGGCCCATGTGGACTGAGGGGGAGGATCTCATGATCAGCATATCATGAGTTCCACCCCCTCCCCTTCCCTGGTCTAGACATGCCCTGGGTTGGAGCAAAATGCAGTGAATAAGCAGGTTGAAATGGTGAAGAGAAGGAACAACTCCAGGAGGCTTTCGTCAGTGAGTCCCTGTTGGTGTGTAGGCCCCTGAGAGGATGTGGGCCCTTGGCCAGTGCCCAACCATGTCTACCCTTGATACCAGCCCTAGTTGCTTTCTGCATATCATTTGTGGTGTCGTGCCATTGAAAAGAGAATATGTAAGCCAAATATGATGCTTCTGCTTCCTTTGAATATGGTTGTCTCAGTGTGTTCTCGGGAGCTCCCAGTCATGTGGCTGTATTGTTCCCTTCATCACAGATTATCAGGGCAAATGTACATGTTTCATTTTTCACAGGGAATTCTAATGCAAGGTGAGTAGTAGCCTTCACAATTTTCACATTCTTCCTTGTCCTCACAGCTACACTCCAACTTGGTGAAACGTAGCAATAGATGAGGGACCATTAATTTTCTAATAGGAGAAATGATGCAGCTTAAGCCTGAAGCTTCTTGGAATGGCCCCCGATACTGAAAAATGATCAGCTTTCAGAAGATTGAGTATATGTGTCATGGAGTAATCTGACAATATGTGTCCAAATTACTGGTATTCATAAAGTTGGCAGACACACACAAAGCCAACCAAACAGCAACAACCTCATACTGTGAGGGTAGAACATGCTTCTGATATCCAAATCAGGAATTTCCACATAATGTATTTATTCTTGTCATATGCATGGTGAAATCCACACTTTTTATTAAACTACTTATTTTTTTTATCAAAGAAACTTGGCTCAGTGATAGCATACAACCACCCACCCCAGGAAAAAGAATACATTTTCCTTCTTTTTATTAATCTTGTTAAGATAATAGTCCTGTTCAGACAACACACTAAGGGCTCATCTACACCAAGTAGGATATTCCACTATGAAAGTGGTATGAAAGCGGTGTATAAAAGGCAGGAGCCACACTACTGCTTTATAGTAGTATTGAAGTGCACTGACAACTGTTGGGGCCCATTGACAAATACCATTTGCCGCTTTCATACCACTTTCATAGTGTAATATCCTGCTTGGTGTAGATGTGTCATGGGCCCCAACAGTTGTCAGTGTTCTACAGTACCATTATAAAGCAGTAGTGTAGATCCTGCAGTGCACTTCAATACCATTATAAAGCAGTAGTGTGGCTCCTGCCTTTTATATATGGCTTTCATACCACTATCATAGTGGAATATCCTGCTTGGTGTAGAAGAGCCCTATGTCATGGTTAGGCTGCTAACCCTGAGCGTGTTTAAACCGTGGTTATGTAGCCACCATAGTTAGGAATGGTTCACATGACACGCTAAGCAATACTGTTTAGTTCAAAATGTTTAACCACCATGGCTGAGTGTGTCATCTGAACAGGGTCAGTCTAATGGAGTTTCACAGTCTGTGAGTGTATTTGTTTGTCAAGTTGAAAAATCATTACTAACGTGGTGTTTAATGTTTGTGCTGGGAAGCAAATGCATTGCCCATCTGAGTGAATAATCTGTTTTCTACTCCTAGAACAACATTCAAGGGTTATCAGGCTTATGTTCACTTCCTTTTCTGAAGAACCTGTGTAAGAAAATTGAAGTGTATGTATATATATATATATATATATATATATATATATATATATTTAAAAATTGTCTTTCAATCACTTAATGTTTTAGTTTCTTGTGGAGTATACTGCACAGGAAGTTTTCTTTGCATGCTGGATTTTTTTTAGCTGACAAGCTTAATGCCCAGCAATTTCACCAGACTCGAACACAAGTAGAACTCTTCACACAATCACAGACCCTGAGTTATCAGGGGTTCCCCACTGCAAAGAGACTTCTACTCGCATTCAAGCAAGTGAGAATAGAACTCCTGTTCAGACCTTGCCAGTTCCACATAGCAAGGTCTGGACGGAGAGGGGAGGGGAGGGGTCCGCAGACAACAGATGTAGGGGACAGGACCAGTGTGCATGGCCCCATTGCAGTACCCTTAAAACCCTCACCCACTGCAGCAGAGACTTGAACAGGGCTAAAGATACACAATATATAAGAAATAAAATAACTTCCTCAGGATTTCCCCCACCCATGCCATCTGTTGAGGTGTCATTAATTTATGAGAGGTCTTTAAGCAGAATGAGCCTCGTGTGGCGCAGAGCGGTAAAGCAGCAGTTTCTGCAGCTTGAAACTCTCCCCACGGCCTGAGTTCGATCCTAGCGGAATCTGGTTTCAGGCAGCCGGCTCGGGTCGACTGAGCCTTCCATCCTCCCGAGGTCAGTAAAATGAGTACCCAGTTAGCTGGGGGAAAGGTAATAACAGCTGGGGAAGTCAACGGCAAACCACCCCGCTATAAGGCCTGCCAAGAAAATGTCAGCGAAAGCTGGCATCCCTCCAAGAGTCAGTAATGACTCGGTGCTTGCACGAGAGGTTCCTTTCCTTTCCTTTTCCTTTAAGCAGAAAGTGGTGTTGCCTTTGTAGATCTGTTCTACTTCTTGGACTTCATTCAAGGTTGTTTATCTAATTGCTCAGCATGCTGCTTTTCTCTTTTAACTCATGAGTTATTATACAAGTTAATTAGGCGGCATTCCTACGCCCACTCGTGTGTATTCTTACCACTAGAGACCTTCCATCTGGAAGCACCCTGCATGGAAGCACCGTTTCTTTTGTCATGGGGATGGTGGCTATAAAGATAACTGGATGGGGTCTGTCATAAGCTTATACCTTACCTGCCTGCTTGTGTCATTTTGTATACATGAGAACTCTTCCCTGTTTGTTTCTTTGCTGATTTGTTTTCATGGATGTTGGGTGTTCATATGTTCTGGCAACCTGCCAGCTATCTCCCAGCATGCTTTAATGGCATCCTTACAACAGCATGGCTTTCTGCCTGTAGCAAGGAAGCCCTGCCCCTTTCTATTTATCTAGGAATGGGAATATCATCTGCTTGGTTACATTAGCACCGAAGGAAGATTCCACCAGTCTGCATGAGCACTTAGAGCAAGCAGAAATGGAAATGTAGCACAGCTCTATTGCCATTTGTTCTACACATCCTGATGTTAACGTGATTTTAAATCATATAGCTAGTGATGGCTTTGTGACCCAGTTCCACCATCTCCTGTAAGAAGCTGAAAATGCTTTAATAGCCCTTATGCTCAGGGTATAGATTTATATACTGATGCTTCTTGAAAATGTCAGTATAATGTTCCTGCACGATTTGTGTAATGTCATAGTTTGTGGAGTCCTCACTGTCTCCCAAGTATATCAAAGATGTTGATGCCAGTACCGATGGAACACTTCAGATCTGTTTATCAAGGATGGATGCAATGCTTATGGTGCAAGATAAAGAAAATTAATGGGTACCTTATAAGAAGAAAAGGGAAAGCAGGCCTGTTAGAAAATATTGATTGTAACATCCCTGAGAACCTGGCATTACGGATTTTTAACAATCTTTTAACTGATATTATATTCTTTTATGGCTCCTTACTGTATTGTTTCTGACTCTTGATCTTGATATTAGCAGGGCAAGGAAGAAAGATAATGAGCCAAAAAAGAAAGAAAAAACCAACAATCCAAAATTAAATCCCATTAAGTAGTATCATGTCAGTTACAAGTTTACATCATATAATTTGTGATACTAAATTTCAGGGCTTGAAAGTCAAAATTACCCTTCAGCAGGAAAGGCTCATATTTGTGATAATGAATGGATGAAACTGGTTTATAAGGAAAGGAAGTTGTTTGTCATTGATTAAAAGGTGACTTTAAGTCAAGTCTTGGAAGCCTTTATAAAAGCCATGCATTCCTTCAACCACTTGGAACTGGGCTAGGTTCGAAATCTAAAGATGCATTGTTTCATATAGTCTAAATTTTTACCAAGGCCAACAGACAATGCAAAACAATTCAATGCTTTGCAGAAGGATGTTCCGCTGAATTCATTGGGCCTACCTCCCAAGTAAGTGTGCACAGAATTGCAGCCTTAAGTACTCCAGTAAGGTTAACAGGACTTCATGAGAAGTAGATTGATGCTCACCACCTTATTTGTGATGATTTGGTCGTAATATCACTTTTTAATTTGGACCATACATTCATACCTTTGAACTCTTATCTGCCATCCCAAACAACTTATATATACAGAAAAGTCACTCGTCTGCTGTGATGTGTTTTCCTCCCCAGTTTTACTAAGAAGCACTTACCTTATGAAGACACGGATGGAGATAAATTTAGCCTTTTCCCAGTAAGTAAAGCTATATGTCAGCAACATGATTCTCTCAGGCGTCCCTTCTGCACAACCCTTCCATCATGAAAAGCCAAACTAGTACAGAGAAGGGTGTTCTTTATAGCGTTGAAATATTGTTTTCCTTTATGGTGAGGGGAAATAATTATTCTTTTATATTCTTTCTGGAGATTTGGCCACAAAGTTACATTGCCCGGAGAAGAAAATTGCTCTGCCAGAGGGTGTCATGTTTATTGAATTATTAATAAAAGGTGAAGCAAAGTTATCTGAAAAAATATTAAAATTGCCGGGGTGTCTTATTTCTGCATTAAAATGAGTGATGAGTCATTTTTCCAAAGAAAGCTGGGAGGGAGATGGTTGATTTACCAGCCTTTTTTCCTCTACTTTAGTTAGATTTTTATTTTAGTTATTTGATGCCTAGAAGCAGGGGGGAAGTAACAATGCAAATTCTGTTTGCTTCTCTAGACCTTGAGAGGGTATCACTGGAGAGGCAGAGACTGTAATGACAGAGAGTCCTCCGTGTATCCGGGTCGACGGTAAGTTGGATGATTTCCTCTTTTTCGTTAGGGCAGTCATTCCTTTATATAGATAGATAGATAGATAGATAGATAGATAGATAGATAGATAGATAGATAGATAGATAGATAGATAGATAGATATACACACATATACATATTCTGAGAAAATTAAACCATAAAAGCCATTACTATTACAGTGCAACTCCAATTATCGCAATAGCTTGGGGAGCAGGGCCAGAAGATTCCCAAATGGGTTGCATTACTCAATGTTTCTTGCATAATTTCCATGAGATATGTGTGCAAGAGCCCGGGCTTTGCATGCAGAAGAGCCCCAGTTCGATCCCCATCATCTCCAGATAGGGCTAGGAAGGAATCCTGCCTGAAACCCCAGAGAACCACTGCTAGTTAGTGTCAACAATACTGAGTTAGATGGATCAAGGGTCCAATGCTGTATAAGGCAGCTTCCTATGCGCCACTGTGTTTGCTTTTTGATCAGGATTGTGCCTCCTAGCAAGACATCTAGTATGTGGCTTCCCCTTCCTCTTGACTTTGCTCTAGATGTTTCTGTGTGCTGGTATGGCTATGCCTGTCAAGTTATGTCTGCTTTGTTGTCATCTCTGCCAAAATATTTGGTCTCTCTGATGATAACAAGCCATCAGTATTCACCTTCATTTGACCATTTCATTTTTATAAAGCAAGTTTGCTTCTGTTTATTTTGCTGTATCCTCAGACATTGTTTCTCTTCCTGTTTTGGGACAACCCTCATTTGCAAACATTCTTCAGGCAGGGACAGAGTGCTTCCTTCCTCCCTCTCCCCACATTGCTTCTCAACGTGGGTGATGCCATCCACTCCTAATTGCAGTGCCAAATATCAATTGCTGGGCAGGGCTGGAGTATGACGGTGTCATTGGCCCATAGTAAGGCCTTTCTACAAGTGTGGTAGTACTGTCACTTAAATGCAGGGGAACCAATGAGAGAGAACAATGGGCCAGTCTTTCAGAACAGGAAAAAACCCAACCACTCCCTGTTCTTCTACTCAAAATAGCAACATTTTACCAATCTTTTCAAATAAAGGAAAATAGCCTTCTTCACTCTGATAGAAGTTGATGATAGCCCCACTTCAGCACGAAGAAGAGCAACTGGAGTGCTAGGGGGAATGCCTGCAATGCATTTTAAACATTTATTCTGTATGATCTTCAAATCTGTTTTACCCATTTTCCCCACTCTAAAAAAAAAAAAAAAGTCAGGAGAGTGTTCTTAAAAAACCAAAGCAAAATTGGAAGATCATGATGTCTTCTAAAGAATCCATAAACCATGAGTAAGGAACCACAAGTGCATACTAAATACCTTGTGTAAAAAAAAAGAAGAAGCTCTTAGTTACTGTCCAAAGGCTAGCACATGATTCTCATTGGATTAATATTTTTTCCTATCATTTTTGTAAAACTTAGAGATCATAGAGGCCTGTGTCTCTCCAAAGCCCTGCTGCCAAGAGGCAGGCAGGGCTGATGAAAGATGGAAGTTTTTACAACCTCTCATTCCTCCAATGTTGTTTTAAGCTAGATGGGTCTCCTGGCCCAACTAACCTCCCTACTTCCCTGTGGGCAGGGTTGACTGATGGAAAGCCTTCTGGATCGTGTGGGTCCAGGCCTCTCCTTCCCTTCCCCTTCTACTGGAATTCCCCCCTTTCACCCTCCACAACTTCTGAAGTTATTGTTGCAACCTTGGACAGAGGAGCTGCTGCAGAGCTTTATGTGCCCAGGGGGCAGGGAGGGTAAAGGTCCACAATCGAATCTCCTCTCCTTTTCTCTTCTCCCAGGCATTTTAACAGCATTTAACAATGTTAAGTTTGTTTTTAATGGACCCCAGAATTGTTGTTTTTAAATGGATACTGTTGTTTTATACTGTTTTTTAAATTTTTGTATACTTTTAATGTTTACTATTTTTAATTGTTGTAAACCGCCCAGAGAGCTTCGGCTGTGGGGCGGTATATAAATGTAATAAAATAAATAAATAAAATAAAATAAATTCTGTCCTCACAACTCTGCCTGTGAGTGTGAAGGAGGGGTCCTGCAGCATCCTATGGTGCCCCAGTCACTGTGTAGGATTGCTTCATTAGCAGAGCTAGACTACAAGCGTCTTGTGCCAATGGGATTAAATTGTTTTCCTTTGGATCTATTAGAGTATCTAGTATCAAAAAAAAAGTTTAGCAAACGTGTAAGCAAACTATTTTAAAGTGAGTGGGAACTTTTACAATCCTGGATGATGGTGTTGGAGTAATTTAAAAACATATATGCACAGATGTAGTACTGATGGTACATCTACTAATACCTTACTGGCACCAATGAAGGCTTTTCTCTCTCTTTTTAAAAAATTCCTCTCCTTGTGAACAGTGGTCCTGATCAGAATTGGGGCCATGCGTATTTACTCTAGAGTAAAAAGAAAGAAAAGTTAAGGCTCAGCTACAATCTATGCAATTAATGTAATGTCTGGTTTGATCCTGAGTTCTACTTGCAAAGGGGACTGGGTGCATTGTTCATTGATCTCAGTTAAGGCAATTCTTTGCCTTCCTGCATTCTGGAAAAAGGGAGATCCTTGATTTGTACACTCTGGATAGAGCAGAGATGTATGTCCATAACTGGAGAACAATTGCCAAAACCCAGAGCTATACTGTATGTGCACAGAGTTCCTGCATTTGCTGGCTTTCGCATTCACCTTAATGAATTAGATGGGATTGTCTGCATGTGCAACAAAGCCACAATATTCCAGGGCTACTTAGTCATATGAAAGTGAGTGGATCTTTCAGCCTTATATTCCAGGTACCCCTTGGTCTTTCAGATGAGGAAATTGCTAGCAGAGGTCCTGAAACACTTAAGACAGCCTGGTTTCTATATATGTTCTGAAAAATATAGAGCAAAAATGTTTCACAATTTACTTATAGTTCTGCCTCAAAACAAAAAGTCAGTGTCTGCAACACTCTGTTCATTTCATTTCTATTTCAGCCCTGACAACTGGGATACAGGGAAGGATTCCAATTGTAATGGCATATGGGTGAGTTGTTGAATGTTAATTATATCATGACACTTCTCTCCCATGACCTTCTTTTCCTATTTTGGAATCAGCCTGTGAGGTTTTACTTCATGGGTTCTTGGAAGAATTGACTTCCCCAAGTTAAGACTAACAAAACATCTACAAATTTGACTGTAGGTTCGTCCTACCACAAAAATGATTGTATGAAAGTCACTCCAAGGTGAATGCTGCTTCTGCTTCTTTTGGACAGTGAAACAGTTTTATGGTAATCCTAATTTCACAGTTCATGAGGTTATAGGGTATTGAGTTGGATTGGTAACAAAAGCTTTCATAAAATGAACAGCCACATGGTGAGGGTATACACTTTCTTGTTATTATACCTGAGAGAGTGCCTTCTCCCTTACCACACTGCCTGATCACTAAGGTCATCAGAGGGCATGCTCCTGCTATTTCCCCATGGACCTATAGCCCAATTAGAGTCCTCCAGGAGAAGAGCCTTTCATGTGGTGACCCCTTTTCTTTTCTTTTCTTTTCTTTTCTTTGGAATTCCCTGCCCCTGGAGGTCAGGCAGGCTCTTTTCCAGGAAGCATTCTTCAACTGAACAGCCATAGTTTTTATTGGTATTCTGAATAATAGCTATATGAAGCAGACATTAGGAGATTTGGGGCAAGGTGTCACAAGTATTCTGATGACACCCAGCTCTATTTCTCTCTGACATCTGAATTGGGAGACACCGTGCAGGTTCTGAACCTATGCCTGGGTGCAGTTATGGTTTGGATGAAGGCTAATAAATTGAAGCTGAATCCTCTATGGGTGGGTGTTAGCCTGTTCTGGATGGGGTTGCACTCCCTCTGTAGGAGCAGATATGTAGTTTAGGGATCCTCCTGGATCTGTCCATGTCACTGGAGGCCCAGGTGGCTTTAGGAGGCTGAAGCACCCATTATGAACTTTGGTTGGTGCACCAACTACGTGCATTTCTAAATATGGATAGCCTAGCCATGGTGATTTATGTATTGGTAACCTCACAATTAGACACTTGTAATGGACTCCATGTGAGTCTGCCCTTGCACCTGGTTCAGAAGCTACAGCTAGTGTAGAATGTAGCAGCTAGGAGGCTCAAAGGAGCACCTAGCTACATACATTACATCTGTGTTTAAAAAAAACTGCACTGAATGCCTATTAGCTATTGCCGTGTTCAAGGTTTTGTTGTTGACATTCAAAGCTCTAAATACCTAGCTGACCAACTTCCCCTCTATACACTAAATCCCCTGGGATCTTCCAAGGAGGTCTTATTGATAATTTCACAACCAACAGTGTGTCATCAGGTAATGGCACATAAACAGGCCTTCGCGGTAGTGGCACCCAACCTCTGGAACACTCTCTCACATGTTATTCAAGAGGCAGCAACTGGCGAATTTCAGGTGCCTCTTGAAAGCACATTTGTTCACTCAGGCTTTCCCTGACTTGTAATCTATCATGACACTGCTCAGTTTGACTTCTTTTGTTGTCATGTTTTTAAGGAATTGTTCTATACTGTTTTTACATTGTATTATATATGTTTTTATATGCACTGCTTGGAAATTCTGGAATGTCAAGTTGGAATAGAAGCATATATTTTTTTAAAATAAACAAAGAAATAAACCTGAGCCTTAGGAAAGGCATTTCAACCTTTTAAATGGGGGGAAAAACTGCACAAAGCCAAGAAAACACCAAACAATTGGTGGTCGATGGAAAGTGGGGGCAGGGGAAGGAAGCATGGTCATCTGCTGAATCCTGCGGGGACAGTTCGAGACCCCAGGAGGGCTAAATTGGGACCCCAGGCCTGATATTCTACATGTCTGATGCAGAGTGTCTGGTTGATGCAATGCCTTATATCAGCCTTCCCCAATCTGGTGCCCTCCAGTTGTACTACATCTCCCATCATCCCCTGCCAGCATGGGTGTCTTATATGTATGACGGTGAGGAGCATGCACTCCTACTCCTAACACTGTGGGGAAATGATCCTCAGCTGGGCATGTGTGCCTCCAAAATTGATGTTGCTGCAGCTTAAACTGTTCTATAAGGCGCCTGTATTTCATGGGTATTGTGTTCCTGGCACAACAATTGCTAAAAGGAAATGTGCCAATGCAGAAATGAATGAGTGTCTCTTCATGGGATGGGGTAGGGCAGTGTTGTCCATTTTCAGGTCTGCAAACTAATTTTCTCTTCTCCACTGTCAGGGTGTTGATCCAAAAGACGGCATCCCCTATGAGCAGAAATTCTGTAACGGTAATTCTTTTAATTGTAAAACATAAAGCCAAGAAAAGATTTGTAGTATTTTTTAAAATAATTTTTTGTTACAGTTGGCCAGAAACATTAAAAATGTATAGTTCTCTCTGGTGCTTTATGAAAGAGCAAAGGGCCCTCTATTAACGTACTGAAAAATATGGGGCAGTATGAGCTGGAAGTGTCGGCATCATGTTGCCCAGAAGTGTTCATTTCTTTCCGAGGCCGAGCTCAGAGAAGACGCATTTGTTGTGTGGGAAGCAGGGATGCAGCAGAGTGTTGGCTGGTTAACAGCTTTGGTGTCACAAGCTGACCTTCCTTGCATCACAAAAAAGGATTAATTTCATTAAGGCACTGTATAGACTTTCAAACGCATAAGCATAGAAGCCGAGTTGAGATATATTTATTTTTAAAAGGGGCCACTGAATGTGTGTGTGTGGGGGGGAAGCAAAGTTGTCAGTTAACTTAACCCAGTGTGGTGTAGAGGCTAAAGCGTTGGACTGGGAGTCGAGAGATCCGGGTTCCCACTTGACCATGAAAACCTACGGGGTGAATTTGGGCTGGTCACAGGGTTGTTGTTGTGAGGATAAAATGGAGAGGAGGCAGATTATGTACACACTGCCTTGGGTTCCTTGGAGGAAAAAAGGCGGGATATAAATGCAATAATAAATAAAATAAATAAGCATTCCAAATGGAAACAAATATGTCTGTCAATAGCAGCAATAAAGCAAGCTGGGCTTAGTGTGCCAGCAACAAGCCAACAAACCAGTCCATCTCTAATTTTTAAGTATATTTGTGTGCATTCAAATGTGCTCATTTTCCTACTACAGAATCACTTGGGGTAATTCTGCAAGAGTTTATGCTCCTAAAAGTTTATGAAGCTAGATTCATTCACAGGAAACTGTCCAACTACTAAATTCTCTGCCTTTAACTTTGGAAAGTACCTCACTGACTCATTCACAGGGAACTTTTGCCTTCACTTTGGGAAATATCTTATGGACTCATTCACAGTGAATGAGTTGATAAGGTATTTCCCAAAAGTGAAGGGGGGGAAAAGTGGTTAAAGCAGACCTTATAATGGAGCTTTGTAAGGAAAAAAAACATGCTTTGGATTGAACCAGGTCTTTGGCATGGGGAATACCCACATGACCAACATGTTGCAAGACATCATTAATGCTGTGAACTTGATTCCTGGGGCTTACAATACTGCAGCTCTGTCCTGATGGTTTAAAAGCCAAGCATCCATCACAAAATGAAGACATGATGGAACTGGCTGAGGGAAACGTTGATGTAGGCTGAACAGCAAGAGAGGTTCTGTGGGAAAACTTCAAAATTACTGTAAATAAAGATTTCTTACTAATATAAGGCATTCTCCGATTTCTATTTCTAAATTCTGCACCCTTTGGGTTGGATCCAACCCATATATGACAGGATTTGTGCTTATGTAACAGGACTTACCCATCCTCTCCTCCCCCTGCAGCCATCTGTGCATGCCTCAAATCCACTCTGGAGGATCTCCTAACTCTCCAAAATAGATTTGGAGCATGTGGAGACGGGCTGCAAGGGAGAAGAGAAAGGTCGTTCTGCCAGCAGTTCTCTTCCAGTGTGGAACAACACCACTATGCACACAACAACAATACATGATTGGTGCAAGGCAGGCACCAACAATGGGAGAGTATTGCCTTATACAGAGACAACTGTGCCATCTAGCCAATGTATGAATTGGGCTGTAGTAGGCCTGAAAGCCATGCATTCCCTCATCAACACAAATTAGCCCAATGTTGGTGTTGCACCTGACTGAAATACACCCTGAATCAAACTAACATTGAACACTCCCTAGGTCAATCAATGAATCAAATTTTATTTGCACCAGGCCGTTGGCCATTGCAATTTAGAACAATTAACTGAACATAAGGCATAAAACAGACAATAAATGTCCTGAGTTCAAGAAAAAAAACAAAGAACTTAACATATAAAACTCAGTATCTCCAAGCAAATAAAACATTAAGTACAGTTAAGGCTAAAATTATATAATTTAAAACTCGGGGTGCAATTGCAGCCCTCATTTTAATAGCAATTGCTAAAAAAAAAATCGCAGTTTTTGCTATAACCATCCTGTTGCAATATTCAAGAAGAAAGTTCACAGACCCTCTAGGTCTGTTTGTGCCACCAGTGTTTGGTAACTGCTTAGCAAAGAGTGGTCAGGAAGAGGCAGTCAGTCTAGATTTTTTTCATAAGGATTTCCAAAGCCAACCTCATCACCTGCCTCATCTTTTTTGTTCAATCTGCTGGTATAGCATCATACAGCCATTGATAAGTAGTGGATCAAAACCCATCTGCGGTGCTATTTGTCATGTCTGTGTTACAAGTTATAAGATATTATCAAGCAACACCCATTTTTAAAGGCTGGGTGCAGTGAAGCAGCTTGTGTTTATGAGAAGCTTGTGATTTTGCCCTAATAGCCTCAATTGAGAGCAATGCTTTCAATTCTCTGATTTCACTAAATGTTTTAAATTTATTGAATGCATTGCAGATAGAAAAAAATTATGTTGCTCCCAGCAGGGTCCACATTAAAGTACCAATTTGAGCCTTAAAAGAAGCCAAATAGAAATAGGTCTAATTTAGCATGCACTTTTTGTAAAACTGATTGATGCATCCATTTCTCCTAGATTATTTATAGTGCGGAAGAACTTGAAAATCTGGTACAAGCTTTGGAAATTAGCACAAATGGCCAATTCATTATTTTGATTGCCTTTTGTGCGCTGAGTCTGTTTCATGGGTTTGCTTGATGCGGTTGTGCCCTGTGCAACATACAACTTTGCAATGAGCGTTTTAACATTATTATTAATGAAATGCTTTCTATAGGCACAGAGTCCAAAGGAATTATTCTCCTAGGTGATTCAGCTGGGGCTCACTTTCACATCCCTCCTGAGTGGGTGACAGCATCACAAATGTCAGAGGTATGTCACTTCATTGGGCTGTTGTACTGGGACCAGTTGGATGCCTGATAATTTAATTTCTTCTCTGTTATAAAGGGTGTCCAATGAGGACAGATACAGAAATGCCAATTATTATTTTTCTGGGAATCACCACTTTCTGTTGAGAAAGAAACTGCTATCTACGTTATTGTAATGCGTTATGGGAGATGTACTGACAAACCCAAGAGACCAAAACTCTTCTTTTAAAAGAGGGGAAATCTGTGCAACGTATTGGTACTATTGATGTGGAGTGTTGCTCTCAGATATCTTATGTTCTACCATGCTGCCTACAGTGAGGTTATTATTTATTATTGCTGCTGCAATGTCCTTCATTATGACAGGGAAGTAAGAAAGGAACCTGTATTTTGCAGAGTGTCGTATCCCTCTTCTGAGATCCCTTCCCAGAAGCTATGGATACCTGTTTTGTATATAAGAGGAAGTTTATCCTTTCACTTCAGACTTTACCGCCTTATAAAGAATTGTTGTTTTTAAATGGATACTGTAGTTTTTATACTGTTGTTTTTATGTTTTTAAATTTTGTATACTTTTAATATTTACTGTTTTTAACTTTTGTAAACCGCCCAGAGAGCTTCGGCTATGGGGCGGTATATAAATGTAACAAATAAATAACTAAATATAAATAAATTATACATTTAATGCCTAGTTCAAGGAAATACTGCTTTCCCTACTATTCTTCAACCAATACCGCTGCAACCTTATATTCCCAATAATAAAACTTTTGTCTCACTTTGAGAATATCTTGAATGATAGATGCAATACAGCAGACAGAAGAACAAAAATAAATGATAATTTATTATTAACGCTTTAAAATGGTAAATAAGATGGTTTTGTGTGTGTTTAAAAGTACACCGAAGTTATTAGGTGTTTTTTTTTTAAATAATACCTAGCTTATTCTCAACTTCTTCCTCAATCTCTAACCCTAAAATAAAATGAAAAAACAGCCATCCCTGTGCTCTCTGGTGCAAACTCACCCCCTGACCACTCACACTCCTTTTTAAAACAAAACACTGTCACCCCATGCTTTCCACCCATCAGTCATCAGCACACCAAATTTCCATTCACTCTCTCCCCTTCCCCCCTTAACTCACCATATTCACTCTATAAAATTGACATTGACAACATGACCATATATAAACATACCAACCTGTAAAATACATAATCCGGCATCACCCAACCGCCAGATGTTGCCACCCTTGACTTAGCGTGCAGGCTCTTCTTTCACAAGTTGTCAGAGCAGGGACCCTGTTTCAGATTCCTGTGTGAGAGATATAGAGCTTGTAACCCTTTGGTTTCTGCTTTGGTACCACTCCAGGTTGGATGCCAGCCTTGGAAAAACCTCCCATTTGCTCCTAAGGGAGCTCCCTTTCCCCCAACACACACACAAATTGCCACCACAGGGGGCCCAGTTTGGATCAGGGCCACAATAGGGCCAACGATCGAAGCCCCCTTCTCTCACACCAGAATCCTGATCTGATTCACACAACTTGCATTGGGAATTTCTGAAAGAAAAATGGTGCACTCAACAGCAAACTGTTGTTTGGCCCTGAGGCTGAGAAATTAGCACAAGGCCAAGCATGGCAGTTGGGGGTTTTTTTTTTAACATTTTAATTTTAACCTTTTCAATATACATTTAAAAAAAACCATCCGTGCAGAGTGATTGACCATACACATGAAAGGTATTTTGTTGCATTGAGCAGGGGATTGGACTTGATGGCCTTATAGGCCCCTTCCAACTCTACTATTCTATGATTCTATGAAAAGAACGGAGTAGGGGACCACAGCAGTTTACCCCAATAGATCTTTCCACAAGCTACCACAGCAGTTTTAATCGCTATCATCACAAAATGAAGGGTCAGAAACCCTTGCCCCAGAGAGAGCAAATCCCCTGGAGATCTGCCAACAGGTCTGCCTGCTGCCTCCTTATGAAGGCTTAACAAGTTCTTTCATTTGTCTTCTGAAAAGAAATGGACTACATGTGTGGCATATTGAAACCCTCCAAGAGGAGGAGAAATTGCAACTTTGAAAGCAAATATTCAGTACCAATTATTATACTGGCATGGGCAGCATGCAAATTACAACCAGAATTGTTTGTAGTTTTAATTTTCCCTTTAGAGAGCCCATCTGATTTCAGTATTCTAGACTAGAAATAGCTTTTCTTTGTTACTTCTTTATGTAGAAATCTTATAAGAATGACACTGATGACAGAGCAGGTGATGAACATAATTCTTCAGAGGCAGTGACAATTGAGATTATTTTGCCTAATAAATATGGTAACGATTATGATGATGATGATGATGATGGCCATAACAACAATGGAGCAAGAAAGTGATGTGTTCAAGCGAGCATTTTGGATTGGGTCTGCATTTGTTTTATAAATCTTGGATGGTCACATTTTCCAACTTATCTGCAAATATTTTTCTCTGGATGTAAATGCCTTAGGTACCATTTTGAAAACAGCACTTAGGTTGCAGGGCTTGGACTTGCCAGTGTGCTTTGCTCTCAGACCTGAAATCCTCCATCTGCCTAATAATAATAATAATAATTAGTGTGCACTTATTGTTTTTTTATTGAAAGGATTTTAATCCTGCTTCTCAGCCAAAAAGGTAGCTCAGGGCAGCTTACGAACAATCACTTAAATGAGAAGGTCTCTGCCCATAGGCTCACAATCTAAAAAGTCACAAGGGAAAAGGGATGGATAGGGAAGGGGGTGGGATGGAAATGCATTAGTCTTTTAGCAGGGCTGATGGAATGGCCCTGCTTCCACGCTCTCATCCCCCTCAGTTGCAGCCTGCTGGAATGGCTGCTTGTGGTAATAGCCAAGGGAAGAGGAGCCTTCATGAGGAACTCCTTTCAGCAGCACTGGTGGAATGCCCCTGCTTCCACTCTCAAATGAAAGGAAAGAATTACTGGTCTAGGGCTCCTCTGTGGTTAACCCTGGAATCTGATTTAAATACTAAGGCTCACCCCTGGGACAGCAGAAGACAGTACTTATTATTGATGTATTTCTTCCATTTCTATCCCAACGTGTTTTTTTTCCCATTATGGAACTCAGGACAGAGTACAGAGACTTCCCAGATACTGACAGACTGCTTAGCTTCAGCCTTCGGCCATCACCAGCCATACCCTGGGACCAGTGGAGGCCAGTGGCCCCGATGTCAATGGGGCTGTGACTCCGCTCTGCGGTTCAGTCAGAACCAGTGAGAACTCTAATGGAGGCTATCCATGGCACTGAACCCACCTTGGATAGCTCCTTAAAAGTTCTGACTGGCTCCAAAGCCACCACCCTCCACTGCCTGGGATTATCTCTGAGCTGGTCTAACCTACGAAGTTTACCTCATAGCATCTCAAATAGTTAAAGAAGGGCAGAAACACCACCTCTTCCCTGCCAGAGCATCCTCACAGTCATTTTGTTCTGGCACTAAGCTGTCTGCTACACTGGAGCAACAGCCAGCTTCTCTCCCAGTTCCCATAGCAGACTTCTGGTTCTCCTGATAGTACTAAAAGACACATATTCCTGCAGAATGGCAAAGGGCTGGGCAACCTGGTGCTCTCCAGATATTTTGGACTACAACTCTCATCAGCCCCAGCTCACATGGCCAATGGTCAGGGATTATGGGAGTTGTAGTCCAAAACATCTGGAGGACACCAGGTTGCCTAGCCCTGGCATAGAGACTGGGATGGCTCCAAGTCAAAGCAGCCACATTCTGCTAAAACCCACCTAATCTCCAGGAATAAAGGGAAGAGCTTTCTGGCTGGTTCCCACCCCTCAAATACATACATTTATATTTTCAACTTACATCGTTGCCTGCTTTGTACTTAGTGATAATTCACTGTATCCAATTTGATTAAGGTTATTAACTGTGTTTTAAACTACTTGAGCCTCCCTTCGTTCTTTTCATACAAGCTGATAATAGCAATCAAACAAATTACTAACGTTTGGTGTGTGAAAGGGAAACCACCCTGATTTGTTCACCTCCTTTTTAGGAAGGTTTTTCCAATCTTCTGGAGGCAATAAGCAATGAACTCGACTGGCCACAGTTTTCAGGAATCACTGGATTCCTCAACTCTACAATTGGGTAAGCTAATAGGAACTAAAACCTCAGGGATGAATGAATGGGGGACTCTGTGCTCAAATGCTGGTACTGAAATCTTGCTATGATCTTCGTGATGGTCCTCCACTTTTAAAGGAAACGGAGGTGCTAACTAGGGGTGGTTGGTTTTCGGTGTGTGTTGGGTCCACATTTTGGAGTGAACTTGATCTCCACCTCCCAAATTAATGTGTGGATTGGAATGCAGTGGTCCTTCAGATTTTGCACTTCTCCGAATTTTGCAATCTAATTCTTGGCTCCAAATGAGCCACCACAGAACAAACACTGCAGATGGAATTTTCATAGCATCTCCACATGCTCCAAGCACAACGCCTTTTCATAAAGTAAGTTAAAACATTCAGCAGCCTCTTACTGGCAACTAGACATGCCACCCTTCACACACAATTGAAATGTCTGTAAAAAAAAAAAAATGAATTAAAGAGTAAATAGCAGGCACAGGGTGGGGGATGGGGAAGATGCTGAGCAATAGCAGGAACCAACATATTAAAATTTCCCATCTCCTGCCATGGTCTCAATCTGGACCGGGAGCCCTGGGCCTGCTATTTAACTAATTCCATGAAAGAGAAATCAAGCCATGTACATGTGCATGAGAAGCATCCATTAGTTCCATGTGTTGATTCTAACCCTTCTTAAAACAAAGTCTGGCAGCTTTAATTAGTGGTGTTTCATCCAGATGGTAGTGTTTTCCCCCCAGAGTAAGTACCTTGATAATTCAGCCCCAACTTCATTACTTTGTTTCATTCTGCTGTTGATTATCATTTCCAATTTCACTGTTCTGAAATAGCCTCTATTTTTAATCTCTGGGATCTGTTATTCCTTCTATTCCCACATCTGTCCACTTGTCTAGAATGACAAAGCAATGTTCAGAGATGTTGTTTCCTTGATCGAATTTCTCTTAAATGTTTCCTTGTGGATTCTAAGGCAATTCTATTACTGTTCCTTAAATTGCTGGTTCCTGGGCCCTTTACCTATTTCCATAACTCCATTTCCCTCTGTGTGTGTGTGTGTGTGTTTTTTCCTTTTCCTTTTGGATTCCAAAAGCAGCCATATTTTAGTTCTTTGTTTAAAGGAGAATTTGATTGGAAATTTGCATCTAGATTTTATATTGTTTGTTCTGCATGTTTGTTAAGGACACTTGATTGCCTAGTGTAACTCTCTATGCTTTCTAGAAACTGGAGCTGTCAGATATAAGAAACTATTTATAGGATGATCTAGACTCCTTAGTTATTCAAAACTTTTATTGTATAGACTTCACAATGAGCACAGGGGAAATCACGTTTCCTTACCATTGCTTTTCCGCCCATGCTTTTGTCCCTCATTACTTCCTCTTTTGAAAGAGGAAGTAAACAATGTGCACGTGTCCCATTCAATGTGCTGGTTTGATCATGCTGCTTTTCCTGCCCACAGCAGGAGATAGCGGCAAGTTCCAGCTCAAAAATAATTTGGATTTAGTGGGGTCTTTTTTTGTTGTGTGAAGAAGACTAGAAGGGGCCAGAGGCATGCAGGACATGGACGATGTCGTGGATAAGACCCATGAAAATCCATGAGTGCCAGTAATGAGTGTACAATAAAACACTCATCTGATGACGCCCATTGTCTTGACCTTAATGCAAATTAGCAAACCACATCTCTTAGTCTGGGCCCTCCTGGTTGCTTGGAGAAATTATCTCTGTACAGTCTATTAGTTGAATAAAGCTAGTGTCTTTAAGCTTTCCTGTTTCTTGAAAACTGTGTCCTGCAAATTGTTTCCATTCTGACTCCTTTGATCCTTTATTTAGATAGATATTTAAGCTTCCTTATGCCCAAAGGTTCAGAGTAAATAACAACTCTTAAGATGCTAAAAGCATTTTAAAATAAAATAAAAATCACATATAAAACGTTATTATTATTATTATTATTATTATTATTATTATTATTATTATTATTATTATTTTCAAAAAGGCATTCTTCCAAAATGATCCCTAGCTCATCTACGGCAACAAAAGACTTATTCACCATTTCTGGAAGATATCCAGTTTTATCCACCACCAGTGAAAACAACCAACTAGTCCCTCTGGAGTTGGCAGACTTCAGGCTTGAAGGATCTACTTTGGTTTTTACTATAAACCCAACATCCAACAAACAGAGCTAGGTGTAAAATAGTGACTCAAGACAGTGGACATGTCCTAAGAATTAATAATGAGGGTGCATCTGAGCACATACTCAGCCCAGGAATCAAGTTCACAAGTTCTTTCACACAAATATCCACCCCTGGTTTTCCCCCAACTGTTCTTTTTCAGCAGCTTTATTTAATTGGGGAAGCTCTTAAGTTGTTATTGTAAACCAAAGGGGAGTCAGAAACCCTGGCTGATCTGCTGCAAATCAACCAGAGATCTACCAATAGATCCTGATCTACCTTTTGCCCACCCATGCCCTAGATTAGAGCGTCTGCCAACCATCTTTACCTAATTGTTACCTTGCCTCATAACTAATTGTTCCCAAAGGGAGGTACAAACAAAGAAGCCTAATTTTTTGCCTTTCACCAGTTAGGATAAGCAACCTCAGGTTACCTGTATCTCAATAATGCACCTTACTTGTTCGTAGTCCTTGCTTATGGTGCATTGTGGGTGAAGTGTTTTGTGAACTGCCCAGAGAGCTTCAGTTATTGGGCGGTATAAAAATGTAATAAATAAATAAATAAATAAAGTGTTGAGCGCCATAGTGATGCAGAGGCTAGAGGGTTTTAATCTTCCCAAAGTTTGGATATCCTGGTTACACCACTACCCAGCTTTTCCAATGGGAGGAGTAGGGTTGGTTAAAGTTGACGAGATGACAATGTCCTTATCTTTCTGGCTTAAATATCCCTTTGTATGCTTTGGATAACAATGGAGTCAAGAAACTGCTCCAAAAGATGTAAAGAGACATCAAATATGCAAGCACTGTGTACTTTATCGTAAGTCGAAGAAGTGAATGACTTGCAACTCTTAACATGTATAGATGCAGCAAGTGAATTTGCCAGAGCAACTTGTATGATTTACGAGTAGTCCACCAAAGAGGGTAATTACATACAGAAAACCCCGAAAAGGGGATATACAGTATAATGAAAATCTAGAATACACCTTTAACCACCATATAAATAATCTTTTCCCACTTCAGCACACATGTGGCTCTTTTCACTACACCTGAGGAACTCTGGTACATTCATCCTGTCAGTAACCTTTCAACTTTCCTCTTGGCTCAGGCAGCAGATTGGGAAAGGTGGTAGGTTGCACCCCTTCTCCATCACTTATAGGGCTCCCCACTGCTGCCTGAGCAGCTGAACTGCACCTGCTGCTCCCAGCCCCTTCACTGCTCCCAGACACCATCCCTTCCACAGCCACCCATGCAGCAGCCGGACTCTACAAGTGCCATCACTTTGCTGCAGCAAATACTGTTTAACTTTTAACAGTATTTGCTGGAGGCACTACTACAAAGTGCTCTGTTGGTTCTGGGTGATTCATGCCTCACTCTGAGGAAGGGTCCTTCCTCAGAGTGAGGTATTATAACTGAAGTGGCCCAGCAGAGTACCTGTGCCACTGCGGCATTCCTGCGGAGGTGGCAATTTTGCTACTATTTAATCTTTGAACAGTATTTGTCACACTTGCAAGCAGAGGGGATGCAGGGAGTCACTAGGGACAACTTGCCCACAATGCCTCACTCAGGAAGGAACTTATGTCATAATGTAGGGAACTTCCTCAGAGTGAGACATGAGGGTGACATGACTCCCGATAGCCTTGGAGCGCCTATCCTGCTGCCATTTAAAAATCTCAACATGACGGCAGGAGCAGGAGCAGGAGCAGGTAGGTGCATGAAGTGGGGCGAGGGGAGCTGAAGGTGGCTTGTCCATCAGACCAATGCACTAAGAAGAGGGGGAGGCTGATGCCCCTGATCAGGGCACTGTCTTGCACCAGCGTTGTCCAGGCCATCGGCATCCTCCCTTTTATGGAGTTCTTCCTCCTGCTGCTGGCTGGCTGGGCTGACTCAGGCATTTGCCCCCTCTATTAAATAATAAAAGGAAATCTTCAATGCACTGGTTTAACATGCTTTCCAGTAGCTTAAGAACAAGCTAAATGCTTGCAGCCATCGAAACAGGGGGTGCTTTTTAACCTTTAAAATGGAGGCTTGGAATGCTGTTTTGCTCTTCTTCCTTTGGGGCCCAATGCACACCTGCAATCAAATTAGTAATAACCCCACTCCATATCTTCTAGGCCACGGGCCCAGTTATTTTTGTCTTTTATTCTTTGCTGCTGCCAGGGCTGACCAAGGCATTTGTCCCCTGCAGGTGATAATATAGAAGTAATTTGGGCAGCACAGAGGGTCCGTGGTGCGCTGGAGATGGGCCAGAGCCATCTCCCCAAACTTTTTCCCCCCTGAAGTAAGAAAAAGTAGTGTGTAGCTAGCTAACCTAAAGGGACAGTAACAGAGATTATACTTGGGTGTGAAAAATCCACATTTCTGTTCAGCTGTGAAGCTCCTAAATTAATCTCCAAGTCATTATCTCTCTGCCTAACCTACCTCACAGGCTTATTGTGAGGCTAAAATGAAACAAATAAGATAAGATACATGGTCGTCTCTCAAAACGGGGTGATCTAGGTGGCCTACAACTCCTTGATACCATGATACTTCTTAGGGTGCAGTCCTATAGGATGTGCCCGGACTACTCATAAACCTCCCAACGTGGAGGCTTACAAGTATCCCATACAGAGCGGGAGGCACCTTGCACCTCCTGCTCTGCAATTTAGCTAATTGGGCAATTTGACCCGTTTAGTGGAGGCTTCAGGAAGCAGGCTGGGGATGGTTGGTGATACCTCATATCCCAGCATCCCCAATCTCCTCCTCTCCCCGCCTCCGGGAAAGCCTCCTTTTCCCTATCTCTGCACTCCGTTTGGCAAGCGCAGAGAGGTAGCCGGCACAGTTTTCTCTACACCAGCTATGAGGGAGAGGGGGAGGGGGCAGGAAGCACAGTTTCCTGGCTCCCACCTCGGAGCCCTGTCTATGAACTCAGAGCCAGGAAACTGAACAATCCTATTTTCCCCCACCTCCCGCCCACACACACACATAGGAACACTCCCTTAGTCTGTTCTTTCCTTATACAGCATGAATTCACTAACCAGAGTTTGTTGACTTTATTTCAGAGGATGGACAGACTCGATCTACCTTAATTTACTCAGAAGAAACCGCTGCAACCACAGAGATTACCAGAACCTTTCTAAAAATGGTACCTTAGTCTCATTCCTCACCTGCATTCCCCACCCGTTCACAATGCACAGACATTGTGACACTGCAGGGCTGAAAAACCGTTCCGAATGCTGGTTGAGGAGTAGCGCACAAAACATGCAGCTTCTCTTAAGGGGAAGGACTGTCGCTCGGCATCAGTGCACGCATTTGGCATGCAGCAGTTCCCGGGTTCAATCCCTGGCATCTCTAGGAAGGGCTGGGAAAGACCCCCTGCCTAAAATCCTGGAGAACTGCTGTCAGTCAATCTTGACAATACTGGGCTATATGGACCAATGGTCTGACTCAGTGGCCCCATTCAGAAGACACCTCAAACCATGGCTTTAACTACGGTGAGTAAGGCTTTCTGGCTTAACCACCATGGTTAAAGCCATGGTTTAAGGTGTCTTCTGAACACAGCCCGGCTTCCTAGCTTAACCACTGTGGTTTAAGGTGTCTTCTGAATGGGGCCAGTATAAAGGAACTTCCTATGTTCCTAAGGCCAAAAATAAAAGGAGGAGGAGGGAAATACCTAACATACAAACATGCAAATATATAAAAGTAAGGGGAAAATATTATAAACCTGCAAGGCTTCTTAATACCAAAGAGCTTAGGATCAGTATGCAAATATATAAGTGGGCATAGTGCTCACAAACACATTGGATGCTCATAATAGCTGACATGGTACCATAAAAATTATAAATACAAAAAAATAAGGGGTTGGATCCAGATTTAGGTACATGCAACTGAGCTGGTGGAAATGCAGGTTGCTTACCTGTAACTGTAGTTACAGTGCACAATGTCGGACTCTTGTAAACTGAGGTAAGGGCGGGAACCCCAGGGACCTGTGCAGTAGCGTGGGGGAGGGGTTCCTGCCAAAAACGTTTCCCTAAGCTTTGCACAGAGGGACAGAGGACCCTGCTAAATTGGGTGAACTCTGGTATTGTGGGGAGGGGAGATGCCCCAAAATTGGATGGAGGTAGGGTGACCATATTTTGGAAACCAAAAAGGAGGACAAAATGGCCGCCCTCAGGAGGCGTGGCCACCCCAACATGCCCACCCCCAAGGCGGAGCCAACTCAACATGTCCGGCCCCCAAGGGGGTGTGGCCTCGGTCACATTTATTTATTTATTACATTTTTATATGCATTATTATTATCATGTGCATTAATTAGTTCAATGCTCTCCCACAGACACCCACCCACCTGCCATTCCTCTCCTTTTAAAAATTAATTAGATTAGTGCAATGCTCTCCCAGACACCCACCCACCTGCCCTTCCCCTCCTTTTAAAAATTAATTAGATTAGTGCAATGCTCTCCCACAGACCCGCACCCACCTGCCCTTCCCCTCCTTTTAAAAATTAATTAGATTAGTGCAATGCTCTCCCACAGACCCACACCCACCTGCCCTTCCCCTCCTTTAAAAAATTAATTAGATTAGTGCAATGTTCTCCCACAGACCCACACCCACCTGCCCTTCCTCTCCTTTAAAAAAATAATTAGATTAGTGCAGTGCTCTCCCACAGACCCACACCCACCTGCCCTTCCACTCCTTTTAAAAATTAATTAGATTAGTGCAATGCTCTCCCACAGACCCACACCCACCTGCCCTTCCCCTCCTTTAAAAAATTAATTAGATTAGTGCAATGTTCTCCCACAGACCCACACCCACCTGCCCTTCCTCTCCTTTAAAAAAATAATTAGATTAGTGCAATGCTCTCCCACAGACCCACACCCACACCCACCTGCCCTTCCTCTCCTTTAAAAAAATAATTAGATTAGTGCAGTGCTCTCCCACAGACCCACACCCACCTGCCCTTCCCCTCCTTTTAAAAATTAATTAGATTAGTGCAATGTTCTCCCACAGACCCACACCCACCTGCCCTTTCCCTCCTTTAAAAAATTAATTAGTTTAGTGCAATGTTCTCCCACAGACCCACACCCACCTGCCCTTCCTCTCCTTTAAAAAATAATTAGATTAGTGCAATGCTCTCCCACAGACCCAGACCCACACCCACCTGCCCTTCCTCTCCTTTAAAAAATTAATTAGATTAGTGCAATGCTCTCCCACCGACCCACACCCACCTGCCCTTCCTCTCCTTTAAAAAAATAATTAGATTAGTGCAATGTTCTCCCACAGACCCACACCCACCTGCCCTTCCTCTCCTTTTAAAAATTAATTAGATTAGTGCAATGCTCTCCCACAGACCCACACCCACCTGCCCTTCCTCTCCTTTAAAAAAATAATTAGATTAGTGCAATGTTCTCCCACAGACCCACACCCACCTGCCCTTCCCCTCCTTTTAAAAATTAATTAGATTAGTGCAATGCTCTCCCACAGACCCACACCCACCTGCCCTTCCCCTCCTTAAAAAAATTAATTAGATTAGTGCAATGCTCTCCCCCAGACCCACACCCACCTGCCCTTCCCCTCCTTTTATAAAATTAATTAGATTAGTGCAATGCTCTCCCACAGACCCACACCCACCTGCCCTTCCCCTCCTTTAAAAAATTAATTAGATTAGTGCAATGTTCTCCCACAGACCCACACCCACCTGCCCTTCCTCTCCTTTAAAAAAATAATTAGATTAGTGCAGTGCTCTCCCACAGACCCACACCCACCTGCCCTTCCACTCCTTTTAAAAATTAATTAGATTAGTGCAATGCTCTCCCACAGACCCACACCCACCTGCCCTTCCCCTCCTTTAAAAAATTAATTAGATTAGTGCAATGTTCTCCCACAGACCCACACCCACCTGCCCTTCCTCTCCTTTAAAAAAATAATTAGATTAGTGCAATGCTCTCCCACAGACCCACACCCACACCCACCTGCCCTTCCTCTCCTTTAAAAAAATAATTAGATTAGTGCAATGTTCTCCCACAGACCCACACCCATCTGCCCTTTCCCTCCTTTAAAAAATTAATTAGTTTAGTGCAATGTTCTCCCACAGACCCACACCCACCTGCCCTTCCTCTCCTTTAAAAATTAATTAGTTTAGTGCAATGCTCTCCCCCAGACCCACACCCACCTGCCCTTCCTCTCCTTTAAAAAATTAATTAGATTAGTGCAATGCTCTCCCACAGACCCACACCCACCTGCCCTTCCTCTCCTTTAAAAAATTAATTAGATTAGTGCAATGCTCTCCCACAGACCCACACCCACCTGCCCTTCCTCTCCTTTAAAAAATTAATTAGTTTAGTGCAATGTTCTCCCACAGACCCACACCCACCTGCCCTTCCTCTCCTTTAAAAATTAATTAGTTTAGTGCAATGCTCTCCCACAGACCCACACCCACCTGCCCTTCCTCTCCTTTAAAAAATTAATTAGATTAGTGCAATGCTCTCCCACAGACCCACACCCACCTGCCCTTCCTCTCCTTTAAAAAATTAATTAGATTAGTGCAATGCTCTCCCACAGACCCACACCCAGCTGCCCTTCCTCTCCTTTTAAAATCCTCTCCCAAACACCCACTCACCTGCCCTTCCCCGGCGTCTCCATGGAGGAGACGCTTCAATCGACTGAAGGCCCCAGCGCCGCGTGTTTCCCAAACGCGGATACACCCGGCTTTAAGACCCGCCCACCTCGGGTCTCTCCGATGACGTCATCGGAGAGACCCGAGGTGGGCGGGTCTTAAAGCCGCGTGTTTCCGCGTTTGGGAAAAACGTGGCGCTGGGGGCCTTCTATCGATTGGAGTGTCCCCTCCATGGAGACGCCGGCGTCTCTATGGAGGGGACGCTCCAATCAATAGAAGGCCCCAGCGCCGCGTGTTTCCCAAACGCGGCAACACACGGTTTTAAGACCCGCCCCCCTGTTCCATCCGGGTCTCTCCGATGACGTCGACACGCAGCTTTAAGACCCGCCCACCTCGGGTCTCTCCAGGTGGGCGGGTCTTAAAGCCGGGTGTTTCCGCGTTTGGGAAACACGTGGCACTGGGGCCTTCTATCGATTGGAGTGTCTCCTCCATGGAGACGCCGGCGTCTCTATGGAGGGGACGCTCCAATCGATAGAAGGCCCCAGCGCCGCGTGTTAAGGCTCCCCCGGCTTCTGTTGGGGCCTCTCCTTGGTCGCCATGGTGACGACGACCAAGGAGAGGCCCCGATAGAAACTGGGGGAGCCTTTTTTCCCGGGCAAAAGGGGGGGGGGGAGGTCATTTCCGGCCGGACGGTGTTCCCCCCCCCAATTTCCTGTCATGTCCGGCCAAATCCGGACGATTGGTCACCATATGTAAATAATAAGATACAGGCTCAGAATTATCAGCTTGTCTTTTCTGTTAGGAGGCCTGGGCCATGGACCTAGTTTAGCTGACTATTTGCACCGAAACCCGAGGTACTCAGAAACAAGGGGTGGTTCCTCACAACACCATCGCCCTGCCTCCTTTACATAATGTTATGGCATCTCCCACTCATAACTCTCCCATGTTTTCCCACTACGTCTTCTGCCTTTTTCCTTATTGCAGAAAATGCTTTAAAGAAGAAAAGAAGGATTAGCTCTCCAGTGTCTTCAATTGGTGGGCCTAGGAGCTCTCCATCTGGAAACACCCAGATTCCCTTTAAGTTATAAGGCAGCCCTATATGCCTGTCATATATGATAAATGGGGAGCCTTTTCCTGAACTCACTCCCCCTCAATATTATATACTCTCACCTATTCTTTTTATCACATTGTGGGCTGATGTGTTCTGTCTTGGATCTGAACAGCTCATGTTCTGTATATTCGTTCATGAGCCCTCTGGTCCACTGAGCATTTGGAAACTAGATATTTCATGTCAGTGCTGAATGCCATTCGAAGAGTGGGAAATGTTATCTTAATCTTGCTTGCCTGGGGAATCATAGTTCACCTGGATGCATTGAGGGAAACCTGGAGTCTCTTTCGTTTGCACCATTAAATTCTATACTTTCTTTATGGCTTTGGGGAGCAAAAGGTTCGTTAAACAATACGATAAGGCCAGTTCACAGCCTAGCTGTTTTGCAAGTCTAACATTATCCTTTCTCATTCCTGCATATTCTGCTCCATGCTGAGCCTCCTTTGATTCCTGACTAGCCTGCTACAGGGCACAAGTGCATATTCACTGTGATGTGTATTACAGTAAATTAATATTCATCTGCAATAACAATTGGGCATGACATAGTAGTCATAGTAGTTTTGGCAAATAGAGTATTAACATGTTTTTGCCTTTATAAGGCAAAAACATGTTAATACTCTATTTGCCAAAACCTAAATTATTATATAAATACTTCAGAGAGCTAGGGTATTGTTGTTTTTAAGCCTTAATACCAGGATTTCAGTCTACTTTTCCACTCAGATGCTACATATCCTGCTTCTCTACGTTTCAGGTTCACAACATTATGCCAGTGCTGGAACATTATTCCCTACCATAAGTGCACCTTTGCAATGACACATCCAGCATAAACATGCTGACCCCCAAGGCAGAAAAGATAGTTGTGTTTAAGTCCCATTGAAATTAATGAAATTTGAGTCAATTGTTATTAACCTGTCACTTCTATTGTATTGAAACTTAAACATGATGGTTCTTCATGTATTGTAAACATGATGGTTCTTCATGTATTCATTGTAATCAATTATTTTCTTCAACTTCTTTGATCATTTAGGTGCCTCTTCAGGAAACATCCGAGATCTTCTAGAAAGGTAAATATTTTATGGGAGTTTGGAATAGTTTGTTCCATAGTTGAAGTAGCTGATTATAGAACAATGAAATCATCATCATAACTCCTATAAACATTCAATTGGGGCAAATATCTTAAAGTGTTTCTTTTCTTTCCTCCCCCCCCCCCCCGGTTGACCATGTCTTGGTTAAGCTTTTAACTCCCATTCTAGTCTCTCTGCACTATGTTTTTCCAATATACGATTTGCCATGAAACCTGAATCAATCTTTGTGATCAAAAAGAACACGATACAGCATTTCATCATTGACCTATGGCCAATCTCACACTAAATGTGCATTTTGAGCCACTCTTGCACTATTTGTATGCACATGGCCATTGTTAATGCAGGTTAGAAAATAGATTTTACCATTATCTAATAGACAGAAAACGATAAGTAACATTTTAAGCATCACATGCAGAAGAAAAAAACCTAAATCAATAATGAGGAGGGCATCCTTGAGGAGATGAGCACAGCTTGAGATTATGCTCCCCCAACCTGTCCCTTTTTTGTGGGAGTCAGGCATTGACCCAGGCAATGTGATATCACCCTGTTGTTCTTCATTTCTGTCCCATCAATGCGCCTGTGTGTGAACTATGTACTCCACTTATCAGTCAAAGGGCAATGGAAAAGCCCGGTTTTACTTTCATGGGTTTTTTGCTTTCTCCTGTTGCTGTTAACATACCTCTCTTCTTTGATTGGACTGCTTCTTCCCTTTTCTTTACATCCATCTGTTTCCATACTTAGCATGATGAAAGTGAGTGTTATAAGCTAAGCAGGTAGGTTGTTCTTGAACTTAATTATGAGTGAATTTGAAATAAAAAAACACAATGAGCCCTGCTGAGTGTGACCAAAGGTCAATCCCATGTCCTGTTTCAGTAGTGACCAGGTAGATGCCTTCACAAAGATTATCATGGATAGCCTTTTCCCACTCTTTGCTCTCCAGGGACCAAGATGATTCTATTGGACAATTATGACAAATAGTAGCTGGAAGACGTATCCTCCATGAATCTGATGAATTTTTTTAAAAAACCTCCGAAACCAGTGGCTCTCACCACTGATGAGATTTGAGAGCCCCTCTGCTTAACTTTGTTAGGAAAGTCATGGGCATGCTGCTTTCTGTATAGAAGCTTACTATGGGAAGAAGCTGCTGTGATAAACAAACACTAACTCACCATCCCTACAGCATGTGTCTTTGATGGTAGTGACTAGCACCTAGAACTTCTATCCACAATTACTTCTGTAAATACCTGTGGAACTGCTTTGCATTTGTATGCTCAGTATCATAGGAACATACCATACATTACAATATTTATGTAGAGAGCAAATTCATGGGATGTGTAGGTTTTTAACACTTAGACTTCTCATTTGTTTTTTGTTTCTAGCTTGGCAAGGAATCAACAGTTTGATAAGCCTGCAATAGTTATCTTTGCAATGGTTGGGAATGATGTCTGCAATGGGTAAGTTGTCAAGAAACAGTAATGTTAATAGGGCTGGTCCTACCATTAGGCAGAGTGAGGCAATCAACTCAGGCGGCAGTTTCTGGGAGGGTGGGGCAAGGTGGCAAAGTGTTGGAGGACAGAGCTGTATGTGCATCACAGAGCTAGCCCTGTGCCCCCAAAACTACCTAAGGCAGCCAGTGTTGAAGTAAGGTTCAACTGCTTCTGTACCTGGAATGGGGGATGGAACATCTTGTCCTTTGCCTCACGCAGCAAAATGGCCCAGGATTCTTGTGACGATACTAGTTTTTATTATTTGTTTTATTGTCCCCCATGCTGGTTGGCCTTTCCCCTCCCTGTTTGTGTGTTACTGTGATTTTAGAATGTAAGCCATAGGGCAGGGTGTTTTGCATTCTGTTTTATTTTGTTCTGTACAGCACCATGAAAATTGATGGCGCTGTATAAATAATAATAATAATAATAGAGCAGGGGAGAAGTCACAACAGCTAAACTAGTGAAAAGCAGATATATGTTTGTTGTGTATTATCGTTTTTTTGTATTATCATTGGTATAACATCCTTGCAATATGCTGTGTTAACCATCTGGATACTGTCACATTTGTCACAAGTGAATATAGATTAGAGCCTTATGCATGAGTTGCACCACAGTCCTACCCTTTTGCTTTGGAAATGCCATTCTGCAAAAGGAACATCTACATTTGCCCATGATCAATCACAAAAGCCACTGGGATTAATCCCATGGAAAAAAATGGTATTGGGGAAAGGGTTAGCATGTGGATGGAATTGAACATTCAATCCATGAAAGTCCACCACGATGTATTTAGCACATCGACTTAAATCCACCATTAGGATTTAGCTCAATCTAAAGTTTTGCTTTAGATGGTTACAAGGGACTGACATTTTTGTTGTTCAGTCTAACCAATGGAGATTCCAGGAATTGGAATGCTGGATGATTGTATCAAAGAAGGAACATCTCAGTGAAGCCACTTTTCCATGTTGATTTAAACAAAAAACAATGATTGTTTGGTTGCTTTAAAAATGGCTAAAGGTGCTAAGTATTGCATTTATCCATTGAAACCTAATCAGCTGGTATTTAAGATAACTTTGATGGAATTAATAAAGCCTCCTGGTCTAATCTAGGTCTCTGCTCAAAGCAAGAGCTGCAGTTCTTCACCTTGCAGAATCGTGCCTCAGCCAAACTACAGTTAAAAATCCAAGTGCTTCATGCCAATATGGCAAGTGAGAGATTGAGAAATGCAGACATTTATAAGTGAGAGAGATAATGAAATTGGCAGCTCTTGTACTTTCCCAGCAGAACCCAAATTGCAATGTCCAAATGAGGAGGATGTACAAAAATATAGACAGATGGCACATATCTCACAGCCTACAGAGGCACAAATGTAGGACAGAGAAATAATATTATTTTAAAAGGTACATGAAAAAAATAAATGAATGCACAGAGGGGTCCTGTGTGTGTGTTTTTGAAGGAGGAATAAAAGCAAAATGGTTAGATTTGCTGTTTTTTCTAGAACTGATTATTTCTACAGCGTTCTTTTCCCAATGCTGTATTTTATCTGTGACATAAAAGCATGATAACAAGAAGGAAACAAGAGCTGACTGATTGGGGCCAGAGGCAATCTGTGCTTTGAAATGAGGGACAACTGAAAGAAGCGATAGAAAGAGATTAAACTTCCTTAATGGTATATCAGCCATTTTAGAGGTTTCACTGCCAAAGTGCCCCCTAGTTCAGAAAATACTTCTTATGCAGGTACTTCTGCTAACTGGCATGAGTCTGCATACAGGTGCAAATGGAGTGACTGGTCAATATTTACCTCCCGCCCCCCCCCCTCCAATCATTTCTTCTCAACAAGGGGTAGTATCCAATGGTAGTTCTACTGAGAGGAGACCAATTAAAATGAATGGGACTAACTTAAGTCCTATTCATTTCAATGGTTCTACTCTAAGTATGACTAACAGTGGATACTACCTGAGGAACCATTCCAACTTTTTTGGTAGGCCACAATTAGGCCCATACGGCACTAAGTTCTTTTGAAACTGTTTAAACAGAATCATGTAGAATGGACCCAGTTGACCTCGTAGTTCAGGTGTCTACAGCTTAGTGGCCCACAATTGCAAGTAGCCCACCGATCATGTATGGAAGCCCACTGGCCTGGGTGAATGCCTGAGACTGCAATACCCAAGCCACTACCTCACAAGCTGTGGAGACCTGATCTACCCAGTTCCAACCCTACCCTTTACTTACCCGAACAGATGGTTTGCATAATTTACACATGCTTATTACACCCTGAGTACTATGTTGTCTCCTTTTTCTTTCCTAGGCAACGTGACACAGTGAAAGCGATGACACGGCCTGCAGAGATGCGCTCCAATGTTAATCAGACCCTGAATTATCTAGACAATCACCTTCCAAAAGGGAGCCATGTGATTTTAGTCGGCTTGGCAGATGGCCGCTTCCTATGGGAAAACTTGCACAACAGATATTTCCCTCTTGGTAAATAGGCCAACTTCCTTTTTTTATTTTCTTTGACATGAAGCTGAGGCTCTAACAATTGGCCATGGTGCTGGGCCTCTGGAGATAGATAGCTCTGTGATGCCAGTACTTCAGTCCAAAACCCGTACTTGATTACTGTATATAAAATTGTAATAGACGGATGTTACTGGGATCGGGGCTTCCCCAGACAGCAATCCATCTACAGCCAGCATCAGACCCGCTCAAGTTTCAAGCAACTGCCCAGGGCTATAGATCTTTGAAAGGCTCAGCAAGCACCAGACTAAGCATCATCCTTATTCTGCAGATTTCTATAGTTAGCGGTAACAGTGGGACCATTCTATTTCAGTGAGGCCAAAGTCCTGGCATCTTCAGTTCTGCAAGCTCCACATACAAATGAAAGCTCTTCACAAAGTAGAGCTGGATAGACATTCCCCCCTAATGGGTCCTGTTTACTAAGGATAAATTTGAAGCGCCTCCCAGATCAAATCTCTAACATCTACCTCCTAGGTTGCTGAAAAGCATCAAATACATGCCTCCCCATATGTGTCTTGCGTATTTGCTGGGTGCATCCAGGCTGAACTGACTGGAGGGTCTTCCTCCCAATATCAAGTCCCTCCCATGATTCTAGAGCTGCCTTCCCGAGTGACATGCCTGTGGCCACCATGGCACCTGTGGGCACCTCCCTCAGTACCTGCAACCCCTCCCCCTCCCCCTCCCTACCATTTTTTCAAAATTACAAAAAGGAGTGGGTGGCTGGGCGCACTGCAGAACGAGGTGCCAGGCTCCAGCGAGCCATGTCTCTGGACCCATTTGAGCCCAGAAGAAGTCCTAGGGAATGAAGATGGAGGGCAGCTGGAGGCTGGCACTTCACTTTGCAGTATGCCTGGTCCCACAGCCACTACGACCAGGTGAGCTTGGCGGGCAGAGCAGCAAGGTAGCCAGGATGGGGGAGAAGGAGGAGGAAAAGATGTGTGTGTGCAGTGTGTGTGTGTGTGTGTACTCTATTGTAAGCAAGTGTACATTCAGATTAGGACCACCATGTACCCCCCTCCCACAACTTTTGCCCAAAAGGGAAAAGCCTCAATTGGAATCTTAGCTTTGAGTGTTCTTTGTCTGCATCTCCACGTATAGTGTGCAGCCATGGAAAGTCTCTGCTTTTTATCTTCCTTTTGGATTTACCCTGATGTAAAGGGCTTTCACATACTCCCCCTGTGTTTCAGACAGAACACAAGGAAGGAAAGGTATAACTCTCTCCCCGTTCCTTGCCATGTTTTCCAGTTCCATTGCCACTCCAATCCCTTTCCCTCACTGCAGCATCAGTTGTCATCCCTTCTTTTTCCCTCCCTACCTTAAAACAGCATACTGCTATTCTTGACTTCAGTCTCAAGTTATGCACTGTCAGTTTTTGTACACGAGGCATTTATTGAGCACTCGTGATTCCTCACTCATGGTAGTTGGCATGTGTTTTACACTACATCATCATCATCTAGGTCCTCTCCCACTGTTTGCCACCTTTATAGCGTGTGTGTTTTATAACGAGGAAAGTCTGGTATTTCTGCAAATGGCAGCATGAAACCCTGGTGTACTTGTGCAATTATGCTATAGCACAGTGCCACCTACTGGTTATGTAATGGAACATATAGAAAAGCAGAGAAAGAAACCCCCCAGAGGGGGACATGCGTAAAGGAGCCAATCTTAATCCCACAAAGAATTTGCAAGCAGAAGCATCAGTAAAGCTAAAAGACTTGTAGAGAAGCCCAGTGTGTTCCTGTGTACTTTGATAAATATGGCCAGCTCTGCTGGACAAACAGCAGTCTGTCCTCCAGCAGAGTAGAGCTAGGTTCATGATGGGAAATAGTTCCCCCTGTCATATATGAGCTAAATCCCCATCACCACCATTAAATCTCCTACACACGCACCCTATTCATGTTCCAGGAAGGTGTATATCTGGAACATATTTGCAGACATGTATAGAGACACTGGGTTGCATCCAATGGGCTGTATCCAATGTTAGTCTAACTTAAGTCCCATTCGTTTCAACGGGCCTACCTTAAGTAGGACTAACATTGGATATAACCCATGTATTTCTTCTTGAGCAAGAGCCATAATAAAGTTAAACATTTTACAGAATCCAAACTGGTCTTAATAGCATTTCCTCTTTAAAAATAGATAATTAATTGCACAATCCTGTACATGTCTACTCAGAAATAAGCCCCATTGACTTCAGTGGGACTACCAAGTACACGTACATAGGATTCCATCCTAAAATACTAAAGTCAGCATCTTGATCTAGATGTTGCTTGATCTGAAAATGCAGCAGCAAAAATCCTACTTTTCAGGACAAATGATCAAAGAACAGTATTGCTTCACATAAACCATGTTATAACAAATCTGTTGTGGATTTAACAGTGCTTGGGTTTAGTACATTTCCCCCCTCTATGACAGAAGATATTATTTCCACTTTAAAGGCAACCTATCTGAGGTATAAAAAGTGAAAACCATGATTGTACATAGTCACCTTTAATCTTCCTCCTTGATGTGAAATGGCTAAATTTGTTTTGGAGAGTGAAAGGCTTGTTAATGGGTAAAGCATCAGTCACTCACCCTTGGGATTTGAACTGAGTATTATATGACTCAGTTCTCTTGCTAGCTCAATTGGCTGAGAATAGAGGGGAAAGGTGTGTATGTGCAGGAGGACAGAAAACCACCCATACTTTGCAGCTGGGACAGATGCTGTTGTGGAAACTCGATCCCACTGTTTTGTTTCCTTTGCTTCCATCACGTCCAAGCCAAAATCTATGGTCTGTAGGTTAAAAGGTAATGAAATACCAATGATTTAAAGTGAAGGCTTTTTTAAAAAATAAAAAAGTTAAGGCACGTCTGGATAATAGCAATGGACTTGTTTGTTTGGGGTTTTATATCCTCTTCAAAATGAAACAGCACTTGAAGAAATTGTGATGCTGCTTTACATATGCGAAATGTGTGACTGTGGGTTATTTATTTTCTTTATTACATCTCTGCTCTGCCTACTAGCTGAAGCCCTTTGGGCAGTTCACAAATCAATGTGGATGCCACTGGGTAGTAGTCAAGCATTTCATGGTATGCACTGCTGTTTTGGGTACAGCATCTGTATATTGCTGTTATGGGATAGTTGGGGGAGTTTCTTTAGGCAAAAGTTACAAACGTATCATATGAATAGGGCCAAAGAAATCCAAGTTTAAATCCTTACTAGTCTATATGTTAGTTTTAATGCCCCCTACCCCGGTTGGTTTTTCCCCTCCCTCCCCCATCTGTTACTGTGATTTTAGAGTGTAAGCCATATGGCAGATTATCTTGTTTTGTTTTATTCTGTACAGTGCCATGAACACTGATGACTCTTTATAAATAAATAAATAAATAATAATAATAATAATAATAATAATAATAATAATAATAATAATGTGGGACATTGAGTTCTGCCTTCCTTCACAAACTAGTTGTGTGCATAAAAGGACTCGCCAATCTTACTTATCCCAAACTATTGTAGTAAGGATGGCAAATAAACAAATACTAGTTATGTGCAGAGTTTGAGGCTTAAAAAAAAACAGAACTTGAATTGGTCTGCTTCAGAAGTTGGATCCAAATTTCCTGTCCAAACAAGCAGAAACCTCTGTCCACTGCTACTCCCTAAACCTATTTTTGCCACAGCTCCCTATGCACAGTATTTATGGGGATTGTAGTATACACATGCAAGGGATCAAAACATCCAACATAGGCCAACAAAAATGGTGAAAGGGAGGCTGACTTGATGGCTCTGCATTGCCGCTACTTTTGAGAAAACCCTGCGCTTTCGCTGCTGCAGGGTAGTAGCACATAATCCCGACGCAGGAGACAGCATGGGCTTTCTGGTGGCCCTTTGGTTCACCAGGCCCACCTCCTGACCTCTGCCTACGCTTCCAGCGACCAATCAGGGATTGGAGCTGCCTGGGAACACATCCATCTCAACACTGAAGTTAGGTGGGACGGCAGAAGGCCCGTGGTCACTTTTCTCCAGCATAAAAAGTGCCCATTTTTTTTTAATACACAGCTTCACGGGAAAGCCCCACAGTGGCTGCAAGGTGGCTGCTGCATCATATAAGTAATGCAGTGCCACTGTGCAGCCACAGCAGGGCTTTTAAAATGTATAGACAGCCCTTGGGATAGGACGTAGCCAGGGAGATGGTTGGAGGGCTGGCTGTATATCATGTATATTCTTGGATGCCTGAATACCAAGAGTACAAAGTCCTTGTCAGGCAGATTCCTAGAGGGTTACCAGCAAGGAACATTGTCAAGTTTGATAACATTTCTGTTTTCCAGGCCAGTTAAACAAAGATGTCACATACGAACAATATTATTCGTTTCTGAGCTGTCTTCAGGTGAGTTGTCCAGATGTCCCGTGCAACGATATTTTAAGCTGAGAAATGGGGTGGAGGTGAGGGAGATAAAGGCGATGCATTCAGTTGGATAAACATCTTGTTGGTGTGAAATTTCAGATGGCTTGAATGTTCCTTTAGAAAGAAAGGAAAAGTTACCAATAACCGAAGATAATTATATCTGCAAGTATTTATAATAGCTTTTGATAGACTGTGAGCTAAGCACAAAGCATTTAGTCAGGGCTGACCTTGGCACAAGATGGAATTTTGTAAAGAGCAGACCTTTTGAAGTAATAGCAAATGGGAACAAATTTTTTTTTCATATCTTGCTGTTCTTAAGCATCTTATTTTCAAAGTATTATCAGCAAGTCTGTTGGAATCAACAAACCCCAGGGCCTGGTGGGAGAGAAGAAACTCTGGAGTGACAGCATCCAAGGTGCATTTGGGAAAGGGGAGGAGGCAACCATTTAAATATTTAATTTGGAGCATCAAAGTATTGGTAGGGCCCTCCTGGTTTCAGTGTCAAATACAACATAATGCAATGTATTGACTGGCAGAGATAAAAGACAATTTTATTCAGATGTCTGTCTATGGTGCATCTTTTCAGAACAACTGTTTTCTGAATTTCAGTTATCCATGTGGATTATCCCCATTCACTTGATGTTTCCTGTCAAGGTCTGAAAATATAATGCTATATGAAAAGCTCTTCCATTTATCCAGATGCCTAATCATCTAAATGTTTTCAGTGTCGCCTCCAGCCATTCAGATAACTGAGGTTGTGTTCTCGCATCCATTTTCACATGCCCATACCCAACTGGTTAAACAATATTTTCCACATTCACACAGGTCAATTCATGCAATGGTTGGATGTCTTCAAATGGCACACTTAGGGACCTGACCACAGAGGTATGTTTAATATAAAAGTACAGTAATGAATTTATGTATCAGAAAAGCAAGACGTTAGTTAGTTATTGCTAAAGAGATCAAGTGTTCTCAATTCTGACATCACTCTGAGTATAGATTTTTCTACTGCAGCTCAAGATTCTCAGACTGGATTCAGGTTCTCACATATTTTAGAAGCCTGTATGCACAAATGGGATACAAATGCTTGCAGTATGTGTTTAGGTGCAATACCTTGTTCTTTCCAAGAGTAAGATCCAATTCAAATCTTCAAAGAAATGTAAGCTATAGTGAAAGGGTGCAGAACCTAGCTGCCAAAATTGCTTGAGTGAACTGGCCAACTTCTTTTCAATAAATTTGTTTAGAACTGATCCAGATGTTCATGGCAGCACATGGCAGAATCCCTTTCATGACTGCATTGCTTCAGAAGGCATGTGGAGGGGAGAGCACTAAATGGTCAGGAGGACCCTTTCCCCGACCACTGAACATTTGATGGTTTCCCAGCTTTTGTACATCCCACCCCCATTCTAAAATGTTGAGATGCCTTCCCTAAGGTCTAGTTACTGCCAGTAAGAGCTTTAAGCTAAACTATGCTAGCATTTTGGCCCCACCCCTTTTGCCTTTGGCCCCGCCCACCACTGGAATGCGGCCCCTGAGAACTTCTCCGAAATGGAATCCGTCCCTAATGCTAAAAATGCTTATCATGTATTACCTAACGATGAACACATTTGAAAGCAACTTCCGTACACATCATAAAGAAGGCTTCTAGCTCAGCATTCTCCTTGGTATGATAGCTTTCCACATGCAGAAGAGATTTGACATGCATGTGCTCAGAAACCCGCACTCTCCCCTCCATGTGTCTTCTGAAGTAATGCAGTCACAAAAGGGATTCTGCCATGTTCTGCCTTGAACATCTGGATCAGCTCTAAATACATTTATTGAAAAGAGGTGGGCCATTTCACTCAAGTAGTTTTGGCAGCTATGGCCGCAAAGGTGATCTGGTCTATCTCTGTACCATCTAGAAATAGGTGAGAGCAGGCTTTGAATTCTTAGATTTGTTCAGCCTGCTTTGAAAACCTGACACTTGTAGGTGAATGTTTGCAGTATACCAGCATCTTTGTAGCATATTAGTCAAGGCTGTGTAAACAAGACCAATTGTTTGCAGAAAGAGAGCTTCCGTTTTGTGACTTGGATTATAAATGGTGTTTTTAAAATACATCACATTTATTCTCCTGCACAGAAGCTGAAACAGTACAAAGTTCACATGTTATTTGATTGTTTATATTATTGTGAGGTGCTCTGAACTCTTGGCAGACAGAGCAGGATAAGAGCTCTTATAACAATAAAATAATAAGTACACATATTTCTTATGTTTTCCCTCCACAGAGGGCCTCAGAGCTTTCCAATGTCCTGAAAGAAATAGCAAAATCTGAGAAATATGCCAATTTTGATGTTTTATACCTGGATTTCCCACTTAAACAACGTAAGTTTACATAAGAGCTGAATAAACAATTCCACTATACATCACTAGATGCAGGGTTAATGCCTATCAGCCTAATGGATACGTTTTTGTTGATATTGTCCAAAGATATGGGCAAGATTTTGGGGAGGTTTAAGGGCACCCTAAAAATGCTCAAAGTAAATACATTCAATTTTTTTAAAACCCAAAAAATTAGCCACTGGGGTCAATACATCATTGGAGGTTGGGTGCTCACCAACCTAATGGAGGTTGTGATGCGTAGACCTGGTTTCGTTGGTACAGCCAACTTGTGAATGGAAACTGTATGGAATATGCATGGTGCGGTGAATGTCGATATAGAGACATTTTTCTCCCTCTCTCATAATACTAGAACCTGAATGGTGGGGGATTCAGGACAGATAGAAGGAACTATTTCTTCACAGAGTGCATAGTTGAACTTTGTAATTCTCCATCACAAGATGCAATGATGGCCACCACTTTGGATGGCGTTAAAAGGGGGATTGGACAAATTCATGGAGGATAAGACTATCAATTGCTACAAGCTCTAATAGCGAGATGCTACCTCCAATATCAGAGGCAGTATGCCTACGTACATCAGTTGCTGGGGAACATGGGCAGGAGGGTGCTGCTGCCCTTGTGTTTTACTTTTGGGTTTCCCATGGGCAACTGGTTGGCCACAATGTGAACAGAATACTGGACTATATTGACCCCTGTTATGATCCAACAGGGCTCTTGTTATGTTCTTACATTCACAAAAGCATAGTGCAGGACAGTTGCCTGCATTTGTCCTGTTTTAGAGATTATATGCTGACATGTACTAGGACCAATACAATTGGAAAAGAGAAGTCTGTGGGAAGATGATTTAGATGATCTGTTCACCGCAGATAAGCTGACATAAGATCAGTCACCTGCTCCAATCCCCACTGATGTCTCAGGCACTTCTAAAGCATAAGGCCACAATCCACCCATACAAGAAAGAATTTGTCCCAAGAGGCGGGTGGGGGTGCACATTTCCACTTGCACTACAAGACAGATGTGACTATGTAGCTCCATCCATGTACTGCAGCATAAACATAGGTCACGTTGGGGTGGTACATACAGATGAACATAGCCATGTGCAGGGTTCCACAAGTCCTCTTTCCAGCATGGCAGTGGGGAATGGCTCTTCCCTCTCTGGCTGACCTGGACCACTGAGGCCAGGTCCAGGTCTGCCAAATCAACTAGCAACTCCCTGTTGATTTGTTGATTTGAACTTTCCAACAGAAAAAAAGATCCTGCTGCTCATTTGAGGAAAGGGTAATGTTTGAGGGAAGGGTAATATTGGTGACTTACAAGGCCAGCCAAAATTTATGGACTGGTTACAGCAATGGGCACCTGTCTCGAACTATTTATTTATATATCATTTGTTATTGCATTTCTGTATGCCCTTCCTTCAAGAAGCTCAAGGCAGTGAACATACTCCTCCCACCCTCCAGAATTTTATTTTATCCTCATAACAACCCTGTGAGATGGTTTAGCGGAGAGTTAGTGAGTGGCCCAACGTTACCCAGTGGGACTGATGGCTCAGCATGGTTGCCCACCCAGCAAGGAGGTGGCATGTGTATTGTGTAACATTTCTACCATGCTTGGATCTTGGATCGGGGCATAAGTGCTTTGAGGCTTACCAACCTGCGTTACTTAACATTCCTTTTACTTCGTTATGCAATCACTTCTTTACTTACAATAAATAATTAAGGAAGCAGTCGCTTAAATCCAAACAATTCTGAATACCTTCTTAATATTTCATAAGAGCTGCTCTCTGATTGCTGATGAGCCAAATTACTCTGAAGTGCTAAATATATTCAGTCACATTTTGGGCAGGAGATCGATATGATTTACGTTCTCACGTTTGTAAGTAAAAGCCAATCAAGACACAACCCAGCCTTTGGCAATGTTTTTCACAGCCCCATCAGCGGGTTTACAATTAAAGGCTTCTTCTTAGCAGAAGTGTCAGTTGTCAAGTTTCTCTTCTAAGCTGCCTCTGCTCTAATCACTGACCTATTTCTCAATTTTCTTTTTGCTAAAGTTGGTGCAAAACCTTTTTGGCGTCTCGAAGTATGAAATATTTAGCAGCACTTGCAATTTAATTTTGTGTGTGCTTTGGATGAAGTTCTAACTAGAGCTGTGCTCCGCTTCGCTTCGGAGCGTAGACGCAATAGCGAGGCGGCCTGATTCACCTCCGACAAAGGCGGAGACGAAGCGGGTCGGGGGGCTGCAGATCGAGGCAAAGAGGATCAAGACCAAGCGGATCCTTTGCCTCAATCCGGAGCTCCAAAAAAAAGGTAAGTGGGGGCTTACCTGGTGCTGCTGCAATCTGTGTGGCGACAGCGGCAGAGCCAGGTAAGGGGGCAGGGGGGAAGGGTCTTACCTGAGTCCATCGCGTTCCGGCAGCGGCTTCACCTGGGTCCGAGGACTCAAACTGGAAGACCAGGCCGCAACCACAGCCTGCCCTTCCGCTTTGAGCCTCGGCCTCAGGTGAAGCCGCTGCCGGAACACAACGGATGCAGGTAAGGGGGAGGAGGGAGGGGGCCTTACCTGGCACTGGTGCCGCCACCGTAGTCCATGCGGCGAT
This sequence comes from Elgaria multicarinata webbii, assembly GCF_023053635.1. Classification (NCBI taxonomy): domain Eukaryota; kingdom Metazoa; phylum Chordata; class Lepidosauria; order Squamata; family Anguidae; genus Elgaria; species Elgaria multicarinata. The sequence continues at coordinate 67,539,742 of NC_086171.1, forward strand.
GGCAGAGCCAAGTAAGGGGACAGGGGAAGGGTCTTACTTGAGTCTGTCACTTTCCGGCAGCGGCTTCAACTGAGCCCAAGGACTCAAACCGGAAGATCAGGGCTCAGGTGAAGCCGCTGCCGGAACACAATGGATGCAGGTAAGGGGGGAGTAGGGAGGGGGTCTTACCTGCCGCCGCTGCAGAGCTCTGATTCAGATCCGGAGCTCCACAGCAGAGCGGAGCGGACCATAGGCAGATCAACGCGGGGTGGAGCGTACCCAATCCAGAATTTGTGGATCAGGTGCGGAGCGGATGGGGGGGATGTCCATGCACAGCCCTAGTTCAGACTTTTGAAATTCTGGTCCGATTTCACTGGGGGCTCGGCCTCATCCAGTATTTTAGAATGCTGATTAGGCGAAGCTGTTTCCCAGCGTTAATTTTTCTCAGGGTGAAATGTGCATGTTCCTGTTCAGAAGCCTCCATTAAACTAATTGAACTGAAACAATGATAGTTTGTTCAAAGAGTTGGAGGAGGCAGGGTAGGATCATTGGAGCCTATGGTGTCACTTCTGTTTGCATGTTTTGTAGCACTTTAAAAACCTGAGAAAGTTGACCATGGGACAAAAGAAAAGTATATAAATGCTATGAGCAGCAAAGACTATATTGTTCTGCCTTTAACTCTCTCTTAGGCTGCAATCTTGTACACACCTTCCTGGGAGTAAGTCCCACTGAACTCAATGGGGCGTCCTTCCCAGTTGACATGTATAAGATGTCACTCTCAAGCCTTTTGTGTAACTGATATGATTGATAAAGTAGGTGTACGTGAATTATTTTTGAAGCTGAAAGTGAGAATTTCCAAACTATTTTATCTCGCATGCATGCCCCAGTGAGGGGCATGCATGTATTTGCATTTAAGAAACCTGAGGTTGTCGGGCAGAGGCGAAGTATGGCTGGCTGGGGAATGCTGGGAATTGTAGGACTTTTTTCTGTGTAAATATGCATGGGATTGCACTTTAAGTAGACTGTATTGAGGCAACTCTTAGAAAAGGGAGGATCCATGGAGGAAGGGGGAGAAAAGAGGGTCCAACAAAAGGAGGGGCAATAAAAGAGAGGATCCCAAAAATAAATGCCCACAGGACAAAGGCATCCTCAGGCCTGAAAAAAATGACCAATGTCTCAGGAGGCCAAAAAATTTACCTATCTCTGGAAAGGTACAGCGGGGTCTACAACAAGAATTGGGATTTGAATTCCTGGTTGACAATTTTCATCTAGAGTTGTACTGGAGGGATGTGGTTCTGTGCTCATTCTTCTGAACTTCCCAGCAACATCTGACCATTTAATGAACCATCAAAGCTATCTGGGCCACCTCCAGTGCTTGATTCCACTGCTGCTTGACGGAATGGTGCCACGGGGCAGCATTAGGGGCCTGCTGCTCTGCCACACTGGGTTTGGTCTGTTGGGTGCTCTAAGGCTCCGTGTAGTTCTCAGCTTTTAAACATCTCTATCCAACTGCAGGGGGAGATCATTCTTTCTGAGTGTGTAGTCATCAAGGCGGTGGTGACACCTAGCATTATCTTATTTCCCATCATATCCAGGAGTAGTAGTGGTTTCTTGAATGGGTAAGAATTAGGAAAGACTTTTATTCCACCACAGGATGTAATTTATACCAGAACTGCTTTCACATCTAATCCGTGGGGCTGGTAGCTCCAATTTCAGTGGGGCTGTAAATCCATTTTGGATTTCAGACAGTACCAGCCAGAACTCTATAGGAGCTATCCAAAGTGCTGGATTCCATTTTGAGAATAGGGTTCAGCACTTTGGATAGCTCTTTTAGAATTCTGGCTGGTTCTGACTGAAACCCAGAATGGATACACAGCTCCACCAAAATTGGAGCCACTGGCTCTACTGCTTCTAATGTGATATACATTTCCAGAAAGGTTATTTCCTCTTAGCAGGTGTGCAGCAATGAAAAATGGCACAGCTATATACTTTAGGCTAAATACATACATAGCTGTAATTGTCCATTTTTGACCGTTGACCTTAATTTTTGGTGTTGAAGAAGATGCAACCAAAACATGGAAGACTGGAAGTGTTAAATCAGTATTAAGTTTAATATTTTGTAACTTTGCCTCTCTTCAGCCTCATTTATACTTGGAATTGAATGTGAATTGTTCTGCCAGCACTTATGTTCAAAGAGTTTCCCTTGCATAAGTATCTCGGAAAGGCTTAAATGCTGCCTGGAAGGAAAGAGGATTGGATACAGTATTGGCTCCAACGGTGTTACATAAATCATCATAATCTTCATGTGCTACAGTCAGCTGCTAAAAATACTGCCTGTGATGCTGTGTGAAGTGAATGTGATGTTTATACGTGTGGTGCATAATCTTCTGTAATTATCTGATTTACAGTTGTTGAGTTATGGCAGAAATCCGGAGGAGAGGCCTGGCAGCTAATAGAACCTGTTGATGGATTTCACCCTAGTCAGGTAAAAGGGTGGTGGTGGTGGGTAGGTAAATGGAAATAAGGGATAAAAGAGACAATACTAAGAGAATAAGTCCAAGGGACCACAGACTCATGTATGAGGCTTTGCTCTCCCATGGACGCCCTGGTGCTCAACTGCAAACAGAAGGGAATTAATTACTGTCCTCTGTGGATGTGTATATAAGCATACACATATTCTGAGATACACATGTACAAGGGATCTTTTGACTTTGACAGTAGCATGTCTTAGCAGATTTGTCTCAATGCTATATATATATATATATATACACACACACACACACCTCTCTTCCAAAAGGGGTTGGTTTATTTGTTACAAATGGATAAAAATATACACAGTGGTCTCATTGGGAATTAGCTAGCTGGTCATAGGTGCTATAGGAATTCCAATGCAGAATTAATTAGCTCATATATAGTTAGTAATCCTATGCATATTAAACATATAAGGCAGAAAAAAATGAATACCATAGACATCCATACACAGGACACCAAGGTGGAAGGCCCACTCAGTCTTTGAACTGAATGTTGCTATGCATAGCAAGCTAGGCATGGAAATGAGTGGTTAAACTGGAATTAAATGGGCTAGGTTATGGTTCCTATGGAGTTGTAAAATCCATGACAAGGCAAATTGGGTTTCTAAGGGAGGGAAGGAGTTGGGAGAGCGAACAACTGGAAGGTTGAACAGAGAGAAAGAGCTGACAGAAGTTTGTCTGTAGCTGCGGAAAAAGCACAGCAGCTAGTCCTTGTGCAAAGTCACCATGGCAAAGAGCAGGGTAGTTTAGGGCAGCTAACTTTGGTATGCTCAGACCAATTTTTAGCACTTGAGTGTGGCAATCAGGTGGAGGCACCGTCTATGAGCTGAGCCCATCTGTCCATGGAAGTCATATCTTCAAGCCCATCCAGTCACTTCAATGAGTCTACTCTATGAGCATTTCTACATGAGGCTTGTATGGCACACTCATGATTGTTCACTCACAGAAATTTGCAGGACCTTTACCTGACATCATCAACCTCCAAGATGTCTCCTGCGCTTTCCCCCCTTTATGCCGCTTTTAAAAAGATCAGAGATAACCCAATAAGCAAGGTAAATCCAATATATCAGTAGCACAATCTAGTAGCTGTAAAGGAAGTCAGGGTCCACCTGACAACCCTGCAAGGTAGGCTCCTGGACCAAACATCCTAAACTCCCAAGTAACCCACCTCCCTGCCCTGTCCACAACCGGGACGAGCCAGATGTTCACGGGAATAAACGACAGACACACATTTAGAGACCAACGCAACTTTATTGCAATCACTAAAACTAACACGTTAGGCCTTGGTCGTAAAACAGCCCCTTTTAAAATAGGAAGGGGGAGAATAGGGAAGGGGGGAGGAAGGGGGAATGTGGAAAAGGGAGAGTAAGGAAAGAAGGTGAGGGAAAGCTCTAATATTTAGCCATTACCCCAAGAAGCATTCATACGACCCCACACCCAGCCAAAATCTGGCTGGCCTTCTCCAGAATACCCACCCACGTTAAAACATAAAAAAACTTTCTAACTCCGGGCAACCTCTGTGGTTGCCACAGACCTGATCTTCCCACTTGACATACGCACGCACCTCCAAGGAAGATGGAGGATCTTCTTCATAGAGCTTTTAATCTCTTTTTGGGACCCCCGGTCCCATGACTTAGGTAGACCAACCAGTGCCCTTTCTGGGCTATAGCCCACCCCCCTCCCATCGGGGCCAAGCCACCTCTTTTTCCCACCGCTGAATCCTGTTAAGTTTGTCCACCGTCCTGATAATCTCCAGGTGCCAGTGGGAGCTGGTCTGGCTCGAGACAGGGATGACCTGGGCTGGCGGCCACCAAAGCCTGGCAAAGCCAGTTTGAACGATAGACCACAGATCCTTCCTAGGGGCAGATCTTACACCCTCATAGCAACAGCAAAATTAAACATACAGATTTGCACCCCTGTCCTTCACAGTAGCTGTAGAATGAAACATATAGAAAACATATAGGCTTTACCAAGAAAGGGAGTCCTAAATTCAAAGCACATGTCCCCCTGTGTAAAGGAGCTGATCATAATCCCTCAAAGAATCTGGAAACAGATGTAGGATTTTAGCCTAGTATCATAAAGCTCTATAACTAAGTCTAGGTCCAACCCTATTATCCAATCTTAGGCTATCCATAGCCTAACAATTCTAATTGTAGATTGTAGTCCAATTGTAAACTGCCCAGAGAGCCTTGGCTCTTGAACAGTATAAAATGTAATAAATAAACAAACAAACAAATGGACCCCATAGTATTTTTTTCTTAATACATTTTGTCTCATTCACATATATTTTCTTATCTAGTTTAGGGCGCAATCCTATGGGGATGGCTGTAAGCCTCTGAACTCAGAGGTTTCCGGTCATCCCATGCAGAGTGGGAGGAGGAGCAGAGGCAATCTTTGCCTCTCTGCTCCTCCCACCCTTCTTTTAGCTAGATGGGCATTTTCATCTCTCTAACTGAGACATCTGGGAATGGGAGGAAAGGAGGGTAGGGATACAGCATAAGCCATCCCCTCCCCGCTCGGTGGCACACCCCTTTCCCTTCCCTCCAAGATTGTCATCATGGTTCTCTCTGCACCAACTGCAAGGGGGCGAGGAACTTGAACTCCTGGGTCCAAGATCAGAGCAATGACTCTGACCTCGGATCCAGAAAACCAAAATATCCTATGGCCCTCCAGACAGTGTGTAGGGGCATAGGATTGCTTTCTTAGCCAGTTTATAATCGTCATGGCTTTCCACACAGAATCCTGGTAATTTGTGTTCAGTGAGAGTGTCAATAATTCAGTTAGATATCCGTAAGAATTGTTCTTCAACCAATATAAGTCAGTGTAATTATATGCACCGTAAACTGATTATGGACTGGTCATTCTGTCAGAGAATCAGGTGATTTAAGTATCTATCCAATTCATTTAATAATGCTTCCCACCCACAATGTGTTATATGGACTATTTGTGCTGCAATCAATAAATGAAATAACTTTATTCCAGCATTTGTCCACTGACTCCAGTGATCATGGCCCAATTCATGTTTATTCCTAGTGGTGTGGAAACCACTTCCCTGTGGAATTTCCCCATGTCTCTGGGTTAAGCATTTAAAATACAGGAACATCATGGGTGGGGCTGATTGCATATTTCTCTTCCCACCTCATCCATGCACCTTGCCCTGCTTGGCCAAACGATTGGGTGAAAAGGAATCACACCCTTGCTACTGTACATGTGGTTCCTGTATTCAGAAATCATGCATAGGATTTCACCATGAGGAACCTGCCCCTTTGCTGCTAACAGGAAGTGTGAATGGGGACTGGGAATAAATGGCTTGTGTACTGGGGCTATCTGAAGTCAAGTAGAATTTTCAACAGCACTTCATATCTAAGAGGAATTCAAAGCTACTACAAAGTAAAGTAGGCCTAGAAATTCCATTCATCATGCTGTCCTTTAATTAATTGCTTCTGGAATTTTAGATACAGGATCGATTATGCCATCCCCCTCTAATTTATTTTAACCAGGGGGAAAATCCTCACAGCCCCAGCATCGTCGTCCTCAACTCTCAAATAGTGTAAGCTGTTTGGGTGAATTGCATAGCTTCGAGGGCAATACTTGCTTTGAGTGGTTGATTGTTTTGTACGTATGACATGACCATGCATTTCAACAGAACCTTATAAAACAAAATAGTTATATGCTTCAAAAAGCTCTAAAGCAATAGAGGCTGCCAAACAGGACCAGTCTGAGTTCATTCTAGAGAATTATAATTGCTCTATATGGGCAGAACACTGCTTGAGGGTCATTAGACCCTTTCCAAATGACAAAGTGTGTTTGTCAGAAAACTCCCAAAGCTGGAAATATCCATGTATTTACATATTTTAAAGGACTGAGCTGAAAAAGAAGTCCGTACCTAACTCAGAGAACCTGAACATGAATTTAATAAGTCATATAGGAAGCTCTGTAGTAGAAAAAAATATAATAAAGCTGGCAGCATTTCAACTTGACTTAGGAAGGGAAAAATAATACTAAGAGTTTTGTAGAGGATCAAATTTCCACTGAAATGGGCTGTTATATACAAAAAGAGAATAGGGTTGGATCCGTATTTAGTCATACTTGCAGTAGACCCATTGACCTCAGTGGGGCTTAAGTTAGTCATTATTAACGTAAGTCCCATTGATCCCAGTAGTTCAACTCTTCTATTAATAAATCTGGCTCCAACCTATAGTGATGTACATTTCAATTATTTTACAGCTAACATATCTCATTGGAGTGTCTCAGTTGCCACACCAGTTTATATAGTTTAGTCTTCCCTAACCTGGGGCCTACCAGATGTTTTGGACAATTCCCATAATCCCTGACCATAGGCCATGCTGGCTGGAGCTGATGGGACTTGTAGTCCAAAACATCTGGAAGGTCCCAGATTGGGGCAGTTGAAGTTGCTTGTGGAAAAATCACTATTGTAACATTTTAAGATGTTAGCAACGGTCCACTTTACTTTTTGATCCATCCAAATTGCTGCATTTGTTGGCTAGCAGGCAGCGAAGATTGACTAGGTTTATGGAAAGTCATCTGTGTTTCCAAGCATGCAGTGCAATCTTATGTGAGTTCACTCAGGCTTAAGCCCTGCTGTGTTCAGTGGGGCTTACTCCAGGTAAGTGTGCATATAATTGCAGCTTAAGCACTCCATATTAGAGTAGTGAGACTAAAACTGTTAAAGCCATAACAAGCATCACTATTTGCAATACATTTTGCAGTTATGAAAAAGGCATTGCTTAATAAGGAGAGAGGCTAGTATTTACTAAGGACAGAAAGGTGATTAGACCCAATGAAAAAGATCCAAATATTGTGATCGGTTTGTAAAGAGGGTATTTACTAAATTTGGAGTTAATGGATTGGATCCAGCCTTAGTCATACTAAAAGCAGACCCATTCAAACCAATGGGCCTTGTTAGTCATGATTAACTTAAGTCTCATCAATTTCAATGGGTCTACTTTCAGTTGTCAGTAAGTATGGATCCAGCTCATTGAATATTTAACAGAAACTCTTCCAAGGTCTGCTTAGCATGACTTTCCCCACATCCCAGGGGATAAATTTAGCATATGAAGCTCTTCCTAAATTAAACTAAAGTACTTTATAACCCCTTTTGATTTGACTGCCTCTAGATTGCCCAAGCACTTGTAGCAAGCATCATCTGGAAGCAGATACTCCGTGACTGGCCTCATGTTCTTGGAAAAGAAAATCCATTCAACAGTGAGATTGAAGCAGTCTTCAACTCTCAAGGAGGGCACTGATACAACCATCAAGGATCACATTTCCTCAGAAGTAATCTGTAGAGACCATAGACCAGTAGTGGCACTGTTTTTCATTTGAGTGTTTCCACATCAGTTTGCAAGTTTCCTTTCTATAACGTGCTTCGATATCCAGTCTGATTAAATGAACAGGTTGCTAAGTTTGCAGATTTGTCAATATAGTACATAACTGTTTATGCAGAATATTAAGGCTGTCAATGTTTACCAAATAAACTAAAATTGCAGAGGGGTATTTTGAGCAGTGAAGACAAATGCATGGGTGGGGCAGAGAACTGGACACAAACTAATCAAAGATAAACACCTTCTTGTTCTACTGACATCAGTGGGAGTTAAATGACTGCTTAATTCTATGCCAATTAAATCAGTGAGAATTGGATATGCAATTTCTTTTTTTAAGACTATTGGACATTTTGTTATGTTATTGTAATTTAAAATGTTCTCTATTGTGTGATAGTTTTTATTACGTTACTAAAGTGCCAATCAATTCATATCTCTATCATGTGTGTGTATATATATGAATGAAGCAGCTATGGGGCAAGAGATTCACTGCCCAGCACCATATCAATGACGGCTGTGCTACCCAATGTTGGGAGAAGGAAGACATGTTTTGCCCCTGCTAAAACAGTGTCCCTATGCATGTATACTCAGAATTAACCTCAATCAGGCTTACTCCCAGGCAATTTATAGAATTCCACTCTTAATGTCACACTTTATATTTTACTACAGCAGTGTCAGCTTCACTTATTAGGCAGAAATAGAGGGGGTGGAATTGGGGATATCTTCAGTTAAACTTGGTCCCTGGTTTGGCCAATAAGTTGGAATGTATAAAATGTCTAGTTGCACTTTTGCTAAGATTTTCTGAAAGAAAAAGCCTTCTAGGGTCATGGATGCGGTGGACCTCCCCCGCACCCTTTAATACGAACATGAAACATCTGATTGTTGAATTCCAAGAGGATCAAAGCAGATTTGTATTGAACGCAAATGTATCAAAAATGCTGGAGTTGTCATGTTCTTCTCCTAAGTAAAACATTTTCATTAGAAGTCCAGACTATTAACACCATTATAAGTATTTTCTTTTTGGAGAAGTACCTAAATCTCTTTAAGCAAGGCCTGATTATAATTCAATAAAAGGTAGAAATGAGATAATCAAACTGGATGTTCCTTGCTGTGCGAAGCCACACATTTCCTCTTCAATTTCTTTTGCAAAGACTGAACTTCAAGGTGTCTGCTATCAAGGCAAATATGGGGGGATTGATTTTTCGCACCATGTCATTTAATACCCCTGACCCATTTTTAGTTTGCTTGGATATAAAGCACAAGTGGGGAATCTCTGGCCCCCAAGACACACTAAACTGACCTGGGCAGCCTTTGCCAGTAGACATGTCCTATTTTGGAACCTGTCCCTTGTCTTAGATCTAAGAACTTAGATCTGTAGATCTAAGAATCTGCCCTTTGTCTAAGATCTGTCATTTCCTCCCCATTTTCCCTGGTGTTTTGGGAGCTGCCCAAATGCTTTCCCCTGCTGGACATTGAAAAAGGCTCCCTTTCTCAGCACTCAGTGGGCATCAGCTGCTGATACGAGAGAAGTGCTTTTCCTTGCAGGAGAGGGGGTGGGCACCTTTGGAAGAAGCTGCTGAGTGATTCATTTGTTTGCTTCTGAATAAACATGCTGAAGCTTCTCCTGTGCAGATTTAAAATCAGGAAAAATCTTATTTTGGTCCTGCCCACTTTGCCTTTGGCCTCAACCACAGATGGAATGTACCTCCCAAGACCTTTCCAAGATTGGAGTTCAGTCCTTGAACTGAAACAAGCATGGGGGTTAAGCAGACTTGGGAAGCTGCTCAAAGGATCAATTCTGAGTCCACAAATCAACTTACAGAATAATCCTACTGCTCCGTCAGCAAGTTCCAAAAGTGGACAAACACTCCCATAGAAAGCTTTGCCATGCTCATGCTGTGTGTGTGTGTGTGCGTGCGCGCATGTGCATGAGGTACCATTTTGTCTCCCTTCCTTCCTGTTCCAAATCCCCACCCCCCCAAACAATGATTTGAAGTATGACACACAGGCCTGGAACTCCACATTGACAGAAGACTGTCCGGGGGCAAACGGGCTTTTGTTGTTATCTTCCTCCCAGTTAATTGGCCATTGTCTAACTGCAAGCATGTCCTGTTGAACTTCCAGATTAGCACGGAACAAACACGAGGGCAGACTAACTCGGGAGACAGAAGGGCTTAAGGGTGTTGATTCAGGATACAAGCAAGGTGATCAAAGGAGTTTCGGCCGAGAAGGAGGGGGGAAGAAGGAGCAGGGATTTGGCTATATAAACTCTTGGTATATTCTCAATAAACGTGATATTCCATTATCACCCATCGTGTGCGTGAGTTTACTACAATAATTTCCTTCTATTGCAACCACTGGGTGGTAAATTACGTGCATTATATCTTGTCTTTGTCTGGGACATGTATTGCTACTTTTAATCTAACAGGCTTAATTCAAGATTGAAAGGACTTATTGACAAATAGAATGAAAACCTATTGTAGCAGAGTTGTATATATTTAAAAAAATCCCTAATAATTCCATGTATAAAAAATATTGAAGATCAGCATGACTAGACTGACATTTTCAGCAATCGTGTTACATTAGATTACATATTCTGTATAGTGTTAAATGTTAAACTGGTTATTCAAAATTTCATTCATGGTTCCAGATAATTAACAATGTATAATTGTTTCTTGTATAACACATCCCAAAAATCACTCTCCTTTATTCAGAAAATTTCTTCAGCGTTATTTTTTAAAGTTTTTAAACACTTCTTCACTAGTAAACATTGAAAGTTTATCCACTACCATTTTGTAAATAATTCCTTTGTCTTGGAAGTGGACCACATATGCAAATTAAACCAATATTGTGAGTCAAGACTCTAAGAGATCTTTATATTTAGAACAGGTTTTAATTTCTACCTCTTGCCTGACACATTTGAAAATGCACATACATTACTTCATTTAATATCTTAAACTATTTAAGATACAAGTCTGCTGAAGAAAAGCCATCAACATTACTTTAAGCAATTGAGAGGGCAATTGAGCCCTCAAGCATTCAATGTTAGTACCTTAAGAGATCAATCCTATCAGCAGATGTGGGAAGTTCTGAAGGCAAAGGAAGCACACACACACACACCAACCCCATAAAGTTTCTTTCCCATTGATTCCTGTGGGAGAGTTGCCATAGTTCTTCCCCTGTCCTAAGGGGCACAGAAACCACTCCTGCAACACACATAGACTACCTCTTTTTTTCTTTCTTTTTTTGCGTGCACACTGATGGAATAGTATTGGCTGCTCTAGAAAGGAAGGAACCATCTTAGGCCAAGGCTGTCATATGTGCTGAGGTTGGGGCTTGCTCCAGAGAAGGTCTCAGTTGTCAAACACCCTTTCCTTTGTGACACAATTTACATTTGTACTCATTTCACTAAGTTTATTAATTTGCTGAACCATTTACTCACTCTACTTTCTCATGCACTCATATTTATCAGCCCAGCGGGTGGCTCTAAGTGAATTACATCACAACACTAATCTTATATTGGTATAGAATTGCATCGCTGCAGCCAAAATACAGAGAATGCAGTGGTCATATATGAGTGTCATCATCCTAACAAGGACTGTTAAACTCTAGACTCTAAATCCCAAGCTCTAGATCTAAGCTCACTTTTTCAGTTTTATAAGACTATAATTATTAGCAGACAATTGCTTTGATATATTTCAAGCATTTTATTTATGTTGAGAAAATCTTGTTTATAGTTTTAAAATATCTGAAAAAAGCCAATGTTGAAAGTGGAAATACAAAAGATAATGAAAAGGAAACAAAATGTTAGTGTTTCTAAGTATTTAAAGACACAACAGCATACAAGTGCCCCACTACTGATATTTAAAGATATAGCTGGCAGAAACAATGTAGTACCCTGTGGAAAGCATTTGTGAAGCTGTATATCCACTGCTTAACTGAGTAGAATTGGCATTGTACAAATCAGCTGAAGTTAACTGTGTTAAGAGATTCAGTTATAAACTCTATGGACCTTTAGAAGTATTACTTTGCATATAGCAGCTCTAGAGTCTGAGGGAAAATTACATTGTAATGCTCAAAGATCAGTAACAAACTCAAACTATGAAATAGAAGATGAACATGGCTAGGGGAAGAGGAAGATACTTTAAAAAAAATATTCAAAAAAACACTCTAGATGCTTGTTGTCTAGGAACATGTGCAACATACTGCATAATTGATCATACCTGTAAACCATATTATGTGCAAATCATGCACCAGTTTGTTTGTTTTAAACCTTATTTTGCCTAACAGGATCTATGACTATTCTATGTCCTTCTAACCTAGACAGACACTTTTTGCAAGTGCCAATTATGTTGGACATTAAATACCAGACAGTGCTTTTATTTAAACCAATAATTAGGTTTCTAAAAACACCTTTACAGATAAAAACATTGAAGTTCCTGCTTCATCTCTGCACCAAACTGAACAACCTTGAGGCATCCCTGTCAGGAAAAACATGTGTATGGATAAAGCCCAACAGGTCCCACCCACCCCGCTGTGCTGAATTTCTTCAGTTCTTGAAATAAACCAATCTCTGATATATAAATTAATAGAAACTGGTACTTTTAATAGTGAACTGAAGTACAATTTTTTGAGAAGTATTGTATATAAAATATTTAGCACAGTGAAAGAGCTTAAAGACAGCTTACCTATCATACTCCAATGCTAGAAGAGTTAGAACTCTAAAGGTAGCAAGAGTCCAAAACAACATACCCCCCTCCAGTTTTTAAAGCATGAAGTGTAATGAATAATCCCAAAGGACCTTATATAAGAGTCTAAATTAAAAGAGCAACGTAGTTCGTATTTGGCTTTGCAAGCAAGCTCTAATGAGAAAGCTTCCTCATGATTCAAGGCTTTCCAATGGGGACATAGCACGCATCAGGCTGCCACATGCGAAGGTCAACAAGAACTTGATTTAGTTTTTGCATCCACAGATTACGCTCGTCTTTAGTATCAGCAGATAACCAGTTCCTTTAAAAAAAACACGAAATGAGATTAAGTATTAATCAACAGATTGACTCATACATGGAAAAAATGGGACAAGGTACCAAAGGAACTACCCTCCAGATGTACCCTATTAATCATGTAAAAAGACCCACAAGAATAGCAATACTAAAACTCCCAATTCAACCTGATGACTACAGATGCCCACATAAAAATTTAAAGTAATGGACAAAGTGACAGTATATTCAAATCTTTGGAAAACAGAGTACTTTAAGCCTACAGAAAGTCTAGGATATTGATAAAAGTATCACACATTTGCTTACTTGGTAACACAGAGTGTGTCTTTGCATTGACTAACTAATGTTTCCTTGTCATCCTCTCTCTGGGGCCGAACAGTAATTAGCTCAAAAGTGTTTGGCCGAGCACAGAACTCTCTGTTAGCTGGTTCAATCTGACGATTAGTGCAGTTTGCCAGGTTAATTGAGCCCATTGGATGCTGAAATTAAAAGAGTCACATATCCAAAACATTGAAGTAAGGAATTTAATTATAGTATTTGCATTTGTCTCCTGAAGCTGGAGACTTCATTTTGCAACAAGTAACCCATAGTCCCCTCTGAAAAAAGCATTGTATGGATCCACTCCAAATTACAGTAAAGCAGTGGTGCAGAACCTCAGACTTACAGGCCAAATCCAGTCTTCCTGGTTTTCTCAGATGGCCATGTTGCCTTTCCCCCAACCACTGATTGCTGGGTGGTTTCCTGCCTTTTGTGCAGGTTTTCCCCATTCTAAAATGTTGAAATGCCTCTTCTAAGGCTTAGCTACCAGCAGTAAAAAGTTTCAGCAGAAATATGCCAGTACATTTGGCCACACGCCTTTTGCCTTCGGCCCTGCTAACCACTGGAATACAGCCCCCCCCCCCCCCGAGAGCTTCTCCAAAATGGAACTGGATCCTGAAATTGAAAGAAGTTCTGCTTCTCTGCAGTAAAGTATGATAAAAACTCTCTACGTTGCATTTTTTCAAGTTAAGATCAAAATGAAGACAGCCTCAACATCAGCCTATCCCAGTCTGACTCACGCCAGATGTGTTGGACTACAACCTCTACCATCCTTTGGTGGGAATGATGGGAATTGTAGTCCAGTACATCTGGAGGGGGCTAGGCTGGGGAAAGCTGCCCCACACTATGACTTTTTTTTTTTCAAATCTCAGGGCTTTACATGCATTTTAGTATTGCAGTTACCTTTCTCTTTTCATCATCCGGGTAAGTCCAGTAAGAAATACAGTTGCCAGAAAGAGCACACCAACGCCGATGCCAAGCCCCAAACCCACTAACATCTTCAAACATAGTCTGGAGAGAGAGAGAAATTTCTTTGAGTGCTAATGCTAGTTCTACACATTAATTTACAATTTATTCCTACAGATTCCATTAGAAGTTTCCGTGTTTAAGTATGATGGGGATCTGCACCCTTAGCAACTGAAAAAGTGTTATACCTCCTATTGGTACTTCTTTTCTCTACCCCGCCCAGCTTCTGCTTTCAAAAACCCATCCTAATAGAACTACCCTATGCTTGATCATTCACATACTTCCTCTTTTCTCTGTCTCTCATACACTGAACTTTAAATAACCAGCAGTCAATGGCTGAGAATATTTGAAATTTCTATCTTGCTTTTTTGTCTTTTTTCTACAAAAAGGGCCAGCTTACAAAAGTACCATAAAATCTCAACCCCCCAGACTACATTTTCCCTATAGCACATCTGGAATCTTTACTGTAACTTTCACACAATGCCTTTCTGAAGATATGATCATTTCAGCACAATACTTCTGAGTGAACTGCTATTTTGATCTGGGGATTGTCAGTGACTTTTATTGCACATAGTGCCATCTGCTGGATTCAGCAGTAACCACTTAGCTATATTGTAGCTATGATTTAAAGGCTGTGATCACTTTAATATAACATTAGAGGACTTTTGAATTTAGTCTAGGCCTGCTTCATTAGTAAAGACCTAATCACATAAGGCTACTGGAAGGTTTTGCCATAGTCACAAGTTAAGAAAAACTAGTAAGCCCTAAGTATCAGGACAAACGTCCAAGGAAAATTCTAGAATCTTCCTCCATATCAAGCTATTGACAAGTCTATATATGCAATGAAAACTTACCAAAAAACCTCTCTCCTCCACACAAGAATCTATTTGACATTTAATCTTCAGATATATATGGCCTTCCAGAGAGGATAAAAAAGGAACCTGAAAAATAAATAGATGAAAGATTCTAAGAATTACTCTTATTCCTCTGTAAAGTCACATCTACTATAAAGCAAAACAAAACAAGCACTAAATGCTCAGATTCCAGAAAGATTCTGGAAAGTTTCTCACTGCTTGAAAAGGGAAAGTAATCTCTGGCCATTTGATTAGTCAGAAGTTCAAGAAAATCCATGATCTAAGTGCAGGGCTCCCTAGAGTTGGCACCCAAGTTAGTTGCTACCAAGCTTGAGAAACCGGGGAAGAGGAGGGACAAAGCGTCGGTAACACAAGGCTTGAGATGGGCTGTTGAAATATACATGGTGAAGTGGGGAGAAGCCTCAGTTTTCTACTACATTCAGCAATAGTGACCTTATTAAAAATAAGCAGACTAACCATTCTACACACGATTTTCAGCTCAGTCCTTAACAACAGAACGCAGCAAGTGTGACAGATATGCACATGGATGATTGTTGAATCTGCTTGCACCATTCTGCTCCTGGAATTATTCAGTGAGGGCTACATATACACTATAATTAGGATTACTAATGCACTGTCAGGGGGCAGTGAAGTAGAAATAGATACTGGGACCAAGGCCTTACAGCCGGAAGCCTATTTGTACTCATCCTTTCTTCATCTCAGGCATACTACTTCTACCACTTTTAGGACTCTTTCCTCCCACTCCAAAGTATATAGTGGAATGATCTGGCACAGCATCCACAAAACATGGCTGGTGTGGGAGTTCTGAAGTCAGCCAGCTTGGAGAATGAGGCTGCAACCCCTCAGAAACAAAACCCTCTGGTACTAGCAGTAACATTTTTCTTAGTATTAGTTGTGGTGGAGTGTATTATTTGGAGATCCAGAATAGCCAAGCAACATCCCTGCTTCTACCAAGCAGAAAGTCTACTTTCCCAAGAATACAGACAGCATACTTGAAGGACCAACGTTTGTTTTCCAAAGTTTGCTTGTGTCACTACAGCAAGTTTTAGAAAGATACTCTGTACATATTCAGAGACAGATGGTAGCAAAAACAACTCTCTCATTCACAGCTTTTATGAAATGAAGTATATCTCAACATGGCAAATCTGAATTCAACCCTGATAATCAGCAGATCTACAGCAGTGAATTTAAAGTATGCTTTTAACTCTTCTGTACTCACAGTATAAGCATGTCAAGTTCCATGCCTTAGGCTGAGCTAAGAGCATCAATTTGACACTAGTAAGTTTACTTATAATACTGTGATTTCTGATTCTGAGATGATATTTCTATATATGTATGAGAAAAACAATTATAAATGTACTTAGGTCCCATATTCTATTCTCTCCTTCAACCTGTCGACTCTCCCTACTTAGCTTATATCCCTTCTTGAAAATCAATTGACTTCCTTTTGGCCTGTCAAGTTCACTTTTACTGCAAATTTCCTAAACATTTTTATTGTCCCGCTCGTGCTCTTCGCTCCTCTGATGCCATGTTTCTCGCCTGCCCAAGGGCCTCTACTTCCCTTGCTCGGCTTCGTCCATTTTCTTCTGCTGCCCCTTATGCCTGGAACGCTCTTCCAGAACATTTGAGAACTACAAGTTCAATCGCAGCTTTTAAAGCTCAACTAAAAACTTTTCTTTTTCCTAAAGCTTTTAAAACTTGATGTTGTGCGGACTTTATACTGTTAGTTTTACCCTACACTGTGCCTGCTTACCCTACCCTGTGCCTGTTTGCATTCTCTTCCCCTCCTTATTGTTTTACTATGATTTTATTAGATTGTAAGCCTATGCGGCAGGGCCTTGCTATTTACTGTTTTACTCTGTACAGCACCATGTACATTGATGGTGCTATATAAATAAATAATAATAAATAATGATAATAATGTATTGCACCAAGGCCAAGCTGAACTTGCTACATTAAATGCAACACAGCTCTGCTCTTTCACAAACTGTGAAGTTCATTTTCATGCCAAGAAAACTTTTATTCAACTTGATCCCTCGAAGACCATAATACATCACGCTTAGTAAAAATTTCCACCAAACTAAGAGTGAGGTGGGGGTTGACTACATGACAATTCACACAAGAGTAGAATGGTTCGATCTATTGCTCTAGCTTTGAGCATGGCAGTATGACACACCTTGAATGTTTTTAGTGCACATTCTGTATATAATAAGCAGTCATGCATACTTCCCACAGCCTTTCCCACAATTAATTTTCTTAAGAAGAAGAGCTATGCTGGATCAGACCAAGGGTCCATCTAGTCCAGTATCCTGTTCACAGTGGCCAACAAGGTGTTGGACAAGAACCCACAAACAGGACATGACTGCAACAGCACCCTTCCATCCATGTTCCCCAGCAACTGGTGTACATAGGCTTACTGCTTCTAATACTGGAAGTAGTAAAATAGCCATCAGGACTAGTAGCCATTGACAGCCTTCTCCTCCAGGAATTTATCTAACCCCCTTTTTAAAGCCATCCAAATTGGTGGCCATCACTACATCTTGTGTTAGTTAATTCCATAGTGTGCTCTTCAGATAACAAACCGCTCTGTATGCAATTCTTAAACTACTTCGGGTTTGTGTGCCATCTTATGACACTCACTCTGTCACTAGCACAGAAGAAAGTGGTTCTGCTAGCATACTTCACAATAGCACATTCTTAATTTTATAAAGAACTTTGTCATGACCAGTATATAGAGATAGACTTCTTTTCCTCCAAGCTTCAAAAACAAAAGGGAAAATTGTTATAAAACACTGTTATGCTTATGAGTGGACCAAGTCTTTACAGACTTATATACTGATATCTTATTTTGTTTCACTCACAATTTCATTTCATTTAACATGGATAACCACCAAGGTATTTTCAATTAACATCTATCCCAAGACAAGAGTAAGAACATAAGACGTGCCATGCTGGATCAGACCAAGGGTCCATCTAGTCCAGCACTCTGTTCACACAGTGGCCTGGGTCAGACAACAAGCTAAACCAGGGTGGATTTGATTTAAATCATGATTTAAATCACTACTCAGAAAGACCTGATTTAATCATGTGACATCCCCCCCCCCCCCGGACAGCCCCCCCAAAAAGTGCATTCTTCCTCGCTATATTTTACACAACTCAGAGTTACCAAAGACTCATTCTTGCTGGTATAATCTTAATATTTACAACCAGATGAAGGTTTCATTTTTAGAATAGCAACTTTTCAGGTTAGTTTTACAGTTAGATTGAAAAAATACTGATTTGGTTATACTATTAGAAACACATCATAGGTAGATAATTATGAAATTATTACGAGGTGAACTATCTCCAGTTTAATAGGTTAATCATTCATATTTGGACAACTTTTCGCTGTACTTTATTGGAAGGAGAAAAATAATCTTACAGAAACCTCTGGAAGAGCATGACATTGTTAATGGATTAATGGAATTCATTTAACAAAAAATTTAAACAGCTTCATGCTACATAATTAAAAACTAATCTTTATTTCATGATGAATAACCTTTGGACTATAATGTATCTTAAATAGAAAACTATCTTTAGATAGATTTTTCCTCAAGAATTTTATTTTTAAAAAATCCAATTTAAATAAAAAATGTCTTTTTTTTAAAAAAAAAAATCATTGATTTTTATCCACCTTGCACTAAACCATGCTACTTAACCACAAAATGGATAAGGGAATGCATGCATTCACTTAACCATTTTGTGGTTAAGTAGCATAGTTTAGCGTGTTGTTTTTACCAGGCCAGTGGCCAACCAGCCACCAGCCAGGGACAAAATCTAGTCATTCTTGATAAAAGAAGGCAGTGGTCATCATCAACTAAAGTATTGTAACTGGAACATAATGCCATACTGTTTAAAGTCCCATATTCCCATAGGTCAGGGTGGGCAGCTTGTGGTCTTCCAGATGTTTTGGCCTGCAACTCCCATCACCACTAGCCAACATAGCCATGGTATGGAATGATGGGAGTTGTAGGCCAAAAGACCTGGAAAAACAAATCACCCACTCCTGACATAGATTTCCCCCTTTCTTCTATGAGGAATGATTCCCTTTATGCACACACACAAGGTCCCCATGTGCAAAGATTATAAACAGGTAGCCTCCACACATGTGCACTAAAGTAATAGATTGTAGCCACCATTTGTAGCAAGAACAAAATCAATAAGTTTGTTCAAGAGTAATGCAAGAATATTTATTTGGAAACTTCTGCACTTATTCTCATTTTGACAAGCAGGTTAGAAGTATGGCATTAAAAAAAACCCAAAAGCTCAGCCAAGCCAATATCACTTCTACAACAAAATGCCCAGCCCCAGTTATGCCTAACCTATTCCTATGTAACTGGGATGGCTGAAAGTGGGAGCTGAAGCTCTCATAACTCAATGCCAGAGCACATGCTTTGCATGCAGAAACTCCCAGATTCAATCCCTGATGTCTCCAGGTGGGGCTACAAAGCTCCTGCTTGAAATGCTGGACAGCTGCTGCCAGTCAATGTCGACAATACTGGGCTTAAGTAGACCAATAGTATAAGGCAGTTTCTTATGCTCCTAGATGTGTTTAGTCATAATGCCTCTCATTAGAATGCCCAATTTTCAGAAAGGAAGGTTACCAAGATTAGTACATTTAATTTTGCAAAATTTTAGTGTCCCCTGTTTTTAACTACTGAGTGAAGCAAAGTCAAAACAAGGCTTTGAGTAAGGAAGTATTTACATCATGGGCTGCAATGCTGAAAACTGAATCCTTGAATACATCTACATAGGACAGTCTCAGGCTCCTAATGATGTGCTTGCCACCCTTGACTCAACTTAACCCAGAACAGAAGCATGAAGAGCTCCTGCAAGGACATTCTTCCCTAAAGATTACTTGCAATCATCCAATTTCTAGTTTGAAAACTTTAAAGTGGTCCTTAAAGCAGCATGTCAATATAGCCATAAGCAAAGTTTAGTGGCAAAACATAAGCAGCATGCATTGCGAACTCTTTTTAAAAGAAACATAGCAACCTTATCTTGGAACAAACAACCCAGTAGCTCTCTTTCCTTAACTCCATAATTTATCTAGGAAAAAAAGAGATGGGCAATGCTGAATGCAACCAAAAGCAAAACAAAACAGGAAAAAAGATGAACACAGCAGCATAGCGCTACTGATGTACATTTTCATTGTGTCTGTTTCGTTTTTAAGCTGTACATCAGAGCAACATACTCAAGCTAAATGCCAGCCAGTCTCCTGAGAGGAATGAAGCAAGTTTCAAAATGGTTTGATGTGCCTTACAGCCAGTGTAGAGTTTAAATATACACATGCTAGAAGTGAAGCTCCTACTTCCTGATCTACAGCTGACGCATGAAAATTATTTTCCTAAAGTGCCTGGTTTTTACCCAAACAGTAATAGTACTATCAGGATAACTGTATGAATTAAGTTGTATTAAGTACCATTGTTTAAATGCTGAAGATGAAAGTACTTAGGAATGGACAAATAAACTTATATAAATTGCAGACAATCTTCTGAAAAATCCAACAACTGCCAATCCCACTATATATGTTATATAGTGTAAAGTAATCCATAATAAAAAGGTATATTTTCTTCCCTTTGGAAAGCCTTCATTTGAATCAAGCCAACTGAATAAACCAAGATAACTGAAGAAATAAAATAAATTAATTTGGAATTCTTTCATGTGATGTTAAATAAGTAAAACAACTATTACTTACTTTACAGCACAATCATTTAAGACATAAAATTACCAATATGCACCAAATACTTTTTCATGCAATTGTTATGAAGCACACAGGTTTTTAACCCTATGCATTCACCTTTTGGATATTCTCGCAATATTGCTTTTAAGTTGACAATGCAGAATGGCAAACTTCAGGCTTGTGGGAACTACTTTGGTTTTTACTAGAACCTTGAGATCCATGAACTAGTGACCACTGCAAAAGGCACACACTTAGAATTAAAGAATTTTGAGCCCAGGAATTTGTTTCAAGTATCAGAATTGAAAAGAGTTCACAATCCTTTCCTGTTACCCCAAATGTTTTTTGTTTCAGCAGTATAATTTAGGGATGGATGGAGGAGAAATTTTGTTGTGGCTTTTGTTTGAACAACTGCGAGCGAGAAATCCTTGGCAATCTACTGCAAATAATCTAGATCTAAAAGTAAATTCAGATCTACCTTCTGCCCACCTCTGCACTAAGCTATCGCTATACGCTGAAGTAGCTTGCAAAACAAACGCACCCTTGAATAACTTGATTACCTTGTCCAATAAGAATTTGGTATTCCCTACTGAAGACAGTGAAATTGTGTGTGATCCAACAAGAACAAAGTTACTTGTGCGTACAGCATTGGGTCCACCTGGACTTGCCATGGCTGAAAAGAAAAATGATAAGGAGATTATTATAGCTGAAACCTTTGATTAATCTAACCAATTAAAAACCTTTTTAATTGACTATAAGCACACACCCTAATTACACAATAATCTTTAGTAACAAAAACTGCAGGCAGCAGGGATCATCTTAGAAGAGTGATTCCCCAATCAGTCTCCTTCAGGAGGGGCTGCAATTAAGATGGTATCTGCTCCACCTTTACCTCACTATCTAAAACAAAAGTATGCTTTTAAATTGTGACTGAAGTCATATGCAGATCTGTTTTAACTCTAATTTGATTAATTGACAAGATTACTTTAATTGGATAATAGCACTACTTATTACACACGAAATGCAAGAATTGAAAATGGCAGGAAGTATTTACAGTAAAGTTTAATGTGTTAGCGTTCTCTGAAATAAATACATATTACTTACAAACATTCCTCATATTTTAACATTGTGGCAGTTAGTAAAGTATACAAAGGAATTTCCTTCCTAAATCTTTGCATCTGCATAAGATTTGGATCAGTACTAAGTCTCCATACAAAAATTCTGACTAAGGAGTTTACATTTGTGAATCCTGTAAATTTCAAGTTGCTATCTCATACTTCACTTCCCGTCTGTAAAATGGAACGATCCATTCTCACAGGGGCATTATTATAAGTGGGGGAGCAGCAATTTCAAACTTTGTAATTAGGGTAACACATAAAACGATGTTAATGGTATACATCATGTCTGGATACAACAACAGCTGAGAACCTTTCCTCCTCCCTGCTACCAACTATCACTGCTGAGGCCATCAGGGGAAGCAGCAGCACTCAGGCACCCTCCAATCTGCCTGGATTCACCCCTCCTTGCTATCAAATGCCACAGAGGAGGACGTAAGAGGAAGTAGCCCTTCCACTGTGTTTAGAACCAACTCCATGACCTGCTGAAGATTGCAACAAAGACCCTAGTGCCTGGATCTACCTTTTTCCTCCTTCCTCCTAATTCCTTTTGTGTCATTTCTTTTAGATTGTAAGCATGTGGGCAGGGATTGTCTTATCTTTGTAAGCTACTCTGAGAGTATTTCGGGGGGCAGAAGTATGGGACAGAAATGCCTTCATAAGTAAGAAATAATAAGGTATATAGATTCCCTCCTACCCCTACAATAATCAGTATTAGTAGCAAAGTAGAATACCAAACCCCAAAGTTTTACTTACCTGGCGCAAGAAGATTAGTCTTCTACAAGGAAAAAAAAAACGTTGAAAGAGGTTATTCAATAAATATTTTAGTCAGTACACTTGAGGAATTTTGTTGCATTTTGAAAAACTGGCTATTTTTTTGTCGCTTTTGCAAAGAGGGACAGCAAGAACAAAAGATTTCACACATAATCATACCTATTGGAAACAATAGACTTCATTATAGCCAATTGTAGCTTTTTGAGATGACAAACTAGTTTTTTTTTAATTATTCAAATATTAGTACTTACAGTAGTAATGGATGTCAGTAATCTCTTTGGAGTAATAGCCTGTGACATTAAAGAAGGCACAATAAATGTCAAATACACTACTTATGTGACATCATAAAATAGAACCATATATGTTTTAAGCACTAAAACAAAGTGAACAGATAGCTAATTCTCAACATTTAGTGTAAATTTAGTGTTAATAAGCTCTAGGAACAACATTTTAGTAAAAACAAAATGTTATGTGCTATATCTTTGCATTAAGCTCCTTTACCACAGGACAGTGTCACCAAGATATTACAGCTATTATTTTTACCTTTGACTTAGCTGTTTTTTTCCTTTTATCAGAGCCTACGGATTCCTTTTTCTGTACCTAACAGAGAGGGAGAAGTGAAATCAAAACGTTAAAAGCTTATTGCTCCCTGAAGAGTTCTTTAAAAAAAACTCATGTATATTAAAAGAGAGAGGGAGATACATACCAAGCTATAAACTTCAATATTTATCTCAAAGTCACTGGACACATCTTGCCTTTAAAAATGGAAAACAAGATTATATTCAATTGAAGTTTTAAAATTCAGAAAAATAATTGTGGTCACTCACAATGAATCTATGCCCAGACAAGACATTGAGCCATAGGGCTCCAGAACCACAACTCCTGGGTCAAAAAGGCAGAGGGGTCCATCAGCCATTCCACTGCTCCCCAAATCAATATTTTGATTATCCACTGTTTCTAGGATTGCCTTTATGAGTGTCAAGGAATCATGTTTGTTTACTATCATCTCCCCTGTTCCTTTTTGTGGCTCAGCTTGTAGTGAAATGAACTCATGAAGTTGGACAGGTAAATGAAGAAGAGAAAATTATGACTTATGATCTGGCAATGTATTACAGAATGTCAGTATTTAGTCTAAAGGATGTGTGTATTATGGGTAGCCACCTGTTCTGAAAGGCACAATGCTTCATGAAAGAGTTTGCTGAGGACCATATAACCACCCTGCATATCTCCGCTATGGAGTACATTTGTGGACAGTGCAGCTGATGCAGTGACTATTCTAGTAGAATGAATACTTAAGTGCACCTATATGCACATTTGTTGAGATTCATAACCTAGCATGATACAGGTTTTTATCCATCGTGTTAGTGTGGAGTTAAAGTTTCTTCACAAAGGAGATAGGATAGAAAGGTCAAAAAGGCTGTGTGAATGTTTGTTCATTTATGTGGATCCTGAGTGCTTCTGTAATGTCTAGCTTCTGCCAGATATGCTCAGAAGGGTGGCTGGGGGAGAGAATAAGCCCTGGGACCTGTGAAAATGTATCTGGTATATTTATATGCCACTTTTCTACAGTGGACTGTACTCACAACAGCTCACTATAGATATTAACTTATCAGAAGACACTATTTAAAATTAAAACAATGTTACAAAACATCAATCTAAAAATATCAAAAACAAAAACAATTCAGTAAATGTAACAAATTCAGCATTACAATGAAAGAAGTACTGAACAAAATCAAAATGTAATAAAGATAATTCACATTACTAATACTGGGCAGGTTCTACACTATTGCTTTATAATGGTTTATAACACTATTGACAACTGTTGGGGCCCATGACATATTCCATATACTGTTTTCCAACTGCTTTCAAAGTGTTATACCTTGCTTGGCATAGATCTAGCCCTCCAAGGGGCACAGCAGCCTGGCTAAATACAGTTCAGAGGGGGTGGGGAGTTCTTACCAGTCTCAAAGCCTCACAACTGTCTCCTTCATCCCTCCTCTAGAGGAGGCTGCCCACAGTGAAAGAGAATAGCTGAGAATAGCAATGAAAACACATCTTCCCCCAGCTGGTTTATTAAATCTTTTTATTTGCAATACAACATAATAGCAACATTCTGCCTGCTGTTTTTACTGTTAGTAATGGAAATGACCTTTTGGAATAAAAGGAAGGGTCTATTCTGAGGACACAGAAGTGTTTTCTGATTGATAAGGCATTAAGTTCTGACATGCTTCTGACAGAGGCAATGGCTATGAGGAACACCACTCTAGGAGAAAGGAGGTGCAAAAGCACTTATCTGAATGGTTCTAAAGGTAGTTTAAGTAAGGCCTGAAATATGGTGAAGTGATTCTGTGATCCAAAGGTGGACTAATCAGGGATGCTCCTGCGAGGAAATTTTTAAGGTGCAGGTGAGACCCTAGTGGTCTAGAGGGCAGTCTGGACAGTTCATAGGAGAGTAGAAGCCTGATCTTTCAGTGTGTTAGGCTTGAGGACTAGCTCAGGTCCCCTTGTATGAAAGTCCAGCAAACCTCATATGCCCACCTGCTTGTGATCTACTCTTTTTCTTGCTCCACTGAATAAATGTTTTCAAGGAGGGAGGCCATAACAAGAGGTTACTGCTGTAGGGATTAATGTAAATTCTCTGCAGCTGGAGGTGTGCCACTAGTGCAACCATCAACTTTGTGAAAGTGCTTGGGGCTGAATAAAATCCAAATGGGAGAATTTTGAACTTGATAGTGCAGGTATTTGTAGGCAAACTAGAGAAATCTGCAATGGGCAGGTAGGACTGGAATTTACTGAGGTGCTTGAGATGTAAAATTGCATGCCAAACTTCTCCTTTCTTTGGGACAAAGAAGACTGAATAGATGCCAGAGAACCTTTGAACCCTCTGGACTGTGTAGGCCCAAAGGTTGATGACTGTGAAGTTTTAGCCTTTGCTGGAAAATCTGGACCTGTTTGATGACAGCTTGCTGCTCCTGACATCCCCATTCCAAATCTGAGGAATAATAGTCAGACTCCTTAGAGGATTGGCACTGAGACACCACGAGGTGTTTAGACTTGTGGTTGATCTGAGTCTTCTCCCCCTAGTACTACTTTTTAAGGTCTCCTGATCAGCAATGGTTGCTTCATTTATCTGGGGGCAGGGCAGGGGTTCAGAAAGGGTCCCATGGGAAACCCTTACCTGATCCAAATCAAACTCTGCATCAGCGGTTGTGAAAATGTCCTCTGAGCCGAAGAAAGGCTCGTAAAGACCTAGATTGCCCTTTTGCGCCATCTGGTGGCTGGCACAATAATCACATCCAAGTCCTTCCACTGGCTGTGGTGTTGCTTTTTCAGTGTTCTAAAAGTTTTGGTGGGCTCCAAAAAAAGCAGTCTCTTTAGGGAGGACTAAATCTTGACCATCCAACATGGAGGATACTTTTGTTAGACCATCCAACATGGAGGATACTTTTGTTAGGCAGAACCCCCCCCATCATGTCAACAGCTAGGATTAACTTCACTACTGAGTAACTATGGTTTCTTTCCTGTGAGTGGCAGGAGTTTCTCTTGAGGCTATAAAAAACTGCTGCTTGCTTTCTAACAATTGTAGCATGTGTTCCATCTTTGCATCAGGAAGCTTGCTGGAAGAACACTTCACAGATGGAGCCATTGCACAGAGTGGAGAGGCAATGACAGGGTGAGCAAGGAAGAAGAGGATGCGGGGCAAACTAAGGAAAGGGAAAGAGCACAAAGGTAGGTTGTTTCGGAAAGGTAGAAGGAAGATCTGAGCTAAGCAGAAGAAAAAAAGAGGTACCTAGCTTTTGTTCGGAATGAAGGAAGGAAGGAAACAAACGGAGGAGAACAGGGGTAGAGGTCAGTAAAAAACCACCACCACCCTCTATCATATCTTTCCTGCATTCTGAGTGACATAACCCATACTAGATACTTGTCACATCAAGCAGAAGTGCTTTTTATTTTAATGCCTTCTACTCTGCGGAGTTTTCTTTATGATGTTGCTGCTGTTTTTAGTAACTTCATTTTTAAACTGATTTTGTTATTTTATATTTGTGAGCTACTTGGGGAGGGGGGCATATGGGCCCCAAACATAGCATATGAATATTTATATAAATAAAACAAATATTAAGTAGCCAAAGAAGTACTTACAGTGTAAATGTTGTTGTAAAAGTAAGAGCGTCTCCATTCAGGGAATTTGCAGTACTTGCTAATGGCGTTGCAACCATGTTTTCTGTTCCTGCTTTTAATATGATTACATAGTAGTAGTTTGCTGTTTCTGTGAATAGTTTAACCAAATATCACAATCAGAGATTTATAAAAGCAGCTAACACAAAACTAGAGACCAAAATGCTTTCTTTGGCATTTTCCCTGCTAATCAGCGTACAAAATAAATCAAGTTAAATATATCAGCTTAGAAACATCTTTTAAAAAGCCCATCATATTATTCAATGGAAAGATAAAGTCAGAAATAGAAGCTGGAATAATCTACAAGTGCCTTAGACCCAAAATGTTCAAAAGGCCAGTCCTCCAAGTCAACCTATACAACCATTTCCCACAACTAGAACACAGGTGTACTGCAAATAGCAAATCTGACTTGGAAAAAGTTCTTGCCCAACCCCAAATATAGCAATGTTCAAACTTTGGGCTTAAGAAAGGAAAACCCATCCGATCAGTCTCCCAAGAGCAGAATACCTAAACTGCACTTAACATCTATATAATGCTTTCAAGTATTATAAGTGAAGCACATGCATTATCTAGTTGTAATCCTTATAACCCTATAAAACAGAGATGTTGACCATTCCGCCAGAGTGAATTCAATTTCAGAGAATCTGTTATAGGCTGCATTCCAATGGTGGGTAGGCCTGAAGGCAAAAGGGATGAGGCAAAAATGCCAGCATATTTTAGCTTAAAGCTCTTACTGCCAGTAATTAAGGAGAGGCATTTCAATCTTTTAGCATGCAGAAAATGATGCATAAAAGCTGGGAAGCCACAAAATGGTCGTTGGCCAGGGGGAAGCATTTGGAGAACCTGAAAACTAGACTAGGACCTTGGGACGCTGGAGGTTCTGCACCCCTGCTGTAAGGTAAATCAGAGCTATCATCATTGAAGGGATGGGACAGAAACTGACCGGGTTCGGATGACATGATAACACATAGTAGGTTAAATAATCCATGGTGCATTATTTAACCCATCATGGATTATTGTGTCATGTGGCAGGATTTTTTAACTCATAGTGGGTTAAATAACCCACACGAATAAACAACAGTGGGTTATTTAAACCACCATTGGGTGTCGTGCCATGTGGAGGGCACCCTGGGTTACTCTGTCGGCCACAGTTGCAGAACTGCCGTCGCTCTAGACCAGCTGGCAAAACTTATTTCCAGGATTCGCCTAGTAAGAGATTGTGCACAGAGCCCGAGAATGCCCAAACCCTGCCCACAGGCTGCTCAACTGTCAAACACCCTTGTTGGTTTGTGGCTTGACCTGCACGGGCTTGCCCACTGCTATTGAGGGAATGGGATTTAATTGGGTCACCCATAGAGAAATCTTGTGTTTACAAAACTGTCTCAAAAATATAGAAAAATGGAACTGATCCCAGTGGGCTATGACTTTGGATCTAGAGTGGCACAGGTGACTGGGGGAGTGCTACATACAAAGTTTGGGCATGGTCCTGAAAGCCCCCCGTGGAGATATAAGCAGTGCCCCCTAATCTGAGCTCCCACAATCTCTCCATCACTGCCTGTTAGAGTGTGGGGATTTCGCACTGCCGCAGCCTCTCTCCCACCCAGGCAGCCTGCCTGCCAAGTTTGGGCATGGTCCCATCAGCTTGAACAGAGATCTAAGTCTCACACCCTTTTCCAGGACAGCCATGATCTCTCCATCCCCAGCTGTTGGGGTGGAGGGATTTCACAATTCCTCCTCCTCCTCTCCACCTAGGCAGCCTGCCTGCCATGTTTGGCACAGTACCACCAATTTAAACGGACAAATCATAGAAGGCCGGTGATGTTTCGGCAGCGCAATGACCAGCGAGATTGATTTTGGGCAGTAACCGCTGATGGGATATTAGAGGGAGGACTGAGATGTGGGGGAGGCAGGGGATGAGTGAGTCAACACAGCGTTGACTAATCAACTTGATATTGATCCTAATCCACAGAATGGTTGATTATTATCATTTCATCTGGGAGTACCCCCTAGATAAGCAATGGTTGAGTTGTTGACTATCGTGTTGTTCTCCAGGTTCTCCACCATTGACTATCGTGTTGTCCAAACATGCTCACTATGAGAGACTGGCTTGCACAAGGTCAACTGAGTCCATAGAAGAGGCAACATTTGAACAGGGGACTTGCCAGTTCATAGTTCAGTAACTTAGCTCATATGCTACATCAGCTCCTACATTGCCCCATAATTATGGCCACAGGTACGATACAAGGCATTACCTGATTTCTGAGCTGTACTGCATACAAAGTCTGCTTTTAGAGGTAGACGCATTCCTGACAAAGTAACAGATCCCCTGGAAGGAGAAACTCCACTAGGCATAGCATCAGCTTTAATCTTCTTGCTGTGAGGTCCTTCATTTTTTAGTTTGTTTAGCTCTTCCAATAATGCTGTTCTTTTTTCAGCTGTATAAACATGACACAATTAAAATTAAGGTAGCTTTCCTTGTACAAGTTTCTTTTAAGTTACTGGTTGTTTTGCAAGTCATAACCACTTTTCACAAAATCTATATTGCTTTACATAAGCATTTCTTTGCTGGATCAAAGCCAAGGTCCATCTATTGGAAATAAATACTGGATTAGATGTCACCCTGATGTGTTGCTTTGGAATACCCAATGACACAAAAAATAGCGACTCCCCACATTCAGAAATATAATGCCTCTGGAAATAAGAGCTTTTATTCATCTAGCAAAGGAAGTAAAAGAAGAGAGGCCTCAAAATGGTACTAAAAATGATCATCTTTATGAAATAAAAAAATCAACCATCACAGATAATTATAAACATAGACATTAATTATAGTAGAACAGCATGATACATGGAACAAACACTAAAACCTCAACTAATCATAAAACCAACAACTGCACCAAACATACTTATTGCACATTGCAGAACATAATGAAGTTCTTTAACATTCTCCCTGAAAACATAATGTAAATCCCTTGATCTCGTAGGTTATAAAACCTATTATACTTATAAATACTAATCTACACACAAAGCATCATTAAAACAAAACAACAAACCTACTTGCAATGAGAAGCAGTCTTTCAGCTTCTGCTTCTTCTTGTGATCCTTTCCCATGTTCCTCATCAATGCAGCAATTCAGAGCCTGACTGGCTTGATGTATGACAGTTTGTTGCAAATTGATTTCATTATTCAGCTCCTAAATGTGGTCAAATGAGCAGACTTAGTAGAACCCAAAGACTTTAGAAGACATGCTTTACTTACATTTACGCCAGCGTCATCTCAAATACAAGTTCCTCATAATGCAATTTCCACCTCCCATAGGATGGGGTTGAGAGATGGAGCGGAAAAAGAGGTGATTTTCATGGCGTCTATCAAAAAGATTGGTGTATACTTCAAAATGGCACCGGCATTTTTAGGGACATGTGCACAGTAGTTCTAGAGTCAAAGCCTTGAATACTAAGACTAGTAACCAATTTTAGTCCTAGTTAAAATAGACACATTGAAATGAATGGGGTTTAAGTTACTCATGATAGTTTAATTCTATACATTCTCTTCAGGTTCTGCTTAATTCAATAGTCCTACATATGGAAGTGCAGCCCAAAGTATGTTTTTTAAAACATACAGATCAATGAGATGGCATGCACAATGCTGGAATTTGTAGTAGCCTTGCTGATATTTAGCATTTTGTCTGAAGACCTAGATCAGAGATAGGCAAGCTGGTGCCCTTCAGATGTTTTGGATTACAACTCTCATAATCCCTGACCATGAGCTATGCTGACTCAGGAGTAGCCCAAAACATCTGCAAGGTACCTGTTTGTCAATCCCTGGCCTAGATGAATGCTCCCTCACCTTAGTGGCAAAGCATAGAAGTACTTAGGCCTCTAAAGCATTATTTTAGTATATAGGGGGCAGGGTGTGGAGATTGTCATAAGTCATGTGATAAGTACTAGCTAATACATGTTCACGACACCGGTACAGTCACGTATTACTTGACAGTCCAGCCTAGTGAAGATGTAAGTTATAAAACTGAACACTGTCTCTTCACATTTGTGAATTTCCTCAAAAACGAATCAGTATTTGCCCAGATATTGGCCATGGTTTACGTAAGGTGTACGTAACCAAGCATTCAAAAACAATCCTGAAATCCAAACTACTAGAGGCCCCAGATAATTTTACAAAGTAGAAAGTAATTAACATGCAGCCTTGGATTTCTGTGTTGTTGTTGTTTTGCTTCTTTTTAAATTTTGTTTTAACTGTTTTATTCTGTTTTTATTTTCATTTTACCTTGTGCACCACTCCGAAATTTTTTCAATGAGGAGCAGTATATAAATATTCTAAATAAATAATTGAAATGTAGCCATGAAAGTGCTGTCTTTGTTGGAAATATGAAACAGCAAGGCAGACAGAATGAAAATCTAGTACGCTGGAAGGCAAAAATCTAGCTACCTGTAATTTGCGTTTAATGTTAATTTGATCAGAAGTTCCATTCCTTTTTTCTTCAAGCCTGGAAGAAACGTCTTCTTTACGAACTATCACTTGCTTTATTGAAGGACGATCAGTTTCTTTAAATCGCTGTGACCGATAAGCATCAATACTACAGGGAGGGAAAATCCAGTTTTAGAAAGATGCAGAATAGATTTTTTGACCTAATGCATTTCAGGAAGCGCAGAGGTAAGGATGGACTTATAACCGAGGATGACCTTTGGAGAAGTTGGTGATTGATTGATCATGCCAGCATTCAGATAGGGTGCTCTCAGTTCTTATGGCTCTTTCTCAGAGTGGTTTGAGCCAATATGGATATGCTTCATACATGATCCTGAATGATGGCTAGGATCCTTCCACCCATATATTTCTTCTGTGGTTACAGAAAGCACCAAAGCACTGTCTTTCTACCTTCTCCATGTGCCCATTATCCAAGAAGGAATATGGTCTAGACTTAGACAGTGTTAAGGTGTTTGATTCCTTTCCCTACATTTTACTACCATGACTGTAAAGGAGGCCAATTTATAGTTCAGTTAAGTATTCTAAACTAGAAATTATTACCTATACAGGTTACGCTCCTCTGACAAGGATCCAAAGCTGCTTCCAGATTCAGTTCTGCAGACAGACATTCTCTGAAACTTGCTGGACTTTGGACTGTCATCACTTGCATTGCTTCCCTCACCTACTGATTTACTAGGGGAAGCAAAAACCTGGAAAACAGACAGAAAGGAGGCATAGGTTTTTGACCCTTTGAAGAGTAATTAAATTTTGAAGCAGTTAAATTTTGAAGCAGACTCTATTAATAAGGAGAATATCTAATTGATTGTTAGAAGTTTAAAGGGGTATTTCCCCATTTCCTGAGAGTTTACCCTACCAACCTGGATATGCAAAAGTAATACCACTATATTTAATATCCATTCTTACCTCTGGACTTACAACAGCAACAGACTCTGTTAAAGGTGTTAGGAGAGACATCGAGGAAATATTCAGTGACTCTTCCTGTTCTTCCTCACTGTCATCTTCTAAGGTCATACTCATCTCTTTTTTAAGTTTCTCTATATCAGGCCCATCCTCTTGAAGAACTTCGTCAAACATGTCACTTATCACCTTTGAACTGTTCATCTTGTCATTCACCTCAGTTTCGTGTTCTTCACCTAGAGAGTATAACCCACAAAGCCCTTAACATTGACAAAAGCTAAAAACAAAGTACCCACATACTGTCTAGAAAACAAGGTTATAGAAGGATATTCTGGGCATCTCAAATTTTTGTGAACCACCCAGAGAACTCCGGCTATTGGGTGGCATAGAAATGTAATAAATAAATAAATGAATAGGGCCTGGAAGGACCAAAATTGAATTCAAACTTCTATTCTTTGACAGTAACCTAAATACAGAGAAGATAATCCAACATGGCTGAAGAAAATGATCTGACATAATTTATAATAAAGCAAAAGCATATCACTACAGAATGCATTTAGGATAAAACTAGATTATATAAGAGATCTCTGACTGCATCTTCTATTTTATGAAAAGCAGCTGAAGATGGCTGCTTATTTGAATAGAGCAGATTTAACTTTTCTCTCCCATTACATTTCCCTGATGGAAAGAATTCTCCTCCCAAGCTAGTTATACCAGATGTGGGAAGAAATATGAATAGATTGCCTGCATAATGTGCAGCTTGGTCCTGACTTTCACTAAACTGGATAGTACGTACCTGCAGGAGGGGAACGCCTCCCCCAAGGGAAGAGGGAGAGCCACCTGCTGCTGCCTGCCTGCTGCTCTTTTACCACCACCACCACCCTCTCCCTGTTGGACTTCTGCTCAGCAGACTGCCACGCCCTGCAGGCCCAGTCCCCCTGGTATTTGGCCAGCTGCTGCTGACATTCTCCACTTGTCCTCCTCCCTGGAGGGGGGGATACGTAAGCCAGCTGGCTGAGGTGTCCTGGGAGAGCCAGTGCCTGCGGAAAGAGGGGAACACACCCGCCCCAGGGAAGAGGGAGCCACCTGCTGCTGCCTGCTTGCCACTGCTCTTTTCTTTCTTTCTTTGTGGGCCTTAAGCTATGTGCCTGGGAGGGAGGATACAGAGCCAAGTGGAGGGATTCGAAGGGCCCCCAATCAGTGTAGTGACGGGTAGAGGGAGATATGGCATTGTGAGGACTTGCCAGGTAAGGGGAACACAGCCCAGACAGTTAACAGCTGTGCCGTGTTCCAGTTCTCCCCGCAGCCGCAGGTATGTTGGTTGCCCTATCAGCCAGCCCTCAGACCTCCGAATACTGCTCTTAAACACCAGATCAGTGCATAATAAGACCTCCCCCATCCACGACTTAGCTGATCTGACATGTATAACTGAGACCTGGGTGGATGAGCAGGGAGGAGTCAGTCTCTCCCAGCTATGCCCACCAGGGTACTTGGTTCAGCATCAGAGTAGCCCTGAGGGTCAGGGAGGGGGATTGCTGTGGTCTATAGGAACTCCATCTCGCTCTGCAAGCTCCCTGTCCACGTGACTACTGGTCTGGAGTATTTTCACCTTGTGTTGGGTCAGCGGGACAGATTAGGGATTCTGTTGGTGTACTGCCCACCCCAGTGCTCAACAGACTTCCTAGGTGAGCTGATGGAGGTGGTCTTGGATGCACTGCTGAGATTCCCCAGACTGTTGGTTCTGGAGGATCTCAACTTTCACACTGAGGGCACCTTATCTGGGACAGCTCAGGATTTCATGGTCTCCATGACAACTATGGGACTGTCCCAATATGCCATCGGCCCAACGTATGGAGCAGTGCATACTCTTGACCTGGTTTCCTCAACTTGACATGGAGATAGTGATCTGAAAACTGGGGACCTCACATCATTGCCTTTGTCATGGTCAGATCACTGCTTGCTGAGGTCTAGATTTACAGCAGCTTTTCCCCTCTGCAAGGGTGGGGAAAATTAAGATGGTCCGCCCCTGGAGACTAATGGATCCTGATGGTTTCCCAAAGGGCTCTGGGGAGTTTTCCAGCAGATAGGGTTGGTGCTTCTGTTGAAACGTTGGTTGATCTATGGAATGCAGAAATGACCAGGGTGGTTGACATGATTGCTCCTGAGCGCCCTCTCCTGCATGTGTCTGCATGTGATCAGTGATCTAGGCCATATTGCAGGGGTGAGGGAACTACAACTAGATGGTGTTGGACTACAAGTCCCATTATCACACCATTGGCTACACTGGCTAGGATGGAGAAGAGTTGGAGTACAACATCATCTGGAGGGCCACATATTCACCACCTCTGTTATATTGTATCAAAACCAGGATTACACTTCAATCAAAAACTGGAATACATTTCGATCAATCAGTTTTCCCATACAGTTCATGCTTCCCAAGCCCACCCCCCCAACAACTTTTTCCTGCCAACAGGTAGGCTCCATTAATACCCAAGATCTTAAAAGTCAGCCAGCCAATTGTTGTTGTTTTAATTGTATATGCTCATGATGTTGTGTTTAATTGTTTTCAAGCCTATGAAATCAACGTAATTCAAGGCCAAAAACAGTACTACAGTGGCAGGGTTTTTGGTTTTTTTGGCAAATACATATGATTCAATTGGAAACTGTCTTACTACTATTTGGTTACTATGGACAAATGCTGCTCCATTTTCCAAGTGATTAAATCTTCTGAACAGTTTTTGGAGTTTCTCAGACATGTATTTCTCATTAGAAGATATGATGTAATATTTTTCAAACACAAATAATCCCAGTTAAAGATCACAGAGCCCCACTGTGAAGTGTTTAAGCCTACTTATTTATAGAAGACACTTTTGAAGGATGCATTCTTTGTTATGAGACTGATTCAAGAATACAGAGTTAGGAAATACAAACCGTCCTGTTTGTTAGGAAGTTGCTCAAGCTTTGAGTTAGACACTGCTTTTACAGGAATACTGGGTGAGAAGATTTTCAGAGGGCTAAGTTCTTCTGTATTTTCATATTCTGAAGTACCTAGAAGTTTCGAAAGAACATGCAATTCAAGTAAAGCAAGCAGTTTTGAAATAAGGCTTATTTTGCAAATGACTTTTTTTTTGCAAAAAAATATTTTTTTGAAAGTCTATGAGAATTCCCACTCATCTGACACCATTATCTTTTTAATTTGGCATTTTTAACCAAAATTCTAAGAGTTATGCCCTAGGGTTCTGGGTATCTCAACTATCTTAGATAATGAACATGTTCCAGAGGACAGCCAACCACCCCAATCTGTCAGACTGTAGGACTCTTATGTCCTTTTTGGACTGAATTTGGAAAGTAACCCGTATCTGGGATGGACACCAGGAATACCACGTTCATTTAATTGGCAAGGCCAAACATTGCTGTCCACCCATGGATGGGGTGGGGTAGAGGTGGCAAATGCGTATGTGAGAGCCTAAGATTTGTCTGTCATACAGGTTTTGGAAAATAATGTCTGGCCAGTTCCAATTTAAATAAATATTGGATATCTGAAAGATTCAAGGAAACCCTACTTTGATTAATTTTACTTTTAAAAAGGGTGTGGAAAGATTAATCATATATAGCTACCTGACTCAAGTTCTATAGAAGTCCATTTCCTGAGCTAGGATATAACTCATTACTGAGCTTCATCTTGACCTCTCAGAAAGAGGATAATCCTCACAATCAGTTATCCTATGAGTTATTGTTCCTTCTTTCACAAAGAAATAAAAAACACAAATTCTCATGCAAGAAACGTTTGTAAAGCAAGGTACTAATGCTGTGAAGTATAACTAGGCTTCCACTAACCATTTACCAGGTCATGATTCAAACAAACTATCCTTGAGCATAAAAAGCCATAAGCTTTTGTGTTCAGATACAAAGGAAGAATGTTTAAGGAAGAACATTCTTACCTGAAGATACACTTTCTGCTACTATCTCAGGAGTTGTGACTTTTTCTTCTGCTAACTGGGAGCTGGCATCTGAAATGGGCAGGTGCTTTGAGTCTACTTGAATATGACTCTCCTAGAAAAAGAACATACATCATAGTCAGCCTATATTAACTAGCAGAACTTAAGATATACTTTTCATGCCATGACACCTTAAGAATAAATTCCAAACTCTCCAATAAAACCCAGGGTTTGTTTATACCCTCTTTCTCCCCCACCAGATACAGGGCTTAACAAGCCTTGCCACAAGGTTTTTAATATATGGAAATTATTTGCATTCTGAAACAAACAAGACTAGTAAAATTTGTGGTGCTTGTCACATAAAAAACGCATGAAACCTGCATGTAGAGGAAATACAACATGATTCACTCCTGCAGGATTGACACATGACCTTTATCTTCTCCCAGGCATTTAACAGCATTTAACAACATATGCTGAGTTTGTTTGTTTTTAACGGACCCCAGAATAGCTGTTTTTATAAGGATACTGTATTTTTATGCTTTTTATGTTTTTAAACTTTGTATATTTGTTTTAATGTTTACAGTTAACTTTTGTGAACTGCCCAGAGAGCTTCAGCTATGGGGCAGTATATAAATGCAATAAATAAATAAATAAATAAATATATGGGGTCTTGATACATTATTCCTACATACAAGGTATGTAAGGCAAGTCATAACACAGGGAGCCGCAGCATGTATCTAAAGTTATGTTACAGATTTCCCCAAAACACATTCTAACATATTACCGATTTTGTGTCTGGATGTTTTTTCTTTGAGTTCTCTCCCCTTTCAGCACTCCACAAGTTTCCCCTGTCAAAGCGACCTCTAATGCACGCAAGTTCTCTTTCACGTTCCTGAGAACAAAAAAAAAAAAAGTAAAGGTAATCTGAATGTACAGACCACTTCTCCAACAGATGTCCAGTATTTAAGTTTGATCATTTCACATGCTCTTAAGTACTTGCGAGTCATACCTGTTTGAGCTGCTGTGCTAGGCTGGCTGTTGAAGAAACTTCATTCTGTCTGAAGAGTCTTTCTTGGATTGTCTTTGTATTTGGAGTGATAATGGGAGTTCTATGTCCTCCAGGGATAATAGGACTTTGTGTAGTATGCTCCTGGCAACGTTCTCCAAAACGCTCCAGAAAAGGCTTAATGCCTGATCCTCCTGTAAGAACAATGGGGTTTGCTTCATGAACATGTTAGGTTCTTCATGATTTAGAAATAATGCTGAAATACACTGTGAAGCTGATCTGGGAAGCTTTCCTTCTACACTGCACAATTCTACGCAAACTACAAGATTCCATATTTGAACCTATTCTGATGAAGTATTCAGGCATAGCTAAGAGAAAACAGACTTTCAAAATGTCTGTAATATGTACGTATTACACACATCTTAAAACTTAGTGCCATGCCATACAAAAAAAGGTATTAAAAATTCTTATATAAAAAGATTCTAAATAAGTTAAACTATGCAGATCTTCAATCTAAGTCTCTGAAAGCCCTAGGATCTCCTGAGATTTCTACAGGATGAACAGAAAGTTTCCACACCCATGTAATTCAAGCATGTTAGTTTCATCCAACAGAGCTCAAAAGTTAGTTATCAATAACAAAGTAAAGAGGCAGAAAACACTAAGCTGCTCAATACATTTTGAGCTGAGCTTTTATCATAAAATGTTTATGGTTTTCCTAAAAACTGTAGTCTGATATACAGAGGCTCTTTTACAAAGGAGTAAAACAATTTACCATGTGAAAAGCCTGAACATTGAATACATAAGAACAGGGTGGAAAAGATTCAGCTACATGCACTTCAACATTTCTTCCAGACTTGGGAATGTAGGCTTTTGTATGGCAGCTATCCAGATGGGAGGTGTTGTTCTGCATTCTAGAATACCACCCTGTTGTGATTCCAGTCAGTAATTAAATTTCCTTTTTTAAAAAAGCAACTTGGCAAATACCTAGTTGTGCAAGTAGATGCTACAATATAAAACTAGGAATAATATTTCAATATTTTTTCTGCCTTCCCTAGTGTGCTTTAAAGAAATACAAAAGGGAAAAACTTTAAGGTTTTTGTTCTCATAAGCACAGGTCTTCCAACGTAACGTGACAGATTTCTCCCAGTCCCAAATAGAGTGCATAGAAGAAGAAAAAACACCTAGAACATAAGATATCCAATCAATTCTTTCATAGTATTTCTAGCAGCTTTGAAGACTATCCTTTTCCGGCAGGCCTACCCAGATCAATGTAAAATCAAGAATTTTTAAGATGTTTTGATTCCTGTACTAGTATTGTTCCCCACCTCGATCCAAAGGGAGAGGCGGGTAAGAAATAAATAAATAAATAATTATTATTATTAATGCTAACGACTATTTACTAGCTGTAGGTTTCTGCACTGAATATACAATACGGCAGCTTTGTAAATAAGCACCCAAAAGTTACTAGCTTGCCATATATTAGCCTGCTAGAGGCTGGGTGAGGATGGAAAGAGCTGTAATTCTATCCTGGGCACATAGGAGAGGGACTCTCTCCTCCAGCAACTTGCTTGGAGGAATGGAGCAGTCTACCCCTGTCCCACCAGCCTGCTCAATCACCTGCATGGAATTCTATGCACTAGTCAGGAGGATAAAATGGAGAGGAGGAGGATTATGTATGCCACCTTGGTTTCCTTGGAGGAAAAAAGGTTGGATATAAATGCAATAATAAATAAATAAATGTTAATTCTAAAACAAATGAAAAGCAAAATGCAGCTTGCACGAATTGTAGCATTAAACAAACTGCACGTTAGAATGCCCAAGGAACTCTACTACTGTTCTCCATGGAAAATATTTTGCACTTCCTTTCAGAAATATGGAATATGCTAGGCCCAAAAAATGTCATCTTTGTACAAGGATTGCAGCCTTCTACCTGGGATTAAATCCGAATTAGCGCAGTGAAAATTACTTCCAAACAAACATACATAGCTTCAGCTGTAAAGTGTTAGGCAGAAGTAGGTAAGCTGAGGGGTTTGTGGTTCAGCTGCTTTCTAGGCCATGTTGTGCAAAACATTATAGAACATTTCAAGCTCCTTAAGTTTCCATGCAATCCAAACACATCTGTTTTGTTAACATCTGTTTGCTAACAGAAGCTGTTTATTTAAAACTCAATTCTATAGTGCAATCTATGGCCAACTTCATAAATACTGAAAAACTGCATGAGTCATTAGAAACCAATAATGTAATGTTGATAACCCTGTGTGCAAAGGCTTTAGTTTAGTCCACGCACACTTCAACAAAGTTAGGGGTCACTTCAAGATAAACCTATCAAGTTGTGATCACTTAGGCCACTATATAACCAGCTAAATATCTATACAATGTTTTATAGAAATCGACTTTGCATGCAAGATTTCCAACCAAAGCTGCAATGAACACTGTTTTAAATAATGAAGTAATCCTTCACCTGGTGTGGTTGTCTTATCCTTGTAGTCAACTTGTACATGTGTTCCTTTGATTCGGTCGTCTTTGGCAGGAAGCTGTTGGGATGCTGTTGGTTTCAGTAATGGTTTAAGACTAGTCTTTTCTTGTGGCAGTAGTTTTGGTACCTCAATTTCTTTAGAATGATCACTAGTTTTTCCTGAGTTTTTTGTTATGGAATTATTAGCTCCCTGGAGATGGGAAAGAGAAAAAAGAGTCTGTTTCACAAAACTCAAAGAGTGAAGAATATTCTGCAAATTACTTAATGTTATAAAGACTTTCCCAGATGACATTAGCAATTCCAATCATTGCTCTAAAACTGAAGTTTGCATTAACTGTTTAACTAGGGGGGCTAAACTAGTGCCTCTTTCCCCTTGCACTGCCATTTTACTACCGCAGCTTAAATAGGAATCTGTAAAGGGGATCAGCACATCTTGCCATGTTTTGAGCACATATGTAAGTTGTTACTTGCCACCTATAGGATGCTCTTGTTAAGCAGATGCCTACTGAAATACGCTTATACATGATTTTATTATAGACACTATTCACTGCTGCCTGCCAATCATAAATAAGTTATGACTGTAAACGAATTCCACAAAGACTAACCTGGATTATGATTTTGCTACATCAGATTAAGTAGGTATTTTATGACAAATGCTGCTATCCAGAACTCCACCTCTGCTCAATACAAAGGATTATACACAACAAACTCCTATTTCCTTTCCTATAACTAACATTCCTACAACACGATCCTAAATACGTTTATTTATAAGTCTCACTGTGCTCAATGGGACTTACTTCTCTGCAGTGTAATTAGGATTACCGCCTAATATTGCCAGTCTGCACTCTAAAGACCGAGATAGGAAATACACATCAGATTAAATATGATCACTTACCAATATCCCAGAGATTGCTGACTTATTCACAGATGACTCAACAGCCCTTTGAGAACAGGATGCAGCATCCTGCTTCACACTGCCACTATTGATTCTAGCAGATGCTCCACTTGTAGTGGACAATTTGGATAAACAAGTAGTGCCAGGCTGTTCTTGTGTATTGTTTTGTTTTGCAGATGGATGACTTAGGTCATTTTCCCAGGAGCCAATTGTAGCAGCAAGGTTAGCTAGACGGCCTCTTCGCCCTATTGGGGTGTCAGCTGAAAGGGGTAGTAGTTTGGGCGGGGAAATGACACATTCTTTTGATTGGACAGGAGATGTGCAAGAATTTTCAGACAAACCTGAAAATTGAGAGAATACAAAGAGACAGTACTATAAAGCTATGTGACACTTGACTATAAATACCAATGAGATCCAGAATGTTCTGAAGCAAGTCAGAGTATGCAGCTCAAACATCTCTCCCCACCCCACCCGCCACTTACCCAACCATCTCCCATGGGAGAACACAGGACCCAAAGGAGGAAGAGAGGCTACCTGCCCTCTTTGCCCTCCCTACAAATGCAACAAAAAAGTTGGAGCCAAGGAAGAACTCACTCACACTTTAGATACTTAATGTTTGTAGCACTGAGGGTCCTGCAAGATATTATATTCAGTCTACAATATCTTCAAATAATTATTATATTCAAATAATAACAAAAAAAACCCCCATAACACAGATTTATCCTTAGCCGTTACACAAATCAACACTAAATGCATGGAATAAACCTTCCTGGTTGTGTGTGTTGAGTAAGAACCACATCTAGGCAACCAGTCAGCAACATTTTTATAACTTAGGAAAAAGTTATGCTGTTGATGCACTACATATGACTGGCATAACTATTTATGCATAGACAAGCTATATATATGTAGCCCGTTTGCTAGTAAGAGTCAGATAACAACCTCTGCTCCCCACTCTACGAAAACATATAGATAATGGCATATGGATAATTCAGATGTATATATGCCCTGAAATTAAGCATCTTCAACACCCCAATGAAATAAAAAATATTAAAGTTCCACTTTTTGCTTGCTTGTATCATTGAACAATTTTTTCAGCTACATCTGTCATGAGTCAAATACATACCACTATCCCAGCAGCGACGCTGTTCAGCCAGCTTTTGCATACGTGTTTTAACTGAAGCAACTGAAGATGGCTCAGATTTAGGATTCTGCTTTTCACCTTCAGTGGACAGGGCAACAAGCTCAGTGGTAGGATTTGTTTCATGGTTTATGGAAGGTGAATTAATTGAGTACATATTCTCTGAATTGGAAACTGGAACCTCCACACCGTCTGAACAACGTCTTTTGGATGGTGATGGCTTTGTACTTGGTTTTGCTGTAGAAATTTAAAAACAATCAATTGAATGCTTACTCTTAATAGAATAAACACAACTCTTCATCAAGAACAAATTAACAGTTCACATGCAACAATAAGAGCTCCCCCTGCTTTAACTTCACTGATTTCCAGTTATTGCTCAACTATCTTCCTCCATGTTGCCTTGCTTGTAAAATGTTTTAATGGTCAATCCTATGCATGTCTACTCAGAAATAAGTCCCAACAAGTTCAATGAGACTTACTCCAATATAGCATTGCAGTTTTAAGAACTCAAACTATTTGAACACATGGCAGCAGTTTTAATTGCAAAAAACCTAGAATAATAATGACAGTCTCATGTTTGTGAAAAATACCTTCTTCACTAGGCTGAAGTGGCTGGTTACCAGCTTCTGACAAAGGTTCTCTACTCCTTTTTGTTTGTGTAGAAGGTTGCATTGCTGCTGTGGGCCGCCCAGCCATCTTCTTCTGTAAATTCTCTCTCCTAGCACGGGTTCGCTCTAGAAGTTTCTAAATATTCCATAAAAAAATCATAAGTTAGTTTTTGATAAAAACTGCAGTGACTTTCTGGTGATTAATACAGCCGCAAGCAAATAGTTATGTTAACTTAGTGACAATACTTTCTACAAAGCAAATGGTGAAAATTCTTCCTACAAGTAAACAAAAACAAAGTTTTTCTGCCATAGGAGGAGACAGTATAATACCTATCAAATGGAACATTTTATAAGTTTTATTCACCAAAAGAACATTACAGAAAAGATTTGGAACGCCTGCAACAAACCATCAACTACAGACTAGATAGAATTCAAGCATTGGCAGACAGTGGTCAAAACTGTAACTGTGAAGCCTGAAGTTCGTTGAGTGAAACAGATGCAACAAGTTACCTTAATCACCAAGGATCTATC
Organism: Elgaria multicarinata webbii; assembly: GCF_023053635.1. Lineage (NCBI taxonomy): Eukaryota > Metazoa > Chordata > Lepidosauria > Squamata > Anguidae > Elgaria > Elgaria multicarinata. The sequence goes on from NC_086171.1 coordinate 67,582,523, forward strand.
TGGACAACAAAGACAAATCACATACTAATGATAGTGTTCTCAAATGATATAGAGAATTTCTAGTAATGTTTAGTGCAGTTACACACATGTCAAACTACCCTGCATGTTATGTCATCCAAAATAACAGAGATGGGGAGATATTTAAATACAGAACAAGTAGAACCAGCAGGGGTGGTCTACTCACAGGTCTAAAATACAATCCAGATGCAGCAATTAAATTGTAAATATGCTGCAGTGCAATAGTTGAACAATAGCATTGTGAATCTGGGAAATGGGCCAGACACATTCCATTTTGTTCAGTTAGCCCAGTATTTCAGTTATTATGTTTAGGATGTCATTAATCAGGAATGTGCAGCGCTATAAAACTCTAGTTTTTACATCTCCAACTACTCTATGCCTAAGGGCAGTAGTCAAACAATACACAATTATCCCTATATCAATTTCAGTTACTTAAACCCCACTTAAATGAAAGCTCAATATTGCTTTTGGAAAATACTCAGATTCAGACCTGGCATACCCCAGAGAGAAATCCAGAGTTAGGAACAGCCACTGAAAGTGCCTATGATATCCTATTTGGGGTACATTGGGCATTTTTAATGTGTGTCCTTGGATGACTAACAGTCATTAAAGCAACACAGGAGGTCTTTGAGGGTTGCAGGGTCCAAAGGGCTAAGAATCTGAAGATTAAAATCAACAGCCTGAGTTTCATCTTGAAGGCTACACAGAATTCAGATCTAAGAACAACAGCATAACTTGGTCTAAGTGACAAACCACTCGAGGCAGCAGGCCACCATGTCAAGATTAAGACCGTACTACAGAATATAATGCAAACACTGGCTATAACCCAAAGTTTGTTCATGATGATATACATTTATATATATATATTTCCATGTAGTGAGTATTTTATTTATTTATCTTATTTATTTATTACATTTCTATTCCGCCCAATAGCCGGAGCTCTCTGGGCGGTTCACAAAAAAAAAAAAAAAAAAAAAATACAGTTCTCCCAACTAACTGGGAATCTGAGATCAGGTATGGGTGTGTGCAAGGACATATCTTGTCTCCTCCCAATCCTACTGTTTCTGAGTGAGGAGAACTATGCAGATATTTCCCTCATGGAAGCATCTGCAAACATGCATCACTGTGGACAAACTTTGAATGGGAGCTGTAAAGCAAGTGGTATGCATAACTAGTATTAAAACTTTTGCTAGGAGACTCAGGCTGAGTTCAGACGACATGCTAATCAATGGGGGAGGGAGGGTAATAGGAACAGAATGGGAAACAAACGTTGATTAGCGTGTCATCCGAACTCAGCCAAAATCTCTTCTTTTACTATTCTTACAGTGGCGCAGAGCAGTAAAGCAGCAGTTTCTGCAGCTGAAACTCTCCCCATGGCCTGAGTTTGATCCCAGCGGAAGCCGGTTTCAGGAAGCCGGCTCGGGTCGACTCAGCCTTCCATCCTCCTGAGGTCGGTAAAATGAGTACCCAGTTAGCTGGAGGAAAGGTAATAACGGCCGGGGAAGGCAACGGCAAACCACCCCGCTATAAGGCCTGCCAAGAAAACATCAGCGAAAGCTGGCGTCCCTGCAAGAGTCAGTAATGACTCAGTGCTTGCACGAGAGGAGGAGACTCAGGCTGAGTTCGGACGACATGCTAATCAATGGGGGAGGGAGGGTAATAGGAACAAATTGGGAAACAAACGTCATCCGAACTCAGCCAAAATCTCTTCTTTTACTATTCTTAAAGAATCCAGGTTCAGCAAGTAGTTATTGCTACATTACAATGAGGAACAGATGTTCTGAACTACTGTGTATCCAGGGTAGAATTTAAAGCTCCATAGCATTCATCAGCAAATTGCTGATACTGCAATATTAAGAGGAGTTAACAAATACAATAATCAGACCAGGCTATAAGAACACAGGTCCATGTGGATAGCTAGCAATTAACAGACTTCAGTGCAGATTTCGATGGTGCTTAAGGCAATGGAAGCAGGAAGAATCTGAAGCCAAACTACCTAAGAATTAAAGCACCCTGCCTTTTTACAACAGAACATTAACCTTTGGTTTATTTATATTCTAATGCAATAGCATTCATATAACATCTGTCTGCATACGCCAATCCTTGGTTTTGACTTTAATAGTTTGTTTCTAATCAAAAGACAATCTATTTAGTTCTAAGCCCAAAATACATCAAGGGATGTAGAACTTACTATGTATATTAGAAGTTATGCTTCCCCCACCCTATAGTGACACACAGTTTTAAAGACAGATGCACACTAGTTTCTTCATGAATTTAGAATTGTGTTCCTTCACACCATGTTCCTTGATACAAGAAGTATTTAATAAAAACTTGCCAGTCAAAGCTAATTGCCTTTTCTTATTATACTGGAATGGGGACTTCTGGTCTGAAGACTGGGCAATTTAATTGTACTTTATAGGAAAAAAATGCTTTGTAAATTTCCCCTTCAAAAGCCAAATATTCTAAAGACACCCTCCAATATTGTGAAATATTTTAATAAACAATTAAATTAAAACAAGTTTGAAAGCTGCACACTACACTCAAAAAAGTTCTGTTGTATTTGTAAGAGGGTGTGGATCCTTTGGAAGAAGTCCAGAACACAGCACACAAATACATTGAAGTTCATTTTAATAAACAAAACTTGAATAAGGAGATCTCTTCAGAACTAGTCTTGTCAAGTCATCCACTACCAATTAAGGAGAAAAGTTGAATGTTTGAATGTAACAGCACAAGAAAGATAACCGTCAATTTGGTACACCATGCACTATGGGACTGCTCTAACATATAATTTAAAGTATCAGCACCAAGTTGCTTAGGGCTCTTTAAATTGTTTTATCTTAAACAAATTAAGGCACTTGCAGCACAATCCTGAGTGTTTATTCAAATATAAGTTCTACTGTGTTCAATTTGGCTTATTCCCAGGAGTGTGCACACAGGATTGCAGCCACTAAGCAGATAGACACAATGAAGTTGTGCCAGTTTACATTTCTTAAGCTACATTACCTGGGAGTAAGGCCCATTAAACTCATTGGACTTACTTCTGAGTAGATATGTATAGGACCGCCCCATTAATTAATTTACATCAAAGTAAGCTAAAATGATTAAGGGGCTGGAGCATCTCCCCTATGAGGTAAGGTTGCAACAGCTGGGATTGTTTAGCTTGGAAAAAAGGAGGCTAAAGGGAGACATGATAGAGGTGTACAAAATTATGCATGGTGTGGAGAATGTGGATAGGGAGACATTTTTCTCCCTCTCTCAAAATACTAGAACCCAGGGTCATCCCATGAAGCTGATTGGTGGGAGATTCAGCACAAATAAAAGGAAGTACTTCTTCACACAGCACATAGTTAAATTATTGAACTCACTACCACAAAATGTACTGATGGCCACCAATTTGGATGGCTTTAAAAGGGGGTTGGATAAATTCATGGAGAAGGTTATGTGCCACCTCCAGTATCTGAGGCAGTAAGCCTGTGTGCACCAGTTGCTGGGGAACATGGGTGGGAGGGTGCTGTTGCACCATGTTCTGCTTTGTTGGTCCCTGGTCGACAGCTGGTTGACCACTGTGTGAACAGTGCTGTACTAGATGGACCTTCGGTCTGATCCAGCATGGCACTTATGTTCTTAAGGTAAACTTTTTATCCCACGTTTATTTTTAAAATTTAGATGAGACTGCAAACCTATGCCTGCTTACTTGGGAGTAAGCCTCATCACACTCAATAGGACTTTCCCCTGTGTAAGCATTCATAGCATCGCACTGGCAATATGTACCTACCCTTACATTTCAAAGCATTTATATTATTGATTAGAAATACAGTTGGATTCAAAGTGCACCAATTTCTTGATTAGTGCTATGGGGATATGACTTCATAGAGGCATTTGCTCAATGTTAAAGGAAGGAATAGTTAGGTTTCTACCACTGGTCACTGGGAGGCTGCATACCTGTTTCCCCAAAAGAACATCACAAGGGAGAGACCACCCTGGCCCCATCCATCAGCCAACTAAGGAGCAGCAGCTCCAAGGTTTGTTTTCCTCTTCCTTCATAAGATGTCTATTACATTGTAAGCCTGCAAGTACAGACTGCCTTATCGTTCAATCACTTAGAAAAAATTAAATACTTTATAAAACTGTTAAACAACATACAGAAATGCCTTTTTGTTTGACATTTGGTCATACATTTGTTTATATTTCAAGAACAGCTTATTTAAAAAGAAAACCAGGCTGTGTTTAAGCTTTGAAATCACACATCACCAACTTTTGGAACATTAGTTTTAGAAAAAATTAAAGTGAAACCCTGTAACAACTTGGGGGGTAAATGAGAGTCTGTTGCTTGGTTTTATGTTTCCAGAGTCATCCTGACAAGCATAAAAGAAGAGTTATTTGAAAATGCCGCACCCATTTTTCTCATTTTTTCCCAGTGAGTCAGGAGAAGAGAGAGAGGCAGTTTGTACATATCCCTATAAAAAATAGTTTTTTTAAACCTGCAGAAAATATACACAGGGATAAACTATTTGCATGATAAGGAAGTCAACTCCCCAGAATGTCCCCTTTTACTTTACTGGCTTTTGTACCAAGACCCCTGAAAGAGAAAGATTTCCCTCCCCATGGGTGGAGGAAACCATAGGAGAACGCAACTGCAGTTCACTAGGAATAACAGTTCCTCAAAACGTGGTTCTTAAATCCTATGAATATTTCTAGTCCACAAGCATGATTCAATAATGTAGTCCAGCTTTCAACATAGGTGACTCTCTGTAACTGAGTTTCACACACGTGTATATATATTATACACATATATGCAATTGAGAGGCTTGTGCATTGTATTCCTAAAGTTTCGAAGTCAGATAGTAAACAAGAAATGGCAAAAAGGCTTAGTATTAATACTCCAGAATCCAGATATCCTGGGTGTGTGTGTGGGTGTGTGTGTGTGGTGTTGGTGGATAGTATAGACTACAATCCTATACCCACTTACCTGGGAGAATGCCCACTGAACTCAATGGGACTTACTTCTGAGCAGGCATATAGGATCCCACCATAAAATCCTTGTTGGGGCACTTATAAAGATCTTAGAGCACAATTCTATCTATGTATGTTTACTCCAAAGTAAGCCCTATTGAATTCAACAGGATTTACATCCAGGTAAGCATACACAGTATTTCAGCCATTGGGTAATATCCAATGTTAGTCCTACTTAGACTGGGCCCATTGAAATGAATGGGAGTTCAGTTAGTCATGACTAACCCAAGTCCCATTCCTTTCAGTGAGTCTACTCTAAGGAGAACTAAGAACTACAGTCCGCACCTATGCATGTTTTCCCAGAAGCAGATCTCTCCCTGAATGTATTGGGAATTACTCTAGAGGAAGGTTCACCCTGAAGAATATTCCCATGCCACATGTACCCCCACATATCAGAACTGTCTCACCCCACCCTCTGCAAGATTGACTCGTTTGCCCTACACGCACACCTGGTTCCCGTGCACACTGACAGGCTTAATAATCCCCTCAGCGGGGAAAGCTGCGCGGACGGAGCCACTCACCTCGGTGAAGGGGTCCATGCCTACAGGTATCGCCAGCGCGCGCCCCCTTTCACTGCGTCCGCCACCGAGCCGCCTCTCCGTCTCGAGCCCCAGTGATAGATAACCGCCCTTCAGATTTGAATTTCAGCGCCTGCCACAGCCGACCTGCGCAATGCGCGTGCGCCTCTCCGAGCGGCCAGTGCCGCTCCGCCCAACGCAGTTACGTATAAGAGACGGAGTCAACCGAAAGACAGCCATCGCCTCTTCGGTCACGCATGCGCATTCTCTCTCCCCACCTCCGTTCCGGAATGAGAGCGTAACCTTAACCGGGCGTTTTTCAGGTTTCAAACCACCCGAGCAGGCTAATAGGGGAGTAAAGGGTGGAGAGGGTGACTGTCGTGAACGTTGTCAAAATGATGAGGGGGGAAAACACTATGTGGAACCGATAAAAAAGAGAGATAGACTCTAGTGTTTAAGAGTAGGAACGTTTTTAATCTCTTTGTCCAAATGACTCTGCTGATTAAAAATATATTTAAAAAAAAACTGTTTGAAAGAAGGCTCGAGACAACAGACGACAAGAACGTAAAGAAGTCTTTTAACTGCTCTATTTTGACTCTTTGCTTTTACATGTTATTCTGTCTAATCAGCTCTTGAGGAAGGATCCATAGATCCGAAACGTCGAGCCTTCTTTCAAACAGTTAAAAAAAAACAACACAATATTTTTAAACAGCAGAGACATTTGGACAAAGAGATTAAAAACTTTTCTACTCTTAAACACTAGAGTCTATCTCTCTTTTTTATCGGTTCTGACGTGAACGTTGGCCATTTAGGCGAATGTATTTTGTATCTGTTGAAACGAAGGCGCCTTCTGACATCAACTTTTAGGGTTGCTGCCTTCTTTTTGGAGAGTTCCTGTGCTGTTTAACAATTTCCCGGACAGGCAACAGAAAAGAAGCAGAACAGACTTTTTCGTGGGACGGTGCCCAAGCCTAATAATTGTTTATTCAGTAGAAAATCCTACGACTGGTTGCAGTCATATTAGGGTTGCCTACCTTACGCCCCAGGATTTCAATGCATGCGCTTCACTGGCCTGGTTCAGACAATATGTTAAACCATGCTGCTTAACCACAAAATGGTTAAGGGAAACCATTTCGTGGTTAAACAGCATGGATTAGCGTGTTGTCTGAACCAGGCCAATGTCGGGTCTGGCTGCTTGCAGCAAATCGCCTGAAGTTTACAGCTGTACTTTCTGTGTTTTTATGTTTTTAATAAGTTTAAAGACGAACATTTATTGTGGCATAAACTTTCATGCACACTGTGGGCTGTATCCAACATTAGTCCTACTTCGAGTTTACTTATAAACTAAGGACAACCTTTCACGTTTGGGGGGAGTGAAAACATGATGGCTCTAGAATATTGCCTTCAAATCTGAGGAAAGCTAGCATTTTTTAATACAGTCTAAAGCCATAGCTAGACCTAAGGTTTATCCCTGGATCGTCCAGGGGTCAAACCTGTTCATCTAGGTGACACACAGGGGATCCAGTGCTTAGGCAGGGGCGAACCCTGGATGATCCCAGGATAAACCTTAGGTGTAGCCGTGGCCTAAGTTTATCTAGAAGCTTCATGACTTCTTATTTTCCTGACAACAAGGTTAATCAAAATGCAGGTCATGGTTTTTGTATGTGTGGGTGTTTGGTTTTGGTTTGGTTTGGTTTAAAATTCAAATTCTCCTTGGCGTTGAGAGAATCCTAGCATTCAAAGTGCATCCCCAAAGAAAAATGTTGGAAAAGTACACCATAAAAAAAAAAAATGATAAAGCAATCAGGGAAGAAAGTAAAAAGTAAACCAAATTCATCATTTTATTTCTGATTTCTAAGTCTAAGCCTTTGGATTTCTCAAAACTTAACAAAGCTTTTTAGTACGAGAATAAGAATTTAAGGATGATTGCAGAATAAGTATCAACTATGGTTTGGCATCCATCATGTTTTGGAAATGATATGTTTATGATGTTCACAATATGGACTAAAATATGCATTAATTATGGGTCTCCAGTTTAGATCATGAAACATATTCAGAGTGGCTGTTTAAACTACTTAAGCTGGCCATCCCTACAGATTGTAAGTCAAGTATGAACACTAACAGTGCAGTCTTATACAACTCCACTCAGAAGTTAGCCCTACTTGGTAGACTTACTCCCAGGTTAATATGTATGTATATAAGATATGGAAAAAGAAGTTTTCAGTGTCTAATTTCCTGCTTTGAAATCCCACTTTCTCTCATGTCTATAAAAGATTGCCAATCTTCTGGAGCCAAAGCAAGAGGTTTTTTCTTCATCAAATAGGAATTCTGTTATTTCCTGATCCCCGTTTTTAATCTGTAAAACTGCAAATTGCTTTGGATTTGTAAAACAGAACAGATAATTATACTGTTCTGAATCAGGGTCATTGACTTATACCTTGCAGTCATAAGACTATATTTTGAGGTAATTTTCTCCTACACTGTGCATATGCCAATCCATTAAGCAGCTGCAGTTTCCTCCTTCCTTCCTTCCAAAGGCACATAAATGAAACACTAAAAACAATGCATAACAATTTTGCACAATCTAACATGATTAATAAAAAAATATGAACCAACTACGGTATATCTATGCAATTCTTCAATGTGCAATACCAACATGTTTACACCAGAGGGCATTACGTAAACAATGTAGGATTTTGAGATATTTTTGTTTTTCATATTTTAAAATATCACCACGGTTGAATTGAAGCCAACTGGCAGAATTTAAAGGGCGGACATTTATTGCAACATGAATATATTTAAATGAAAATATTTTTATGCACTTTGAGAGTAGACTCAACATTTGATTCACCTATCTCTGAAATTTGTACATATTTGCACATAAACATATAAAGATGGAGTTCTGAAGAAAGCTAGCAGCACAATCCTATGCATGTCTCCTCAGAAATAAGTTTCATGGAGTTCAATAGGGCTTACAATCAGACAAGTGAGTGAAGGATTGCATCCTAAGTAGTTCAGAAACACTTATATGTTGTTGTTATGATAGTAACATAACAATTGTAAGGAAAAAATGAATCAATGTAGCTGCAGATCATATTCCTTTGAGAGCAAACATAGAATACTTTAACATAAACTGATGCCATCTGCTTCCTGTTCCTGAGAAAGTACAATCACCAAAGGTACAGGGAGTACCTAGAAAACAAAGTTCACCTACTGAGACTCTGCCTGAACCATTTTGTAAGACTGATTGTTATTTGCTCTGTTCAAGTTATTTGGAAGCGTTTGAGATTTACAGATGAGTAATTGAATGCCTGAACTACAACTAGTTCAACATTGCTGATTTAATGCTTTCCTTAAACAAAAGGGGCAGGGTGGTGTTGGGGAGAGTGAGATGTGTGGATAATGTCATTTTATAGATTAATTTATAGATTAATCACTAGGTGGCACTGGATTACTGGATTTACTTGCATCTGGATGGAATCAAGAGTTTCCTGCTAGTGTCCTGTTCTTCAGAGACAGTAAAGTTGTAGTCCAGTATCCTGACTGCTGTGTCCTTTTAACCAGGGATGGGCAACATGATGTCTCCTAAAAGATGGTGGACTACTACTCCCATTAATCCTGACCATTAGCCATGCTAGCTGGGATTGATGGGAGTTCAAGTCCAGCAATGTCTGGAAGGCCATAAGTTCCTCAACCCTGGTTAGGCACCTGGCCAAAGAGGGTAACTGTTCTTTTTGCTTATTCTCTTCAACTGCCTCTTGAACTAAATTGTCACATTTAAGTCTAGTCTGAATTTTCACTGGCCAGCTTTAGAATTCCAAAGGAAGGGGCAGGATTCAACCACTCATCCTTCACATGCTAATTAAGTTTGGTTGCATTACTTGGCTTGAAGTAAAAGCAACTTCTCAAACTCCGATCAGTATTTTCAGTAGTTTGGATTCTAAAAACCTAATACAATGGTTGTGACCCAGGTGTAGTTTCGAATCTGATAGGATGAAGTCACAGTATGACATCATAGAAGATTCAACACAATGTTCTAGAAAAGCAGGTGCAGAGTGTCAGTTAAGATACATGGTTCAGAAACTAGACAACTGGGACCAGCCTAGGAGGACCTTCAAGGCAACTGGTAGAGAAGACCGGTAGGATGAGGAATTTCAGCCTGTTCCAAACAATGGCTATACAATGGTTCTAGTATAATATTTCAGTAAATTCACTACAGAGAGGAAGAGGGAACTCAAGAAGAGCAAAAGAGCTCACATATTCAAAATAATAGTTTTAAACAGCATTCTTGATCATTTGACTTGAATACACAAAAGAGCAGGGAGGGATAGAATGTATCTCTGCAGTCCTGTACTTAGTATTTTCCAGATAATACTGGTCCTTGAAGACTCTCATTTTAATTGGACGAAATAATTTTATTGAGCCCAGGTAAGTCCAATTTACTTCTGGATATCCATAGTTGACTTGGTTTGAAAAAAACAAAACTCCCTTTTCTAAGTAGTTGAGATTTTCGGTCTGAAAACTGAGGGCTTTGCATGAGCATCCTGCATGACCTTTAATTCAGATGATGGACAGAAACAAGTTAAGGACTTTGTGAGACATTAGGGAGCCTTTGCTGCTGACTCCGACCTCACTAGGGCCTTGTCTATGCGCTGCCGCTTTGCCTCCTGATTTCCTCAAAACCTCGCAGCATGGCTGCTGCGAAGAGAATTGAAAGAGTTACACAGCAGGAGTTAGCGTGGGCTATCCAGCCTGGGAAATATCACAGCACCATTGTTACATGGCGGGAATGGGAAACAGCAAAAACCATTTTTTTATGGCAACTCTGAGCAACTTTGAAAGCCTGTAGCAGCACATCTGCGGTGTTAGAATTTATTTAATTTATGCTTTATATATCTTAACTGCCCTTACTTTCATCCCCTGACTTTTACATTGCCATGGTGGCCATTACAAGTCTTGTTGAGTCTGCCCCCCCCCCACACACCTATCCTGTGCTGGGATCCGCCCCTAGGTACACCCACTTTCTTAACCCAAAACAAAGCTACCACTGACAGACAAAGAAAGAACATGGTGACATCGGAGCAATTGAAAAAGTAAAACAATACTTCAAAAAAAGCACAGTTTCACAGGGAAAAGTCCGATGTGGCTGCTAGTTGGTGGCTGTGTCATTTAAACAATTGGGTGCAACTGCACAGCCATGGCAGGGTATATAGGGTATATAGGCAAGCCTCCGGAACGAAAAGAAGTAGTGGTAGCAGTAAAAGGAGGAGGAGGAAAAGGGCAGGATTTAATGAATAAAGTGGTTGCAGTGGCCACTTGAACAGTGCAATCCTATACATATCTACTCTGAAATAAGTCCAAGTTCAATCGGTCTTTTCCCCACGTAAATATTAATAGGATTGCAGCCTAAAAGAGCCAATTATCCCACTCCTTTGCAAATCACTCAGATGGGGGGGATGACACTATATTGTGCAGATTGCTGCAGTTTGCTTAGAATCATAGAATCATAGAATAGCAGAGTTGGAAGGGGCCTACAAGGCCATCGAGTCCAACCCCCTGCTCAATGCAGGAATCCACCCTAAAGCATCCCGGACAGATGGTTGTCCAGCTGCCTCTTGAATGCCTCTAGTGTGGGAGAGCCCACAACCTCCCTAGGTAACTGATTCCATTGTCGTACTGCTCTAACAGTCAGGAAGTTTTTCCTGATGTCCAGCTGGAATCTGGCTTCCTTTAACTTGAGCCCGTTATTCTGTGTCCTGCACTCTGGGAGGATCGAGAAGAGATCCTGGCCCTCCTCTGTGTGACAACCTTTTAAGTATATGAAGAGTGCTATCATGTCTCCCCTCAATCTTCTCTTCTCCAGGCTAAACATGCCCAGTTCTTTCAGTTAGCTTCTTAAAGAGGCTAACATAATTTTTGTCCACAGTCTTGTGCTGTCCTAATATTTCACAACAAGCCCTCACCCTCCATTTTTGCTTATCTGCAGTAGAGAGCATGCAGTTCCCCTGCCCCATACCATCAAAACAAAGCAAAATGGCGGTTGCAGTGGGGAGTGGGACGCGACCAAGAATTTAACGATTTTTAGAAAACCACTTTGATTTGGAAGTGCTAATTATTTAGGTGTTTAAAATAAAAAAAATGTAATGTCTGCCATTACAATTATTGAAAAGATACAGCTGAGTGGAGAAAGGATAACAATTCCATTATGTTTCTCAGGACAAAGCATAACACAAAATAACATGCCCTTATAGGGTTCGTCGCACTGGCTCTAACTGCCAAATAGAGGTGATGAATTTTCAAACTGCAATGTTCAAATCAAGACGCACACCAGAAACGTACATGAGCCAAGTAAATCCCATTGGACCTCACCCAGTAATAACTGGAAAAAACTGCTGGAAGATGGCTTCATTGTAAATGAATGTTTTATATATTTGAATAAGCATGCGTTGAAACATGACTGAGCTGTTTTAGCAATAATGAAAGCAATTGCATAATGTATTTATATATACAGTTTCAGTTTTTGCCAGCTTTTGACTATCACAATACATTTAAAACATAAAACACCATTCTAAAATTGATACATGAAATGTAAATTATAAAAAGAAGAGTATACATCACAAAATGCCATCATGGCTTCTGAATAAACTTGTTTGACATAACTGGATAGCAGAAGAAAAGTATATGCAGTAAGTGTGAGGACAGAAATAAGTGCAAACTTTATTTCTATAACCCGCTTCTTTCACAAAGGAAGATAGTGGAGCAAGCCTATCGGGTTAAGTCTGAGGTGGGCAACATGTGGGCCACATATGCCCCCTGGCCTTGTGTGTTGCCCCTCACTGCCACCCCCTGTCGCTACAAATTTTGTGGCACCAGAGGCAAATTTGGCAGCCTTGGCTCTGATGAGGGAGGCAAGGATATGGCCCCGGGAAGGGTCTGGAGAGGCCACCAGTGAGGGAGGAAGCAGCAGCCAGGCACCTCTCCACCGTGCCTGGGTCCAGCTCCAGCTGAGAGCCCCCTCCCTCCTGTTGTCAACTGTAACTGCTGAACTTTGCAACTAAGATTGTAGTGCCTGGATTTGCTTTCCTTTTCCCCCTCCTTCTCCTCCCTCCCAATCCCCTTTCCTTTTGTGTCATGTCTTTTAGATTGTAAGCCTGTGGGCAGGGACTGTCAAGAAATACTTTTGTAAGCCGCCGTGAGAGCCTTTTTTGGCTGAATGGCGGCATAAAAATCCTTAAATAAATAAAATAAAATAAAAAAAACATGGCCCCATGACCCCTGGGCAGTGCCCACCTCTGCCATAGGTGCTTTTCTCCTCAATTGAACTCTAGGTCTGGCTTCACCACACTACATCCTCAGGGAACTGCCCCAGCAAGGCCCACCAATGATACCCCCCACTTTTTTTAAAAAAAAAATAGGTATAGCAGTTGCCATTTTAGTGCCCTATAATACTCCAAACATTAGGTTTCTTCAGGACATTGTGGGAATTTAAAATGTATTTATTTGTTTATTTATTTATTACATTTTTATACCGCCCAACAGCCGAAGCTCTCTGGGAGGTTCACAATGATGGCTGGCTCCTGGACCCAGCTGCCTGACACTGAAAATAGTGCTGCTGCCCTCACTAAATAAACTGTTCAGGGCCCATCAATGTAGAAGGGGGGGCATCAGAGGGCACTTTGCCTAAGGCCTCCTTAAACCTGGAACCAGCCATGCTGAACTGACCCATTTGAAGTGAGCTCAACTGAGAGAAAAACACTTGTGGGGAGAAGTTCAGGGAGATAAGTGGCATGTTCAGGGAAGATTTACTCTGCTCTTATGCACCCCTTTTGCATTAAAAATTGGACAAGTGTGCTTTACTGTAACTGCTGTTTACATCGTACAAAAATGGGCAATCTCTCCATATGCAAGGGCATTGAAACTCCATGGATGAGTGTTGCTTCAATAGAGGGGAGCACACAGTGATTTGTACTCTTACACCTTGGGTTGGATCCATATTAAGGTACATGCAATTTGGTTGGTAGAAGAGGACTTCCCCACCCCTTCCCCCCCACAGCAACTTGTCCGGTCCCCTGAAAATGCCACGCAGAGGTTTGTGGTACCTAGAGGTGGCCATGTGTCCTCTTTTACACAGGACCGTCCTCTATTTGAACATGTCCTATATATGAAAGGCTGTCCAGTCCACACCTGGTTTAAAGATAAAGAACTCTAAGGAGGGAGAGCAGCAGGGAACCTTGAAGTTACCCGTCAACAGTGACCACTGACTAGCAGGCTGAGCAGGCACACAAATCACTTGATCACAGCCTCTGCAACACTATGGTGAGATGTAAATATCTCCATATTGCTACTGAAATTATAGTAATACATCTAAATTGGAATCTGTACATATAAATTCACATTTGCATATGTTAGGCAAATCTGTGTCCTCCGTTTTGGTGCTGCATAGGTGGATACTGTAGGTACCCTGCTGAATGAGGGGAGCTGTGGTCTGGGGAAGAGGGAGGATCCCTGAAAATTGGACAGGGGTACTTTCTGTGAGCAGAGCCCTTCTGTCCATAGAGGGCATGTCCTGGATCCAACCCCTTGTGCTTAGCAAAAGAAGCATGCCTGTCCTGCTGCTTTGCTATCAGAATTCTTACTTAGAAACTTACTACCAGGAATGCCTCAGAGCCAGGTCACGCAAGCAGTTATCAACCTGCATCCATTTTCATGACTGCGGTGGCTGAAAGATTGGCAGCCACAATTGCAAGAACAGCTGGGGCTAAAATCTCTCCAGGCAATTGTGTAATCGTAAAGAGAGTGGAGGGGCAAGGACTACTTGTTTGCAGGACCTAGCCTGTTGAAGTTCCAAGTGGCAAGAAGGCTTTGCGATGGCCAGAACACTTTTAGGGTGGCATTTACGTAAATCATCTCTCTTCCCTCTTTAGGCTCTCTGCGATGAACAGTAAGCAGTGCAACAGGTTTGGGTAATGTCATAAAGCTCCATCTATTACTGCACTATCCATTGTATAACCTTATAAAACCTTGGGACTGGGGCTGGCTTCTTTCCTGGGTCACTAGTAACTTCACACATGCCTTTAAGCCAGGGGTGAGCAATTGTGGAGGGCTGGGATAGGCACATTTGACACACACAACCAGAACCCTCCGGGGGCTGCAACCCGCCCTTGCTTTATGAATCACAACCCAATCACAGGCTTAAGCAAAAATATGCTGGCAAATTCCCTTAAGAATTGTCGATATCTGAACAATTAAATTTGATATATAAGAAATTTTCATTCTGTAATGCATGCACTAATTTATTTGATTGATTGATTGATTGATTGATTGATTGATTGAAGAGAAAGGTGTCAACAGTCACTTCACCCACCACTCCTTGCATCCATTTTTTTAAAAGATGAATATTATTTTATTTATTACATTTTTATACTGCCCCAATAGTCGAAGCCTCTATGCAGTTCACAACAATTAAAACCATAAAAGAGAAGAAAATAATATATAAAAGTTTTAAACTACTATATAAAAATAAAATAACAACCAAACAGAAGCTAGGAGCAGTGCAAAAATTTAAAATGCAATACCAGCTATAAAACAAACTGAAAAACTAAAATGCCTGGGAGAAGACAAAGGTCCAAAGAGAGCACAATATTTAGCTGGCAGCTTTTAAACAGGTTTAGCAAATTTGTCTACTGCTGAAAAAATGGTGAAAATGAAGAGAGAGAGAGAGAGAGAGAGAGAGAGAGAGAGAGAGAGAGAGATTCCTCCCACTTCTAAAATTGAAGGGATCTGTTCATTTCCCACTCTATTAATTACATCCATTGCAACATTCTGGATCAGTTCTCAACATCAGAACAATGCAATGGTTGTGCTGTTTCTTTTTGTTCTTTTGACAATAGCAATACGATTACATGAAGAGAGCACCCAAATTCTGCTTGAAGTCCAGAGGTGATAAATAAGGCATGTGCTAACTCATTAAGTCAAAGATCTATGAATCCTCGTATTACACTAACCAAGTTTCAAAACGTAACCCAATAATATATAGTTCTCACCTTCTCCAGGTGGCTTATCCATGCCTTGGTGGTTTCAAATGTACAAAGCTGCTTCTAGAAAATAAAAAAGTACCAATGATGGAGTGAAGGTAATGACACAGCAATTTCAATTCCTCTAGGACCAGGATTGCAAAAGAATACAATGTACAAAAGGCCATCATTATGTGGAACACATCTGCCAGTGTCTGTTTAAAGAAATTGGTGAAGAGGATTCATGGATCTCAGTGAAGTCGTTTCAGGTATACAGATACAGGGCTTCTTTACACGACCGAAATAAGGCACACTCGTAACTGGCCAGTCACGGAAGTTCATGGGTGCTTTCGACAACCTCCTGCACATCTCCCACTCCTTCCCGAAATAATTCCAGGTTGTTGTTTAAAAAAAACACACACAAAACCCTCCTAAACATTCCGATTCTGCTGAACTTTCTCGGTACGTCCTACCTTGTACAGGGGGAAGTTGTGCTACAAAGCACCCACTAGAGGGTGTTGTCCCATTCAATACTATGAGAACAGATAGGAGGGGAAGTTTTCAATTACAGACCATGAGGTCGCCCCTCTCTGCCCTGGTAATGCAGCCCCGTTATGATTGCACAAGAGAAGCAGGAAGCAAAGCCCTGGTAAGGAAACATGATTTCTCCTTCTAAAGAAGCCCTGTTTAGACAAAAAGGAATGTCATGGGTCATTTATAGTCTCCAGCCTTGTTCCCTACCTGGAGTGAACACTAGCTTCCATCAGCCCAGCCAGCATAGCCAATGGTCTATGGGCATGGTATATTCCCCACAGGTTCCCCCACAATTGTGCTATACCCATAATTGTGTGTGCTCTCCACTTTAATTAATTAATAAAATACTATGCCACAATAATCTAAATCTAGTGCCAAGAAAAACTGGAATCTGCTGCCTATGTAAATGATGGAAATTAAGCACATTTGTATATTGCTCCTTAGTTTGCATCATTTATGTTGTTGCTGAATTGTGAGAGGCATTAAAGGGCACATAAGCTTTGCGCCTATAAATTCTAGTGATCACTCTTCGGACTGTACAGTTTTCAGCAGGCAATGACCACACATTTTGGAGACTATCCTCACAACTCAGATGGACCAGAAACTTGCTCCTTAAAAAAAGTAACGGTTATTGCAGGCAAATAATACCACATTACTATGGGTTTTCAATAGCAAGTGTTTAGGTGCCGTATGTAAAGCATCGTTAATATGAAGCTTTTTCAACTGTGATCCAACAAGCTTGCCAAAAAAAATATCCCTCTAGATCAGCTGTCAGGGCTTCAGCTTTCTTAGCATGACAACAGCACACTATCTGCCAATGCAAGGCGAACTTGTTTCAAGTGTCTGTCGGTACAACAGTCATGCGGATCCAGTAGAGGCTGGTGTCTCCATTTTGGGTTTCAGTCAGAACTAGCCAGATGCTGCACCTTGAATAGCTCCTTTAAAGTTCTGGCTGGTTCTGACTGAAACCCAGATTGGATTTATAGCCCCACCGAAATCGGAGCCACCAGTCCTCACTGGGATCTGTTTCCCGGCTCTTCCTACAAGGTTCCATCTCCCGATGGACTACAATTCCCGGCATGCTCCCACGTGCGTCCCAGCGCATGGCATTTTGGGAACTGTGGTCTCCGAGGAGATCCTGCATTGTCGCGCCTATTGCGCAGCTGCAAACTCCCGGTGTGTTTCCTTGCCCTGGGCGGGGGGGCGGGGGCTGTGCTGTGCTGTGGTATGCGAGGGAATGGGGGGTGTCCTAGCAACGGGCAGAGGCGCTCTTTGGCTGCTATCTTCTCCAATGTCCCTTTAGAAGGAGCGGCAGGAGGGAGGAAGGAAGGAAAGGTGGCCGGTGCTGCTGGGAGATGCTGAAAGGAACAGGAGGAGCTCACAATACAAAGCCAGGCGTCCCTTTCAGATTGCCGTAGCTCTTTGTCCCCCGGTTTCAGCACTGACATCAGCCGCCTGTGCATATAAACAAAAGGATCCCATCTGCTCCTTTCCACTTGGTCGTGTCTGCCCAGCTGCCCATGCTGGGACTGAATCCTCAACACATACATACATACATACACCCACACACCCACACACCTCATAACGTATGATGCTTGAATCCATCCGTGTCACTGGTGAGTATTGCTTATTTCTTACCTTGCTTCTTATTCATTCCGGTCTTGTAGCTACTAGCAGCTGCTGATGTTAACAAGGCAGGATTGTGCTGGTTGAATCCACAGTCCGGGCCAAAACACACATGCCTTTCAATGTGTGTTTAGCAGTAATGTCATCCCTCCACCCCCCCAAGAATCAACACAGGGCCCTCGATGCAGACTGGGACCCGGAGCGGAGGTTGGATTTTAAGATCCGGATCGGGGCCTTGCACCTGCTCTACAGTAAAACTGAAAATAAGAACTAGCTACTAAACACATACATAAAGTCATGTTTGTTTTGGCACCTAAGGTGCTTCCAGGTGAGGCTTTTATTGTGCAGTTGCCTCAATCACAGAATTTGATGGCCGGTGGGGTGAAGGAGCGTCCCACTGCTGCTTCTCTCTCTTTTTCCTTTCCACAAAAAAATCCATTAAGAAGGAAAGGATGGAATAGCTGCACAATGCTTTTTGATTGGTAGGGCTAAGAACCCTCTGTCTGGAAACATCCACTGTCATGCTGAAATCAATGGGACTTAAGTTCAACACCATTCATCCCTGTTTTCCATGTCCGTCAAAGAGAACATTTACACTCAAGAGTAATTAATTCATGCTTACAGTCCCCACTGATGTTCTGACCTAAGTGGGGCTTAATTGAAAATCTAGGAAGTATGTTTAGTAGCGGTTGAAACAGAGTCTCTATTTGGAACAAACTAACATCTTTTCTTCTGAATGGAGAATAAATACCTAGAGATGGGATAAAAGGGATTTGGAAAAATTGTGCTTTCAATTTCTAACGTAGTGTGACTTTTGCAAAAACTGTCTCATTAGTCTGTTTAGTATATTTACTTGAGTATATTAGTATATTTATGTACATTCATTCCTCATTTTCTAGATTGGTTCCGCCAGGATATATACATCATGGCAGGACGGGGTTTGGATATTGGGTGGTGAGAATGGAAATCAGCCCGTGGTCATAGTCAGACCACTTCCTGGGGAAGTTTGGTCTCATGGTGCCAGTCCCTCCCTGCAGAAGTGGGGGAGCCATTTATTTATATATTTATTTTATTTATTGCATTTCTACACCACCCAATAGCCGATGCTGCAGATGGCCTGGTGCTGGAGGCTTATGGAATCCAAGGGATTCCTGAATACTCTGTGGAATTTTTCAGTAGCCAGAGCCAGCGATTCTGTTAAGGCCCTTGTTGCATTATGGAATGGCGGAAGTGCAATGGGCCATTGACACAATTGCCTCAGAGCTCCCTCTCCAGCACTGTGGAGCTCAGGAGGCTCCCTGGTTTACTGGGAAGATCCATTAATTAAGCAGGTGAGAAGACAGCTGAAGCATAAGTGGCATAAGACCCCTCATGAAGGTGGTCGAGCATGTGTAAGAGCGCATAATTGCACCGACTGTGGCAGTGAAGAAGGCTTACTTTGCTACTTCTATTGCACCTTCAAGAGAACCAAGGATAATGCATGGGAGGAGTGAGAGGTAAGGGGGCCTCAGAGTATGTGCAAAGAACACTTCTTTCAGCATTAATAATCCCAGCCTCCACGACATAGCCATTAGGAGGGCATAGCTGCATAGGCTTGAGTCTTATTATTATTATTATTATTATTAATTTATTTATTTATTTATTTATTTATATAGCACCATCAATGTACATGGTGCTGTACAGAGTAAAACAATAAATAGCAACACCCTGCCGCATAGGCTTACATTCTAATAAAATCATAATAAAACAATAAGGAGGGGTGTTTACATGTTGTAGGACTCTGAAGAAAGCCAATGTAGACCTCATCGAACGTATATCCAAAACATAGTTCTTTCACCTTCCAAGAGAGAGGTGGGAGAGGTTTTTCCCATTCTATTGCAGTTTAAAATAGCTGTGTAACACATGCCTTCATTTGGGCAGCAACTTCCCACTCACTTTCAGGCATGTGTATTACATTATGCATCTTGAACAATAAGGGGCTGTCTTCATGGTGCTGGATTGGCGCTGCCTCTCTTCAACCCTGTGCTTTCTCTCTGCCGGGGCAGCGGCAGGTAATCCTGACAACGAGGAGGGAGCGCGGGGTTTCTGAGCGGCCATCCGGGTCGCAGAGCCACCCCCGCCCTCTTCCTGTTGGAAGGCGACCAATCGCTGGGTGCCTTCCACTGGGCTCTGCCCCTGGATTGACTCTGGATTGACTCTGGAGCAAAATTATATGGTGGATGCGCTGTGTTGATGTCGCTCCCTTGGAAAAAGCCGGGGTAATCCACGTTTTTTTCAAAACACAGTATCGCAAGGAAGCCCCATGGTGGCTGCAAACCTGCACTTGCATCATCTAACCAACACGGCGCAGAGTCACAGCCACCGTGGGGCTTTCCTCATGTATAGACAGCCCATAGGACTGTTCATACCTGTCTACTGCAAGTCGATAAGTGGCTCTTACACTGCAGTCCTGGGCATATTTACTTAGAAGTAAGTCCTCCTGAACTCCATTGAATTTATTCTCAATTAAGTATGGATAGGAGTGTGCTGTTAGTTCACCAAAGGGTATTATGACTATATTTCCCCCCAGATGTTTGCTAGAATAGCAGTTTGTCAAGCCCTCCTGTCCATGCCAAAACAAAACACACTAGATAAGCACTTTGGGGCTGGCACTGATGAAAATGATCAAATCAGACTTGAACTGTTATGCCCTGCTTGGCGCTTTGCCAGCCATAAAGCCAAACTAAAGTTGTGCATCATCTTTGCTTATTTCTGTCTCTATATTTGCAACGTTTGCAGAACATCTGAATGCAAAGTATTGGTTTCTTTCCCCGCTTCCCACCCCCACACTCCTGAAGTATTTTACATTATGTGTTGCGTACAATTGTATGATGCACTGACCTTGTCATATACTTTGTATTGTTAACTTCAACAGCAAAGCCAGAATTTATCAGTGTAAAATAATTATAACAAGGTCACAGGGATAAAAGCTTTCAGAATGTTCCTTGTTAGTTGAGAAAACAATCTAATTTAACTATCAAAAATGTCATCATTGTGTTCCATAAATGCTTGCTTTCAGTTTATGCATTCTCTGATTTGATTCAATGAGAATAGAATAGCTAATTCAACTGATGCTTTTCTGTAGCTAAAATGCAGGCCTGTTCTAGGGCAGCCTTCCCTAGTGTGACTTCCAGATGGTTTGAACTATAACTCCCAGGATTCCAGACCATTGCCCATGCTTGCAGACACTACTGGAAGTTGTGGTCCAAACCATCTGGATGTAACCAGTTTGGGGAAGGATAGCCTAGAGTAAAAGGGACTTAATTTAATTGGGACCAACTCGAACCTCATTAGTTCCAATGGGTCTGCTCTATCTAGGGCTATCATTGGATACTACATCTGTTACTGGGTTATCATTAAGCCCATCATGGCAGGGGCTGCATGTGTGTTGGATCCAACCGGGAGAAAACCAGTGCAGAAACAGTGCTGGGTTCTCTTGTATGGATGCATTTAATATTCTTGTAGAACTGGGTGCTTCCCTGTGGCTGAGAGACACACTGTGAGCTCCTTTCCTATATAATTAAATTTGACTTCACCCTGAATTGGAGCAATGCCAGTCGCGCTTTGACATGATACTCTTTCCTTCAGCCTTCGTATCTAGTTCTAGACAGTTATTGTGTTGTCGTAAATAACGTGATACGGAACAGGTAAGACGATAGCTTTTTGTTGGGACAACGGTTGATAACATGGGAAGTTGCAAGCTTTGGGTTTTTCCAGGAGAGTCTTCTTCATCAGGCAGTTGAGGAATTCTGTATTGATTTGTAGTTCATCTTGAAGTCAGGAGGGACCCTTTTAGGAATTGATTTCCGAAGTATATTACCTAGACCCAATTTGGGAGTAGTGTGCTCGTATACAACCCTAGTATTGAAAAATGTAACCTAAAAAAACCTAATCCCTTCTTCATTGAAGGTTTTTTGGAACTGAAGGATTTTTTTAAAAAAAGTTTAAAGTAGGGCTGTTGAAATGGTTCCCCTCCAGATGTTGTTGGACTCCACTTTCCATCAGCCCCAGCAAGCTTGGCCATTGGTTGAGGGACGATGGGAGTAGGAATTCATCAATTATAGGGCCATACGTTCCCCACCCTTGGTTTAAAGAATAATCACAATTTGGTTGACTTTGTATTTTGTGTTTGCATGAAACAAATATAAGCGGGAAAACTGCTGACATACAGTAGTTATAGCCTGGAAGAAACAGGAAAGGGGAGCGGCCAACTCGGTTCCAAAGTGAATCTAGTGCCAAAATGAGTGGGTGCTTCCCGCATCCCCTGAAGCTGTGTTAAGAGGAAATGTGTAGCACCCAGCATAGTTCTGTGCTGGTCCTAGAGTAACCTTCCTCAAACTGGTGTGCTCACAAAGGAATGCTTTTCGCACGTTCAGTACACACCACATACTGGGGGAAATGTTTCCTAACTTTTAGGTCTCAAGGCCCCCCCCTCCTCCTCCTCCTCCTCCTCCTCCTCCTTCTTCTTCCTCCTCCTCTTCCTCTTCCTCCTCCTCCTTCTTCTTCTTCCTCCTCCTCCTCCTTCTTCCTCCTCCTCCTCCTCCTCCTCCTCTTCCTCTTCCTCTTCCTCTTGTACTTTTGAAGGACAGTTTTCCACCTCGAAAGCTGGATTAAGTTTTCACAAAGGCCGAATCCATTCTGCTTTTGTTTTTCTGCACAATCTAAGATGGATGATTCTGTGTTACGGTGCCACACTTCAAGCACTTAAGTGTGTGTGTTTTTAAAAAATGAAAACTGCCTTTGTGCAGCACAACCTAGTGTTTTCCAAATGTTTTGGCCATCAACTCCCATCATTCCCAGCCCGCATGGTCCATGGTCAGGAATCCTGGGAGTTGGAGCCCAAAACATCTGGAGGGGACTGGGTTGAAGAAGTGTATTTTCAGTCCTGCATTCAAATTCCCTGTTCCTCGTTAAATACAACCCTGTGAAAATCTGAAAGCATCATCCGGGATTGAATGAGGCTCTTTTCCTAGCATTTTTCTTTTTCATTTCATGCAGAAAAACTTCACTGGCCGCAGCGAGAGTTCTCCCGAAAGACTGTCTTGAGTCCGGAAGAACACAAATTCATTCTTAAGAATGAAAGCAGCAGCATTCAGCACCTCGCCAAGTCGGGGATCCTTAAGGACACATTCACCACAGGGACGAGTAGCTACAATGTCCTCCTGCAAAGCAAAGAGGAAAAAAAGCACCACAAAAGGCTCCGGAAATCCACGAAACCCGCGAATGCTTTGCGAAGCAGTGAGCGCCACAAGTTCAAGGCCCCGCTGCCTTGGATCAGAAATGGGTGGTGCTGCCTCAACCGGCAGCCCTCCCTCTTTATAGCCAGCCCAGTGCCCAGCAGGGTCAGGTTGACGCGCAGTATTTCTGTGGCCGGGAGCAGCATAGCGTTGCCAACTCAAGCCAGAGCCAAGGCGAAAAGGCACTCCTTCTCCAGCCTGGCCAAGCCAAAACAGCTGCCGACGTCCAAGAGCTATTTGAAAGAAGGGGACGCCGCTGGGCGAAAGCTCTGCATCCTCACCGCCATCAAACCTTCCAACGTGGAGCGGGAGAAGATGAAGTTCTTCAAGTCTGATTTTACCTACAATCCGCAGTTTGAATATGCGAGTTCGGCCCTGTCCAATGTGTTAGCAAAGCACAGCCACGCGTCCAACACCTTTCTTAAGCAGGTAAAAGATTTTTATTTATTTATTTATTATAGCGCTTTGATCCTGCCCTTTATCCCCCCCCCCCCCAAAAAAGGCTCTCAAGGCAGTTTACAAAAATATATATTAAGACAGTCCCTGCCCACAGGCTTACAATCTAAAAACAAAACAATAACAACAACAACAAAACCATCATACAAAAGGAGAGGGGATTGGGAGGGAGGGAGGAGTGGGGGGGAAGAAGCAAATTCAGGCACTAGATTCTTAGTTGCAAAGTTCAGCAGCTGCTGCCTTTCCCTCTCCCTTCAATAGCCTCATATAGATAAAGGCGTGATGGAGGGATGCCTGACTGCCGCTTCCTTTCCCTCTCTGATGGCCTCAGTAGCGACAGTTGTTAGCAGGAAGGAGGGGGGCTCTCAGCTGGAGCTGGACCCAGGCATGATGGAGAGGTGCCTGGCTGCTGCTTCCTTTCCCTCTGATGGCCTCAGCTTTTGGCACGCCTGCTTCTCATGCACCTTTCTTCGTACCTACTGATACTGTTTCTCTGCTTCTTCCCCTGCCCCCTTGGGATTAGGTCTATTGTCCCTGAATGTTGAGCTTGCTCCCTCTTTTAAACTTACCTATCTCTCTTCTGTCCCCACCCCCAAAATTAACACTAACCACCTAATTAAGGGGTGGGCAACATTAGGGTCGCCTGGGGCCATTTTTGCTCCCCACCTGGACTCCCCCCCCAATGGGCCACAATCCTGTCACCTCTGTTCTGCCGATATCAGTGGTGGTGGTGGTAAAAAACCAGCGGTTTGCCACTGAAAATCAAATGCTAGTAGCTTGCCCATGACTACCAGGAAGTTCCTGTTCCTGTTTACCTTCAAGCTTCTTGCTTATACAGCTGTCTGGAACAAAATGGATACTCTAGCAAAGGTCCTAGGGAAGGGGTGGGCAATTTGTGGCCCTCCAGATGTTTTGGCGTACAGCTTTCATGATCCTTCACCATTGCCCCTGGTGGCTAGGGCTGATGATTGTTTTAGGGCAAAAATTTTTGGAGGGCGGCACGTTATAGTGATGCCAGAAAAATACAAGTGAAAAAGCCATAATGGCTGAGTTTCTCGACAACATATCATTTAACAGCAGCATCTTCATATTCTTTCTAAAAGTTAGCAGAAAGGGAGCCTGACAAGAGGAGGTCATTCCAAAGGTGCAAGGTGCCATGACCGAGAAGGCCCTGTGTCCTCATTGCCTTCCATCTTGCTTTAGATAATGGAGGCATTGAGTAGGGCCTTTAAGATCTTCTGCCATTAAATTGGTTAGGTTCACTGGGAAGCAAGCAGCCCAACATGAAGCATAGGGGGCTCCAGGCCAAAATGGAACAGCAAAACAGATTTTTCATAGCTACAATTGCTATGATGGTTTGGAATCCAAATGCCCTTTAAAAGCCTGGGTTATCTTCTGGATTTGATCATAGATCACTGGTCAAAACGGGTTTGGGAGAATTTACACAAAGCAATTATAGAATCTTTTCCAGGAGTTAATTTTCAAAAAGAGGTGTGTGGGTTCAAGCCATGTCCAAAGGCACTTGGCACATACCCAGAAGCTCAAATTAAGAGCAGTTCCTGTAGCTGAGCTCTTGTTCGCATTAGGTCTAGGTTAGTCTCCAAACATGGTAACTTAAACCTTACAGAGAGAAAAATAACTGGCAGCGTGCTTTCTTGACAGTCAGTGCTTCCGCAGGATACAGATCACTCACCATTATTTTCAGAAATCTCTTTGGTTACTTTTGTACAATAATATTTGAAGATACAACGTTGATGTTCTAAATCAGCATTTTAGGTTAGAGGGAAGAAAAAGGTAAACAAATGGGATTGTTCTCATGATGACTTTCCCCCCTTAAAGATACAGAAATGGTAGTATTTTGCTCTTCTGTGCTTTTTTGTGGCAGTATAATTACTGTGAAAAATAGAGTATTGATGATGCAAAGAATTAGGGAAGGAAGCCATATGTATATTATTGCATGCCCTGCAGTCCCAGTTAGTGCATTAACGTTTATTGATTTTCTTTTTTGGTTCATTAACTTTGGAGACCTTCACATCTTGCATTAATGAACTGGCTTCTGTGCCCTTGACTGTGTTTAAAATCTGTAACAGGAAGGGTATAAACGCAACCTCGGTTCTGTTGTGAGCGATTATTGTTTAGCTACCTATTTCACGTTACAAGCTGTTTTCCTTGTGGTTCACATTTATTTATTTATTTTTATAGCACTTTTGTCCTGCCCTTTAGCCAAAAAAGGCTCTCAAGGCAGCTTACAAAAATGTTTCTTAAGACAGACCCTGCCTGCAGGCTTACAGTCTAAAAAACATGACACAAAAGGAAAGGGGATGGAGAGGGAGGAGGGGAAAAAAGAGCAAATTCAGGCACTAAATCCTTAGTTGCAGAGTTCAGCAGCTGCTTCCTTTCCCCCTCCCTCTAATAGCCTTACTTACCTCAGGGGTGAGGAACTTGTGGCATTCCAGATATCTTGGCTTACACCCCCCATTATCCCTCGCCATTGGCTGTGCTGACTAAAGCAAATGGGAGTTGTACTCCAAAACATCTGGAGGACCAAATACTGTGCATAAGAACATATGAAGTGCCATGCTGGATCAGACTGAGGGTCCATCTTGTCCCTCTCCCTAACATGCTTCATTTTGATATCTCATCATCTGCATTTCCTACGTGTTTCAACACAGACATCATTCAAAATTATTTCAAAAATGCATCGTATTGTAACATTACAATCTGATGCATTTTTACAGAAAATTGTAAAATTAGGAACCCAGTGTGAAAGTGCAACATTCAGTTTCATGGCAATAAAAATGAGGGCAAGATAGCAACCCTTCTTTGCATGAAGATTTTGGATGAACACAGTGCTTCACACCTTGGGTAGCTCATTAGAGTCCTGACTGAAACCCAGAGCGGATTCTCTGCCCCATTGACATCGGAGCCACCAGCCTTCACTGGATGAATGTTAGGAGCAGCAATAGAATCAATGACCTAGCGTGGTGGTGGGCTCTCCTTCACTGGAGTTCATCAGGTGGGGTCCAGACAGCCATTACTTTACTTACATACTTTAAAAGCATTTATACCCTGATCTTCAGCCAGAAAGGCTTCCAGAACAGCTTCCAGATCAATAAAAGCCATCTGTTGAGGATGCTCCAGTTCTAGATTTCCTACATAGCCCCACCCCCAAGATCCCTTCCAAGTCTATGATTATGAAAGGAGAAAAGCCCTGGTTTTTTTTAGCTGTGTGGGGGTTTTAGCTGTGTGGGGGAGGGGTTGGGGAGCAGGTATTGCTTTTGCTGTATAAATCAGATCTCCCCACCTTGTAGCTGATTGGAACAGACCTGGGTTTAATAAACAAATGGATCTGCTGCTGTGAGGTCTAGTTCAGCGTCATGGCTTCCATTTCATTAGAAGTCAATGGAAATTAGGTTTCTAGAGCTGACGACTTGGAAAAACTGCCTCCGGCTGCTGTTGTTTTCCTCTCTCAAGCGCTCCTCATATGAAGGCAATGTGATGAAGATAAGGATTTGGATAGAAGATAAAATATTAAAGGGAACAGTCTGTTTCAATGAAACAATTGTTTGTTCAATAGAAACCAGATCTCTGCAATGACTGATGGGTGTCTGTCAAACTCCTAGGACTTTGGTTTAGGAAACTGGAGACTAATCACTCTGAATTATTTAGACGACTCATTGCAAAGTACCTTCTCCTCTTCTTTCAATGGTGGAACGTACAGTTTCCTGTAGGTGCCTAATAAAACCTTGTCCAACCTGATGTTCTTCAAATGTGTTGGACTACAACTCCCATAGTCCCCAATCCCCATGGGCCTACTGGCTGGGGTACAAAGGGAATCATAGTCCTACACATCTGGAGGGCTCCAGGTTGGGGAAGGCTGATCTAATAGATCAGGACATTCCTGTTGCCATTTGGAATCCCCATTCCAGTCCTGGAATTTGATAGGTGAGTAGAGGAGGTTCTAATGCAGGCCTGGAGCTTCCCTCCTGGCCAAAGCAGTTCCCCTCCCCTCAATGTGCCGCCGGCCCCTCCGAAGTGGATGGGATAAGCCCCAGGTGCATGGACTCCACCTGCACATTGCAGCACATAGGTGGGTCTGTTTGGGGAAACCGTGTTTCTAGGATAATAGGAAGATTTCCCATTTTAAAAAAATTATTGGAAACCTTATTTATTATTTATTTATTATTATTTATTACATTTATATCCCGCCTTTTTTCCTCCAAGGAACCCAAAGCAGTGTACATAATCCTCCTCCTCTCCATTTTATCCTCATAACAACCCTGTGAGGTAGGTTGGGCTGAGAGTCTGTGACTGGCCCAAAGTCACCCAGTGGGTTTCCATTATTATTATTATTATTGTTGTTATTATTATTTGTATCCCGCCTTTTGCCCAATGCTGGGCCTCAAGGCGGCCTTACAAAGTTTAAAACATACATGGGGGGGGGGGGGAGGGGAAGCAAAACCATAAATGTTTAAAATACACAACAAAATTATAAGACATTAACATAGATGGAGGGCCAGATTATTCTCCAAAGGCCTGCTGAAACAAAAAAGTTTTAGCTTTATTATTATTATTATTATTATTATTATTTATTTATATAGCACCATCAATGTACATGGTGCTGTAGAGATTATACACAGTAAATAGCAAGACCCTGCTGCATAGGCTTACAATCTAATAAAGTTGCAGTAAACAATAAGGAGGGAAAGAGAATGCAGACAGGCACAGGGAAGTGTAAACAGGCACCGGGTAGGGTGAAGCTAACAGTATAGAGTCAGAACAAACTCAATATTTAAAAGCTATAGGGAAAAGAAAAGTTTTTAGCTGAGTTTTAAAAGCTGTGATTGAGTTGGTAGTTCTCAAGTGTTCTGGAAGAGCGTTCCAGGCGTAAGGGGCAGCAGAAGAAAAAGGACGAAGCCGAGTAAGGGAAGTGGAGGTCCTTGGGCAGGCGAGCTTGCTTCCGAAAGCCCATCAAGGAGGGAGCCAGCCTAGCTTCCCCGGGAAGAGAGTTCCAGAGCACTGGAGCAGCCACCAAGAAGGCCCTCTCCCATGTTCCCACCAAGCGCACCTGTGAAGATGGTGGGACTGAAAGAAGGGCTTCTCCAGAAGATCTTAAAGCACGGGCAGGCTCATAAAGAAGAATAAGTTCTTTCAAATAACCTGGACCCGAGCAATCCACTCTTGCTGGATTTGAACATCATGACAAGCTATGGCCTGCCCCCCACCATGACTTGAATATTCAAGATGGCGGTCAATGCTGCAACAAGATGCCCTGTGCGAAGCACGTGTGCATCAAACTGTCTGAGCTTGCAATCAGACATGTTCTCTTCATGTAACAAATTGTCCTAATAATAAATAAATAAAAGCCTCCAGCATAGAATGTGCAATGGGACTCTTTTGGTGGAGTTTCAGCCAGTCTGAGGCAGTGGCTGATGGAACTCTCCTCTAGCCAGTGCTCCTCTAGCTTTACTCTGGGCAGGCTTTTCCCAGCCAGCTCCCCAGACCAAGCCACTGGCTACAGCATTCGTCCAACGGTGCCTCAGTCTGGGAGGTGGCTTTGCTCTACCTGGGCTTTCCCTCGCAGGGAAAAGGCTGCACACAGTGAAGCAGGGTCCCCAACAGAGGTGCCAGCAGAAGGACCTGACAATGCCAGACGATAGGGGCCTGCCTCTGAAGTCACACGTGAGGGCCCTGCCACGACACAGGCTCTGAACACCAGACCCGGCTGCGGCTGCTCCCTGCTCAAGCCAAGCACCACCGCTTGATACGCCTGAGGCAAGGGATAAAAACCACCTTCCTCCAAACTATGTGGAGAAAGGGGTTTAAATGGAGAAGGATTTTAATATATAAAATAAAACACTGTGAGTTATATGTGCTGAGGTGAATGATTGTCAAAGTGGGTGTTAAATGTGTAAACTTCAAATGATAAATGCCAAACAGACATGTGGGATTTTTGTGGTAGTTAAAAACAAAATAATTAAAATTTATTTTTAAAAGTTCACAAGTTTTGTTTCAAATAAAACATTTAAAAACCTTTTTGAAACCTTTCATCCAATCCTTTCACTCATTCACATACGCACCTTCCTTTTTCTCACACAATCAATCTTGAACTTTCTTTATTCTCAGTTTTGATTAATATACATCAACTACTTGCACACCACACTCTAAAGACACCACTCTCTACACTGGCCCTCAAATTTCCCAGAACTTAAGTACTCTAAACACAGAGAACACTAAAGACTCTAAGAGTACCTAACAGGTCCCTCACAATCCCCTCCGTCATTCCCTTATATATCACTCCTCCTCCTCCCAAGACATTCTAACTCCGCCCACTCCGGCCAACATTCTAAAACCCACAGACTTACAAACTGCAGACATACATTTGGGAACTGACTTGTGGGGTGTAACGCCACAGGCCCGCCTCCCGACATCATCTGGTCTGTGGGTAGATCTGAGGGACACAATACGGCTCCTTGATAGGGGGGGTGCTTCCCCGCCACCCCCATATAGTATCCCCATTATCTAGACTAGACTAGTGTAATCCACAGGCAGAGAGCCAGAGCAAACCCAGCCGCCATGACCTCGCATTCGAAGCTACAACTGCTTTAATATTTGCTTCTGCTCGGCTTTTGTCTCTTGTGCAGGCCATCAAAATCATGGAACTGACCTTGCAGAAATATGGAAGCTACGAAAGTTTTGAGCAGGCCACTGGAGGAAGCCTGCTGCCCAGAAGCCGCATCTGGAATCATGTCAGGAAATACATGGCGAAGGAAGGCTGCCTAGGCGAGGTTGGGTCACTTGTAGCGGCGTCACCTTGGACAGGGCTTATGCCGGCACGCCCCGCGCACAGCGCCACCATAGTGCGGTGCTGGTTGCTAAGCGGGAAAAGCTGCTGTTGCCGCTGCAGCGGCTGCCCAGCTAGCTGTGCAGCTTGAGGGAGCCATAGGATGGAATCAGATTTCTAGGGCCTTTTTGATGAAAGATATACTGGGCCAGCAAGCCACCATGAATGAATTAATCTCTAGGGCGCTGCAGTGCTTGCCAGCTGCCATTTTGAATATGCAACCCTCACATAACCCCCAGTGCCTGGGTTTGCATGACCTAACAAGCCACAGTGGCTGCCAGCTGTGGCTTCTGTATTCAAAACGGAAAATAAACAGAAAAAAAGGGTGAAACAACAAGCAGGGAATAGAAGTTTTATGGCTTACCAACTCCATAAACCCTAATCGTTAGGTGTCCATACTATCAACTTGGCCACCTTCTACACAGAAATATTGAGAAACCTGTTTTGACGTTTTTCATTTTACATTTCTTTTGACGTGTACTGCTTTGCTTCAGCTTTCCTGTTAAAAAATAGTTACAAAAATGGAATTGTGTTTAATATCTTAAGCCTTTGTTTGCCTTCAGATTGTGGTTCATCTCTCGGAAGACTTGCTTTCTCGGGCCTCAATGACAGTGGTGAATGGCCGTCCGACTCTTACTATCAATATTTCCACTGCCCGTGAACACTGGCTAGAAGGCATGCTGAGGCATGAAATAGGTACACAAATAAGTAACAGGATGGCTTTAATCTATATTAAGGTGTATCCACGTTTTTAATGTGCCTTACTAACAAGGGTGACATTGGGTATTGTGGTGACATGTAGGGCGTCCTGCACCAAGGTGTTGGGGTTGACAGCTGAACGGAATAGATCTCAGTCTTCTCACCCAAGGCTAAGGCAAACCTTTGGTTTGAGAAACGGCAAGTCGCGATTGGCATCTAAAGAGGCAGTTTGGCAGTGGGCCGTAGGGCAAGCAAAGGATGATGGGAGCCAAAGGGTTTGGATCAATAAGAGTGCAGTAGAGAAATGGCTTTGCTGGCCATGGATTTTAAGGCAATCACAGGTGCAGGCTAGGAGCCCATTGGGATCTGGGGGATCTTGCAATCAGTAGAGCAAAGTTGTTTAAAAGGCTGGGCAAAGTTGGTATGAAGAAGAATTGCACCAATCTCCTTGGCCATGTGGTTCCTCCATCCAGATGTTACCAAAGCGGTGAGGGATAAGATCCCAAAAGCGTGGCTCCCACATCACTGCAGTAATATATGGATCTTCCTGTATTTCTGAACTGACATTTGTTTTATAAGGCTGGTTGCTGGACAAGGCAGCAGGGGGGAAATGGGTGGGCAGGAAGAGAAATACAGGGCCCACCAATTGTCCCCTGGAAATGAGTAGATTTTTAATCTCCCCCCCCCCTCTTCTGCTGGGATCCAGAACTGGAAATAAACCTAAGTGGTAAAAAGATGTCTGGAAAAGGGGTGATTTGCAGGAGTGGGGGTGATCATTAGGCACCAAAGGAGTCAAGCACACATATCCTGCCACACTGAATTTCCTGCTCCTATGTTTGGATTACTTCGCAAACGCAAGTCTGGGAAGTTGCTTTTGGCAAGTAACATGCTTCCTCCCTTGAATCAGGGACCCACAATCTTTTTGGCCTCAAGGGACACTTGGCTCAGGAATTGGTGACCACATACGTATGCATACATACACATGTGCACACACACATCCCAGTGATCCTACTACAGATTGCTTTTCCCTCACTGTTCGCAGTGGCAGGAAAAGAACACGCTGTATCAAGTTTGCTGGGGAAGAGGGGAGCCTGCATGCAATCGGGTAATTGGCAGGTGGGACTGTGGTGGGGTGGGTGGGTTAGGACACCCATGGGAGGTTAACCTTAAGGCCTTGGATGGCTGCATGCAGCCCGTGGGTTGTGCACCCTGCCTTAAACAATTACCCTGTTCAGACGACATGCTAAGCCATGGTGGTTAAGCATTTTCAGCTAACATTATGGCTTAGTGTGTCATATGAACCATTCTTAACCATGATGGCTACATAACCACTGCAAAAAAAAAAAAAAATGCTGCAAAAGGATTAGCAGCTGAACCAATGGCTTAGCTTGTTGTCTGAACCAGTATAGCCCACCAAACACAGCTCCAACATGATTCTTGCTGAAATCAGCAGGAATTTCAGAGACAGAATGCTTGGTGCATTCTGTCCACAATCAGCCTAATTGACTTTTGTAGGCTCACATTTTCTTGGGAAGTCCTGCATTTTGTTCTGTTAGTTTCTGACCTGGTAGAGGTTTGTGTACTTATGGTTACTATTCTGACACTTACCTGTATGATTATTTTTTTTACAGGAACTCATTATCTTAGGGGCATTAACAACAACAGCCAGCTTTGGAGCAACTGCAGTGGGCGTAGAAAGCATGGCTTGAAGCCCATTAACCCCACTGAGGAAGGCCTGGCGAGTATCCACAGCGTTCTGTTCCGAAAGGATCCCTTCCTGTGGAGGGCTGCCCTTCTCTATTACACTGTCTATCAAGCCAGCCAGATGTCCTTCAGACAGCTCTTTGAGGACATTGGGAGATTTGTCAGGGACCCCAATACTAGGTGGGATTATTGTGTTCGAGCCAAGAGAGGCTGGGCCGATACTTCCCAACCAGGTAAGCGTTTTTTGTTCTTCAGCTCAAATATTTTCTATCCTTCGAAGCTGCGGCTTAAATGAGAGTCCAAAGCAAGCTCAAAAGACAAAGGATCATGTTAGGACAGGAACCTTAAAAGTGGAAGTTGTAAAAAGTTCAAAAGAGAAGGGACCTTTGTTGGGAAAGGGGTACAGGTACAAAGAATACGGAAGATTCAAAATAAAATAATTACAATAGGAAGAGGATTCTGTTGAGATGTTTGATCTTCAAGTCCACAGGTTGATCTTTGTTAATGGTCATGGGCTTGGATCCAAGATCTGCCTTCCGGGAAAGAGGAAGAGCTCTGCTCTCAAAAAGTCCCTCCACTTAATTTTTTTTATGGGGGGCGGGATCCCACCTCCTCGCACGATACACACACATCACAGCGCACCCCATTCAGCAGAGTCTCCTGTCTCTGTGTAGCATTTTCAGGGGCCTGGAGGTGCTCCTGTCGGAAGGACGGAGCAGGGAATCCCACTTCTTCATTTCATCTTACAAGTATTCAATCATACAAATAACTGAGAAATAATAAATCAATCCTGTTCCATTTTACAAAGAAAGAAATGTCAGATATGAAATGCAGTTTACACTGCCTCATAATATCCCTAACAAGGAATGTGGATTAGCGCTCTCTTGCACTTTATTGGACCAGTACATAATAAAAAAGGTCCATTTTTCAACAAAAGAATCATACAACTGTCTACCCTCCCTTACTCTGATCAAATTTGTAATTACCATAGACACTATATCCCATATTTTTATCAACCATTCATCCAAGGTCGGGGCTCGTACTTTTTCCAGTTACAGGATATTGTTAACTGAGCTGGTGATAACAAGTATTGAACCATTTCAACATCATCAGCTAAGACCAGATCTTTAACATATCCCAACAGTGGTACTTCTGTCTGCACAGTTGAGGCAGCATAACTCAGGATCCAATCCACTATCAAACTGTTGCCACAGATGTCACTCAAGGGGATTTCTCACTCCTTGAGCTACTACTCATTTATGATGAAATGCGAGGATTTAAGAGGATTAGCACCCTAGTTGTACAGGTCTACGTAGGTGAATCCCTGCAATACATCCTATCACAAAGCCTTTGTTTCATTGCCATCTTAAATGTTTATGCACCAGAGCAACAAATTTTAGGAATGGAATGTCAGTTTTACTTTCTTTAGTAGGATTAAATTGGGTTATATTCAAATACTTCACTTAGCTAGGTTGTGGGTCGGACTATTATTCTCCTAATCCTAAGAATAATTTAGTCAGAAGTAAGTCCCATTCAGTTCACTGGGACTTAGTCTTTAATAAGTGTGTTTAGGATTGTAGTCTTAAAGAACAATCCTAATACATGCTTACTTGGAAGTAAGTCCCACTGAGTTCAAAGGGATTTATTCTTCAGTATGCATGCACAGGATTGCAACATCAGCGTAGTATCTTTAAAAAAATAAAATCATGCTGGATAATTTCTTTTCTTTTTTTTTTCTTTTGCTTGTGCAGACGTAGTGGATGTTTTGTTTTCCTCAAAAAATGGAAGTCACCACTATAAATCTTATTCTTTTAGGCTGCTTCAGTAAAGATCAGGTCTATCTGGATGGCATCCTCCGTATTCTGAGATACCGACATTCCATTGATTTCTATTTACTGACAGCTCTAGGAAAGGTGGGTGAAATTGTTGGCTGGGTAAACTAATATGCAATGTTAACTTATATGGAAGCATATTTTTTTCCACTAAGAATGTATGACTGAAGATTTGAGAATATGGAAATGCAAATGGGAGAGGCAAGTATAGAGTGGTCAGGAGATTAGTGAACTTTATTGAAAATGCTACACTTGGTACCTTGGGTTTTGGGGGCCTTGACAGTGAGCCAGTTCACACGTAATGGCAAATTCTGGGTTCATTAACCCACAAATTGTCATGCACAACCAGAAGTGAGCAAGCACACTGCCTCCTGCGTACTCCTTTTGGAGCACTCCTTTTGATCAGCAGCATATGATTAGCTGATTCGTAGGTTGTTGAGCATGATGTGCGAACCCAGAGCACTGGGTTGTTTATGGGCTAAGCAGCCCAACAGTAACCCAACAACAAACCATGGGTTAACCACTGGGTTATTTAGCCCCTAAACAACCCTAAAGTTCCAGCTTTGATGTTATGCTTAAGAACCTACAATCTTGCTCATCGTAGTTTGTTGATTGAAAGTGGAAGTGGCTGACGCATCCACCCAGGTCATTAATTGCTCATGGCCCATATTCTGAACTCCACTCCCCTGCTCTTATGCTGTCCCCAGTCTTTTTAGTGGTCTTCTGCAAAGAACTCCATCTTAGATTGTGCCCCTTGTCTTTGTGATTTTTGGAAGTGTCTTCCTGGTTTCTGCCAAAACAAAACACTAAAATCCATATCAATGTAAAATCTTTATTAGGCCAACTCAGCAGTCGCAAAAAAAAACCTTACAAGCTTTCAGGTTCTTCAGTACTTTTCATTTGGCCAGATCCCAGGATGGTTTTGCATCCATTGAAAAGGAGTGGGATGTTTTAGATCCGCCTGAAAAGAAGTCAGATAGTATCCCACCCACTGCTTGTGCAATGGAGATTTAACACTTATTAGAGGAAGCCCCCAAATGAGTGGAAATGCTCATTTCTGACCTGGGAAAGGTTGGCAAAGCTCCCTTATGTGAACTCCACTGACCTGTTCCATTCCAGAATTGAGTGTTTCCATTCATTTCAGGTTGCCCCCATAAGCGCTAAATCTTCACTCCCCAAGCAGTCAGCGCTGCTTGCGGAAGGGAATCAGAGGGGGTGCAAAAGCATTCTGCCCTGAAGTGCCAAAGTAGGGGTACAGGACCATATTTGGAGAAGCACATGCTCTGAAATGAGCTCTCCCTCTCTTTCTAAAATGTAGGTCTCCTATGAGGATGTGGATCGCCTGAAGGATTTAGGGATGACTGAGAACATGAAGATCCCACACTTTTTGCAAGACTACACTCGGTATATGGAGCACCTGGAAAAGATCATGGAAGTCAATGAGCTTTCTGACATTGAGCTCCAGGCTCTGTTACCCTAGGCCATCCACTCTTGACTGCTTCATTTACACAGCAGAGGAACACAGCAGAGGAACACAGCAGAGTCCTAACTCGCAGAAGGGGATTAGCTAACCTTATTTTTGATGCCTGGCAAAAATCTATATATTCTTTAGATCTTTGTTTGGTTTTTAAGAAAGAAAAAACATGGCTACAGATCCAGAAATCCCCTTACTTACAAGGAGGGAAAGCTGATTTTCACCCCTCTCTCAAGGTACATGAAAGATTTTGTAAATTTTCAAGATTAAATTATAGCTGGAACACAGACACGTCCTTTAAGAAGTCCTTTGTGTATATTCATCCACATTATCCTTTACAGATTGCACAGACTT
Source organism: Elgaria multicarinata webbii (assembly GCF_023053635.1). Taxonomy (NCBI): domain Eukaryota; kingdom Metazoa; phylum Chordata; class Lepidosauria; order Squamata; family Anguidae; genus Elgaria; species Elgaria multicarinata. Next base: position 67,618,884 of record NC_086171.1, read on the forward strand.
TTGAGTCATTTCTTTTGTGGCAGACTTATCTTCAACCTAGTATGTAATGTTTTTAGATCTTAGCTTTTCTAATTTTGTTCACCCCGTTGGCTTGTTGGTTTGGATTTGGGTACTCTTAGTAATATTTTTAAGGAGTTTTCGAAAGTGCTGAAGAACTTCTGTACGTGTTGCTACACCACTCATTCTTCTTGTAACTCAGTGCTGCGATTGTCCTGTTCTTTTGCTAGAAGTATATATGCACAGATGTGTATTTCTCAGCCCTGGGCTAAAAAGTGACCACATTTCACTATTAGGCCTTGTTTGTATGTGAATATGTCGGTTAGATGACTTGACGTCAGAGATGGTATATCACAGACCTCTGACTTAAAGAAATCTATACTTTTTTTTATCTGCGGGAACTACAGGGCTACCAGCTAAGAGAAGTATGGTTACATGTCATACAACCATGGTTATAGATCATAATTTTCAAAACACATATCCGAAAGGCTTCATTGGATTGTTAAAGAATTAAGCGGTGTGATGATTACAGCCTGGGGGGGATTTCACCAAGTGCTTATAGTGGCATAGTCCTATTGATGTGAATGTGATCGTTCGTCCCATCTATATTTCGATAATGGAGGAAGTTACATGAAATGGTAGTCAATAAGGCGGTCCGTCTCTCCCATGATAGTCCACAAGATTATTCCGTAATAACATTTCTCTGTCTTGCATACATATTTCAGGGAATTTAATTCCAGAAAAAGGCATTCCTCCCCGCCCCGTTCTCCTCTCTGTATTCTTGAGCATGCATAACAGGATTGCAAGAGGAAACAGCTCGGAATTGGATTTTCTGACTTGCATGTATAACATGCAGAGATCTTGTGGAGGAAAAGCCCCCTTTTGCTGTATTATGTAAATACTTCTTTCGCCAGTAATCCAAATGAGGGATGTACAGATGTATAAAGATAGATGTAGTGGTTGTGGAGTGAATGTGTATCTGCCTCTCGACCTTCCTTGGTTACTAGTTTTCCACCTGCAAGTGTGTTGACCGTGATTTCGCCAGTGATGGATGTCCTCTATCCAACCAGGGGGTAAGATTCAAACCTCACCTCCACCTCCTTCTTTGCTGTATCTTACCTGCACAGGATACACCTCCCAGGTGCATTCCCTGACTCCACCTACTCTGCATTCTGTTCATCACACCGTCCCTCCATTTTCTGAACTGTCTTCCTTTCCCGTGATTCCTGACCATGAGACAATCCTAAGCAAGACCTCCCTGTGTGAAGCTCATTGCACGAATCATGGCAGTGGGAAAATGGTGATGCTCTTTAGACCCCTACTGAAGTAGCTGGGTGGTTCTTTCACAGCCGATGGAAATGTATATTTATATGCACGGCCAGCAGTGGTTTACACATGACTACAGCTGGATGGGGGAGGGGGGAACTACAGCAACTGAAGTGCTCCATCAGAAGCATTGTTTGCCTCCTGTTAGGATGTTGGTGCTTTATAAACACTACAGGTTGGATCCAAATATAGACATACTTTGAGTTACACCCACTGAAGTGAATGGGACTTAGGTTAGTCATGTTAACTGAAGTTGCATTGCTTTCAGAGAGTCTTCTCTAAGTATGACTACATCTGGATCCAACTCATAAAGGCAGGGCATATTTCTCTTTCATATGTTTCAATCCCTCAAGTAGCACAAATATATGGAGGGTTTAAAAAAACCACATTTTAATCACACACAGCCCCATAGGAATTCCAGGATGGAATCTCCAAACCTTTCCAATATTCAGTCCTAAAGAACCTGATATTCATTCATCTAATAATGGTCTAATACCCACCACAACAAGTCCAAGCACAATGAAAATCATTCCAGTTTGAAAGTTATACAACCTTGTAATGGGACAGTTTGTAATGAAAATCTCATTTGCCAAAGGGACTGGAAAATATTTAATAAGTCACAAAGCTAGATACTTGCAATGAGGTAATTAATTCAAGTACAAATGTTAACCAAAATATTTTACAAAACGTGGACCACAGTAGCCTTAATTTTCTATTGTTGATACTTTACCATTCTGGGGTGCACTCGTGAACTCACTGGATTCAGCAGGGAGACTTCCATTAATTTCAGTGCATTGGAATCACACGGTTAATGATCCATTTTGAAATGATAGATTCCTGTTCCTCACAGATGTCACCCCTGATTTTGCCTGCTTAGATCCAGTTCTGTTTATTTGAATGGATGCTCCATCACTACGGGTTGGATGCAACACTGACCATCCAACTAGCAGAACAGAAACAACTAGTTGTGTGGTTGGTACAGTGCGCGGTCCACTGGCACAATGTGAATTCCTTCCAACCTGAAGCCCCCTGTGTGTGCCCCAAATCTGCACTGCATAGTTGAGGGACCCTCTGGAGCAAATTTGTGGCATGTACTCATAGCTATAGGGGGGAGGAGAGGATGGGGAAATTGCATTATGCCAGCACAAGTCTAAAATAACTTGCTTTATCTATATTAATTTGTCTCAAAACAGATTATTTAGCACTGTAAATAGCAGTAACAGTGACTATCAGTATTTTGGCCAGTGCAACAGTTCCTGTGTACTACCTATGTCTATGTAAACCTTAACTACAGAAAACAGTGTTTTTTATAGCCACTAAGGATGGATTCATTCATTCATTCATTCGTGTATTACACCTTATACATGGCCTGTTTTTCCAGAGTACATTATTGAAGGCATGTTACTGTTAATGAGGCATATGACCGTGCAGTGCTATTTGTGCCAGGGCCAGATGTCATCCTCACAGGCATGCAGAATAATTCTGGTATGTGAATGTGCAAATCTAACCTTAGTTGCTGTACTCTTGCCCATTGTTGTAAACCCAGTTGTCATTTTGTGTTCCATCAACAGTGGGCCTTAAAGAAAAAAGCATCTGGTGCCATTTAAATGCTTACTATTCACCTCACATTATTCTAGCACAGCCTTCCCCAACCTGGTGCCCTCCAGATGTTTTGGATTACAATTCCCGAATTCCTGACAATCGGTCCAAAAAACATCTGGAGAGCATCAGATTGGGGGTGGCTGTTCTAGCACCTAAGTATAGCTCAGTGCAAGTGAATATTCTAGAATAGATGTCCATCAACAAGAGAACTGTATCAGGTATTTATTTATTTTAGCACCAGCTTTGTCCTCTCTTAATATACAAAATATTTTCGATTTGTAACGGTGGTTTTGTAAACCTTTTGGATTGGTTCTTTTTTTAAAAATTGTGACAAACTTGTTATTAAGTTGTAGTGACTAAGTTGTGAAATAAAGGAGAAGGATAGTACTGCTTGCATACAGGTCTCGCCAGAAAGTCTCATGATGTTTATATGGCACTGATAAGACAGCGTTGCTATTTCCTAGAGCTGTAGTCCCTTTAAATAAAGAGAGTAATTATACTTATATTTAAGGAGTAACCTCATACAGCCAAATCAATGGCCATTAATCCAGAATTTTATACTCTTGACTAACAGAGTTTTCCAAGATGCCACCCACTCGCCCTGATGTTTCGGAAATCTAAATATGTCTCAGGAGCAAGTTCACCTCTGGCATGCTCACCACTTCTGTCCACCAAGTGGCTATGTATATATAAACAATTGTACTGGTTTTAAGAACTAACGATATGTCCTGTTCCAGATGGGCCTTAGCATCCACAGACCTGCCAAGTACTCATCTTCAGCAGAAGTCACTTGGTATTAGGAAACAGCACAGGTTCCAGCTAAAAGGAACAAGCTCAGATACAGGCTCTGTGGTACCATGGGGTACTCCAGGAAAGACAGTGGCTTGGATCCAGGTTCTTTCTGCCTGTGCAAGCATTGCCAGAGTTGAATTCTGCTCAAAATGCTCCCGCCAGTGAAAAGTGTGGGGAGAAGCTATCTTTGCCGATTCCCGCTTTCCTTTGCAGCCTCCCATGCTCCCTCCCCCACAACCATCCAGATTTTCAGTGGGGACTGAACGGGGAGGAAGGAATCAATGCTCCACTGGATCAGAAGCCTTCCGCAAATGCAAGGACCATTTCCAATCACAGAAGGTCGACTGTGGAGCCAACCCAGAGGCTCACCCAACAGAGCCCAGAGTCCTTATATTTCCCCAGCAGGGCCTGATGGCTGCCTGAGCCCTGCCTCAAGTGGAGTTGTAAGGAATTTGATTGCGACACCATTAAATGGCCTTCTGCCTCTGTACAGAGGCCCTCTTCAGGTGATCTACTTTGGGTGGGACAGCGGTCCAGTTCAGATTCTAAAAGGGCTGAGCTGTCACTCCTAGTTTTGTATCTTGGGTCATTTGTCCCCCTCTTAGGACAAGAATTGGGATATCCCTCCTCAGATACCAGCACTGGCAGATTCATGAGCTGTACATCTTTCTGGGTAGATAGTCCTGGCATGAGGTCAGAGTTTGAGGAGTCTCTAATGTAGCATTCCTCAACCTAGTGCCACCACTAGATGTTTGGGACCACAAATCCCAGCATTCCTGGCCATTGGCCATCCTGGCTGGGGGCCGATGGGAGTTAAAGTCCAAAATATCTGTAGGGCACCAGGTTGGGGAACTCTTAACAGAAAGCCCTGAGCTAGATTTTGTACACTGAAATTCCTTCCTTTACTTCATAAAAGAATGCCAATTTGTCCTGTATTTCTAATATTACTAAACATATTGGGTATTTTGAAAAAATGCAGAACATAATCACAATGAAATACACATCATTTTTACAATTTAGCCTTGAGTCTGGTCCTGCTATCCACTACTGAAATTTGAAATGGTACCTACACCTAAAAATGTGCAGGGTTGCATCCTAAATAATTAAATATCACGGACAATCTTCCCACTCGTAACATACCTCTGCCTTTCTCGGTTTGGGGAAACACCCAATACTGCACTAGACAAACCTTTTATTGGATTGACACACGGTTCGCTCTTTAAAGAGATTGTTAGTGCCAAAGTTAGAAGCAGGAGTCAATGCTTTGTAGTTAATCTGCTTAGTGCTCGTGGCACCATTCAACTCTTAGCATTTAAGTTCAAAGCAAACGGCGACAGAACCTCTTGACTGATTTATCAGAAGAACTACAATGGTGAGCTAGAAAATGGAATGTATTAATTCTATTCATTGCTCCAACTGTGAAAAAATGCATACACTTACAATGACGTAACTGAAATAGATGTAAGTTAGCTTAATTCCAAAAAATTATTTTGATGTCCATGACCCCCAGGTAGTTAAAGCAAAGTCTATGGATTTAAGCCAACTCACGTTTGGTTAGTGTTATTGTTGTCCTTCTGATCCAATGCATAGGTACATTCTTTGTGGTTTGATCAGCTAGATAATATACTTCCTGACAAAGGAAGAACAAACATGAAATACCATCTTAAATCATACATTAGTGGTACCAAGACATTGTTTACCAACTGCTCCAATTAAGACATGGAAACTTTATTTTTCAGGCTAGGAGTTCACAACCATGTTCACAAGGCAAGGGATTCTTTTTATTTGAAGGCACTTGCTTAGGAAGAAGAAATGACATTGGACTACCCTAAAATGTCAACCCAGCATCTTGGCCATTCCTTTCAACTTGTCTTCAAAAGATTGCCCAAGCTTCATGTTTGTTTGTACAGTGGCACTGTATGAACAATCACACAGTCACAGTCAACTTACACACAGGTTTTCATGCACAGTTGATCACTGAACAGGTATGAGACGGATATCAAAGCTGAATTGAGTAGTCATTTAGAAAGGCAAGTCCCTTGTGTGTTTTGTTTCCAAGTTGCTTTGCCAGAAAGGCTACTGCTTTACAAAAGTGGGAAATCTTATCTTTTCAGCAAGTGGATTTACAAAGAGACCTTAGTTTACAGTTATGATCTTAATGCTGCATTCCGCTAACTCACAGGGTTTACCTTTGTATGTTATAGTTTGAATCAATGCATCCTAACCTTACAAGACCTATGTTGCAGACCTGCTAAAATTGGTGACATACTAAGGAGTTACATCAGCCTTCTCCAACCTTGTGCTCTCCATGTGTTTTGGACTACAACTCCCAGCATTCCTGACTGTTGGCCATGCTGGCTTGGGCTGATGGTAATTGAAGTCCAAAACATCTGCAGGTCACCAGGTTACAGAATGCTGGTAAAGTGTAGTTTTATTTTTAAAATGTATCAATTATAATTCCAGAAAAACCTGCCCAAATGGATATACAATAAAAGCAGAACAATTAAAAATCAATAAAACCATAGCCTAAATACTAATTTTTCAAAGAAAGGAGTTTGACTGGCTTCGTTTAAACAGATCAGGAAGGACTCAGGCAGATGTCATTAGAGAAGGAATTTCAGAGGGTTGGACCCATGGCAGAGGAGGGGCCTGGACCTCATCTCCGCTCAGTAGAACATTTTGTAGCATGGGCAAAGACCAAAAGCTTCCAATCCAGATCTCAGGAAACTGTGGAGTTTAAAGATAAGCTGAGCCCTGCCCATTTAGGCATTTTTAACCTTGTCAACACTCTGGAAAGAATTTGGTAGCTTCCATCAGCACGTTCATGGAGGTGCATATGAGATTATTTTTTAAAAAAAATACGCATACTCCCACTGTTACAGTTTTAACGACACACAAAATAGATCTTCATGATAAAATAATGAGAATTGGAAAATAGGAAATAGTTCTCATGAAAGTAAAACCAGTTGAGTAGCTAAAATCATAGAATCATAGAATAGCAGAGTTGGAAGGGGGCTACAAGGCCATCAAGCCCAACCCCCCGCTCAATGGAGGAATCCACCCTAAAGCATCCCTGACAGATGGTTGTCCAGCTGCCTCTTGAAGGCCTCTAGTGTGCGAGAGGCCACAACCTCACCAGGCAACTGATTCCATTGTCGTACTGCTCTAACAGTCAGGAAGTTTTTCCTGATGTCCAGCTGGAATCTGGCTTCCTTTAAGGTGAGCCCGTTATTCCGTGTCCTGCACTCTGGGAGGATCGAGAAGAGATCCTGGCCCTCCTCTGTGTGACAACCTTTTAAGTATTTGAAGAGTGCTATCATGTCTCCCCTCAATCTTCTCTTCTCCAGGCTAAACATGCCCAGTTCTTTTAGTCTCTCTTCATAGGGCTTTGTTTCCAGACCCCTGATCATCCTGGTTGCCCTCCTCTGAACACGCTCCAGCTTGTCTGCATCCTTCTTGAATTGTGGAGCCCAGAACTGGACACAATACTCTAGATGAAGCCTAACCAGGGCCAAATAAAGAGGAACCAGTACCTCACGTGATTTGGAAGCTATACTTCTATTATGCAGCCCAAAATAGCATTTGCCTTTCTTGCAGCCATATTGCACTGTTGGCTCATATTCAGCTTGCGATCTACAATAATTCCAAGATCCTTCTCGTTTGTAGTATTACTGAGCCAAGTATCCCCCATCTTGTAACTGTGCCTTTGGTTTCTATTTCTTAAATGTAGAACTTGGCATTTATCCCTATTAAATTTCATTCTGTTGTTTTCAGCCCACCACTCCAGCCTGTCAAGATCACTTTGAAGTTTGTTTCTGTCTTCCAGGGTATTAGCTATCCCACCCAATTTGGTGTCATCTGCAAATTTGATAAGCGTTCCCTGCTTATGATAATTGATTGTGTATAATGATTGTGTTGTATAACAATATGTTGTATATTTTTTCATTTTAAAAAAAGGAAAGTAAAACCTACTGGTTTGGAGCCAGATGGAATCATACTTTGAATAGATCTATTGAAATCAATGTGACTAACAGCCATGACTAACTTCAGTCCCATTGATTTCAATGCTCCTACTCCAAGTATAAGTACATCTGGATCCAACCCTCTGATTCATTGGAGAAAGCTCTTCTTTATCTTTAAAAAGGTACTTTGAGGGAGCAAGTGAATACCTTATACACCCTGGAGTGCTTGCTTGGATGCTCAGATTTCAATTTCATATTTTGATGTGACGTGTTTTAAGGGTAATTCCTAAAGCCAAGTTGCAGAGTAAGCAACTTGTCAATCAACATAGGTGTTCACCTATATTTCGAATGCTTTTACAGATTCTCAGGTAATAATGAACCATGCACCCCCCTCGTTCAAGATTCTACTGGATGTGATAGGATGAAAAAGTGATGTCATATGTCGCAGAATTCACTAGACTGCCTTTTCACCACTGAAAAATGCTACGCTGATCCACAGATGGGAAATAGTAAAAATGGGTTGTGCGCATCTGTGCTTTCATGTCTTTCTCTTATCTGTGATTGGAGCATTGGATTAGAAATCACAGAGAGAGGGAGATCATTGACATACAGTATTAAAAAGTGCATTTTATTTGCAGTTATCCAGGTATCCAAGCACAGAAGTGTCCATCCATGTCTCCATAAAAAGTCACAAATCACTCGATGGCAACAGGATACCCTAAAACATCCATAATGGGGGCACAAAGGCAGGGATGGGGAAGGGAGCTGTTAAAAGCAGAAGCCGATTCTTTTTAAAGGAAAGGGGCAGAAGGCAGTTCTGGTTCACCATCAAGCCTTGAGCAATGGGATCTTCAGAACACCCCCTTCTGGGAAAGCGAAGGGAGGTTGGCATCATTGTCTATCATCGCTCATGTTTCGTGTTTGAGTCACTGCAGTCCACCATCACGCCGTTTCCATTCCGCATTAGATCCTTTCTGCTCCAGTCCCTCTCTGTGTAAAATTCTGCTAACACTGGGCAGTGGCTTGATGCCACGCCGCCCCACGACCAGTTGTCAGGGATCCAGGGGTTCGTAAGGCCTTCTCTCACAACCGCCCAATGACCTATGCGGACAAAGGTTTGCAAAGGAAGAAAGAGGAGCATGAATGTTTGGGAGGGAGGAAGCCACCAATGACACACAGAAAAAGTGCTTGGCTTTTAAATGGTAACCTTTGAACAGCTTGTGCTCTTTTGGATGCAACTGAGGCTGCGGTGCCATGGAAGCTCAGGGGGCGTGGACCTAATCTGTGTCTGGAAGAAGAAGCATGGGGAGAGCCATGGAGTTGGATCTAGATTTAAGCTGGATCAACTGCACTGGAAGAAGAGGACTTCTCTGCCACCTCCTTCCCATGGCTGCCCTTCCAGCCTCCTGAAAACGCTACACAGGGAGCCAGGAGACTCTGCTGAATGGTGAGTGTTGTGATGTGTGCGGGGGATGGACGGATCTCACAAAATCGGGCAAAGGGCTCTTCCTCAAGTGCAGCCCTGCCTCTTCTGGAATCAGAATAGTAGAGTTGGAAGGGGCCTATAAGGCCATTGAGTCCAACCCCCTGCTCATTGTAGGAATCTACCTTAAAGCATACCTGACAGATGGCTGTCCAGCTGCCTCTTGAATGCCTCTAGTGTGGGAGAGGACACGACCTCCCTAGGTAATTAGTTCCATTGTCATACTGCCCTAACAAGAAGTTTTTCCTGATGTCCAGACGGAAACTGGTTTCCTGTAACTTGAGCCCACTATTCCGTGTCCTACACTCTGGGAAGATCGAGAAGAGATCCTGGCCCTCCTCTGTGTGACAACCATTCAAGTATTTGAAGAGTGCTATCATGTCTCCCCTCAATCTTCTCCAGACTAAACATGCCCAGTTCTTTCAGTCTCCTCATAGGGCTTTTTTCCCCAGACCCCTGATTATCCTCATTGCCCTCCCTTCCTCTCACAGAACGCAGGTCCTGGCTCCAACCCATGAAGAACTGCTCAAGCATTGAAAAGAAGAGCATGATATAAAGAACGGAAACCAAATTAAAGAAACAAAGACGTGACTGTATCATTGCTTGGCTTTTGCATAGGCTACTGAAACCTTCTCCTGGGCAACTGCTACATTTCTAGGCTCCTTTAAAAACTAAGATGCTAGTTCTCCTGGAAGTGAAGGAAGCCTTGAAAAAAGTAAATGTGTAAAGTGAAAGAGGCAGGCGTGTATCTTGAAACACTTGGGGATATGTGGCAGTGAAGCTGTGATTGACTGCAGGTCCCTGCTGCATGTCCACTGTGTTTGAAGGCACACATATCTCCATAAGTTTACTGCAGCAAACACAGATCAAACTCTGGTAAGCAAGCAAATAGGCTAAGAGAAGTTGGCCTGAAATGTGCAAGGCTGCTGTTATTCCACTTAACAAGTAACAGACATGTCACGGGAAACTTCACCACTTTGCTTCTGAAGCTGTTTATTGTCATAACCATTACACAATAATTGAAGAGTGATATTGTGGATTTTCACCTCCCTCAAGAAATGAAAACTTACCAGAGAAAACTTTTTTTAAGCTACGGCTGATCCAGATGTTATCCAGGGACTTGGAGCCTTGAGGGTTCTTGGTGCTGATGTTTGTAAATGTGCTAGCAGGGACCAGATGATGGAACTTCTCCTTCCTCAACAGGTCATGTTCGCTACTGTCTGGGGCTTGACCAAAGTCTCCTAGAATGATCACATCTTTTTCACCTAGGATTGGGAATAGTGAAAAAAGTGATAGGGTTAAGTGATGTCCTCATTCCATTACCTTTACTCCACCTCCTTTACCACCCAAAGGTCTCTTGTTGTCTAAAAACAACTCTACACATTCTCTCTTGCTCCCCAAAAACATGAAATTCCATCTGTGAACATGGAGGAGAAGGCTATCAGTGACTACTAGTCCTGATGGCTATGTGCTACCTCTAGTACCACAGGCAGCATGTCTATGTTCTCCAGTTGCTGGAGAACTTGGGTGGGAGGATGTTGTTGAACTCATGTCCTGGTTGTGAGTTCCTGGTCAACAGCTGGTTGGCCACTGTGTGAACAGAGTACTGGACTGGATGGACCCTTGGTCTGATCCACCAAGGCTCTTCTTATGTTCTTATGTATGTGATGCTACCATATCTCCCATCAAATCCCGGTTCTACCATTTCTCCCACAAGTCCTTTGGCCTTCAGGCTCATTCATAACTGTTGGTACATGTAAGTGCATTTGCTCACATTCATCATCCTCATATTACCCACAGCACACTGCCTCTCCATGTATTCTATTGCAGACCTCCCCAACCCAATGCCCTCCAGATGTGTTGGGCTGCAACACCCAGCATCTTCCCACCAGCAATTTTCTTCTTTTTTGCTTATAAAACTCCATGAAGTGCCAAGTACACCGAGGGTGCTGAATAAATAAAACAAGGACAACAGTGTCGCTGACAATGCCTCCCACTGGGCCCTTCACTTACATAAAACAATACATTTGGCATTAAGTCGATAAAATGAATCAGAGGGCTTTTCCCCTACATTATTTAACACATTGCTGTAGATGACTTGTGTTTCTTTCCCACGTTAGATTCTAGGAAGGAAATGCATGAAGTTGGCAGGGACCCCCAAGGCTAAAGGGATCATGACGGAAGGAAAAGGCAGGCCGGTGGCAACAGAGATACAAATGGAAGAGTAGGAAAGTAACCAGCCTTCCCGAAACCTGGCCCTCTCCAGATGTTTTCGATCACAACTCTCAGCATTCTTGCGTATTGGTTATTTTGGCTAGGGAGTCAAAAGTCCAAAACATCAGGATTGTGGGAGTTGGGAGTCCAAAACATTCAGGTTGATGAAGGCTGGTATAAATGGTAAGAGGAAAAATACATTGAGCTGCTCTCTTGACCTTTGGCAGAGGTGGGAGAGAAGCTAGGCAGTCAAGTCCTAAATCCTCATCATCATTGGTCTGAGCAGCTGTGAGGTCACAATGCTCAGAAACATTCTAACAGCTGGGAGGAGGAAAGGTCAGCTATAGAATGTTGATAATCAGTACAGGGAAGGTGGATTTGGCTTTGTGAAAACCCCACACTTAGTCTAACCAATCTCATGGTTTATGGACAGGAGGAGGCGAATGCTCACCTCTCCACCGCGCCTGGGTCCAGCTCCAGCTGAGAGCCCCCTCCCTCCTGCTACCAACTGTCTCTGCAAAGGCCACCAGTGAGGGAGGAAGCAGCAGCCAGGCACCTCTCCACCGTGCCTGGGTCCAGCTCCAGCTGAGAGCCCCCTCCCTCCTGCTGTCAACTGTAACTGCTGAACTTTGCAACTAAGATTGAAGTGCCTGAATTTGCTTTCCTTTTCCCCCTCCTCCTCCTCCCTCCCAATCCCTTTTCCTTTTGTGTCATGTCTTTTAGATTGTAAGCCTGTGGGCAGGGACTGTCAAGAAATACTTTTGTAAGCTGCCGTGAGAGCCTTTTTTGGCTGAATGGCGGCATAAAAATCCTTAAATAAAATAAATAAATAAATAAATAAATAAATAACCAGCCAACCCTTTAGCAGAGATCTCAGGTTGGGAACGAGTTGGGAAATGCACAGCCCCTTCCCACTCACAACCCTAGAATTCTCTTCAGGAGGGAGGCAATGAGTCGCCATCTATCCTCATCACAAAGACCGTTTCTGGTTTGGGAATATGCGCACAACATGTTAGGAAGATGCCAGTTCAGATCAGTTGTGCATCTAGTGCAGTATTGTCAGCAGCGATCCAGGAAGAGGGGTCTCCCAACACCTGCTTTTGGAAAGGACTCTCCAAAAGCATGCAGCGCCTGGGCTCCACCATTGAGCTATGACTCCACCTCCCCATATTTTGCAGGCTTCACATCTCCCCCAACTGAGGGCTTGGCTTCAGGGGAAGGGCTCTCCCAAAAGTGAGAGTCCTAGGTTTCCTCTATGATTAAATGTGCAAGATCTCTTTCTTGATGTGTATGTGGGTGGGAATCAGCATTAATATACTACCCCAAACTGAAAACTGATCACAGTTATAGAGCATGATTGTCTATGAATGAGCACATCTACAATGGCTACTCCAATACTTCATCAAAAAGGCATTGTGCATGCAAAACTTCAGCAATTCACATGCAATATAACACGGGGAGGCAACATGTGGCCCTTCAAATGTCGTCGGGACTACAACTCCCATCTGTCCAGATATTGTTGGGAGTTGCAGCCCAACAATGTCTGGATGGCCACAAGTTTCCTATCCCTGCCATTTAAGAACAATAAACTTGCAACTTTTAGATTGCTTTCAGTCAGCCTCTGATAACGTTTCATATTACAGAATGTGTTTTGTGAGCCTCTGAGGAATGATTCAGCTCAGCCAGCACCGGGAAGCAGCAGGATTTATATTGTTCTTGTACGTTATATAGATTGCTGTACATCCAAAGGGCTCTTGATGAAGATCTGCTGAAACAGGTCAATTGATCTGCCTGCTTCTCCCCTCAGATCCCTGTATCCCCCTATTATATATTGAATTTCTGTAGTCTTTCTTTCAGCAAATGTATTAATTAATTACATTTCTATTCTGCCCATTAGGCAAAGCTCTCTGGGCCGCTCACGAAACAAAACTTAAAACAAACAAACATAAAATACAACAGGATAGTAAAACCATATAATATAAATTCCATCAGTTTAAAGCAGATTAAACCAAAGTTAAAAAAAAAAACAGAATAAAAGCCATCGAAGATCTAAAAATGCATTAACACAATTTTTAAAACTGAAGTGAAATTAAAAGGTTTTCACCTGACAAGACCACAATGTAGGCCCCAGATGGGCCTCTCTGGGGAGAGCATTCCACAACCGGGATGCCACCACTGAAAAGGCCTCTCAGTAGTCACCTGCCTCACCTCATTTGCTGGGGGCATCCAGAGAAGGATCTCCAGAGTTTATTTTAGGGTCTAGGCAGGTATATATGGGAGGAGATGATCCTTCAGGTAAACCTGGTCCCAAGCTGTTTAGGGCTTTGTAGATTAATCCCAACACGTTGAAGTGGGCCCAGAAATGGATTGGAGGCCAGCGCAGATCACAAAGCACAGGTGTAGCATATTCATATCAGCTAGTCCCTGTTAACCAAATCATGCTCTATTTTAGACCAGCTGAAGTTTCTGGATCGTTGTCAAAGGCAGCCCCACATAGAATGCATTGCGGTAATCCAAATGAGATGTTGCCACTGCAAGGATAACTGAAGCTACGCTCTCTCTGTCCAGATAGGATCATAACTGATATATCAATCTAAGCTATTAAAAGGCACTCTGGGGTACTGAGCACACCTGTGCCTCAGAGCTGGATCCAAAAGCACCCTCAAACAATGGACCCAATCCTTTAGAGGGAGTGTAGCCCCTCCAGAACGTAAATCTTTAGATCTTTAAAGATTTTGAGCCCTCATCTATATAGCTGGAATTGTATTTCATCAATAATCAAATATGTACATATTTTTGTATTATTAGAAATGTTCTATTTCATACATTATATATTCTTGTTATCCTAACAGCACAGTCGTATACACCTCTATGCAAAAGTAAGTCCCACTGAAGTCAATGGGGCTTACTCCTAGGAATCTCAATACAAGTATGCAATATTAAAAGCTCACTCCTCCTTTTTCTTTTTAAGGTACCCAATGGCTCTTTATAGGGATATTATTCTTTACTAATTCTTCTGTACAACTCCATCCCTCCAATTGAGTTGTAGCTATTGTTAGCCTAAGTGAAGTCCCATTCATTTCAGCAGGACTACCCGAAGTCAAACTAACATTGGGTATAACCCACTGTGCTTAAGTTTTCAGTGAGTCTATTTTTTTAATTCAATTTTTCTATATAATCTGTTGCCAACCCTCCTTTTTGGCCAAGCATCTTTATTTCTTCTCAAAGCTGTTAGGGCTGGCCATCGTTTGGGCAAGAGAGAGCCTTATGCTCAGCTATCAGATAACTAAAAAGGTTGCTCTCTGTAATAATGCTCTGCTGACAAAGACCAGAGTCTCAAAATGGATAAATATCCACTATCTACATAGTAAGAATACACAGTATTTTATGTTGTTAAAAGCTAGAAATGTAGTCTTTTATTTCATTCATTTTTAGCTTTGTAATTGTCACTGCAATTGTTTCTTAATCGTGTATTTTAAACAGCAACTTTTAATATTTTTGTACACAAACTGCTTAGCTATTTTATATCTAAATATGTGCAAATGTTGAAGTCATACAAAACTAGGTGGCAATATTCTACATGTTGTTAATCAATTGTTTTAATTGACATTTATTACTTTTTGAGAAAGGACGTGTTTTTTTTAAATATCTGTTGTTGACTCTTAAGAGTAGCTATAAAGTTTTTGTTGCTCTGCAGGCAGCTAGCCAGCAGGGGGAGCTCACATCCAATCGCAAATCCTGCATAGAATCCACTACTGCATCAAGGAGGCCTTAAAGAGAAAGTTGTCACCAGTAAACTACTGGAGCGAGTTCAACATTACAAACATCCCGCACTGAATGATAGCATTTCTGTATCAAGGGGGGTGGGGGGGAAAGCTCCATGCAAACTTTACTAAGTTTTAAGAATGTCTCTGAATACAAGGGATACATATTGTGAAATAGACTTGCATATGATTCCTGCATGTGGTTGTCCTAGGCAGAAGCACTTTTCTCTTTCAAATGGACAAACAAACCACATGCCTTTTGAACCTGCCCCAAGATTTTTCTAGTATCATAAATGAAAATAAATAAATACCAATCCAAAACTACCCAACCGTAAATGATAAAGACTGGTGGCGGTCCAGGGTGGGGTGGGGACAAAGGAGAAATTCAATAAGGAAAGTGATCTGAATACCCAAACAATTTAGAGTCCTGTAAATATCACAAAGATGATACATGATACACACAGCAGTTTTGGAAAGGGATGAGTGTGCATCCAGGGCACGTTCAACCCCTACAATCCACGCACACCCATCATTTCACCTTAGTTCCCTGATCATTCTTACCACTGTTTAGTGGTACCAGGTTGTACAAATCCTGGTTGTACAAATGCAGTATTTGTGGAAATAATTAACTCATATATCCTGGTTGTACAAATCCTGGTTGTACAAATGCAGTATTTGTGGAAATAATTAACTCATATAGAACGTCTCTACTTCAAGGGGAAATCATGTTGCTTACCCGGGGCTCTGTGCTTCCTGTTTCTTTGGCGCGATTGTTATAGGTTGCATTACATGAGCGGAGAGGGTTGACCAAGTGGGTTGAATACTTCCCCTCTAAACATGCTGCGTTCACTTCCACTGAGACAGTGCCATCTAGTGGTGGAAGATCCCACTTTCCCCCCAGATACTACCACATTAAAAGCAGTTCTTTTAATAGCTGGATTTCCAGAGGATAACTTGGGAGACTTCCTGGTCACTGACAATGTCATGTAATGGACCCACACAATTCCCTGAGTGGCCAATCACGAGCATGCAACAAATCACGTGTTTAGAGGAACCCATAAAGCATTTGATTTTTTTCAAGGTACCATTTGAAAAAGAAAAAAGAAAAAAAGGCTTAGACTGTTGCGGGCTCTTGACCATTCTCTATAATAAGTGAGTCCTAGTCTAGAGCTTTGATTACTAGGTTTGGAGCTCAGTTACAAGGTGAATACAGAGCCATTCAGCATTGCATCAGACTAGCAGGAACTACGGATCCTATCCAAGATGAGGGAGATGAGGTTGCTCTTTCCAGTCACTGATTGGGCTTAGCTCCATGGTATTTGGCTGGTTCCTGATGCAGCTGGGCATCAGGAACCAGCCAAACTTTGTAAGGGTCAGTGTGACCCCTTCTCTACTATGCCTATCTGGTGGAGGGAGGGTTATCAGCACGGTACATAAGCATATGTTGTGCCTCAGTCACATGGATGGAAAGTGGAGACCAGGGGTGTATTACCTCAGGCCTGGGGGCAAAATCTGGCCCTCTGGGATTCCCCAAAAGGCCCCACTCTTTCCCCTAGCCCCACTCCCTTTCCCCCGAAAACCATTTTTTGGGGTAGCTTATGTGCAGTTTTTCTCCTAGACAAAAAAGCTAAAATGTCCTAGGGCCTAGTTACTGGCAGTAAGAACTCTAAGGCCCTGTTCAGATGACATGCTAAAACCTGATGGTTAAGGGATTTTGATTGAGCAGCAGGGTTTAGTGTGTTGTGTGTGATGCGTTTTGTTAAACCCTGGTCACTTTGTAACTACAGTCAGACCATCTTCACTAACCCCATTCTGCAACAGGTTTAGCGGCTGCAACCCTGGCTTAAAGTGTTGTATGTAATCCCCCCAGGGTTTAGGGACTGGTATCACAGAGGTAGGAGGCAAGAGCGGCCTTAATCGCCTAGGGCACTCTATCCGGCAAGCTGGATCTTTGCTGCTGATTCCTGCCATGCTGCTATGGCTGCACCGGCCACTGTTATGCGATCTCGAGGCTGATTCCCATGTGCTACATTCACTTCGCAAGCCCATCTATGAGCCATCATCTATCAATTGCTATGATCCTTCATGTGTCCAAGTGAAAGGCCTTCAGAATCCCCTCTCGCTGACCCTCCCTCCCTCCAGGGCCCATAAAATTACTATTTCTACCTGTCAGTCGCTGATCAAAATGGCCACAGGGGAAAGTAAAAGCAGGAGTCGTGCTCGTAACTGCCAGAGAAGAAAATGGTGGTGAGTGTTCTACCTGGTGAGAGAGGGGGTGGCACCCGGATCCTCCATGTCAACACTCACCAGAATCAGAATTGAATTGGACAAAAGGAGCAACCTGATAAAGGCCACCCAGGTGCTCGTACCGCAAAGGATGCTGGGATACGGGGTGGAGCATTCAGAGGACCCAGGAGCTCAGCTGAACGGTTTGTGGTTAGTGTGTGGCTTAGGAAACCGGGACATGAGCCGGTCTTATGGTGTTGTGTGCAATAGCACGGCGTGTGGTTAGTGCAAACCACAGTGGACCACAGTTTCACTAACCACAGTCCCTGAAATGTCATTGAGCAGAGCCTAAGCTAAAATACATTGGTAGTTTTGGTAGTCTGGCCTTGCTCCTTTCATTTTTGGCCCTGTGCCTTTTGCCTTCAGCCCCGCCCACCACCGGAACGTGGCCCCCGAGAACTGCTCTGAGACTGAATTTGGCCCTCGGGATGAAAGAGGTTCAACACCCCTGAGGTAGACATTAGCCCGAATGGGGTGGAAGCAACATGAAAGTGGCAGTGACCACACTGCCCCAATAAGGGGAAAGCAGGTGTGAGGCCCTGAGATTGCAGACAGTGAAGGAAGCCAGGTACGTTTGTTGCCCCTGTAGGGAAGTTGCCCTTGAATGACCCATTATGATGACTAAGGGGTAAATTCTATTGACGTAAGTGAGACTTCTTTCTTAGTAAATATACTGAGGATCACACTGCTCACGTCACAGAACGTTGCTGAGAATGGCTTCCATTTAACCGAAAAAAGCAATACTATTTTCAACTCCATTTGAACCACAAAGAAATCAATACTTGCCTAATGGGAGGAGAGAAGAATCACTCTGGAAGCTGTTTTCTAACTTTAAAATACACATTAAAAGGAGGGGGGGCCTAATTAAATGTTGGCACAGCATGCTTGGCTTTAGCTACAGTAGCTGCAGTCTTTCAAAGTAGTGCTGAGCCCGGATCAGGTCTGTATAGCTCCCTACACACACACACACACACACACACACACACACACACACACACACACACGATAGTGTAATCCTAACTGATGCTTTGCAACTGAAACAAACAAACAACAACAACATCAACAAAAACAAGATAGGTCGCATGTTTATTAATTGTGCTCTTCATGGATCTCTTCTGAAACTGGAGATGGGTGTTGAATCAGAATGTTTTAAGCTGCTGACCTTGAAAATTTGAGCCAAGTCATCCAACATTTTTAGCCTTTGTTAAACAGCAAAATGCTCTGATCCCCCAACAGAGGCCCCGTAACTATATTAACGATGGCGAAATCACAATGGCTTTACAGGAATCCCACTGAATCTAACCCCTAAGGGCCAGGAGAAGGGCTAAGATTAGAAATGGAGGAAACAGGCTCAAGGAGCCGGGTGAGTAACATGCAACGTAGGCAGGCTCAAATTTCTAGGCATTACATTCAGTCGAACACCAGATCCATTCCTGTGGTCTAGTGGCCTTCCCCAATGTGGTGTCTTCCAAATGTTTTAGACTACAACTCCCAGCATTCCTGATCTTTGGGGCTGATGGGAGTGTAAGTCCAAAACATCTGGAGGCCACCAGGTCAGGGAAGGCTGGTCTGTGGCATTTCAAGAAACACAGCACATGGCTTAAAAAACACGCATGGAATGATTCGGCAGTGCCGCCCATTCTAGCCGGCTCCCTTTTTCTAGGTAGTTTGCATAGTGCCCTCCTTCCACATTTCTTCTTCTCCATCCCTTCACAAAAGTCACTGACCCCTGTAGGATCCTTACAGCCCAATCTGGTACTGGATGTTTAACTATGAACTGGTAAATGGTGTTCTGGGCCACGGCTGCACAACCCAACAGTGGAACTCCCCACACTGCCTGCACTCCAGCCGATGGCTTCCCTTCATCTCGTCCCCCCTCCAGGGCAGTTGGGCGTCTGAAGGGCATCATGTTAAACATGCATGCTCGATGGAATAGCTTCATGGAAGTCAACAATGCCTAACTCAAGGCAGGTGTTAGGATAGTGACAGAAGTGTACAAACTTATGCATGGTGTGGAGATAGTAGATATGGAGATTCCCCCCACCCCCCTCATAATCCTAGAACCCAATGGGGTCATGCCATGAAGCTGATTGGTGGGAGATTCAGGACAGGTAAAAGGAAGTACTTTTTCACACAGCACATAGTTAAACTATGGAATTCATTACTGCAAGAAGTAGTGATGGCCACCACTTTGGAAGGCTTTAAAAAGGGATTGGACAAATTCATGGCGGAGAAAGCTATCAATGGCTACTAGCCTTGATGGCTATATGCTATTTCCAGCAGTGGCAAGGAAACCTAGGTGGGACGGGACGGTTGCACTCATGCCTTACTTGTGGGCTTCCTACAGAGAGCTGGTTGGCCACTGTGTGTGAACGGAATGCTGGTCTAGATGGACCCTTGGTTTGATCCAGCAACAGCTCTTCTGATATTCTTATTTATAATGCTTGACATGCAGAATTCAGTTTCTTGTGTGCATTATGTTCCTAACCACTCAATATTGGAGGTGTATTTCTGGACATTTCTGGTAGCACAACTAGAGACAATATGCCACTAAAAACCAACACCAGGGCATGTTATCTTTAAACATGCCCCTGGAAACACATGGCTGCAGCTGGGCTTTGAATGCATAATGGGGCGCAACGTGGCCAAAGGACTTATACTATCACATTGGAAGGACAAATCCACACCTCCCATAATGCAATGGATCGAGGACTTAATAACATCATCAACTTTTGAACAGGTGTTATATAGATGCAACTTGCAAATGGACAATACACAGATATCTGGTCTGCTTTTCTTGAAAGCTTTGTATAACTCTCTCCTTTTTTTTTAATGAATGGTACACATGGAAACTGCCGATAATCCTATATACTTAATGTATGGCTCCCCCCCCCTCCATTTTCACAATGTATTTTCTGTTATATTTGCCTATATTCACAATAAAAAATGATTTTAAAAAGTAATATTAATAATATTAATAATAATAATGGGGAGCACCATAAGGCATAGAAAGCAGACTCTGACATCGCAGAGCAATCCTTAAACTAATTTAAAATCAAGAGTAATGTATATTTCATACATTTGCTGTGATGGATCATGCCCTACAGAGGCTCTACTCCATGTATGCAAAATGACGGCTACCACAATGCCCAATAGCATGCCTTACAGATAGGTTTTGAAAACTATGCACAAGCACAAATAGCTCTCAGTGGCACACAAACCCCACAACCATATAAGTACATGCACTTCATGGACATACTGACCTTACATATTCTCTCTCTCATTCACATAGACTAACTTAATTCATCTCTTCATTCCAAAATCCAGAAACCGAGAGCCTCCCTGTTGTCCCAAGATTCCTAGGCCTAGCATGGCCTATCTGCCCTTTCCTAAAGACTCCCAAACTCACTATGGCCTGGTTCAGACAACATGCTAAACCATGCTGCTTAACCACAAAATGGTTAACGGAATGCATTGACCTTAATGCATTCCTTTAACCATTTTGTGGTTAAGCAGCATGGTTTAGTGTGTTGTCTGAACCAGCCCAGTATCAGGGATAAGGATGTTGGAGAAATAAGCATTTCCAGTTGCCATCTGACATTGGGACTACCACATATAGGGCGCAACCCTAAGCAAGTTTAGGCAGAAAAAAGTCCTACCACTCTCAGCATTCCTCGCAGGCACAGGTTGCTGGGGGAGGAATGAATGTTCTGTCTAAATATTATGAACATTCTGTCTAAATGTTGTTAGGATTGCACTCTTAATCAATTAATACATTGGATTAAATTAATTTTTGATTAGGGTGAAAAAGTCCTCCCAATAAATCACTCTGCAGATGCCATTTTTGAAATTTATTTCATAAATACAGTTAAAAGGGGCATTCCTGACCAAGTGAAAGACAAGAGGGAATGGCTGGTCTAAGAAGATGGCTGAAGGGACAAAGGCAGGCATCATCATCTAAGTCCACTTTTAAAAACATGCGTCAGGAACCAACGGTGCCTGCAGCCATTGTAAATATTCAAGCTGCAGCAAACTGTTTTTACCATGGCTTAAATAAGCCATTGATGGGCTGTAGCAATCAATGGGCTGTAGCCATTGATGGGCTGTAGCAACTGCTGAGCGCTGGTTTTAAAAATGAAATGGATGAAGAGTCCCATTCCCTAGTTTTCATTCCTTTTGATTGAGCTGGTTGACAGCGGGGGGGGGGGGGGGGGGGGAGAGAGAGAGAGAGAGTTCCGGCCTTACCTTTCAGCGTCTCCTGCAGAGTCTGTGCAAAGGCAGCTAATTTGTGGCTATTATGGTTCTTCACAGCATTTTCTCCCACTGAAGGCAAAGGGGCCAGATGAAGGTTAACCAGTGTGAGGTCGTTCATTCCAACCTAGGCAGATGCAAACAGTGTTCACAAAGAAAGGATCAGATTTTCTTGGGGCTGCTCATGACAGCTCTCCCCAACCTGCAGATGTCTTGGACTACAACTCCTACCATCCCCAGAGAACATGGTCAGGTGCTGTCTGGCAGAGATGGGAACTGCAGTCTGATACACCTGTAGGCACCAGGTTGGGGAAAGCTGGCTGAAAACACGTCACCTTTAACACTCCTTCCTTCATACCAAGGCTGAGTCTTGATGATGCCTTTGCTGCTTGTTCCTTGAAACCCCACAGCATCGCAGCTGTGGGGTGGGAACATTAATCTTCATTGCAGGAAGAAACATGAACTTTCCGACCCAAAAAGCCGCAGCCATTTGGCTGGTCAAGCTCGCCTCCTGCCCTCTGCCCTGCCTTCCCGGCTTACCACATCCTATCCAGGCCTGGGCCTTGATCCGCCCCTGGGAATGCCCCAGCTTGAAGCTGAAGCAAGGTCACCACCAACAGACAATGGAAAGAAAGTGGTGACCTCACAGCAAAGGAAAAAGCTGCAGTAAGTCAACTCCTTTTTCAGTGCGCAGTTCTGTCAAACAAGCGCCCTTGGTGTTTGCGAGTCGATGGCTGCCTCGTATAAACATGCAACGCCACTGCACAGCCACCACAGGGTATACAGACAGCC
Organism: Elgaria multicarinata webbii; assembly: GCF_023053635.1. Classification (NCBI taxonomy): domain Eukaryota; kingdom Metazoa; phylum Chordata; class Lepidosauria; order Squamata; family Anguidae; genus Elgaria; species Elgaria multicarinata. The sequence continues at coordinate 67,641,353 of NC_086171.1, forward strand.
CTCTTGACACCCTTCCGGGTCTCCCAACTGCCCCGGTGGGCGGGATGAGATATAAAGAAGCCATTGGTTGGAATGTAACAGCTGGGAGGCAGCCCATAGGGTTCAATCACTGTCATGGAAGGAAGGGAGATGCTGATTTACTGCAGTGACCAAGGCAGGGTTTTTGGGAGCCACAGGATTTCACCGTTTTAGTTCCATGAAATCTGAATTTCATGAGCAGTTAACAACTTACTGTCTGCACCTACTCTCATGAGGAAGTGTCTGGGAGTAGGCCAGGCTTATTCACTTAAAACAAATAACCAACAGTGCCACCAAACAAGGCAGTGTTTTGCCGTGCTTAGATTTGGATTAGGGCCAGAGAGACCTGAATTCAAATCCCTTCTTAGCCATGAATCTTACTGGGCCAGTCACTGTCTCTCAGCCTCCCTCCCTCGCAGGGTTTTTATGAGGATAAAGTGAGGCTGTGGCGAGAACTGTGCATGTTGCCTGGACTGCATGTGGCTCAACTGGAGGGAAGGCGGGATAATGCAAGAAAGAGCGGCACTTCTGCCAATCTTCAAACACAGCACCCTTAACACAAGCCTGCTCTTGTTGTTCACAAGCATCCTCAGAAGCTGCAAGCAAGACGATCGCCGAGCAAGACAGGTTTATTCTTATTAACTGCTGAAAGTAATTGCCAAAAGGTTTTATTGTTTTAAATTGCTGAATCTCCTTAATGGCTTCTTAGCATATAAGGGCCCCATTCAGAAGACACCTTAAACCACGGCTTTAACCATGGTACTTAAGCTAGAAAGCCGGGCCGTGTTCAGAAGACACTTTAAACCATGGCTTTAACCATGGTGACTGAAGCAAAAAGCGTTATTCACCATGGTTAAAGCCATGGTTTAAGGTGTCTTCTGAACACAGCCCGGCTTTCTAGCTTAAGCACCGTGGTTAAAGCCGTGATTTAAGGCGTCTTCTGAATGGGGCCAATGTGGTATCTAAATGTTAATAGTAATCACAATAGACCTTTGACCTGTTTGTACGCTTGGGATAGTATATTGCTATCAAACAGGGCCAAGATATACCTAATAGCCGACTATATGCCCAGGATACACTGCACAGCTGTTTCATTTGGCCCAGTAAAGCATTAAGGGTGCAATGCTATGCATATTTAGACAGGGGAAAACAATCCTATGACTCCCAGCATGCTAGGAATGGTAGGTCGTTCTTCCGTCAAAATATGCACAGGAGTGCTCCCTGAAGTACTCTTCTTAACTTTCAAAACATATCTGTGCATTTTCATCTCCAACCATTTCTGGAATTCTTCACATGGGAAAGGCAAGCTTCTCTCTTGAGGACTGTTACCTTGAAGTGGGCCACGTAAGGGTGAGGGTATGCCTGCCTCCCGTTGCCGTTGGTGTGCGCGTTCTCATGGGAGGCAGCATCCTTCAGCTCAATCCCTGCTGTGGTGTCCCACAAGAAGCCAGAGTATTCTGCAAACTGGGAGGCAAAAAGGAAAAGCAAGCTCAGAAAGACCGTTCCAAAACGACGACCTTAAGTCCCATTGATTGCAATGGGTCAATACAAAGCAAGTCTGGATCAAACCCCTACGCATCCACTCACAGGGCTGGGTTTGTACAAGCAGGGGCCAACAGCATGGCTTAAATAAGCCATGGTGGCTTGTAGTGTGTGCTGGATGCCATTGTGAATGTGGGCAGCTGTGGCTTAACATGTTGTTCGAACCCGGGCAGGGTGGATTGTTACTTTGGGTAACAAGCCACCCCAGAACCCAGGAACAGCCCATGGTCACACTCTGATGTCTCATCCTCCCCCTGGCAGCCAGGGCTGGGCAGAGGGGGGCGGGCAGTGGGGGCAGTTGGCATGGGCCTACGACTTTGATGAGGCCTACTTCTCACAATGATCCATGAGATCAACTTGGTAACAGAAACTCATGATGCCTCATTAGATGTGGAAAAGGACAACATTGATCAACTATGGGCAGATATCTTGAAACTGAGAAAGAAATGGAATGATATACTTGAAGAAGCACGGCATGTGTCAATCAAAATTTGAATGGATTGAATGGATTAGCAGTTTTGAACATTAACAGTAGCAAGGCAAAGTTGCTTGATTTTTCTGTTGTTGTTGATGAATTTGCCCAAAGAAAAGCACGTAAAGCACTTCTGAATGTGAAGAAGTGATGTCTTATATACATCTTGAATAAAAGTGCTTGCTATTACCTTTGTTATAAATTGTTCTAGTTCATATGTATTTAGAACTGATTAAAAAATACTTAAATGAGCAGTTTGAAATGGGGCCTACATTTCCCATCTGGGCCGGGCCTATTACCAGCTTTGCCCGGCCCTGCTGGCAGCACACAATCCTTGACTGTAGGCTACCAAAAAGAAGCAGACTTGACAGCCATGTTTTCAGGGCAATTTATTTGAACCTGTGATTGCGACTGAGCAAAACTGAATTTCTGTGATTTTGTTTATCACTGTAATCAGTTTTAACCTTCATTTATTTATTTATTTGAATACATATATGCTTTGAGAAAGAGCTCCATAAGAATACTGTACATATTGTACAGAGTATCTTCTTCTGCTCAGGTCCTTTTTTAATCAGCATTTTAACATAGTCAATATCTGTACTACCATCAGCCATCGGATAGGTAGTTTCAAAATCTATAAATAAATAAACATACTGGGCGATGGCAAGCAGAATATTACACTCACATATGCATTTTATCTTTAAAATGCATTTAAATAAAACCCTTCACTTTCCTTCCTGGCACAAAACTTGCTGCACTTCGACAAAAGATGAAGAAGGAGTATTTCCAAAATCAATAATAAGTTCCAGGGAAAAGCCAGTTATGAGAAGTCAGCTCAAAGCAGAAGAAAAATGCAATCCTCAACAAATAACAAAATCAAACAAGAGCAACTGTGTCCTTGGCTGGATGGAAACAGAACGCTGCAAGAAGGCCAAGAGGCTTGAACTAGCCTACCTTCTGTGACTGGCCTGAGGCCTTCTCTGAAATAACTCCTTTCCAGCATCCTCGAGGGCCCTTCCACTTGCGGATGTTTGGCAGGGTTGGCTGGTTCAACTCCATGCAAAACTGAAAAGGAACCCCCCAAAAAGAAAAGAAATGGGCATTACTCAGGATCTTTGCTGGGTTTTACAACCAGGCTGAAGGAGGCCACTCTTTACAGAGCTAGGGTCAGGGGTGGGAATGGTTGGGCACCAGCCAAGGGCCTTCCCCAACCTGCTGCCCTCCAGATGTGCTGCACTGCCACTCCCATGCTTGGTCATGCTGGCTGGGATTGATGGAAGTTGATGTCCAACATCTCTGGATTACGCCAAGCTGAGATGGGCTGGTTTAGGAACCAGAAAGTCTTGATGGCCTAACAGGCCACTTCTTCCTAAACTGGGTGGCCAGGGCACATGAGTGTATGTGACATGAGGGAAGCATTATGATGTCACACGAGGGACACATTGAGTTAAACAACTAAAAGGTCTGGTGAGGCTCTGGGTGTGCCCCCTTCTAAGCAGGAGGACACCCAGGGCAAGAACCAGTGGGGACCTGGAGGATGACATCCATGGAGGGTAAGCATGGTAGGAGAGCACATGGTGCAGCCAACTGGCTGAACCTAAGCTGGTCTGTATCTGGTCAGTGTCTGGACGGGAGGCTACCTGGGAACCCTATGTGATCCATTGAGCTCGTGATGGAAGAAAGACGGGCTAGAAATACCCCAATTCAATTAAATTTAAAAACTAAAATTAGGTAGCTATGCTGCATCTGATTGTGGGCACTTTGAAGTGCATGTTGCAAGTTTCAAATAATAAAAATCTGCACCAACTCCGGGCTAAGAAAAAGCTGAATTCTATGACTTATTTATTTATTTATTTATTTAATTAATTAATTTAAAACATTTATATCCCGCCCTATATCATTAAGGTCTCAGAGCAGTGTACAGATAAAAGCATACAGTATAAAACAATAAATATGCACAGTTAAAAACAAATTAAACCACGAACCAAGTTAAAACAATATATAATTTACAAACAGTAAAAACAGTTAAAACAATGTGCCATATTTGCATATATTTGCGTAATTTTGCATTATTCATTCTGCTTTTATTAGTTACTAGCTGTACCCTGCCACGCGTTGCTGTGGCTCAGTCTGGTTAAATTGAAAAGAAAGAAAAGACAAAGCGGATGTTTCTAATATGTTTAATTTCACAATGCTTGTGGATATACAATATTTTTAGTTGTTCCATTGTCTGTGTAGATACAGAGATTGTCTGGTTTGCCGACTCTAGAACACGCAACATATAATTGTCCATGTGAGAAGCAATCTGTGTCTAGATCTAAACCGCACAATTCTAAAGATTGGCCCTGAGCTTTGTTGATGGTGATTGCAAACGCCAATCGAATTGGGAATTGCAATCTCTTAAATTGAAATGGCATATCTGTTGGAATCATAGGAATGCGAGGAATGAGGACATCTTCACCTTTGAAAGGTCCTGTCAAGATTGATCTCCGACTATAACAATTGCCACTTCGTCCATAGTTGGAGCATTGAATCCACGCACATGTTCTCCATCAGGCGTTTTGTCAGCATGAATAACAATCTTGTGTGTATCAGATGGCATCATGTCAATTGCTGTTTTGAACAAATGTACTAAATTGTTTTTTTCGTGAAGTAGCTGTTGCAGTTTTGAAACGATGGAACTTTTTATGCCGGTATAAATTCCGCAGCGTGCATTCAATTCATCATTGCCATCACCAATGAAATACATTTGTAGGAATTTATGTTGACTATCTTGAAACGGAAGGAAGGAGCCGGCTTTATGATAAATTTGTTCTTTGACTTTGAAAGTTGGCATAAATGGAGCTGTTACGATTTCTGCGCCGAACGACATCATTTGGAAGCATGAGTTGTATTTCCTGATGTTAGATAGGAAATGCTTTGATTCTGCAGTATATCCGGCAAGCAAAGTTTGTAATGGCTCTGGTGGTTCTCCAAGCTGAGGGAGTTTAATTTTTCCAGCAGCGCAACACATTCCTTTTGTTTCTCCATTAAACTTAAGAGCCTTGCAATAAGGACACACTTCAGTCATAGTGCCGATGAGAACATGCCGCCTCAAACTATAATCATCAGCTGGGTTGTACCGGAATGCAAGGCGATTGTAATCGTGTGATTGTTTACCACGGAGTCGTGTTTGATGCTGATGTGCTGTTTCTCATTGACGTCTTTCAGCCACTCTCAGCCTGTCGCGTTCATTCTGTTGAGAACAAAGCAGATCTGAAGCTGTAGAACGCGATTGCCGTGCTCGCAACCGTGCATCCTCAAGTCTGGCTGAACGTTGCTTGGCTGGTTCCTTGGCACGTATTTGAGGCATTCTTTTTCTTTTTTTCTCGTTTGCTGATGCCCGTTCTTCCTCAGTCTGATTTGCAATTTCTCGTCGCACTGCTTCTGCTCTGCGAGTACGACGACCTAAGTGTGATCTTCTGCGAGGCATTATTTGGATGAAGTAAAGCAGATTGTTTGGTTTTTATAAAAAGGATGTTTTTACGGTGAGGAGGTTAGTGGAATCTCCTGGCAGTTACCTTTCTTCAGAACGTGTAACTGTCACAGGTGTGACATCTATATTCACTCAGCCAATTGTGAGAGAACATGCAAATAGGAGAGGAGGCAGAGGCAGTGGATTGGCCTACTGTTTGGTTTTTAAAAAAGGATGTTTTTACGGTGAGGAGGTTAGTGGAAACTCCTGGCAGTTACCTTTCTTCAGAACGTGTAACTGTCACAGGTGTGACATCTATATTCACTCACCCAATTGTGAGAGAACATGCAAATAGGAGAGGAGGCAGAGGCAGTGGATGCTGATGTGCTGTTTCTCATTGACGTCTTTCAGCCACTCTCAGCCTGTCGCGTTCATTCTGTTGAGAACAAAGCAGATCTGAAGCTGTAGAACGCGATTGCCGTGCTCGCAACCGTGCATCCTCAAGTCTGGCTGAACGTTGCTTGGCTGGTTCCTTGGCACGTATTTGAGGCATTCTTTTTCTTTTTTTCTCGTTTGCTGATGCCCGTTCTTCCTCAGTCTGATTTGCAATTTCTCGTCGCACTGCTTCTGCTCTGCGACCTAAGTGTGATCTTCTGCGAGGCATTATTTGGATGAAGTAAAGCAGATTGTTTGGTTTTTATAAAAAGGATGTTTTTACGGTGAGGAGGTTAGTGGAATCTCCTGGCAGTTACCTTTCTTCAGAACGTGTAACTGTCACAGGTGTGACATCTATATTCACTCAGCCAATTGTGAGAGAACATGCAAATAGGAGAGGAGGCAGAGGCAGTGGATTGGCCTACTGTTTGGTTTTTAAAAAAGGATGTTTTTACGGTGAGGAGGTTAGTGGAAACTCCTGGCAGTTACCTTTCTTCAGAACGTGTAACTGTCACAGGTGTGACATCTATATTCACTCACCCAATTGTGAGAGAACATGCAAATAGGAGAGGAGGCAGAGGCAGTGGATTGGCCTGCTGTTTGGTTTTAAAAAAAGGATGTTTTTACGGTGAGGAGGTTAGTGGAAACTCCTGGCAGTTACCTTTCTTCAGAACGTGTAACTGTCACAGGTGTGACATCTATATTCACTCAGCCAATTGTGAGAGAGCATGCAAATAGGAGAGGAGGCAGAGGCAGTGGATTGGCCTACTCTTTGGTTTTTTAAAAAGGATGTTTTTACGGTGAGGAGGTTAGTGGAAACTCCTGGCAGTTACCTTTCTTTAGAACGTGTAACTGTCACAGGTGTGACATCTATACTCACTCACCCAATTGTGAGAGAACATGCAAATAGGAGAGGAGTCAGATGCAGTGGCTTGGCCTACTGTTTCATTTTTTTAAAAGGATGTTTTACGGTGAGGAGGTTAGTGGAAACTCCTGGCAGTTACCTTTCTTCAGAACGTGTAACTGTCACAGGTGTGACATCTATATTCACTCAGCCAATTGTGAGAGAGCATGCAAATAGGAGAGGAGGCAGAGGCAGTGGATTGGCCTACTCTTTGGTTTTTTAAAAAGGATGTTTTTACGGTGAGGAGGTTAGTGGAAACTCCTGGCAGTTACCTTTCTTTAGAACGTGTAACTGTCACAGGTGTGACATCTATACTCACTCACCCAATTGTGAGAGAACATGCAAATAGGAGAGGAGTCAGATGCAGTGGCTTGGCCTACTGTTTCATTTTTTTAAAAGGATGTTTTACGGTGAGGAGGTTAGTGGAAACTCCTGGCAGTTACCTTTCTTCAGAACGTGTAACTGTCACAGGTGTGACATCTATATTCACTCAACCAATTGTGAGAGAACATGCAAATAGGAGAGGAGGCAGAGGCAGTGGATTGGCCTACTGGTTGGCGATGTCACAATGACCTATAAGAGCAAATAGGAGAGAACATGCAAATAGGAGAGGAGGCCGAGGCAGCAGATTGGCCTACTGGTTGGCGATGTCACAATGATCAGCAGGACTGGTTTTGAGGAGGCCTATTTCTTCGATTTTAAGACAAACTTTTGTCCCCATATAGAACATAGTTACATAACAACGCTTGCGTATTCGAATGCAACGTTGTGTCAAAATTTCAAAGCAATCGTGAAGAACTTTCGGAGATATAACGTCTGTTTCGAACGAACATTTACATTTTTATTTATATAGATAGGGAGGGGGCAATGAACTGTTCACGGAACTTAAGCCTTGCCCTTTGGCCACTGGAAATCCTACTGAATGCCTCTCCTCTCCCATGCGTCCAGCACTATACTCTCCTCCATAAGGGTTAGAAGCATGCTTCTTTTTAAAATGGAAGACAACATTTTCAGGATGCTGGATTCTACATCCAATGCCCAATTCTGTTTTTCTCTCATGTGTGGAACTGCAGAATACACACCACCCAGGTTGATTCGCACAGAAAACGAGATAAATAGACTATTAATCTCAAAAAGATAAGAGAAGAATGTAAATATAAGGTCACCCAAACAGCATGATCAAACCAAAGTTGTGCATATGGCTAAGGCTCTCTCAACAGAATTAATGGCACGTAAACACACATACACACATACTTAACTCTGGATCACATCCTTTTTTCTTTCTTTTCTTTGCAGAAGGCTTCATATCTTGTCAGTATTACCTTAATTTTGTTATCTGTATTTCATGTATTTTACATTTCCAAACTTTATAATGCAAATGAAAACAATTTAAATGCATTTCAATTGGCCAAATATTTTAAATTAACAAGGAAGTCAGGTGTGTATGTGTGTGTGTGTGTGTGTGTTTAAAGGCTAAGAAATGGATTAAAGGAAAACTAATGGTCGGGTGGAGAGAAGAAAGGCATTCTAGCAAGAGCATCAGTTTTAGGAGACCTTTTAAAGGGCTCAACAAAAGAACTACATTCAAAACACCAGGGAGAAGAAAAAGGCCTCTCCAAAAGCAGCTGTACTGATTTTCAAAGAAGCGGTGCTGCTTTATATCAGGTAGACCATCTGATGGAGGATGCTGAGGCAGCCTCAGCGGTTAGAACAAGCTAAAGAAAGAAGTGTCTATTATCCAAAAGCAAAACGAAAATGAATGCCCTCTTCATATAAAGGGGGAATGGCTAGCCTCCAATTCTGTCATTCTACATTCATGCTGACTTGAATACCACTCAGTCCTTTTAAAGAGATGGCTGTTGGCTTGCAGGTGGCATGTCGATCAGATTAGTCTCAACATGGGATTCTCCATTTGCCAGCCAGTGTTAAAGGGAAAGGACTAGAGAGCCACTGTGGTGTAGTGGTTAGTGTCGGGTCGGGACTTGGAAGAACTGAGTTCTTGTCCCCACTCAGCCCTGAAGCTCACTGGATGACTTTGGGCTAGTCAGTGACTCTCAGCCTAACCCACCTCACAGGGTTGTTGTTGTGAGGATGACACGGAGAGGAGGAGAACCATGTTCCGCCACCTTGGCTTATTTGCAAGAGGAAAAAAAGCGGGATATAAATGCAATAGCAACAACAACTGCAACAACAAAAACATTTCTATTGCTGCTTTTCTGCATGCCTTTCTGGCAGCATAACCAAAACATACTTTATTGAGCCTGGCGACGAGATCAAGGTTTAACTTGGACCAAATGGATCAATGGACGATCATGCACTATGTGCTTTGCCGAACAAAAAATGTCACGTTCCTGCTCCAAGGAAGGTCAGATTTGATATCTCTTCCGATTAAGATTAGTTAATGCTACTGTTAAGGGCTCCAAACCCATGCACCCTGGCCCTTCTATAGCAGCTATCCCCATCCTGGTGCCCTCCCAGCTGGCTGGGGAATGCTGGGAGTTGTAGTCCAAAGTTTGGAGGGCACCAGGTTGGGGAAGGCTGCGCTATGGGATATATACTGCCATGCCATGAACTCTGTGTCGCCTACAGCAGGGGTGGGCAATTTGGGGAGATCCAGGGCCAATTTCCATCCATCAGAACGCCCCGTGGACTGCACTTCTGGCATCTCACATGTGGCGGCAACAAGAAACAAAGTCGGTTTGCTTCCATAATTTGGTGGCAAACTGCTACCACAACTGAAAAAGGACAAATTTAGCTTGCTTCAAGCTGAATATATCCTTTTTAAGTGGCTGTTTTTGTTGTTGATGATGACACTGCCACACCACAGAATTTCCAGGCCTCAGTTAGCCACACTGGAGCATGGAAGGGTTGGGGGAGCATGTTGTCCACCCCTAACCTACCTGTTCTTTCTTTTCTTTTCTTTGAGAAGCTATCTGTGAAAGGACACCCAACCTCAATTTGGTCCAGTGTTATCCCTCTAATTTTAAATATTTATAGTTTGAGATTAAGGAGCTCTGTTTTAAACTGGAACAACACTTATCTTTATAGCGCAGGTGCCCATAACAGAATACCAACCGAGAAGCATTTGACAGCGATATTTTGTTTTTTAAAGTCATCTATCACTACTATGCAGAGCACCTGCAGTGTACTCTGCCAAAAATCTTGATTTGAACAACAGGCTGGTGTTCCTTAATTTAATTTTTTTTTTAAGAATTTTGAAAAAGGAGATTGATGTGCTCAAATAAAAGGAACAGAACAAAAGCTAGCTTGATTGCTCTAGAAGAGAACACATCTATGTTTGTTGTGCAGCATCAAATAGAACCGACAACTCTGCTGCCTTAGGTAAAGCGCATTTCTTAACAGCAAAGGCCTTGCTTCTTCAAAACCTCTCTTAGGGAACTTGCATAGGACATTCTTCTTGTCAAGACCATTGGCAGCTGTACCTGAATCCAGGCCTGCAGTAACTATTCTTTGGCCGTTTCTACACCTGCCTTCGTCCCGGGATCATCCTGCGATCATCCCTGTGCATCCAAATGACACACAGGGCATCCTGGGAGCAGGCAGGGACAATCCCTCCATTTTCCTGGGATAATCCTTAGGTGAAGGAAGGGCCTTTGTCCAGAAGAACTGTCACTGTGTGGTGGAACACATACTTTGGGGCTGTTCGCACATCACGCAAACCCACATTCAGTGGTTGAATGTGGTTTGTTTTGAACCCTGGGTTGTTTGTTGAACCGTGGGGTTAGTATGTTGTCTGAACGCAGCCAGGGTGGCTTATTAACCATGTCATGTGGCTTATTTTCTCGAGCAAACCACCTTGAGAACCCATGCTTTGTTGTTGGGTTGTCCAGGGTGGTTAGCAAGCCTCTGTGAAGGTTAGCTGACAGCAAACTCTCCTCCCAGTTTAAATGTATTGCTTCTTGGGTTTCCTCATACTCAGAAGTCAGAGTGGAAAAAGAGAGCAGTGGTAGACTTCAAGAAAGGTGGAGCGTGGAAATCAGCCCACTTTACAGAGTTGTTTTACATAGGATGACCATGTGGAAAGGAGGACAGGGCTCCTGTATCGTTAACAGTTGCATAGAAAAGGGAATTTCAGCAGGTGTCATTTGTATATATGGAGAACCTGGTGAAACTCCCTCTTCATCACAACAGTTAAAGCTGCAGGAGCTATACTAGTGACCAGATTTAAAACAGGGCAGGGCTCCTCCAGCTTTAACTGTTGCAATGAAGAGGGAATTTCACCAGGTGCTGCACACATATAAATAACAGCTGTTGATATTCCATATGGTCACCCTATTTTACACCCTTGGGATTCCTCCAAGCCTGATGAGACCACCCTCCTGTGCAGGGATGTTGCCGTTTGGCTACATAAGGTTCGGCACTCACAGCCTGAACATCAGAAAACATTGTGAGCTACCGTTGCACAAACGCGTAGAGATTGCAATCTTTTCTCTTGAAACCGCACAACAAATAGCTCTCCCCAAACGGGATTCTCAGGTTTGTAATGCTGTGGTGTAATAGCGGTCAATATGACCCAACCTTACTGTTTATTTGCTGGCAGAAGTCTTAGGTTCAAGCATGGGAGATTTATATGGCCATTTGCCACGATGCAATTTCCTCAGGGCAACTTGGTTTAATTAATTTCAATTCGCTTCAACTTCGATAAACCAGCAAATTGCACGAACCAAAGACAATGTGTACTAATTCAGTTAGTTTTGGCTGGGTGGCTTAACAATTAATCTTGGCTAGACGAAACAAGTGCGCTAAGTGAATTAGACAAGACTGGAGCTGATGTGAACATTTGCAGTGTTGCAAATGTTGAAGTTTTATCATTTGCTGCAAGGTTTAAAAAAAAAGAAATTAAGAATGAGAAAGAACAACAATTGATTCGTGTATAGAATGACAGATTATTCTCCTCGACCAGTCTTCCCCAACCTGGTATCCTCCAGATGTTTTGGGCTACAACTCCCATCTTTCTTGACAATTGGCCAGGCCAGCTGGAAATGATAGGAATTGCAGACTAAACATATGGAGGGCACCAGATTGGGAAAAACAGGCCTAGGTCTTTCTGATATTCATCTCCAGTGGGAAAACTCCCTGTCCTCTCTTTCTCAAATACTTAGCAATCCTGGAGCTAATGCCAGTTAACTGCTGAAGGACCAGTTAGGAGTTCAACTCTTCAGAAGCTCAGCTGAACTCTGGATAAGAATGGCAATGACGCTTTGGCATGGGCTGGCTCTTCCCAGTAAAATGAGAAGGGGCAGGATTAAGTGCATATAGGCAACCATTTTACCACACGGCTCCACCTGATGTGTGACAAAATCTACCTCACCACTCCGCAGGAAGCTACAGACACCCACATTAAGGCTGCAATCCTGTGCATACTTGCCTGTGAGTAAGCCCCATTGAACAGAGCGGAATTTCCTTCTGAGTAAACCTTTATAGGATTGTACTGTAATGGAGCACACCCCACGGTAGATTGATCCTCTGTGTGGGCTCTATATTACAGGGCATTGTCGCTCCAAAATGACAGCCCAGATAGATGCGGCAGCCAGGAGTGCCTACTATCAGCTTTGGCTGTTATGCCAGCTGCGCCCTCTCCTAGAGTTGAAAGACCTAAAGACGTTAGTGCATGCTCTGGTAACTTCGAGGCTCGACTTCTGCAATGTGATGTACATAGGGTTACCTTTGTGCCTAGTCCGGAAACTTCAACTAGTTCAAAATATGGCAGCCAGGTTGGTCACCAATACATCTTGGGGTGAGCATATTACCCAAACATTAAAATCACTCCACTGGCTGCCAATTAGTTTCCAGGCGAAGTACAAAGTGTTGGTCATTACCTTTAAAGCCCCAAATGGTTTGGGTCCAGGTTACCTGTGGGATTGCCTTCTCCCATACAATCCACCCCACACACTCAGGTCCTCTGGGGAGAACTTACTTCATTTAGCCAAAACTAGGCTGACAACTGTTACCCAGAGGACCTTTCGTTCTGTCGCCCCCAGACTGTGGAGTGGCCTTCCAGAGGAGATTCGTCAACTTAACTCTCTCTCTGATTTAAGACAGCTTTAAAGGCTAGCCTTTTCCAACAGGCCTACCCAGATGAATTTGAAACCTAAGGATTTTTAAAGATGTGTTGATTGTTATTTTGTATTGGTTTTATATTCTCTTTTAATTAATTTTATGTATTTGATTTATATTGTATTGATGTTGTTCCCCACCTCAATCCAAAGGGAAAGGTGGGTTGTTGTTGTTGTTGTTATTATTGTTGTTGTTGTTGTTGTTATTATTATTATTATTATTGAATTCATCCACATCAGTGCTGGTGTTAAGGGGAACTGCCAAATCAAGACTGGGATTCGGAACCGAATTGGTCAGAGGCGAATTGGGCTGTTTTCTGAATCTCCAAGTCTTGTGATCGAGGAACACCCGCACAACAACTCTGTAAGGTAGATCGGTGTTATTGTTATCCTATTATTGCAGATGGAAAGCTGAGATTGACTCTTGTCAAAAGTTACTCTAGCGAGTACATTCAGTGAGGCAAGTCTTGAATCCGTTCCTTCCCAGCTCACTTTCTTAACCTCTATCCTAAACCAGCTATCCGACCAGCTACACAGCAACAAAAGAGTCTGAACTCAAGTTTCTCCTATTTAAAGGTTATGAGATGTTAAGTTGTAAAAGGTCCAGCCTAAAAGCGCAGCTAAAAGCGTCATGCAATCCCCAGGTTAGCTTTAGGAAATACAGATGAAACTGCACTGCAAAAGGAAGGCAGCAAGCTAAACTGTCCAGAGTGCTCAGCATGGAGGAGTTGAGAGATCCAGGTTCAATAACCTGCTTAGCTCTTCTATGAATCTACAGAGTAGGTGAAGATCTGTAGCCACGCAGATAGTCACATGTCACAGAGGTTAAATTCCCTGCTAAAGATTGCTTTTAAGCCTTTCTTTTAGAGTTGACAGGTTGCATCCTACCCTTAGGTAGAAACATTTGTAAAAAAATAGCTGTAAGAAACTCAGTTTAATGTGGCACCAGTTCCCCTGTCTCTCTTTGCCTAATGCATTTGAACATGCCTAGCATATACAATGAGCGTCTTTACATTAAGGGGAAATTGTGTAGCTTACCCGGAGAGTTTGTGCTTCTTGATTTTGGGCGCAACTGTTATGGGCTGCATTATACGGGTGGAGAGGGGCCACCATGTGCCTTGAATTGAATACTTCCCTTCCATTCACTTCAATTGAGACAGCGCCATCTAGTGGTGGATGAGCCCAGCTTTTTTAGGTTATCACTTTAAAAGTGGTTCTTTTCATGGAGGAATTTGCAACGGGAGACATCCTGGTCGTTCATGTCATCATGTAATTGACCCGCAAACTTCCGTGAGTGGCTGGTCATGAGCAGGCTATAAATCACTCATTTAGAGAAGCACACATTGCACACAGCATGGTACGTATTCAGAAAGGTACATAGTTAAAAAACAACATCCTTCACAGAATTGCTCCCATCTTTGCACTCAAGCCAACTGAAAGCAGGAGCTTTATTTGTGAGAGTGCATAAACTCTCTCTTCTGCTTAACAGTCATCTCATGAACAGTCTGATTTGCTGCGAAAGTGATTTAGAACTAACAAAGATAACAATGGGTTTAATCATGATGAAACACTGATCTGGCTGAAATGTACTCTAAAGCCAACGGGAGGCAGGGAGAAAAAGCCACTGCAAATGTAGTTACACTCTACAGTTCGAGTCTGCCCAGTTCAATGCCAGAAGCGGGATATTATATTGGAGTACAGGAAGAGAGATTATATTGGAGTGGGGAAACAACAAAGTGAGTAAACCTTAAATTTGTTTTCCCATTAGCAATACTATTTTGCAAGGTGAAGCACAAACAAAAAAGCAGGGTGATACAAAGTGCAGCCTTTTCAAAGTCTTGTAAAATGCATGCACACCAGTTTATATTTATATACGTTTATACATCCCTCTCCTTTAGTAGCGAACTCAGGTGGTGAGTGCCATCAGAAATGGAGCCAAAATGGTGCCACTGAGAATTAAAAGGGAGGAATCAGCAAGCTTAAAGGAAACCCCGCCCCCCAGGTTTGCAGAAGTACAAAGAAATCTTTTAAACAGTACACAAGGGGGCCAACCCATCCCCAAAGTAGTCAACCAAGGATTGAGAATACTTAATAGCAGTAGAATTTTGAGTGTCAGCTGGAAAAGACAAACTGGAAACTGGTGATGGAATGGAATAACCAGCTGACTGGAATCCTGAATAGGAGTACTTCTACCAGAACATGAGTATGTATGTATTGTAACATGGCATTTATATCTCACCGTTTTTCCTCCAAGGAACCCAAGGCGGTGTACATAATCCTCCCTTCCATGAGTACACCGCAACAATCTGTTGCATGCCCTCCTTCTATGGCATAATGCACTACTAAACAAACCAGAAAAGCTTTAAGAAAATGTAGTTTTCGCACTGCTCCATCTAAAGGGGACAGCAGCAAATTAGAAGATTTCTATAACTGAGTTACTTTAGACATGCTCTAGGCCAAGCACTCCCATACCCCCCTTGGGATTTTTGACTCTCCACCCCCCTGCCCCATTTGAGCAGATACACCATCTCAGTCATACCGCACGCTGCTTTGAAACTCATCTCAGTTTCCAAAGGGGCTTGCCATGCAGCCTGGGCAAAACGCGAGTCTGACCATCCCACGGGCATGCAGAACTAGTTGCATGATTCTCTGGATCATGGCCTATTAAAAAGGCAGAGGTATGACAGGGGATAATCTAGTGCAGCCTTCCCCAGCCTGGTGTCCTCCAAATGTCTTGGACTGCAACTCCCATCAGCCCCAGCCAGTTTGACGACTGGGAATGATGGGAGTTGTAGCCCAACCCATCTGGAGGACTCCAGGGCCAGATCTACACTAAGCAGGGTATGACACTTTGAAAACGTTTTGAAAACTGTATAGGGAGCGTGACCTGGTCCCCAATGGTTGTCACCATTTTAAAGCAGTAGTGTAGATCCTACCCAGGCTGGGGAAGGCTGATCTAGCAGCTAACAAGAATGGCCTGGAGAATGCCAACAGGAAAAATTCCTGAAGGCTATTAGTTTTGGCATACTGCTGCTGCTGCCACAGGAAGAAGACAGCCCATTTCAAGTTGGGAACCAATTTTTCTTCCTCTAATATTATGTAATATGAAGTGGGTGGCGTGGAGAATCTCTTGCTTGCACAGCGTTGGACACAGTAAGTAGGGAATCCTAGTGTTAATAGAAGGGCTGTGCTTGAATAATAGGTTTGTGCCGCTCAATAAACAGGTCAAAATACCTTCTCTAGTGCATCTCGGTCCACCAGCTCCTGCACAGCCAAAAGCTTGATGCTATAAGGAAGAGAAAGAAAGAGAGAGAGAAAACACAGAAAATGTCATTTAAAAATCACACAAGACTGCTCCTGGATATGTGAGAATTTGCTGTAGCTACTTAGCTAACCAATTACACAGCTGCAGTCCCTCTGCCATCAGTATGTCTACATCTGTACAAGCAAGCATGAAGGTTGCCATCTCTCTTTGCTCTGTCTTGCAAAGGAATGATGCACAAGAAATTTACATTACTTTGCTAGACACCAAAGGCATTGCCTGCTCTGTTTAAATCAGACATGGTTCCTGTAAGTTGATCCTTGGCTGGAAAGGTCAACCGTACTGTCACCCCAAAATTCAGTATGCAAGAGCCAATAGCCCGAGGGGTATATTATTTTATTTACAGCCCTTCCCCAACCTGGGTGCCCTCCAGATTGCAACTCACATCATCCTCAAACAGCATAATCAATGGCCATGCTGGATCTTGGTGGACGGAGGCTAAATCTGGAAGGCTGCTTTACTACATCTGAAAGAGAACTCCTGGAATAGTAAGTTTAGAAGGACTGCCTTGCTAGATCAGGCCAAGGAGCCATGAAGGTCAACCATGGCCAATCAGATGCTTTTGAGAAGCCCACAGGCAAGACATGCAGGTAATACACGACCCTTGTTATTAACCTAATCATCAGGTATTGGAGGTGGACTGCTTCTGAACAGAGATCCTCTATGTCACAGCTAATCAAAACTAATACATCCATCTTCTATAAATTTGATCCTTTAAAAATAAATAAAGGTACTTATGCTACCGGTCAGATGTGTTGTGGTAATGATCCACAGAAATCTTCCCATCAGCCAATAGACACTAATGGACAGAACATAAGAAGAGCCATGCCGGATCAGACCAAGGGTCCATCTAGTCCAGCACTCTTTCAAACAGTGGCCAACCAGCCATCGGCCAGGGATGAACAAGCAGGACATGAGTGCAACAGCACCCTCACACCCATGCTCCTCAACAACTAGTGTATACAGGCTTATTACCTCTGATTCTGGAGGTTGCACTTAGCCATCAGGAATAATAATAATAATAATAATAATAATAATAATAATAATAATAATAATAATAATAATTTCTTACCCTCCTCTCCCCTTGGATTGAGGCAGGGAACAACATTAGTACAGGAATCAACACATTTTAAAAATTCTTGATTTTACATTAATCTGGGTAGGCCTGCCGGAAAAGGCTAGTCTTCAAAGTTGCCTTAAAATCACAGAGAGAGTTAATATTACAAATCTCCTCCGGCAGGCCATTCCATAATCCCGGGGTGATAGAAGAAAAAGTCCTCTGGGAAACTGATGTCGGCCTAGTCTTGGCTGAATGAAGTAAATTCTCCCCAGAGGACCTGAGTGTGCGGGGCGGACTGTATGGGAGAAGGCAATCCCACAGGTAACCTGGACCCAAACCATTTAAGGCTTTAAAGGTAATGACCAACACTTTGTACTTTGCCCGGAAACTAATTGGCAGCCAGTGGAGTGATTTTAATGTTGGGGTAATATGCTCACTCCTAGATATACTGGTGATCAACCTGGCTGCCATATTTTGAACTAGTTGAAGTTTCCGAACTAGGTACAATGGTAGCCCTATGTACAGCACATTGCAGAAGTCAAGCCTTGAGGTTACCAGCGCGTGCACAACTGTCTTTAGGTCTTCTGACTCTAAGAAGGGGCGTAGCTGGCGTATCAGCCAAAGCTGATAGTAGGCACTCCTGGCCGTCGTGTTTATCTGGGCTGTCATTTGGAGCGATGGATCCAGGAGCACCTCCAAACTGTGAACACAGTCTTTCAGGGGGAGTGTAGCCCCATCCAGAACTGGTTGACACACCTCCAAACCTAGGTCAGACAGCAAACACCTCTGTTTTGTCTGGATTCAGCTTCAGTTTGTTTTTCCTCATCCAGCCCATTACCGCCTCCAAGCAGTCATTCAGAGGAGACACACTATCCTTAGCTGATGCTGTTATTGAAGGCATAGAGAAATATATTTGGGTGTTATCAGCATACTGATAGCACCCTACCCCATGCCTCTGGATGATCTCTCCCAGCGGTTTCATGTAGATGTTAAACAGCATTGGAGATAGGATGGCACCTTGTGGAATGCCATACAACAGCTCCTTTTTTGAGGAGCAACTATCCCCAAGCATCACCATCTGGAATCTACCTGAGAGGTAGGACCGGAACCACTGAAGCACAGCACCCCTGATTCCCAAACCCCTCAGGCGATCCAGAAGGATACCATGGTCGATGGTATCGAAAGCTGCTGAAAGGTCCAAAAGTACCAGCAGGGACACCCTCCTCCCGTCAATACTCATGTGAAGATCATCCACTAAGGCGACCATAGCTGTCTCAACTCCGTATCCTGCCCTAAAGCCGGTTTGAAATGGGTCAAGAAAATCTGTATCATCCAAAACTATTAGTAGCTGTTGACAGCCTTCTCCTCCAGGAATTTATCCAATCCCCCTTTAAAACCACCCAAATTGCTGGCCATCACCACATCTTGTGGTACTGAATTCCACTTATATCTATTTTATCTATTTTTCATTACTCTAATAGGCTGCTCTGTAGAATCAAAGAAATCCAGCTCCCGGGACATCTACCTTGCTGCCCGTAATAACTAAGTCCATTTTGTTCACATTTTATGATAATGTGCACTGACGGATATAGCCCCATGTCCCAAAATGCGGTAGAAAGAAAGGGAAGGGACAGAAATAAGACTGTCTGCCTATCTGCTGTTAACTTTAGCCAGGTTCCTATGCTGACTAATGCAACGCATGAGGTTCCTAAGGAAGCATAATCACCAAGCGAGGATTTATAGCACTGCATAGCGAAGGAGAGATCGATTTATCTAAATGGTAGATGGCAGCCTGGCACCAGGTCCTGGTGTAGGACGCAGAACTGATTGGACATCCTCGGTGGGTTTTACAGGACTTGCAGTGCGAATGATCTAAAAATAGGAAGTAGTTATTGCTGGTTGTCTAATATGTTACATTCCAAGGTCTTAAAAGGTTATCTTTTTTTAAAAAAAAGAAAATGTGTGCAATTGTATACCCAGCCACAGAGAAGGATTGTCCACAAAACAGGCAAAGTAAAGAGGCCAGGACTCAAAATCCAAAGTGAGTTTTGAACTGGCAGCCTAAGGAATGTCAGGCAGAAATTCTGCCTCTGTTCCCAATTTTGGCCAAAGGGGCATGCTCAGAGAGACCAGCAAGGAAGCCTCAGCTTTATACGAAGAGGCCATCCCAGAGCAGGTCAGCTACTAGATCCTGACACCCATAATGGTTTCTCGGCCCAGAGCACCCACTGCTACCTTGCACTGCTGCTGCCTCACTCCCGAAATGCACCATGATAGTAAGTTCCAGAAAAGGAGGATCCACTCACACTTTTCTTGCCAGCTTTCTTCATCCCATGAAGATGCCCTGAATGTACCATGGAATCCCCCATGACCCTGAACTTTCCCCAGCTCAATCTACTTGTTTGTTTCATGCTGGTGCAATCAAACGATTCCAGAACTTTGACACAGGAAAATCCCTAAATCAAGGACACCTGATCAGCCTTCTCTGCGTATAGCAGTCACAAAACAAAGACCTTGGCTGAAAGCAATTGCTTGTGTCCTGGCTTGGGGCGGGGATGGTGGGCGGGAGGGAGTATGCAAAAACATCCAAGAACATGGGAGCAATCAGAGACAAGGGACAGAAATATGAGGATCCCTTGGGAAGCGTCACAGAGATTTGAAATGACCACAGATCTGCACCCTGATTTGTATTAAAATTTGCATTATGATTTGGCAGCATGATAGAAGCCAGCCTTCCTCAACCTGGTGCCCCCCCAGATGTGTTGGACTACAAATCCCATCAACCCCAGCCAGCATGCTCATGGGTTGTACTGACTGAGTATGATGGGAGTGGTAGTTCAACACGTCTGGAGGACGCCATGTTGGTGGAAGGCTGATACAGACAACCAGTTATCAAGTACACAATCATCAGTTAGTAGTTCTTCACCTAATATCCATATCCATCAACTGTCAATCAGCCAGCAGGAGAGGTAGGCATAGAATCATAGAATAGTAGAGTTGGAAGGGGCCTATAAGGCCATCAAGTCCAACCCCCTGCTCAATGCAAGAATCCACCTTAAAGCATCCCTGACAGATGGTTGTCCAGCTGCCTCTTGAATGCCTCTAGTGTGGGAGAGCCCACAACCTCCCTAGGTAACTGGTTCCATTGTCGTACTGCTCTAACAATCAGGAAGTTTGTTCCTGATGTCCAGCTGGAATCTGGCTTTCTGTAACTTGAGCCCATTATTCCGTGTCCTGCATTCTGGAATGATCAAGAAGAGATCCTGGCCCTCCTCTATGTGACAACCTTTCAAGTATCAATCTTCTCTTATCCAGGCTAAACATGCCCCGTTCTTTCAGTCTCTCCTTGCAGGGCTTTGTTTCCAGACCCCTGATCATCCTTGTTGCCCTCCTTTGAACACGCTCCAGCTTGTCTGCATCCTTCTTGAAGTGTGATGCCCAGAACTGAATGAAATACTCAAGATGAGGCCTAACCAGGCATAGCAGACCCCAGTCTTGTGTTGATCAATCAACATATTCATAGAATTGGATGGAGAGATAGAGGAGATCAGGCGTTCTTGCTCTTTCTCACCTAGCAATTGCTTGCAATTCCTCTGTAATCCTGGCCTGAGCATTTGGGGAGGCGGGGAATGGCTCATGAAGAGCACCTGCACACCAAACTGTACTACTATGCCACTAGGAACCAGGATTAGGAAGGTGTGCTTCTACCCTGTCATTACTCCACTCACCAGCATGAATTACCTTCTCCTTCCCTTTGATCATTTGTCGTAACCATGTCTTAGCATCCAGCAAAGGGACAGGGAAAAAGCGTATATTCCTGAGGCTGGCTCTTGATTTGTAAAACATGGTTTTCGGAGCGCCAGCATGACATCCGCACAGGGCCTTAATCTATTTATAGTCCATTCTTCCATATAAACAAAGTTTTACATTTGTATTTAATCCAACACATATTTGTTTGCTCTCACATTAACTATGGGCATCGATCCTACCTCACTGAGGTTAAAATAGTTTTGCAGTTATGGAAAATCCACAGGACCACTGAAAAAATAAAACAAAAACATCCTTCAGGATATGCCGCAGGATCCATCCGTTTTTCAAAGTATTCACAAGACAGAATTGACCAGGAAGCGCAGTTTGCATCTGTCTCTTTTTGCAGAGACATTTAAATTGGGTTTGGATGAATCATTTAACTGATTTTTTTTAAAAAAATCCTATCCAAAAGGAGAAGACCAACATTGCAGATCTGAAGATCATAAAAGCAATTCTTGGCTTACAATTTTGAAAACACAGACCATGATTATTTTGCAAATAAATAAATCTTGTTTGTTCTAATTTCTCTCAAGGCTTGTTGACATTTCCGAAATATCTTTTCCTCCATCTGATTCTACCTACCTAACCAAGTTGTTTTCACCACTGATTTGAGGAGGGGTGGGAGAGGATGTGCAAATTTGAAGAAATGGCCAATGACTTCCCGCTGTTTCCTGACATCAAGCACAGCTAAAAATAAAATTAAGGGGCGGTGGGAGGAACCTGGGAATAGCAGAGGATTGTTTCTCTTATGTGTTTATCATCCGAGGAGCTTAGCTTTGCGTCCTTGCCAAACAGCTCTAAACCCTGGAAGCAATCAAATGTAATTTAAGGTTGTCTGATTCCTGGGTTTATCCGAGTGCCTTAGCTAAATCCCATTCAGCTCTTTCAGTGAGAAACGTACATCTCCATTAATTTGCAACAGCTTCGTGCTCCCTAGCTGATCGTTTTGACCCACTTGCCCATTACGGACTTTCAATGACGGTTTTTCCAGGATGCGGCTACCGGGCCATGCTTTGCATTGGAAGTGCAAGACAGTAGGACGCACATGTGCCAGATGGCCTGCAGTGAAGTTACCTTCATGTAGGAGAGAGCGTGAAACTGTTTGCTTCTCATCTCATGAGATGACAACAGATGTGCAGCTGTTGACCTGTGTACACACACACACACACACACACACACAGTGTGCCAAGCACAGCTTCCAAGCATGCTTACATGGAGTGAAATGCAGGCCCCTGTGTCTTAATTGCTTTATGTCAGGCGGATGTTAAACAGGGGAAGTATTTTCCTAGCAGCGAGAGAAAAGAATGGGGAAAACTGCTCAATTTCTTTTCTTTCTTTTTTTTTTAACCTGTAGATAAAGACACAGGATCAGGGACAGAAAAAGCTGGCAACCCCAATCACGCAGTAAACTAGGCTGGAAGAATGTGCCTTTCCCCTCAAGGGTGGGTTTCACGGCTGAGCAGAGATCAGAATGTGGTTTTCCGGCAGCCAAGCTCAACGCTGCTTCCTCTGCGTCATTTCGGACCAGGCCAGACACAACTTCCTCAAATCATCTGAATCCCTTTAGTCACTTATGATGATGAAGCACTTCAAAACATCTAGGGCCAGGCCTACATGTTATGCTCAGCATGTGGGAGTCATGTGAGCTACTTTTTGTGTGGCTCATCCCATGTAGAGCAGCTTGCTACAAACACTGCCTCTGGTCAGGGCCTGCTTCAGATTTGATGGGGCCCTGATCAAAGGGTCCTCTGGTGGTCCCCCTCCACCACTGGTGTGGCCTGATCAGCTTACCTGGCAAAGGGCAGCAGCGATTTGAAAGACACTGGATGGTTAGGTCTAGCCAACATTTTAATGTGCCCCAATGCCCCTAATGTAGCATCATTCTGGATCACTGCAGAAATTAAAATTGCAGCTAGACCAGCAGTGGGGAAACCTTAGGCCTGGGGGCAAAGACGGCTCTCTTGAGTCCCAATCCAATCCTCCAAGGGTCCTGAGATGGCCAAACATGTTTCCCCTGGGCCCACCCACTTTCCCAAAACACTGATTTGGGGTGGTTTCCTGGCTTTTGTACACTCTCCCCCCCCCCCCAATTCTAAAATGCTGAAACGCATCTCCTCAGGGTTAATTACTGGCAATAGGAACATTAAGCTTAAATATACTGGTATCTGGGATATAATTTGCCCTGTCCCCGTTTGCCTTCAGCCCTGCCCACCTTTAGAATGTGGCCCTGGAGACAGGGATGGTATCAAGGGTAGGCACAGTCAGGTCCTTACCCAGAACCCACCCTCAAGCAGGGCCCCACTGACAAGAGTCCCCTAGACTTGCTCCACTCCATCATGGCCTGTTTGTTTGCCTCTCAATAGAGATTGTGAGGAGAGCAGTAGATGCTGCGGCCTACTTGCTCCCTGGCTGTCACGCAAGTTAGTGGTAGCCATGCTGAGAAAGAGCAGGAGGGGCAATCACAGCTACTGGCAATGATGGTGAGAAGGAAGACTCAATGAGGGAAAGGGGCCCATGAGGTGTCTTTCCCAAAGGCCTTCAAGGCCCTGGAACCAGTATTGCCCTCAGAGCTTCTCTGAAATGGAATTTGGCCTTTGGACTGAAAGAGGAGCTATAGCTCAGTGAGACAGAGCATGTGCTTGGCATGTAGAAGGTCCCAGGTTCAATCCCTGGCTTCTCCAGGTAGGGCGAGGAAAGAATCCTGCCTCAAACCCTGGAGAGCCATTGCTGCCAGTCAGTGTCAACAATACTGGGCTAGATGAACCAAGGGTCTGACTCAGTATAAATCAGCTTCCTATGTTCCTAGACTCAGCTGCCTGACTACTCAGAGATCTCAGTCAGGGTCCATCCCCCCATTGGGGAGCTAGAACAGCAGTAGGTCCCACTGGGGTGCTAGGCCCCTGGCCCAAGAATGCCGGTTGCTGGCACTATTCCTGCATCCAATGCTGCGCCAAACCTGTGGCCAGGTCTTTCGCTGGCCCAACTGTATGAAAAATGGCCAGAAAGATGATCAGAGAATGGTTGAAAGGTGTCTGAAACAAAGTAGGTTTGGGTCTTGCCAGCCTAGGTATGGGGGATCATCTGAATACCCTGCATGGCTTCTTGAAGAAAGTGCAAGATAAAAATATAAGCAACGGTATAAACAAAGTAAGAAAACCAGCAGGCCGCTAGCCAGCAGGAAATCAGAACCAAAGTGGCCGAAAACATCATTAGAAAGAGCAATTGGAAACCCATGCCAAACCATTTCTCTCTCGTAATTTTTACAGGCAGGGACTTTTAAAGCAGCATTTGGAACCACACATGCCAATTATTATTATTTTTAATGAGGCCACATGTTCCTTAGATAGAACTCTCTAATTTCACAAGCATCTGATTAGTTTCATGCGGGAAGCTGCATGACTGTTAAAAGCCACAGTGGGGGAAATTAAGCTTATGACCATTCTCAATGCCCTATTAAATTTTTTATAAACCACAAAGTAAACAAGACAATTTCCCCATTAGGATGCAGCTCTCCCCTACTCCCCACCTCACCTAATGAGGAGTTTAACGGTGCTATGTGAAATTTTAAGCCTCAGGTTTGTCAGCAGCAGCAGCCTTGCATAGATATTGCTCTGTGTACTACATGCTAATATTACTTCTTTTAAAAAATGTATGTCAAGTGCTTTTGGTTTAAACATTCATGGATGGCTCAGATTCTAGGTCATTTTAATCCAGAGTATCATTAAATTCCACACATACCTAAGTTTGCAAGGAGGAAAAACAGGCTGAATCAACATAACCTAAGCCCTAAGGGAGCATGTAGATGTATATTGCCCTTTTCTTGCAGGGCTACACAAAGAAAGTCCTGCTAATATATAATACAGTTGACTCCAATTAATGTTATAAGGAAAGTGCAAGAATAAACTGCTTTCTATTCCCCACAACAACAACAACACTCAAGGGTTTGGGTAGAATCCTGCAAACTTCTCTCTGGGGTAAATTAGATTACAACATTCAGGAAAAAAATGCATCTTTTGTTTAGCAGCTATATATTAAAGCCAGAGGCTTAGGGCAAAATAGTTTGTTAGCATTTATGTAACAGTTTTGGAAAGCTCAATGCATGGCACAAGAGACAGGGCCTTTTCTGGGGTAGCCCCATCCTTGTGAAATGCCCTGTCACGGGCTGCGTGTGAGGTTCCTTCCCTGAATATTTTTAGATTGGTCATAAAGACCTGGATGTTCCAGTCTGCTTTTAAATGAATGGATGCCCATATTTATTATATAAATTAGGAGTTCTTCCTGTCCTTTT
This sequence comes from Elgaria multicarinata webbii, assembly GCF_023053635.1. NCBI lineage: Eukaryota > Metazoa > Chordata > Lepidosauria > Squamata > Anguidae > Elgaria > Elgaria multicarinata. Next base: position 67,666,735 of record NC_086171.1, read on the forward strand.
TGTTTAACTTTTTTTCGCTGTTTTAGTTAATTGTATTTTATAGTTTATTGTTTTAATAGTTTACCATGTAAAGCACCTTGAAGAGGCTTTACATGGTGCATAAACATACTTTCAATAAATGAAGTCCTTCATCTCAGCAATCCTTTTAAAGGGGGTGGGGAGCAACTTGTGGTGCGGTACATGTTCTTGGACTGATGGCTGATGGGAATTGAAGTCCAATGATATCTAGAGGACCACACGTAGTGGAGGCTGGTGGCTCCAATGTCAGTGGGGGCATTCCAGGTTTCAGTCAGAACCGGTCAGAACTCTAAAGGAGATATGCATAGAGTTCTGGCCAGTTCTGACTGAAAGCCAGCATGCATTCACTGCCCCACTGACATCAGAGCCACCAGCCTCCACTGGCCACATGCTGCTCAGCCCAGCCTTACAACAATGCCTTAAGGAAGGCCAATATTATTACTATCAATTTGTAGTGCGGATCTGTCTTAGCTTCCAGGATCGACCTATGCTCTCAATGGTGTCATTCATGATTCATTCTCTCCACCCTTCATCCAACTGCTGCAATTATCCCAGAGAGAGAGAGAATCCTCCCCTGGTGACAGTCTCCAAACGTCCCAATCAGATAAGCTATCAAAGTGAGGAAAGAAAACACACGCTAATTGACTCCAGTCTGTTCTGGTGGATCTTTGGACCAACGGGACTGTTAAAACAACAACTGTATGAAGAGGAAACGCATCAAGTCAAAGAGCCAGATCTGGCTGTCAGGCCTCAACTCTCACAGCTCAGCAAGATTCAATTGTCTTGAGGGGATGTCACCACAGTATTACTGCAGCCCTCTTTCTAAACAACTGCGGTAGAGCAGCCTAGCAACTAAAATCAACAGCACTGTCTGGTGTAGCATGAGAGACCAAAGGAGTTCCCCATAGCTGACTGAGCACAAGGCAGCAAACCACTGGTTTCTGAGGTCAAATCCTTCTTCTGTTCACAATGCACTACTTTATACTGATATCAAACTCAAGCGAATGATAAAGCTTTCTCTAGATTTTACCACTTCATGGTGCAGGGAGGGAGCATATCTGAACGCTTCTGCCCTCCCCAACCAAGCAATGTCCCTTCCTGGCACAAGGGAAGTTCACATACTTCCCAGCACAACCAAGTTATTCTTCTATGCGCTGGCTTTCATTTATTGTGGGTGTGTGAGAGAGGGAGAGCATTTGATTCTGCAACCCGCTGCAGACTGAAGTGGTGAAATCCAGGTGAGCTTTACTACTTAATTCTGCTAATGTAACAGTCGCATGAACATCTCCTTGTACACAGGACATGCCTGAGGTAAACAGCAGACTGACACATTGTTGCTCACATGCGGCAGCTAGTAGTGTAAGAGAGCATCCTTATCGCCGCCTTGTCAGAGGCAGATATGACAAGAGTTCCTGCTTTGCACATGCAGTTGCAAGTATACCACACCAATCAGATGGTGGCATGTGGCGATGACAGAGACCTGCGTGACTAAGGTCCATTACTAACTGCACGTATATTCATGGCGCTTACATACATGATATAATTGATCAGGGCTAATTTTGGGAGCGGGAATGAAGCCTTTAATCTCACAACTTTAGATCTCAAATTTCTGTGAAACAAAATCACCATGACCTCCCATCAAAGGCTTGTTCCTGGAGGAGAACAATATCAATGGCTACTAGACCTGATGACTAAGAGTTACCTCCGTTATGCTGGGGAACATGGGTGGGAGGGTGCTGTTGCACTCATGTCTTGCTTGTAGGTTTCCCATGGGCAGCTGGGCAGCCACTGTGTGAACAGAATGCTGGACTACATGGACCCTTGGTCTGATCCAGCAGAGCTCTTCTTATGTTTTTATGTTTCTTCCCCACGTTTGGTAAGGCAGCATTCCTCAGTCTCGACAGCAAAATTTAAGGCTCCCAGGCTCCATTGTTTTCAGCCAGGGAAGATGTTTGTTCTCAGAAAAGTGGCATAGAGGAGATCCCTTTGGATGGGGAAGGAACTGAGGCATGAATGACAAAGCTCAGGTAAAAGCAAAACATCTGTACACACAGCAGAGGGAAACCCGCTGTTAGGGCACAGGGGTGGGTGAATACAGAACCAAATCTCAGGCCCGGGAGAGCAATCCACTAGTCAAAGCCCTGGAACAGCTTTCCCCAACCGAGTGCCCTCCATATGTGTTGGACTGCAACTCCCATCATTCCCAGCCAGCATGGGAGTATTTCATTCTAAATTGTAATTCCTAAGTTTTTTCTGAGATTTCGTAAATTTAAAATATGTTTAAGATGTCAGAGAAATACTGCAATTGTCTTGTAAAAGAAATGTAAAAAAACAACACACTCTGCGACCATTGGGTCATTTCTTTCTCCTCTTTGCCCTGCTCATGTGCAACTGTAAAAACTGCATAAGGAATGCATTCAGGCCTGAACGAACTTTGCTAAGAGTCAGCTCCCTGAACTCAAGTAACTCGAACGTGGGCAAAAATCCAAACAGACGTCTTCGAGGTTACTAGAATGCCTTGTGGGGGAAGAAGAGGAACGTGTTGCTTTTGTTGTCAATCTACAAAAGGATAAAATGGCTGAGAACAGAAGTTCATTGACATGTGTAGAAGAGTGTCTTCAAGTTATTAAAATGAATTGAGCAACAGTGAGTTTAAGATTGCTCAAACTTCTTTGAACATCAAACAATCAACTGAGTCCAATCCATCTCATTAGCATAGAAAGAACCATTTTCTACAGCAGCCTTGCCCAACTTAGTGTCCTCCGGTTGTGTTGGACTACTGTTCCCATCATCCTTGGCTCAGGATGAAGGGGGTGGAAGCCCATCACTACTAGAGGGCAGCAAGTCAGAGATGGTCCACTGTTCATCACCACTATACTGCTAACAAGTGTCAAATCCAGAACTTCAGAGTCTTAAGCAAAGATCTGTAGCACTACCCTCAGTTCCCTTAAGGGAAATCAGAGACGGAATCTCGTAAAGGCAATGCACCCACTACGTGTTACATCTGGATGAGGAAAATTCAAGTTCAAAGTACAAAGTCAGCAATAAAGATTATTGGGTGTCCTTAGATTTGGCAGAGGATGGAAGAGAGAGAGAGAGAGAGAGAGAGAAGGAGAGAGAGATTTATCAGATTCACAGGACTGTTGAGTGTTTAAAACAGGGGTAGGCAACTTGTGACCCTTGAGAGGTTTTGGCCTACAATTCTCATCAGCCTTCACCATTGGCTATCCTTGTTAGGGCTGATGTGAGTTGTAGGCCAAAACACCTAGAGGGCCACAAGTTGGTTTAAAACAAGGGTGGGCAGAACACAGATAATTGTCGAAGGTCAATCACATGAGTTATGAGGGACCAGCTACTGTTCCTGCCCCAGTGAGTGCTCACCATCCCAAGAACAGGACCAACAATTGCCTGGTGCTATGCCTAACAAGACAGAAACAAGAGAGCATCTGCCCATAATGTGGGCAACTGAGAAAGAAAGTGAGAAAGAACATAGCACCCCCACCTCCCAACAAACTACCACCATTTTGTGGCTTCAGTTGGTGGACCCTGAGGCTCTGGTAAAAAACAAAAACAAAAAAGGATATCCTGCAAGCCTGAAGTCCACCATCCCATGGCTAAACCCTTCCTTAAAGCTGAAATGTGTTTCCAATGTACAAAGGTATTAACAGCAATGTATGTTCTGCCAGGAATTAGCAGCTCGATATCTCTGGGAGGATAGCAAAGTAATCTGTGCCTCGTAAGGGCCACTTGATGGTCACCAAGGGTCTCACAACAGACAATTTTTCTATGTGTACTACTTGAAAACATCCTTTCCATAAGATTCACAGCCGATGCAACATAAAGTTGTATAGATATCATTTTACTGTATGTGAAACCATCAACAAGGAGAAGCAAGTCTGACTGAGTAATTATGACTCCCTTCCCCTCACCAAATGGAGTTGTTTCCTTTCAGTGCAAACCTTATTTTACGGCTAGCTGTGCAACCTACACAAGATATTTGCCTGCATGCACCAGAGCCGGCCCATCCCTGGGAAGAGACGATTCCTATTGAGTTTTCAGGGAACACCACAAAAGCAACTTCGGTGACCCACTATTACCACCTTCCATTGTTTCACCCAACTATGCGCAGGGGAGCTATTTTGTTGCCTTGCTTGAGGTGGAAGCAGATTGTGCCAAGCCTAGCAGTTGTGCAACATGCTGTCCAACCAACTCCAAAGTCTGTGTGCTCCCTGTTTGTGCCACTCAGTACCTCTCCCCTGGCCTTCTCTTTGGCACTGTAGCAATTGCTGTGGCACCAACTTTATAATGACTTTATAATACCACAGATAACTAGCTGTCACCCCAAACACTTCCAAGGTTGAGCATTTATTTATCTTTTTTGATTGAAAGAAATGTTTACTCTACCATAGAGCTGCTGTTTTTATCTGATTGAGCTTTTATATTGTATTTTATATTATGGTTTTATACTGTTATTTTATACTTTGAATGATTTTAATTTTTGTGAACCGCCCAGAGAGCTCCGGCTATTGGGCAGTATAGAAATGTAATAAATGAATAAATAAATACTCTTCAGCCCCCCCCCCCCCCAAATGCTCCCAGTTCAAAGACAGGAGTAGCCAAAAGTGGCTGGTCTCTCAGCTGAGCTGATGGAAGTGGCCTTGTTCCTCCATTGCTGCAACCTGATGGAATGGCTGCAGCCAGTGACAGTTGATGGAAGGAGCCTGGCTTCTCCCCTGACTCACTTTTCCCATGGTTCAACTGCCCCTCATAAGAAAAAGTTCCCTCACCTCTGTTTTCGCTAGTCATAATAAAGGTAGCACTCTACTACTAAGGCAGCGATCCATAAAGCAGTCTAATTTGCAGTGTGTAGCAGCTAAGATACCATCAAAATGGTGAACAATTAGCTTTTAGACAGAGGTGACAATTATTACCAACCGTTTAACATCTTTGATGTTCGTGGACATTTTTGATACTCAACACATTTTAGAATCATTTTTGGGGGTGCAATAAAGAAACACTGATTGACTGTAGGGTGTAAGAATTCTTTCCAGGATATCAGCCCGGGAAGAGTCTGTAAGATGGAAAATAGTTACGGGTTTTCTTTCTTACAGGATACTGATATACTCAAAATAAGCAAAATAAATATGCATATAAGCAGGTAGATTAGTATTGGTTTTTGTGAGCCAGCTTTCTCCATCAAGCATGTTAATTTAACTCTGTAAAGAAAGCAGTGAGAGACACCCTAAGAGGAAGGAAAACTACAAGAGTTCTCTTTCTCAGGTCCCCATGTTGGATTTGTTTCCCTCCTGAGTCATATATAGACAGTGAATCGCTACAAGAAGAGTCTTCAACTGTGTCTCATTATTCGCATCAATGTTCCTGCAGTCCTCAAGAGCGCATAAGGCAGAAATTGTGTTATGCCTGAATTCTGGTCTCTTTCTGCTCCTATTCTATCATATCGTATAAGGGGTTGGCGGAAAATTAATAACCAGTGATCATTGTTCCAGGAAAGCGTTTCAAAGAATATTTAGGAGGCAACATTCATGCAAGTTTTATGAACATGATTAATACCATTAGAAAAAGTTGGGGTGGGGGCGGCAGTAGGGCAAAGGTTTCAACGAAATGCCTGGAGATGTAGCAAGCTATTAAAAAGGCATCTAATATTTATGCGTTAGCGCAAACGATACAAGGCCTCAGTATACAAGTCCCAAAGAGATCACTTGATTGTACTTGAGAAACACTTCCTATGTTGGAAGAAAATAAGCAAGGCTGAAGATAGCAGGATTGGGGCATCATGATATGGATCAACCTCCCCTAATGCAGCACCCACAGATAGCATGGTACCAATGGAGATATTACACTGAGTCCATGGGAAGCACCCACAGATACCATGGCGCCCGCAGAGACATTATATTGTGCCCATGGGAAGTTCCCGATTCCCTGTTTCCTCCCCGATGCTGTGTGCTGTCTTTTATATATATTGTTTTAGATTTTTTAAGTTGTGATTTTGGGGGGAGTGTAGCTGCCATCGGGGGGGGGGGAAGGGGGCGATCAGGAGGAGGGGCCTGCCAACTACTTCCACTTCATTTGCAGGGCAGTAGAGGAGCAGAAGGCCAACTGCAGCCACCATGGTGAAGCTATGGAGGAAGGGAGGCTGGTCAGAGCAGCTAGCAGCTGCGGGGCTCCTCCTCACCACGTGGGGAGAAAGCAGAGCGAGACTTGCTGGCTCTCAAGATTACATGTGCATGATTGTTCAAAGCCATCATGGCAGCAGTTGTTTTAATGGTTTTACGACTTGCGTTCGTATCATCTTGTTTCATAGATGTGTTCTTATGTGTTATGATTATCATTGGGTATTAATAATAGGGTGACCCTATGAAAAGGAGGACAGGGCTCCTGTGTCTTTAACAGTTGCATAGAAAAGGGAATTTCAGCAGGTGTCATTTGTATATCTGGAGAACATGGTGAAATTCCCTCTTCATCACAACAGTTAAAGCTGGAGGAGCCCTGCCCTCTTTTAAATCTGGTCACTAGTATAGCTCCTACAGCCTTAACTGTTGCGATGAAGAGGAAATTTCACCAGGTTCTCCATTTATACAAATGACACCTGCTGAAATTCCCTTTTCTATGCAATTGTTAGATACAGGAGCCCTGTCATCTTTTCCACATGGTCATCCTATGTAAAACAACTCTGTAAAGTGGGCTGATTTCCACGCTCCGCTTTTCTTGAAGTCTACCACTGCTTTCTTTTTCCACTCTGACTTCTGAGTATGAGGAAACCCAAGAAGTAGTAATTCACCTTCCTTAAATTAGGGTGACCCTATGAAAAGGAGGACAAGGCTCCTGTATCTTTAACAGTTGCATAGAAAAGGGAATTTCAGCAGGTGTCACTTATATATATGGAGAACCTGGTGAAATTCCCTCTTCATCACCACAGTTAAAGCTGCAGGAGCTATACTAGAGTGACCAGATTTAAAAGAGGGCAGGGCACCTATAGCTTTAACTGTGGTGATGAAGAGGAAATTTCACCATGTTCCCCATATATACAAATGACACCTGCTGAAATTCCCTTTTCAATACAACTGTTAAAGATACAGGAGCCCTGTCCTCCTTTTCATATGGTCACCCTAAATAATAATAATAATAATAATAATAATTCGTTACCCGCCTCTCCCTCCCACATATTAGCCCACATGTGGTGTAAATTTGGGGCTTTTATGACAAAGACGTGCACAGTCATTGTGAGAAGTCGGGCTATGCTGCTACTACAGTACTGTGCTTTTTTTTGTATATGGAGGCAAATCTTGAGCAAGTCATTAAAGGCATTTAGTCTACAGAGACAGCCTCTTCTCCCAATCCAATCCCTCGCCAAATTGGTCCAAGAACGGAGGGAGAAGGCGGCACATGCAAGAACTGCCTAAAAGTATTGGTCAGTGGTGCTGGGCAGCATGGCGACACTGCCTGACAGAGCACGGAGATAAAGCAGAAAATTGGCACTAGTTGAATCTCTCCTTTTCATGGCATTATTAAACCCCTTACAGGCAAATGTGGCAACCCTATTTCTGAAGCGATGTCCACCCTACTACCACCAAGCTATGCAACTCTGCATCACAGTTGCTTTTATTAAAATTGTAAAGGAAGTCAGGATTCACCTGACAACCCTGCGAGGTAGGCTCCTGGACCAAACGTCCTGAACTCCCGAGTTACCCACCTCCCTGCCCTGTCCACAACCGGGACAAGCCAGATGTTCACGAGAATAAACCACAGACACACATTTAGGGACCAAAGCAACTTTATCGCAATCACTAAAACTAACACGTAAGGCCTTGGTCGTAAAACAGCCCCTTAAAAAGTAGGAAGGGGGAGAATAAGGAAAGGGGGGAAGGGAGAGGGAATGTGGACAAGGAAGAGTGAGGAAAGAAGTGAGGAAAAGCTCTAATACTTTGCCATTACCCCAAGAAGCATTCATACGACCCCACACCCAGCCAAAATCCGGCTGGCCTTCTCCAGAATACCCACACACGTTAAAACATAAAAAACCTTTCTAACTCTGGGCAGCCTCCATGGTTGCCACAGACCTGACCTTCCCACTTAACGTACGCACGCACCACCAAGGAAGATGAAGGAGCTTCATCATAAAGCTTTTTATCTCTTTTTGGGACCCCTGGTCCCATGACCTGACTAAACCAACCAGTGCCCTTCCCGGGCTATAGCCCACCCCCCTGCCATCGGGGCCAAGCCACCTCTTTTTCCCACCGCTGAATCCTGTTAAGTTTGTCCACCGCCCTGATAATCTCCAGGTGCCAGTGGGAGCTGGACTGGCTCAAGGCAGGGATGACCTGGGCTGGCGGCCACCAAAGCCTGGCACAGCCAGTTTGAACAATAGACCATATAGATCCTACCTAGGGGCAGATCTTACACCCTCATAGCAACAGCAAGTTAAAGGTACAGATTTGCACCCCGGCCTTCACAAAAATGAATTTGTGTTTTCCTCCAACGGCCTTAGTTATTTTCAGACCAGTTGAAATGCAACCCCTCCCCCACGCACACCCAATCTATTATGCTTGTGACTAAGTCACTAAACTATCTTCAGTTTGAGCAGAAAAAAACCCTCTTCATGACACTTGGAAAAAATCCATCAGCAAACAAGAGGGAGACAAGAATCAGCTGGGTCTTCTTAGGGTTTGGTTTCCAAGGAAAATAAGCAATGCTTCACTGTTGCAATATCGACACATAAAAGTGTTTTCCTAAGGATTTACACTTCCAATTCTGGGCTGGGGGAAAAACATAAATAAGTCTCTAAACACAGTTAGGATTGAGCTAATGGATCCAAAGGTTCCAGAGTAATCTCTGAACTATTTTAGCTGGTTGCTAAGTAAACCTTCCAGGGCTCTAAGGGTTCTTTGCTTTGCAGCCAAAACCGAAATATTCCAAGCCGCCTGCAAGCCAGGGATACATTTCAGGGTAGCCGAGGGAAAGCAGCAGCCTTTAAAAATAGAATTGATTTGTAAATGCTAAAACACGGAGCAATTTGTAAAGCTGAAATATCCATTAGGGTGAAGCGTGCTGTGGGGCAGCAGGAACCCAGCTAAGCTGCAGCCTGTTCTTTCCTCGTCCTGTGAGCACAGGAAGTTGTCTCATATCGAGAGGATTGCTCCACCCCGCTTAACGCTATCACCTCTGCCTGGCAGGGGCTCACCAAGGCCTCAAGTGGAGGTCTTAGCCAATCCTGCTGCTCAAGATTTAACTGGAGATGCTGCAGATTGACCTGTTCGCTTACAAAGCATGACTGCTGTCACTGAGCTAAAGGAGCAGTGGCCATATGCCAAGCAGAGGCACCACTAGTTTTTGGGGAGGGGGGGCACACAGCTTTCCTCCCCCCACACACTATCAACACCACCCTCCACCCTCAGCACCACCCTTCACCCTCAAGTCCCCCTCTATTTTTAACCTGGCGGTGATGACATCTCTTCTTCCTAGCCCAGGCCTGCTGGCAAAAGGAAGTAATGCAGCACCCAGCTGACAAAGCTGCAGGCTCCATGGCATGCCATTTTAAAAGGACATCTTTTAAGTTTTGAGTATCAGCGATCTGAACCAATCAGACACTGCCTTTGGGGGAGGGGCAACGAAGGCATGGGAGCGGCAAAGAGGAGGTATTTATGTCACTCTTGCACCCTCATTGGTTGTGCCTTTTTGCTAGTGGGGCCAGGCTAGCAGGAGGAGCTGTCACCTTCAGGGGGTCATTTGGCAACCCTCCCAGACCGAGGGCCCCCAAACCAGCACCCCATAGTCATGTTCTGGAAACACCACTGATGCCAGGCCTAGCTGTACATTTTTGTGAGGGCTCAGGCCATAGTGTTCTCCAGTGGTCCTCCTCCACTGCTGAGCCCAGGTGGACTCCAGGGAGCAGCAGTGGCCCAGGCAGCAGGGGTTAGCCACCATTTTAATTTCCCACAGTGCCTCCAATGGCCCTTCTTAGAGCCCTGTGTCAGAAATATTTTTAAAGAGGCACACTACACTTTCTTTGGAAATCACAGCAAGCTATGGTGACGCAAACCAAGCATGGCCAGCTCCAGAAAGATTGTTTTCTGGTGGACTCCCTTCTACGTCATTGCCTCCCCATTGGCTTGCCTTCTGACTGGAACAGAGTAGCTACCTTTTCCCCCACAATGCCAAAGCTATGCCAGGGACATCATGGGATAGTAAAATGGAAGTTGCCTCTATATGCAAAACTGAGCAATGGAATAAAGTGGGTGGGTGGGGGGAAGTGGCAGATAATGTCCGGGCCCTTGGGCCCTCGCTGCTGCCCAAGCATGCCATGTGGTGACAGCAGCCCTGGAACCAGGAGAAGGAGTCGCAGCACAAGAAGGGAGGAAGAGGGAACGGGCATCTGCTTTCCTACACGGCTGTTGGCAACAGCATGTGAGTTTGGGGTGATCATGGCAAGGGCATTTACATGCATCTAGTGAAACAGGTTAGTTGCCTTGAGTTTGTTTGAATAGCAAGAGGAGAAGAATGTTAAATGCTACTTTCCCCCACAACCAACCACATCAGCTCTGCTAAAGCTAGCAGGACTGTCCCAGAGCTACCCGCAGGCTGTTTATGAAAACAAAGTTAAATGCTTAGTCATCTTTCCCTGCAACATTCTTCTGTGTGTTCACCCTACACATTTTCACACTTCCATCACAGCCTTATGACACCACAATTGCCAAAATGGAATGTAAGGAGCTTCCCAGCCAAACATTGTTCATCTTCTTCAGCTATGATTGATTCCACTATGCAAATTTACAACAGTCTACCAGCTAGGCGTTGGGGGGAAGGGGGAGGCAGTTACAGCAAAAGAGATCAAAATGCCCAAAACGCATAGCGGAACTGAAGCCAGTTGACACTCTTTCAACATTCAAAATAGGTGACCGAATGCAGCCTTCCCCAACCAAGAGCTTTTCAGATGGATTGGACTACACCTCCCATCACCCCCAGCCAGCACATGTCCCTGGTTGGGGATAATGCCAGCTGTAGTCTCTCAGTATCGCACCATGTGGTCTTCCAAACCATCTGGAAGATGACAGGCTGGGGAAGAGGGATCTAAAGCAACAATTCTTCCACATCAAAGATGGGGCCAGATCTCTCCATTACAAAGGAAGTGGAATTCTGTAACCATGACAATAGGGTTGATTTGTCCGTTTGTTAAAAACATACACACACACACATAACTTTTCTAAGTCAGCAATTGCTGCGCACATGATGACAAACCACTTCAAGTTCGGCTAAACCCTGACATCAGCCTGCCCTGCCGAGGTCATTGACCAGGAATTACTGTGGGAAATGCCTGGAACAGACCCAGCCAGGGGAAAAGGAAGAGCAAAACAGCACACACATGCTGTATTCTGCGACCACAGGCATGTGATGAAGAGGGGGAAATAAGCTGTATACAGAATAAGCAGCCTTACTGTGACAATATTTCAGAGTGACTTAATGGATTTCCATTTTTCCTCCTTCGCCTAACTTCCAATTCCATTTACATATAGAGTGTGGCTTATAGAAACACCTGGAACACTGACAAAATTTTGAAGCAAAAACATTTTTATCCAGGGGATATTCATGAGCCATCCATTCAAAACTCTTGAAGTCAACAAATGAGACTGCAGTACGATTAATTTCACAGTGGGATATTCCTTTGGCATATTTGCTTTCTTCCAGCCTTCCCCAACCTGGTGACTCCAGATGTTTTAGACTACAATTCTCAGAATTCCTGAGATTGCGTAAGGCTGCAATCCTATACACACTTACCTAAGAGTAAGTCCCATCAAACTGGAGCAACTGAGAACAAGCACTTCAGATAAGGCAGCTAATCATGCCTCCTCTTAACCTTCTCCAGGCTAAACACACCCAGCTCTTTCAACCATTCATCTTGGGACTTGATGTCCAGATACTTCACCATCCTGGATATGCTCTAATTTGTCAATGTCCTGCTTAAAATGTGGTGCTCCAAACGGTAAACAGCCCTCCAAATGCGACATAATACATCCATAATAGAATAAGATCATTACATCTGAACCAGCACAGTAAAATGAAATGAAATCCATTCCTGGTTTTAGAATTCAATGGTTCCCAAAACCTTATCTACACATTTACATGCAAGTCCTGATGGGCTCTTTGTCTCCAAATCTTACATCCAATGCCTCTTTAATGCTGGAAGGAAAACTATAGAAACCATATAGTTCAGGATAGCAATACTGCTCTTGTGTGAGCAGCTCTATCCCTGCAACAATGAAGCCTCAGCTGGTTGCCTGAAATCAGATTGTACTAACCACAGGGGAACAGCTAAGTGGTTGAGTGAAAACATGGACTTTTGGCTATGGCCAAGGTAGGATGGTGAGAGGGCAATCCAGAATTATAGGGCCTGGAAAGCAATATACTGCAGTACTGAAGAGCACAGCATCCAGACTGGATCCGGATGGGAGGGGGAGATTCTTCCAAAAGAACAAATGAACAAAAATGGGATGTTGTTTTAAAAACAAAGCAAAAATCGCAACTGTATTTTACAAAGAAAAACAAATCACTTTGGGAGCATGAAGCATAAGACAAGTTTTTTGGGGTGGTGTTTTTTTTTTTTTTTGCCACAACTGTGTTTCATTTCCAGCAAAAGTTTATTCTACTGCTGTAACCCTGATCAAGTTGTCCTCAAGTCCTTACATTGTATTCTGGTAAGCTGGTAATTACCCAATGCTGAACAGAGCAAAGAAAGTAGGGAGAAGGAGGAGAAAAACCAGAGATGCACCACATCAAAGTTAAGATGATACAACCTGCATATCAGGATAATCCCTTACTTCTAAAGCTCCCTTGTCACACCCAATGTTTTCTGCTCTTACTTCTGGATATATTTCTGCCAAGGATCTTCACTCCTCTAACTCTACCACCTTCAGACCTCCGGTACTCTTAAATGATTCCACCCATGTGAAATATGCCTGCAACTTCCTTCTAGTACACAGACATGGTATCATCTCCCTCTTCCTTTAAATAAGCAATGGGCAACTTGTGACTATCCAGATATTTTGGCCTACAACTCCCATTAACCCTGGACAGCATAGCCAATAGTGAGAGATCATGGGTGTTGAAGGCCAAAACATCTGGAGGGCCACAAATTGCCCACCGCCTGCTTTAAATCCTTCCTCAGAACTATCCTTTTCCACGAAGCCCTTACTTAATTAGAAATCAGTATTCATCCTCAACTGCAATAAGGTGAGCATCCAAGCCTTCATACCTGTGCCTCCCCTTCCCTCACCTCATCAAGCCAGTTCACACAATAAAATAACCCACTGAAGCTTGTTTAAATCAGCGGTGCATGCCAGGCAATATTAGCCTAATTACTTGCCAGGTGTGGCTTGTCGTGTCATCCAAACCCAGGCGGCATGGTTTGTTTTAACGGGAAACAACCCGGAAATAACTCATGGACAGTTCTAGCTTGTTTTGATCATGCAAACTGGGTCAGTGTGTTTTTCTACAACCAACTGCCTTGACTGCATTCTCCTTGGGGCACGGGTCTCTTTTTTGCCAACCTGTCAAGCCCTGTATGCATTGATGATTCTGTTTAAATACACAGTATTCTCTGAAAGTCCGGAGAACAATATAGGCATAGACCAACACACACACACACACACAGAGGATACAGGCTTGCAATTCCAGGATCAGATCTTTAATGGATTAGCCCCCCTCCCTCACTCCCCACATGAATTTCTTAGATAATATACATTTCCTGATAAAAGGTCTTCCATCAATGCTGGCTTCTCTGGATTGTTGTGCCCATGTCAATCTCTCAATGAGGCTTACTGACAAACTACACTTCGGGGACAGTCAATGAATTGTGTTTTTAAACAAAGCCATCCACTTGACAGGCTGTGAACAGACACAGTCATCACTTCATTAGGGAATACAATGTGTGATGGATACAGTTCAACAACAGACAGGACAACACAGATACCCGCAGCCACACACCCTCCCAAAGGCCTCTGCTTGGTCTTTTCGTATCCCTTGAGCACTCCCAGCCCAGTACATGCTTACTCAGGCATGGCTTCCAATGCATCTAGAAGAATTCTGACTAAGTAAAGAAACTAGAACAGCCTTCCTCTACCTGGTGCCCTCCAGATGTGCTGGACTGCAATTCCCATAATTCCCAACCAGGATGGAATCATGGGAGTGTGCAGTCCAACACATCTGAAGAGCACCAGGAGGGGGAAATTTGAATTAGAAGGCCTGGGACAGCTCTAAATAGAGTAAAAGCACTGCTCCTGGTAGAAACTAGAAATCAATATCCAGGCAGGGAGACTGACTCAGAAAACGGGCACCCTCCAATCGATATAAATGTTGGCTATATTCCTGTGCCATAGGAACCATCAGCCATCCTGCCAAAGTGTTGCTGATGCATTAGAGCTACAGGGCAGATTCAATCGGCAAGTGGTTCCATGAAACTCTGCCAATATGAATAGGAGATGCGTAAGAGCGTGACAGTGCTCTGGAGCAACTCCCCATTCATTTCAGCAGGGCTTGGTGAGTAGATTGTGCCCAAACCAGAACCAGCGCAAGCTCTCCTGCTATCCGAGGTGGGGAGCACATACCCTCTGATGGGTAATCTCCCACAATGCCTGGCTCTGAGGAAGGACCCCTCAGAGCCAGGCATTTGTGCCTAATTGGCTCTCTGACGGTTACTGTTTTTAACTTTTGTAAACCGCCCAGAGAGCTTCAGCTATGGGGAGGTATATAAATGCAACAAATAAATAAATAAATAAAAATAAATAAGAGCTGAGCTGCACCGGCCGCTTTCGTCGGTAGACACGGCTCTACAGAGAATCGCCTGCCCCCTGGCTTGCTCTGAGATTCTCAGGGCGAGCCAGAGGGTGGGTGGCTCCTCTGAGGAGCTCTAGAGGCTGCTCTTCCGCTGCAGCATTTGCCTCAGGTGGCGAGAGTGGGGCCGGTGGGATTCTCTGGAACTGCCACCCACCTGGCAGCACTAGCAGGTGCTCCAGGCAGTTGGCAGCTCCAGAGGGCCCTTTCAGCCTCACTCTCCTGCTGTGGCAAATGCTGCAGTAGGACAGCAGCCAAAGGGGGCCTCTGGATTACAGGCAGTTTTCTCCTCTTCCGAGCATACTATTTGCAGAACGCATTTAGAGCGTGTCTTTTTTTAAAAATAAAAAAAAGAGTTAGAATATAGCTGTTGAATCTCAGTGGCCTGAATATTGGCGATGGTGAAACAAGTGCGCCGCACCTCTCCCTTCCTCTGTATATGCTCACAAGGCACTCTTGCCCCACTACTGCTACTCCTCATTCGGGACCGAGCACGAGCACTGAAAGAGGTTCTGGAGATGTGGCGTGGGAAGCCCTGGCTCCACTGAAGGAAGGAAATACGAACTAAGAATAGGCAGCACACATGGGAGGAAGAGAATCCTGTTTCCTGTGGCAACCGGATTTTTGCACGGTCCATCTCGAACCCCACTAGTTCAGTAGAGGCAAGGAGGGTAACAACTCAAAGTCTGCTCAGATTCCATTATCCTATAATAATTTGTTGATCAAGGACAGCAGTCTGAGAACAGGTGAGTTAAAAGTAGGGCTTTGCACTGCCTCGGCCCCAATCCCCGAATCCGAGCTGGGCCAATTTGTCCCAAATTCAAGGTGGTACCGGGTTTGCCTGTGGCACCCCGAGGCTGAAACAGATCAGCACCGAAGCCTAGGGGTGCCTCAACATTTGGGGCAGTGCTGGGCTGCTCTCCCGCCCGCCTGCCAGCTGGCACAAGGCTGGTCGTGAGTCCATTGGATTCACAAGACTCAGTTCCTCTCCCTTCCCGGTCACCACCCACTGCCACCGCCACTGGGAATTAACTTCACACGCACCTCTTCAGAGCTGAGTTGCAATGTAAAGGAAGATCACGGGAGCTCTCTATTTTAACAGCTCTATGGCTTAAATCTACGGTGACTGCAAAGGGTATTTTGCGACCAAAGAGCTATTAAAAATAGAGATCCCCCGCGATCTTCCTTTACATGGCTTCTTGGCTCTGAAGAGGACGCATGTGAAGATAAGTCCCAGCAGCAGCAGCGAGGTGGCAATTCCGGTTTTGGGGGGAGAGAGAGAAGGAGCAGGAGAAGACAGGTAAAGAGTCAGGAGTCCAATAGACTCCCAGTCAGGCTTCCCCAAGTTTTCTGGGTGGCCCACCATGTGGCCGCCACCCAGGAACCCTGAAAAGGCCGAACTGCTTCTAGGCCCCCCGAATCTCACCTCAGCCTCATTCTGAGGTAAGGCGGGAAAGCCCCAAGGCAGCCTGAGGTGAATCAGGGCCATTTCAGAGCCCCCGAAATGGCCTCCAAGGTGAGGGGAACTGTGCACAGCCCTAGTTATGAGTATGCTATACACCAGTCTTCCC
This sequence comes from Elgaria multicarinata webbii, assembly GCF_023053635.1. NCBI lineage: Eukaryota > Metazoa > Chordata > Lepidosauria > Squamata > Anguidae > Elgaria > Elgaria multicarinata. The sequence goes on from NC_086171.1 coordinate 67,683,165, forward strand.
CAACCCAAATGTTTTAGAATACAACTCCCATTACTTGACCATTGGCCATGCTGTCTGGGGATTATGAGAGTTGTAGTCCAAAACATCTGGAGGGTTGCGGAATACAGTTAAGCACTTTGCACAATCCCACAGCTCATCTCTCTCATTGACAGTATTATTTGTTGTTGTTGGTTGTTTTTTAAGTACCTCACAAAAGGCAAGGGTGGCTTGACAACTAAAAGGTTTTGTTGGTTTTCAAGCTCTCCCAACAAGTGGGAAGATATCGAAATTGCCTCACAAAGAGGGGAAAGGGAGAAAGAAAAAGAAAAGCAACACAACAATCCAGGAGCCTTAAAGGAAAAAGATGTAGCAATCTTGCACTGCCGATTCACGCACACAGAGGTAACATCTGCTGCATAATCCTATTTATGTATTTATTTATTTATTGCATTTTTATACCGCCCAATAGCCGAAGGTCTCCTATGCATGTGTCGCCTGAAGTATGGTCCATAGAACATAGGAAAATGTGTATGGGATCGCAGCCGTAATTTTCCAGAGTTTATATATTAAACAGCAGATACAAACAGCTTCACTATACAAGCATAGCATCTAACACCCCTTCTCTTTTCTCTTCCATAACTACTGGTGCACTTTGTTTGTCCTCTGGCACTCCCACCCTCGCCCAGAGCTTTCACATTCTTTTGACAACCTGGAATTTAAAGTTCATGTACAGGGAGGTGTTGGCCTAGAATTACATGGAGTTTTCTCCTCTTCCAAGCATACCATTTGCAGAATGCATTCTGAGCATGACTTTTGTTGTCGAAGGAGTTAGAATATAGCTGATGAATCTCAGTGGCCCTGAATATTGGTGATGGTGAAACAGGAGGCTTTTTTTTGTTGTTGTTGTATACTTGTGCGTGTACTCAAGTCATTAGGGCTGGGCTTTTTCCTGCTCTTTTATTGCAGCGGAGTTTGTCTTGGACATTCTCCAGAGTATTATTAGAATGGGCACAGGAAAATATACACAGAGATAAAGGAAGAGATAAGGAACAAAACAGACACACCTTACTGCTCTGCCAAACCAACAAGAATTTAGTGTACAAAATTAAGCCACATAAAGCACACAGTTTTTGTTGATGCTTTGAAACATTTATGGCGGAGGATTAGTACAGTAATATCAGCAGAGTACTATCAGTTCCAAGGCTTGGAAGTCATTCCATGCAGCACCATTGCAGAGGTGGAAGAAAAGGGGTGCTCAGAATGCAGCCCTCTCCACAGGCTGAGAATGTTCCCCTTCCCCTTGGAAGAAGAAAACACCTCATGTTTCTAGACAATATGTTTGTAAAAGGAAGTTGGGAACGTGTAGGCAGATTACATGGCTTCCTCATATCTTCAAACATAGCTGGCTATCCCAAACCCTGCTGGAAGCCATTTCCTTGCAGGAGAAGGCAACAGGTAGCAGCCTTTGACTTTACAAGGTTTAAATGGAAGTTTTGAAAAGTTCTTCTCTTTAAATAATCGAGACTTTTAACAATCGTTACCCCGCAACAACAGAAGCACCAAACAAATTGAGGGTTGTTCTACATAACCATTTTTCCCACCATGAGAAGCTGCAGCAAAATGGCAGAGATCTGTGTGGAACCCAAGTCTTGTAATTATTACTGTGCCATCAGCTTGTCAATACTCAAACATTCAAATCTTTTGGCATGCACAGACAGTGCAGAGAATCAGCTATTACAACAGTGAATTTGGACAAATGGGATCAAAATTCAACATTAAACATGAAGACCACAGTTTTTGGAGGGTCTTTAAAAAAAACACCAGCGAGTTTCTAGCCCATGTGGATGTGACGTTAGGCTTGAAAAAACATGAGCGACACCTGGTAAAATCTCAAACACTACAGCACAAGCCCCTGGTAGGTATTATTTTTACACATATGCAAAAAGGTCCGTCCCTACCCTGAGGAGCTTATAAACTGAATTTCAACGGAAAGACAGAGGTCATAAAAGGAGGGACGGGTAAGTAGGGATGAATATGAGCAGATGCAATTACACAAGTGTTGCTTCAGTAGGTTACCATTAAGCTTCCTCACTGTAACAAGCAAAATAAGCCAACCTGTGAAAAGTTTCTTAATTTACATTTTATGAAAAACTTGCAGAATTTGGCTTTTGTGGGCAAATAATTTATTTTTTCAAATTTATAACAAAACAAAAATCCCTGGACTGCACACAGCCCTACATAGATTCTGTTGCATGCCAGGAATTTACATCTTAACTAACATGACCATTTATCCCCCAAGAAGTCTTTTATAAAGTAATATCACATTAGGATCCTAACTATTAAGCCCACAAAATGTAAATTCAAAGATGACCCTTCATTTCCAACACACAACGAGCACCAGCAAAAAAGTTGAAATCTCTACCAAACGCACACATGTTTATCTGAACAAATTGAGAGGATGCCATTCGAAAAGGCAGAGGGGTATTACTCTTTTCAAGACTCCCCCAAGGGAGACCAAAGTTTCGCTGGTGTGACTTTTCATGCCAGGGCTCTTATTACAAATGCAGCGAATCTCCAGGAAGGCCTCTCAGCACGTGCACAAAACTACCAGCATCTATGGATCTTTGGAAATTGCCAAAATAAATCAAAATGGCTTTAAACTGCTTTAAACTTGTGGTGTAGATGTGCTCTAAAAGGACAATCAACCTTGCCCTTTTGGAATAACACTGCAACCCAATCCACTGCATAGGCTTGGATCCAGACTTAGACATATTTACATTCTCACTTGGCACTAACACCGTCAACTTTTCAGCACCAGTCAAAGATGTACTTATTTTCCTAGGAACTTGTGGGGGCAGGGAGAGATTTTGTTTATTGTCAATGAACAATGTTCACCTTATATAGTTTTTCACTGGTATTTTTTATTTGTATCATTTTGCTGGTTACAGTTTATATTGATTTGGGTTCTTTCCTGTTACATTAATTATGGATTTCCGTATCAATGGGTCTGTCCTAAGCATATGACTAAATCTACATCCACCCAGTGGTTATGGGAATACTTCTTATTCATAGTCAAAATTCTTCTTCGTCTTTCTGGCTGGGCTTCACACAACACTCTAACTACACCCAGTGGTTGAGTGTGGGCTGTTGTTGAACCAGAGGTTGTTGTTGAACCATGGATTACCACGTCTGGATGCAGCACATTTTCTGCAGGGTGGCTTGTTAACCACCAGAAACAACTCAACAACAAACCATGGGTTCTCAAAGTGGCTTGTTTGAGAAAAATAAGCCACCCTGCAGAAAACATGTTGTGTTCAGACAATACTATAACCCGCAGTGCAACGACAACCCACACTAAACCACTGAGTGTGGATTAGTGTGTTGTGATGACCCAGTCTCTGTAACAAACTCTCTTTAACAAGTTCTTCTCAGAACAAGGGGCTGTCCTTTTTACTTTCTTTCTTTTACCAAAGCACACACACAAACGCAAAAGGCATTAACAGTGCTGTCCGAATAAACAAGATGGATAAAGAAGAGGGAATACCTTGCTCAGTCAGAAACAAATGTGACAGTCATCATCAGAAGGGGGGGGAGGGAAATCAAACCTGAGGCCAAAGGTTTACTACAGGTTAATAGCACAAGCAGCGGCCCTGAAGGCTTCTCTGCCTGAGGAACACCAACACCTCCTGTTAACTACTGTTAGTTGCAGTTACAAAAATAATGAAGCAAAGCTAGCCACCCCACATTGTAAATAAGATAGAAATTCTTCATTTAAATATATAAAAAACAGCATGCTGACGGCGAGAAGCTGGCATATTCATTCACGGGGATCGAGGGAGCTTTCGAAAAGGATTAGTGCAATCGATGTGGCAAAGAACGCAGAGTATAACTGGATTAAAAGAATCCATGCTACAAAGCAGTCTTCCCCAATGTGGTGCCCTCTGGCTGTGTTGGACTACAGCTTCCATCGACCCCAGCCAGCTGGCTGGGGTTGATGGGAGTTGTAGTCCAACACAGCTGGAAGCTGCCAGGATGGGGAAGGCTGACATAAAGTGACCCCAGTATTGTAGAATATTCTGCAGGCTGAGTTCAGAAGGAGCCGTTTCCCTCACTTTTGGCAGCGCAGGAGGGCTGTGCAAGGTTCAATTTCCTTTGCTGGAGACGGCAGCTGTGCAGCAACCACCCAGCCCTACTCTTCGGACTGCTGCTCCAAGGAGAGCCAGCCTTCAACCTGGCTCATCTGAAAGCAACATATTGCAAACAGAGCAACCGCCTTGCAGGGTAGCTTCAGCTTCCTAAACCTAAGAATAACTGTATCAAATGAGTATTAGCAAAAAGCACCAGCTGTTACAAAAAGGGTGCGGGGGTGGCAGGGAGAACCAAAGATAAAGAAGCCTAAATACACCATTGATTAAATATCACCATGACTTTCAGGTGCGTTTTTCAGGAAGAAAGTGCGACTTTGGATCAGGGTCCAAAGTGACACCCTCGCTTGCAGAAGATCAATTGTCTGACAAACAGGAAAGGGCATTCTCCTGGGTTGCTCCTAAACTTCTGGGACACACTCCCTACGGAGCTGTAACTGGTCCCCCACTCTGTCTGACGTAGTTTGCACACCACAACAATTTCTTGGTTGTTTCACCCAGGAATTGAAAGGGGCACATGAGCCCTTTTCCTGGGTTTTCACCGTGACATCAAAACCCGGAACTCTGAGTTGTTTAAACGACTCAGAATAAGTGCAACAACAACAACAACCATGGGCAATTGCTGGAGAAAAACTGGATTGTTTAACCCCTAAACAAAATAGAGCTAACCCAACAACATACCATGAGCAATTGTTGGGTTAACTCTGAGCTGTTTAACCATACATAACACCAAGTTCCAGGTCTGGATGTCATGAGAGCAAACCAGGAACAAGGCGTTCCTGGGTTTTTGATTGAAAGTGGAAGCAAGTGTGCAAATGGAGGCAGTGTACTCTCTTGCTGCTGCTCGGTCACGATAATTACTGCGTTAAACAACCCAGGAATTGTCGTGATGCGTAAATTGAGCCTCTGTGTTCAGTAAGCGGGTCAAGTCACAGCTTGATTGATTTCTGAAAGGCAGTATAAAAATGCAAGAAGGAATAAACTGAATAGGCTAGAAATCCCCTCCTCCCCCACCCCCCATGTTTGACAAACACTTGGAAATATCGCACGTATAACTGGCCTAGTAGCCTTGCTGAGTCACCTTCATGTTTACTTTTGAATCTCACTGATACGGATGGAATCAAGCAGTGTCAGAAAACCCCTCCCTGAGTGTTCTTTGGAGGTAGTTATCAACTGAGGTTTATCTTTACAGGAAGGTTGCCTCCTTTTTCCCTTCTTCTGCCGATGTTCCTATACTTTTTTACTGCAGTTGGACATGCAAAAATTAAGCAGGTGAAGCTCCTCTCATCACCTGTTGAAATTTCTACACATCAGGATGCTGCAAAAGGTAAAAGCGCACATCTAGGGAAGATGTTAACAACCCTAAAAGCAGTGAGCCTTGAGATCGCTGGGGGGGGGGGGGGGGAGTTAGGATGTCAATAGAATTACTAAATAAAAATATGGCATCCCATCTTTCCGTACGTTTACAATCATAAAACAGCTGGAACCGTTGCAGGTGTAGATGTATATGAGTCCCAGAGATGATCAGCAATAAAAATCGCAAAGTGCTCTATGTGGGGCTACACTTGAAGAGCACCCGGAAGCTACAATTGATCCAAAATGTGGCAGCTAAGCCACCAATCAGTGCACGATATTAGGACCATATTATACCTGTCTCGAAAGACGTGCACTCGTTGCCAAATACTTTCTGGGCTGAATCAAAGGTGCTGGTTTTAACCCTTAAAGCCCTAAACAGCTGGCTATCTAAGGGACTGGTTATCTTATCATAAACCTGTCTGAGTATTAAGATCCACAAAAGAGGCCCTTTTGAGGGCAGCATTACCTACAGAGGCCTGTTTGTCAGGTACAACTTTCTCCTGTGTTGTCCCAAACTGTGTAATGCACTCCCTCAGGACCTACCCTCGTGGGGTAAAGACATATCTCTTTAATTTAAAGTGCCATCCTATTCATGTTTATACAGAAAAAAAGGCCTACAACTCCCAGCATTCTCCAAACTGCCCCGCTGGCTGGGGAATGCTGGGAACTGTAAGACTTCTTCCTTTCTAAACATGCATAGGTTGCATCCTTAGCCTTTTCAATTATATAGTTGCTCTGATGCTATCATGTCTTATAGTTTTTAATGCTCCTATTTTTATTGCTGTAAAGTTTTATTGCTTTAAATTACTGGGCGCTACCTTGATGGCTTTTTATCAAATAACACAGAATGCAAATGCTAATTGTGCAATGAATAAAGTCCCTGAACAATGTCAGTAATATATACAACAGTCATTCCCAATTTGCACGCAAACGAGACCAGTAACTTTGGGGAAGCTGTGGATTCTTCTTTTTACCAGAAAGTTTTCAAAATCAGGTATGCTTCTGGCAGAAATGCAGGTTTCTTGTACATTTTGGATCACAAACAGAAACGTGTTGAAAGAGAAGAGGATTACAGCACGATCTTCCTTGCCGAACGCAAGAATTGCTCATTATTTCCTCTTGATCCAAGCCAGAGAAGCTTCTTATTGCTCCATCATGCTTGTTCTTGTGAAAAAAACAAAGCGTACTGCAATATGGTATACCAGATTTTAATCTCTGCACTGCGGACATGGGAACAATAGCTATTACTCAAGTTCATGTTGCAGTGCGCAGGTAAAATAAAATAAAAGTCTCTTAGTAATAATATACTAAATCATGGGTCTCAAAGGATTCTACCTAAAATATCCCATTATTAAGTCTTTTAGAAACTGAGACAACAGTCCCAACAAACTTTCATCTAATTCAGAAGCCAGATTTTACCGAAGAATGTGAGGGGTGGGTGGGGAAGAGAAGATACTTTTCATGATGGAATGGAAAGCGAGAAAGAAACGAGGCATGACGTGCCGTATTACTTCAGCATCAAGAATAATGAGGTCACTTCTTGCTGTATTTTTGATGAACACAGCAATATTTTCAAGCAATGCTTGCTTGCCATGGAAACATATACATAAGACTTGGTAGAATACTTCTCTCGCAGACAGAAGATTCCAGGTTCAATCCCCGGCATCTACAGGTAGGGATGGGAAACGCCCCAGCCTGAAACCCTAAAGAGCCATTGACTGGGTTTGTACAACATGCTAACCCATATACAGTTGAGTGTGGGTTGTTGTTGAACCATGGGTTAGCATGTTGTCTGAACCCAGGACATTTTCCATAGGATGGCTTGTTAACCATGCAGTATTGCTTATTTTTCTCGAGTGAACCACCTTAAGAACCCATGGTTTGTTGTTAGGCTGTTCAGGGTAGTTAACAAGCCACCCTGCAGAAAATATTCTGGGTACAGACAACCCATGGTTCAACAAAACGCTTCATGCATCTGATGAAGTGGACATCATCCATGAAAGCTTATGCCATAATGAATGTATCCGACTTTAAGCCGCCACAAGATTCTTCGTTGTTTTTGCAACAATAGAGCTACCCCTCACCCCGTAAATTAATCTTACAAAAATGCTAATTACAAAAGGTGGCAGCAATAACTTAATCACAGCCATACAAAATTCTGACCAGACAAACATTCCCCAGAAGTGTTGTCCTGAAACATGCGGACTAGTGTGATGCCCAGAGAATTTAAAATTCTACAGGAAATGTTCAGTGTACAGAGACCCCTCTCTCATATATTAGCCTGAAGACTAATTTAAACATGAATGCTGACACACAAAGGCCACCTTACCTGTGCCATAGGCATTCATATGCTAGCAACATGTCCAGCATTGGCATGGCCACCTGGCCACAGAATGTTAATGTGCAAACAGGCCAGATATGTGGAGTCTTTTAAACTGCATGCATGCTTCTCAAGCACCTCCCTGAGTAAGTCCTTTGCAGAGGCCTCTTGCATGACAGCAATCCTGGCTAAGTCAGTCCTTACGTTTACCAAGATGGAGACACCTTCTCAGTTTGGGCTCCCAGGTGCATAGGATATGTCCAAGACCACTTAATACTTGGATTCAAAGTTACACGTGAAAAAGGCTGTAAATCAGTGTCTTTCATCACGGATCTGCCCCAATCACATAGAAAGCAGCCAGGAAGGGATCCAATTTATAGAGCAATGGGAATGTGTGGGTGAAGAGCGGAGAACCCCCACCCTCTGCTCATATCCTCAGGTGCTTTTGGCCCACCCATGCTCACATGCAGTAAAGGAGCTTTACCTGTGGGGAAACTCATTCTGGGAGACAGACTGCAGGAAGGAAACTGTGGACAGGAAGAGGAAGTAACACTCACCTGCACACTCCTTCTGCTCTTTAGATTGCTTCTCCCCATTTATTTTTTTATGCAATTGGGGCAAATTCAGGCTTAAAACGCAGGAATCTCTTACTGTCACAAATGAATCTCAAGTTTTGTCTAAAAGATTGCACTAGTTTAGCAATAAGTAACACAACGTGGATCTCTAATAACTCGTGATACACAGAGCAGGTAGGGATAATTCTCAATTTCTATAATCTTGTTCTATCCACTAACACAGGAGTGGGCAGACTTAAGGCTTGTAGGATCTACTTTGGTTTTTACCAGAACCCCGAGATCCACCAATAAAAACTAGGTATAAAATAGTGGCTCAGGACAGTGGATGTACATTAAGAATTAAGGACCAGGGTGCCTCTGAGCGTATGCTCAACCCAGGAATTGCTCATCAGTACCACAGCCAAGCTCATAAGTCCCTTTACACAAATATCCACTTCTGGTCCCGCTCACTACCACAACTGTTCTGTTTCAGCTACTACATTTAGGGGGAGGGGGGAGCTTTTAAGTTCTTGCTATTGTTAACCAAAGGGGAGTAAGAAACCCTTGCCGACCTATTGCAAATCACTCAGAGATCTACCAGTAGATCCCAAGCTACCTTCTGCCCATCCTTACAGTAATCTAACTGAAACACTGACATCAACAGGACTTACCTGGATGATCAGGTCTGGGGTGTTAACAGTGCAACATGTTGGTGGAAATAGATTTAAAAAAACCTGACCCAAACCCTTGAGTTTTGCCCTGCTGTTCTTAAGGCTTAAGTCAACAGAAGAAAAAAAAAACACCCAAAAATAGAGAGCTCCGGCTATTGGGCAGTATAGAAATGCAATAAATAAATAAATAAATAAATATCTAAGAAGGGTGAAATGTGGTTCATCAGATAGAGAAAAAAATGTAGATATTATAGGAACAAATAGTGGTCCTACACTAGATATCATCCAGTTGTTACGTGATTATCTTTCCTGCCACAACATTAACTGCAGAGTCTTTACACGCACTAGGGGAAAAAAAGAGATATTCCTATTTTTCTCTACTGTTATCAACGGGCTAAAGCCCAAATGACTAAGTTTCTGAACAAGATCTCAAATATTTCAACCAAGTTTAATTACGCAAACAGGTTCAAATGCTAGCCTCTGACATTACTCAGAACTTTGACAAGCGGCATAAGATCAGTTACGGTCGACACTGACTGGCAGCTGCTCTCCACAGTTTCAGGCAGGAGGTTTTCCTGCCCTACCTGGAGATGTTGGGGATTCGGTATGCAGGTGGTCTGCCACTGAGCTATTGCATATGTATTCGTTGATTATGTCCAATGGTGGCTTGACTCCATGGACATTAGTATGATTTACAGATACTGTAAACAGCTTATTAGGTTTACCAATGGGTGTATAAATAGGGAGCAGTTGAGGTCAGTTGGTTCAATTAGGATATAAGTATAGTATATCAGCCTCCAATGGCGAACCATTATTGGTATGTAGTTGAGGCTCCCTGTTGTTTTGTGATGACCTGTGGGTCATCACAAAACAACAGAGAGCCTCAACTACATACCAATAACGGTTCGCCATTGGAGGCTGATATACTATGAGGATGGATATACAGGAAATGAAGCATGCAACAATGAGCAAAATGGGCAAAGGAGAAACATTGTTTGGCATTGCCCGTGAAGTCTCAAGGGAGCCCCCATACCTGTTCTCCAGTAGGGTCATGCACATGACTTCTCGCACGCCAGGATTGTTGGCTTTTTCAACAGAGCAGCTTTGCAGGTTCCAGGTGGCCACCCTCACAACGGGCTTCCCATCTCGCATCCCACCAAACATTTCCACAGTGGGACGGGTGGAGATAATCTGAGTCGGCCCTCCCGGTGGAAAATCCAAATCCTCGCTCTGGAGGCTGAGGGAGGTGGGGCTCGGGTGAGGCTTGACCATGAAATTGAGGCCCCCGTTGGTGTTCGTCGATGGGGGCCGTGACCGCTCCGCGAACACCTGCTGTCGGATTTTGTCCAAAAATGAGGAGTTGATGCAGTTCATCTTGACCAGGTCCTCGATGCTCTTGAAGGGCCCATGCTCCTTGCGGTACTCAACGATGCCGTTGGCAATCTTCTCCGTGACGCCGCGGATGCTCATGAGCTGGGCTGGCGTGGCTGTGTTAATATTGATCTTAGCAGCAGAGAGGTGGTCTAAGTTCTGGTCCTTCCGTAAAGAGCTGGGCGAGTGCTGGGCAGAGTTGCTTTTGCTACTCACACAGATCTCAAACTTGACCTGCTCCAGCTTGGCTGCTCCGACCCCGCTGACCAAGGCCAAGTCCTCGACTTTCTTGAAGCCCCCGATATACTCCCGATACTCCACAATGTTTTGGGCCACCATCCTGTTGACGCCGGGTAGAGTCATGAGCTCCTCCTCGGTGGCCATGTTGATGTTCAGCCTCTCCTGGTTGACAAGGATGTTGCTGAAGTTGCATGCTGCGCTGAACTTACGGCTGTGGCAGAGGTCCGAGGGGTCTCTGGGGATGGAGCGGTGACAACCAAGGTTGCCCCCCATGATTTTGTCCAGTGCGAGTAACGCAGTGATAATCCAATGTCACGTGGGTTTGTTGCGCAGCTCCAACAGGATTGGGGGTTTTCCTGGGCAGATGGGCTCCCGGGCAGGGTCCACGGTTCTCCCTCTTCACGTCGAAATGACAGCTGGGCAGGCCACTTCTGAAGAAGAGGAGCACAAGGCAAAGCGTCTGGTTGAAAACCCCGACCAGAGATCTTTCATCACGAGAGAGGAGGGGCTGTAAACACTGGGCTGGAAAGCCAAACTTGGCAGCGGCTGGGATATTAGCTGGCTTCTGAATGGCACTTCGGCGGCCAAGCGGAGGGGAAAGTTAAAAATATTCTAAACACACACACACACACACACACACACAAGCATGCACTAGGAAAGGGTAGCCACAAAGCAAGCCTCCCTCTTCTTCTTTTTTACGGATAGGAGGCGTTCCTCGTTTGTACCAGGCGGGTGAAGAGTCCCACAGCCGAGGCAAAGCGAGCCACAAGGGATCCCCCAGAGCGAGCCCCGGAGAAGTGGCTGCGGTGCGACGCGACCCCAGCGCCGCCCTCCCCGGGAAAAAGCGCCCCTTACTGAAGCATCTCGCCGGGGCTGCATCCGAGCCGCGGGGAGGCTTGCGCGGCGCCTTTGCAAGCCGTTCCTCGTCCGCCCCGCGGGGGAACTCTTCCTTCCTTCCTTCCTTCCTTCCTTCCTCCCTCCGCCAGTTGATTTCCCCACCGCGAAGCACCTTCGCCAAGCTAGGGAAGGGACCAAGCCGCCCCCTCCGTCCGTCCTCCTGGGTCGGCTTTCCCTGCCCACCTCGGCGACTGCTACCTCTCGCTCGCGCCAGCCTCTGCCGGCCCAGGGAATCTCAGCCGCTGCTGCGCTCCGGAGTTCGCAGCCGCCCTCCTCCCGGCCGGAGAGAGCGAGCGAGCGAGCAGCGCCCCCTGCAAGCAGCCTCCCGAGCTAGCAGCAACAGCGGCAGCCTCGGCTTCCTTCGCCGGCTGTGGTGTCCGAGCTGTGGCGTGCAGGAGGCTGGGGAGCGCGGCCGTGACCGGTAGCCGGCCAGCCAGCCGGCCCGCCGGCCGGCCCGCCCTCTCTGCACCGCGGAGGCGGGGCCTGCTTGAGCGGCTCCCTCGCCGCGACTACTTGCGAGAGAGGTTGCCGCGGCTGCCGCTTTCCCCGGTTGAGAGCCCCCCTGCCGCCCTCGCGAAGGCCACCTGCGAAGCGCAGAGAGGCCGCAGAATCAGGGGTGCCCGTCAGGGCAGAACTTTGGGCCAAAGATCCAGGGGACCTCCTCTCCTCGACCACGCCGCACACACATTTTTATTTTAAATTATTTTTAATTATTATTATTATTATTATTATTTTATTTATTTATTGCATTTTTATACCGCCCAATAGCCGAAGCTCCCTGCGTGGTTCACAAAAATTAAAACCAAAGTATAAAACAGTATAAAAACATGATATAAATTATTATTATTATTATTATTATTATTATTATTATTATTATTATTAAACATTAGTTTTAGGCCCCCTTTATGGAGGTGGAGCCCTCTTAAGATAAAAAGCATAGAAAGTGGATACAATAAAAAATCAGTACATATATGATTTTTCATCAAAACAGAAGTTATCAATAAAAATTTCCACCAAAACAAAAATTACCAATAAACCAGCAGCCCAGACACTACGAAAACAGGTGGGTCTCTTTCCGTCCTTCTTCTTCCAGGCTGTATGTGACTATCCCTCAAGAGCACCTCTTCTCTCTGACTATCCTACCTCCGATGACACACACCACATGACAGTGGCACATGAAATGAACCCATGTGCTAAGTATGCATGCCAAAGGCACAAATCCCTTACCTTAAGAAGAAAAGGCGCTGTCTTTGCCTTCTCTAAGCTACAGTTAGTGTGCTGTGTATGTAGTAGGCATGTATATAGATGTTGATTTTATATGGAACTATAAATACAAACAAAACACAAGTGGTCTTAAAATAACTGGACATTTATTTATTTAGCCGCTAAGTTGTGACTTGATCCAAGAGCCTTTGGACCTTGCTGAATGAAGCCTCCCTTGTATCAAAAAGAAAAAAAAATGATACCCCCACTCCTAGGGAAAATGAAATGAAGTTGGCTGCTTCCCATTAAGCTTTTCTCATGCCTCATTCAAAGAACTTGGGGGGGGGGGAGGAATGGGCAAAGCTGGCAGCAGACATTTTTCTGCCTGAAGCAGAGAAGCTTATTCCAGCCTTGCCCACACCCATCATGCCCCCCACCCAAGGTGCCTAGCACCCAAAGCCAGTCAAGTTATTTTAGCACATGAGGCAGAAATTCCCACAAACACATCTTCCCCTCCTTGGCAATAAAAATACAATAATAAGTTGAATAACTTCACAATTTCCTGTCCTTCCATAACACCCAAAACCTGCCCTGCCGAGCTAAGTGGGTGCTCTTCCACTTTCCTCTAGTGTTTTCCAAATGTTTCTTGTTTCTTTTTTCTTCCCACCAAAAATAAAATAAAAAACTTTGGGGTAGCTGACATCCCTTCTCGTTGCAAGTGCACAGTGGCACATCATTGTTGATCAATGACGTGAGAATGTACGAGTCTGGAAGCATGAGTCTTATTTAGTGACTTAAGTAGCCCTCCTTGCAGTTCAGATATTACAGTGAAATAAATGTGTATAAAACATTCATCAGCGCACTGCCTTCTCTTCACTATCACTACACATTCCACCCTCACATACACCCAGTACATGAATATAGAAGTGTGTATTAGAAAAATGATGCCATTGAGTTGTCCCCAGTGTTCACTTTATACTGAGAAAAATGTCAATCCCATACAATTGGGTTCCCAGTGTTTTTGGTTCTGTGAACACATTTGGGAGTTTAAGAAACTCCTGTGTACACCACCAAAAATGCCATTTTGGCATCTACCTGTCACAATCTTTGGATCTTAGGCTGTCTTATTCAGCAAAAACTTTTGTTTTGTGTCTGTTGGTCACTGCAACGTCTCTTTAATAAGGGATTATATAATTCAGCTAATTGCTGGCGCTACATGAATGAATGAATGAATACCTTTATTGAATAAGTCTACTGACCATTTCAAAAAAATCACATATTATTAAAAACAAACAAATACTTAAAATTTATGATTTAAAATTCTAAAACAATATACAGTTCATAATTAATACATTATATATGACTAACAGTTAATAAAACCCCACATATATTGCAACATTTGATAAAAACTTATTAATTAATCCATTTTTTCTAATTCTTTTTTCCTTATACTGGCTGCTTTAAGAGCGAAGAGAGCAACCCTCTGGGTCACAAAATAGTTAGAACCGCGTAGGAGAAAGGCCAATTTATCCTTGGCTGACCAGTCTCTCATGCGTATTAAAAACATAGATAGATAATGTTCTCTACATTTTGAATATAAACAACATTCAAGTAAATAGTGAGTTAAATCTTCAATTTCAGGGTTGCCACATATACATAGCCTATCTTTCGATGGAATACCTTGGAATCTACCCTGTAACATCATTGTGTCCATCAGCTCGAATCGAAGCCGGGTAAAGGCTACTCGATGGGCCCGTTTCATAACAAAAAACAAATATTTTTCTTCTTTGAAATGGAATTTTGTTTTGGCTAGCCATTTCATGGCCCTTGATTTTGACACTGCCGCTATATCAGACTGCCTTCTAATATCTGAAATCCTGAGTTTAATGGCATTTCTTATATTGGTGTTTGAAATGCTAAGTGCCTGCAGACTAAAGCCATAGTTTGGTAGCATCTTACTAAATTTATAAAGCCAGGAAGTTTTTAAAGGTTTGGCCATCTGCTCGAGAAGACACATCTTTGGAAGCCTGGCTTCATTCATCGACACTAGCTTGAACCAATAATTAAATAGCCTACAATGTATTTGGTCTAAAACAGCCAAGATACCTAATTCCGATCTAAGCACGTATGCTGGACAGGCAAATGCAACCCCTAGAATCATACGAAAGAAACGGTTTTGGACCCTTTCTATTTCCCTACTTTTAGAAAAGCCCCAGATTTCAGCCCCATAAATTATTATCGGCAACACTTTAGCCTTGTACACATTAATTACTGGCAAAAGAGAACCAGGATGTCTATAATTCAAGAGCTTGTTCAAGGATTTTGCACACACCGTTGCCTTTAGTTCGTTTCTTTTTAACTGCAGTGCCCAAGAACCTGAGGAAGTAAACTCTAAGCCAAGATAGATAAATGAATCCACCTGGTCAATTTCATTAGAATCCAAAACCCACTTATATCGCTTCTTTTTCTTTCCAAAGACTAACACTTTTGATTTCTTACCATTAATCGTTAAATCATTTTCTCTGCAATATAAACTAAATTTTCTCAGAAGCCTCCGCAAACCAACCTGTGTGGTAGAAAACAAAATCATATCATCCGCATAAAGGAGGATATTCAACGATTTATCCAGTATCCTTGGCATATGAAGCTCTTGACTATGTAGTGCGGAAACTACATCATTAACATAGAAATTGAAGAGGAATGGCGCAAGAATACAACCCTGACGAACTCCTTTACTTGTGGGAATGTCGTTTGTTAAAGCTTGGTTTACCCCTGTTCTAACCTTTAAACGGGTATCTGTATAGAGGATCTTTATAAGAAAAAGGAGTCTCTGATCAATGTTTGTTTTAGCCAACTTATCCCAGAGAAGACTTCTATTAATTGAATCAAAGGCTGCAGTTAAATCGATGAATGCTGTGAAGAGCTGTCCACCCTTTGAGGTGTATTTAGATATCAAATGAGATAGTGTGAAACAATTATCAATAACAGACCTTCCCTGCCTAAAACCTGCCTGCTCTTCTACCAAAATAGCATTTTGTTCCGCCCACTCCTCTAATTTTTGGTATAAGAATCTGGCATAGATTTTTGCAGGGATATCTATTAAACTGATAGGTCTATAGTTACTGGGGTCTCTGCGATCACCTTTTTTAAATAAGGGAATTACTATGCTAAGTTTCCATCCATTAGGTATACGACCAGTATTACTTATATGAGTGTAGAGGCCTGCAAGAACAGAAGCCCACCAGTCAACATTGTCTTTAAAAAGTTCTGGCGGCAAAAAATCTTCTCCAGGAGCCTTGTTATTCTTTAACATGAGAATGAGAGGCTTTATTTCTTGTTTTAAAATTGGAGGCCATTTGGGAATGGCATCAATGTCTTCTGCAACATTTATTCCTTCCCCGTTTGCCTTATCCCTAAATAGTTCGAAATAAAAGTCTTCCCATACTTTAGCAGATACAGGAATCTCTACACTATAATTGTCTGTTCTAAATCTGGCAGATACCATACGCCAAAAACTTGCTGAATTTTTGTTTCTGGCCGCCTGTTCCAACTCTAACCAACTTTTTGCATAATAATTAATTTTCTTATCTATGAGTAATTTCTTATAATTTCGCCTAAGTTTAAGCATAAGTACATGTGCTTCATTGTCCAAGGTATCACGAGCAATCCTCATTTGTTTTCTCAGTCTATTCCTTGAAACTCTACAATCTGCATCAAACCAAGTACTTTTTATATTCCTCAGACCATTTCTACTGTCCCTTTTTAGTAACCAGGGTTTAATTTGTGAACAAATTGTTTGGTATGCAGACAGCACAGACTCAATGTTTGTATCCAGAGCACATATCAGATTTCCCAGGGCTATTCCCTCATTTGATTTCAGACAGGATTTGAGATTCTGGGTATTCACATGCTCCCATCTTATTCTTTTCTCACTAACAATGTCTAGCCTACTTGACACATACTTGTCTAACTGGGTCACTAATCTACAATCTGATTCTAAAATTAAGTGAGTTGAAATGGGTTGATGGTCACTCTCTTCTCTTGTTGTTACCCTAATTCCTGGGAACAGATGAACATTCTGTCTAGGGACACAAATGTAATCTATAACACTGCCAGCTGAATGTGTAAAATATGTATATGGATAAAGAAGCCCGGTATCACTGGGACCTAAAATTTGAAGCCCTAATTTATAGGTTAACTCCAACAAATTCCGACCCGCCTTATTTACTTTCCTATCTCTGGAGGACCAGTAATAGATCTCCTGGAGGTCTTCATGAAGACCCCAACGCTCAGCAGATTGTGAAGGATTGGAGCCAATTCTGGCATTAAAATCACCCAACATGATAATTAAATCATTCGGGAATCTCGTACCTAAATCCTCCACCAAATGTTCCAAAAGAAGCCAGACATCCTGAAAATAATACTGTGAGTTGAGTGGTGGTATATAAATATTTACTAATAATAATGATAAACCTGGGGTTTTTAACCTAATTACTAAACTATTTTGTGGAGCAAAACTATTACACACCAGCTCACCAACCCAACCTAAATCTTCCTTGACAAGAATTGCTAATCCTCCAACTGCTCTGCCCTTATTCTTCATTTTCCGAGCAGGATCATTCCAAACAATATAACCTGGGAGGATATTCTCATTATTTATGAGCCAAGTTTCTTGGAGGGCAATCACATCAAAGTCAAAAAGGAATTCCTTCAGGTCAACTCCCTGCTGACAAGACCTCCAGCCCGATACATTCCATGAGAGAAATTTAACTGGCCTGCTAGTGTGATTGTGGGGACTAAGATATGCATGAGATGAAAATCTAGCTGACAATGAATCCTCCCTCCCTAAATCAATTAGCTCTCCTAATCAACTAATTTTGACTGCCTTTTCTAATTGATTAGTGGGTTGAATATACTCCGTATCCAGACACGTCAATTCCTCCATAAAGGGACTTAATACACTCACATTAGAACTCAAAGGATGAATGATGTCTGTCTTAGAATGTGTGGTCACAATGGGCTGATTAATACATCCCAACTCCCCTTCCTCCAGGAACCTCATAGCTTGCCAGTTTATGCTGTTTGAGTCGACACCTTTCTTGGGTTTAGAAGCAATGCATTCATTTCTATTTTGGATCAAACCTGAAAGATTAACTGGGCTCATTTTTATTGAATTACTTGTTGAAATCTGAGCCATCCTACTATCTCCTGCATCCACCACTATTTTTAGCTCTTCTTCTTTTTGAAGTCCTCCTCCATCATAAGGCTTAGGTTTCCCTAGATTTATTTCCCTTAGATGGTTTTTCAATGATTCTAACCTTTCCAAAATCTCTTCCTGTGCAAAATCTGGCAAGACCTGAAAAGAATTCAGGAGAGCAGTCTCCTCTGCAATGTCTAAACCTAACTTTCCATTATCAAAATGCTGTGATCCCATTGTTGGGTTTACTTTAATCCTCAATTTATCCTGTTTCTCTAACTGAGTAGGAGCTTGATTGATGTCACAGGACCAATTTAGATCAATTAGATTTTCAGTGTGATTCCTAACTCCCATTATGTTCTCACTGGGTTTCCTGTCTAGAGCATCAAATAAAGGGGCCAAAGGGGCCTGATTTTCAAAAAATCTTGCTAAAACTATATTACTTACTAAAAATTCCCTTTTTGCTCTATAAATACAACTTGCTATGCCCTGGTCACTAAATGTAACAACAGCACGTGCTCTTATTCCATCATAATATAAGTATTCTATATTCACAATGTTGTTAAAGTGCAATGCACCTGGCATAATACTGTTTACCATATGCAAAAAATGTGAGACACGAGCTGACTGGGCAAGATTGCCCCACGGTTTGGGATAGTTCACAAACACCAGCTTATAAGGGATCATCACCAAATTCCAATTGGCTCTTACAGTAGAGACCAGCACTGGTTCGGGCTGAAAAATAGCAGCACCCTGCTTAATACCTTGAATATCATCCTCCAACTTTACCTGAGCCTTACAAAGAACGTCTTCCCAGGGATCTCGCAACAGTTCCAAATCCTGATCACTGGACACATTACTCAAAGCAAGATCTACTTCACCACTACATTGTTTAGTAAGGGCTTTAAGTGATCCTTTGCTCTTTGTCCTTTTTCCCCTTTCCTCCTGCTCTTTCTGTCGAGGCTTGATAGGGTTGGCCTTTTTAGATACATCCAGCAAATCAAACAACCTCTGAAAATCCTTTCTCCGGCAACACCGTACTTTTTTCTCCTGCTTTTTAGATGATTTCATGTTTTTGCTTTTCTTTTGTTTCTTATGCTCCCCATTTTGAGCCACTTTTTTATTTCCTTTAGACTGGTTCTTTCTGGAGTTGCATAACTTCTTGTTTGACGACTCTATTTGAGTTTTGCTATCATCATTACCTTTTACCAGCTGGTTCCTCTCCTGCGAATTAAAGCATTCAGTCAGAGTTGTTAACAACCTGTTACTTTCTGCCAAAAAGTTTTTAATGAGGGCTAGTTCTTTAGATATCATAAGTAACTGCCCTTCCATCTGAAGAAATTCCTTTCCTGTATCCTCTGTTTGCAAGGAGATTGTGTTGTAATTCTTTCTTGAGATATTAGCTACGCAATTAAATGATTGATTCTGCACAGGTTCTTCCTCAGCTTCTACATTAATTACTTCTTCTCCCTCTCCCTCGACGACCCGCTGTGCTTCAAGTAGGGAGTCATGGATCTCAGCCAGGGCCAGCTGTGATGCTAGATCTAATATAGACATCGTAGATTTAGGTTCTTGTAAGGCCCCTTTAAGATCTACTGACCAATCCAGCATTTTAAGTTCTGGCGAGGAATCATCCTGCATGGACTTAAACAGTTCTCCTGATTTTCCCCCTTCCTCCTCATGCTTAAAAAACTGAGTGATTTTAATTTGTCTCTTCCGTGGCTCTGGAGAACGATATTGTTGGCAAGGGGTAAGACCCAAATCTTTATAAATCCTTCTTGTAAACACCATGATTCCAATTTTCACCCAGTCTAAGGTGGAGAACTTATTTACTCCCCTTCGTTTGTTCGCTCCCTCACCCTCCCCTTCACCTCCTCCAATTTGTTGTAAAAAATTGTTAAAAATTGTTTAAAAATTATAGTAAAAACACACTTAAGTGCCAAGCAGATTCCCTGTTTGATGAACCATTAAAATTGAATAAATGAGAAAAAAGTAAGTTAAAATGTCCATATAAAATTGAAGTTAAAAACTCTTATCTTTGGGAGGTTATGTTTGGAGCTTCGTCTCTGCCAACAAAATCCTCTTTCCTTCTTGTTCAGTCCTATAGGTTATTTGAGCATTTGTATCAGAGGGAGTATGCCTGAGCACCCTACTTGCTAGGCTTCAGGAATCGGTCCAAGGCTGGGTTTCTTCCTCCAGAGTAAATGTTCCACTCGATTGGCTTCGCGCCCACGCCAAAGGGCCTCAGGCCGAGAGCCCTTTGGCTCTCGTCCTTCGGCTCGCGCCTCCAGCAGCCAGAAGTCTTTAATACCTGCAGGGGGCGGGGCAGACAAACACTCAGCTCCACCAGGTCCCTTAGGTCCACAGCAGCCCAGCACCCAGGAGCAGCTTCTCCCCAGCAGCCAGAAGACTTTAATACCTGCAGGGGGCGGGGCAGACAAACACTCAGCTCCACCAGGTCCCTTAGGTCCACAGCAGCCCAGCACCCAGGAGCAGCTTCTCCCCAGCAGCCAGAAGACTTTAATACCTGCAGGGGGCGGGGCAGACAAACACTCAGCTCCACCAGGTCCCTTAGGTCCACAGCAGCCCAGCACCCAGGAGCAGCTTCTCCCCAGCAGCCAGAAGACTTTAATACCTGCAGGGGGCGGGGCAGACAAACACTCAGCTCCACCAGGTCCCTTAGGTCCACAGCAGCCCAGCACCCAGGAGCAGCTTCTCCCCAGCAGCCAGAAGACTTTAATACCTGCAGGGGGCGGGGCAGACAAACACTCAGCTCCACCAGGTCCCTTAGGTCCACAGCAGCCCAGCACCCAGGAGCAGCTTCTCCCCAGCAGCCAGAAGACTTTAATACCTGCAGGGGGCGGGGCAGACAAACACTCAGCTCCACCAGGTCCCTTAGGTCCACAGCAGCCCAGCACCCAGGAGCAGCTTCTCCCCAGCAGCCAGAAGACTTTAATACCTGCAGGGGGCGGGGCAGACAAACACTCAGCTCCACCAGGTCCCTTAGGTCCACAGCAGCCCAGCACCCAGGAGCAGCTTCTCCCCAGCAGCCAGAAGACTTTAATACCTGCAGGGGGCGGGGCAGACAAACACTCAGCTCCACCAGGTCCCTTAGGTCCACAGCAGCCCAGCACCCAGGAGCAGCTTCTCCCCAGCAGCCAGAAGACTTTAATACCTGCAGGGGGCGGGGCAGACAAACACTCAGCTCCACCAGGTCCCTTAGGTCCACAGCAGCCCAGCACCCAGGAGCAGCTTCTCCCCAGCAGCCAGAAGACTTTAATACCTGCAGGGGGCGGGGCAGACAAACACTCAGCTCCACCAGGTCCCTTAGGTCCACAGCAGCCCAGCACCCAGGAGCCTGCTGGCGCTACAATACAGCTAATTTTTCTTTTAAATAAATGTTTTGTCAATGTCCCGTAGTTGCCTTTTTGGGGGAGGAGGTTATCACCCAGATAAATTTTGTGCTGGAACAGACTTTAATATTAACTGATGTACATGCTCTTTTAAATTATTTACCTCCTTCATGGAAATTAACAAGTCATCAGAGTAAATGGACTCTCCGTGCCCTTTTGACAGCTAAAAGACTGATACTACAATATTGGAAGGATAAACACTCATGTTCTATAATGCAATGGATTGAGGACCTTAAAACACTTTCAATAATTGAATGGGTGGTATATAGACACCACCTTCAAATGGATGTTTATTTGAATATTTGGCCCACTTTTGTTGAAGCCTATGTATAATTGCTAGAAAGTTACATACATTTCATATGTACTCGTCACTAGGATATACATATATTTAAAGGTACATATATTTTAAAGGGGGGGAGTTTGCAGATGCCTGGGAATGGCATGTTGGGGACCTCTTCATGGGTACCATGGCATCTGCCAGCGTTGCATTATGGATCTCTGCCATACAGTAAGCCTACATAATTTGTGACCTACTAAGCCAAACACTGCTCATCAAGCTTGTATGTATGCAGCCTGCCAGAGACACAATAAACCTCTTGATTTTATCACCTGCCTGGGACTGCAAGAACAGGACAACTGTAAGACACCTGATTGTTCACTATAACTGGCCGATGGGCTTGGTTTGGCTTGGTGGGTCGCAATTTGTGTAGGTCAGCCATAGCCTCTTGCCAGAAGTATGGAGGTAGCTGCATTCACAAGCAGGACATGGTGGAACGGCAGGACATGGTGCAACCTCCAGTATCAGAGGCAGTAAGCCTGTTTACACTAGTTGCTGGGAAACATGAGTGGGAGGGTTTTGTTACATCATGTCCTGCTTATGGTTTCCTGGTTGACAGCTGGTTGGCCACTGTGTGAACAGAGTGCTGGACTATATGGACCCTTGGTCTGATCCAACAGCGCTCTTCCACAGTTCTTATGTTCTCATAAAGGATGGTGGCCTGGTTCAGACAACAAAATGGTTAATGGGATGCATGCATTCTCTTAACCATTTTGTGGTTCAGCAGCATGGTTTAGCGTGTTGTCTGAACCAGGCCACTGTGGAACAAGAATTTTAAAAGAAAAGTTTCTGTCCTTCAAACCAGTCTTCCCTAACCTGGTCCCTCCAGATGTTTGGACTACAATTCCCACCAGCACTTGCTAGCATGGCCAGTGGTCAGGGATGGCGCAAGCTGTGGTCCTAGAGATTTGGAAGGTACTAGTTTGGGGAAGGCTGCCACACAATCTATTACTAGTTCCCTTGGAATGCTTAGAACTTAACTAAACTGGATTTGGATTTATGTTGAATTATCTTTGGTAACTTGATAATACTACAGCAGCTATAAATTGGGTTTAAAGTGCTAATTAGTACAAGCATATCTCCAGGCTCCTCTAGCTTTCTAGACTGAGAATCAGCATGGTGATGTTACTGCTTATTTAGGAAGTGCCTAATGTCGTGTTCAGCATAGTACAAGTTTAAAACACACATTTCTGCCAAAAATGGCCTACAACTCCCATGATCCCTTGCCATTGGCTATGTTAGCTATGGCTGATAAGAGTTGTAGGACAAAATATCTGGAAGATTACAAGTTGCCCACCCCTGCTGTAGAGCCTTGGTCAACACCTAGATTTCTTGGAGGGCTACTTTGTGAATAGAGTTAGGGATGGACGGTGAGGAGCAAAATGAGCAAATCGGGGAGCAAACGGGCTGTGTTCAAGGGCACACTGCTCATTCACAGTAAACCAGGATGAAACTAGAACGGGTCATGGCTCAGGCCACTTGGCTGACAATCGTGGGTGGGCCAGGCAATACTTAGAGGGGCTAGATTTGGCCTAGTGACCTCCCATTTTTGATCTTCACCAGAACCAGTGCCCTCATGGACATGATGGTGCTCCCTTAAAGCACTTACAAACTCCTGTGCCAGCCAAGGCAGCCTGCACGATGCTAGAAATATATCACCTGCCATCAGCCATCACAAGCAGGTTTAAAAAAGTTTAATGACTTCAGCATTCATTGGTAGTCAATGCTGCTCAACATTTGCAACTAGAGCATCATAACTGACTCTTTGCAGAGAAGACAGAAAAGATGCCTCACATCCAATAGCAATCAGAAAAAATAAAATAAAACCATCTTCCGCTGATCGGGATTATTAGCTGACTAACTGCCTATCAGAAACTGCCTCATTTCTTGCTTAGGCCTCCCAGTCCTCAGCAGAACTATATGAGGAAGGTGAAGGGGAGAAAGGAACTTTTAAATATTCCACAACAATGAAATGTGTCCACAACATATGCTTTCAGTTTTTGCCACAGTCCACACTAGAGTTTCACTAACGGTCCAACGTGGCTGTTATGTTGTATTTCTACTATACTGTGAAAACAACAACAAAACAGCTTTAGAGAGAAAGCCAAACAAACTATCAATGTCAGAATCCCGTCAATCAACTGTTATACCTAGCAAGAGTCATACAGTTGAGCTGACCAAGGCCATAGCTAGACTTAAGGTTTATCCCTGGATCATCCAGGGGTCAAACCTGTTCATCTAGGTGACACACAGGGGATCCAGTGCTCAGGCAGGGGTGAACCCTGGATGATCCCAGGATAAACCTTAGGTCTAGCTACGGCCCAAGTTTCTATGGTTCTTAAAGCTGCAGCAAGCAATCCCATTAACAAGGAACCCAAATCAACTGCTTTAGAAGGCCTACCAACAATCTGATTACCCTGTTTTGGACTAACAGAAGTTTTCAGACCATTTTCCAAGGCAGCTCCACACTTAAAGCATTGCAATAATCCAAATGGGAGTTTACCAAAGCATGAATAACCAAATACACTCTGAATCACCAAGGCCACCTATGCCTCTAGGGCAGCCTTCCTCAACCTGGGGCGCTCCAGATGTGTTGGACTGCATCTCCCAGAATGCCCCAGCCAGCTGGCTGGGGCATTCTGGGAGATGCAGTCCAACACATCTGGAGCGCCCCAGGTTGAGGAAGGCTTCTGTAGGGGCATGATGGATCCAAAACCACCCTCAAATTACAAACCTGATCCTAGAGGGAGTGCAACCTCCTCCAGGCTGAACACCATTTAACCAAACAGACAAGTCACCCACAATCAATAGTTCTGTCTGGTCTGGCCTGAGTATTAGTTTATTGGCCCTCTTCTAGCCCCTTACCATGTCCAAGCACACATTCAGAACATCAACTGCCTCACCTGTATTAGATGAAAAGGGGAGGAAGAGCTGGGTGTCATCCAGATATTGGTGGCACCTTAGCCCACATCCACAGATGTCTTCCAGCAGTTTCACGTAGATGTTGAAAAGCACGGGGAGGTTAAAATAGAGTCCTGAGGAACCCTGTCCCACAATTGCCACAGGGCAGAGTTATAATTGTCCAGCATCACTTTCTGGAATTGCCCATCCATGTGTTGCCCATGGCAGCACAGTGGCCCCACATCCCAACTCAGACAGCCTATCCAGAAGGATGCCATGGTTAATGGTCTAAAAAGCTGTTCAGAGATCCAAGCGGACCAATGGGGTCACAGTCTCTCTATCCCTGCCCCAGCAACGGTCATCCCACAAAGGAGACCAAGGATTAATTGAATTTACTCTGAGAAATTAATAGGATTGTGCTCTAAAAGCTCCATCTGATGAGTGTTTTATTGCATGCTTGTTACTAGGCAATCACGGATTTTTCGCAGGTCCCTCACATGACGTCGTCTGCCTCTCACGCGCCTTCCGCCCCTTCTGGCCTTCCTTTTGCCACAAGAAAAACCAGAAAAAGTCCGGTTGCTGCTCTCTGTGTGTGGGAGAAGCAGCGTGATTACAAGTCCCGACTAAATGGGCCTTGTGCTCATTGCTTACTTCATGTTTTCAAACAGGAAGTAACTGAGCAACAAAACCAGGAACGGAGAAGCCACAATAGCCAGCGTTTTTACCTAGGTGTGATGGAGCTTTAAGAGTGGCAGACAGATGGATGTAATAAATGGGATGTGACCTACCAGGACATTGTCTTGTGCAAACCCCAGTGAAATGAATGTGAGTTTCAAGGGTGCCTGTTGTGCTCGTGCAAAGTATCAATTTATTTCAATAAAGTTTGCATAGAAGAATGTGTGTTAATTAACATGGGGCAAAATTAACCCAGAACAGAGATGAGAGCCCCAGTGTCTTGCATTTAATTTTCTAAACCAATCAAGGCCTAGTTCTCACAGTGGTGATAAATCTGTATTTGGACTGAACCACTTCAGGCTGGGTCTCACACAATTGAATACTCTTCCATAACAGAAAAAAAAATACCACCCACTCACCCACTAAAAAATAAGAAATGAACATGTCGGGAAGAAGGCTGGATTAGATCCCTTCTTCCTGCCATCTGGTTTTCTATGTGGAGAGATTTTTTATTTTTGTTTTTGGGATATGGAAAAGCATTTAATCATGGGAGCTCCCCCCTCCTTTAGGTATTTACTCCTTCCTTCTGCAGCCCAGAAACAGGTTTCCCAGCTCAGTGAGAAATAGACCTATATTAACAGGATGACTCACAAGCAAATATTATGAACCATAACTGTGCCGTAAGTCAACCCAGCTACTGAAAGAGTTACCTGTCCTAGAAGGTTATCATTATCACCCTTCCCAGTATGCTAGGAATGATTTCCTGTAAATTAAACTCAACATAAGAAACAACTTAAAAATATATTGCTCATACAGAGAAACAACTAGTGCTGAAAATGTTCTTTCATCGAAAGTTCCTTCTGCTGGAATCCTGTTAGTCTTCTGACTTAATTAATTAATTAAACTATAAGGTTGACACAAAAGTACAGATGAGAGTAATCTGGTTTAGTAGTATGCAGGGTTCTTTTTAATGTTCACTTTGCTTGTGATGGCCACTATTTTTCTGCCCTGGTTATAGTTGGCCAACACATTAGCCAAGGCGAAGTGGTCAGAGGAAGTTGCCTTTAGACTTAGCCAGGCCATTTGTCCATCTAGCTCAGTATTGTACTGATTAGCAGCAGCTTTCTCAGGTCTCAGACAGGATTCTTTCCTAGCCGTACCTGGAGATGCCAATGATTGGACCTGAGGCCTTCTGTGTGCAAAGGAGGTGCTCTCCCATTGAACCATGGCCATTCACAGTCAAGTGAGGGATCCATCATGAGCTAAAACTGCAGCGGAGTACACCAGGCATCATCCTACTTTTAAAAAAGTTTGTGATGAAGCTTAGCTACAATCTTGGCTGGTGAAGGAAGATCTCAAAATGCAGCCAAAAGTATTCCAAACCAGAAAAGAAAGAAAGAAAATACTCCACCAAAGGCAAATGGATCATGAAAACAGGCACTGTTGTTTGTGATCCAATATTTTCATTGGTGGAGTTTAACTGAAGCTATAATTGACCTTATGATGATATCAAAAGCATTCTCTTGAGGTATTATCTTGAAATTGTACCAATGACAGTGTACAAGCACATCCATTAATCACAGTTTATTGTTCTAATCTGTAATTCCAATAGTATGCAGAATGTGATAATTGCTTATCCACACACTATGTTAGTTATGTTGCTACAACGCATTATGGCGTTACATAGTGCCTCCCTTAAGTTGCCCTGTCAAGTGGTACAGGAAGCATGCTTTCATACTTTATGATGTATTCTGCTTTGTCCCTTATCTCTACAGTTCAGAGAAAGTGTGTGCAAGAGAAAAACAAACCAGAATTAGCAGAATCTAGTGCTTTAATCTAATACCAAATAGATCATTTGGGCATAGTCCGTTCTACATTGCATAACCATTTCATCATGCATAAAGTGAGGTGGAAGATGGGCAGGTATCCATTTACTTAGAAAACTGAAATACGAAACATTGTCTCACATGAGATTTCAAAGAAAAAAGAAAAGAAAAAGGCAGTGCATTCATCTGAACCTTGATAGAAACTCATTTTGGAATAGTGTCAAGATAACTAAACGGTGAGAAACATAGTTGCATAATCGTTACAGGAAAACACCCTCTTTTTGGTGCTTGTGCCAAGTGCCATTCAGACAAAAGGAAGATTCAGTGATGTACAACAGAGCAATGACAGTTTGCATGGATTGAAATGCAGGCAGAATCTCCACTTAGCGATTTGTAAGATTAACTTCCCCGCCCTCACAGATATCAACATCAAGCCTTGCTTGTACAAATTTATTTGCAATACTTATACACCAGTTAGTATCATAAAAGCTCTAATCAGTTCAAATATGAATACCATGTCATATTTCCAAAATACTTCAATTATGTTATCAGCACTGCACACAGAACACTTTTTTCTTTCTTTCTTATTCACTTGTCACTCCACAAAATGAATAAAGTCCACCAACCAGGGCTATTGGCTCAGTACACCTGCTGTTGCTACCAATTTGGGATAGTGAAAACAAGTTTTGTCAAGCACTTGACAGGCTGCCATTCATAGTTAGCAAGTAGCATTTGACGCAGCAGGTAACGGATTGTGAAGGCCTTGTAATCTGGGGTAGATTACAAGGGCAAATGTAATCTGGGGTAGAATTAAAATGCGAGCACAGGAAAGGCAAAAAGAAAGAAAGAAGTACACAGTCCTTCTTTTGGACTCTGACTGACAGTGGGTCTCAGGATCTCAGGCAGAGATCTTTCCCTTTCCCATCTCTTGTTTACTTGATCCTTTGAACTAGAGATGATAGGACTATCTGAGACCTTTTCCATGGTCTATGGTCCTGCTTCCCCCATCATTTTTGTAGCAGTTTAACTTGTGTGTGTGGCCCTGTTCAGACAACACATTTGTCTGTAAGCACAAAATGGTTAACAAAATGCATTCCGTTAACCATTTTATGGTTAAGCAGCATGGTTTAGCGTGTTGTCTGAACAGTGTGTGTGTGTGTGTGTGTGTGTGAGAGAGAGAGAGAGAGAGAGAGAGAGATTTAATGTATGTTAATGATTTCTGTTTCTGTCTGCTGTAAACTGTAAAATAGGAATCTTGTGTTTGTATTTGGGTTCTCTTCCATGGAAGAAATATTAGTCTTGCTTTCAGGAAAACATAGGAGGTTATTTCCACTAAAATATGCAGGCTTTGCGGCTGGGGGGGACGGGACGGGACGGGGCGGGATTATTGTTTACATTGTTGGCTGCCTATGTGAGTTCAGTATCAAGGGCAGAGTAGAGGGCCCACTACAATTGTGTAGCCCTGAGGCCTATCATGGCCTTGATCCTGCCCTGTCAACGACTGCTGCATATTTTTGTTCAATGGGTTCCAAGCAGGACAGTTCTGGTAGCTTTGGTCCAGTTTAGCCAGCTTTCTCTGTGCGTAGGCGATTTCAGTAAAGGCAAAAACATGAGGGTAATTTCAAAGTGGTTCAACAGGATTCAAGGTAAACTAGGACTATAAGTCACATGGAGGGGTTTTAAAACTGAGCATTCTGGGAGTGGATTTACTCAACTATTTTAGTAAATATCTTGATCCAGAGCCTTACGTGTATTGCAATGCTCTCATGGTATAACAGCTCATGCAAAGGCTCTGTGTAAATTTCCACTGTGCTCTTGACTTAAAATCAAAAAGGGACTTTATTCTAGGCAAGACCACATTCCATGTATATGTTGAAACTCCTATGGCAAGAATATATTACTGGATCAGATTGAGGTGGTGAAATATATTATTTCTGTATCATTTGTACTCAACTAATGTCTGCAATACAAATTATATGCACAGATATTTGGGAGACAAAGAGGCCCACACTATGCAAAGAAGCAACTATATATATTTACAATTCAAAAAATATATACACGGAGAATAATAGAAAACCTTGATTTAGACTGAGGCTATGTGACTGACAGTATTAGCAGAAGAAGATTAATGAAATCTATTTTACAATTGGCTAAAAGGAATGCTAAATGTTACATCATTTTACCTAATGTTGCACAACAATAAGCAAATATAATACATACTCCAGCTTCATACCAAGACATTGATGGGGACATGCAGACAAATGGGTAGATTTATATCTATGCTCCCCTACTGGCAACTTGCACCTGGTTTTATTTATTTATTACATTTGTATACCACCCAATAGCCGAAGGTCTCTGGTTCTATATGAAAAGCTATAATTTCAGACACATTTGAAAAAGGGGAAATTTGACCCTTCTCCCAGACGTTGCGGTAAGCAGGGGATGTGGCAGATTTAGCCTTCGCCTCGCCCTAACTCCAGTTATTATATATAATACATATATTCAATGAACTGTAGCACCGCAGATGAGCAGCTGCAGGCATTCAGAGCTACAATGTTGTGCAGAGTTGCCAGAAAGCAAACGAAGAATGGTTTCGGAGGTTTTCAGTCACTCAATATTTGCGGCACGCTGCCTCCGCGTAACAATGGCGCCGTGGATTTTCCCAGCTGGAATGTAATGTAATTCTATTGTTGCTGCTTCGCAGAAGTGATGCTGTAGGTTTTGGAGGGGATCAGTAGCTAAAGTGGTGCCGTATAGATGCCCCAAAGTCCTCGAGGGCAGGGTTCCCCAACCTCATGCATTCAAGATGTCTTGGACTTCAACTCCCATCAGCCCTAGCTAGCAGAGCCTATGGTGAGGAATGCTGGGAGTTGTGGTCCAAAAGATCTAGAAGGCAAAAGGTTGGGGAAGGCTGCTCTAGGGGGCATTTCAAAAAGCTCAAGCAGCTGCAGAGGCTGCAAGGACAGAACAGGGGGGGAAACGGTAAAATAAAGAGTGCACTCCCCCCTCAGCCATCTCCTTAAAGGCCCCATTCAGAAGACATCTTAAACCATGGTTTTAATCACAGTGGTTAAGCCAGAAAGCCAGGCCATCTTCAGAAGACACCTTAAACCATGGCTTTAACCACAGTGACTAAGGCAAAAAGCTTTATTCACCATGGTCAAAGCCATAGTTTAAGGTGTCTTCTGAACACGGCTTGGCTTTCTGGCTTAACCACCATGGTTAAAGCCATGGTTTAAGGTGTCTTCTGAACAGGGCAATTGTGAGGTAAGCACTGAACTCTGAAAAAAACAACTCCAAAATTCTAATTCCTTCACACAATTTTCAGGTGCAATTTGGGGGGGGGGATCCCGCCAACAAATGGTTGGAAATAAATAGATTGAAAATTTTGGCACAGTGCTAGTAAGTAATACATGTAAGGAAAGGTACTTAGAATGGTAAAACACACTACCTCAAGATAGGTTGAGCAGACTCTACACTGAAAACCTCACACATGCACTGATATTGAACAGTGTTTACTTATCCTAACAGTCCCATTGACTTCTGTTAGCATATTTGCATTGGTACTATATAAGCATGATACAATTTGGCCCAAAGACTGTGCTGGGCAGATCCACACATAGCCCTTGGGACGCCCTGAAGGCGCTTTGGGGCGTCTTGAAATCGATGATGTGTACCCTACCTTAAGCGTCCCAAGAAGAGGCGGCGGCGGAGGAGGAGGAGGAGGCTCCTCGTGGGGACGGGATGAAGACTTGCCGCGCCCGGCGCCTTCGCCGGGCAATCAGCTGCTCCCCCCCCCCCCGCTGTTTGCCTGGGTGAGATGTTCACTGCCATCCACCTACCCGCCGGCCTCCTTTTGTTGGCAAAAGAGCCACCCGGGCCCACCCGGGTCGGAGAGTTTGGCGGAAGAAGCCGCCGCCGGCTTCCGCCCGGGTGGCTCTTTCGCCGGCAAAAGGAGGCCGGCGGGTAGGTGGACGGCAGTGAACATCTCACCCAGGCAAACAGCAGGGGGGGGGCAGCTGATTGCCCGGCGAAGGCGCCGGGTGCGGCAAGTCTTCATCCCGTCCCCGCGAGGAGCCTCCTCCTCCTCCTCCATCGCCGCCTCTTCTTGGGACGCTTAAGGTAGGGTACACATCATCGATTTCGGGACGCCCCAAAGCGCCTTCAGGGCGTCCTGAAGGCTATGTGTGGATCTGCCCCTTGTCTTTGATCTTGAATCAGCTGCAATCTTGAATCAGCTGTGCTTGTCTTTGATCTTGAACAGCACTGGGCAAGTAATATTTTTTTTATCATACTTCTAAGCATCCTCTTCTTTGTTGCAATTGCACATTACACAACTATAATTGTTAGTGCCTTAACTGTGAATACTGTGTGCCATCATAGCTATGAGAACACAAACTAATAATGTAGCAAGGCTGAATCAGGTGAGCATTCATACTATGCTGGTCTAATGCACAACTTATTTCTGTAGCATTTTGGAGAGTGCAAAGTGTAGGATCTAGATTTTTGTGTAGGATCTAGATTTAATCATACTTTATTTTTATTTTTTGCTTTATTGAAACTTACAATAAAAATTAATTAAAAATATTTAATCATACGTTGTGTAAACCCATTGAAATCAATGGGACTTTAGACTAACATGGATTTCATTGATTTTAATGGGTCTACTCTAAGTAGGACTAAATCAAGATGCAAGCCCTGATCCCATTTATTAATCTTGCTTTATTACAGTGCAATCCTAAACCGCTCAGTCAGTCGCATGAGGAGGGATTAGGAAGGCGAGGAACTGCCCCTCCAATGGCGGATAGGAACTGCACTTGTGGGGAATGATGACTATCACAAATGCTCCCGATATGGCTGTGGAAAGCTCCACAGATGTGGATCTACTGCTGATGATGTTTGTGCCAGCAGTAGGCCCCAAAACGGGGAATTCCAGGGACTGTAGCTGGTGTGTAAGTCAGATATGACCTCGGATTCCCCTGAAAGGTCACAGAACTGGCCCCTTCAACTATGCCATCCTATAATTGGTGTCATTAATCTTGCCCACTGGTTTCAATGGGAGAATTCGGGAAAATGGAGATCTGCCAGGCCTCATTGCAGAAATATACACACACTGGCCAGCACAAGCTTTGGAAGTGGTAGATCATCAACTCCCCCCCACCCCCATTTCAGATTTCTCTGCCCATTGTGAAATTACACTCCATCACATCTGGCTTGTGCTATGATTCATGACACCTTTGCCCAAAGCCCTGCCTTCATAAATTAAAAAGAAAAAAGAAAGAAGCCTGGACTCGGGGAGAACAGAGATCAAACAGATGTAGTGTCCTGAAATGCCTCTCGATTGTTTTAGATATCTTTTGTGACTCACAGAAGATTATAGAATGTTGTTCCAAGTAATGCAAATCTGAACTGTTAGGGATGGGTCAAAGGGTAAATTGCTTTCATAAAGCCTAACTAGTGTAGCTTGGAGCCCTTCTAAACAAGGCCTAACTAATTGTGATTCGGTAAAGAAAACCTGTTCTCATCTCTTTTGTTTTCAGAACGAATATCCCAGGGTGATGACTGGCTGCAAAAGAATTTTGCTCTGAAAGGGATTTTGCTCTGTCACTATTGTTAGATCAGGTGTGGGCAACTTGTGGCCCTCCAGATGTTTTGGCCTACAAATCCCATCATCCCTCATTGACTATGCTGGCTAGGGCTGATGGGAGTTGTAGGCCAAAACATCTGGAGGATGCCTACTCCTGTTAGATGATCACCACTTCCCCAAGCAGTGAGACCTCTTGGGGTAACTTAAAGGGTAACCATATGTCCTACAGAAAGCGACTTCCCACGGTTAAGATTCAACAGTTGCTACATGGCCCATTATGGCCCAGTTCACATGATCACCACAGCATATGGCAAGTATGGGCAGCCATTTTGAATATTCAACCCCAGGCAGGGGTTGCTATGGTTTGTTATATCATCAAAATCTGGGCAGCAGGGTTATTTCTTTCTCTTTCTTTCTTTCTTTCATTCATTCATTCATTCATTCATTCCTATATCACCCAATAGCCAAAGTTCTTTAAGGGTTCAACAATGCTCAAATAACCATGGGTTATTTTACAGTTATTTGTCAATCAACCTTTGCTGCCAAGGTTTGGACACAGGCACCATAAGTTGTCATGGCTTAAACAGGCCACCGTGGGCTTCGGTGGGAACCAGGTCTAGCTGTCTACCTGTCAGTTACTGAGGCCTAAAACTACCTTCGGGGTTGGACTGCACAGCCGAAGACCAGTGTCAAGAGATAACACTACACTTTTGTATCCTATCATTATTGAACTCCATTCCTCCCTATTTCATTGTTTCGAGACTTATGCTGAAGGTCTGTAGCTCAGTGTTAAGCACATGCTTTACATGCAGAAAGGTCAAGGTTCGATCCCTATCATCACTAGGTAAGGCAGGAAAAGGTCCCTAATCTGAAAACCTGGAAAGCTGCTGCCAGTCAGTGTTGACAATACTGGGCTAGGCAGCTTCCTAAGTTCCTTTGAATGCTCCTTTTAATTCCTCCCCTCCCCCAGTTAAATACATCCTACTGTCCGGAAAAGCCGCCAAATGGCTTGACAAAGACAAATTAGACCAGCTGGTAACTAAGCAACAGATGAGTTTATTGCAGTTTACAAACAGTGCAAAGCAGGCAATGGAAATGGGGCTTGGAAAGTCAAGGCAAAAAGGGACGGAGTGGAGCAAGATTCAGGCTTACAGCAAAGTCTCGGTTCAGTCCAGAGTCTAGGGGTTGTGGCAAAGCGGAGGCACGGTGGTTCAGTCCAAGGTCAAACACAGCCGACGGTCAGCAAGGTCCAAATCCACAGTCCAGGAGTCACGGGAGTAGTCACAGGCAAAACGTAGTCAAAAGCAGTCCAAGGTCGAAACAGGATTACAGAGTAGGCCGACGTGGTCACGGGGTCTGGGAGTCAAAGCTGGATTCAGGAACTAGGTATCTGGAGCAAGGCACGGGGTCAAGAGATCTAAGAGCCAAAAGCTTCCGCCAGAAAGCTCAGATAATCTCTGACAACCTTGCATGGCTCACAGCTGCGCTTTT
Organism: Elgaria multicarinata webbii; assembly: GCF_023053635.1. NCBI lineage: Eukaryota > Metazoa > Chordata > Lepidosauria > Squamata > Anguidae > Elgaria > Elgaria multicarinata. The sequence goes on from NC_086171.1 coordinate 67,717,328, forward strand.
ATCCTTAGTCAGAGTGCTGAGTCATGGCCTCTCAGCTGATCCCTAATTGCCTGGTGTTTCTGGTGGAGGCGGCGAGACCGGCGTCTGGTTGCCTTCTCCGCCCGCAACTGGCTGAAACCAGGCTTCTCCGCCTCCTCCTCAGACCTCTGCGGCTCCTCCGTAGTCTTTGCTGGCATCAGGCCCTCAGAGCTAGCAGAGGTCCCAGCTGGCCTTGGCTCTTCTCCCTGAGGCTCTGCCACAGTCTCTGCCAGTCCAGCCTCCTCACTACCTGAGCTGGGCTTCTCGGTACTAGGTCCAGCCTCTGCCACCTCCTCCTCATCTCCTGACTCCATCTCTATGCAGGGCAGGACACCTACTTCCTCTTTTTTATTTATTCCAATAAGTTGCTCATTGATTTCTTTCCATTTCTTTCTCCTTTCAGGGAACAGCGGATCAGGGGCACTGAAGGCACTGCATGTTATTCTCGGAGCAGATGTCCCTCCCCCCCCCATCCCTTCCACTGTTGTGTGAATTCATGTCCAATGGTTCTCATCACCTCACAGGGTTGTTATTAGGGAAAGTGGAGGTACCAAATATATTGGAGGTACCAGCTATATTGGTTTTCTCTTTAAATTATATGGGGGGATTTCCCTAAATTTTCATCTCTATATATGAATCAGCATATACACATTTCATGTACATTTGTTTGCTCTTTTTTTCTTCTTTTTTGTTGATAAATTTCCTCTTTTTTGGCCATGTTAGTAATATATAGGGTTTACGTTCCTTCATATAAAAGCATATTGATTACCTACAGTAGTATGGTCACCATGAGGACGTTGTCTTTTGTTGACCACAAGATACTGATAGCAAAAGGCTACAGCTACGTTCACATTGGGAAGCCAGTAGAATGGAAGAACTATCCTAATGAAAACCTGCTGTATCTAGGTTTTTACTCAGAAAAAACATTGCCAGGTACATATGGGAAAATGCTCCAAACAATGTTTTTGCAAGATGAGTGTCGTGTTTAGATTTTTTCAGACTCTGCAATTACAAATTGCAAGTCTGAACATTTGTTTCCCAAATTGTTGTTGATTTAAACAAGCACACACACACACACACACACACACACACACACACACACACACACCCCAGATCAACACTGTTGGGGAGCGGGTTGGGAAATGTTTATTTTAACATCCATTGAAAGTGATTTGACAAAGAACATGCCGTTTGATGACATATTAGAGTCTTGCTTCCAGGAAAGCTCAGAATAAGTTGTTCTATACGAAGGAAAGAAAAGGAACCTCTCGTGCAAGCACTGAGTCATTACTGACTCTTGGAGGGACGCCAGCTTTCGCTGACGTTTTCTTGGCAGGCCTTATAGCGGGGTGGTTTGCCGTTGCCTTCCCCGGCCGTTATTACTTTTCCCCCAGCTAACTGGGTGCTCATTTTACCGACCTCGGGAGGATGGAAGGCTGAGTTGACCTGAGCCAGCTGCCTGAAACCAGCTTCCGCTGGGATCGAACTCAGGCCATGGGGAGGGTTTCAGCTGCAGAAACTGCTGCTTTACCGCTCTGTGCCACACGAGGCTCTTATACTAAGGTAAGTACTATACAATTTTTAAAAAATGCACATGGTTGTACATAACAGTTTTCTTCTACTCTTGTCTTTTTCTAGTCTTTATTCTTCTTCTTCTTCATCATCATCCAAAGCATTTTTACTCCACTCTACAGCTAAGAAAGAAGGAGTATCTTCTGAAGATCCATAATAAAGAGAGTCTTACAGCCATAGGCACTAGTTCTTAGTTACATCATTCATATACGTGTTCCCCTTGGCAGGGAGAAGGGAAGTAAGCTCCCTGTAGCTGCTATTTCTCTGGTGGATAGATGGGGCTAGAACAGTGGAGACTGGTGGCTCTGATATCAGTGGGGCAGTGAATCCACTCTGGGTTTCACTCAGAACCAGTCAGAACCCTAAAGGTGCCATCCAAGGTTGAAAGCCCCACTGATATCGGTGTGATTCACTGCCCCACTGACATTGGAGCCACCAGCCTCCACTATGGTAGCTTTGTCCCTCTTTGCCTTTATGTTCTTCCTGGGATGAGGGAAAAGCAGCCTCCCGTGCAGAAATGTCATCGTGGGAGTTCAGAGTCAGGGATGGAGTGGGGCAGGAGCACTACATCCTGCTAACCCAAGGCCCCTCATGCCCTTGATCTAGTCCTGTGCAGGGAAGAAGGATTAACCTCCCTCGTTCAGCCCTAATTCAAATACCCAGCTTCCACTGCTGTTGCTGTTAACACTTTAAATAAGGAAAGTCCTATTCATAGATCTCCCACTGTCCTATGAAGCACCATCTATCCACAATCTGGCACATGAGGCAATGCTTGACTATATTTATGACTACTAAGTAATATACATAAAACTGGAGCTAAACTACTGAAGGATCATTTAATGAAGGATCTTTTGGCCATATTGTTATATGGTAGAATTATGCAGTATAACTCCCTGATGAAAAGCTGAGATGACCAGAAAATGGCTCATGATCCTTTAAAAACTAAAATAAAAACCCTTCTCTGCAAACAGGTGACTTGTAACGGTAGGTTCCCCAAACAAAGTACAGTCCTTCCTTTATATTATTCTGAGGTTCCGCTGAGAGGTATTGAGAACGGGAGGAATGGCAAAGGAGACAAACATTGACAGGATAATGTCTCCTGCTGTTTGATAAATAGCTCAGGTCGATCGAAAAAGGCCGAAGCAATTTAGAAAGAAGACTTGCCAGATTGGTTTTCTCCCATGACATGTCTTAATGGCTGCACTGACAGGAGAATGTACATAATTGTCCTGTGTCTGGCTGTCAGATTAGCGCTGTTTGCAGGGGATTCTGCATTTTCAAGATTCGAGAATTTAAGAGTTAGGTGTTGCTACACCATTCAGTGAAAGAAGAACCCTAACCCGGGGGGTGTCTATATGGCGCCACTTTACCTAATGATTCCCCACCCCCACCCCAAATCTGGCAGCATGGCTGCTGCGAAGCAGCACTGATAGGGTTACATGGTGGGATAGGGTTTCATGGTGGTGACTGAACAAGAAAGAGATCTTGGGATTGTGGTGGACAGCTCGATGAAAATGTCCACCCAGTGTCCGGCCGCTGTAAAGAAGGCAAACTCCATGTTAGGCATTATAAGAAAAGGAATTGAGAATAAAACGGCCAGTATCATACTGCCCTTATACAAATCTATGGTGCGACCACACTTAGAATACGGTGTACAATTCTGGTCACCACACCTAAAAAGGATATTATAGAGCTGGAAAAAGTGCAGAAAAGAGCAACTACAATGATTAAGGGGCTGGAGCATCTCCCCTACGAGGGACGGTTACATCAACTGGGATTGTTTAGCTTGGAAAAAAGGAGGCTACGGGGAGACATGATAGAGGTGTACAAAATTATGCATGGTATGAATAATGTGGATAGGGAGACATTTTTCTCCCTCTCTCAAAATACTAGAAGCCATGGTCATCTCATGAAACTGACTGGTGGGAGATCCAGGACAAATAACAGGAAGGACTTCTTCACACAGTGCATAGTTAAATTATGGACCTCGCTACCACAAGATGTAGTGATGGCCACTAATCTGGATGGCTTTAAAAGGGGGTTGGATAAATTCCTGGAGGAGAAGGCTATCAATGGCTACTAGCCCTGATGGTTGTATGCTATCTCTAGTATTAGAAGCAATAAGCCTGTGTGCACCAGTTGCTGGGGAACATGGGAGGGAGGGTGCTGTTGCACCATGTCCTGCTTGTTCATCCCTGGCCAATAGCTGGTTGGCCACTATGTGAACAGAGTGCTGGACTAAATGGAGCCTCGGTCTGATCCAGCATGGCATGTCTTATGTTCTTATGATAGAGTGCGGGCTATCCAGCCAGGAAAATTCACAGCGCTGTTGTCACACCGCGGTAACGGACAGCAAATATCGAGGGACCAAAAACTGCTGAAACCTTTTGTTGTTGTTTCCTGGCAACTCTGCGCAATATTGTAGCTTTGAAAGCCTGTATCTATGCATCTGCACTGCTAACAGTTCATTAAACTTATGTGTTAGATGTAATAACTGTCCTTACTTTCGTTCTAGACTTTAACATCGCCATGGCGGTCATTACTATACACTCATGTGGGGCTTGTCAAGCCCGCTCCTGCCCCCTGCCCTGTATTCCTGCCCTTACCCTGCGCTGGGATCTGCCCTCTAATTATGCCCACTCCCTTAATGCAAACTGAAGCCACCACTGCACCACACATGCACAAACAACCATGGTGACTTCGAAGCAATGTAAAAACCCGCAGTAAAACAACCCATCCCAAAAGTGCAGCTTCGCAGGTAATAGCACGATGTGGCTATGAGGTGGTGGCTGCGTCATATAAGCAACGGGGCACAACTGCGCAGCCATGACGGAGTATATCAAGCATATAAACAAGCCCCACGTCTGGAGAAACGCTGCAGGTTATATGCAATACTGAACTGAACTGTTCTTGTCTCCTTTTCCCACTGGGTCACTGCGTCACTGTTTTTATGAATTCTTCCCAAGCTGTTCTAGAAGCCTTTTTGGCTGAGGAACAGAACAAAAAGTGCTTTTAATAATTAATTAATTAATTAATTAACTCCCCAAATTGAGAGGTCTCTGGTTTGAATCTCTGCCACAAACTGACTAGGCATAAGCCACTCTATCACAGCCTCAGCCCTGCCAATACACCCACCCACCCAGCCCCAGTTGCAATCTACAGATGATGATAATAATATTGACCAACCTTACAAGTTTGTTGCAAGCATTATAATGCCATGTATATAAAGTACATGGAATGCTCCAAAGCAGCCTCTTCCCCAACCTTGTGGCCTCCAGATGTATTGGACTACAACTCCCATCACCCCCCAGAAAGCATAGCATTGTAGCAAAAGCTGACATGGGCTGGAGCTGGCTTCATCAGTTCCACAAAACTGTCTAGTAAACTGTTAGGTATATTATTCAGCGATACAGATGGGACATCCTTCTCCTCCGGTTTTTATTTGGTGATTTCAAAAGGCCAAGAGCTCAAAGTAAATATGTATCATTTCTAACCAGAGTACAAATTAATTCAACATCTAGTTGGTGCAGGTGTGACCTCATCATACTACAGTAGAGTGCACGCAGCTAGTGGCCACGGGTGATCATTAAATCAACCATTTGTCAGGCTGTTCTGCAGCTAATTTTGGATAGTTGAAAAGTACCCGAAACAATCAGCTTCAAGCTGAGGAACCGTTAAATAATTCAGACCCACGCCTTGCAAACTAGAAAGATGGGTACAATCAATCAGGCATGCAAGCATTTTGTTGGCTGAGGACTTAATTTGCCCGCTTAACTTTACAGAACTGATGAGTCTTATTGACTTCCCTGAACACCACTTCAGGCCTCAGCTTGATAGATTTCTGTTTTCTAAAGCTATAAGAGGCTGCGTAGTATGGCAAAAAGAAAAAGAAAAAAACACACCCTCTCCCAGATTGCTCAGGACATTGTATTAAAAATATTAAATAGAGGGCCTGTTCAGACAACACACTAAGCCATGGTTCAGCCACTAACCCTTTTGCAGCAAGTGGTTAGTGAGTGTGAATAAACCATGGTTATGAAGCTACCATGGTTAGGAATGGTTCACACAACACGCTAAGTCATTGTTTACATGACATGCTAAGCCTTAATGTTCAGCCCAAAATGCTTAACCATCATGGTTTAGTGTGTTGTCTGATCAGGGCCAGTAAGAAATATAGGATGGATGGATAGATAGATAGATAGATAGGTAGATAGATAGATAGATAGATAGATAGATAGATAGATAGATAATCCTATGCAGTAAAAATGTAAAACTGCAATAGTTGGCATAGTCCTCTGTGATAGGCAGAAGACCCCCATACAACAACCAATAAATATAGGGGCAGGATACAGTATATATTTCCATTTCTGCCAAACCTGTTCTGAATGGATAACACATTAAAACACGTCAAGTTAAAATTACCAGTTAATTGCTTGCACCTGGCCAGGAAATGGCTTCCAATATAAAATGGTGTTAGGTCACAATCCTATGCATACTTAGTAGGGGTGTGCACGGACCCCCCGCTCCGCTTCACTTGCCGCTCCGCCCCGCCCCCGCCCCGCCCACTTCCGCTCCGCTCCGCTCGGAGCTCCAGATCCGGATCCGGAGCTCCCATAGGCTTGCATTGAAAGCTAAAAAATTATACAACTTTTTTTTGGTTCAAGTTAGAAACCTCACGTTTGGCACCATGACACCTCATGGGGGTATACACACACACGCCAAGTTTCAAAGCAATCCCATCATCCCCTGATTTTTGGGGAATTTTTGAAAATCGGGCACCCCATTCACACCCCTTTCCATAGCTCCGTCAATTTGCACGTTAGAAACCTCAAACACGCCACCATGAAAGCTTATCCAGGGATACATACGCACGCCGAGACTCAAGGCAGTCCCATCATCCCCTGATTTTTGGGGAATTTATGAAAATTCAACACCCCTTTCCATAGCTCCGTCAATTTTGCACGTTAAAAAAACCCCTCAAACTCACCACCATGACAGCTTATCCAAGGCAGTCCCATCATCCCCTGTTTTTTGGCGGGGCTTAAACCTGCAAAATTTGGAACTTCCAAAACTCCAAGTGAGCGCAGGAAGGACTTCTCCCCTGAGTCAAAGCCACACACACACAACGTCCCTGCGAGGTGGGCAGGGGAGGAGGGAGGGAAGGCAGGCAGGCATGCAGCTGGCATTTCTGGGGGCATAAGGAAGTGAGCCAAGGATAAGCCAGTAATGCATATAAAATGGAATAAATCAATAAATAAACAAAGGAGGGGTGGAATTAAAAGCAGCAGTGTTGCTCAATAAACAGAAAGAAGAACTTTTAAAAAAAGGCTATATCTGTCTTTTACCAGCAATAGGGGGACGTGCCCGGGGGAGGGGGAAGCAGCTGCCAGTTCAACTCAAGACAGCCACCAACAGCTCTGAGATTAAGAAGTAAACGCTCACTTCAACTCATAACAGGCATCGTTCCACCACTAAGAAGTAAACGCTCACTTCGACTCATAGTAGGCATTGCTCCACCGTTTTACTCTCTTTGGAAGGCTCTAATGGCCTTCCAGTGCAGGAGAGAGTGGGGGCACGTCCACGATGAGATGCCCTAGGGGAGCTCATCCCCTTGCACCACATCTTTGTTAAGTATATGAAAAGAAATACTTGCTTAGTCATTAAAATTGTGTGTGTATGGCTATCTCAGGGTTAAACAGTGAAAGTCTATCTGTGGGCAATTACCTTGAGATAGAGGCTGTTCTGGGAACCTTGCCAAGATTCTAAGTTAGCCTCATCACAGCTGTATGTAATGTAGATAACAATTGTGTAGACGTGTATATAGTTTCTCACTTGTGTAAAATGGAACTGATCACTGCTTACTGATCACTGCTCTCTGATCACTGCTCTCTGTGTATGCCTCAGTGTGCTGATCTGAACTGATCTGAATTGAACTGCACAGAAGCCTGAAGGAAATAAACCAGCTCTGCTGTGTAAGACCTGCGTGATGTGTGTTTGTTTCTGAGCACAAACAGAGTTCCAGAGAGAGAAAAGTTCTGGCACAATAACCCAACAATCTTTTCAGTTGTTCCCCAAAGTTAGGGTGGGTAGCAGTGCTGTGTTTCTATCTCTTATTCTTGGCTTAGTATATGATTTCAGGTTGTGTTTGTGCATTTGGTGGGGCTACTGTTTTAAAAAACACTGGGAAAAGTCTGTTCAGATGAAGAAAGAGAAGTTTCCCAGAATCCCAAGTTACCCGTTTTGCCTATGCCCTCCTCTAACTTTGGGATCATGTGATCATGACCGGGAGCTGACTCTGCCCCTCAGCCCTTTGAAAAAGGTATTTTTCCCGCCGATTTTTTAAAAACTTCTAGCGCGCGACCCGCATGACACAGAAAGTTGAGAGTAGTCTCAAAATGACCCCCATCCACGACTCTCTGTGCACAAGAATTTTCAGAACGATAGCTTAAAAACCAACCCAGTTATGCCCGAGTCTTTCCCGCAATGCAATCCTATGGGCGAAAAGCCGAAAACGCCGTTTGAGCCGCGCGGTTGACCCGATTTTCAAAAAAATATAGCACGCGACCCGCACGACGCAGAGAGGTGAGAGTGGTCCCAAAATGACCCCCATCCACGACTCTCTGAGAACAAGAATTTCCAGAACGATAGCTTCAAAAAGAACGTAGTTATCCGCGATTATTTGCCGCAATGCAATCCTATGGCGAAATGTTTTCAAGATGGCGACCGGAGCGCTCCGCCTGAACTAGGAGCTCCGAAAAATGGTCGCTTCTCTTCGCCTTGCTTCTAGGGGTCCGCGGTCCGCTCCTACTCCGCCTCTGGGTAAGGCGGAGCAGGCCAATCCGCTACTGCTTCTACGCTCCTAATCGGAGCGGATCACACCCCTAATATTTAGACAGAAAAAAAGTCCTACAACCCACCAGCCATGCTGGTGGGGGAATGATGGGAGTTGCAGGATTTTTTTTCCAATCTGAATATGCATAGGATTGTGCCCTTAACGTCTTCTGGAAGTTCTAAATGTTACATACTATGATTTCATTTCCATTGTAGTGTGGATAATCATATACTGTACATGTTAACTGGGCCAACCTTGCAATAGATGGGGGCAGCCCATGTTCCAAATGATTGCATTATAAGCATTGTTCAGGTATTTGAACGTGCGTGCAAATAACATTTGTAGAGAGGAATGGGATTATTATGGTGGCAAAGTTACATATATGTATATGGTAGTATTGGTCATGAATTGATGGTATTCATGTTCAAACTCTGATTAGAGCTATGCTGTGTGCACATCCCTCTTTGACAGCAATCCAGAAGTGAAATAATATATGCCCACTCTGGGGGGAGGGGAATTCTCTGGCCATATGTGCTAACTTGTGGTTCCAAAGGGCTTCCAATGTGTTATCTTTAGTGATTTTTATATGAGCAATTCCCTGAAAAGTAGATTGAATGGCAAGGTCCCTAGGAATGGACATCTAGATCACCAGACCCATGAGCTGAAGTACCTCAGACCTAAGGAAAGATCAGTAATTTGCCTATTCACACATGCAAGCCAGTTTTCCTATGGAGTCCTTCCCATCCCAACTATCATGCAAGTATGAGGTCTTGTGAAGAAATTAAACATGTAAAATGAAGGTGAGCTGTTAGGACCCAGTAAATGCTTGAAAGCAGCCTCCCCTAACCTGGTGCCCTCCAGATACGTTCCCAGCATTCCCAGCCAGCATGGACAATTGGATGAGGGTTTTATCACTATGGCCTAATCTACAACAAGCAGGATATTGCACTATGAAAACGGTATGGAAGTGATGTATAAAAGGGAGGAGCCATAGCACTATGAGAGTGGTATGAAAGCAGTATCTGGTATGTGTCAATGGGCCCCAACAGTTGTCAGTCCACTTCAATACTGCTGTAAAGCAGTAGTGTGGCTCCTGCCTTTTATATACCACTTTCATAGTGCAATATCCTGTGTGGTGTAGATTAGGCCTATATGATCACATTTTAGAAGACTGCTGCTCAATTTATTTCCCCGAGCTTTCTGTGCCATGTTAAATTTGGAATGCAGGGCTGGCACCAGGGTTTGGTGCTTGGAACCTGCTAAGGTCCATGCCTCAGCAGCAGGGCTGGCACCAAAGGCAGGCATGACTGGGCACTTGCCGGGGGCCCATAGGACAGACCCCCTGGAGTTGCTCCTCTTATTCAGCTTTGCAATCTGCTTGTTCAAATGCCTCTTGCTCTGGCCTAGACAATGGTGGTAGTGAGAGAGGGAAGAAGTAGATGCCACGGCCTGCTTGCTCAACTGTCAAGCAAGCAAGTGGCAGCAATGAGGTCTGCCTGGTGCCTACACTGTACTCCTTTCGTCACCAGCTGAAGACCTTTTTATTCTCTCAGTATTTTAACACTTAATTTTAACTTAAATTTACATTTTACTGTTCTAACTCTGTATTTTAACCTTATATCAATTTTGCTGTGTGGTTTTTATCCTGGTTGTGCTAGTTTTTATACTGTATTTGGTATTTGTGCTTTTAACCTGTTGGTTGTTTTATTATGGTTTTAATTTTTGTGAACCTCCCAGAGAGCTTGGGCTATTGGGCGGTATAGAAATGCAATAAATAAATAAAATAAATAAATAAGTGATGAGAAAGAGGATGTGGAGCAAGAGCAGCGGGTGTCAATGGTGGTGAGGAGGTAAACACGCTGAGGGAAGAGGCCCACTGAGGTGTCTGCCCAGGAGCCCTCAAAAACCTGGCTCTGGCACTGCTCTACAGGTTTCCCACTGCCGACCCTTGGAACCTGAGGGGGGATCTACACTACTGCTTTAAAGCGCTTTATAAGAGTTTTGAAAACTGTTGGGGCCCAGGACACACTGCATATACAGTTTTCAAAACGTTTTCAAAGTGCTTTAAAGCGCTTTAAAAGCAGTAGTGTAGATCCTCCCCAGCTCACCTCACTGTTGCTGCCTGTTCACCTGCCCTCGCTAAGTGAGGAAACTTGGACAACCGGAGTTAGTAGCAGCAGAAGACTCTGCTTGCCGAGTCCTCTTCTTCTGGCACCCATGAAAATGGGCAACTGGGGCAGCAGCAAGGAGGAGGTGGGCCCACTCAGGGAAAAGGGGCCCACTGAAGGTATTTTGCCTGTGGACCTCAAAAGCTGGAGCCAGATCTGCCTGGTCTATGGTGAATCATTCTCATGCCCACTTCATCACACAGACCCCATCCACCCAAACCAACAATAAACCATCACCCTACATTCACTTTGGGTGTTCACTTACTCATAACCTCCCAAAAGAGGACATATATTTGCATAACATTTGCATGTACTAATTTACATTCACAGAGGTGAATTTAGAATGCATTACTATAATTTAAATAGAAATACAATACATCTCACCATAGTGGTGAAGCCTCTGATCAGGAGACCTTTGTGCCTGCTCAGATTGCTGCTCTGTGTTGAAGGGCAACTTCAAGGTCTCTGGTCTCTCTTCTTCTTCTTCTTCTTCTTCTTCTTCTTCTTCTTCTTCTTCTTCTTCTTCTTCTTCGAATCATAGAATCATAGAATAGCAGAGTTGGAAGGGGCCTACAAGGCCATTGAGTCCAACCCCCTGCTGAATGCAGGAATCCACTTTAAAGCATTCCTGACAGATGGTTGTCCAGCTGCCTCTTGAAGGCCTCTAGTGTGGGTGGATGGTATGGGATGGGATGGGGTGGGGTGGATGGGGTCTTCTTCATCATCATCATCATCATCATCTTCATCTTCATCTTGAAACGGGACTTAGACCAGGCAGTTCTTAGGGCATCTTCAAATAGAGGACTGTCCTCTAATGTAAAACATATGGCCACCCTACATTTACTCCACCGAAATCTTGCTCCTGAAAAGATTCATGCAAGTTGATTGAGATGAGCAACCTTTCCATACAAGACTGGCTTCCCTGTAGTTCAGTTCAATTCCTTTCATCTGCAGTTCCCCTCTCCGAAGTGTTAAACAGTACTGCTGCCTGGTTTGCTTGTAAAGTGTCAATGTAGTGTCTGAAACTTCAGCAGAAGTCTCAGACAGTTGTTAAGCACCTAGTCTGACATTTAAGCTATAAATTCCATGCCACTTTCATGAGTACAATTGCACATTTTCAAATAAATAACAGGTGAACTTGGTGGCAAATCATTAGTACTGCTAAGGTGGCAGCACACACATGGACTTAAATTACTCCCAGTGACTGGCACATCAACAGTTTCTTCCAGCATGCTCAACTGCATCTTGCTATAATTTATGTCAGGTTTAAATTGGCCCTACTTATAAATAACAGCACTATTTACAAATCTCTTTTAAATTCTTCAGAGAAAGGGAAAGGTGTAGGGGGGGGACAGTGGAGGGAATGAAAACAGTCACTGATTTGGTTCGCATGACACAACAGCCCACCATAGCTTCATTTACTTGTGGCAGTGTTGCATTGTGCCAGGTACCAATGGATGCCATTTTTGCATTTACGTCCATGGGTGCCTGGCTTGCCATGCCTTCCCCCCCGCCCATCAATTTGTTATCGTGAATTTTTTGGCTTGTCATGTCATGCAAACCCATGGCTTGTCTTCGGGTTAAGGATTGTCTAACCCTCAAACAACCCCTGCCGCCTAGGTTTGCATGACACGACATGACATGACATGACATGACAAGTCAGGTGCCCACAGGCACCCTGCAAAAATGGTGCCTGCAGGTGCCTAGCCCCTCCCCTGTAAATTAAATCATGGTGGGCTGTCACATCCAGCAAAATACTAAGAGTCATGCTTGTTGGGCAACTGGCTCGCTGGCTGAAAGCCTGGGGGTGTCTTTATGGTGATACTTTGCTTCTTGGTTCCCACAAATCCTTGCACCATTGCAGCCGTGGGGTAGGAATGATAAATCCTGATGGCAGGAGGGAGCACGGGCTATCTGGCTAGAAAAGCCTCAGCGCTGGTGGCCACTGGGCTCATCGAGCCCTCCCGTTGCCCTCTGCCCTGCCTTCCTGTGCTTACGCGGACCTACCCTGGGCTTCGATCCATTCCCAGGAATGCCCACTGGCTCAACCCAAAGTGAGGCCGCCACCAACAAACGGAGGAAGAAACATGGTAACCTTAGAGCAACTTTAAAAATCACAGTAAATCGACACAGCGAAAAAGCGCAGTTTCGGGAAGAGAAACCCGACGTGGCTGCAAATTGTCATAAACAACTCAGTGCCACTGTGCAGCCAGAACGGGCTAAGCAGGGCATATAAACAAGCCCCCTTGTGTCCACCTGTGTGAGCAGAAAAGGTGGAAACTAGGAGCCAGAGGAATCTAAACCAGCTACTTGGTGGAGCACTGGATAAAACGGCTAACTCTAGAGGAGGGGCAGCTGTAGCTATGGCAGCAAGTCCTGAGGGAGCAGAGAGGAGCAACCTCTTCTCCAGGGGCAGGAAACTTGCGGCCCTCCCAGTGAAGACTGGTGGGTCCTATTTCAGTGGGGCAGTGAATCTGCTCTGGATTTTAGTCAAAATCAGTCAAAACTCTAAAGGAGCTAGCCAAAGTGCTGAACCCTAGGCCCAAAATGGGTTCAGTACATTAGGGAGCTTTTTTGGTGTTCTGGCTGGTTCTGGCTGAGCTCCCATCAGCACTAGCCAGCATAGCCAATGGTGAGGGATGATGGGAATTGTAGGCCAAAACCTCTGGAGGGCCACAAGTTGCCCAACCCTGCTCTACTCCCAGCAATTAAAGTGATTTTTTCTTCTTCTGTTTTTAAATGTTTGTATGCCTTTTTCAAATGTACTCAAAGTGGCTTAACAAAGAAGCAGACATCATAAGAATATAATACAATATAATACAAAATTCATATGACTAAATACAGCAGCCAAGCTAAAACAATGCAAAATAAAAGTGCAGAGCCATCAAATCAATAACTCAGATATTATAATATCAATCAGAGCCAAAAACAGTGCCAGCCAAAGACATTTTGCTGTCTCAAGCAGAGCCCAAATGGCATTCCCCTCCCAGCCTGTGGCTAGAAGCAACACAAATCTTGCTGTACCATTCAGATACCAATTCCTTCCTGCTTCTATCCACTCTATGGTGCTGTCTGAAGATAACTGTGTATATCATGACCCCCAGCCCTCAGGCCTTCCAGTATGCAGCAGATGATTCTGATTAGGATGGGGCACACACTACTTCCTCAGAGGTAAGTCAGTCAATGCCTTATTCAGTGCCCTCTCAGACAGACAACATAGGCCTGCCAGTGTCCAGTGGCTCAGAGGATGAGCCCCCAGCAGAAACGCCTCCACAGCTTCACAGGTCTTATGTGACAAAATTAGGGCCCTTTAACAATCCAGTCAGATCCTCCAGGAGGAATGGAGCTGACCATATTACAGGTCCTGTGAGCTGACACAAGGCTTCAGTTGGCTTTAGCTCCCTGCTGAGACAACATTCTCCTATTGTCCTAGTAGGAGAGAGTTCTAGCCAGCAGGGCCCACTTGGAGCTATGCAAGGTCCCACTTTCATCCTGCCTTAATCTGTCTTCTTGACTTGATCTTACTAACAGCTTTCCCTGCGAGCCTCAAGGGACCATAGAATGAGACAGTGCCACCCTGGTGCATGGCCAGCCTGGCCCTGATCAAAATAAATATTGCCATGATTTTAATTGTCTGAAAGCTTAATGTAACAACATTCTTTTTACTTTATTCTTTTTAAATGTTTGTTCAATACCTAAGATTTTTCTGAGTTAACTCAGAAGCTTGTTCCAGAATTGTCAACTGCAGTTGGTCAAAAATTGAACCTTGAAGTATAATAATTCTGAGTTGTTTGGTTCTGTGCCATAAATGCTCTGTCTTTGCTAGAAGATGGATTGTTTCTAGCTTTAGTTGTGTAACTACCATTGAAGTTGGGGGTGGAGAAGTGAATGCAGTGCATATAAGCCACCAGCTGTCACAGATATTTAAAACTCTTTGTTAATGATCCTTCACAGCACAGAACCAATTAACATAACTGTTCAGAAGAGATGGACACACCCACCCTGCTGTGCCTGGAGCTCCCACCCATTCTAATGTTCCTGAAACTGGAATTACTTTCGTTTGGTTGGGAGAGAATGCCTCAGTGCAAGCATACTCTGGGAATGGCCCGTACAGATGGGACTTAACACAGTGCAAGCAATATGCCAGCAACAATTATGCCAGCAATAGCGTGCGTCCTGCGGAGCGTTACACAACCAATGTAGAAAAAACACCACATGTTCACACCAGAGCATTCTTCAATCGAAATCATAGTGAACAATGTCATATAATCTTTCTACCATGAGCAAACACTTTCCATGTCAATTTGCTCCTCAAAGAGACCCTCCGAGTCTACCACTGAACCAACGTTATAGAGCATTCTGGGACATAATCTGGGGGCACACTCAGTTTACATGAGGTCCTGGTTAGGCCTGATGCAGCTGTGACCTGTATGGAATGGCCACAACCTAGGCCTCAGCTAGACCTACCTGGTATTGCGCAACGGAGGGGTGAAGATCTCGCGATATTTTTATCACGAGATCCCCCCTCTGTTTACACACGGAGTGCGACGACCTCAGAAGGAGAGGACGTTGTGCCTGCCATTTTCTTTTTTTAAAACAAATGGAAAAAGCGGGCTTAAAGGGCAGGGTGAGATCCTGAGGCAAGGGAGGGATCATCCCTCCCTGATCCCGGGATCCCCTGTGTGTCATGTGAATGCACAGGGACGATCCCGGGGATCGCCCCATCTAGCTATGGCCCTAGATTTCAAGACACCCAGAATTCCTGTATAGCTGTGCACTGAAGGAGAAGAGCGACAGAGGTGGGCCAGGCATCTTTCAGAAAACCCAGGTCTTCTCCCTGGGTTCCCCAAAGCACAATCTGAAAACCACTGAACTAAAACATTAGGCTCTATTGTACTAAAAGGACAGTGAATGGTGGTGACATAAGAAGAGCTCTACTGGGACAGATCTAGGACTTCTCTATGTTAAGCAAAAATCCAGCATCCTTACCAAGGTTTCATCTTCCATAGTTTTTGCTGGTTTACGATCAGCACTATACATACACTCTCCCCACCCTGTTTTTGCCAGTTCCTTTCCATATGTTTCATTTGTATACTGCATTTTCAGTGATTTATAAAATGGCGGATTCCCACTTGAAAATGATGGGAGAGGCATCAGAGGATGACGACACCATGAAAAGGACCCGCAAACTTCCATGAGTGAACAATCATGAGCGCACAATAAATACCTCGTGTATAAACGGCCCCAAAGTTCATATAGTCCTGCTTCCTGTTTCCCACAGTGGCCAACCAGATGCCTAGAAGATGTGCACAAGCAGGACAGGAGGGCAATAGCCCCCACTTAATGTAAGATGTAGAGCTTTAATAATGGGGGGGGGGGAACAGAGCCCTGCTTGTCCCCATCCTAAGTCAAACTCCCAGTCCTGAGACCAAAAACGTAAAAGACAAGACTTTTCCACTAAGCGACATAATACTGTGACATCCACTGTGCCCTATACTGCTTACCAGTAATTCCAATCAGTTTTCTGACCAGCACATGTGCATTGGAACTCCTTGCCCTGTTTTGCTCTTCTCCTTAGTGCAGACGCAGCACCGCATAAAGAAGGCACCAGCCAGATAGCGGTATGGGATGGGGGTGTTGTCTAGCCCTTCCAACTTGCATGGATGCCGAATACTGAGCCTCTTCAGACAAAAAACCCACCCGGCCCCACCCCACTACCTAAGTCACAGTGGTTAAGCATTTTGAGCTAAACATTACGGCTTAGCGTGTCGTGTGAACCATGACTTAGCATATTGTGTGAACCATTCCTAACCATGGGGGCTGCATAATCACAGTTTAAACACATCCACTAACCATTTACTGCAGAACAGTTAGTGGCCTAACCATGGCTTAGCATGTTGTCCAAACAGGTCCATAGTCATACCCCCTTCTGCAACACTGGGTATCAGGTTGCTGAGAAGAGGCGCAGTAATGGCTGGGGAGGGAGGCACCCCCAGCCAATCACATTTTTAGAATATTTTTCTGGGCATGCATAGTGGAAGAGAAAATGAGCAGCCATTTCCTGTTCCTTAACTAGACGAAACACATTTTGGTTGCGCTGGTGACAAGAGCAGTAGCAGCACACATCTTACGAGTAACAAACACACTAGGAGTCCAGTGGAAACAGTGTGTTGTTAGAAAAAAATCCAGCTGTGTGACTGACAATACTACTACTGCCTATGCAGCTGCAGGGGCCAACAGCCCACCCAGTAGGCACAGACTTCCCAGATCACCAAATTTAATGTAGACTTTTCTCTTTTTAATATTTTTGAGTTGCCTGGTGATTTCCACCCGCAATTGAACTGTTTTTGGGGGTTGTGCTTGCCTGGTGATTTTTTTAAAGCTGTGAGCTGTGCTTACCTGGCAATTAACAATAACAACAACACCAATAACAGTTTTAACTTCTGTGCCTGCCTGATGATTTTAAAAATTATTTTAAAAAGTCTTTGTTGGGGCTATGCTTGTCTAACAATTACATTTTGAAAAATAGTAATAATGGGTGGCTGTGGTCCTTGATCTTTATTTAACTGCTGTGCAGCTGTGTCAGAGTGGTGGGTGGGTTGGTTTAGGTTTTTAAGCTGCTTATGGGAGCTGTGTGCCTAGTATATATCAGCCTATTGGGGTTTTGCCTGGCAATTAGTGTTTAAAAAGTGCTTGTGGTGGGGCTGTGCCTGGCAATATTAATTTTTATTTTATTTATTTTTTAAAAAAACCCTCTAAGGAATATATTTATCATCATCATCTGCTGTGCTTTCATAACCTAGAATTTCCTGTGGTCCATTTCCACTAAGTGCCACAGCACTATGACATCCAGGGTGCCCAATACTGCTTACGATATGGCTTGCTGGCTGTTTGGCTTCAGAATGGTTTCTGTGTTGCTCCATTATCCTCATTATTATTTCATCATCTTGTGCTTTGCATATATGATCTAGAATTTCCTGTGCCCCATTTTCCTGTTTCTTTGATATGGCTTGCTGGATGCTTTGGCTTAAAAATGTTTTCAGTGTTGCTCTCAGGACATTACAATCATTTGTTATTATTAATGACCACCACCACCTTGTGCTTTGCTTTCATGATCGAGAAGTTCATGAGCCCCGGGGTCCCTTTGCTGGCTGCTGTGGATTACAAAGACTTGTTCTTTGTGTGTTGCCAAACAAATTTATTCCCCACCATTACACACACACACACACACACACACACACACACACACACACACACACACACACACCATTTTCCAGCAATAACTCTAAAGTTGTTTTGCTCAGAACTCCTTTTTCAAGGCTGACTTTCCCTGGGGCCAAACTCCTAATTCAAAGAGTGGGATGCATAAGGGTGGTTGTAAGGCAGGTATAGGCAACCTTCATGGATCCATGGGCACACCTGTCATTTCTTTCTGGACCCAAGGGTGCATTTGTCCCATGGATGTTTAGGCCCATACATACTTATTGCCGTCTGTTCTTCACTTCCTCTGGTTTCCCCCTTCTCTAGACCTCCCCTTCCAGGAACCCCACTTTTCTTGACTCCTGTTCCACAGTTTTCATTTTTCTTGCCCCTCCTTCCTCTTCTTCCTTCCCTTATTTCCTGCTTATTTCCTGCCCACTACCTCCCTTCTCACCTCCATCACTCCACCACTGCTGCCTCTTCCTGCTCACCACAGCAGTGAGGAAGCAAGAAATCAGCAGATAGGGAGATAAGTCTCCGCATATGCTGACTTCCTGCTTCCTAGATGCTCAGGGGTGGGGACCGAAAACAGAAGCAGTAGAGGGGGACTGCAAGGGCCAGGTGGGTGCACTCAGGGTTCCTGGTAGCTGCCAGAGCACCTTGCAGGCACCAGTTTGCCAACCCCTGTTGCAAGGGAAGGTGGAGGCCCCACACCTTTTCGTCCAGCACAGAACCAAAAGGGACAACACAAAATGGGACCTTCTGAATCAAATTAAGACACTGTTCTTCAGTTTATTTAAAGTGTACTTGGACCTTGCTAGGTAACAGGTTCTGTAGCAAACTAGATGTACATTTTGGCTCCATCTCTGGTGGCTTGTCCTCTGCTCCATCAGCCACAGTGGGCACCAGCTGCCACTGTTTCCCAGATAAAGGGCAGGAGGGGGGACTTGACCCCTGCTTCTATGCATGCATCCAATGTACATCCTGGCTCTGGCCCCTGGTTCCACTTGCTCTGCTGATACATATTGGCCATGTCCTCCCACAACCAAGAATTTGGCACACTAAGAGCCAGTGTGGTGTAGTTGCTAAAGTGTGGGACTAGGAGTCAGGAGATCGGGGTTCTAGTCCCCACTCGGCCAGGGAAACCCACTGGGAGACTTTGGGCCAGTCACAGGCTCTCAGCCCAGCCTACTTCAGAGGGTTGTTGTTGTGAGGATAAAATGTAGAGGAGGAGGTTTGTGTACACCACCTTGGGTTCCTTGGAGGGGAAAAAGGCAGGATATAAATGCATTAAATGATGATGATGATGATGATGATGATGATGATGATGATGATGATGATGATAAGGGGGGCTGTATGCATACAGATATACGAGTGTAGGGCTTTTCCGTGAGAAACTCTGGCTAATCATAGCATAGGCCTCTTTCACATTGATGCCAAACACACAGCCTTATGGGATTCATGAATAACATGGGCATCCTCAGGGAAGGGGCATGGCTAAAGGGCATGATCCCACTAGCTCCCTTTCGTGCTCACTGAACACTCCCCAAATATAAATAATCATAACATGCATCAAATTAGCACTGCCACCTCTGTATTCCAAATGGATGCAGCTCACATATTGTTGTGACTACACTTCCCAGGAGCTTGGGCCAGCCACCTGCACAGCTACAATCGGTTTGCTTCCTCTGAATGCTAAACACCCAGGTGCAGATAGCAATGGCTTCTCCAGTATTGCAAGAATATGCAGGAATAAGAATATGCAGGAATATTCCTTCCTTCAGGAAAGTGCTTTTGCTTTTCTATTTAGGCATTTATATCTGCATGAGATGCAAATTTAACAAATATGTAATTGTGAAAATCAGGGGGTGGGGGAACCCTTGTTTTTACAGCTCTTTTTCCGATTGTGTTTCTCAAGAACAAGTGGACTAGAAGTGCCCATATGTAGCAGATTAAGGGCACGATGGTACACCTCGCTGCTTGGAAGCCCCCAAACATGGAGGCTTCTGAGATTCCTTTGCCCTGCCAGGCTGAAGCCAGCGAGGTGGAAAGAACAGTGGAGGTTATCTCTGCCTCCCCATCCTCCAGTCTCTGCTTTTTTCAGCAGATGGGCTTTTGAGCTTGTCTAGTGAGGGTGCTTCAGAGGGGGAGAAAAGGAGGCAGGAGGGGGCTCGGGATAAATCGTATCCTGGCCTCTCCAGCCTCACTCACTCCCCACCCACCAGAATGCCCCTCCTTTTCCTCCTCTTTGAGGCACAGGTTTCTCTGCATTGGCTGCGAGGGGGTAGAGACAAGGGTCAGCTCTCCCACGGCCGCTTCCAAGGTCAGAGCACTGCTTCTGTTGGGGGTGGGGGGAATCCAAGTTCTCCTATAGTTCCTGGGATGCTCGACTAGGAACAATAGGATTGGTCTTTAAAGGATTGAAGTCTGACACAACTTGATGCAAAATGCAGAGAAGAACAGAGAAAAAGAGGTGGGAAATTTAAATGATACGCCTTGAAAAAGCATTTCAAGAAGTTAAAGTAAAGAATAACTTGCTAAAGTGAGTAGCGGTACCTAACTTGTCCTTCCCTCCTCAAGCGGAAATGTTTCTTTTGCAAGAAGAAGAAAAAGACCCACAGTTCTTCCTTTCCATATATTTTAGAAGATGTTAGATTGTGGTAAGGGTTTTATTACACATGTTGCATCTTGAGTTGAGACAATTGGGGAAATAGTGAAGCACTGGTGTAGTGGATCAGGAATGTGGGAGCGCATGGCTATGGGGACTGTCATGAATGACCTTGACATCCATCAATCTACTTGACTAATAGACATGGAGAGAAAATTCCAGGAATAAGGAATGGAGAACTTGTGGAAACCATACACCGCTGGGGAGGACTGTACCATGTGAACGTTGAAATCAGTACTTAGCAATGTTTGTAGATTTTTTTATGAAATGATCCTCCATATAGTCATGCAAATTTCCCTTCCTGCAACACCATTTCCCTCCACTCTTATATTAATATTATTGGAACAAGTTTTATGTATTTAAAAACTAGGGCTTTCATCACATCAGACAAATCTTAGTTAATTAATTGTGTGATTAATTACAATCACTGAATACAATAATAGTTCAGAAGGGAAATGGTTGTGCTTGTTTTAGATTATGCTTTTATTAAAAATAATGGCTTTGCTTTTTAGTTGCTGCCCAAATAATTGATCTAAAGGTTTTTCATGTAACCCAGGGCAGAGAACCTGTGGCCCTCCAAATGCTGATGGACTACATTTCCCATCATCCCTGACCTTGGCCATGCTAGGGCTAAATGGAGTTGAAATCTAATAACATCTGGTGGACTACAGGTTCTACCAGCAGCTTTTCATAATCCCAGTCACCACATCAATGCAAAATCAACCAGAAATCAAATTACAAATAAATCTCATGCTTTGATTCACATGTGAAATTAATTGGCAATGATACTAATAAAGCAGTAACAATAGTAGTAGTTGTAGAATTTCATGTACAGTAGC
This sequence comes from Elgaria multicarinata webbii, assembly GCF_023053635.1. NCBI lineage: Eukaryota > Metazoa > Chordata > Lepidosauria > Squamata > Anguidae > Elgaria > Elgaria multicarinata. The sequence goes on from NC_086171.1 coordinate 67,738,625, forward strand.
CCAGTAATCCTTACAACAAGCCTGAAAGTTGCTGTATTATTTCCATATTGCAGATGGAAATAATCTAAAGTTCAGAGGATGACCATGAGAAAGAAAGCCTTTTTGGTGGTGGGCCCCTGACTATGGAATGCTCTCCCTAGAGAAGCCTACTTGACATCCACATCACCGTCCTTTCGGCTAAGACGTTTTTGTTCTTCCAGATCTTTCAACATCTTGTTATTTTAGTACCCATGACATTGATGTTGGTATTAGGAATTTGAATTGTGTTTTACTGTACTGTTATTTATATAGTTGGACTTGGATGTTTAAGATTTATTGTGGGATGTTTTATGTTATTATTATGTTTTTAATTAACCTTTTACAATGCCTAGAGAGCTGTAGAGGCATCTAACAAATTCAAATAAAGAAATAACAGCACAATTTGAACCAGGAATTTCCTAGCTCATAGTACATACTCTAACTGCTACATATTAGCCCCAATTAGGATAATATGTCTCCAAGCATTCATCTGCCTGGAGAAAATGCCACCGCTAGATTACTGTGCCATGATACGGTTGCATAATTGGAGCTCGGGATTCTTTGAGAACCTGTGACACAAACCCCAAAGAATGGAAGGCTGAAAGCTTTAAAGCTAGCCAAATGGTCTAATTTTCCGGATTATATAATATCTGTTTAATCTTTTATGTAACGAGGGCAGGGATATCCATGTGAGTGACTATGAGCAGCATTCATTCTGTCCCTAAGGGGGAAATTATACTTGAAGAGTGCATACTTGTTCTGATATATTATCAGTACCTGCAAATTCAGGCAACATCTTCAGGTTAGAATGAGCTAGAGAGCACTAGAGTTACACAGCATGCCTTATTTGCCTATAATTAGGCATGGGGAAGAAGTTCGCTTAGTTCGTATTTTAATGTGAAGTTACCTAACTTCACGCGTTCGAACCTATCCGTGAACTGAAATTCAGTTATCCCCAGAAATCCGTGGTTTTCCACATTTTGCAGTCGAGTTCTCTGATTAAAAAATACATCTACTATGGAAATGTGTGCACATAAATGTGTATATTAGACAAAATCCCATTCACAAATGTGTGTATTTGCAGAAATGTGCACAAAAAAGTATACAAATGTTTCCGAGAACTTTTTTTTAAGAAAAAGAAATCTCAAACTGATGTCAGTCAAAATAAGATGAACCACACTTAATATTAGAAAAATATGAATCCAGAATCGACAGCTTTGTCCATCCTTACTGACAATTAAGATAATTTATGTGTTGCACTTCTACTGCGAAGCAGGCAGGAGGATGCTATGGAAATCGCCACCACTAGATATACTGTATTTCTTCAATTCTAAGACGCACTTTTCCCCCATATAAACGTCTCTAAAAATGGGGTGCGCCTTAGAATCACGGGTGCGTTTATTATTTCTTAGAATCAAAGCTTTTTTTCTGTTGGTGGTACTGAAATTAGTGTGCGTCTTACAATCAATGGCGTCTTAGAATCGGAGAAATACGGTAGTGATGTCTGCCAACTTGGACAGCTTTAAAAAGGGATTATACAAATACATGGAGGACAAGGCTATTAATGCCTGCAAGTCATGCTGACGATATATTACCTTTAGTATCGGAGGCAGTGTGCCTCTCAACTACCAGTTGCTGGGGAGCATGAGGAGGAGAGTTCTTTTGCACTCGTGTCTTGTTTGTGAGTCCTCCACAGGAGGCTGGTTGGCCACTGTGGGAACAGAATGTGGGGCTAGATGGACCCTTGTTCTGATCCATCAGGGCTCCTATGTTAAGTTTTTATACTAAAGGAAATGAGTCTCCAAAACAGTAGTAAGAGGAAATCCAATTCCTGCAATTCACTCCCCTCAGCTGTTTCCCTCCTCAACAGTTTCCAGATCTGTGTTTGTGAGGTAAATGTGGGTTTTGAACTATGCCAAGGGGGAGCAGCTTGGGTGTGTGTGTGCTTGTTTTGCAGGCAAAGCAGTTGGTGGGAGAAGCATCCTCTCCCCACTGCAAATGGCCTTCTCTGCAAATGGGGGACACATTATATGGGAGAAGCTGTTGTGGTTGTGGTGTAAAGTTTAGTTTGTGGTGTAAAATTTAGTTTAGTTTAGTTTGGGCCTGCATCTGAAAGCAGCAGACTGGTGAAAGTGTATGATTATATAAAACTATAACAACTGCGTTGAAATTAATTGCCCCATTTCTGCTTTATGCAGTATCATTATAATTCCCTCGATTTCCCAAGTTCAGGTGTTATGTGGATCCTTATGTAGTCAAAATGGCACCACTCACGAACAAGAAGGAGATATCAGTGGGTGTGGGGGAACCCTAAAGTTTGAAGAAGTTAAATAATATTTGGGGGGAGACACAGTAAAACTGTGCGTGCTCAATGGCCATGGAATGCCAAATGACTGATGGAGATGGAGGGGGAGGGACTGAAAACTGGGAGGGGAGACGAAATGGAGTATCTTGGAAGAGGGCATAACTAGCTGGCTGTCTGGAAGCTTGAACAGTAGGACTCCACACATTTTGTTGCAGGTCCCACTTGTAGCACATAATAAATAAACTTACTGTTTTGCAAGCCTCTGGAAATACTTTGGATTCTTGCAACATAGCCTGAACTTGCGAAACATCACACACTATAGGTCGGATTTAGGAATGTGGCAGTTCATAACTAGAACAATTTTTAAAAATGCTTTGACTTATTGTGCTGCATACAGACGTAAAAAAAATCACACATACATGGAAGCCACTAAAAGCAAGGCTGAAGGAGTTAATATGGAAATTGTGAGTGGGATTTACTTCACATCGGTATGTTCAGGACTAGGACGTACGCTGGTGGAAACAAATAAGGCAGTAGCATATTACACTTCACAATTTTCTTTCTTGTTAGACATTTACTTTCATGCAGTCTGATCATGTGAACATTTATTTGGAAATTAGGACAACTGAAATCAATGGGAGGGCTGAAACAGATGTAGCATGAAAGATCTGTGATTAAGAATGCAGTCCTATGCACATTTAGACAGGAAAAAAGTCCTACAATTCCCAGCGTGTCCCACCTACCATGGCTGGCTGGAGAGATGCTGAGAGTTGTAGGACTTTCCCCCCCTGTCTAATCATGCATAGGACTGCACCCTAAATCTCCTGGTTGTTTGTTTTTTACTTTAAAGCAGCTGTCGGGAATGGCTATGACGTTGGTCAAAACAGTGGTGTTGGGGGAGAGATTTTTAAACCCTTCCCCCTATACCCCATTTCCCCAACCGCTGCTAAATCACTGCACAGCAAAAAAGAAAGAAAAAGAAAGGCAAGTATGAAGAGCAGCTTCTGGAGGGGTTGACTTAGATTAAGAAAAGGGCGATTTCGATCAGGAAAAGGGCACAGAAGAGAAAGGGCTAGGCATGCACGCACGCACACATGCACACAAACACACAGTGCACCTCCTGCTATTAAAATTGGAGTTCCTTGCAGCTCCTTTAAAGAGAAAAAGTAAAATAAAAGGTTATGAGATTCAGTCATGGATCTCCTACATCATGTCAGTTTTGGCCCTTACTCCTGGTAAACAGAATATAGAAGTTGGTTCACTTACACTCTTGGTTTAGCCTATATATATATACTCTGTGTGTACACACACACACACACACACACACGGAGGGAAAGCGTGCATGTAGTAGAGAAATACAGACCTTCATAAGGCTATGTTGAACTTTTAAACCCCACAACATTTGAATGGAGCTGAAATTAGGTCAATAGTGCATCCAGTCCTACAGGCATAATAGAGCACTATGCAATCTACTATAAGAGGAGTACCGGGGAGAAAAGATGCTCTTGCAGAGCTGGAATGAGTCAGAGAACTGGAAACTTTCCCTGTTAGTCTTGCCCCCTCTTTTCCCAGCATAGTTACTGGCCCTCATGGCTGGGGGAGAATAGGAATTGTAGTTCAACACAAGTGCAGGGCAAAACATTAGGGAAGGCTGGCATATATAAAGTGGGTGAAAAACATGAATGACAGGATGACAGGGCCGCTGGCAAGTCAATGGTGATGGAGAGATGGTTGTTTCTCAAAGGCTTACAGTGCAGGTTTTCAGTTTCTCTTCCTTTTAATGTTGTAGCAAGCTGAAAGATAATGAGCTCCATCACACCTATTCCCCTCCCCCCCCCCCGGGTTTGGCTCTCCGTTTTTTTACCTCTGTTTCATAAGTGCAGCAAGAGCTCCTCCCATTTATGATCGTCGCTATACTGGTGAACTCTCTTTTCGCTTGTTTGCTCTCCTGCTGCTATTGCGCCCACCCCACCGTGCCCCCTCTCCTTCCCCCTCAAGTTCATTGGTTCTTGTCATTGATGGACATTGTGATCCAGTGGCAGCCTGCCCCCCTCGCTCATTTGAACTCCTATGGGAACTAACAAAATGCTTACAGCTTCCTCATTTTTAAAGATAAAGAGATGAAACTTGGGACCATGAGAGCACTTAAGTAGGGCTTTATGCATGCCAAGTTTGAATCAGATCAGTTCATTCCTTGGTTTTTAAGGATTTTTTAATTCCCCCCTCAAGACATTCCTTCCCATTAACACGCACACACCTCTTTGATTCTGCGCAGAGGTGGATTAAGGCAGAATCGGAGGTGTGTGTGTGTTCAATAGAGCCTGTTTATTGCCCAGGCTTGATTCCCTTACTCAAGAATAAATCCCATTGTTTTCAACTGCATTTACATCCAAGTCATACTAAAATCCGATGCATACTTACCTTTGAGTAAATCCCGTTGAACAGAGAGAGACTTGCTTCTGAGTAAACAGAAGTAAGCATGGGGTTGCAGAGCACTTCTTTCCAGTTTGCTGTTTTAGATTTTTTAAAAAAGCTTCTGAGTGACCACACTATTAAAAGTCAGTTCTATACATTGCCATTGATCATCATAGGAAACTATCTGCAGACATCTCTTATCAACCCCCTGAGGAAGGCCTTTGAAAGAATATAGGCCGAAACTTGTTGGGCTTTGAAATAAAGTATTTTATTTATTTATTTTGCATCCTGAGAACCTGTTTCTCCTTTTTTTTTTCCTGTTCTGACTTGGATGCGCTCCCCTTTCGGGATTAGGAACAAGACAGTATTTATTTGTTTGTTTATTAAATTTATATCCTTATAAAGTTATGTAGGTGCTTTGCAGGTCATAACCAGCACTGCAAATTGTGACCAGAGAAGGACTAACAGTCAGTGAAGTTGTTGTAACGTGGGAGATCCATGCTCCCTATAACTGACCCTGATCAATAGCTGCCTGCAGCATTCTAAACTAGCTGAAATTTCTGAACAGCCTCCAAAGGCGGCTCCACATAGAGTGCATTACAGTACTCTGAGATGTAACTAAGGCATGTCTTACTGTGGCCAGATGTGAGATCCCCAAGAACAGGTGAAGTTTGTGCATGAGTCAGACGTCCAAAAGCATTCCTGGCCACCACTGAAACATGGGATGCTTTCAGAAGGAAGGCATTGTGCAGCTATAAATTTGGGGAATGGATTTGGGATGGAAAGACCCAGAAATTGTGTGGGTGCATGGAGGGTAAGTTGTAAGCAAGCACAATTTGTGACATTGCACAACATCGTGACTGATCATGGGGCACTTCAGAGAAGGCATCAGCCTTAGCTTCCGATTTCCTGACTTTGTGGAGATCGGACCAAGTGAGAAAGTCTTATCTTCTGGTCTTTCTAACCAGCAGCTTTTTGATGGTTGAATATAGGAAGTGGTGCAGTCCATTTTGTCCCTTCGCATTCTACCACCTGTTTCTGTTGCATGTGTAGTAGATCTACACTAGTGCTTTTTATGGGTATTGAAGTGCACTGATAACTGTTGGGGCACATCAGGCATTCCTTATACTGCTTTTCCAGCATTATTTCCCACTTTTTTTGCATATTATCCAAAATACTGCAACAGATGTCATTGTGTGTTTACTACGAGGTCGTATCACTATGACATAAGTTGTAGATCTGGCCTAGAGTTCTCAGAAATCATTACAACACTCTTTATAGGTAAGCAAGTACTGTTACCTCCAAATTGCAAATATTTGCTTGTCCAAAGCTATCTTGTAGGTTTCTGGCTGAGGTACGATCACACTCTTAGGCTTGTTTTGCATATAATCCTAAACAGAGTAATGTTTCCAATCTTCTCCTTACGACCACACCAGCAGAGTGGAAGGGGAGTGCCTAAACTATGGCTTGTCTTTACATGTGAAATAGGTCTTATATGCCACAGACATCCTAGCAAACTAGACAGCTAAATAATTAGCTAGCTAGTTAAAATGAAATATTTACCCTTTGAGTACCATGCTTACTGCTGTCATCTTCTATTTGTGACCCTCTTGTGTTTTCGGTGCTTTCTGATTGCCAGAATAATTAGACGCTTGGAAGCACCCACAAATACCAACACCTATCTTTTGTATATGATTATTTGTCTGTTTAAGGAAGCGGTTCCTTATAAGTATGTAAATACTTCTGAACTTAAAGAAGAAAGAAAAAAGGGAGACTTATTCAGCACGTATGCTTGATGGTAGCAATTATTAGGCATAAAAGAACACACACATGTTTTGTCTTGCTGACAGGATTGTAGAAGATCCTGTTAGTTATGAGGAATTCACTGGTTCTTCCCAGTCATGTCTTTGAAAGCTGAACATGAACATGGCACAGCCCTGCCTAAGAGGTGATGCTGGCTGAGTTCAGTCCTGCTCTTTTCCCCTTTTCCCCAAGTCCCATCCTCCACTTACCCTTCCTATGGGTCCCTCTTCATCAGTCCATTGTTTACACCAGGGGTGAGGGACCTTCTTCAGCCTGACTGAGGGCCTCATTCCTTCATGGCTAATCTTCTGGGGCTGCATGCCAGCAGTGGGCAGGCCACACTCTCAGATACACCCCTACACCCATTCATATACCTTCACACACGCCCATTCTCTCTCTCTCTCTCTCTCTCTTTCTCTCTCTCACCCACACACTCACACCCACACCCACACCATATATACAAAGATCCTGCCTCCGTGCACAGTAAAAAGGCCTGAAAAAATGTCTTCCATGGGGGTTGGGGATTGCTTCACAGTGCTCTTGGAATGGAAGGATAACTCTTTCCTTCCTATTTGCAAGACCCCCTGAAAAATGCCCTCTGTCCACACTTAGGCTTGGGGGGGAAGTCCCATTTGCACCAATGGAAGCTTTTAATAAAGCCTATCTGATGTGTGGGGATGGGAGGGAGGGAACCAGAGATGAGAGGCTGAGTGTCGATCAGGGAAGACCTGTGGGCTGCATCTAACTTGTGGGCCAACCCTGCTCTACACTCTTTCCTGTGAGCTTCCTAACCCCTTAGCCTCCTTTCCTGTAGGCTCCCTATCCCTTAGCTTCCTTTTGTCCTGGGACCTCTTTACAGTCCTTAGCTTGCCCCTTTGTGAGATTATAATCCCAGCCAAACTGACAACATTCCCTTCTCTCACAGAACTTGGACTGCAAACTTTGAATTCCTTGAGCAACTGAACATTCTGAACATCACATCAGCTCAGTCAATCATCGCCAGAGGCTTCACTGCCACAGTGCTGTGCAATATAGATTATTCATAGCCTTGAACAAATGTTATACGTCTGTAATGTGTACAGCTGTGTGTATTCCCTGCAGCATCTCTCCAGTGCCTATATAATGGAATGGCAAGCTCTCCTGGTGTGCATGGCTTGTGCTCTTTGGAACTGAATTAGGTCAGAAGATGATATTTAACCCTGTGGGTGACCTTTCAAGATGTGTCATTGGTTTTAAATGGGTTGCCAGTAGAACTGAGGGGAGGAAAAGAAGAAATGTTCTGTTTAGGCTAATAAAATATCAAAGAGGGGGGGAGAGGGGGGGAAAGAAATGAATGACATTTCACCGATATTCCTTGTGGAGCAGTAACGTCATCGTTTCTTGTATTCCTGATTAATGCAAGAAGGTGCTAGGTCAAGCTGGGCACACAGTGGAATTTTGCACTGCAGTCTGATTGATATGGGCATATCTACATGGGAGTTCGCCACATCTCAAAACTGTCTCATGGTTGGAGCATATTGATCTCTATAGATGCCATTCAGGGTAGGCTGTGCTGCAAATTTACCTAGCCTCCCAGAGTCCCCGCTGTTGCTCCAGCAGTCAAGGCCTATAGTGGACTTGCAATTATTCTCATCTGTCATGTAATCTGTAGGGGAGCAACACAGTAATTGCACCTCAGCATGCACATGCCATAAAGCTTGAAGGTGTCGGCTGAATATTTATCACACTTGAATCCACGAAGGAGCTCAGGATGGCATATAATCCTATGGAGGATGTTAGTTTCACGGATACTGACTTTTCTAACCAATTTAATGAGTTTGATGACTGATCAAAGATTTGAACCTGAGACTCTTGGGTCCAGTGTTCTTTCAGCTACCAGATCGTTGCAATCCTTGCTGGCCAATGGGGCAGCTGCTACAGCTGCTCATGTCCCTTTCCCATCTGGGCCAGCATGAGGAAGAGGAGAAGGAAGAGGTGGCCAAGGATGGCAGGCACTCTGAGGCCAATACAGGGGATTTCTACACCAGCCTGGTGTAGAGGGAGGGGGGAGGATCTCACGATATCCTGATCACAAGATGCCCCCCTTAGTCTAAATGCAGGCGCAACATCCCGGGAGGAAGGAGGGTGTCTTGCCCACCATTTTTTTTATTTTTAAAGGAGCTGAGCTCACGTGCGCTCCAACAAAACGTGACTGTGCTGTTGTTGTTTTAAAAAGCCCCAACCCCACTCCCCCCACCCGATTCCTCCCGGCCCGTTCCTCCCAGCTACTCATGGGGAGGAGGGAAGAAGCCAGGATGGGCGGCCACACCTCCTGCGGTCTTGGGATGATCCCGAGACCGCAGGAAGAATTGGATTTTCCCAGGGAGTACTTATCCCTGGGAAAACGCTTTTTCGTCCCTCCTTCCTCCTGGGAGTCCCTGTGCGTCATTTGGACACACAAGGACTCGGCCGTGACAAGCCCGCATTTTCGGGCTGGTGTAGAAATGGCTTAAGTTTCTTGATGATGATGTAGCTCCAGCCACTGTCCCCACCTCTGTCTCCTCCGCTCTGCTTCCTTCACTTCTGTTCGCTCCATCCGCCCCGTCCTCTGCCTCAATCTCCTCCTTTTGTTTTCCTGGCGCAGCCGGAGCGGTGGCAAGACAAGAGAGGAGAAAGCCAGTCGCACATGGCAGCACCCCTAGTTTTCTGAAAGGGAGAAGTGGAAGGTAGTGCAGGCAGGGGCAGTGCCACCCACATGGAATAACACCATAGCCCACTTGGGGCCCACAGTTTGAGAAATGCTGCACTACATCGCACTGGTTCTCACAGCCATAACTGACAACATGAATGCAACGCTTTCAGGGTTGGATCCAGATTTAGGCACATGCAACTGGTTGGGGGGGTAGTGGACTTCCCCATCCTCTCGTCCCCACAGCAGCCCCTCCAGCCCCTGCACATTCTACACAGAGGGTCGGGGGACCCTGCTGAATGAGGGGAGCTGTAGGGAAGGGGGATCCCCAGAAATCTGTTGCAAAGGCACATTTCATGTGCAAAGCCATTCTGTCAACAGAGGGCGCGGCCTGGATCCAGCCCATTACCTTTTGCTTGCATTTGCATCTTTGATTAGACAAATCTGCCCCACCACACACCGATGCTATTTTAGGCACAGTAATACGATAAGGCCGACATATGCAGAGCCTGATTTCCAGATGTGCATCTAGCCAAAGGCGTATTAAAGGAGCCTCAAGCAATCATAGATCCATGGTGCAGAGGAAGCCCTATTGTAATGGAGCTTAAGGCATCTGAGAGGCCTGCTTGAAACTTCTCATTATACACCTCTGAAGAGTTAATTTACAGAACTTTGGCAGCTAGAGAAATGCCATTTACTATCTATTTCTCCCCCACTTTTTAGTAGTAATCAATACACGGCACCCAGCCTTTTTTTACATTGCGTAGTCTCCCTACTCTACCAAGTCACAGGCCCAAACAGGTGTGATTCTTGCCCACTCCTAACAGGATTTGCAAGGAGGAGGAGGAGCGCAACCTTAACAGGAGACTTAAAGGTGGCTGAATGTGGAATGTTTGACAATGTGTTCTAAGCACAACAGCCACAGAGGGATCAGGGCTTAAAAGCTAATAATATCACCTTGTGTTAATCTCTAACTATTTTGAGGAATCCTTAGAGGGAAGGCAAACCTTCAGCTGCCTGGCTTGTCAGTGTATTTGCTGGTAGGAGGTAAAAATAAGAGGGCGAGTGAGGCATAATTAGTGCTGTTAATATTAGCTCCAATCAGTCAGGGAGTGAGTTATTCAAGAAAAGGAATTGCTGGTTAATTAATTGCAACAGCAGCTTGCATGGTTTTAAATGCAGCTGAACTAGTTTACAGTGGCAACACAATATGAGATGGTCCAATGAGCTCCTTTAGCTGGCCCAAGGGCCTGTCTGGTGACATGTTTGCCTTTGAACAGCAGGCCTAAATCACCCATTCTACAATTCCCCATTCTTTTTGTTTCAGAAGGAATTTGCCACTTGGCTTATTCAAATCGATAAGACGATGCAGTTGTTTGGATCTTGACCAAAGGGATATTTGTCAGCCCCGATCTGTTTTTAGTGTCAGGACTTTGTGATGGAGCACACGGCTAGATAACCTGGTGCCCAACAGATGTTTTGGACTATAACTCGTATCAGCCCCAGCTGGAAGGGACAATGGTCAAGGATGATGGGGATTGTAGTCCAAAACATCTGGAGGAAACCATATTGTCTACCCGAGTCAGAACATATGACAGAAGGCTAGATTGTAGCACTCTTGAGCTGAACTCAGTCTAAGATTGCACAGTTAGCTGATTAATCCCCCAGCCTGGCTGACTGGAGCTTGCAGCTTTAATTATTCTATTCAAATGCCACAAATAGCACAGCCCTAAACATGATTATTCACATGTAAGTCCCACTGACTTCCATGGCACTTGCTCCCAAGGAAGTGCAGTTCGGATTACAGCCCAAACATCTGGACAGCTTTTAACTATCGCATGAAATCCAACTCTCAGGTATTCTATCCCTCAATCAGTGGACTGTCAGGACAGACACATTCTTAATGCACCCATCATCACTGAGCATCTGTTTGCCAGGCTTTGGCTAAAATTAGGAGCCTCAGTCACATTCCTGCAAGCCACAGATTTATTTTCTCAAATGTGTGGAAATGAAGTTATTTCCCCCCTGGAACTTGTCATTTACCAGTGAGCAATTTCAAAGGGTCCTCACATATCAGGGATTAAACAGAAAGAATGAAAGGATAGTGAACCGCAACAACTCTTTTTATAGAAATTAATTGCTGCCTCAATGATTATTTACTGCTTATTTGTTTCAAATATTTCTATTCTGCCTCTCCAGAGTTTACAACAAAGATAAAAGCAAAATGCCTGATTTTGTTAGAGGGGACTGATATAAAATTAATAATATTACCATGTCTGTCATTAGACATAATTATGGGATGGATGCAGAAGCAGCAAACGTTCTCTATATGGCTTGCCTAACATTTATAGAGTCACAAGCTCACGATGAAATCATTGAGGCACTCTATTGATGTGAAATGGAGGCAGTGAGAATGGCTTATATTCTATCTTTTCCCCCCTTAATGGCTTAGAAAAAAAATGTAAGAAGAACTAGGAAAACATGGTGGTTTTCAAGTAGAAGTCAGCGTCATCTGTACCCTCATCCATGAACAATGGCACCATTAAAGCCAATAACATATAGGATCACTTATAATTTAATAAACAAATGCCACCACTCATTATTAGAAGGGAAGGACATCTTTAATTATGCTTTTTTAAAAATAAGAATAATAATAATCCTATTACAGTAACACACTAAAATCAAATTAGATTACAAATAAATAAATAAATAAATAAATACACAAACCGGTGTGCTCTTAACTTGTAGCTCTACTGATTATTATCCTCACCCCCAATCTCCCAATGATCAACAGGCAAATCAATCTTAATCCCTAGATCTGATGACTGGCAGGAGGTTAGGACAGGATGGAGAAACCCCTTTGCTCGTAGGGTGACCTCACATCTGCCCTGGAGAACCTAGTTATGTCTGTAGAATCATAGAATAGTAGAGTTGGAAGGGGCCTATATGGCCATTGAGTCCAACTCCCTGCTCAATGCAGGAATCCACCTCAAAGCATAACTGACAGAATAGAGAGCGCCTATCTTTGCTGGCAGTGTTTCTGTTGGAGGGAGGTCCAGCAGTGGGGAAGACGTAGTCCCTCCATTCCCCCAAAGGTCCCAGGATCAAGCCCTTCAACTGTGCCAGGCTAGAGCTGTCATAGCTGATTCCCCCCATTGGTTTCGGGGTGTGTGGGTGGGAGGGGTTTTTTGTTTTAAAAAAAACGGGCTAAAAAGCCCAGTGAAGCCCACCTCTACGTCCTGCCCTGGCTGGTGTGAGTTGGCAGGACTTCAGAAGAGGTGAGCAATCCATCACTTCTCTCCCCTGCCCTGCCCTTAGAATTGCTTTGCAGAGCAGGGGTGAACAACTTGTGGCCCTTCAGATGTTTTGGCCTACAACTCTCATCATCCTTCACTATGCTGGCTAGGGCTGATGAGAATTGTAGACCAAAACATCTGAAGGGCTACAAGTTGCCAATCTCTGTTGTAGTGTGTTTCACTTAAATCCTGTATTACTTCCCTGGGAGTAAGTCCCACTGAACACCAAGTAGATACATACAAGATTGTGTTGTCCATCGATTAATCTCCCAACCAGACCAAATGAAGCTTGCAGCCTTAATTTTTATATTTAGATGCCACAAATACAACAGTCCTAAACATGATCATTCAGAAATAGGTTCCACTGACATCTATGGAACTTACTCCCTACCTAATAAGCATGTTTAGGATTGCAGCCAAAACATCGGTGCAGCTTTTAACTATCCAAATCTCAGGCATTATATTCTTCAATTGGTGAACTCTCGGGATAAACACATTCCTAGCACACCCGTCACTGAGCATCTGTTTATCAGGCTGTGACTAAAATTAGGAGACTCACTCACATCCGTGCAAACCACCAATCTGTGTATTTTCTCAAATGTGTGAAAGTGCAGTTATTTATGTTTTCCCAGCCCTGAAAATAGCCATGCTGAGAACAGAGAGATCTGACCTGAGTTCATAACAACCAACATACATTCTCAGCTAAATCAAATTAAATCAGCTTTTCCTCTCCAAAACTAGCTTCTCTCTACATCAGCCTTCTTCCAACATCATGTCTTCTAGGGGCTTATCTACAAGCCCTATATACCCCATAGTGGCTGCCCAGTGGCACTGCATTGTTTATAAGATGCAGCCGCATTGGGATTTTATCTTCTAAACTGCGCTTTCTCATGGCGTTCTTTTACTGCAACTTTTCCGTTTGCTTTGATGCCACCAAATTGTTTCTCCCATCAATCAGTAGTGGCTTCGGTTTGGGGGTGTTCCTAGGGGTGGAACCCTGTACAGGGTAAGCCCAGTAACACAGGGCATTGGACAGGGGGGCGGGCTTGACAAGCGGTATGACCACCGGATAATCCGCACTCCCTCCTGCTGTGGCTGTGAAAGTGTGCTTCCATTGTCTAACCACCGATGTGGTGCAGATTCACAGTCACCGTGGGGTTTTCCCCACTTATAGACAGCCCCAAACTTTCCCCACCCCTGAACTAGTCAGTATGGGATCATAACAAGGCACTTATTTTTTTATTTCAATTGCACAACAACAAGACTTTATGGGATCACCACAACTAAGGAAGTACTTATTGCCTTTGCATTTCGATTGTGCCCATGTCTGCAATAAACGACGGGTACGGAAAGCTGGCAGAGGTTATGCTTTCATAAAGCTGACACAGAGTATCAGGTAACATTAGATCCTCAGTGAGCCATTTTCCTCTTTTAACTTGGCATGTCTAAACCCCCTCCCCCACCGCCCCAACAGAATGTTCAATTCTGCCCCTACAAGCACATTGTTGCAACTGAGTATGGTTAGCTTGCACTCTTTAAGGGCAGTGCCTACCACATGTCTGTGTGTACATTGCAGAGGATTCTTGAATTACTGTACCTCAAGCTGTTACATCAGAGCGTTTGTGCTATAATTAAAGTGAATTATCAAAGAATGTCCAGTTGAGCCACATCCAGCGCATGTCCCAGACAAACTCAATGTTTGCCTAGACCCTACTGGATAAAGTTACCGGATCCTCTCCCAGATGGGGGTTCCTCTAATATCGTGCAAACCACTGGGCCTGCCGAGATTCCAGCTGCGACCAGTTTCCCAAAGGGATCAGAATGTTGCTTGGCAGAAGATCTATAGCTATAACATAATCTTCGTTCATTTGCAATTTCTTTCTTTAAAAAAGACAAATATTCTTAGGCTGTGTTGTCAAGCCTAGGACAAAGCAACGATATGTTGCTGTTGCCAGGCAACCCAACTGCAACTTTCCATCTGCAGGGGCTGTTCACAGTGAAAGATTTATGCGTAGTAAGGTCCAATGGTGAGTCTTAGATTTCCATCTGTTTCCCCCCCAAATATATATACGCTATACGACATGGAGCTCAGTTGCAGATATCCACACCTATGAAGGCCCCACCGAACATGGCTGGATGGCTTATGTGAGTACACCCAAAGCTTACCATGCATAGACCATACAAAAGCTGTAATTGAATGAAGCAGCCTTGTCTCCTGGTAGTAAGAGATAGATAGGAGCAAGGGGAAGCCAAAGACATTTTGCTGCCTGAGGAAAAGAACAAGATGGCGCCTCCTCCTATTCCAAAAGCTGACTGAATTGGTGGATGAATCTGTCCTGAACACTAATGAGGGGACAGCATCCCTCACTACACCTAAAGGCAGCAGGCTCGCTTAGGGGGTGTGGAGCAGGCCTCACGTCACACAGATCTCTCCTCTAACATCTTGCTGCCACTTCCCAGCAACTGCCACCTGAGGCAACTACTTCACTCTGCCTAATGGTAGAGCCGGCCCTGCTAGGAGCCAACGCTAGAAGGCAATGTTGTGGTTGCCTTGCAAATGAAATACAGGATTCCCTCCCCTCCTAAGCCAACAAAATGGCTAGATACTGGCAAAGTTATTTGCATTACTTTGTAAGGGAACTTTCAGGGAAGAAGAATGAGTAGCAGCCAGTATTTTTGTGAACAGAAAATCATCATCATCATATTGTTTTGTTTTGTTTTAATACATAAGTAATACACCCATGCATGCTTACTTAGAAATAAGTCCCACTTCATTCACACATGCTTACTCCTAGGTAAGTGTGCACAGGGTGCTTTCTCATTCCCAAACATCAGACTCTTGTGGATTGAACACAGTGATAACAGATATCATTGCAATTAATAAACTCTCTCCAGCTCTTCCTGCTATATTTTTCAAAGTTCAGTGCCACCAGCTCATTTACAGGGCTCCTTGGAAGGATGAATGAGCAAAGGGGTATGAAACATTTCGCAGTCTGAAAGTGATCTCTATCTGATAGGTCGTTGTAATGGATCCCTTGACAATTTGTGCTGAGTTCAGAGATCACTTTGATCCTGTGTCTTCGCCATGTACCAGTGAGGTGTAGATGGATTTAGACTTACGATGCCATTGTTCCTACTCAACAACACGTGACCCTGCCTTTATTTCTGCAAGTGTTTTGGTTTGGTTTTGTGAATGAAGGTTTACATTAATGAGACAGAAAGACTAATAACCTTGACTTGAGAAAGACATAGTGGAAACAGGTGGCTGGGAACAAATAGTGCTGTCAATCTACTTTCAGCTCTGCTCAGGGCTGCCTTGGGAGCTGTAGTGGTTCAGGTGACAGTGACTGCTGGGTCCGCCTTAAAGAGTAGAAGGTACAATGAAGTCAAACCATGCTTACAATTGGGCCAGCTTAAATTGGAATGAGGGAATGCAAGCTTCTGAGTTACACAGAAGTCTCCCCCCAATTAGAATGGGAGAGGGTAGAATCTCAGGAGGAGTATATGTTCAGAACAAGCGACTTAAAATTGATTATTTACAGATACATTGCAGAGAAAGAGGTATTTGCAAGTTAGGTTTTGATTGTTTGAATAGAACTGTAGAATTGTCTGAATGGCAACCATGGGTCTCTCCTAATTAGTATCTGGCCCGACTCATTCATCAGGGCACATTTTGAATCTGGTTGTCTTTGTAGGGTGGGATGATGGGGATCTGGGGGTGGAGGAACGTCCTATAGTTCCATTGATAGATCACTACCTGGTGGAGTTTAGACGTGCTGGGACTCAGAGCCTTTGCAGGGGGGTGATTAAGATGGTCCACTCTAGGAGACTGATGGATCCGGATGGTTTTCTGTCCACTATTGGGGATTTTTCTGTCACCTCAGCAGGCAATTCTGTCAAAGCCTTGGTTAACCTCTGGAATGGAGAAATGGCCTGGGCAGTTAACTTGATTGCTCTTGAGTGTGGAGCCAAATATGCCCCCTGGTTTTCCAAGATGCTGCAGGCATGGAATGAGTGGACACTGACTAGAGTGACATTGGTGGAAAAATAGATAGAACAGGGCTAAATATCATTTGAAAGTCTACTACTCCATGGCAAAGAGGGCAGAGAAGAAATTTTATTCCTCTGCCACCATTGCATCTGTTCAGAGTTGCCCAGCAGAGCTTTTTCAGGTGGGCAGAAGCCTGTTATGCCCTGGCCCAGAAGAAGAAGAGGTGGACCGCTCGATAGCTCACAGTGACTAATTCGCACAGTAAAATCAATCATATCCATTCTGACTTGGATGCCAGAGTGGATACAGGTCCAGTGGATGTAACTTTGGCTCCTGCTTGTCCAGTTACAATAATTTTCAATTTGTACAGCCCAAGGATATGGACAGGTCTCTTGGAGAAGTGAGGCCTTGTGTGCTGGACCGTTGCCCTTCCTGGCTTATAAAAGCAGCTAGAGGGGGACTGGCTGAATGGTGGGCAATGCTGAATGGCTGTTTAAGGCAAGATGTGATTTTATCTTGCCTAAAGGAGATGATGGTAAGACCTTTGTTTTCTAAAACAACCACTTTCCTTAATCAATTGTATTAGATAATTTCCACCCAGTCTCCAATATTTCATTCTTGGGCAAGGTATTGGAGCAATGTGGTGGCTTCTCAACTCCAGGGATTTCTGGATGAGATGGAGTATCTGGATCTGTTTCAATCTGGCTTCGGGCCTGGCTATGGGACAGAGACTGCTTTGGTCACATTGGTGGACAAACTATGCCGGAAACTGGACAGGGGGAATGTGTCCCTGTTAGTTCTGCTGGACCTTTTTGTGGCTTTCAGTGCCATCAACCATGTCTGAGATGGGACTGGGAGGCATCATTACATGGTGGCTCCAGCCCTTCTTGGAGGGGGGATCTCAGAAGATGGTGCTTGGGGATACCTGTTCAATGTCATGGCCATTGGCCTGTGGTGTCCCTCAGGGTTCCATCTTATCTCCTGTGCTATTTAATATATACATGAAACAACTGGAAGAGATTGTCCAGTGTTTTGGGGTTTGGGGTTATCAATATGCTGATGACACCCAACTTTGCCTCTCGTTTCCATCTAAATCCAAGGAAGTTGTTTTGGTTTTAAATCAGTGCCTGATATGGGTAATAGACTGGATGAGGGCAAACAAACCGAAGCTTAATTCAGACAAGACAGAAGTGCTTTTGATCAGATCAGGGAATCGGGATTCAATAGGGATTGAACACTGCCCTTGAACTTCGAGGCTTGCAGTTTGGGTGTATTCTTGGACTTGGCCAATGTTGGCCATGAACCTGGATGCCCAGATCTCAGTGGTGGACAAGTGTGTGTTTGCAGAGCTGAGGCCACTGTGCCAACTGCTCCCATTCCTACAGATGAGAGATCTGGTTATGGGATTCCGCATGGCTTAGTTATGTCCTGTTTTGACTACTGTAACATGCTCTGTTTGGGGCTGCCTCCAAAAACTGCTCAGAAACTTTAGGTGATCCAAACTACTGCTGCCACACTGTTGACTAGGGCTGGTTATTGCAAAGACGCAAGTCCTTTGTTACAACAGCTTCACTCACTACCAGTCTGTTTCTGGGCAGAATTCACAGTGCCAGTTATGACATATAAAGCCCTATATAGCCTGGGACCAGGCTACCTGAAAGACTTCCTTCTCCCATACAAGCCTGCCTGGTTCTTAAGATCTTCAGGAGTGGGCCTTCTTTTGGGACTGCTGTTTTCAGAGGCACATTTGGTGTGGATCCAAGAAAGGGCCTTTTTGGTGACTGCTCCCAGGCTATGGAACTCCCTCCCAAGGGAGGCTAGGTTCACTCCCTCTTTGCTATCCCTCCGCTGGCAGGCAAAGACTACTTTATTTAAGAAGGCCTTTAACCTATCTGTGGGTCTGTTGAGTTGGGTCCTGTTTTTAATAACATTTTTTTCTGTAATTGCAATGGTGTTTATGATTTCTTTGCTTATAAGTCAGTGGTCCCTAGAGTACATATATTAACATGCTATGTTTAATACATAGTATGCACCAGATCTTCACTCTTTTATTTAGTTCTGTGTAAGTGCCTGGGCTCCCAATCTGGAATGGGACCATTGTGCATGATTAAGGGAGATTTAAACATTCCTACCCAGCTACTTTTGTCCATTAAATTCACCTCCCCCAGTGTGGGAGCTAAAAAGAAGAAGAAACTCAGTGCCAATGGAGGTGTCTGCCCCCCTTTTATTTTAGTCTCTATGCCACCCCTACCCCCTCAAATTTAAAGAAAAAAAGCAGCTGGGTGGGAAGTTTAAAGCTCTCTTACCCATGTGCCATGGCTGCAGTCCAAATCAGGGCCCCACACACTTACACAATTTTTTTTTAAAAAGATCAGCTGTCTAGGCTTCATGTGAGTAATTCCCATTTTAAAGATGGGGGTTGGAAACAGTATGACTAAAAATGAGGGATGGTGGCTCCATTTGAGTCCCTCAGGATTTGAATTTGGCACATCTAGGGCTCCACTTGTGATAAAAGAAATAACACTGACATTTCTGCAAGTCAGTGCTGTTTTGTGCCATACTCAGCTTACATTACTTCTCAGGCTCAGTAGACACATCGAATGAAAGATATGGAGCCCTTTGTGGATTTTTAGCTTATCCATTGATGAGTTCAAGTTTAATTATTCTGGTGGCAAGTGAGGCATGGCCTTCATTCATGTTCACTTCCTCTCCCTGCCACACCCCTTTGTGGCTATAAAAGGCAACAGATGTTTTCCATCATTGATAATGAAATATTCAGATACGCCAACATCTGGATCAGTTTTCTAAAGGATTTTTATTTATCCACTCCTTAGTCCCATTCCCAGGTTCAACAGATTTTGAAGCACAGATGTATTCACCAGCTGTTCTTTGGCCTAGAACAATGCAGGAAATAATGCTTACATGTTTGCACATAGTTCTGATGGAGTATTAATAGCGGACGGAAAGGAAACCCAGAGAAAGCCGACTACTGCACATCAACCCAGAACACTGCCTTAGTCCAAGTTTACAAAATAATAATCCAAAGCCTTCCATCATGATTCAAAGCCGTGGACATTATGCACTTTCAAAAAGAATTCTTTCATCCCCCCCCAACCCCACCTCCACCTCCACCTCTCTATAGAATAGGAAAATAAAAATAAAGCCACATTGATCAAAATGGAGTTGTTGTTTTCTTGGCTGTCAAGAAGCAAGACCTTTAGCATTTCTAATGCACCTGCAGCTGGATCTTAAGCATGTTTCCCCCTCAATTCAATCCCATTGAGAAATTCCAGCTGTGTGTGTTTAGGAGCATGTGACTTTCAAAGTACAGCAAACATTCCGTTGAGCTGAACAAACGATTAATGAAACATCCCGATTAATGTATGTGAGTCAACTTGAGGGCACCTTTCATCAGGATTCTACAGTTTGGGGGGAGATCTACACTATTGCTTTTAAAGCGCTTTAAAGCACTTTGAAAACGTTTTGAAACCTGTATATGCAGTGTGTCCTGGGCCCCAACAGTTGTCAAAACTGTTATAAAGTGCTTTAAAGCAGTAGTGTAGGTTCCCCCCCCCCCCCCCAGCTCTCCCTTCACGGAAGCTCCTGCATGCTCCCCCTCGGCCTCATTTCCAAAGCCCTCGGCAAATGAGCATTTCAGACCTCTGGCAAGAGCACTATGTCCCTGTGTGAGAAGGAAGAGGGATAAGGAAAGTGGGTGTCAGAAAGAGAGAAGTCCTCCAATGCAGGCATTATGAATAGTACAGACACCAACAAGCTATTGCTGTTGCACTGTATCCTGCTTGTGGGTCCTTGAATGACAGCTGGTTGGCCACTTTATGAACAGAGTTCATAGACTAGATGGACCCTTGGTCTGATCCAGGATGGCAACTTCTTATGTTCTTAGTTGTGTACTCCGCCACTAAGCTATATGGCCTCTCCCCAGAATAGAGGGAACTGACTGGGTGCTATCCTTGTTTTATTCTATTGATTGTTCACTGCTCCAAAATCTTTTGGATAGGGAGCAGTATATAAATATTGTAATTAAAATAAATTGTTGCACCTGATCTCCATTGTCTTCTTAACAGCATCCATCCTAATTTAATATTGATGTTACTATTTTAAGCGAAGATCTATAAGGCTGTACCCATTTACCTGGAAGTAAGCTCCACTGCATAGCCTGGAACACCCCAGATATGCCAAACTCCAACACCAACCACCCCCAGCCAGCTTAGTGTCCAACACATGAGGAGGGCACCAGGTTGGGGAAGGCCGCCTTAGCATGTCATAAAATGTGAAGATATGGAGCTGTTGCCACTATCATTCTAAATATAACTTCATGATTGACTCAACCATTCTCCAAATTAACCCTCTAGGAATTTCCTGACATCAAGGAAAAGGAATCCTACATCTTTGCATGATGGATGTTGCAAAACGTTTGTTTTCTAGACCGAGAAATCTGAAAACTGAACCTCATGTCTGTTCAAGATTATTTTATCATTTTGTGTAAAACAGGATGCACTGAAATTTCAGTCCATCATATTTATTGGTAATGGTGCAAGGCATTAGCACAAAGTTGTGCTTGCCATAAATCTAAGCTGCTTCCCCTAAATAGATCCTCATCAGTCTTGCAAAGACCTTGTTTTGCTTTATGTTTTCTCATCACGTATCAGGAAACACAGAGAATGGGAGTGTGGGTGTGCCAGGATGGCGGGGGGAGGGGGAGGGAATTGATTTATTATATGCTTCCCACTGATTATGTCTGCCTAAGATACTACGCCAATATCTGAAAATCACATTTTCTTTTCAAGTATTTCTGCACGACTTTGTGCATGACAAAGCTGTTCAGGTACAGGCAAAGATCTGGAATATACAACTCCCCTAACATATCTAAGGGGGAAATAAATACACTTAATTCACATGAAATAAGTCCTACGACCAATTCATCCACATAGCAGCAGCAAGAAAACCAGAATCCGCCCTTGTGAGGAATCCTAGCTTGGCAGAACAGCACATGTTCAGCCTGCCTAGAGGTTCCTGGTTCAGCCACTGGCATCACCAGGGGGGATCTACACTACTGCTTTAAAGCGCTTTATAACAGTTTTGACAACTGCTGGGGCCCAGGACACACTGCATATACAGGTTTCAAAAGGTTTTCAAAGTGCTTTAAAGCGCTTTAAAAGCAGTAGTGTAGATCCTCCCCAGGTTAAAAAAGTGTCTCAAATAGGAAAACTTGGGGGAGGGGGGAAATCTCTGCCTATTCTGGAGAGCTGTTACCAGGCAGCCTTCTCCACCAAGCACCCTCCGGAGTGGTTGGACTACAATTCCCTTCACCCCCAACTAGCTACGATATACCCTGAATTTCCATCCTTATCCAGGGGCTGCGATGCCACACAAGGTGTGCAAAAACCACTGTTTACATGGAATTCCCCAAGAACATGTTTCTGATTGTCCTCTTATGTCTGGCTGACCCAGGGTGGTTTTGAAGAGTCTGAAGAAGCAACACATTCATGAACTGAAAGCAACAATCCCTGACTTCGCAGGTTTTGTGAATCTGGTGCCATCTCTGCTTTGTGCAGAAAAGCTATTTGTTCTGCAACAATAAAAGATGGAGCAGAAAGATGAGGAAGAACTCTCCAACAAAGGACCCGGAAAAGAGCCCCACACAGGCAATAAACATAAATCTGCCATCATCATTTATGAGTCAAGAGGGAAATTAATGACTTAAAATGACATTTGGACATTTCAGTTAAACAAATTCTTAAACAAACTCCAACTTTATTTACACTGGTTCAGAATAAGAATTCTAATTATTCTGCATATGACATGAAAGAAGTACATCCTTGGAATGGTGACAGTTTACCCCCTTAAATCCTCGAGCCAGGAACTCAAGTTCCAATCTCCTTGAAATAAACTTGTGAATTTGCAACTATGTAGCTTGCTTATGTAACTTGCGGTGCTTGGCTGTTTGCAGATGGACAGCAGTATGGGCATGTTATGCAAGCAGTGGCCCACTGTGTCCTATTCTCCATCTCCTCAAAACCATTACAGCCATGCAAAGAATGAATGGGCGGGTAGGGTAGAATAGGGACAAAGAAGAGCTAACTACAGTTTAGTGCTCCATAAGGTATTCCATGCAGAAGAGGCCATTGGCTCTGATGTCAGTCAGGTGGGTCTATCTAATGTTCTTCTGCTCCCTAAGGGTTCTGAGTGAAACTTGGAGTGGATTCACCTCCCCACTGACACCTGAGCCATCAGCCTCCACTGATTCTATGAGGTAGTTCCTTCTCCTCCAAATGCATGCATAGTTCCTCTTCTCCAGATATATGCAATAATTCCCCTGTGACCTCCTTCTAAATCCTTCATCCAGAAAAGGTGGAAACTAATGGGACGGCTGAACTAATCAGGAAGGGCTGGGATTTGTGCGTTGAAATTCTGTATTCAAAAAACGCCTACATTTTGAATGGAAATTTTTCTCCAGCTTAGATAATACTGGAACTTGGAGTTCACCCAATGAAATTGATTGGCAGTAGCTTCATTGATTGACAAACGGAAATAGTCTTTCCTGCATGGTGTGACACACAACATATCGTTGTGAGCTTGAGGGGGCTGGATGAGCTGACTCCCAGGGTCCCTTCCAGCCCAGTAATTTTATGATTCTGGTATTGGGGTTTAGACAGGAGATTAGTTTAATAGTCCTGGCCAGAATGTGCAAGTTTCTCCTTTTGGTTAGGTAAACTGGAGGCCTTATGTTGCCTTAGGAACTAAATAGTTGACTCACTAAGTTGGTCTCCTGAATAGCTAGCAAAAATCTGAAAGGGGTGTGTGCGTACCGCTTCCCCACCCCAGCTAAGGATGATGTAATCAAACTAGGCCTGTGTGCAGAAAAAACAACAGACTGGCAGATTGCAGGTTGAGTCAGACAGAGGCAACTGAGTTTGGGACTCTGAGCTAACCGTGTTTTGAGATGCCGGCTGTGCCCCAGGAGATCTGATGCAAAAACAGTGCATTTTGAACACCAATAAGTCCCTAGTGACCTCTTTCCAAATGAGACCATAAGAAGAGCCCTGCTGCATCAGACCAAGGGTCCATCTAGTCCAGCATTCTGTTCACACAGTGGCCAGCCAGCTGTCAATAGGAAACCCACAAGCAGGACAGGAGTGAAACAATCTCCTCCCACACATGTTCCCCTGAAACTGGTGTACAAAGGCTTACTGCCTCTGATACTGGAGGCAGCATAGAGGTATCAGGACTAGTAGCTGTTGACAGCCTCCTCCTCTTAAAGCCGTCCAAATTGATGGCCATCGCTACAGCTTGTGGTAGCGAATTCCATTGTTTCCATAGGATTTGTGCTGTGTGAAAAAGTACTTCCATTTATCTGTCCGGAATCTTCCACCAGTCAGTTTCATGGAATGATCCTGGGATCTAGTATTATGAGAGAGGGAGAAAAATGTCTCCCTGTCCACATTCTCCATACCAGGCATAATTTTGTACACTTCTGTCATGTCTCCCATTACTTGCCTTTTTTCCAAGCTAAACAATCTCAGCTGTTGTAACCTTTCTTCATAGGAAAGTTGCTCCAGCCCTTTGATCATTTTAGTTGCCCGTTTCTGCACTTTTTCCAGCTCTACAATATATTTTTTTAGGTTCGATGACCAGAACTGTAGGCAATATTCTAAGTTTTATATAAGGGAAGTATGATATTGGCAGTTTTATAATCACTTCCTTTCCTAATTATTCCTATTTTACTGCAGCTGCACACTGGGTCAATATTTTCATAGAGCTGTCCACCAAACCTGGATTAGCGCCTCACCCTTAGAACTTATCACTGCTCAGAGAAGTGAGTTGTGCATAAGAACATATTGGGCCTGTTCAGACAACACACAAAGCCATGGTTTGGTCTCTAACCCGTTTCCAACAAATGGTTAGTGAGCACCTTTAATCCATGGTTATGTAGCCACCATGGTTAGGAATGGTTCACATGACACACTAAGCCATAATGTTAAGCTCAGTATGCTTAAACTCTGTGGCTTAGCATGTCGTCTGAACAGAGTCATAATTTTTATTTTTACTGTTATTTTCTGTATTTCTTTATTACCTCTTAGGAAATCTTCTCACACCGTGGCTTACAAAGATATAAAACCAATAAAAAATTCAATAAAACAATAATAAAATGCAAATAATAAACATGGACAGCCACGATATTTTGTAAAAGCAGGTCAGCATATATAGTTGTTGTTTTACATGAGTGATAACAGGCTTTCATAACTAATTGATGGCATTCCATCTTCAGGGTGTGGTGAGGGCTACCAGCACTTACATGACTTAGCCCAGCCTCCCCCAACCTGGTTCTCTCCAGATGCATTTCACTACAACTCCCATTATTCCCAGTCATCATGAAAGCAATTGTAGTCAAACATATTTGGAGGTTGAGGGGGGCTGGCAGGATTCAACGCCATCTGTTAATTATGAACTGGAAGATGGTCAAGAATGCTCCAGATAAAACTTATATTGAAATGTAATTGGGCATCCTCAAACACAAGCTGAGGTAATAATAGCTTCAATGGAGGATTTTTGACAAGAAAAAAGAAACAACCAAACTCAGTAGGCAAGTAATGATGCAGCCTTTCACTTAAAGAGCAAAATGAACATGTTGCACGATAATCTCTTCTAATAGTTGCCTCCACACATTTTATTTTTTGCCAGCAACATTAATATCCAAAATATTTTCAAATATAACTAAAGGTTGGAACTGCTGAGGGACAGCTTGAGGCTGCAACAGCCACCTGTGATATTTATACCACAGACAGGAGATTTGACATGGCATTAATGGAAGTCAATGTTCACAGTCTCTGAATTAGTTCCTGAGACTGTTATGATAAGGTAGGGCTTAGCCAAATGAGAAAGCGAGTTTCTCTGCCTTTAAGTGTTCAGTGTATTAGGGCTGCAGCCTTTGGTCCGTTTATTTTGTATTATTATTATTATTATTATTATTATTATTATTATTATTTTATTTATATAGCACCATCAATGTACATGGTGCTGTACAGAGTAAAACAGTAAATAGCAAGACCCTGCCGCATAGGCTTACAATCTAATAATAGTTTTCTTTGAGCTCAATAGGGCTAAGTCCCAAGGAAGTGTTTTGAGGATTCCTAGGAAAATTAAAATATTATTTTATCTCGGTGGGGGTCTCCAGGAACAACATGCTGGGGAGGATTTTCATGGAATGTTCCTTTCTTTTTTTCTTTTGGGTGGAAGGCTGAAGGAATTGTTCTTGTGCATGGGGGGGAAGAGAGGAATTTGAACCTCGCGTTTCCTATGAGAGTCCAGCCTAAATTGTGTATGATCCAATTACCCAGATTAGGCCAGCGACGGAGGTAGAGTGTGGGAAAATATGAATTTGACCTACACTGCTATGTGGTTGATGGGTAAGGAACGTAAACACAAAAAGCCCTTTTTGTTCTTCCATACGAAATGCAACAAAATGAACTTTGTCTTCAGCCTTGGGAAGACAATAGGGGAATGAAATTCAAACATACCGGTGCCCTATCCACTAAACTGCCTCAGAAAGCCTTCAGAGTTTGACTACGAGCAGTTAGTCTTTCTCTCTTTCTCCCTGACCTTTCACTTGACCCCATTTAGGGTTTCTATAACAGTCTTCTCTGAGACCAGTGCTTGAAATAAAAGTGGCATAATTTCCCCCTGGTTCCCTGGATACTGTGAACGAAAGCAAACACTTCAACCCTGCAAAAGCTGTTTTTCAAAAAAGATCCTTGTATGAGCATGCAGAGGAGGATTGAGTTGTCCAAAGACACGTTTGGTGCTATTGGGGCTGAGTCCACACACGGTTCCATTTCCCCAGAGCCTTTCAAAGCAACCTGAACAGCGAGCTATTTGCTGTTTTTGAATTCAGACTTCTGTCATGATTTAAATTTTTTTTTTTAAAAAAAAAAATCCTAAACTGACAGCTGACCTTGACATTTTTTAAAATGTATTGGACTGTCTGAACTTTAAGTGTTCTTTTTTATTTATTTGCAGCCCCCTTCTTCCTTAAATATTTGTAATGCCCCATCTCTCCAGCAATTTATAAACAAAAAACTTCTGATTTTTTATTAAGTGTACTTTATTTTTAATATATATATATACATATTGTAAATTATATATCTGGGGGCAGGGCCTCATCTCTTTTAGCTACAGTACAGCACACACTTACTTAGGCATAATGGGCTAGATCCAGGATCTACCTTCCATAAGAGGAAGGACTCCACTCATGGAAACTTCTTCTGCCCAATTTTGGGGGACCCCCCTCTCTCCCACAATTCATCACATTCCACAGGATCTTCTGACTCTCCATGTAGCATTTTCAGGGGGCTGGAGGGGCTGTTGTGGGAAGGAGAGGGCAAAGAAGTCCATTTCTATCCGTGAAGTGGGTCCAGCATAAATTATGATGTATTATGTATCTCGTAGTATCTCATAATATTATGAGAGAGGGAGAAAAATTTCTCCCTAACTACATTCTTCACACCTTAAATAATTTCTTAAACCTCAATTGTGTCTTCACCTCTACTTTACTTGCCTTTTTTGCTCTTTTGGATGACTGAATTTTAGAAACCATTTTAATTAGGATTTACTGTAGCCTAGGTTTTGGTACTAAGACAACCTTGTTCATCCTGTGAGATGACCTCACTGGACGTCTCTTGCCTTCACTGGCTTCCAATTTGTTTCTGATCCCAATTCAAAGTGCTGGCTTTATAGCTCTACACTGCTTGGGACCTCAATAACAGATGGAAGATCCCTTCCATGTGGATCTGCCCATGTTCTTACACCATCTTCAAAAGCCCTTCTCTGTTTACCCCCTCAATCAAGTTTGTGGGGTGACCAGTGATGGTCCCCAGCTTTGGAAGGGAAGCCCACCCGATGTCTTCATTGCTGCCTTTTCAGTGCTAGGCCCAGATCTTTCTCTTCTCCAAGGCTTTTTGAGATCTTTAATATCTAGAGAGACTTTGTATATCAGGCACTTAAATGAATAAAAATAATAAAGGAAGTGCTGATGCCTGGGTTTGCTTGTTTTCCTCCTCCCTCTTTTTCTCTTGTGTCATGGCTTTTAAGACTGCGTTTGGATGTCACTTTAAGCTATGATGGGTTAATAAGCTATTCACAGCAGCTTACTTTGAAAATAGGCTATTGTCATTCTCCCTCATGATCAGACAAATAAGCTATTGTGAGTAGGGTGACCATATGGAAAGGAGGTCAGGGCTCCTGTATCCTTAACAGTTGTACAGAAAAGGGAATTTCAGCAAGTGTCATTTGTATGCATGCAGGACCTGGTGAAATTCCCTCTTCATCACAACAATTAAAGCTGCAAGAGCCTTGCCGTCTTTATCAGATGCAAAAGAGGGCAGGGCTCCTACAGCTTTGGAGCCTTGCCCTCCTTTCCATATGGTCACTCTAGTTGCAGTTTCAGGACCAGACTCCACACACAGCCTCTTCTGTTTGGGAGACACCCAATTCACCATCAAAATCTTGTGCATTTACTCCAGAGGAGCAAAAATCTCAAATGCCCCCAAAAGGGGGAGAGGCCTAGAAAACCTTGGGGGGTTGCTGGTTAGGGTTCCAAACCTCTTAGCCAGTCTCCTCTACTAAGGAGACACTCACAGCAGCCTATCTCTGAAAGCAGTGAAAATCTCAAGTGCACCAAAATGGAGGAGATGCCTGTAACACCTTGGGGATGCAGGATTGGGACTAAACCTCATACACTGCCTCCTCTACTAAGTCGGCACCTGATGCACTATGAAAACCCCAGTGCTAACCGTGAAAGCATCATAAAACTGAGGTGCACCAAAAAGTGGGAGATACCTAAAACAGCTTGGATTTTGCAGGATCAGGACCAAACCTCATAGCCTGCCTCCTCTTCACTGCTGGTTTCGTTAGTGAACAGCAGAGTGGCAGCTGTTTTGTTTAGGGTGACCATATGAAAAGGAGGACAGGGCTCCTTTAACAGTTGTATTGAAAAGGGAATTTCAGCAGGTGTCATTTGCATATTTGGAGAACCTGTTGAAATTTCCTCTTCATCACAACAGTTAAAGCTGCAGGTGCCCTGCCCTCTTTTAAACCTGGTCACTCTAGTACAGCTCCTGCAGCTTTAACTGTGGTGATGAAGAGGGAATTTCACCAGGTTCTCCATATATACAAATGACACCTGCTGAAATTCTCTTTTCTATGCAACTGTTAAAGATACAAGATCCCTGTCCTCCTTTCATATGGTCACCCTAGTTTTGTTGCTCTTGCTACACAGGTCTGTAGCTAACCAAAATAACCCATTGTGATCACCACATGACACAATAACCCAGGATGGGTAAAATAACCCACTCAGCAGATGGTGGGTTATCAGAGTGGATTATTTTGGCCAAATAAGCCATCGTAGATTAAAAAAAACTCCCACTAGACACCATGATAACCCACGATGGGTTAATTAAACCATTATGGCTTAATTAATCCATCATTAGTTATTGTGTCATTTGAACCTTGTCTCAGAGTGTAAGCCCGACGCAGAAACTGTTTTGTCTTTTAATGTCTTAGGGTTTTTTTGACCAGTAAGCTGCTGTGGGAATCCCTTGGATTGAAGACCAGAATAAAATACTTTTTTTAAAAAGCATAAATAAAGGAACAGGGGGGAAAGCCCATCCAGAAGATCATAGGCTAAGATGAAAGTTCTTTCACACAAAAATAGTTTAATCACTTAATATGAGTTCAATGTGTTAATAATATCAAGAAGCTTACTGGGGAGAAAAATACACATGAAGAAATGGGAATGGAACCTAAGTGTAAACATGCAAGTGTGATGAGTATATAGCCATGTGTGTTCACACATATATCATGTGTCAGGTTTTGCTAAATCAAAAGAGTTTCAAAGTCAGATTGAATAGCATGGACATTGAATGATGTGGCTTTTAACGAATTCAAGAGAGTAGAGTTTCTTATAATCCGTGAGAGGAAGGCCCAGCTGGTGTCACCTCTCCTTTCTGAAAGGGCAATAAGATCCCAATTAAATAGGATAATTGTTTTCCCAGAGCAAAACAAACAGGAAGTTGGATTGTGATGTGCTTTTGGAGACAGATGTCCGCTTGAGCCTTTGCAGGGAAACACAACGCACCTGTCAAAAATCCTTTGGCAAAGCGGCTGGAATGCAAACAAACTGCCCTGAACAGGGCGATGGGTTTAAAAGGAATGGAGTTACATTGGCTTAGGCAATGGTAAATGGGGAAAGTCGGTGTCTGGCATGCTAGAGGCCAGGCCAGCATTATGGACTGAAATACGGGTAAATATTAATACCATTTCTATTAAAAACAATGAGTGTCTTGCCATTGGCTTCAATGGAAAGTGGATGGCGCCTGCCTACCGTTTATATTTCAAATGCTGACATTGGCAGAAAGAACTCTGACTCATATGCATTCATGCCACCTGCTTCCCCTTTGTCCGAGATCAGGTGATGAATATGCAAGTTCGAACAAACCTTACCTGTCAGTCTGTAAGCTGCCTTGTCATTTGCACAGCTCATAAACAGTGAGTTGATTCATCATATTTGTATTGTTTTCCATTATTTTATTGTGTGCTTTGCTGTATTGTGATCCGCTCTAGGAGATTGGTTATGATGGATGGTCTAGAAATCTCTTAAATTAATAAGATAGTAGATAAATATATACTAAGAGAGAATTCAAAACCTTGCAAACCAGGAGGAATGAAGGAGACATCCCAATTTGAACACCCGAAGCTTGCCTATTCCCTGATGTGGTGTCACCACAAGCACAATCCTTTCCCACTGAGCCAAATCCCAAATTCGGTTGCTAGCTGTCTCGTGGTGAGACACCAAGCAGTGTGTCTGTGCATATGTGAATGAGCCCTTGATCAAGGAAGGCAGAGAGCTGGAATTCTTCCCTGCAGGTAGATTTGTAAAGAATGCTCCAGTATGACGAACAATTTTGGTATATACCTGCCACATGTATAGGAATTTCTCTTCCCTCTGTCATGATGACAGAAGAGCCACAAAGTTCTAAGCTGTTTGCAGCCGAATTCCCACAAAATGTAAGAAGCAAGGGAGCCAAATGTTCTGCAATGGAAGCTTCTAAGAAATTATGCCACGCCAGCAATATATTTACCACAGTTCTTTCCCTACATTTTACTTAACCAACAAATAATCAAGCCCAAGACAGCTTAAGCAGTATAGAACTGCCACCATCTGTGAGCCAGTGTGGTATAGTGGCTAAAATGTCAAACTGGGAGTCAGGCGATCCGCGTTCTTGTCCCCACTCAGCCATAGAAAACCTTTGGGCTTTGGGCCAGTCACAGACTCTCAGTCCAACCCACTTCACAAAAGCTTTGGTTGCGAGAAAGGGGTTGAGGCCAGGGAACAGGGGTGAGGCCTTTTGGGAAACCCGAGGGCATAATTCGGACCCTACACAGAGCAGATTTGGTCCCTGGGCTGAGATTCTACACCTCTCTGTTAAAGGGGACTACGACAGTTCTGCAGGGCCCAATGGCAAACATTTACTTAATTACTTCCCAGCTCCATAGAGCTCTGAGCCACAGACACTGACTTCCCATGGGATCTCATCTCTTTGAAATTCTAGGCCCTTGGTGTTGGTGGCTCCTTAGATATTTTAGTCGTCCCCTTTGGATGACAGATTCACCAGCTTCATAGGACCAGCTATGAAGCTGGGTGGAGGTTACACCAGAGGGAAGGTTACTTACAACAGCTGCGATTGGTTAGCCTAAAAAGAAGGAGGCTAAGGGGAGTTATGATAGAGGTGGACTAAATTATGCCTGGTGTGGAGAATGTGCATAAAGAGACATTTTTCTCCCTCTCCCATAATACTAGGACCCAGGGTTATCCCAGGAAGCTGATTGGTGGGAGGGTAGATAAAAGGAAGTACTTCACACAGCACATAGTTAAATCATGGAATTTTCTACCACAAGATGCACTGATGGCTTTGGGTTGGATAAATTCCTGGAGGAGAAGGCTGCTAGTCCTGATGGCTATGTGCTACCTCCAGTATCAGAGACAGTAAGCCTATTGAAATCAGTTGCTGGGGAACATGGGTGGGAGAGGGCTGTTGCACCCATGTACTGTTTATGGGTTCCTGTTTGACAGCTGGTTGGCCATTGTATGAACACAGTGCTGGACTAGATGGACCCTTGGCCTGATCCAGCAGCGCTCTTCTTATGTTCTTAAGAACTGATTTGCCATGTCACAATTTAGATTGCTGCAAATATAGAAGCATGGGTTTGGGATGCGAGGGTTGTGAGCATGCTCCACTGGGATCACCAATCACAGGCAAGCCAATAAGAAGTTGAGCAAGGGATGTCACTGTAGGTGACCACTTCCCCATGAATCCAGGAAGCCCCTTTGTGACAGCGCCGTTCTGCAGCATGTCTTCAATGTCATGCGCATAAGACACCTGCCTCTCATCTAGTAACGGCTGGGGAAGGCAATGGCAAACCACCCCGCTATGAGGCCTGCCAAGAAAACGTTAGCGAAAGCTGGCATCCCTCCAAGAGTCAGTAATGACTCAGTGCTTGCACGAGAGGTTCCTTTCCTTTCCTTCTCATCTATACGTAGGAAAGCATCAAACATATTCCAGCATGAAAGAAGCTTGCTGAACCAGCTCCTGCATACAAGAACACTTTGGGTTATGCGATGACCCCAAATTCCCTGGCCCAGGACACCACTTGCTCAGCACTCAGATGATCATGCTAAGATTACATTATGCTGGCCAGGCTGAATTAAAAACATATCCAACATGAGTGCTTGGGAACCATCTGCCAGTTCTCAAGTCACAGGTTTCTCTCTAAGGCCATCAATCATTGACTTGGTTTCAGAAGAAGAAACGAGAACACTTGATTTATTACACTGCAAGAGTATCAGTTCAGTGCCTAGTATAGGCTCAGAGAAAGATGTGGGAATTAGGCAATAGCTGGAATGCTTAAAATCTCACTACTCCTTTTTCAGAGAAAGTGTGACCTTAATGACTACTGCTCACCTGCAGGAATCCAGAAGGGAGATGTCAGTTCTGCTGGGTGACGGATTAAGTCTTAGGTTGAAAACAGACAATAGTATTTAGGAGAAGTGACAGTGATTTGTCAGTGCACAATCCCCTGCTATCTACACACATACATTTGGTGGGGTAGTACTTCTTTTTGTTTGTTTTTTGGTCAAACTGTCATTGCTGGTTTAACAAGTTTTACAGGATTTCAAAGTATGAGAAAGTCTGTAAACAGTGTGAGTGTGCACATAATTCTGGGGCCTCTATAACAGCTATGCTTCACCAGAATTGTCTGAATTTGGGGCAGATTGTCCTCCTCACCAGATTCATTCTCTTTGCCAAATTCATACCAATTAGAACAAATGGTCTTGATTTGATGATGAATAAAAAATCCAAACTCTAAAATGACAGGATGCTGGGGTGGGGGTGGGCTCCTGCCTTAACTATATTATTGTTCCTGCAGCTATATAATAAGACGTTCCTGTGAACAGGAATCTCCTTGTAATCATATCATGTGTGATGGTCCAAGCAGTCTGACTCCCAGTGGCCAAGAGCAACACAGGATTGGTGACAGAGGTTTCTGCTTGTGCTTTAAGGCAGCAAGCAAGCAATTAACTCACATGGCTTGGGACCACAATACCTGATGGAATGCCTCTCCCAACATGAACCTACCTGTACACTGCGCTCAACATCTAAGGTCCTCCTCCAAGTGCCTAATCCAAGGGAGGCTCAGAGGATGGCAACAAGGGAGAGGGCCTTTTCAGTGGTGGCCTCCCAATTATGGAATGATCTCCCCAATGAGGCTCACCTGGCGCCAACATTGTTATCTTTTCAGCACCAGGTCAAGGCTTTTCTCTTTTCCCTGCATTTAACAGCA
Organism: Elgaria multicarinata webbii; assembly: GCF_023053635.1. Taxonomy (NCBI): domain Eukaryota; kingdom Metazoa; phylum Chordata; class Lepidosauria; order Squamata; family Anguidae; genus Elgaria; species Elgaria multicarinata. Next base: position 67,772,038 of record NC_086171.1, read on the forward strand.
TTTAACAACGCTAAGTTTGTTTGTTTTTTAACTGACCCCAGAACTGTTGTTTTTAAATGGATACCATTGTTTTTATACTGTTTATGTTTTTGATGGTTTTAAATTTTGTATACTCTTTAATGTTCACTGTTTTTAACTTTTGTAAACCGCCCAGAGAGCTTCGGCTATGGGGCGGTATATAAATGTAATCAATCAAATCAAAAGAGCTCCCAGAGTTTTTGTCCCAGGAAAAATTAAGGACAACCCTCCTCAACTGCAGTAATTTCCTCTGTGTGTGTGTGTGTGTGTGCGCGCATACTAGTATGGTGTGAGAGAATTGAAAGAAATAAAAATTAAATAATTGAAGGCTTTTGTGAATCCTAAATACCCACCCACAGAGAAGGCTGCCAAATACCTCTCGTATCAACTTGCCTTCTATAAGCCAATTACCTAGAGGGGTGGTGCACTCTACCTTCCTGAAGGTTTTCAAGTAGAGGCTGGACATCCATTTGTTGAAGATGCTCTAGAGCTTTTCTCCACAAGGCCATTAATTTGCTGTGTCTGCTTTCAGTTTTGTCACAGAATTGAGATCCAAGCTCTGCACAAAGAGCTTTACCTTTCTTGCTTTTCTGCTACATAGCCTCTAGGTGGCGGTGTGCTGTAGTGGAAAAACACAATTGCACTTTTTCTTCTGCTTTCAGAAATAGTACCCCATTTTCCTAATTCTAAAAAAAACCCGGGAAAGTGCTGGTAAAAAACAGAAGCAAAACTGGATGACCATGACATATTCTAAGGACCTGTAAACAACCATAAGTAAGGAATCATGAGTGTACATTAAATGCCTCATGTAATTTGAAGGTACAAATAGGGCGACAGAGATGGGAGGGACTATGGAAACAGAGAGTGTTGAGAAGTTTATCAGTGAGAATAAAGGAGAACTATTTTAAAATTTTATGGAGGTGGTACCTAACCCCGATTAGATTGAATAAGATAAATGATCAGCATTCAGCAAATTGTTGGAGAGGTTGTGGGGAAAAAGGAACGTATTTACATATGTGGTGGCAATGCAAATATGTACAAAGATTATGGAAGATGGTGTTTTCAGAAATTGAAGAAATAGTGGGAATGAAAATAGAACAAACACCAAAGATTGCATTGCTGTCACTATTTGAAGATATAAAGTGTGGAAAAGAAACTATAGAGCTGATATCGAGTTTGCTGGTTGCAGCACGATTGATGGTAGCTAGGAACTGGAAGATTCAAGGGGAATATTCTATTGAAGAATGGTACAAAGAAGTATGGGATATAGCCATTAATGATAAACTGACATGTAATATTAAGTGGAGAAAAGGCGTAACTAAAATAAATGAGTTTGAAGGAATCTGGAAACAGTTCCTAATATTTGTGTTTACTAAGGGAAGTGGGAAACCGCCAGCAGAAGAAACGATCAGATTTTGGACTCAGGAATAGATCCCGAGGTGGGGGGTGCACTTTTATGTTAAGAATGACTATGTTGTAGTATGATAATGTATAGGTAATACTTATTCAACATATATGTACTCAACATTTATTCAATATGTATGTAGCAGTTGTTTGATGTTTCTTTTTTATTATTATTATTATTGTAATGTTGTATGTTTATATAGTGTAGAAAACAAATAAAAATTATTAAAAAAAAATGCCTCATGTAGAAATGCTCCTGTCGATTTCCTGCATCAAGCAGGGGATAGATTAAATGGCCTACATGATACGTTCCCCATTTATGATTATATGCCTGTCTTCCAGTGCTCTACTCTGAGTGACCCCTCACCCTTTAACCAGAAAGAAGATATTTTCCAGCTATGGTACGCTGTTTACGAAAATCCACCTCTCCAAAGCAGCTCATCTGGTGTTGACTTTGTTACATTTTAAGCCATATGCATTTTTAAAATTCTCCCTGTACTTTTATATTCTTTTAACTATTTTTAAATACATTGCAAATCCTGAACCCTGCAGTTTAAAACAACATTATTTTGTTGTATTACTATTACTTCTTGTATTTTATTATTTTAAACTGTTGTAAGCCATCCTGGGGATCAATCAACGAAGGCTAGTATATGAACTCCACAAATACGTAAATAAAATGGATAAAATTCAAATAAATAAACGCAATTTGTGTAAAGCACCTGCAAACTATGTAAGTGAGGAATCCTTATTGCGTAATAATTACCTCATGTGGAAAGGCTTTTACACCTGCTAAAAGTAAGCATTTGGGGATGAAGAGTTAAGTGTACTTCCAATCTTAAACTTGTGTGTGTGTGTGTGTGTATATAGGTGTGTAGTGTTCCTTAGCTCTCAGCCATTTGTGCTAGTAAGAAAGGGGGTGCTTCAGTCAGCTTACGGTACTTCTGTCTGGAGCCAGTACTCTGCACAGCAGCCTGCCAGTAGAAGGGACATTGGACCATCCCACTCCATAGATAAAAGAAGGCTCCCATTTCATATTTACTGTCAAACATTAGTGTATCAGGATGCCATAGATTTCCCAAGGCTACGTGCCAAAAGGGAAATGAGCAGGAAAGCTCCATAATTTCTTCCTGATTACCAGGCACAATTTTCAAAATGAAATTATAAGCCCTGGCACCAACAATGTTTAATTCTGTTTTGGTTTTTTTTGCTGGTGGTGGAGGCAGGGGGGAGTGAAACACTATTTGGACCTGGTATAATCTCCAGCCAGTTATTCTAAGAGGCCTGATCTGAGGCAGGCACAGGCTCTGTTTTTTGAGCAAGGGAGAAATTTGATGCTGATAGAATCTCCGCACCCTCTCCATTTGCAACTGGAACAAATGTATCTCTGGAGGTGCATTTCTCTGCTGGGATGGAGAGCATGTGAAACTGATACTTTCATGCTAACAGCAGGAGTGGCAAACATGTTTGTGTGACCCATCGCTTGGGAAGCTCTTGCGTGCGTGTTGCATTTAACGACTCACGGGAAAAAGTGCGTGCTGGCCTTTCCGATTTATGAAAAGGGGATGTTTATGGATGAGAAAACTACAAATGGGTTGTCTCATAACATTGGGTGAAATCTAGGGTGACCATATGGAAAGGAGGACAGGGCTCCTGTATCTTTAGCAGTTGGATAGAAAAGGGAATTTTTGCAATTGTATGCATGCTGCACCTGGTGAAATCCCCTCTTCATCACAACAGTTCAAGCTGCAGGAGATATATTAAAGTGACCAGTTACAAAAGAGGGCAGGGCTCCTGCAGCTTTAACTGTTGTGATGAAGAAGGGATTTCACCAGGTGTGGTATGCATACAAATGATACCTGATGAATATTCCCATTTCTGTACCACTGTTAAAGATGCAGGAGCCCTGTCCTCCTTTTCCATGTAACCCAAAGCATGGGGTGACAGATACACCATTTAAAGGTTTGTGTTACCAAACCACCTTGTAAAGGTAGGGAAGGCTGTCGAGATGCACAAGCACTGGCTCACTATCCGGGATACAAAGGACCATTGGGTCTCTGATAAAGCATGCAAGGAAGCATCTGCATATTTAGAAAACCTGCCTGTTTTACAGTGCAAGCCTAGGTATGTCTACTCAAAAGTAAGCCCCACTGAGATCAGTGTAACTTACATCCATGTGAGTGTGTATAGGACTGCAGCCTTATTTCAATTGCAAAATTTCAGACTTTTTCTTTTAATGTGCCAGTTTCTAAATGTATTTATTACATTTATTGTTGTTGTTTATTCATTCAGTCGCTTCCGACTCTTCGTGACATCATGGACCAGCCCACGCCAGAGCTTTCTGTCGGCCGTTGCCACCCCTAGCTCCCCCAAGGTCAAGTCTGTCACCTCCAGAATATTACATTTATATCCTGCCTTTTTTCCTGCAAGGAACACAAGGCAGCTTACATGGTCCTCCTCCTCTCCATTGTATCCTCACAACAACCCTGTGAGGTAGGTTAGGCTGAGAGTCAGTGACTGGCCCAAAATCAAATAGCTAAAATTCAAATATCTGCAAAAACAAAACAAAACACCCTGTTCCCAGACATTGTCCAGAGGACCAACCACTCCTGGGATGCAGCTTCCTCGCATGCAGTCACGATCGCCAGATGCACTGTGCCTGCAGAGGTGAGAGGAAGGGCAGTCCGACCAGAGGTGAGAAGCACAGCAGCGTGGCGATAGTTACCCCCCTCCCTCCAAGAAAGAACCTGCATACATTCAGCAAGCTGCCTTGGAATCATGGCAAGCATTTGTGGAAACTGAACTAAAATTCATTACTTGAATGAAAAGTGTAAGTATTAGTGGAAGATACTCAGAGAAGGGCTGTAGCTCAGCGGTACACAGACAGCCCCAGGTCCAATCCCTGGCAGGGCCAGCCATACCATTAGGTGGTTGCCTCAGACGGCAGATGCTGGGAGATGGCAGCAAACTATTGGAGGACAGCACTGTGTGCTCTGTGGCCTCCCAATGATGATGATGGTGATGATGATTTTCTGTGCACAGTAATACTGGCTGCTACTCATTCTTCTTCTTTGAAAGTTCCCTTACAAAGTAACGCAAATAATGTTGCCAGTATCTAGCCATTTTGTTGGCTTAGGGGTGGAGGGAATCCTGTATTGCATTTGCAAGGCAACCACAACATTGCCCACGGCTCCTACAGAGACAGCTCTACCATTAGGCAGACTGAAGTAGCTGCCTCAGTTACTGGGAGGTGGCAGCAAGGTGTTAAAGGAGAGATCTGTGTGACATGAGGCCTGCTCTGCACCCCCTAAGTGGTCCTGCTGCCTTTAGGTGTAGTGGAGGATGCTGTCCCATCGTCAGTGTTGAGGACAGATTCACCTGCCATCTCAGTTGGCTTTTGTACATGGAATGGGAGAGGCGCCATCTTGTCATTTGCCGCAGGCAGCAAAATGTCTTGGGAAAAGCCCTGCCTGAAATGCTGGAGAGCTAATGCCAGTCAATGTCGACAATACTGGGCTAGATGGAGCCATGGGGCAGACTGGGTTATAAATTGAGTGAGCGAGAGCGAGTGAATGAATGCTTGAATATGAACGCCTTTAGGCTGCACCTTGGCTGCCAAAAGGCAGGTTCATTAAAAAAAAAATCTCCTCGTATTCCCCAAATACCTAAGAGTGGATTCTGTTAAATCTCCAGGCATAAGGAATAACTCTGGATGTGACAATCACGTTTCTTCGCCCTTCCTTATTGGAACTGGTGTAAAACAATCTTGGGCACAACTAATGCCTGGAACTGCTGCCATAGATGTGACTTGCATTACAAACACAAAGCACAATCCAGATTCCTTGGACAGAAGAAAGTGTATCTTTTAAATGCCCAGCTGCTTCCATACATTTGCAAGATAGAGGCTGTGTACAGACGACACACTAAGTCACAGTATTTAAGCATGTTGAGCTAAACATTATGGCTTAGTGTGCTGTGTGAACCATGACTTAGAGTGTCATGTGAACCTTTCCTAACCATGGTGGCTACATAACCACAGTTTAAACGCGCTCACTATTTGCTGAAAAGGAGTTAGCAGCCTAACCATGGGTTAGCGTGTTGTCTGAACATGCCCAGAGAGTTTTCCCCATGGGGGCATCTATGTGTTCAAGCAGCCTTCCCCAACCTGGTGCCCCCCAGATGTTTTAGACCAACTCCCATCAGCCCCAGTCAGCATGGTCAATGGTAAGGGATACTGGGAGTTGTCCAAAATATTTTGAGGGCATCAGGTTGAGGAAGTCTGGGTTAGAGAGGGTCATTTTATCCTCACAATAACCCTGTGAGGTAGATTAGGCTGAGAGTCAGTGACTGGCCCAAAGTCACCCAACAAACTTCATGGCTGAGTGGGGACAAGAACCTGAATCTCTGGAGTCCCAGTCCAACACTCTAACCACTATACCACACTAGCTCTCAATGCAGGCAGTCCTGTTAAGGATTCTGGTAAGATGTAAAGAAGGGATTCAACCAATGCCAGGTTCATTGACTTGTAAAACACATAAGGTGTGTTCAGACAACACAATAGTAAATGATGGTTTAAGTAGTCAACCGTTGGTTAAATAGTCAATGGTTGGTTATTGTGTTATGTGTCAGGCAAAAACCACCCCACGGTTGACTGTTTCCTCAAAATAACCAATGGAGATAACCAACGCTCTGCAGAGTTGACTATTTGCACAAGTGTTGGTTAGTGTGTTGTCTGTCGGGCTCAGTGGACTATTTTGCAGGGTTGAGTTGACTATCTGGGCTGGCTACAGAGTCCCCAGGCAAGAGTGGTTGAAACTGCATCAGCTGCTCTGCTACAGCTGGCACAACTCACAGAGGCTGCTGGGATAGCACTGGGAGGACTGAGGGAGGGTGGGGAGAGGGGCGGGGGCTGAGTTGGTCAAATGCCGGGTTGACTTTTAGTCCACTCAACGACAGCCCCAACCACTCCACAGTTGTGTAGGAAGTTGTTGTGTGTGGAGTACCCCATTAATAATCAACCCTGGAGTTGACTATTAACCCACTATTGACTATGGTGTTGCCAAACACAGCCATAGAGTAAAATGAGACCATTAACATCAAATGTAGTCATTCCATACTGGAGTAAAGAACCAAAAGGGAAATCCAACGGGTCTGCTCTGCTGCAGATCTTTGCTTGGACAGCTTCGGACGAATGACCCCATAGAGAGAGACGGCTACAAATTACTAAACAGGCACAAAGTTCAGCCTGCACAAAAGCTTCCTTTTCTTTGCCAAAAAAAGGGTTACAAAACAACAGTGTTCTCGGAATGGCAAGTCTGGCCAGTTTGCTGGTGAGATTCAGAGATGTCAAAGAAAGAAAAAAAATGTCCCCGGAAAAGGGAAGACTGGAGACATTTTGTAAAACTTTGCCCTGCCACGGCTGTTCCTTTATACTCTCTCCATGGAGACAAGACTGTGGGTCTGCTTAACGAAGCCTTAGGCTGACTCTGCATGAGACAGAGGATTAGCCGCTGCTGAGTCCAGGTGCACTTGCAGTCAATGTGCTGGGCTGGTGGGTCAGCCAAAATGAGGTTGTTTGATGTTGTGTTTCATCAGCTGAACAAAGGTGAAGTCTAAGGACCCTTTTCAAGTCAGGTTTAAGGTCCATGCCCCAGCGATCATTGCAGCCACCGTAGTACCAGAGCCACTGGAGGCTGGTGGCTCTGAAGTCAGTGGGGTGGTGTATCCGCTCCAGGCTTCAGTCAGAACTCTAAAGGTGCGATCCAAGGTGCTTCTGCACCTTGGATAGCTCCTTTAGAGTTCTGACTCAACCCCGGAGAGGATTCACCACCCTACTGACTTCAAAGCCACCAGCCTCCACTGAACTGAGCCTTTTAAAAGAAGTACTAGTTACTGTGGTTAGGGTGGGAATTTACCGTATTTCTTCGATTGTAAGATGCCATCGATTGTAAGACGCACACTAATTTCAGTACCACCAACAGAAAAAAAGCTTTGATTCTAAGAATAATAATCGCACCCGTGATTCTAAGACGCACCCCTTTTTTAGAGATGTTTATATGGGAGAAAAAGTGTGTCTTAGAATTGAAGAAATATGGTAGTAGCGGTGGGGAACCTGGTGGCCTCTAAGTGTTGTTGGACTGCAATTCCCATCATCCCTAGTCACTGGCCAACAGTCCAACAATACCTGGAAGGCAACACAGTCCTCATCCTGGGTGGCCTGAAAATGTGGCTGGAGATGATGGAAGTTGCAGTCCAGAGGGGACCAGTTTGGGGAAGACTGCTATAGGGACTGGTGAGCACTGGCACTATTGTCCACAGCCATCGCCCCAAATGATTTTGCTAGATCTTGAGTGGTCAGCCCCATGTAGATTGCCTCCAAAAGACTATAGCTGGGATGGAGACCCTGTTGTGGGCACCTGACTGGGTCCAGGAGTCCGATGGACACTGCCCCCGCCCCGCATCTGTTGCCCTGGACCCAGTTTCCTGGGCCACAGCGTGTTCATGGGCCTGCTCTTTGAGTGTCCCAGCCACAGCCTGACAAGCACCCGGTAGCCATCCACCCTGGTACGGAGCCTCCATTGTTGGGCACAATGGAGGCTCCAGAAATTGAGTTTCTTCCACCTTGCTTAAATGGCAACCATAAAGGCCAATTTATGCAAGATTAAAGGCGTACGGAAGGCCCACCCCAGTTTGAAATCTGCTGCTGAGTAAGTCATCACAAGCCTTTAAACACCAAAATTAGAACCTTTTGTCTTTTAATTAATGGATGGGTAAATTTTTTTTGGCCAGAAAAGCGGGATAGAAAACAAATAATGTCTGTATCGTTGTCTTTTGCTTTGTTTGTTGTCTTGAGTTATTTAATTTTACTAATAGAAACAACAACATGTAAGGGGATTTACAAAGGGACAGGATATTTGGGTGTGTGTGTGTGTGTGCATTGACAGAGAAGTTTAGCAAATCTCTTCTTGCAGGTAGATTCAGGAGTAACGGATCCCCATAAAGGTGAATGAAAATTGGTTACTAAGCAAACTTTTCTGCATAGGTGGGGAATTTCTTCCCAATTGTTGAGGAAACCCAAGTTCCTTTCCCAGATTTGCCTTCATGGAGGATGATCACGCCACTCTACCCTCCATGAGAAATTTGAGTTTTAAATATCTGTGGAGGAATTGTCATGGAGAAGAGGTAAGGGCTTATTCCCCCCCCCCACTACGCACCCAAAGTACTTGGGGTTTCTTGTTTCCCCCCACTACTGTGTGTGTATGGATACATATATATATATATTACTCCCCAGCCTTTTTATGCAGAAAGAACCGTTTGAACATTGCAACATTTCTGGAAGAGACATAGGACAAAGGTATCTCAGTTTAGACCCCAAAATTATTATGCCACATGACATCCAGTGAGTGTCCTGACTTTGGCTGCAGGATGGAGTGCCTTTGACTTAAAACTTAACCTTTTTAACAGTAGTCAACAGGAAAAGTAGAAGGCAGATTTCTCCACAACAAGGCCATGGGTGCTTCTAAAATTAAATGGGAAGGGTGCTATTTCCTAACTTATTAGTCCTTCCTGTAATAAGGCTGATTTACACGCACAGAGGAGCTCTCTTCAGCTATTTCTGTCCGCAACATTCCATGACAACATGCAAACACATTCTTGCATAACAATGTTTTGGTTTCAAATTCCCTGGTTTCTCAGCTCCATCTTCCTTATGAGAAAGCCCCTGCTTCTCTTCCCATTCTTAGGTGAGCATTTGCCCTCTTGGGTTACCACAGCTGAGGTGATTGTCACCCAATCCAACCATTCCAGAATGTAAATGCACACTGTAAGGTGGGGATGTGTTACTCAATTAACTGGAGAATATTATCTACCTAGCTGTAACTAAAGTCTTTTCCAGGTCATCATCAAAGACTTCCCTGAGGATAGTCCGTTCCAGCCTTCCCCAAACTGGTGTCCTCCAGCAATGCCCATGCTGGCTGGGGATGATGGGAGTTGTAGTCTAACACTCCTGGAGGACACCACATTGGAAATTGCTGGTCCATTCCTTTGCTTCTTGATCAGTGTTTCCTTCAACAGAATAAATCTAAACCAATGGCTATGCTATCAGTTCAATAACCACGCAAGACACCTCACCGTTGTTCAGTCAACTCAAATGAAGGAAAAAAAGCACACCTTTTGCAGGCATAATGGGTCTTGTAGCTCTTCCTCCCTTTAACTGCTCTCTTTGATCACGCCCCTCTCCTTCTTTTTGAAAGGAAGAAACAATGAGATCGTTGGTCCATTACACGCAACATTAGGCCATGGTTTTCCAGGATTTCTTGCAGGAGCTTTTCCCAGCCATGTGTGGTTATGCCAGGGACTGAACCTGGGGCCTTTTGCACACAGAACATGTGCTCTACCCACTAAGCTACAGTCCTAGGCAGTAAAGGACACCTCGGAGCACATACAGAGTGAATGGCTTTCCCTCCTCCCAGGAAAAAATAGCCTCTCCTTGAACCCTTCAGATTGAAAAGGACTAAGGCTTGGCACCTCTTATTCCAGAAATTAAATACACCCCTCGCCTCCCTTGGCAGCATGGGGAGAATACAGTCCATACTTTTCTCTGAAACTAGAAATGGCTTGGGACCAGGACGTCTGAAGGACCACTTCTCTTATGTGAACCTACCCAATTTTTAAGATGTTCAGGTGCCTGGCCTTCAGAGGTTGGGTGGAATCTAGGAAACAGACTGACACTGGGTCAGACCCTTAGTCCATCTAACCCAGTATTGTCAACACTGACTTGGCAGCAGCTCCCCTGGGTTTCAGGCAGGAGATTTTCCCAGCCCTATCAGGAGAGGCCAAAGACTGAACGTGAGACCTTCTGCATGCAAAGCGGGGTCTCTACCACTGAGCTAGGGGAGAGGTTCTTTTCTATGATGGGGTTCCAGTTGTGGACTGTCTCCCCAGGGATGTTGGCCTGACACCAAGTTTGTTTCAGGCAACAGCTTTTATTTGCCTGTATTTTTAATAATGGGCCATCTTCCTAATCCATGCTACCGGTATGTGGCTTCCCAGTAACGTTGTTTGATGCTGCTGTTATTCTTGATTATTTACTGGGAATTGAAATGGGTAAGCTTTATATTGTCTACTGTAATAGGAAGCCACTTCATGGGTTTTTGAAAAATGGGAAAGCAGGTTACGAAGATTCTACATGAATAAAACCAGGGTTGGCCTCTACCATGAGCAGAGTGAGGCCGTCACTTCAGGCGGCAGGTACTCAGGGATGGCAGATGCTCAGAGGTAGCAGTGGCAACCTTCTAGCTTTCTCCTTGGATTTCTCCAGATGAGCCCCTCTGTTGGAGGACAGAGCTGTGTATACTGCACAGCCTATTCCAGCTGCCTTAAACTAGTCTGCTGCCTCAATTATTGTAGGGGACACTATCCCATTGCAAGTGTGGAAGTAAGTTTCAACTGCCAATCCAACTGGCTTCTATACATGGAATAGCGAGGTGGGTGCCATCTTGCCCTTTGCCTCAGACAGCAAATGTCTCAGGCCAGCTCTGAATACAACCCATCAATATAAAGCTTATTTACTTAGGTTATTTATTGGATGCTTTCCAGGCAAACCTCCATAGCAGCTTCCAATAATTGAGCACAATAATACACAACCACGATCTACAGAACAGCTGGTTTTAAAATCCCAGTACAGAACACACACACACAGAAAAAGGTTTCACACAAAGATGGTGCCAGGCAAATCACCCGGGGAAGGGAATTCCAAAAATGGGATGCCGCCATTGAAAAATCCCTTAAGCTGGTATTCATGCTGATACTTCATACCTGACCATATCCACTCAGTTCCAACCCTGGAAAAAGGTAATACTGAAAGTTCACAACCACACCCTCCCCTCAGGATTTTTGAAAGAATAAACAAACTGTGCTATGAAAATAAACTCAGTGGGCTTTCAGAAATGGAAGAATTGATTTCACCACAAAGGCTTACTAAGGTTTCTTCTTTCTTTTAAAACCATGGTGTTGCTAAGAGCACCTTTGTTCTATATCCACACATGCCCCTCTCTCCCCCCCCCCCCATCCAGTGGCACTGACACAGACGCAGATGCTGCCAACCTGGCCATAATAGGAACTCTGGGAGTCACATCAGCTTTGTGCCAAATGGTCTCACTCTCCTGAGGGGCACTGTAGTCTCTATCCCTGCCTGCCCTGTCATTGGCTGCCGTGGAATCGCCTCATTGGCAGCTGGGAGGAATCCAATGGCCAAGGTTAGGGCCCTGAACTAAACAAGTCGGAGGAATTCAGAGTAGTGGGAGATAGAACAGGAAGAATCAAATGTCCTTTCTTCTCGGCTAAATAGAAATGGCAAGCACGCTCCCCACAGCGAGAGAGTAAGTGCAGGCGAAGGTTTGCCACAATAAATGGCATCTTTGGTATTACAATCATGCTTTGGTTCAGTGGTTAATTTCAAGCACCAGGAATCAAGCCTGCCTAGAAGCCAGGCCCTGCAGTATAATTTCAGATAAGTATACATACATACACACTCTCTGGGTTGGATTCTTACCCATGTTTGATGCACAGAATCAGGTTCACAGTCAAAGCATTTTATTGTTGCTGCTGGGTGTTTCTCTCGGTCTAGACTAACAGAACCATGCCAAAATCTACTCTACGTGATGCCTTGACATATGAGGTGTAAAAGTGGGGTGGGCCGGTGAGGGGGGGGGAAGGGGAAAAGAACTAGACATGTGATTAATTTTGTAATATTTTTACGTTGTATTTTGATGTGAGCTGGCTTGGGAAGCCTTGCCCTGAAAAGGCAGCAATATTAATCCTTTAATAAAATAAATAAACAGCAGCAATGAGCTGGCAGCCAGAACTTCAGGACAGCATGGAGATTAGTAGGCTACGAAGGCTGCTTTTCTGAAGCTGTCTATTGTGCCTCAAAGCCAGGGATTCATTACTAACACAAATTTATTCCCCGAAGTGCAAAAAAAAAGTGGCGGCAGTGGAAAGATAGTAAATGAAAGCAGTTTGGCCTAAACTTATAAAATTGCTCCCTTTCCCTCCACTTGCAAGATTAAAAAAGATTTTAAAAAAATTATGAGCTGTTTTTAATTTTGTTTCTGCAGGTTTAGGACACAGGTAATAGAATGCAGTTTGGGCACTTCTGTAAAGAGCACAAGTGGTTTACGCAGTTATTTGCTCAATTGAACATAGGTTTCTGAAAGATAAAAGCTATATTTTCCCTCACAGACTCAACCCCAAGATGCAGAGAACGCTGCCACCTTCTGTTCAAAGTCTTGCAATGTTGCCCTGCCTCTTTCATTTCCCAGTGCAAACGAAAGAAATACCTGTGTGACCAAGGGATGGAGGAGAAACTTGTCCAGTTTGTATTTTAATGCAGGTTTACCTAATTTTGTATTTCCAAAGCACTATGTGAACTGAAACTCAGCTATCTCCTGAAATTCACACTTCTATAAATTTTGCAATGGAGGTATCCAAACAAGAAAATTATATATTAGGGGAAATAACATTATAAATGCATTATATTAAGAAAATTGCTGCAAAAATGCCTATTAGCCAACAGGCAAGTATTAGGAGAAATATGCACAAAAACCTTATGAATTTTCATGTGAACTTAAAAAAAATGCTTAAACTTCAGGATGATCTGAATTTGAGAACTGAAATTTGACAAAATTGTCCACCCCTAATGTGATGGTCCCCCACTTCAGGAAGAAACTCCCTGACCTCCCACAAGACTGGATTCAGAGGAACAAAGGAGCTACAAATGCAGGAGTAAATTGTCACACGTGTACACAAACACCCAGACGCGCACCTCTGGATGTAACCGAAATGCCTACTGCCTGTAAGTGGGATCCAACGATTTTGCCTTTGAAGGCCAACGGCACAGGCCATTTTAGTAAAGTCTCATTAGTGACTGAACCTGATAGTGGTCAACTTCAGACAGGTTCCCCAGAAGTAGGCGGTCAGTAGCAGCCGCAAGTCAGCTCTTGAGTGCCTTCAGTGCTGAAGAGAGAAGCTATCCTTCAGCGAATTGCACAAAAAGTGGGAAAACTTAAAGTACTACCCACAATCCATATGATACTCTGGCCATGGAAATATTGTCTATTTTAAAAAACAATGACTGACTCAGTTTTCAGTTTCTAGTTGCTCAGTATCAACCTCTTTTATTTTTTATAAAGAACAGCAAGGTAAGCAAAGTTTAAAAGAAATTAAAAAGCATTCTCTAGACACTGATTTTGTTTATATTTAATTATTTAAGGCGTTTTAAATAGGGCTGTGCACCGCCTCAGGCTGAATCCCGAAACTGAGGTGAGGCGGACTGATTTGGCCCACCTCACCTTGGTTCCGAGTCGACCCGAGGCACCCCGAAGCTGAAGCAGATCGGTACCGAAGCTTCAGGGTGCCTCGGGCCACTTCGGAGCGGCTCTGGGCCTTCCCTTCCGCTGTCCTGGTAAAACCTGCACAAGGCCAGCCATGAATCCATTGGACTCACCACCCTCTCCCTATTCACCTACTGCGCATTGCTGCCGCTGCATTGCCAACACCATCACTGCCCGATGCAACCAGGAAACGCGGCACTCCTGAGAACCAGACCACCATTTCAAGAAACGGTGGCCATAGGGGTACTAAACAGGGGCCCTGCGATATCTTGAAATCACGGCTTGGTTGTCAGGCACATTTCCTGGTGGTGGCGATGCGGTGGGCAGCAGTGATATGGTGGCGGCAGCAGCAATGGCGGCAGCAATGTGGTGGCAGCGATGTGGCAGCAGGTGAGCGGGCAGAGGGAGGTGTGTCCAATGGACTCATGGCCAGCCTTGCTACCGGCTTTCTTGGGTGCCGGCTGTGCAGCCGGCATCCAGGGACTTGCAAGGCTGTCGCCTCGGGGACCCCGAATCTTGCCTCAGCTTTGGCACCGAGGCAAGGCGGGCAACCCCCAAAGCCCCCCAAGTCAAATTGGGGCTGTTTCAGTGGCTCTGAAATGGCCTCTGAGGCGAATCGGGGACCGTGCACAGCTCTAGTTTTAAACTAACTTTTCAGAACTAGTTATCCTCCCATGGGGGAAAAAAGAATTTCTGAAAAAATGTTTATTATTATTTAGCTACATTTTAGATTGGGTGCTTCCAGGTGATGCTTTTATTGTGAAATCACCCTGCGTCAATCCCAGATGTTTATACACGGAATTTGTAACCATCTGGTAATTTCTTCTTCAGTCTTTTCTCTTACCAAACAATCTGTCGAGCAGGAAAAGTTGGAAGAGCTGCACAATGCTAGGCATCCTCTGTCTGGAAGCACCTTTATTCTTTGTGTATCCAATTTCTTTTAGAGTGCTCATTATGCAGCAGTTCAGGCGCTCTTATGGAAACAGGATGTTTTTGACCCACATATTTCCGCAACCACGTGTGAACCTAGAACAACAAACTGACTATCAAAACCCAACAACAACACGTGGTGAGAAAAAAGCCATGAACTTATTGAGGACAGAAGTAGAATGAGGTGGCACAATCCTGAACTGGCATTATTATTATTATTGTTGAATGTACCACTTAAAACTGCAAGTGATGAATGCCATTTTTGAATGCTCTCCCAGATCAGAAACCCCATGCAAGGAAGAGTTTAGCCTAGTCCTTTCCCTGTTGTTTTCTACTTGCAGGGATTATTATATATAAAGTAGAACATTAAAAAAATGTAACTCTCCATATTCAACCCAAAGTGGTAGTCTATTCTATATTGTCTACATATAAGTAAAATAATTTTATTAGAATCTGTTAATACATACCCATGTTAGTAATTTGTAGCACGTTGATGGCTTGAAACGAAGGTATCTGTGTTGACCATAAGAAAAAAAAAAAACCCAACCCAAATCCCTATCAATGTAATATATATCAAGATCTCCATATCTCAAAATCCTGCTTTTTGTAACATCTTGCCTGATGAGATTTGGAGGACATGCACTTTTGTGGTCTTTTGGTTGGCCTAATAAAGGAATATCTAATCTTCGAATTTACAGGAGCATTCTGGATTTCGCCTGCCTGAAGATAACCTTTATTTATCACAGTAGACCAAGGTAAATTATTATCTACTATCTCCCAATAAGGAGTGGGATGGGGTGTGCTACTCATCGGCAATTAGTTTTCAATCTATACCCCTTCTCTTTTGCTCCTCTTCTAGAGTTTACAACAAGGGTAGGCAATGTCAGAGGGCCTGGGGGTCTATGCTCCCCCCAACAATGAAAATCACGAGCTGTACCCCCCACACCCAAAAAATCACCAGAGCTGTCAGGGAGCAATTGTTTGTTATCCCAGATGAGTAATTGAGTCAGATATGCAGCTAAGGTCTTTTCCTGTAAACTGCATCTCGGATAAGGAACAATTCCTTCCAGGTAAGCAAGTTCTCCAACTCACCATTCAAGCCCTGAGATACAAAACTAAAAATTAGCAAGCAGGTGAACATTTTAAGGAGTTAGCTGATCTCCAATGATGATCTACATGCTCCCCTCCCCACCAACTGCAGTATGCCAAATTATATTATTCTAAAATATTTAACCGTTAAGACAATGGCCTTATATATATTTTTAAAAGGGGCGGGGAGAAAATCTGCGGTATTAAACTTGCACTCTGGGCAGTTGTTTTTTCTGTATTGTTTGGAAACTTGGGTCTTAACATGTTTTTTGTTTTGTTTTCACTCTCTAGTTCTAAATACGTATTAGCCATTGAAGCAATAATTAAACACAAATGTAGTTTACTTGTACCAAAGACTGGGAGTTTTCTACCAGAAAAGTATTCTATAATTGAGCATCTCAGAAAGTAATTATTGGTGTAATAGTTCATTCCACTTAAAAAAAATAAGTACGGTAGCAAACTTAAGCAGCTCACCCAAGTACTTTGCATTATTAATTGCAGGAAGCTTCAATCACTAGCTGGCATACACATAACATTTTGCAATTCAAATTATCCTGGGATTTGCAAATCAAGCACACCCCAAAACAGTAATACAACCGGAAAGACATTTTAACTTCTAAAAAATGAAAGTCATAGCCATTTAGATTTCAAGGCTGCATGGTTGCCAACAGGAGATGTGTCTGCTATATTTTTAGGTACATTCGTAGTTTGAAATGCTTTGGGGGTATTGTTTATTGGGTGGTGTCTAAGAAGCTATAATTTCATCAATCGCTTAGCATTTCCATTCAACAGGAAAGTACAAATGGATTCACTTAAATCAGGGGTAGGGAATTTCAGAAGGTCTGAGGGGGGGCACCCCTGACTTAAATCAAAGTATGTATGGGAAGAATACTGCAACAGATTGAGATTTAACAACTGGTTACAGGTTGCTTACCTGTAACCGTAGTTCTTCGAGTGGTCATCTGTGCATTCACACAAAATGGCTTTTAATCTGTCCGAGCGGTGCCTCGTTTACTTAGAAAAGGCCTGACAATGTGGACAAGTCTGGACTACGTGTCCTTCTCCCAGACAAAGCAAACACAAACTGTGGCTATCATATGGTGGTAACTTACTGCCACAGCGCAAACATTTTCTAAATGGCGCCCAGAGGGCCATACGCCCTTCGCAAAAGAAATACAAAGAAACGCAAACTGTAAAAACAGTTAACAATTCAACAAAAAGATGCCAAGAAAGAAAGAATAAAACTAGAGGAAAAAGAAATAATAAAAAATGTGTCCTCAAAACTTTAATATTTTTTGCTAGAAGCTTCCCTCACGATGCTACCACAATGGCGGTCAAAAGAGACTGAGGGGAAGGCGGGAACCATTGGAGGATGCGCTGTTGGCGGTGGGGGAGGGGTTCCCGCCTAAAATGCCTCTAGCTATGGAAGTTTCCTGAAGATGGTCTACGCAGGTGCAGAGCCCATGTGTGAAGCACAGAGCCCACGAAGAACTTAGATTAATGCAATGTTAACATTAATAGTAGACAAAATAATTTGTAAAAAATAGCTGAAAATGTGTCATTATTTTACTATAAGCCTTTTCTATTTAAGAATGTAACTTTCAAGATACCAATTATTAACAACTTTCAGAGCTAAGATATAAACCTTCGTCTTTATAAGAACTATTTTAAGAACAATCCCTTTTGATTTGTTGCTTCTGTAAAGTACTGGTTCATCCCAATAGTTTCAACTGAAGTAATTTTTAAGGACAAATGTATTCCTTGCTCCATCAATAATTTTGGCTTGGTTCACTTATGAAGTTGCAATGGATGTCATGCTACATTGGACAATGTGTATGAAACTGATGTGGCATTAAAAAAAATACAGATGCCTGCATTTCCTCACTGCCCCCTCCAATTGCTTAAATGTCAAGCAAAACACTTTGCTATTAGTGGGCATCAAATTGAGACACTAAATAGTTGTAAGACTATACTGATTCATAGTTGTGCAAAGTCCCACTTTGTTAAATGTTCGATAACCTTCTGAACAAACCCATGCTTTAGAGACATAAAGTTTAGCTTAGGGGATTGAACAATTACAAAAAGTTATCAATTTTTAAATTAAAAGCTATAAAAACAAAGAAATGCAACAAATAGTTTTATCCAAGGATAAGAGAATCCAGACTTGAGTATGTTACATCACAACAGTTTATTATGTGACTTTTTACAATACAAACAAAAATACAGAAATGCAGTATATGAATACAGCTAAATGCAAAATGGTGACTTTTCTCAAGAGGCCATGATTCTCATTTCTAGAAGACGGACTGCACACAGGTAGAAACAGGTTGGTAGTTAACTCCACATTTATTCCTAGAAATGACCTATAAATGCATTTTCCTGCTACTTACCATAAAATGTAAAAAGGGAGTTAAAGGGAAAGTTTTATTCACTGGTTCCTACCGTATGAAAGAAACTACATTCTATTTAGCAGAGCCAATATATGGAAAAATATCTAAATTATATGTTATTACAAAAATGAAGCAGTAATGAATTTTTTCTGGCTAAAGTAGTTACTAAATGAGAATAGCATATATTTAAAGAATCCAAAACAAAACGAAAAAGGGTTGTTATAAAAAAGCTTTTAGGTGCCCCATAAGCCTATAAGTTTGTCTTTCCATATGTATTTTTAAACAATGGAAGTGTCAAAAATAGGGTCAACTGTGTTAGACTAAATTACATTATTATATATGCTGCACTGAATGGAATTTTTTTTATAATAGAAGTATAGTTCATATTATATTATGGCAATGTATCCTTATGGAAAACCTTCCCAAGTCCTCGAGTATTGGAATATCCTGTAAACAAATCAAACCACCAGAACATGATTGTACAACAGTAAATGTTCTTTAGCATTAAAATGACTTTTGTTTTAAAAAAAGGGTACTTAGAGCTGTTTTGTTTTCCTAAGTATACAACACCCTAAACAATTCAAGGCATCTCAAGTGCCATCAAAATTAACAAAAAAATTTGTCATGCTGTTAAATCCATAGATATGGATACAACTGGTGCAAGATTGGTCAAACAGATCCAACACACACGGATGTCCAGGCTGGAATATTGGCAACTAATACATAACTGGTGGTCATAAGTATATTTAAAATATCTTCCCTTTCTTCTTGTTCTTTTCCAAAGTTCTGTAAAACAACAACAACCATAAACAAGAATCATTCTGCTATATTTAGATGTGATCTTCAGGTGTTTAGGCACAGCACAATGCTGTAATCTATCACACTCTTTTACAGGCTTACACGGTATTTTGTGTTCTTTAATTTGGCCTAATAAAGATATTACGTTAATGGATTTTTAGTATTTTTCTTTCAGATCATCATATACTCTGTCTTGGGTTGCAATTCAATACACCCACTTACTAGGCCCATTGAGCCAGTTGACTAAACATGCTCCTTTTCCAAGTAAGCATGCATTGGACTGCGCTGTAGGTTTGGGACAAGAGATACAGACAAACAGTTAAGGAGACTCCTCTTCCAACTCTCAAATCCAAATGTGAGAAAATTCAGCTGCAAAGTATAGTTAGCTGCAAAGCATTTTTCAGGCAAAGAGAATACAGAAAAGAGTTCATTTGTCATGGCAAGGCCATCACCGCCCATGATGCACCATTTTATCCAAATAGGCAAAGAGATGCCCATATATTCAGTAATTACAGTTCAGTTTTCAGACATTCAAGAGAATATGAAGGGTTTTTTGCTACGCCTTCATGTCCTAAGCATTGCTAAGGTCTGGTATTTTAAGGTCTAGAATTAAGACTTCCAGTAACATCAAATGTCCTTATCTAAGTGTGTATTATTGCCCAAAGTTTTATACTGAGAAGGTCTTAAGACATAAAATAGCCAGATATTCTGCTAATGAAGAAGTAGAGGGTTCGTAACTCAAGCTCAGATAGGTACCTAGTTCCTAACTTCCACAGACACTTCGTTTAGAATGCTGATAAAAGTGCATGCTAAATGTGTACAAAATAATGCATGCAAAAACTGCACAGGTGAATCCAGGAAGTGACTATGCAATATTCTATGCCACAATTTGGATGTGCTGCCCTTGCATATACATATGGGGACAGGGCATCATTCTATGTGAGGGCCTAGATCTGTAGGGTCCACAGTTACAACACTGTCAGAAAGAACTGCAGTAAGCTAATTACCTTGAAGAATTCTGTTGTTCCAAAATCCGTTGCTGAGCTTCCCAGTTTGCCTTTTCATCTTCAAACTGGCGGCGCTTCTCTTCCAATTCTTTGTGTTGGGCTTCCAAGTTCTTTTTCATTTGCTCATGACGCCGCTGGAGCTAATTAATAAGAATGCAAAACATGGTGAACTAATCATCTGTGCTGAAGCATGCACAGTTTTCCAGGAATTTATTCAAAAGTCATTACTATATTTCCTACATACTCTACATAGACTTTCTACCTGCTTACTCTTGCATCTGATGAGGCCTGATAAAAAGACATTTCTATTTTTTAAAATACCAACAATATTAAGTTCACATGTTGGATTGGACAGGCAATTAGTTGCACTTTAGTCTAGTCATGACTTTTTACATTCATTTCAACTGGAGCTATGCAGCTAACATACGTCTGGATAAATACAATTTACTGAGTATTTCCTTTCCATGTTAACTTCTATGATGTTTAGATCTTGCATGAGGCACCACCTTATTCTCAGTGTTTCCTCTTCATCGTCGAGTTTGATCTTTGAACCAGGCTTTGCCTATTTGATGCTTTCACTATCTATCCAACAGGGTTAAGAGCCTTCCTAAAACATAGATATTATTTTGTAAAAAAAATAATGTCTGTTGAACTGGCTAGGAAAAAATGCTATTTGCATTCATTAGTGCCTCATGTTTATGTACAATTGGTATACATGTGTTGAACCATTGGGATAGGTTGGACTGTAACAATCAAGGTAATAAGTAAGATACTAATGAACCCAGGGCATGTCTACACCATGCCTATATCGCGGGGTCATCCCTGGATTGTCCCTGTGCATCCAAATGATGCACAGGGGATCCCAGGGGCAACCCGGGATGACCAAGGACTTTCTCTGAGCTATCGGGAAAAATGGAAAACCTGATTTTTCCGTGATCCCGGGACCATCCCAAGGAGCGTGGGCCATGTGGCTGCTGCTCCCAGGTTGTTCCTTCCTCCCTGCGAGCAGTGAGGCAGTCCGTGCCGGGTGGGGGCGGAGTTTGTTTTTACTCACTGTTGCGGAGGAGTGCAATTGCGCTCTTTCTCCCTTGTTTACCCCCCCCCAAAAAAGGTGGCCGCAACATCTCCCCTTACTTCCAGGACGACACATGGCCGTTAAGATGCTGGGGGAGGATCGCGGAAGTAGGTAAGTCCGCAATCCTCTCCCCTCCCTCCATATTCTTAAGGTGTAGACATGTCCCCAGTCTAATTTTATCAGTTTTAGCAGTTTGATAGAAGAGTACTGCATTATATCTTCGATAATTTTAAGAAAATCAGTGTGCTGCTATAAGCAGTATAAAATCATCTCTACAAAAGCTTTCTTAATGAACAAACTATACGAGAGCTACCAGAAAGAACAAAAGACTATACATGAGCATTTTTGGATGAAGTATTTACTTTAAGGTTAAAATTATGACCAAAAAACCCACAACACGAAAAGTCACTGGGAATGATCTGTGCCTACAGTCAATGAGTACAACAGAATAGGGGCGTACTAATCACCCACATATATACTCAAATGAACTTGATACCTCTGAGAATCCATTTAAAGCTTTATCTATTGAGTAGCATGTGAATACTCTTCTGTAGTACAAGCATTTATAATATTTGCTTTATCCAGATGGTGGATACAGTATAAGCCCTCTATCATAGGAATACGTATAAGCCCTCTATCATAGGAATACGTACCTCAGCTTCAGTATAAGCCCTCTATCATAGGAATACAGTATACAGTATAAGCCCTCTATCATAGGAATACGTACCTCAGCTTCAGAGTCCTTCAGTTTCTGAACTTTTTCTTTGACCTTCATTTCAAAGACTTGCTCCATTTCCATCTCCATTTTCTTCATCTTTGCCACATGCTCCCTTCGTTCTTCTTCCATTTGTGCCAGAGGGCTCCTGCCATAAACCAAAGCAGATGGTTGGTTATTCAATTTTCTTTTGCAAATACGTTATCGGTTAGAAGTCAACAGACGTACACCAAAAGGAAGCAAGCAACAGTCTGTCAGTGAAGTAGCCCACAGGTAACACGTGCCTAATTAATTAAAGTTGGTGATCAAATGCTTCCTCATTGTCTTGTACATTGGAAACTAATAAAAACATCTTTTTTACAAAGAGGCTGAAACCATGTGGTAGGGTTCTGTATTTCACTTGCAGTGATACACTTTCCAAGGAAGGCACATTGTGAATTGGGGAGGTAGTGAGCTTTTAATACCACAGATGTGTCTGCTGCATCAATCTTGGACAATAATTTATCATGAGACAACCAATCAAAAATGTTATATAGAGCATTTTCTCTCAATGAGAGTGGTTTGGGACTAGATAGCTAGATTTCTGCAACTACAATTTTTATCAAGCCACACATTTTTATTGAGACCTGTATTGTAATTTGCTTGTGGTGTTGAAGTCTCAGACATTAATAGATTCAGCTGACGCAATGGCTTGGAATGGTCCATAACTAAGAGAACAAAGCAATTTGCAGTCCAGATTTTGTGAGGGAATGGAATGCTGTCAATTTGACTAGGATCAAAATACCGCAGTGACAAGGATAAGGACTTGTTTTGTGACATATGGAAAACAAGAGACCAGAGGAGAGGAGAATGAAAGGAAGGGTACAAAGTAGGAAAGGAAAGGAAAGGCATGACGGAGAAAAAAGGATCTGAAGGAAAATAGGTGGACTGGGCAAAATTGGAAAGAAGGATTAAGATTGTGTACTAGTGGCAGAAAGGATGTGGGTAAGCAAGAGTCTGGGAAATGTGGGTCAGGTAGCCAAGTGGGCACTGAATTGTTAGGTCCAATGCCTAGGCTCTTACAGTGGAATTATGCATTATGGCATGGAAACCGTACAGGTGCACAATGAGGGCAAATAAGAAGTGGGAGATGGCAAAGGGAGCAAATGAATTTCCCATTGATTTGAACCAACAGGCCAATTGTTTGGCTAAAGGCTCCTAAGAAAATGAATTACACCACAAAATATTTACAAAGAGTTTTCAACCAACTCCTTGCAATGGTACAGGAACTGCACTAGGATTAGGCTGCTGCTAGAAGGGGAAAGGGGAAGAGAATCCACAAATTGTATGTGTGCACATGTATGCAGAAGTACACACAGGCCTCTAGGACCCTGCCCCAAAATGCCAATTGGATGGTTAAATGGACAGAGCTGTGGTATTTAACTGGCTCACTATATTCAGTCACTTGTATTTAATTTCCTTAGCTAATGAATCCATAACACACACAGGTTCAAATACCAGAATGTACTCTAAGTTACAATCTGAACATGCTACAATCTGATCACATCTATATTATCTGAGGAGGAGAAAACAGGGAATGTGCCTAATAATAATATGAGTGCACATTTATCATTACTTGCCTGAAGATTCATGTGACACAAAATATGAAAAAGAAAATGTAAGTGAAATAACAACCAATCAGATAAAATCCAACATTCACTCTATCACCTAGAATTATGTTAAATACTGACATTTCTTTTTTAAAAAATTATATAAAACTGTAATTACAGTAGAACCTTGGGCACTATGATAACAATTAACTATAATTCTAAAAATACCCAGGCATGTGGGGAGGAATTTATCCCTCATCACTTACAACATCCTAGGCAGTGGCCAAAAGATTCCTGTTATATTTCCTCAACCATACTAAGTCAGTGCCCTTGGTTGCAGTGGATGTGCTGGTAGGAAGCATCAGTTTCTTAGGAATTCCTTTTAGCAACTTGCTTGGTAAGAAACAGATTCCCCACCCTCTGCCAAAAGACATTTATGGGGACAGTCTTCTAGGAGATGTAGAACAATTCTGTAATGGCTCATAGAAAAGCCACTCCACTGGGAATAAGTAAAGCTCTTCATTTGGCCAGCATGGATCATTGCACAATGAATCTTCATAAGCGAGCTAAAAAACAACAGCAAATGAATTCAAAGTAGTTTACAGAGGATGGAAGAAGCAATGACAGACTGAGTTTAGAGGTTTCAACAGGAGGCACAGGCGAGTAAAGAAATCAGGACAACATTTCATGAAGAAAATAATCATTTCCTGGAAGCAGCCTCTGTGAGATCATTATGTCCAAGCTTCTGCTATAATAAGAGTAGTTAAGACAAACCCAAGTTTATTTGATTTTTTTTTGCGCTTTTATCTAATGATTAAAGGCAGTAAGTAAAGAGCTAATAAAACTATTGCAAAGACTGTGTACACAAGGAGAGAGAGGCAGTATCTACCGTAGTTTATTTTCAATGAAACTGTGTTATCTTCATTTTAATAAAGAAACACCTACCATGCACTATTGTCAGTGCAACCTATTGCCATCATTAGAACCCAGCAAGTGTTTCAACATGCAGAATTTTATTGTAAATTTGAATGCTTATATTTCTCTAAATGAATGCTGTTGTGTTTTTTAAACCACACATTGAATATAGAGTGTTTCAAGTGCATGTAAATATGTAAAATCCCACCAATTCAATTATGAGAGCAGACCACTACTGCTCAGATTCTTTTTCAAAATAGGGCTTCCCTTTCACAGTAAAGGAATGAGTACTACAGAACCTAATACTTAGAAGAATATATATTTCTGGAATATTTACTAAAGCTAGTGGTGTTCAATAGACATGAAGGGCCTATTTGAGTGTTACGTTCCGGAGAAAACTCTCAACCTAGTGTGGGTCTCTGGCTCTTAGATGCTGCAGAAGAAAGTTACAAAGGAGCTGGGTTGTATCATGCTTGAATGTGGTATCTTCCAGACCCAGAAAGCAGTTTAAGGCAGGCAGGGAGAGCTAGGCCTAATCTACACCAAGCAGGATATTTATTTTATTTTATTTATTACATTTTTATACCGCCCAATAGCCGAAGCTCTCTGGGCGGTTCACATATTTCACTATGAAAGCGGCATATGAAAGGCAGGAGTCACACTACTGCATTGTAGCAGTATTGAAGTCCACTGACAACTGTTGGGGCGCATTGACACATACCATATACCGCTTTTATAGTGCGATATCCTGCTTGGTGTTGCTCCTGCCTTTTATATACTGCTTTCATACTGCAATATCCTGGTGTAGATTAGGCCACCGTTCTAAATAAAATGCAGTACCACCTAATTCACATAAATATTTCCTCTCCATGGTGAGGGGAATGGGGGTGTATGCCCAGCTGACATTCATACCTGGTTGACTCCTCTCTCTGGAACACAACACCAGAACAGAATGAAAGATGAGCCTCTGCAAGCCATTTATATGATGTCTATATATATGCCCCCCCTTTTTTTTTACCAACCAAGGTAACTACTTGATAATTCTAGTGCTTTCAAATGCTCTAGTAATCACCTATTACTTTAGAGACAAGAAATCAAGTTAACAAGTTCTTGAGCATTTTGTACACAGTGTACTTTTAAGTACTGAAAACAATGGATTTCACGTCTGATAACAGCCAAACTGACCTTCTATACTCTTTGTGAATAAAAGTGCTCTCAGTAGTTGTCACTAAAAATATTTAACTATGTTAGGGAAGCTTTGGAATAAAAACATAAAAGCAAAACAAATGCAAGAGGTGAAAATAAAGTTTAAAAATTTACACTCAACATTAAAAGCCTTATTTGTTTTAAGCCTTTTGTCTTAAGTCTTTTGAAAAATTTAAATGACCACTTACATGCCTTCAACTGTGACAAATCTAAAAAACAAAAAATACAGAAGCTTAGCATGCTTAAATAAAACCACAAAAATAAAAAAGCAATAATTAAAAAAGCAAATTTATTATGGATTTGAAGCTACTTTGGCTTGTATGCTCCCTAGAAGCAAACTTTCCACTGTAAAGTGATAGCTCGTTAGTTAAAGCTAGTTAAGTTTTGGTTTTCAATATTCTGTTAGTCAAGTGCTCTACACAATTAATGTAGACCTGCTGCGCAAAGCCTTCAAGAACAATTAACCTGTATTGATATGCAATGAGTAATGCATGCTTTTTAAATGGGAATTTAAATATTTTAGTGACATTCACAATAACTTCTCAAAACAAACACCAATTCACAACTGTCTCTAAGCCTATGCTACTAGTGTCCATATTCAAATAACTGATACTGCAGAAATAACTGATACTGCAGAAGTTCCATTTAACTGGCCAGCAGAGGTCTCAAGAAGGTTTTCTGGGGGAAAAATACTCACTATAATTAAGTTCAGATGATAACATGGCAACTATTAGGGTTTTTTCCCCCATGCATTTTTCATGTTCTTCCAGCTTTATAAAACCAAACTATTTCATAAATGACTTCAAAGTCCTAGAACTCCTCAGAGAGTTTCTGAACTAAAAAATGAGAACATTTTGGACTTGCACAAGAAATGGTACAAATGGAACAAGTCAGAAGCCATCTAAACTAGGCCCCATTTGTTACACTGCGTGCCTTCATAGATACTATTTTCAACTACAAATGCCTGTTCCAACAAATGCTGATCAGTGCACATAATTTAACCACTCACTGAACAGTGCCCAGCAGCACAAGTGCATATTTTAAAACATATCTCACCATATTCCATACGCTCAGGAGGCCTTACAACAACTCTGACCTGACCTCTGCAGCTCTCTGTGGGAGGGTTCAGACATCAATTTAAGCTATGATGGCTTAATAAGCTAAGCACAGTAAGTTACTTTGGAAATAGGCTATTTTATCCCCTACACAATCGAATAAATAAGCTACTGTTCATAGCTTATTAAGACAAAGTGTGCCATCCGAGTCATCCTCCTGCCCTGTCCTGCTGCAGTCCTCCCATCCAAGCAGTGGCCGTGTTTCATCCACTGACAACAATCGCAGCAGAAGTTTTGAGGAGAGGGGAGAGGTGGGGTAAAGTACAGGGGTTTAGTTCAGAGCTTCCAGCATCACCAAGGGGGGCGGTTGTTTCTAAAGCGCTGGAAATTTGAAGCTTCATACACAGCCTCCCCTAGGGAGATACCCAATGCACCATCAAAACCCTGTACAATACACACAAAGGAGTGAAACCCCCATGTGCACCAAAAAGAGGGTAGGGGGCTATAAAACCTTGAAAATTTGTAGCAACGGGACAAAATCTCATACAGAGATGCCTCTCATAGGGAGGCACCCGACACACCCAGAAAATCTTATATTTTCATCCATTCCTTGTGTTTCCCCCATTGGCAGTAGTACATTTTGGATATAGGCTTCTTTCCCCACTGTGCACTATATCGTAGTAGCGATTTTACACTCATTTCCCCCTCTAGATATTACTGGAATAGATGCTTTAACATGTTCCCAATACCGCTAAAGTGCAATCGCACATTTCTCCCATATACACTGCTGAAATAGACTATTTAAGATGTCACCAATTGGGCATCCACCCACCCCCCATCAACACTACTGAAATAGTCCATGTAAGCTGCTTCCATTACGCAGAGAACACCCGGCAGGAGTAGAGCAGCAGCAATTTGAACCACTCTTGCCACGTAATTCTGTAGGCAACCAAAATAACCAATGGTGACTGACAGACAACACAATAATCCACAGTAGGTTAAATAACCCAGTCTACAGTGTGAGGTTTAAATCCTGTACAGAACTATGCAACATTTCCTTTCCCCAATGTGATACCTTAGAAGACAGTCCTCATTTTCCACAGCATGCACAAAAACATATCCTCCAGGTTTTTAAACACAAGAAACAACTATAGCAGTTTGCCAGCACTGTTGGTATCAAAAATTCAGCCCCATATCTAGCAAAGCACCTATGAGAAGCTGAGAATCTTGTCTGATGCTCCCTACACTGTTGATGGTGAGTTATCTGGTGAAAACACTAAATAAGGGAAGACCTGTACAGTTGGTACCTGTTTTGCTGGACTTTATTTAAGAATATTTGTACACCACTTCCCATTTTTAAAATCTTAAAGTAATTTAGAAACAATTATAAAAGAATACATATGCCAAGTTGCTGAGTATAGTATCCCGATTAGATTGCATCATTGCGAACACAGGTACAACAGTAGTCATCTTACCAGGATCATAGAATTATTCTGCCCAACATTTTAAATACCCCATCACCCTTTGAATAAACAAATGCATAAAAAACTCAAAGACCAAAGATAACCCCTACACAGATTTAAGAGTATGGATCCAACTTCATACCCGTTTGCCCTCTGATGTCCTGATCTGGCTTCCCCAAAGTCTAATGTAAAGTCTGAAGTTTTAGTTCACCTGTCTTTGGATTTTGTCAAGCATATAAGGTCTATTGATTTTGTAAATTAAAAGCCTGCCTTAGTGGAGGACTGTTTGCTAAAGAGATTATTCTAGTTGTCCTTCCAGAAGACAACTGCTGTGAAGAATCAAATTATTAATATAATGATATTGGGTTATATTGGGGTAAGACAACATGAAACAGGATCATTCCCCTAAAACTAGGATTTTGGCTACTTCAAAACTCTTCAGCTACATCCTCAAGTTAAATGTAAAAATGCTGGTCAGCAGAAAGCATTGTACAGGCTTCATGTTCATGAATATTAACTTGTTTACTGAGCTCAGTAGAAAGTGTCTGCTAAAGAATGTTTGAATTAAGAAAAGTTGCTCCAGGTTTCAATATACCGAACCCAGACAGAGCATGCTCTATGCATTAGTTAATAATTCATTTCCTAAAGCAAGCTCATGTCCAAAAAAATTAATATTTACCTAAAAGCTGACATGGGTATCCCAAACTAAGATATAAGACTGTGTCAGAAACGTGGAAAAGTGGGCAGTGCCTCATCCACAATGTCTGAATAAAGCAGGCCAAGCTTCATTTGTATGAAGGAAAACTCCTTTTATAAAGGAAAAATCCCTATGCTGCATGTTGGACAACTGAAAAGACCATAAGTTAAAAGAGAATTGCTCTTTCCTCAATAGAATAACTTTTTAGTACTTGATGGCAAACCTACCAAAACACTGAACATTCACTTGGCAGCAGAAACATAATATTTTTATATACCTATTTACAACACTTGGTGAGTTTTATGGTGCATTATTACTTTTGCCATCAAGAGTCAACTCACCACTCTGTTGTGTACCGCTGTGTGTTTCTAAAAGGAAAACAATTTTACCGAGCAAAGAAATATTCTCTCATACAGACAAAGGAGTACCTACTTTTATGGTTAAGCTTAATTATGTTCTATGGAAATTGTATGGAAATCGTAAAATGCAAAGTGGCAAGGCTGCAGGACTATGACACTTGAGGTAAGTTTGGAAGTCACAGTAAGCCAGGACTCCAACGTATTGGGATTGAGTGAGGTGGTGGTGAAGGTGGGGATTGCTCCCTGCCACCACCAGTCTGCTGTGCTTATCAGCTACATTAAAGAAAAACGTCCAGCCTGCTTTTTTTCTCGTAATAGGGACTGGAAAAGTAGGGACTAAGTGTTTGTTTCATCCAAATTTTAAAAAGTAATAACTGTAGGCTAGTAACTCTTGGAGGCTTATTGACAAGGCTGTTATATACCGATGTATAATTTTTTTAAAAAATGATCTATGTAACAAATACACTAGCTCTTCTATACGTAAGTACAGATTCAATTATCCCCCATCAGAAGAACCAAGTCCACTAATAGTTTCTGTGCACCCTGAGCTCAATCTACAGCACATTAAGACAGAAATGTGGATTTCATTCTATTCGTGCTCATATTCTACATTATGAACTATTCAATGTAAATTCCCTCTGCCTGGCAGAAAGTTTAACGATAAGACATGCTGATATGTACAAGAGTAGATAAAATCTAATTTCCAGCATGGTTGATTTGATTTAAATCTGATTTAAATCATGATTTAAATTGCCTCTCTGAAAGGACTTGATTTTAATGATTTAAATCACAGTTTAAATCATTAGTGAGGAAGATTCTATTGAATCATCATTTTTAGTAGAACTACATTATTGTTTAATATAACCTTAATACATATTCAGAGATGGAGGTTTCATTTAGAAGGTTAGTATACACTAAAGACTAAGCAATTATTTTGAATTGTTTTCAGATTTAATTTTCATTAAAAAAAATTGGATGATAATTTGGTCATTCTCATACTGAAGCTGAATGAACTTGTGAAGCCATTCAGGTGATGAACTAGTTCCAACTGTTCAATTAATGATATTTTAGTCACGATGTGCAAGGCTCACCACCACCACTAAACAGGCTTTTAAAATGTACTAATAAGATTGTTGAAGAAAACTAAACAGAAGAACAAACAACATTAGCAAAACACGCACATGGATTTTTGAATGGTTAACTATTTCCATTTTTAGATAAATGTAAAGTTCTTTAAAAAATAAAATTTAGGCAATTTCAATCACAGCAGGTACAGAAACAAAATATTTCCAAATGGGGTTTCTTTTATAGGCTGCTGCTGCTGCTGCCATGTTAGGTATTGCCCTTCTACGGCAGAGGATGCATGCAGCGGAAGTTTCCTCAGGGTCAGGACTGCATGAATATGTTCTGTTCACTTTTGGTTTCACGTTCTATTCCCCTCTCCATCCCTTGCATTTATAACCATACTAAGTATTACGGAAGTCCTACTTGGCAGATTCGCAGCTCTGCCTACATTAGGATAAAAATGTAGCAATTATTAAGATAGGCATTTTTCTGGATAGATCCGATGAACTCCACATTCCTCTAATTTTTTATAAGACATAAGCCGTCTGTGCTCCCAAGTAGCTATATCTTGGATGTGCAATATTATGTTAAAACCCAATTTAGCTGAGATGCTGCACTATTGCCTCTCTTTCCAAAGTGGCAGGAGGATGGAATGACAATTTGATAAGCAACTTCCATTCTCCCCACTGAGTTTCAAAGCAACACACACACACAACCAAAAGCAGTTAATGTTTTAAAAAATACTGAAGTAAAGTCTTAAAATAAGTTCACATCACTGAAGCCTACAACTTATACAGAAGCTCTATGAGTGTAGCTAAAGTTCTCCAAATTTCAACTGGTATTCAAGCAGTTCATCTACATCTTTGTTATATGTAGTATTTTTTAAAAGGAAATCATAACAACATATGTATTTAACAATTAGGACTGCAAACCTTATCTTGGCGTAAGTCCCACTGAACTCAATAGGACTTACTTGTGTGTAGATATGCATAAGACTGCACCACATAGAACACCCTTCCCCTGGTGCCCTCCAGATGTTTGGGATTACAACTCCCTGCTAGCTGTGGCTGATGTGAATTGAAGTCCAAAACATCTGGAAGGCACCAGGTCGAGGAAGACTGGCATAGAGCATAAGAGCCCTGCTGAATCAGACCACAGGGTTATGTAGTCCAGCATCTTTGTTTCCCACAGTGGCCATCCAGAAGGCCTGGGAAACTCCACAAGAAGGAAGTGATAGCAAGAGCCTTCTCTCTCTTACACCAATGTTCCCAGAAACTAGTATTCAGAGGCATGTCACTCTGATACTAGAGGAAGCATATAGTCATCATAACTATTATTTTGGTATTGCGTGAGCGCTTAAAGATTTAACTTGATGGCAGAACATCTATTCCAAAATTTCCCATAAATTTGTGAGAAAAGTCATAGTGCCACTTAAGCCACTACTTACTTTGTTAACTGCCCTTTGTTTTTGTTGTTGTCAACGCCGTTGTATGTAACAGCTGCCAGTTTTCTGCTTCTGTAGTTCTCATAATGGACATTATTAGTGACATCCTTCAAGTCTTGCATGTGAGTTCTATTTAAGGAAAGAGACAACTCATCAGCAATGTACATTTCGTTAATAGTATCAAATAAATGCAATATACTTCAGGCCTTAATGTCAAGATTCTAGGCTTGCAAAAGGAAGTCTATACATCCCATCAATCGATAGATCAATTTCAAATTCCAAAACATCCAGAGATATTAATTGCTGACTTTTATAACCAGGCATTTGAAAATAGTTTTCCTTTGCTTGCATTGTTACAAACAGATAGCTATTTCTTGTCTTCCAATATGGTCCAGAAATTTTAAAGACTCAATGTCAAATGACGTAGACAACTTGTTATAACAGCTAGATAGGCCGTTTGTACTTTGTGATAGCAAAAAGGTATACAATATTGTAAAGTAAAAGGGATATCTCCAATACATGGAATTGCAATAGACTTTTTATTGTAACTGTAAGGCTTCCTCTATCCCATTTAGCAAAAAAACCCTATTCCTTGAAGTCTATTTCCAAATCAGTGTTGCACATTACTTGCGTACCTTATCAACATGTTCCTTAGAATTGTGAAGTCACAGTGTTCACCATTTTCCACTGTAGGAGAAAAATACTGCATTTTTATACAGAGAACAGTCATCTTGCAGCAGCAAGTGAGCTGGGGGAAGGACATAGAAGCTAGCCCTCTGTTTACCATCATCACTACTAACGTTGAAGAAAAATAGCAGAGTGAAGCAAATCTACTATTCAACTATTACATTTGACTGATTATTAAGATGGCAGTATAGGTTAAAATAAAAATATACAAAACTGTTGCAACCAAACAAAGATGATAGCTGCCCTAAGGGCAATAGCTCTCTCTCTCTCTCTCTCTCTCTCTCTCTCTCTCTCTCTCTCTCTCATGAGAACTTAAAAAGAGCCATGCTGGATCATACCAAGGGTATATCTAGTCCAGGACTCTGTTCACATAGCGGCCAACCAGCTGTCGGCCAGGGACCAACAAGCAGGACAAGGTACAGCAGCACCCTCCCACCCATGTTCCTCAGCAACTGATGTATATAGGTTTACTGCCTCTGATACTGGAGGTAGCATACAGCCATCAGGACTAGAAGCCATTCATAGCCTTCTCCTCTAGGAATTTATCCAACCCTTTTTAAAAGCTATCCAAATTGGTGGCCATCCCCACATCTTGTGGTAGTGAATTCTATAGTTTAACTACGTGCTGTGTGAAGAAATACTTTCATTTATCTGTCCTGAATCTCCCACCAATCAGCTTCATGGGATGACCCCAGGTTCTAGTATTATGGGTGAGGGAGAAAAATGACTCCCTATCCACATTCTCCATACCTTGCATAATTTTGTACACCTCTATCAGGTCTCCCCTTAGCCTCCTTTTTTCCAATCTAAACATCCAATCTTTCCATCTTCCTTCTCATAAGGAAGATGCCCCAGTCCCTTCATCATTTTAGTGTGAGAGAGAAGGTTATTGCCCTCACGTCCTACCTGCGTGTTTCCCCTAGGCATCTGGAAAAACAGAATACAAATCAAACAAATGGAGCCCTGCAACCTTCTGTCCATTATAGTTCTTTCCTCAACTACCACTGCTCCACAGTACAAGCTGAAAAGCTGGCCTAACCACATTTCTTGGTACAACTGCAACAGCCTCGGTGATGAATTTGTTCAGGAGATGGGGCACAGAGTGGTTCTTCCTCATCGAGACAGGGATACTTTCCCATTGCTGCCCCTACTCTGTTACTGGCTCTTAAAATGAGATGGCCCCTTTCCAGTCACAAGTTACATCTGGGTGGGGTACAGGAGGAAATGTTCTGTACTGCCTCTTCCTCCTTCACTCTCACCTGAACCTGGCTCCCTCAATGGTAATCCCTCAGTTTATAGTGTAAAAAAGCTTCAGGGTAAGGCATTTCAAATATATAACTTACAAGGACAAGCTTCTTGCCCATTTATGCAAATATTACACAGACTTTCTATGAACTTACCTTCTGCAACGCCCCAAGGATATTGTCTTCCTCTAACTCTCTTGCCATTGACTTCAATTATAGTATTGCTACCTACTACAGCAAGAGGTAAACGATCCTACAAGAAAAAAGAGCATTTTTCCTTGTATAAGGTAGACAAAACTGATCAATATACATAATGTAATCCCTCTAAATACACATATTATCTAAGTTGGATATAAACAAGAGAGGAAATTTCTGAAACATGATAACTTTTTCCTACAGAAAGTGGAGGAAGGAACTAGAGGATCGGCAATCCTTGACTTGATATTGACCGATAGGGATGACTTAGTGGATAAAGTGGCAGTTACGGGAACTCTGGGGGAAAGTGACCATGTCATACTTGAATTCTTGATTACAAAGGAGACAAAAGTTGAGTGTAGCCATACACGTACTCTGGATTTTAGGAAAACTGATTTTAATAAACTCAGAACTATGATAAGTAAGGTCCCATGGCAAGTGAGCTTAATGAGAAAAGGAGTGCAGGATGGGTGGGAGTATTTAAAAAAGGAAATTTTAAAGACACAGTTACAAACAATTCCAACAAGGAGGAAAGATAGAAGACAACAGAGGAAACCAATGTGGCTCCACAAAAAGCTTAGAGATGACCTGAAAACAAAAAGGGATACATATAGGAAGTGGAAGGAAGGCCAGGCTACAAAAGAAGAGTACGGACAGGTGGCGCAGAAGTGCCGAAATGGCGTCAGGAAGGCTAAAGCTGTGAATGAGCTGAGATTAGCGAGGGATGCTAAAAGCAATAAAAAGGCTTTCTTCAGATACGTGAGTAGTAAAAGACAGAGGAAAGAAATGGTGGTTCAACTGCTTAATGAGGATGGCAAATTGATAACAGATGACAAAGAAAAAGCTGAAGTGCTCAATTCCTACTTTGCCTCAGTCTTCTCCCAAAAGTGGGTCTATGACCCCCCTGGAAAAAGTGAAGCAGAAGTTGAGGGGGCAGGATTGCAGTTTGAGATTGATAAACAAATGGTCAAAGAACACCTAATTTCCTTGAATGAGTTCAAATCTCCAGGGCCCGATGAACTGCATCCTAGAGTAATGAAGGAGCTAGCGGAAGAACTCTCAGAACCTTTGTCTATTATCTTTGCAAAATCATGAAGACGGGCGAGGTGCCGGATGACTGGAGGAGGGCTAACACTGTCCCTATCTTCAAAAAGGGCAAAAAGGAGGAACCTGGGAACTACAGACCAGTCAGTCTGACATCCATCCCTGGGAAAATTCTGGAGCAGATTATAAAGAAGTCAATCTGTAAACACCTTGAAATCAATGCAGTGATTACTAGAAGCCAACATGGATTTGTAAGGAACAAATCCTGTCAGACTAATTTGATCTCATTCTTTGATCGGGTAACCTCCCTTGTGGACCGTGGGAACGCTGTGGACGTCATATATCTTGACTTCAGAAAAGCTTTTGACAAAGTGCCCCATGATATTCTGATTAACAAACTAGCTGGTGGGCTAGATGGAACAACTATTATGTAGGTGGATTCACAGTTGGCTACAGAATCGGACTCAAAGAGTACTTATCAATGGAACCTTCTCAAACTGGGGAGAGGCAACGAGTGGGGTACCGCAGGGCTCAGTCCTGGGCCCAGTGCTCTTCAATATTTTTATTTATGATTTGGACGAGGAGGTGCAGGGAACACTTAGCAAATTTGCAGATGACACAAAATTGGGTGGGATAGCTAATACCCTGGAAGACAGAAACAAACTTCAAAGTGATCTTGATAGGCTGGAGTGCTGGGCTGAAAACAATAGAATGAAATTTAATAGGATAAATGCCAAGTTCTACATTTAGGAAATAGAAACTAAATGCACAGTTACAAGATGGGGATACTTGGCTCAGCAATACTACAAACGAGAAGGAATCTTGGAATTGTTGTAGATCGCAAGCTGAATATGAGCCAACAGTGTGATATGGCTGCAAGAAAGGCAAATACTATTTTGGGCTGCATTAATAGAAGTATAGCTTCCAAATCACGTGAGGTACTGGTTCCTCTCAATTCAGCCCTGGTTAGGCCTCATCTAGAGTACTGCGTTCAGTTCTGGGCTCCACAATTCAAGAAGGACGCAGACAAGCTGGAGCATGTTCAGAGGAGGGCAACCAGAATGATCAGGGGTCTGGAAACAAAGCCCTATGAAGAGAGACTGAAAGAACTGGGCCTGGAGAAGAGAAGATTGAGGGGAGACATGATAGCACTCTTCAAATACTTAAAAGGCTGTCACACAGAGGAGGGCAAGGTTCTCTTCTCGATCCTCCCAGAGTGCAGGACACAGAATAACGGGCTCAAGTTAAAGGAAGCCAGATTCTGGCTGGACATCAGGAAAAACTTCCTGACTGTTAGAGCAGTACGGCAATGGAATCAGTTACCTAGGGAGGTTGTGGGCTCTCCCACACTAGAGGCATTCAAGAGGCAGCTGGACAACCATCTGTCAGGGATGCTTTAGGGTGGATTCCTGCATTGAGCAGGGGGTTGGACTTGATGGCCTTGTAGGCCCCTTCCAACTCTGCTATTCTATGATTCTATGACAGGGGCCGTAACTCCATGGCAGAAGACATGCTTTGCATGCACAGTTTCCCAGGTTCAATCTTTGGAATCTCCTACCAAAAACATTCAAATAGTTGAGATGGGACAGATTTCTGATTGAGACCTTGCAGAACTCTTGCCAGTTGGAGCAGATGATTCTGAACTCAATGGGCATTTTTTTTTAGTAATTACTAGCTTTCCTCGTTCTTCACATTGCAATAACCTCTGCAGGGCATTTCCCCTGTATCACACCAAAAAAGAACTGAAACAATTTACCACCACTATCCCCCTTCAGAACCAGTGAATGAAAGGAGAACAAATGAATGGAGAAGAGAAAGGATGAGGGGCTAACACCCTTCTAAAACAACTAGTTTGATATGCTTTCATTTTCATGAAGAATTTACATTATATGTGATAGTGTATCAGTCACCAGGGGGTGCCATAGGCTCTCTTCAGTACTTACATTTTAAAATCTTAAGAATTAAAAGACACCAATTCATAGAAGCAGAATTGCAAAGGAACTAATAGGTTGAAAATATTAATCTCATTTAAGCTATGCAACAGCATTTTTAAGGCTTTATTAATATGGAAATAAAATTACTTTAATGTATGGGTGACCACCTGAATACTAGGATACTTCACATATCCTGGATACCTGGATACTTCACATAAAAGAAAGGGCAGCTTCCATATCTGTTTTACATTAACCACAGTTTAGTATGATTTCTGAACCCTAAACTGTGGTTGATTAGTAAAAATAAGCCAGATTCATAAACTATGGCTTTAACTAGGCTTGTTACAACTAGCCATAGTTAAGATTAACGACAATTTTCTGGGTTTGAACAACACAGTAAACTGTAGAGCAGAAGTAAAAACTTCCAAATGCATAGTTACAGCTTCTGGCACATGCTTTAGGGGACTATGTATAGAAGCCTGGTGGCTTCAATATAGCAAAGAGCTCTACATGAACATCCCTTTGTGGAATTAGCTCTCTCCACTGTGAGAAAGCCCATTTGCACAGCGTTCTGTGCATGCAAAATCTGTGTTTTGTGTGAGGGGCAAATTCTATTTCTAAATATTTTGCTTCAAGTCACTTTTTGTACCTTTATCTTTTTAACCATCTTATTTTCTTCTTCATCATCTGTTTCTGGGAATTCATATATTTTAATTTTGTGCTCTTGGATTTCTTTCATTATCTGAAAATAAAAATATTGTTAATAGAAGATTGAAATAATGATTGGACGTGCCTATGAAGCAGGGTGTGTACTTTCTGCTTTCACAAATAAATTACATTAATCCCTAGTGAGGCTTGGAAGTTGAATACAACAATCCTATGCCAGAATATGGATATGATTTCTCTATTCCCCATTTACAAGGTGTTTTTAAAAACTAGCTTACATATTTGTCATTTTTTAGACAAACTTGCACTTCTCAGTAAAGTTTATGCACTAACATTTGCTATTGTTTGTGACAGAATAGCATACAGTCAGAGAAAGAGGAAAATAATGAAGCAGAGCCTGGATATGTCTCCTTTTCTTTGGTGGGGTTCCTGCTTCATGCTAGCAGTTTAAATGATAACATTTCTTTCCAAGATTGCTTGCATTTATAATTAAAAGCTAAAGGTTGCATTCAGCTTACTGAAGATCTTTTGTTAAACTCCATGTGTTTTACAAATTGAACTTGTGCAGTGAGAAGCAAGCACCACCAAGTGCAATGGAGTTTACATTCAGGTAGCTATGCACAGGACAGCAGTCATACCCCACAGTGGTTTGTTTTGGATGTCTGTTTTATTGTGGAATTTTTTAACCACACTTAGTTTGAGTATAAATAGAAAAGTCTGTCCTTCACGGGGGCATGGCAATATATAGCAAACTAAAATTCTTGTGCTTGTCCATCGTTATGCAGCCAAAGCAGCACCATCCATGCAGAAGAGGGAGGTTTTAGCAGTCTTTGGATCTGAAAAGCATAGTATAGGGGGAAACCCAAAATAGCCCAATGAGGACTACAACCTTTGCCAGAACCAGTCAGCATAGCTGATATTTAGGGTTGATGGGAGCTGGAGTACAAAACAATGCCACAGGTTGTCCATCACTGCTATTGGTTCCGAAATGCACCTTGGATTTGAAAGTGTCTATGCGTACAGTATACACAGGAATTATTACTCTCTCATACTGCTCATTGTTTTACATAAAATCTCCCATAATCATGTGAGAAGGATCCATGAGCTTCTCAGATGTTAGTAAAGCTCAAGGCAGTTGAGCCGACAGACATAAGAAATACTACAATAATCCACGATGTTGTCTGCCACTTCAAGATTCACAATGAATGCTACATTAGGCACTGAATTAAATTGTAAGCTAAATTTTGGGGCAGAGAGTAGAATTCCATTTTCTATCAGTGAACAGGATTTCACTAGATTATCCTTAAGGCATACAACCTGCCCTACAGGTAATCACAGTCTTGCATACAGAAACCACAAACTAGTGCACTGTATTATTTTTCAACCGCAAGTATACCACTACCTTTGAAAAGTAAACATTACAGCAGTGATTAAGTATTACTGTCTAGGAAAAAAACATGCCAGACAAATCTCTAACTTTAACATCCCTGCTCAAAACTGGCAAAATTTCAAACACATTTTAGATTGATAATGTGATATTTATTTCACTTGGTAATTAAGAGAATTCATTTTTAAGCATAAATGGAAAGCATTAACATTCACTGTTGAGATAAGATCAGTAAACGTATTTCCCTTGTCAGGAGTTGTATTACACCACTCATGCTTTTTGCCTTTGGGAAGAAGTTAGATAATTACCATCCAAAATATGTATTGTCTTGCTAAAATACTGTAAATTACTTTGCGTATTAAATCCTGTCACTATAACTTAAATTGTAGGGGATGTTCAATAGTTATAAAAGCATAAAATACTTTTTAATATTGAAGTTTTCAGTCACCTGTTTTTTAAATTGTTGGCATTCTTCAGGTGTAAGTGTGTCTGCTTTGGCAATAAGTGGAATGATGTTCACTTTTTCATGCAGGCGTTTCATAAACTCAATATCCAAAGGTTTAAGTCTGAAAAAGGAAAAAAAAAGCATTGCAATTTCTGCAAATACATTTCTCCAAAGCAGCTAAAAATAAGATTTGCACATACTGGTCAAAGAAAGAGTGACTCTTGTGAACCCTGCAGAAATCCACATGACTAAATATTCCCCGTGAAAGCAGTGAAGTATGAGAGCTTTCTTTTCTTATTTAATAGCTGGAACAGAGGAG
Source organism: Elgaria multicarinata webbii (assembly GCF_023053635.1). Taxonomy (NCBI): domain Eukaryota; kingdom Metazoa; phylum Chordata; class Lepidosauria; order Squamata; family Anguidae; genus Elgaria; species Elgaria multicarinata. The sequence continues at coordinate 67,811,570 of NC_086171.1, forward strand.
GAAACTAAGGCCGTAATCCTATTGCAATGCAGGGCAGGAGGAGTGCTGGAGGTGATATTTGCTTCCCCATCCAACCACCCTGCATTTTCAAAAGCATCTCGCAAGGCTAGGGAAGGAAGGTGAAGAGGCCTCAGAACAGTGTGTATCCTGGCCTCTCCAGTTTCCTCCCCTTTCCACCACTGAAACACTCAATGATGGCTAGTCATAACTGGTACTGTAGGTAATATATAGCAGAGGCAGTCTGCCTCTCTATACCAGTTAATGGGAAACATGAATGGCAAGGTGCTGTTGGACTCATGTCCTACTTGTGGTCCTTACACAGGCAACTGGTTGGCCACTGTGTGAACAGAACGCTGGACTAGATAGGCCTTTGGTCTGATTCAGTATGGCTCTTCTTTTGTTATATAAACATTAGTGTGAAGAAAAAACAGCTTGCCTTAGAGGGGGTAGAGGGCTGCCTCACCAACCTTTTATAATATTTTAAAATTGTCAACCCATTATGTCTACCAGATCAGCCTTATATACATAACATAATTGGATGTTAATTTTTTTTTACTTAGACCAAAGACTCATGGGATAAAAGAGCTCCTCTTAATAATCAGTATTTGATTAAAGAATTAAAAATAGAGGATAGGAATTAATAGGCATTTCATAATGTATTAATTTGGAAAAATTGTACCCTACTCCCAGAGTGGCTAGCAAATACAAATAATAATAAATGAATGTATCAATAAAAAAACATCAGATGAGTAAAAACATACAATCTCAGCAAGGGAATAAAACCAAATTTAACCAAGATTTGTAAAGGCTTGGGAAAATTAAAAAGGGTTTCTTCTGGGTCTCAAATATATGACAGTAGGTGCCAGATGAACCTCCTGTACAAAGCATTCCAAAGGCAGGGTGCCAGAACTGAAAAGGTCTTCTCTGTGATAGTTGCCCATTGAATCTCCAAAGGTGGGTGGAGGGGGCACCAGAAGGGCTTCAAACAGATTACTTTAATGTATCAGCAATTTCTATAGGAGAAAACGACCCTTCAGGTACCCAGGTGTCAAGGCACAACAGGCTTTAAAGGGACACAAGCTACAATGGGCTTTAAAGGGTAAATATGTTCAGTGTCATGGATGCCACTTCAGCTCCAATGACAAAGCTGTATTTATCAGCGCCCCCAGATTGCTGACCTGGTCCTTTGGGAGATTGCAACTCCATCCAGACCACCTCCTCCTCAAGCAGATGAACCACTAATCAGTGGTAGCTCTACCTTGTAAGGATTGAGCTTGTTTCTTGGCCTTAATCCAATCCGCTACTGAGCTCAAGACAGTAGCAGGTTCAGACAACATGTCACAGCTAGCAATGAATTAGTTAATCCACGACGATTCACAGGCGCCAAATTGCATGACCTATGCTTGCTGGGTTCTCACAATATGATAACTCCCGAGCAGGAATTGCATATTTAAAATAGTGGCTGCACCCATGCAGCCTTCATGGTGGGCTGTCATGGCATGCAAACAGCCCCACTGATTCAATACTTTCACTGCCCCACCTGAATCAGATAAGAAGAGTTGGCTATCATCAGCAAACTGATGATCTCATTCCAAAAATCAATGAAGGGCAGAAAGCAGTGTCACACAAGGGTTTGTACTGGGACCAGTGACATGTTCATAAAATGTTCATAAAATACTTGGAGTTAAGGGTGAACAATGAGTTAGCCATGTCTGCGGTTGATTCAACATCCAGGATGGTGAAAACTCAAGCAGACCGAAAGAATCCAAAATCTGTCTCAACTAGGTGAATGGCAACAAAATGGCAATTTTCGTTACCAATTTAGGTTCGCTATAATTAACTGTAATGTGATGCACATTACGGCACACAACACACTAAATTTCATATATACCAATGAGATTCAAATTGGCAATGAAAAAAAGGGTTTGGGGTGTGGTGGATAACTCAATGAAAACCACCTATGTGCAGCTGATGTGAAAAGGGCAGATTGCATGTTAGAGATTATTGGGAAAGGGATTGAAAGTAAGATAGCCAGTATCATTATGCTTTTATAAAAATCTACATGCAGCCACACTTGGAATTCTGTGTATAATTCCAGCCACTCACTTGCAAAAAAAGATGTTAGAGAGGTGGATTAAATGCAGAAAAGGGCAAGCAATGATCAAGAGTTTTCTATGAGGAAGCCTAAAATGTTTGACTTTTTAGTTCAGGAAAAGACAAGTGGGGGTGGGCATCATAAAGATTTATATATTGTGGTTTAGAGGAAGCGGACAGTGTCCCCCAGTCCGGAAAAGTGACCACATCATACTTGAATTCTTGATTATGAAGGAGACAAAAGTTGAGTGTAGCCATACAAGTACTCTGGATTTTAGGAAAGCTGCTTTTAATAAACTCAGAACTATGATAAGTAAGGTCCCATGGCAAATGAGCCTAATGAGAAAAGGAGTGCAGGATGGGTGGGAATATTTAAAAAAGGAAATTTTAAAGGCACAGTTACAAACAATTCCAACAAGGAGGAAAGATAGAAGACAACAGAGGAAACCAATGTGGCTCCACAAAAAGCTTAGAGATGACCTGAAAACAAAAAGGGATACATATAGGAAGTGGAAGGAAGGCCAGGCTACAAAAGAAGAGTACAGACAGGTGGTGCAGAGGTGGTGTCAGGAAGGCTAAAGCTCAGAATGAGCTGAGATTAGCAAGGGATGCTAGGAGCAATAAAAAGGCTTTCTTCAGATATGTGAGTAGTAAAAGACAGAAGAAAGAAATGGTGGTTCAACTGCTTAATGAGGATGGCAAATTAATAACAGATGACAAAGAAAAGGCTGAAGTGCTCAATTCCTACTTTGCCTCAGTCTTCTCCCAAAAGTGGGTCTATGACCCCCCTGGAAAAAGTGAAGCACAAGTTGAGGGGGTAGGATTACAGTTTGAGATTGATAAACAACTGGTCAAAGAACACCTAATTTCCTTGAATGAGTTCAAATCTCCAGGGCCCGATGAACTGCATCCTAGAGTAATGAAGGAGCTAGCAGAAGAACTCTCAGAACTTTTGTCTATTATCTTTGCAAAATCATGGAAGACCGGTGAGGTGCCAGATGATTGGAGGAGGGCTAACGTTGTCCCTATCTTCAAAAAGGGCAAAAAGGAAGAACCTGGGAACTACAGACCAGTCAGTCTGACATCCATCCCTGGGAAAATTCTGGAGCAGATTATAAAGAAGTCAATCTGTAAACACCTTGAAATCAATGCGGTGATCACTAGAAGCCAACATGGATTTGTCAAGAACAAGTCCTGTCAGACTAATTTGATCCCATTTTTTGATAAGGTAACCTCCCTTGTGGACCGTGGGAACGCTGTGGACGTCATATAACTTGACTTCAGCAAAGCTTTTGACAAAGTACCACATGACATTCTGATTAACAAACTAGCTAAAAGTGGGCTAGATTGAACAACTATTAGGTGGATTCACAGTTGGCTACAGAAGCGGACTCAAAGAGTACTTATCAATGGAACCTTCTCAAACTGGGGAGAGGCAACGAGTGGGGTGCCGCAGGGCTCAGTCCCGGGCCCAGTGCTCTTCAACATTTTTATTAATGATTTGGATGAGGAGGTGCAGGGAACGCTGATCAAATTTGCAGATGACACAAAATTGGGTGGGATAGCTAATACCCTGGAAGACAGAAACAAACTTCAAAGTGATCTTGATAGGCTGGAGTGGTGGGCTGAAAACAACTGGATGAAATTTAATAGGGATAAATGCCAAGTTCTACATTTAGGAAATAGAAACCAAAGGCACAGTTACAAGATGGGGGATACTTGGCTCAGCAATACTACAAATGAGAAGGATCTTGGAATTGTTGTAGATTGCAAGCTGAATATGAGCCAACAGTGCAATATGGCTGCAAGAAAGGCAAATGCTATTTTGCGTTGCATTAATAGAAGTATAGCTTCCAAATCACGTGAGGTACTGGTTCCTCTCTATTTGGCCCTGGTTAGGCCTCATCTAGAGTATTGTGTCCGGTTCTGGGCTCCACAATTCAAGGACACAGACAAGCTGGAGCGTGTTCAGAGGAGGGCAACCAGGACGATCAGGGGTCTGGAAACAAAGCCCTATGAAGAGAGACTGAAAGAACTGGGCATGTTGAGCCTGGAGAAGAGAAGATTGAGGGGAGACATGATAGCACTTTTCAAATACTTAAAAGGTTGTCACACAGAGGAGGGCCAGGATCTCTTCTCGATCCTCCCAGAGTGCAGGACACGGAATAATGGACTCAAGTTAAAGGAAGCCAGATTCCAGCTGGACATCAGGAAAAACTTCCTGACTGTTAGAGCAGTGCGACAATGGAATCAGTTACCTAGGGAGGTTGTGGGCTCTCCCACACTAGAGGCCTTCAAGAGGCAGCTGGACAAGCATCTGTCGGGGATGCTTTAGGGTGGATTCCTGCATTGAGCAGGGGGTTGGACTCGATGGCCTTGTAGGCCCCTTCCAACTCTGCTATTCTATGATTCTATGATTCTAAAACACATAAGTAACTTATGGAATTCATTGCCACAATATGTAGTGGTCCATGAGGCATGGCATAATGCTATGATGATAGTAACAACCATCCTGTTTGCAGGAAGTATACAACTAAGCATCAGCTGCTGGGATACAAAGCAGGGGGGAGGGGCTGTTCCCTTCCTGCCCAACTACTGGGCTTCCTGGAAGTATTTCACTGGACACTATGGGAACAGGAGGCTGGATTAGATTAACGCTTTGTATGATCCAGCATGGTGCGATTAGGTATTCTTCTCCAAACTATATTTAAAATTACATTTAATGTCTAGTTGTTTTACCATAAACTCAAGAACACTTACTGATTCTTGTTTTATTCTAATGCCAGGAACCAGTTACAGAAGAGGTGTGCTAAACTACATAAAGTGAGTGTGTAATACTTCTGAACTTTAATCAACATATCAAGTGCGAGCAGCTTGAACAGAGCAAATAATAAGAAAATGGTTACAGATGGCCCTGTTAGTGAACAGGTGCTTCTTAAGTTCCAGGTTTACAGATCAATGGCTCTCTCTTCTATGATGAGAAGGTTGCATAATTTCAAAAAGATATTTATGCCTCAAATAAACAGTCTCCTGAAATTGCTCAGTCTTCATAATCTAGTAAGGGCAATGGACATGCAGATGCAGACTTTCATTCACACATCCCCTACAAACTGGTTGGGGAGCACTTTTTGTTAATACTATGTACGATTTAGTGGAGCTGAATTCAGCCCCTCTGCCCCCTCCTTTTTTGTTACGCTTGGATCCAGTCTTTCCCTACTGAGTATATGCATAGGTCTTTTTCTTGCAAGGCCTTAAAACTCAAACTAGCATATTTAGCAGCACATTTTCTAGCTATACTGCATTCCAGAAGGAAGTTACACTAACCAACAGTAGCTAGTTAATGGTTTCCAGGTGATGTTTAAACAGATGGTTTCAGATAAACAACAAATCCTTGAGTGGTTTAGTAACTGAGTAGTAAAGCACTTCCCTCTCTCATAATATAATGCTGTTACAGTCATTGATAGAAGTACATGAAAAGAGTGGATTTTTTAAATTACAGGTATGGGAAAGTTAATAAAGTGAACTGTAAGAAAATCAGATTGTTCATCTAAAAGACATTCTATATTCTTATGTTTGCTTTCTGTGATCAGCAATGCTATATTCACTTAACTAGGGGCAAGCCCCACTGAACTAGGTGCTTATATCTCAGGGGCTTACTCCTGAGTACACATGTACAGGATTGCAAGAGTCTTATACTCCTATCCAGGTTAGCAAGTTAAACTTGATAGTTTAGACTAAAATATAAGAGAGCCCAAGCCTTTTCTCTGATGGATATTATGGTAGGTATTCTCTTTATTATATTTTAAACAGCTTTTTCTTTGGAGCACCCAAAGCAATGTTCAAATTGTATGACCTACAATTCTGATAATCTGTAGAATTCACAACATTGAATTTTCAATAATCCAGATTCAGACAGTATTTCAGCTGCCCGCTTGTGTGTGGTCAGAAACATGTGTCAATAGTTTGTAGCCAGACAGGCAAGAGAGGCTGCTTAACATATTACAAACAACAAGTATACCTGCAAGAGGGAGCCCCAACTACTACATGGCTCTCTAATGTGCAACGCATACCACATAAAATGTACATCTAATATACAATATAGTTTTACTATATGTGCTATATATACATGCTATGAACGTAGTGCATAAAGCAGTCCTACCCCTGCTGACTCAACGTAAAGGAAAATGACTCTTGAGAAGCTGCTCTCCATCATCTCTTAACATTTCCCTCCCGTGAAGCAGGAGGTTAATCTCTGCCAAGAGTCTGTACTGTGTGAGTTCTCCCAGGCTTGGAGCTTCACTTGAAACAGGAAATTAGTACAAGGGAAATTGTCCCAACTGTTAATCAACCCTGTTCTCTTCCACTATAGTGCCCCACCCCTCCTTTCATTTCCTTGCTTTAGCCAGCATTTTTAATCTGGGGAGGTTTCCTATCTTATCCAATTGGCTAAACCCTAAAATAAGCCTGGAGTGCCATCACAGTCCCAGTAGGGCGGTCAGTCGGACTCCGATCCTGTTCCAAACAAGGCAGGTTTGATTTAGGTAAAGGAACAGGGCTTCTTAGAATTCTGAGCATGATACAAGTTTCTAAGGACACTTTCATGTTATTCAGAAGGGAAAGTTCTCATTTAATTCGAGAAATAATCATAAATCAAGGCAAAGGGGAACCAAAATAGCATATAAAAATGCATTTACTAAATCTAACTATCACAACATCATAAAAAAAACTAAGGGTTAAGAAAACAGATAAATCTTATGTAAACAAAAGTAGACAATTGCTTACATTGCAAAAGTAATTAAGCTGTTATTTCAAAGTATTTTTAGTAAATGTCTATTGAAATGAAAACAATTAAGAAGTTTTCAAAAAAGGAACGTGTCCACGAGCTTTCAAATCAGACGATATCCAGCTCCTGCCTTTTCATATTCTAACCCTGCAAATCTCTCTCCATGTCTGGCTCTGGTCTGGGGGTTCAGTGCAGGAAAACTGGATGAAACTGAATCCAGATGAAACTGAAAATTAAAGCTGGCAGGCCCCATGACCTAGGAATGTGTTCATGAATCATCGATTCATGATTGAGGTCAGCGCCTTGCCTCCAACTTTTTCCCAAGACAGCAGTATATTTGGATTCAGAATCAAAAGCTCCAAGTGTCACAATCAAGGATTACCACAATCTTTGAACACTTGGGTGTTAGCAATGCTAAGACAAACAAGTAAAGCTGTACCAAAAGTGGATGAAGCCTATCCTTCTTAATGGCAGTTAGGTGATAATCACCATTAGAGACAACATTGACTGAAAAAATGTAATCTCATGCTGATGTTCAATTTAAGTAATATATAAAGTTATGAATGAAGAAGAGTCACATGCACCTATAGTCAAGGCCTGGCATATATGCATTTAATAATGAGCCTTCTGTTCGTTTAGGTTGCTCAACACTGGCATGTTTTTCATTGTCAATAGTTATTCTCCAGACAGATAGGTGACAAGCTCTATAACACTTTCACTAAACAACCAATTTCAATTAAAGATTACTTTTTTTCTTTTTCATATACATATTCATACAGACCAAACCTTAATACAACTAATACAAGGGAGAGGGCCTTTTCAGCGGTGCCCCCACCCAATTATGGAACAATCTCCCCGATAAGGCTTGCCTGGCACCAACATTGTTATCTTTTCGGCACCAGGTCAAGACTTTTCTCTTCTCCCAGGCATTTAACAGTACATGTTGAGCTTTCTAACTGACCCCAGATCAATGTCCGTTTAAACAGATATTATTATTATTATTTATTTATATAGCACCATCAATGTACATGGTGCTGTACAGATAACACAGTAAATAGCAAGACCCTGCCGCATAGGCTTACAATCTAATAAGTTGTAGTAAACAATAAAGAGGGAAGGAGAATGCAAACAGGCACAGGGAAGTGTAAACAGGCACAGGGTAGGGCAAAACCAACAGTGTAAAGTCAGAACAAACTCAATATTTGAAGGCTATAGGGAAAAGAAAAGTTTTGAGCTGAGTCTTAAAAGCAGTGATTGAGTTTGTAGTTCTCAAGTGTTCTGGAAGAGCGTTCCAGGCGTAAGGGGCAGCAGAAGAAAAAGGACGAAGCCGAGTAAGGGAAGTGGAGGTCCTTGGGCAGGCGAGAAGCATGGCATCAGAGGAGCGGAGAGCCCGAGCGGGGCGATAGTGTGAGATGAGAGAGGAGAGATAGGCAGGAGCTATATTATCTGTTTTACGCTTTTATGGTTTTTAAATTTTGTATATCATCTGTTTCATATTTTTACAGGTTTTAAATTTTGTATATCTGTTTTCTTAAATGTTCAATGTTTTAATCTTTGTAAACCACCCAGAGAGCTTCACTTATGGGGCGGTATATAAATGTAAATAATAATAATAATAATAATAATAATAATAATAATAATAATAATAATTGTTACAGATTTGGTCTCAAATTCCAGTTAAGGTATTTAGAGCTCAGGATTAAATGCAATTTAATGCTCTCCACACAGAGAAATCTTTAAAAGTCAAAGGGAATGTAAAAGGCAGAGAAAAGGTATATCAATCTGTATATACCATACCATGAACTGGGAAATTCATTATGTGGCTTTTATTATGCACCGAAGCTCCCACTCTTTCCTCTTAAATGTAATGAAGAAAGAGATGAATCTTTTGGGATAACCTTTGACACACAATCATTACGTTATGAGAACCAAAGCTAACTGACCAAAGAGGCACCAAAGGAACCAAGAAAATTAGCACACAATCCCACATTTTGCTACTCTGGATTTAATGCAAGTCAGCTTTGCTAGTCTTTGACAAGGGAAGGAGGATTATGTTTGCCACCTTGGGTTCCTTAAGAAGGAAAAAAGACAGGATATAAACAGATACATAGATATTACTTATGAAATTAGATTCTGTTTCCAATTCCTATGCTGAGACACATCTGATCTTGTAGATTGAACGCATGTGCTTGGAGGAGTTTTAAAGTTAGAGGAAGGAGAAAAAATTACATTTGCTACTGACCCATGTCCTGAAGGAGCAATGAAGTATAAGCAACACTGCACCCTGTTGTCTGGCATCTGACGTCTGTTCACTCGTGATTCTGCATTGAGATAGTCTTCAAACTTACTGTCGATGTAATCAATAACTGGCTGCCAGCTAGAATATACAAATACAAATGTTTAAGAATAGTCATTTGACTTGTAACATTTACGGCACCAAATTAAGTTGTTCAGTATAACATTAAGTAATCTGCATATAAGAATTCTGCAGATATGCTGTTCACAAAGATGACTAATGAGGTTATGCACAGACTAATGTATTTTCACTCGAATATTTCATATCTAACCTTTTTCAAGAATTGTAGCTAGCTAGCTTAAAGATTAGCATTCGTATTCAATTGGGTTATGCTTATGATGAGTAAATGAAAGCATTATTACAACAGGCATGCAATTTGCCACTCACCAGAGCTTCTCCCAACTTCTTCCACCAGCACATACATTGCCTTTCCCCTACCCTTATTACACCTGCTACTGCTAGAATGCAAATCAGTTCTAAGGCTGCACAATAACACACTCTCCCTCTCATCCACCTATCTCAGGCTTTATTTAAGGGCCTTTAAAGTCTGGAGGGAGGGAAAGCCACACACTATTCCTCTTAGTAGAAATACAGGAAAAGCTGCTACAGTAAGAGAAAAAGAAGGGTCATGTGCATCGTTGAGGAAAGAAGGAAAGGAAGGAAACTGGTGGCAGTAAGTAGAAGTTACTGGTGAAAATAGAGGAGAGGCCAGAGAAATGGAATTGACACAAGAAACCTCCCCAAAACTGGCAAAGCTGTGGGGCAATTCATCTAAAAAAATAAAGGATGAGCTATCTGCAGTAGTTAGTCCTAACACGTTCATAACTGAAGGCAGCAGACTGAGCATATACTCATTGTAATAGTATTTAAATAAAACAAACATTTAAGGTAACTAAAGGAATATTCAGGTGATTTTAACTTGTGACATCTCAGAATTATAGTTAGGCCCTTGACATTTTAAATAGAGAGCAGGCAAGCAATATTACCTCAGAGCTAATCAGGGAGAAACTAAAAAAGACATTGTAACAAAATTTGTACAACTGTCTTATTTTTAATATATTTCTGGCCAATATAATAGTAGTGGAATTCAGTTCTACTTCAAAGAAATGTATATGTTCTGAGTTAGAAGCTGCTTACCAATTGCTATTATCCACTGCATCGCCAAATCCTGGTGTGTCCACTATTGTTAGTAGCAACTGAACACCCCCTTCTTTAATTAGAACTTTAGACTGTTCAACCTGAAAAAAATTAAAAAATTATCATCCATATGCTTGAAATACTGAAGTGGTATTTCTCGAAGTACAAAAATGCTGAACATTAAGCACCACATCTTGAATATTACAGTTGTTATTAAATATTGTTATTACTTATTATTATTATTATTATTATGTTGTTGTTATTGTTGTAGTAGCTATAGGAGTACGGAGTGTGTACTTATCAGTTGCTCCCACAGAAAAACATCCTGCTCATGGTTTGTATGTATACATTTTTATATGTGGAATCCTCTGTTGGATCAGAAACTTTAATTTTATGATTATTTGTTTTTGGATCCCTAGATGCTTTTCTGTGAATATTTTTTTTTTCTATTCAGTATCTCAAGATTTTATTATTTATAGCCAATGTCCATCACAATACACGCACAAATTTATTTACTTATTTAAAACATTTTTATAGTGCCACCTCACCATTTCTGGCATCGTGGCGCTTTAAAATCACATATAAAACAATTCCATTAAAAGCCCTCAACCCACATTAAGACAATTCCATTAACCCTCAGCCTAAATCCATTAAAAGCCCTCAACCCAGTTTAGACCCCCCCAAAAAAAACTCTTATGAAAATAAAAACGCCTTACAAAGGTGTTTGAAAGAATTGAGAGTGGGAGCCTGACTAATCTCCAGTGGCACATTGTTCCATTAACAAGGGGTCAGCCACTGAAAATGCCCTGGCCCCCGCACATTCTAATTTGTAGCTGGGGACCATCAGGGCGCCCTGCTCCTGAGAGCAAGTCTGCCAATGGTGAGACACAGGAGAAAGGGGGGTACTCAGGTATCCAGGACCCAAGCAAATGCAGGGCTTTATACATGGTTAACAAGACCTTGTAAGTGCACCCTAGCAGCCACTGGCAGCCAATGGAGCTCTCGAAGCACCAAAGTGATCAAAGACCACTTCGGGAGCCCCTTGACCAACCTGGCTGCTGCATTTTGTACAGGCTGTAGGCATTGGATTTGCTTCAAAGGAAGCCCTGTATACAACAGGTTGCAAAACCTCCAGCCTGGAGGTAACCAGGACATGGACTGCGATTGTAAGATCAGCCTCTGACAGAAAGGGGCGAACTTGGCGGAGCATATGTAGTTGATAAAAAACAGCTCCAGCCCACAGCCCCCATCTGTGATGACATAGTTAGGGACTGTGAAAGGTAACACCCAGGTCCCACGCCTCAGTCACAATCCTTGGTCGGATTCCTGCACCCAAGTATAAAAGAAGTAGAGCACACAAGTATAAAACAGAAAAAAATTGATACAATAAAATGATCAGGAAGTGATTCTGATTCTGATCTGGTGGAGGGTCCCACTGGTGTAAGGAAGAGAATTGCAATTACCCCTTCACTCTACAGTCTCAAACCTACAGAGCTGATGTGGAGGAGGGCAGCACAGGAGGAATCACAAAAGTTGCCTTGCCTGTTTGGCCAATAGGAGCATCCCATAAACACAGTTCCACTCACAAGTCATAATCTCTATACACACACAAGCTTGTCCATTTAATGTGCTTCTATTAGGGAGAAGCAAAGACCTGTGTCCCAACCCCTGAACAATGGAAATATTGCTGCACTCTTGACTTTTTGACTTTCACACCTAAATTATTTTCCCAATGAAAGCATCTCACAATATTGAATTGTGTTTTGTATAGCATGATTGCTCATCCTGTAACGCACATTTTCTTGGTCATAGTTAAGTTTACTATTCAGATTATATACATAGGGCTGTGTGTGCACCACAATTCTCTGGGACTGCAGAAAACCCACAGAACATAGTGCTTAACTTTCATTTAAAAAGAGAGGTGCCTATGGTTGCAAAGGTGAATCCAATGCCTACTAAAAAAAACCAAACTCAGGATAGCTGAATTTCAAACGTCTGGGCAAGACTCCAGTACCCTGTATAGCTCCTTATCCCTCCCCAAGACTAGCAAAACCAGAATTATGCAAGATGAGGGAATGCAAATTTGCACATCTCAGAATTCACATCATGTTAAGAGAAATAGGAATTCTGAACCAAGACAGTGCATGCATATGTACTCTTAATGCTTTAATAAACTGACGCAACCTTAGATTTATTTATTTTTACAAATAACAGGTAACACTACTGTCAGCAAAACAGCCTTCAACATCTGGATAGAAAAATTAAATAGTTTCACTGGGCAGGAGTTTTACTCCTTCTATAAACCAAAAATGAACTGTTGGTTTTCAGATCCTTTTGTCTAGATTAAATAAATCTCTCCACGCTGCTTTTCCTTCATTCTCAACAGTATAAATGCTCCCCCACCCCCAGATTCCTGGGAGGACAAAAAAGACTTTGCCCTGTGAACATCTAGCTTAAGCTATTTGGGGAAAGTTTCAAATTAAGGCTCTCCTCAGAGGCTCTGAACCAACAATCTGCTTTATGCTCTGGAAGAGGCATATATACATTTCGTGTTTTTATTTTTATTTTTCTGAAGAGTATGCTGTGTCTCAGTCTAATACATGTTTGCTTTTGCCTGTTCCAGAGTATAAAGTTGAGCTGTTATTTTACCAGCTGTTGTGACAAAAAAGAAAAATCTGTTATCTACACCAGCAGAAGAGAAAGTCAACAGGACCAATCTCAAAGAACACATCTTTGGTTCATATCCATGCTAACGGCACGGAAGGGAATTGTATCTTTAGTTTATGTTATCCTTATAGATGCCTAGATGGGTTCGATGGTGGGCTTGAAGAAAGTGTGGGAAGGAGATTTTGGAAGGGAATTAGAAGATGCTAGTTGGAGCAAATTATGGGACAATAGACAATTCAGATCAATATCAGCCTCTGTCCAAGAAATCTCTTTGAAAGTACTGCACAGCTGGTATTGCACGCTAACACAGCTGGCGCGTATTACTTCGACATGCAGCCCCCTTTGTTGGAGAGGCTACGGGGTAAAAGGCACATATTTTCATTTATGGTGAAAAATGGGATTCTGGATGTTAGTACATAGAGAATAATTATTACTAGAGAAATGATTGTATACGATCCAGAATTATCTTTACTATCAATATATAAAGGATCTAATGTAAGTCTGAAATGTAAAGATTTGTTATAATTTTTGCTAATTTCTGCTTGCCAATTACACAGCAGTGGAAAAAACTGGATAATTTCAACTTACCTGCATGGGACGGAAATATATGGTCTGTGGCAATATCAAAAAATAACTCATGATTTGCTTCTGATCCAAGGAAAATGGAACCGCTAGCATTTTATGCTATATGGCGGAGATTCATTCAACATACATCACAACCAGACGTACAATAATATATGTCTGCTTCCGCTCTGAGCATTTTGGACATTTTAACAACAAATGAAGATCACACAGCATACTTATTAATTAGTTTATTTTTTTATTCATTTATTTTTTTCCTTTTCTTTCTTTTTTTCTTGTCCCCCACCCTAAAATTGTATTAACCAAGTTTTCTGTAATAACTGTTTAAACCCCAATTGTTAGGGGATTGTTCTATTTTCTGTTATATCTAAAATAAAAATTAAATTAAATTTAAAAACCCATTCCATAAAGCCACACTGCCCAGTGAACTTAATGTTAATGGCATAAAAATGCACTCAAAAATGAAATGTCTGCACATACTTAACATTTAGTGAACTTAAATACGGTCAATAGACTTCATGACAACTTCAGCCAGACTCCTTGAACACTCCTTATACTTCCTAGAATATTATTCAGTGGCAAGATAGCAAAAACGAGCAATACAAGGCAACTAGCTTCATAGGTTACACTGCCAGAACCGCTGTCCAAGAAATCTTCCTTCTGCAGGGACCCATATCAATTCCACTGTACTGACTTCCGATTCATGGACTTTGGGAAGAGATTGGTTAGCTTAACAAAGCCTAACACCCTACCGTACCTGTGCAGCATTGCAATATAATCCCCTGGTTGTTAGAAGAGGAGCAGGGGTGTTCCTAATACAACACACTTGTGCATTTTATTTTTTTTGTGCACATACACTCTTTGGTTGCTACTTAAAGCAGGCTCTTCCCCACCCACAAGTCTGGGCCCAAGGGCACACTTGATATTTTGAAAAAGTGCCCTTAGAAGAACAGTCAGGGTCAAAAATTCACTTTACCTTAAAGAAGCAGCTTGCAACTGTGTCTCTGCTTTAAAAAAGTAGCAGCAGCAATTACAGGCCCCTGGGGAGGGAAGGCTTGTCCTCTTCCCTCCTCAGCCATCATCAGGATATAGATTAGCTCTCCCATGCCTGAAAGCATGGGGGGAGAGTTAAGAAAAATGTTCCCACTGGTACCAATCGGACTTTTGTGAAGTTCCAAACACTGGGTAACTGTGTATTTATACCACTTAAATACCACTTGATATCATAAAAGCTCTATGCGATTTATATAAGAAAAATGTAAAATACAAAATAAATACAATATAAAATGTTGGAGGATCACTGCAACTCAGAAAAGTCAGCTGCTGGGTGGTATAGAAATGGAATGAATAAAAAGCATACTGACAAGATGGCAGTTCCAGAAATACAGGCAAAATAATGCAACCAAATAGGATGGGCAGTATTGAAAACGCAGTAGTAATTGGCGAGCAACGTTGGTTCTCTTATGATTGATAAGAAATGCCCCCCAAAAGTTACATTAGCTGAACATTCATTTCCTAATTGTGCAATGGTGACAGATTGCAAATGCATTCAAAATGAATGGAAAAAGGCTGAAAAATATCAAGTCAACAAACTCCAAAAGTGAATCATGAATTACTTGTGTGCATTGTTCTGAGTGACCAATAGGTTATTTGAAGGAACGCCTCCTCCCATATGTGCCTGCCCGGACCTTCTCCGCGAGTCCCTGCCAAAGGAAGGTGGCTACTAGGAGGAGGGCTTTCTTTGCTGTGGCACCCCGGCTGTGGAATGAGCTCCCCAGAGAGGTTCGCTTGGCGCCTACAGTGTACTCCTTTCGTCGCCAACTGAAGACCTTTTCATTTTCTCAGCATTTTAACACTTAATTTAACTTAAATTTAAACTTTGCTGTTTTAATTCTATATTTTAACCTATGTCAAGTTTTGATGTGTGGTTTTAATCCTGGTTGTCCTTTTTATATTGTATTTTTTTATTCATGTTTTTAAATTGTTGGTTGTTTTTATGCTTTTCATGGTTTTAATTTTTGTGAACCGCCCAGAGAGCTTCGGCTATTGGGCTGTATGAAAATGTAATTTAAAAAATAAATAAATAAAATAGTAACCAGCACACAAGATTCTTGAGGACAGTCTTACTTTATTCTCTGTGTTGCAATGAGAGCGTTGAAAGAACCCACACTTTGTGTTATGGCTAAGGTAGTAACAAGAACAGGGGAGGAAGAACACTACTTCCTTGGCACTGTAAAGGCTTAAGAACGAGGCACAAGGCAAGGCACAAAAGGCACATGTGTTGCTTTAGAGCTTATATGCTCAAATATTGTAGGTAAACTGGAGATCGAAAATCATTTTTATGTCCTCTCTTGCTTACAGATGGAGCAAGTGCCAACCCCGGATATAAGCATGTCTATGGACCAAACCGGAAAGCATATATGCAGAGAACGCAAGCACTGAGCTTAGACCCCCCTACTCAAGATTTGGTGTGCCATGCATAGATCCAATCTGGTATGGCAGTGAGTAAGAGACTTCAGTTGCAGAGGCAAGACATCGTTTTCAAAAGTTGAATAGGGTGTTGTTCTTTCATCCATAAATCAGACCTATGCACCTGTGAACTCCAACGAGTGGCTGCAGATAACATGAATCTGATGAAGCTGTCTAATGTTTAGCGTTCAGTAGAATGAATTCTCTTCCAATTTCTCTCAACACAATTCTAACATCCTGGCACACACTTGTGTTCTTCCAGAATTCAATTTATAAGAGAACAGCTTTTGACAAATAGATTTTCCTATCATTTCTAACCCTGAGGTTTGCTGTTTATTAAGAGCACCTTTCCATTATCAAGTTTTTTATTTCTCTAAAGCTGGACACTGGTCAGAAAGTAGTGCATATTACCATTTGCTCTGATTTAGACCTAGAAAGGATGGGTCAAGTATTATGGGTTCATGGCAATGGAGAATATGAAGGAAGTCTATGGGACAAATAACAGGAAGTACTTCTTCACACAGCGCAAAGTTAAATTATGGAACTCACTACCACAAGATGTAGTGATCGCCACCAATTTGGATGGCTTTAAAAGGGGGTTGGATATATTCCTGGAGGCAAAGGCTATCAATGGCTTCTAGCCCTGATGGTTGTGTGCTATC
The DNA here is from genome assembly GCF_023053635.1 of Elgaria multicarinata webbii. Classification (NCBI taxonomy): domain Eukaryota; kingdom Metazoa; phylum Chordata; class Lepidosauria; order Squamata; family Anguidae; genus Elgaria; species Elgaria multicarinata. Next base: position 67,828,260 of record NC_086171.1, read on the forward strand.
TCCAGTATTCGAGGCAGTAAGCCTGTGCGCACCAGTTGCTGGGGAACATGGGTGGGAGGCTGCTATTGCACCATGTCCTGCTTGTTGGTCCTTGGCTGATGGCTGGTTGGCCACTGTGTGAACAGAGTGCTGGACTAGATGGACCCTTGGTCTGATCCAGAATGGCACTTCTTATGTTCTTATGATGTCTCTCAGATACTTGAAGCACACAGTAAGCTTGCTCAAGATCAACATTACATAATTGTGAACACTGCTCTATCTCGTACATTTGCTGCCAAGCCATTCAGTGCAGATGTGAAGCATCTATCTAATCAGAACTAATAATATCCTTAAGTCTTTAGGCAGATCCAGCATGCAGTTGGACACCTCTTGTCTATTACAATATGCTGTTCCAGTACATGTGGGATCCTAGGCCAGCAGCACTCTACTGGATCAAGAAGTGATTTTATTGAGTAACTGACTGTACAAAGGGCAAGGAGAAGCCATATTTAAGCTAATACTAATATATATGTGATAATTCTGAGGACAAGGACAAGAGGTAATCCAGTCCCAAAAGGAAAGCCAAGACATTGAGGATTACAGTAGTAAAGAATAAAAAACAAGTGTGTTGCAACATGTTTGATGAATTAAAAATATTCTCTGTAACTTTCTTCATTTGACTATTGATGCAGAGCTACACAATATTCCCATTAGAACTTCCCAAATCTAGCTTAGAAGTGCACATTGTGTAGAACCACACTAGGAAAAGCCCCGAAAAAGCAGCAAGTGGATAAAGGCCTTATTTTCTTCCTACCCTAAAAGGCAAATTTGTGGCGTCTGTCTTCTATTCATATACTTACTTAAAACATACTAAAACAAATTGCCAACTTCCTTAATAGTCCTTGACGAACTAGTTCTCATAATTTTATGATAATTTCTTATTTAGTAATTGATTGAAATCAATATATTTTCCTTAGCATTCAGAAGATCCTATATAGCTTATGATTAAATCATAAGGCAAACAGTAGGCTAAGCTAGCTTTCAGGCTAATATAGAAAGGTTCTTTTCACACAAGCAATAGCCCCTACAGTTATTCACCATGGCCAAATGCACACTCTCCCACATGTAGTCTTTGATGGCCAATTTATACAGTATGGTTTCCTAAAAAGAGGTCACAATCCAACAGACAAGCCTGGTTTAAGACAGATTTCAATAGACTTAGGCATGCCTACCTCCACAATGGATTGTAGCATCAATCTAGACTACAACAGTTAATGAAGGAAAATACACATACCACACATTCTACATATTTTCCCCCTACAGAGAATAGTTTATTTGAAAATTTCAGCCTATGAAGCTGTCCTTCGATCAACATACACCTATCCATTACAGGTGAATCTAGCAATCTGAAGTGCTCCTTTCCTACAACTAGCATTTACAATTTGTTAATTCTAACACGTAAAGATAAGGTCTTGAACTTCTGAGATATTTAGTGAACTCCTGAGATATTTAGTGATCATCTTAACACAATAATACACTATAAAGTTTAAACTAGAGTTCATCACAACGAATTATTTTTGGCAAGCTTAGTTTTTTTCTTTATTAATTTGTGTATCCATACATGGTCAAATTCTTACAAGGCAGCATCATCTGGAAAACATCCAGAAAACAACTGTAAACTAGTGTCAATCTCCATTAAGAGCTCAAATGAATCCTATCTAGTTTTAGAAGTATTCCCAGGGGATTCAGAGAAAATAAATTAGCTTCAATCCTGGAATTTAAAACTTTTCTTAACAAATCCATTCCAAGTAGTTATTTTCCCATGCACTGCACTTAAGAATGTCACACAGATCAAGTTCATAATATTATGCCAGATTCTGGAAAAATTTACATTTTCTTGCCTGTTCACCCATTTCCTAACGAATGACACATTCTCTATTGACTCTTCTCTTTAAAAGTTTATAATACCAATTTCAAAGGATATGGTTTACCCAAAAGCTGTTGTGAAGCCAAATCTACACACATTCAGGAACTTGAATAAGCTTAAAACAATTCACCAGAGGAAAGTAAATTCAAATCAAGTTTATGGAAGTGTATAATGATAAAATCCTTTGTATGTAACTTGCCTCAGTTTGAAAAAAAAATTGCAAATGCTTTCAGTCTCATATACTTTTAAATGTTTAGTACTCCAACTTAGTATTGCAGCAACATTAAAATGCAGGTTTTTCTACTTCCAACAACAAGCATGATCATGACACAGCCAGATGAGCAAATGCAAATGCAGCAAATGCCGCTCTGACCATGTCACTCCACTTCTGAAATCTCTTCATTGGCTTCCAATTCACTCCAGAATCCAATATAAACTTCTCCTGCTGACCTTCAAAGTTTTTCACGGTCTAGCTCCTGCCTATCTCTCCTCTCTCATCTCACACTATTGCCCCGCTCGTGCTCTTCGCTCCTCTGATGCCATGCTTCTCGCCTGCCCAAGGACCTCCACTTCCCTTACTCGGCTTCGTCCTTTTTCTTCTGCTGCCCCTTACGCCTGGAACGCTCTTCCAGAACACTTGAGAACTACAAACTCAATCACAGCTTTTAAAACTCAGCTAAAAACTTTTCTTTTCCCTATAGCTTTTAAATATTGAGTTTGTTCTGACTCTATACTGTTAGCCTCACCCTACCCGGTGCCTGTTTACACTTCCCTGTGCCTGTTTGCATTCTCTTTCCCTCCTTATTGTTTACTACAACTTTATTAGATTGTAAGCCTATGCGGCAGGGTCTTGCTATTTACTGTGTAATCTGTACAGCACCATGTACATTGATGGTGCTATATAAATTAATAATAATAATAATAATAATAATAATAATAATAATAATAATAATAACAACAACAACATTGCACCTCATATACTCATCCTCCTCTACAGAAAAGCTCCTATGAACGGTTGCTGCTGAAAATGGTTTCCTTGAAGGGCTGCATTCAGAGACTGGGCTAGGTTTTAGAGTATCTGTGTGCATACTGACAGGTGGAACTGAACCGGAATGGGGCAGTTTTTTTGGCTGCAGTGTGAGCTCTGCAGAACAATGCTTTAGATGGGCTGTCTGCTGGGGCTCTCTACTGAATGTATATACATCTACATGCAGTTTTTTTATTTTAAAGATAAAGTAACTATCAAAAGAACCACTCATTTACTTTAGATTTAGGTTGCAACATTCATCAATACCATATTTTTACCATTTTAACTATGAAAAGTTAGAACAAGATGATGCCTTCAAGCAGGAGTAGGCAATCTGGTGCTAATCAGATGTTTTGGACTACAACTTTGATTAGCACCAGCCAGCATGGTCGGGATTGAGGGAGATGTAGTGCAAAATATCTGGAGGGCACCATGTTGCTGACCCCTGCCTTTAAGTGGGTACAACACTGGTATTGGTTATCACATGGCTAAACAATTCTACAAGCACAATTAGTTGCAACATTCCTAGGTTTCAGCATTTTCTTTTAGAAAGGCCCTGATTTAATGTGCAACTTTGTGAAGTCTGTGGGAAAAATTACTTTTGATCCTCACCCTTAGATCTTGCATACACACACTGCTCTGACCACTCACATGCAGGCCTTACATTAGAACACCCTCTCCCTCTGGTGCCTCCTTGCCAACCTAGCTCCAAGTGGACCAATTCTGTGCAAGGCACTTTCAACTTTGCTTCTGTCTGTCCAGCCAATTCTATATTTCCTAGGGAATGTGCTGAGAGAGGAAGAATTCTGCTTCCTTCCTTCTGCCCCACTGCCCTGGAATGAAGAGTGTTAGGGGAGTGGAAGCCCCTCTCAATTATTACAGGGTTGAAGTTGTTCGACACCTGGACACTGTCCTCAAATCTATTGCAGGAGACTGACTGTATTTTCCCCCCAAGTATGAATGTAGAATAAATTGAAATAGCTTTGATTTTAAGCTGTGCTTCCTCTAATCCCATTTAATAGGTGTGGTTTTAAATCTTAAATCTTTTTGATAGCAGTGAGGATAATAGAAGAGAAGGAAGATAAACAGGAGAGTGAAATAGTAGAACTGACTATCAAGTATTCAAAATAAACAGTTTTCCTTATTTCGATTTTAACATTATGGAAATCCTTTCCAAGAAAATGGAAGAATATCAAACAGTAGGGCTGTGCATGGTCCCCCTTGATTTGCCTCATGGTGCTTCGGGGGTTGCCTTTCTCACCTTGGCATCAAAACTGAGGTGAAATTTGCCCCCCCCTTTGAAGCGACTCAGTGTTGCGGGTCCCGGGGTGCCGGCTGTGCAACTGGCACCCAGGAAAGGCAGGAGCAAGTCTGGGTAGGAATTCATTGGACTCCCGAATCTGTGCTCCCCCCCTTGCCACCCCAACCCAGAGCTGTAGCCACTGGGACTTACCCACTCACCTGCCCCCGCAATGCTGTTGCTGCATCACTTCCACCATCGCCCCATCACCCAGGAAATATGGTGTCATTCTGAAAGCTAGGCTGTGATTTCAAGATATTGTGGTGGCTCTGTTTTAGTACATCTACGGCCGCAAACTACGGTAGCTACAAAGGGCCATTTCCCCTTTAAAGACGCCATAGTTTGTGGCCCAGAGACCCCAAGATATTTTGAAATTGTGGCCTGGCTCTCAGGAGGACGCCATGTCTTCCTGGTCGCAGCAGGTGAGCGGAAACAGAGAGGTGAGTCCAGCGCCACCTAGAGATGTGAAGGCCCGGGGAAAAAAACCAAAAAATTCAGGGGAAAACAGTTTCCCCCCCCCCCCGTTTTTTCCCGAAGCCTTTTTGGTTTTTTTCCAAAAAAACTGGAAAAATTGGGGGGGGGGGAACGGATTACAGGATGTTTTATAGCACGCTGAATAAAATGTTTAAGACAAGGTGTTCAGATATTTACTTCTCCAAATGATTTCTAAAAACTGTACAGTATCAGATTATTACAATGTCTGTGCACCAAGGACAAGCACGTCCTAGGTTGCAAACTGAGACTACAACTCTCAAATGCAAGAGGAAGATGCATTTCTGCCTCTAGGGGGCACTTCCATGGAAGCAGAGACTGAAACTAATACTGATAGCTATAGGTCAGAAAATGAGTCTGATTAAATTTCATGCATATTCATTGAATCTTGGCCCCTCCCCCCCATTTTTCTCAGTTCTTTTTATGGGAATGGGTGCTTTATGTCTTGACACTGGAGGACTAGCGGAGACATAAATAACTTTCTTTGTTACTAATGTTGGTGGTTTCTTCAGTTGTTGTTTTTTAAAATTGTTTTTTGCCTGCTCCTCATAAACTGGCAGAACTAAAGCGGTTCCTTACAATTCAGGTGTTCTTAAGAGTTCAGGAGCTTGTAGCGCCATTTGTTACCAAAAAAAGTAAATTTGTAATAATTGTTTGAATACACTACTTTTAATATACCAAATGTAATAATTTTATGCCAAACCAACTTGGACATAATTACATTTTATGTTCCCCTAAAATAACAAAGTGACTTTCAATCTGTAAAAAGTGCTAATATTGCATTATTTCCGTTTCCCCCTGAAAAAATCTGGAAAAAAACCCGTTTTCCCATGGCTTCCAAATTTCTGGAAATTTTACATCTCTGGCGCCGCCCAAAGTGTCCCGAGTTGTCCTGAAGCTTCAGTACCAATCCATCTCGGCCTCAGGCCATCCCAGAACTGACTTGGAACCAAAGTGAGGCAGGCCAAAACACTTCACCTCCGTTTTGGGGATTCAGCCCGAGGCTGTGCACAGCCCTATCAAACAGCAGTACCATATACTGACTGCATTTTAAAGTAACAGTTGATACTGGTAATTGTATGCCACAACAGAAACACAAACATGGTGTTGCTATTATTCTCTGCTACCCAATGCAGACTTACTCCAGATCATTCACCAGTGCTTGTAATATTTTGCAATGTTACTGGCTCCTTTGCCTTCTCTTACATGAGTCAAACATGTATTACATTGTATTACATTCATCTTGAAAGGCCCTTCATCCGAGTTTTGAAGTTCTCCCTCCAGAGAGATTGCCTAGCAACAGTTTTTACATCCTTGTACATCCAGGTAAAGCCCTCTTTATTTTCCCAGGGCATTTTAGATGGATTTTATTTTTTGTCATACACTAGTTTCTTCATATGCTGTGCTACTTAATTTTGTTTTACCATTTGTTTTTAAATTTGTTTGAATTATATTGTAAGCCATTCTAAGAATCCTATTGGACTGAAGTGCAGGATATTAAATTAAGTTATAGAAATACATACATAAAAAACAAAAAAAATTGCTCCCAGATTATGACAGCTATTTAGTTTAATATTATAAACAAGCCCCTTGTGGGAATCTGTACAGTGGGTGTTTTCTGTAACACTCCCTGACAACCATTTGCACATTGTCAGATTTCGTATTGCTGAAGTATCATTCAGACAATACACATGGTGTGGAATCAAATGGTGTGGAAGCCCACAGGCAAGAAAAATGTCTTAAGGGAAAAAAATAAACATATGGCCACCCAAATTGAAGGCATTTTGAAGACTACAGCTTCATATTATTGGCATATAATTGCTAAGTTGTCAGCAATCAAAAATTATTAAACAAGGTGTTCTGAATGCACTCATTCTTCAGCAATTACTTTACAGCTAAGAAGCAATAAACACACACACAAGATACCAATAGTATACTAGCCTCATGATAGTACTTTTCCACTTGCAGATTAGCATATATTAATATAATAGAAGTTATATTGTTCATGCAAACCTGTACAGTCTTTTTAATTCTATGTGAAGGTCCTGGATACTCTGGAGAATACAGGTCTGTCAGGAATAATGAGTTGATTAGCGTTGATTTCCCCAGTCCAGATTCACCTATAACAAAGTGAATATTGATAAAATTAGAATGATCACAGAATTTTTACAGACCCAATGTACTCTAAACCACATTTTTAAAAGTGAGACTACATGTTCTATATGACTAGAGAGGTAAAATTTCTAGAAATGTTGAGGTCATTTTTTATTTTTTTTGGAAAAAACAAATTTTGGAAAAATAAGCACGACAGCCTTCCCCAACCTGGTGACCTCCAGATATTTCAGGTTTCAACACCCATCAGCCTCAGGCAGCATAGCCAATGGTCAGGAAGGCTGGGCACTGTTGTCCAAAACATCTGGAAGTCATCAGATTGCAGAGGACTGCTTTAGGAACATAAAGCAGTCTTTCTGTTACAAAAGTTATTTTATGTATAACTTAGTTCACTCAAAACATTATCATTATTTTGTAAAACTTTTAAAAACAAACTCATTTAGTAAATGTGTAATTATTGTCTGAATAGATTTGAACTACGTTAAATGACTATATTAAATGACTGCTACAGCATCAGAAACAAAGGACGATATAGAACAAAACCCAAACTGTCAAGAATGTACCATGGTGATTCTACTAATCTTTTGGGAAACTCAGCAAAGATGTCTATCAGTAAAATATACTTTAGATCAATAATTTTAATAAGGAATTAAAGAAATAATTATGCTAGGAATCTTATAGAGAGGATTAAAAAACATTTCCCCCATGGCCTCATTATTTCCAGATATTTTACATCTTTAGTCTTTCTATAAAAGTGTTATTATAGTTTTTAAAAATCATTTTGGGAGAGTAAAGGCTGTACGTCCAGTAAAGGCTGGGTAACAATATATAGATACTTTGTCTTAAATTCTAAAAGAAAGTATTTCAGAATCCAAAACTCTTCAATTTTTCAGAAAACAACAAAAATGGTCCTCCAAAAAACCATCAACAACCATTTCCCCCTGCCCCTGAATATTTCCAGGCTTTCAGATATCTATATAGGACACAGTTATAACAATGCAAAATAAGACTATTCCTTACTTTCCACTCTCAGATCAAAGGTGTTAATCAAGTCTCCCTCCCATCTCATTCCAAGTTTCCTTGATAAAAACGATCAAATACACACACAGCCCTTTTAATCTCTTCACTCAAGCCACAATGAAGCTAGTAAGTCTCTGATTTAACCATAGTTTTCCATTTCATCTGAACCGAGAAACTATGGTTACTAGTTTTAGAACAAATCAGGATCTTAAAACACAATTTGAAGTTGTTTTAAGATCTTGGCTTGTTTTGAAACTGGCATCAATGGTTTCTCAGTTTAGAAGAAATTGGGAACTCTCATTAGAGATTTCCTGATTTAATAACAGCGGCGTGCATGGGTAAAAGGCTTTTCATACTAGGACACTGTCTCAGCATGGTGCATTCTCTTCCCCTTCTTATTGTTTTATTATGATTTTATTAGAATGTAAGCCTATGCGGCAGGGTTTTGCTATTTTATTGTTTTATGCTGTACAGCACCATGCACATTGATGGCGCTATATAAATAAATAAATAATAATAATAATAATAAAGGTTCTACAAGGGCGAGTGCAAGCCTGAAGCATTGTGAAAAACTTATTAGTATCTGCTTTATTAAATTAATGCCAAGAAATTACAAACACAATTACTTGGATCTCAGTGGGTTATGTTTTGGGAATCCAAGTTAAACTCAACTTCTAGTTTATTCTCTGTTTGGGACTCCCACTTTATTCCCCTCAATCTTTCATCATACAATGATGACAGTCATTAGGTTACACTGCTATGACCTCGGGTGGAGGACCACCAAATTCCATTGCCAGTTTTGTGTTGTTTACACCATTCAGTGCAATGACAACACAAACCATTTACTGATAGTTAGCATATTAAAACATTCTTACTGCAAGTAAGCACACATTTATCATTTTACTTATTAATATCTAAGCCAAGGACAGCTTATTGCCAGTCAATATTAACATGATACAAATATTGATGGATTGCTTCAGGAAAACCAGAGTACAGGTATTAACCAAGACTGGTAGCCAATCTAGTAATAGTAGCATACAACCTGGTGATTAATTAATTTATTTGAGAGCTAACTCCATTGTTCTTCCCCAGGACCATTACTCTCCTATCGAAGGTCATACTTAAAAGCCTGAGAATACGTGGATAGGAATCTTGACAAAAAATATTGCAAAATTATTCGTTATTGTTGCTGCTTACTGTGGCAAGCTCCATTAACATTAGCAAGTTACTGTTTGAAAGCAAGACGGCAAAAGTAATTTTGTTACATAAGGTTGTAATATGGCAATATGAAGCAGCAAGATTTTTCTAATCAAGATGGTGTGAAGTAACTGATTTCAAAACAAGCAGACGTCTGGTTCTGTATACAGAAATGTAGCATAGTTCAAATTCTTCTTTACTTTACTGTTTGTAACACAAATCAGTGAGTGACTTGACACGTTTAATGGGAATTGCCAGAAAATATTTTCACTCCTTAAGAAGTCTTGTAGCACTTTAAAGACTAACAAACTTAATGGGGAATAAGACAGTTTTTCCTAATGGCTATGCTCACTGAGGTGGATAGATAGCCCCTGCCAGCATGGCCAATTATTCCCCAATAAGTTTGTTAGTCTTTTAAGGTGCTACAAGTCTCTTGTTTTTGCTGAAGACCAGCAAAGCTACCTCTCTTGAACCTGGTATAGCAGGACTATTTAACACGCCCATAGAAGAACAGCTAAGAACATTTAATGAGAAGAGAAACAATATGGCATGGTAATAATGGATATCTAGCCACATAATCAAGGTAAAAGAGCAGGAAAATGGTTTGGTGTGTAACAAGTATATGATAAATACTAAGTGAATGTGAAACTTAAAGGAATTTTGATGCCATAGTGTAACTGTTTTGGGGAGGATACAAAAAGGTTGGGGGAAATTTACTTCTCAGATCTAGAACTTTAAAAAGCAAAGTAAAATGGATAGAGTTAGATCTAGGGAAGCATGTGAGCAAGGATGATCATGTAAGAGACCTTTACCTCCCCTTCCTCTCCAGAGCAGCCTTCTGCACCTCCAGAAAAGCTGCTCCTGGGGTTTAGGGCAGCCTCTGGAATAGCATGGGCAGATGTCAAAGTCCTCTTACGAGCGTATCCTTGCATTCATACTTCTTTGGATCTATCCCAACTTGTATAATGTAGCACATCCATTTGAATTTAGAAGCATATGTTAGAGATGAAGATGCAAGCTGCTTCAAGTTTCAGTGGAGCAACCCAGAGAAAGTAAGGAGATAGTAGTTTCAGGGAATGCCTTGTAGTGCAATGCTTTTTTTCAGGCACACTGACCTGCTAAGAAATTACATTGCAAGATCTGCAGAAAGATTAAGAGAGAAAGGAATTCTAAGTACTACAAACTGTTTATGCTTTAAGATTTTCTTTGGACATAAATGCCTTAGCCATAATTATCTGGCATGGCCATCTGTTCTAAGCAATGCAACTTCAAAAGATAACAAGCCTAAGAAAGTATGGAACATGCTAGGTTGCTACACTTTGGCTGTTACACTGAAATAATACCACTGATTATTTCAGTACAGCACCACTGAAGTTAGTGGCTCTCACAGAAAATCAATTTGAATGCAGTGGAAAATGGTTGAGGGCTATATTCAGATTGATGTAGCTGAGTGGGAAACACAATACCATTAAAATATAATCAATGAACCTAAAATAACCTATACAAACATAAGAATAATCAAGTAAAAGTTTATTCTGGAACATGAATGTTTTTGTATAATCAGGGGTCCACAAAGTATGACTGGGCCTAGTAGCCAATGATTATTTTTTTACTAGCCAGCTGTGAAGTCTAATTCCATCATGAGCCTGCAACAATACTAATAATGATGCTACAACAAGCTTTACTATTCAGTCACTTTGCCTTTGCTCATAGCCTGGAATTCCTGCTAGCTTCGATTAGCAAAGATAATTGTTCCCACCCACCTCAAACAATTTGCCCAGCTTCCTGCATTTCCACTCTTTGGACTACACCTGTATTTTATATATTTTATGTATTTTATACTTCTTGTTGTTCCCCACTTTGATCAGGATGGAGAGGCGGGTAACAAATAAATTCATTATTATTACACCTGCCACCAGCCCTAGCCAGCAAGGCCAATGGTCAAAGATTATGAGGGTTGCCATCTGGAGGGCACTGGGTTGCCTACCCCTACCCAAAAGTAACAATTCCTTAGAAAGGCTAAGGGTAACCAATTTTGATTACCAGGTCTTCACAGTCACATACAAATAAGCAAATACTAATAGTGATCCTTGTGGTCATTCATACAGTAAGTGTAGCCAATAGTTTAGAGCAACAATCCATGCTGAATTCTTAGCAGTTGGTAAATCAAGCTCGAAATGCTGAACAGCATTTGCTACACATTTTGGTACCCCAAAGAGATTTCTCAAAAACCTATTATGCACTCTTTCCAAAATACCAAGATTTTGACCCAACTTCTCAACTAAGTGGGATAGCAAAACATAATGTTCCAACATATATAAACTTTAGAGCAGCCTGTTCAAGAAGCAAAACATTCTACTTCTATCCAGTCTATTTATCATGTAAATATCTAGTGTATTGCTAGTTACTTTTTATGATATTTATAAACTGATAAATATAACAACATCTCAAAGCGGTTCACATATAAATATTAAAATTACATTTAAAATGCAATATTAAAAACCAGCAGTAGAAACAATTCCAATTACAATAAAATAAAATAATACAAGGAGCAGGAGGAAGGAACAACATGATTAATTTAATTAAAGCCTAGGGAAAACTTGGTTGAACAAGAGTGTTTTCAGGAGGCATTTGAAAGATGCCACAATTTGTGACTCCTGACCTCCCATACTAATTCTCCCATAATAATTCAGTCTGAAATTAGCTGGATCATTCCTAGGACCATTTTAGTCCCTGTGGGCAGGGACTGTCGTAAGAAATGTTTTTGTAAGCTGCCTTGAGAGCCTTTTTAGCTAAACGGCAGGACAAAGATGCTAAAATAAATAATAAATAATAAGAATGGACACCAAAATTGCTCTGATGCATCCTGTTTTGCCTAAAACTGTAAGCAAAGCTGCCTAAACTTGAGCCCACCAATTGATGTTTGATTACAGCAGTTCTGCTGGGATTAAATCATAACCAGAAACTAACTGCTAAATAATGGCTTTCACCTCTGTTTTGGAAACTAGGGGCCATAGAAGACTAGTCATATTATTACTTTTATTATTAAAAAATATTGTAAAAATAAGCTACCCAGTCATTGGCAGGAATTAAAGGAGAAACAAAATTGCTATTGATAAAAGACAGCAGCCTCCAAGAAGAGGCCAAGTCTCTCATGAGTATCACACCACAGAAAGTATCAAGATGTATTTGCAGGAGTGCTTCTTTCCCCTAACAAAAAGCGCTTTTGCTCGTTCTAATATCCCTTGTGTTTGGCTTAAATTACTTTTCCTATACTGATTCTAAAGGTACTTTGGATTTCTCCCCCTGTTATGGTATATCAACCATGTTGAATATTTTATGTGCCAGTAACAATAACCAAGAAACCATGGTTATAAACTATACAACTCTGCTCTAGAATGTGTTATATCTCTTATTTAAAAAGTGAGAGGGTTTATGACATCAGGTCTGTGTGGTCTAAAGCTTTTGGGGCAGCTGGAATGGGGGGTGATCCAATCAATGTACTAGTAGTCTCATTTTGCCCTTCCAGCAAAGGGGCCCCTGCAGACTGAAAAAGTATACTGATTTATGTCAGTATATTAAGTACACCTAGGAATGCCAGAAAGCGCCCTTACGTCTGGATGAGAGTTATAACTGTCGTGGCTTTGTAAACCCCGAGACACCAGTAGCTGGGGCCAAGATCTCTGTAATCGAATTAGAAGTGAGAGAGAACAACCTACCCTGATTTGAGGAAACAACTAACTTGACAGTTTGACTATCCAATTCTGTAAGAGCCATCATCCTTTCGTGGCTTTGGTGAAAACAATACAGTAACTTAAACCTAAGGATTAAAGTATTCATATACTAAAGAAAGCCCTGGATTCACTGGGCCCACAAGGGAAGAGGAGGAATCACTCAGCCCCGTGGAGCCTAAACTGCCATGGTAATCAGTCTGAAAGACTCAAAAAGGTCTCAATTAACACCATCTTCTCTCTCTTTTTTTTTTTTTGCCACTGGGAGATTAAAGGAGACATAGATTTCCTTTTAGTGAGGAAATCAAAACAAAACAGTATTATTGGAATATCAGTTTAATATGCATCAGAGCCTATTTTTGTAGTAATTCTATATTCTAAAAGTCTCAGAAGTGTCCAATGCCAGGATTTCCGAAGTACTGCTAGCTACCTATATCAACTGAGTCAGCAGAAAGTAGAGTCTTGTTTCCAGAACAATGCTTTTCTTTACATTTTAAAGGGATATACTAGACAGCTGGCAGCAAATGAATATGCATGAAAATATCTCAGTTTTTGTATTACCTCCTATTTTCACATTTACTTCCAAGCTATCATTGCTGTTTATCTCAACGATTTCCCACCAGCATCACATACTGTATGTAGTTAAACTGCTTGTTAAATGAAGGTCTACAGATCAGTGTAAGCTTCAAACTGAGAGAAGTCTGAATATTGCCATCCACTTCTCCAGCTGTGAAGATTCCTATTCCACCCAAGCAACATATCCGTAATTCATAAATCTTTTCCACCAGTGTTGTCTCATTTCAAGAAAGACCTATTCCCAAAGTTGTCTCATTGTTTTCATTCTTCACTTGGGAAGAGTTGCGGTCTTCTCAGTAGTCTCTTTTGCTGCTGTTCACTGGATCCACTTCACTAAACTGGTTAGTTTAATTTCCTATAGCTCATGGAGACTCTCCATCAGCAGAAGCCAAATTTTTACAATGTGCTTGCAACCAAAGATTGATTTTGCACCTACATGTGCAAATCCTCAAAAGCAGTTTGTGCCTCTAATTCGTTGGCAAATGTAAAATGATTTGCTGCTATGCAGAAATTCTAAGCAGGCTTTAACTATCACATCCAAACTAGTACCATGTTTTCGTCTGGTAAATTAAATTATGGAGCAAGGTTAAATGCACTACAATTACAGTTACTCTTTGAACAAAACTGTGTTTTTGTGGATACTATACAATTTTCTTCTACCTGTTAACTTATTAGAGAAAAATGTACAGTTCTACCATTTGGGAAAAAAATACAAAGATATAACTAATGAGTGTTCGGATCTGAACCTATCACAAAGCAAGTCATATTTTAGGACCAACAGTATATAGCTCACAGAGTGCAACAGAATCTATAGAACATAAGACAGTATTCTTAGTTCAATTAGGTGAAATTTTAACCTTAACACTATCTATGCTTTTGGTTGTCTATCACATGACTAAATTTGCATTCACTGAATATGAAATTTAAACAGTACACAAACAATGTTCAGTCACGAAGACATAGTACTGAATTCATAATGTTTGCTGCATTTAGTTTGTATTAAAATCAAATTGATTATGCCTGCTCTAGCAAGAGTGGATCATCACATTTTTCTCCATCGAATTTAGAGAATTGGTGTTTTTAGCAAGTATAGTGATTCAATTAGCAGCTCCAGTTTCAACGATTCAACATAGCTATTATCTAATTTTAGTACATGGGAGGACAGTTCCAACCACTCCCACACCATATATGTGTTCATAAGGAAGCCATTAACTAAGCTTAGATGGATTTAACTTGAAGATGTTATCATTCCCTATGTACCTCAAGTTTTATGACAATTTTCCTTTACAACTGCCCTGTGAAACCTCCCTCAGCCACTCGTAATTGCCCAATTTGAAATACCAGTAGAGGAACCCATGACTTGGTCACGCTAAAAAAAGGGAACTGAGGTAAGCGTTTATCATCCATTACCTTGAACTAGAAGAATATATTTTAATTTCCTGTAGCTCATTAGAAAAACCCCGTTTAGCATGCCATCCATCCAATATTATATTTCCTCCTCTGTGCAGCTTTGTGAGAATGCAATAACACTAATGCCCAAATAATATATTACCACTCATGATATCAAATGTATCATGAGCCAGGAGGTCATTTTTCCCCAAAAATTTAAAGATTAGTCATATAAGAGGAATAAATGTACTGAATACAGAAGGCATGTTACAATTATTCTAAACAATTTCTGAATAAGAGTTCTGTATTCAGAACTGGGGATATTGATCACACCAAATTTTGAGCCTACACAAAATCCTGCCCTGTAGCGAACACAGAAGTGGGTTAGGAAGGAGGAGAGTGAAATCCATAAATTACCACCACCTAATATCTTGGCCAAGAATTAGAAGGAAACACTTAAGAATAATTCCATGACTACCTGCTAAATATGATTAACAGCACATGAATAATGATATAAAACAGGTATTTTAGTTCAGGGCTGGATGACCACAAGTTTGAGGCATTCTTAATATCCTGCCCTCCTGAGGAACGTATTATCCAAATAATCCAAATGCTCCCTGCTGTCTTTCATTAGCCAAAATGGGAATTGGTTCTACTTGCAATCATTTGCAAACCTGCCTGTCCATCCCATTCCACCAGTTTGGTTGACAATACCTGCTTAAACCCACCCAAAGTAGACCAGACAAACCAACACCTCAAACTCAAAGACTATTCCAACTACTCAGCATGAGCAATGCTTTCTATAAACAAAGACAATCTCAATTACTACTTTGGGGTGGATGACTCAAACCTAGAGACAGAAAGATCCCAGACTACATTCTTTCCCATGACCCTGTTCCCAAGATCCCATTATTCATCTACCCTCACCTGCTCTATTCTGAGCTCAGCAAGCCTCAGTGCATCCCCACCCCAAATTTGCATCACCTAAAACTCATGGCCAATGAAAAATCATGCATACCTTAAAAGAATTATTGCTCTCACATTTTAAAATATGAATGTTGCACAGTAGCAGTGCGTGAAAAAAAATAGCTTTTCATTGATTGTGTGTTTTCATTTGTTTTTCCACTGATTTCAATTAGAGACCCATAAAGTCTTCTGTTGCCTTTAACTTCAATGTTTTTCAGGCATTCTGCTGCTGCAGATCCTCTTTACATAGTCATTAAAAAAGATGAAGACTCAGGCTAACTGCTATCTAAACTAGATAGACCATTTCAATCCATCAATTTCATTGTTCTCTTCCCCTCTCTTATGGTCTTTACATTGAGCACGTTCGCAGGACACACTAACCCACTATGTGTTGCGAACAACCCACAGTGTATGGCTGGTGTGCCCGACAGATGATCCGGCACACTACCCACACTGTGTAGCTTGTTTCCCTCCACTTCCCCTTCAGGGCCAGTTGCGACTGGCATCCAAGGGAACTTGGTAGCAGAATCCATCTTCTCTGCTACCAAACTGCCTTGCATTAATTCACCCCTACGCATTTATAGAGGGAGGTTCCATAAATGCGAAGGGGTGAATTAATGCATAATTAGGTGTGTCGGTGGGTTTGACGGGATGATTTTTTTTTTAAAAAAAAAATCCTAAACATCACAAGATGAAGGGATCCACTTCAAACTTGGCATGACTAAAGCCCTACCCAAGAGCTATCATGCCACCAAGTTTGATCTTTTTATCTTTAAAAATGATGAAGATGTAAGCATTTTGTTAATTGCCACAGAGTAATGAAACAGCTGACTGTCAAACTTTTGACAGCTAAGCTGTCAAACATTAAAACAATTCCTAGAAAAATCAAAGTATGAAGGGATCTGTTTCAAACTTGGTATGTCTAAAACCCTCAAGAGCTATCATGCTGCCAAGTTTCATCTCTTTATCTTTAAAAATGACAGAGCTTTAAGCATTTTGGTTAATTGCCCTAGTCTATAATGAAGCAGTTATACAAAAATGGGATGGAGCTCCAAACTACTTTTGCTCCACACCACAGGTATCAACTGTTTTAAAAACGTCCTCTAACCACACTTAAGTTTGAACCCTCAGATTTTCGGTGCAGTATGCACAACCTAGTACACAGTTGTGTATTTTTAGGTGACATTGCTTCAGATTTGTCCATTCCCAAAAAATATTTATTTATTTATTTATTACATTTCTATACCGCCCAATAGCCGGAGCTCTCTGGGCGGTTCACAAATAAGTTTAAGCATTGGTAGCATAACATGCTCATTGCCATTTCAAGCCAATATATACCAACAGTCATACACACACATTAAAACAAGTATTGGTAGTAGCTTATAAAATACTGACATTAATGAGCTTCACTAGCTGACTGGAATAAGTCTAGCCTCTACAGGAATTTTGCGGAATTGAAGGAAATAGTATTCCAGTTAATTGACCAATGATAAATTAGGAGAGGTACGTAAGGTACAATTAACCCTTTCAGAAAGCAAATAACTGCTATACTCCATCATTTTGACTCATCTTTCAGAATTGCTTCCATCAGCTACCATTTCAACCAGCTGCTTAATAATAGTGAGACAACAAGGTCTCCTCCATCATCTTTAATGGGATCTTTTTGAATTTGCTCAAAAAACCCACCTACAGCCAAAAGATTCATGTACAGTTGCAAAAAGTTGTAAATTGGAACACTATTCCTCTTTTATCATCAGTGCTGGAATAGAACAAGCCTCTTGGCCAACTTACCCTCATCTAAAAACTACATGTGAGGAATTCTCATTAGAACAAAGCAATAGCTCTTCAATAATCAGACTGGGATGATGGGATAGTGTGGACACAGTTATCTTTACAAACCCAGTGAGAATCCTCTGCTAGAGGGCATTTGTCCAGGTTTTGGAGGAATGGGGAGAGGGAAGAAGGGATCCATCTGCCTTAACATCCAATCTCACCCTGAGCACATGCTTAGCTCCTCCTTTACTAACCCAAACACTCCGAGAGATGCTCTTCCCAGATTTGATAACTACTGAATTAAAACTTTAAAATGTACATGATCAGATAAGCATATGTTACATACATGACCTATATCTGAGCATATGAGAGCCTAGATGCTCTATAAAATGGTGGCAAGAATATAAATATAATCAACAATGAATTCAGCTTTTAGTTAAGGGTCCAAAAAATCACCAACAGAGAGTATTTCAAATAGCTGGAAGAAGTATATTTTAAAAAAAAATCAGAAAAATGCAGCCCCACAAATGGAGGGATTGATGATATCCAACTTTTCCAGGTAAAAAAACTAAATAAATTATTTTCTTCTACAACTTTGTCTTGCACTCAGAGATTTCAGCTGACCTTTGTCTGCCTCTCTCAATGGTCTAGCTAGAGAAATGTAAATGTAGGAAGTTTACACCAATAACCAGAGGCATGAGCCATATAAAGCCAATCCAGCTTCTTAATGAATTTAAATTACCTTTTCCCCCCAAAAAATAAATGCAGCTATCCAAGCAACTTATAATGAGAGCAGTAAAATTGGCACAGATGAATTCTTGGCAATTCTGTCCTCCACATTACATGCATCTTTTATACATGGACAAATGCCAGTCAGGTCAGGGAACATATCCACAGACAGAAGAGAAGTGCCTGTAAAATAAAACCATTTTTAACAATAAACCCTTGTTACTCTGGTTTATTGGAAGTGATATGCATGAATATTTAGTAATGTTATCAGTTATTTACTACTTCAAAGCTGAAAGCTCCATTTTCCGAAGTCCTACTTGGAAGCATTGAGCAACTTCACAAAGATGTTTGGAATAATGCTCAACTCAGTGTGGTTTTTGGGTTTTAAAATCCTTCAGGGTGCTGATGACTTGCTGCGAGTAATGAATGACAGCCTACACTATCTGAATACAGATTGAAATATTGTTTACAGTTACTGAAGGTGAAAACAGAAGGAGGAAGAGCAGTCATTATAAGCAACATTGCACTTTGCTTTTAAATCTATACAACATGAGATTTACCTTCTGGTCATGTAAGCAAGCTGAGACCTAAAGTTTGTCATCTCAAGATATCCAATTGTGTATAGTTTGAGAAACTAATGTGGAATTGAGTCAATTCTTTACTTTTACACTTCTAACTGTAAGCTGGGGGTTCATTATTGATTGCCTTTGATGGCTGTATTTTCTGTAAAAGAAGAGCAGGACAAAACAATTTATCTTTCAAAGTCACCAAACTAACTATGGCATTTTATATTTGAAGTAAGTCAATTATAACCTCATATTTGTTACATATGGCAGAATGCCTGGATTATGAACCAGAACTCACTGTAATTACTCTTCTAAATCTTTTAATCCAAACCTCCGCTTTGCATACTGAAACAGTGCCTTTCAGATTTGCTTTTTACGGTACTAGGTATTCTTGCAGTATTAACGAAGCAGTATCAGAAGAGTACTTTGACACAGAGCTCCTCAGGTCATTACATTAAAGCAATGTGAAATAGACATCTTCAGTTTGAGTGCTTCAGAATATCTATCATTCTTACAGTCCGAGAAAGTATTTCATCCTTTAAGGAAATGGACCGTACAGATAAGAAATATCTCCAACCACTGCCAAGCAAGATATGCTAGCTGGAAATCTGAGTTCCAAGAAAAACTGACCTACTAGAAATGTGAGGCTTTAGTATTGTTCTATCCCTCTTCTCCCCCTCCCCCACCCCCATCCCATCACACTTTTGATGAACTACAAAAAAATTACAGGCAGAATTAGGAGGCTGGAAAGTGTCTAATTTAATTTATATAGCCTTTGTTTGTGGAATTCTAAAATATAAAATGTTTAATTAAATGGGTTGTTATTATGATTGCCATAGCATGCATTCATAGTATTTATTTGCAAGAATATAATGTTTATATGTATTGATTATATTAACATATTAAGTAGGATAACAACCCTAGGTCTAATTATGTAATCATCATCATGCAAGTACTCATTATGTACTTTTATCATGCAACGACTCCTGAAGAAGCCCACCCTGGACCTGATAGTACTAGACAACTACCGTCCAGTTGGAAGCACCCCCTTTTTAGGGAAGGTACTTGAGAGGGTTGTGGAGGAGCAACTGCAGGCACTTTTGGAGGATACTGGTTATCTAAACCCATCCCAGTCTGGGTTTCAATCTGGTTACGGGACTGAATCAGACTTGGTCGCCCTGATGGATGATCTTTATCGGGAGAGGAACAGGGTGAGTGCAACCCTCTTAATTCTTCTTGATCTCTCATCAGCTTTTGATACCATCGACCACGGTATCCTCCTGGATCGACTCCGTGGGATGGGCCCTGGAGTTACTGTGCTACAGTGATTCCAGTCCCACCTACAGGGTCATTTCCAGAGAGTAGCATTGGGTGACCATTCCTCAGCCCCTTGGCAATTGAGCTATGGGATGCCACAGGGTAACATTTTGTCTCCAGTGTTATGTAACATCTATATGAAGCCGCTGGGAGCCGTCATTAGGGGATTTGGAGCTAAATACCATCAATATGCTGATGACAAGCAGCTCTATATCCCTGTGACAATTGAATCACATGAGGCTGTGCAGGTCCTGGACCAGTGCCTATGAAAGCCAATAAACTGAAACTGAATCCTGGCAAGATGGAAGCCCTGTTGGTGAGTGTTTCCCTGAGTCTGGGAGATAGGCTCATTACCTGTTTTGAATGGGGTTCCACTCCCTCTGAAAGATCAGGTTTCTACTTTGGGGATACTCTTAGATCCATCTCTGTCACTGGAGGCTCAAGTGGCCATGGCAGCTCAGAGTGCCTTTTACCAGCTTCGCCTGGTTCACCAGCTACGACCTCTCCTGGACAGGGATAGCTTGGCCACAGTGGTACAGGCCTTAGTAACCTCAAGGTTGGATTATCGCAATGCACTCTATGTGGGGCTGCCCTTAAAGCTGCTCCAGAAGCTGGAAGTAGTGCAGAAAGCTGCAGCTCGGCTGTTGTCTGGAGCTGCCCTTTTCAGCATGTAACTTCTTTGCTGAGAGAACTGCACTGAATGCCTATTCACTACCGGGTCAGTTTTAAGGTTCTTGTACTACTGTACAAAGCCCTAAACAACCTGGGACCAGGATACCTGAAAGAGTGCCTTCTCCCTATCAACTTGTCTGGTCACTGAGGTCATCCGAGGGCACGCTCCTGGTGGTTCCACATAGACCTATCATCTGACTGGGGTCCACCAGGGGAAGAGCTTTCAGTACGGTGGCTCCCCTCCTATGGAATTCCCTGCCTCTGGAGGTCAGACAGGTGCCAACTTTGTATTCCTTCCGGCGCCTCCTGAAAACATCATTGTTGCAGGAAGCGTTCCCTTAATGACCAGCCATGGTTTATTTTGCACTTTGTTTCTCTTAAAATGTACTTTTAATGTGGTTTTTATTCTGCTTTATTTTGTCCACCACTCTGAAATTTTGAATGGGGAGTAGTATATAAATATTGTAAATAAAATAAAGAATTAAGACAAAAGTACAATAAATAAAATAGCAGGGATAAGACATGACTCCCCTCTTACCAAGTAGTAAGACCATAATCACAATTTCAATAGCAGTAAACAGCAGGAATCTAACTACAGCCAACACCCAAGCAAAACACCCAAGCAAAACTAGCAGAAAAGCTTTTTGGAAGAGCCATATTTTGGTCTAGGAGAGAACACTGCTGAGGCCCAATGTAACTCTGTGGAAATATATTCTATAAAATTGGCACAACTACCAAGGCAATCCTGCTCCTAGCAGATACCTGCTAAACTTTAATCAGCAGCAGCATGGCACTGGATGTTCAGCAGGGGTACATACAAAATAAGCAACTCCTTAAGGTACACAGGTATCAAACCACTTAAGGCTTTAAAGGTCAAAATTAGCAGCAGAAATTTAAAAAAGAAATACAGAATATGCTCCAATCAGCATATTACAAGAATATACTCCAATCAGTACACTCTAACGAAAACTATGAGCAGCACTTTGCACTTCCTGAAGTTTACTTCTTTGCTAAAAGTTAGCAAGTGACCAAGAGTCCCCAATAAGGAATTTAAGCATAACTACATTTAGCCACTGTTTTGCAAAGTTTACCCACTGGGAAATTTCTGAGGTGAGGGAATAGTGATGCCCTACCAAAGAAGGTGGAAATGTAACACGAAGTGCCTGCCTCTGGGTCACTAAAAATGAAAGACAGGATATATATTTTTTTCCAGGGGGTAGCCATGTTAGTCTATTACAGCAAAAACAACCACAGGATATAAACAGAATAAGTTAAAGATGTACAGTTTGATTGAAACATGAGGCATTGCTAACAGAAATACTCAAATTTCATTCAGTCCACTATCTGATTTGCACCTCCTGAACTAACATGTGGTTCAGAATGCATTTATCCGTCTGATTTTGCGCTTCTCTGAATTTTCCCACAGCTTTTAGTTTTAAAAACTTGACAAAATCCTTATAAAAATGCATATTTTGCAGTAAAATTGCTATTAACTCTATATGAAGTCTAGCAAGAATCCCCTGCTCCCCCCATTCCATCAAAATATATGCAGATTAATAGGCAAGTGAGGTGGGATGGAGTTATGAAGGAAAACTGACATGGACCAAAATACTCTGCTCTGCAAATCCTTAATTAGCAATTAAGGTAAGTGCATGGTTTTTCTTTCTCATTTATATACATGCACTAGTTACAGCCACCCTTTAAAGTAGCATTACTTTGTTTCAGAAGACCGCATAATAGCTAGTTTTAACAAGATGGATAAAAGTCAATTCCAGAGCTCTTCATTAAACTTGCGCAGATTTATGTAGATTTATATTCAAAGCTTTTTAATTCAATTTCTCACTTCTACAGAATGCAAAACCTTGTTTATGGAGTTCACTTGTAACTTGAAGACCTAATAATTTGTGATTCTTGCTTAACACACTGCATGGAACCACATCAGTTTCTGTAGCCACACACAAAGTCACATAATTACATTGCCCATCATCCAAGGCACAGCTACACTCAGAAGCAGACTTCAAACGACAGAATTGAAGGCAGGTTTATTGAGATTCCACCACAACTGAATGGCTTCTGTCACTTCTTAAATGGAGCAAGGACAAGAGTTTTCATCCCCTGCAATATGCAAAATGGCATGCAAGACTGATCTTTCTAACTATTGAGTCACAGTGATGACTGACAGAAGCTGAAGTTACAGAATAACACACATAGCATGACAATATGTATATCAATTTATTATACATTATTTTTGATCAAACAGGTAGTTAAGTAATTATTGTTATACAAATGATAAATATATTTCATGCACCAAAGTACAAACTTACCTACTACCATGAGTGTGAATTCAAACCCTCTCTTCACAGACTTTCTATAAACTTGATTGGGGAGATTTGCAAACCCCACATATCCTTCAAGGTTCTTCTGTTGCTAAGATTAAAAAAAAACACTTGAAATTAAAATATTTATTTTCTCAAATGATTATGATTTGATATTTGTTATGAGGTTTTGTAAAATTGCTTGAACTACACGTAAACTAAAAAATATTGCTTTACTAATACTACAGCTTCTACCCCACCCCCTTCCCACCCCTTGCAAAGACTTGAAGTTATAGTCAATCTCATGAATTTTTAACATTTGTGTACACAGTGCCAGGGCATTCTGGATGCATGCAACTTCTTTTCATGGCAAGTGAATGCTCATTGACCCCATGAGCAAAACAGCATTGACCTGAAAGGTAATGCCCAGCTAAAAAAGTGATTACTATAATCTCCGACAGGCACAGGACTTCAGCCATCTGTAAAAAAATGTGGCTCAGTCATTTTATTGGCCCCAGCAAACACTTCAAAAAAAGCGTAACAGTTGCCCAGGGACAGGTGATTGGCTGAAACTATTCATTTTGAACCTGATCTTGTTTTAGGAAGAAGCAGGAGAGTCTCAGCTGTGTAGTTTAAACACAGCAGGTGGAACAGTATGGTTATGGTTTACTACTATCCATGTAAATGTAATTCTGAATGTCTTTATTCTTAAACCTTAACTTGCTAACATTTCCTTGATTCATTTTGTTTCCTATAAAGCCTGTGTAATGCCAGATCAAGATTTGTTTTAATATATTTATTTATTTAAGCATTTTTATCCCGCCTTTCAGCCAGAAATAGTCAATTGGATCAGACTTTTCAGACAATACACACCTATACCTTTCCCACTATGTTCTCACTACCACCAGCAGCACTACATGTAACAAAAAGAGGATTATGCTTGCTAAAAAGGAAATATTCCTGTTCACCTTATTAAAGGTGAGAAAGAGGAACATATACAGCCCAATATTTGAGGACAAGAGTAAGGCCTTCAAAAACAGAGGAAATTTTAAAAAGAGAAACAGAGGACCATGTAGTATATGGGGTGTGCATCTTGTAGGACAAAATATCTGGAGAGCCACACATTGACCAATTCTGACATAAAAACACAAATTGCGGTGGTGAGGAGGGGAAGCAGGACTGTACCCACTGACGCTGCTCTCAACTCCAACGTTTTCAGCAAAAGGTGAGAATGGGCTCTACAATAGGTGTAGGCACCCTAGTCACACCAGAATTCCCAATCACAAGTACAAATGCACTGTGCCTACACCATGCCCATATCTGCTGCAGAATGTAGAAGTCCAGGGCAGGGCCAGTAGATGCATGGCATTTAGGGAAGAGCCAGCAGTTGTAATCACATTTATGTTGATGGAACATGTGAAGAGTGCTATAGTTAAGTATTCCAGATAATAATGAACTTTGAAACTGCCCAATGATATTGTATCAATTTATTCAGTTACTAAATCATTTATGAATACCGTATTTCTTCGATTCTAAGATGCCATCGATTCTAAGACGCACCCCATTTTTAGAGCTGTTTATTTAGGGGAAAAAGTGTGTCTTAGAATCGAAGAAATACGGTATATATATTTTAGAGATGGGGAAAAATTGCAGAATATTTTCAGGGAAGTTCTTTATTTTGAGAAATTTTCTGCCTGACACTATTGCTCAGAAACAAGTTTTAGGATTACATCAACTTCTAAAAAAACTCACAAAATATGATTGGGGAATCAGTGTTACTTAGTGATGTCATGGATACTAACCAATAGGTGCCCAGTGCCACTCCTACAACTTCATTCTACATAATGCTAAATAATAATAATAATAATGGACTTGCTTGTGGGGAGGAGAGAGCAAGTACTGTTTTCTTAAGAGATAGATGGGCTATTTGAGAACTAGGTAAATTCAAAACCCTCCCACAGAATAGCTACCTTGCTAAAAGCCACTTGGATCCACTGCAACAACAGCACATGTGGAGAAAAAAATGTAGTTGGCTAGAAAATCAATACTTACAGCTACTTTGTAAACAACGTGTTTTCATCATTTCAATGGTCCATGTGTAGACAAGACAGCCAAAAGTGATGAATTCCAACAGTTTAGTAAAATCAGGCAGGTGCAATAATTCAGCAAAGAGAAAAAAAGAAAAGAAAAAAGAGTTACTTACATTTGTTCAGATGCACAATTAACAGTATCTAGCACCTACACTACAGGCAAAAAATACATATGTATATGTATGCACAGCTCTGGATTTCTTGTAAGACTGTTACAAATAAGAAAATGTTACTGGTAATAGGGCTCTTCTTCAGCATGAAAATAACCAGAAACTCCATTCAATGCAAAAGGTGAATCAATCCCATGATAAAAATACCATTTGTCATTTTCTCTCACCAAGACTCACTAGGGAATTTTTTTTTACAGTGTTCAGTGACAAAAATTATTCCATAAGGGGGAATCCTCAAATCATATTCTGATTAACTTGAATAAACAAGATTATATAAAATTTGAATTGTTAATATTGGTCACTTCGATAAGTCTAGAAACACATATTAACAGATGTGAGAACTAGATTTAATGAGTGATCATCATATATACTGAGTTGAGACCATGTACCACAGCAGACTCTGGGCAGTATCCAATACAGCCCATATGCAAGCAGGACCTACTGCTAGAGCAATGGGAACCTAGCTGTTTCCAAATCAATCTAACATGAGTGTAACCGTGCATTTCTGAGGTTGTTGGGGCACCTTCGGTTTCACAGACACTACTATTAGTTCCATTGCACATCAAGACATATATACATTTCAATTACATATATGTATTCTCTCACATGCTTGCTAAGGATAATAACCTAAAAACCATTAACTACAACTCTGAAACAGCTAAGCTTGCCTAGTATTGTATTTACAATTAGCATCCATTTATTGTTAGTAATGAACTTATAAAATGAAAACTTTTCTGCAGAAAAATAAAGCATGGGGGTGCAATCTGCTTCAGAAAAATTTGTCCCACTTTACTGGATGGTGCACAAGGGGAGATAAAGTGCTTGGCCTGTACTCATTCACAACTTCATAAACCATGGTTTACAACGCCTAAAATGAGTGCCCAAATTGGACTGCTATGCAAGTTACTGTTTTGTTTAGAGAACTTTCAGGACATTGCCTAGATAAAATGAATGCTTTGTACACTTAAAATATGCCATTTCCCCCATTTATCCCTGCCTGTTGCCTTCTCCTTCTTCTGTTCTGCCTCTAGCGTCAAGTTTTCAGACTGTAAGCTCCTTGAAACAACAGCTTGTTCTTCTGTTTTGTAAAGCCATGCAAACTAATGGTACTATATAAATAATTATAATTCTTACCATAGCTATTTGCTCAGATCTAGTAGTGACAATTAAAGGACTACGCCTGAGCCAAGAACTGAAGAAAGCAAACAAGCCTGGATTTGTGTGCTTATGACATGTTTTTACCTCCTCCCCCAAATAATATACTATTAAAGAACCTGATTCTATGGGATAAGAATGCAAGTGTGGTTGAAGCCTCAACATTTTCCATATGAATCCAATGCCAATGTTAAGTTCAAGGTGGAAAAATTATCACTCATTGATCATAGTCAGCTCATGCAGTGCACAAAACTTGTGCATATACTATCTGTAGTGTGGAACAGAAAGACTTACTATTGAGTGGAAATCAGAAGTATGCACATTTGCTTTCAAATACTTTGTATTGCTAATACACAATAACCTATAAATGCTGCTGCATCCCCACCCAATCTTTCATATTCTGAACTATAGAAAAGTCCAAGTGCTTTTACTTGGTTCACTGCAGAGAACAAGTGAACCAAAATGAACTTCAGCCAGCAGAATGTGTTGAATACAGAAACTGCCTGGCATGCTTGCAAGCCACATCTTAAGACAGAACTGCTCCATTCAGTAATAGGAACATGTGATTTCTGTTCAAGCAAACATATATAACACAAATTGAGAGAGTTCTCCACCCTATTATTTTAGAAGCTCCAATACAACATACTCCTGCTGTACTCCCTAGTAGAAATGCAGAGTTTCTGAAAATTTTAAAGCCATAAAAACCCACCAAGTTTTTCTCCCCTGGGAAAAAAATCAAAATAGGAAAAATAGAAAATACTTTTTAAAGAATTCTTTACAAATCTAAAGTCACTTTGGGCACAATCCTATTGCAATGATCATAAGCCTTCGAACTCAGAGGCATACAAGCAAAGCAGGAGGACTGGCAGAGGCAATCTTCACTTCCCCCATCATTCTACCCTGCATTTCCACTAGATGGGCATCTCAGAGGGGAAGGGAAGGAGACTGGAGAGGCCTCAGGATAACTCATATCCTGGCCTCCCTAGTGTCCTCTCCTCCCAGCAAAATGCCCCTTTTTGCCCCTCTCTGAAGTTGTGTTCCCAATCTCGGGGAGGCAGCCAGCACGGTTCTTTCCACACCACCTGCAAGGGGGAGGGAAGTCCAGAGCTCCAATTCCAAGCTCAGAGCGTTGTCTCCGACCTCAGATCAAGGGATCTGAATTATCCTATGGCCCATCAGTCACTGTCTAGAGGCCAGAGGATTGTTCCCTCCATTACTTAAGAAACATAATACATTTTATGTATAATTTGGTTTGCTCATAAAATTATCATTAAACCACAGTTCTTCAAGTTCAGACATTTTATCAATTTTTATTGTAAGTTTCAACAATACAAAACAAAAAACCCTCCCAAAAATGCAAGTGTGTAGCGACCCCCAAATTCAGACATATCAGAACCATGTGGCTAGTTCAGAAAAATCTTTCAATCCTCTCCCACACGCAAACAAGAAGGAAGTGTGCTCACCACAGCACATTCTCATGACAGGAAATTATGGTTTCTAACTGCATCTGAACCAGGCCCTTCAACAGATGCTCAACATGTCAAGGAAGCAGAGCTGTACTTCTGGGTGCTAAGAGGGAGGCTGGAAGTTTTTTTAAAAAAACTTGCACATTTTTTAAACTTGCACATTTAAAAAATGTCAAAGCTGCAATGCAAAGATATATGGAACTCTCTGCCAGGCTCATAATCCCCTAAACTCTCTCTTATGCGAGCGCCCTACACTGGCGTCACCACCCTTCCATCTACTGAGTCCTACACACAATCATGAGCAAGTCTAGATGGAGAACTGAGATATCAAGAATGCTGCTGAATGCTCCATACAGCAGCCAATTACTGTCTGTCAATACACTACCTCCACCTAGTGAGCATAAGCATTTTCCAGGTGGCTGAGGAGACAAATACCAGCCTTTGATGCTGCAATCCACAAATTAAGCCAATTCATATTCAAGATATTTGTCTGTCCACTTAACCCTGTGTTTTAAGCCTGTGTTTTCAACTGTATGCTCGCAACAGAAATGGATACATTCTCGTGATGGACTATCATATGAGCATGCTTTTGAAATATAATGTCATGTACTGTTTGCATACATATAACTGGAACATTGCCACAAAGCCTTCACAAGCTCAGTGAGAACTGATCACAGTAGCAGCAGCAAACTCTCATGAGGAAGATAGAACATCATTTTCATTACCATCTTCCAGACTATAGAAGAAACATCTGCCAAGCTACTAAGATTTTTATCATTTGGGTGACAAATAGCAGCCAACAAAAAAAGCATGAAGCACTGGAAGTGGAAATAAGAAATCTTGGCTTGCACAACGGAAATGTTATATTCTTGTCTAAAGCCAAGCCAAGCATTTTCCAAAGTGTGTGAAAAAGCAGAGAGGTTTCCAAGTCAACCAAGAAAATGGTCAACTTCTTAAGTCCTAAGACCCTCCTTCTGAAAGTTTCACAAGACTTCTAATTATTTATGTAATTTATTTGGGGTATGTTCATAAGGAATTCTGCAATCTGATGCAACTATTTCTACAAGAGGCAATATTCTTGTTTATTGCACGGTTCACTGTCAGCCAAAAGTGCACCACAGTAGTGACAGAATTACATCATGCAATATTTGTGGGAACCATGTTATCAGCCATTTTCAACAAGCTCTACCCACAATCAGACATATTATTGCATCATGCTGCAGTGTGGACCAGGCTTTTACCCAAGATGCTATGTGAATGCCTCAACTACACCTGTAATCCTTAATCCTTCTTCCTCTCATTTCATTTGGATGGTGAAAGGATATGAACAGTGAAGTAAGTTTTCTGCTGCCCTGAATCTGGTGTGGGCGGACTTCAGACTTCTGGGACCTACTTTTGTTTTTTACTAGAACCCAACTGGAGCAAAGTGCAAAATAGTGGCTGGGAGATGGGTAGAGCCAAACGAAAAATGGTGGCTCAGGAGTCAGAGTCAGTTTCCTATTGCACCACATGAAGCATACATTGGGATGGCCTCCATATTATGGCTACACATTTACACCCAAATTACTACAGATCAATGAATCTAACAGCTTGATAAAGAATGGATGGGGTGGTGATGAACAGAACCCTTTAGTTGCGAAGCCAAAATCCTTTGCTGATTTAGTATCATTATCTCCCAGTAGATCTTGATCTGGAGCACTGCAGTAAATCCATGGAGATCTGATTTAGTATGTTTATTTACAATGGATTGGATCCAGATTAAGATACAATTAAGTCCCATGTTGCCCAATTTTACTTGTTTTGAGCCAGTTTGGATACAATACTGATCACTGAAGCATCATTGTATAGTCACAATTCCTATACTTCCCCACTACATAACATGCAAATCCAAGAAAGCTATCAAGACTGATCTCTTCCAGCAGGCCTATCCAGTAGAATTTTAGGATGCTTTTAGTATGCTTTTAGGATGTTTTTTTAACAGTGTATACTATGTTTTTAATCAGTATTTTATGTATTTTATGCTTGCTGTTGTTCCCCGCCTCGATCCAATCGGAAAGTTGAGTAAGAAATAAATGATGATGATGACGATGCAAGAAAGGGAAGTAGGGTCTTCAGAATATGGGTTGGATCCAATGGTGTTGTTCCATCACTGAAAGAGAATCCACTGGCAGAACGGGTTTTCCCTCCCCACTGCAACTCCCCTCACATCATCAAATGTGCCATGGGAGGTTGGGTGACCCTTTGGAGCAAATTTGGGAAGATGTGGGGTGCTGCAAAGGGAGGAAAGGATGGGTAATTCCTGTTGAATGGATGCATTTGTGTGATGTTAGATCCAACCCAATGAATGAAAACAAAAATGGTATAAATACAAAAGAAAAGATTTTATCAACTGTTCTAAACAGAGAGACAAGTATTTTTTCTATTTTCATCCTTTTCTCTACTTCACACTAAGCCGATATTCTGAATGGACAGGTAAGCACTAGAACAAAGATGAAGTTGCTTAGCAACCTGAAGTGACATCATTACAATAATCATTAATTTGCTATCAAATATAAGCCATTAAAGCTTATTTTACTTGTCAGACGTAGTTGAGAATACTTTCTGCTCAAAAGCAAGCAAACGCTTTCAATTTGCTCTTTTTGGGCATTTGACACACAGAGTGTGGTAACCTGCTTGACATCTTTCATTCGTTTTTTAAAAAGCTTTGGAAGTTAAAAATATAATCAATATCGTTAAAATTTGTTAGCAATTTCAGCAGAAATTCAACAGTGCTAATACCCCCATAGGTCAAATGATCTGGATATTTAAGGAATGCAGTTTTTATAATTCTTGGGAAAGAGTTCATTTATACAAATTTTGTAGCACGAAAATGTGATACTGTCAATATAGTTCTAATGATGGAGAGTCCAAGTTTGTATCCATACCACCATTGTTAAAACTGATTGACTCCTTAAGTATTTCAAGACTTGACAATATTGAATTTAATACAGATATAGTTAATGCTGTTACCTTCTATACAAATTCTCGGCTAGGGTGAAGCCACATATGACACCAAGAAAAATGTATACTGAACTAAAGTAGCATGATGCTGCCCTTGTTCTTGCAAGACAGCTGAAGGTAACTGTAAGACTACCTTTTCACAGCATGAAACACATATGGGAGCAATCAAGAGCAACCCTGGAGTACATACTCCAGTAAGTAGACATGCAATACGGAAGTAACTATGAATTCCAACTCAAACGTACTTGCATATTATAGCAAGTCAGACAAAGCCTTTCTATACAAGCAGGCAAAATCACGGAGAGCTGTAGTTTTAAGCAAGTTAGACAAGTGGCTAATATTGAAGTTAAGAATAACTGTTGTGCCTATATCCAAAGAGATTAGATCAATTTGTATACATTACGTTCACAAGCATTCTACTGCTAAGGTGTGTGCAAAAATAGTCACATCTCTGAAGATTCCCATTTGTATTCCATGTATTTCCTAACAAAGACACCTAATTGACTGATATCATTATTAAGATATATTTACAATCAATTATAGTATTTATGATTGTTAGGATTACATCTTCTAATCTCTTCTTAATATATATGTTGTCCATGATATATTGCGTCTTGCTCCTGGTTTGCATTGAGTGCACTCAGAAGGATACTATTGGAGTTACACATACCCCACACACAAATTGTTATTTTTAAATTTAAAAAAAATGTTTTGACAACTCTACATTTCTCTCTGACTAGGTTTGGATGACACGATAACCAACCATGGGTGAAAGAGTCAACGGTTGGTTATCGCATCGTCTGTTGGGACGTTTTCACACCATGGTTAGTTATTCAGCTGAAATAATCAACTCTGTGCAGAGTTGATTATTTGAATAACCATTGGTTATTGTGTCATGTGTTGAGCACCGTTGACAATTTGGTCACACACAGTTGGTTATTTTCAGCGGCTACAGAGTACCCTGCTAAGAGTGACCAAAGCAGCAGCTACTGCCACTCTAGTCCAGCCGGCAGAACTCGCAATGGCTGATGGGATACCAGTGGGAGGACTGAGAGAGGGAGAGAGGATGGGGGATGTGTCAAACACACTGTTAACTAATAGTCAAGTTATTATTATTATTATTATTTATTTATTTATTTATTTATATAGCACCATCAATGTACATGGTGCTGTACAGATAACACAGTAAATAGCAGGACCCTGCCGCATAGGCTTACAATCTAATAAGTTGCAGTAAACAATAAAGAGGGAAGGAGAATGCAAACAGGCACAGGGAAGTGTAAACAGGCACCGGGGTAGGGTGAAGCTAAACAGTATAGAGTCAGAACAAACTCAATATTTGAAGGCTATAGGGAAAAGAAAAGTGATTATAATCATGTCGTGTGGGGAATACCCCCACAATCATGGAGTTTACTATTAACCCACTACTGACTACTGTGTTGTTTCAATGCACACTTACTGTCAACAATGCACAATGGTGACTCTACTCACATGTTGGGGAAATGAGCAAAAGTGTATATCAATAAAATGCACTTTAGAGCAATAATTTTAATAAGGAATGAAAGAAAGAAATATGCCTGGAATCTTCCAGAGAGGATTAAAAAACATTTCCCCCATGGCTTCATTATTTTCAGACAGTTTATATCTCTAGTCTTTCTATAAAAGTGTTTTTACATAGTTTTTAGAAATCATTTTGGGGGGACTAAAGGCTGGGTAACAATATAAATACTTTGTCTTAAATTTTAAAAGAATGTGAGTCAAATAAGCGATTGCGTTTTTTGATAGAATGATCCCGGTTGCCTCTAAGTCAATGAAGATGTTGGCTTTGCTCTGTATGCTTGATATTACAACAGAAGGCAAAACTATATTGAGATAACTTAGTGAAGGGTCAAACCCCTGCACAAACCACAGGAGCTGGGCTGTCCACTATATTCTACTTTAAAGCTCATTTACCTCTTTGAAGCTCATTTACATCCCACCTTCATGGTAGGATGGAAGAATACCACAATATCAGGAGTGGAGGCATCAATTTTGCCTTAAAAATTGTATCCTCAAAACTGAGCTTGTTTCTGCTGCTAGCCGGTAAAGGCAGAAGTACAAAACAAAGCAGAGTTGGGGCAAAAATATTCCAACCCATTAGTATTTGTAGTCTGTTCTCACTGCCCTGCCCCCATCATGCAACACCACTGGAAATCCTACTTCCAACAGCAGGAGACTAACCCCTGAATAATTCTTTTACTTGCAAGTAGCGAGGTACATTTTCATCCCTTAGTCGCAGATATTCTATAATGAAACACCATTAAATCTGTTTGCCAGCTAGTTAAATTCTGAATCTGTTAAAGCTAGCCAGTTATTTGCTGATTCTACAAGTCACCTTGCCAGGATTCCTGGCTTATAGAGCCACAATGTATATGAGGTACAGCTGGTACATGTATTCTTTTCCACATTATCGATTCTTAGGAGAAGTAAACAAATCAGACATGGATGGCCTAGTTCAGCCTTTCCCAACCTGATGCCATCCAGATGTACTGGACTACCATTCCCATTATCCCCAACCAGCATGCCCAATGGAGATGGTGGCCAGTGTAGTCCAACACATCTGGAGGACAACAGGTTGGGGAAAGCTGGCTTAGCAACATCTCCAAACCCAAGATTCTGGTTTGTTTCTCTCAATCCTGGCTTTTTGTTGGCTTATGAATTCTGGCCTGTTCAGAAGGAACCAACTGATCATGTTTGGTGTGCTTATCTGCTTGTGCGAGTGGAAGGAACAAACAGGAACAAATGGATTGTGTACATTAGCACACTGCTTCTTCATGGTAAGTGAGGAATCGTGGCTTAATATATGTGAACAAAGCACTGACAGGAGATTCTAATGAGAGTCAATACTGAGAGAATATGGTGCATACCTTGCAAAGGCAAGTACTGTTCTGGACCATGCATTCCAGCCCCTTCCAACCATCAATGCCCCAAACTCTGACCTGACAAAGTGACAAGTACCCAGAACTTGACAATATCCAAAATGTGGATTGGCGTATAGGTTAGCAGGTGCCAGACACAAAGTGATACAGAATTAGACTGAAGTAGCCTGACCACCTAACATAGCAGAGCGCAAGCAACATAATAAATGGCAGCATCCTTGATGCCTCAAAAGCCACTTATGCTACGCATTTGTCCAACAAGTATGCATGGTGCCTATTAATACTGCAATTGTAGTTTCTTAATAGTCTATATTACCAGATATACTGACATTAGATTTAGTTGAACCTCATACCATAAGTTGTTCAAACCAACAAGACTGCACAGTATTTGTAACCATCTTTAGATTTTTCCAACAAGTTAACTTTAATTTAATTTTAAAGCCAATTAGCCATTCACTGTGTTATAATTACTATGTTATAATCTACCAGGGACTTTTAGATACTAAACAGTCTGCCCCCACAAAAAAACCCATAGTTTCCTTCCCTCCACAATCAAAGCTAGATTTTAAAAACTGAAAATAAAAGAAAGAGATACTACTCATACTAAAGCATGCTACTGGTCAATGACCTATTTGGGTCTTGTTCCCAGATTATGAAGATGTTACAGAAAAGGGTCTTTATGCATTTTTAAAAAACGTTTAATTCCACAGAAAGCCATGGAGTTTAGCCAGAAATGCCAGTGAGTCAAACAAAGGAGGCTGGAGCATAAACAGTAGCATGCTTTTCAATAGTACTCCGTTTCCTACTAAAACTCCTTGAGCAGCTCCAAAATACTGAAGTTAGATCCTTAAAACTATCTGTTATATACAGTTAAACTACATAAGTGCAACACCTATCAAAAGTACAAATCAACGAGGACACCCAAACTATACTGAAATGAACAGAAAAAAACATTCCATTCTATTTACATTAAGCTTCCTAAAGTACAACCCTAAGCACTCTTATTAGGGAGCAACTCCCACTGAATTCAGTAGGACTTCTAAATGAACTTGTCAAGAATCATGTTGTGGACTTTAGGTTGAAATAAGCTTACATACAAAAATATGCATCAAGTTCACTACTTTGTTAAGAAAAAAAATACATCTTCAATCAATTCAGTAAATAATGCTGCAGAAGAAAGGAGGCCAAACAATAATTAGTGAAATTCATAATTCAAATATCAAAGCGCAGAAGCTGTTTCCCCATTCATAGGTTCAAACAGAGTAAATTCCATAGATTCTTCAACACATTTTACTAGCATAGCTACTCATACAGCTCTATATTAGAAGTGACACTTTCAGATGTTATGATTCAGGTTCAATGCCAGAACCTAGTGATCTAGGTACAGCCATGGGATGGGGGTAAGGGGGGAATATTTCCACCAATTGCATTTTCCTAAGAGTAAGAGCTCTGGCTTGGATCACATACAAGCATGAAGAATGCTGACCAAATTTGTTGGCACTAAGCTGAGCTTCCAATCAATTCCCAGATCCAGAACATAACTCAGACTTTAAGCCAGGAATAACAGCAGTAGAGACAAATCCCAGCACATGAAACTCTGCTACCAACCTGGACCCCAGAATAATGCCTTCAGTTAATGGGGATTTGTGTTCATATCAACAAGGCCTTTTGCAGTCCTTTTTGCAAGGACGGAACTACAAGTTATTAATTTGTCAAGGCGTTTTATTGCATAAGTTTTACAGACAAGCACAACACCACTAAAATATTAGAAAACTTTAAGTAAATGTTTAGAACTAGCATGTTTATGCAACATGGATCAGTCTAGGCAACAATTTAAGACAAAACAAGTGACAAATAACTAATATCCAATTCACATACTCGAGTATAAAATATTGCTGCAATTAGAAAAAAAACTTGTAATGTTAAAGACTCCCTGCATCTGCAAAAAGGAACAGCTGAAGCCATAGTACAAGCAAACAGAACTTAAAATGGGGTCAGAGCCATGGAAGAAACAATTTAAATCCTAACGGGGCTAAAAGTTATTAGCTATTTCCTCAGGATTAACTAGCATTCACACTGAATGATTGGCTATCTTCAAGGTTATCCTTTTACACAAAGTTGACAAAATCAGGGCCCCCAAACATAATGTATGATATCTTCAAACAAACTGGGTTATTTGGCTTTGTGGGTAAATTGAAGAAGATGTGGTCTTAAAAGTATGTTTTCAAGAGCTATTACATTCAGCTTCAAGATGATTTCCATCTTCTATGGCAAAGGCTTTATTTATTTAAAACATTACTTGGATGCCTTTCAGGGCAGAGGCCTTCACAAGGCGGCTTACAACAATAAAATGCATACAATATTTAAAACAATAAAATATTGAAATATTAAAAGCAATAAAAACTTGTTCACAATAAAATAGCAATTAAAACAATAAAACCAGCAGGAACAACAATATCAGCAATAACATTATACATCATGGGAAGGGTATGGTAAAATAAAATGTTTTAAAGCCTTCTTGAAAGCCTGCAAGGATGGTGCATGGTGGACCTCTGATGGAAGTTTGTTCCAGAGGTTTGGGGCCACAGCAGAGAAGGCTCTCTCCCATGTGGATAGCCACCTAATTGCTCTCACAGGTGGGCAAATGAGAAGGGACTCTCTCTCTGATCTTAAAGTCCTGATATGGGTCAAGGCGGCTCTTCCCAAACCGTTTAAGGCTTTATTTATTTATTTTATTTAGATTTTTATATTATATAACAGACATCAAATTAATCTTACACATAAACACAACTAATAATAACAGTAAATTATATTAACAATAATAATGCTGCACCCCACCCCTGGGACCATTACTCTACTTTCCAAAATTGTAATGACTCTTGTGAAGGTGTACATCCCTTCCCCTTTATTAAGACAAACTACAAATAATCTCCATATCTCTTCAAAATCATTTTGATTCAATCCTCTTTTAGCTTTAATGCAAAACGTTAACTTATCATTAATAGCAATATCCCATACTTTCTTATACCATTCTTCTATTTGATAATCACCTTGACTCCTCCATTTTCGAGAAATCATTAATCTCGCTGCTGTCAATAAATTTGTTATTAAATCTTTAGTAGCTTGCGTGCAGTTAACCTTATCATAAATTGACAACAATGCTATACTTGGACATACTTCTAAATTCAACCCAGTTATTTCATTTATCTCTTTAAACACCATTTGCCAAAATTTTTGTATATATCCACCACAACTCCACCTGTTTAAGGCTTTAAAGGTCAAAACCAGCACTTTGAATTGGGCTCGGAAACACACTGGTAATCAGTACAGCTGGCACAATATAGGCATATGATCAAACTGCCTCACCCCTACCAGTACTCAGGTGGCCACATTCTGCACCAGTTGAAGTTTCCCAACCATCTTCAAAGGCAGCTCGACATACAGTGCATTACAGTAATCTAGCCTGAACTAGTGCGTGGATAACTGAGGCAAGGTCCATTCTCTCCAGATAGGGCCGAAGCTGGCATACCACATGGGCTTCTCCAGGAGGTCTCCCAAACGGCGTATTTGGTTTTTTAGGGGGAGTGCAACCCCATCTAAGACCAGTTGTAAACCTCCATGTGAATTAGTTGGTTTCCCAACCTACAGTACAGTCTTGTCTGGATTAAATTTCAGCTTGTTCACCCTCATCGATCCCAAAACAGCCTCCAGACACTAGTTCAAGAGTTCCACAGCCCAAACCTCCTGATGACTTCCCTCATCTGTTTCATGTCGATGTTAAAAGGCGTGGGGAACAAGATAAAGCCTTGCGGCACCCCACAAACCATGAGATGGAATAGAAGTCCCCCCAGCACCACCTTCTGAGACCGCTCTTCCCAAAAGGACCAGAACCACTTTAAAACCATGCTTTGCAAGCCCAATCCAGATAAATGATCCAGAAGGATACCATGGTCGATAGTACTGAAAGCAGCTGAATAATAAACACGTAGTTTATTATGTTGCATATACTCACTGTGAAGTAAAGGCATTGGATTTTTTAAAATTAATCTTAATAAGCACAGAGGTATAATGAGCTGCCAGAGCGAACTGAACTCTACTCTGTACAGCACCATGTACACTGATGGTGCTATATAAATAAATAATAATAATAATAATAATAATAATAATAACTGCCTAGAGAAAGTTCAAGAACTCTCAGTCAAATGCCTGTACCTTACTAGTTGCCACAATTGTCTTCCTCTGGTTAGGAAAGGATGTTTCAGGCTATACTTCCTGGCTCATTAAAGAATGGTAGACTACAATAACAATCTTACAACCAATGATTCCATACTTCCATCAGTATAGTGCTTTGAGAAGCAAGAAGCCTTGCCTAGAATCACAGAGCTTTCTAACCCACTGAGTTTGTTGCATTAGGCATGAGGAGTATAGAACGGCTTTACCTGCTCCTCCTGAAGTTCCAATGTGCCCAAGCAGAACAGATTAGGGCCATAGCTAGACCTAAGGTTTATCCCAGGATCATCCCGGGTTTGTCCCTGCTTGAACGCTGGATGCCCTATGTGGCACTTAGATGAACAGGTTTGACCCCAAGACAATCCTGGGATAAATCTTAGGTCTAGCTATGGCCTAGAGCAGTGGTTCCCAAAGTGGGTGGTACCGCCCCCTTGGTGGCGGTGGGATTGCACAGGGGGGCATTAAGAGGCAGGGGGTGGCAGGGGGGCACTAAGAGGCAAAATGGCAGCAGGGGGGTGCTCGAGGTGGTCTTTTCCAAAAAGCACCTCTCCAGAAGGTCTTAAAACCCAGGGACATTTTTATGGGAAAAGATAGTTTGGTCCCAAGCCATATGGGGGAAGAATCCACACATGTATTAATACCGTTTAAGAAGAGTTCTTTTAACAGTGAATTGAAATGTTTCAAAAGCACCAAAACGCTAATGAAGAGACATACCCTGTTTGGTCTGCCACATCGGCTGCAAAACAGAGGAGTTCACTCTCTTTTCCTTCCCTCAGCAAGCCTTTTAAAGGGGCCACGCACAGCACGCCCCCTTTTTCATTCTCAGCTCCTCTGCTGCTCAGCCTGGGCACGCAGACCAGCAGGATCTAGAGGAGCGTGGCCCCTTTAAATGGGAAGCACCGGCCACAGGCTTGCCGAGAGAGGGAAAAGAGAGCGAACACCTCTGTTTGCAGCCGGTGTGGCGGTACACACCAATCAGGGTATGTCTCTTTATTAGCATTTTGGTGCTTTTGAAACATTTCAATTCACCGATAAAAGGACTCTTCTTAAACGGTATTAATACATGTGTGGATTGAGGAGGGTCTTGTTGGCAGCACAGCTCCGGACAACTCGGACTGATGGAGCGCCTCTCCAGGCATGACCCTACCCAAATATACTACTCATCATCTAAGGCCCTCCTCAGAGTGCCTCCTCCTAGCAGAGGTTTGCAAAAAATGGAGTTTTTTTTTTTAAAAAAAAGTTAGGATACTGCTGTGATTGACCTACTTTTTAAGCACATACGTTCTCTTGCAGCAGCATTTTGGCACTCCTTGGCGCGGGACGGACGTTAACCCCTCCCTCCCCAACCCCATTGGACTCCGTGAGACTTACTTCTGAGTAGGCATGCACGAGATTGGGGAGGGAACCTGTTGGTTATGAATTTTTAATGCAATTAAATGTCTTAAAAGAAGATTGATATTATCTTCCTTAGTGGGTCGTTGAAAACTACCATTCTGAATAATGATTTTTATAGTGTAGGGTAGGGGGGCACTAGGCGTGAGTTTGTGGAACCAAGGGGGTGGTTACCTGAAAAAGTTTGGGAACCACTGGACTAGAGGATCCATGATGTACCACTTCCGCTTCCTCCAATACTATGACATTCAATACTAGAGTCCCATAATCAGATAGGTACGTACCACATGAGGGGGGGGGGAAGCTGGCCATGTGCCAACACAATCACATCATCATATGCTTTTGATCTTCTATTTGTGCTCAATTGAATCCAAAGCCAGAAATCACTAAACAAATTTCTGAACAAAGATTGAACAAAGTCATCAGAAATAACACACCTCTATATATTTCAAACCTTTTTAAAGGACATCCCTTACTCAACCACATGCCAATGTTCATACTTTTACAAAATATGGGTAGGCCCATTTAGGATGCTACTGATAATCCTATTTCACTCATCTAACAGGATAAATTCAATGCCTGACAATTACACAAGTTATATATTTATTACATAACCACAAAGAGTTGAAAGTTCAACACGTATTCAAAAGCACCTGTAATTCACACTGAACATGCTTAGTGCAAACCAGGTGCTACAAAGAATTGATTGAGACCCCCCCCCACCCCCATTAAGCTCAGTTTAAACCCAAGGTATAGTGATGAGTTACCAAAGGCCAGTTTAACCAAAGGTTTGGCATGGATCATGTTCTTTTGTAGGACATTTGAGGATTGCTCTTATTTCAACACTAGGTTAACAGCTGCAAATAGCAGCCTTTTTGTATAGCTTTACAGTCAGGTCTTTGGTCACTCTTTGTACTTATAACATCAAGCAATACCTGTGTTCGGTTTTCTTACTAAGAAAACTAAAAACTAGAAAACAAATGAAACTTTGTAGCAAATTGGAAAAGGAGTCATGAAGAGAGACTGAAAAAACTGGGCATGTTTAGCCTTGAGAAGAAAGACAGAGGAGACATATAGCACTCTTCAAATACTTGAACGCTTGTCATACAGAGGAGAGCCAGGATCTCTTCTCAATCATCCCAGAATGCAAGACACGGAATAATGGGCTCAAGTTACAGGAAGCCAGATTCTGCCTCGACATCAGGAAAAACATTCTGACTGATAGAGCAGCACGACAATGGAACCAATTACCTATGGAGGTTGTGGGTTCTCCCACACTAGAGGCATTCAAGGGGCAGCTGGAGCCATCTGTCAGGGCTGCTTTAAGGTGGATTCCTGCATTGACTAGGGGGTTGGACTCGATGGCCTTATAGGCCCCTTCCAATGCTACTATTCCATGATTCTATGAAAATAAATGACGTGCTGTTCCACTAATGGCCAATTCTTCATAATATCAAAGCATTGTCCAGAGCTTTTCCTGCTATTTATTTCCTGGTAACTCACTGGAATTGTTAAGTTATATTCAGTTAGTTTACAGAGAAAAAACACAATGCTTGTCTTTTAATTCTCCAGTTACTTTACTTTAGCAGCAAATGTTTTGTTGTCATTCAGCTAACTATTGTGAGCCACTTTTAACAGAGTAGGCTCAAGATCTAGTATGAAGTCAATCGCAGCTTTAGAAGAGACTGAAGAGATCTTTCTCATAATATAAATTGGCATAAACTAACTAATGGGTTGGATCCAGACTAAGGGTGCAATCCTTTGTACAATTAAGACAGAAAAAATTCTACAACTCTCAACATTCCCCACACAGCTGGGAGTTGCAGGAGTTTTCTGTCTAACCAGGCAGTGTTGCATCCTTAGTTAGTATAGACCCATTGAAACCAATGGGACTTTAAGTCCCATTGATTTCAATGAGTCTATGTTGAACATAAATAAGTCTAGATCCAAACCATTGTGGATACTAGATTACTGCAACCAAGACCAGCCATAACATTCAGGTAACAAAGATTCTTAAAATTATAATTTTCAGAAACCATTTATGCAGAATTTGTTACTATACCTAAAATTGGGGTGGGTAATTTGTGACTCTCCAGATTTTTAGGCCTACAACTCCCATCATTCCGGACCACTGGCTGTGCTGGCTAGGGCTGGTGAAAGTTGTTTGGATATAAGTTTCCTACCCCCACCTTAAATTTAAGTTGCCAACTTCTCAGAAGATAAGCACATAACCAATATTAAGAAAATGTGAAACAATGTAATCATGAGTACTTAGCCCTCAGAGCACTGCACTATTTTTCCAATTATATTCTCAGAAACTAGTGATAGAAAATACTGGGTTATTGCAACCTTGTACAGTTCCATGCAGGTTTTGGCTGCTTAAGGCTGCAATCCTGCGCACACTTATGTTATTTTGAAAGGGCTTTGCATACATATTAGTTCTCTCTGGCTTTTAACTGAAAAGCTTTTCTGATATTTGCTGCTTTTAGATATTTGAAATGGCTTTTTCCTACTTAAACATGCTTGCAATATAGTTAAGTCAATTATATTCCAACTTCTTTAGTTTCAGTAGTAATTATGTATAAAGCAATGCTAAAGACTTGTAAAATATTGCATACATAATTACTCTAGGACTAGGAAAACAAGTGCTTAGTCATATTATCATGTAATAACACTGCCCTGTTAATTTGAATGAGGAAATATTTCAGCCATATGCAGTGTAAAATAAAAATAAAATCTAACC
This sequence comes from Elgaria multicarinata webbii, assembly GCF_023053635.1. NCBI lineage: Eukaryota > Metazoa > Chordata > Lepidosauria > Squamata > Anguidae > Elgaria > Elgaria multicarinata. The sequence goes on from NC_086171.1 coordinate 67,870,512, forward strand.
TTTAAGTTTTACAAAGAATATTGTATAAAGCAACCACCTCTAGAACATGATCTTAGTTTACCACCTTTTCAATCAATTCAAATATGTAACATGGCTACACCCACACATACAATGATATATTCAGAGTGCTCTTTCAGGGTGTGACCAAACAGGGGTGAAATCACATCCTCAATCTTAAATACATTTAAGAGCTTCCCTCCCAAGGAAAGCTCTTTCAAATTATATTTATTTATAGAAAACCAAGAGTAACTAGAAGAACAAATTGCAATGCATCCAATCCCCTGATGCTGCCAAATATACCTTCATTTTGCCCTTCCTCTTTCCTGTGCTGGGATTTCTCGATCCCTCCCGCTTGTCTCCTGCATATTTTTCAAGGCTCCTTCAATTCCTCAACCAAAATCCCATCCATCCCAAATTTGGGGGGCAAAATGGGGGGAGTTGGGAGAAAGGATGTAGGGAAAGAAAAGCAGCATTGGAGCCCTCCTTTTTCAAGCGTTTTTGGTTTTACTGCATTTAAAAAAAACTGAGGGGGGGGGAAGGAAAGAGAGAGAAAGGAGCCCGCTGTAAAACAAGACGCAGGAAATGGGGAGTGTGTGTGCGCGCGCTGTGAGGCTGCAGCCAGCATTTCTCGCAACGAGGGTGAGAAAGCAGTGAGAGTAGAGCCGAAAGCCTTGTAAAAAAGAAAAGAAACGGGGGTGGGGGGAGAGGAAGCTAAAGAGAATTGGGGGTGGGAGCACAGAGAGAAGCGTCTTCTAGGCGTAAAAGGAAACGGGGGTGGGGATGGGGATGGGGGGGGGGATACTTTCGACTACGAAAGGAAACGAGCTTCAACCCGGGAGTTATGAGGAGTTCAAGGAGAGGAGGTGGGGAGTCTCCCCCGCAGGGCTTAAGCCTCAACCTCACCTCCCTCCCCCGAAAACGGCGATTACGGTGGGAGAGGAGCAAACGAGGTTTCGGTTAGCTGCCATATGGGTATAGGAGGCGGGTGGCGCGCAAGCCTCCGTAGAGGGCGAGCAGGAAGCGCGGGGGGACGAGGACTGGGGCATGGTCGCCGTTACCGCTTCCCCCGTCGCGGGGGCAAAAAGCGGCTGAGGGCGCCTCGGAAGGGACGCGGGCGGGCGGACCCCCCTTCCCTCTTTCTCCTCAGCTGTCACAGACCCCGCCTGAGCCGGCACCTCCGCTCGCACCCCCTCCCTCCCTTATACGCTGGCGGAAAAAGAGCAGCCCGGGATGGAAACTCACCCATGGTGCTGGCGGCGGCGGCGGCTGTTGCTGCTGACGTTCGTCCCCCTCAGCCGTGGCGGCACGGAGCGAGCTACCCCCCTCCCTCGTCCGATGGTGGTGCTTCTCTTACTACTACCGCCGCCCTACCGATTCTCCAAAGCCCCCTACGCTGACTTCGCGGCGTAACCGCCGAAGAGTCCAGCGACGCCTACGCACACGTACTAATGAGAAGCCGAACGGGCGGGTGGACTCCGCTTACTCTCCCCATCCGCAACCTCTTCCGGCCTCGCCTGAGATGTCGCGAGAACCCTTTTTTACTCTCCTCCCCAATCCCACCCCCACCCTTTTTAATCTTGCCCGCCGCCGCCTTCTCTCCTCCTTTTTCTCGTACGCTCTCCGCCATGATTATCTCGGGCATTCTCCTCCACCCTCAAATCTCGAGATTGCCCGTACAGAAGTAAACGATTATACGTTTGTAGTTCTTCCTAGCTCGCGTGCCGTTTTTCAGTATTAGCTTCTCGCAAGGCCTTTATCAACAGAACGGGTTACGGCCGTCAGCGGAATGAGGTGGCGCGTAAAGAAACGGAGGAGAGTTTGCCCAAATCAAATATGGGCGCAGAGGCTACTGCGCAAGAGTGGCTTCGCCTACGGCGGAAGAGCTATTCTTGTAGAGACGTTCGATTTGGGCCATCTGCTAACGCAAACAGCGCGCGAGCGGTAGAGAGTGGATAGAAAGAAGCGCGGGCGTTTCTAGTAGGAGCAGAGCTGAGCGGAAGAGCGCCTACTGCGTGATCTGTGGGGAGTGAGGGTGGGTCCCTCAAAAGGCTGGGAGCTTCTGATCGGCATATACTAAAGGAAGCCTATTTAAATGGAGAGACGAGTAGCCTTCCCCCCCCCCCAGTGCTGCAGTGTACGCCCCTTGCTACAAGCACACACACGACAGCTAGATAGGCACCGCTCAAATCCCTCTCTCGTCAACAAGTATGCATGATTTGGAAGGTTCCCAGGAGACCAAAAATAAATAAATAATCCTAAAGATATGCGTCGAACTGGGCGGTGTGCTTAAATTCTCAGACAAACAGGACGAGTAAGATGGTTGTAAAATCTGCAGCCTTCAATCACTATGACCTCATGTTGCTCGCTTGGATCCTTGTTTCAGGGTGAAAAGGCACAGAAGCCTGTTGATGGCTGAGTTCCGACAACACGCTAATCAACTTGGCGGGGGAATAGGAACAGAATGGGAAACAACCGTTGATTAGCATGTCGTCCGAACTCAGCCGATCTTTCCAACCTAACCCTAACACTTAAGAAAGCTAATGAAGTTTTGATTTTGGACTTTGTAACCTTCAATACTTTCTCAAAGAAATAGAAATATGCTTATCTGATCCTCCGTGGCTCCGTAGTGACCCTTTTGCTATTGTGCACATCTTAAGTAAGTCGAATATATCCTATTTCTTCGATTCTAAGACGCACTTCCCCCCCCCCATATAAACATCTCTAAAAATGGGGTGCGTCTTAGAATCGCGGGTGTGTCTTAGGGTGTGTGTTTTTTCTGTTGGTGGTACTGAAATTAGTGTGCGTCTTACAATCGATGGCGTTTTACAATCGAAGGTAAATAGAAAGCCTGAGGGGGGACACACCCAAAATCCTCATATGTATAGCACATAATTTGTGACTTCTGTATGCTGCAGTTGGAGTGTCCTTATAGTCTTGTCTTTCTGCTCTTAATAAGCTTTAACAATAAGCTTTAACTTTGTTTTTAAAAATAAAAATAATAGTAAATTGTTTGTATGAGGATTCCTCCAAAAACCTGCAAATGGTATACTATACATAATGTGAACTAGGAGCAAACTGTAAGCAGAATTTAATGTTGGGATAGGAAATCTCAGGCCTGGGAGCCAAATCCTGCCCTCCTGGGCTCTCAAGCCTGCTGTCTGAAGTTCCTCAAATGGACTCACCCTCTTTCTCTCAACCACTGATTGATTGCTAGTTTCCTGGCTTTTGTGCAGCAGCCCACCCTTCCCACACACTTTAAAAGATTGAAATGTCTCTCCTGCTTTAGGCCCCACCCACTTTGACTTTGTCCCTGTTCATCCCTGACAGCATCTCCAAAACTGAATTTGACTCCAGCTGAAAGAATCCAATCAGCTGCATATTGACATGAGCACTGACAAGGGAGCTGCCTGCATGACCTGTTAAGGAATACTTCCTAAATCACAATGAAAAGTACAGTGGTTTTAGGGAGGTACAATTGGTGCCTTGGAAAACAACAACACACTGATCTCAAAATGAATCATATTTCCTTTTTGGTTTTGTTACTAATGTCAGTATGGTTACCATGAATTAGCAGAACTCCATGAATGAAAAAGCAACACACAAGCTTATTTGTATTATATTTATATCCTTAATCCAAATCATCCAGAGGCTCAGGTTAGTAATGTTTTAAAGCTGTGCTCCAGTGCACATTTACTTGGGAGTAATCTCCATTGAACTCAGTGGGATTGACTTCATCATAAACATGCATAGCATCAGGAATGCATGGCATGTATAAAATACATATATTAAAACTCAATGAAAACATGGCATCAGTTTTAAAACGATCCAGTGTAGTTTAGCCCAACATAAAAACTGCCACCAGATATAACGATCTTATTAAGTATGCAGAGTCTTGAGTGCCATTGGTACCACCACCGCTTCAGGCTCCTAGCATAACTTGTCACCCATGAAGTTATTCTCCTTGTGGGCACATTAGTTACCATGGCCTAATATATGCTTGCCTGACATTTTTACAAGCTGACCATGTGATGTGCTCCCAAACACATTAGTGTTCTCATCTCCTCAGTCTGGATATAATCCAAAGCCAATGAAAAAAGGCTGTGATTTTCAGAGTTCTTCTTAATGTAAACATCACTACAGTTTGTATTGAACAATTGTAATAGGAAAAAACCCAACCTCTCTTGTTTTGTGTGTTTACTGCATTGCACTGGTATACATCCACTGCTTTAATTAGCTAAAGAAAGAGGCTTTGATAGATTACGACCCAATGATGCAATCTTTGTGAGAGGCACACACATACACTTATTGTCAGAAGAAGGAAAAGGGTGTTTTGTTGAAGCTGCAATAGTTTAGTAGTGGCAAATCTCTCACTGACTCTGTCTCTCTCAATAGAATAGGACAAACTAATCCCTTGGTTGTGAATTCCTAGGCATAGTGATAATGTAATTAAACCAAGTCCTATTAGGCTTTAGAGATGTAATGCCATACTTTAAATTATTTTGTGGCATGTAGAATGCAGTTTGGGTAATATAGCAACATTGTTCTTATCTGTAGCAACATTACCCTATCAGAAAAAGAAAAAAAAAACTCTCTGTTGCTGCAGTCCAGGACAGCATTGTTTTTATTTTTCCTTTCAGGTGTGAAAATGTCTGGTTGGCACTGCACAGCAGGTTTGTTTAGTGAGTGTAGGATGAAACACAGATGCTTTCCCCAAGGTACTTATTGTATTCCTAGCTATGCCCCTGAATGCCCAACTAGGCATACAGAATCACAGAATAGTAGAGTTGTCACAGAATAGTAGAGTTGGAAGGGGTCTATAAGGCCATTTATATTGTATTTTGTATTTGTGTTTTTAGACTGTTAGTTGTTTTATTCCGCTTTTCATGGTTTAAATTTTTGTGAACCGCCCAGAGAGCTTTGGCTATTGGGCGGTATAAAAATGTAATAAATAAATAAATAATTCCCCTGCTCAGTGCAGGAATCCACCTTAAAGCATTCCTGACAGATGGTTGTCGGGCTGCCTGTGGCAGAGCCCACAACCTCCCTAGGTAACTAGTTCCATGATGCATCCTAAGAATGCCCTTAGATTTTGGTCTGCCTGGGGTCCCAATCCAGCCCTCCGGGGTTCCCCAGATGGCTGGGTTCATCCCCTTTCTCCCTAATGTCAATTGTTTGGTAGTTTCCTGGCTTTTACATGCCTTTTCTCCAATCTAAAAGGTTGAGATGCCTTTCCTAAGGTTTACTTACTGCCAGTAAGAGCTTTATGCTAAAATATTTATTTATTTAGAATATTTATATACTGCTCCCCATTGAAAAATTTCGGAGCGGTGTACAAGATAAAATGAAAAATAAAAACAGAATAAAACAGTTAAAACAAAATTCAAAAGAAGCAAAAACAGAGATTCAAGGCTGTATATTAAGGAAAGGCTTCTTGGAATAAAGATGTTTTCAGGAGGCGCGAAAAGGAGTACAAGGCTGGCGCCTGCCTGATCTCCAGAGGCAGGGAAATATGCTTGCATTCTTGGTATTTTGGCCCAACTTCACCCCACCCACTACTGGAATATGGTCTCTGAGAGCCTCTCTGAAACTGAATTCAGCCCTTGGGCTAAAAGAGTTTTGACAAACCTACCCAGGATAGTTATGCTCTGAGCAGGGGCCATGTTAATTTTATGTTGTGTAAATAAATATTGAGAAATAATGTTTTTTTAACCACTAATCCAGAACTAAAAACTGCATACAAAAATAGAAATATCATCCAAGCTTAAAATTAAAAAAGGGGTATTAAACGCAATTAAAAAGAAAGGCATCACAATCTAGCTTTTCCTTGGGACCCATTTGCCTCATGTTCAGAAGAACCAATGATGAAGATGGAGCTACATCACACCCAAGTCGTACTACACTATCCCCAACACCAACTGTTTGGCAACCCATCAAAAATTCCCTAAATACCAGTGAATTTTTGTTCACCATTTAAGAACGGTGTATTGGTTTCAGAATTGTAAAGACAATGAAGAATTCTGAGGCACCTTGTTAAAGACTAGCACATTTGTGTATGTGTCATGAACTGAAAGTGGTATGTACTTGTTCCTCTTTTACCCAATATAGTTCTTGCTATGTCTATTAATAACCAGTGGCCCTTAGTCAGAAGTGGGTCATACCCATTCTGATTGAAACCAGTGCTCTTTTGATTCTGTATTCATTTGTTCTCTGCATAGTCCTGTGACACACCTACTGCTATCTCTTGCATTGATCGACTTGTTAGCCTCACTTTGTTTTTTAAGAATATCATTTACATATCTGAATATGCCTGAATCTAAGTGCTTTAATTTTGAAGTATGAGGATCTTTAAAAGAACTATAATATCTTAGTCTGCAATAAAGTATGTGTTTGTCATTTCAACACTTCTTTCCTTTATTAGGGTCAGTAAGTAAGATGTCAAAGCTTGGATGATCCCAAAAATGTAATAATTAATCCTTGGAGTTAGAGCTATACAAATGAAAAGTGAAGCCTGGGTAGAATCACTATCCTATCAAAACCAGTGGGATAAGAAGGAAGTGGAAACAAATGCATAGATAGGACTTACCCCAAAGCAGCATTTTGCAAAATCAGCATTGTACCAGACTTGTAGATTTAGGACATATTTGATTTACATGCATTTTAACTGGGATTTTAACAATGTATGATATGTTTATGAATATACATGGCACTGGACATCACACAAGAAATCCAAATCTGGAGCTCTATATAGAACTAAAAGATAAATAAATGAAAGAAAATAAAGGCCACAGTGCAGGTGAAATTGTGTGCAACTAGTCATGTGTAATGTAACAACTGAATGCACAACACCATTCAGATCAAAAGACTCATCCAGCCCAATCAATAAATCTCTGATGAATATCCAAATCCACATCTGCATAGACAATGTGAACATGGTTGCTTACATGCTCAGCTTTCTCTTGCTAGATCAGGTTGAATGTTTCTCCAACATAATATGTAGAGTGTATAATTTTCTGCTTCACGAACTGAGGCTAAGGTTTCTGGCCTCTGTACTGTTTCTTAGAGCTCAGTCGATTTAACTGAATGTGTATTGTGATATGAATAGACTAATGGATATGACACTTTATTATCACTGGAATCAGAGACCTGCTCTACTTTCTGAAAATATCTGTGAAGTAAGTTCTGGCACCAGCAGTTCTTGGAAAGGGATGATTAAGCTCGACCAACTAATTGGGCAGAAAATAACCAATATTTTAAAAGTCATTTAGGTCCATTATTTCTTCTTTCATAGCTGAGATGCACTGCAGTACAATTAAAAATTGAACTGTTCTTTGTGTCATTATGCCCATTAGCAGTTTATTCACAATCACAGTGAAATCAAAGGACCTATGTCATGGCAGGCAGACATAAGAAGAACTCACACTATTCCTTGTATTATTAGGCTAGTCCAGCAAAGGCATGGAGAACTTCTATGTTATTGGATTCTGGGAGCCCCAGAGCAGAGTTTATTTATTTATTTATTTATTTAAGCATTTTTATGCCGCCATTCAGCCAAAAAAGGCTCTCACGGCGGCTTACAAAAGTATTTCTTGACAGTCCCTGCCCACAGGCTTACAATCTAAAAGACATGACACAAAAGGAAAGGGGATTGGGAGGGAGGAGGAGGGGGAAAAGGAAAGCAAATTCAGGCAAGAGTGAGGCAATCACCTCAAGTAGCAGATTTAGGGGTGGGGGGACAGAGGCAGCCACCTGCCTGTTCCTCCAAAATGCCCTCACTGTTCCCCTCTGTTGAAGGGCAGAGCTGTGTGTGCCACATAACATGTCCTGGGGCCCCTAAATTATTGTGCTGCCTCAGGTTTGGTGGAAGATACTATCCCATTGTAAATATTGAGCCACATCTGGGAATCAATGCCCCACTTGCTCCACAAAATGGTATATGGAGAAACTTGTGTTAGTGACAATAGACCTTGTTGGCAAGCCACTTTACACTGTGGGATTTAAGGCATTGAAATAAAAAATGGGGAGAAAAGCACCTAAATCTGGTGAAAAAAGGGAGAAGCAAATTCTCAGGATGCTGAACTTTTTATTTTTAGGTTGAAGAGCCCGATGCGTTTCAGCCTGTATCTTTTCAATGCCTTCCTTCTTCAGGGGGCTGTAAACATTTAAAATACATACTGTAAAAACTATTAGGGACAACAAGTAGTAAAAATATATTCTTATTTTAAAATTAACTTGACACATTGCCACAGGGGCCTTTGTACATATGGAAATTGTTTGAAGCATTTTTTAATTTACTGCCTAAGGACAAATACTTTGTATATTAATATTTCAATACATACATACAAAACATTTCTTCTCAAAAGACTATATATCATATCTTAATTGTAGGAAGATGTCTGCAAAAACTTCTTATCAACAGAATGTCTTTCTCAGATAGTTAACAGTGACTGAAAGTATTGGTCTTCAGAGAGCATAGGCCCATTATCCCACACTGGTTGGAGACAATTCCAACGGGCAACGTGTGTGTGTATGTGTCTGCCACTGTGTGTTTGTTTGCTCCAACATTCCTAAGTGTAACCTGAACCCTAGCAGAGCTTAATCCATTCAACTTTGTGTCTCTTCCTTCACTCTATTTTAAGACTATGATCATGCAGACCTCAAGGCTTCAACATCAACTCAGACTTTTCTTTCTTTCCCTGCACACCTCCCCCCCCCAACCTGCTTAGTGTAACATCTTGTCTGATGGAGAGACCTTAAAAGCTTGCCTACAATTTTATGCATATTTGATTGGTCTAATAAAAATATTGCCTGGATTTTGGATGATAACAATTGTTTTTGGGTGGACCAGCATGGGCCATGGCTAGACCAGGCCTATATCCTGGGATCATCCTGGGGTCGTCCCTGGCTGATCCCTGGATCGCCTGTGTGTCATTTACATAAACAGGGATGACCCCGGGACAATCCCAGGATATAGGCCTGGTCTAGCCATGGCCATGGTTTACTGTGTTTTATGTATTCCTTTTCAAAGTGAGCCTTCAGGAAATGGGGTACAGCCCAAATACCAGTGATTATTTTTTTAATCAAAGCAATGTTTTGCCTGCCTTGGAGAGTTTTTAGCAAGTGCTTCCTAGCAAAAACCTACAAGGAAGCAAATTCACCTACATTCAATAATTATGTGACTCATTCACATAGAAACAACATGACCAAACTTCACAATTTAGTGCCTGCCAAGAAATAACATTTCCAGGACAGTGATGTTTGGGTCTACAGGATTGCAACAGGCTTAAATCGCTTTGCTAGTATTCAGAGTTGCCAGGCTGCTGGGAAAAATGTCCATTCAATTTACTGTCTTGTGCAGAATCATTTGCTAGGATGTCACGTTGCATAAATGAATGATTCTGCAAAATCGGCACAGTTGAACACACTTAATGTGTTGTGATGGGAGGGTAACGTCTTACACAGTCTGCAGAGGTAGAGCCGAGAAAGTAAGATAATTTTTTAAAAAATCTGTGTCCAAAATTCAACAACACAGTAACGCCTAGAACACAGAGCACCTAGCAAGACAACACCCCACATTACATAACACTTCTTTGATGAAACATTTATTGCCTCCCTGAAGTGCCTTTGCTTAAAGCACATCAGAGGATTCCAGACTGGCTTCATATGTGTCCATGTTCACACTACCATCCAGACTATTTCCTTTTGTACACTTTCTGTTTCCACTCTTCAAATTCCCAGCTCCATTCTTTAGCACTGCACTCCCATGAGAATCATCATAGTTCACAACATTTTTCAGTTTACTCTTTTTCATTTGTTCAGTTTAGTAACTTCTTAAAATTGCTTTATTTATATTCCTTTCCCACTCCCTCTCTCTTCTCCCCTCTATATAACGATGTCTTTGCTTCATACGCTGACTGACCAGATGAGTCATATTTTCATGATTCAGAAAGTTGAAATTTGGTTCAAACAATAGTCCAGAATCATCCTGGTTACTAGGAATATCTGGAAATGGACATTTACAGAGGAATCTTTTATGTGTTTACTCTGAAGTAAGTCCCTCTGTGTTCAATGAGGCTTATTATTTGGATGTGTGTGTGCCTAGGATTGCAGACTTATACAGTCCATCCTCAAAATCTGAGACTTGGCAGCCTAGTCCTATGGTGAACTAGATGTGCTGATGTCCATTGAAACCAATGAGTTTAGGGGCACCTAATTGCCTAAGGTCAGGATGCACATTTACAGACAGTTAAGATATTTCCACACACCCCAGAAAGTGGGGATTTGGTACAAAGGTAGTCCAAGATACTTTGTTTTCAATATAAAAAAGAAAAAGAAAAAAAAGGTTATCATAACTGTATGTGTATAGATATAAAGCTTCATCCCACGTACCTGCTTCCCTCAGATTATCCCGTAGCGCTAAGCTTTCGGGGTTGTTGTTGTTTTTGCTACCAAGCGACAGCGATCCTTTGCATACCAAGAAGTGAGTTTAAGGGGGGAAATGTAAAAAAATAATTAAAAAATCAACGGATGACCCAATTCAATTCAAATCTGGTATGCTTAAAGCTCTCCCTAATATCTATTACTGTGCCAGTTTTGGTTCTTTATCATTAAAGCTTACGCAGGTGTAAGCATTTGTTTAAAATCCTGCTCCTGCACCCCAGCAGCGGCTCGGAAGATACGCTTAAAAAGTAGGGGCTAAATATGGCGAATCTTTTGGCTTTACTGCACAATGAAGGCAGGATGCATGGGAGTACTTCACAATCAAAGCAGATGATAAGGTGGAAAACTGAGTCCTTTGCATGCAATTCGCAGTGATTGCACAGTATAAAGCTGGTGTGATAAAGCTCATAGATATAGATGGATCCATACAGACAGAGCAATCCTAAATTGGGAGTGGGGGAGTAAGATGGTGGACAATCTGGCCACAGCAGGAGATGGTGGGCTATTTTTTGTTAGAGAGTCCTCTGACGGTGGTTTGTGATTTTTTTTTTTTTTACCAATTCTCCCTCCACTCCCACCCCCCAATTGGTTCCAATGCAGAGGAAATTGTGTGAGCTAGCTCCGGTCTGGCATAGATAATAGTGCCGCTCCTGAGGCCTCTTAAGGGAGTACAGGGGTTTTGGATTCAGTAGATCCAAGGTAGATTGACCACATGAAAAGGAGGACAGGATTCCTGTTTCTTTCACAATTGTATAGAAAAAGGGGATTTCAGCAGGTGTCATTTGTATGCATGCAGCACCTGGTGAAATTCCCTCTTCATCACAACAGTTAAAGCTGCAGGAGCCCTGCCCTCTGCTCAAGAGGGCAGGACTAACATATTCAAACATTAAAATATAAATGTTATGATTTGAATAATACATGAATTCCACTCATCTTAAAACAAAGTCAGCTTGTTACAAAATATATTCCACTTAGGAAGGTTTTCCTCCTACTTTCTGTAAAGCAAATAAAGTGGATTAATTTATTCTTATGTGGGGTCATCCAATTTTCTTTAAACCAGTAGAAACACAGTGGCTAATAAACATTCCGCTTATTAGCTCTCTTGTTTCTAACTGTGGTGATTACATTATTCCTGAAGTTCTCTTCTAATACAACTTTTAGTGCATTCCAATTGTAATACCACTTCATGGTAGGGAAGGTCATAACCTAAGATTTTCTTGATTATTTGAATAACCTTTTCCAAAAAGCTGTACTCAGAACGCAACTGGAACTCATGTTGTTTGATCATCATGTACATTTAAAGTATTACATCTCCACAATTATTCCTCTTTTTGTTTGTTTTCTTGCACAATCCCACAGGGCTAGAGTTAAAATTCACTGGGCCAGGTACACCTTTGTATTCAGGATCCAGTTCCTACCTAGTCTTAATAATCAGAACTCTCTATATTCCCCTTTGCTACAGGGATTTGTGTTTCTCACTGACATGTCCCTATTTCTGTCCCTTGTATAATGCAGTTATTAGTAAAGTACAACTGCATTATGCAAAGGTTTAGAGGAAATTATCACATACCAGCTCCACTGGGTCCAGTTGGTGCACCATGCAGGGGATGGAATTTATTGGGATCAGTGTTGGTGCAACAGGAATTATTATCCTCTTCCTCAGATGTTAGGATCCCTATGGTGAATCCTGCCTGTCATAATCTTATTATAGTATGTTTCTGCTTTTAATCTGATGGTTTTCTTTTCTTGCTAACTCCATTCTTAAGAGAGACAGTTTGGATGTTGCTTGCATGAATTTGCTGTCATCAGTGTAGCTGCTGTGACGTGACAGCTGGCAAACGGGTCATGCATCAAAAGCATCCAACTCATTTTGTGCAACGATTTTGCCACTTGTCAATATAGTTTGTCATCAGTTCAATATTAGGGTCCCTGGTTTTATTCTGAACTCCGTGCAGATATGAAGAGCTACTCATGCAGAATTTATTGCTGGATCTTAAACTTCAAGTGCTCCATTGGATGCTCAACCCTCAGGGCATGGCTTGTATTTTCATTTATGCTGAGAGCAGCAGAGGCTAAGTACTGGCTTAAGGCTACTGCTGCAATGGATGGAGCATCATGCTAAAGTGTTGATTAGACTTGCCTTATCTCCCTTTCTCCTCCCCCCTGTTCCTTCAAAAGCACATCTTCAGAACAAGACTAAAATAATACAGAATTCAGAGGGTTCTAGATACGTTTGTTGAGATTGTTATTAGCTCTCTGTGTTAAATCACTTTTCAGTGCAGTCCTTTGCCCACTACTCAGAAGTAAGTCCCATTGAGTTCAGTGGGATTTACTCCTGGGTAAATGTGTCTAGGATTGCAGCCATAATAATCTAAATCAGCCTTCCCACAACGTTGGTGATGTTTTAGACTTCAAGTCCCATCAGACCCAGCCAGCATGGCCAATAGTCAGGAATGCCGGGAATTGCCCTCCAAATGTTTGGACTATATGAGATATGGCTGGTCGCATATCAACCATTGCTTTGATAATCATCTTCATTCAGGGCTGAAAACAAGCCAAAATGGAAAAGGTTATAATGTTCACATGCAGTACACGCAAAGAGACATTCCGGGATGGTGACAGTCCAGTCGTGGCTAGGCAATGCATGCAATTGCTCTCACGGTCCCAGTCACCATTTCACTCTAATATGAGGTTGATGCATTCAGAGGAGCATTGTGGCATGTGATTTATTGTCAGTGCAATGCTTGCCACTGTACACGTTCTTTGGAATGGGGGTGAGAGAGCTGGAAAAATGCAACAAAAGCAGTCAGGAATATTCTGGGATAACTGAGAGGTGGACCCGAGATCACCGTGGGAGCAGGTGAATGTCGTGCCCCATAAGTGATGACTGTGATACAATCCTGCAATAAATGGCTTGTGTAGACTCCCCCTAAGTTGTAAGAAGCAGCGGATGGGGGAAGAAAAACAAACAAAATGTGGCCTTGTGGGATCTAACAAGAAACATCAACATTTCCCAGGGTTCTTTGGGTGAAAGTCAAAGGTAGTTAAACTAGTATATGTTTTTAGTGTAGATATATCCAAACTTGTCCAAGGAAGGAAAAGGTAGGGTTTCTCTCTCTCTCTCTCTCTCTCTCTCTCTCTCTCTCTCTCTGGTTATTGTTATCTAACGCTAAGGATTAAGGAAGAGGCCTCTGGGAAACCAACTACTTTCCAGACTTCCAGGAAAACCACATAAATGCAAATATAAATTCAGCTTCATCAGAAAATGGAAATATAACAATATTTCTGAAGGATAAATTTCCACTTAGGGTACTGTTTTCCAGTTCTTTTAAATTTACTCTTTTAAATTTATTCAGAGCTTAGTCTGGCAAAAATAACGGAAAACCAGCAGTATAAGTCTGTCTTTATGGTAATTAGATAGCTATTGAATACAAGAGTGGAGGGTTGACTGATGCAACAAGTCACTCAAGATTACTTTTACATAAATTATGCAACCAAACAAAATGGAATGCTAAAAAATGTCCATGTTGGCTGCATTAGAGTTAAATTACAGAACAGAAAATAGCAGGGTAAATACGTAGTGCTCTTTTCTTATTTATCAGAGGCACCCCGGCTTTAAAAAACAGATCTACAGGTTTACACCGATCTGTTTAAATAAAGTACAGTAATTAAGATAAGATCACGTGCCCATCAAGGAGCTACCTGGATACTGCAGGATTGGATTTCCCCCCCAAATGTCGACTCAACTTAACTAAAGTAGCAAATATCTTAGGTTGGGGAAATCAGCAGCATGAAGGCAATCAGACATTGTTCTGGCCGTATATATCCTTACGAGCCTAGCCTGGCAAGCAGCTAGCTTAAGGTTTCCTTCTTCTGATTTACTTCATATATATTTGATTTGGACAAGAGGTCAAATTTCACATGGATACATTTTCCCCATATGAGCCATTCCAACGGTCTGATGTAAAATTAGCCCCATTACTCTCACGGATGTCACCTCACTAGCAGAAGCAATGCTTTGGGGATCTCTTGCCTTGACTGAGCAATTCCCAATGCAAAGAAGGATCCAGTGTCTTTGACAGGGATGTATCACAGAACCATTTGGCAGTGCTCATATGATATGTGAGGAGCTGCTTCATTTGGTATATATTGGTGCTCTTTGGAGGTGGAGTGGTGTATGTGTATCAACCGAGCTGCCTGCATTTGGACTTTCCTTGGGGGTGTGGCTATGGGGACTGCCATGATGAGCACCTGCCCTTCAAAAATTTTCCACTGACTGCATCTGATGATGGTCTCCTTGTTACTAAAAAACAAGGCAATGGATGGTCCTACGAAACAAGGCATTGGCAACCCCACAAATGACAACAGGCCCGATCCTGTGAACTTAGTCACTATTAAGGCTAAAATCCTACACACGCTTACTTTTGAGTTCAGTGTGCCTTCTGAATAAATATGCATAAAATCAGCTGCACACCCCTTTTAAAGCAATGGGGCAAGTTAGTCATGACTAAATTATTCCACCCATTTTAGTGGGATTTCCACAACAGGACATTTCCAGGTAACATTGTTGATCGTGACATCTGAAACTGGAATTGTGGGTTGTTGGGGGAGGGGGAGACTATCTAGAGTTGTAACCCAAGAATAATCCTAGGGTTACAACTCTGGGTTGCCTCTTCTCCAATCACCCAGGAGAATACCCAGTTTAGATTATATGAGGCAAAGGTGCAGGGTGTTTCTGGGTTATTTAGTTCTATCCAGCTGCAACAGAAGTGATTAGGTGGTGAGAAGCAGCATGCTGACTTACTCCCACTCATTTGACTACCCTGGTTTAAACAAACCATGGGTAGTTGTGACTGTGACATGTCAACAGGGTCACTGCTTTTTTTGAATGTCATTGGAGTGTCATGAGGCAAAAATACAAACCTACTGCTAGATGGGAGGCCAGTATAGCCCAGCTCTTCTCCTCCATCATCATGGTGCCTCAGCATCCAGCTCTCCCTGGTTGCCATGGTGAGGGAGAGGCTATACTGGCCTCTAACAAAGCCACCCAGTGCCCTACTGTCTATACACAGATCAAAACAGGATTGTGCCCCCTGTTGAATAACCAATTTATATTTATTGTAAGGGGGTGGGGAAAACTGATTATGTGGAAAGGCCTTCCACATTGGATTACAGTGCCATGTCTGGGGTTGCGGACCGGGCCGGTGCTGCTGTCTGGGCGTACCCATTGGAATCTCTCAAGCTACAGTGAAGAGGACTTGTGATATTCATCTCTGTGTTTGTACACTGGCCAAATTTTGGAATTCCTCTGTGCTCTAATGAGGGTATTTATGGCTTTCCCTAAATTCCTCTTGTATCTTTTCTAAGACTAGAGAGATAAGCTTCATTTCTTAGGAATGACCTTTGGAAAATGGCCGAGTCAGAATTTGTATTTCTTCTGCAATACTTCCCAAGATATGCTGTTTATTAGAATTATATTCATTCTCTCTGCCCAGACACACAATAGGCCTTCAATAAATTGTGCTATCATTATGGTTTTTTTTTTAAAGAAAAGTCTGGTTTAAAAAAGTCTTTTATTATTTCTAAATAGTACTTTTAAATTCCTTAACTATACTTTCCTGTGGGGCTAACTATATAGAACAGTGGGGAGACACATTTGTTTATTCATATGTCTGCCCCATTCATGTCTAAATTTTAAGCCTAACGCATTTCAGGTGTTCTCCCCTCACACGGTTACCGTTGCTTGAGGGGGAGATTGTGGCCATCCTCATGGCCCCTGTTGTTGCATCCTTGCTCCCCTCCATAGTCCACATGTTGTGGGGAGGGGGGAGGTCTAAACTAGGGAGCCTGCTGAATGGGTGCTGAATGGGCTCCACATGATTTAGAACCTTGCAGGGGGTCAGAGCAAGGCTATGCAACCACAACAGATGTTCCACTTCAGACCTCCTCCTCAATATGTTGACAGTGGCAGCAGGGACAGTGAATGCTGCTCCATTTTCATGTCTGAGAGGAGAATGACTGAAGTGGACCAAAGTAACATCTTGACTTCTTAGATGGATATCTCGCCAAACAAGTGTCAAACTTTGAACTCCCAACTACCTTTTGAATCTTCAAGACACATTTCTTCCAATTTCATTTGGATTTCGGGTACACTTGTTATGATGAAATTTAGCTTTTAGCATTTATTTGTGTTTTCTTATTCTAGAATGGTTTTTGGTCTTATTCAGTGCTTGTTTCCTCCCATGGATGTGAGTTTAATCATAGGATAGTCATCACCACAGGAAACTCACGGCCTTGCTAGACCAGGCGTTAGCGCGGTGTGAGGCCCGGTTTCCCTCCTGTGCATCCAGGTGACGCACAGGGGAATCCGGGGTCAGGCCACGCTGAAGCCTGCCTTAAGCCGGTATAAGCGAATTCGGCTTTTCTGCAGCCCCGGCCTGAGGCCAGGGCTGCAGAACATCTAGCAGGGTCCGTGGCTTTTTGCGGCTGCTCGCTTACTCGCGAGTAGCCGGGAAAAGCCACGGACTGGGCATCGGGCCAGGGGGAGATCCCGGGGGGGGGGGAAGAGAGGGGCAGGGGGAAGGCCGGACCCGCCAGGAGAGAGGGAGGGAAAGCTGGACATCGGGGATAGCACGGGGGGGGGGGGGAAAGCCAGACATCGGGGATGGCAAGCGTTGGACGGGGGTGGGCGGGGGAAGAGCGGATATCGGGGATGGCAAGCAGTGGACGGGGGCAGGCGGGGGAAGAGCGGACATCGGGGATGGCACGGGGGGGAAAGCCGGGCATCGGGCCTGGCAAGGGGGGGGAGAAGATCGGGGATGGGATCGGGCCTGGCGGATGGGGGGAGGACGAGCGAGCAGGCAGGGGGGAAATCAGGGGCAGGGAGAGCGGGGGGGGGGGGGGGGGGGCGGCTTTATTTTTGTAAAAAAACCACTTACCTTCTCTCCGGTGGGGCGCCGGAGCACATTGCTCCTTTAAAAAAAAAAAAAAATGGCCGATGCTACGGGGCTTCCCGTTGCATTGTGCGTGTGGAAGCCAGCGACGGCGCGCGGTAACTCTAGTGCGCCGTCGCCCCTCCTCCCTGCCGGCTTATCCGACAGATCTAGCAAGGCCCTCAGTTGCAGTAGCATTACAGTGATCAGGTAAACACACCAACGATTTGTCCACAGGTAAAATTGAGCCATTGCATCACCCACAATGGCAAGGCAGAAATTGGGGCCTGCATGGTATATTCTTTCACCCAGTACCAGTGTGCTGCTGGTGATCAAACAGTGGCTGTGATTACTTGACTTGATATCTGGTGTATGTTAATGACTGGTGAACGATAACCGTGGCTACATTGAGACAAGCCCACCACAAATGCTGTTTTCAATAAGCAATATGCCCTATATTAATGATGCTCCCAGTCTCAATTACTCAGTGGGAGGCACACATGGTCCTTCAAGGCCTTTACTACAGCCCTCAAGGGTGCCCTGATCTTCCCACTGCCGTTGAATCCCCACCATCACTCTATTCCCTCCCCTAGATATCCCGATAGCAACAATGAAAGAGTGATGTGTATCAGCATCGCCAGGATGTGAGGGCGCACATGTACATGGGCATGCATATATGTGCATGTGCATGTAGGTGTGCACATGAGTGCATATGCATATCTGGCCCCTGGCCTACAAGCCAGCATCACATGTGGCCCTCGGGACTAAAAAGGTTGTGCATCCATGGTATAGAATATGAAATCTCACATGGAATGCTATAGCATTTTTGGAATCCTGCAATCTAGAGATGCTATAAGACATGGGTTAGGAACCTCAAGCCTGGGGTCCAAACCCAGCCTGACCAGAGTCCCAATCTGGACTCTACTATCTTTCCCACAACCATTGATCATTTCACATGTTCCTGGCTTTTGTGCATTCTCTGCCCATCCTAAAAAAGTTGAAATGTTGCTCCTAAGGCAAGAGATTTAAGCTGCAATTTGCTGGAATCCCCACCCCCCGTATTTTTGGCAACATCCCCTTTGCCTTTAGCTCCACCCACACTGGAATGTGGACCCTGGGAGCTTTTCCAAAATTGAAGTCTGCCCTCGGGCTGAAAGAAGTCCCCCACCCCTGCTGTAAAGTATTTTGATTTGGGAGAGGGTAATTCTAATTTTGCATTTCATTGTTTTTGCTATAATTTAATTTAGTCATTTTTTATCAAATCCTGAGCCCTCAGGATGCAGTCGACTAGGAATCCAATGAAGTAAAGTTATAATTTTAAAAGGTATCACTTTGCTGGTCCTTTGTGGATGCAGAAAATAACCTGAAATTATGTGGGCACATTCTAGAAAATGCTCAGGAGCCAGAGGGCCTTGGAAGCTACATCCAGACGGCTTGTTTGCCCTGTAGTAAATGCGTAGTGATGGCATTTCGGGCAGATGACACAGCCGTCATCCTGAAGCCATCTAGGGGCAAACCCCCAAAGCTCCGCTTTAAAAAAGTCATGGACTTACCGTGACTTTTCTGGCTTGTGGTGAGGTGATGATGACAGCATTTGCCATCTGTCCCTTTCAGTCGGAGCTGCGTTGGGGGAGTCCTTCAGCCGATGTTGACCTCTGATTGGTTGCATTGGCTGGACAGGGACATGGGGTGGGCCAGTGAGCTGAATGGCCGCTGGATCACCTCAATGGGGCTTAGTATTGAGTTGAATTGATTTTTAAAAAATAAAAAATAAACAGCTGTCACCGAGACAGTAGGGAGGTGGTGGTTCATCTCTGTGCCTCTCTAGAAATGTACAATTGTGCAATTAGAGTACTAAATTTTTTAAAAAAACAAAGTGGTAAACAAAAACAAAAAAACGGGCCGAGGAGCCGACTTCCCCCTCCAGGACTCCTTTGTTTTCAGACACTACTAGGAGGAGGAGGAGGAGGAGGAGGAGGAGGAGGAAAACAATGTGTGTGTGCAGGAACGGGGCCCTAAGGGCAGCAGCAGCCAGTCAGCCTCCAAAACCCTTTCCGTGGGTGTTACCTGCCTCATGTGACGCAGAGTGGTAAAGCAGTAGTTTCTGCAAATGAAACTCTCCCCACGGCCTGAGTTCGATCCCAGCGAAAGCTGGTTTCAGGCAGCCGGCTCAGGTCGACACAGCCTTCCATCCTCCCGAGGTCGGTAAAATGAGTGCCCAGTTAGTTGGGGGAAAGGTAATAATGGCCGGGGAAGGCAACGGCAAACCACCCCGCTATAAGGCCTGCCAAGAAAAACGTCAGCGAAAGCTGGCATCCCTCCAAGTCAGTAATGACTCAGTGCTTGCACAAGAGGTTCCTTTCCTTTACCTGCAGGAGTGCAATTGTGGGATTTTGGATAACGAGGCGCCAATGCGACCTCGTATAGACATTGGGAATCACATGCACAGATTGGTTGTGGATTTTGCTTCTGTGACCCATCCATCTTTAAATGTAGATGCAAATGCACATTCTGATAGGATGACTACTTGTGAATTCTCGCCAAAAGGGGCATCTATCACCCAAAAAGAGGTCCAAAAAGACACAAATTTGCATATGTTAATTTGTGTGTGGGTGTGGGTGATATTGTCATATACAATATGCAGGGAAAACTACAACAGATCTAAAAACAAAATCCCATAACCACAAATCTGTGGTTCTTCTCCCCAAAAATGGAGCAGCCTGTTTCAAGACATTTAGCTCAAGTCTCTCTGATTTACAGTTGCTTCCAATAGAACAAACAAAAGGCACTGACATGCTTGACAAAAGGGAAAATGTCTGGGATCTACAGAACTCTTTGTCCAAATGGCCTAAATCTGGAGGACAATTCATAAGCGTTATACTACTAGTCTTACCTCTGTTTCTCCTAAGGAATTTTCATCTCCAGGCATTCCAAACTGCCTCTCCTGGTATTCACTTGACAGCATGGGTACTGATGAGGGCAGAAGCGGAAATGTTTAGCTCAAAATAGGGCCAGATCTACACCAAGCAGGATATGACACTTTGAAAACAGTTTGAAAGCTATATAGGGAGCGTGTCCTGGGCCACAATAGTTGTCACTACTGTTATAAACCGTTTTAAAGCAGTAGTATAGATCCTGCCTAGATATTTTAAAATACTCTGTTTGTATTCAATTTCTTTCATATATCTATGTACAAATTTAGATATTATGATTATAATTGAAATAGAAATACAGTACATTTGACCTTAATGTGGAATAATGTGACAACGTGACCTGTGTGCCTTGCTAAGTTTGCTGTCCAGATGCATTTGCTAGGCTGCTACAAGGCCCAGGTCTTCCTTCTGATGCTTCCTGGCCTTTAAACTGGGCTTGGATTGGGCAGCCCTGCAAATCAAGGGCACCTTAAAAACAGAGGACAGTCCTCTGTAAAAGTGGGCACATGGCTACCCTACATCTGGTTCTTCTCTCTTGGGCCCTTTCTACTCCATACCAGTGTAGAGGGAGGGAGGATCTCACGATATTCTGATCCATCCCTTAGTCCACATGCGGGCACGGCATTCTGGGAGGAAGGAGGGTGTGGCACCCGCCTTTTTTTTTTTAAAGGACATGAGCACATGTGCACTCCAACTAAAATATAAGTGGTTTTTTTTAAAAAAAAAGCCCCGACCACTCCCCCCACCCTGATTCCTCCTGGGCCGGTTCCTTCCCTCTACTGATCCCCGCTACTCACAGGGAGGAGGGAAGAAGCTGGGATGGGCAGCCACATATCCCGTGGTCTAGGGATGATCACAAGACCACGGGAAGAATCAGCTTTCCCCAGGGATTATTTATCCCTGGAAAAATCTGTTCTCGTCCCTCCTTCCTCCCCAGAGTCCCTGTTCCTCATTTGGATGCACAGGGACTCGGCTGTGACCAGCCCTGATTTTCGGGCTGGTGTAGAAATGGCCTTGGTCTACTAGTCAAACAACAACACAACAGCTCAACATGTGTATTTCTGAACTGGGACTAGGGAGTGATTCTTCTTAACCTCACAATTCACCGTCCCTATCCACATGCTGTCCTGCAATATTGAACTAACCCCCCTTCTTTGGACATCTGAAAGGACTTATCCCCCAGGCCGTATGTGAAAATTCAAATGCTCACAGGCCCTCAAGTGCTGCCTTGAGCCACCTACCCCATTTTGGTGGCCTCTCCAGCCTGTTCTAAATCCAAGATGATGCTCAAAACTACATCAAAGATGTTGCACAAGGAAAACAAAATAATAATAAAAAAGCTAGATAGAGCATTTTCAATGAGTTATACATATGAACTTAATCAAGTCTATGAGTAATTTAAAAATGTTTTAAGAATGAACTTTCTGGATGCAGAAATTGCCATTTTAAACCACATATGTCCAGATCTACATTCCACAGGTAAGTAGTATAGTAGATCTTGTTTTGAAGTTGAGTCATAAAAGCCCGGTCTTATCTCAGATCAGCCACTCTGAGGTTAATTTTTGATCCCTAAGAATTCTCCCTGAAAAGTGATTCACTGTGGGATCTGATTTGCTACCAATATCCTTAAAAGGTCATTCATCTGGAGTACAACGGAAGAGCTGAAATTATTTTCTCGTAAGATAACATGTGATGTCAAGGCTACACGACACTTGATTTATTTCATGACAAAAATACTGTATAAATGCAAAGTTGGGGGGGGGAGATCTTGTTATATTATTAAACTTGTCAGCTATGTATTTCTGTTTCTATGGCCACAGCTAGACCTAAGGTTTATCCTGGGATCATCCAGGGTTTGCCCCTGCCTGAGCACTGGATCCCCTGTGTGTCACCTAGATGAACAGGTTTGACCCCTGGACGATCCAGGGATAAACCTTAGGTCTAGCTATGGCCTATATGTATTTCAGAAACTTAACAAATGAAAACAGCAAAGCTATGCAAAACAAAATGGGTGGATAGCCACCTTATGCTTGGCCATTGTCCAAGTGCAGAAAGAGGGAAGTGTTTGTGTATGTGTGTGTGTTTCTTTTGCCACAGTGTTGATTCATCTTTATTAATTAACAAAAACTGATCAAAGAGGCAGCATACTGGAACAGCAATGTGAGGTGTGGCTGGATTGTCTCTTCTCCAAAACTTAGGGCATCATCAGGAGTATTTTATTGCACACTTGTTACTGGGCACTCACAAATTTTTGCAGGTCCTATTCACAACGTCATCTGCATCCCGCCCCCTTCTAGCCTTCTTTGCGCAACAAAAAAGACCCCAGTAAATCTGAATTATTTTTGAGACGGAACTTGCCACTATCTTCTGCTGTGTGCAGGAGAAGCAGCGCAATCAAAATGGCCCACTGAATGGGCCACATCCACATTGTTTACTTCCTCTTTCCTCTCCCTGAGAAAGAGGAAGTAATGAGAGACAAAAGCACAGGTGGAGAAGTGATGGTAAGGTAATGTGATTTCATAGAATCATAGAATAGTAGAGTTGGAAGGGCCCTAGAAGGCCATCGAGTCCAACCCCCCGCTCAATGCAGGAATCCACCCTAAAGCATACCTGACAGATGGTTGTCCATTTCCCACCATGGGATGATGCTCTTATTCTCAGGATACAACCAGGTTCAAACTACATATGATGTTAATCACAAGCAATTCCTCTGAAAGTGGATTAAAATACATTTATGTTGTCTCTGTGTATATTGTCTTTTTGTGTTTTTTTTAAAAAATGCTTTTAAATTTTGCATTTTGTACTTTTAATGTTTTGTATCTTTGTAAACCACCCAGAGAGCTTTGGCTTTGGGGCAGAATAGAAGTGTAATCTTTGCCGCCATGCTCGTCCCGCTCTGCATTTATTTATTTAATTAATTCATTTATTACGTTTATATACTGCCCCTTAGCCGAAGCTCTCTGGGTGGTTTACAAAGGTTAAAAACAGTGAACAGTAAAAACAAATATACAAAAATGTAAAACCATCAAAAGCATAAAAACAACAATATCCATTTAAAACAACTATTCTGGGGTCAGCCTATGTTGTTAACTGCCTGGGAGAAGAGAAAAGTCTTGACTATTAGCCTCCCACCACCACCACCACTGAAAAGGCCCTCTCACTTGTTGTCATCCTCCGAGCTTCCCTTGGAGTAGGCACTCAGTGGAGGACCTTAGATGTTGTTGTTGTTGTTGTTGTTATTGTTATTATTATATTTATATTTATATTTATTTGTATCCTGTCTTTTGCCCAATACTGGGCCTCAAGGCGGCCTTACAAAGTTTAAAACATACATTGTAATGTTGGCCTACAGCAGGTGCTAGGAAAGTCAAATTGCAGCAATAAAGTCCAAATGATTGCAAAAAGTGTGGGATATAATGCATCATTACAGGCTCCATGACACCAGCAATTTATTACACGCTCACCATGCCTGGTATGTAGATTTGCTGCGTAGTATTCATGATGTTGAGCGTAGTGTACGGGTAGGTTCATGTCGGGAGAGACGTTCTGTCAGGTATTGTGGTCCCAAGCCGTGGAAGGCTTTATAGGTTAAAACCAACACCTTGAATTGGGTTCGGAAACATATAGGCAGCCAATGCAAGTGGGCCAGAGTTGGTCTTATATGTTTGAACCTTCTGGTTCCGGTTATCAATCTGGCTGCTGCATTTTGCACAAGCTGCAGCTTCCGAACCATCTTCAAAGGCACTACTATGAACAGTAGTAGAGGAGGAAAATGGGCAAAGAGCCGGATTCCTGGAAGGCTGGGTGGTTTGAGAACTGAGGCTTATGGGAGGAGTGTTGGTTTTATCTGATCAAAGCAGTGCCAAGCCCCTGAAACACTTTTGGGCAGGTGCTGGATTTGAGTGAATGAGTGAGTGAGGGGTGGGTGGGAGAGAGAGAAAGTCTGTGAATGAGTTGTGAGTGAGTACCTGTGTGGCCACCGCCAATCCAGCAGACAGCTGCTGTGGCTGGCAAGCCGGAAAAGGTTGTGTACACCTGCCTTAGCTCCTGGGACAGGCGGTGTTAGCATGGGAGGCAACTGTGCCACTAATAGCTTCTGACATTACGAGAGCAAAGCAGCCAGGACATATACTGCTGTAGCTTCCGAACCACTAGGCAATTTTGGGAAAGGCCCAGAACTATAGCATTTACCACATCCCCACAAACACACGGGATTGTGGGGTTGCAGGTACAGAGTCAAATTTGCATCTTCACTTGGCTGGGAGGTACAGAGGACTGGCTCCCAAAGTTATAGCATCCACCCCAATGTAGATTGGGGTAGATGTTTAGCCAGCCAGTGAGAAATAGGGGCAGCCAAAGCTCACTGTTTGGAGATGAACCTACGGCCAAGCATTATGTTGATTAACTTTCCCCCCCCTTGTCTTCACTGCTTCTTTGTGGTACCTGTCGAGTTGCTGTGGGGATATAAACTGCTAACTTGCCAGTTATCGCTCCACTCCCTTATTAATTTGTTTACAGTATTTAGATTTTGACATAGGAATCACAAAGGAACGCCTATCCCAGGCTTAAGGCATCTCTGACTAATAATTAAAATGCGGTCCAACAAAACCACACATCTCTCTAAATCGTCATGCCTAGTTCAAATCTTCTGTTCTCGCTTCATTTTCAAATATTGCACAAATTCGACAAGCCTACTTTTCAGGTGAGAATATGGGAAAGTGTGCCTTGACCACTATTGTTTTGAAGTTACCTCCACTTATAGTGAGACAGTGGGTGCTTCCAGATGAGCCTTTTTTTTTTTTTTTGTACAATTGCCCTGCCTCATTCATGGAATGTTATGCCCTTCCAGACAGAGGGCTCCTAGCACTATCCATCAGAAGTCACTGTGCAGCAATTCCATCTTTTTTCCCCCTTAATAGATTTTCTGCAATAGGAAAAAGGACTGAGGAAGCTATGGGGAAACACAGGAGGATTATGTGTTGAAGACCATAATTTCTAGACCCCTATGAAATTCTGGGTGTCTCTACATTAAAGAAAAAATGCCACTCTTACCAGGATTTTCCCCAGAGTCTTTCCAGGTTTTTGACGGGCTTCATTAGACAGGGACCACGTGATTTGGAATTGAAAATGTCCCCTCTCAACAATACTCTATTATGTTCAATGAAACAGTGTCATCTAGTGGCTGTATTATAGCACAACACCAGCTTTACACACTTCAGATATCCCACGATGATTTAAATTACTGCATTATCTCCAATTTTTTAAAAAGTGAGATTATGAGGAGAAAGTGCAGGAGACATCCTGGAGGCTGAAAACATTGTGTAAAGGACCTGCAAACTTCTGTGAGTGGCCAGTCATGAGCATGCAATACACCACTCGGGTAGAATGAACGAACCAGGGTGATGGTGCCATAAGAGCCTCATTTGGAAGCACCTCCCAAAGGAGGTCATGACGATTTATAATTAACCCCATATTTTCCCACTTCTGAAACTATTTAAAAACAACAACAACAACAACAACAACAACAACAACAACAACAACCAAGAAGGAGGTTAGGAGCAGAACTGCAGAGTAATTTTTTAGCAGGTGTGGACAGGAAAATGCACCACACTGGCACAGTGGAAGGAACTGTAGATGACGTGTTGGGGATGTCCTTTCTTTATTGCTTGCTGTGCAGAGCTATAGCATGACCTGCAAAGCAAGTCCTTTCTTAAGGCTTCTCCATGCCTACAAAGCAACAGAGGGATCCCATTGAACACATCAGCACTTAATTCTGAGTATACATGTCAGGATCTGGCTGTAAGGCTGCAGTTCTCTTTCTCCACTTGCTCTGAAATTGTACGAGGCCTGGCTTTTTTAAAAGGAGACAAAGAGGTGAAACTGGTGCTTTCACAGGAAGAGCCTCTAGTGCAATCAGAAGGCATTGTGCAGCTATCCTGTCTTTTCTAACTTAAAAAAATCGTGGTAAGTAAAAAAGACAGAAGAAGCAGTGGGCAAACAAAGAAGTTGAAATTTCACTTGGACCATCCCGCCCTGTAAAATTCCGGAAATAATTCAGGGTGATGGTACCATAAAAGCCTCGTCTGGAAGCACTCCCTTCTCCATTTGACGAAATAACATTTGGAAAGAATGAATCAAAGGAGCCACTTCAAATGTAGGGAGAAGGCAGGTAAGGTCTGAACAAAATTCTGTAGTTCTCTAGCTGGGTTGTGAAAATGACTAGGAAAATCAAGGGCTAGGCTTGTGATTGACTAGAAAATCAAGGGGGTGGGGGTGGGTTTTTCCCTAGCCGGGTAGTGACAGGGACCAGAAAAAGACAGGATTTACAGCTCAGATTTACTGGGAAATAAGGCAGCAATCCGCTTGCCATGTGCTGCAGCCTCACTTAAAAAAAAAAAAGCTCTTGTTCTCTCTCTCTCTCTCTCTCTCTCTCTCTCTCTCTCTCTCTCTCTCACACACACACACACACACACACACACACACACACACACACACACACACACACACTAAATTTGTGCTGAGAAGCATGTGCTTCAAAATGTCATGAAACAGGGTGTGTGGCAACCATGAGGGATTGGAACAGGACAACATTGTCCACTTGACTACGGCATGTTCACTTGTGGACAAAACATAATGAGATGCACATACCACTAGATCCCTTGAAGTCCATGGGAATTCTACTTTTAGCTTACAGTGGAAGAGCAATACTTGGCAGCACTAGGATCCCTCCAGTTTCACAACTGGATATTGCTTCAGTTTCTTTTCTTCTTTCTTTCTTTTCTTTTCTTTTCCTTTTTTTTTTTTTGTTCTGTGCTCTCATCTACTTGTTCCAATCTCTGCACACTCTTCCCACCCTAAAGATACAGTGAAGGATGTTATTAAGTAGGGCTGTGCATGGTCACCCTGATTCACCTCGGAAGCCAGTTCGGAGCCCCCGAAACAGCCCCGATTCGACTTGGGATGCTTTGGGGGTTGCCCGCCTTACCTCGGTGCCAAAGCTGATGCAACATTCAGGCCCTCCAAGGTGACTCAGCCTTGCAAGTCCCTGGGCAGTCAGCACTCAGAAAAGCCAGTAGCAAGGCCCTCCATGAGTCCTTTGGACTCACCTCCCTCTCCCTGCTCACCTGCCGCCCCTGCCGCCACCATCACTGCCACCGCCATTGCCTTCTCTTCCTCACTCCTGCCACCATCACCACTGCATCTGAGAAACAGGCCGTGATTTTAAGATATCACGGGGGCACTGTTTAGTACCTCTATGGACACAAACTACGGTGGCCTTAGAGGTACTAATCAGAGCCCCCGTGATATCTTAAAATTGTGGCCTGGTTCTCAGTTGCGGTGGTGGTGATGGCGATGGCAGCAGGAGCGATGCAGCGGCAGTGGCAATAGCGGAGGGGGGCGAGGAGGAGGGGGTGGCAATGGTAGCAGGTGAGCAGGGTGAGCAGCCCAGGGCTGCTCAGAAAAGCCCCAAGTTTTGGTGCTGATCAGCTTCGGGGAGCCTCGGGCTGACCCAGAACCAAGTCGGAACCGAGGCGAGGCAGGCTGAATCAGCTTGCCTCGCCTCGGTTTCGAGGACCCAGCCCGAGGCGGTGCAAGCTGATGAAGTGATGATTTCCACTTGCTGAGGTGATCATAGGTACAACATCTGGAAAGCCCTGTCTAATTATAAGCTCACACAGAGCATTTCTACATGAAGATTTTATTGCACACGCATGATGGGTCATTCATGGATGTTTGCGAGTCCTTTACATGATGTTGTCAACCTCTAGAGTATCTTCTGCACTTTTTGAGCTTTATTCTACTTTTTAGAAGATTGGAGATAACATGGCACAGTGTTTTAACTGTTTTAATTGTTTTACTGCTTTTAAATTTGTTTTAACTTGGTTCATGGTTTAATTTGTTTTTAGCTGTGTATATTTACTGTTTTATACTGTATGCTTTTATCTGTATGCCGCCATTTTATCTTAATGATATAGGACAGGATATACATGTTTTAAATAAGTAAATAAATGATGAGGAAGTTTAATGTGAGATATTGGCAGTGTGAAGTGATGGTCTTGCACTATAATTCAGCCACTAGATGGCACAGTGTAATGAAACAGATAGAACATTACAGAGAAAGGACATTTTCAATTCAATTCAAATCAAATCGCGTGTCTGCCGTCTAAAGAAGTCCATTGTAATCCTGGAAAGAAACTGGAAGCAGAAAGGCCCAGTAAGGATGCAGGATTACAACCTTGTGTTGGTGAACCTCATAATGATTTTATCTAGCATCCAGTGCTGTTGTTTTTAAACTGCTCTTATCTGATTATGCTATTGCGTTATTAATCATTTGTTTCATTGAAGGATTTTAACTTCACTCTTCCGCTGGAAACAGCTCTGAAAATAGCTTATAGAGATCAACAATAAGACAGTCTCTGCCCTCAGGCCTACGATCTAAAAGACAACACAAAACAAAAAGGAATTCACATGGAGGAGGAATAAAGCAAGCCTCTGGCACTAGTTATATATGTATTACATTTGGCTACTTTCTAATATGTATTTTATTATTAGCCACATTGGACATTCTGTGTGGAGAGGTGGGGTATAGTGTAATATCTCCCACTGGGAACTAATGTATTAATTTTAACAATCTTCTGATACTATTTCACTGATATGCTGTGACACTGTTAAAAAGGCACTGAATACACAGTTGGCTTGAGCGGTCTGTACATTGGACTGGATCCAACCCAAGTTAAGTTACAATCCTATACTCTCTTACCTAGGAGTAGGCCTCATTTAACTCAATGGGACTTACTTAGTAGACATATATAGGACTGCTCTGTGAATTGCACTTCGGACCCATTGAAACAAATGGAATTTTAATGGACCTAAGTACAACTAACTTAGATTTCAATCTGTGGACATTTCCTTGGGAGAAAGTCTCATTACATCTGAGTAGACATGTATAGTGTTTCACTGTAAGTCTGGCTCCAACTGAGTGACTTATTATTGGCATACGATGACTCCCCAGAATGAGAGAACTATTCAAAGAGCTCAATCTTATTTAGACAAAATGAAAGTCCTACAACTCCCAGCATTCCCCAGGCAGAACTATTCTAAGGGCACAATCCTATGCATATTTATATTGAAAGAAAGTCCTATAACTCCCAGCATACAAGACAGTTCCTCCCTTCTCTTTCTCCCGCTCCCATTTTATCTTCAAACCAAACTTGTGCAGTAGAATAAGCTGACCACTGTGAAGTAGATTAAGCTGAAAGACTGACTGGTCCAGGGTCACCAGCAAACTTTGAGGCTGAGTGGGAACTTGAACCCAGGTCTCCCTAGCCTTAGTCCAATGCTCTCTAACCACCATAGTGCACTGGCTTAGAAGTCTACTTCTGGCAACCAAACTATATACTGCCACTAGTGCCTATAATGGCCAGCAAGATTGCAGTCCTGGCCTGGCTTCCACTCCCTGTCTGTAATCTGCTCACTATATTAATTACAGCAAGGCTGATTTTTCTCTGAATGGTTGTTTTGCCCTTAGGAGCTGAAAGCATAGGCACACTTCTGTTTTTAATTTTAGGGTGTAATAAATTCTAAAGCAACTATTTGCAAAACACTTTCATGGTTTACAATATTCCATCCAATTAGCCATGTTGGGTGTAGTCATTTCCTCAGCCAAGAATAATACAACAAAATCTGCAAAGAGAGATTGTCTGGCTAAAGACACCATATGTAGTTTTTAATTTCTTTTGAAAGGAAGCATTTTAAAAGAGGGGAAACATCCATTAAGAAAGTTATTCAATAATGGATTCTTTAAATGTCTGTGTGTGTGTGTGTGTGTGTGTGTGTGTGTGTGTGTGTGTGCGCGCGCGTACACACACACACACACACACACACACACACACACTTAAAGAATCCATGATTAAATATGTGTATTAGAGAGAATTCTAATAGTGTTCTCTAGCTAAGAAATATATTTTTAAATGCTAGGTTGCACTTGTTTGTTCACTCTCCAATAAGCATGGTTGTTGTCCGTAATCAGTTTTCTGATTATATTAAGGGCATGTTTGTTTTTCTGGGTTGTGTTTCTGATGTATTTATTTTGCTCTTCTCTCTGCATGTGCTACACTGAACTCCTTTGTTCTCTTCTTTCACAGCTTAATGCATATTTCATTTCTCCCCTTTGAATTCCCTCTGGTTTTACTCAGCTGCATTGAAAATGCTGACAGTGCAGTTCCTCTTTCTTCAAATCTCTGTATGGTTCATGCTGTTTTGGGGAAAAAGAGAGATCAAAGGATGGGAAAACCATGAGTTAGATTAGACAGGGGATGGGTATACAATGAAATAGCAGTGGAAAGCAATAGTACAGATTGCTTTTTGCATTCGAGGTTCCAGCTGCAGAGATTGGCTTGCCAATCTAACCTAGATTTAGAATGATCTGGCCCAGATACCTAGGCCAGATCTACACCAAGCAGGATATAACACTTTGAAAGTGGTTTGAAAACGGTATATGGAATGTGTCATGGGCCCCAACAGTTGTCAGTGCACTTCAATAGTGTTATAGATCCTACCCTAGTACCTGTGTGTCTTCCATACAGAAACCTTTCTCATTCTCCTATTGCTCTTTTCCTGAGCAATCTGTCTGCCTTTCTACAACTGCTGATACCTGTGCAAGAGGCAGGAAACCATGCATTTTATGCACCGTCTGCTTGCTCCTAATTTATGGACCACAGAGCCTTTTGTTTTAAGCAACTGAGTAATAGGCAAGAGTGAGACAGAGCATATATGGATTAATTAGGCATATTTGCATCAAATAGCTTGGAGATGCATGCATATACTAGGGGAAGAGTGCCCATATAGTACGGAAATGAATGCCTCCCTTTTATTAATCCATAACATCCAGACGATGACTCATACAAAAACACTGCAGTGGGGAAATTCATAGAAAATAGTTGTACTGAAGTGTGTTAACAATCCAAATAAATGAACAACACCCACTTTTGTAAAATAGATCATCCTGTTGGTATCCATTTCTCACTTGCCAGGTTTGTTCATATTATTATTTATTAATATTATTTCTGCTATATGCCAATAAAAAAGGTTGTGTGCAGTTGCAGCACTATCCTAGGCACACTTACTTTGCCGTAAGGACTGTGGTGTGCAATGTGTGTGTGTGGGGTACTCCCTAATATGTGTGCCTAGCTGTACAGCTTTTATTCTACTGTCTTGCTGTTATCCAGATTCTTGCAGCTCTCAAGGAAGAGATGCATTCTGAACTAAGCATATTTTGGGGCAGCTGGGAATTTGCCTTTGCTCCAGGTCGTGCCATTGGTGGGTTTTTAATTAACCAGATCCAGAGATCTTAGTGCGTCTCCTTCCAGCCTTAACTATTTACTTAACCCAGCCTCAACAGCCTTGAGGCAATTTGATATTAGAAATCTACCGCAGGAGAGATGGCAACGCCTCATCCCCGGAGAAAACAACAATAAATCATTGACTGGTTTGGTGGCAGACTCCGTCTCCTTGCATGACTACACTACAACACAGATCCCTTTGCCAGAGTTTGGGGCTGATCTTGGGCTTATCTTCAGTTCCTCCTAAGCCTTGAAAAGCGCTAAAGATAAGCTCTCTCCACACCTGCCACTTCAATATGAGCTTGGCAATTTGAGATTAAGGGCCTGAAGGTCACCAACTGGCCTGTTGTTTGGTGATGACTGTTGAGAATTTCTACAAGGGAATATCTGTCTGTCTGTCTGTCTGTCTGTCTATGCAATGCTGTGGGATTTCCACATTTAACAAGCTAATTGCAATGCCTTCTTAGGCCTATCTGAAAGTAGCTTCTTGGGGAGCATTTCTGTAAGTTGCTCCTGTGAATCACCGTGTAGTCATAGAGCGGGTACCAGGCTTGAAAAATCTACTTCATTCTTTACTCCAGCAACTTGTGGCCCTCGACATGCTTTTGCCTACAACTCCCATCAGCCCTAGACAGAATAGCCAATGGTGAGGGATGATGGAAGCTGTAGGGCAAAACTTCTGGAGGGCAGCTGAAGGAGACGCAAGGAGAAGATCTTAGAGAAATTATCGTGAACTGGTTCAAGGAGCTGACGCCTGACATTCCAATAGATGGATCGGATCTGGACCGAGTCCACCGTGTGGGGGGGAAAAACTACAAAGGGACTAGAGACATATTGGTGAAATTTGGCAACTATTACAAAAAAGAGCAAATTATGAAAGAATTGAGATCTAAGGTTCAGATACAGTGTAAAGGCAAACCAGTGCAAATTTACAATGATCTTTCTCAACGCACATTAAATTGGAGACGTAGTCTTAAACCAATAACGGAAACATTAATGAAGAATAAAATTCCTTATGCATGGGGTTACCCGGTTTTCTTAAGATTTACATATGGGAGGAGGGAATACAGAGTAACCTCATTGGATCAAGGTAAAGATTTGCTGAAGAGGCTGGGTCTGGATGGGGAAGCAGATGGGGCTGGAGTGGGTGGGGGAGGGAATGAGGCTGGGACATCTGGAGAGTAAGAGAATTGTTAATTATGTTGGAGATAATTGCAAATAAAAATGCTAATATAGAGACCTGCCGGCCAGGCACAGCACTGCCTCCCCCCTCCCCCTTTAAAGTAGATGGCTGGAGTATTAGACTCACGGGGATATGGGGGGGGGATTAGAGTGGGGGGGTGGGGAGGGGGGGAAGGTAGGGGAGGAGGGATCGGGGTAGGAGGGTGTGGGTTTTATGTATGGAGTTTGTGTTTTTATGTAAGCAAGTTTGAATTGCTGAGCACAAGGGATCGGAAGAGATTTCAAAAGGGTGATTATGGATAAAAAGATAAAGGTATCAACACTCAATGTTAAAGGTTTAGGGGCAGTCGTGAAAAGGAAGAGAATAGAACAAATGCTAAATAAAGAGGGATCAGATATTATAATGATCCAAGAGACACACCAAGGCTCCGAGAATTCGAATATGATAAAATTAAAGTGGTTAGCCTATTATGAAAAATCATTAGGGACATCAAAAAAAAATGGAGTGGCCACTTTGATTTCAAAAAAAAGTGGGTTTATATTAGAAGAGGTAAAAAAGGATGATAAGGGTAGATATCTTATGTTAAAAGGTAAAATTGAGGGAAAGGTTTATACTTTGATTAATGTTTATGCCCCAAATGAGAGGCATAGAGAATTTTTTATAAAGCTGTTCAAAGAAATAGAAGAATTTAAGGAGGGGTGTGCATTATTAGCTGGGGATTTTAATATGGTTATGGATAATAAAAGGGACAGGTCAAATCCCACTAATGCTGAAAAGAGGAACAATATGACTATATTGAATAAATTAGTAAAAGAAAATGATTATTTAGATTCGTGGCGCTTACTTTACGGGAATAGGCCTGGATTTTCATACTTTTCCCCAGTTCATCATACATACTCCAGGATAGATTATATATTTGTTTCAAAAGACTTTGCAACGAGGATTTGTAAAATGGAAATGGGGGTAATAAAAGTAACCGATCATGCCTTGTTAAGTTTAGAATTTACAGTTAAGAAAGATTATAAAGAGGCATATAGATGGAAGTTGAACACAAAGATATTGAAATACAATAAAATAGTAGATAAAATTCGGAAGGAACTGTCGGAGGCATGGGAAATTAATGAAAAAGGAGGAACAGCTGGGTCAGTCATTTGGGACACCATGAAGGCTGTAGCAAGAGGAATCTGTATTAGAGAAACATGTAGTTTAAAAAGACAACAACGTGCAGAACAGGAAAAGTTAGAGATAGAAATTAAAAACTTGGAGGAAAGATATTGGCGAAGTAAAGATAAATATAAATTAGTGGAAATACAAGCTAAGAAGAAACAATTAGAAAACTTAAATATAGAAGAGATTCAAAAGAATTTAATGTATATGAAAAGGGAATATTTTGAAAACAGTGACAAGAACTCGAGGTTGCTTGCCAAGCTCACACAAAAAGAAAAAGGGAGGAATGGGATAGAAACGTTGAAAGATAGTCGAGGGAATTATTGTCATGCAATGAAAGTTAAAATAAAAATTTTTCAGGAATTTTATCAGGAATTGTACAAGGGTAAAGAAATTCAACAAGAAAAGGTGGAGGAGTATATTGGAAGGTTTATAAAGAAGGAAATAAAATCAGAATATAAGGAGTTAATGGAGTCAGTAATAACTCAAAGAGAAGTTGAAGAAGTTATTGATAAGTTAAAAGTGGGTAAATCACCAGGAGCAGATGGTTTGGGTCCAGAATATTATAAGGTCTTCAAAGATTGTTTAGTTCCAAAATTAATGGAACTTTATAATAGGATATTATCAGGAGAGAAGATACCTGAATCATGGGAACATTCAGTGATAATTCTGATCCCAAAACCAGATAAAGATTTGACTAATCCTGATTCTTATAGACCTATTTCTTTAATAAATCAGGATGCTAAAATTTTTACATCTATTATGGCCAAACGATTAAATAAATTTTTGGCAGAATATATAGGAGCAGATCAATGTGGGTTTGTGGTAGGAAGACATATGCATAATTTAGTGGGTAGAGTTTTAAATGTAATAAATGTAATAAAAAAAGCAAATATTAAGGCAGGTATTATGGCATTAGATATTTTTAAAGCTTTTGATTGTGTGAGCTGGCAGGCACTAAAGAGTATTATAGATAAATTGGGATTTGGAAATAAATTTAAAAATGTAATAGAACAGTTATATTCCCAAAATACGGCGGTAGTGGTGGTAAATGACGGACTTACTGAAAAGATACGACTAGCCAGAGGAACAAGACAAGGATGTCCGCTCTCGCCGGTCCTTTTTGTAATGGTTATGGAAGTTTTGGCGAAGGCACTAAGGGAGGATAAAGAATTAGAAGGAATTGGAGAGGTAAGGGAGATAAAGCTAAACATGTTTGCGGATGATACTTTATTGACCATTAAGAATCCATTAAGAAAATTAGAAAGAATTAAATATCAGTTGAGGGAATTTGAGGAAATTACAGGGTTAAAAATAAATTGGTCTAAATCAGAGATGATGTTGTTTAACTATACTAAGAAGGAAGAAAAGGATTGGGAATTTAAGGGGATGGAATTGAAAGTTAAGAATGAGATTAAATACTTGGGAATTAAAATTACAAAAAATCTAGAGAATTTAGAAAGGGAAAATTTAACGAGGTTAAAGAAGGAGGTATTAGAGAAATTGGAGAAATATAAGAGATTAAATTTATCTTGGTTTGGGAGAATAGCTTTGATAAAAATGAAGATACTAGCTAAAATTAATTTCGTATTTAGGATGCTACCTATAAAAATATCAGAAACCGAGATAAAAAGTTGGCAAAATATTATTAATAAATATTGTAATGGAGAAAAGAGAGCAAGAGTGAATAAAAATAATTGGTACCTAAGCCAAAAAAAGGGGGGAATGGGTCTCCCAAACATAAAATTATACTACGTAGCAAATAGATTAAGACATGTTGTAGAAGCAATTATGGGAGTAGGAGATTTATACTGGATGGAAGAAAAAATCATAAGTAAGGTAGAGATGAATCTGGAGAATGTTTTTTTTAAAGATGGAGGAAGAAAATGGGTTGGAAGTATAGATAATCCACTCCTGAGGACTCAATGGGAAATTTGGAGCAAATTTAAAGGGAAGCTGCTTCCGAGCAACTCTCCCTTAGCACCGATAATAATATTAAAGAATTTCCCAGAGGATCTAAAGGGTAGATTATGTAAAATATTAAAAGAGAAAAATAAAATAAAATTAAAGGATTGGGTAAGAGATATTAAAACAAGAGAAGATATGGAAAATTTGTTAAAGGAGAAGAAGCTATCTTGGCTAGAATATGGTCAATTAGAACAATGGAATAAAAAGTGGATTAAAGATAATAGAATGTGCAGAAAGATGACGAGGTTTGAAGAATTAGTAGTAAGTAAGGAGAAAGGAAAAGGAGGTAGTATAGTTTCAAAAGGATTAATGAGTGAAATATATAAAATATTGTTAGAGAAGGAGTTTAGAGAGAATACAGAGAAAGTGATTTGGGAATCAGATTTGAAGATACAAATAGGGCGACAGAGCTGGGAGGGACTATGGAAACAAAGAGTGTTGAGAAGTTTATCAGTAAGAATAAAGGAGAATTATTTTAAAATTTTATGGAGGTGGTACCTAACCCCGGTTAGATTGAACAAGATAAGTGATCAACATTCAGCAAATTGTTGGAGAGGATGTGGGGAAAAAGGAACGTATTTACATATGTGGTGGCAATGCAAATATGTACAAAGATTATGGAAGATGGTGTTCTCAGAAATTGAAGAAATAGTGGGAATGAAAATAGAACAAACACCAAAAATAGCATTGCTGTCACTATTTGAAGATATAAAGTGTGGAAAAGGAACTATAGAGCTGATATCGAGTTTGTTGGTTGCAGCACGATTGATGATAGCTAGGAACTGGAAGATCCAAGGGGAATATTCTATTGAGGAGTGGTATAAAGTAGTATGGGATATAGCCATTAATGATAAACTGACATGTAATATTAAGTGGAGAAAAGGCGTAACTAAAATAAATGAGTTCGAAGGAATTTGGAAACAGTTCCTAGTGTTCGTGTTTACTAAGGGAAATGGGAAACCACCATCAGAAGAAACGATTAGATTTTGGACTCAAGAATGATCCCGAGGTGGGGGGTGCACTTTTATGTTAAGAATGAAAATGTTGTAGTGTGATAAGGCATATGTAATAGTTTTTGATATTTGTACTCAACAATTATTCAATATGTATGAAGCAGATATTTGATGTATTTCTTTTTCTTATTGTGTTTGTTTCAATTATATTTTGGAAATGTTCATTTATGTTTATATAGTGTTGAAAATGAATAAAAATTATTAAAAAAAAAAAAAAAAAACTTCTGGAGGGCTACAAGGTGTCTCTCCTCCACCCTTACTAGAACATTGAGGTCCACTAACTGGAGCCATGTACAGAATATTGGCAGTGCAAGATGATGACACATACTCAAAGAATAATGGAACAAGAGTGCCTCTGAGCACAGGCTCAGCTCAGGCATTTGTTTTCAGTACCAGAACTGACTCACAGTCCTTTCACGACACATAAATTTACACCAAGTTTTCTCCCCAAATATGCATGGGGGTGGGT
This sequence comes from Elgaria multicarinata webbii, assembly GCF_023053635.1. NCBI lineage: Eukaryota > Metazoa > Chordata > Lepidosauria > Squamata > Anguidae > Elgaria > Elgaria multicarinata. The sequence continues at coordinate 67,907,956 of NC_086171.1, forward strand.
GACCTTTTCATTGTTGTTGCTGTTAAAAAGAATGGGAGTAGAAACCCTTGGTGGTCTCCTGCAAGTCTCCCAGAGATCTACCAGTAGATCCTGATCTACTTTCTTCCCACCCCTGAGGGCTGTCTACATGCCCTGAAAACCCTGTGGTGGCTTAGCAGTGGCACTGCATAGTTTATGCAATGCAGCCACCAACCCGGACCCAACATGGCCTTTCTCCCCCAAAACTGAGTGCTTAAAAGGTTGCTGACTTACTGCGACTTTTTCATTTACTCCGAGGTCACCATCTTTTTCGCTCGTTTGTTGGTGGTGACCTTGTTTCGCATCGAGGCTGGTGTGTGTGTTCTGGAGGTGGATCGAAGACCACAGTAGGCCGGAGGGATGCGTGGGAAGGCAGGCAGAGAGCAGGGGGCAGGCTCAATGGGCTGAATGGCTGCCCACGCTCCCTCCCGCCATGGGGATTTGTCACTCCCACCGCACAGCTGTGATGTCACAGAGTTTTGAAGGAACAAGTGGCAAAGCAACGCCGTCAAGACTCCCCCTAGGTGTAGGGGAGGGAAGGCAGAGCCAGGGCAGAACTGATAAGCTTTGGCAGAGCTGGGAGGAATCTGGCTGATTAGAGGGGTGGGGCTGGAGGCATGACAGAATATGAACTTGCCTAACCACTGAGGTCAGCTGGTGAAGCCCTTCTGTGCCGCTTGCCACCTTCTGAGGTATGATTGGAAAGAGCACACAGAAGGCTTTTCCCACCTAGAATGCAGCGCTCCCTCCTAATAGTTCAGTACAGTACTAACTACTAGCCAGTGTTTTGCCATTGGTTGAAGATCCTGGTATTTCAGCAAGCTTTTCCTCTCCGGCTTGTAATTCATCATATTTAATAAGGTTGATGCTCCATTTTTATTGCTCTTATTGTAACTGAAATTGTTTTTAAATATGTATTTCAAGCTGTGATTTTAATATTATATCTAAACCACTTAAGGATTTTATTATATGAAGTGGTATAACAGTATTAATAATAAATATATAATCTGTTGCTTAAATTTGATTTTCCTTATTAGCTCTCTTTGTTTTTAAATGCGCTATCTTCCGAGTTTTTATGTTTTGTTATAGTCGTTTTATGGTTAATGTTTGGGTTGCTTACCACTGATGTGAGCTGCCTCGAGCATTTTGTCAGAATTGGAAAGCTGGGATGGAAATCTATTTATAAATAAAATTGGGTGGGTCAGGCAGTGGTGCGGTTTGGGAATTTTAGACTCTGGACTTATGGGGGGGTTCTTTAGATGGTAATATGTGTTAATTCACTCCTGTCAAAATGTGGTAAGCCAGCCCTGCTGTATTTGGGGGCAGTGGACCTCTGCCCCAAATTCCTTCCCCAATGGCACCACTGGAGTCAGGGCACCTCCAGAACCAAGCGCTGTTTGACAGTATCTGAGGTTATTGGCTTTTGATAACCTCAGTGGAGGTTGGTGGCTCCAATATCAATGGGGCAGTGAATCTGGTCCGTGTTTCAGTAAGAACCGGTCAGAACTCTAAAAGAGCAATCCAAGGTGCAGAAAGACCTTGGATAGCTCCTTTAGAGTTCTAAGTGAAACCTGGATTCACCACCCCCACTGACATCAGAACCACCAGCTTCCACTGGATAACCTTGCACTGGTTATCTGAAAGAACACAATTTCATAGATCAGACAAATAAAATCTTGCCTGCTGGCTGTCCTGTCCCCTTTATCCAATGCTGGGAGATGATTTAGCATTAGCAACTAAAAATACACCTCATCAGGTTTTCGGACTCTTAACGCTAGACGAAATGGGGTTGAATTGGCACCTCAGTCCTCTATGTTGAAGCAGAAGGGACTTCTCTGAGGTGATGGTGGAGCTGCCAGTAGCTGCCAGCTGGGCTTTATAGCAACTGTTAATCCCAGCAAGGTGGCCTCCTGTTGCTTTCAGGAACAAATGCAGCAGGATTGTCCTGCTTGCTCCATGCTGCAGCAGCAGTTGCTGCTTGCACTACAACAGCTGAGGGATGGAGGTTGGATCGTGGCCTCCTAGTCACAATCCATATACATTCCTTAGTCAAGGAGCAGGCAGAAATGTCCCGTATTATGCTGGTATGTCATTTGTTAAACAGAGTGAGCCAAGGCGTATGAACTCAAGGGTAATAGGCGGAAATGTGTCTGGGGTAATTAAAGTGGGACCACGCTGTGTAAACAAATGTCATACCCAGACTTGTTACAGCGCAGGAACAACTTGAGCCCAAGTGTGAGAGAGAAATGGGAGAAAAATGATGATAGGAAACCTCTTATAGGGCTCTGGGGAAAGGATGAGAAAGCAGAACAGGAAATGTTTATGCAGATAAAGGAAGCCTGCGAAAGCAGCTAGGAGGGGGATTGTCGGAATTTTGGTCTGCTTGCCATCGAATGGAATTGCAGTTAGGAAAACATGAAAGAAGCTAACCTCAAGTCAGAGACTCTGCTACTTTCTTTACGGTGCTAGCCAAACATTGTCACGCTTTGCAAAACTGAACTTGCGAGGTTCCACATTTGTCTCCCAAAGACTTCAAAATAACCCTGCTCTGAAATAGCCAGTTTGTTGACCTCTTGGGGTCAAGCTCCACAACTGATCTGTTTTCTCAGGCTTTGTGGAAATAGTTGAGGGGGTGGGTTGCTTGGCTCTAAGAAGATGAGATATTTCTGAACTAACTTGGTTGTTTCTCAGCTATAGGAAGGGAGGGTAACAGGAGGGATAAGCTGTGGGATTTGAATATTAACAACAAATTATGAAAGAATTGATTCTAGTTCTGTCTTTCATCGACAGTGAAAAGTAGGAACAAAGAAGGTGCCCTTTAGATTTGCTGTCAGCTTGCTTCGTGATTCTGCAGGCAGAAGCCAGTCTTATTTTTGATATTTCTCAAGATATAGAATGGAGCAATTGTTGGTTGTTTAAGAAAAGTGGTAAATTGCTGTCTTTGGGAGTCTTGTCCTGAATTGGAGCAAGTGTTGATTGTATTATCTTTCAATGACACAGTAGAAGCAAAGTGTAGGCATTTAATTGCCACTCTGTCTGGTTCCACAAGAACCTCTCTAGCCAAATGTGTATGCTTTGCTAATGTAGGAAGAGCATGCTTTCCAGTGGGTCGCAACACAATTTTCTTGATCACAGATTTCTCGTTTAAACACATAGACAAGCCACATATGTATCGAGACCACTTTGCAACTCAATCTACAGGCCCAGGCTCCACCCCTTGCCATTGCAATGCAGCTCTCAAGCGCTTCTCTGAAATTGAATTTAGCCTTCCGGCTCAAAGAGGTTCAGGACTTCCGATCTAGAATGTAGCGTTTCTGATTTTTCTTACTCCTTAACTTGCTCTGTCCAATCTTATATTTACTCGGTTCTATTAAAATATTGAGATTATAGCTTAGGCGACTTGTTTTCAAACTGGGTTCCAGGGAACAAGGGAGTTCCTAAGGAATTTATGAGGGGTTCCTTAATGAGAATTGGTGAAAAAGCTACCAATCCCCACTTGCAAAGTGAAACAGGGGGAACATCTACACGGAGCTTTTACTCCAGTTCTACTCCACCCCCAAACTGATCATGTCAGATGATGCATGGCCCTCTCCATAGCTTGCACGGTGTTTCTTGCCCTAAATCATCCCCCCCCCAACTCATTTTGTGATTGATTTTCCCGTCACTGCAGATTCAGTACAGTTTGGGAGTCTGTGTGACCTCAGCTGGCTTCAGCACTGGTAGAAGCGATGCTGGTTGTATGGGGGTGGCGGTGTGGTGAGAGCAGAGGGCTAAGCATGGCTACCTGGAAGTAATTCCTTGCCTTCCATTGCACTTTGCGGAATACAGGAGCGGGGGTGGGAAGTTCTGCTGCTTTGAAACTGCACCGTTGGACACAATCGCTGCCTTTCCATTCTTTACTGCTACACTGCTTTGCAGTTGTGTAACTGTGCAGTTGCCCACTTTCAATATAGGGTACTTCAGGCTTTCCTAGGGCTTAGGGGTGCAGCTGCCACTGTGGGGAGAGAGAGGGGTGCAAGGGCAGATGTTTGCATGTCTACTCAGAAGTAACTCCTCTATTTCACTTTATGAGCACGTGAGCAAGAAGGGAAGCCTCTTGATCCGAAGCTTCACAACTACAAAGGGAAACAGCTGAGAGAGGGTGAGCGCCTGTTGATTAGAATCTGCATAGGTGTGCGGAGGCATCCTTTACTGCTAAGGAGTTGAGCAGAAGAAGAAACAATACTTTCAGAGCTCCATCACTAGTTGCTATTTGCTGCGCATTATAGCCATATAACTGATCTTGTGAAGTTTCGGGGCAGGATATTCCTCATTCAATCCTGCCCATGTATCTTGGTGGTTATCGCTTCAAAACTGAAATGCTGCAGGGTTTTTGAGGGATCAGCAGCGAAAGCCGCACCATGTAGACAGCTCCTGGGAAGGGTCTTCCCCATTTTCCTGCTTGATTACTGTGCAATCCTAACCCTTAAATGCTGTTGTTTGATGACAAATTCTTTTGTCTTAGTCAAGACCTTTTGCACAGAAATTACTATTATTCAGAGCCCAGCATGGAGCCTTTGGGCCGAACATAATTCGTCATTCTTCCACAGCTTGCAGTCTATTTACTGTCAAATGCTTACAGGCATTTTCAGTGATCTTAACTTTCTGAACCCTAGAAAATTGCCTTAGGAAGCTGCCTTATATGAAGTCAGACTATTTGTTCATCTAGCCTAGTCTCTTCTGACTGACTCTTCAGACTGAATTGGATACCATCTGCATGCAAAGCATGTGCTTGACCACTGGACTATACTCCTCCCAAGGCATGTGCTTCACCACTGACCTATAGTCCCTCCCTTAACCTGTCACATACCGTGGCACAGCTACGGCTGGACCTTGGGTCCAAACTCCAGGGCCCTGCAGGCCAGCCCCTCCCTGCAAGTGAGCACTCAGAGAGCAGTGATGGTGGGACAGAAGCTGCTTCTATGATGGTGCTAGGGTTTAAGGGAGCTTAAAATGCAAAACTGCTCATGCTCAGAGTATTTTTTTTTAATTCACAGTTGGCAAATATTGTAACATTTAAGGAATGTAAGGAATGTAGAAGACGTTGTAAAGCATGGAATGATGGTTGGAAGCTTGGGAAATGAGAAGTGTTAGTTGTGTTTCATGATAGAAATTATACACAAGATGGTCGAAACCCCCATTAAGTCCAGGTTTGAAAATTACCAAGCTGCACTACTGGTCATACACCATGGTTGACTTCACATATCTTTTACTGCTTCTTTCCTATCTACAGAAAGTGATGTTCAATGGTGCCTGTACCCTACATTTGACTTTTTCTGTCATTCACATTTGTTCTGAATAAACAAAATGCATTGTATTTCTTTAATTATTTGAATGTTTTCAAGATGCACTGCCCTCACAAGGTACCTTACAGTCTAATGAAGATATAAACATACAAATTACAATTAAATATACATGCATGCATGCCTGTATACATACACATAGCAATAGCAATTAACGATTTTAAAGCACCACAGACTGGAGTAATTGCCTTTGGGGTTTTAAATGCCAGTAGTGATGTGGCCATATATATCTCCCTAGGGAGGGAGTTCCAAAGGTGTATAACTCTTGAAGAGGGGGACATCTTTCTACATAAATACATCCTTAAGCCTGGATTCTTGTATATTCAGGCTAAGAGGAATTATTAATCACTCAAGTGGTGGTAGTCGACCTCTGAAAAATATAATAAAGGGTGCCTTGCAAGTTGTCCTACCTCACAGGGTTGGAGGTACAGAGGCCCATTTGTCATATAGGATATAGCCACTGCATACCATACTGGAACTCTGTATGATCCCAGAGATGTTCTTTTGTGACTGCCTCTATAACAGACTGTATTTAGTATAATAGCCTTCGTTAACTCACTGTGTTGCTTCTTCTGGGATGTACACACACTGACCACATAATGAGATGCTGTGTAGTGATATTTCCAGCCCACTAACCCAGGGGTACACAAAGTTTTTGACCCCAAGGGCCACATTGTCTGGAGGCCTGTACACACACATGGGTGTGCATATACATACACAATTGTGTGGGGGAGGCTGCTTCGGAGGTTGTTGACAGGGCTGGGCAGGGGGGGGGCAGTGGGTCCAGTTGGCATGGGCCTACAATTTTGAGGGGGCCTACTCTGAGTCTCCCTGGGCAAAGTTGCTTGATTTTTCTTTTGTTGTTGATGAATTTGCCCAAAGAAAAGCACGTAAAGCATTTCTGAATGTGAAAAAGTGATGCCTTATATATATCTTGAATAAAAGTGCTTGCCGTTACCTTTTCTATAAATCGTTCTAGTTCATATGTATTTAGAACTGATTAAAAAATACTTAATGAGCAGTTTGAAATGGGGCCTACATTTCCCATCTGACCCAGGCCTACTACCAGCTTTGCCTGGCCCTCTTTTTGAGGAAGGGGACATACAACAGGCATTGCTGTTTTTGCACTGCCTTTAATGGCATGGAAGCACTGTTTGGGGTTGCACAGGGACCACACAACCTGCATCCAGGCATAGTGCATGTGGACTACTGAGTTGTGCCTAAGAACTGGTGGAAAAGTTGGGTCTTAGAAAGCTCCCCTCCCTTTATGACTCCACTCAAGTTTACTATTTCAGTCAAGAGCTCTGCTCAAAGACATTGTCATTTTTAAATTTTTAAAAACTATATAAGCAACTTATGTGTTTGTATTTTATTAGGCATATTTAACACTCAATAGGCTCCAGGGCCAGATTTCCCCTTATTTCAACAAGAGATCCTGTAGGAAAGTGGGAATGAGGCATGCTGTCAGGCTTGTAATGAAAAAATGTGGGTTGTCTATTCTCCGTCTGGTCTGTAGATAAATATAGGATTGTGGTTAGAAGGCCAGACCACTGGGGCAGCATTCACATGTGTTAAATTTATATGGATATGCCTCCCTTTCTTATTAAAAAAAGAAAAGCAAAAACCTGACATGATAATAAAGTGTCTTTGGATAGAAGAGAAGTTGACTCCCTGATCAGAAGACTAGTACAGGAGCTTGCAATGCATATGGCAGAGAGCTAGATGGAGCAAGCAAAAACAACGTAACAACTTTACAGTCAGCATTCATTGCAATTTTTATTCCTCTACAGCAGTGGTTCCCAACCTTCCTAATGCCGCGACCCTTTAATACAGTTCCTCATGTTGTGGTGACCCCCAACCATAAAATTATTTTCGTTGCTACTTCATAACAGTAATTTTGCTACCGTTATGAATCGTAATGTAAATATCTGATATGCAGGATGTATTTTCATTGTTACAAATTGAACATAATTAAAGCATAGTGATTAATCACAAAAACAATATGTAATTATATATTGTGAAATATTTATTTCTAATTACAAATAAATGAAATTTTGTCTTGAAGCATGGTGTAGCATGGTGTAGCGGTGTCTCGGTTCCTAAGACCATCAGAAATATGTGTTTTCCGATGGTCTTAGGCGACCCCTGTGAAAGGGTCGTGTGACCCATAGGTTGAGAACTGCTGCTCTACAGGAATATGGAGTGGGGTTAGAGCAGAGATGTGGAAGCTCCACATCTAGCCCATGGATTTGCCTTGGATTCCTCCAGGGGGCGACTCTGCCACTCCTCCCAGCACAGGTCAAGTCTTCCTTCATGCACCTCTCAGGATCCCCTGCTGCCCCCAGAGAGAGGTGTGTGGAGGAGGTGCTCAACTTGGCCGGCACTGGGAGAAGCAGCTTCTCACAGTGTTGGCGGAGGCCATTCACCATCCCCATCGGCACGACAAGCAGTGCATGAAGCTGGGGACTTAGCCAGCATCAGCTGAGTCCAGTTTCTCTGTGCAGAGAGAAGCACAGAACTCTGTGCCTCTCTCTCAGCACTAAGAACAACAAGAGTGTGTGTAGGGGGTTAGACCATACCCACTGACATCATCTGGTCCGCAGAGGGCCCGGGGGTAGGCAATTTGGCCTCTGTCCAGATTTAGTTCTGCACCTCTGCCATAGGCAATTGGTTGACCGCTGTGGGAACAGGATGCTAGGCTAAGTAGGCCTTTGGCTTTTATGTTCTAACTTTGTACAAAATAAGTACAGTGACCATGCACAATAGTAGCATGTTGTGATATTGGATTGCTGAGTTTATTAACACCTTTAGTAACTCAGGAAATCATTGTCCTGATAAGTTCTAATTTTGTACTTTCGTGTTGGGAGTTTCCCTTCAAAGGGCATTTGTAGAAGTATGCAACTGTTAAGTCAGTAGTGGAGTATCCTGGGAGACAGAAATGTTTCCTGTCACTTCTCCAGTTTCTGAATGTTCCTCTTTATAACGTCTCATTTGTATCTATTAATTATTTTGCATAAAGATTAACTTTTACCTTCTATATAACAGGCAGAAGGGCAGTGTTGGCAAGTAATAGCATATATCACATTAGGCTGTGTTTGTTTACAGACAACCCTCTAATCTAAAATAGCTACTTACCAGAAATGCATAAACACAGGGACCAGGCTTGCAACAACCTAGAGGCTAGTTCCATCACTATATCTACTCAAAGGTGACCATATGAAAAGGAGTTCAGGGCTCCTGTATTTTTAACAATTGTATATTTTAGCAGGCGTCATTTGTATGCATGTAGCACTGGGTGAAATTCCCTTTTCATCACAACAATAAAAGCTGCAGGAGCCCTTCCCTCTTTTGTATATCATCACTGTAGAATAGCTCCTGCAGCTTTAACTATTGGGATGAAGAGGGAATTTGACCAGGTACTGCATGCTTAAAAATAACACCTGCTGAAACTCCCTTTTCAATACATCTGTTAAAGATACAGGAGTCCTGTCCTCCTTTTCATATGGTCACCCTAAACAACCTTATAAGGTACAGCATCAAAGGTTCATTTACTTGCTCATCTTCCGGAGTGATATCTGCTGTTACCTGCCAACAATGTCATTCTCTCTACTACATAGCAGGCCAGTGATGTAACACAAGAATTTTATGGCACTCTAAAAATGAACAAGCATTTCGTGATGTGACATTTTGTAGACCAGAATCAGCCACATCAAATGCAAGTTAGTATTTAAGGTGCCGCAAAACATTTTGTTGTGTTTACTGCAGTGACAAGAATGACAACAGAAATAATAATAATCTATGCTCTTTTTGTGGACAATGGCCTTGGGTGTTATGGTCACCTATTTCCATATGTGCCGTTTTAATTGGTTGACTCTCAAGTATAGTAGTAAGAATGCTTCAAACAGGAGATGTCAGGGTGCTTTACATTAGGGGTTATGTTTGCAACTTTGGGCCAATACATACCAAATGTAAACAAGCAAGGAAGTGATTTGTTATAAGCCACACGTGCATAGAGAAACGGGCAGATTTTGGTGTCAAAAAAAGAATAGGAAAAAAAAGGATAAAGTATTACATTTCCTATTCCACTTTAATGGTATAAACAACCTGAAGGGTGTTATTGCCTTTCTGACAAAAAAGTGATATACAGCTCATTTTTTTTTAAAAAACAAACAAACCCTAATACAGTACGAAACGCAACAGCAAAATATATGACAACTTCAGTGTTTCAGAGAAAGATTTCCCCCCTCCCTTTGTCCATATTGAAATTAAAGCAGTGGTCTGGCAGGCCTTCTGGGTAACTGATTCTGATACTGTAATGCCACTTTTTAGAGCCAAAGTACTTGTTATGCTGCAGCTGCATATCATGATGGCCAACAGGTTTCTTTCTCTGTTGCGAAGAGCCCTTGGGAAGAGGGTGCTTTGCAGCGGAGAAGGGGTGTGAGGGCACGCTTGCTTAACCTTTCTCTTGCCAGCTGTTTTCCCTCTGAAACTCTCCTCTGCCAAGCTGCTTTCACCCTTCCCAGTGTTTCAGGCGTGTGTTCAGGACTAGCTTTCTCATAAGGTGGGATGGATCCCATGCTTCTGGTTGTAGAGAAGTAAACTCTGTGCTCTCTCTCCCACCCGGCCAGGAGGACCTGCTGCTGTTGCGTGCTGCTTTACTCCGTATCCCATGCTGCTGCCATTCTACAAATCCTCTGTCTCAGAGCAAGCCAGTGGGCAGGTGGGCACTCTGAAGAGCCATGTCAGCTGTGCTTCAGAGTGCAGCATTGGGGTGGGAGATGCAGCGTGAAATCTGTTGCCAAAGGGGTGAGTGGGCTGTGCTGTGCTGTGCTGTACGGAGGGAGACCAGTGGGGAGATGGACACATGGGAAGAGACAGACGTGGAGGGTGGGTGATGGATGTGGGGGGGGGAACAGATAGGTAGGTGGGGGCAAGGAAGGCAGACTCAATGGGTGGGCAGGAGATGGATGCACTGGGAGGGGGGCTGACGGAAGCAACAGGAGGGGGGAGAGAGACAGATATAGTGGGCAGGAGGGGATGGATGTGGGGGGAGGGAGATGGATGCAGCAGCAGCGACACATGAATGCTCTCCTGCTTCCGGCAGCAGGAGAGCTTGTGCTGGCACTACATGTGTTTACTGTGCAAACAGGTTTCTGTTACCCTTTGGGGGGTGTTGTGGGGAGAAATGACTGGCAAGGGAAAGGTTAATTATTCCCTTTTCCTTCTCCACTGCAAAGCATGACCTCCAGAGAGCTTTTTGCACCAGGGCTGTTGAGCTATCAAGACACACAGCTGCGGTATAAACTGTAGCTTGGCCTTTTGCTCCAATCCTGGCTCAGATACCACATCTGTTCTTATTTCAAGAGTTGACAACCCTTTTAGAAGTCCATTATTCTTAACTTACCCCATTTTTTCTAATCATTCTCCATAGGGATCAGTCCAACGATAAACTCTACTTCATACTTTTAAACTTCTTTAGATATAAGGTTGTATTCAATTTTAGTCCAATGAAGAACAGATGCATTGAAAGGTTAGATAAACATTGGATTCAACCTATTATGTTAATCTTGCAGATTTAATTATTTTTTAAAAAATTGGGGGGTCTTGGGGTGGGGATGTAGAATCAGGATCCTATCTAAACATTAGAAATTACTAGTTTAAAGCACTGAAGCCAGAAAGTAGAGAAGGTTTAGAATAGTCTTCCCCAACCTGGTGCCCTCCAGATGTTTTGGATGTGAATTCTCATCAGCTACAGCCAGCATAATCGATAGTCAGAAATCCTGGGAGTTGTAGTCCAAACTACCTACAGGGCACAAGTTGGGGAAGGCTAGTTTAGAGAATGTTGGGCCCAAGGTCAAGACATTTGAGAGACATACTATCATGAAATGCTTTCCCCCCAGCCTTGATTGCAACACAGGCACGTAAAGCATCTGGCGGAACCAGCCTCCCTAGTAAAGAGAAGACTATGCTTCCTGCTCTCTGCATGTGCAAGCCTTTCTCAGGCGAGTTTTCTGATTGCAAAGTAATGTGCCGGGTTACAGCAAGTGACATCAGGCAAAGAATACACAACAGAAGCAAATAAACATCAGGAATACAGCCCTATTTTTTTGCAATACAAAGACCAGGGAATCAGATAGGGTGGGAGGGATACAGATCAGTCCTTCTCAATTGGCAGCAGTCTGGCTTGGGTGGCTACACATGGATGGAGAAAACACTGGCTGCTATTTTTAAGTTGCTGGAAATTCTTTCTTCCCCACATCCTGGCAGCACATATTTGAAGGTGGTGTATTTTTCAACATAATACAGCAACAGCGCCATCTAGGGACAGCCTTGTCATCTGTGGAGTTGTTTACATGTGTGCAATCCTCCTCTTCTGGTGTCATCAGACCAAGTCTTGTGCTGTTTACCAAGTCACCTGAATGCTGCTTCTTGTGTGTCACCTTGTCAGGAAGGCACCACATAATTATCTGTTAACTGGACCTCTCTTGGGTACAAAACAAACTTGTGTAACCGTTCACCAACTATAAATGTTTATTTAGGCTGGGCCTTTCACAATATAACTTCATTGCCCTCTTTCCTCAAAGCAACCATCTGAGACATGCTCTACGCAGGGGCTGCCTGTCTACTTTTTGTCTGAGCAAAGAAGTTGAACCTGGGTGTCAAGCCCCAAGCCAACATTCCAAACCCTCAAATACACTGGCCAAATAGCTGAGGACGGTTTTAAACGGAGGTAAGTATGTAACAGTCGCAAACAAAAAAGAGAAGAGGGAGCTAAAATTACAAAACAGAAGAACCCTATTGGATTAGACCAGGAATGGGTATCTTGTAGCCCTCCAGATGTTGTTGAAGTACAACTCTGATCAGTTTTAGGCAGCATAATCAATGGTGAGGAATGATGGGAGTTGCAGTCTAACAATATCTAGAGGGCCACAAGTTGCCCACCCCTGGATTAGACCAAAGGTCTATCTCATCCACCACTGTGTTTCCTACAGTGGCCACTTGGAACATAGAACCACAGAGTTGGAAGGTACCTTAGAGATCATCTAGTCCAACCCACAGTTCAATGCTGGATCTGGAATGCAAGATCAGTTACAGCAGTTCTGACAGATAGCTTATTCAGCCATTGCATAAATACCCTGAGCAAAGGAGAACCCACCAATTCCCAAGGCAGTCAGGTCCACCACCAGACAGCTCTCACTTTTAGGAAGTTTCTTCTAATATTTAGATAAAATATCTAGAGAAACAGAGAACAATTCTGCTGTTTTCTGTATGACAATATTTCAGATATGTGAAGACAGCTATCATGTCTCCCCTTAATGTTCTCTTCTCCAGGCTAAACATATTTGCCCTCATAGGGCATACTCTCATAGGACTTGGGTTTATATTTATTTATTTATTTATTACACTTATATACCGCTCCCATAGCCAGGGCTCTCTGGGCGGTTTACAGAAATTCTAAAATTAAGATAAAAATGAGTATACAAAATTTAAAATTCTGAAACACAGAACATACACACACAAAGCATTAAAAACCGTTAAAAAACTAAACATGTGGGTGATTAAGATGTAAGACCCCTCACCATCCTGGTCACCATTTTCTGGACACACTCCAATTTGTCAATGTTATTCTTAAAATGATTTGTCACAGAATTGGTCACAGTACCCAAAATTGGCTTAATGTAGAGCAGAGCTATTATTTCCCATGACTGGACACTATTTTTCTGTTAATGTAGCCTAAGACTGCATTAGCTTTTTAAGCAGCAGCCTCACACTGCTTGCTCATGTTGCGCTTATAACCCTCTAAAGGCACAATTCTATGTATGTTTAGAAAGAAAAAAGCTCGACAACTTGGAGCATTCTCCAGCCAGCCATACTGGCTGGGGAATGCTGGGAGTTGTAGGGCTTTTTTCCTCTTCACGTGTACTGCTGCCAAGCTAGGTCTCTCCCATGCTATACTCATACTTTTGATTTTGTGTGTATGTGTTTATAAGTGCAAGACTTTACATTGGTCCCTGTTGAATTTCATCTTGTTAAGTTTCAGCAGATTTGATACACATTCCCTCTACTCTTGTCCAAAATGCCTTTCAGCCCACAAGTGGGAAAAGGAGGCCACCTTTCCCCTGGTTCTGTTTCAGGGCCTTTAACCACTGATTTCTGTGCCATGAAAAAACCCACCTGCTATATTTCTGTGTGTCATGCTACTGTTAAAGGTGCAGGAGTTGGGCAGTGGGGGAAATGGTACAGATTACCTTTGCTTCAGTCTTTTCACATGTATAGAAGGTTGTTAAAATGAAAGGAAGGTGAAATCAAGTGGCTTCTTGTCCTGCTGGCAGTCCTTAATCTCTAGGGAGAGAAGTGCTGGGACTCATCCCTGGCTCATGTGTGCTTCTAGATGGATGGCTCCTAGTGCCACCAATCAAAAAACACAGGGCAGCTATTCCATTGTTCCCTCTTTAATGAAAAGAGAGAGAGAGAGACAGAAGTAGTGGTGAAAAATCATGTATTACAAATGGACCCCTTCCCCCCAAATTCCGTGTTTGAGGCAGGGCGATTGCACAGTTAAAGGCCACACCTGGGAGCACCCTGAATCTCTTCTTCTTAATACCAGATGAAAGCGTGCAGTATATGAGCACACCTAACAACTGCATATACTTGAAGACACTTTTGCCTTTATTATTGGTTCAACAGTTTCAGGGCTGAGTCATTGGAAATTAAATTAAAGTTCTATGTAACCTCAAGCCCCACTAAATCCAATGGGATTTACTTTTGAGTAAACATGTTTAGGATGGCACTGCAAGACTGAGAACCTAGGGCCCAAGATTATTTGCTTTTACCATTGCTCCTTCCCTATGTGACTTTGAGAGCCTTGGACACTGCTGGCATGACTGCCGTCATCATTATTATCACTGTCACTGCTGAACCATCACTGCCGAACTGTCTTCAAAGGCAGCCCTACGTAGAGCCCTAGTATCGAAAGCTGCTGAGAGGTCGAGGAGAATCAACAGAGTCACACTCCCTCTCCTGCCTTTCTCCAGACATAGGTCATCATACAGGGCGACCAAGACTGTTTCCGTGCCAAAGCCAGGCCTGAAGCCCGACTGAAATGGATCCAGATAATCAGTCTCATCCAAGAGTGTCTGGAGCTGGCCCGCAACCACCCGCTCAAGGACCTTGCCCAGGAATGGAACATTTGCCACCAGCCTGTAGTTAATAAGATTTTCCGGGTCCAAGGAAGTTATCTTCAGGAGTGGTCTCACTACCGCCTCTTTCAGACGGTCTGGGACCACTCCCACTCGTAGAGAGGCATTAATCATCTCCTTGGCCCAGCCTGCTGTTTCATCCCTGCTAGCTTTTATTAACCAAGAGGGGCAAGGATCCAATACAGAGGTGGTTGCGCAGACCTGTCCAAGCGACCACCTCTCTATGCCTCAGAATAGAGAGAAAGGGCCATTTCTAAATTGTCCTCCACTCTCTCGGTGTTTTTTTAATCCCCTCTGCTTATTTTCCCTTGTACTTTCCTAATCTATTTTCTTCTTTTTGCTATTACAAACCATCCCCCCTCCCTTTTCTATTTCTGGACACCCCTCCCTTGTGTGCCTTTTCTTTCTCTGCCACATTCTCTCCCCACCCCCAAAATAATCATCATCAAGCACATTTCCCCTCAGCATAAAGATATACAGTGATATGGGAAGGCTTCCTTTGGCAAATTTCTGCCTGTCACGCAGCTGTGAAAGGCACAGGACAAAATAAAAGTAGGGTCGGTGACCATCTCCTCTCCTTCCTCCCCTGCCCCCTCCCCCCCTTGGCATTCCCACACACTAGTCCCCACCCTTCGCTTTCTCTCCGTCCCTCAATTTTCTGCTCCACTTCGTCCGCTCCCTCTCCCCACCCCACCCTCCATCTCGCACACGCTCAGTTTGTCCCGGCCGCCGCCTCACAGCGCCCCCTGACGCCCACGCGCCGGAGGAGCCGTCGCCGAGCGCTCAGCAGGCAGGGGCGGTTGGTTGTTTTTCCGGCCTCCATTTTAGACTCGCTCTAAGCAGAGGGGAGGCTGCCCGCATGACTGGCCGCTTGCGGGGCGGCAGCGGCAGCGGCAGACGACGACGACGACGACGACGACTACTACGTCTAGGCCCGGCTCGGGCTCTTGTTGCGCGAGGCGGGTGTGTGACGCCGCTCGCCGGTGTCCTCCCTCCCTGAGGCTGGGCCGGGCTGGAGCTGGAAGCAATTCCCAGCAGACAGAGATGGGCGTCCAGGGCCTCGCCGCCACTCGGAAACGCTTTTCTTCTTCCTCCTCCTCCTCCTCCTGCCGCTTTTGAGCCTGCTTTCCTTGCTCCTCCTCCTCCTCCTCGGCGCCTGGGCTACAGCTAGCCCCGATGGAGACCCCCGTGGCGGGGCCGCCCGTCACCCTCATCATCAAAGCGCCCAACCAGAAATACACCGACCAGACCATCAGCTGCTTCTTGGACTGGACCGTGGGCAGGCTGAAGTGCCACCTCTCCAAGGTGTACCCCAGCAAGCCGGTGAGCCCCTCTCTTCTCCAACCCCCCAATAAATAACCCCTCTGAGCACAGACGGTGGGATGCCCCTCTTTTGCCGTGCTAAGCTGGATGGGGGCGGGTTTTTCTCCCCCTCCTCCCTCGGGGCCTGGTGTGTACTAGTGGCCACTTTGAAAATGTTGTTTTGTTAAACCTGCTTAACTGTGCCTTTAGCAGGAGCCTGCGACATAAAGAAATCAAGCAACCGAAGCTTCTCTTGCCACATCTTCCTGCTTGTAAAGGCTTCCCTTGTCAAATGTCTGCATTAAAGACATAGTCAAATCAAAAGCAAAAAGGTACTGGTAACCCAGTACAACCACTTCTCACCTGCCTCTGTGTTGTAACAGCCCTTCTCCAGACAGTGATGGATGAAACCCTGACATGCCCTGCCACCATAGCCAGCAACCAGGCTTTCTCCCTATCTTTTCCAGAGCTGAAATCCCACTTCTGGAAATTAATCCAGCAAGATTGCCTTCCTTGGCCTGGCATCCAGTTAGGCAGCACAACCACTAGTTGCTCGGACTCCCTTCCCCTGAATTTTTTTTAGGGCATATGATCAACCCTGACCTGGTGTTGCTCAAGCTAACACCTCTCTTCCCTTCCTCCTTCCCCCCTACAAAATCGTATTTCATCAGTTAGGAGAGTGAAGGCCACTTCGCAAGATGTTTAGGTGTGTATGGCTAAGATGTTTTTAAGTCATACTTAAAAATGTGAGCATGCAACAATTGCATGTTTGAAAATGTGTATTGTATAGGTACGTTAATCTGGAAATTTGAGATTGGCTGCAGCTCCTCTTCAGTGTATAGTTGGCAGATTTGGGTTTGCCTCTACACAGTGTGCAACATGGCCCAGAAACTTGTGTATAGTTGTGTTACCTGTCACTTCACTGGACAAGAGATTATGGTAGGCAGAAAATACCCATCTGAGTGGTACTGGCTAAGCTACTGACATCCCCTCCCATAGCTTAACATTGAGGTGCTTGGTTACCAGTTCTTCACCCTTCTCTGTTTTGAAAGTCTTGCTTTACCAATCAGGAAAAGAAGTGCTTTAAATACCCATATCACATTCTACTCTACTATGTATATTTATTCTATTTTATATGTATGGTTTTATCTGAGATCTTTGTGATATAGGGCGGGATATAAATGTTTTAATAAATAAAATGTATAGCACCTGTATGGCCAGCAAAGACACCTGTTTCTTACCTTTTGTGCTGAAACCTCACCTCTCCAAGATAGTGATTATCTTTGCCCTGCTCTATCTTTCTGTATACTAGCACTTCTTTGGCTGTTGCATTCATTCATTTCTGCCAAAAAAAAAATCTTTGCAGGTTTGGCCTAGAAAGGCAGACTGTTGCTTCTGTTCTTCTGCATTTTGCTTTTGGTACTGACTGGGAAACAAAAGCATCTGCTTGCTTGTTGATCCTTTCTTTCTAGGCTGAATTTGCAGCTAACACAATTGCCTGACACTTTCTCTTTCTCCTATAGCCCCATGTGTTCATGGTATAGTCCCGCAAAGCATGGGCTGTTCCTGTTTTCCCCATAACACTCTCCTAGCAGCAACTGGGCAATAATTACATGTTCTTCTGCTGCAGCTAACACAATTGCCTGACACTTTCTCTTTCTCCTATAGCCCCATGTGTTCATGGTATAGTCCCGCAAAGCATGGGCTGCAGTTGTTTTTCTTCATCATGTGTCTGAACAAACTGGGTAGCACACCTCCATTGCCACATAAACTGATTTCTTACATGTTAACTAGTTGAAACCTTTTTTTTTTTTCTTTTTTTTTTTTTAAATTATAAACATAGATAAACATTTCCAAAATATAACTGAAACTAACACAATAAGAAAAAAAATACATCAAATATCTGCTGCATACATATTGAATAATTGTTGAGTACAAATATCAAAAACTATTACATATGCCTTATCACTCTACAACATCTTCATTCTTAACATAAATGTGCACCCCCCACCTCGGGATCATTCTTGAGTCCAAAATCTAATCATTTCTTCTGCTGGTGGTTTCCCACTTCCCTTAGTAAACACGAACACTAGGAACTGTTTCCAGATTCCTTCGAACTCATTTATTTTAGTTACGCCTTTTCTCCACTTAATATTACATGTCAGTTTATCATTAATGGCTATGTCCCATACTACTTTATACCATTCCTCAATAGAATATTCCCCTTGGATCTTCCAGTTCCTAGCTATCATCAATCGTGCTGCAACCAACAAACTCGATATCAGCTCTATAGTTCCTTTTCCACACTTTATATCTTCAAATAGTGACAGCAATGCTATTTTTGGTGTTTGTTCTATTTTCATTCCCACTATTTCTTCAATTTCTGAAAACACCATCTTCCATAATCTTTGTACATATTTGCATTGCCACCACATATGTAAATACGTTCCTTTTTCCCCACATCCTCTCCAACAATTTGCTGAATGTTGATCACTTATCTTATTCAATCTAACCGGGGTTAGGTACCACCTCCATAAAATTTTAAAATAATTCTCCTTTATTCTTACTGATAAACTTCTCAACACTCTTTGTTTCCATAGTCCCTCCCAGCTCTGTCGCCCTATTTGTATCTTCAAATCTGATTCCCAAATCATTTTCTCTGTATTCTCTCTAAACTCCTTCTCTAACAATATTTTATATATTTCACTCATTAATCCTTTTGAAACTATACTACTTCCTTTTCCTTTCTCCTTACTTACTACTAATTCTTCAAACCTCGTCATCTTTCTGCACATTCTATTATCTTTAATCCACTTTTTATTCCATTGCTCTAATTGACCATATTCTAGCCAAGATAGCTTCTTCTCCTTTAACAAATTTTCCATATCTTCTCTTGTTTTAATATCTCTTACCCAATCCTTTAATTTTATTTTATTTTTCTCTTTTAATATTTTACATAATCTACCCTTTAGATCCTCTGGGAAATTCTTTAACATTATTATCGGTGCTAAGGGAGAGTTGCTCGGAAGCAGCTTCCCTTTAAATTTACTCCAAATTTCCCATTGAGTCCTCAGGAGTGGATTATCTATACTTCCAACCCACTTTCTTCCTCCATCTTTAAAAAAAACATTCTCCAGATTCATCTCTACCTTACTTATAATTTTTTCTTCCATCCAATATAAATCTCCTACTCCCATAATTGCTTCTACAACATGTCTTAATCTATTTGCTACGTAGTATAATTTTATGTTTGGGAGACCCATTCCCCCCTTTTTTTGGCTTAGGTACCAATTATTTTTATTCACTCTTGCTCTCTTTTCTCCATTACAATATTTATTAATAATATTTTGCCAACTTTTTATCTCGGTTTCTGATATTTTTATAGGTAACATCCTAAATACAAAATTAATTTTAGCTAATATCTTCATTTTTATCAAAGCTATTCTCCCAAACCAAGATAAATTTAATCTTTTATATTTTTCCAATTTCTCTAGTACCTCCTTCTTTAACCTCGTTAAATTTTCCCTTTCTAAATTCTCTAGATTTTTTGTAATTTTAATTCCCAAATATTTAATCTCGTTCTTAACTTTCAATTCCATTCCCTTAACTTCCCAATCCTTTTCTTCCCTCTTAGTATAGTTAAACAACATCATCTCTGATTTAGACCAATTTATTTTTAACCCTGTAATTTCCTCAAATTCCCTCAACTGATATTTAATTCTTTCTAATTTTCTTAATGGATTCTTAATGGTCAATAAAGTATCATCCGCAAACATGTTTAGCTTTATTTCCCTTACCTCTCCAATTCCTTCTAATTCTTTATCCTCCCTTAGTGCCTTCGCCAAAACTTCCATAACCATTACAAAAAGGACCGGCGAGAGCGGACATCCTTGTCTTGTTCCTCTGGCTAGTCGTATCTTTTCAGTAAGTCCGTCATTTACCACCACTACCGCCGTATTTTGGGAATATAGCTGTTCTATTACATTTTTAAATTTATTTCCAAATCCCAATTTATCTATAATACTCTTTAGTGCCTGCCAGCTCACACAATCAAAAGCTTTAAAAATATCTAATGCCATAATACCTGCCTTAATATTTGCTTTTTTTATTACATTTATTATATTTAAAACTCTACCCACTAAATTATGCATATGTCTTCCTACCACAAACCCACATTGATCTGCTCCTATATATTCTGCCAAGAATTTATTTAATCGTTTGGCCATAATAGATGTAAAAATTTTAGCATCCTGATTTATTAAAGAAATAGGTCTATAAGAATCGGGATTAGTCAAATCTTTATCTGGTTTTGGGATCAGAATTATCACTGAATGTTCCCATGATTCAGGTATCTTCTCTCCTGATAATATCCTATTATAAAGTTCCATTAATTTTGGAACTAGACAATCTTTGAAGACCTTATAATATTCTGGACCCAAACCATCTGCTCCTGGTGATTTACCCACTTTTAACTTATCAATAACCTCTTCAACTTCTCTTTGAGTTATTACTGACTCCATTAACTCCTTATATTCTGATTTTATTTCCTTCTTTATAAACCTTCCAATATACTCCTCCACCTTTTCTTGTTGAATTTCTTTACCCTTGTACAATTCCTGATAAAATTCCTGAAAAATTTTTATTTTAGCTTTCATTGCATGACAATAATTCCCTCGGCTATCTTTCAACGTTTCTATCCCATTCCTCCCTTTTTCTTTTTGTGTGAGCTTGGCAAGCAACCTCGAGTTCTTATCACTATTTTCAAAATATTCCCTTTTCATATACATTAAATTCTTTTGAATCTCTTCTATATTTAAATTTTCTAATTGTTTCTTCTTAGCTTGTATTTCCACTAATTTATATTTATCTTTACTTCGCCAATATCTTTCCTCCAAGTTTTTAATTTCTATCTCTAACTTTTCCTGTTCTGCACGTTGTTGTCTTTTTAAACTACATGTTTCTCTAATACAGATTCCTCTTGCTACAGCCTTCATGGTGTCCCAAATGACTGACCCAGCTGTTCCTCCTTTTTCATTAATTTCCCATGACTCCGACAGTTCCTTCCGAATTTTATCTACTATTTTATTGTATTTCAATATCTTTGTGTTCAACTTCCATCTATATGCCTCTTTATAATCTTTCTTAACTGTAAATTCTAAACTTAACAAGGCATGATCAGTTACTTTTATTACCCCCATTTCCATTTTACAAATCCTCGTTGCAAAGTCTTTTGAAACAAATATATGATCTATCCTGGAGTATGTATGATGAACTGGGGAAAAATATGAGAATCCAGGCCTATTCCCGTTAAGTAAGCGCCACGAATCTAAATAATCATTTTCTTTTATTAATTTATTCAATATAGTCATATTGTTTCTCTTTTCAACATTAGTGGGATTTGACCTGTCTCTTTTATTATCCATAACCATATTAAAATCCCCCGCTAATATAACATACCCCTCCTTAAATTCTTCTATTTCTTTAAACAACTTTATAAAAAACTCTCTATGCCTCTCATTTGGGGCATAAACATTAATCAAAGTATAGACCTTTCCCTCAATTTTACCTTTTAACATAAGATATCTACCCTTATCATCCTTTTTTACCTCTTCTAATGTAAACCCACTTTTTTTTGAAATCAAAGTGGCCACTCCATTTTTTTTTGATGTCCCTAATGACTTTTCATAATAGGCTAGCCACTTTAATTTTATCATATTCGAATTCTCGGAGCCTTGGTGTGTCTCTTGGATCATTATAATATCTGATCCCTCTTTATTAAGCATTTGTTCTATTCTCTTCCTTTTCACGACTGCCCCTAAACCTTTAACATTGAGTGTTGATACCTTTATCTTTTTATCCATAATCACCCTTTTGAAATCTCTTCCGATCCCTTGTGCTCAGCAGTTCAAACTTGCTTACATAAAAACACAAACTCCATACATAAAACCCCCACCCTCCTACCCCAATCCCTCCTCCCCTACCTTCCCCCCCTCCCCACCCCCCCACTCTAATCCCCCCCCCATATCCCCGTGAGTCTAGTACTCCAGCCATCTACTTTAAAGGGGGAGGGGGGAGGCAGTGCTGTGCCTGGCCGGCAGATTTCTATATTAGCATTTTTATTTGCAATTATCTCCAAACATAATTAACAATTCTCTTACTCTCCAGATGTCCCAGCCTCATTCCCTCCCCCACCCACTCCAGCCCCATCTGCTTCCCCATCCAGACCCAGCCTCTTCAGCAAATCTTTACCTTGATCCAATGAGGTTACTCTGTGTTCCCTCCTCCCATATGTAAATCTTAAAAAAAACCGGGTAACCCCATGCATAAGGAATTTCATTCTTCATTAATGTTTCCATTATTAGTTTAAGACTACTTCTCCAATTTAATGTACGTTGAGAAAGCTCATTGTAAATTTACACTGGTTTGCCTTTATATTATATCTGATTCTTAAATCTCAATTCTTTCATAATTTGCTCTTTTTTATAATAATTACCAAATTTCACCAAAATGTCTCTTGCCCCTTTGTGGTTTTGCCCCCCCACACGATGGACTCGATCCGGATCCAATCCGTCTATTGATATATCGGCATCAGCTCCTTGAACCAGTTCACGATGATTTCTCTAAGATCTTCTCCCTGCGACTCCTTTAGCTGCTTTATTCAAAAAGTAGATCTACTAGATTAATCTTCCGAGGCAATCGATCACAGTACCCATTCTTTAAATTGTATATTAGTTGATTTCTCAAAAGCCTCTTATTCCTTCTGGTCCAAGTCCGCTTTAGCCTCTATCTTTTTGATCTTATCCGAATTTTCCACCTTTTTTATCCGCTAAATACACAATTAATGTCTAAATTCACTCATATGCTGATCCATTTTTTTTAAAATATAACAATGTTATTTTCAGCTATAATGGGCCTGATCTCCATCAACGAGGGAGGGTTACTACCACTTTCTCCTCCTTCAGTCATATTTTTTCTTTATTTGGTATTGTATCCAAAGGGACTGGGTCTTTATCTTCCTCCTCTTGCTCAACTCCAGGGGCTGTCCTTTCCAGGAGGGAGAGGCATGCCGAATTATGATTTGAAAGTTCCTTTTTTTTTTATAATTTGAAGGTTTCTTATTTTTTTTTCTTCTTTTTTTTCTTTTTTCTTTTTTTTTTTTTCTTTTTCTTTTTTTGTATATTAAGCTTTGCCCAACTTTTGATCTTTCTTTTAATGTTAGGCATGGGACTCTTCTGGGTAGGGCATAAGTCTTAGAGTGTAACTCGCTTCCTTAGCAACTTATGCTGGCTTCTCTGTTATATATCAAACACTTTTTCTTTCTTCATGAGGGGGGGGAATATCCAGTTCACAACAGCATTCACTAGAGGGGATCAGTTTAATCATTCGCAGCCTCTCAGCTTCCCACATCTCCCTCACCGAATGCCGAATGCAGCTTCTTCCACCTTCTCTCCCCCCCTTCTCACCACGCCAATAAATCCAATCAACAACTTCCACCTTACAAAGCCAGCATTTCAATCTTTCCCATGTGAGATAAGAATGAAAGGTTATAACACAAATCAATGTCCAGCAAGCATAAATTCCTTCTTTTTAAACTGCGTCAGTGTTACTTTCGGTTTCGATCGTGTTGCCGTTTATACAGACATTGTATTAAATATCAATCATCTCACCTCCCTTCTTCAAATCTCTCAGCTTTTCCAGCTCCTGTGACTTTTATAATCATTTTCTGTCGTTTGCTCAAAGATTTATGCCCATTAGAAGAGAGATAATTGCTTTTTCCGGCAAACGCCGCTTAGAGCCTCAGAAGAAACCCGCCATTGCTCAGGCGGCCAGCTCCGCCCCCCAACTAGTTGAAACCTTATCTCCAAAATAAGTTTAAATAAAAAATAGTATATTTCAATAAGCTATTAGGTATGTTGCAGTTTATCCATCCTTGACGATCTTGCTGTTTCTGAAAGATGTGTAAGTGAACAAACTGATGGGGTTAACAGTACTCTTTGCTTTTACTAGGCTTCACTTGCACCTTCCTTCACTTTTACTATTCCAGAAACAAGGCCCATTGACATCTTGGATTGGTGGGGCACTCTTAACCTATACCAGGGAATGAAACTAATTATTTTGTCTTAATTATTTAGTGAATTACGTTTTATATAACATGAATTTTTAGTGGCAAATGTGATGCTGTTTATTATTATTTGAAAGACATTGTCAAAGTGTTATAACTGATAGGAAAGTTTTGAGAACAGCTGGGATTAGTAAATAACAATCCAAGGCAAAATTACTATGTCATATTTACAGACAATGCAAGATTGAAGTTAGTTCCTGGTTTCTTTTGCAGTTTTTAAATCTTATTCAATACAGAATTGTCATAGAGAGGCACTTTCTTTAACAATGTATAAGCACACATTAGCATTCAGTTTCCATGTAGTAAATGTAGTAATATAACAAACTAAATAAAGGACTGGTACCTGAGCACCTTTACACTACAAAATGACCTTTGGGTCACCCTAAATCATATGTTCAGATCACAGAGAAGCTGACAATGCCTTTATTCATGTTTGGGTTGCTTGGGCAACTTAGTGGAAGGAATTGGGGCAGCCCATTTGAGAGTACTTGGTAAACAGATGAATTTTTGGGTCACCCATTCACCTATAGCAGTTCATAACAGACTCAGTGTCCTGGGGTGGTTCAGTGATTTTGGAGTGCAGAGCTGGTTAAGTCCAATTTACTTTTTTGGTTTAGTTTCTAAAATGAATTTGTATTTGTATTTTTGTTGCATATAAACTGAACAGTATTGGATGGAAGCTATGAACCATGAACCAGTCAGCCTCGTACTGATATTTTTCATTGGAATAACCTGTCTGTCTTTTAAGAACAAATTGTGCTCAACTGTTAAATCACTTGTTAAATATAAGTTTACCTACTAAAAGCATTAATTAAGAATATTCCTTTTAAAAATTTGGTAAGAAAGTAGTGTTAGGAGAAAACCACAACAATTATCTGTGATGCTTTACATCATTTGTTTCCCACTATGCTGATTTCCCTACCCACCTCTCTTTCCTGCTTCCCTTCCCCAGTAGATTCCCCCCTCCCTGAAAAGTTCACCTGTTTTCCAAAAGCCTGTCTAGTTGGCTGGGTCCTCTGCTTTTCTGCTTTGGTAAAACAAAACAAAATCCAGTTTAATCTAACATTCCCATATCTGAAAGTTTAGATAGACTAAATATATAGGCTGCAACCCTATGTACACATATTTGGATGTTAACCATTGCCCTCATAGATTTCCAAGTAAACATGTACAGGTTTGTATTGCAAATGTCTGCGCGAATGTGTCGTTCCCCTTACTCATGGTCATGACATGCAGCGCGTTTTCTCAGAAGTAAGCCCCATTGAATGCAACATGTCTTGCTTTTGACCTTGGCCAGGACTCCCCTGCTTAATGCTTCAACGAAAAGCTCTTCTCTACATAGGGAGGGCAAGCTAGAATATTTCCTTCTAGTGAGAAACCTATCTGCCTCCTGAATTTGGGAGAAGTTTTCAGGGGGCTACCCTGGAAGGAGAATCTGAAAAGCCCCCCGTGTGAGTGGAACACTGCACAGTGGTTTGGAGTCTGGCCCTGGTGTAGATTACTGAAGAGTAATTGCATATAAAGCAGCTTAGGGTGTCTCTGTGAAAAAGTATTCTTTGATATCTCAGTCAATGCTACAAAAAATTGAGATTTATCATTGCTTTTTATGGAAACCAGGACAGTTTTTAAGTAACTAGGTCTGGTAACATATTTTTATAACAAAAATAACAATTAATGCAACCACAGAAAAGCTGGCATTAATAGTAATAACTGCTAGAGCAATTAAAATACACATGGAAACATGGATTTACTTTGCATTTAATGCTGTTGTGGTATCATGTATTTCCAACCATATGAGAAAACCCGCTTTGCAATTAGCTTGACAACGGTGTGATAGTTCTTTTATAGTCTTCACTGCATTTGTGGTTTTGGCGTGGGTTTGCAATCATGGAGGGAAAATAAGCCATAATGGCTTATTTTCCCCCTCTGCATGTGCCAGTTGTGAACTGCCTAATTAGCATAATTACCCTCATCAGGAGAAGGTTGTTGTGACATCTGAACCATGTGAGAGTGTCTGGCTGGGGTGGTTTACAAACCAGTCTGCAACCCATGGCTTGTTCTAGCGTTTCAGGGTGGTTCAGACATCATGACAACCTGTGTCCGGTGAGGGTAATTATGCTAAATAGGCTGCTCGCAACCAGCTTGCACAAGAAGGGAAAATAAGCCACCATGGCTTATTTTCCCTCCATGATTGTGTGAACCTGCTCCTTGTCTTCAACTCACAAGCCTGCACTCAAAGGAAACCATTTTATTTATTATTAATAATAATATTTATTTATAAAGCGCCATCAATTTTCATGGCGCTGTACAGAACAAAACAAGACAATCTGCTATAAGGCTTACAATCTAAAATCACAGTAACAAACAGGGGAGGGGAAAAACCAACTGGGGTGTTGCCCCAGGTGTTTACCTTCAAATTTTGCAACAGTCAATAGTTAATAAGGACAATATTTTCACCAAGAGATATTTCTTATTGTTCTGCAGTCCCAAAAGTGGAAAGAGAAGCTATTCTGAGAAGTATAGACCTAAGTATGTGTATTCTTCTGACTACAAGTGCTAATTTGAGGAACTATTTTATGGCTAAAGGACATAGGGTGTTTTAGCGTGTATTATCTATCTATCCGTCTAAGGGACAACCTGTCTCACTATGAATCTGCCCGGGTATTAAAATCTGTAGGAGAGACCTGTGAAAGGGCTTTTTTCTGTGTTGCCCCAAACTGTGGAATTTGCTTCCTTAAGAACTACATTTGGCTCTCACTCACTTGCCCTTTTCAAAGGGTGTGAAGACACATCTTTTCACTTTAGCCTCTCAAAATGGGTAGGTTAAATGTTTTTACTGTTTGTAATGTTCTTGTTTTCATTGTATAAAGGTTTTATTGATTTAAATGGTTGTATACTCTCTTGGTGGCTGTTTAGCAGATAAGCAGTGTATATTTATTTTATTTATTTATTTATTTATTTATTTCATTTTTATACCGCCCAATAGCCGAAGCTCTCTGGGCGGTTCACAAAAATTAAAACCATCATAAAACAACCAACAAGTTAAAAATACAAATACAAAATACAATATAAAAAGCACAACCAGGATAAAACCACGCAGCAAAATTGATATAAGGTTAAAATACAGAGTTAAAACAGTATAATTTAAATTTAAGTTAAAATTAAGTGTTAAAATACTGAGTGAATAAAAAGGTCTTCAGCTGGTGACGAAAGGAGTACAGTGTAGGCGCCAGGCGGACCTCTCTGGTAGGTATAGATGTTGATAATAAAATAAACAAATAAATAAATATCAAAGTACATGCAGAAATTGGGATTTAGAATACTAATCGTGAGTGGCAGGAAGTTAAATTGTTGTCTTCATCTGCAAATGTTGTTTCCAGCTCTAAAACAGTACAGCTGGGAGAAAAAAAGATGAATTCTTCCTTTGTCCCATCTCTTAGTCTACAAAGGATCAGAGGCTGGTGTATTCTGGCAGATTGCTTCCTGATCACCTGCAGCTGAAAGATATTCTCAGAAAAGTAAGCTTTACTTTAACAATGTACTCTGCATAGATGCTTATAAAAATATCACACATTTTACAGAACTTTCTGTTATAAAATGGTTATTGCTATGGCGGAATGGAACACTTCAAATGTTGTGCAATTACAATACAGAAAAAGCTTTATAACATGTTTGGCATTTTTCATAGTCATTATTACGAGCTCTGGCTGCAACCCTAAGCATGTATGCAAACTTGGAAGTAGGTTTAGTTATTTGACGACATAAAAAATATGCAAGCATTTAAAGCATTAGACTGTATTACACTGGTTTTTTAGTTATTTAATTACTCTGATTAGGTTGCTAGCCACTCTAGTCTTAAGCTGTTAAAGGTGCTCCTAGGGTTGGATCCAGTTGTGGTGTTCTGCTAAAGGAAACAGTTCTGTCAGAGGAAATGGGAGGGGTGTAATTACCCTGTCCTCCCCACACACTCTTAAAATCTGTTCTGGAGGGCTGGGAAATCCTCTGGAGTAGATTTTTGGGCAGTGCAGAGGGCTGCAGTGGGGAGGAGAGAGGAATAAAGTCCCATTACGTTACTTTTAAGCCCATGTAATCTTACTACTCTCCCAGCTGGTCACTAGAGAAGAAGGGTGTTGCCACGAATTTTATAAATGCCGGGGAAGGGCAATGATGCCAACGGAAAGGGGCATAATAGGAGCAATAGTGTATGGAAGAAATAGGAGCAATAGCGAATGGAAGATATGTATAATTTTGTATATATACTTGGGTGCATCCGGAACTGCATGTGGAAATCCAGTTTGAATCAAAGGAATTGAGAATTCCAGGCTTGGAGAAAATATAAACTATAGTAATTGTGTACTAAAGGCAGTTTTTGTGGTGGACAGATGATCATAATGAAGATTTAAACTCTTGCCATCCCATAGTCTTTAAAATATTGCTGAAGTTATGTGTTGGAATTCAGCATGCACACAATGTAGTACGGATATTGCTCTTATGTGGACCTTAAAAAAAGTATGCTAAAATCCCTTTCCCAGGTAGTATCTGATCATAAGATTCAGTATTTCAGTACTGACAAGTTTTATCTGCAAATTTTAAGTCTTGACAGAAATATATGAGGTTCTCAGACTTGTGCAAGGAGCAATTGGTATGAACATTTCCATTTAGAGACCTTTAAATGAAAAAGTCTGTGTACTGTGGACAAAAATGTGAAAGTCTCCAAGGTACTTCATTGCCCGAAGAGGAAGATTTGATGTGGAGCTTGAAGAATTGGTGGTGGTGGTGGGGACTCTGGAAGCTTGAGAAATGTATGTTGAGGCCCACAGCAATGAGTAGGTAGCAAAACTCACATATTACTAAAGTGATATACTTAAAATTTAACATTCCAAGAGGATGTAATAAAATATTACTTCTTTTTTGTGTTGCTTTAAATAGCATCTGTTTTAACTGCTTGAATTAAAACCAGGACATTTACAAAACAAGGGTTGAACTTATTACAAGAAGCTTTAATTTTTTAAAAAAATGCTTACGCGCAAGCATAAGTAATGTGCATAATACATACCTTATAGTTGTGATACATTTTCCTGCACATGTGCACACTTTCTGTTGGCAGTTACAGCCAGAGAGGCTCTATGAGCACATGAGGCCATTTTAATTCCCATAGCTGATACACAGGGGAGCACCTGTTTATACACATGGAGTTAAAGGTAATAATAAGAATAATATTTGGCATTTATACAGTGCTTTCTGAGTACTCAAAGCATTTCACACACAATCCTTATAACATTTTTGTAAGTAATTATCTCTGCATATAACTTCTGGGTCAGGGTAATACCTTACGACTATGTGAGTGCTGTTTTGAATAACTAATGGCTTTAGCAATCTTAAATACATTTGTCTCTTGTACATTAACAGTGGTGTTCAGTATGTATTCCCAAATGGTTAGCATTCCTTGGAAATTATCAGTTCTTTGATTATTCATCTGATTTTCTGCTAAAATGTGCAGTTGCAGAGAGGGTGTTGGCTACATTTTAAGGTGCACACTCAGTTTTCGTTGGATAATTTTAACAGAAACAACTGTACTATAAACATCACCATACATTTTGCCATTTGTAACACTTTGCTCTCTGAAAGATTTTGTTGGAATATCTATATGGAAGGAGGTGTATTTACACAAATACAAGTATTGATTCTACTGATAGAAAAGTTTAGATGAGTAATTGCATAGGTCTTCAATTTTGAAAGAAGTATCTAATTACAGATAGGATACATTATTTTCTTCCATGAACTAATCCACCCCTCTGTCACTAGAGAAGGGGCTAAAATTTGGGGAGACATGCTCATTATTTTTTAAATAGTAAATTGGATTTTGTATAGAAAGAATAGCTGTGGTGAGAAGCGGAGTGATAGTGTTAGTTTCTGGTTCAGCTCTCCTACATACATTTTTAGCACAATAACCATTTTTAGCACAATAAGATTCTTGTGCTTAGACACAAGGATTATTCTGAAATGAATTTTACTTCTCGTGTGAGTTTAAAAACACCTCGAAGTTTTCCACCACTCCAATAACATTTGCTATAAAATATCAGTTTAAATGTCAGGTAACTTGAATAGCTACTAGCATATGTGCTATTCAACTATAATTATGTCTGTATGCTCATTGTGAGTTTTTGCCTGAAAATCTGTCAGATTTTGCTTCTAAAACTACTCATTTTTTATTTTAGCAAGATGAATATCATATGGTTCATTTAGTCTGTTCTTCACGGACACCCCCGGGTTCTCCAAAGCCTGACACTATTAGGGAAAACCATGGCCCATCAGCATCTAGCAGCATCTCGGTGAGTTGGCTTTGTGTAAGATTTAATCATTTAAGCTCTGTCAGCAATGCTGTTTTAGTGTATACATCCTGGCAGTAATAGGATGACAGCATGGCAATGTATCAGCTGTCAACTCTTTTGCCCATTTCAAATTCTAAAATAGTATCAAAGTACTAAGTTATTGATTTGCATAATGAAACAGATCTTGGTGAGTATAACATACTTTTAAGATCCATGGACTACATAAGTTGTTTTAAAACTTCCTTATTTTTTCATGTTGTTGGTCTTGAGGATCCTAGGTTTACTCACTTTTGCGTGTCTCACTCATTCCCCCCCCCCCCATGTTTTATATATAATTTTGCTCTTTTCCCTCAGGAAGTATTTAGCGATATAGATCCAGTTTGTGGAATGTTCTTTTAATTTTCTTGTTCTTAGCAGGTCCTTGTGATCCTTTTCTGTGAAACACAAGAGTACACACAATGATTTTCCTATATGAAAATATCTTTCATTTTTTTTACAAAGGGTATATTGTCTCTCATGGAAAAAAGCAGATTGAGAAATCTGTTAATGTAATAAATGGTAGGGATGTGCACAGTACCCCCACTTCAACCCTGAGCCCAATTCGGTGCTTTAGAAGATGGCCTGCTTCTGCTTGGACTGATTTGCAGTTGGTCCACTTCAATTCTGTACTGAACCTGAGACAACATTAAAAAAGATGCTGCTGCATGATTCCCATTGGCTATCATGGGAAGTCCGAAAATGACTATAACCTTTTCCCTCTTGATCAGATGTCAGAGAAATAAGTTCAGGGATTGTTGTGTCATGTTCCTTAATATTTTGATTTATCTTAAGGGAATTGTCAATAACTTTTATTTCTGGGCAAAATTGGCTGAAAATCGTAGGGAAAGTTGCCGCCCCTTCTGAGGGGATCAAGCCTGCCAAATTTCAGAATGATAGCTGCAGGGGTTTTGTGTAAGAGATATTTTATTATTATTATTATTATTATTATTATTATTATTATTATTATTATTATTATTATTATTATTTATTTATATAGCACCATCAATGTACATGGTGCTGTATAGAGTAAAACAGTAAATAGCAAGACCCTAACCCTTACATTCTAATAAAACCATAATAAAACAATAAGGAGGGGAAGAGAAAGCAAACAGGCACAGGGTAGGGTAAACAGGCACAGGGTAGGGTAAAACTAACAGTATAAAGTCAGAACAAAATCATTTTGAGGGGGTGCACTTGTCCACCCTTTATTCCTTTGGGGCAATTATTCTGAAAATGGCAGACAGTGTAGAGATGTATTTAAGTAAGAAAACTGCAAAGTTTCAGAAGCATAGGTACAGAGGTTCATTTGGAAGGGATCACTTTAATGGGGGAGAGTGAATTAATTTCCCCTTCCCACCCCCAAGCTTTTTGGGAAGGGCATTTTTTGAAAATAGTACATATCTTAGAGGTGCCCACAGACAAGAAACCTGGAAATTTTCAGAAGGATAGGTACAGGAATTAGACAGTTATGATGATTGAAAGCCAGTTTAGGTTATTCTTTTTCATAGTAAAGCCTGGTAGTGTTGGGAAAATGGCCGTCTCTTGGTCCCATCCTTGCTCTCCCCAAAAGCGCAGTGATTCAAACCACTCGTAAAATGTGCCTTAGGGTTAGAAGGTGGGCCTGTCAATCAGCTGCACTCCTCCCCCCTGCAGCATTTAGTGAAATGAAAGCAAAAGACACTATTTGGAGTCTGGTGTGTCTCGGATATGCAAGATGCTGTCAAAGCTTTGTTCTGGGAAATCTTAATTTCATTTGGTTTCAGAGGGAAGCCTGCTTTGCTCCAGGAGCCAACAGAACAAAGGAACTCACTTCTGCTTGGGCTTTGAACTTTATCTGAATCTGATGTACATCCATATTAAGTAGTCTTAAAGTAAAGCAAAAGCACTTGTGAACTGTATTATTCCCATGCTTCTATTGATATTTATTAGCTATGCAGCATACCACATGTTACATACAGACTTTGGAGGCTTTTACCATGATGGTGGTGAGAGCGCTTGCCAATGTCATGGTCAAGGCAGAGATTGTGTTCCACAGGGAGGCTGATTTTAGGTGGTATCATATAACGAGTTCTGGACACATGATGATTTTGAGTTTCGGTTTATTGTCTACTTATCCTTTGACTTGTGAATAGTGCTGAAATTAGTGGAAATCAGTCCAGTGCGTGGAGTGATTTTGGCCATCAAGCTGTTGTCTGTAGAAAGAGCAAGAATGTGGGTGTTAGGAGTGCAAGTACGAATGTTTATTTTGTTTTTTTAATGTTTTGGAGAACCAGACCATTTAGCATAAACCATAGAATCCCTTTTATATCTGATGCAAATTATTAATTTCATTTTATTTTAAGAGTTCAGAACATTCAGGATCAACAACTCCTTCTTCCCCCTCTCAAGAAACTTTACACACTATCAGCAGTAGCTCTGATGGTGTAAGGCATCGTAACCTTCCACAAGCACAAAGCAATCCCATGCAAAGCCATCAAGTCCCATATATAATGCAAGGGTGAGTAAAATCAAATTATTTCATTATTTTTGAAGCTTCATTTAAACATTTTTCTTTATCTAAAGATACAAGAATAGCAATCTTGCAAGATCATGTTTGCCTAAAACATTAAAGTTGTATTCATATAGACCAGTTTGGGAAAAATTAGCCCACAACAAATGGGTAAAAACTTGCCCACAGAAGACCACAGGTTTCCCCTTAAGGACAACCCCCACCCCGGCTTCCATTTATTGTAATGGGTATGTATAATTCTTACCAGGAGTAAATAACTTGGACATTTTTTTCTAAGTTGCGAATGATTCCGTTCTTATTTATGGTTGCTATGATGTCCTTGGGAGTGCTTTATTGAGCAGTTCTAAGCTTTCAGTACTTTCATCAGCATCTGATAGGCCTTCCTTATCGGTTGCCTGGTAGTTTATGGAATAGGTCTGCAAGTGCTATATATCAAAGACAATGATTCAGTGAATGCTTTTCACTTGTTTATTTAAAAAAAGTGAAGGACAAAAATGCTTTCACTTCATTGACAGAGGGAAACTGAAGAACTGAGGTTGCTCTCTTTTCCCGGCTCTCATCCATTAATTGCCTCAAATTAATTTTAGACATTTTTGCTCCTAACGTCTGTTCTTCTACAGAGAATTAAAATGGATGATGGGGAGGGATTGTCTAAAATGTTCTGCAGGGCAGCGTATTGTTTCTGAAAAAAATGAAGACAGTATGATTAATGAAAAAAACCAATGCTTTCTGTACAGTAAAATCAAACTAACTTAGTAACATTTAAAATACATGTTTTGACAGTATGCCTTGTTAAAAAATATTGGGGATCAGTGGTGTCCTTAACCATGTATATTCTGAGAAACCAAACCCCTCAATTGCAAAAAATGTCATATATATAATAATGCATGGTTGTAGAAGTAATTGACACTTCGGAGCAGGTGAATTGTTCTGTTCTCCATATATGTAAGATCACATCTTTCTCAGATTAGTTAATCTAGAGTAAATATTTGATTCTGTGCTCAAGGTTAATAGGAGATGGTTCATATATGTAAACCCTGCTTATTTTCTCCATATGAGTGTATTCAACTGTGTGGAAAAATGTTCGTGTAAGCTAAATAGTTGTTGAAGACAGCTGGCATCTGTTATATTTCAACTGTCTGATTCATGCTAACATTTCTCCATGAAACCGTATCTGTGAACTCTTGGAGAAAATAAATTGGATGTGTAAACTGCAGGGTGGATTAAAAAAAATCAGTGTTTTTTTTTAAAGTAATTTTTAAAATCCCAAACTCACACATAAATGTGCATTAAAATCCATGAAATCCTCTCTTCTGGCACTTTCTCACCTAATGTAAGTAACTTATTTCTCTTCTTAACATGCTTTGGAAGGAGGAAGTTAAACAATAGGAAAAATATTTTATGTAGAAATACACGTGGCATATTGGAGAGCATTCAGATTCTTGGGGAAAATATTATTTCTCTCTTTCAACTATTTAATCTTTTTTAATATACCACAACTAATACTGTTTCTCTCTCTTTGCTGCCCCTACCTTTCCCCCATCTCCTCCGACTGAGTACATAATGTATCAGCATGGTCTCCTGTGACAACTTGCAGCCAATTTTCTTTCTAAGATAGAATTGTGGTCTGATGCAATACAGTTGCATCAACTCATGTTGCTGATACTGTGAATCAGCAACAACTTACTGTTGGTCGCTCTTAAAGAAAACATAGGGCATTCCAATTCTAAAGGATTGTTTTAATAGATGTGAGTTGATGTAGGTTTTGTATCATGGTTGGTACTTCTAAAATCACTTTTGTACTTGACGGAACACACTGCTTGGCAAATCATTATAGTTGTAAGACTTTATTATATTTTTATTGTAATGTAACATACAGTGCTTTTGCCTAACTATTATATTAGTCTACTTCTTCGACTTTAAAATGGTATCACCTGCTATACAGGCTGTGTGCTTGTACATTGGGCCACTGCAGGCAAGATTGGGTACATGATAATAGTACAGATGCAGTTGAAGGTGAGGCCCGCATCTTTTGCATATTAAAAAATTCACAAGCATAAATGCTGTCATGAGTGCAATTGTTTGCTTTGAAGGCAAAATGACAGTGACTTCAGTTTATGAACATTTTTACTCAAGGGTCTACAACCTTTATGGATTGGTGGACACATTGGGAATTTTGAGTGAGTGCTCTCACAAAATGGCTGCCATGGGGGCTTTCCACTCATAAAATGGGCACCATGGTGGACATGGCCAGTCATAAAACACTCACTTCCCAGAAGAGATACTGGTGAGACTAAAAGAAATGTAACTTGCTCAAGCACCTAAGTACAAGTCAGAAGTGGGGGGTCTGAGCTCCAAAACACCAGACCACTTTTTATTGTTGTAAGCCACCTTGTGAGGGCTTCTTCCCTGAAAGGCAGCCAAAAATATTTTAAATAAATAAATAACTTTTGAGCTGAAGTAAATCGGGAGGTGCAGGGAACCTAGTGTAGGTGGGGTCAAGACAGGTGTCCAAGGGCATCATGTTAGAGACCCCAGGTTTCTATTGACATGTCCTTAGAAAGAAATTGATAGTCATGTTTTGTGTTGATTACATGTCTAGGCATCCTACAGTGTTGTGGCTATGTAGTGATGGTTTTAAAAGGGGGTTAGATAAATTCCTGGAGGAGAAGGCTATCAATGGCTACTAGCCTTAAGGGTTATGTGCTACCTCCAGTATCCGAGGTAGTAAGCCTGTGCGCACCAGTTGCTGGGGAATTCAGGTGGGACATGTCCTGCTTTGTTGGTCCTTGGTTGACACCTGGTTGGCCACTGTGTGAACAGAGTGCTGGACTAGATGGACTGTTGGGCTGATCCAGAATCAGGGCACTTCTTATGTTCTTATTTTGCCGCAATACTTAATTTTTGGATGGTTGGAACTTTTACAGTAGAAGTTTATACAGTAAACCATGCCATGTGAAATCACCGTAACATGTAATATGTAATTGTTTTTCATTCTTCAGCATAGTAGGTGGCCTAAAGCTAGTCTGCCATCTATGTTTGCCTTTGAGACAAAAAGAAAAGAAAAGTTATATGTTACTTCAGAATTTACAGTAATATTCTAGCTATGTATCCCTCTGTTCAGTGATAACCTGGTGGGTACTTTGCTTTAATCCTTTGTAGCGATGTAGGCAACCAGTTTCCTGGGCAAGGAGTGCCAGCTGGGTTTCCAGTGTATCCTGCTTTCAGCCCTCTACAGATGATATGGTGGCAACAGATGTATGCACGCCAGTATTATATGCAATAGTGAGTACAAATGAGTGCCTTATTTTGATTAGTGTTAAGGCTGCAGGGTGGTGATGAAGACATGGTCTAGGTTGAATCTTTGTCTAGTTCTGGTAAACTAATTCCGAGATAGAAACTTAGCTTCATCAGTATACTCTCTACAACAATTGTTCCATTATTAAAAAAAATGCTTTTTGTGGATAGCCTGCTTTTTGTGTTCAGTGGCTGACTTGGGTACATGCTTTATAGTGGAGTATTACAGGATGACTTTTGCCCATTATTCTTCCATGGTGAAAAGTTTTCTTGTGAACTTGCCTTCACATAGTCTGACTTTTAAGTTTTGGAAAATGAAAGGCCACCATGCCAAAAAACAACAAACACCCTCCGTATTGTCATTTGCTACTTGTGCTGTTTTTCTGAATGATGTTGAGGGGAAAGATAACCCATTATATGCTGTGAAGTTTGTCATGTATAGTAAGCGTGGCTAACCATGTTTGTCAAGGATGATGATATGAACTGGGAAATATGCATGTAAATAGCTAACTAATAAGGCTTGTTTCTTAGATACTCTTAAATGTTTCTGTTGCAGTCAAGCTGCAGTTTCTGCCCAGGCTGCACCCAGCACTGAAGCTGCTAGTCCTCCAGTTCCACAGCCCGCAAATTCTGAGCGTGCTCCTGCAAATGAGCCCCCAGCAGCACCAAATGTAGTCCCACCGGAGAACAGGCCTGTAAATCAAAATGTCCAGATGAATGCTCAAGGAGGCCCAGTAATGAATGAGGAAGACTTCAATCGAGACTGGCTAGACTGGATGTACACATTTTCGAGAGCTGCTATTCTCCTAAGCATTGTATATTTCTATTCCTCCTTCAGTCGTTTTGTGATGGTGATGGGGGCCATGTTACTGGTTTACCTGTAAGTAAACATTTCACGTTTTTATAAATTTAAAACACTGTACATTAGGGGTGGTTCAGGATTTCATTCCCTTTGCATTTTGGCAGGAACGTCCCTGATTTGCACCTCATAGACCAGTTCTATGAACCTTTCTGCAGCACAGTTCAAGAACTAACTGATGAGGTGGTCTGAGGGTTGCCTTTAAAAACACACACTCTTTTAAAAAAGCTTGTAGATTTCAGCAGCTACAAAGTGTAGCGCTTCCACATGCATTCAAAATGCACCTGAAAATGCTTCAGCAAGATGTTGTCACCTCTTGGATAATGGTATGATGGTGTGGGGCAGGGGAGCTGCTGCTGCCCACATGTATGCCACCATTCTTTCCATACGATGTCCCTTTGATGGTACCAAGGACATTGTATGGCAAAAAAAGACTATTTCCCTCACCAGCACATGGAGTCCCCCATCCTTTCCCCCATACAATTACCAAGGTAGGGATGGCAAATCATGATGTACTGCTTTTCCCAAGGCATTTTCAGACACATTTTCAATTAGTGTAGCAGGTGCTGTGCTTTTTAGCTCCTCCAAGCACATTAAAAACTGTAAAAGGGTAGAAAATTAAAGAGCAACCCTCGAATCACCTTGTAAGTATTCTTTTAAATATAAACAAACTCAAAATTTGCTAAGTCTGAAGATTTTTTAAAGGATTTTCCTTTAACAACAACAAACCATATGGAAAAGGTTCAGAACAGACTTACTGATCAACATACAACAAAGGGACATGAACCAGATCCAGAC
Source organism: Elgaria multicarinata webbii (assembly GCF_023053635.1). Classification (NCBI taxonomy): domain Eukaryota; kingdom Metazoa; phylum Chordata; class Lepidosauria; order Squamata; family Anguidae; genus Elgaria; species Elgaria multicarinata. The sequence goes on from NC_086171.1 coordinate 67,945,774, forward strand.
CGTTCTGTCCAACTCTACTTCAAATGCATAATTTCAGTAATCTCCAGATTGTAAAATATAAAAATATTAGTTTCTCCATGCTGCATATGACGATCTGAGGATGAGAAATAGTGGCTTGCCCAAGGCTACCTAGCGAGTTCATAGCTGAGATGAAATTTGAACTTTCCAGTCCAGAGTTCTCATTCTTAGTCACAACACCAGCATGCTAAAATACCGTATAACATAACACCATTTGCTACTTTTAACTTCTCCTGCTCCCCAAGTTTGACATTCAGTGTAAATAATTGTCAAGGCATTCTGTTAGATGCATTACCAGAATGTGAATTCTGAAGCTTAACTCATGCAAAACTAATCTCTTAAAAACTTCATTTCTATTAGTATTTGGAATTTTATAAAAAGTGTACATAGTAATTTATATATATTTACCAAATTAAGGGCGCTCATTTAAAATTCCATAGATGTAGAAGTGTGTCAGTTTACTTCAGGGGGTTGAGGCATGGAAAAGGAACTATTTTTTTTCAAGTTATTTTCAAAGACATACTTAAATAAACTGTACATGAAGTATTAGTGATTTAGCAGCTTCAGTATGCAATTTGTGTTAATGCAAGCAAAGTAGAGAATGAAACTGAATATTCCAAGGATTGCCTACTGTGGACACAGTCTTGTAGGGATCCATAAATTAGTTGGGTAATGGATTTCCTGTTTTCACACACCTGAAACTGAATGTGTATACACATGCCTGTAGTGGGAGAAGCAGGATTTTGCTGCTGATTTCGACAAGCAAGGGTCACATGGGTCAAGCATGCGTTCATTGCATTCTAACCATGTAGTCCCAATTCCAAGATCACACCCAGTGTGAGGACATGGGGTGGAACCATCAAACTTGGGGGAAGAATAGTGTGAGAACTCATGCCCCACGATGTGTACACTCTTCACTGTCGGATCTAAATTTAGTCACACTTAGATGTGACTAAATACTTAGATATTTAAGTTAGATGTGAGTTAAGTCTCATTGATTTTTATGAGTTTATGCTACGCACGACTAAATTTAGATCCACTCCAGTGTGAAATATGTGTAAATAGGTTTTCTATTGCACAAGCAGGTTAATACTGTAAATCTTTGTTTTGCTTGCCAAGTCTTTGATATCCTCATCTAAATGAAGTAACATCTACCGTATGTTTTATATTCATTAATCATCTTAAAACAAAGGGCAATGGCAGAGTAGTGATATCTCATTAAACCAGATGATGTGAACCTTAATTGGCTTAGTATTAAGTTATGTTTTAAAAATGATCTTCTCTGTAAGGGGAAGAGTTGACACAGGATTATATGAATTCCGTGAATGATTTACTTTGCCAGTGGCCTGAACATTCTTTTGTCGATTCAGCTTGTTCGATACACAAGATCTTTCAAAGATTTCCTAAAATTTCTAAAGCTTTCTTATGTCATGCTGTTCCATGTGATTAAATGGGGATCTTTCAAGTTATTCTTAATATAGTAGATACTAGCATCTATTTTGGCCTGTTCTTTCTCTACAAATAAGTTGAATGGAGAACTATTCCACTGTCCTTTAGCCAATATTTTTAGGGGTTTTTTTCTTTTAGATAAAGCAAGCACATAATTCTTAGTAACTTTGTGCATATGTGTTATAAAACAGACACCAAGCAGGGTGGTTCCCATTCAGGCAAGAAGGAATCCAACAGCCTGCAGCGAACAATGCGGACATGAATCCTGATGGGCAAAATGTAAATAATGCCGGACTTGAAGAGATGGTAGGTAGATGAAATGTTTACCTTTTTAAAAAAATAGTTGAAGAGCAGAACTGAATTGCAGTTTAAGAAGTACTGACTACTATTCCATTGAAATTGAACTCTTCTTACCTTAAAGTTAGGAAATGAAATAAAGGCTTTGATCCTATGCATGCTTATTGAAGACAATGGAACTTTGAGTAAAAATAATTGGATTGCGCTGTCAGATTGTTAACTTTCACTATTCAGATACGTAGTGCTGATTTTGCTGTATCTTCTCCATCAAATTTATCTTTTTCCATTTTGAAATACATCATACCTGAGAGGCTAGATAGGAGTAAGGTTACCGTTTATTCTCTAAGCACTGCGGTGTACAGTTATTTCATTAACACAGTTTGTATCCCTTGGAATTAAAACAGTTAAACCACTTAGGAATTTTGTTTCATTAAGGAGCGCCTTATGGATGATGGGATCGATGAAGACAGTGGCGAAGACATAGTTGATGTCAATACAGAACAGCATCCTGGGTTTATGGCTTCTGCTTGGTCCTTCATCACCACCTTCTTCACATCCCTCATCCCTGAAGGGCCTCCACAAGTTGGCAACTAAGCAAAGGAAGAACTGTCAGTAGTAGAGCAGCTATGCTTTAAAGTGGAAGTTGACTCTAGGGGGGCGGGGGTATTTTAAATACAGTGCAATTTCAAAAGATTTATAATGTAAACTTTCTGATCATGATGTACAAAAATGTGTATTTTTTTCATTTTCAGCTTTCTCATGCTTATGAATATTTTAAGCAAAAGTGGACTACTAAATGCTTTTTAAAAGAGTTTTCTTTAAAGAAGAAGAAAAAGAAAAAATATTGGTCTTCCATATTATTGTTTTAATTGTGTTAACACTGAGACAAGGAACTTGTAGTTGGTGTGCAATGTCATCCCTTTAAAGAGTTGTTACATTACAAATTCAGCAGTAATATGAAGAAATAAGATTCTTCACAGTAAAATAGAACATGTGTAGGAATCTTTGTGTGTGTGATTTTTACAAATTCCTTAAAACATGTTGTATTACAGTTTTGAGTTTGTGGCAACTCAGTCTTGCCAGTGGCATGCATCTTCCCCCTCCTCTTCCCACGCCATAAATAATACAGCAGCTCTTCAAAGGGAACAGACAGTGATGGAATACACGACAAACTGTTAATACATGCTGTGTTTTTTAAGACATGTACTGCGAAGCACAGACACGTGTAATTAGTTTTTTAATTAAAAAAAGCTACAGTGAAAAGAATTCTCATCCTTTTGAATCCTTCAGTATTCATCTATATTATAAAACTCTGTAAAGAATGTAGAACACACATTTGTTGAACAAATAGATTGCTGCTTTCCTCTTAGAAAAATGGGAGCCTGCAACTGAAATAACGAAGACTAAAATACTGATGATTTTGATTTTTTGGTACTTTTTTCTATATGCATCATTTAGAACACCCTTCCTGAACCTGGTGTCCTCTAGATTAAGTAATTTGTAGTCCAATGCATCTGGAGGGCACCACATTGGGGAAGGCAGACATAGAGAATCACCTTTTTGAACTGAACATCTGTTAATCTCAGTCATAATTTCAGTACAGCCTAAATACATCATCATGTTTTAATGGAGGAGCTGTACAATTGCTAATCAACTTTGCACTCTGCAGGCCCTAAACATACTGAAGGAACTGTCTTCAAGTCTTAATTTTTCATAACCAGAAATGCCTTTGCCGATTTTTACCAAAATGTTCATTGCTACACCCAGCAGAAACATGGTTTTGTCACAGAAAGCAGAGCGGAAAACTGCATTCACAACAGTGATCATTACGCTTGAATAGGTGAACCAGTCCATACTTGGTAATACCCATCAGCATTGCTGATCAGATAACAAAGGAGAGGCAGCCTGTAGTAACTGGGTAGTAAAAGAGGTTCCTGCCTTCCTTTTTTTCTGGCCCTGTATCAATGATACTGGTATTCAAGCAGAGGACCTTTTGCATTAAACAAGTCAGAAAACCTCAACATTTTGAACAATGCTCAATTGTAAACTTTCAAACCACAAAGATGAAATTTTAGAATTAAAAGAAAAATAATCTCCCAAATTAGGTTTAGGATGTAATTATTTTGGTACATCGTAGCCCAATTGTGTTACCCTTTGCCTGTGATTAACTGGATGCACACAGCACAAAATTGTGTTGGCAGATTTCAGCTGAACAATATGAAAAGATTTTCAGCAATTTGAAAATACATTTGTATCCTAATAATAAATGACTTATTGAAAAATCCCACTGGCTTCAATGAAGCATCAAAGCAAGTCTGGTTGAAGATAGCAGTCACACCTTGATAGTTTATTTTAATACTGCATGCTGATATGGTTACTAATAGCACTATGGCAGTGGTGCAGGTCACCCGGTTTCACTGTGATCTGAATCTGCTTTAGCTACTCTTTTCCAATGAAAAACATCTATGTCTCTAGTTATCATTGGTACCTTTAAAATTTGGTTCTCGTGCCTGGGCTGAGTTACGTTGAGACAATATATGTGGGGAAAGGCTGGTCTCTACCTTCCCATTTGACTTTCTGGCCCAAAATGTTTCCAAGCAGCTGCAGTGAATCCTGTGCACCACAGCTATTACTGTAGGTGAGCAGAGTTTTCCAGGACAGTAGTGTAACTTTGTCAGGATCTTGGGTTGCACCTTTGGAAGTGTGTTACAGTAGATGCCAGAAATATTGTGAGAAGTGCTCTTCATTGTAATCTGCTGACTAAGCTATATTTTCGATGTTCCTGTAAATCAATGTATATCCTGGGAGCACTGTTCTACTCCATACAGAGTATAGAGTATTTCCTGTGGTATATTGTGGACAACTATTAAAGGTGATGACAAACTGGAAGACCAATAAAGATGGTAACGTCTTGATACCAATCATGAAAAAAGACTGGAATTATGGGGTATGTTTATCCCTGCAAAAAGGTGGAATGTAATGGTGGTGGTGACAATTTACCAATTCTTACAAAGATCTCAAATGAGAGAGAGTAAGCCTACCTGTGAATAGTAAACTCATTCTCAGAATGTGGATCCTCATGTAGCTCAAACAGTTTGATCAATGCACAAGCAGGAGTATTAGCAAGCTTGAGGAACCCCAAGGTTTGCAACACAACTATTTAGAACAAAAACCTGTGAGGGATGAAGAACTCCAAAATAGCCCAATGAGGACTGAGCATGCCCAGTGGACATGGCATGCTGACAACACGGGGGAAGAATACTTGGCATGGGGGCAGGAATTGAATGGAATATCTTGGAAGAAGGCATCTCTGGCTGACTGGAACCCTGAACAGGAGTGCAAAATTTGTTGATAGTTCCACGTGTGCTCCTTGTTCCTATTATCAAGAAGACACAATAAGAAGCTATGATGTGAAACTAGGGAATACACGGTTACACATCATTGGAATAAAGTGGATGGAGCGGTTTTGCACTCTTTGGAGGCTTTTACAAAAGATTTGGACAGTTTTGCAATGAATAGGATATAGAATGGATTATCCTTGGATTCCTCACACATTTAAATATGAATGTGATAAACACATGTATGAGCTGCCATGCAATGTGTATAAAGGTCTTCAGGTTCCAAATGGCCCTTTTTCAGCACTAAAACTGCATGTGACCCAGAGAATCCATGGTCAGTTTTCTCAAAATATTTTTCTTTACTTCAAAACAGCTGTAGTGAGCAACCTTCAGCTGCTGTTAGTCATGGGATAAAAGAAGGAAAATAGATACCTATATTGTATCTCTTTCTGCCCCAAGGCCAGTTACAGCTATATACACAGTTATTCGGTGTGTATAATATCGATCAAGGAAACAGTGCAGGGGGAAAGGGTTAACTGTACCCCTTTAGCACCATTTCCCCATTCAAATTAGTATGCCCACTTCACACACACACACCACTGTTTTGATCTCTTACCTATGCCACATCTAGGTTGGTCCTGTTGGAAGAGTAGTGAGACAGTTATATATGTTCATCGTATCACCCACTAGATGGTGCAATGTGCACACATTGCTAAGTAAAAAGTACATTTTAATTCTCTTTGAAAGGTTCCTCTTTTTGTCAATTTTTTCTCCTAAAGGTCAGAAGGGAGATGCATACTAATATCAGGTTTTGTGAATGGAGGGATCAGGAATGAGGCATAATACATTGAACACATTTTCACCAGTTTGTCCAGCCAGTTCAGTCGAAATAAATAAATTAGAACTATTTAATTTGGTTTTGAACTAAAATACTTTTTTAAATCTAAAAAAAATGCCTTTATCATTGATATCTTAGGAAAATAAAACTGGGCAGGATGGGAATAGTTAATTTTTGTTTTTCATGGGATACTTAAAAGGGAGTGGATATTGGGAAACCGTATTGTTTCATCCCCTTAGCTAGTACTACTTGGGTGGAGCATGTGTTTGAAAAGGGAGAACTCCATCTTCCCTTCACTGTGGCAAGGAACTATGGCTGGGTTCCCCAGCATGATGCCACAGGTCATCAATGTGGTACCAAGGGTCACTACTATGCTGACAGACCCTTCTTTTAGTGCCCACCAGGCTCCCTGCCCCTTCTGATTTTTAATTTATTTCTTTTTATTAAAGTATTTTTTATCTGGGAGGTTAGCATGCTGCAAAGTGAAAGGCCGCTCTTCAACATCATCTTTATTTGGGTTGAAAAGTGTGGCTTTGTGTTTTCAAGTCGACCCCACTTCTGCCTAGTATGGTTTTTGGGCAACCCCCTTTTCTTTTATTCTCATCAGTTTGCCTTCTGGGACTGGCCATGTGCACCATGGTAGCTATTTTATCAGTAGGCAAGCCCCTCACTGGAGGCCATTTTGTGAGAGCACCCACAATACTTTCAAAATTCCAAATGTGCAAGTTAAGGATCCCTGAATTATGGGTTGACCCAGTCATGTGGAACCTGCAGCCACCAACAGTCCTGCTCCAAGCTCTCTGCATGCGGTAAGTTTGCTCTTTGCTCTCAAAGGGTGGCAGAAAGTGAGTGAGAGAGAGGGAAAATGGAGTTGCAGAAAGGGAGGGAAAAAATTTTGTCAGAGAAAATAGATGACACGTTTGGTTTTGCCCCCCTACCCCATGATTGACTTTTCCCGTGAGTCAACAGCCCTTCATAGAGAAAGGCACTGGTGGTGTAAATGATGCAGAAGTGAAATAGGTTACTTCTAGAGTACACTGTTGATGTCAGGAAAGGCAAGTGTGCATTCACTCTTTGTTCTGCATGTTCTGAGATCTGCAAAGATAGCGCCAAATGGAATGGTGAACAAAAATCTACAGAGTCAATGACCCAGGCAGTAGTTTTATCTGACCCAAAGCCATCTATGCCCCAGCCTAATCAACATGAAGGCATGTAGTGAAGACTCCTTCTGTTTTTAGCATTCATCTGGCATACTCCACTTATTTTCATTAGGGGAGGTCAGGCTTCCATTAGGAAGAATAAATGGATACATCCTTCATCTCTCACTTGATCTAATTCCTTCTACCTTTTAGTTATTTTAATTTAATAACCTCTGATGTGTTAAACTTGAAGGATCAGTTGGAGAACTTGACTTACTGCTCCATTGATTACAGTTAGTGGCTGTACTTCTAATTCCACCTATCCTTGATAATAGAATCCCACCTTTGAACTTAATGTGTGGTATATATGCAGGAAGGAAGGCTCCTAGAAAATTGAGTTCAGGTTCCCTAGGTGATGATAATCTTTGGGCATCAACACCTCATTATTGTATCCAAACTGCAGTGCAAGCACTTCACAATGTTTAGGACAAACTTTAATTATTTGCCTTTTGTTTCTTTAATGGTTTTCTAGTGCCCCTAGCACATTTGTTAGAGAAGCTAGAAATTTTGATTTTGTTCTCAAGTCTGCAAAAAAGTACTAAGCAGATAGAAATGGTCCTTTCCCCCAGGTTATGGTCCTTTTTATCATCCAAGTTTAGGTTTCTCAGTCATAAATGATTTCAAGGAGAGTTTTGTCATTGTTCAGGAACTACTTACTTTAGTTCAGTTTCAGTTACAAAATGAAAACTACACTGACACTGCATTTGGCATGTATACAACCAAATTTCCAAATCCAGAGAAGTGTTATTGATTCTGAGAGGTTTGCAAAAAATAAAAATAAATTAATAAAAAAATCATGGCGTTATGTTCAGCCACTTATGCTGATTGGCAGTTGTAGAATCCTTACCTTTAAAAAGCGCAGCCATTTTTGGCGAGGCAGAAGAGCTTTTCAATTAAACATCAATTTCTTAAAGACCTCCAATCCAGGCAATGCAAATGGTCTTAAGACGATTGCAGAAGTGATGGAATCCTTGATCACAGACATAGATAAGGATAGACAAAGAAACACAAGAGACAAGAAGGATGTAAAAATGCCATCATGAACTCTTGTGTCTTGAGAGAACCTCTAATCTAATGAGAATGGATTTTGTCGAAGAGATTGTGCCAGTACAATTAATTATTCATGGCAGCGACATCATTAGGATTTCATTTTGTTTAAAGGCCTCTAAATGACTTAGAAAATTGGGTTAAGTTGAAGAAGAGTTTCAAGGAAAAGGATGGGGAAAGCTTTTCATTGTATTGACTTGGTCTAATATTTTCCGATATAGGAAATACACACATTATTCTTCAACTTTGAAAATTCCTACTTTCAATCTGAATGTAACATTTGATCGAGAGATCCAGGCAAAGCTGAATGTATGATGGATATTTGCTAAATAATTTGGGAAGTCTTAAAATTAAACTATTGCTATATTAAGCTCTGGAAATTTTTCTCATTTCATAGAGGTGGCTGGCTGTGTTTTTCTCAGTTAACATAGAGAGTATTTGGATCATATATGAGAGGCTAAATGATCAAATATAAATTCTAAGAATTATATCTTAAAGGACAAGTCTTCGCAGACACAGAGAGCCCATGGGTTATCTAACGTAAATGTAAACTAGTTCTAGTTATCCCTGCATGGCTCTTCAGGAATCATTGGGCTTGGGATTTGGAGTCCAGTTGTAGCATGGTTTTTATGCAAATATTTGTACATAGCTGTGCAGAGATTCCCAAAGAGTCATCCAGAGATAACTAGAACTAGTTTACATTTAGTGGAACTAAACTAAATACTCAAAGAATACATTCTGCATTTTGTCCATTTTGAAATCAAGCTTTCTTAAACTTATTGACAAGAAGCATTTTTTCCATAGCTACATACATAACCACACCATGAGAGTGATCAAGTGCACATGGCTATTCTGGATTTTATACAACTTCCATCAACGTATGACTATACACAACAGTTTGCGTATGATTCTCAGCCCTTCTAGCCATGCAGCTTAGGAGGGCAAACCTACTTAGTTCCAGTTGTAGAACTATCCTATTTTCTTTGAGACCTACTTCCCGGTGGATATATGCATAAACAAACATCAGGACTTAAGCATGGGTTGAACAACTGGAACTATCTCTAGCCTTCCTACTGTGTCCTGTGTGTAAAGAAAACGGGACTAATACAGGAAAGTATGTCACACTAGATCTGTGTGTAAATGGCCTTTTGAAATTCTCCACCCTATTTGTGAGCAGGGAAATTGAGGTAACCATCTTTTTTTTTTTTTTTTTTTGCTGAAAACCCCGAGGGAGAAGGAAACATTCTCCAACAGCTTCTTATGGGCTGAGGCTCACCATTAGCAGCGGCAGTAGTACAGCGTCTTTCCTTTTTCGTATGGCACTTTTTTTTTCTTTTCTTTTTGTCACTGCAAGTAGAAAGAGCAGCAATTTGTAGGCAGCTTGGCCACCACTGTGCATTAGTGGGGCTACTTACACATTCTCAAAAAAGAGGCAATGCATCACCATGAAAAGAGTACAAAAGAAAACAATTTGCATAATATTTGCATATAGGTGCAAATTGAGAAATCATGACTTTAATTTAAACAGAAATACAATGCATTTCACCACAGATGACCTGTGTGCCTAGTCTGCTGTTCAGGTGCTAACTGTTGATGGACAACTTCAAGGACCCTCCTGCTCTCCATCCTTATGGTTCTATAAACCAGACCTGGATTGAACAGTCCATCAAATAGAGGATACCTTCAAATAGAGGATTGTCCTCTACCAACTCTCCAAAATAGAGGAGTATTCTCTGTAAATTAGGACACCTGGCTACCCTATGTGTATCCTCACAATGCCCCCAAACTAGCATCACGCCAGGGCATCATGCGCGTGTGTGCGTGCATCTGAGGGTTAATTCATTTCATACATTTATTATATTTCCATACCCCCCTATAGCTGAAGCTCTCTTGGGAGTTAATGGCAAGTGCCACCAAAAATGATGGAGAATATTTGGAGAAAGTTTTATGAAGTGCCCTTTTTCATGTGTGTGTGTGTGTGTGTGTGTGTGTGTGTGTGTGTGTGTGTGTGTTTGTATCTGTGTGTTAAGCAAAAGAAAAAGCTCAGAAATTTTCTCAGAAAAATGTCCTCTGAGAAATTTTGGCTCAGCTCTGCCAATTCTTCACAAGGTCACACGGAAAAAAATATATACACATCTAGCATAGCCTGTTGAGTTGGCTTGAATATGGTTTATTGAACAATACCTACAAGCATACCTAGGTGTATACATAAGGATTCTCAGGACATAACTACACTACATATCAAAATGAGTTTCAAAACTGGCCCAGCTGTCATGGCTCCTCACCAAAGAGTCTTGGGAAATCTCTGTAGAAGTACTAGTTACATTCTCTTTATATAAAGATCTAGTATGAAGAGGAAACTTTCCTAGGCTGCATGAGGCCTAGCACTTCCTATTAGATGAGAGTGAGGCCCAGCGAGTAGTACATGTGTCTGCACAGGCATGTAAGGACAAAACAGGACACTGATTTGCATAATTTGTTCATATGATAATTTATAGAGAGAGATGCACATTTAGAAATAGTTATTATAATTTAAATAGAAATAAAATACGTTTCACTATACTGGGGAAGACAGTGACTAGGTAACCTTTGTGCCTTGCTAGGTTTGCTGTCCAGGTGCTGTTGATGGGCAACTTCAGGACCAGCTCTTCCTTCTGATGGCTCCAGACCTTTAAACTGGGCTTGGACTGGACAGCCCTTCAAACAGAAGATGCCTTCAAAATAGAGGAGTGTCCTTAGATCTCTACAGGTATGTTATGCTAGTTTGAGTGTTAAATATTGCTGTATTCCAGGAGAGAGATTTTTTTTACGGCCTGATGGTTAGCCTGGGAACCATTCTGGAGTCTGATTATTTAAAATGTCTGGCTTCTTCTCTCCCCCACCTCCATTTTTCCTCTATTGTTTGTTTATTCATTTCCTTGTAGTTCTCTCTGGCAATTCACGGACATCATTCAGGGACAGATTTAAACTGAAGCAGACAGTCTCCACTTCTGGCCTGCCCTTCTGACAGTTGGGTTTGTTTAAAATGGGCTGTTCGCAGAATGCATGGAATGACTGGAATGTATGTGTCTTTATTTTTCCATTTCATAGCATGTGTGCGGAGTGCTCCTATTAATGCGAGACACTCATGTGCCACCAGTGATGCTGAAGCCTCAGTTATGATTGGCCAGAGGTCTGTAAACTATTATCAATAGCACACTTATGGTGGCTTGGAAATTGGAATAACTGGTCAGCAGACCATGAGGCAACAGAGACTTTCTAATCATATATGGGCCTATGTAAATAAATAAAGCTTATATGTTGAGTTCTATGCCTGTGCTGAACATGGCATGACCTCCTTCAAAGGAGAACTTAATGGTGTGAACATGGGAGTCTGGTGTGCCAAAAGGTGGTGTGGGGGTGGTTACAGAGGGGAAGTGGCAAGCAGTGTGTGTGCTTTATCCCTCCCTCAGTGTCTTTTTTTCTTCTTCTTTTCAACAGCACCTTCTACGGTGACCAGGTGTCCTACTTCACAGAAGACAATCTTCTAGGTTGGAGAGCTGGTTTGCTATTTGAAGGTGTCCTCTGTTTGATGGGCTGTACAATCCCAGTCTGGTTTAAAGTCAAAGAACTACAAGGCTGGTTTTCTCGCTCATGGTGGTTTTTCTAGACAGACATGATGGGCTTTACCAGGTCATGCTGTCTTTTACTGATTCAGGAATTTTCTGACAATTGAGCATGTTTTAGGTATGTCTGCTTTCTGGATGTTGGTGTGGATGTATTTTGGTAGGCCCAGTTTCTGAAGGTTTTCTGTATAGTTTTTTGATGTGATGCTGGTAACTGATGTGACAAACAGGCTAATTGTGATCTTTTCCTGTTGCCATAGTTCTGGTGTATATTTTTCTCTCTTTTCCTCATCCTTTTGTACAGCATTTTTGTCATTAGATATTGCTATGTCGATGATGTGTGTTTTTCTTTTTTGTCTATAACTTATGTCTGGCTGGTTACAGGGTATTGTCTTGTCTGTATGAATTGTTCTGTCCCAGTATATTATGATCTGCATTTTCCAAGATTGTTTCAGGTGAATATGTATAGTATGGTGTAGGTTGTTTGATGAGGATGAATTTGATGGCCAGTTGTTGGTGAATTATTTTTGCAGCTGTATTGTGTTTGTCCGTATAGTCCATTCCTGCCAGAACATCACCATCATCACCATCATCATCATCGGTGTCCTCTCTTGTCCTCGTTTTTGGTGATGTGTTTCCTCTTTTTTGGCAATAAATGACCAGCTTAGCTCCTTCACCACCACCACCACCACTGCCATGACTCCTTTCCCCACTGCCTGGCTCAAAGATTAGCTTTCCCAGAGAAAACCTCTTAGAAGGGGAGAGGTTGCAGATGAAAACTGGGAGACATGAAAAGAGCTAAGATGCCCCTTTTTCTATGCCAACTCCCCTGCAAATGCCCTCAGCATTACTTTACAGAACAGAAACTCTAGTTTAGACATTGCTACAGTTTAGACCTAAATTGACTAAAAATGACTAAGTCTAATTGCTGGCATTATGCTTAAAAATCTGGCCTGTTATCATTCTGGTTAATAAAGGTTTTGCAGTGTTAAGTGATAGCTCAAACAAACAGCAAATGAGGAGGTAAAACCACTGTGGCATGGTACTAGTTCAGAATCCAGCTTGCAGACTGAAATCCTGCATCCTTATTGGGGTTTTTTCTTGTTTCTTTGCAGGTTTACAATGGGCCTTTTTAGATGGCAGACATGTGATTTGAAATTGAAAACTTCCTTTCTCAGCAATGCTCTATATATTCAATGAAACAGCATCATAGCGCAATGCCAGCATTACACATAGCCCATATGCTGCATTAACTTTCAACTTATCGCCAATCTTTTAAAAAGTGGGATAAAGCTCAAAAAGTGCGGGAGGTGCTCTGGAGATTAACGACTGTGTAAAGGACCTTCAAACTTCTGTGAGTGGCCCTTCATGTGCTCATGTAGAAATGCTCAGTGATTGCATGAGTGAAAGCTTCCCCATTCTGTGGCAGTGGGGTGGGGGAAAGAGTTCCTTACGTCAGGGCCAGCCGAAGATATTTTGCTGCTTGAGGTGAAGGACAAAATGGTGTCCCTTCCCCTATTCCATCTAAAGAAGCTCACTGGGCTTCTAGTTGAATATTGTTCAATACTGGTCATGATCCATCATCTTCCACCTTACCTAAGGAAAGCAGGCCAATTTAGAGTGTACAGGACACGTGACACATGCAGCTCTGGCCTCTAACAGAGGGGAATGGCTGACGCGGGCTCAGGAGGAACACCCAGAGGCAGCTCCTGCCAGCCCCTAACACCTGCCGCTTGAAGCAGTTGCCTCTCTCTACCTACCTTACACATCGGAAATTAGGAAGCAGAAGACTTTAGAATCCTTCTCTGAATATGTGTGGTAAAGGCTAGGAACAGTACTACTTCCTTAGCTGCTGCTTGTGGGGCTCCCTATGTTGAGAGGGGGAGCAAGGCGAGGGATACCCACCCCCCTTGTGTGAGGACTTTCTCATACTCATTGAACACATGGCCAGCGGGCAGGGCAGACACGCACAACCACGCCCCCCTCCTTTCACCGCATGAGAGGCGCTTGTTTGCCTACTCCTTGTATGAAGTACATTTGCAAAGTGGGGGAGAAAATAAGATATTCTGGTTGGGTAGTGGATTTCTTTCTTTCCTGACGGTACTATAATTGTTATTATTTTTTATTTCAATATGTTCAATGGTTCAAAGACAACATTCTTCTTGGCCTCTGTTTTTCTGTGCTGGCCATCCCTCCTCAACATTCTCTTTGTTTTATTAATGAAAGACGTTGACGTATGTATTTGGACATACATCTACAAATACTCTGAAATTTTGTATGTTGTTGTTCTCGCTTATCACGTACCATTGATGGGATTCCTTTAGACTTGTTTGTACGTTTTACAGCTAAATGTTTGGCGCTCAGAAATAATCCTTGCCCTTGAAGCTGAATGCTTGGCTTTCAACACCACTTCCTCCATACCAAGGGGAGGGTGGGATTCCCAGCCCCGGGCTGATTTCACAGCTCTCAATTGAAACAAAATACAATGTCCAGGGACAAGGCCCATCCTCCATGGGCATTGGTAGGAAATGTTTTCCATGTTAGCTCAGCTTGTGGCCACACTAGGAGAATTTGTTTTCACACCAAAGAGATGACTGATTTCTCTGTTTAGGGGTGAACGGGGGGAGGAAAATGTATGACTGATGGGCACATGTGGAAAATCCTGCCTTGGAAGAGGCTCTGATCAAGGGCCCTGATGCTGAAAAGTAGTAAAGCACTTGTGATATACCATTTCCAAAACTCACGTTGCCCTTTCTTATCTGTTATCATAAGAATTTGTTTAAAGGTATTTGTCACAATCCATCTTTAGTCCTGCACAACTAGTAATAAACCCCCCTGGATGGGAATATCTGCACTCCATACTCACTGAAAGATTTATCCGGCCAGCGTGCTGGGTGGGATGAGCTTCACGTTGCAGAAACAAATGCGCTTCTTAGTCTATAGCGTCTGTGCATGGGTAAGGCAATTCTAGTAAGGCAATTCTTCTACTGTTACTTTCTACTGTTAGTTTTTCCCTACCCTGTGCCTGCTTACCCTACCCTGTACCTGTTTGCATTCTCTTCCCCTCCTTATTGTTTTACTATGATTTTATTAGATTGTAAGCCTATGCGGCAGGGTCTTGCTATTTACTGTTTTACTCTGTACAGCACCATGTACATTGATGGTGCTATATAAATAAATAAATAAATAATAATAATAATAATAATAATAATAATAATAATAATAATAATAATAATAATAGTATCCCGTTCTCCTTTGCTGAATCAGGGCAAGCTGAACAAAGCTTTCCACCTGTTTGCATTATATGTATGCTGTAATATATGCAACCTGACATACTGACCATTCAGATGATACACTATTAAGCCACAGTGGTTAAGCATTTTGAGCTAAACATGATGGCTTAGCATGTCATGTGAACCATTCCTAACTATGGCAGCTACGTAACCATGGTTTAAAAACGCTCACTAAACATTTGCTGCAAAAGGTTTAGCAGGCTAACCATTTTGTCTGAACAGGCCCATAGTGTTGGTCAAGCTTGTCAAGTTTATTGGTTTGGTTTCTAGAGGCAATTTAACTGAGCTGATGGAATTGACACCAGTTTCGGACTACTGAAAAATATGACATTATTGATTACAGTTCAATTAGAAGTGTGGATCAAATTTCTGGATAAAATGTACAGGCTGTTTGGGAATTATTGCTTTAGACCTAGTTTTCATATCCAAAATTTTAATTCAAGTTATGTTCCCAACTCTAAAAACTGTATTAGCAGGACTGTATGTACTTTGTTTGAAAGACATAAAAATTCTGCATTGAGAAATGGTGGATTCTGTGTTTTGTATAAGTTATGCAAATGAAACCTATTTTGCATAATTCTGCATGTTTAAAAATGTTTTGGATAATATAGACTGGGGGGATGCTTTGATGGCACCGGGTTGCCCCTGCTTTTCAGGGGGAAAACGTGCTTTTGCGGTTGCAGGGTAGCGTCAGGTAATCCCGATGCCGGAGGCAGTGCCGGCTTTCCAGCAGCCATTTAGCTCTCAGGCCTGCCCCCTCCCCCTTCCCCAGCTTCTGGAGACTAATGGGAGGGTGCCTTCTGTCTGCGGTGAGGACAGATGGCAGAAGAGCTGTGGTGACCTTGCTCCAGCAGGAAAAGTTGGGTTAAGTCTCCGACGTTTCTGCTAGGCATGTGCTCCGCTCCTATTAGAAGCGCAGAAGCAGGAGCGAATTGGCCTGCTCCGCCTTGCCCAGAGGCGGAGTAGAAGCGGACCGCGGACCCCTAGAAGCAAGGCGAAGAGAAGCGGCCATTTTTCGGAGCTCCTTTTTCAGGCGGACCGCTCCGATCGCCATCTTGAAACATTTCGCCCATAGATAACTGGGTTGTTTTTGAAGCTATCGTTCTGAAAATTCTTGTGCTTAGACAGTCGTGGATGGGGGTCATTTTGAGACTACTCTCACCTCTCTGCGTCGTGCGGGTCGCGTGCTATATATTTTTTAAAATCAGGTCAACAAACAGGGACAGCGCGGGTCAAACGGCGGTTTTCGCCCATAGGATTGCATTGCGGAAAAGAATCGGGGATAACTGGGTTGATTTTTAAGCTATCGTTCTGAAAATTCTTGTGCTTAGACAGTCGTGGATGGGGGTCATTTTGAGACTACTCTCACCTCTCTGCGTGGTGTGGGTCGCGCGCTAGAATTTTTTAAAAAGTAGGGTAAAGGCGGGGAAAAGATTACCTTTTCGATTGCTGAGGGGCAGAGTCAACTCCCAGTCATGATCACATGATCCCAAAGTTGGAGGAGGGGATAAGCAAAACGAGTAACTTGGGATTCTGGGAAACTTCTCTTTCTTAGTCTGAACGGACTTTTCCCAGTGTTTTTTAAAACAGTAGCCCCACCAAATGCACAAACACAACCTGTGAAATCATATACTAAGCCAATAATAAGAGATAGAAACACAGCACTGCTACCCACCCTAACTTTGGGGAACAACTGAAAAGATGTGGTGCAAGGGAATGAGCTCCCCTAGGGCATCTCATTGTGGACGTGCCCCCACTCTCTCCTGTACTTGGAAGGCCATCAGAGCCTTCCAAAGAGAGTAACCCGGTGGAGCAAAGCCTATCATGAGTTGAAGTGAATGGTCTACTTCTCTTAGTGGTGGAGCGATGCCTATCATGAGTTGAAGTGACAGTTCCACTTCTTAGCGGTGGAGCAATGGCTTTCATGAGTTGAACTGACAGCCTTGCTTCTTAAAAGACTGGTCACTACTAGGACCAGTCAAATTGGCAGCTGCTTCCCCCTCTCCCGGGCACGTCCCCCTATTACTGGTAAAAGACAGATATAACCTTTTTAAAAAAGTTCTTCTTGTTGTTTATTCAGCAACACTGCTGCTTTTAATTCCACCCCTCCTTCGTTTATTTATTTATTTATTTATTCCATTTTATATGCATTACTGGCTTATCCTTGGCTCACTTCCTTATGCCCCCAGAAATGTCTGCTGCCTGCCTTCCTGCCTTCCCTCTCTCCTCCCCTGTCCACCTTGCAGGGATGTTGTGTGTGTCTGGCTTTGACTCAGGGGAGAAGTCCTTCCTGCGCTCACTTGGAGTTTTGGAAGTTCCAAATCCATTTTTCAAGTGTGGAAGAAGATTCATATAGGTTTATCTCTACTCCCCAATTCATGGCATGTTGGGATTTCCTTTGAAATGGCCCCATTGAGAGGTCTGCAGGTTTAAGCCCCGCCAAAAAACAGGGGATGATGGGACTGCCTTGAGTCTCGGCGTGTGTATGTATCCCTGGATAAGCTTTCATGGTGGCGAGTTTGAGGTTTCTAACGTGCAAATTGACGGAGCTATGGAAAGGGGTGTGAATGGGGTGCCCAATTTTCAAAAATTCCCCAAAAATCAGGGGATGATGGAATTGCCTTGAAACTTGGCGTCCATGTGGACACGTGGATAAGCTATCATAGTGCCAAGTTTGAGGTTTCTAATGTGCAAATTGACAGAGCTATCGAAAGGGGTGTGACTTAGGGTTATGGGTGGTGCGTTAGAGGTTAGAGCCCCGCCAAAAATCAGGGGATGATGGGACTACCTTGAGTCTGGGTGTCCATGTGGACACATGGATAAGCTGTCATGGTGGTGAGTTTGAGGTTTCTAACATGCAAATTGACGGAGCTATCCCAAGGGGTCTGAATGGGGTGCCCAATTTTCATAAATTCCCCAAAAATCAGGGGATGATGGGATTGCCTTGAAACTTGGCGTGCATGTGTATACGCCCATGAGGTGTCATGGTGCCAAACATGAGGTTTCTAACTTGAACCAAAAAAAAGTTGTATACTTTTTTAGCTTTCAATGCAATCCTATGGGGGGGGAAAACGGAGCTCCGATCCGGATCCGGAACTCCAAGTGGAGTGGAGCGGAAATGGGCGGAGCGGGGGCGGGGCGAAACAGCCTGATCCGAAAATCGCAGATCTGGAAGTGAAGCGGAGCAGGGGGTCCATGCACACCCCTAGTTTCTGCTGTATGTCTTCATCTCTTTGCCCGCAGTGGCAGTGAATTGGTGGCTGCATCACGTAACCGACGCAGCGCCGATTCACAGCCACCGTGGGGGAAAGACAACATTTAGGCAGCCCCTGGTTCTGCTAATCATGAAGAGTAAAGAGCTATGCAGGGCATTGTAGCCCCATTCCCAAATACTGAAAACTTTATTCGGATGCGGCCAGTGCTGAGATTTCAGCAAGCACTGTTGACACATTTTAAAGGGTAATTTCCTGACTGTGGGCTAGATACTTTTTTAATTAAAAGAAATACTGAGATTATTTGGATTCCATAAAGGTTTGGATATACAAGTAATTAATTTTCTCTGTCAGCTGTGGAAATAGTGATATGTTAACTGGCATGTGCTTCTTAATATGGGTTGCTTTTAAGTGTTCTAATGAATTTTCATAATTTCCTTTCAGAGTTTTTGTTGCACGTTGCCTTGAGCCATACTTCATTTGGAAAGGCAGCTTATATAAGACAGGGGTGAGGAACTCCTGGCCCTGGAGGTTCCCCATCCAGCATGCAGAGGCTTGGGCTCCCTCTGTGGGACCCTCTCCAAGCCTGGCCCCTGGCCTGGAGTCTTGGGAAGGAGGTAGAGAAGGAAACCCTTTGTTATCCCTGATCTGTAATCGGAGATAACAAGGCAATTCTTCTGTGTGCCACTCCTCCTCTCAGGAGGAGGGTCACATTCAAATAGTTCCTTTGCATGCTGATCTCTGCAGGCCAGTCACTGACATGGCCAATAACTGACATGGCCAGTGAGGGCACTGCAGTTGCAAAACGACTGCCCCTTTGCCGTTTGGGTTTCCTCATTGGTCACTTGGCCACAAATGTTCAACAGATTGCTTCAACTCATTGCTACTAAGTTAACAACAACAAAAC
This sequence comes from Elgaria multicarinata webbii, assembly GCF_023053635.1. Classification (NCBI taxonomy): domain Eukaryota; kingdom Metazoa; phylum Chordata; class Lepidosauria; order Squamata; family Anguidae; genus Elgaria; species Elgaria multicarinata. Next base: position 67,964,977 of record NC_086171.1, read on the forward strand.
CCTTTAATTTAAAATGGTGCACTGCAGGGCAGCAGCCTCAACTGGTCTGGCTGCCACAACACTTCCTTTTGGCCGAGGGGGTGGAAGAGAGGATCCAAGCTGCCCCTGCCCCAGTTAAAAAACAAATAGAGTTGGTAGGGTGGTAAAGAGGGGCTGGCCAGGGGGAGGTGGGCCTGGGCCTCATCAAACCTGAGGCATCGTCACCTCTGATCAGTAGAGGGGCCCTTGCTGGAGTGTAGAAGCTTGGCAGGTGCCCAATAATGCCAGCCCCTGATGCTAGCCTCGTCCAACAATCAGAAGTTTTGGAAACACTAGATGAGTCCCCTGAAGGTATGAACTCGGCCAAAATAGGAGTGAGCTGCAGGGATGGCAACTCAGGAGAAATAGTGGCAGCATGTGTTACAATATATGGTGGGATCCAAAATATCTGTGAGTGGAAAGTGCCTCTGCTCATTGGGGAGGCGCTGTTGATTTTCCTCTTTGATTTGAGTAGTATTTGATGTGGTGCAAAAGGCTGAGAAGGATGGTATGTATGTGATCTTTAGGCCAGAATCCAACCTGGGCAGAGAGGGCTTGGTTTGTACAGCACCAGTATGTGTCAAACACATCTGAGGCAGTATTCTGAACGCAAGACAACATCTGGGTGCAGCAGATTGGAGTAAATCCATTAAATTGCCCCAATACTTTTTGAATCCTTGCTGGAAGGACTCTCCTGATCACTTTCAAACAGGTTTCCAAGATGAAAACCAATCTTAGCTGAAACCATGTTGTTTCTTTTGGGAAAATATGCAAGATCATCAGCTGTAGACGGTTTTGACAGGAATGCATAAATCATTCAGGTTTGCTTAATATCTGGCTGAGATTCACTTAAAAAAAGAAAAAAGAAAGCCAGTCTCACTTCAATGATTGAAAACTTTCAGTGAACCAGGGGTCATTTATGAGGGTCTTTTTAAAAAGATGCCTGAAACTGGAGCGAATAGGTTGTGTGGTTTTGTATTTTAGCAAAAACATGTTCCACAAGGGATGGAAGGGCTCATTAAATGGTAATTGGAATGAATGAAGGGGGGGGGGAAGGTACAACCCCTGCTCCAAAGAAAATAATTACCCCGTCTAGAGATCCCTTGTTGCTGTTCAGATTCCACTGCTCATACAGAGCTCTTCTTTCCTTGAAGCTCAATGGGATGGGAGCAGTTCCTTGGGTGTTAAAGAAGCATTGTCTTTGAAATGGCTTCATTAAACCTAGGCTTACCTACAAAATTAGAATTACTTGAACTCCAGGTAACAGAAACAAAAGAGTACTAGAATTCCCATTTTCTGCATTAACATAACCAAATCAACTTCAACCCAGATAGATAGTCAGTTCAGTAGCTAATGACCAAATGAAACAAGCTGAATAGCTGTGGTCTTTAATATAATCTCACACAATTGTATTACCTCCCAATTACTTTTTTGACCTTTTAAGGACTGCACTTCCCTTAAAACACACACTATCTGCAATTCTGAATGTCCTTCCAATGCATAATGTACTGAGCAAATTAATAGATCAAGAAAAATGAGTATCTGACTTGTAACCTCTGTTTGTGATATACAGTTCAATGAAAGATATAGTGCTTGCTTCACAAATATACTATCTGTTCCTATATAAAATATGCCCTTTAGTGGTACATGCCCCTCTTCAGGTTCCAAGCTCTTAAAGACCCTTGAGTTAGCTGATTTGCTTTTCTAGACATAATTAATGAAGAGGAGATTTATATTTTTATTAAATATTTGGTTGGGAAGTTCCATGGAGGAGTTAAGACAACCTTTAAAATTATTATATTTTAGGCTACAAATAATCATTCCATTCCTGTGATTTAAGTTTACAGAGGGTGGAATATGGAAAGTGCTTTTTACAAACTTGTGTGGGTTCATAGGAATTTTATAATCCTGGCTCCTGATAGGAGCCGTGTTCGAACTACTGCTCAGTACATGTCAACAATTCCACTCCAACGTTTTACTTTGCACATTCTATTAACCAGAGTAGAATTAACCAGAATCCATGCAAAAAGTAATGAGGACAAAAACCACACTAGTCGACTTCTAAGCCAGGGATGCAGAACCACTTTCAGCCTGAGGGCTACATGCTATTGTGGAGAAGCTCTTGAGGGACACATTCAAGTAGTGAGCAGGGCCAAAGGTGAAAGGGATGGGGCCAAAATACCACGAACAGCAGCATATTGAGAGCCAGTGTGGCGTAGTGGCTAAAGTGTTGGACTGGGAATCAGGATATCTGGGTTCTAGTCCCCACTCAGCCATGGAAGCTCACTGGGTGGCTTTGGGCCAGTCATAGCCCAACCTACCTCACAAGGTTGTTTTTGTGAGGATAAAATTGAGAGTAGTAGTAGTATGTATGCCACCTTTGGTTCCTTGCAAGAAAAAAGGCAGGATATAAATGCAATAATAAATAAATATTTTACCATGCGGCTCTCACTGCTGGTAACTAAGCATTTCAATATTTTAGAGTGGTAGTGGGGAAGGGGAACGGAACAAAAATTGGGAAACCACCAAATGATTGGTGGTCAGGGAAAAGGGTGGGGCCAGGGGAAGAGGCCATGGCCTTATCGGGGACTGGATTGGGACTCAAGGCCTGAGGTTCTGCACACCAGATCTAAAGCACCTCCCCTCCTTAGAGCAGTTTAAAACAAAAAAAAACCCTCCCTTGAGAATACACCTGTGCATTCATTGCAGAGGATTGTGGGGAATATTCTACAGGTCACTGTCTGTAAATCAGAGGGTACTGGTCTTAATTATTGGCTTCACCATTTAGTTTACCATGCATGCGCCAAGTTTGGGAAGCAAGAGTATGTAGAAGGTGTTCTTGGTATCTGTTCCACAACAATGGAACTGCCTTCTTTTCTTTGGAGACTGATGAGATCTCAAACATGGAAATATTTCAGAAACAATTGCAGTCTTTCTATGTGGGTTTATTTTTACTGTCCAGGCTTAAGACCAGTGAAGCATGGTGCATTTTATCATCTCATGGTTATATTTTATTTAGTTTAATCAATGGACTAAATTCTGTACATGGGCTCAAAAGTTAAGCTTTATAAAGCCCCAGTGACTTCAGAGAGAGAGAGAGAGAATTATGTAATAGTGTAATAAGATTTGGGGTTAGTTTGGATGACCTCTTCGGTTCCTTTCCAACTCTGTACTTCTAAACTCTTAAGTGGGGATTACCTGGAGGCAATGCCTCATAAGACCTGCCAGAAGATTGGCGATAGCTCATAACATTCAGGTGATGTGACAGTGGGTGCTAAGAAAGACCAAGAAGGCATAGCTGATGGATGGAGATGACTCATCCTTATTCCCCACACCAGATGTAGTGTGGGTGTGGGTGTGGGTGTGGGTGTGTGTACCAAATCTGTATGCGAGCAGGAGACAAACGGACAAGTCTGCAGTTAGTTTGAGTCTGAAAAGACACACAGAGACTTGAGTTGCTCTCTGCAAGAATGTTATGGTGCTGGAGTTCCCCCTGGAGATCTAAGAAGGGAGCAGTATCTATTGGGGTATTAATTGTGAGCCTCCACTTATGATCAATGTGCACATATGTGTAAGAAAAACAAGACATATATGACAAAAAACCCCACTAACCTCTCAAAGACCTCATTCCATAGAAACAAAATCTTGGATGACGCTTGCATCCCTGGAGCTCTCACTGCTTGAAGAATAGGAGTGCAAAATTGTAACACTACAGTATCCTTAATGAAATCAACGTGACTAAGATGCTTGCTTACTCAGAAGAAGTAAGTCCTTATCAATACCAAGTAACTGCATGGGAACAGGCTGCCCAGGTACAATCCTAAACATGAATCTTTAGATGTGTCATTGAAATCTGTGAGATTTAAAGCCCAATCCTATGCGTGCTTACTAAGAAATGATCAAGTCAATGGAACTTACGTCCTTATAAGTGTGAATAGGACTGGAGCCTTACTTAGGATAGGGTTGTGAAGGTGCTTAACAGGGTGGGACCTTGCCCTTTGATTTCAAACATTCTACAAACTATCCAGCAAACCTTTGTCCTAATTAAGGATTTTTCCAGATCTGGGTTTATGGTGGATCAACTGCACTAGTATACATTGACTTCCCTGCCATCTCCTTCCCACTGCAGCCCCTCCAGTCCCCTGAAAATGCTACAAAGTGACCAGGTTTGCATCACCAATAAGCAGTTAACAAGCCACAGTGGCTTGTTAACTATGCTGTGTGATGGTCACCAGGGTTCTGGGTGGCTTGTTTCCCAAGGCAACAAGCCGGCCTGGCCAGGTCTGTATGACATGACAAACTGCACTGCTGAGGGTAATTATGACCAGCACACACAGCATGGTTAACAAGCCACTATGGCTTGCTAACTGCCTGCCGATCGTGCGAACTGCGCCAGAGAGGTGGGAGGCCCTGCTGAATGAGGTAAGCTTTGGTCTGCAGGGAGGGGAGGGGAAGGGAAGATCCACCCCCCCCCCAAAAAAAAAAAACTTGTAGGGACCTTCCGCAAGCAGAGCCCTTCCTCTCACAGAAAGTCCCTTTCTTTTGAAGAAGGCAGATCCTGGATTCAACATAAAGCAATTACCGTACCTTATTTATGGAATACTATCTAAGGGCTTAGATAACTTCTTTTATTTGTAAACTTGGGGGCTGTCTTGATGATGGTGCATTGGCACTGCGAGCCCCCAAAACCCCATGGTTTCACTCCTGTGAAGTTGCACCATGTAATCCCCATGTGCAGGAGCGAGCGTGGGGGTTATATGGATCATTGGTGGGGGGGCTTCTGCCACTGCCTGTCCCTCCCTGGCTTTGTCAGAGAGGGAGACTCTTCTCCCCACTCCTGAGACAGTGCAGGGGCGTTCCGGTAGCCATTCAGCTGGCTTCCCCTCCTCCTCCCCAGGAGGAGAGTGACCAATCAGGGGTTGCCATTCACCCAGCCACGCCTCTGCCGTGACCCCGGAGCACAGCGACAGATGGTGATGGTGACAAAAAAGTTGGGGTAAGTCCCCAACGTTTTTGCTTCGGAGCTTCGAGGGGAAGCCCCAGGATGCCTGTGCGGTGGCTTCTGCATCATATAATCGATGCTGCGCTGCCACGCACCCATCCCGGGCTTTTATCATGTATAGACAGCCCCCTGCTGTGTTTCCCCTCCACTTCTTCCTCTCTCTTTTTTTCTGACTGCAAAGGAATCAGTTAAGAAGGGAAAGATGCAATAGCTGCATAACACCTTTCCATTGGTAGCACTATTGGAGCCCTCCCTTCAATTACTTTCTACGGAATCTAGGAAAGCCTCCCCCAACTTGGCACCCCCTAGATGTGTTGGACTGCAACTCCCAACATTCCATGCTGGTTGGAAAGATGGGAGTTGCAGTCCAAACCAGCTGGAGAATGCAAGATCAGGGAAGGCTATCTTAGGCCATGATTCTATGTACGGGCTATGATTTTAACTCCTGAAACATGATTTTAAATATACATCAAATAAAAATAATAATCAGGCTGCTAGTCACATTTTGTAGGATTGTGTTCACTCATATTCCTACCCCCCCCCCCAAAAAAGGAGCATCTTGTGCTTGTGCAATTGTCTTGTGATACCCTGGTGCAATTATTGAATTTCTTTTCTTTGAAGAGCAAAAATCAAACACTTAGCATTAAATTTCAATTCCACCCATTCCCATTGCTGCTGCTGAATGTGAATCCTTATGATCTCTCTCTCTCTCTCTCTCTCTCTCCAATGATTTTTCTCTACTTTCTCCTTTTATTGTATGACCTTTGGTTTCTTTCCTCTGCTCTATAACCTCCTTCTGTAGATATGTTCTTCTTCCTCTCAGATCAATCCACTTCAATAGCTAAAACCACAAAGTGGGTCATTTAGCTTGGCAAAGTGAAAGCTCTGATGGCAGCTCAGTTTAATCTTTTAAATACACTCCTGAAAAGAAAAGGAAAAAAACCCTCCAGTAAAATTTTATATGCTTTTTACTCCATAGTATCAAGCGAAGTTAACCACCTTGATATCTGCTACCTATACTCACGTACCTGTGAGTAAGTGCCATTGAATTTGGCGGAATCTACTTCTGAGTAAACATATACAGGATTGCACTATTAACAAGTTTAATTGTACATCAATTAATTAAAGCTTTACGATGATTAATTACTCAGGGCACTATACAAGCATGGAATATGGTATCTATCAATCATCCTGAATATTTCAATCTTTGCACCACTTATTAACCCCCACCCCAAACATTCGGCACCCAAGTAATTCAAATGCTTCACCAAGAAAAGCTGGATTCTGCAGAATGGATATATTATTCAAATTAATGAACATTTGCATAAGTTCTCATTTTGCATAGTATTTATTTCTGTTCCATATAATTTGATTCTGATTTTTAAAGATGTTTTAGAATGTTGCCCTATTTTACTATGTAAATTGCTTTGTTGAAAGCTGCTATATAAATAGTCTGTTTAAATAGTTCTGAGAAAAGGGAAGGAGGTATTCAAGGGACTGAGTCCACTCCTCCACCCCAGTTCTCTGGGAAACCTTATTTAGCCACCTCTCTGGTTTCTGAGGTTTCAGCAAGCACTGCCCACATACTTTCCAATGCGTATTCACAGCCATAAGGGCTAAGAACTTGTTTTTATTCATTTTATACCACCAGCTCCAATATTCTTAGTAACTTAAATTTTGTGCCCAATATAATATTCTACACTTTTTCCTGAATTCTCATGGAATTGCAGTCCTAAACATGGGTGGGCTGCATGCTTATTGCAATCACCAAAGCAGAGAGGGAGCACTCCAATACTGGAGATGGAGAGTGCGTAGCCTACAGAGAGTTTCAGGACTTTCTTGATGAAAGATGCATAGCCTGTCCACAAAAAATAAGTAACAATGGGCTATTTATTGCTGTAAAGGAGTGGGGTGGGGGAAGGATCATTTAGAAAGGTCATTAGTGAATGCGGTTTATCAGAGGCTATCTGCCTCGTACTTAACTGAATGGTATCTGTTGATAGGATCCTACTTATCTTGCTGATTCCATGTTTCACAACAGTTTAGATTTAAAAGAACACATGCATCCAGGTTGGATTCCACAACTATCTTCACATCTTGATTTGAAGAAAATAGCCATGGTTTGGATGAACTGGACATTTGAAGTTTAGGGCCTTCTGGTTAGTAGATTTGCAAGGTTTAAGATAAGTGTTCTTCCACAGACTACATTTTCCCTCTGGATTTAACATTTTCTGCTCTGTTTATTCCCCCCCAACTCCCCCCCCCCCATCAGAATGCAATATTACAGCGACATCAGCTTTCGTTATAAAAACAAGTTATCTGGAGAAGAAAGCAAGATCTGTATATTAAATAATCAAACTACCTATTAGTATTACTTTCCAGGGTAGCATCTGAACTCATTGACAATATTCTGTCCTTTTTTATTTTTATTTTACATAAATTGCCACTCATTCTCAATGTAGCATTGCATTGCAGCAATGCAATGATGCAGCAAGCCTGGTTTATTAAAATTCAAATGGGCTTATTCAAATGTAATGTATTTCAGCAATTACATTAATATATTTATATGTGTATATTTTTAAATGGGTATCCTGTTAACCTGCAAAAGACTATGACTATGGTGTGAGCTATTAGTTTATTAGGGTGACCATATGAAAAGGAGGACAGGGCTCCTGTATCTTTAACAGCTGCATAGAAAGGGGAATTTCAGCAGGTGTCATTTGTATATATGGAGAACCTGGTGAAATTCCCTCTTCATCACAACAGTTAAAGCTACAGGAGCGATACTAGAGTGGCCAGATTTAAAAGAGGGCAGGGCACCTGCAGCTTTAACCGTTGTGATAAAGAGGGAATTTCACCAGGTTCCCCATATATACAAATGACACCTGCTGAAATTCCATTTTCTCTACAACTGTTAAAGATACAGGAGCCCCGTCCTCCTTTTCATATGGTCACCCTAAGTTTGTCATCCCCCCCACCCCCATTCTATTTCCCAGTGTTTAGATTGTAAGCCCTTAGGATAGGAACCTGTCAGGCCTGTTCTTTGCAAAGCACAAAGGACATCAATGGAGCTATATAAATACATAAATTTATTACTACCATGACTACTACTATAATATCATGATGATGATAGTATAATCCTTCAACGATTTTAATACAAAAACAGAATATGCTTTGTGACTGCGAATTTAATCAACTTAACCTGATGCTTAATTTCGAATGTATAAATTTAGAAGAACTTAAACTTCTGATTCAGCCAATTACTCCTATGCAAATTGTGCCCCCGCCACCAAAGCTCCTGTTAGCCACAGAGCCCAACATACAAGCACGTTATGAGCATCTGCATGTTTTTTCCTCCATAAATAATAGCAGTTCTGAGTGTGCAGAGCAATTTTCATCCAGGATTTGGTGCAGAGGGAAAGGGCTTTGGCTCCCGTCCAACGGACACAGGTACTGCAGCTCCAAACTGTGTCAGCCTCCCTTGCAGCTGCTTTTTCAAAAGAAAAAAAATAAATAAATGATGGGAAATCCAATTACAGATAGGAATGGGTGTATCTGTCAGTTTCACTCCCCACCCCAAAATTCAGTTTTTTAAAAATCTCAAATTCTATAGCAATCAAATATGAAGAACTTAGCAAATTTTGGTAACATTTTACAAAAAAAATATGAAATGAAATTCTTAGCTCTCTTTGCCCATCTATGCTCACCATGAGGAAGACCACATTCTACCTGGCTGCCATATAACAAAGATTAAAAGAGTTGGCAATCCTAATTAAGCACTAACATTAAGCACTAACTCTGGGATTGAAACCCAGAATTTTAAAAGTAAAGTACTCAATGCCATGGACCTGCAAGGATGAATCTGTCAGTTTCAGTTTCTCTCACAGTGGTTTTTTTTAAAAAACTCAAGTTCTTTTTGTCCCAAATATGGAGGAATTTGCAAACTGGTAAATTCTTATAAAATGAAACTGAAACAAAAAAAATTACCTGTCCCTGGTTACCCATCTTCCACTACATTGCATTTAATTTCGCCCTTAGAAGACCCCTTCCCTTCTCTTTGGAAAAGAAGCAAAAACGCCTCTTCTGAAATGATGCTTGCCTTCTGCAATTTTTAGAAATACAAGCTTTTAATCACTTCAGCTTGCAATTCTAAATTTGCCAAAGACTGATAGGTTCATCAGACTAGTGTTTTATCGCACACTCGCTACTGCCCACTTATGGATGTGCACGCGTCCTTTAGATGATGTCATCTGCTTCCTGCGCGCCTCCTACTTGTTTTTCCATAACAAAATAGTCCCCTTTTCATCCGACTTTTTTTTTTAAATGGAATGTGGTGCAATCTCCTTTTGTGTGCAGGAAAAGCGGCACCATAAAAATAGCCTCTGAATGGGCCACGTGGTCTTTGTTTACTTCCTCTTTCCCCTCCGGGAAGAAAGAGGAAGTAGTGAGGGACAAAAGCGGGGGCAGAGAAGCGATGGCAAGGAAATGTGATTTCCCCTGTGTGATGATGCTCTAACTGAAGGCTTACAGAAAGCAGCATAAGTGCTGTTCTAGCAGAGATGGCACTTATGCTCCTGGAGGACCCCCGCTCCCAGTACACTGGTGGAAGGTACCATGAGCATTGGTAGGCGCTGAAATGGGGTGTGTCAGGGGTGGATTGTATCCAAAACCCTTGTTACCCTGATGACCCATAAAAGTGCCCTCAATAATGGCACCCCTGGAGATGGTGTAATTAATTTTCTCCCCTTCAAAACAATGGGAGGGAGGAAAGGGAGGAGGAAAAAAGAGTGTGTCCTCTACCTCCTATCCTGGCTGCAGTGAACCAACAGGGCTTTGATGTGGCAATTTCTCCATAGTGGAATTCCTCCCCTCGCCCTGGAACACAATAGAATTCCTCTGAAATTTGATGAATATCTAAACATTGCAGCCCTAATTATCTTAAACTTCCAAAATTGAAAACTTGGAAGCCTCTGAATTTGGAGGCCTTGGAGGAAAACCTGAAGGCCTTTCTTCTCTATATTAAAGAAATCCATAAACATCACATTATTATTTAATTCCGCAAGATCTTTGTCTACAGTTCTTTAAAGTAAAGCTGTTTAATTTAGGAAAACCTATAGATCATTTGTGAACGGGTCTGACCATATAAGAAACTTAGACTGATAGATCACTAGAGATTGTTACAGCTGTTCAAGGCATTAATTTCAGTCTTTCTGCCAAAACAACAAAGAGTTTGGTGATACCTTAAAGACTAACGTTTATTGTGGCATAAGAGTCTGTGAGCTGGAGAGCCCACTTCACCAAATGCATGAAGTGGTGCTGAGCCAGAGTATCATCAAGCCAACTCTTCAGAGCAAAATGGAGTTGGGGCATTGTGGAAAGAATGCAAGGGTGCCTTTAATTAGCTCCATATCTCCTCCTTTGGGTTTGAGATACCTGGAGAGGTGTGGTCGTGCAGACTGCACGCTGCCTAGGTCCTTCGGGTCCTTTGGAATTGTCCCCCGATGAACTTGGTCTATGGAATGGCCATCCAACAAAGCTGTAGTGGACTTTGTGCAGATGCAGCTTCTCCAGAACAGGACGTCCATGTTGAGAACCAAGCTTCATTTAAAACAAAACCAAACCTTTGTATATACTGTAATGCCCCCAAACTGCATGACTATAATGCGAGCTCCGAAGTGAGAGAACAGCTGAAGCACCACCCAAACCTGAAAGAAAATCCCAAATGGGAAACTGAACTTTTTAAATGCGTCGTAAGTTGGAAATTAAAATAAGGCTGTAGTCGTAAGCATGCGTTCTTGAAAGTCAATTCATCAAAATCAATAGGACTTGCTTTAGAGAAGATATGCTTAGGGTGGGAGTATTAATGTGAAGTATAATTCCTGCTTCAGTAATGTAACATGTGAGACAAAACTTCCCCCCCCAAACCCCCATCCCGAAATACACTTTGACCCTTTTGTGCCTCCCAGTGTTTTTCTTCTTCCTCTGGTGCTGCCACTGACTCCATCATTCGTTGTCAGAAGGGAGTGCCATCTTTTATGAATTAATTTTTCAGACCCTATTACAATAATATACCAGAGCCAAAAATGGCTTTAAAATAAATAAATGTACCTTTCAATCTCAGCCCTACTGATTAAATTTTTCTTCACTGATTAAAGGCACATTTGTTCAATTGCCTAAAGCTTTAGCTGAATGTACCAATCAATTAAAGCTTGCAGCCTTTAAAAAAAAAAGGAAAAAAGTTGGGACCGTACAGCTTAACTTTAAAATGGTTAAACTGGCCTATTGGTGTATTTCTTTTTCAGGGTATGTAGAATATAGAATGTGCTGTGAAACTACTGTTTTTCAAGCGCATGTATATCAATATATAGCTAAGAAAGGAAGAAATGTTTCCCCCTTATTCAACTGAATCAATGTTTACTTTGCTTCATGGAGGCAAGCCAGCCTCAGCTGCCTGAGGCAAATGTTTAGCCTAGTGGTTGGGGAATTAAGCACACTGCTGACTCTACCGCTAGCAGGCTCTTTTTTAGCCTCCTCAGCCACTGTGGAAAATCAAATGAAAACATGGCCCTCAAACCTGATGGCATGAAACAGTCTGTTGAAAGGCCTCTAATTTCTCTAAAATGAAAATAGTATTTGGCAGACAGCTTTGTGTTAGCAAACATCCCAAGTGCCAAGGTTCTGCTCTTTTCTATAGATCCTCAAGCTTCAAAACTTTAGAGGTCTTGGCCTTAGCAACTTTGCGTCTTCAGGGAATGTATAAAGATCTTTCTCATTGGCTTTTGCTTGTAAGACATTATTTATAAGAAAATTAACTTGCTACAGTTAAAAGCAGATGGAAGAGACCTTCATACATCGTCCCCCCCACTTTCGAAATCTTTGAACTTAAGAACTGATTTTTATGCTGACAAAGCCAGCCAAAACGGCCGCCTGCTGCTGCACACCAGGCCGCATTCCTTCCTTCACCACACACATTTGGAGGCTTTTACCTCAGTTATCAGGTTTGACCATGGCAGGATCTACACTACTGCTTTATAACAGCCAATGTGGGCCAATGACCCATTCCATATACCATTTTCAAACTTCTTTCAAAATGATATATCCTGCTTGGTGTAGATCTGGCCACATCAGGTGAGGTGAGGTGGCTTGCCTCAGGTGACAAATTTTGCAGCACTATTAAAAGACGGCAAATTGTTACTTGATGATAATGTTGCCTTAAGGCTTAGTTACTGGCAGTGAGAGCTTTACGCTGAAATATAGGTTGGTATTTTTCATATTTTGACCCTGCCCCTTTGGCCTTCAGCTCCCAAGAGCTTCACCAAAATGGAGTGTGGCCCTCAGGCTGAAAAAAGCTGTGTCACTATGCTTTGTAGTATTCCTTGATGGGGTTGTAATTGTGTGTGTGGATTACAGCACACTGAATGCTTCCAATAGCTCATTTGAGAATCTTTCTTTGCTGACAGCATTGATGTGTCCTGCTGAAAGTTTTAAAAACAACACCCACAGTGAATTAGCACGTGTACTTCTGGGCTTCACCCCAGCATCATCCATGTAAAACAAATAAACTACTGCCTGGGTTTGCCTTTATGAGCTGGTCTGTTGGCTCCATTCAAGGTATGAAAACATACACTTATACATGATGATTCAGCAGACCGCTTAGCCATGTCTATAACTTTGCAGAGTATGAAGAACACCACTGTTGCTGCTGCTGTGTTCTCCCTCACCCACCCTGTTGTGTTTCCTGGTTCTTTGGCACAGTTGATATGAGCTAATTACATAGGAAGAGAGGGGCATCAAGGCAGAAGTTCGTGCTGTTTCCCGGGGCTCTTTAAAGGTTTAAATTGAAGGAGCCCCTCTGCCCACCCACCCCAGCATGTGTGCAAAGGAGGGATGAGGAAATCTTGTTGTCCTAGGTTAACTTGTGCTATATTGTTTCCTCACAGCTCCCAGGAAAGCCAGAAGTTGCATAGAGCATCATCAGAGGGGGTAGGTGTGGGGATTAGGCATGGGCTCCGCTCCGATTAGAAGCGTAGAAGCAGTAGCGAATTGGCCTGCTCCGCCTTGCCCAGAGGCGGAGTAGAAGCGGACCGCGGACCCCTAGAAGCAAGGCGAAGAGAAGCGCCCATTTTTGGAGCGCTTCTCTTTCCGCGGAGCGCTCCGATCGCCATCTTGAAAACCTTTCGCCCATAGGATTGCATTGCGGAAAATAATCGCGGATAACTGGGTTGTTTTTGAAGCTATCGTTCTGAAAATTCTTGTGCTCAGAGAGTCATGGATGCTCTCTTAAAGCCTGATTGTGTTTGATCTTCCTTTTGCTTTTCTGAAAGCTTTTTTTTGAAAGCATACACACACTTCTTGTCCCATTTCCCTACATTTATTAGTAATATTCTTAAACATATTCTTATATTCTTATACATATTCTTAGTAGTATATTAGTATATTCTTATACATATTATTAGTAGTATTAATATTTTATTCTTCTTATACATATTAGTAGTAGTGTTTGGTTGGTTCGTTTCCCCCCCCCCCTCTTAAAGCCTGATTGTGTTTCCTTCTATCTATATACCAAAAAATACCAAAAAAAAATTATTCTCTTTTTCTTCTCTGTGTAACTTGGACTGTGAGTGTGCTGTGTGTGCACTGCTTTTGTGAAGTGCAACAGCCACAGATTGAGCATTTTGGGGAAAGCATACACACACTTCTTGTCCCATTTCCCTACATTTATTAGTAATATTCTTAAACATATTTTTATATTCTTATACATATTCTTAGTAGTATATTAGTATATTCTTATACATATTATTAGTAGTATTAATATTTTATTAGTCATCATGAGAAAAGGGAGCAGGCATGCTGAAAGCAGCAAGGCTCAGGCTGGCACCAGCAGTAAGCAGCAGGCTGCCTCTCCTGCTGTGAAAATCAAACGGGCAACTCCTTGGCTGGCTGCTCTGCAACAGAAGCAGGACAAGCAGCAGGCAGAGCCACTCTCTTCTGCAACTTGTGCCCGGCATTCTCTTTTTGAGGGTGGGAATGGGAAAAGTGCCCCTTTACAAGAGGCAGGTGGCATTAGAGGATCCCCAACTCCTTCATTATCCTTTGAGCCCACGAGCCCGCTGATGGACCTAGACGAGGTCCTCAGCACAGTGGAGGGGGAGGAGGAGGAGGCGGTGGTCCTCCAGGATGTGGGGGCTGAGGAGGAGCAGCAGCAGGCCGAGGCTCTCTCCCCAGTCTCATCCCACCCCTCTTCTGCTGCCACCCCTGTTTCTGTGGCAACACCAGAGAGCTCAGGCGGGCAATTGGTGGTGTCACCACGGAAGCGAAAGACAAGCATAGTGTGGGACCACTTTGAGTTGGGAGCGGATCCCCGCTTTGCTGTCTGTCGCCACTGCAAACTCACCCTAAGCAGGGGTTCATCTACAGGGCATTATGGAACCAGCAGCATGAAGATGCATCTTCAGAGGCAGCACCAGGCGATCTTGCTGGGGAAAGAGGCGGGCAAGGCGACTGGTTCCAGGGGAAAGCCGAAGGCGGCTGCGGCTGCTGCTGCTGCTGCTGCTGCTGCTGCTGGCACTGCCACTCTAAGCTCTCCATCTCCCATCCCCACAAGGGTTAGGCAGGCAACCCTGCCGGAAATGGGGTGGGGGAAGTATGGACCCACAAGACGGCGTTTTCCAACGCCCACCCAGGGTGCTACTGTGGTGGGGCATCTGCCGGGACTGACTCCTCCCCAATACTAGATCTATGACATGTCACTCTGCCTGCCCCTCTGCTAGCCTGGTTTGCGTTTGCAATGCGTGACTAACTGCAGTGCTGGCTTAGAAACCAGCCATCCTTGCCTCACTTCCTTGTGCCCCCAGAAATGCCCGCAGCCTGCCTGCCTGCCTGCCTGCCTGCCTCCCCCGGGGTGCTGCTGTGGTGGGGCATCTGCCAGGACTGACTCCTCGCCTGCTCTGCCTGCCTCTCTGCCCGCCTGGTGCCTGGGAGATGGGCTTTGCGGTTCGTGCCCAGCACCCTCCGGCACGCTTGCTCCCAGTCGTCCTCCTCTATGCCCCTCAATGCGTAACTGCTGGCTTAGAAAGAAACAACCAGCCATCTTTGCCTCACTTGCTCCTTGCGCCCGCTTACGGGTTGGTTTGCTATGCGTTAGTGCTCAAGCCATCCTTGCAGCACTACAATGCATGCTGCCTGCCTGCCTGCCTTCCCTCCCTTCTCCCCTTCCCGCCTCGCAGGGATGGTGTATGTGTCTTGCTTTGACTCAGGGGAGAAGTCCTTCCTGTGCTCACTTAGACTTTATCAAGTTCAAAAATCCATTTTTCAAGTGTGCAAGAAGATTTAGGGTTATCTCATGGCATGTTGGGATTTCCTTTCAACTGGCCCCATTGAGCTGTCTGCATTGCAACTTTAAAATCCCTGACATACTGGAGTGTCCGGTTTTCAAAACTTCCCCTAACATCAGGGGATGATGGGATTGGCTTGAAACTTGGCATCCATGGGGACACATGGGTAAGCTGTCATGGGACCAAAGGATAGGTTTCTGACATGCAAATTGACGTATTTGTAGAATGGGACAATTTGGGGTGAGTTAAGCCGTGCCAAAAATCAGGGGATGATGGGACTGCCTTGAGTCTGGGTGTCCATGTGGACACATGGATAAGCTGTCATGGTGGTGAGTTTGAGGTTTCTAACTTGCAAATTGACGGAGCTATCCCAAGGGGTCTGAATGGGGTGCCCGATTTTCAAAAATTCCCCAAAAATCAGGGGATGATGGGATTGCCTTGAAACTTGGCGTCCATGTGTATACGTCCATGAGGTGTCATGGTGCCAAACGTGAGGTTTCTAACTTGAACAGAAAAAAAGTTGTATACTTTTTTAGCTTTCAATGCAACCCTATGGGGGGGGGGGAAAAACGGAGCTCTGATCTGGATCTGGAGCTCCGAGCGGAGCGGAGCGGAGCGGAGCGGAAATGGGCGGAGCGGGGGCGGGGCGAAGCGGCCCGATCCAAAAATCGCGGATCTGGAAGTGAAGCGGAGCAGGGGGTCCGTGCACACCCCTAGTGAGGATTGTGTTTCCCTACCATCACTTTGCCTCCTGCTGCTGTCCTACAATAGGGATGAACATCTTTCTCTTTCTTCATATGGGGAAGAAAGAGGAAGCAAGCAATGACCACGTGGCCCATTTAGTGGGCGTTTTTATCACGTTGCTTCTCCTGCACACAGCAGGAAATGGTGGCAAGTTCAGTTACAGCAACAAACAAACAAACCTGGATTTTCCAGGTCTTTTTTGTGATGGAAAAATGAGCAGGAGGAGCGGGAAAGGTGCGGGAGGTGGACTGTGTCATGAAAAGTATCCATGAAAATCCGTGAGTGGTCAGTAACAAGCGTGCTATAAAATGCTCATCTGATGTAAGATTGTGCTTTAAGTCTGCAACTCTAGGCACACTTACTCGGTAATAAGCCCCATTGTAAACCCTCAGCACACTTTTTTGGGAGTAAGCCCCATGGAACTTAAAGGGGTGCCATTGGTGGGGTGGAGGGTCAAAGCTCTCTCCCTTTGTTGCAGGGAGGCATTTTACCCTCTTCTTCCCCAATTGCAGACATGGAAAGTTGTTCCTCAGCAAGTTCATAGCGCAATGTCAGCTTTACACACTGATTTAATGTCATTACGGTTTATTTCATCTTAATGGGGAGGAACTGTGGGAGACATCCTGGCTGTTGCCAATGGCATCAAAAGGAACTTCCTGAGCGGCTGGTCACAAGTGTGCATTATTTTGCCTGTCTGAAGAAGCCCTATATGTGCTTCAGAACACATATGCCATCCCTGCTCCTGCTCAGAAATACCTGGTTCTCACTCATACCCTACTGCATCTCTCATATTAAAAACAAAACCCAAAGCACCCCTCCCTTCCCATGAAAAGAAAGCATTCAAGCGTGAAGGGCTTTTTAGTCCTGGAAATAGGTGATCCTTTGGAGATAATGCCCACACTGTCGCAACTTTGTAATTGCTTCCCTGGATTCTCACAGCACTAAATTTGTACAACTAAAGGAAAATGCTTTCACACCGTTCATTCCATTGTCATGGAGAGTCTTCTTGTGTGAGTAGCTCTGTGCAGTGGGTATATATATTAGTCCCATATTTCCCCCTCTTTTTGCCTTTGGGAAATGGCCTAATTTAAAACATTGTTAATGTAAGTTAGTATAGGTATCATCCTTTGGAGTTTAGCTGCACCACCACTCTGGTCTGACGGCATTTCAATGAGTGGGGTGGGGTGGTTACATCTTGCCTCAAGTTCACATGCATAGACACGAACCCTATGCAACCCTATACCCATTTACCTGAAAGTAAATCTTATGGAAGTCAAGGAGACTTACTTCTGAGTAGACATGCATACAATTGCATTGTATGACTGCAATCTTCTACTCACTTACCTGGGAATGAGTTTCCTTGAACTCAAGGAGACTTACCTCTGCGTAGACATGTATAGGACTACAGTGAAGCTGCATTTGGAGGTCTGCTGAACTACATACATATTAAGGTTGATATATTGCAGGTCAGTTATGATTCTCTAGTACAGTCTTCCCCAATCTGGTACCCCCCAGAAGTTTTGGACTACAATTCCCAGCACTCCTCACTATTCACCATGCTAGCTGGGGCTGATGGGAATTGAAGCTCAAAACATCTGGAGGGTACCAGGTTGGGGAAGGCTGCTCTAACAAATCCTTTAGCTCAAGAAGAGTCTCTCTCTTGGCTTTTAAACTGGTAGAGGACGGGTTATTGCAGGACAAATGAAAATGAATACAGAATATAATTGGGCACGGGGGCTCCGGCAGCGATCCTTGCTATAAGAGATGGTGTGTTACCAATGTGTCCCTGTTTTTATCTGTGAAATTTTTGAGAGGATGCTTCCATCAAGGTTTTTATCGTGCCATCAACCTGCAGCATTCGTGGAATTTTGCAGGGGGCGGGATTCTGTGGGAGTCCAGATAATATTGTCTTCTACTCATAATCCTCCTGTGTTTTCCCACTGTTTGTTCTGTCTTTTTTCTTACTGCAGAAAATCCATTAAAGAGAAAAAGATGGGATAGCTGCACAATGCTTTCTAATTGGTAGCGCTAGGAGACTTCCACTTGGAAGCACCCAGGGTATGTGCATGTGGAAACATGGATGGTATACTAAGAGTTAGACACAGTTTGTATGAGCAGGCGCATTACTCAAAGATTATATATATATATATATATATATATATATATATATATATATATATATTAATGAAGCTTTTCAACAGACTTACACATAGCAGCCTCTCGTTATCCACAGAACTAACCACCATTGCGTTACAGCAGTAGGAGTAGCCAACACTGGTGTGTGTGTGTGTGAAGAGTGTCACAAGACCAGCTCCAAAGATGAGTGCTTTTCCAGTGTACATATGCACCTCCAGTAACATTATAGAATCATGCCTCTAATCTACTGGGGCAGGAGGTAGGGCTGGAGCGTAGGCAGCACTTTGATGCCTCAGAGGCAGGAATGAAGTTTGGGCTATACCAGGCCAACAGGCCTTTCTGCTCCTGGACAGGAATCCCACAAATGTGCCACCTATGGACCAATCCTGCAGGTTGGTCACCCGTGCATTGCAGGCTTCAAATAGGTCTGTGATTTCAAGTCAGAAACCGACTGCCTCCCCCTCATTAGGGAACTTCAAATTTTTACCTCTTAATGTTCCAGTAATCCACTGATGATAAATTAAAAGTGAAAGGGAGAGGGAGCAGTTTTAAACCCACGTATTCCTTTGCCATCTTGCTGGTCAGGCTGCAATTACTGAAAGTCGGGTGATTGGCTTCGCCCTGTGCTGAAAGATTGCTTCCTTCAAACCTGTGCTCTAATTTCCTGTCTTGGAATTGTCTCTTCCACATGGTTACCCCCAATGTGCAGAGCATGCAGCCATATGATGTGCTTAGGCCACTGGATAGTCTCAGTGTTTGTAATCACATGGCGGGGGCTTAAGCCCCCGTGTTTTGGACCGGGCAGATTTTAACATGGCTTGGCAGCCAGAGCCAGAGCCTCACCGCAGGCAAGGGATCCCTGGAGAATGTAAAAATTAGCTGAAGCTCTGGCAGAAAAGGATTATCTTATACAGAAAGGCAACAAGTGGTTCTAATTAGTAAAGGTTTTGAGCGTGGGGTGGGGTGTTCTTTGACCAGGGTGTATTAGGCACTTTAAAGAAAAAATGATACGGAAAACTTCCTCACATGCAGCAAGTCTTACAGCGGATCAGAAAGCAAAGCTTGCAAACTAATTTTAGCACAATGATGTAAAGGAGAAACTTACTGAGCTACACACATTAGCTACTCTTCTGCACCCATGGGGGAAACATTCTGTGCTCACAAACAGCTATTTGAGGCCATATTTGCACTGATCAACAGAAGGGCTTTCCCTCTCACAAAAAAAGTGTTTAATACTGAGGGATCTTTTCAGCGCATCTGAGAAAAGGTAGTTTGGTGAGGTGCTGAGAAGTCTCCATTAGTGATTCCATGCTGCCTTATAACAGGGACCCTGGGAAGAGGAAATGGTTATTACACCAGTTTAATCCTATAGTGTAGACATGCCCTCTCTCAGTAGCTTTTGGATGTGTTGAAGCAGCCTTCCTTATTCTGGTGTCCTCCGATTGTGTTTGGACTACAAATTCCAACATCGCCATCAGCATGATCAGCACGTTTGGAGGGCACCAGATTGGGGAAGTGTTAGGGTTAAAGTAACAGTGGGAGCAGGATGGGAAACTATCGTGTGCTTTTTGTCTCCGCATGTCTCCATATAATTCAAAATGGAATTGTTGCACCAGTCTCTGCAGCAGGGGTGGGCAACTTTGGGCCTTCCAGATGTTGTCAGACTGCAGCGCTCATCAGCCCTACCCAGCTTATTAATGGTGAGGGAAGATGGGAGTTGCAGTCCAACAACATCTGGAGAGCCATAAGTTGCCCGTCCATATCCTACAGGAAGAAACAAAAGTACTGTGTATCAGGAGCTGTGAAAGGACTCCATTTTAGATGAGTGTGGACTTGTACAAGCATGTGTCAGAGCAAAGCATCATGTAAATTACTTTCTTCCCTTTCCCTCCATGTTAGTGAGTTAGGTTTATCCAATTTTACACAATGTTTGATAAAGATTACAGTGTCATGGAAATCTTTACATGGACAAGAGTCTGGACATAACTCAGGTAGCACTCGCTCACCAATTGCTTAATTGCAGCAACACAGAAAACACTGTGTTGCAACGGAGCTCTCTAATACCACTGCCCCAAGGTCTAACACTTTTAAAGATTTCTACAGTTTCCATATGTAATTAGAGTACGCCTTATTGCGGAGGTCAATTGTCCAATCACAAAGCTTACAGTGTTTTAAGCATGACATAACCTGTTACCTGACTACATGGGAAGTAGCTGACTTATACATTCTGTATCTTCCTTTGGCTTCCATCCTCCACATGTCTCAGCCTTAAGAAATAGCTGACCACACATTTCCCTTTGCACCATATTCTTGGCCATGAGAGACAGCAACTCTGCACATTCTACGTTCCCCTTTTGCCATAGCAACGCAAGGTGAAAAGCAAGGTAAACTTCTTCTTTTTTTTAGGAAATCAACCTTTTTATTGATAAAAGTGAATTTCCACTACAATTGTTTCACCCGTTTCTTCTGAAGAGCAAATAATAACAATCAGTTTGTAAAAATGGAACCAAAGTGGGTGATTTAAGGGATATTCATCCATTAATGGGAAGCGTGTATTTTTGCCTACTTATACACCAGATGCTTGATACTGACTCCCCCCCCCCCCCCCCGTTGTGCCCCTCTATGCGATAATTAAAGCTAGGACAGATTCTTGAGGACTCTTCTCTAGACCAGCTATTTCTGGCTCCCTCCCCTCTTTTTCTTTGGGATGTATCTAGAGCAGCCTTTCCCAACCTGTTACCTACCAGATATTTTGGATTTCAACTCCCATCAACCCCACACAGTATGGGCAATGCTGGGAGTTAAAGTCCAAAAGATCTGGAGGGCATCAGGTGGGGGAAAGCTGATTACTTTGATAAACATTTTCGTTCCGTGCTGAATCAAATAGAAAGGCTGCAAAACATGCTCATGCTGTACATACACTCACATGGAGAGAAGCCAGGATGAAAGGCAGCAAAGGCTATGCAATCCATGCCACTGCCTCCAAGGTCGCCACATCTATCTCTGTTGAGGGCGAAGCTTTACATCAGCCTTTCCCAGTCTGATGCCTTCCAGATGTTTTAGACTACAACTCCCAGTATCCCTGACCATTAGCCATGATGGCTGGGGCTGTTTGGAGTTGAAATCCTGTCATCCTGCCTGTCTGGCATTTGGTTAACTAGAGCTGGCGGAAACCCCTTACTGCCTATTTTGCAACTCCCCTTCTTTCACTGGGTTACATCCGCATGGTCCTAAATTGGTGATGTCATTGGAGCAGCATTCCCACCTTAATATCTTTCCCATCATCTTATTCCTTCTCTGTCTCCACTAAAAGATGTCCTGCTTTGCAGAGAATCCATGGAACTGGAAAGAAGAAACAAAGCATTTTGCACATTAAAAAGCTAAATAAGTTGGAAAGATTGCCAGATAAATTTGCTATAATTTGCTGTGAGTTTTAATAGACCAAGCTCTTCGGAAGAAATGGAACAATGTTGTAGGACTCCTTCCTTATTACCTGATTTTTTTAAAAATTGGTTGATTACTACATTGATACAGAATTAATATTTCAAACCCTCATGCTGCCTTTCCTTTTTCCTCTAGAGAAGGACCACTCGGGAAGCTCTGAAGAAGTTAACTCTACCCCCTTGCTCCCCACAAGCCTTCTGCTGTGTCTATTTGTTTGCAGAGAGCTTGTATTAATACTCCATGCTGACTGAGACTAAGCAAACTAATAGACTCTTTCAGCACCTCCAGCGCACCGCCTGCTGTGGTAATCATTCAACGGCCATGGCTCGCTGCAAACAGCAGCACTAAACTCGCCTTTCAATTACTGGTTTATTATCCTAAGATGTCTTGAGAGGTGAGTGGTGATAACCACATGCCAATACTGCGAGGGACTCTGTGTGAAGTTCCTCGCGGGACACTGCCAACACAAACAGGGGGCCAAGCAGGTCTCTTATGCTGGTGACTGACAACATCTCACACAGGCTTAAAACAACCATCCCTGAAAAGGAAAATACAGTTGATTCCAAGAACCAAATTCTTTAGAAATTGCCATTGAGGTCTTCGGTCAGTCTTGGAGTTTTCATCCCCGTGGCGAGATTTTAAGGTCAAGGGGAAAGTGTGATAACTTAAAAGGAAGCTGTTAGATTGGATTGTGCTAGGACAACACATGTCTTGGAGGGATTTCACTTAGGCGCTTTTGACAGAGGAACAGCCAGGTTGGATGTAGGACTTTTCAATTTCATGCATATCAAAAATAGCAACATGATCCAAATGCAGTGTTGCCACTTTCCACATGCTGTCTACATTGATCCATGCTTTTTTTTTTAATTAAATTTTATTAAATTTAAACATACATCAATACAGTAATAAAACACACACACACATTTTTTTTTACAAATTAAAATCATAATACATAGAATTGAATAACCTTATAACATTTCTAATTTAATATTTTGACATCATCCCATAACATAAAGTGCACCCCCCCCCACCCCGGGATCTATTCTTGTTTCCAAAATCTCATTGTTTCTTCTGGAGGTGGTTTTCCACTCCCCTTAGATAATGCATATTCCAGGAACTGATTCCAAATTCCCTCAAAATCATTCATATTTGTTATCCCTCCTCTTACTTTTATATTACATGTCAATTATCATTTATAGCAGTATCCCAAATCTCTTTATACCAATCTTCGACATGATAATCTCCTTGTACCTTCCGGTTCCTAGATATGATCAATCTTGCTGCCATCAGCAAATTCGTTATCAGTTCTTTTGTTTCTTTGTTACACTTTAATTCTCCATATAATGATAGCAATGCCACCATAGGTGTCTCTTCAATTTCCATTCCAACAATGTCTTTGATCTCTTTAAACACCATTTTCCACAATTTTTGAACAAATTCACATTCCCACCACATATGTAAATACGTTCCTTTTTTTTTGACATCCCCTCCAGCAATTTGCTGAATACAGCTTGTTCATTACTGATCCATGCTTTAAATCCCCTCATGCTTAGATTACCATAATCCACCATATGTGGGGCTGCCCTTGAAAAGTGTCCAGAAACTACAGCTAGTGCAAAAAGTGGTGACCAGACTGTTATCTGGAATAAGTTTTACAGACCATAGAACACCAGTCTGAAAAGTTTGCACTGACTTCCAAATTGTTTCCAAGCCCAATTCAAAGTGCTGGCTCTTACCTATAACACCTAGGGCTTGCAAGGACACCTTGCCAGCACTTAAAAAAAAATATTAGCAAGGTTTCTGGCACCATCAGCCACCCCTGACTACCCTGTTCCTCTGAACTTAGATACAATACTAACAGCAAATTGTGGGGAAATGAATTTTCTCAGCAACAGTATATTGTTCCCTGATGTAATGCAGAGTCTTTTTGGGGTAGCTTGATTTTAAAGGGAAATTAAGATCCATTAGGTTTACAAAACACCTGACCCTATTGGAGATGGAAACAGCTAGAACAGGTTTGTTGATACAGATCAACATGATTGTCTGAAGTATTGGACTCTCCTTGGGGGTGTGGTTACAGGGACTCCCCACACACACTTAACCGGGTGGGTTAGAATTAAAATCCACCCCCACCAAAGTCAAAATAATCCATAGTGACCCACACAAGGCAAAATAACATTCATCAACATAATAAATCCACACAGACTTGCACACACTCAAGTCAAAAATTAAAATAACAATAAAAATACAAATTCCATCCACATACTCAACCAAGGCAATAATAATAACAATAATAATAATAATAATAATAATAATAATAATAATAATAATATTCACACATGCACCAAAGCAAAAACCAACCAAACACCCATACACACTCAATCAGGGCTAAAAATAAAATATAAATCCACACACACCAACATACTCACCCATGGCAAAAAATAACAGTTTTAAAACACACCCAAGGCAGTCCCCCTCCCTACACACACTCACCCAGCTAAGGCCCGGGCAGCAAATTAAGCCCCACGTGCAGCTGTTGGAAGAAGGGGCTGTGTTGGCCCTTTGACTTCCCAGCATCTGTAGGCCTGGCCGGGAGGGAGGAAGCCCAGGCCAAGCCAAGCCAGCGCTGGCTGTGCTGCAACTGTAGGCCCAGCCGGGAGGGTAGGAGCAAGCCTGCCGCCGCCGCCACCACATACCTTCTTCGCCCCGATGGCCGATGCTGGTCCACGCTGCTGGTCATTCTTGCAGCCACCTCCTCCGATGCCACTGCCACGAACGATGATGCACCCCTGCTGCCTCTGCGATGGCTGGGCTGGACTGATTTTGTTGTGAAAGTGTGCCCTCTCTTCCCAGTTGCAGTCTCAAATTTGGCAAGACTTCTGGGATGTGGAAATCTCGCTGGAAGTCTCACAAAAGTTGAGACTTTCTGAGTAAGCAAGCCAGCTTGAAACCAGGCTTGGCTGTAGTCATGGCTGGGGTGGCCATATCCCCAGTAAATTCCCCCCCCCCCCCTGCCCGGGTTGCTCCAGACTAGTGTTGTTTTGGAGGTCTCTAGGATTTTCCAGGTGGTCTGGTCACCCTACGTCAGTCAGGGGCCTGGCATTAGTATGTGGGGGCTTTCCCAGCTGGGGAAATCCCATGTGCACCAAAGCCAGCTGGAGAAGCACTCAACTGGGGTGGAGTGAAGGTGGCTCAGTCCCCTTTGCCCCTCTGTCAGAAGGCAACAGATGATCACTGAGCCAGTTGGGCTTCACTCTTCCCCACACTCCCTGCATGGAGAACACAAAGGAGGAGAGAAGCAGTCCTCATCGGAGAAAAGCCTCCTCTAGAAGCACTTTAATTATGGCTAAAATCAAGATCCAGCCCTTTAGCTTCACTCCTTTGTCAAAGTTTTCCTCCACTCGTAACTAGCTAGTCATGGGATTTGAATATTCCTCAAACGGAGTTCAGCCTATTTCAAATCACAGACATCTTTCAGCGGAAAGGAGTTTTCTGTCACTCTCCCTGAGGCAACTTCAGTCAGCAAGAGATAAGGCATGTAATGAAAGTAATAAAATTAGTTAATTTGCAATGCTTCTTTAGCTAAAAGGGGCTTTTTCCCCTGCCTCTATCTGGAGCATGGTATATTCTGAATATATATTCTGAATAACTTTCATGTTTGATCCTATAAATTCCTTCTATATTGCTGAAAGACCTGGATGAAGAAATGCAGCAGGATCAAAACATTAGGTGTTGAATAACCAAGCTGCTTTCTGAGTAACTTCAATCAATGGACAATGGTTTTTTATTATAAATGGGAAAACACACTTTATTTTCCCCACTCCTGAAATATTTCCTCTGAGTGTATACAAACTACCAGCCCTTGGAGAGAGTTTCTACTGTATCTCTGCATGAGACACTGATCTGGGCATGCCTCCTAGCAGTGCAGATAAGTAATTTTAGACTCCCAATTTATTGGTCTTATGGATGGAGTGTCATCTTTAGATTGTAATGTGTATTACTTCACTTACTTCAAACAGTGTTATGGGGTGGAGAGTCTTTAGATGGTAAAATGTGGGAAGTCAGTCTTATTGTATTCTGGGGTCCTCCTACTCATTCTGCTGAGTGGGGCCCTGGACTTCTACCCCTAAATCCTGCCCAGTTTCCTGGTTGGAAGGATTTATGCACAGACACAAGAGGCAGCCTGGGGAACTCTGCTACATTATGAATGATTGAATAATCCATTCATACACAGTGGCAGAGATGTGGCAGAATTCCATGCTTTTAGTAGTGGCTAGTCGGAAGGAAGCAAGATATACAGCAAATCATGTGGCCTCCTCTCTGTAGGAGGGAACTTTAATTAAAGGCTCTTAAGTTTACTTACCTATCATGGCAATGACACACAAGGACCAGATCTACACCAAGCAGGATATGACACTTTGAAAATGGTTTGAAAACTGTATATGGAGTGTGTCCTGGGCCCCAACAGTTGCCACTACTATTATAAACTGTTTTAAAGCACAACACTCATTTGGGAAGCCCTAGGGTGACCATATGAAAAGGAGGACAGGACTCCCGTATCTTTAACCATTGTTTAGAAAAGGGAATTTCAGCAAGTGTCATTTGTATACATGCAACACCTGGTGAAATTCCCTCTTCATCACAACAGTTAAAGCTGCGGGAGCCCTTCTGCAGCTTTAACTGTTGTGATAAAGAAGGAATTTCACCAGGTGCTGCATGTATACAAATGACACCTGCTGAAATTCCCTTTTCTATGCAACTGCTAAAAGATACAAGAGCTCTGTCCTTCTTTTCATATGGTCACCCTTGGAAGCCCAGATCCTGTGCTGCCTGAAGGGCACTTCAAAAGTGAATGCAATTTTAAGCTGCAGAAACAGCATATACTGTACATATTACGTCACAAAAAGTATTTGTTTCACTCTATTCTGTGCTGGTCTGGGTGACACATTTTAAGAAGAATGCAGACAAATTAGAGCATGTCCAGAGGAGAGCAGATGGTTGTGGTATGGAAAACAAGTCCTGTGAAAAAAGGTTGAGGGAAGTGAGTATGTTTAGCACAGAGAAAAGAAGATTAAGGAGAGAGATGATACCTGCCTTTAAGTATCTGAAGAATTGCCATGCAGAAGCTGAAGCAGATGACCTACAAGGTCCCTTCCAACTCTAAAATTCTCTGTTTGGCATAAAGGGTTGTTGCCATATTTAGAGTAGACTCATATAAATCAATGAGAAGTCTGTCAATGAGAAGTTTGTCATGACTAACCGAGTCTATTGCTATAGTTGTGGATTCTGCAGACCCATTCCCTGGATGTTGGGGTGTGTGTGTGCATCTTATAATGCTGTGATGCACAACACCTCATTATAGTTGCAGCAATATTAGCACTACTAGCAGTAGCAAGCCCCACCTCCACCCCTGGTCCTGTGTATAACCAAAGCTGTTGAACAGATGGAGCTCAGCTGCTTTGCAAATTTGAGATTTTTCTTGTTAAAATGAAAACCAACAAAGCCCTAATATATTCTGAATGTCCCTAAGTGAGTACAAAAATATGTACTGAAATCATTCTTTTTTTCTTTTCTTTTTAGAACCACAATGTATAGCTCATTCTGTATGTCAAAAGATTAGGAGTAATATAAGAACCAGTAAATCAGATCAAAACATATGTTT
This sequence comes from Elgaria multicarinata webbii, assembly GCF_023053635.1. NCBI lineage: Eukaryota > Metazoa > Chordata > Lepidosauria > Squamata > Anguidae > Elgaria > Elgaria multicarinata. Next base: position 67,992,317 of record NC_086171.1, read on the forward strand.
TAGATGGTAGAATGAAAGGCTATGCCAGACTCACTTCTTCCTTCCAAACTTTACTAGATCTTGCAAGCAGGGGGCGATCTACACTACTGCTTTAAAGCGCTTTATAACAGTTTTGACAACTGTTGGGACCCAGGACACACTGCATATACAGGTTTCAAAATGTTTTCAAAGTGCTTTAAAGCGCTTTAAAAGCAGTAGTGTAGATCCCCCTCAGGTCTGCGTATTTAGAGCGTAGCCAATTATTTGAGCCAAGCCCATTGAGAAGAGATTCTTTTCAATATAATTGGGGTTTGACTGATAAGTGGCAAAGAGCTAACTGGTGTGTGTGTGTGTTTCCACAACAAATAGAACACTGGAAGCCCCATCACATCTAGGTCAAAACACACGGCTCCCGTCGCTTTTCTGTCGTTCTGACGTCACTTCCTGAGAACAGGAAGTAATTAGCCCCATTCAGTCCGTTAGGAAAAAGCAGCAACCGGACCTTTTCTGGGTTTTTTTGTGGCCCAACAAAGGCTAGAAGGGGCAGAAGGTGCGCGAGAGGCAGGTAACCTCATGTGAGCAATCCGTGAGTGCTCAGTAACAACCGTGCAGTAAAACGCTCGTCGGATGGAGCTTTGAGTGTCAAGACTTCCAAATTACTAGAAGAACATGATGCCAACACTGACATTTCCTCTTGTGCCTTTGGAACTTTACCTTCTGATCGCAGCAAACACACCATGACTCCAGCACTGCTGAGCAAGCCATGACACAGAAGGGGATGTGCAAGTTCCAAGCAAGCCCCTGACTGGTAGAGGGAGAAATTTGTAGTTCCCGGCAGTTGCCTCCAGCTTGGTGTATTTAATTCTCAGTGTTGGGTAGCGCCATGGTGTGTATTGAGAATAACAAACCCAGGCTCACTTTAGCTACCATGGGTAAAAACTGATAATTAGAACTCCCACTTGCACACACATACACAAATGTAGCAGTCACCAAAAATAGTAACCACGTGTAGTGCTCTGCCCTCACTCTCCATAACATGTTAGGGTGGTGGAATGGACTGAATTCACATCCTGCTGGCACTATCCTTCCTTGAAAATTTTTCAGTTGGATTTCCAGCTGGGGATAGGACCAAGGTGACTAATAATCTTCACCCAGAACAGCTGTCCCCAACCTGGTACCCTCCATATATGTTGGACTACAACTCCCAGCATCCCCCAGCTCTTAAAACACTCAGCACCTCTCAGCCCTTACAAATCCCAGCTTCCCCCGGCCAGTCATAGTGTCTGAGGAATGCTGGGAGTTGCACTCTTAACACATCTGGAAAACACCAGGTTGGGCAAGATTGAGACAGCATGAATTAAAGCAGGCCACATCTGGCTCTCCAGGAGTCCAAAACTGCTCTTCTAGCATTCCCTGGAAGGCCCCACCCCTTCCCCCTTAACTGTCAATTGTTTGGTGGTTTCTCATAGGGTGACCATATGAAAAGGAGGACAGGGCTCCTGTATCTTTAACAGTTGTATTGAAAAGGAAATTTCAGCAGGTGTCATTTATATATAACGGCCGGGGAAGGCAACGGCAAACCACCCCGCTATAAGGCCTGCCAAGAAAACGTCAGCGAAAGCTGGCGTCCCTCCAAGAGTCAGTAATGACTCAGTGCTTGCACGAGAGGTTCCTTTCCTTTCCTTTCCATTTATATATATGGGGAACCTGGGGAAATTTCCCGTTTATCACAACAGTTAAAGCTGCAGGTGCCCTGCCCTCTTTTAAATCTGGTCACTCTAGTATAGCTCCTGCAGCTTTAACTGTTGTGATGAAGAGGGAATTTCACCAGGTTCTACGTATATACAAATGACACCTGCTGAAATTCCCTTTTCTATGCAACTGTTAAAGATACAGAAGCCCTGTCCTCCTCCTTATATGGTCACCCTAGTTTCTCAGGTTTTGCGCAGTTTTTTCGCCATTCTAAACTGTTAAAATGCCTCCCCTAATGCTTAGTTACTGGCAGTAAGAGCTTCTCCACATGAGGCTAAAATGCTGCATCCTTACCAGGGCTTTTGCTTCCAGATTTCTGGTGGGATGAAGATCGGCTGCATTACAAGTGAAGCCCAAAATCTGTGTCTGTTGTCAGCAAATTCAATATGTTTCATTATACATCCACTGCTGCAGTATAGCGCAGTTCTGGAACTTCACTGGAAATATAGCTTGCTAGTTTATCTCTTATCACATTTTGGGAGGTGTAAATAAAGCCCCCATAACGGCCCAAAATAATGGAAGTGGTCCTGAGGTTTGACGATGCCATGTAAAGGACAGGCAAAAACCCGTGAGTAATCATGACAGCACAATAAAAGCCTCGTGTAGAAATGCTCTAAGAGCTTTATGCTAAAATATGCTCGTATTTTTTACTCCTCCCACTACTGGAATGTGGACCCCACATTCAACACCCCTCTCTAATTAAGCCATTGCCACCAAATCCTTTGCTGCATGACAGAACACCTGTTTTATTTATCATGTTGGTGTTGGTTAAGTTGCACATGCCTTTTAAACACTGTCTCAGGCTTTTCTGCAAAGTGTCAACATTTACACATATCTAACTCCCCTGTCTTCTCAAGCCCCTCCAGACACGACGAGCTCCTTGCAGCACAATATGCTCATTCTGTACTGGCAAACCGCCACTAAAACTGAACGTTTTAGATGACTTCCAGGTGACCTGGGAGGTAAAGATTCCATTGTCCTGGGCTTCATCTTCACCAAGCAGGATATTGCACTATGAAAGCAGTATATAAGAGGCAGGAGCCACACTACTGCTTTATAGCGGTGTTGAAGTGCACTGACAACTGTTGGGGCCCATGGACACATATCACAAACCGCTTTCATAGTGCAATATCCTGCTTGATGTAGATTAGGCCCTGGTGTCTGAGGTAAAAATAGCCAGCTGAAAACAAAGCAACTAAACCAGTCCATTAGCCTCACCTGAAACAGAACCAGCCCATTTATTTGAAGGGATTCAAAGTAACCCATTCAGGGTCTCCAGCTGTTGCAGTCAACCGAAGTTAATTATGCCGCTTGCACCGTCAGCAAATGCTTTAGAGGGAGGGAGGGAGGGAACCCACCCCCTCGCCTACATGCATATTGTATGACACCCCCCATCACTTGAGCAGCCTGCCCCCATAATCAACGGAACTCAACTTCGCAATTTAATCCTGCCATCTACTTTGGGTCCTGTTTGTTATGCAGCCGGCATTCACTCAACATAATGGTTGCCTACCTGCCAATGTGCTTTGAGGGATATTGTTAGCATTAAATTTGCCATTTACATTTTCATGTTTGACATAATTGAGGAATGAATGCTCTTATGAAAATTAAACTTGTGGTCCTCCCGGGCTGCTGTAACCCTGTTAAAATGTAATGCGATTCTTGATGCGTCTTCTTTAGGTTTTTATTAAATAGAATATCAGTATGACTAATTCCCCTGGTCTAAATGTAAGCTGGGAAGCAGCATTATTGATAGGCCTGAGCACAAATGGCCTTCTATACTCAGCCTCTAATGGCCTAATAATGCATTATACTTGAATCAGAAATACTTTGAGTTGTAGTGCTTATTGCCATTATTGAAAACACCTGGATGCTCCATTCATCAAGGTTACATCGAAATGGGCCCATTTGTTTATTAGTCTGTCAGTAAACATCTTTATTTAGTTTTGTGTCCTACCACTTTAGACAACATTTCGAGAGGGGGAACAAAACTGCACAGAGCCCCCCCCCCCTCTCTGTGGTTTCTCATGATTAGTTTTGCTTGAAAAAAGAAAGATAATAAAAAGTTTAGATGGCGCTTCATAAAGAAAACATTTCCCCTTTCCCTCTTAAGGGTGATGGTTCATTGAAATTTAGGACATTGATGGTGGCTTGTCTTTCTAGCAAGCCTGCCTCACATCAAGTAAAACATGTGCCATAGTGCCATTCTGGGGCTATATAAACCCCATAGATGATCAGTACTTGTTATGGTATGCAAGTATGCAGCCTGGCTCTCTCTTCCATGGGGGTGGCTTTGAATCTAGTGGATTGAGCCAGGGAATGAGCTTGACAGCCAGGCTGTAGAGACTGGCAGGAGTGGTAGAATTGACTGTCGCAGGGGCAGGCAAGTATTTTGGGGCCATGGGCACATCTGGCAATTTGAAATTCTGGAATACCCATGGTCCTAGATGTGTACATTAAAGGAGGCAGGTTATTCTACAGAACTGGAAGTTTGGCAATCTCTCTTCTGCTGTGAAACACACGTATATCATTTGGATGAATTATCGTTGGGTCCATAGACAATGAGTTTCTGTCATTTTCTGATTTATGTGCGAAATACGATTTTCCTGCTATGGCTGAATGGCAATACTTGCAATTGCAACACTTGCTGGAATCTAGGTTTGGTCCCCACTGTTATTGGAAACATTTATAGTAGTTGACCAGTCCTATGGACCCATGATTCATGTTTAAATACTTGTTATCAGTGAATAAATATGATACTCAGGGTCGAAGACAGGAATGGAGTAGAGAATTGTAGTGCTCTGTTTTGCCTAATCAATGGATCATTGTTTTATTGTCTGTACCTGAAGTAGCTATGGATCTTAGGCTACACCTTATTCAGCAAAAAATCTTGCTTTGGGTTTATTAAAATCTTTTTAATAAGAGTTTGTTTATTTGCATGATTGTTGGAGATGTAATGTATCTAAGGCTTCTCTTATCAATATGTCACCTCCTTTTGGAAGCACGCCATAATACAGCTAAACTTTATATTGGAACACTCTTTAATATTGAATGGTGTGCATGTCCTCCTAAATTATTTAACAGTTTCTTGGAAGTTAATGTAAGGTCAGCGCAAATGGATTTTCTGAGCCCTTATGACAGCCAAAAGACTGATATTACAACATTGGAATTATAAATGTTTACCTTCTATAATGCAATGGATTGAGGACCTAACAACATTATCAATATCTTGAACGGGTGGTATATAAGCGCCACTTGCAAATGAATAAATATATGGATATTTGGTCTATCTTTCTTGAAGCTTACACAGTCTCCTTTTTCCTCTCGAGAATGTTGTATTTGATGGAATATTGATATTTCTATGCATGTTATTTCTTGTTGTTTTTTCCTTCTTTTAATGATTTGTTTTTTGTTTTGTTAAATTTACAATAAAAACAAAATAGATTAATAACAAATGTATATCATTTCACATAATAATCCATACAAGAGATGCATGCCTTTTCTCACAATAGGTGTGCTTTCTATGCAGGATAAAATGTACCTTATGTCTGAGATCTTTGCTCAGTTTCAGAAGCCTGTCTTGTTCTTTCTTCCCCAGCTGAAGTATGGCTGGAAGGGACGAGAGAGACACAGTAAGAGAGGTACCTAAATCATAGAACAAATTCCCAGGAAGGTTCACTTGACCCCTTCTTTGCTCTCTTTTAAGCAAGCTCTTAAGACTGCTCCATTTTGGCAGGCATTTTTACATTGGAGCACCAAACTGATGTTTTCCAAATCTAACTGTTCTGTTGTGCTTTATTGTGCTGTTTTATTGCTGCTGTTGATCTCTTCCTTTTATTTTTGGACTTGTATTTTTGCTTGTTTTGTTATTATTTAGTCATTCATTTCTATACCCCCCCCCCCCCCCAAGATGTTATAGAACAATAGGATGGCATATTGTTGTGAACCACCCAGAGTACACTTTTGGTGTAGAAAGACAGAATACAAATACCAAAACAAAGGAATAAAATAAATACCTTGTAATCCACCAAGCTGAATGGGGCCTGAAACCTAGACCTTGTGGTTTGCTCGACAACCCCACCTCACTCCTAATTTTACCCAGCAGAACAGGAAGTTTCATGAACCTCAGAGGGCTGCCTGCCTTACATGGCTTGGGTGTCATCGTCAGTGGTATCATGGAGGCAGAGCTCTGAGGGACACAGTGCCTGCACTGTTTTATGAGCAGGGATGCTGATAAAACATCCCTTCAGAATTCCCTGTTCCCTCTGAACTTAGCTGCAATTCTCAGAATAGTTGGGGAGAAATGGATTTTCTTGGCAGCAATATATCACTCCCTGTTGTGATGCAAAAGTAGTTTGGGGTGGCTTGGGTTTGAATGGGCCATGAAGTCCCAATCATTTACCAAAGACCTGCTCCTGGTGGAAATAAAACTGCTGGAACTGGCTTACTGATATGGATCGAGGTAACTACCTGCATTGTTTGGGCTCCTCTTGGTGCTGTGGCTATGGCTCCTGCACGTCAAAATGTACCACTACACCACTAGTCATCATGAGCAATGGAACTTAGTTGAGAGACTCAGATAGAGGGGAAACCAGCTGGGGATAGGATGGCATTGCCCAAAAAGAGGACAAAAGAGGACACAGAATTACACTGAATTTGCATGTGCTGGTTTACACATATAGTTGCAAATTTAGAAATAAAAACTGAAATTTAGTACATCTCACCATAGTAGGAAAGAAAGGTGATCTGTGTGGCTTCTAACATTTGATTGCCCTGCTCTCCGTCCTTACAGCCCTTTATCTTAAAACTGGACTTGGAGTAGACAGCTCTTCAAACAGACATTCTTAAATTCAGAACTGTATCCTGGCAGCCCTTTAAACAGAGGACTGCCCACTATAAAGTAGAAGAACTGGCCCCCATCTTGACGGCGGCGCTTTGGCACCATGAGGCACCAGGCTCCCGCACTTACGTTCCTTCCTTCCTCTCGATTTTTATTTTTAATTTTTAAAGAAGTGCGGGGCCCGTTCCTCTCCTCCACGAGACACAGACCTTATTTCCCACGAGTCACAGACCTTTCCTGAGGTCCACCTCCTTCCCTGTCCAGTCCATGGCAACCAATCAGGGGGTGCCATAGGCTGTGACAAGCCTCCACTGCCAAAAAAACCCAGGGTAAATGCCCGACTTTTTTCAGGGGAGTTTCTGGGGTTTGCCCCCCACCCCGATGGCTTCATAATGGCAGCTGCGTCATGTAGATGACGTGCCACTACTGCGAAGCCACCCCAGGGCAAACCCTTCATGTAGCCATGACACGGTAATTTTAGCTGGGGAAATGACAAGAAAGCCTTAATCTGAACTTTTAAAGCAGAGGTTTTTATGAGCACAGCGAGATCACACAATAAAGTTGCATTCAGCAAAACAGGCCTGGGATACTGTGATGTGACCTTGAATTGGTTGATTTTATTTGTTTCAACCATAGGTTATCAAAAGCAACAATTTAAGTTTAGATCCCTGATCAATCCAAAACTGTATTCACTGGCTTTCCTGAAAATGGGTTTATTTTCTTGTATGATGAAATTATCTCTTGAAGTGCAAAGTTTAGGGCTTTTTTGTTTTCTTCTTTAAATTAAAAACTGAAGGTTTCAAAATAACTTATAATAACTGATATTTGAATACTTTACATACTGTATTTAAATCTTTATAAACTGCCCAGGAAGTTTTGGCTATGGGGTGGTATAGAAATTCTAATAATAATAATAATAATAATAATAATAATAATAATAATAATAGGCAACAAAATAGATCATATCCTACTTTAAGGGTATTTTACAATTATATTCTCCAATGGTCACTAGATGGTGCTAATACACAGCCTGCCACAAACCGCACCGGCAAGAGAAATATACAAATCTTATATAGCCTGCTATATTGAACAATATACCATGGTTTAGTGGATTCTGTATATTTGGTTAATCAGTAATGGAATGATAAGTGCACTGAAAGGAGTTGTGTAACCTAGTTTAGATGAACAAACAACATACAATTCCATCAATTCAGGCCTGTAGAAATGGAAGTCTTAAAAATTGCACTCACTTGACTTATCTCAGTGCATAAACTAAAACGTATCTGATTTGCAGAAGCTCGTGCATTGGCAGAACACAATTAAAATGGATTGAGTGCCAATGTTTTTAATTGGGTAGCATTCTGATTGATGACTTAAGAGCAAACAAATCTAATTATCAATTAAAAGAAGAGTGTTTAGGAGAATTTTAGAATTTGTCCAGGCCTTGGGAGGCCAAAGTTCTTTGAGGTTTTAACATTCATTTCTTCAATAGTTCCATTTGGCAAAGTCAGAAAGTAAAACATTTTATTTCTAAGTATTCAAGGGCTGGATAATCAGAATTGTAGGTAAGAGGACTACCAGTGAAGAAGAACAGAAGTATAAAGGAGAATTAAAAGCTACCTTTATGTTAATTTTTTAGTTTAAGGCCTAATGGCAGATGCTACTTTGCTATGCTAGGCAGTGGTCTCTGGGAACTAATCAGGGAACTGGACCATCAACAGAGCAAATGTCAACCATTCATGACAGGACTCCCCAACGTGGCACCCACAGGCACCTCTAAGGATGCCCATGAAGCTCTGTCGCTGCCTGACCTTCCCCCCTCCCTCTTAGCCTGCAGCTTTGCTTTCTCTCTCCCCCCTTTTGCCTCCATGTTTCTCCCTCACTCTCAGCCTCTAGCTTCACTAATTCTCACCCACCACTTTACCTTGTTGTTTCTCCCCACTTAGGGTGACCATATTTTGGAAACCAAAAAGGAGGACAACATGGTCGCCCCCAAGGGGGCGTGTCCAGTACCAAGGGGGCGTGCCCACCCGAACATAGCCTTGGTCACATGTCTGATTTTACAGCACACATTTTAGACAAATCTGTTCTACATAACATCTTAATGTTAAAATCACTGAAATAAAGAACAAGTGAGAGATTCAATGTATCTGAAATTAACTTCACTCACTCCTACTTTTGTAGGTTTTGCTGTACTTTGAAGCTTTTGCTATACTTTGTGTGTTACTTCTCCCCTTCCCTCAAATATCTTTTCTGACTGTATCTTCACTCATTGCAAGCTGCTGTTGTTGTTAACAGGGTTTGCTACTGGCCCCAGATCTGTTTCAAATTTGGTATGGCTAAAGCTCTACCTAAAAGCTATCATGGTGCCAACTTTCAGCTCTTTATCTTTAAAAATGAAAGTTTAAAAAATAATTTTAAAACCTCATTTTTAAAAAAAATCCTAAAAAAATCAATGGATGAACAGATCTGTTTCAAATTTGGTGTGACTAAAGCTCTACCTAAATCTTATCATGGTACAAAGTTTCATCTCTTTATGTTTAAAAATGACGATTTTAAAAATAATAATTTTAAAACCTCAATTTTTAAAAAAATTCTAAAAAATCAATGGATGAACGGATCTGTTTCAAATTTGGTGTGGCTAAAGCTCTACCTAAATCCTATCATGGTACAAAGTTTCATCTCTTTATCTTAAAAAATGGCGGAGTTATAAGCATTTTTGTTAATTCCCATTAGAGGCTCTTTGAAAAAAAAATCCGGATTTGCCCGGGCAAATCCGGTCATATGGTCACCCTATCCCCACTCCCAGACTCCAGTGTTGCTCTTTTTCTCTCCTCTCCCCCCTTTGCCTTGTTATTTCCCCCTCCCTCCCAGTCTCTAGCTTCACTATTTCTCTTCCCTGCTCCTCTTTAGCTCACTTTTGACTAGACAGGCCCCACGGCAGCCATGATGTGACTAACCACATCCTCCACGGGAGCCATTTTGTGATGGTGCCTACAGCAGTTCCTCAAATTCCAAAAAGGTTGGTGACTAATGATTTATGACATATTTGTAGCATGGGAGAAATAGTGGTCACTTTATACTGCACACCTAACATTCAGGACTTACTGTCACAACAAGCCCCCCTTACCAACCTCAAACCATTCCAGTTGAGATCCCTTGCTCCCTCAGAAATAAATGACCTTTTGCATTGGCTAAATATGACTTTTAGCCACTTCTTTTCCAGCTGAGGATCCCGGCTTCTTTGTACCACGGGATGCCTTTTCCAGTTATGGCAAGATTCCAGAAGCAAGAGAACACGCCCATGAGACTTACTCCCAAGAACTCCCTTGGCATCTGACTGGTGAGCTTCCAGAGATATCTGACTACCCACTGCTGGAAACAAAATACTGAGCTTAAATAGTCATTTGGTTAATCCAATGAAGCACCTTTTTATGTTTTTGTACCTGAAGCTTTTGGTCCATGGCTAAAAGATGCTCAAGGAAATGCAGTGTAGTAAAAGAAAACCATCCGGTTGCTTTCCTCTGAAATATGTTGGCCCAATTTGAAACACACACACACACACACACACACACACACACACACACACACACACACACACACACACACACACACACCCCTGGGAGATGAATCAGCCTTAAATCTGAAGATCAATTCTTTTTAAAAAGTCAAGTGAGGTTTTCTAAATGCAGTGCAGCTCTTGAAAACGTCATAAAATGCTCCGTTCATAAAATTATTCCAATGCGTCTGTAATATGAAGATCATGCTATCGCCTTCCTGCTTTCCAGTATCCCCCCTCAGTGCTGAGCAACCTCCCTAACACTGCCTTAAAGGATGCAATATGCCTCCCCTTCAGCACCACTACAACACTCCCATTGATTTTAAGAGTTCTGGATTGCTCCCTATGGTGGGAAAAGGTAAGGTAGAAGAGTTCCAGCCATATGAATGGGACCACAGGTTATGCATAGGAATTGCTAGCTTTTGATTGACACACACACACACACACACACACTTATATATATAGGCCCCATTGTGGGGGCCATGGGACAGAGCAAAGCTAGGTGGAGCAAGGGCAAGATATGACTGGTTGAGATTGACCCCGAATGCTATCTGAGATGCTAGGTGCAAAGAAAGGGCAGCATCTGTTGGGTTAAGGCAGGGATCTCCAACATGGTGTCTGTGGACACCAATGTGCTGATGAACACTTCTCCTGGCAGCTTCCTGCCCCTCCTGATTTTTATTTTATTTCTTTTTAAAAAAATTGTTATTTTTTAACTGGGTGGTCGCCATGCTGCAAAGCAAAGTGCCGCTCTCAAGCACCATCATCATTTGAGTTCAAAAGCATGTTCTTGTGTTTTGGAGCTTAGTCCCTCACCTCTGCCTTGCACTTAGGTTCTTGAAAAAGTTACTTTTCTTTTAGTTTCCTCATTTGCTTTCTTGGACATGAGTATTCTGTGATCAGCCATGCCCACCATGGCAGCCATTTTGTGAGAGCACCAACAACACTCTCAACATTCCCAATGTACTTGTTGAACCAAATGGGTGGGGATCCCTGGGATAAGAACAGAGCCAGTGTGGAAGTACATCCAGCACCAGTGGTTGGCTTGATCTGTCACCTCTTGAGGCCATGGACTAGCAGGTGTCCCACCACTGATGAGAGATGTTGGGCAGAACCAGGTGCCTCTCCCACTGGGGAAGTAGGAGATGGCCCCAGAGGCCCCTGCAATGGCACCTCCTGGAAAAGGGAGATGGCAGCAGAAGCTGATGCTATTACAGCAGCAGCGTGAACGGGGGAGTCAGCCCTGTTGCAGGTTGGCTTCCCCAGTCTGAATGGAATGGACCATGGCCTGAGCTGCATGTGTTTGTATGGTGTCCAACATAATCTGCCATTAAGAGACAGAGGAATGTACTTCGGAGGATGGCTTGTTCAGAGATTCAATACAATCTATTGCCAAAAGAACGACAGCCGGACAGCTATTATTGAATTCATATAAGAACTCTGTAAATGAAAACACGAAGTATTGGGCCCAAGCCATTTTTGTTTTAAATAATTTTGTGCCATTAAGTGGAGCGTGAACAGGTCAGCAGGGCTCTAAGTCTTCAGTGTTACCATAACACATCCATCTAGTCAACAGGGTTGGAGCAATCGAAGAGTAGATCGTTAGCTAATGCAAGCAAGTGTACTTCTTTGCCATAAAACTGGTACATGCCATCACCTATTAATTTTGGGCGCAACGCAGGTCTTTCCACATGAGGACAGCAGAGGATCTTGGGGCACCTTATCAGTCATACTGTAAGCTTTCTAACCCCCTCCCATGCCAGCCTCATGTACAAGGCTGAGCCACGACATTTTGCTGTCTGAGGCAAAGGACAAGATGGCACTCCCTCCCACTCCATGATGGCTGGGACTTTTTCCATCTAAACACGCATAGGATTGCACCCTCAGGCACTGAGGCCAGGACCCCAGAGACCAGCAGGTCACTGGATGTGTGTGAGAATGGCGACAGAGAAGCGATAGGAGCTGCGCATTTGACCTAGATGTGATGGGGCTTTTAGTGTTTCCCACTTCCTCAAACACTGCTTTTGGAGGAGAACACAGTCAGGGACAGCGCTATGGCTATTCCTAATTGGTTAGCCACAGAAGTCAATATCAAAGCTACCCCTCACCCCACCCCACTCTGTGTCTTCTAAATATGGAGATATTCAATTTACACGCACACACACACACCCCAGGATAATTCCGGAGACTTTAGAAGCTCTGATTGGGCACGTCTCCACTCTGATATTAATCAATGGGTTTAGAAGCGCCCAATCTCTGCTCTGGAAGATTGAATGCTCCATGGATGTTTGCAGTTACCAGATAATTCCAGGGTGGAGTGCACACTCCTACTCCCTATGTTCCTATCCTTCTGTGGGACCCAGAAATGTATTTTGCTGTGCAATTTTCACAAGAGGCTCAGGTCCTTGGTGCTACCTAGTACCCAAAACTGCACAGTTATAGAGTACATATCATCATAAGCGGAGAAAGTGGATAGAGAGACATTTTTCTCCCTCTCTCATAGTACTAGAACCCGGGGTCATCCGATGAAGCTGATTGGTGGGAGATTCAGGACACAAAAAGAAGTGCTTCTTCGCACACCATATAATTAAACTATGGGATTTGCTACTATAAGATGGCCACCAATTTGGATCACATTAAAAGGGGATTAGATAAATTCATGGAAGATTAGGGTATCAATGCCCCCTAGTTCCGATAGCTATACACTACTCCTAGTATCAGAGGCAATATGCCTGTGGATATCAGTTGCTGGGGAACACAAGTGGTTGTGTGCCATTGCACTCATGTTCTGCTGGTGGGTTTCCTGCAGGCAGCATGTTGGCTACTGTGTGAATGGAATGCTGGACTAGATGGACCCCTGATCTGATCTAGAATGGCTCTTCTTATGTTCTTAAGGCAAGGCACTAAGTACAGAATTCATGAAGGTCTAAAATAGCTCTTCCACACACACAATTTTTTTGTGGGGGGTGGGGAATCCGACTATATTTGTGAAAATGTGGGTAGCATTTCCCCTGCATCTTGATTTAGATTTTGCAGAGCTGCTGAAGTCCTGAATCTGGCCTGTGATCACTAATTGGACATTCGTGGCCTACATCAATGAATGTTAATGCAAATGCTTAAAGCTGAACTGTTACGATGTTGACTTGACTTCACTGTTCATACATACAAGTCAGAATGTATAAAATTGCAGGACGCATTTAATATAATCCAATTAGATTTAATTGAATTAAAAACCGCGGTTAAAGGTTGTTCTATGATCTTCAAAAATAACACAAAAAGATCAAGTCTGGATGACTTAAAATAATAACCTTACAAAATAATATGATTGAATAACGAAGAACTTAGAAACGTTTAGGAATCGGGGTTGCTATGTACTGCATCCATCATATTAAAGGAATGGAAACCTAGGAGCCAGACAGGTGGCTCCTAGCACTATCTAATAATTGCTCCCCCACCCATAAGCTGCAAAGCAGAATTCCAATTACTTTTCTGCACTATTGGTGGTATTGTCGCATCCCCTGTAGGTACATCAGACTAGTGGGAGTGACATAGCCATGTGGATGGGGAAAGGAAAAGCCCAATTTACCTGTGCAACTATCCTTTAAACCTTTTTTTCCTGATCAATCTTTTAAAAAACAGAAAAATGAATGTGCACTGTAGCACTTTTAAAATAAATAAAAAATAAAGTGTCAATGCCTGATCTCAATCATGACATACAAATGTTTAAAAAATTAGATCAGGAAAGGGAGAGGAAGTGAAGCGAGATGAGTCCTGCACATTTGCGTGTGTGTGACGTGGGGCTCGTGTGTGTCTCTGTTTGAGTGTGTGTGTGTGTAGGTGGGGGGGGGACAAGCATGTTGGGGGGGCATGTGAGCAGTGGGGATGGCCCTACCCTCTTTGGCCTATGGCCCTGCTCACTGCTGGCATGTGGTTCCTGGAGCCAATTCAGCCCTTGGGATAAATAGGTTCCCCACCTCTGCTCTATGCCATCTCGGCACACACACAAAGAGAGACAGAGAGGTCTTAGCGGAGGTAGCATACATCAGAGGGGGAGAATCTATTCAGCCTGGGGCAGTGGAGGCTGGTGGCTCTGATTTTGGTGGGCTGTGATTCCATTTTGGGTTTCAGTCAGAACCAGCTAGAACTCTAAAGGAGCTGAAATCATTTTGGGGATACAGTTCACCACTTTGTATAGCTCCTTTAGAATTTGGACTGGTTCTGACTGAAACACACAATGAAATCACAGCCCCACCAAAATCGGAGCCACCGTTTTCCATTGGCTTGGGGATTGAAATGGCTCCAGACAATATCTATCTATCTATCTATCTATCTATCTATCTATCTATCTATCTATCTATCCACCCATCCACCCATAATTTATTACCTGCTTTTCATTATAAAATAACCCCAAAGCAGTGTACAAAACCAATAAAACAAGGGCAGGCAGACTTCAGGATTGCAGGATCTACCCCCCACCACCACCACTAGAACCCCCAAGACTCAACAACCAGAGTCCATTGCAAAAGACATACACTTAGAAGTCAAAAATGCTGAGTACAGGACTGGAGCTGAATGGAACTCATGATCCTTCTACACAAACATCCATTTCTGCTTACCCCAGGCTTACTTCATTTCTGTCGTATGATTTGGAAGTGGATGGGTGGAGGGAGTCATTTCATTGCTACTTTTATGAAACAATTGGGAGTCAGAAATCCTTGCCAATGTACTGCAAATCACCGAGAGCTCTATCAGTACATCCAGGGCAGGATCTACACTACTGCTTTATAACAGTTTATAATGGTATTGACAACTGTTGGGGCCCAGGACACACGCCATATAATGTTTTCAAACCACTTTCAAAGTGCTATATCCTGCTTGGTGCAGATCTAACTTTTGCCCACCCCTGCCATAAGACACAGTAAAATCATGCAGCACTGACAGAGTAAAACAGGAGAACAGAAACACAGGTGAGAATGTTTTTTAAAATTTTTTAGTAAGCGGTATATAAATCTACTAATAAATAACTAGGGCCACAGCTAGACCTAAGGTTTATTCTGGGATCATCCAGGGTTCACCCCTGCCTGAGCACTAGATCCCCTGTGTGTCACCTAGGTGAACAGGTTTGACCCCTGGATGATCCAGGGATAAACCTTAGGTCTAGCTAAGGTCTAAGTTTACAAGATGCAACAACACAGATTCGATCAATAAGCATGAAATTTCAAGAAAAGCTAAAAACAAAACAAAAAACACCAGAGATCACAATCTGATACAAACACAAGATGGAACGACCATCGAAGAGGAGTTTGGACAACTTTGACAAACACAGGTTTTGCTTGTACGTACAATCCCTACACTAAGGACAGGACACTGGAGCCTTTCAGGGACCCTTTCAGGAAGATGAGCAGGAGGACTCATAGACTCATAGAATAGCAGAGTTGGAAGGGGGCTACAAGGCCATCGAGTCCAACCCCCTGCTCAACGCAGGAATCCACCCTAAAGCATCCCTGACAGAGGGGTGTCCAGCTGCCTCTTGAAGGCCTCTAGGGTGGGAGAGTCTCCCAAATGCAGGAGAGCTGGCTCATCACATTTTGAAGCAAAATAGTACACATTGACTGTCTGTTGCCCGTAATGCTAAACCATGGTTTAGTGCTATGTACCTGAGCAGAAAGGAGCCTGGGTAAAACCCCAGCTCATGCACCCACTGCTCCTCCTCTCTCATGATCCGGAGAAGGAATAAACCAGAATTCAGTTTCACCAAATCCAGGGTTTGTTGTTAGCTTGTTTAGAAACTGACTTGAACTTAAAATAAACTCATTTTAAACCATGATTCTTGATTCGCATGTAACCAGTGGTGCAGTGGAAAATTTGGAGGTTCAGTTGTTCATTCTGACAGTCTCCGTAGGCACGGGCCCAAGGAGAGTCCAAGGCAGCTTTGTTGGTTCATGCCAACAAACCAGTTCTAACCATTTTTTTATCTCCACTAGGGGCAGGTCTTTTGTAAAACAAAGGGGTTTTAATTTCCCTGTAAAACCAAGCCACCCCCCAAAAGACTTTGCATCACAACAGAGAATAATGTTGCTGGAAAAATTCATTTCCCCTCCCAGCTACTGTAAGGATTGTCACCAAGCTCAGAGGGAATAAGGATGTCTGATGGTGGTGGTGGTGGAAGGCGACGTCAGCATCCCTGCTGATAAAAAGAAAAAAAATTGCCAGCACTGCATCTCTGCTGCATATAACAAGAAACTAACAATCTCTAAAGTGAGCCCGAATTCTGGTTGATTCCTCTTCCTAGGCAGGATCTGCACTACTGATTTATAACAGTTTATAACAGTATTGACAACTGTTGCGGCCCAGGACACTTTCCATACACCATTTTTCAAACCACTCTCAAAGTGTTATATCCTGCTTGGTGTAGATCTGGACCTGTCATGCAGGAAACCTGAGCCTTTGTACAAGCTCCTTTCTGCTTGTGCGTGTCATGCTCAGTTATAGTTCAGCATTTCATGCAAACCCTCTCACTACCATCTAAAGAGTGGGGACCAACCAGCCCATTTTGAAGTAAAAGACACAACACTCATTACCATTTAAAGAGCCTCCTGCCGAAAGACCATTCTGTCTATAACCTCCCCCTCCCTGACTCTGATAAAGCCATTAAGGATCAGTCTAAAATTACCTAAGTGCACCACTTTTTGTCTGCTTTCACTCATGGAATGTTATAAACTTTGCCCCAAGCCACCAATCACAGTCTTTCCTGTAGATGGCTCTATTTTCCTGTAAAACACAGAAGCAAGATCCATAGAGGTCTTAACAAGATTATGTTGTCTTTAGCTGATAGATCATTTCATAATATGATCTTCTGGACCACTGGAGTCCAGTGATGGAGCTAGGTAACATTAGACCCTGGACTTAGGCGGGATGTACACTATAGCTTTACAATGGTTTTTAACAGTTTTGACAACTGTTGAGGCCCAGGACACATTGAATCTTCAAATTTCAAACCGTTTTCAAAGTGTTGTATCCTGCTTGGTGTAAATCTGGCCCCTATGGTCCTATGTCCACCCCTCTCTTGATGGTCATGCATATTACTTCAGTTGTGAAACACACTGCTAACATTTCTCTCTTTCTCTCTTCCCCTTCCATACTGCTTCTATACTCCTGATATAGGGTGACCATGGCCACAGCTAGACCTAAGGTTTATCCTGGGATCATCCAGGGTTCGCCCCTGCCTGAGCACTGGATCCCCTGTGTGTCACCTAGATGAACAGGTTTAACCCGTGGACGATCCAGGGATAAACCTTAGGTCTAGCTATGGCCCATATGAAAAGGAGGACAGGGCTCCTGTATCTTTAACAGTTGCATAGAAAAGGGAATTTCAGCAGGTGTCATTTGTATATATGGGGAACCTCGTGGAATTCCCTCTTCATCACAACAGTTAATGGTGCAGGAGCTTTACTAGAGTGACCAGATTTAAAAGAGGGCAGGGCACCTGCAGCTTTAACTGTGGTGATGAAGAGGGAATTTCACCAGGGTTCCCCATATATACAAATGACACCGGCTGAAATTTCCTTTTCAATACAACTGTTAAAGATACAGGAGCCCTGTCCTCCTTTTCATATGGTCACCCTACCTGATATGTTAGAATGTTTGTCCAATCCTGGAGGAAAAATACTCTGAGCATGTGCAGTTTTTCATTTTAAGCTCACTTAAATGATAGCAGCACCAGGACAGCAGGAATAAAATGGAGTTTGCTTCTGTTTACCAGGGAGCCTTCATTCCTTGGTGCTTTCTGGGTGGTCATTTGGGCCAGGCTTGGGTTCTTCTGGGATCCTCTAGACTTTGGCCTCCAGGTCCAGCCTAACTGCACCATGTCCCACGCGGAAAGCAGTCTTTACTGGTTTCAAAACATGAACTGTCAGAGTCCTAGTGTGTTGTACTGGGAGGAGGCAATGGAGGAGAAGCTTGCATTTGCTAAAATGTGAAAATAATGGGCTGGTTTATATGTGCATGTTCATCTCTTGAGTTTGTATCACTGAATTAGGAAGTTGTAAACATGACTGCCATTTTTATGTATTTATTTCTACAGTGATTAAAAAATACTTTATTCCAATAAAGGTACATTGAATTGAATTGAATTGAATTGATTAAAAAATACTAGGCACTGTACAAAAGTAGAAGAGAATCCCTGCCCACAAATGTACATAAATAACACAAGTGCAGGCGGGTAAAGAAAGCTGGAAGGAAAAGCTGAATGTGTGATATGGCTGCATTGCAAAGTGTTTGAGGTCACAGCAGGTGATTTGAAAATTCTGGCTGTAGTGTTAGATCTGTGGTAGCTCATTCACACATGAAGATCATCAAAAGATGAATACCCTTACAGATAATGAGTTGTATCCTGGCATAGACGTGGTTTGCTCATCACAGTGGCAAATTGTGGGTTATTTTCAATGTGACGTGTAAACCCGAACAGCTGGATTGACATGTCATGCTGACAACCTTTGATTCTGCCGATCAGAGGTAGGTTAACTAACCTATGATTTGCCAAAGTTATTGTGCAAACTGCCCCTAAACCATACTTACACTAGGGCCATTGAAAACAATGGGACTCAAATTAGTCATTGCTAATTAGATTAGATTAAATTAGTCATGGCTAATTTAAATCCCATTGATTTCAATGAGTCTACTCTTAATATGACACATTCTGGATCCAATCCATTTATTCTTAAATTTGTTTCTAAGAAAGAAGCTTTTTGTTTGTGTATGTCTATGAAAGCTTTTCACTTATCAGATCTGAGACTATAAATATACTTGTACTGACAGTCAACAGAGAACAATTCAAAAATTGTTACTGCAGAGGTAACAAAGTATGCATGAAAGGAGACATGCTCTTTATCGGGTGTATAGCAATCAGCAAGGTGCAGCCTGGAAGAGTAGCTTTACATTATAAAAAGTTGTGTGTGTGTGTGTTTCCTAGACTTTGAGCTAGATGTAGTTGAGGCCAAAATATGATTAAAAAAAACCCCAAACTCTACCTCTAATTAACTTCTTCCTCAAAAGAAATTGAAAGTGTTCCTTTATCAGAAAGAGAGAGAAAAAAAATGATCCATATCCCATGAGGATACCAAGAAATCGATTTTTCTGCTTAAGATTATGCGGCCTAGCTATATAGGCTTAAGGCTTTTAATTTGCTTACACCACAGATAGACTGGTTGAGCTCTATACATCATACGATCAATGAAAAGCAGTTTACTTCAAACTTGGTTCCATTTTAAAAGAATTCCATTAACCAGTAATAAAGGCCTTCTATTAATATGATTACTACAAGGGTTTGAGCAAAGAGGGAAGATACAGTATTTTATCCTCAATGTGGATGTTGCAGAATTTCTTTTAAAACATGAAATGGAAAATGAGGGAGATAGAAACATGGGGTGGGGTGGGGTAACTTGATTTTTGTTGAGACTTCCTTAAGGAAATATTGCCTCTGGCATTCTGTCTGAATGTTCCCACAAAAGAATGGTTAGGAAGCACTTGCACCATTGAAAAAAATGGACTCTAATTGGAATGTAATAGCTTTGTTTTGGTTGTGTATCTTGTGTAAAAGGAGTTACAACTGCACAGCCTTATTAGCTTTAGTTTCTAGGACCAATTCAACTTTTATTAAAAACCCAGTGAGTATTCTGGGAGCAATTGAGGCTGTGTCATTGATGAAGCTAAGTGAGTGTAGATTAGGGTGACCGTATTTTGGAAACCAAAAAGGAGGACAACATGGTCGGCCCCCAAGGGGGCGTGTCCAGCACCAAGGGGGCGTGCCCACCCGAATATAGCCTTGGTCACATGTCTGATTTTACAACACACATTTAAGACAAATCTGTTCTACATAGCATCTTAATGTTAAAATCACTGAAATAAAGAACAAGTGAGAGATTCAATGTATCTGAAATTAACTTCACTCACTCCTACTTTTGTAGGTTTTGCTGTACTTTGAAGCTTTTGCTATGCTTTGTGTGATACAGTCTCCCCTTCCCTCAGATATCTTTTCTGACTGTATCTTCACTCATTGCAAGCTGCTGTTGTTGTTAACAGGGTTTGTTACTGGCCGGCCGGATGGCTGGCTTTTTTTAATTTCAATTTTTTAAAAAAGCTTGTGTATAATTGTCACAAGTTTCTCTACTCTAACATTAGGGTGGGTGTTGTGGCAGTTTACCTAAAGACTGGAGATCCCCTTAATGCCAAGGGCTGAAACTGCTCAATATGCAAAACCCCAAAGGGGAGGTTTGACAACCTGAGTTTGAAGGATATGGCTCCAGCAGTTTTAAAACACAATAATTTTAAAACTTTGAACTTTTAAAAAAATCCTAAAAAAAGCAATGGATGAACAGATCTGATTCAAACCTGGCATGGCTAAATCTCTCCTTAAGAGCTATCATGGTGCCAACTTTCAGCCCTTTATCTTTTAAAAATGTCATTTAAAACTTTTTTAAAAATTCCTAAAACTCAATGGATAGACAGATCTGTTTCAAACTTTTCATAGCTAAAGTCCTTGTTAAGAGCAATCATGGTGCCAAGTTTCATCTCTTTATCTTTAAAAATAATATTTTTTTTTAAAAAAATTAAATCCTCAAATTTTAAAAAATCCCTAAAAATCAATGGATGAACAGATCTGTTTCAAATTTGGTATGACTAAAGCTCTACCTAAAAGCTATCATGGTGCCAACTTTCAGCTCTTTATCTTTAAAAATGACAGTTTAAAAAATAATAATTTAAAAACCTCAATTTTAAAAAAATCCCTAAAAAACCAATGGATGAACAGATCTGTTTCAAATTTGGTGTGGCTAAAACTCTACCTAAATCCTATCATGGTGCGAAGTTTCATCTCTATCTTTAAAAATGACAATTTTAAAAATAATAATTTTAAAACCTCAATTTTTAAAAAAAATCCTAAAAAATCAATGGATGAATGGATCTGTTTCAAATTTGGTATGACTAAAGCCCTTCCTAAGAGCTACCATCATGCCAAGTTTCATGTCTTTATCTTAAAAAACGATGGAGTTATAAGCATTTTTGTTGATTCCCATTAGAGCTGCTCTTTGGAAAAATCCAGATTTCCCCTCCCCCTCCCGGATTTGTCGTCAAAAACCCGGACAAATCTGGGAAAATCCAGTCATATGGTCACCCTAGATCTGATCCATTCCTTGGATTGGAGACCTCTGGGAGTCCTGTAAAAAAACAAAAAAAAACCATTGGTTTGATAAATAAATATTTCTTAAATTATGATTTTCATGAAAGCCCTAAAAAGAATCTCTCAGAGCCTTCTGATGTTTGAACCTATGTCTGCTCTGTTTATGTCTGTTTGATGCAAAATCTGTTTGTGAGGTGAAATGAAGAGAAATAAATAGAAATAAAAGGGCATAGTGGGATATGGAAGTGGTGGTGAATACTCTAAGGTATTCTGTTTTGAACCGTTTGGAGTTGTCAGTCAAAGCCAGCATCCTGAATCATGCCTAAAGATAACAGGAAGCCGCCGTCTATGCTGGAGCACTGGAACTCAATGAGGTTTACTTCTGATTAGACATGCATAGGATCGCACTATTAATTACTGACACAACCTACCCCCATTCTCACCCCCTCATGGCATGGGATGCTTTTTAAACTTTTGAGTCTGCTACTGAATAAAGCAGGATTTTTGGTTTTGGGGTGGGGTTTTTTTGCAGAGCATTCTTATTAAAAAAGAAAATAAATTCAAATATTAGAGAAAAGAACCATTTCCCTAGTAGTTCAGGTTTAGAAATAGGATTGAATCCCAAAATACTGCGACAAGTGTCCTTCAGTTGTTGCTAGGCTGGCTACTTACACATTCTAAAAAAAAAAGGGAACGTACATCACCAAAAGGGGGTGGGTAAAAAAAGAGGACACAGGGCTTTTCTACATGAGGCATTTATTGTGTGCTCACCATTCAGTACTCACAGCTGTTTGCAGGTTCTTTAGATTACATCATGACCCTCCAAGTTTGCCTGCGTCTAACCAGCAGATTAGGAGAGTTTTTAGAGCAGGGAAAATGCGGCATTTCATTATGAAAGCAAAAGAAAGTGCAATTTCTACTTGTGTATTTGCACTATTCCGCTATACCACAGTGCCCCCTTGAGGTTATGTAGCCAAAAAGTAGAAAAGGGAAAGTTCCTCACATACTGTGCTGAAACCTAAAATAGATACAGCGGATGTAGAAAAGCTCTCAAGTCTGCATGTTCTAGTTAATGTGTATAGATGCAAATTTAGAAATTGTTACTGCAATTTAAGTATAAACACAATACATTTCAACATAGTGGGGAAGAGTGGGGAAGATCAGGTGACCTTTGTGCCTGCTCAGCCAGCTGCTGTCCATGTGCTAACTGTGAATGAGCATCTTCAAGTCCCCTTCACACCCTTCTAAGGCTGTTGCTAGACAAGGAGTTAGCGTGGTGTGAGGCCCGGTCTCCCTCCTGTGCATCCAGATGTCGCACAGGGGATTCTGGGGTCAGGCCGGGCTAAGTCCTCGTTTGACCCGGGATAAGTGGATTTGCTTATGGCCCGGCTTTTCCGCAGCCCCGGCCTGAGGCCAGGGCTGCGGAAGGTCTAGCAGGGCCTGTGGCTTTTTCCGGCTGCTCGCTTACTCGCAAGTAGCCAGGAGAAGCCGCAGACTGGGCAAAGCATTCCATAGAAGCGCTGTGCCCATCGGGCTGGGGGGGGGAATCACGGGGGGAGGGAGATGGGGGCTGGGGGAAAGAACGGACCCGGCAGGAGAGATGTGGAGGAAGAAGGATGGGGGACAGCAATGGCAGACGGGGACAGGGCCTGGCGGAGGGGGGTGGGGGAAGAAGAACGGGGGACAGCCGTGGCGGACGGGGACAGGGCCTGGCGGGGGGGAAGAAGGGCAGGGACAGGCATCGCAGCCAGGGGGTGGGCATGGGCGAGCAGCCAGGGGGTGGGCACGGGCGAGCAGGGGTGGGCACGGGTGAGCAGGGGCAGACATGGCAAGCGGGGGGAGGACGAGCGAGCGAGTGGGCAGGGGGGGCATCAGGCATTGTGGGGGGGAAATCAGGGGCAGGGAGATCGGGGAAGCCTTTATTTTTTTAAAAAAAGGACTTACCTTTCCATTGGTGTGCTCCTGTGCACATGGCCCTTTAAGATCCAAAGAAAATGGCTGACACGATGGGGCTTCCCCTTACCCCGTCGCGTGTTACGTCTAGAAAAGGGCGATGGCGCGCACCAGCTGCAGCGCGCCGTCGCCCTGACTCCCGACCGGATTATCCGGTAGGTCTAGCAAGGTCCTAAGTGTTCTTTATCTTTGAAATGGACTTAGACTGGACAGCCCTTCAAATACAGCAGGGGTGGGCAACTTGTGGCCCTCCAGATGGTTTGGCTTACAACTCCCATCAGACCTAGTCACTATAGCCAATGCTGAGGGATGATGGGATTTGTAAGCCAAAACATCTGGAGCACCACAATAGTAACAATATCTGGAGGGCCACAATAGCAACAACAACAACTATTACTACCAGCACTTATATACTACTTTAGAATGTTGAAAGTGTTTCACAAACATTATTGCATTGTCATTACAAAAGCACTATAAGGTAGACCAGTATTCCTATTCCGATATTGCAGATGGGAGATGAGGCTGAGAGTGTGTGGATTGCTTCAGGCCAACCAATGAGTTTTTGGTAGAGGTAAGATCCGAACTGAGGACTTCCTGATTCAGAGCTCAGTTTCCTTGCCACTACATAACACCGGAACAGCAAAAGGTACTACACTATATGTAGGGTGCTTCCTGATAAAGCGGTCCTAGTGCTATCAGCCTTCCTCAACCTGGGGCGCTCCAGATGTGTTGGACTGCAACTCCCAGAATGCCCCAGCCAGCTGCTGGCTGGGGCATTCTGGGAGATGCAGTCCAACACATCTGGAGCGCCCCAGGTTGAGGAAGGTTGTCTAGATGGAGGAAACATTGAGAAAATACAGGACCGTTATGAGCGAAACATGTTGTCTGAACATGTTGTCTAAAAGTTATATGAACGAGGCAGGGCAATGATGCAGTAGCAGCCTTGCTTGAAAGCACCTACGAAAAATCAGCTAATCTAAGGTGCCACAAAACTTTTAACTGTTTATATTAAACTAACAGTGCAGATCTACTTGGTACTGTTGAGTTCAAAGAGGCTTACTCCCGGGCAAGTATGTATAGATTGCAGCCTTAGTAATCCAAGGTCACAAAAGTTTGTTGATGGGTTTAGATATATTCATCTCAGGATCTCCAGAGGTTCATTCTAGCAATATAAACACTCTTATCATTTAACTTTGCTTGTGCCCCTAAGAGACTCCCTGCCCCCCCTGAGAAGGGAGGTGGGGTATTTGAACTGTGAAGGACACAGTTTTCCAGCAGCCAACAATTCTGAGATTCCCATATGAACTTCCCACTTTGACGTTTTAACTATTAATCTCTTTTCATCTTTTCAGTCTCCATTCTCCACTGTGCCCACTTCGGGTTGCTAAAAATATAGATTTTTGCTACTGCTATGGATCCACAGGCCTATATATGTCTCTTAGGGCTCAGATGTGCAATGAGAACTGTAAAGTTGCTATTCCAAACACTGATGGTGTCAAATGTTGCATAAATGGCGGCTTGGGGTGATTTGAAACTCATGGTTTGCAGTGGGGGAGACAGAAGCAGGCAGAGAGAACATCAAGGCCTGCTCCAGTTGGACTCCCAGGGCTAATGGACATCTTGACTCTGGGCGGAAGAAGAAGGAGCTGTTGGTCTGCCCTTTCTTTGGGAGATGAGAGGGGGAGCAGGGGGAAGGGGTGGTCCAGTGAGCCACTGGGCCACATCCCTACCTCCACGGAGCTTTGCATTAAAAGAAAAGCGTAAAAAAATAATTAAAAAATGGAGCGAGGCACAGGCTCCCCCCTCCGAGACTGCTTTCTCTTCCGCGGGGAGGAGGGAAACCACTGGGGTGGGGGAGGAAAGGGGCGCTACAGGTGGGGGCGGCCCCTCCTCCTCCTGGTGAGGTTTCAAACCTTGCATTTGTGCTCCCGGCAGAAGCGCAAGTGTGAGATGTGGGGTCTTGAGGCGCCAATGCAACCTCGTATAGACATGACCCTGCATACTATTTGGTGACGGTCACCCAGTAACCCATTCTAGCACCCCTCCTTCTTCAAGTCTGGGTGTGCCTCTTGCAATCCAGCCTTCCACAGCTGTCCTGGTAGGGTAGCCATGTGTCCTTTTTTTTTTTTTTAACAGAGGAACATCCTCTATTTGAAGGTGTCCTCTCTTTCCAAGACTGCCCTGTCCAATTCCATTTTAAAGATAAACAACCATAAGAATGGATGCCCGTCAACAGACTCAATGGGTAGGCGCCCAGGTCGCCTGGTCCCAGTCTCCTGCACTATGAGTTGTCCTCTATATTCCTACTGAAATTATAATTATTTCTAAACTGGCATCCTTCATATATATATTAGCACATGCCAATGTGTCCTCTTTAGTCCTCTTTTTTTGCTGATGCCTTTCTTGTTTTGGGGGTGGTGGTTTGTAAGCGTCCACTTTGCCTGTCTGCCCATTCTTTTGAGATTGAGGTGAAGGGATTTTACTACTAAGTGTGAACAAACTCTTATGCATGTTTATATGGGAAAAAATCCTACAACTCCCAGCATTCCCTAGCCAGCACAAACTAGTATGAGAGTTTGAAAGCCTAGAAACTTCATATTGGGGCTGACCCATTGCTACAGATTCTCACCCACTGCCCCACCACTGTGGAGCTCCACCTTTATGCCCTGTCAAATTCCACCAGGCCCTGCTCATAAACTTCCAGGTTCTACCTCAACTGACCAGGCTCTGCCCCTACCCTGGTCATTAACTTCAAGTATTTTTGAAGACAAATTTGGCCACTCTACTCTTAATCTAGTTTAGACTGATTGCGTCGATTAGTTATAGCACATTCCATTGCTCCTAAATCATCTGAAATGTGTGGTTTTAAAATTGTCGTGCAATATTTGTCATTCTCCCATGCAAGCCTGCTTGCTCTTTGAGGTCATCATCAGAGGCTGTTCTCACTTACCTACCACCAAGGGCAATTAGGCTGACGAGTACAAGGGAGAGGGCCTTTTCAGTGGTGGCCCCGCACTTCTGGAATCAGCTTCCATCAAGGGTTCATCAGTCTCCTTCTTTCCAGGTCTTCAGGAATGCTCTGACGACCCATCTGTTTTCACTAGCCTTTTCATAATTGGCAGGCTGCAGTTTTTATGGGTGTTTTAGCTGTTTTAATAGTATTTTACTGAATACTTATTTTTATTGATTGCCTTTGTATTTGTATTTTTCCGTATTGTCCCCCCCCCCCCCGTACACTGCCTTGAGAGGGTTTTACCCTTAAAGGTGGCCTGCAAAGCAGTTTAAATAAAAATAAATAAAATCAAAATGAGAAGGACCCCCAACATATTTGTGGCATCGGTGAATATTCCCGGCCGTGCTGTCGCCTCACCCACCATTTCCCTTCCCTCTTGCGTTTCAGAAAGTCAGATAAGAAAGCAGAGGGCAGCATTAGCAGCTCTGTCTCCTTTCGTCTTTTGCCCTCGCATTCTCCTCCCTCAGCTCCACACCTCTCTGTCGGCTGGTTGCTTCTAAAAGGATTAATTAGGAAGATGTGAGCAGGGGTTGGGACGTCAAAAAACAATCGTCACTTTCCTATCTGACCCCTATCACCAGCTGCAGAATTAACAAATTGAATGTCGTCAGCAAACAGGAGTTGCAGATGATATGAAGTTCATTACTAGCAGTGCAGGGCTTGTTGTTCAAAGCCCATTTTAAACAACTCTTTGCTGATTAAATTCCTCGCAGGGACCCCTGCCAGACGCTGTTAGAAAATACGGACATCTAACAAGTCTCTCTCTCTCTCTTCTTAACATGTGCCAATTATTTGTCTCCTATCTGCAGGTGCTGGCAAGGCTCAGGGCTTGGGCCCCGCTGTCTACGGTCTTATCCATTTGGCGCCTGATGCTGCACTCTCACATTACCAGCAGCGGGTTCTGGTTTTGACTGTGAAAAGCTGTGAGTATAAGTCTCTCTTCCCCCCACACCTCGCTCCCCCCCCTCGCTTTTTCCTTTCACCTTCCCCATTCCCACAGCTCTCTTAAAAGTCTCTCAAAGTGACAAGAAGAGACCCTTGGTAATCCTGTCAAAGACGTTACAAAGATGACACATCCTGGGGAAGGAGGAAAACAGGGATTTATTTATTTTATTTTTTTAAACCGCAGTGAAGCATTAAGGTAGACTTTCTTTGCCGTTCGCTGTTGGGCTTAATTGTTTGGTTTGGTTTTGTTCTCATTATTTTGCTGAAGGAAAAGGGCCCCTCGAAAGTGGGCAGCGATGCTCCCGTAAGGCAGAGGTAAGAAACCTGGTGCTCCCTGTGTTGGCTACAACTCCCATAACTCCCAGCCAGTGTGGCCAATGGTAAAGGATCATGGGGGTTGTGGTCTAAAAAGGGTATGGAGGGCATCACAGTTGCTTTCTAGCTAAGGATCTATCTAGTCCAGCCTTCCCCAGCCTTCTCTGCTGGCTGGTGGATTATGGGAGTTGTTGTCCAACACACCTGAAGGGTGCCAGGTTGGGTAAGGCTGATCTAGCCCATTCTTCAAACAGAAAATCAAACCGTCTGACCTGGAAATCGTACGTCAGCCTAGTTTCAGATTCATAGGCCGGCTGTAAAATAATCAGACCTGAGAGAAAGGGGGCAGATTTACACAAAGCAGAATATATGATAGGGTGACCATATGGAAAGGAGGATAGGGGGCTCCTGTATCTTTAACAGTTGCATAGAAAAGGGAAATTCAGCAGGTGTCATTTGTATGCATGCAGCACCTGGTGAATTTCCCTCTTCATCACAACAGTTAACGCTGCCCTCTTTTGTACAGTGACCAATTACAAAAGAGGGCAGGGGTCCTGCAGCTGTAACTGTTGTGATGAAGAGGGAATTTTACTAGGTGCTGCATGCATGCATGCAAATGAAACCAGGGGGATGTTTATATGGATTCTTTACCCCGACCTAAACTCACAGATTCGTGTTTCAGGACACATGACACAGCCATCCATTCGCCACAGCGCCAGGTTTTTAATGCGATAATGTGCATATTCGTAGTTGCGATTTACCGAGACTTTTGGATCAATGTCCAAGTTTGCATTGCATTATAGTTATGTCTCATTGGGGGAGTTAAATCACATTTTGATGTGTGGGCGTAGCTTTGAGGGCAGGACAAAGTGATTGGCCGATTTCCCGCCTTCCCACCTATCGTGTCGTCCTCTGGCTCCCTCGTTCCTTTGTGCCATTTTCATTTTGAATTATATGATTCTGCAGAGCTCTGCAGATAGAGCTTATAATATAAAACAAACAGGGGAATGGGCAGCCAGAGGGAGGAGACATGTTCAGTCCCCCTCTCAGTCATCGAAAAAAACATCAGTGTGCTTAAATGCTACATCCCCCTGAGCTGCCCGCCACTCCACTCGCGCCCTGCAGTTCTCCTGCCTTTGGGAAACCTTTTCTTTTTGGAGGGTTGTCCTTTGCAATGCACTGCTTTCCCTCCCTCTCACATCCTCCTCTGCTGCCTCGTTCCTTCTCCCCCCCGCCCCGCTGGTAAAATTTATAGCTTCGCTTGTCTGTGCATCGTATCATCCTATGTGCGAATGTGCGCATTAATAAATGCACTACAAAAAAAATTTCAGGAGATAAATGGCTGTTGCTGCTGCAGTGTGACGCTCTTTGCCTAGATTCGAATCAACAAAAAGTCGGGTTTATATTCAATGAGGACCAATCCTCTGTTATATAAACAGGGGCCTGCTGAACTTCCCTTTTCTAAAGATACTGGAGCCCTGTCCTCCTTCTCATGTGGTCACCCTACTTTATAACACTTTGAAAGCAATGTGAAAACTGCATATGGAATCTGTCCTGTGCTCCAACAGTTGTCAATACCATTACAGGGCCTCTAAGGGACAAACTAGAGGTGATGTTCAATGCTTCTTTACAATTAACACAGTGGAGGATGGCAGCTCCGATTTCGGTGGGGCTGTGAACCCACTCTGGGTTTCAATTAGAACCAGCCAGAACTCTAAAAGAGCTATCCAAGGTGCTGACCCCTATCCTCAAAATAGGTTCTGGAGGCTGGTTGTGAGTGAAACCTGGAATGAATTAACAGCCCCACTGAAATCAGAGCCTCCAACCTCCACTGATTTATCATGGAATTTCTTAGAAATTCAATGGGATCTGCTGGGGGGAATCAATGGGGAATTTCCTCCCAATGCAAATAGCAGCTTCAGATTTTCTTCTGGACTGCAGCAGCGGGGGGTGGGAGAGGGAAGGGTTATATTTCCTCTCTGTGCCTGCTGTGGTCCAAGTAAGTATCAGCCCCTTCTTCCAGCAGGTGCTATCTGCATTTTAAAAAACAAAAACTGTGCACGTGAAATGCAGCCAGATGCATTTGATGTCATGTTTAGTTTGGAACAAGATGTGATGGCAGATGTGTAACTTCTTCTTCTAAGCATCTCTTCCTTTTTTCCTGCTCCCCTGGTCATTTTTACTACTGTAAGACACAGGATGTGACATCACCATGCTTTGAGTTTCCTTGTTCCCACAAGTGGCAGCCATAGAAGGGGAGCATAGGCAGGGAAACTTACAGTACAATGCAGCCGCGTCACATGTTTCCTTACTAGGGACTAGGGACATTAGTAGGGCAGAGAGGATGAAAGGATGTGGGGCTCCTATTCTCAGTGGCAGCAACACATTTCACGTTGCTTTTAGTTTACAATCCTACCCATGTTTACTCAGAAGTAAGTCCAACTAGTTTCAGTGCTGTGCTTACTTCCAGGTAAGTACGCCTAGGATTGCAGACCTACTGCTGAATAAAAAAAAATAAAAGATGGGAAAGTAAAAGGAAAGACTGAGTAAGGCCCAATAGAAATCAAATAAGGGACATATAGGGAGGTGTAAGAATTAGAGCAAGTGTCCCCAAACCAGTGCCTCCAGATGTGTTGGACTACAACTCCCAGCATCCCCAGCCAGCCATAGTCCAAGTCATAGTTCAAGACATCTGGAGGGCACCGGGTTGGGGAAGGCTGAACTAGAAACTCTTTCTCATGGGTTTTTAGTTTCACAAGCCCAAATTGACTTTTTGTTCCTTGGCTCAGTTTTCTCCTTTCTCCTTTGATTAAACCATCTAATTTTCGAAACTGGAGATCAATTGAGGGAATTTAATCACTTAGTTGGGCTTTTCCAGGGGAGGAAAATGCCGTACAATTCAGATAATTTCATGGTCTAATAAAGAGCTGGTTCACACAAATATGGGCATCATTTGATATTTATAGTTTGACTGCCCAATAGGGTGGCCCTGTGTCCTCTTTTCAGAGAACTGTCTTCAATGCTAGAGGACCGTCCTCTGTTTGAAAGCATCTTCTATTGAAAGGCCGCCTAATCCAGTGGATGCTGGTCACTCTGATGTCAGTGGGGCTGTGAATAGACTCTGGGTTTCAGTCAGAACATGTCAGAATGCTAAAGGAACTATCAAGGTGCTGACCCCATAGGGTCCAGCATCTTGAACAGCTCCTTTAGAGTTCTGATTGAAACCCAGAGTGGATTCACAGTCCCACTGACATCAGAGCCACTAGCTTCCACTAGTCCTGTCCACTACTGGGTTAAAACCATAGGAAGGATGAGCTGAGCTTGAAGTTGTCCATCAACAGTAAACACCTGGACAGCAGAGTGAATAGGCAGGCACACAGGTCAAGAGAGATGTGCCAAGAGAGGTGTCCACGGGCACGATGTTGGAGACTCTAGTGCTAGATCCTCTGCAAGTTAATCAGCATTAGAGAACACTTTTGTAAGCCAATTGGCTTGACCCTTGTTGCAAAGAGGGTTGCTTTGAAGTCATAAGCTTGGCCCTTGGCCCAAATAAGCCTTACAGAACCTGAGCTACTAGATCAAAGTAGAAGGGTGTTGTTGTTGTTTACAAGGCTTCAGAAATTTTGCAAATTAATTATGATAAAGTTAAATTTGAGCTACCTGCTTGACAGCTTAGATCTTAGGTCTTACAAAGAGGCCATACAAGAGTCATTTAGAATGTACAACTGAAATAGATGACATAGGTTTACTGTTTAACCTTAAATCAGGGTCTATGAAGCATCTTAAGGTTTTAATTTTCTTTTAAATATATTTAGGAATATGAATGGATCAATGCAAATATTTGGTTTTCTTCCATATCTTGGCTCAAACCATGAGGAGGAGATTAGAAAGGAGGAAACTGCATGATTTTGGTCCCTCTTCTGGACTTTCAAAATTTACAAGGGTGACCATGAGGGATAGGTCCCCCCTCCCCAGACTCTTAAATATCAATAATAAAAATCCTGTTTTTACTGTAGTCATAATTACAGTGCCTGTATCAATATAAGGATCTTGTTTCTTATGCTAATGTTAGAAACGACTCCTTCCCCCCATCTGTATTTTTTTAAAAATAATAATAATCCAAACACTGAGAATGCTGAAGATGATCTTTGTTGTGCTCTGGTGCAGATAACACTGATGTACTCAGGAGTGGCTCTATTAAGTATGTTTTATGAACTGTGACAGAAAGTGCAATAAAACGACTGTTGGACCATGGGCCTTCAGCGAGATGCTTCTTGATTGAAGAGGGCACCAAGAGAGTACTCTGTTCCATAGCTGAACAAAAACCCTAACGGAGTTAGCAAGCAGTAAAAGTGTAATTAATGTCATGTAATATAAAGATTTACCATTTTCTGTTAGGACTCGCCCTACTCTTCCCTTAAGGAAGTTTCTTTTCGCGATTCAGTGGTATGATGGAGGAGATTTACACATGACAGTCTAAGTTCTCGACCTGTGGGTTGTACACACCCTATGGGGCATATGGTACGCCTGAAGCATAATGTTCCAGGGAGGATCTTGAGGCAGGGAGGATCTAGAGCCTCCCACTCCAACCCCAGCCAAAAACTGGGTGATATTGAGCATATCATGTATTTCACAAAAGTTGCAATGCGTAGTGAGTGGCCTTAGAAGTCAAGAACTGCTCAGGACTACATGGTAACCATAAGGGTTGTAGAAAAGTGGTTTCCAGATTCAAATCCAAATCCATTCTCAAAATTCTTTTTGTGGTTCTACATTGGCCCTTGGTGATTCTAACCACCAGCAATGTAAAAATGGTTATGCTGGATCAGATCAGTGGTCCAGGTAGCTCAGCATCCTTTTCATCAACAGGAAGGTTCACTTGCTGAACATGCTTACAAGACCCATAATCCCTACCATCTTCTAGTCCAGGGTCATTTACTAGATCAGCCTTCCCAACCTCTAGCCCTCCAGATGTGTTTGGAGGACAACCCTCTCATCTCCAGCCAGTATGGCCTCCATGCTGGCTGGAGATGAGGGGGGGGTCTTACTCGAAAAACATCTGGATGGCTCATGGTTTGGGGAAGGCTGCACTTGATTCTCACTGTTCTCACTCTTTCTCATTTTCCCCATTAGAGCCCCCAATGGAACGCCTTTAGGCCCAGTATGCCTTTGATTTTCAGATGCTAGGATGGTGGGGTGGGGAGAGATGGCTATCTTCCTTGTGCCCTGGTTGCAAGTTTCCTGGCACCATCTAGCCACCCACTGGTGAAAACAGAAGAGTGCTGAGTTAAATGAACCGTTAGTCCAGTGGTTCCCAAACTTTTTCAGGTAACCGCCCCCTTGGTTCCACAAACTCATGCCCAGCACCCCCTACACTATAAAAATCATTATTCACAATAGCGGTTTTCAATGAGCCACTAAGGAAGATAATAACAATAAAATTCAAAACAGTAACAATTAATGGAATATTTATTCCAAAGCACCCGCTGCAGGCTTGCTGAGGGAGGGAAAAGAGAGCGAATGCCTCTGTTTTGCAGCCGGTGTGGCGGGGCACACCAAGCAGGGTATGTCTCTTCATTAGTGTTTTGGTGCTTTTGAAATATTTCAATTCACTGTTAAAAGGACTCTTCTTAAATAGTATTACATGTGTGGATTCTTCCCCTATATGGCTTAGGACCAAACTACCTTCTCCCATAAAAGTATCCCTGGGTTTTAAGACCTTCTAGAGAGGCGCTTCTCAGAAAAGACCACCTTGAGCGCCCCCTGCTGCTTCCTTGCCTCTTAACACCCCCCTATGCAATCCCACCGCCCCCAAGGGGGCAATACCACCCACTTTGGGAACCACTGCTTTAGTCTGATCCAGCAAGGTTGTTCTTACATTGTGATGATGAAATGTAATTAAGGAAAGGTTAAATCTTAGATGTCGGAATCACTGCTCAGCAGTAGAGCACATGCCTTGCATGCAAAAAGTCTTGGGCTCTTTCTTTAGCATCTCCACCAAGTAGGACTAGGGAAGGCTCCTGCCTGTAATCCCAGATAGCTGTTGCTAGTCAGTGTAGACAATACCAGGCTAGATGGACCAATGGTCTCACTCAATATAAGGCAGCTTCCTATGTTATCTGGAAGAATAGGGTAGACTATTTATACCATCTTATATAAGAATACGGTAGCATAAGGATTATGACTAGAGATCTACCGGATCAATTTTGCCCACTTTTGTTTTAAACGGAAGCTTGAGCAGTGTAGACTTGCAGAAATTTTGCAAGTTCGAAAAACAAAAACAAAGCTTGAGCTTTAATAGACAAACAGTATGTTTCCGCACCCTGGCCAGGCATCTGAGGCAGTTGGGGAACTATAGCTTCCACGTAGCTCTTGTGCCAAGCAGGGAGAAAAACACAAAAGTGGGGATGGAGGAAGGGCCTTGGGCTTTGCAAGTTGAGCCCATTCTTGGAGCGGCCATATTGGTGGAAGGGATGGTGGTGGAGGCAATGGCAAACACTCTGAGGAGGCAGAGGAAGAGGAAAAGAAGCAGGCCTAGGAAAAACTGGGTTTTAAAATGTGGGGGAAGAAGGAAGGAGATGGGTTTGTGGCCTGAGGGGAAGAAGCGATGTTGTTCAGCGGTGCCAGGTGTGAGGAAGCGAGAGCCAAAAGTTCACAATTGTGTTGAAGGAAGGTAACCTCTATACAGCTTGAGGACTGACACAGTGGGAACAGTATGTTTTGCCCTCAGACTACTAGCACCCATGGCAACATGGGCTTTACACTAGTAACAAAAAGATTGTCAAGATAGGTAAAAAATAACTGGGATGATTCTGAACATTTACATTTATGAACGTTTATGAATGTCTGGACCTCTGTTTATGCGATG
The DNA here is from genome assembly GCF_023053635.1 of Elgaria multicarinata webbii. Lineage (NCBI taxonomy): Eukaryota > Metazoa > Chordata > Lepidosauria > Squamata > Anguidae > Elgaria > Elgaria multicarinata. The sequence goes on from NC_086171.1 coordinate 68,026,714, forward strand.
GATTTTTTTTATTGTTGTCATTTTTAAAGTGTTTTAAATGTTTTAATATTACAGCTATGCCAAAACTTTCCATTGTGCAAGCAGTTGTGCATTATGCTTGTGCAACTGGTTGCACAACCAGTTGCACAAGTGTAACAACTAGTTGCATAACTGGTTGCACAAGTGTAATGTGCAACTACTTTTACAATAGATAGTGGAAGCCTAATGCACAACTGTGTGCCCAGCAGGCTGTACAATTGCTTGCACATCTGCACTTGTGCAAATGTAACTTTAGTTGGATTCTCCTCTTGCGTAATATTTCAGAACCTAATTTCCACTAGCGCAACCACCTTTGTGCTAGCAGAATGACACAGTTGGGTACTGCCAAAGCAACAAAAAACCCACATATAAAACCAGTTCATACACCAGCTTTATTCATTCAGACAAATGGTTTTCATTGTATCGCTATGTTTACAGCTGATTTTATGTCTCGCTAAGGAAGGGGTGAGCGTTTGAAAATTTTAAATCTCAACTTCATTCTTTTCCCAATATATTTGCAAATTTGGGTAAATTTTTATAGAAAACAAACTGAAATGGAATTCTCACCGATCTGCACCAGCCAAATTAGAGAGGAACAGCTATTCCCAGTATGGAGAGGACCGTGATATACCTGCCTGGCCTATAGCAGTTAAAGATGAGGAGCTTGTGGAAAAAAGAGGTGGCAACAACCCTAGTTAGCATAGTTGGATATACAGGGATTCGAACCCAAATCTTTAAGAGCAAAGGGCCTGGACAGACGAAACTGACAGTTTCATCTTTTTCCACATTCATTTTTTTCCCCACTCTCAAGTTCTTTTGTTACGAATTATGGAGAAATTAGTGAATGCTGGTAAATTCTTATCAAAACTGAACTGAAAATGAAATCCTCACCCACCCCCTAGTTTTAAGATTCAATAAGGCAACCGCAGCCATTTTAGGAATTCTTGAAAGCATGTGAAAACAGCTGCTTTGCCATTTTTATGTTCTTTATGACATGCCCATGTGAAAATAAATTGTATGGCTGATTGTTGACTTTCAGTTTGACTTTCTGGGCGTTCTCCTTACCTTCGATTCGAGACCAACAATCGGTGTTTTGACTCAGGTCCTCAACAGATGCGGCTGTAATACCATTGACAGCTGTGTTTAATTGAATGTGTGTGCTTCTCTTGTTATCACGTAGAGTCAAATTTAGTGGCAGCAGGCCACAGGGTACATGGCAGAGCTAGAAATACGGCTCAGCAAAGCTGCTGTGCTATCGGTGACTATCAAATTAATACGCAGTTTGATTTTCCATCAGACGGCGCATTGCCTTGAACTGACCTCCTCGGGGGGTGGCAGCTGCAAGTGGCCATTTGCATCAAACAGTCCTCAAGTCACTTTCCATTAGGGTGGCCGCTTCCTCTTCCTGTTAATGAATTGCTTGCATCTGTGAAATTACCGCTGCTCATGCTGGTTTGGTTTAAATCACGAGTCCACTGGGTACAGCGTGTTGTTTCCATCTCATGTGGTACTGCTTAGGCTGCGGTCCTGTACCTGGCTAGATGTGCTTAAGCCCGTAGCAACTAATGCAGCAAACTGCCCAATACGATGCATGTTTACTGTGAAGACCCAGTGTGGTGCAGTGGTGAGAATGTCAGACTCCGAGTGGGAAGGCCCAGGTTCAAATCCCCACACAGTCATGAAGCTTAGTGGGGGACATTGAGCCAGTCACTATCTCAAAGCCCAACCTACCTCACAGGCGGGTTGTGAAGATGCATGCTGCTTTGAGCTCCTTATTCATGTATTTGTTCCATAGATTTATATATTGTTTTCCAGTCAGCCGTCAAAGCGGTCTACAGATACAATAAAAGCATAAAATGCAACAATAAAAACACAGAAAAATCATCCCCAGGCAACAGTGGAGTCTGGTAGCTCCGAGGTCAGTGGGCTGTGATTCCATTTTGGGCTTCAGTCAGAACCAGCCAAAACTCTAAAGGAGCTATCTAAGGTGCTGACCCCATCCCAAAACTGTGTCCAGCACCTTGGATAGAGTCCTGGCTGAAAACCAGAGTGGATGCACAGCCCCACCGACGTCAGAGCCACCAGCCTCCATTGCCAGTCCGCTATAGCCATACTGACTGGAGGACCCTTCAAGGAACCCTGCATGAAGAGGTGGGTCTTGAGCAGATGTCTGAAGATCAAGTCTGAAGATGCCTACCTAAGGTCAATGGGGAACATGGTCCAGGGGGTGTGGATGCTGGAACACTAAATGCTCTATTACAGGCGGGATATAAATGCGATAAAAGTGAAATGAGTTGGGAACATTCAGTCCACTGAATATAAGAGTGTGGCCCTCTTCAGGCATGCTTCTAGCAGAGCATGAGCACATTCCCATGATGCCGCTGCATGGTGCGTGCAGTGAATACCAGAACTGCAGGGCTAGGGCCAGTTTCATGGGTCTTCCTTGAAACCAGCCTAAGACATCTTTGTACCAAGGTGAAAAATCCAACTAGTCCCCCTCTTTCTCCTAGCAGAGAGCACATTAACTTCTCTTGCCTCACTGTAGTCTATGGTCAAACAGGTTGTGCTGTTCATCTGCTTTAAAAACAACAACAACAACAACCCGCAAAACCTGTGATAGTTTGCTCCAATGATACACTCAGCCATTGGCTTGAGGAAAAATACTTCTTTAGTGCTGGCTCCAGGTTCCGAGGGACCTTCGGGCAAAATGGCCTCCCCCTTCCCTGAGTGTCACCACTGTCCTCTTCCTCTGGAACCAACCCACGTGGGAAGAAGGCGAAAGAAGCAGAGGCGGCTGCTCCTACTCCTTGCTCCTCTTCTTGCACACACTCTCTCGGAGAGGGCAGCTAAACAAGCAGCCCCAAAAGAAAGGGCATCAACAGAAGGGCCAAGGATCTCAAGGGGTTGGCAGAGGGGGGCTCTGCTGAGCTTTGGGCCTTGGCAGGGGCCCAATCATGCCGACCCTTATGCTGGCATGTCCTGTTCACACAAGTGGCCTATTCTCGGAGAGCTTTCTTTTCACAGAAGAAGGCCAACGGTCTTGCCTGAGCGTGCGGCTCTCAACTTACACTGCTCCCACAAGTGGACCATTGGCACTAGCAATTTTTTCTTTAGGGCAAGTGGAGCCTGACATATTGGAGCCAGAGATGACAGCAGGGAGCAAAAACATCTCTTTCCTACTGCCTTCAGCTCAAAGAAAGAAAGAAAGAAAGAAAGAAAGAAAGAAAGAAAGAAAGAAAGAAAGAAAGAAAGAAAGAAAGAAAGAAAGAAAGATGGCCTTGCTGCTCCAGCTCTACTAAGCTCCTAACTGAGGTGAAATTTGAATTAGGGACTTCCTGGCTCATTGCCCATACACTTAGCTACTGCGCAACATTAGCTCATACTTGAAATTTTGCTTTGGCAAACCCGATTATGAAAATAGGTTTGAGCCTTACGTCTGACATGAATGATCAAAGATTAAGTCCATATAATATTTTCCCAGTGATATGACCTATTGATCTCATGTAGTAACAATAAAAGTAGAGCTTGCCGACTTGTACTTCGTACTGTGCCTGGTGGTAGTGCAGCGATTATCTTCAGAGATCAATACAAGTGAGTCTTTCAATCAGCCACATGGCAAAGTGTTGCACATTGTCTTTGACTGCATGCTAATTCATATTTAAGTCTTACAGAGACACAGGGAGGTTTCACCGGGTTTCTCAAACGTGATAAACAACCATTTAAGCAGAGCAGAGGTTACCCATTGCATTTTGAAACTGAGTAAGCACAGTAATGAATATCGTAAAAAGAGTGATAGTCAATACCACATTTTAAATGTAGAGCCCAGTAATTAATGTAGACCCCACTACTACATACATTGATACAGACCACACCATACTGGCACTCTACACTGATACAGGAAAGAATTCTTAAGAAAATTCTTGAGGCCAGAATATGAGAGAGCACTGAGCAGGGCTGTGGACAGCTTTATTCCTTACTGAGAAGACAGAGTAAAAGTATAGATATATTTTTGTGTTTTGTGGATAGGGACTGCTGTGTGTAAGTTGAGAGGGATGTGGAGAGAGACCAGCCAATGGGACAGCCAGGCAGCAGTGCACTTGCAAATCTGGTGCAGAGACCTGCAGCTATAATAGGGTGACCCTATGGAATGCAGGACAGGGCTCCTGTATCTTTACCAGTTGTATAGAAAAGAGAATTTCAGCAGGTGCCATTTGCATGCATGCAGCACCTGGTGAAATTCCCTCTTCATCCCAACATTTAAAGCTGCAGGAGCCCTGCCCTTTTTTGTATCATATCACTCTAGGCAGGGCTCCGGCAGCTTTAAGTGTTGGGATGAAGAGGGAATTTCAGCAGGTAGGTTCAAAGGGTGATTTTGTGTGTTGTAGGAACCAGACCGCCACCCCCCCCCTTTTGCTTTACATTCAAGATTTTTGTCTTGTTACTTGCCTCTTGGCCTCACTTCGAGCATCTTCAGACGAGCGTTTTATTTAGGGTGACCATATAAAAAGGAGGACAGGGCTGTATCTTTAAGAGTTGTATTGAAAAGGGAATTTCAGCAGCTGTCATTTGTATATATGGAGAACCTGCTAAAATTTCCTCTTCATCACAACAGTTAAAGCTGCAGGTGCCCTGCCCTCTTTTAAATCTGGTCACTCTAGTATAGCTCCTGCACCTTTAACTATTGTGATGAAGAGGGAATTTCACCAGGTTCTCCATATATACAAGTGACACCTGCTGAAATTCCCTTTCTTATGCAATTGTTAAAGATACAGGAGCCCTGTCCTCCTTTTCATATGGTCACCCTAGTTTTATTGCATGCTCATGACTGGCCACTCACGGATCTTCGTGGGTCATTTTCACGATGCAGCGATCCTTCTGCATATCTACTGCTTCTTCGGTTGTTTTTCACGCTACAAAATAAGACTCAGAAAATCCGTTTCTTCTCTGATAATTGGCACCATTTCCTCTGTATGCAGGAGAAGCTGTGCTATCAAAATGCCCACGGAATGAGCCATGTGGTCGTTACTTGCTTCCTGTTTCTTCCCTGTGTGAACAAAGAGGAAGTGCTTGTCCCTATTGTGGGAGAGAAGCAGGAGGTGATGGTAGGGATGCTCAATCCCCACCATCTCAAAACGCTCTTTATCTTTTTATGAAATGGACTTGTGCTGGAGCAGAAAAATGTGGGTCCAAAGGAGAAGTTTTCTGTTGTGGTGCTTAGATCTCACCTCTTTCTATTGTGCCTATTGTTAGCTTGCCTCTGAGCCATTAGCCACAAAGGGCACCAACAATGACTCAAGTGTTTTCAATGTAGAAAACAGGTGATTGAATTTCGGCTACATCTGCCCAGCCAAAATCACTTGTGTTTCTTGAACTGTCATCAGACGAATGTTTTATAGCATGATTGTTACTGGGCACTCACAGATTTTTTGGGGTCTCTCTCACGCTGCTGTCCTCCTGCTGCTGTCCTCCTACTGGTTTCCTGCTCCTTCTGCCATTTTTTTGTACTAAAATAGTCCAAAGAAAATGCAACTCTTCTGCGTTATAACAAAATTGGTCGCCATTTCCTGCCGTGTGCAGAGGTGTTTTGCTACGAAATGCCCACTAGAGGGTGCTATCCCACTACACTGAATGGTCCACATGGTTGCAGCTGATTTCCCCTTTTTCTCCTGTGTGATTTTTCTCTTTGCTATAGCAGAAGAGCAACAAGAAGCAAGAGTGACGGTAAGGAAACATGATTCCCCTCCACCTGATGATACCCTTGGATTAAGGAGACAAATGAAAAATTAATTACCATTTAGGATGGCTGTGACCCTGTTCAGATGACATGCTAAACCACAGTGGTTAAGCATTTTGAGCTAAACATTATGGCTTAGTGTGTCGTGTGAACCATTCCTAACCATGGTGGCTACATAACCATGGTTAAAACACGCTCACTAACCATTTTCTGCAAAAGGGCTAGAGGCCTAATCACGGTTTAGTATGTTGTCTGAACAGGCCCAATGTATCCTACTTTTAGAGGACAGTCCTCTATTTGAAGAGCTGTCCAGACAAAAGGAAGGGAGAGCTGGGGCCTTGAAGTTGGTCATCAACAATTAGCACATGGCCAGCAGATTGAGCAAGCACACAGGTCACCCGGACACAGTCTCCTATTTATTGTGATGCATTGTGTTTCTATTTAAATTATAGTAATCATTTCTAAATTTGTATCAGTATGTATACATTAGCATATACAGATTTTATTCTATACTGTGTCCTCTTTTTTTTATGCTACATACGTAAATGACCATCTTATATTTAGTGCAAGCCTATGTGTTTCCTTAGAAGCAAGTCCCATGGTGTTCAATGGGGCTTACTCCCTAGTAAGTGTGTTTAGGATTGCAGCCTTAATCGCCCAACTTGAATTCTTGTATTTTGAAATGATGCCCCTCTTCGTGTTCCTATCGCTGTCTTCACATCCCCACTGTGGAGCTCTAATTTAAATGTACACTGATTTGCTTGACATTGTGATTTACCAGTTGTTCGTGTCATGCGAATGCACTTTGCAATGGAGGAGCTTTTTCTCTTCAAGCGCAAGTGTGTGTGTGTGTGTGTGTGTGTGTGTGTGTGTGTGTGAGAGAGAGAGAGAGAGAGAGAGAGAGAGAGAGAAGGGATTTAGTTTCCTGGTGGTTTAATCTGTGATAGGATTAAAGTGGAACTGGTCTTTTTTCTTCTTCTTTTTAGTGTCCCCTTCCTCCTTTCCCTCCCCCCTCCCACCCCTCCAATTACAACACTAATTTCAGTAATGGAGCATTAATAGAGTAATGGGCTGGCAAAGCCGGCCTGAAGGAACTGTAGTGCTCAGCACAAATTGAGTAAATAAACCATATATTAGATTTCTAAACAATACTTTTAGTCTAGTCCCTGGGGAAACAGACTTGTCAAGACTTACTTAAGTAAGCCCTACAAAGTGTATGCAAAAAGAACCAACCATTCATACTCTGGAAAACAATGGTGATTTAAACCAGCAGTATATCTCTTTCTTGTATTTATATTCTGAAGGTCCAGAGAGGAGAAATGAAGAGAAAGGAATGACCCTATTACTCTGACTCTGTTTATTTATTTATTTATCTATCACAAATATTACCGAAGTTTCTTTTTCTCTTTGTGTCTCAGTAGAAAAGTGTTTACATAGAAGAGCGCCATCTCCTAGTACAGAACTTCTTAGGGAAAAATTCAAGGCCAGTGCCAGGGGTGGGCATCTTAGGGCCCCTGCTGAGGCCTGCAAACCTGCAGGGGACCCACTGCTCATGTCCAGAGCCTCCTTTCCTGCTATGCCTCATCTTTGCTGTGCCTGACTATTCACCTTCCTTTTCCAAACATGCAAATATTCCCCAGAGGGAGAAGATGGTACATCCGCCTCCTCTTGTGTTGTTCTTTAATTCTGGGTGGTTGTTTGGATTGGGCCCAGAGGAAGAAAGGAAATGAATGGCCAGTGGTGAGAGTAGCAAGGAGATTCCCCCCCCCTCCGAGATTGGGAGCCCACTGAGACCATCTTGCTCAATGGTCCCCCCAAACCTGGAGATGGTACTGGAGTAATTACACAGGAAAATGACTGGTGGTAGCGGCCAACATGGCTTGGCTCAGACCTTCGGGGCCTCACTGGCCATCACTGCAGAGTAAGAGACTCTGGGACTGGTGCCTGCACTCTCACCCTGCACATTCAGCCTGGCTGGGTTGGCGGCATTACGTGAAGAGAGAATATACACTAGAGTCCTCTGTCACAGCTTTGGCAACTCTGGCTATGTTGTCGCTTCAGGCAAGAATAAGATGTCAGTTCAGTTCAGAGCAATATGCCTCTGGCTTGGCAGCACCCCACGCAAAGTGAGAACATGCCCACAAAGACTATGATGCACTCATAGTCTTCACTTCCTAGCCACCGCTCACTGGCTGCACTGATCAGGTGGGGTGAAAAAAAAGGGTTGTTAAGTCTGCACATGCTCAATGTCACTGAGGTTTTATCAGTAAAGGCACTAGTAGGACCTGAGTTTTAATTCAGCATTCACTACTCTTGGGTCTGGAAAAACCCTACAATGTATTATTATTGTTATTGTTGTTGTCAACATCTTGTTGCCCGCCAGTGGTCCCTAGAAAACAATGTCCAAATCTCTGAGATGGACCCAGGCTCCAGTTGTGTTTAATTCATGCTCATTGGCCCATAACTATACTAAGCACCGTAATGTTAATGAACGACTTTACTTTCTCTAATTCTCTCAGTATTACCTAGTAAAAGCGAATTAATAGAATTGTTTAGGATGTAACTTAAGTTGGGTTCACATCAGCACTCTTGTTGTGCCCCATTTCATTTTATTTCTCCACCCCCTGCAATCTGGAACTAATCCATATGCATTTCCCACAGATTTTTAATTAATGGTTTAATGCATTTTTAGCTGTGTACATTATTTATTGTTTTACACTGCTTGATTTTATCTATATGCTGCACTGAGATTCCAATGATATAGGGCAGGATGCAAAGGTTTTAATAAATAAATACTTTTCAAATAACACTGAATTTGTTCAGTTGTACCAAACATCAATTCAGCCCAGAATTGATGTCATTGTGAAAAAAAGGAAAGAAAGAAAGAAAGAAAGAAAGAAAGAAAGAAAGAAAGAAAAGGACCTTAACTTAAGATTCTGAAATAGTGATGGGTAGCCAGATGTTTAGCTTCTGCTAGCATGCTAAGGCTGCAATCGTAAACCCACTTACCTGGAAGTAAGTCTCATTGAACGGAATGGGCTTACTTCTGAGTGGGCATGTATAAGACTGTGCTGTAAACAAGACATGACATTAATTGTGTTTAAACAATTAATGTGCATGTTTTCAAAAACTCAAATAGTCACCAGAGAAGCACAGCACACAGAGAAAGAGGTTTAACCCTTTGCTCCCTGTTGCATTCCTGACCCCCAAAAATGGACTCCCCTGAGGCTGCTATTAATAGCAACTTTGGGGTGTATGATTTTCACATGGACTGTACAAAGGGGGGAAAGATTAATCCTCTGTCTGTGCCAATGTGCCTGGGCCTGATCCTCCTTGAGACCCACTACCCTTAGATTCCCCACACTGGGCTGCCTACATCACTGGCTTGGCTCAGCCCATGATCACAGGAATGCCAAAGAATAGAGGAGGGGAGTAGAACCTCCATGAGGCCTGAATACTTTCCACTCACCTGACAGGAAGAAGTGAATTTCAAGCCACCCTCCCAACTAACAAACTGCTGAAGTCTCTCTCTGCTTCTATCCACCAAGTTGCTCTACTGCCACCTTCTCTGGTGGAAAAATTGAGAAAGGTCTTATTGCGGGCCTTGTTATCCGAAAGTGGAACACTGGCATCCTGATATCGCACTATTGAGCAAGACTCAGAGGAGTAAGTAGGGGCCCTTTATAAAGACTGGCCCTCTCCTTCTCTGATTGGCTGACTGCCTAGTCTGACATGGAGATACTGGCATGACATTGCTATGTGTCCCCATTCCATCCCAGTGAAGTTGGGAAAGGCAGACATAAAGATATTCACTCTGTTTTAGGGGCTAAGCCCAAGGTGAGAAAAGGAATGAAGGACCAGAGGCAGGTTAAGAGAAATAGTTGATAATAATTGATCCAATTGGCTTTCAGACTTAAACATTTACATGGTGTGTGTGTGTGTGTGTGTGACTCTATAGGTCTATCTGAACCAGGGCTCAGCTTTATTTAAACACTTGGACATTGTGCATGGAGTGTTCATAGATTTCATAGGACCAGGGGGGCGGAGCCAGCATCCTAATGGCGTAGTAGGAGAATTTGTTCCTGCCATGGTAGGTTTTGAATAACTCTTATCATCTAAAAGTGTCAGGGCTGGAAATGGTGAAGAACATCGATTAAAGTGTTTGGAAGCTTTGAGCCACAGACGGGGTTTGAAAGAACAATGCATTTTGCTGTGTAAAGCTGCAATTTTAAAGCAAAGAGAGGGGGGGCCAGAGCGGAGGAAGCTTCTTTGAAAACTTCAAGGAGCGATATTATAAGAAGTCTCCCAGACGGAGTGCTTATCTTAAAGGGAATTTTAATTGCAGAAGCCAGCGTCGGGAGAGACTGATTAATAGCCACCCCTCCTTTAGCAAGCAGTAAATTTTGTTAAACACGGCAATAAACCCCTCAGGAGTGCGCTGATTGACTGAGTTGAAAACGAAACTAATACCAGCCGTAAACGCGAATATATGCCACCCAAAAAACAAGTTGCGGCCAAGCCACGGTGGATTGCCCACGCGTCAAACAATACGATTAGGAGACTTCAGAGAGTAGCCGAGGCAGAAGGGGAAGATACTCAAAAAGATAAGCAAGAAGAACCCACAACAGCAACAGAAGAGCTCAAGATGGCTGCTAAAGTTGGCTCAGTGCCAGCAGAGCAGGGAGAGATGATGCAACAATTCTCAGCTCTGCTGAAAGGGCTAAAAGATGAGTTATTTATGAAAATTGAAACGGAAGTTGGCAAAACTAACAAGAGAGTGGATGATCTGGCTGCTGAAATGGCTATAAGAGATAAGCAATTAGGCTTTTTGAAGACGGAGGTGGATCAGATGAAAAATCAGTTTAAAGATCTTAAAAAGATACAAGATGACCAAGAAGTGAAATTTAACGACTATGATAAGAGGCTCATCTCCCTAGAGGACAATTCTCGAAGAGCAAATTTACGCGTTCGTCGTCTGGGGGAGAAGAAGGGGGAGGACCTCAGGAAGAATCTCCTAAGCTGGTTTAAAGAACTAGTCCCAACCCTGCAACTAACTGAAGAAGATGTGGAGCGTGTTCACAGGGTTGGCGGCTTTAGAAGCGGTGCAACTCCCAGAGATGTCCTGGTGAAATTCTCAAGTTATTACAAGAAAGAGCACCTTATGAGGGAGTTAAGAGCATTGGGAGAGTTGAAGTTCCAGGGAGCAACAGTGCAGGTCTTTAATGATCTGTGCCAACAAACTTTGGATTGGAGACGCAGTGTCAAGTCTATAACAGGGGAATTGAAGAAGAGGGAAATCCCCTATGCATGGGGATATCCGATTTTTCTGCGTTTCTCATATAAGGGGGAAAATCATAAGGTTTTCTCCCTTCAGCAAGGCATGGAGCTTCTGGAGAGCTTAGGTTTGGGTCCGCAAGGAGAAGCCGGTGGTAACGCAAAGAGTGATGACGAAGAAGAAGGAGGTGCAGTAGGGGGAGTGGTGTAAAGTGGATATTATAAGGATGATAAGAAGTATAATCATATTAGATCCTACTGGCTTTGGGTTCCTGGCTGCTTTCCCCCCCCCCCCAAGGGTTAAAATAATGGCCGGAGTGTTAGACTCCCGGAGATATATTGGGGGGAAAAGAGATGGGAGGGGAAGGGGAAGTGGGGTGGGAGGGAAGGGTTTGTGTGGGTTGTTGTATTTTTATGTATGTAAGTTAAGTTTTCACCACGTTCGGGATCGAGAAGAAGTTCAAAGAATTAGATATGGATAAGAAGATAAGAATCTCAACACTCAATGTTAAAGGTCTGGGGGCGGTCGTAAAAAGGAGAAGGATTGAACAATTGCTAAATAAGGATGGTTCTGATATAATTTTTTTGCAAGAAACTCATCAATTTAAAGAAAAAAATAATGTTATTCGTTTGAAATGGCCAGTGCTTTACGAAGTGTCTTTGGGGACATCAAAAAAAAATGGAGTGGCCATCTTGATTTCAAAAAGAAGTGGGTTTGTGATGGAAAATATTAAAAAAGATGAGAATGGGAGATATCTTATGATAAAGGGTCAATTGGAAGGGAAAATGTATACTTTGATCAATATGTATGCTCCAAATAATAAACAAAAAGAATTTTATGAGGAGGTATTAAGAGAGATTGAAGAATTTAAGGAGGGGTATGTTATTTTGGCTGGAGACTTTAATATGGTTATGAATAATAGATTAGATAGGTCAAATCCCTCTGAGATAGAAAAAAGAAATAATATCACTATGTTAAATAAATTAATTAAAGAAAAGGATTTTGTTGATTCTTGGCGAGTTCTTAGAGGGGCTGACCCAGGATTTACATTTTATTCTCCAGTCCATCACACATACTCCAGGATTGACCATATTTTTGTATCCAGAGATTTTTTAACTAAGATTTGTAAAATGGAATTGGGGACAATCAAGGTAACGGATCATGCATTAGTAAGTTTAGTTTTCGCAGTTGATAAGGATTACAAACAAGCATTAAGGTGGAGACTGAATACTAAGATATTTAAGTACGATAAAGTAATTGAGAAAATGCAGAAGGAACTGTCAGAAACATGGGAAATAAATGAGAAGGGGGGAACAAGAACGGCAGTGATTTGGGATACCATGAAGGCTGTGTTTAGGGGGAATTGTATTAGGGAAATGTGTAATCTAAAAAGACAACAGGAGGTAAGGCAGGTTACTTTAGAGAATGAGATAATGAAGCTGGAAAATGAATTTTGGCAAACTAAAAATAAATATAAATTAATAGAAGTACAGGCAAAAAAAAAGGAACTAGAAAATATTAATTTAGAAGAGGTTCAGAGGAACTTAATTTATATGAAAAGGGAATACTTTCAAAATAGTAACAGGAATTCGAAGATGCTTGCCAAACTCACACAAAAGGAAAAAGCTAAAAATGGGATAGGGGCAGTAAAAAACAAGCAGGGTAATTATTGTCATATGATGAAGGATAAAATAAAAATTTTTCAGCAATTTTTTGAAGATTTATACAAAGAAAGAGATAATCAAACGAAGAGGAAGGAAGAGTATGTGGGTAAATTTGTGAAAAAAGGATTAGAAAAAGAGCATAAGAAAATTATGGATAGTAACATACTGCAATGTGAAATAGAGGAGGTCATAGATCAGCTTAAAGTAGGGAAATCACCGGGGGTAGATGGCTTGGGACCAGAGTTTTATAAAAGATTTAAAACATTAATAGTGCCAAAGTTGTTGAAATTATATAACGCAATAATGGAAGGGGAGAAGATTCCAGAGTCATGGGAGCATTCCATAATAATTTTAATCCCGAAACCGGATAAGGACTTGTCTCTCCCCGATTCATATAGACCAATTTCGTTAATAAATCAAGATGCTAAAATTTTTTCAACTATTTTGGCCAAAAGATTAAATAAATTTATAGCAAATTATGTAGGGGAAGACCAATGTGGTTTTATAGCAGGCAGACAGATGCATACATTAATAGGGAGAGTCTTAAATGCAATACAGGGGATAAAAAAGACAAAGAATAAGGCGGGTATTTTAGCGCTAGATATTTTTAAGGCTTTTGATTGTGTGAGTTGGCAAACTTTAAAGTTGATTTTAATCAAAATGGGATTTGGTAATAAATTCAGAGCAATAATAGAGCAGTTATACTCTAAAAACACAGCTGTAGTGGTAGTAAATGATGGAATAACGGATAAGATACGACTAGCCAGAGGGACAAGACAAGGATGCCCACTCTCGCCAGTCCTGTTTGTATTGGTGATGGAATTGTTGGCAAATGCAATAAGAGAAGATGGGGAGATAGAGGGGATAGGTAGTAGAAAGAAAATTAAGTTGAATATGTTTGCAGATGATACATTGATGACTATCAGAGATCCGATAAGCAAAATGGAAAGAATTAGACAGCAGTTAAAAGAATTTGAAGAAGTTACGGGGTTAAGAATAAATTGGGCAAAATCCGAGTTGATGTTATTTAATTACACTAAAAAGGAAGAGACGGAATGGGAAGGGAAGGCTTCAGTTTTGAATAGTAAAGAAAAAATTAAATATTTGGGTATTAAGATTACTAAAAATTTAGAAGATTTGGAAAGTGAAAATTTAAATGGATTGAAAAAAGAGGTAATAGAAAAGCTAAAGAAGTATAAGAAACTGAATCTTTCTTGGTTTGGAAGAATAGCTCTAATAAAGATGAAAATTTTGCCAAAGATCAATTTTATTTTCAGGATGTTACCAATAAGAATTTCAGATTTAGAGTTAAAAAGTTGGCAGAATCTTATTAACAATTATTGCAATGCGGAGAAGAAAGCAAGAATTAACAAAAGTAAATGGTATATAAATCAAAAGAAGGGTGGATTGGGTCTCCCGAACCTTGAGTACTATTATATAGCAAACAGGTTAAGGCACATTGCTGAAGCAATTTTAGGGGTAGGGGACTTAGAATGGATGGAAGAAAATACATTAGATAATATTGAGCTAAATTTGCAGAATGTATTTTTTAAGGAAAAAGGGAAGGGTAATTGGCTTAATGAAATAGATAATTACTTTTTGAAGTTCCATTGGGAACTTTGGAATAAATATAAAAAGGAATTGCTTTCAATTAATTCCCCTTTAACACCAGTGATAATGCTAAAGAAATTTCCTGAAAATTTAAAGAATAGATTAGGTAAAGTTTTAAAGGAGAAAAATAAAATGAGATTAAGTGAATGGTTAAAGGGGATGAATACAAGAGAGAGGTTGGAAGATATTTTAAAAGATTTGAAATTATCATGGTTAAACTATGGGCAATTGGAACAATGGACTAAAAACTGGGTAAAAGAAAATAGAGAGTGTGGAGAGAAGACGAAATTTGAGGAATTAATTGAAAAAAAAGGAATTGATAAGGGACAAAATATAGGGATAAAAGGGTTAATGAGTCAACTATACAATATATTAATTGAGAAAGGAGTGTGGGATAGCAGTGGGAAAGTGGTTTGGGAGACTGATTTGAAGATACAGATAGGACAGCAGAGATGGGAGGGATTATGGAGACAGAGAGTGTTGAGAAATATGTCAGTAAGAATAAAGGAGAATTACTACAAACTGGTATGGAGGTGGTATTTAACTCCGGTCAGATTAAATAAGATTAATAATCAGCTTTCAGCAGATTGTTGGAGGGGATGTGGTGAAAAAGGAACATATTTACATATGTGGTGGGACTGTAAACATGTGCAAAAGTTGTGGAAGATGGTTTTTTATGAGATTGAGCAGATAGTGGGATTTAAAGTAGAAGTCACACCAAGGATTGCACTACTTTCACCGCAAGAAGAACTTAAATGTAATAAAGAAACGAAAGAGCTAATAACGAATCTGTTGACGGCTGTGAGACTGATTGTAGCCAGGAACTGGAAGATGCAAGGAGACTATTGTATTGAAGAATGGTATAAAGAAGTGTGGGACATTGCTATAAATGATAAATTGACATGTAATATTAAAATGAAAAAAGGTATAGCAAAAACAAATGATTTTGAGGGTATATGGAAAAAGTTCCTGGAGTTTGTATTTTCTAAAGGCAGTGGGAAACCACCAACAGAAGAAACTATGAGTTTTTGGAAACAGGAATGAGATCCCGAGGGGGGGGGGAGCACTGTTATGTTTAGCATAAATATGTTTAATAGGCAAAATTTGAATATTTGATATTAAGGTAATTTTATGTATATGTAACAAGTTTTTTTATTTGATGTTTTGTTGTTGTTATATGTTGTTTAATAAAAATTAAAAAAAAAAAAAAAAAAAAAAAAGATTTCATAGGACCTACCCACCTATGTTATGATGAGACATTTAAGATTAGGGCAGCAATTGGACATTCCCTACATTGGGACATAATATATCAGGGTCTGTGGCTGCAATATACAACCTCAGCCAAACCAATTCAGGGGAATAGGGTTGATCTGATGACCTGGCCCCACAATATGCCTGTTCAATGCAAGATGGGGGGGGTCCATGGGTTCAACCCTACTTGGTTTGTTGAGACTTTAAGAGTGGTACTTGGTATATAGAATGACCCTGCAAGTCATATGTGGTGACAAAAAAACTGTGCCTCGTACTGCAGAAATACTTAGCCCAGCCCAGGCAAGAATGAAATGCCAGCTGAAGAATGGGATGTGAGATCCAGTGATGGGTAGCAGGGTACTCACTCCAATTAAGTTGGAGCTTGTAGCTATCCTCCTTGATCATTACCCTGATAGAAAAGCAGATTGTTATTTGTGGAATGAATTTTCTGAAGACATCTGAGGGCCCCTGCAAGCATGTCCAGGCAGATACATTTAAGACAATGAAGGTATGGAGCCACAAATCCAGAAGCAGATTGATGCAGGCAGGGGGTGGGGTGGGGGAGGTCCCTTTGAGTTTGAGAATCTCACCATTGAGAATAATTTCTAAGAAAACCTCTAGGGAATTCAAGTTAATTTGTGAGCTTTCATACTCCAGTCAATAATGGTATACCAAGCACACTTAGCTTACTGTTGTATACATCATTTGATGAAGCACTGAGGATGGTCAGGTCATGTGGCAGGGATGTTTTGATGGATAAGAGCGATACTAAGTCAACCTTATGGCTGCTACCTGTCATCCTTGCCAAGTTAGACTTCTTGTGTTCCAAGGGCATTTATAAGGCATCCATAGGATGTTTGAACTCATGTGCAACCTTTGAGACATTTCGGACAATGCTGGAAATTCCATCAGGGATAGCTCAGGTTCAAGGACTAGGTTCCACTACTAGCTGGATGATTGTTGGAGGCAGACAGGTTCTGCAAACTCTGACCAATGCGCTGGTCTGGTGTGCATTTTTTGTTCAATTAGCCAATTGCTTGGGGATCCCATTAGCCCAAGAAAATATTGAGGATGGATGCAATAGGCGGCTGCATCAATTACCAGGTGATAAGCTCTGAGCAACTAGAGACAAGCTTGAGTTCTGTTGCTGAGTGAGGAAAGTAACTTTGCGGCAGTTCCAGGAGGTGGTCAGCCATCTTGCCCACACCTGCACTGTGCTGCATTTTTGGCACTGGCATTGTGATGCCATGAAGGGTGGGATGGCCAGCCATCACCATATAAAAGTTTGGGCCACATTGCTGCCAACATCATTAGGAGGAAGTCCTTCTTGCAGGCTTTTAATGGGGTATCATTTGGATGAAGTTAATTCCTCCTGGAAGCTAAATTGCAAGTGCAATTCTGGACTTGGCACTGGCCACAGGCTTGGTTAGACCAGGGTGTAACTGAAGATCTTACATTCCTGGAGTTCTTCCCCATTCTGGTGGCAGTATATCTACAGGCAAGGGAACTCAGCAATAGGATGGTCCAGTTCTGGTGTGGCAAGCAGGCCACTGCCAAGACATTAACAACCAGACATCTTTCCACAGGGACCTGGTCAGGGACCTGGTTAGGGCTTTGGGGCTATATTTCCTGAAAGAAACTATCTTGTTCTTAGCCCATCATTTTTCTGGGATAGAAAATACCATCTCTGGCTTCCTAACTCATTTTCAGATGACCTGTTTCTGGAGTTATCCAGCAGCCTGGGTGGAAATGGACAGGATGCCAAGGGGGCTGTGGAGCCTTGGGCATGTAAAGTAGGGTGACCATATGAAAAGGAGGACAGGGCTCCTGTATCTTTAACAGTTGCATAGAAAAGGGAATTTCAGCAGGTGTCATTTGTATATATGGAGAACCTGGTGAAATTCACAACAGTTAAAGGTGCAGGAGCTATACTAGAGTGACCACATTTAAAAGAGGGCAGGGCACCTACAGCTTTAACTGTTGTGATGAAGAGGGAATGTCACCAGGTTCCCCATATACACAAATGACACCTGCTGAAATTTCCTTTTTACTACAACTGTTAGAGATACAGGAGCCCTGTCCTCCTTTTCATATGGTCACCCTATGTAAAGGCCTGGTAGGCTACCAATGCTGCACATGTTCCTAGCACCAGAAACACCTGTACCAGGGATATGAGGGAGTCCCAGCAGCTTAGGCACAGCTCCAGTCTGGCTGAAACCTGGCCTTCACCGGATGAGCACAAAAGGCAATTTGCAGTACCTGTGCAAGAAAGGGTCAGTCTCTGGAACTCTTACCAGTCCCATTTTGCCTTTGACTTTAAGTCAGAGGCAGACAGTTGGCCAGACACAAAAGGGGAGTTTCTAATTAGAACAATGTTAGAAGGATGGGCCAGGTTGGTTCTTCCCCTTCTGAATAAATGATGTTCCCCTACAATGTGTCCCTTCCTGTTCAGGGCTGCTCTTTTCTTTTTGCAGCCGTGCTACGGGCTTTTTTCTTTTGCTCCCCTTCAGCTTGGGGGATTGTTGATGCATTTCTTTAGGGATAGTGAAAACAGAACATTTCACGTGAGCAGGATCAGTTTTACCAGGAGGGTCTTAGCTGCTAGGGTACAACAGTCTAAAAAGGACCAGAAAGGCAGGGAGCCGGCCTGCAGTGGGAGGAGAATGTTTACCAAGTGTGGATCTACACTTCTGCTTATATCGATTTTTCGAGCCTTTGTAACGTTGTAACTTGTATCGCTACCTTGTATACCGTTGCTCAGTAGCGTTACTTACATTTTCTTGTAACGTTGTTGCGGAGCACACTGTTCGTTGCCCCGTTGTCTGTGTTGTTTCTTCTTCTCGTTTCTGTAATCCTTGCAATTCCCAGACTGTCCTTTCTCTGCGCCTCCCACTTCCTTGTTTTTGTATTTTCCGCGCCTCTCTAGCTAACATTCCTTTATGTGCATGCTCTTAATTTCAAATCTTTGTGGCGGGAGTTCTTCAGAGAGAGTGGTTTGTGGATTCTCAGAGTCTTCTGTCTCTTGAAGAAAGTGTAGGGATGCCCGGTGAACGGAATGTGTTAAATCTTTCTCATTTTTTAAACACTATTTCTGTGGCATTACATGCAACCTACCTTGGGTAAAAACCTTTTTTTAAAAAAAATATATTAAAGGATGCGCATATGCGTATAGCCAATTTCTAATTTAATTTATTTTTTAAAAAATTACATTAAGGATGCGCATATGTGCATAGTATAGTTCTAACAAAGAAACGGTTACTGAAGGTGTGTAGAGGAAGTTACATCATACAGGAAGCCCGGTGAGGGATCATGTGACATTAGTTTAACAATGCGACACAGAAGACATCGTAACAACGGAGCACATTGAAAGAAGTCTAACGATGCAGAAGTGTTACAACGAAAGGTAAAACGGTACAAAACCTTTCTGTATAACGTTATAAGGAACACATCACGTGATCTCTGATGTCATCCAGAGCTATCCATAACGTTACAGCTACAGTAATGTAGATTCGGCTCAAGTTAGAGCCCTCCGGATTTATCATGATTTGTGGGGCCAGGAGTCTGGCACTCTTTTTTGCTGTGAGAATTGCGGGGCCCCAACACAATACTGGGCAGCAGCAATAAGATCTGTTCTGCCCACCAGTGGTCTGAACCCTTGGACTTTGGGGCAATGACCACTGCAACATTGGCGGGGCTGGGTGAAGGCAGAATTATAAGAATCGGAAGGTAGCAGTCTAATGTTTGCAGGTGCTATTTTCATTACCTGTTGGGTGACAAGGCTGCCCCCTGTTGGGGTTTGCTTTTGTTCAGCATGGACCACAACAGGGGTCTTTGATTTATTTTTAATGCTGAATTATTTTGGGTAGGTTTGGGCTGCTTGCCCCTTCCATGGCTATTCTGTTGTGTTGTGGGCATATTGGAGAGCGTGCAACTCTGGCTTTGGAACACAACTGAGGGTCAGTCTCAGGGTCAGCTTGTAAAGTGATTGGAGGCAGTGGGGGCAGGTGGCTCCTCTGCTATAAGTTTGTCCTTTAGGAAGAGCTCTAGGTAGATGAATGGATGCCCAAGTAAATTATGGAAATGCATCTTTAAAAAATTAAAATTAAAAATGTTCTGATAGCAAAAGCAAAAGGTGGGGACAATGGCTTACAAGAGGAACATGGGACATTGTTCTAAAACAATCTCTCCAAAACGTGTACTGCTTTAGCAAGCTACAAGGTTTGGGGTGAGAAATCCAGGAAGTGGAATTCAAATAAGAGATGTGATGTAGACCATTCCACTCTTGCAAGCAGTAGGTGCAGAAAACGGCTTTGTCTGCATGCACTGATATTCATTAGTTTCAGGCTGGCTTGGACCGGGTTAATCCAGCAGTATTAAGCAGACAGTCTGCAGGCCACAATGCTTCAGTCTATTGCTTTTATGCTGGGATAAAGTGTCAAAATAAATACGTTTTGTGTTCATGCCACGTTGGACTTCTTCACCAGGCAGAGGTGAAGCTGGATTTAATGGCTGGGATCCAACAGGCCATAAGATGGTGAGCAGTCCCATGCACCAACGCTAGTGTGAGGGCCATAGAATGCTTCCAGGCACACAGCTCCCAGCATTCCCAGTCAAAACGCATTGTGCAACTATTCCCACTTTTCCTCCCTATTGGATTTTTTTGCAGCAAGAAAAAAGATGGATGAAGCAGTGGGAAAACATGGGGAGGGGGGTTTACTAATGGATGATAACAGCTGGACCCTCCATAAAATTGTGTGAAGGAATCACAGTGATTGCACAATAAAAGCTTCATCTGGAAGCTCAAATGAGAGCTTGCACAAATGTTACTGGGGCTAAGTAACTAGAAATAAACTAGGGTCAATACCCAAGGAAAACAATTCAACACCATCTCCTAGTGGTAAAACTATAACAACAGACAATTACCAATTTATTGCTCTTTAATGGTGCCCTGTTAAGGTGGGATGTATTGTGGAACCAGCCTTGTGATCAATAACCTTTAGTAAGTGACCACATGAGTTGTCTATCACTTTATGGGTAAATATTTTTAGATTTTTTTTTTAAGGACTGTTGTATAAACCCTACACCATTTTGTAACTCTTCTTTCCTGTATATTGCTTTCCAGACATCCGGTTTAGGACTAAATTATCCAGCCAGCAATACAGGAAACTGCTGTCTAGATGGAGATTTAGAAAACGTTTATGGGGGGAAAAAATGCAAGGCACAATTATAGTAAACAAAAGTAACTTTTAACATGCGGAGTCCCAAGACATAGAACAGGGACAGAATAAAAATGTGGATGTCCCAAATGAAACCATATTTTGGGGAGGCAAATACTTCTGATCATGTGCTGTGTTCTCTGTCAATACTATGAGCCAAAAATAATCTCTCATTCTGTACTGGGTATCTGTAGTATTGAGAATATTCCGGTCCTTATCAAACACATTCATAATTATGTTACCATAAGGCCATGGATATTATTTTTCCTGCTCTGTGATGGGAGGTAAAATCCATGTTTTGAACTCTGAGAAATTTTACATCATTCCATTCAAAGGATGGGATGGGTGCACTTGGAGCACCAATACTCTCTCTAAAGATACTCTGAGGCGTTAGCTAGACTTACCTTATGATCCAGGACGGAGAAGGGAAGGTCTCGCATAGTGTTTAACGCGAGATCCCTCCTCTGTTTACATGTCAGGCGCCCACCATTTTTTATTTTTTAAAGGAGAAGCAGTGCACAAACGCTTGTGTGCTGAAGGTAAGTGTTTTTTAATTTAATTTAGTTTCCCCACTCCCCCCCACCCTAACCCTGATGGGATGTATTGAGAGCCAGCCTTGTGATCAAGGCTCAGGACTGCTGCACCCCGTTTGCGGCTCCCGGCTCCGTGCAAAGGTCAAACCGCGGCAGCGGGCCATATGTTCCGCGGTCTCGGGCTCAGCCCGGGACCGTGGAAAAAGCGGGCCCAAAGGGGAGGGCTCTATCCTGGGGCAAGGGAGGGATCATCCTTCCCTGAACCCGGGATCCCCTGTGCGTCATGTGGACGCACAGGGATGATCCCAGGGTTCGCCCCGTGATAAAGCCCGGTCTAGCTAAGGCCTGAGATTGCAATCCAATACATGCCTACTTAGTGGTAAGCCCAATTGAAGAGTAAACATGCATATGACACACACTAAAAGTGGCTCTCAGTTTTTATTAGTTTTATATAAAACTGTATAACGTTTAACCTCATAGTTGATTCTGCTACGACTTTAAGCACGGTTTCTGACGCACAGCCCCATTGTAATGAATGGAATTAGGCACAACCGGCAGCGCATGGAGCACTGCACCTTGGCTAATGGCTATAGACTGCGAGAAATGCGAGTTGACATGCAGCATAACTAATACTAGCACATGATGTATCGGTTACACTCTGTCATATGACGGGATTTCTGTTGCTAGTATAATGAGATTGATCAAACTGACACCACTGAATTAATTGCTCTGTGTTTCTCTGGAGAGCTGAAATCCTGAAATGCAACAAGTTAAGCTATGCTTTCTATCCATTTGGGATATTGCACAAAAAAAAAGACCTTGTGTGGGTCCACCCTGCAAGTTTAAAAAAGAAAAAAGGGGAAGACTTTCATTTCTGGTAAATGGAAGCATTTAGCCCAGCTGAGATAGTTTGATTTAGGAATGTAAGAGATTTTATCTACCCCCCCCCACCGAAAAAAAAACCAATATTAAGATGTACAATTGCTACCATGGTATTAAAAGAATTAGTTGATCTACATGCCAAATGACAACCTCCTTGATAACAGGGATTATATGTCCTGGGTTTTCAGCCTGTGGGTCCTGGGTCTGCTCTTTAGGTCCCTGAGGCAGAGATAATGCAATTAGGACAAGAAAGACCAAGTCGATTTGGGTGGAGGGGGGGGGGAAGTAGAGGATTGGTTAGTGTGTGTTGAGGAGAAAGGGTGGGTTGATAAAGTTACAGCTAGAGACACGCTCTGAAACGTTCCAGGGGAGAGAGGTGGACGGCCTAAAGAACAGTTTAATCTTCTGTTTGGCTCCACAAACACTTGGAAACAGACGCACTGACTGCACCATGACCAGGCTAGCAAAAAATTAGCACACTCACTTGCCGTCTAAGAATGGAACTACACTACTGGGAGGGCAGGACTTGCATTTGCAGGGAAGCATCCCTGGGTGAGAAGAGGAGGGCATAAACCTTTCTCCACCCACTGATTCTCCCCTACAATTCTCACCTGTACACACACACACACACACACACACACACACACACACACACACACACACACACCCATCTTGGCTGTAAGGCTGGAATTATGCTTGTCTAGTGGGGTAATGGCCTGGGTGGGTGCAGTGGTTGTGGAGGAGAACTGGCAGGTGGCAGGGGATGGGTTAAGCACCCCCAGCCGCCAATCATTCCCCCAGGACTCACACGGATGGTATTTCTAAAAACATGGGTTTGACAAAAGCGAGGCGTAGTTCCACCCTAAGGCAGCCTCCTAAGTTGGTTCACTTGAACTTCAGCTAAATGCAATGATACTCAAGAGGCAATCCACAAGTTACACAGGATGAGGGGGTAGTGTGAATTGGCAGAGTTCTTGGTCAGTACTATTTCCGACTACACCTGGGTGATTGCACTCTCCTGCTTGAAAACCTGTCGGCATGAATAAAATGAGTATATCAGGAAGAGTGGCTTACTGCAGCCATTCCTGTGGTGTGTTATTTCACTGCATGCTTTTTGCCTTGGGGGACGATTCCTAAATATAGCTGTCCGCACCTGTAGTTTGACGTGATACAGTCCAGAATTCTTCAGCCTCAGCTAGCCACTCCTTTCTGTGTAATGGGTAGAATGGTTCATCCTAATGTCCACGTGAGTATGGTTAGGGACAGAACCAGATGTTACATCAGCCTTCAGCTCCCATCAGCCCCATCCGGCATGGCCAGTGACCAAGAATGCTGGGAGTTGTGGTCCAAAACAACTGGAGGGCTCCAAGTTGGGGAAAGCTGTGTTAGATGGAAGTGCTGCTGCTCCATCACTCCACCAACCCCATCTTCCTTGTAATGTCGAATTTAATACACCAGGTGACCTCATCATGCAGTGGGTTTCCCTGTTGCTGATGGAATGAGAGGAGATGAGGACAAGGCTACGCATGGGGCAATACTCATGTGACACATTATGTGAAATGGCATGTTATGAGGAAGAAAGGGAAAGACACCATGAATGTGTGCCAGGCAAGCATGACCTGTTGGGGGCTTCCCAGCAGATGTCCATGATGTGTTCCCGAGAGCTTCCAAGCATGAGTCTCCACTGGAAGGTGTATCCTGTATTGGCGACAGATATATTTGGTTATGTAAAATATGAACAAAGCCTCAATCATACACCAGAAGGGAAGCAGTAGAACAACCAACCAATGGAATTCCTTATAATTTTTGCACAGCTTAATTCCATCTGATCTGGTGTGATATGTGGCTGATCAAGAGCAAGTGTGATAAAGCGATGGATGTACACTGCCAATCATACATCTTCCCACCATATAATCAAGGTGGCCATGTGACCTGCTTTATAGAGGACAGTCCTCTCTTAGAAGGGTTGTCCAGGCCTTGAAGTTGCCCATCAACAGTTAGCATCCAGATAGCAAGCATACCGAACACTTTGTCAAACACTTCTCAATGATGGTGAAATTGTTGTTGTTGTTATGATGGCTGAGCACTGCCTCAGGCCAAATCCCCAAATCTGAGCAGAGGTGGGCTGACTCAGCCTGCCACAGCCTGTATCTGAACCAGTAGCCAATCAGGTGAGGCACCCTGAGGCAGAAGCAGATCAGTATTGAAGCGCTCAGAATGCCTCAACACGATTCAGGGCAATTGTAGGCTGCTCCTCCTGCCTGC
Organism: Elgaria multicarinata webbii; assembly: GCF_023053635.1. Classification (NCBI taxonomy): domain Eukaryota; kingdom Metazoa; phylum Chordata; class Lepidosauria; order Squamata; family Anguidae; genus Elgaria; species Elgaria multicarinata. Next base: position 68,051,163 of record NC_086171.1, read on the forward strand.
CTTCCCACCCATGCAGAAAAGCTGGTGTGAGGCTGGCTGTGAGTCCATTGGACTCATCAGACTCACCTCCCTATCCCTCCCTGCCTTCCTCTCCCTTTCTGGTCACCTCCCGCCATTGCCACCACTGGTAATGATTTAAATGTAAGATCCCCGGGGCTCTCTTTTTTCATAGGTCTTTGGCTGCAAACTATGGCAGCTGTAAAGGGCCAGTTCCTCTAATTTGTAGTCATAGATCTTCGTGGGGGGTGGGGTGGAATCTTGCTTCAATGCCAAAGCAAGGTGGCCAAGGCCTGAAGCACCCCGGGTAAAAATGACGCCCAAGGTGAGTCGGACTAGCTGCGCACAGCCCTAATTATTATCAGCGACAGTTGCATCTATATATAAATTATCACTTGCAAATTTTATGAGAATTGGTTTCCTCATTTTTGAGTGATGTGTTTACTCTTTTGTAGCAATGCATAAATGGCCACCCTCCATCCAATTGCTAGCTTCACTGCATGCCATCTTTCAGCCTGTATGTAGGTATGTATATATCTATATATAGATATAGATATAGATTGATTCCAAGGTGAGGCAAATCAATGCTCACTTATATTATTCTAGTCTGAGAAGGACTGGTTCACATGTACAACATTAGATTTTTTTTATTTATATATTTTAAAAGAATTTACTTCTCACTTGTTTGCCAAACACTTTGTGACTGGCAGTTGGGTATGTGGAATGACTGCACTGAAAGGGCTTGCATCTGATGTACGGATGTCTGGGTTTTGTGAAATCTGCCCTGCGAGTGTTTCATGGATTATACACTGTTGTTCATTCCAGTGTCTGTTCACAGATGGATTCAATTTGTTTTCCATTATGCAGAAAAATATGCAAATAATTCTGTAAGGAAGTTCACAATTTACATAATTTATGTTAGTATGCAACGTTTAACATATCGTCCGCCATTCCATTCAACTTTCCCCCTTGTATATTTTTCAGTGTGCCATATGTCTCAGAAGAAACATTCATATTTTCCTGCAAATGAATTTGCATAAATTTTGGGAAAGTAAAAACAAACAAACCAGAAATCCGTGAACTCCACGTGGCCCAGGGAGGCCGGTCTTCAGCAGATTCCACAGGTCCAATTCATAGAAATCCAAACTCATTTGAGTTCGTTATGAATTTCTCAAGCATCCCTAATCTGAGGTACTTGGTGTTACAAAAGTTCTAGCCTTGGTGTTAGATTTCTGATGCCTCATTGACACTTGCAAGTTATCACTTCCTGTTGCAGGCATTGAGTGATAAGTAGGCATTTGTGAACCAGCCCAAAATGAAACCAGACTATAACGAAGTCCAGCACCATTAAATGACTCCTTAGGATGATGAGCAAAGTCCATCCACATATTTTTGCATGTCGTCTTCTCTTGTTCGTGTCATCCAGTTTGACCTTGGCGATTCTGGCAAACCGTGGCACAAAGCAGAGCGCTTTTAAACAATGGCTTCCTTCTTATAAGAGGTCCCCGTTGCTTCCCAGCCTTTGCCTTGCCTTTTCTACCGTCACAAGAGACAAAACTTTGGAAAGGCAGCAGAGATGAGATCACTGCTGGGTGCAAAAGTGACAGGAAAGCTGGCCGCGCCACTCAGTGCTTCGCAAACACTTTCCCCCACGAAGCAGATGTGATGTTATTTCCCTTTCCCCAACAGCACAGAGACATCAGCACTTTGGAGACTGCGCTTGCCGGCTGTTGTGGTAAAGCTTCAAGAGTGCAGATAAGACCCCGAGACATGGAGCCATCAGAATGTGAGTGTCTCACGCTGGCTTCACATTCCTGTCTTTCTTCCTTTTTTTACTTTCAAATCAAGTTACAAGTTTATAGAAAGGAATTCAAAAGGTGGCAATCGCCTTTGAGAAAGGGCACATGGAGCTCAATGAGTTGTTGCATGGGACCCAAGCATATGAGTAATTCTTAATTTGATTTGTGGGGCTGAAATGATCGGATAATACGGTTTATCGTGTTTTCATAGAATCAAAGAGTTGGAGGCGCTCCACTCTTCCTCAACCTGGTGCCCTCCATGTGTTTTGGACCACAACACCCTGACCATTGGCCATGTTGGCAGGGGCTGATGGGAGTTGTGGGCAAAAACATCTGGAGGGAGCAAATTGGGGAAGGCTGCTCAACTCTGTGCAGGAAATCCAGAGCTAGAGTATCCCCAAAAGATAGCTGTCCATCCCCTGCTTGGAGACCTCCAGTGTGAGAGAGCCTTCCACTCCTCCAGATAATTGGTTCCATTGCCTGACTGCTCTTAGATCAAAGAAGTGTCTCCTAATGTCCAACTGAAACTGTAACTTCAGCCCATTAAAGGTAATCCTGTCTTTGGGGCAGCAGAAATCCCATCTTTGCCCTCTTCCATGTAACAGTTCTTCAGGTATTAGAAGGGTGCTATCATATTTTCTTCCATTTTACCATGCCTGGTTGTTATGGTACTTTCAAGCCAACATTTTGACAATGAAGAGCTCCGCTTCATCCATAACAAAATCGCTTCATAACCAAGTAATTAGGTTATTGCCATTGTATATTCAGTCTTGCTCCTAATTCGCAAAAGTAGGTAAGTATGAGAATTTTGTTTTATTTCAATGACCAGTGACTTCTAACATGTCATGAAAAGCTTAGAGGACACACCAGTCAGGAAGCTAAACAAGAACTTTATTGTCTCTTTAGCCAAGACAGAACAGCAACGGAAAAGTCCTGACTCCATTCTGATTCAACAAAGTCTAGTGCCCCCTAGTGCCTAAATTATGTAATGACATTATCCACATAAGCACATCTGCAAAAGTGCACATTCGTATATGTTATATCAAAACAGTACTACCTAGGGCATAATTTGTGAAAAGGTTCAGTCCTGACATCTGTCTTGAATGCCAGTGCTGAACCCTGGAACATATGAAGAAAGACATGCAGAGTGGATTTCCATTCTCACTGAGTAACTCCACCAGATCAGAGGGTTTTGTTTCCAGAGAGTTTGATGCCTCCTATATAATTAACATTAGCAGAGCCAGAGTGTACAGATTCAGAGCTATTTACATGAGAACGAGGCTATGATTTCATTCTCACATACTACACAGATATTTTCCCAGAGGCATAGTAGTAGCTGATCCTTTAAAAAAAAAAGTTAGACTACTTTGCTTGATTTGAGAGAAATGCACAGGGAATCAGCAAAACTAATTAGAGATAAGGGAGATAAGATGTCAAAATAGTAGACCACCAAAGAACTGGGGCTCCCAAAGGAAGCTGGACAACAGCCAACAGGTAACAAAAGAACAGCTGATTTTCACAACCATAATTCTGTTTGCTTGCACAAATCCTGTTGACACCTGTGGAAGTTTTTGCTATAGCAAAGACATTGCGTTTGGCCATTGGCCTACTGATTTGAGTGCTGCTGGCACATCTACTTAGAAAGAAAAAAAAACACATATTGTACTCTTGAAAAAAAGGAAAGGAACCTCTCATGCAAAGCACTTGAGTCATTGCTGACTCCTAGAGGGATTCCTGCTTTCGCTGACGTTTTCTTGGCAGACTTCGTAGCGGGGTGGTTTGTTTGTTTATTTATTTATTACATTTTTATACCACCCAATAGCCGAAGCTCTCTGGGCGGTTCACAAAAATTAAAACCATAATAAAACAATCAACAGGTTAAAAACACAAATACAAAATACAGTAAAAAAAAAAAAGCACAAACAGGATAAACCCATGCAGCAAAATTGATATAAGATTAAAATAAAGAGTTAGAACAGTAAAATTTAAGTTAAAATTAAGTGTTAAAATACTGAGAGAACAAAAAGGTCTTCAGCTGGCAACAAAAGGAGTACAGTGTAGGCGCCAGGCGGACCTCTCTGGGGAGCTCATTCCACAACCGGGGTGCCACAGCGGGGAAAGCCCTCTTCCTAGTAGCCACCTGCCTCACTTCCTTTGGCAGGGGCTCATGGACAAGGGTCCCTGTGGATGATCTTAAGGTCCAGGCAGGTACATATGGGAGGAGGCATTCCTTCAAATAACCTGGCCCCAAACCGTTTAGGGCTTTGAATGTCAATACCAGCACTTTGAATCGGGCCCAGACCTGGCCTGGCAGCCAATGAAGTTGTAAAAGGACTGGCGTAATGTGATCTCGCCAGCCATTGCTTTCCCCGAGCTAGCTGGGTGCTCATTTTACCGACCTCGGAAGGATGGAAGGCTGAGCCGACCTGAGCCAGCTGCCTGAGAACCAGCTTCCGCTGGGATTGAACTAGGGTTACCATATGAAAAGAAGGACAGGGCTTCTTTATTTTTAACAGTTGTATTGAAAAGGGAATTTCAGCAGATGTCATTTGTTTATATGGAGAACCTGGTGAAATTTCCTCTTCATCACAACAGTTAAAGGTGCAGGTGCCCTGCCCTCTCTTAAATCTGGTCACTCTAGTATAGCTCCTGCACTTTAACCATTGTGATGAAGAGGGAATTTCACCAGGTTCTTCATATATACAAAGGACACCTGCTGAAATTCCCTTTTCTATGCAACTGTTAAAGATACAGGAGCCCTGTCCTCCTTTTCATATGGTCACTCTAATTGAACTCAGGCCGTGGGGAGAGTTTGGGCTGCAGTAACTCTTACTGTGCAGAAAATGTAAGTGGCAACAGAAAACTCATGGTTAAGTGTTGTGTACTAGTTAGTAGTTTGGGTACTTTGGAGGCCTTCCCCTCCATAGTGTGTCTTTCACTGTATTTGCCAAATTTGGATTCCATTTTCACATTAAGGCTATTGAGGAAGGCACTTATACAAAATGAATGGTCTTTCATTTAAAGATTGGTGAGAAATTTATTTGGTTCACTTTTGAATTATTATTATTTATTGCATTTATATCCCACCTTTTTTCCTCCAAGGAACCCAAGGCAGCATACATAATCCTCCTCCTCTCCATTTTATTATCACAAGAACAAGCCTGTGAGGTAGGCTGGGCTGAGTGTGCTTAGCTCAGAGTCACCCAGTGAGCTTCTATGGCTTAGTGGGGACTAGAACCCAGATCTCCCGACTCCCAGTCTGACACTCTAACCACTACACCACCCTTGCTCTCTGAATGCGAATGTACCTAGTTTTTCACTTCTGAACTAGTACGCAAACTTAAACTCAGCTGTCCTTCGAAATTTGCCTTTCTCCAAGTTTTGCAACACAGTTCTCCAATCAAAAAATGTGTACAAAATGTGTATATAAAGGGAAAAAGCACCCAAAATGCACATATTAGTGAAAAATAACATTTGAAATGCTTTAAAATAAAAAAAACTATATATGGTAAAATTGTGCACAAAAATGCAAGTATTAGGAGAAATGTGCCCAAAATCCATTGGAATTTTCATGAAAAAAAATCAACATTTATGATGAACCAAACTTAAGATTGGAAGAATTCTCAATGTTCACGAAAAACCAAACAATAAGACTCGAAAAATGAAAAACGGAGAGAAACTAAAATTGACTTATTCATCCTCTCCTACGACAATTACAAATGGGAATGTGGCACAGTTATCGTTTTCATGGCTCTCCCACTTTGTTAGCTGTTTTAATGACAGACGAAGACTGTTTCTTCTCCCAGGCTTTTAAGGTTTAGCTTTTTGTAGCTGCTGCTTTGGTTATCACTTACAATTCTGTTTGTATTTTGTAAAGTATTCCTTCAAAAAAATTTTTTTTAATGTAAATAATTTGGAAACAGGACTGAACAGCAGCGTATAAATCCCTAAAGCAAATATAGATGGCTTATAATAAACGATGCTCTAACAGTGACCATGAACCAGGCTAGGACTTTTAAAATGATTGTTTTTACAGGAAGAGCGTTTTGGGGAAAATATTTTTCATTCTCTCTGCTTCTGCTCAAGGCAGAAGGAAATTCATCCTACAAGAAGGCTTGAGCGTGATGAAAATGCTACACAATTAACTGGCTGGTAGTACTTTGGGTACAGGTTCTTTCTCAGTGAAGACCCCTTCAGAAGGAGTGATGATGATGCCCAGATCGTTAGAGAAGAGCCACTTACATGATAAGAAATCCTTCAGACTGCTTTTCTTTTTTCCTTCAGGGTTATCACTTCCTTTTGATAGACCTGCTGTGGAAGAACTGACTTGGGTAAACAGAAGGAATGTGATGGGGAATGTATGGCTTAGTGTCCCATCACCTCCTTGGCTGACCACGTCCACTGTGGAAGTCAGGGCTCAGCATTATTCAGCAACCAGCTCCGCCCGCCTGCTTGCCTGCCTGCCTCTGTGTGTGTGTGTGTGTGTGTGTGTGTGTCTGTCTGTCTGTCTGTCTGTCTGTCTGTCTCTCTCTCTCTCTCTCTCTCTCTCTCTCTCTCTCTCACACACACACACACACACACACACACACGTACACGACATCATAAGTAGAATCACAATGGCCCTAGGGCCTCACTCTGTGAGGCTGAGCAAGTCGGACTGGCTTGCAGCCCTACACATCCAACTTCGTATCTTTCTGGCCTCTTGGAAAATGGCAGCCACATGCAAATTCTGCCAATGGCGTTTCCCCCACAGTGCACATAACACAACATCCTTGTAAGAAAGGTTCCATGCAGGAAACAATCTTATTCCAGGAAGCATTCCTTGACTGATAGCCACGGTTTTTATTGGCATCCTGTGTTTTTTAGTAAAATAATGGTGTTTTAATCTTTCTATCTTCTACTGTTTTAATTCTTATGTTCACCACTCCGGAATCTGTTTCAGATATGGAGCGGTATACAAATTTTGTAAATAAATAAATAATAAAATAATAATAGGGAGGTTCATTATGCAAGGGAAATCTTCAATCAGGTGTTGTGGGTAGGGAAGTGCTAACCCTGAAGGAAAATCGGTCAGTGTCGCCCGCATTCAAATGTTTAAAAACTCAAGTTATTTCTCTCCCAAATATAAATAAAAAATGAACTGAAACAAAATGTTCATCCATTTGCACCAGCCAAATTCAATAGGTACAACTATTCCCGGCATGGAGCAGGATGTTTTTCCCTGCCATATAGATGCCAAAGATGAGCCTAGACAGAAGAAAAAGAAGAGGTGGTAACCTATTAATTCAGCACTAAGCCAAATCTTTACAAGCTAAGCACTCATAGTCCTAGGCCAGGATGGATGAATCTGTCAATTTCAGTTTCTCCCACCTTCAGATATTTTAATTACAAATTCTTGTCCTGAATGTGGAGAACTTTGAGAATTTGGGCAACTTCTAATCAATCCCGAACTGAAATAACGTTCTCACCCATCCTTAGCTGTGGGTGGGGCTGGTGGAGGCTGGTGACTCCAATGTTAATGGGGTGGTGAATCCTCTCTGGATTTCAGTCAGAACTCTAAAGCAGCTATTGCATTTTGGATGCTCCTTTAGCATTCTGACTGGTTCTGACAGAAATAGATGGGGAGGGGGAGGACACCTTGTTGGGTGTCAAGAAAGGTATCCAGAGGCACATTGGTGCCCGTAGGTGCTAGGTTGCCTATCCCTGCACTACACTACATCTTCAGCCTCCCAAGTCTGCCTTACAGGGTTGTTGTAAAGATAAATGTGATCCAGTGAAGTGCTTTGACCACTTGGGAAAAGTGCTTGTTAAACGTTAATTTCAATAATAATAAATACTGGTATTGCTGTCCTGTTGTAGATCATCCTTACAGAATGGTTATGACTGCCAGCCTAAAGGCAAGCATGTTTCTTCTATCAATCATATTTCCCCCGTACTCTTTTTCTATTTTGCAGGTTGGATTTCGTTACCTGATTTGACTTTCCGGTGTGAGAGAGTCTGGTCCGAGGCCATAAAAGGGAATGTCGCCCTATTATGCTGGGGAATGATGGGAGTTGTAGGACTTATTTTCTATCTAAGGATGCATATAACTGCACTCTAAACAAACAAATCTAGTGCGGCATCAAATCCTATTCATTTTAGTGGGTCTTAATTGTGCATAACTGTGCACTGGGTAAGCATTGTACATGGGGTTTAACATTAAGGCTATTTCAGTGCACTCTTCCACAGGTTCACAGAACATTAAATGATGCTAGGAAAAAAATCTCCAAGTTGTATTTTTAATTTTTAAAAAAATTGACACTGGAAAATTGATTTTAATCTATGAAAACCTGTAAAAAGGCATAGCTGGTGGCATGGGAAGAAAGTCAAAAGTTCATCTGAGTCTTACCTAGCTTCTTCTTTGTAAGTCTCTTGATGAGCAGCGCTCAGGGGTACATTTCCAAAGTGTGGCACAGGGGGATTAATCCTTTGAATCCCCATTAATGTAGCAACATTGCCAGTGCATGATGCTTGCCTCTCAGGCCACAGCTAGACCTAAGGTTTATCCTGGGATCATCCAGGGTTCACCCCTGCCTGAGCACTGGATCCCCTGTGTGTCACCTAGATGAACAGGTTTGACCCCTGGACGATCCAGGGATAAACCTTAGGTCTAGCTATGGCCTCAGTGTCGAAAAGAGAGGAGGCATTTAAAATGGGAGTGAAGAAGAGCTGGATGAGAGAGCTAGAAATATGAGCATTCATTTTTGCTAAAATAGAAAGTTTAGCTTGTGGCCGTGGCCTTTTCATAGCTGCTGCCACTCACCTTCTCTATAGGTTGTGTATTCAGTAAAAGTCAATGCAGCCAGTTCTGATAGTCTGGATTGATGAGTAATGGAGTATTCAGCAGAGCTGATTACATTGTGTATATCAATCACTGCACCACACAAATACATATGGCATAAGATACAACACTGTGAGAATCTGAATTTTTATTTTAGAAAGCAAGTTTCTAGACCTCATGGCTGCAGACATGACCTGGGTAGCATCAGAGCAAATCTCAGAAGCCAGAGGAGGGCTGAGATACGTTTTCACTACTCAGCTGGGTGGAGTTTCAGTGTTTTGCCTTGCCCTTTGCCCTTCTGCCTGGCTAGCAGAATAGTTTTGCTTTTGCAAAATAAAGTCTTTGCAGATGTTCATAGTTTATTGAGAAAGAGAATGTGACCTTTTAAAATGCAGAATTGGTGTTAGCTCGAGGCAGAATTTGGTTTACTTTATTTGACATTTTTCTTTTCTTTTTGCAGTCTACACATGCAGAGTATTAGTATTCAGTGAAATACTCTACTATGGTTTGTTTGTATGCCTCTGATGTTGTGATTTGTATTTGTGCCACAACAATGCAGACATTGGACAAAACGTCATGCAGTGTGATCTAGTTTTTCCCTCCTCTCCCCATCTTGCCCACATAAATATAGTAGGCAGGGAGATAGCTATAAGAGGGAATGTTGTCTTTTAAAAGTCATTGGAGACAGCAAAGTTATGCTCACTCTCTTTAATACTAACAAACCAAATGCTTATAACTCTTATCAGACAGTCTCTGCGATGTCTGCATCCCTTCACTAATTTCAACAAACTGTCCTCCGGAGTGGGAAGATTAGCCTGTGTGTATGTTTATTCTCTGCGGAATTATAGTCATGTTCCCGTCAAGTGAGCAAGATACGAAAATAAAATCTTGTTTGTATTTCTTCTTCCCTCTGCTCCTGCAATGGCTGGAAGAAACTTTCAAGCAATTTAATGCGGAAGCACGTAAAGTCCCCATTCCATTTTAGAGGCCTTTTGTGAACTTCAAGATGGTGGATTCTTTCGTTCTGCAGCTTAGTGATCCGCACCCAAATAAAAATGGACTCTGCGTATTCCAAGTAATTTGAAACATTCCGGTTTGTGAGAATATTGTGCTCTGCAGGACTGTATGCTACTGCCCCCACCCAAGTTTACAGTGTTATATCGAAGCAATACCAGACCAAGGAAAGATGAATTCTGTGCTGTGTGTAAGTTATGAGAGGGAAGCAGATGTGAATAACTCATCTTAACTTGCGTAATTGTTCTGATGTTGCCAGTCATGGAATAGCCTATGAGCCCTAAAAGAAACTGGAGGCCTGCCCCCAACAAATTGTCTTGCAGTGTAATCTAGTTTTTTCCGCTTCCCTCCCCATCCTGCCCACATAAATATGTAGGCATCACCTACACATTGGCCCCATTCAGAAGGCACCTTAAACCATGGCTTTAACCATGATGCTTAAGCCAGAAAGCCAGGACGTATTCAGAAGACACCTTAAACTATGGCTTTAACCACGGTGAATAAGGCTTTTTGCTTTATTCACCATGGTTAAAGCCATGGTTTAAGGTGTCTTCTGAACACAGCCTGGGTTTCTGGCTTAACCGCCATGGTTAAAGCCATGGTTTAAGGTGTCTTCTGTACGGGGCCTTTTTGACACATATCTTTACAGCCATAAGGACTACTAATGTGGCTTAAAAAGCAAAAGCAAAAGCAAGTTGAATTCCATTCCCATCAACACTTTCTGCACTTACATTGAGTGGTGCCATGCACACATACCTTGTTACATCCCTTTGCCTCTGCATATCCCACCTTCTTTCCTCCAAGGAACCCAAGGTGGCGTACATAATCCTCCTCCTCTTCATTTTATCCTCACAACAACAACCCTGGGAGGTAGATTGGGCTGAGAGTTTGTGACTGGCCCAAAGTCACCCAATGAACTTCCATGGCTGAGTGGGGACTAGAACCCAGATCTCCCTACTCCCAGTCCAACACTCTAGCCAGTACACCACACTGGCTCTCTATCTCACCTCAGCATGGAAGTCTGTGACTAGGTTAACTGTTGATGGTCAACTTAATGGTCTCTGTTCTCCCTCTTGTATGGTCCTTTATCTTTCAGCTGGACTTGGACTAGATAGCCCTTTCAGTTGGACTTGGACTAAACAGTCCTGTATAAAGTGAGGTATCTGGCCATCCAACACAGCTACATTCTCCTTTGTTGGTGTTATAAAGAGACATGCATTCTCCCTAGATGGTGACCCAAGTCATGAACCTTCCTGGATGTGTCTGCTCCTCTGATCAAGGGTAGGCATGGTTGGGCACCTTCCAAGGGTCCACACTGTCAAGATATCACCAGAGTTGCTCCTCCTCTTCAGCATTGCAACCTGCTTCTTCACCCACCTCTTGCCCTGGCCCAGAGTGGCTTGAGTCCTGTTACCTCTTTTGTAGAAATTATAGAGTGACCCTCCTGTGCCACGACACAGTCTCTTTACAACAGGCCTGTCTGCAGACACTCCCTGCTCAAGCTAAGCGCCACCACTTTATGAGCCTGAGGTGAGGGACAAACACCACCTTTCTACAAACTATGTGGAGAAAGGGGTTAAACAGGAATAATTTCAGGAATAAAATAATGCGCTGTGAATTATATGTGCTGATGGTGAATTGATGTCAGAAGGGGTGTTATATGTATATAACTGCAGATGATAAATGCCAAGGAGACACTTGGGATTTTTGTGGTAGTAAAACAAACAATAAAAATTTATTTCAATATTCACAGACTTTGTTTCATAATTAAACTTTTCAGACCCTTGTTAAAACCTCTCATCCAATCCTTTCTCTCTTCTCATACACACTTTCCTTTCTCACACACTTTCACTCTTGAACTTTATTATCAGGATTGTTTAATATACACCCACTGACTATCTGCACACTACACTCAAAAGTCAACTCTCTTTATCCTGATCCTCTAATTCTCCCCTCGAACCAAAGTACTTTAAAAACACACCCCTATCACCTCAGTCATTCCCTTATATATCCTCCTCCCCTCTCCTAAGATATTCAATCTCCACCCACTCAGGTCAACATTGTAAACACAATAGACTTACAAATGCTAGACATACATTAGGGAACTGACTTGTGGGGTGTAGCACCACACCTTCCCCTTCAGAAATATTTCATTCAGTGGAGAAGTAAATATATTGGTCAAGATCACATGATAGCTGACCCTGAACCAGCCTGTATGCACGGAGAGAAAGGAGATGATGCCTGATCTCCCCACTGATGTGGTGCTTCAGTGTACTAGGATGTCCATGCAAGGCCATAACATTCCGCTCAAATGCAGCCTATGCATGTAAAATCCAATGTGCAGAGAATGATTTCATGGAGCTAAGCCATTTTGCACCAACGCTAGGATATGTTTTAGGCAGTTGCTTCACATGGGTCACATGTGAACTCACCCCTTCCATGTGGTCAAGGTGGAATCAAGAGTAGGCATGGATGGGCAGCTACCAAGGGCCCACACTCCAGCAGGGACCCACTGACAAGAGCTTCTTAGAGTTGCCCCTCTTCATCGTCATTACAACTTGCTTATGCATCTGTTTCTTGCTCTGGCCCAGACAATGGTGGTGGTGAGAAGGAGGAGCAGTAGATGCCTCTGTCTACTTGCTCACTGGCTGTCCACCTGTCAAGCAAACAATTGGCAGCAATGATGAGAAAGAAGATAAGCAATAGCATCCACAGTGCTGGTGAGAAGGTAGACGGTCTGAGAGAGCAGGGCCATTGAGGGCATTTATGGTGTTACCCCACAATTTAGTACCTTGTATATGTCTAGTTTAGTATGTCTGGTAAGTATGGAATGTTAGAACTGAGTGGGTGTGGTTTATGATGTAATAGCTGTGGGGGAAAGGAGTATATTAGGAGAGTGTTGGGCGTTTGTGGGGTATGTGAGTTTGAGGAGTGAGTGAGAAAGAGTTGTTTATTGAGGTGTTTGGATTCTAGGAATTTAGGATTGGTGTGAAGACAGTGAGGTGGTTGGTGTGTGCTTTTAAATCACAATAAACTTATTATTATTTTGTTAGCTACCAAATACAACATGTCAGCTTGGCATTATTTACCTGCCTTACAGTTATTAAACACCTACACCAGATTATACCCACAGTATATTCAGAGAGATCCAATTTTCAGTTTCCCTCATAGCTAGGGGAAAGGTTTTATTTAACCCTCCCTCAGTTTTTCAAGCGGTGGCGCTTGGCCTGAGAAGGGTTTATGCGACGGGCCTAGTGTAAGGGTCGGTAACGTCTCAGCATTAAAAAATAAATAAAAATGGAGCTGCTTTGATGAAGTATTTGCATGTCTCTTTAGACCTAAGAGGCAGTATGAGATACACAGGTGAAATAAAGAGCAGAAGGCACTATTTTCCTTGTTCTTAGATTTTACATGTAAAAGGAAGCAGAAGAGTGTGGAAATTCAGCAAAATGGCTCCATCAATGCATTAATAATGTAGGGTCTCCTTCATTAGCTCACCAGGCCAGCCCATCTGACTCTCTGATATGTTTCATGACATTGAGACTGGGTTCAGATGATCACATTGGAAAAATAAGCCATAGTGGCTTCTCTCCCAGCCCCCAAGCTGCATGTGCAACTATTATTTGCATAATTCCTTGCAATGCAGTGTGAGTTGGTGTGCATAGGCGTGTCTGGGGGTGTGCCGGGTATGCCCAGGTGCACCTTAATGTCTCTGGAGCCTCTAGAAAGTGCGTATTTCCCTTCACCATGCTAATGGCAGCCAACGTTAGCATGGCGGGGGGGGGGGGGAATACACACTTTCCGGAAGCTTCAGAAAGTGCATTTTCCCACCCTGCCCACTGCTCCAATCAGGACCTTAAAAATAAATAAAAAATCCCTGGGTGCACACCCTAATGAAATGTGCTGCGCACGCGTATGCTGGCATGTCGTCCGAACCTGTCCCGCGACACGGTGGGTGTGGCTTCATACCCACCCTACAACCCACGACATGATCATTCCAACAGAGATGGTGCAAGTTTGAGCCCTGAAGACAACACCAACAAGCAGCAGCTATGGAAGAACTGCAAGTGCTCTTGATGGCATGTTGAATCAAGACAGGAATCATGAAGAAAGCTTAAGAGCCAAAAATGCTCAATGACAAAGGAAAGCTGCAGAAAGTTCCGTCTTCATTAATGATAATTTTTCTTCTTTTCTCTCACTTTGCTTTATCACTTATGGGAAAGGAAGCCTGTAGCCAGCATGGAGCATGGGAGGGATCTGTCAAAATGATGTCATAGTGAAAGGGAACAGAACCTGATTGTGCGTCGTACACACTGGAAATCTTTGTGGCAAAGGCCCATAGCGGCTCCTTTATCAATTAGGTAATGTCTGACCTAGATGGGTGGAAGTTCATTTATTTTGCATTTGACGGTGTTGATGTGTTACCAAACAATCTTAAAAGGGATATAGGTTCCTTTTATTTTTTTCCTGGGCTACTACCAATCACTTCAATTGAATGGTAAAGAAGAGACAGAAGGCTGGATCCAGACTTTAGTCATACCAAGAGTAAACCTATTGAAATGAACTTATGTCTCATTGATTTTCAAGAATGACTAAGTCTGGATCCAACCTGGTAAGAACAATCCAATCCATCTAATCCAATGCTTCCCAAATGTTTTGGAGTGGGGCCCACCTACAAACCTATTCAGCCTTTCGAGCCTTACTTTCTCTTCTGCAACAGGACATGCAAAAGTATCTCATCAGTAGTTAACACTGAACACTTATAGAATTTATTTTTCATCTTTAATGTCAATGTATGTATAGACAGTATGTATCTGAATAGAATTGAAGAGCAGAGGTGGAGAACCAGTCCAGATGTTGGTGGACTACAACCCCCATAAACCCCAGCCAGCACGGTCAATGGTCAGTGATGATGGGAGTTGTAGTCTACCAGGCTACACAATAGTAATGATGTGCTATCAGCCTGGTGAAAGAATAAAATATCTTAGAAAAGGGGCAGGGGAGAGTTCCTCATTGTGCGACTCAACCAGGCACTTGTGAAAGAAGTGTGTGTTATTTCCTGAAAATATAAACTGATTGCTTCTAATTCTAGTTTTTAAAAACACAACTTCATCACATGCCTCTTGCAGAGGTCAATTCAGGGCCAAACTAGAAGTGATGCTAAATGCGTCTTTAGCAATCACGGCAGGATTTTATTTTATTTTTTAAAGGGAACTTCCCTCCTGGGACTAATGTCAACTGTGGAGTGGGTCGGTATGATTTTCACCAGGACTGCAGAAGTAGAGGAAAGGGTTAAACCCATTGTGCTCTGAGGGTCCCAACGAAAAGCCAGGCCCCTCCCAGTCGAGGCTGGTGGCTCTAATGTCAGTGGGGCAGTGAATCAACTCTGGGTTTCAGTCATGACCAATCAGAATTCTAAAGGCAATATCTAAGGTACTTCATGCCTTGGATAGCTCCCTTAGAATCTGACTGGTTCTAAGTGAAACCCGCAGTTTTTTGAAAAATTAAAAAATAGGAAGAAGGCCCCTCAGCACACAGCTACACTTAAAAAAGGTATGTGGAAACCCTGTCCCCCTCACAAAGGAGAAAATCCTCTAATTTCTACCCTCACCCCCCCCCCGCCACAAAAGAGGCAGAAAAACAATGCCTCTTTTGCAGAGAGACAGAAAGTTCCCAAAAATAGGGGGCAGGATTCGGTTCAGCACAAGTATTACTTCACTTTTGAAGCACACAACCAAGATTTCTCTTCCCCATGCCTAACTGCTTGTTCCATGCTCTACAACTGCTTCTACATTCCTGATAGAATAATATCAACAACACTATTCGCCAACCCTGATTAAAAAAACACACCCCAAAACAGCAACCCTCTAAGCATGTACAGTTTTGCATTTTAAATAGGGTGACCACATGACCCGGAAAACCTCAGAGACCTCCAGTAAAATGAAGTGTCTCTGAGGCAACTGGGGCTGGCGAAGAGGAAGCAAGCAAGCAAGTAAGCTATAGGGTGACCATATGAAAAGAAGGACAGGGCTCCTGTATCTTTAACAGCTGTATTGAAAAGGGAATTTCAGCAGGTGTCATTTATATATATGGGGAACGTGGTGAAATTTCCTCTTCATCACAACAGTTAAAGGTGCAGGTGCCCTGCCCTCTTTTAAATATGGTCACTCTAGTATAGCTCCTGCAGCTTTAACCGTTGTGATGAAGAGGGAATTTCATCAGGTTCTCCATATATACAAATGACACCTGCCAAAATTCCCTTTTCTATGAAACTGTTGAAGATACAGGAGCCCTGTCCTCCTTTTCATATGGTCACCCTATTCCAGCAAGCAGCAGGAGGATGAGGAGAAGAAGAAGGAAGGAACAGGAAAAGGAAGGAGCAAGCAGCAAGAGGAGAAGCAGCAGCAGCAACTAGAGGTAAGATTGAGGTGAGTGAGAGAGAGAGTGAGAGAGTGAGAATGAGTGCATGGGGTGATCCTGAATGTGTGTGTGTGAGAGTGTATTAGGGCGACCATATGAAAAGGAGGACAGGGCTCCTGTATCTTTAACAGTTGCATAGAAAAGGGAATTTCAGCAGGTGTCATTTGTATATACGGAGAACCAGGTGAAATTCCCTTTTCATCACAACAGTTAAAGTGCAGGAGCTATCCTAGAGTGACCAGATTTAAAAGAGGGCAGGGCACCTGCAGCTTTAACTGTGGTGATGAAGAGGGAATTTCACCAGGTTCTCCATATATACAAATGACACCTGCTGAAATTCCCTTTTCTATGCAACTGTTAAAGATACAGGGGCCCTGTCTTCCTTTTCATATGGTCACTCTAGAGTGCATTGATGTCTGAATGGGATGCCTGGTTGTTTGACTAAATGAATGCATGTGCCTGTTTGCAGTGTGTGTGGGGGGCTGGGGCTGTAGTTTTCTGTGAGTCGGGGTGTGTGATTTGGAGGTGATATTCCTATTAAATAATGCATTTTAGACCCATAGACCTTCCTTTCTAATTTGTTTGATATAATTGGTATGATGTATATTTTGTAACAATGGCTGATAATTCTTCATCCTTCTTAAAAGCCTTTTTAAAAATTAACAGGGTTGCCATTAGGTAGGCACACCCCTTTGGGGGTTGGACATGTTAGTGGGCATGACCCCTTGGGGGCAGCCATGTTGTCCTCCTTTTGTCCACCCAAATTTTAAACTCACTTAAACTGTAGCACCATCATAACTACAGGAACAAAAGAGCTTGTTTCTGCTGCCTTGACCTCCTGCCACTCTCTGGGTGGTCACTTAGGCAACCCCTGGGCTGCAGGGCCCTGGATTTTGGCCCCAAAGTCCTGCCCTAGCTGCATCACTGAAAGGCAGGAAGAGCGATTTGGCCCAATAAGACATCAGCTGCCACAACACAAGTGATGGGTTCATTCCTGCTGAAGGCCCATTTTTTCTCCCTGAAAAACAGAGCAGTTCTGTAAAGCCCCTTAAGTCCTTGGTATGTTCAGCTCAGCTATTGCAGTGCCAGAACGACAAATACCACTGAAGGAAAATGGTGTGTATTGGTTATCCGGTATGTAAGGCCTTCTCGTGTTCTGCAGCCCCCTTTTCCTGCTCTGTCTCAATCTGAGAATTTAAGTCAAACAGTGTGAAACCTCAAGAGGGTTAGAAAGAGCACCTGAGTAGTGGCCAGAATGTGGTGCTCACTTCACTTTCTGTCCAGGCCTAGTGGAAGGCTGTAGCCACGCTAACCCACTGAGCCAGTGAAGAAAGACAGAGAGAGAGAGAGAGAGAGAGAGGGCGGGTGGGGGGAACTGCTGAGTGGAGAAAATGCAGCTGAGACCAAAATTGATTTAGGAGCTTTTCTTAAGTAAAAAATTTCATCACTAAAGAGCTTTCTTCCTACAGCCTTTTGAGAAACTCTGTGTTTATATATTGCTGTTTGCCTGACCTAGGTTGCCAATACTCAACGTAATGCACTTAATATATATATATTTTATGTTACCCTTCACCTGACAAACATATGGAATCCGAGTTGAGAATAACAGCCTTTACAGCCCCAGTGGTGACAACAAGTTGTGGAAATTCTTTCTGATATTAAAAAAAAAGAGATGAAATTCTTGCGCTTTCAGATTTACTGGTTTTGCTGCAGATTAGGAGCATTGCAAATACAGGGCAATGAGGTGCTTCAAAAGTCTATTTAGTAGAGTGTTTGGAGGCTGGAATGTTCTGAAATAAGGAACTCTACGGTAAAATGAGATGAAATCACAGTGTCGCAGGATAAATTACAAGGAAGAAGCCAGGCACATGGGCTAGAATCCAGCATGGTGCTAGGTGTCCTTGAGTTCATTGATTTCAATTGAATTAACCACACCAAACTTTGTATTGGGCTTCAGAGACTGACTGATATGTAGGATGTCAAGATGCAAAGGAGAAGAGGGCTGCTGTATGCAGTGGTGAACACAGGACTTTGGAGCACAGGTCTAGGCACCCATAGCAGAATAAAAACTAGGACCCTCAAATGCGCTAGACCTGTCTAACCACTTTTAGAAGTCGGTGAAGGAACAGCATTACTGTCCAAAGCCCCCATTAAAACCAGAGTCTTTAATTGCCTAAGTGCACTGCTGCCCCTTTAGTACTTTCATGGAAGAGAGAGAATTTCAGCAGGTGCCGCTTTTCTTATCCCTGTATGGCAAGTGGCAGCTGCCAAAGTTCACTCCGCTACACAACATAGGAAGTGGCCTTATACCACGTCAGACCATTAGTTCATCTTGTTCAATACTGCCTGCTCTGACTGGCAGCAGCTGGCTCTCTAGACAGGAATCTTTTCCTGCCCTATCTGAGGATAACCTGGATTGAACCTGGGACTTTTTGCATGGAAAACATATGCTCTACCACTGATCTACAGCCCTTCCCCTTAAAATGGTTAAAGGTACAGAGACTCTCTCTCTTTTGCATCTGGTTACATCATCTTCATTTCAATTCGTATACGGCTCACCATATCTAAAGATATCTCTCCGCAGTTTACATATTGAAATACCTAGTAATAAATAAACAAAAGATGTTAAGCCACAATTAAAAACCCAATAATGAATAGACAAATGATTATAGAATGATAATGCAAGATGGGTAAAAAGTGTCCAGCAGTACAACTATGAAATACCTCAATATCGATGTCTCTCATGAAAATCATACACCAACTTTAAATAATGAGTGTAAGCATCTATGGCCTAATCTAGAACAAGCATGATATTCCACTATGAAAGTGGTATATAAAAGGCAGGGGCCACACTACATCTTTATAGCAGTATTGAAGTGCACTGACAACTGTTTGGGCTCATTGACACATCACTTATTATTATTATTATTAGTAGTAGTAGTATTATTATCATCATCATCATTATTATCCCGCCTTTTGCCCAATGCTGGGCCTCAAGGCGGCCTTACAAAGTTTAAAACATACATTGGGGAGGGGGAACAAAACCATAAACGTTTAAAATACCCAACAAAATTATAAGACGTTAACATAGATGGAGGGCCAGATTATTCTCCAAAGGCCTGCTGGAACAAAAAAGTTTGAGCCTGCTTCCGAAAGCCCATCAAGGAGGGAGCCATCTTAGCTTCCCTGGGAAGAGAGTTCCAGAGCACTGGAGCAGCCACCGAGAAGGCCCTCTCCCATGTTCCCACCAAGCGCGCCTGTGAAGATGGTGGGACTGAAAGAAGGGCTTCTCCAGAAGATCTTAAAGCACGGGCAGGCTCATAAGGGAGAATACGTTCTTTCAAATAACCTGGACCCGAGCCATATAGGGCTTCATAGGTCATAACCAGCATTTTCATACTGCTTTCATAGTGCTATATCCTGCTTGATGTGGCTCCTGCTTCTTATATACCGCTTTCATACTGCTTTCATAGTGCAATATCCTGCTTGGTGTAGATTAGGCCTATATTTATATGTACTGGACATAATGAATGGCACTATGGTGAGCCATCCTTGGTGTGTTGCATAAGCCCTGTGCAGACATTCAAACTGTGTATAGTGAATTCACATGGAGGGAAGTGGGATCTCAGCAGCACATCCTGCCCAACATGCATTCAGCTGAACATCTACATGGACCCTACACGCATGCAACTGTTTGTGCGTAGGGCTTTCTCTGTGTACAATTGGAGACCCTGGAAGAGCGAAGTTCTCACCCAGTCCATGGCAGGCAGCCATTTGTGTGTATGCGCCACATGTAGGTCCTCCCCCCTCCTGCCCTGTGCATTTGCTTTGCACAGTTCGAGCTTCTGTGTAGGGCCACTGGAAACCCTCTTACCTCCATGCCGGTTCTTCTGAAAGGAGAAACACTCGCTGGTATGTTTTATGATGAGTGCCACCTTGGTGTGGGGTATCTGATCCTTCCATAGTTGCTTACGTAGACTCTCTTGATTGTGTGTAATTTTCAGTGATGCATTGTTGATGGGCAAGCATCTGTTGGGAGTGCTTTAGGTAAAGGATACCCTGCTTTAGGATACGGGACAGTACTTAATAATCCAGTGGGTCCTATTAGGATCACTATTCAGTCGCTTACCTTAAAGATATGCTTAGAAACCTAATAGACTGGCTTCTGATTTTCTCAAGAGACAGACCCTCTTGTTTAGGATTGCTTAGCACTCACACCTTTATTTTTTTTAAAAAAGGCTCTGCACCTCCAATAGGGGTGGCAGGATCTCTCAATTTCAGTTTCTCTCGGTTTCTCATTTTTCTCATTCTAAGTTTGATTTATTCCAGACCTTGAGAATTTATTGGGAATTGCCCAGAGAGCTCCAGCTATTGGGTGGCATAGAAACATAATAAAGAAAGAAAGAAATTATATATATTCACATGAAAATTTGTGCACATTTTTGTGTCGGTGTCTCCTAATACATGCATTTTTGTTTCCTTTTTTTTAAATATGCCCATGTTTTTGCAAGCGTGTTTCCTAATATACTGCATTTTTGAACATAATTTTCAGTAATATCCATTTTTCTACATTTTTTGATTGGAGAACTCCATTGCAAAATTCGGAGAAGTGCGAATTTTGAAGGATAACTGAGTTTAGGTCGCATATTGATTCAGCAGTACAAAATTAGGTAATCAGGAACAAACGTCTCCCCTATCCCTAACCTTCAACCACATTCTCTTGTATAGTTCCCATTCCCTTCAGTGGAGCTTGTCAGGAGATATTCCTTAGAGTAGCCTTTCCCAACCAGGGGCCCTTCAGATGTATCAGCCTAACTCCTGTTATCCCTAGTCAGCACTGGCTGAGCATGATTGGACTTGTAGTCCACCACATCTGGTGGGCACCCTGTTGGGGAAGTCTGCACTAAGGTACTTCTGCCTCCTTGCTGGCGTGCATGCCCTCTGGTGTGTGTGTTTTTTAAGTTTCTTGTCTTTCTATTTTTTTTTTTTTTTGGAGAACATATTTATATCTTGCTGGTTGTGTTGCCAAGGAGCCCTGAAAGAAAGCAGAGTCGAGATAACTTCTAATCCACCTTTCTGTGATAATGTGGCGCAAGTGAAAAAAGCCAGGGTTCCTCTCTCGGCATTGTGGTAAGGCTGGGGGCCTTTAATAGACCCTGTAGACAAAAAAAAAAAAGGTTCCCAAGGACAGCCCCGGAATGGAGGCAAAGTGTGTGTTTCTAGAGAGTCAGGAGTTGGGAGTGTTGTTGTTATTTCTTTTTTAAGGATCATGATGGAAGTGGCTGAGTGTGCCTGCCTAAGCCAATTGTCTGCCATGGTGCGGATGGATTGTTATTGATTACTTTCAACAAAAGGAAGCCTGCACGTTTGGAAATAATCACTATGATTTAAGTAGAAACGTAATACATCTCACTATTGTCTGGAAGACTGTGAGTGGGTGACCTCTGCACCTACCAGGTACTTACTGGTTACGGGCAACGATTCTTACGGTTCTTTATCTTTAAACTGGAATTGGACAGGGCAGCCCTTCAAAAATAGAAGACACCTTCAAATAGAGGATGGTCAGTTGTAAAAGAGGACAGACCTTATAATCATCCTAGCTAAGCCCAGGGGAGAGGGTGCCTATACAATGCTGCTTTGCCGAATGATTCCCCCCTAAATCTGCAGCATCATTGCTTTTAAATGGCATCGATAGGGTTACATGGCAGGAGTGAGCGCAGGCCAGCCAGCCAAGAAAATTCACAGCGCCATTGTCAGAAGGCGGTAATGGGCAGCAAATATCCAGGGACCGAAAAATGTGAAAACCTTTGTTTGCTTGCTTGCTTGCTTTCTGGCAACTCTATGCAATATTGTAGCTTTGAAACCCTGTAGCTGCGCATCTGCGCTGCTACAGTTCATTGAATTTATGCATTGTATATAATAACTGCCCTTACTTTTGTTCCCCAGACTTTAATATTGCCATGGCGGCCATTACTAAACACTCACCTGGGCCGTGTATTCCCACATCTACCCTGCACTGGGATCCACCCCCTAACTACGCCCACTCTCTTAACCTGAACAGTGGTGACATCAGAGCAATGTAAAAAAGTCATGGTAAAATGACACATTGAAAATGTGAAGCTTCACAGGTAATGGAACGATATGACTGTGAGCTGGCAGCTGCATCATATAAACAATGGGGCAGAACTGCGCAGCCATGATGGAGTATATAGAGTGTATAGACAAGCCCCAGGATTGCACCTTTGAATCATATAAGCCTGGTTCAGATGCTAAAGGCTGAAAATACTGTTCCGAGGAGGAGGAGGAGAAGGAGGAGGAGGAATTAATGTATTCCCCTCCCCACCATGTTCATCTTGTAACATATGACACAGATCTCCATTGTAGTCTCACCTATGTGTAGAGGCCTGGACCGTGTGATTCAAAAAGTCAGGGATGAGCACCTAAGTTTCCCCTTGCATGTATGAGTGCTGGCATGGAATGTCTGTATCACATGCTCACTATACTGTGTGAACAGGATCTTAACCTGAATTTAGCATCTGAACTAGACAATGGTGGTGTTAGATGTCAACAGAACTCGTGACTTTGCTTTGTAAAGCTTTTCCTATTTTCCTTCTTTTATAAAGAAGCCATTATTTCTTCAAACAGTTCTTTTGAATAACTTTTAAAAATGAAAACAAACATGCAGATTTTCCTCCAAACCTTTCATAGACTCTCACCAGTTAAGAACATAAGAATATATAAAAAAGCCATGCCGGATCAGACCAAGGGCCTGTCTAGGCCAGCATTCTGTTCAGTGGCCAACCAGCTGTCAACCAGGAACCCACAAGCAGGACACCCTCCCACCCACGTTCCCCAGCAACAGGTGTATATAGGCTTATTGTCCTTCATTCCTGAGATGTTCACATAAGCATATGAAACTGTTAAAAACTTGACACTTGATTCAGAATAATGTTTACTTCAGGGGTGCAGAACTTGCAACTCCCTAAGCAGGGCTGGTGTCGAGGGTAAGCATGTTTGAGCACCTGTCGAGGCCCTGCATGCTTGCAGGGGGTCGCTGCCAAGAGCCTGCTGGAGTTGCTTCTCCTTTTCACTATTGCAACCTGCCTATTTGCCTGCCTCTTGCTCTGGTCCAGACAACAGAGGTGGTGAGATGGAGGAGCAGTAGATGCCACTGCCTACTTGCTCCCTGGCTCTCTGCCAGCCAAGCAACCAAGTGGTAGCAATGATGAGAAAGAGGAGGAGGAGTAATAGCTGCTGGTGACCATGGTGGTGAGAAGGGAGACTCACTGAAGGAAGGGGACCTTTGCCCAAGGCTCCTCCAAAACTTGGAGCTGTCACTGCCCGCAAGGCCTTTACTGTGCCACACCAAGAGTGGCCTGATGTCCCTCACTGCCACCAAATTCCCCGTACCTGTACTCTCCACTCTCTCCCCAAAGATCCTCATACAGATTGCCTCTTTCCACAGCACTGCTAGCAGTGGGGAAAGAGCATTTTGCATCACATGAGCGTGCACATGTGTGTCCGTCCATCCCCATTCCCCAACCCCTGAACCGGCATCACATGTGGCCTTTGGGGCTGAAAAAGTTGTGCACCCCTGCTTTACTTGGAAAGAGATAAAGAAGTTGATTCTAGAGCTTCATCCCACGTACCCGTTTTCCTTGAATTATCCCCATAGTGTAAAGCTGTTGTTGCTGTTAGTTAAATCACAACCCGGGTGGCGGTGCTCCTAAGATCCTTTGTATACCAGGAAAAGGGTTTAAGGGGGAGAATGTAAAAAATAATTAAAAATCAACAGATGATCTAATCCGATTCAAATTTGGTATACTGAAAGCCCTCCTTAATATCTATTACTGTGCCAATTTTGATGTCTTTATCTTTAAAACTTACGCAGATGTAAGCATTTGTTTAATTTGAAGTTTAAAAATCATCCTTCTGCGCCCCAGTGGCCGCTCGGAGAAGAACAAGGAAGTATGTTAAAATTAGCCTTGGGACTGTGGGGAGTAAGAAGAATCGCTGTTTCTGCAATTCTATTTTCGGCGCTTCTTTTAGGGAAGCAGCCCAATCACAGCAGGATGCATCAGAGTACTTCACAATAAAAGCAGATTATAAAGTAGAAAACATTAGAGTCCTTTGCATGTAATTCGCATTGAATGCACAGTATAACGCTGGTGTGATGAAGCTCTCAGTAGCACTTATTTGTGAACATAAACACTTAGCTTCACAGGCCTCCGCTGTGCTCTGCAACCTGTTAATTGGATAGATGTCGAGTTGATTTCAGTGGAACTTTCGCTGACTTTATCAGACAGATCTTCTACATAACTCCTTTAGGATTGGGATGTTTGTTAATTTAAAAGTGATTCAAAGTTCATATTAATTCTCCAGCTGCCATAATTTTAATGAGCTTTGCTTATCCAGTCAGGATCTATTCAGCCAAGCCTTCGTTGATATGTGATCAATTCCTACCTCGCCCATTAGGGTGATGTAGTGCTTAACACATTCTAAATTAGGCAGGATCTACACTACTGCTTTAAAACAGTTTATAACAGTAGTGACAACTATTGGGGCCCAGGATACAGTTTTCAAACTGTTTTCAAAGTGTCATATCCTGCTTGGTGTAGATCTGGTCTGAGTTTGATCCTGTGGCCAATGCTAAAAGAAGAGGACAGAAGAAGGCAGTGACATGCATAACATTTGCATTTGCTAATTTATAGCAAATAATTTATTAGAATGTAATTTATTAGAATGTAAGCCTATGCGGCAGGGTTTTGCTATTTTAGGGTGACCAACTGTCAGGATTTCCCCGGATTTGTCCTGGTTTTTGTTCTTTCCATGGTGTCAGGGGGGATTTTCTATAATTTTCAATAATGTCCTGGAATGACACACCTTCCCCTTTAAGGCTGCCATTAGCATGGCAGGAGGGAGTGACATGCTTTCTTGAGGCACATCATTCCCCTACCCCGAGCTCCAATTGAGGTCTTAAAGGGGAAAGTGGGTCATTCGTGGACATTATAGAAAAGGCCCCAATTGGAGTGGATGGTGGTGGTGCAGAATGAAATCCTTTCCCCTCCTCCACTCCAATCGGGTTCTTTACGGTGGCGGGGGAATAACGTACTTTCTGCAGGACTCAGAAAGCTGCTTCCCCCCCCACACACTAGGTGTCCTCTTTTTTGGTTTCCCAAATATGGTCACCCTATGCTATTTTATTGTTTTACTCTGTACAGCACCATGTACACTGATGGTGCTATATAAATAAATAAATAATAATAATTATAGGTAAAGATGTAAATTTAGAAATAACAATGATAATTTAAATTGAAATACAATTAAGTAGAAATACAAATTCCCCATACGAGGGAAGCCTGTGACTGTGTCTGCTCAGTCTGCTGTCCAGGGGTTAACTGTTGACGGGCTACCTCAGGGCTCCTTCTCTCCTTCCTTATGGTTCTTTAGCTTTACATTGGACTTGGACTGAATGGCCCATTAATTAGAGCAGGGATGGGCAACTTGTGGCCCTCCAGACTTTTTGGCCCCCAACTTCCATGGGCTATGTGGGCTAGGGCTGAAGGGATTTGTAGGCCAAAACATCTGAAGGGCCTTACGTTGCCCATTCCTGAAACAGAGGACACTCCTGTGTAAAGTAGGACAAAGGCCCATTTTGCATTTCACCCATATTACAAAAAAGGAGTCTAATGTTACTGCAGGAATTACTTCAAATATATTGAAAACAGGTTTATTGCTCAATGATAGGATCAAGCAGGTGACACCCCTCCACGCCACCTCAGTTTCTTTAGTCTTCCCACATGCACTCTCATTCTTTGTGCTCTCCCAGGGACAAAGCGGGGGGACGGACCTTGGCCAACTAACGGGGAAGGTTTCATCAAAGGTAGCCTTCCCCAACTTGGTTCCCTTCAGGTTCCTTCTTGAAGTCTAGATTACAAGTCCCATAATCCGTAGCAAGCGTCCACAGCTTGATGAGCAAGAAAATAAAGCGCTAGAAATCTCATCCTGTTTGGCCAGTCCACTATCCGTTTTGGCTATGATACAGGATGGACTCAGGTACACAATGCGGTCTTGTGGCAAAACAAAGAAACCATCTTGTAACGTTGGCACGAGAGAAACCTATGTTTTCTTTTCCCAATTCTTGATTGGTGTTCATTTTATTAAATCAAAACTCAAAGCCAGAAACTTAAAAAAACATAACAATGAAAACCACTAGGGAATTTCTGTGGTTGACATAACATTTCCCTGCTTACAAATCTGTGGTAATTTGTATAGCGGGCAGAGAGTGCAAACAGAACGTTGTCACCAAAACAATTGACTCAGCTGCCCACATTTGCTGCTGTGGAGCCGACAGGGTTCTTCTCTCACTGTTTTTTTTAAAAATACCCCCCCAAACCCTCCTATTATTAGTATTATTATTATTTTGTTTCTAAGCCTTTGTTGACATTGACAGCTCATCCTTTGGCCATCATTCATCCTGGCTACTGCCAACTTCGGAGAAAATAAAAACCCTGCTCCCCTAATCCGATTAGAGGGCCGGCAAATCGAATCTGGCCTCTCTCCGTGTCCCCTCAGCTGGCTGTCATTAGGAGCAGAGGCTGGCCTTTGGCGGGGCTCCAAACACCACCTAACTGAATTTGAGATGCTGGAGTCTTGACAGGCCAAGGAAGGTAATTGAAGAGCTGTGGGGATCTTGTAAAAATTCAGGCCGCAAGGATTACACAGGGGATCCGGGGACCCATCTGTAGCAGACTTGGGGGCACTCAAAAGCCACTGTCTCGGCCTCTTTTTCTTTCTTTTTTAATTGTTATTGATAAAGAGATTGGAAAGAGAGATGTCAAATTAGGAGGAATAAAAACATAGCATCAGGTTATCAGCTAGAACCATGGCCACCCTCCTTCTCGCCCCATGTTACGAAATAGAAACAAAGACTTCAATTCTGGCATAAGCACATGAGAAAGTCTCTCAGACTAGATCTACACAACTGCTTTATAGCAGTATTGGAGTGCACTAATAACTGTTGGGGCACATTACACATTCCACATACACTCCCATAGTGTTATTTCCTGCTTTTTATTCCACATTATCCAAAATCCCACAACAAATGTCGTTGTGTGTCCTATGAGGGATAAATGCGGAAGAGGGATATAGCGTTACCATGATGGGATTGTAATGATTTCACTCAAGGTATAGAGCCGGCCTCTGGGACTCTTTTCCAGGTAAATATGCTTTGAAACCTACTGTAACACTTCATGGCCAGATCTACACCGAGCAGGATATAATACTCCGAGAACAGTTTGAAAATGGTGTATGGAATGTGTCACGGCCCCCAACAGTTGTCAATACCATTATAAATTGTTATAAAGCAGTAGTGTAGATCCTGTCCTCCTCTCTCCAGTTCTAGAAACTGTTCATCAACTCACCAAATCATTGGCTCGTTATTTTGGAGTGTGCGTGTGTTAGGTATTGTCTGATGCTGAGAAGTATGTATCCTTTAGAACTGCCAAATTCCTTGTCAATGCTCTACAGATACGTACCACAAAGTCAAAAGCTATATGAAAAACTATTCAACTCTTAATGGTTTGTTGGTGGAGTTTTAAATTGTATAGTGTTTTATTCTGTGTTTGTGTATAATGGCAATTTGCTAAGACACAATAAAGAACTTCTGTTGTTGTTGTTTGTTGAACCATGGGTTAGTGTGTTGTCTGAACACAGCATGTTTTAGGCAGAATGGGTTATCATGTTGTCTGAACACAGCCAGGGTGGCTTGTTAGCCAAAGAAATTTATTTTTATTTTATCTATTTTATTTATTACATTTTATACCACCCAATAGTGAAGCTCTTTGGGTGGTTCACAAAAATATATTCACAATATATGAATATAGCACTCCTTTTAATGAAACATTATTACTAAAAATGCAGCCTAGATGGTTAATTATAATTTTATAATTTTAGGGAGCAATCCTAGGCATGCTTAGACACAGGTTTCTGTCTAAACATGCATAGGATTGTGTCTTTAGTGACATTACTTTAAGCCATTGGTAATTTCAGACTCTCCGACTTAGACCTGTGTTCTCTCACTACAGAGAACCAGTGTGGGTGCTGAGTGTGTATCTAATTTGAGCAGGGCTAATCCTGTTTGCCTAACTTGGGAGCTGGAATTTACACATTGGTTAGTATTAAGTGAATTTCAGGAATCCCACAAAGCCTCGCATTTGGAGCAGAGGTTTGTGACAGCCAAGAAGTTTCAATTCATAGTGTCTGAGAGGCTGAAGCCTCACATGTAGTGATTCTCATATTCAGATATTACTTTTCTAGACAGAAAAGCATCCACACTGGGTACAAATCTTGCGTGTTGTTTGCACTCTTGCCTAGCTTGGAAATCTGTACAATCAGAGGGTTTTTATGACCTGCTCTTGTGGAAGGTGGATCCTGGATCCAAGCCTACGTATTTAACGTAACATGTAGCTTAGCCCCGAAGGACCCTTGAAAGCAGGACGCATCTCCCCCACCTGGTTTTTTACTTAATGTCTGGTTTCTGAGAAATGCAGGGTGAGACATGTGTGAGCCAGTCATCACCTGGCCTTGTCAGCCCGCTCTTCATTCCTGTCACCGAAACATTTTGCACTCTCTGAAAACAGCTCCCGCTTTCCCTCCTTTCGAGCTGTAGCCCTACAACCGGGAGCCCCTCTGGCCTGGCCCGGGACCCTTAGCTGCATGGATAAGCGAGGAGGCCTCACTTTGGATAATGGTTTAATTGGAATGTCAGCGTGGCTTCATTAGCATGACAGCTGTCACTGTAAATGGGCAAGCGGGGAGGCTTTCAGAGCCCCCAGGGTCAGGGTAATTGATGTAGTGAACAGAATACTGTATTTGCGAAACAATGGGAGGGGGCTGTCTCTTGACCTGAGAAGGGCAATCAAGGAATCGATAGCAGCTGTATTTTCATCAGTGATCGGAGTGATTCAGCCATCCACGCACTTGATTATGTCCGGGCTGCTACAGACCCCTGTAGACTCCAGGAGAAGGTTTGTGTGGCCGGTATGCTTTATCGTGGAGAACGGAGAAGGCAAAAAATCCTCTTTATCATTCCCATTCAACTGCTAAAGTTGAATCTCAGGGCAAAAATCTAGGGACCCCTTCAGCCCAGGGGGCCCTAAGCAGCCTTCTAGGGATGCCATAGTGGCAGACTGTACCTGGGCTATCGCCCACCAGGGCTGATGCTGCTCATCTCAGCATCCTACCTTCTTCTCTTTCAATACTTCCTGACTGTTAGAGCAGTGCGACAAGGGAGCCAGTTACCTAGGGAGGTTGTGGGCTCTCCCACACTAGAGGCCTTCAAGAGGCAGCTGGACAACCACCTGTCAGGGATGCTTTAAGGTGGATTCCTGCATTGAGCAGGGGGTTGGACTCGATGGCCTTATAGGCCCCTTCCAACTCTGCTATTCTATGGTTCTATGACTCTGTGAATATTTTAGGGCCAGGGGGCAGTCAACCGGCCATGTCTATGGTTACAGATGCTCATTTATTATATATATATATATATATATATATCCTTTTCGTGCACAAAGTCCTATAAGTGGCCACAACAGTCTGTACACAATTATCTTTCTGCATGGGACCAATGGCTAGAACACAGTGGTCATGGCTTATGGTTATATTCAAGGTGGTTGTGACACATAGTAGTGGGATTACTGTCCCCCCTCCCCCATAACCTAAATATGTCTATTATTCCTCATATCTAGAATATGGAACTTGTTTTTGGCTTGTCCATAGAGATGCAACTAGGTCACCTGTAAGGTGAGGAAGCAGAAACAATGTTCTCTGTTCACTTGTACTAGCATAAATTTCATTGGTTTTTGTAGGACTTTTGTAAATATAATTGGAGTTAGATCTAAACTAGTGCTTTTTTATCTGTGTTGAAGTGCACTATTAAAAGTCAGTTCTATACATCTTTACTCAGATGTAAGACTCTGTTCAATGGGGTTTACTCAAAGAGAAGCATGCATCAGGTTTTAGTATGAGTTGGATGTAATGCAGTTGAAATCAATGGGATTTACTCTTGAGTAAGGGAATCAAGCCCAGGCAATAAATGAGCTCCATTGAACACACACACACCCCTCCAGTTCTGCCATAACCCACCCCTGCATTGAATCAGAGAGAGGTGTGTGTGTTAATGGAAAGGAATGATTGGGGGGGGGGATTTAAAATTCCTTAAAAAATCAAGGGATGAACTGAGCCCTACTTAAGAGCTCTCACGGTCTGAAGTTTCATCTCTTTATCTGTAAAATGAGGGAGCTACAGGCAAGGAGGTTGGGGTTGGAGCAGCAAAAGTATGTTAGACTGGCTCAGGACAAGCGTTCAACACGGGTGTGGAGGAGGAGAACCGCTTCGCCCTCCTCTTTTGGCAGCAAGCTCTCTCTTCAAAGCACACTCCCCCAACAAAGGAAACAGCGAGACAATGGCATTACATGGGGGGCTGAAGGGTGCTTTAATTCTGTTTGGGAAAATAATCTAGACTTCCTCCGCTCTAGGAAAACACGAAAAAGGGAGGGGAAGAGGCAGGGTGTCTGCAGCACAAGCACGACATCATCTAAATGCTCTGCTGCAAAACTGCAAACGTTGGTGTGATGGAGCCCTATATGACACAAGGTGGCCCCAAGAAGCAGTTGCATTCTTTGGCTGCAGTCCTATACCCATGACACTTATCTGGGACTAAGATCCATGAAATTCAATAGAACTTACTTCTGAGCAAACATGTATAGGATTGTGCTATAAAGGTACAATCCAAAGAATGCAAGGTATGCTTGGGAACGTTGACTAACTAGATAACTGTGTGCTTCAGAGCTATGGCTTTCAGATTCACATTGAGAGGACTTTGCAGAGGGCCAGTGAGATACAACTTATCCAGGCTACTTGCTAGAACAGTGTTAGGCAACCATTTTGGGACATAGGCACATTTGGCAATTTGAGAAACTGTCCTGGTGGGAATCTACACTGGTGTTATTCTAACGTTTTGAATGGGTTACTGTGATGCACAGCGTCACGTGACCCTGGGTCTCCAACGTTGTAAATGAGTCGTACTTACAGGTTCTATTTCTTAGTTCCAGCGTGGCTACAGATTCATGTGCCTCGTTCTACCGATAATTTTCCTCTCCCAACCCAGAGCTGCTGGGTTTGCTCTGCCCACTTCCTGTTCTCCTTCCTTCGCCCCATTTGCTATCTGCTACAGCAGATAAATCACACCAGCGTTATACTGTGCAATCACTGACAATTGCATGCAAAGGACTCAGAAGTTTCCCACCTTAGAATCTGCTTTTATTGTGAAGTACTCCCATGCATCCAGCCTTAAAATTTGAATCAAATTGAGTCATCGGTTGATTTTTTATGATTTTTAAAAACATTTCCCCCCTCTTTGCAAAGGAGCTGAGGAGCGCTCAAAGGAGCGCTGTAGCTCCGTGCAGGAAAATTAACAAGGGTCTCTTGGTCCCAGTCCAAAACTCATGACCAGCGGGGCTTAAATGGGGCTGCTGCTAAAACTTTTTAATTTGGTCTCCCATCTAAACCCTGACCAGACCCAACCCTGCTTAGCTTCAGCAAAGTGGCTGGCTTCTATGCATTCAGGCAATTCCCTGGGACTTGTGTTAAGATGTTTTGGGAGTGGGGTTGTGTGTGCTTATGACTACTGCCCTGCACTGCTGGCTAGGAATGAGGCAGGCAGTGGGCGGAGCAAACCCAGCAGCTCTGCTACGCTCAGAGGGAGAACAATGAAAGGATTTAACAGTGTGCCCTGCAGTAACGTTACAGCTAAATGTAAGTAACGCTAGTGTGCCCCGTGATACAGACAACCGATACAGAGAACCACGTTAGAAAAGGACACTAGCAACATTA
Source organism: Elgaria multicarinata webbii (assembly GCF_023053635.1). Taxonomy (NCBI): domain Eukaryota; kingdom Metazoa; phylum Chordata; class Lepidosauria; order Squamata; family Anguidae; genus Elgaria; species Elgaria multicarinata. The sequence goes on from NC_086171.1 coordinate 68,083,104, forward strand.
TAAGACTAGTGTAGATCCGGCCCTGGGCACAAACACAAAATGGCTGCTAAGGGAGGCATGGCAAAGGATAAGTAGCCGGCCCAAAGGACTGAGAACAGAGGTGGGTTCCAAGACCCATCACACTAAACAATTCCTTTGAACCCATAATTTTCAGCACCAACAGAAACCTATTCCAGCTGCCGCTAAGAAAATGTGTCAACTTTTTTAAAAAGTGGGAAAGTTAGGGGACCTTGATGGGTGCCAAGAAAGGTCTTCAGAGGACATTGGTGCCTGTGGGCACCCCGTTTCCTGCTCTTGTGGTAATTTCCCCTCTGCTTCTTGCTAGCTACCCAAACCAATCTGAGCTATGCTGATGGTGGGAATCTGGCTCAAATTCTGCCTTGAGACAGATTTTGATGATAAAAGAGTCTGATGATAGGAAAGAAGCAAGTAAGGTGAAGCTAGGGTCTTCCAAGAAAGCCTTTGCTTCATAAATGGGTCTCTGTTAATGAGAACTAGAAACTTTAAAGAGAGAAAGATATCTTGGATTCTTGGGCTGCCATATTTTTGTCGTTGGCATTAGATTTGCTAATTGCATGACTTGCCATTGCACTAATCCTACACAGACTGAAGTATGCACAGGAAATTTGGCACGTATCGTGGTAATCTAAAGATGAAGGAGCTTCATTCTGACATGTCTTGCCTTATGAACTAGACGTGCACAAAATTTTCACTTAGCCTGAGAAGTTTATATTCTGCCCCAGAGCTCCTTAATGCAGAATTAGTCTATGCAGATGGTCAAGTCATGAGCATCATCCTGTGGCTGGTTCAAAATATGAAATAAAACGATTAATATTGCTAATGGACAGGGGGATGAAGCAGGTGGAAGGAAAGCGGCTGAATCTGATTTGACTCTAGAAGAGACGTGCAGCCACATGAGCGCACACACCATTTGTTGTGTCGCCTCCATTGGTTGCATAAGTGCTTTTAAAATAATGAAATTACTTCCATCAGAAAGAGAGAGATGCCTGCATGATAGCAGGGGTTTTTTGGGGAGGGGGGCAGGGAGAGTTGGGAAGAGTAGAATAACCTGCATAGTTTAGAAGGATTATTTCTTATAATGTTCGCATTACTCCAAGAAGATGACTTATAACCCTTTTCAAGAATCACAGAGGGAAGATGCACAGCAAAGGAACGAAGAAACCCAACTCCCAATTAGAGTGCTTCTGTTTAAGGTGTTTATCCCGCCATTGCCAGTGTCATTCATGGGTTTTTAATTCCCGCATAACCCACCCATGTTTTCCTGTGTTGGCTCCAAGGCCAGATCTACACCAAGCAGGATATGACACTTTGAAAATGGGTTGAAAGCTGTATATGGAGCGCGTCCTGGGCCCCAACAGTTGTCACTACTGTTATAAACCATTTTAAAGCAGTAGTGTAGATCCTGCCCAGGCTTTTGAGGGCCCTTGGGCAATACACCCTCAGTGCCCCCCACCCTCAGTGAGTCTAACTTCTCACTACTATTGTTACCAGCTGCTCTTGCTCCTCCGCTTTCTCATCGTGGCTACCACTTGCGTATTTGACAGGCACAGAGCTGGGGAGCAAGTAGGCCACGGCATTGACTGCTCCTCCTTCTCACCACCTCCATTTTTCTGGGCCAGAGCAAGAGACAGGTGAACAAGCAGGTTGCCATGCTGAAGAGGAGGAGCACACACGCAGATTTATGGTGTCTTAGCAAATTGCCATTATACACAAATACAGGGGGGGGGGAACCCCTATGCATTTTAAAACTCTACTAATAAACCATTAAGAGTTGGGCTGGATCTACACTATTGCTTTAAAGTGCTTTATAACAGTTTCATAGCGCTTTAAAGCAGTTAAAGCGCTTTATAACTGTTATAAAGCGCTTTAAAGCAGTAGTGTAAATCCGGCCCATAATAGTTTTCCATACAGCCTTTAGACTTCATGGTACGTATTTGTAGAGCATTGACAAGGAATTTAGAAGTTCTAAAAGATACATACTTCTCAGCATCAGACAATAGGAAACAAGCCTTAACAAGGGATGGTCTTCCATTGAACGATCAAAGAATAGGAGCAACCCCAGGGCTCCTGTTGGGCTGTGGGCTCTTAGCCATTGCCCAACCATGCTGGCCACTGACACTGGTCCTGGTGTTTCCTCTTTTTTTCTTAGCACAGAAAGTCTGGTAAGATGAAAAAGACAGAGAAGCTGTACATTGCCTTGTAGCTAGTAGCACTAGGAGACCACCATCTGGAAGTTTTGTATGGGGGTATTGTTGATATATGTCTTCGGTCAAGGGTAACCAAGTGTCAGTTTCCACAGCAGTTTTGTTTGGCCTTTGCCATGTTTTATTCGAGGTATAGTAACAGAAAACATTGTTGAGAGTTTAATTTGTAAGGAAAAGAAGTGGTTTTGAGGAGTGGGAAAAGGTGCAGAAAAAAGCAACCAAAATTATCAGAAGGATGGAGAAATTCCCCTACAAGGGAAGGTTACATTGTTTGAGGCTTTTTAGGATAGAAAAAAAAATGAGTACGTCTGCAATCCTATACACACTTTACTGGGAGTAAGCTTCACTGAATATCATGGGACTACTTTCTGAGTAGGTATGCATAGGATTATACTGTAAAGGGGGACATGATAGAAATGTATAATGTATGCACAGTGTGGAGAAAGTGGACTGGGAGAAGGATTTCTCCCTCTCTCATCGTATTGTAACCCAGGGCCATCACATGAAACTGAATGATGGGGAAATGAAGACAGGAAAAAGTTCTTCAGACAGTACATAGTTAAACTATAGAAATTTCTACCGTAAGATGTAGCGATGTCCATCAATTTGGATGGCTTTAAAAGGGGAGTAGGCAAATTCATGAAGGATGAGACTATACATTACCTCCAGTATCAGAGACTGTAGCCTCTCAATACTCTGTTTCTAGGGAACATGAATGGGAGGATGCTACTGCACTCACGTCCTGCTTGTAGATTTCTTATGGGTACCTCTTCGCCACTGTGACAAAGGCCGGATCTACACTAGTCTTATAACGTTGCTAGTGTCCCTTTCTAACGTGGTTCTCTGTATCGGATCTCAGTAGCTGCAACGTTACTGCAGGGCACATTGTTAAATCCTTTTGTTGCTGGGTTTGCTCCGCCCACTGCCTGCCTCATTCCTAGCCAGCAGTGCAGGGCAAGTCATAAGCACACACAAACTCCCTCCCTCCCAAAACATCTTAACACAAGTCCCAGGGAATTGCCTGAAAGCACAGGAGCCAGCCACTTTGCTGAAGCTAAGCTGGGTCAGGTCTGGTCAGCAGCAGCCGCAGTTTTGGACTTTGGACCTTGTTAATTTTCCTGCAGGGAGCTACAGCTCCTTTGCAAAGAGGGGGAAAATGTTTTTTAAAAAATCATAAAAAATCAACCGATGACCCAATTTGATTCAAATTTTAAGGCAGGATGCATGGGAGTACTTCACAATCAAAGCAGATTCTAAGGTGGAAAACTTCTGAGTCCTTTGCATACAATTGTCAGTGATTGCACTGTATAAGGCTGGTGTGATTTATCTGCTGTAGCAGATAAGATAGCAAATGGGGCGAAGGAAGGAGAACAGGAAGTGGGCGGAGCAAACTCAGCAGCTCTGGGTTGCGAGAGGAGAATTACCGGTATAAGGAGGCACATGAATCTGCAGCCACGCTGGAACTAAGAAACAGAACCTGTAAGTACGACTCATTTACAACTGGGAGACCCAGGGTCACGTGACACTATGCGTCACAGTAACCCATTCAAAACGTTAGAATAACAACAGTGTAGATTCCCACAAACAGGATGCTGATTTGGGAGGACTTTGGATTGATCCAGCACAGCTCTTCTTTGTCCAATTCAGGTTATGTGGACTCATGGGCAAGAAGAAATGGGGGGGGGGGTTTCATTGGCTCCGCCTCCAATAACCAAGTTTGATCAGAGGCCAAATCTCGGCTTTGTAAATGTGAGATTGTGTGGAGAGAACCTGACTTGTGTATAACATGTAGATGTGATGTGTAGGCTTTGTAGAGAACTTCAGATCAAAATGTGGAGGTCAGGGGCATGGCCAGTAGGCATGATTCCAGTCTCTCCTGCCCAGACATTAACTTTTATGAGAAATTTTGTTAAAATAGGGTCAATAATACCATGGGCACAATCTAGCAAAATCCCAATGGGACTTAAGCTAGTCTGACTAAGGGCTCAATCAATCCTCACTGCTTGGAAGCCCCTGAATTTGGAGTCTTTCAAGGGGCTGTTTATATGTGGGGAAAGCCCTGCAGTGGCTGCAGATCTGTGCTGCGTCAGTTAGATGACGCAGGTGCAGCTTTGCAGCCATCGCAGGGCTTTCCCACGAATCTGCGGATTGAAAAAGTCAGAGATTTACCCAGACTTTTTCAATAAGAGCAACGTCAGTAGAGTGCTTCCACCATCTGATATCACTCCGGGGCTAATCCAGGGGCAGTGCCTGGTGGAAGGCGACCAGTGATTGGTCGCTTCCCACCAGGGTGGAGGTGGCTCTGGTACCCAGGTGGCCGCCCAGAAACTCCACGCTTCCTCCTCCGTGTCAGGATTACCCAAGGTACCCAAGATTCCTATACTCTGCTGGGCTGAAGGCAGCAATGCAGGAGGAGCGGCAGATGCAATATCTGTCTCCCCATCCTCTCATTTCCTTTATTTTTGCCAGACGGGCGTTTCAGCCCATCTAGTGAGAGCACTTTGGAGGAGGAGGGGAGGAGGCTGGAGTTAGCAAAGGATAAATAGCATCCTGGCCTGTCTGGTCTCCTCTGCTCCCTGCCCACTGGAATGCCCCCCTTTTCCTTCTCCCTGAGTTCAATTTACTGACCTTGAAGAAGTAGCCAGCATGATTCTCTCCACATCAGCTAAGAGGGAGTGGTGGTGGGGAATCTCCGATTCTCCCCCTTCCGAGGTCGGGGCACTTTCTCTGACCTCGGAAGGGTTTTGCCGAGCCATCCTGTGGCCCCTGGGACACTTGCCCAGGGACCATATGATTACTTTCTAAGTCCCATTTTATTGTCATGTATCATGACTAATGATTGCTGAATTGTGCATACTCACACACATCCACACATGCACACCAAAGATAGCCATGCAGATCCATGAAGGAAAAGATCCAAAAGACCCAAAATTATTAGGACCAATCAAAATTCTAAAAAAAATGTACAAGGGTTTGAGTTCACTAAAACTCTTTACCAGGTGAGAAGATACAGAAAACAGAGGTTGGAGGAAGGAACAGAAAATCCCAATCATTTGACCCAACATTGCGGCCATGAAGTGTTTTAAAAGATCAGCCATTACTTCTCTATACCAAACTGCATTGCTAGGTGTAATCTGACACCTAAAACACCTACTACTGACTAATTTATTCAGACTGCAAGTCTCCATTTTGAGATTGGGTCTATGTAAAGCCACAGAGCTCATGGACACACTTGGAGCTCCATCACATCAGTGATTTAGTGCACTCTCGCCACGCCTGGTGTGCGGATTTGAAGCACGGTACTCACATGATGCTGTGCCTGTCCTGCTGACAGCCCACCTCTTCCCCAACCTTTTCCGTTTTTTCCTAGAACGAAGAAAGTCTGGATTATTTTCCCTAAGCGTGTTTAATGCACCCTTAAGGCTCTGTGTAGTGCTGTACCCTCACATTTTCTGTTCTTGGGTGTGTGTGCTGTGGCTGGAGTCTTGCTGTTGGCTTGAATGGATTGCATCAGGTCCTGGCAGGGAAAAGCAATCTCTCCCAGCAGCCAGCTCCAAGCCTCAATATAAAAACCAACCCTTGTATCCCAGGCTTTAAAGCGTTTTTTAAAATTGTGCAATGCCCAAATTTCTGCAGAGACAGGATTGTACTCCCTCGATGCCCCCAAAGACCCAGACTAAAGGGTTGTTCCATTTTTGCTGGGCAGAAAGGCAGTCTGGTTTAAGTACTCAGCTGACAGGACCTACTTGTATGTGTCTTGTTAAAGGCAGGGGATGAGCAACTAATGAACTGGAGGGAGAAAGAGAAGGGGTGGGGTGGAGTGGAGTGGATTTGAAGAGCAAACAAGAGAAAGAGCAGCGTATTCAGGTGAAAGGAACCATAAGCTTGACACGCTTATGCATCGGAGGTTAAAAAAAAAAAAAACAGAGGGAAAGCAGTGGGGGAAATTACATATGATGGAGTTCTTGGCCAAATTTGGGGACTTTGCCATGTCCTCCCACATCCCCTGCTTATTTTAATTTTAGTTTATTATTCAACATATGTGTGCCACTTTTTCTTTCTTAAAAATGCCAGCAGCCTCTCCAATGCATGTAAGGAGAAGCAAAATTTAATATTTGATGCTGGTATATGTATGTCTGAAAATGCAAAGTGGCAAAGGTGGGCTCCTACATCTGCCTTTATCCCAATAAATTCCTCCTTCCATCTGAGAAGTGGTCAGACTGAAGTCCTGAGGATGGTCAAGGACATTGTGACCACACTTCGTGAAAGCCAGAGGCCTGTGATCGCCAGAGGCCTGAATAGACTGAGCTGATCTTAGCTGAATTTTCCACTCTTCCACAAACAAGGACCAGTTCTGTGCTTGTGCATCCAAACAAATCAGCCGCACCCCGTGAATTGAACATTGCTTAGGATTTCTCTGCTGTGTCACACATATTCCACAGGGGGAATATGGTATTTGAGGCTTAAGTCCTGAGGAGGAATGTTACTAAAGCTCTCTAATTTTGTATGAGGGCCATGCCTTAGGTGAAATCCATAGAAATAATCTCTTGTGGCTTTTGTTTTACAAGTAAAATCAGCTACCTGGAATCCTGACTCAAATTGAGATGGTGGCCTTGGAAGAAGGGGGAAATGAGCGACCCCCTCACCATCGTTTTCCAGCAGAACACGGCCCCTTCCAAGCTGCTTTTTGCCTTGCAAGGGTGGGTGGACATACAGATTACCTGTGCTGTTTTTCACTGCATGGGAAAGAGCCACTTGTTGGGTGTGTGTTTCAGTTTAGAAAATGGTACAGGGGGGAAATGTTAATGCCCCTTCTTCCTCAGCACCATGGTCCTGATCTGAATCTTCCCACACACAGACACACAATACATTAAAAGAGGGGGGGGGGAGAGAGAGAGAGATAACTCCATCTATACAAAAGGAGCTCATTATCTCTTTGGTACAAAAGAGTAAAGCAGAGACAAAGATATGAATCCTGTGCCTAGTGAGGAATCCTCATGGAATTCACTGGGATTTAACTTCTGTGTCAACATGCATGCGTAGGATCAGGTGGTGAAACAGGTGAGCTACAGAAGGCTAGGGGAGATGTTATCTGAAATGTGTGGCTGACATTGATCCACCATGCCTCTTTCCCATATCTCCTGACGATCCTTGGTTGAAGAGAAAACATGATGTGATAGCGCTGTGTTTAGCTCCCAAATTCAGCGGTGGGGGGAAATGGAATGTGAGGTCATCACATCACAGCTCCTTTGACACCCAGAAATGGGAGTCAACAAATATACATAGTGTACTGGTTATCTGTCTTCACTATTTCTCCTTTTTTTTTCCTTTGAAAAGACTGTCCTGAAATTCTGAGGATTATTAAGGACCTTGTCTGTTTATTCAAGCATTGTGCCAGTGAATAATGTTAAAAATGACTGTTGCCCAACCATTGGCACTGATTTGTATGATATTTACCTGCATGACAAATAGACTATTTGAAGAAGTATAATGTTGGCTCAAATCTAAATTTACTCTTCCCCAGGATATGCTAAAAGACCTTGGATGTTTTCAAAGCGTTGGATCCAAATTTATGCTTGCACAAGTGGGAGCACCCAATTTTCAGCATAACCCTACCCTACTTAAGCCTCCCCTCCCCAAAAGCTGTTCCTGAAATTTGGGGGACTCTCCAGAACAGAATGGGATATTGTACGGAAGGATGCAGTGGTGTGTGTGCCTGTGTGTGTCAACCATCAAAAATCAGGTGCCCCAAGTTGCACAAGCCAATACACTTTCCACTAAAAGCAAAGCCACGGTTGGATTCAACCCACTGACAATGCAGTGGATATATGTTTACTCAAAATGTAAGTTTCACTGTGACCTACATGAGTTTGTATAGCAGCTTTCCCTAACTTAGTGCCCACCAAATGTTTTGGACTCAAATCAGTTCCAGCAAGCCTGGCTAATGGTCAGGAATTCTGGAACTTGTAGTGCAAAACGTCTGGGCACTAAGAATAACTTTAAATGAGCATTTTATAGCACACTCATGACTAGCCACTCACGGTAGAATTTCAACGACAACGTCAGCCTCCTGCACATCTCCCAATCCATTTCCCAGTTTTAGCAATAAAAAATAAACCTCAGAAAACCTGACTTTTCTGAGACATATCAGTGTTATTGGGATTTGCTGCCATGTGCAGGCGAAGTTGCGCTATAAAACTCCCATTAAACTACATTGAACTGTACAAGCCTCATGGCCGCTGCTCTCTTCCTTGTGAAACTTCAGCTTGTTGCAAATGTGGAAAAGAAGCAGGAAGCAGAGTCACAGTATGGAGATGTGATTTCCCCTTGTCTGAAGGAGCCCAAAGTTGGGGCAGGCTGGTATATAGAATTTCAACTTTTAGCTCCTTGATTACCATGAGCTTTTTGGTAATTGTTTTTGCATATTTCTGCTGGTTTTGCATGCAATCATGGAGCACACATAGACCTGCTGTAGAGGATAATCGCCTATGACAAACAAGCTCAGCTGTTGGCCCCAGTCTAGCTAAAGAAAGTCCCACTTAAGTCCTACTGAACTCAGGGCTTTGCTAGACCTACCTTAAAATTCGGGTGTGTGGAAGGGCGAGCCTGTGCTGCAGCTAGTGCGGGCTGTCGCTCTAATCCACACATCAGACACAGCGGGCGAAAGGAAAGCCCCATCGCGTCCGCCATTTTTTTAATTTTTAAAATTAAGTTGTTGGGTTTTTTTTAAAAAAATGTTTCTCCGCTCCCCCTGGCCCTGATCTCCTCCAGGCCACGATCTCTCCACCTGCCCCATGTGCGACTTCTCCCAGCTACGTGTGAGTAAGCCGCGTAGCTGGGAAAAGCCACAGAATGGGCTAGACCTTCCGCGGTCCCAAGCTCAGCTCGGGACTGCAGAAATACCAGGCCAAAAGTGGAGCCCATTAACCCGGGGCAAGGGAGCGTTGACCCCTGCCTGACCCCGGGATCCCCTGTGTGTCATCTGGACACACAGGGGCGAGCCCGGGTATTAGCCCGGGCTAAACCCTGGTCTAGCAAAGCCCTCAGTGAGGCAAGTCTAGCTTAAACCCAATAGATTTCAATGGAACTAAAGCTTGCCTAACTGAACAAATTGGGTTAGGCGTCTTTTACTTTCAAATATTACTAACTGAAACGCCATGGATATGTTCCTGTACTCATTTAAATATGTTTTCCAAGTGCTAGAATTTACAATAAAAATGTTTGTGTGCACACGTAAAGACTTTTAATATATCCATGTGTTAATAAATCAGTTGGTTGTGCAAAGATGCTGAGGAGTGAGGACCTTGCTTCTATCTCCAGCTTACTTTTGGAAGAATGTCATACATTCTCTAGGGTCCTTGAACCTGATTTTTTGGGCTTGGCTCCTGTTTTCTTCTTCATTTGACTGTCCAATTTCAGCACCTTCCTTGCTGTGATATTTAGGTTTTAATGGATGGACATACATTAATATACGCTATTAGCTGATTGCTCTATGTGTCTGGTTTTTTTCTCCATATTTTTATCTGCTAGGCACTCTCTCATATTTCATTTATGTTGCACAGAAAAATAAAAAGGCCTAGAATAATCCCAATGGAACACTTAATCCTTTGTTGATATATTTTGCCGCATGGAGGAAAAGCGGGATTAAGTGACTATTATATGAAACTTCAGATTGATACTAGAATATTGGTTTGGTGACCTCAGTTCACTTTGTGCTTAATTTCATTCTCAATATCATGCCATACCATGTGTTGCACTGCTTGGATTACATCACTTTGTTTGGCTGATTTGGCAAGCCAGCGTGAGCTGAGTTGTCACAAGTTGTGGTGATCTGATCCATGTGCCTGACGCATTGAAATAACCTATTTGAATAGTCTTGGGCACTGACACACACCACAGCGGGATGCATTTGCCCTTCAAGATCTACCTGGCGCGGGGTTTTGCTGATGTGCTCATCACGCATCAATTGTGAGCATTTTTTAAACTGTGTGCATTCCCCCCCCCATTGACTAAAATGTGCTTGCGTACGTTTTTCAAATGTACGTCATTTTTGAATGTATGTTTGTTGGTGCGTGAAATGTATCAACTTCACATTGCAGGATGTGTTTGGGTGCACATTTGTTCGAGGAGGTGTGAATTGGATAAATTTTGGTCAAAAATGAACTGAAAGCAATTTCTCTATACGTACCTCAGCAGCATCACTGCAACACAGGCCTTTTGCACTGAGGTGCTCGTCATTTCTCCAAGGGGTGTGACTCCAAGAAGGAACCTTAAAAGAGAAGCATCACTTTTGAGGAGGGCTGAGAGTACAAACTTTGTGAGCCCTCTTTGCCAGTTTTCTTGTATGAATGTCCAGTAAAAGCTGTAAATCCGTGCTCTTGTTTAGCGTGGCATGTACTCTGCCTCTAATCCAATTTCTCCCCAGTTTGGTCTCTGTACAGCCTCATTCGGCCTGACAGCTATTTAATAAACCTATTTGCTTTTCTTTGACATGAGGCAGAAGTGGTGGGTGTTGAAGAGCTATAAGGCCCTGGTGGACCATGAAACCTTGTCCCACTCAACACTCTTCCAGCTCGGCGCAAGTAGATTGTGTAGAAGTAGAAATTAACCTATCCTGTCTGCTTGGGTTTTTTTTTAAAAAAAGCAATGGACCCCCACCCCCCAAATGCAACATGTATGAGCTGGTATGTACTCTAATGAATGAATTGCTCTCCTTCCTTCCCTCAAAAAAAAAAAAAAAAAGTTCTTTTTTTCCTGACTCCATTCAGATTTACACATTCAGCTATTGGACCTAAGAATTTCCTTTGGTCACTTATGGTATAGCTTCTTCACATGGAACAGGGAAGCATATTCAACAGAATACTGTGAGTGCAATCCATCCTCCGTTGAAATCCAGATTTCACAAGCACCATGGATATAAATGGCAATCTTCAAACATGCATCCAGATGTATATAATTTTTGGGAGTTCACCCACATTTTGTCCAGATAGACTAGCTTCTCTAAAATGCTGACTTCAGGAGAAATCCATTCTTCCTGTTTCCAGCAGAACCAAGGTGTGCATGCCACTGATTGGATGGCTCCCTGTGGTCATGAGGTCACTGGCCCATCCTCCTCTGGAACAGTTTTTAAACTTCTTGTTGTTGTCCAGGGACAAATGTTCAGTTGAAGGAACATACATAATGAGGGCTTTCAAAAATAGAAAAAAGGTAGAAAGCCCTTCTGAAGCATGGGCAGAGAGGCAAAATAACTGGATCAATTAGTGTTTGATTAACTCATTAGTACACATGTCATTGTCATTCTCAACATGGCAGTGGTGGCATAAGAAAACATATAGAGGGTACAGAAGGAGCAACATACATTTGAAGATGGGTGGGAAGGCTTTCTTCTATGTAGGAGATCTGAAAGAGAAATAATGGTATATTTTGCATTAAAGCTCTCATCCTCAACATGCTTTCCCTGGAGTATATTTAGCTGCTTTTGATGAAGTTAACTCAAGTAAGCAGGAGTAGGACTGCAGCCTTATTTTTATTTCCAGATGATGACTGGAGTTCTCATTTGTATGTGAAGAGTGCCTTTCTATCAAGGAACCAGAACAGTCTAGGAGTCAGGTGGTGGGGCAAGCTAGTTGCCTGGCAGGGAGAAAGGGCACATACTTCCCCTTGCCCCCTCTACCTATAGAAGATGAGAGGAGATCAGGGTCACCTCACTGGAAAATATGCACTGTGGCTCCTGGTTTTGGTACGTTTGTAGGCATCCTGCAGTACTATTCAGCCCAGGCAATAGTGTTTCTAAACCAACACCTGATATGTGCTTACTGGAATGGGCTTCCTGTATATTAGGGTGACCATATGAAAAGGAGGACAGGGCTCCTGTATCTTTAACAGTTGTATTGAAAAGGGAATTTCAGCAGGTGTCATTTGTATATATGGAGAACCTGGTGAAATTTCCTCTTCAATTTCCTTTCATTTAAAAGAAGGTGCCCTGCCTTCTTTTAAATCTGGTCACTCTAGTATAGCTCATGCAGCTTTAACTGTTGTGATGAAGAGGAAATTTCACCAAGTTCTCCATATATACAAATGATACCTGCTGAAATTCCCTTTTCTATGCAACTGTTAAAGATATAGGAGCCCTGTCCTCATTTTCATATGGTCACCCTACTGTATATATATTGAAAGAGTGTGAGTGTTTCTCTCTCTCTCTCTCTCTCTCTCTCTCTCTCTCTCTCTCTCTCTCTCTCTCTCTCTCTCTCTCTCTCTCTCTCTCTCTCTCTCACACACACACACACACACACACACACACACACACTCTGCATGAACATAAAATGTAATACAGGCTGTCTGTATGCACACTCAGAAGATCTGCTGAAATTCCCTTTTCTACACAACTGTTAAAGGTACAGGAGCCCTGTCCTCCTTTCATAGGGAATGGTTATGCCCATGGTGGGTTAGATTCCAGATCTGCCTCACATGAGAAGGAAGGTTCCACTTGCATCCCTCCAGTCAAATGATTTTTTCGGACACCTCCCCTACCTCTGTACTGTAAATCACCCCTATCCTGAGTTTCAGCATAGCATTTTCAAGAGCTTGAAGGGCTGCTGTGTGCAGGAGGGGTGGGGAAGTCCACTTACTGCAGTGCAATTGACCCTGTGTGAATCTGGATCCAACTCAATGTGTGTATGTTGATCACATCCCATGTTGCATTTTATACACACACACACTGTATGAAGTGCGCATTCCAATAAAGGCATGAAACAGCCTTAATGGGGGTAGGTTTTTAAGAGGGGACTTTGCTGAGCGTGTCGAGAAAATGAGGATTTTTTTTATTGTTGCAAACCTGTGTTGTTTCAGTTAATCTATTAAGTGAAACTGTGCTCATTTGCAGCAGCTAGCAATATTTGTTTAGAAAGTCCTGATTATCACAGTGAGAAAAGCTTGTTAAACCTCAACTTCTAAACAAAGGCTGCATGAGCCGAGTATCACGTGGTCAAAGTGGAGGGTAATCTAAAGACCGCTGATAAAAACAGAGCAGTGTTAATTAAAAGAACATGGTATTAAATAGAGCTGGATTTAAAGAAACACACTCCTGATTATTCTATGGTGAACACAGTAAAGATAAATAGCATGTGTCATCTCTATTATCATATGCTGTGATATATTTATATGTGCAACCCCTTCCGGTCTTTCTGCCCTAAACTAGAAGTTTGCACATTTTTTCCCTTTCCATATTGACTTGTTTGCCCAAGGAATCTCAACACATCTGCCACAGAACCACTGTAAACTGCAGAGGATTCTTGGGGTTGTTCTTGGATAGGATGGTGGCCAGGCCTGCTGGACCTCACAGTCACCCCAGGTGCGCAAGCGTGATGAGAACGCACCCATCATTCTCTTGTCAACAATGGTGCAGTTAGGTAATTTGTGACTCTTGACTTAATATCTCATGGGGGATCCACTCATTAGATGGGCATGTGTATTACTTGACTTACTTCAAAATGTAGCAAGCGAGCTCTGTTGTATTTCAGGGCCCTCCTGCTCTTGCTTCTGAGTGGCCCTGCACATCTGCCCCTGACAGCACCGCTTACACATTGCAGGAGAAGCAACATAAGGGCAGACTAGCCGTCATTTGAGCAATCTTTCAACACAGTTGAAAGGTGACTGCTCAAGATGCATGATGTGTTGGGAAGCATCAGATCTCAATTGAGACCAAAGCACCATAGCAGCAGCTGTGGAATCTAAAGCAGAACATGGAATGTTATCTTATGCCAAGGGCTGTTCACATAACAAGCCACCCTGCAGATAATGTACCTCGGTTCAGACTACATTGTTAACCCAGAGTTTAAAAAACAACCCACAGTTTCAACAACAACCCACATTCCACCACTCAGTGTGGATTAGCATGTTGTGCAAACCCAGCCTATTTCTCCATCTAGCTCGCTATTATCTGCTCTGGCAGTGCCTCTCCACAGTCTCAGGCAGAAGTCTTTCCCATTGCCTGTTACCTGTTTCTTCTAACTGGATGCCAGGGATTGAACTGGAGACCTTCTGCATACAAAGTAAGAGCTATGATCAGGCAGAACCAAGATCAAGAATCCAGGATGCATTAGAAACAAGAGGAATTGTGCCATTCCTCTTGGGGGATAAAATGTAGTGGAAGTTAGCATGCTCATGTCTTTCCAGGAGTGAATAAAAAGATTCTTTAAGGCAAGGGTGAGCAGACAGTAGATCTCTAGACTTTAAACTCCCAGAATGATCAGGAATGCCCCTTTGGCCCCACCTGCCACTGGACTGTGGCTCTCAAAAACTTCTCAGAAATGGCATTTGGTACTCAGACTAGATCTCCACTTCTAGATCTACAGGTTTAGATCTCCTGATCTTCAGTTCTAGATTTCCAGATCTCCAAGTCTAGAACTCCAAGTCTAGATCTCCAGATCTAGATCTTTGGTGGTTCACCACAAGTCTAGCTCTCCAGATGTTTTGATGGTTCAACACCCCTTAAACTCCCAGGATGATCAGGAATGCCCTTTTGGCCCCACCCAGCTCTGGGCTATGGCTCCTGAGAGCTTATTGGAAAGGAAATTTGGCCCTTATGCTGAAAGTCGTTCTACGCCCGAGCTCTACAGTTTGACAGACAGAGTGAAGATCAATGATCAGGAGATTTGCATCGCCATGTTTAAATGGCTGGCTGGCTCGCCTGGATTCAGCCAAAGTCAACAAGCTTGATTTGCAAGTTCTGAAAAGCAGGATTTCTTTCTGCTCTCTAACTTATTGCTTTTAAAATGAGAATATGAATTTAATTTGGTGATGAGTCTGATAATTCAATTTACATGCTTTTAAAATTATCTACCCATATTAGTTTGCCCATGCTCACTGTCCCTTTCTTAAAATATGACAAGGGCTTTTCTTCTTTGCATTTTCTTGGGCACCAAGCAAGGAAACCCAGAGTGGTTCTGAGCACCAATCATTAATTAAGAGAGTGAAAGAAAGCCTACATGTGAGTGAAAGTGAAGGTTGGCTCTCTCTGTTTCTTCTGTTCCCTATTTTTATACACATAATTAAGAATGCATGAATTGTAGGTTATATTCCTTTTATACTCCTCCTGACTCAAACCAGATTAACTCAGAAATAAGCTGGGCTATTTCCAAACAAAAATGATTTCCAAGCCAATCTGAATTTGGACTGAACCCACCCTCATGGACCCACAAGCCTCTTTTGTCCTCCCACTGTCAGGGTGTTAGATTGAGAGATTATGATTGGCCAAGGCAGTGCTGGCCCTATCATTAGGCAGAGTGAGGCGATTGCCTCCAGCGGCAGATGCCTGGGAGGGTGGCAGGGCAGTGGCAGTCATCCCTCCTAAACCCCACTACCAGTCCTCATCTGCTGGAGGACAGAGCTGTGTGTGCCAGCTGGCCTCCTTTGTGCCCCATAAGCTAGCCTGTTGTCCTCAGATGTGGTAGAAGCTGCTGACTTGCTGCCAGCCTTGAAAATTCAACTCCTAGCCCAGTCATATCCAGTGCCTGTAATGGGAGAGGCGCCATCTTGTCCATTGCCTTGGATGACAAAATGTCTTGGGCTGGCCCTCGCCCTAGGTCAACCACTGAGCTTCATAGATGAGTGGTGATTTGAAAGAGGGTCTCCCCAGCTCTAGTCTGACACTCTAACCCAGCCTTTCCCAACTTGTTCCAAGTATGAACTCCCAGTATTCCTGACTACTGGGCATAATGGCTGGGGCTGATGGGAATTGAAGTTCAAAATATCTGGAGGGCACCAAATTGGGTAAGGCTGCTCTGATCACAACACCATTCATTGGAACTGTAGTGCAGTGCAAATCCCACAACCCAGTATGCATTGGTGCAGAACTGATGTTACTCCATCCTGCAAATGCTCCAATGGAATTTTGGCTATGGAAGCTGGTGGCTCTTATTTCAGTGGGGCAGTGAATCCGTTCTGGGTTTCCGAGCTCCATCCGTTGAGCGTTTTATTGCATGCTTGTTACTGAGCACTCACAGATTTTTTGCAGGTCCCTCACATGACATCGTCTGCCTCTCGCATCCCTTCCACCCCTTCTGGCCTTCCTTGTGCCCCAAGAAAAAACAGAAAAAGTCTGGTTGCTGCTCTCTCCTGCTGTATGTAGGAGAAGCAGCATGATTACAATGCCCACCTGTCTGAATGGGCCTCATGCTCATTGTTTACTTCCTGTTTTCAAACAGGAAGTAACTGAGCGACGGAACCAGGAGCGGAGAAGCCATGGTAGCCAGTGTTTTTTCCCAGGTGTGATGGAGCTTTCAGTCAGGACCAGTCAGAATTCTAAAGGAGCTCTCCAAAGTGCCAGACCCTATTCAAAAATGGGTTCAGGACCTTGGTTTGCTCCTTTAGAGTTCTGACTGAACCCAGAGTGGATTTTCTGCCCCACTGAAATAAGAGCCACCAGCCTCTGCTGGATGGGTCTGATTTAAAACCATGGACCAGTTGAAACTGAGGGATGCCGTTTCACTGAGTTCAACTAGTGTATTTTGTATTAAAACTGTTAAACTATTAAAACCATTTTAAATCCAAGCATGCGTTCTTGCCTGATTTGGAGCACCGCCCTTCAGGCCGTTCTCTTGCCCATGTCCCACTGAAATGAAGGGGTGGTGGGATGCACAAGAGCTGTAGCTTCTGCAGGGCTTGCAGGAGAACTTCCTGACAGATTGCTCCTCTGAAGATCGTTTCGTTGGAACACATGCTCAGAACACTACTGCGATGTACAAATAAATCCATGCGATGCTACGTTTATATTGTCCGCGACTATTTTTGTGGCGATAGATTTACTGCGTAACGAGCCAGTTGGGTGGACAAAATCAATGGAAAGACAATTTTAAACAACCTGCAAGTACAGTCCTGCCAAGCCATGATACAATAAGAGGGCAGATGATTAGCATATGTCGGGAGGTGGAAATGCTGCTGCTCTTGTTGTGGTTGTGACCAGTACTGCGTAGGTCTTCTCTGTGGTATGATCTCTGCCGTTGCTGATGTTGAAAGGGGATGGTGCTTCTCTTGCCAGGCCTCTGCATGAAACAGCTGGAATCCACATCCCGAGAATTGTAATGATGATGTAATGAGAATTGTAATGATTTATTGTGTCGGACTGTTAGATTTAATGCAACAGGCTCAAAATATCACCCATTAC
Source organism: Elgaria multicarinata webbii (assembly GCF_023053635.1). Taxonomy (NCBI): domain Eukaryota; kingdom Metazoa; phylum Chordata; class Lepidosauria; order Squamata; family Anguidae; genus Elgaria; species Elgaria multicarinata. The sequence continues at coordinate 68,100,492 of NC_086171.1, forward strand.
ATGGAGCATCTTCTGCTGAGTTAGATCTCCATGAGGTCTATCAGTGGAGGCTGGTGGCTCCACTCTCAGTGGGGCAGTGAATCCGATCCGGGTTTCAGTCAGAACCAGTCAGAACTCTACAGGAACTATCCATGGTGCTGACTCAAAGTGGAAAGAGGTGGCAACCACGCTACTCCGGTACCATATGTCTCATATCCAAAACAGTTTTGTGAGTACAATTTGCATGAGACAGATCCATGTCAGAACTGGCCATGGCCATTAGTGTAGACAAAAGGTTGCACATCAACTTGTATTGGGTTTGAGCTGTTATTTAGCTGGGTCACTTTGAACATTACAATTTTCACTCATGTAAATGTGCTCCTCCCATTATGATCAGGGGCTGGATTTGACATGTCTATTGATCCATCAGATACAGATATGCCAAACCATTCCCAGATCCTTAGTATTTCAATTTCTAACGACCAATTTAATGTGAACAAGGCAGGATAATTTACAGCAGTTGTTGTTGTTGTTTTCTTATTTAAAGTACTTTTATCACATTCCTCAACCAAAAAGGTCCTTGTCAGTAAAACAAGACAGTTTCTGCTCGCAGTTTTACAATCTAAAAAAGCATGACATACAAGGAAAAAGGAATGGGAAGGTGAAGAGGAAAATAAATTAAGAGAGCAACCCTATGGCCCCTGGCAGAGCATCCTAGGGACCATAGCATTATTTCAGGGGGCCCTCCTGAGGCCATAGACACTGTTACAACCTCAGGAGGGGGACTCTGAGTTCTGATTTCCCCGCCCCTTTGCAGCGGCCAGGTAAAGAACTGTGCCAGCTGCTTCGAAAGGTTGCAAATGTGGCCTTGGAGAGAAGGAAAAGGGGGGAGGGTATTCCAGTTGATGGGGAGAGCCGAGAAGAGGCCGGGGCATTAGGAATCCTATGGCCTGGCCAGCACCGGTCCAGCCCCTGTGAGCATACTCTCTCTAGATGGACTCAAAGACACATCTCAAGGGAGAATATTTAAAAGGAGGATGGCAGGACCGGCCCTACCACTAGGCAAATGAGGTGGTTGCCTCAAGTGGCAAATGTGAGGAGGTGGTAGTGAGATGATAGAGAAAAGAATTCCCTATGCCCCCTAAGGTATCGTGCTGCTTTCAGGGGTGGAGGAGGATGTTGTCCTATCCATCAGTCCTGAAAAAAAGATGTTCAGTCTTGAAGAAGGGATGTTGTACATGGGTTGGGAGGGGATGCCATCTTGTTTTTCACCTCATGAAGCAAAATATCTTGAGCTGGCCCTGGGGGACAGAGAAGTGAAGATTGTTTCTGCCACTACCCCCCCCCCCTTAGCCACCCCCACCCCATTGGCAGCAGCCTGACAGAGCACCAAATACATAGCCTGCCTCTGAGATTGAAGGCTTCCTTCTAAGGGATGCGCAATCCATAGGGTTGTGCTCTCTGTCTTGCAGCATGGCTGCTTAAATGCCCCTGCTTCCTTCTCACACCTCCCTTCCAGTACAGCATGCTGGAATGGTTGGTGGCTGAGAGTTGAGCGGAGAGGAGCACCTGTTACACTGTGCTTGGGGCAAATTGGCCCCAATTCTTTTTGGCATTTGAAATTGAAATTGGAGTTATCATGGTTAGGGTTTTTACTACAGGCAATATAGCCAAGTGTTAGCCTGCAGGCCCCATCTGGACCCCATCTGGATTTTCTTTGTCTCCACCACACCTCCCTGAGTGTGATGGGAGCCACTACTTCTGGTCTGCCAGACACCCCTTTCATTTTTCAGTGGGAAGTGCACGTTTCAGGTAAGATGTGGCCCAGTTCCTCACACTCTCAAGTCTATGCACTGAAAGTGGGGCGGAAGGTGGGGAGAGCCACATGCCATACCTCCAAGCATCCTCCATTAAGCAATGAAAGGCAGCCCCAGAGACCTCTGAGTTGACACATGGGAGGGGCAGCCTCTCATTTTGCCAAGAGCAGGGGGCCTGCCAGGCTGAAAGTACCATGCTCCTCTCATGCACTGCCATGCCAAGTCACACTCCAAACTCCACATTGGTCCAACACAGCTTCCTTTGCTTTTTGTTTGTGTCTTCCTTAAGTCAGTGCTGGACAAAGGACCAGCACTGCTTTGGTTAATAGCAGCCTCTGAAAGAGAACCATTCTACCGAAAGGCAGGGCAGAAACCTTCAAAATAAATAAACAGAAGCAGAACATCTCTATATCTTCCATGAAAACTTAAATTTTCAATGTAAGAAGTGGGCAACCCACCCCCTTCAATAAAATGAATTGAAAACCTAAGATTTCCGCAACATTTTTAATTCACAACTATCTTGAATTTGGGATATTATTCCAGCTTTGTCTAGTTGGGTTTTGGTGCTTCGCTGTGTGTAAGTTCTGTGGTTTTATTTCTTTCCACTGGCAGCACCTTCCTTAACATCTTAATATTGGGTCACTGGAGAGGAGTTCCACATTACACTTTGGCCTGCAAAGAGGAGGGATATTGGTTTCAGTCAGTCTGTAAATATATTGGGGGAGAAGCGCTGGCAGGGGGCAGGGTGGGAGGGAGATGGGATACAATAAATTTAATTTTGCCTGCCTGAAAGGGCCATTCCCCACCAATGAGATTAAAATATCACTGGCACTAGAAGTCAGTCCCAAGTATATGTCTTTTCTGTCAGCAAAACATTCCCCTCTTGCCCTCTCTTATCTAATGGCTTCTCTTCATTCTTGCTCCCTGCCTCATTACTGCTGGAGGCCTGATGGCTTCAGCCTCCAGTCTGCAAGGCTGGGAGCCCTTTCCAAGGACCAACCAGAATGCTGCCTATCAGCAGCAAGCCAAGGCCTCCCTTTCAGCTGCTCCCTGTGCTCAGAATGGCATCCAGCGTTTCAAGAGGCCTCGGTGCTAATTAGAAAACATTATCGACGTTGCAAAACCGAGCAAACGTGCAAAAGTCTCTGTGAAATGTCTCAGGCATCACCAGAGCTGACGATGTCGTTTGAATCTTGGGGTTTGTTTAACAAAGCTTCTGCCTGCCTTACAATGTTGCCAGATTGTCCATTTGGAATCCACGTGGCAGAGCCTCCAATTTCTTCATCTTTTTGTTCAAACCTCTCATAGGAGCCAGGGGAGCGAGAAACTTCATACTCAGTTGTGTCCAAGCCCTTCCTCCTCCAGCAGCCCCAAAAGCTACTTCACCCCCGGAAATGGCCTTGAAGTAATACGGAGAAGAGGAACAGCTTGCAATCCAAACTAGATGCGAGGTAATTCTTATACTAGGGTGACCAACTGTCAGGATTTCCCCGGATTTGTCCTGGTTTTTGTTCTTTCCATGGTGTCAGGGGGGATTTTCTATAATTTTCAATAATGTCCTGGAATGACACACCTTCCTCTTTAAGGCTGCCATTAGCATGGCAGGAGGGAGTGACATGCTTTCTTGAGGCACATCATTCCCCCCACCCCGAGCTCCAATTGAGGTCTTAAAGGGGAAAGTGGGTCATTCGTGGACATTATAGAAAAGGCCCCAATTGGAGTGGATGGTGGTGGTGCAGAATGAAATCCTTTCCCCTCCTCCACTCCAATTGGGTTCTTTAAGGTGGCGGGGGAATAACGTACTTTCTGCAGGACTCAGAAAGCTGCTTCCCCACACACACACTAGGTGTCCTCTTTTTTGGTTTCCCAAATATGGTCACCGTATCTTATACAACACTCAACATTGCATCCTTGAACAACAAGGGAACAACATTCTGCTAAAGTTTGCTTGCTAAAAAGAATGTAGCCACACAAACATTTATTTATTTATTTATTTATTAAAACATTTGTATCCCTCCCTATATCACCAGGATCTCAGGGTGGCGTACAGATAAAATTATACAACAATATAAAACAGTAAATATACACAAATATATACAAATTAAACCATTAATCAAGCTAAAACCAGCATAGACTTTAAAAGCAGTTAAAACAATGTGCAAGCTTGGTGAATTTAGCCATCAAAGGCTTTGTTAAAAAGTCATGTCTTTACTTGGTATCGGAATACAGTCAGCGTTGGTGCCAGTCGGGCCTTCAAAAGGAGGGCATTCCACAGCCGGGGTGCCACAGCAGAGAAAGCCCTCTCCTTTTTTTTTTTTTTTTAATTTTTTTTGAATATTTTTATTATTAAAACAACAAACACAAATCAAAATCACTTAATACAAGATATTATCATACCTTACTATCATATATTCAATATTAACCTATTAAACATAATATAATAAACATAACAGTGCTCCCCCCACCTCGGGATCTCATTCTTGTTTCCAAAAACTCATAGTTTCATCTGTTGGTGGAACCCCCCTTCCTTTAGAAAATACAAACTCCAGGAACTTTTTCCATATACTCTCAAAATCATTCGTTTTTACTATGCCTCTTTGCATTTTTATATTACATGTCAATTTATCATTTATAGCAATGTCCCACACTTCTTTATACCATTCTTCAATACAATAATCTCCTGTAATTTTCCAATTCCTAGTTACTATCAACCTCGCAGCTGTCAGTAGGTTCGTTATCAATTCTTTCATTTCTTTATTACATTTAGGATCATCATGCAGTGAGAGTAATGCAATCCTTGGTGTAACTTCTACTTTAAATCCCACAATCTGTTCAATCTCATAAAACACCATCTTCCATAACTTTTGCACATGTATACAATCCCACCACATATGTAAATACGTTCCCTTTTCTCCACAACCCCTCCAACAATCTGCTGAAAGCTGTTTATTAATCTTATTTAATCTAACCGGAGTTAAGTACCACCTCCATACAAGTTTATAATAATTCTCCTTTATTCTTACTGACATATTTCTCAACACTCTCTGTCTCCATAGTCCATCCCACCTCTGTTGTCCTATTTGTATCTTCAGATCAGTCTCCCAAACCATTTTCCCAGCACTATCCAGCCCTCCTTTCTCAATTAATATATTATATATTTGACTCACTAACCCCTTTATCCCTATGTTTTGTCCCTTATCTATTTCTTTTTGTTCAATTAATTCCTCAAATTTCGTCCTCTCTTTACATTCTCCATTTTCTCTTATCCAATTTTTAGTCCATTGTTCTAATTGAAAATAATTTAACCACGTTAATTCCAAATCTCTCAAAACTTCTTCCAACCTCTCTCTTGTATTCATCCCCCTTAACCACTCTCCTAATTTCATTTTATTTCTTTCTTTTAAAACTTTGCTTAACCTCATCTTTAAATTTTCAGGAAATTTCTTTAACATTATCACCGGTGTTAAGGGGGAATTACTTGAAAACAATTCCTTTTTATAATTATCCCAAAGTTCCCAATGGAACTTCAGAAATTGGTTATCCAAATCATTAAGCCATTTACCCTTCCCTTTTTGCTTAAAAAACACATTTTGCAATTTCAACTCAATATTCCCTAGCGTATTTTCCTCCATCCATTTCAAATCCCCTACCCCTATAATTGCTTCAACAACATGTCTTAACCTATTAGCTAGATAGTAGTACTCAAGGTTTGGGAGACCCAGTCCGCCTCTCTTTTGGCTTAAATACCATTTACTTTTATTAATCCTTGATCTCTTCCCTTCATTGCAGTAATTATTTATAAGATTCTGCCATCTTTTTAATTCTATCACTGAAATTCTTATCGGTAACATTCTAAAGAAAAAATTAATCTTAGGTAAAATTTTCATCTTTATTAAAGCTATTCTTCCAAACCAGGAAAGATTCAGTTTCTTATACCTCTTTAACTCTTCCTCCAATTCTTTTTTCAATCCATTTAAATTCTCACTTCCCAAATCTTCTAAATTTTTTGTAATCTTAACACCCAAATATTTAATTTTCTCTTTGCTTTTCAAAACTGAAGCCTTCCCTTCCCACTCCCTTTCTTCCTTTTTAGTATAGTTGAATAACATCAAATCCGATTTTGCCCAGTTTATCCTTAACCCCGTAACTTCCTCAAAATCATTCAACTGCTGTTTAATTCTTTCCATTTTACCTAAAGGATCTCTGATAGTCATCAATGTATCATCTGCAAACATGTTCAGTTTAATTTTATTACTATTACCTATCCCCTCTATCTCTTCATCCTCTCTTATTGCATTTGCCAACAATTCCATCACCAATACAAACAGGACTGGCGAGAGTGGGCATCCTTGTCTTGTCCCTCTAGCTAGTCGTATCTTGTCCGTTATTCCATCATTTACTACCACTACAGCTGTGCTTTTAGAGTATAACTGTTCTATTATTGTTCTAAATTTAGTACCAAATCCCATTTTATTTATAACCAACTTTAAAGTTTGCCAGCTCACACAATCAAAAGCCTTAAATATATCTAACGCTAAAATACCCGCCTTAATCCTTGATTTTTTTATCCCCTGTATTACACTCAAAACTCTACCTATTAATGTGTGCATCTGTCTACCTGCTATAAAACCACATTGATCTTCCCCTACATATTTAGCTATACATTTATTTAACCTTTTAGCCAAAATGCCTGAAAAAATTTTTGCATCTTGGTTTATTAGTGAAATTGGTCTATATGAATCGGGGAGAGTTAGATCCTTATCTGGTTTCGGAATTAAAATTATTATAGAATGCTCCCATGACTCTGGGATCCTCTCCCCCTCCATTATTGCATTATATAATTTCAACAACTTTGGCACTATTAAGGTTTTAAATTTTTTGTAAAACTCTGGTCCTAAACCATCTGCCCCTGGTGATTTCCCTGCTTTAAGCTGGTCTATAACCTCCTCTATTTCACTTTGCGATATTTTATTATCCATTATTTCCTTATGTTCTTTTTCTAATCCTTTCTTCAAAAATTTATCCACATATTCCTCCGTCCTCTTCATTTGGATATCTCTTTTCTTGTATAACTCTTCAAAAAAATCCTGAAAAATTTTTATTTTATCCTTCATCAAATGACAATCATTACCCTGCTTATTTTTTACTAACCCTATCCCATTTTTGGCTTTTTCTTTCTGTGTGAGTTTGGCAAGCATCTTAGAGTTCCTGTTACTATTTTGAAAATATTCCCTTTTCATATAAATTAAATTCCTCTGTACCTCTTCTAAATTAATATTTTCTAATTCCTTTTTTTGTGCCATTAATTCTATTAATTTATGTTTGTTCTTAGTTTGCCAATATTCTTTTTCCAGCTTTATTATCTCTTTTTCTAAAGTAGCCTGCCTTGCCTCTTGTTGTCTTTTTAATTTACACGTTTCCCTAATACAGTTCCCCCTAAACACAGCCTTCATGGTATCCCAAACCACTGCTATTCAGAAAGCCCTCTCCTATGTCCCACCATAGCATATGTCTTGCGTTGGTGGGATGCGGAGGAGGGCTCCTTCAACAGATCTCAAATCTTGGGCAGGCATATATAGGGAGAAGCGCTTCCTCAAGTATCAAAGTCCCAAGCTGTTTAGGTTTTAAACATCATTACCAACAACATGAATTCTGACCGGAAATGTATAGGCAGCCAGTGCAATTCTTTTCAGACTGGTGTTATGAGGTCTTTGTTCTATGGTCTTCGTGCAGTCTAGCTGCTGCATTTTGCACTAGCTGCAACTTTTGAGTTGTCTTCAAGGGCAGCCCCATGTAGAGTGCACTGCAGCAGTCTAAGTCTAATCAGGAAGTTAAACTTAATAACAATCATTAGTTTAATTGTGCGAACTAATAGAAAAAGCCTACATTGTTGGTGTCAGGCAGACCTCCCATGGGAGTGAATTCTACAAACAGGATATCGCCAATGAGAAGTCCGTGTGTGTGTGTGTGTGTGTGTGATGCACACACTTTACCTTGGATGGTGAGGGCACTTGGAGAACAGCCTCTAGAGATAGCCTTAACTCATGGGCCAGTGGGTAAGTGAGTATGTGTGCCTTCAAGTACCAGGATCCTATGCCATATCGGGCTTTAAGAGTAAAATACTTAGGGTGAGCACCAAGCACAAGATTTAATTCTGACTCTACTTCAGCTATTCGAAAAACAGCTCAATGGGGCTTTGGAGGTTGCCCAACTCAACTCGGTTCCAAATGAGAACCTCAGATCAGAACCTTATATGGAGAGTTTAGGGGTTAATGCATCTGCCTGTGTTTCTGTATCCCTCTGAAGCTCCAGATTAATCCCAAAGTTTCAGGATAATCCAGATTCACTTCTGGGCAATTCTGAGGACTCTTGCTTCACCTTGGATGAATTCCAGATCAGCCCAATTCACTTTGGGTGAATTCCAGAACAGGATTCATTCGAATGCAATGCATGCCCCTACTCAGTGCCAGTATTTTCAATTGTGCTTGGAAATGAACCAGAAGTCATTGATGTTCTTTCAATACCACTGAGTTATGTACTTTTTAAGGTGCAAGGGCTGCCTATAAGTGAGGTAAAGCCTGCTGCTTGTGGTGCCAGAAATTGGAACGATATATTGGGGATAATAATAGTGGCCTACTTGTCAAGAGGGGGTTCACATGACCCTTGTCCACATTTGAGGAACATGTGGGAGAGGTCATAGAGTCACATGATCTAGGCCTGCCCCTGCTGAAAGGGCTCAATGCATGTAACAATACATGCATAAAGACCCTCAGTGTGAGGGGGACCCTGGCCAACCTGGATCACCCCTCATGTAGAGGATTTCTATGTGTGTGGGGAGAGCCTTTGAAGTCCAGTTCTTGAACATGTGGGGGACTGGGTCATCTGAACCCTGCTACAATGTTTCTAAGCACTGCTGTGATAGTATAGGAATATGGGAATAGACTGCGACAGACCCAGTATTGTCCACAATGAGAACTTTATCACACCAGCGTTATACTGTGCAATCACTGTGAATTGCATGCAAAGGACTCAGAAGTTTTCCACCTTATCATCTGCTTTGATTGTGAAGTACTCCCATGCATCCTGCCTTAATTGTGCTATAAAGCCAAAAGATTCGGCGCATTTAGCCCCTACTTTTTGAGCGTATCTTCTGAGCCGCCGCTGGGGCGCAAGGGCAGGATTTTAAAGAAATGCTTACATCTGCTTACGCTTTAAAGATAAAGACACCAAAATTGGCACCGTAATAGATATTAGGGAGAGCTTTAAGCATACCAAATTTGAATTGAATTGGGTCATTTGTTGATTTTTTTAATGATTTTTTTACATTTCCCCCCTTAAACTCACTTCCTGGTATGCAAAGGATTGCTGTTGCCCGGTAACAACAACAACAACAACAACAACAATGAAAGCTTAGCACTACGGGGATAATCCGAGGGAAGCAGGTACGTGGGATGAAGCTCTAATTGGCAGTGGCTCTCCAGATTCTTTCCCAGCCCTACCTGGAGAAGGCGGGAATCGAACCTGGGACCTTCTGCATGCAAAGCAGGTGCTCTACCACTGTGCAACAGCCCCTAAAATATGTCACATAGTTTGAACTTTCACAAAGCGCCGGATAAATGCTAACTCTTCCTGTCCTTTCCTCATTATCTTTTTCTTTGACCTGAGAAACATTTGTTGGCTGTTTGGTTAAAGGTCAATTTTGCATCCCTGTTTCCTGGACAATGGGTCTGCAATGTCTTGCCACTCAGCACAGACAGGGTTTTCCTTATCAAATGAGAGAATTTTTGTAGCCTTTTTCCCGCCTGGCAGTTGCAGACACCAGTGAGTTACAGATAGCTAACTACTAGTCTGAACTGTCTCTTTGAGAGAGCCGACATAGCTACCTTGTCTGGCTGCACTTCTTAGCTCTCTCTTTTTCTTGCTCTCTCTTTTGCTCTGTGTGTGTGTGTGTGTGTGTGTGTGTGTTTGTGTTTTCTTCTTTTTAAAAGACTAACGCCAGGTCTCCAGATTCCTGTGGGACTCTGAAAGGAAACTAACTGGAAAACCATTTGTTCTCTTTCCCCTCATTTCTTTCTTGGGCTTATCCGAAAGCAGCCAGCCTATCTGTAAGCGGCAACTGTGGAAAAAGTGCCCTGGCCACTTGGTGTGAAAGATAGGCGAGACTCCGAAAAAAATCTTCTCCACAGCTTATCACCTTTTTGCTGGCTCCACAACAGCCCAGTGTCCCAGTGCAGGAGGAAACTGCCTGTCTGAAAGTCTGAACAGGGCCTCATCAGCCACTGATAAGATCCCCCGTGAACATACAGACTCTTCTGGGCATATTATCCTTTCGAATGCCATGGAAGCTATTGCAGGACAGATTAGACTTTAACTCTGGGTGGGTGGGTGGGCATGTGTTTGTGTATACATACACACACACACACACACACACACACACACACAAGGTGAGTGTAAGTATCAATATGCTTTTCAAATGTTATTGGCATAATTTGCTGCAATTCTGCTTAACTCACACTTCATCTATGGGCCCTGGAGAATATGTTTCCCTGTGACTATATCCCACACACCACCCTGGTAAACAAGGAATTGTGGAAACCACATTATTATTATTATTATTATTATTATTATTATTATTATTATTATTATTATTATTATTTTATTTATATAGCACCATCAATGTACATGGTGCTGTACAGAGTAAAACAGTAAATAGCAAGACCCTGCCGCATAGGCTTACATTCTAATAAAATCATAATAAAACAATAAGGAGGGGAAGAGAATGCAAACAGGCACAGGGTAGGGTAAACAGGCACTGGGTAGGGTAAAACTAACAGTATAAAGTCAGAACAAAATCAAGTTTTAAAAGCTTTAGGAAAACGAAAAGTTTTTAGCTGAGCTTTAAAAGCTGCGGTTGAACTTGTAGTTCTCAAATGTTCTGGAAGAGCGTTCCAGGTATAAGAGGCAGCAGAAGAAAATGGACGAAGCCGAGCAAGGGAAGTAGAGACCCTTGGGCAGGTGAGAAACATGGCATCAGAGGAGCGAAGAGCACGAGCGGGGCAATAGTGTAAGATGAGAGAGGAGAGATAGGAAGGAGCTAGACAGTGAAAAGCTTTGTAGGTCAACAGGAGAAGTTTATATTGGATTCTGAAGTGAATTGGAAGCCAATGAAGAGATTTCAGCAGTGGAGTAACATGGTCAGAGCGGCGAGCCAAGAAGATGATCTTAGCAGCAGAGTGGTGAACAGAAACCAACGGACTGATGTGAGAAGAAGGAAGGCCGGTGAGAAGAAGGTTGCAGTAGTCCAACCGAGAAATAACCAATGCATGAACAAGAGTCTTGGCAGAAGAGACAGACAAAAATGATCGAATCCTGGCAATATTATACAGGAAAAAACGACAGGATTTAGCTACTGCCTCAATATGAGGAATAAAGGAGAGCGAGGAATCAAATATAAAGCCAAGACTACGAGCTTCCTTGACTGGAGTAAGTGTAACATCATTGACAGTCAGAGAGAATGAGAGATGAGGAGAAGGTTTAGTGCTGGCTGCAGGTTTTTGAGGGGCCTTGGGCAAAGGCCCCCTCCCTCAGTGAGTCTACCTTCTCACCGCCATGGTCACCTGCTGCTATTGCTCCTCCTCCTCTTTCTCATCTTTGCTACCACTTGGTTGCTTGGCAGGCAGAGAGTCAGGGAGCAAGTCGGCAGGGGCATCTATTGCTTCTCGTTCTCACCACCACTGTTGTTTGTGCCAGAGCGAGAAGCAGATTGCAATAGTGAAGCAGAGGGGCAACTCCAAGAAGCTCTTGTCAGTGGGTAGTGGGCCCTTGCCAGCTGCCCAACCATGCCTACCCTTGATGCCGGTCCTGACCACATGGAAGGGCTGAGATGTTCACATGAGACCTCCACCTGATTGATGAGGCTCATGCCTGGATAGGATAGAAAGAGAGAATCAACTGCTTAAAACAAATCCTAGTGTTGGTGCAATATGGCTGAGCAGCATGAAATCATCTTCTGCACATTGGATTTTATATGCACAGGCTTGAATAGCACGTTACGGCTCCTGAGGAACAACACTTGAGCTGTAACATACCGTATACCTTCGATTCTAAGACACCATCGATTGTAAGACACACACTAATTTCAGTACCACCAACAGAAAAAAAGCTTTGATTCTAAGAAATAGTAAACACACCCACGATTCTAAGATGCACCCTGTTTTTAGAGAGGTTTATATGGGGGGGAAAAGTGTCTCTCAGAATCAAAGAAATACGGTAATAGGGGCAACTCACCCTATCCTCTGTACAAAAGCAACATGTGTACAGTAGAGTCATGTACAGTACAGGAAAAACAGTGAATGGCCACTGTTACGAACATGATTGTCACTGTCTGTATTTTCTGCATTTCTTTTCTCTCTGCAGTCCACACAAGTTCACGCCATAGCAAATCTGTTACACTTTAATCTGCCACAAGACTCTTTCTTGTTTTGATTGATGGCTGTGTCTCGGAGCACTTTCTGATGAGGAGAAAATCGTGTTTGCCTACCGTCACTTTGTCTCCTGCTTCTGTCCCACAACAGGGATAAGCGGCTTCCTCTTTCTTCACTCAGTGAAGAAAGAGGCAGCAAGTAGCGACCACGTGGCCCATTCAGTGGCCGTTTTTGTAGCGCAGCTTCTCCTGCACACAGCAGGAAATGGTGGCAATTATTGTCAGAGCCAAGAAGAAACGGATTTTCAGGGTCGTATTTTGTACTGGAAAAAACAACAGGAGAAGCAGGAGGCACGCTGTGTCGTCAAAACGACCCGTGAAGATCCGTGAGTGGCCAGCCACAAGCGTGTGATAAAATGCTCGTCTGAAGATGCTCTCAGTCTAATGAGGGACCAAGCAACAACTAGGTCACTGCAAAATTAAGTATGGGATCAGCATAACTGACAGTTGCTATCTACCGAATGCTAACACTCTGGAGGGAACTGCTGGAGCCCATGGAGGGGAGTAGGATGCGTCTTGGGTTGATAAAGAGAGAGTCTAATATCCTCCTTGGTTGCCTGAAACATGATTAGCATGCCATTAAGGGCCTGAATGCAATGACAGCTCACTTATTCAAGACCAAATGCACCAGATGTTAGGGAAGCCTACAAATATAGAGAGAGGGGGGGAGAGGGAGGGGGAGGGGAGGGGGAGGGGGGAGAAAGCAGAACTCCATTTGTCTATCTAGATGATCTTGGAATTATTTTACCCATCTGTCAATGCTGTTGCCATTGCTCTCGTCAGTGTGGCCCATTACAAAAGCGCCGGATGAATGAGATTCCTGTCCAAGGAGAAATTTTTAGTGTTTTTTTGGGAACGATTTTCATCATGAGTGGAGATGTAAACCCCACAGTGCTGAAAGTGCGTGCAAAAGAACAAAACTGGCCAGTCAGATCAAATCTTCCATAGGGGAAGGCGGTTATAGTTCCTTGCCACACAGTTGAGAAGACTTCTGTCCATCACACAAAATATACATTGACCTAAGTCGCTGACATGACTCAGAAGGCAACTGCCATACTGAACGTGGTGTGTGAGTCTGGACGTACATTGTGCTTCTTCTATGGTCATCATTCCATGGAAGAAGCGAGAGCCCCCAAGAATTCTCTCAGACTTTCTGGAATGTTCTGGAGTGTGCTCTCATTTTACATGGCGAAGGCACTTTGCTGAAGCAACAGGAGTTGCAAGACCCATCACCTTGTCCTCTGTCTTGATGATGGATACTCACATTTTGCTATGATACCCATGACTAAGCTTTTCACATATCTCCAACCCTTTAACTTTGATATCCCTTTTCAGATGGACAAGCTTCAAAAGGTGGAATCCAGGGATAAGGGTTTGGATCCAGGATCTGCCTTCCATGAGATAAAGGGCTCCACTCACAGAAGATCCCTCCACCCGGATATTGGGGTTCGCCCACGTCACAGCTCACCCTATTCAGCAAAGTCACCTGACTCTCTATGTAGCATTTTCAGGGGACTGGAGGGGCTGCCATGGGAAAGAAGGGTGGGGAAGTCCACTTCCACCAGCGCAATTGATCCAGCATGAAACTGGATCCAACTCTTGGGCTAATTCTGTCATCTTCAATGAAATTGATGTAAAAATTATCACATTGATCTCTCTCTCTCTCTCTCTCTCTCTCTCTCTCTCTCTCTCTCTCTCTCTCTCTCTCTCTCTCTCCCTCTCCCTCCCTCTCTCTCTCTCTCTGTGTGTGTGTGTGTGTGTACACACTTCCAGATGAGGCTTTTTATGGTGCAATCACCCTGCCTCATTCGGGGAGTTTAATGGGAAGGTCCCGATGTCATTGCCTTCCATTTGAAACCCTCTCATATTTTCCCAGCGGCTCTTCCATCTTTTTTCTTACTGCCGAAACACCATTCAAGAGGGAAAGATGGAATGCCCTCCACAATATATATTTTTAACTGATAGCGCTAGGAGCCCTCTGTCTGGAAGCACACATGTTTCTCTTCTAAGACTACAGTCCTGAAGCTACCTGAGGAGTTTTAAGCCATTTCACAAATAGGACAGAAGACCAAAAGTCTTGAAAAACCTGTCCAAAATGTATTATGTAAAGCAGTGGTCTTCAACCGGTCCAGACCGGAAACCCACCTCGGACTGCCAACCTGCAACAGGGGACCCACTTTCACAATTGCGCAACATGACAGCAACAACTATGTGGTGACTCATCTGGACTGATCTCGTGACCCATGTTTGGGTCATGTCCCACCTGTTGGAGACCACTGATGTAAAGGATCTGCTTGATGGGCAAAAATTAAATTATAGCTGGAAAAGATGGGATGATGTAAAACAGCACAGACATTTTCTTATTTCACATATTATGAAATATATATAATCAGTAACATGATATGCAGAACTGAGCAGGTGGAGCAGTCTCTACAATTGGAAGGCCTTCAAGTTGTAATATTTTTAAAAGGGGTGGTAAAGTAAAGAGAAACCCAGGTAATCAGATACAAGAACCAATGTGACCTTCATTTCCTAATACTCAGCTCTCGCAAATGATTGGGACAGAAACCTCATACTTGGATTCATTGCCATTCGTCTCGCCATTCTGCCCTTGACTGTCAGGACACAGCTTCTTTATGATCAGGTTTAACAGACACCTGCTGGAAAGTTAGTGGCAAAATGGGATATGGAAAGATGCAGAACCACGAAGAGATTAGAGGTCGTGGTTTTTGGCAGGTGAGGCAGGAGGTGCTTCAAGTAGGGGCCAACCATGATGAGGGAAAGCACAAGTTGCTCCTTCATACCTACTACTTTGGTGTACATCTTGTGTGGACAATGAGGACTAGCATCCCAATCAGTGCTATGCTTGCAGCTTGGTGCCTCTTCATTAAGGATGGTTGAATATGTCAGCTTTGATTTCGCTCTCATTTGTCTAGTCTTAAGTTCAGTTCTTCCTGATTCCAAATCAGTTTGTGATATATATATATATATATATATATATATATATATATATATATATATATATTAAAAAGTTCACGTGAAAATGTATTTTATTTATTTATTATTACATTTATATTCCACCTTTATCTCTCTTGCAAGGAACCCAAGGTGGCTTACATGGTCCACTCCATTTTATCCTCCGAACAACCCTGTGAGGTAGGTTAGGCTGACAGTCTGTGACTGGCCCAATGTCACCCAGTGAGCTTCATGGCCCAATGGGGACTAGAACCTAGATCTTGTACAGTACCAACCTAACACTCTAACCACTACACCACACTGGCTGCACCTTACTATGGAATTCGCTGCCACAAGATGGCCACCAATTCTCTAACACATTGATCACCAGCAATTTGAGTGGCTTTAAAGGGGGATTAGACAAACTCATGGAGGATAAGCTATCATTGGCTATATAGTCCTGATGGCTATATGCTGCCTCTAGTATCAGAGGCAGCATGCCTATGTACACCAGCTGCTGAGGAGCACAGTTATGAAGGTGCTATTGGACTCCTGTCCTCCTTGGGGGTTTCCCACAGGCAGCTGGTTGGCCACTGTGTGGAGAGAATGCTGGACTGGATGGACCCTTGGGGGGATTCCACATGTCGTACTGAGGGCGCTTCCATGCGCCCCCAGTGCGCCCCCAAAGTGATAGTGTAACTTGCCTGTTCGAAGAGACGAGGAAGAGGCGTCCTTGCCGCCGCCGCCACCCACCTACCTCCTCGCCGGCCGGGTCGGAGAGCTTGGCCGAAGAAGGCGGCCTTCTTCCGCCGAGCTCTCCGACCCGGCCGGCGAGGAGGTAGGTGGGTGGGGGCGGCAGCAAGGACGCCTCTTCCTCATCTCTTCCAGGCAAGCTACACGATCGCTTTGGGGGCGCACTGGGGGCGCATGGAAGCGCCCTCAGTACGACGTGTGGAATCCCCCTTGGTCTGATCTAGCAAGGCTCTTCATATATTATTTTCAATGTTATTTTCATGAATACACATTTCCCCCTAATACACACATCTTCTGATTGGAGAAATCTATTGCAAAATTCAGAGAAGCGTGGATTTTGAAGGGTAACTGAATTTTGGTTCATGTGTCAGTTCAAAAGTGTGAAATTAGGTCAGTGCAAACTGAACTCATTTCTCCGATTCCTGCTGGTACTGAACAAGCGAAGTGTGATGACTTCTAGGTTTGGGTGAGGGCACTCAATGCAGAAATGATGATACTCAATGCAGAAATGGAATGGGGAAGTTGCATAGGATGTAGCTGTTAACACAACCTGAGCAACCTTCCCATCTGGAAGTGGCGATTCTCCATCAACAGATAGCCACATGCCTGAGTGTGTATTCAGTTCCCTGCACAAAAGCAGCATGTCCCATGCCTCTTTGTGTCCTGGAAGGGAAATGGGCTACCAGCCAGCCTTACAGAAGCCCTCCTTACCAGGGCAGGATCTACACTATTCATTACACCGTTGTTTAAGTGCATTGTTGCGTCCTCCCTTGCTACGTTACAAAATGCAACTTGAGCCCAGTCAATCGAAATACTTTTTCTTCTATCGTTTTACCCCGGCACACTCTTCTTTAGAACGTTCTTCATTATGCTCATACCGGCTCTGAAGTAAACCTCCTTCTTCCGGTGACTCTGAGCTAGACCTGCCGGGATAAGCCGGCAGGGAGGCGGGGCGACGCGTAGGGACGAGGGAAGCCCTGCAGCGTCTTAAAGGGGCCACATGCGCCCCGAAAGATAAGCGTTTTTTTAAAAAAATTAAGCCTCTGTCCCCTCTTTCACCGCCCTCCCTCCCCCTCCCCCTCGTCGCGTTGTGCCAGCTCTCCCTCCCCTAGAAAAGCCCTCACTTGTCCTAATCAGGAAGCAAAGACCATGGTCACAAGACATGACTTTGAAAGACGGCATTGAATACAACAAAAGGTTGGGGCACATTGTTAGTTTTAAAACGATTTTAACAGAAAGTGGAACGGTTTTAAAAGTCAGAAGAAATGTAACAACAACAGCATCACGTGACTGCTGACGTCATCTCTGCCAACTTGTTACGTTTCATCTAGACAAATGTAGACGGGCTCTAGATCTCAAACACCAAATCCCAGTGACTGATGCCATAGCTAGACCTAAGGTTTATCCCTGGATCGTCCAGGGGTCAAACCTGTTCACCTAGGTGACACACAGGGGATCCAGTGCTCAGGCAGGGGTGAACCCTGGATGATCCCAGGATAAACCTTAGGTCTAGCTGTGGCCTCATAGTCAAATACAGGTACTAAGTTCTAATGGGCTGAAGTCTGGATTTAAAATGACTTAGTAAAATCAATCCCCATTAAAACAGTTGCCTGTCCTGATGGCAACTTGTTTAAAAAATAATTGGTAATCACTGGCCCAATGAATGAAAATTGCTATCTAATGTGATCTGGAGCCTGCCCAACTTAACTCTGGGTTGGCAGGCTGTCAAGACACCAACTGAACTCCAATGTAATCTACAGAGGTAGGGAAATTGTTTTCTGAAATGATGACCTCTGTGCATACAAGGGATTGAATTCCCATAAGAAAAATTACAGATTCTGAATGAATAATATAGTTTCCCCTTTATGATATAAAGAGCAGCGTTCATTGGCATCCACTGTGAAAGCATCCCCAATGCAGATTTTCTTCACAGAGGGTCAAATTGTAAGTTGATTCAGACATTTTAAAACAAAATAAGTATATTGCTTAATGAAATTGCAGGGGACACGGCTGTTTTTAATTTAAATGTATTACAGAGTTCAATGAGAAAGGGTAATATGGTTCTCATAAATAACGGAATAATCAGAGCCTGTATAGTAATGCTGGAAAATTCCAAACAAAGCTACACTGGATGAATGTAGCAGGAAGACCTGGGGTTGGATCCAGGATCTGCCTTCCGCAAGAGGAAGGGTTCTGCTCACTGGAAGTACCGCTGCTGGATTTTTGGGGATCCCCCTTCCCTTGCACACCACAGCTCACCCAATTCTGTAGAGTCACCTGACTGTCATAGTATTTTGGGGGATGGGCTGCCCTGGGAAGGAGGCGTGGAAAAATCCGCTTCTGCCTATGCGTTGATCCAGCTTAAATCTGGATCTTACCCCTGGGATCTCATGATAATGGAAAAAATGAAGATTTGAGAAGGCCAGCTCACTGCAGTGATACATTTCAAGAGTATTGGGAAATGTATTTAATTTAGTGGAATAAACCATTTCCTAAAGAAAATGTGAGGCTGGATATACTATCTATTTTGTAGAAGCTTCTAGTATTTAATTGTACACAACTATTTCCAGTAGGTATCTTTTTACTAGACTTCTTACTATGTTTTCAATATTTTGGTAGTATAATAAGTTTGATGTGATCTGTCTTACTATCAATTTTTATTATCCCTGTAAACTGCCCAGAGAGCTTTGGCTATTGGGCAGTATAGAAGTGCAATAAATAAATAAATAAATAAATAAATAAATAAATAAATATAATTTGTACGTTAAAACAAAGATTTATTTATTTATTTTATGTACTATATTTTTAGTCCACCCAGTAACAGGAGTTCCCTGGGCAAATTGCATGCTACTAAAAGAGTAATCACAGCACACACTAACAACCAACAATGACAATAATCAGCGCAGGACATAGGGGGTGGGGAACCAAAATATATAAAAGCAGCCATTCCAACATTCTTTAGGCACTTAAAAAACCTCAAACCTAAGTTATAAAATCTAGAATCTAAAATCTTAAATACTTGGGACAAGAGGAATGTCTTTACCTGGTGCTGGAAGGATAACAGTGTGGGTGCCAGACAAATCTTCTTGGGGAGTTTATTGTATAAGTGAGGTACCGCAACTGAGAATGCCCTCTTTCTTGTAGCCACCCACCTAAGGAGTACCTGGAGGGCAGCCCCCAAAGATGACCTAAGCAAGAAGTTATATCATCTGTATTTTTCTACTTTTCAATAATAATAATAATAATAATAATAATAATAATAATAATAATAATAATAGAAACACAGTGAATACTGTGTCAATGGATAAGTAAATCTTTCCTAACCCAAGTCTTAGACTATATAACACCCCATATTTTCAACTCTCTTTGACCTCCTGTAACATCAAGCATAGCTGTCACACGGATCCTCAGAATCGCACGGTGCAGGGAATGTGGCCAGCTACGCCAGACGCTATGATAGCCCAAGGAAAGTCAACACAAGACAGTAACCATCCTGATTTCAGTCAACATTGACTTATATTCGTATTGGCTGGATTCATTGTTCAAAGAATGATGGGAGCTTCTAGATGGGCAGCTACTAGTGCTGTCAGCCAAAAGGCATTGTGCATCTCTTCCATCATTCCCTCTTTAGTGGACATTTTGACGTAAAAAAAGAAGGAAGAAGTTCACCTATATGTTCTTCCTTATCTGCAGATCCAGTATACAGACTAAAAACTTCTAGAAAACTAGTGGGGGGGGGGGAATTTCCTGTCAGTCACCAAGAATCAGTGTAGGTTGGTGGCTCTGATGTCAGTGGGGCAGTGAATCCACTCCGGGTTTCTGTCAGAACCAGTCAGAACTGGTTCTGACTGAAGCCTTAGATAGCTCTTTTAGAGTTCTGCATTTCAGTCAGGACCAGTCCAAACTCTGTAGCAGCAGCTATCCAAGCTGTTTCAGCCAAACCAGTTCTGGCTGGTTCTGACTGAAACCCAGAGCAGATTCACTGCCCCACTGACATCGGAGCCACCAGCCTCCACTGGCTAGACTTGTTTCTGTAAGTGAGTGGTGTTGTGGAGCCAGGGCTCGCAGGGACACAGCACCGGCACTGTTTTATGAGCAGGGATGCTGATGTCTACCACCCCACCCCACCCCACCCCTCAGAATTCCCTGTTTAGCTGCAATCCTCAGAGTAGCTGAGGGAAAATGTATTTTTTCAGCAACAATATCTTGTTCCCAGTTGTAATGCAAAGTCTTTGAGATGGCTTAGTCTTGAATGGGCAGTTATAACCTGTTATCTCCTGGGGAAGATGAAAAGTGCTAGAATGGATTTGTTGAAATGGATCAATACAGCTGCCTGAATTTGTGGACACTCCTTGGAGGCAAGGCTATGGGGACTGTCATGATGAGTGCCTGCACTTCAAAATTGACCACTACACTGTTGGACTAGATATTTATGTGGAAATGGACACATCCAGGCACCTGAAACACGCAGAACGCTTCTGTGCGCCTTCACTGACAGGCTAATAAAATCTGCTGATTGGGGGAACTAGTGTGTCCCCATTTGCACTTCGACACCTCTGACGCACAACGAGGGCTGATGGATGAGAAGGTGGTAGGAGATGGTGGCTACAGAATCAGTAACCACTGAAAAGGCAATCCGTTTCTTCTGACACTGTATGACATCGTTAACGAGGGGTAAACAGAGAGTATTTACCCAAAGCTTCATGTTCAAGAAATGGAGTAGATTTGAGTAGAAGTGAATGCAAAGCCTGCTTCGTATCAATTCTAAAAATAAAATATACCTAGCAATCAGCCTTAGGTCTCATGGTTTTATGATTTAAAAATTATAGGAATGAGTGCAACATTAAAATTATACGTTATACTCTTTTTGATGCCAGGTGAAGACCTTTTTTTCTTCTCATTATTTTAACATTTTACATCTCAGTCTTTTAACTTTGCTGTTTTAAATCTGTATTTTAAATCTCTGCATTGCTGCTTGGTTTTATGCTGGTTGTACTTTTCTGTTGTGTTTTTCTATTGTGGTTAAAATTTTATACTTTAAATTATACTTTATGATTTTGATTTTGTGAACCGTCCAGAAAGCTTTGGCTATTGGGCAATATAGAAATGTAATAAATAAATAACTAAAAAATATTAGTTTTGTTTCTTATTTTGTATCCTGCCATTTTACACCTCATAGAAGACAGCTTTCAGAAAATAAAATATACTAGAATACAGTCTAAAGTAAGGATACAGAACTCTAGGCTGCTGGCCAAATCCAGCCATGGCCTTGCCACCGTTTTCCCTGACCACCAATCGTTTGGTGACTTTCCACTTTTCTGTAGTTTCCCCCGCATTTTTAAAGGTTGAAACTCCTCTCCCAAGGCTTAGTTACTGGCTGTAAAAGCTTTAATCTAAAGTTTGCTGGTATGGTTGGTAAATTGGCCCTGCTTCCTTTTGCCTTCAGCCCTGCCCTCCTCTGAAAAGTGGCCTCCAAGAGCCTCCCCAAAATGGCCCTCAGGCTGAAAGAGGTTCAATAGCCCTAGGGGCTGTCTTCACGGCACTGGATTGGTGCTGCTCCGCTGCCTATCCCTGGTGCACGGTGGCAGCCAGTTGTCTTTACAAGAGGAGGCAGCACAGGCTTTCCAGTTGTCATTAGGCTCATTGGGCCTACCTTCTGCCCAGGAATGCCCCTGGAGTGACCAATAGGAGGTTGCCTTCCAGTGACCAATAGGAGGTCGCCTTCCAGTGACCAACAGGAGGACACCTGGTGCCTGGGAAAGCCCCTTGAGTGGCTCTGAGTGAGGACAGACTGGCGTAAGAGCCAGGCTGACTTCGCTCTGGCTGGACAAGTTGGGATAAGTCCCCGACTTTCCAGCCATGCATCTTTGCCTCTTTGCTCCGGGGTGGCCGCAGCATATAACCAATGAAGCATGGATTTGGAGCCACCCCAGGGCAAAGACAACGTCAAGACAGCCCCCTGGTCTAAAATATCAAATGAACAGCATTTGATATGGGGTTGGACTCGATGGCCTTATAGGCCCCTTCCAACTCTACTATTCTATGATTCTATATTTAGACATCTCTTGTTTATAATTCATGGATTCGAAGGCAAGTATATATTCCTAGGAAATGTGACTTGCACAGTCTAACATCCTAATGATCTGAGAAGCATGTGAAACATTGAAAGAGACGTTGGCCACACACTGACACATATATGTCACAATGACACATATATACTTATGAAAGACATACAATCAACTAGAATGACTTGTATTTTGTATAACCGTGATTGAGAGGATGGAGATTCTCCATTAGTCTTGTCTGACTTTCTGACTCACTTTACACTTTATTAAGGCAGCCTTTCTCAACTGGTCCCTTCCAGATGTTTGGACAAACTCCCATCAGCCAGCATGGCCAAAGGTCAGGAATGTTGAGAGTTGTGGTTCATAATATCTGGAAGACACCAGGTAGGGGAAGGTTGTACTTTGGGATTTCCATTGAAATGGTGTACCATGTTTCAGACAGTGGCCATGATCCAGCAGAGCTGGCCTATGCAAGTAGCAGTGCACAGGAAAGATTCCTACTCTCCCACACTAAAGGCATTCAAGAGGCAGCTGGACAACCATCTGTCAGGTGTGCTTTAAGGTGGATTCCTGCACTGAGCGGGGGGGTTGGACTCGATGGCCTTATAGGCCCCTTCCAACTCTACTATTCTATGATTCTATGTGGCCTTCATGGATCTTTTTCTCCAAAATCCAGCAATGGGAGCCCTGTGCTCATGTGACAGTCTTTGTCGTGAGTCATGTATTCCAATGCGCAAGAATGACAGGAAGATGTGTGACTGAATCATAATTTCACTTCTTTGTGAAAAGGCACCTTTACTCAAGGCTAGCCAGGGTTGATGGGAGTTGTGATCCAACATATCTGCAAGGGGGCATGTTTGTTTTATTTATTATTACCTATTTATTACATTTTTATCTCCCCCCTTTTTCTCTCTTGCTAGAAACCGAAGGCACTGTACATAATACTCCTCCTCTCTGTTTTATCCTCACAATAACCCTGTGACGTAGGTTCAGCTGAGAGTCTGTGACTGGCCCAAAGGCACCGAATGAGCTTCATGGCTGAGTGAGGACTAGAACATGCATCTCCTGAGCGTCACTCCAACGCTCTAACCACTACACCACTCGGAAGGATGGGTTAGAAGTTGTTGGGGAACGATTTGAACAGCATGCCAAAATGTGGTCTATAATATGAGCCTAGGAATTAATTTAAGTAAACTCCTTAAGGTTTCTTTCCCCCCGCCCCTGCCCCAAATACCTTTCCCTTTGAGGAATTTGATGCATTCCGAGGACAAAACTTTTTGCTTCTCCAAAGTATTTTTATGAGGTCCTGGGATAAATCCCCTCTGACAAGTATGAGCCAGTGATATGCAGATAGGGAAGGAGCTTAGTCAGAGGCAAAGAAATCACCCTGACCTTCTGGTTGGTAAGAGAACATTCACAAAGGACTCTTGTGGGACATCACCTCTTCTTCACCCTTCCGTGGAAAGGCTGGAAAGGTGGAGGACAGCACCTCTACTCTAGCTGATGAAATAGCCAGTTGCCTGAGCAAAAATGTATATGCTGCTATGGGGATTTTAAGCTTCTCCAAAACACTCCACCAAACTCCTAGCTAGGTGAGGCAGTATATATGTAACCTGGGGCGGAGGCAGGTGGTGGTTGTAGTGGCAAAGCACTTCGGAGGATCATTGTTTTTCTGTCCTCCAAAAAGGCAAGAGGTTCAATCCCTGGCATCTCCAGGTAGGGCTGGAAAACAGCTGCTGCCAATCAGAACTGAACTAGTAGGACCACTGCTCTGACTTGATATAAAGCAGCTCCCTGTCTTCCTAACATTTCATTGCAGGTGATAGCAAGCATCCAATCCAACAGTCCCCATTGAAGAGGGACCGCCCTCATTTTCTGGTACATGTCTCTAGCAAGCCACTGCCTATGGGCTTGTCTACACCTGCCATTTATCTTGGGGTGGTCACGAGGTCATCCCTGCTCATCCCAATGATGCACAGCTGATCCCCGGGGTGAACCAAGGACAAGCATTCAGTTCTCCCAGGATAGCTGGGACTGCTTCCCTCCCCCACATTTTTTGTTTGTTTGTTTGTTTGCTGTCCTGGGACCATCCAGAACTCTGCAGGCAGTGTGGCTCTCCCTCCCGGGTCCTCCCTCTTCACCATGAGTAGTGGGGCTCAGGAAACAGGCATGGAACTGTGGGGGGGGGAGTCCATGGGCATCAGGGGTGAGCATTTTCGTCATCTGTGCAATGGTGCTCGGCGTCTTCCAATGCCGAGTTTGTTTTGTTTTTGTTTTTTAAATCTCATTTTCACGCAGGCTTGCGCCCACACAATTGCGCAAATGTCTGCTTTAAAAAATAAAGAAAAGTTATCCTGGAACATCCCTCTTTACTTCCGGGACAACTTGCTGGTGTGCGGCCCCTGAGGGACAATCCCAGAAGTGGAAAACTCCGTGATCGTTCCTCCCCATTCACCAAAGGGCTGCAGGAGTAGATGAGCCCTATGTTTTTGCATTCATGGCAACCCATACCCAAGCATTTGCAACCTCGTGGTAGTTGTTACTGTTGTTATCATTATTACAACTATTTCTTGGCTGCCTTTCAAGGTGGGAGCTCTCCCAGGATGAATTGTTGGATGGTGTGTAATAGGCCTTGCCTTTTGCTGATTTCTAATACCAGTCACTGTACCTTTTCCCTGCTGGCCAATCAGCAATAATAAAACATGACAATACCCTTTCGGGTACAATCCTATGCATGTTTAGACAGAAAAAAAGTCCTACAACTCCCAGCATGCCCCATCCAGCCATGCTGTCAAAACATACATATGATTGCACCTTTGGAAGCTGATTGGTTGTCCCTTTTGTCTAAAGACTGCTATGGATCCTTTTGCTCATTTGCCTATTAAGGAACTTCTATGTTTCTTTTATTTTTTTCATTTCAATTGATGTTTAATTAATTTAATGTAACAGTTTTATATGCCACTTACCATATTAAAATATCCCTAAGCAGTTTATGAAAATACATAATAATTGCTAAAACATTTATATCAAACATTTGTAAAAACATTAAAACAAACGCACAACGTCATACCTAACAGACAAACCGGGTAGCCCACTCCCTCAGGGAAGCTCTGGGTAAAGAGATGGGTCCGTAACAGGCGCCTAAAGCACGCTACAGTTGGCACCTTCCCAATACCAGGGGAGAGGGTATTCTATAAGGTGGGCGTGACCTCACAGAAGGCTTTGGGATATAGCTATAATGCATAAATAAATGTACATGCAATGTTCAGGTTCGTGAAAATCAAATGTATGAAAAACACTTAATATTTTTTATTCATTTCTGGAATGATAAATTTGAAGATGATGTACGTTCCTACTTCTTGTTTATGTTAGTATAAGGAATCAGTCTCCTCTGTAATTCCTTTGTATTGTTTTGTTTTTAAAAACTATAACAATAACTAAGATAAAAAAAGAAAAGCAGAGAAAGCTAGTCAGTGATAAAACACAAAACAGTAGCAGTATTAAAACTTGCTTAAGATGAGGCATATTTTCTCTCTCTCTTGTGAACATCAAGTCAGTGTGAGTGGCCAAGAGCCTGACTATATAAAAAGCCTTTGCCTAATGGTGGAATGACATCAGAGAAAGCAGTAGGTGGGCTTCCCTAGGAAGGGAGGTCCACAACTTGGGTGCAGCCACTGAGTAGGCCCCGTCTCATGTCCCCTGCCCAATATACCTCATGTATATTGGGCAGGGGACATGATGGAAGAGCCCCTCTAGAAGTGGGACTAATGGAAGAGCCCCTCTAGAAGGCTCATATATGAGCAGGTGGTCTACAGATTACCTGGTTCCAAACCATCTAGAGAAGGGATGGATAATATATGGCCCTCCAGATGTTGTTGGAATACAACTCTAATCATCCCTTAACATTGGTACAGTCCAACAACATCTAGATGGCCACATGTTACTCACCCCTAATCTAGAGCTTTATAGGAAATAACCCGCACTTTGAATTGTGGTCAGAAACAACCCAGTAGTAGAAGCTGTTGTAATAGAAGAGTCACATGTTCCCATGCCAGCAGAGGATGCCAGCTGAATAACCCCCAAACTGATATTTGTACAAGGGAGGCCCAAGACATTTCACTTCCTGAGGCGAGGGACAATTCCATTCCATTCCATGCACAAAAGCCAGCTGGACTGGCAGATGAACCCGTCCTCAACACAGGCCTCAGGGCACACAGGTCTCTTCTGAAACACCTTGCTGCCACTTCACACTATCTGCCACCTGAGGTGACTACTTCACTCTGCATAATAGTATGGCCGGCAGGCCCTACTTCTTTATCAGGCGTGGGTCTTGGGCGAGACAGTCCTTAATCACCTAGTCAGGATATCTTTTGCGGGGGAAACAAGGCTTTCCAAGGTGGTTTTGTACTGCTAGTTCTGACAATAAGAAGGCAGACAATGCTTAAATCAGGTGGAGGGGTGATGGGGGGGGGGTTAATGAAATTCCCAAGCCCTTCCCAACTCCCAGCAATTGTAGACAAATAATGCCCCTCCCCACAGTAGCCATCGAAAAATAGTAGCTAAGAGCACAATCCAATATACATCTACTCAAAAATAAATCCCAGTGAGTCTAATGGGGCTTCTCCCCCGGTGCATGTATATACACAGTTGCAGGATAAGGGTGCTGCTGTCACAAAAGGTAAGGGGGCCAAACCCTCTATAATACAAGCACTGAAGTTAACGTAGTTGCAATATTTGGTATACAAAGAGATCTTTTGTTGCATCTTCTGTCTCATTAGCCCAGGTCATTTCGATGTCTGTGGTTTTTAAACAAGATATCAGAGTCGGTGTACAGGATTCCCAAGCGTCTGTCACAATTACATCAAACTAAGCCCCACTTTAGAGCAGTTGTAAATTACTAGAAATGTTATGAGCAAAACTGCCCCAGTTATCTACAGTTCTCAAAAGCCACTTAATTCTCAGGTCAAAAAACTAAAGGTTTTTTTTTTTCTTTTAAAAAAACAAAGAAGAGAAGCTAGTATTATATACTTCTCAAGAGTGATCTCAGGGTCAGAAATCATCAGTCATGCTCATATTTGTGGGTGGGTGTGTTTCAGATGATTGATCTGCCTTTCCCCCCACCTTTTTATCATTAAAACCATATTTTCTTTAATTTGTGTATCTCAGGAGATAGCGCGCAATGGTATGTCTTTTGGTGATTGATCACAGGTGAAGAGAGTGAATATCAGAACAACATAGGATCCTTTGGTTATTGTTGTGGTTCAAAGGCCTGCATTTTTTGCATGCTGAGAAGTATTCAGCAGCATGCGCATTCTAGTCTTTCATGCTTAGGCACTAGCTCATTTGCGCCAACAACTTCTTGTGCAAAAGGCTTAAGTGTAACCTTTTTTAAACAGAAACTTTTCCAGAAAGTGCTCTGGGGATTAGGCGGGTGACGGCATGGAAGCCAGCCAATCGGCACTGTGCACAGGTGGCTCCTGCTTCAGACAAAGGGCGCAATTCTATGGGGATGGCCATAAGCCTCCAAAGTTGGAGGTTTATGGCCATCCAATGCAGAGCTGGAGGAGCGGCAAGGGTGATCTTTGCCTCTGCCCTCCTTTCAGTAGTCAGGCTTTTTCACCATCTAGCTGAGACATCAGAGATGGGAAGAGAAGGAGGCCCTTCTCCACTCACATAGGATAGCAGTTATACAGAACTTTGATCCCACCCCCAAAGATCAACCCTGGGCTGGCCTACCATTGGACAGAGTGAGGCAGCCACTTCAGACAGTGCCTGAAAGTGCAGCAAATTGTTACTTGTTTAGTTTATTAGTATATTTTATTTTATTTTTATTACCAGGCAGGTGGGATTTTCTGACTTAGGTACCAAAATAACTCAGCTGCCTTGGACACTGGACATTTGCTGCTCTGCCTTAAAAGGAAAATTGGGTTGGGCTGGCCCTGCTAGAGAAGAAAGGAACATGTGGAGTGAACATACGGAGAGTGTTTCCGGATTGGCCTCACTGCTCCTAATCTTATGTAAACTGCCCAGACAGCTTCAGTTATGGGGCGGAATACAAATGTAAATCATCATCATCATCTGCTATATGGGTCTACTTCTTCTTCTTCTTCTTCTTCTTCTTCTTCTTCTTCTTCTTCTTCTTCTTCTTCTTCTTCTTCTTCTTCTTCTTCTTCTTCTTCTTCTTCTCCTCCTCCTCCCTAAGAGCTCTTATCCCTTTGAACAGTACATGGACAGAACTTTGATGGGCTGCTAAGGCGACTTGCCGTTGCTAGTTTGCTTTGTAACACTGCCCTCCTTCCACGCCTATCCTTAATGTAATTACATTAAATAGGTAAAAGAAAGTTTGGCTTTTTCTATTGAGATTAATGCTTCTCAATCTATCTGCCTTAACGTGATCTTACAGCTGACTGAGCACTCCCCTCTGACCTTCCCTTCCTTGGGAACAAGGGCCGGCTTAATTGACAGTTGGGATCGGGAGCTCTGTGGAGGGGAGATTACCAGTGGCTTAGCTAATTAGTATTTAAATGTTCGCTAACGTTACAATGACCTTGGCAATTATAATCTTAGTTAAAACTGATCTAAAGTTGGGGTCTTCTTTTTAAAATAATAATAATAATAATAATAATAATAATAATAATAATAATAATTTATTTATTTTATTAAAACAGTTTATACCTTGCTCTTCAACCAGAAAGCCTCCCCCTTTTTTAAAACCACACAGGGGAGTGGTTTAAAAAAAGAAAAAGAATCCCAATTTTTCTTCATGTCAATAGGCTTGCAGCATACAACAAACATCAATAATGTATCCATCTTCCCCTCTCCTCAAGTTCTCCAGTGTCTGAGTCAAATCCAGTGCTCATCTGCATGCACAAGCACTGTGCTCCATTGACTTGCATAGTAACCCTGGCCTCATCCTATGCAGTTAAGCAAAATTAATTCCATTGAGTCCAATTAGCTGAGGCAAATCTCACTCTGTATAGGTTTGCAGGAGTCAATCAGATTCCTTAAAAGTACAATTCTACCTGCTTCAGTATAAAACTATTCCCAAATCCTAAAAAAATATTATTATTATTATTATTATTATTATTATTAGGTTCAAAATAATATCTCCAGTACAGTGTCTATTTTCTAAAACAAGGGTGGGGAAAAGGGTTTGGGACTTGAGCTCACAGCATTCCTGACCATTGGCAACGCTGCCAGAGGCTTATGGGAGTTGAAGTGCAAACATCTGGAGAACTACCTTCTGACCACCTCTGTTCTAAGGTGTTATTAGTTTTCAGTGAACTGGTCTGAGCCAATCGGAACAAAATGGATTTCATTTAAATGTATCAAAGCTAGTCTGCCACTACTGCAACCAAACTAAATAGGAATGGATACATCTAAACCAATTCAATCTAACCATTACCTTTTAGGAAACACTCCTGAACAATTGATCTTTAAGTAGTGTGACCATATGAAAAGGACGACAGGGCTCCTGTATCTTTAACAGTTGTATTGAAAAGGGAATTTCAGCAGGTATCATTTGTATATATGGGGAACCTGGTGAAATTTCCTCTTCATCACACCAGTTAAAGCTGCAGGTGCCCTGCCCTCTTTTAAATCTGGTCTCTCTAGTATAGCTCCTGCAGCTTTAACTGTTGTGATGAAGAGGGAATTTCACCAGGTTCTCCATATATACAAATGACACCTGCTGAAATTCTCTTTTCTATGCAACTGTTAAAGATACAGGAGCCCTATCCTCCTTTTCATATGGTCACCCTACTTTAAGGAGATATTGCGCCCTGAATAGGGCTACTCTTCAATAAAGCTCCTAGAGAATCCATTCCAAATCCATGAGCTGTGCCATACTGTGAACTCAGCTATTGCAAGTAAACTGAAGGGTAGAGGGCTGGTCCCCCTGGAGTCAAAAATTTGTCCTGTGGCAATGAAGCGGGCTCAGCATCTGCTAATAACAGGATTTTTATTCCCAATTGGCAACAGTAAAATGCTATTGAACTGAGGTACTTGAATGTCTGCTACTGCCCTCTAGTGGATAGAACTGACACAATTGTTAGCTTTTTAACAGGAATACACACACACACACACACACACACACACTTCTCTCTCAGGTCAGTGTGATATAATATGATAGTTGAGCAAAACATTTTCAGAGAGCAGGCTAATGAATTCAAGGCAATGTGTTCAGCCCAGAGCAGCTGTAGAAACAATCAGAAAGAACAGCAACACTTAAGTTCTCTCAGTTCAGTACAGTCTTATTGTTTATCACTCTTGGTCATCACAATATAACAAAGAAAATATCCAGAATATCGCAAAAGTCATAATTACACAAATTAAACATAGATAAAAGAAAATGACTAATAATTTGGAGCAAACCCTAATACTAATTTCTAACTTTTATAAGTTTCTGTTAACCAAACCAAAAATGAAACATGCAAGCTAAAATTACAAATTTTAAACAATCTGATTTCATCTGCCTTATTAAATCTGGTGTGGGCTTTAGCTAATGCCATTAGGAAAGTGACAACTCCTCTCAAGGTCTTTATGCCCTTGTTGTAAAGTAAGAATATCTTCTGGCCAGCTGACCAGCCAACAAGATGTGTGTGTGTGTGTGTGTGTGTGTGTGTGTGTGTGTGTGTGTGTGTGTGTGTGTGTGTGTGTGTATTTCTGAAGACAAAACAGCTCTAAACCTTCTGATAGTCTTGGCCTTTTAGGAAAACCTATTCGGATCCTACTGAACAGTTGCTCAGGATTTGCTCACTACAAAATAGTGTCGATGTGAGACATGTTTGCACTTAAAGCAAAGTGTCAGATAGGTGCTCTCTGCTCTGGACTGAAGTTACGTCTTAATGACCACATTAGAGTTAGACAGCAAGAAAATGGCACCACACTTAGAATCCCTAGTCTGATCCATTTCAAATCCTAGAAGTGCCTCACAAAATGAAAAGATTTACTAGGGCAAACCATTTCTCTTTTCTTTAGACCCAGATGCTGCTTGAGCCATTATCCAGGGATAGGGATAAATTTAGCCAAAACCAATAGGTTACCCAAAGCTACCAAGTAATTTTGAACACCAAAAGGCATCACTCATATGAACCCATATGTAAGTCAAATATTATTATTATTATTATTATTATTATTATTATTATTATTATTATTATTTATTTATATAGCACCATCAGTGTACATGGTGCTGTACAGAGTAAAACAGTAAATAGCAAGACCCTGCCGCATAGGCTTACAATCTAATAAAATCATAGTAAAACAATAAGGAGGGGAAGAGAATGCAAACAGGTACAGGTAGGGTAAGCAGGCACAGGGTAGGGTAAAACTAACAGTAGAAAGTAACAGTAGAAGTCTGCACAACAAATATATTCATAACAACAATTCCAACAGCTGGAGAGAAAATAAAAAAGCATTTGTTAGAGTGGAATATGGAAAACACCTACAGCAAGACCTCAATATGACCAAATGTGGGGTGTCAAGGCTAAAACTAGGAACTTTTGGCTCTGACTGTAACTGCTTCATGTGATCAATCACTGAACTACTTGTTGCAACTTCTGCCTAAATAGCTTAATATCCTCAGGACTTGGGTTAACTCTGCTCATCCAGTCTGGCCACTGTATCCTTCGGGACAGGAAGGAGTATAAGAGAGCTTCCTGTTCCAGTTTAGCCTTGCTAGCAACAAGGTGTTCTGTTCTCTGGTGTGCTCCTGTATCCTTTGGTTCTCACCTTTGTCTTGTTCTCCATCCAGCCTCCTAGGAACAAGTCAAAGGTAAGAACCAAAGGATACAGGAACACTGCTGTCCATTTGGCAATGTCCACCTGGTAATGTGAATAGGTGTGCCGGAGAGCCCTGCTGGTCCCCTCTCCCACTGCAGCAAATGCCACAGTACTTGAGTTCACACCACATGCTAACTCACACAGCGTGGCTTGTTGTTGAACCACTGGTTATTGTGTTATCTGAATGCAGTGCTTTTTCACAGAGCGGGTTATCCTATTGTCTGAACACAAGTGCGTTTTCTGCATTGTAGCATGTAACCGTGCAGTGTGGCTTGTTAATCGCCCTGAACAACCCAACAACAAGCCAAGGTTTCTCAAGGTGGCTTGTTCAAGAAAAATAAGCCACACTGCATGGTTAACAAGACACCTTGTGAAAACACGCTGCGTTAGTGAGAGCAGCCAGCAGGGCTTTCTGGAACATTGGCCCATCCTCTGTTTAGCTCTGAGCGAAATAGAGGATGGGCAGCTGCTCTTAGCCACCTGCCCTCTGGCTCACACTCAGAATCCTCTCGTTTTGAGCCAGAGGGCAGGTGGCTTCTCGGTAATGTCAGTGTCAACCACACTAAACTGGATGGATCCATGGGCTTACTTGGTATAAACTATAAAGCATCTTCCTGTGTTTCTATTCCCATCTCCTGTGCTGCATCCCTGAACAGATTAGCAGCAGCACAGCATTGAGCTTTTTTAAGTTGCAATCTTTAACCTGCTTGCTTGGAAGTAAGTTTCACTGAACTCAATGGGACTAATTTCTGAGTAGATATGTACTGTAAAACATCAGGGACTAGATCTAGATTTAGTCAAACTTAGAGGAGACCTATTGAAATCCATGGGACTTCAGTTAGTCATGACCGTGGGCGTCATCAGGAGAGACTTTTATTGCACACTCATTACTGAGCACTCAGAGATTTTCACGGCTCCTATTCATGAAGTCGTCTGCGTCCTGTATGCCTCCCGCCCCTTCTAGCCTTCTTCGCACAACAAAAAACGCCCTGGTAAATCCAAATTTTTGAGACGGAACTTGCCCCTATCTCCTGCTGGGTGCTGGAGAAGCAGTGCAATCAAAATGGCCCAGTGAATGGGCTACATGCACGTTGTTTACTTCCTCTTTCGAAAGAGGAAGTAATGAGGGACAAAAGCGTGGGCAGAGAAGTGATGGTAAGGAAACACGATCTTCCCCCATGTGATGATGCTCTAAGTTAACCCCTGTTGAAATCAGTGGGTCTACTCTGTGTGTGACTAAACCTGGGTCTTATTCCAGATGACCACCCATGGCGCTCCCAATATAATATACTGTTTGGTCCTAACCGTTGCTGCTTTACCAATTCTGCATGAGAATTCATCTCCTTAACTCCTGCTTTCCTTCTAATGCCACATCTCTCTGCCTGCATAAAGTTCAAAGTGCCAAACGAAGGTGGTGTCAGCTTGATGAAACTTTGTGGCATGAAAGCTCCTAAAGGGTGCCATTATTTTAGATAATTTCAGCGTGATTTTCTGCTTCGTTGAAGGCACAAGGAAGCTCCCCGCCCGCTAAACATTTTGCACAGCCAAGTGTTAAATCGCTGCATATCAGAGCTGAACCTCAACCTCATCACTCTTAATCTTTCTGATTGGTTAAGTCTTTGCTTTCTGTCTGAAGATTGGAAAATGGAGTGCCAACAATCACCACGTCAACTCGTTCTGTCTGCAAAGAATGGTGTTTCTCTCCCACTCACCCCCGCCCCTCCCAGCCCCATTCAAAAGAAGAGACAGGACAGAAAGCAATTCTCATCTGCATTTCTCTAGGATGGGAAATCACCTGAAAATACTATGAGCCAGTTCCATAATCTATACTGCATAATGCCTTTATGAGGTCAACTCAAAGATCATCCCCCAAAGGGCAAGCTTTTGAAATCTCCTGATCTCTTCATCAAGCAAGTTGGGGGCGGGAGCAGGTTGTTGTAGGGTGAAATAAGACGAAAGAAAAAAGAACAAGAAAATAAAAGGCTGACTGGATGTTGCAGTCAGGAAGTCTGCAGGGTCAAATACAGTCTTAAGATGATATGGAGGAGGAGAGTTTGCAGACGTTCAAATTGGGTCCTGATGGATTATGTGATAGTTTTGAGTTTCAGGGACTCTTGGACACTGGGAATACGAAAGTTGCAGACAATAGTTGATCCTCCATTTTTAAAAATATTGTAAGACCTGACTATGGAAACATCTTGACTACTCCATCCAGTCAACCTTTCCCCCCTTCTTCCTCTTATTCCTTCCACTCCCCCCCCCCACATCAACCTGCATTTTGTAACATCTTGCTTAATGAAGAGATCTGCAGATCTCAAAAGCTTGCACATTTTTTGTGATCTTTGCGTAGGCCTCATAAAGGATTACACTATATGGATGCTGATGTTTGTTTTATGGCCAACATGGCTGCCTTCTTCTTTGAGCTGGTTGGCGCTCACGGCTGCCCCCACATGAGTACATGGGGAGTATATTTATTGTCGGGCTGAATTCATGCAGAGTGGAGGCATCAGTTCACAAAACGCATGGACCGCAGCAGCGGCGGACGACGGAGCCAGGTAAGAGGGGAGGGGGGCTTATTCAGCCCCCATTTTGTCCCCCCTTCCCCACTTACCTGCCTCTGACATCCGCTGCGGAGGCAAGTACGTGGGGAAGGGGGACAAAATGGCATCCAAATATCGATCCGATTCCGGAGCGGATCGGGGGAGGTCCGGATCGACCCAAACCGGTTCGGGCCTGATCCAGAAGGTCCGGATCGGGATCCGAAGTGGTTCAGGGAGGGCGTGCACAGCCCTACTTGCTAGAGCAATGGGTTTCCCAAGAGAGGCTATCCCACAGATGCTCCCGCAGTACCCAATTCCACGACATGGAGAAAAAAGTTCGGCTATTTCAGGGCAGGCCCTGCCTCTCAGCTGCCACTGATCACATGAGCACAGCCCCGGCAGTGCCAGCTCCTCCGCATGTCTCTTAGGTGTTTTTCTCACCCAAACCCAATGCAGGCAAAAATATCTGTGCATCAGCATATTCCGACAGATGTTGTTTCCACTCTTGAGTCTGTGCTCTGGTGCTGCTATCTATCTATCTATCTATCTATCTATCTATCTATCTATCTATCTATCTATCTATCTACCTATCTACCTATCTATCGCAAGGACCCCTGACTATCTTACATGGTCCTCCTCCTCTCCATTTTATCCTCACAACTACCTTGTGAGGTAGGTTAGGCTGAGAGTCAGTGACTGGCCCAAAGTCACCCAGCGAGCGTCATGGCTGAATGGGGACTAAAACCCAGGTCTCCCACATCCCATTCCAACACTCCAAGCCACACTGGCCGTGAGATAGAAACCCGGCTACGCACAATAGCAATCTAGAGTTCCTGCCCATTTTTCTCCTCACACATTCCTTTGTGTGTTTGTTCCATATTCCAGTGTGGTACACTGAGAGGCAATGCTCCAAAGGGAGCCCATTGTGTTAGCAATGCTCTGTTGCCATTGTGCAAACACTGGTTTGCGTTAGCGCAACATAAATAACTTTAGCGCACAGACATCCTTGGATCCTTCCCTTCATTTCCTATTGAAACAAAGTTTACTAGGGTATTCCATTTTCTGTTTTTACAAAAATCAAATTACTCAGAAATATGTATTTATCCGGTTCCACTGGTGTGGTCATATTTACCTTCAACACTGTCCACTTCACTTTCTGATTCCTCATTGACCTTCTTCATATTAGGAACAGGCCACAGGTCCATCTGGCCTAGTAATACCAACACTGACTGGTTGCCCTCCTCTGAACACGCTCCAGCTTGTCTGCGTCCTTCCTGAATTGTGGAGCCCAGAACTGGACACAATACTCTAGATGAGGCCTAACCAGAAGCTATACTTCTATTAATGCAGCCCAAAATAGCATTTGCCTTTCTTGCAACCATATCGCACTGTTGGCTCATATTCAGCTTGTGATCTACAACAATTCCAAGATCCTTCTCATTTGTAGTATTGCTGAGCCAAGTATCCCCCATCTTGTAACTGTGCATTTGGTTTCTATTTCCTAGTTGTAGAACTTGGCATTTATCCCTATTAAACTTCATTCTGTTGTTTTTAGCCTAGCACTCCAGCCTGTCAAGACCACTTTGAAGTTTGTTTCTGTCTTCCAGGGTATTAGCTATCCCACCCAATTTTGTGTCATCTGCAATTTTGATAAGCGTTCCCTGCACCTCCTCGTCCAAATCATTAATAAAAACGTTGAAGAGCAGTGGGCCCAGGACTGAGCCCTGCGGTACCCCACTCATTGCCTCTCACCAGTTTGAGAAGGTCCCATTGATAAGTACTCTTTGAGTTCGATTCTGTAGTCAACTGTGAATCCACCTAATAGTTGTTCCATCTAGCCCACTTTTAGCTAGTTTGTTAATCAGATGTCATGTGGTACTTTGTCAAAAGCTTTTCTGAAGTCAAGATATATGACGTCCGCAGCATTCCCACAGTCTACAAGGGAGGTTACCCAATCAAAAAATGAGATCAAATTAGTCTGACAGGATTTGTTCCTGACAAATCCATGTTGGCTTCTAGTAATCACTGCATTGATTTCAAGGTGTTTACAGATTTACTTCTTTATAATCTGCTTCAGAATTTTCCCAGGGATGGATGTCAGACTGGCTGGTCTGTAGTTCCCAGGTTTCTCCTTTTTGCACTTTTTGAAGATAGGGACAACATTAACCCTCCTCCAGTCGTCCGGCACCTCACCTGTCTTCCATGATTTTGCAAAGATAATAGACAAAGGTTCTGAGAGTTCTTCCGCTAGCTCCTTCATTACTCTAGGATGCAGTTCATTAGGCCCTGGAGATTTGAACTCATTCAAGGAAATTAGGTGTTATTTGACCATTTTTTAATCAATCTCAAACTGCAATCCTGTATTAAAATGCAAACTGAACAAATCCCCCACCCCCTAGATAAGTCACAAAGGAAAAGCAAACAACCCTTGATCACACCTGAGCACATTAGGAATCTAAACTCCATGTGAATCTTCAGGTAGTTTCGTAATATGGTGACTCTTTCAGCTGAAAATATAAATGCTGTTTAAACAATCTATTGCGAATACAGTGAAAATAGACAGTATTCTTTCTGCTGCTGGATTTCCCTATGATGCCTGGAGAATAATCATCATCATCATCATCATCATCATCATCATCATCATCTTTATGGCATTATGACAGCACTGATGACAAGAGTAATAATGCTCACAGTAATTAGGATGAGCAGGGATTCCATTTCCATTACAGGAATCAATCGATATTTCCCCCTTTAATATCCCTCTCTTCTCTCACTCCCTTAAAAAAAAAAGGGAGGAAAAAAAGACCATGCAGGAACTAAGTCTTATAACTTAAAAATGTAGTTAAAAGGGTCCTTGGAAGCAACATGGAATTTTAAGATCAAATCTGTAATTTTACAAATGAAACTAATGTGATTTGTATATTGTACGTTTCCATTAAAGTTAGGATGCTGCTTTAATATATATGCAGTAGGTTCCCTTAAATTAACAAAACACCTTGATTTGGAAACAGGGCTGTAATGACAATGCCATCAGTGTAGGGCAGGGGTAGGCAATGTGGTGCCTGTAGTAACCAAAGTGCCCCTGGACACCTTCTTTAGCACCCACCAAGGTTCCCTATCCATCTCATTCCTTTTTAATTAACATATTTTCTTTCTGGCTGCTGGGATTGCTGTGAAATAAGTTTCTGCTGGTGCTGAAAATTGTGTGTTCAAAGGGGTTATTTAGTGTGTTGGGGCTCAGACTTCACTGGTGCCTTGTACTCCGTCTTTTGAGCAGGTTATTAGTCATTTGCCATGCCTACCTTGGCAGCCATTTTGTGGTAGTGCTCAGGGCAGTTTCTCAAACTGACAAACGTGCCTACCCCTGGGTTTAGAGGCCCTCCATATGTTTTGGACTAGAACTACCAACATTCCTGACCATTGCCTATGCAGGCTGGGGTGGATGAAATTGAAGTTCCAAACATCTGGAGAGCACCAGGTTTAGGAAAGGCTATCCTAGATTGTCACTTGTGTATTGAAATCATCTTTGTGATGGGTTTGTTTTTACCCATAACACCCAACGTAAGCAAAGGCCTTCAATTTCAGAGTTTTTCAGGGGAGGGCACCAATTTGGAGAAGGCTGGTCCATTACAACTTATCCATGCGCTGATGTCATGACACTGTGTGTTTTCCAGACCCTCTTCCACATGATTGGCTAATACTCTCAGATGTGGGAGGGAGAAATACACACTATTGTTGATATCAGTAGACATGGGTAATTTGGAGTAGCCATTACAAGGAGGAGTGGATCAGATAGACCCATAAGCTGATGAGGCCGTAACGAGAAGCTTTGTCCTCAGGATTAGTTTTTGAGCAGAACTTGAATGCACCAATGCTCTACCTGCAAGCCACTCCTCTATCAGCAAGCCAAACCATTAGTCCCAGGGGCAACTGAGTGTTAGCAGATGTGGCTCACTGCATCTGAAGGAATGTTGCACACTTTAGAGGACAACATGGGCCATTTCTACACCTGCCTTTTTTCCAGGAATTGTCCCGGGATCATCCTGTGCATGCAAATGACACACAGGTGTTCCTAGGAGCAGCCAGGGACGATCCCTCCATTTTCCTGGGATAATCCTTAGGTGTAGAAAGGGCCCTGGTCTCTCCTTCTGCAGACACTGTATGCCCTATCCTTCCTGTTTTATTCAAGGTACCCTACCCTTTTGCCCCTCAAGATTTCACTGGTTGGCTGTGGTGTCTTACAGTTCCAGGAGTTGTTCTCAATATTTATCTGTTATAGAGTTGCCATCTTCTATGCGCAAAGGTGGTTGATATCAACCAACCTTGGCTGTTTAGTTCTGCTGCATAGACCATGAAGGCACAAGAAAGAAAGAAAGAAAGAAAGAAGAGAGAGAGAGAGAGAGAGAGAGAGAGAGAGAGAGAGAGAGAGAGAGAGAGAGAGAGATTGAAAATGTTTGTAGGATACAGATTTTGTCATACTTAGAGAATCAATGAGACTTCATCATGAGTCCCAATGATTCCAATGGGTCTGCTCTAATTATGATTAAGTCCGGATCCAACCTCTTGCTTTTAATTACAAGCATTACCCTTTTGTAGTATCAGAGTCAGGGCTTGATATGCATATTTGGGAATTACAAACAGGCTGGATTCATATTGCAGGCTGGCAAATTACCAGATTTGGAGGCATCGCTAACAAAACCAGGAGGTTTCTTGAGCTACTGGGCTCCCATAAATGGCTGGTGGGTTCCTAGGTAGGCAGGCCTACTAGATGAAATAATGGCAACCTAATGCACAGGAATGGCCTGTCAAAGCTAATATTACCACCCCACCCTCCAATCTCGAAGGCGATGCTAAATCTCCTGTCATGCGTGGAATGTAATTACCATTAAGGGTGAAAAACGAGAGAGATGAGCAGCAGCGACAGTTTTTCTCAGGTTTATATAAACACCAGCTACAAGAAGAAGGCTGGAATGTCGAATCAAAGAGCCCCCGTCACATCGGCGCTTTAAATCTCTAAGCAGCTTCCTCAGAATCATCTGGCCTCGATGTGCACAAACAGCCGATAAAAGCCTCCGCTGAAGCCAGCACCTATCTGCTAATTTAAGAGTCGGATGGCCCTATAGTCACTGTCCCTAAGAAAGTAGCAATTTTGGCACTTCACTTTCTGAAAAAGGGTTGACTAACTGGTCAGAAAAGAAGAAGAAATTACTGGTAGGGTGAGGGGCAGGGTGAGGGGGATAGCCTGGATGTTGGGAAGGCCTTAGATATATCTGCTTTCTTGAACTAAAAGTTAAAGTGCAGGTTGACTGGTACATTTTGGGGGGAAATAGGATCCAGGCCAGCTTCACTTATTGTCCCATCAGCATCAACAGGTGTATCCATGACATCCCATGGGGCCATAATATGCCAGGTGGATGGAGGTGGCACAAGCAATTACAGAACACCACATTTCATTTCATTTGTAAACTTCACCATTCAAAGAAATGAATGTCTTATGTGGTTTGCTCTGTGTGAGAATACTGGTGTCTATTTGGAGGTAAATGTGATATCCTGAATTTGACAGGTGGTTGTAAATGTGTCCAGTTTCCAGTCATTTCTAGTAAAGCTGCCCTGGACGAAGCCAACCAAAGACATTTTGCTGTCTGAGGTGAAGGACAAGATGGCATCTCAACTCCCTAGACCATGTACAGAATCTGCATGGATTGACAATTGAACCTTGCTTTAACACTGGTGAATGGATACATCCTCCACCACTCCTGAGGCAGAAAATACATTTAAAAGTTGGGGCAAGACAGGCTGTGTGTCACACGTTGTTGTCCTTATGAAGAACTGCTAGAATGCTGGCCTTGCTGCTCCCGAGCATCTGCTGCCTGAGGTGGTCGCCTTATTCTGCCTAATAGTAGGGCCAACCTTGGTCCTGGATTATGTACGTCCAAAT
Organism: Elgaria multicarinata webbii; assembly: GCF_023053635.1. NCBI lineage: Eukaryota > Metazoa > Chordata > Lepidosauria > Squamata > Anguidae > Elgaria > Elgaria multicarinata. Next base: position 68,140,802 of record NC_086171.1, read on the forward strand.
TTTCAACTCTCTAATCTGTGTGGTGTTTCTTAATCGTTCTGGATTTCACTTCCAGTATCCATTATGAGGCAGAGAGTTACATATAACCCATTGTAATGTGCTATCCATGGACAGATGCTTCCAGTGAAGTACCTAAGTCCTTCCCCAATACTTGATTGTTTGGGGAAAGAAGGAATCACCTCAATACCTGGCCCATCTGGTGATGCTGTGAGCATCCAGGGAACATCTATAAGAAAACCAGCATCCTCTGGTGGACCTGTCTCCCTGATGCCATTTCAACTCCTGTATACTGAGGACTAAACTACATGTTTATGTTAACCATACTTTTTTTGTTTTGTTTAATGCTGTCACGTTGATTTTGCAGCAATAGCAAACCACACCTTTGAGGGGCAAATAGCCTTGGCGGGGGATTTTTGGCAGGGAACCAGCATAGAGCTCCAATCTTGGTTGTCCTTGCAGCTGCTTTCCTTTTAAAATAAGGGTTGGATCTAAACATGCAATTTACGGAAGTGAAATTCCCTGCCCCTTCCTTCCCTCTAGCCCCCTGAAAATGTGAGACAAACAGAGGATTGTGGGCTGCTGCTGCTGAATGGGATGAGTTGCGTTGGGGGGAGATCTGAGAAAATCAGAAAGAGGGCTCCATCACACATGGGAAAACACGCTCCCTACCGTCACTTCTCTGGTCCTGTTTTTGTTGCTCAGTTACTTCCTGTTTCAAAACAGGAAGTAAACAACAAGCACGAGGCCCATTCAGTCGGGCGCTCTGTTTCTCCTGCACACAGCAGGAGAGAGCAGAAACTTCTGGGTTAAAATTATGTTGGACTTTCTTGAGAGTTTTTTTGTCACGCAAGGAAGGCCAGAAGGGCCGGAACGCACGCGGGAGGCAGACGGCGTCATGTGAGACACCTGCGAAAAATCTGTGAGTGCCCAGTAACAAGCGGGCAATAAAATGCTTGTCAGATGGAGCCCAGAGGCACCATCCATGAGTGAGGCTTTCCTCTCACAGAAGGCAGAACCTGAATCCAACCCATGCGTTTTCAAAATCAGTATCTATGTTTACTCAAGATGCTCAAAACCATTCATAACAGGTGTCCCTGTCGCAGCATGAGGTTGATCAATAAGAACATCACCTTTTGCTTCTAAATTACGCCTGTCTCTTTGGGCCTGTGCTTCATCCTACGCTAGTCCTGGTGTTGCAGGAAGAGAGAGAAAAGCTTGGGTGCTTTCTAAGCTGATTCAATGTTTACTAAACATTTAGTTGGGCTAAATGTATTAATGTAGACTTGCAACACTCATGTGGAGTAAAAAAAAAAAAATACCCCCGGGGCAGGAATTCTTCAGTAGAAGTGAGACAAAAATTGAATACTTTGGAGATGGTGAGAATGTTCTTATGTGTAGAAACCCTTTTTGCAATGTCACACAGCTAAACAAGACTTTTATCAAAGTGTACTGGCGATAAAAGCCTGGGATGAGAGAAGACGTAAATGAAAGGAGAAAAAACAAAGACTCGGAGAAAGGAGTCATTGCTAATGAAGAGTAATGTCCTTCTTGATTAATTTTACTCCAGCTGTATATGGAGCTGCAATTAAGAGAAACGACTTTTACTTCCTGCTAGCCTTTAGCTTCCTATCAGGAGTCTGTTTATTACTGATAAGTTTTCAAAAAATGAGTGAAATGGTGGCCAAGGCAGGCAGACAAGCGGTCCTGGGGGTTGGGGAAGCAGACAGACAAGAGTTGGAAAACAAAAATTCCTCAGAGCTTTCATTCTCACTGGAGCGTTTTTGCCTTTTGATTCCAGATGAGAACTGTCTGTGAAAACAGAGTTCCACTTTATGGTTCTCTCAAGAATCAGAGTACAATGGGGATTCAATCTGGTGAGAGCCAAGGTTGTTGTTTCTTTTTCGTTCTCGACTCTTGCTTAGGTTTCTTCATTCTCAAGGAGTGATTATTGCTTAAATTTTGCTTTGCTGTTTCATTCAAGTCTAAAACAAGCAATTTCTAATTTTAAAGAAATATTACTTATCTAGGGTACAATATAAATTTCCCCAAACCTAAATTTTGACCAAAATGGCGGGTGGCTGTGGGGTGGGTGGAAGGAACAAAACATACCAAAGTAAGTAGTATAAATAAGAATATATACATAATAATTGACTTAAACAGGCCTTCCTAACTGGTGATCCCCCACACCAAATGTTGCCTACCATCTACGTATGGTGGCCTAACAGGTACCCCATAAGTAGATAATTTTAGACACTGATCTTTAGACTCTGGACTTTAGACAACTATGTGTATTACACAACTAACATTTTCTCTCTCCCCACACTCCCACAACTGCCATTCAGTGCTTTTACACCTGATTCAACATCCCGGATATGTTAGAAAAACAGTAACAAAACAGTTTGCCACCCTGCCAATACGCTCTGAGCATGTGCAGTGTTGCATTTTAAACTCACTTAAAATAGCACCGTGTTGACTACAGCATCAAAGCTACAGGAATACAATGGAGCTTGCTTATTATTATTATTATTATTATTATTATTATTATTATTATTATTATTATTAATTTATATAGCACCATCAATGTACATGGTGCTGTACAGATTACACAGTAAATAGCAAGACCCTGCCGCATAGGCTTACAATCTAATAAAGTTGTAGTAAACAATAAGGAGGGAAAGAGAATGCAAACAGGCACAGGGAAGTGTAAACAGGCACCGAGTAGGGTGAAGCTGACAGTATAGGGTCAGAACAAACTTAATATTTAAAAGCTATAGGGAAAAGAAAAGTTTTTAGCTGAGTTTTAAAAGCTGTGATTGAGTTTGTAGTTCTCAAGTGTTCTGGAAGAGCTTTCCAGGCGTAAGGGGCAGCAGAAGAAAAAGGACGAAGCCGAGTAAGGGAAGTAGAGGCCCTTGGGCAGGCGAGAAGCATGGCATCAGAGGAGCGGAGAGCACGAGCGGGGCAATAGTGTGAGATGAGAGAGGAGAGATAGGCAGGAGCTAGACCGTGAAAAGCTTTGACGGTCAACAGGAGAAGTTTATATTGGATTCTGGAGTGAATTGGAAGCCAATGAAGAGATTTCAGAAGTGGAGTGACATGGTCAGAGCGGCGGGCCAAGAAGATGATCTTGGCGGCAGAGTGGTGGACAGAGACCAGCGGACTGATGTGAGACAAAGGAAGGCCAGAGAGAAGAAGGTTGCAGTAGTCCAACCGAGAGATAACCAGTGCGTGAACAAGAGTCTTGGCAGAAGAGACAGACAAAAATGGTCGAATCCTGGCAATATTATACAGGAAGAAACGACAGGATTTAGCTACTGCCTCAATATGAGGAATAAAGGAGAGCGAGGAATCAAATATAAAGCCAAATATGATGCTTCTGCTGACGTGATGCCCCTCATCACCTGCTGCTCTCTGGGCGGCCATTTGGGGGAGGGGACTAGGCTGCAGGTTCCTAGACTTTATCCCCAAGGTCCAATCCAACCTGCACTACTGCCGAGAATCCTCTTCTTTTTGTTGTCTGGCTAGAACTGCAGAAACAAGGGCTCTTCAAGCAGGTGTTAGGCCACAATCAATGGCTCATAGGCTGGATTTGATAGGGCCCAAGTTATGGAGGCCTGAATGACATCTTAGGTTTGTTGTTAGGGAAAATGAGAGAAACTCTGTAAAACACTTTACCTCATAAAATGTTTCTAAAACCATCCATGTTTTATGATGTTATATTCATCTGGTTTTGCCTAAGTGCATTAACTTTTTTTCAGAAAAAACAGTACAAATACAGCTCACTTTGATAGCGAGCCTGGGCTGAGGTATTTCAAATTCGCTATTATGTTTGGAACTGATTATGAGTTTCAGAGCACGCACAATAAAGCAGTACACAGATTCCCCTCCCTAAATTTTCAGTCATCCTATCACCTAGACATCCACCCCCCTCAAACAAATGTTCACCAAATATTCACTCACCTGGTGAATATTCAGAGAATATTTGTAAGCAAAGTTCATAGAAGAGAATATTATTGTACTGCTACTCTAGATCACCCATTGAGTTTGATCTTCCCATTTAAAATTTCAGGCTGACAGTTTTGTGCTCCCTCCATATTGGAAAGTTCAAGTGTTATGTTCATATATCATCCCCTGTACATATGATATTTCCTATATTAAGGCTATCAATTTCATGGGGATTGCTTTACATTATTTTGATTACAGAGAAGACACCACGGGCTGGATCCAGGTTTATTCATCTTTAGAATAGGCCCATTGAAATAAATGGAACCCCTATTGATTTCAATAGGTCTGCTCTACCTATCACTAAATCTGGACCCAACCCTCTGCTTCGTAGACATTTTCTTCCACCATTGTTCACTTGGATTATGTTAAAACTCCTTGTACAACCTGTACTGATGAAATCCTTTATGTATGTGCATTCCAATGAGGTCCTTATTCGATTTTCAGGATTCAGGTCTTTTATTGATCCATGAATTTAGGACAGGATGAGGACTAAAGATTAGCTGAAAGACAACAACCTTTGCCCATTCTCAACCACAAATGTATTTCTGCCTCCAACAGATGGCAAATATATTCCATGGAAATGATGGCAGTAACGTTCTTGGTAGATAAGTGATGACACTGCGGAGAGAAGACATGGCTGATTTTTTGCTTTTCTCTCAACAATGCTGAAGACAGGGTCAATTGATCCACACAGCTGCTTCTGCATGTGCTGGCTGTCATTTAACATGCACAGATGCCATGTGACTGCTCCAGCACATGTAGGCATTTGGAATTGTGCCCAGGACATTCTGGTGGAAATCTAGCGTTGGATGTTAGGTGTATATCTAAGTGGGTGATTCAAGTATAATGATCCCAAGTTTGAATGTCCACTCACTTGCTGAATTTGCATCACCTGGAATCTGCCCAGGTCCCTTTTTCAGTGCCAACATAATTTTATTTATTTATTTATTTGCAGTATTTTTGTCCCACTCCTCAGCCAAAATGTCTCCAGGAGCAGCTTACATATAACCATTTTAACAAGATGGTCCGTCTTACAATCTAAAAATACACAACACACAAGAAAAGGCGATGAGGAGGGAGGAGAGGGCGAAATGTAGTATTTCTGTAGGGCTGGTGGGATGACCCCACTTCCCTTCTCATCTTCCCTGCTGGAATGGCTGCCGGTGGCAATAGTTGAGGCAGAAGCCTGATGGAGGTGGTCTTTCAGCAGGGCACATGGAATAGCCATGCTTCCCATCTCAACTTCCTCTGTTACAGCCTGCTGGAATGGCTCGTGGTAGTGACATTTGAGGGAGGAGGAGCCTTCATGGCGGTGGTCTTCAGTAGGGCTGGTGAAACATTATTTCCTCTCTAGCCAACCAGACCCCTCTCTTTCTACAATGGCTGCACTGCTAGCTGATATAGAAATTGCATTTCCCCAGCAAATTCATGTTGTAGTGCGAGTGCTGAGGAAATGCAGTTTCCCAGCTGCAAGAACATCATCTGGATTCCGCTGCAACACCCAGTCAATGACTGTGCTGTCCCCGACAGCTTCTCGAAAGACCTCAAACATCCATGGAAGAAACATGTAATTTTAATTGCCGGGTTGTAACCCGGAGATCACACTTTTACCTTTAACTATGCATATCCCAGGAGAGAATTGTCAGCATTGTACCTTCTCCCACCCCATTCTTTCCCATGGCCCTGTTGCTATACTCCTCTTTCCCTTTTTTTCCAAAACAAGCAATATTTCAAGTATGTCCCATAGCAGATGGGAAGGTGGTCCAGCAGCACCCTCTGACATCACATAAGCACTGAAACAAGATTATGGTTAAGGGCCATTTTGTGGTTAAGCAGCATGGTTTAGTGTGTTGTCTGAACCAGGCCTTAGTGATGGCCACTAGCTAGGTGACTTTAAAAGGCAATTTGATATGTTTGTAGAGGAGGAATGTCAATGGCTACTGACCATGATGACTAGATAGATATTCCAGGTTCAGAGGCAATGTGTCAGAACCTGATGTATGGATGAGCTGTTAAAGTGAAGGGCTATATACTTCATGCACTACTGTGGGCTCCCCACATGCATCTGATTGGCCATTGTTGGAAACAAAATGGTGGACGAGATGGACCTTTAGTGTAATCCACCAAGGTTCTTCTTACATTCTTATATATCAGACATCAATACACCATTTTCAGGTTGCAACCTGATATGTGATTAAGGAGTGCCTCCTAATGTTTAACAAATAAATTGGTACTTTAAAATATAATAATTAAAAAGCACATTGGGTGAGATCCAGAATTGAAATCAATTGGACTTAAGTTAGTCATGACATTTTTGCTTGATGTATGATTTTATTGTGTTTTATCCATTGTACTCCACTTTGAGATAATTTTATAATAAAAAGTAGATAATAAATGTCATAAATAAATAAATAAAACAAATAAGTTCAATTGATCTACTCTTAGTGTGACTATGGCTGTACCCAACCCATTATATCCGTATGCCATTCTTGATAAATAAGGAGAATAACTGTTTTTCTTAGTCTTTCTCAACTCTTTTTAAAAATAATAATAATAGAAGAACAGCCAACATATCCTTCTTTTAATTTTGCAGGAAACTTCAGCTTCAATTCACAACAACAATATAAACACTGCCAATCTAACTTCTAGGTGAAGGTAGGTTTACTTTTAATGACCACCCTGATACATATGACAATTCCATAAACAACGGGTGAGGGTATAGGCGAAACAGGACACAGAGCATAAGGCTATCAATGGCTATTAGTCTAGTCACAATGGCTATTTATTTATTTATTTTATTACATTTTTGTTCCGCCCAATAGCCGAAGCTCTCTGGGCGGTTCACAAAAATTAAAACCATGAAGAACATAATAAAACAACCAACAATCTAAAAACATCTGATATTCCAGTATCGGAGGCAGTATGCTCCTTAGTGCCAGTTGCTGGGGAGCATGAGCTATCACTCTCTTGTCCTCTTTGAGGTTGGCCAACGTCGGACCTGAATGCTGCCTATAGGGCCTTTATTCTGATCCGTCAGGACTCTTCTTACGTTCTTATGTTCTGACCGCTGCTGCTTTAGAAGCAAGTTTCATTATTAGCAGCAAGAGATCGTTTCAAAGTTAATTTCGGGTGTGGGTGGGTGTATGCGTGTGGGTGAAAATACTCTGCTGTTTACACCCATCAAAGCACCTTTCATGTAGAATTTCTTTTCTGATTGCCTCTGGCATGTATAGTTCGGCTATTTTTTCTGGACGTGATAATTGCAGATGGCGAGAAAGCGTTTTGATGGCATTGCCTCTGTTCTTTCGGGGAAGGAACTTCCAAATATGCCTTGGCTAAGTGGATTGAACTTCTCGGCCTCCCTCTCTCTTTCTCCCTCAGTCTGTTCCTTGTCAATTCGCATCAGTTTAAGGTCAGGAAAGCTAATGGGGAACAAGGCACTACAAGATTTGAACTCCACCTTGCTTCCCCGAGGAACACAACTGACAATTAGCACAAGGATCAGCATCAAAAAAGAGCAACCCAGCATGAAGTCTGTCTAATTAGTCATATGAACGGAGGGCTTCCCCTCCACTTCCTCAAGGAGCACATGCCTGTCAGATCTTATACAAGGGAGGCTGCTCTCTCCTTCGTAAGGCCAAGAGGAGGTTGAGAACAGGTAACACCAGCTGAAGGACTTAATTAAACCTTTGCCAAAGACAGAATGCTGCATGACAGCCTTCCCTAACTTGGGGTCCTCCAGATGTTTTAGACTACAACTCCCATAATTCCCCAGCCACCTCTGCTGTTTTGGGAATCATGGGAGTTGCAGTCCAACACATCTGGAGGGTCCCAGGTTGGGGAAGACTGCTGTATACTGTCTTCTAGTGCATTTTCCTCAGAAATGCTTTGCAAACAACGTACAGTAGGACAGAAGAGGGCAAACATGATTCCCAAATTTGAAAGAAAGAAAGCATTTCCCTCACAATAACTTTCTCTGTATTAATGGACAAAAGGGTGGAGGAGGATTTATTGGAGGTGAAAGCTGTGCCAGATCTCACTTCAGAAAGTCTGCATATTTATCATTTTCATTTATTTGTGTTTTTTTCTGAAAAGAAGGGTAACTATCATCTCCTGGTTCTTTGGAAAGCATAAGACTGTTCATTTTCATCTTTGAGCTTATATATTGTATTTACAAATTAGCACTCAAATCTTCTGGCTGAAGACCTGATAAAAACAGCCCAACTTGAAAGACAAGGATCAAGTATATGGATTGTTCTAGAAATTGTCACTTGTTTCAGTGACATGATGTAACTCATTTAGGGCCCCGATATACATTCCCACATCTTCAGAACTCATTATTTTACTCACTGAACATTAAGAACATAAGAAGAGCCCTGCTGGATCAGACCAAGGGTCCATCTAGTCCAGCACTCTGTTCACACAGTGGCCAACCAGCCATTGGCCAGGGATGAACAAGCAGGACATGGTGCAACAGCACCCTCCCACCCATGTTCCCCAGCAACTGGTGCACACAGGCTTACTGCCTCGAATACTGGAGATAGCACACAACCATCAGGGCTAGTACCCATTGATAGTCTTATTCTCCATGAATTTGTCCAATCCCCTTTTAAAGACATCCAAATTAGTGGCCATCACTACATCTTGTGGCAGTGAATCCCATATGTGCTTTGTGAAGCACAACTATGTGTTGTGTGAAGAAGTACTTCCTGTTATCCATCCTGAATTTCCTACCAGCCAACTTCATGCGGTGATCTCAGGTTCTGGTATTATGAGAGAGGGGTGGGTGGGAATTTTCCTTATCCAGTTTCTCCACACCAAGCACAAGTTCGTACACTTCTATCATGTCATCCCTTACTTGCCTTTTTCCTAAGCTAAACAGTCCCAGATGTTGTAACCTTTCCTCATAAGAGAGTTGCTCCAGCTCCTTGATCATTTTAGTTGCCCTTTTCTGCATTTACTCCAGCTCTATGAAATCTATCGTTATCTCACCTGTCTGCCAAAGAGTAGAACATGGGGCGAATGCAGTAGCATACGTGACATTATTCTTATATCACATACACACAACAACTTGATGAGTTAGGCTAGGCTGAAAGTAAGTGACCTGCCAAAAGCCACCTGAGGAATTTTTGGACTTCTGACGTTGTCCACTTGTGCTGTTGAATCCTATATGGAATTTAAGGGCCTCTGGTGTTATGCGTAACTCCAGCCTTTTTGTTCAGCCACTGGAATGTGCATTGCACAATGTGCAGTAGATTTTTTTTTTTTTTTACTAAATATCAGTGCCAACATGAGATGCTGGAAATATGCATTTGATCTTTATTGCACTATAAACCTCTGCAGGTTACCGTTATTGTAATGAAAAGACACAGCTTTCCGTGTTTCAGCCTACCATGTTCCATATATGTGCGCACACACACACAAAAATGCAGCTCTGGTGTTAAGGTAAACAAAGTCAGGTGGGGCAGGGTGGGGGGATATTACTTGACAGCTAGGGAGAACATTAACAGAGTATGACCACCTGCATTCCTTCCTAGGGTGTTTATCAGGGAGAGGATGATGTACTCAGGTGGTGTATTTTATGGCAGAGGCAAACTCTGGGATAGGACATACATAAACTTGGCAATTCAATCCATCTTGTGACAACGTTGAGATTTGTACTCCTGATCATAAGAAAAACACACAATGTGAATAATGGAGATATATGTTACTGCTTGAATCACTCCATGCAGTGGCTGCTACCACATAAGGATCAATTTATACCTGATCATTCACTGCAAGAATTTGGTGATTTCCTTTGCACCACAGCTAGGAATATATGAGACTTTTTTCAGTTTACTTTTGACCAGAATTTACCCAGTTTATATTCATATCCCGCCTTTTTTCCACCAAGGAACCCAAGATGGCATACACAATCCTCCGCCTCTTCATTTTATCCTCACAACAACAACCCTGTGAGGTAGGTTGGGCTGAGAGGCTGTGACTAGCCTAAAGTTGCCCAGTGACACCCAGATCTCCCAACTCCCAGTCCGACACTCCAGCCACTACACCACCCTGGCTCCTCCTGGAACCTGAGTGCAATCTGCAATTGAACTCCACATGTTTCTGAGCTTGCAACGCGATTAACGAAACAAACAACAAGAAATAATTTTGAAAAAGCATACATTTGAAAAAGGGCGCAGATTTGAAAGAATGCGCATGAAAAATTATTATTATTATTATTATTATTATTATTATTATTTATTTATATAGCACCATCAATGTACATGGTGCTGTATGTGTGCATTTGAAAAATGCACAGGCTTTAATCAAAGAGAAAATATGTGTATATTTCAATAATGCATACAATAGATGAGCACATTTGGAAAACTGCATCAATATTCATACAGAAAGGATTAAAAGCTTGCAATGTGATATAGACATGTATTGAAACAAACTTTGGGGTAGAAATTGTAGAACCTCAAAACCATCCCTAACTAGGGAAGATGAATTCAGAGTCTGCGGTGGTGTAGAGAAAAATCACCTAGTCCTTTGGTGAGCTGCTACACAAGAATGGGTCACTGTGCGGTGGTAGGTGCCTCATCTAACTGGGCAATCTCAATTTATTTATTTATTTATAACATTTGTATCCCACCCTATATCATTAAGATCTCAGGGTGGCGTACAGATAAAAGCATACAGTATAAAACAATAAATATACACAGCTAAAAACAAATTAAACCATGAACCAAGTTAAAACAATATGTAATTTAAAAGCAGTAAAAACAATTAAAACGTTAAAACAATGTATGTGACAGCTCTGAGTCCCACTGAAAACCTTCCAATGGATATGTACCAAAAAGTAAAAAAATATAATGAAGAAATATGTCAGTAAAAGACCTTGGCATTCTTGATGGTATTGGATTGTATTTGTCCTAACCACCAAGTTTCCTATGGGAAGATTAACTAGTCAGTTCAATTCCCCATGAAAATTGTTTGGTTAATTAGAAAAATGTCTAACTGACGGATCAGTGAGTAGTGGGACTCTCCTAAAGTTTTTTTCTAGCAGATTTGCTGAAAGGGCAGCTCTCTAAATGGTCACTGGCTCTGAAACTACTCTGGATTTGGGCTTTCAAGTGATGATAAGGAAGCTTTATCTCAAAGCTCCTGTGGTTTGGGAGACATGGGCATTTTGCGCCAGCATCAGCAGTTCAAAGAAAAGTAAAGTGAGTTACAGGCGTCGATGGCTGTATATGGACTGAATAAAAATGGCATGAAAGACCAAGAGCAGTCATGCAGCATAGAGACATTTTGTCCCCATTCAGAAGACACCTTAAACCATGGCTTTAACCATGGTGGTTAAGCCAGAAAACCTTATTCACCATGGTTAAAGCCATGGTTTAAGGTGTCTTCTGAAAGGGGCCTTTGAGGCTTCAGAGTATTCATCTAAATGCAGGATAATACACCCTTGTGGATTTGTGGGAATGGGGGCAGAATTCCAAATAAATCCAGTGTCCGTCAGGTCACCTGTTGTTCTGGTCCAGAAATGTAGAGCCGTGGGCCAAATCCAGACCTCTAGGTGGTTATTATTATTATTATTATTATTATTATTATTATTATTTGCATTTTTATACCGCCCAATAGCTGAAGCTCCCTGGGCAGTTCACAAAAACTAAAACCATTCAAGATATAAAACAACCAGTATAAAAACATGATATAAAATACACATTAAAAACTGATTAAAAACATACCATACATGATTAAAACATATTTAAAACATCCTTAAAACATCCTAAAAACATTCTAAAATTTCACTGGATAGGCCTGCCGGAATAGATCAGACTTTATTGCCTTTTTAAATTCTAAAAGACTGTCAAGTTGACGAATCTCCTCCGGCAGGCCATTCCACAGTCTGGGAACAGCAGAAGAGAAGGTCCTCTGGGTAACAATTGTTAATCTAGTTTTTGCTGGCTGAAATAGATTCTTTCCAGAGGTCCTGAATGTGCAGGGTGGATTGTATGGGAGAAGGCGATCCCGTAGGTAGCCTGGACCCAAACCATGTAGGGCTGTAAAGGTGATAACCAACACTTTGTACTTCGTCCGGAAACTAATCGGCAGCCAGTGAGATTTTAAAACTGGTGTAATGAAGCCTGCCTTTAGAGGGTGTGAGATGTCCACACCCTCTTCCCCTGCTTTACCTCTTTCTCTAAACACTAAACGTTGATGGTCTCCCAGCTTTTGTGCAGCTTCCCACCCACCCACCCCACACACACGTACATTCCGAAAAGCTGAAGTGCCTCACCTAAGGCTTACTGTAGTTATTAGCAAGAAGAGTTTTGAGCTAAAATATATTCATGTTTGGTCTTTTGGCCCCACCCCTTTTTTTCTTTGGCTCCGCCCACCACTGGAATGTGGGCCCTGAGAGCCTCTGAAATAGAATTAGTTCCTCAGGCTGAAAGAGGTTCGACACTTCTGTGGAAGTCAATATTTGAGATTCCAAAATAGTAGGGTGCTCTGCATGAAACCTTATGCTACCAAAAATGGGTTCATCTTTACAACTCTTTATTTTTCTTTTTTGGCTATGTCGTACTAGTGTGCCTGACTTTCTAGGTTCTGAAACCTAGAATGTGCCACTTCTGACCAACAGCAGCAAGCATGACCGTGTATGTAGCCGCACACATGCAGTTGTATGCAAGGATGTCACCCACCAAAGTGACAGTTGTTGTGAGGAGGAGGAGTCCAAAAGGTAAGGATAAATTTAGAGGGGAGGCCTGGCTTCTCAAAGAAGCACTACTAAAGCAAAGCTAAATGGTTGTGCAATTACATTTGACTCTTGTTTAGTTTAGCTGTCTGAGAAACAATAAAGGGAACAAGGAGTTACTGGATAAAGAGGGAAAACTGCAATTGTTGTTACTCTCACCTCAGCCAAGACTTATCAAAACCTACTCACCTCATACCACATTCCTCTTTCCTTTAACCTTGTGTTTCCACTATGATCTCCGTATTAAACAGCTAATGTAAAACTGCTTACTAATTGGATTGTTGCTTCCTCATTTGGGGGACTCTTGAGATCAAAACTGTTTATCTAGTGTTTATAGGGCTAGTCTCGCTTTTACTATGCATTTAGCAAAACCACCTAGTTTATCATAGCAGGGCTAAAGGGATTTTCTAGTTCTTGCACTCTGGAACCTTTTAAGCTGGAAGCGCTAATAGTAGTGGTGTTACATTCTGTAAAATAGGCAGAGACTACTTTCTAGTAGGGTCTTCATGTCAGCCCACCTACATGTTACAAGAGGTTCATTTTGAACAATCAGTGACCCACAGAGGCATCTATACTGTAAAGAGGAGGCACCAGAGTGGAATGATGTCAGCCGGCCCTGCCAGATAGCAGTTGCCTTACTGACAGTATCACCAAACCAGATGTGGGGGAGGAGTAAATGTTACTAACTACTGTAGGGGGTTGTTACTTCTGTTGATATATACACAATACAGTCGCTACATCACACACACTGATCCTGCTAGTCAGTTTTAACAAGCAGTGATCAGCACATTGATCGGTGCTGCCATTTGGATTGTGATTGTCATGCAGTGCTCCTGTCACTCACTAGGTTTTCGTCCTTGCTGGATTAGATGGATTAATGCCTGACTCAGCCCTATGAGGCTCTCTTTGGCCCGGTCTTGATCCACAAAGCCTTTAAACAGATTGAGCTGTGTTAATAGTGTGCCAGTGTGCTGTAGTGGTGATAGTGTGTCGTGGTTGGACTGGGATTCGGGAGATTTGGGTTCAAGCCCCACTCTGCCATGGAAGCTCACTGGGTGACTTTGGGCCAGTCATGGACTCTCTCAGCCTAACCTACCTCACAGGGTTGTTGTAAGGATGAAATGGAGAGGAGGACCGTCCGTGTAAGCCGTCTTGGTATCCCTGCAGGAGTGGGGGGGGGGGAGGCAGAGTATGAACGTAATAAATAGGATGAAAGCTTGGCCCGCGCCAACCCAGCTGCTTTCGCAAGCGACGCAACCGCTCCAAACAAGCGGCAGCAACAACAGCCAACTCCGAGGAGTCGCAGACCCGGCAAGTTAGGAGGGGGTCGCGCTGGGGGAAAACCGTCTGCCTGTTGCTGGAGGTTTGGGACCTGGGTTCGGACTTGCTAATGGGGGTAAAGCTCCTCTGGCGCCATCCGCCAAGCTCGGCCTGATAATGGGGCTGATTAAAACAACCCAGCCAGCGGGAAGGGGGGGGGGGAGAGACAGCAGGCAGACCTGACAAGAGGGGGCGCCCCCTGCACCAAGACTTGCGAGACGGCTCCACAGCCGCCGCCGTCAGTAAGCCAGACCCGCGATGCGGAGGCGGCCGCCGCGGCTGCGCCCTCAAATCTAAGGCGGCCGGCTGCTCTCGGCTCCTCTGATTGGCTGCGGCCGGTCGCTCGCACGGCACAACGGAAGCCGGCCGCTTGGTGGAGGAAGCGCCCGCGGCTAATGTGGGCGAGGTGCGATTTGGGCTGGGCGCGATTTTTCAACTGGAAAAGGTGGCAGGGAAAGGGTAAAGCAGCCTCTCTCCCCCGTCCCCCCCCACCCCCGGTTGAGCTCAAGGATGCTTTGGGGTTGAAACAGACAGCAAGGGAAGTGTGTGCGCAGTTCACGGACCCCGCCAGACGCTTGGATCTGCCAGTTTGCGTGGAAAAGCTTTTCTCCTACACCCAAACCAATTGGGTAAAGTGTAACAGGGGCGTTTTAAACGTCTCTTGGGCTCTCCGAACAATCACAAGCAGGGATTGTGATTGGTGCTCTTCCTCTATGCTCCAGACACCTCTAATTATTACGGACTGTTCCTGTTTCGGGGTTATCGGTGTCCCTATTTTGCCTTTGGGATAGATTTGGGAGAAGCCATTCAAAATTATGTGAATCGCCCAGAGAGCTTCGGCTATGGGGCGGTATACAAATGCAAATAATAATAATAATAATAATAATAATAATAATAATAATAATAATAATAATAATAATAATAATAATAATTTGTTGTGGAATGGATCCACCCATTCTTCAGGTTTCGCCCCCCCAAATCTGTACAAATTAAACACTTTCGAGGAAAGAGGGGCAGTTGCATCTTGACTTTGGGGCACGTTTAGTCGTCCAGAGATTGTTATGGAAATTATTTATTTATTTATTACATTTTTATACCACCCAATAGCCGAAGCTCTTTGGGCGGTTCACAAAAATTAAAACCATAATAAAACAACCAACAGGTTAAAAGCACAAATACAAAATACAGTATAAAAAGCACAACCAGGATAAAACCACGCAGCAAAATTGATATAAGATTAAAATACAGAGTTAAAACAGTAAAATTTAAATTTAAGTTAAAATTAAGTGTTCAAATACTGAGAGAATAAAAAGGTTTTCAGCTGGCGACGAAAGGAGTATAGTGTAGGCGCCAGGCGGACCTCTCTGGGGAGCTCATTCCACAACCGGGGTGCCACAGCGGAGAAAGCCCTCCTT
The DNA here is from genome assembly GCF_023053635.1 of Elgaria multicarinata webbii. Lineage (NCBI taxonomy): Eukaryota > Metazoa > Chordata > Lepidosauria > Squamata > Anguidae > Elgaria > Elgaria multicarinata. Next base: position 68,156,279 of record NC_086171.1, read on the forward strand.
TGGTAACGGGACTGAAATTACATAACGGGACTGAAAGGAAAACATGGCGCAGAATGAATGTCCAAGGGAACATCTGTTAATGCCTTCTAAATGGCTAAACGAACATGTTGAATTAAAGGCGATCACTTGTTTACACTGTGCAATGGTGACCTTTATTAATGTGATTTTACTCCAATAATGGGGTTGCTCTAGTTCTCATTTGATCATTTTGCAGCCCGATCCCTAACTATGTTGACTAGCACCAAGTCAGTGTGTATAGGATTGCACTGTAAGGCCCAATTCTATGCATCTTTAGACAGAAAAAAGTCCTACAACTCCCAGTAGGACTCCTCCTCCCCCCTTCTATCTAAACATGGAGAGAACAACACGGAAATTCTCATTATTTTTAATGGGACGATTCCAAGTCAGGCTGCCTTGGTTTATCTTCCATAGTACTTTAATCCCCGTGCAATCATTCCGACCACCGACTCCATCCACACATCCAGGAAGTTATTTTAGTTTATGTTATTTGCCGGGGGTGGGGGGAGCTCTGAACAAGTGAACCAGTCGGTACCTGGTACCCCTGTCCTAAGCACATCAGTTGGAACGAATCCCTCCTTAAGAGCAACAGCTAGCGCTTACTTACCAGAAAAGTCTGCAAGGAAAGAGACGCACCTTGAGATCTGAGCTGTTTGCTGTGGCAATGAAACAAGGACTAGTGGAGAGATCTCAAAATGACGAAGGCTGTTTATTAGAGAGAAATGTGTCTGCCGTTCTAGGAACCTAGGATCTACACTAGTGCTTTAAAGCACTTTATAACAGTTTTGACAACTGTTGGGGCCCAGGACACACTGCATATACAGTTTTCAAAACGTTTTAAAAGTGCTTTAAAGCGCTTTAAAGCCGTAGTGTAGTTCCTTGTAAAACACAATATGATAAATATTCTAGAACAGCCTTCCCCAACCTGGCTCTGGTGTGCGGACTCCCATCCCAGCATGGCCCTTGGCTGGGAATGATAGGAGTTGTAGTACAGTACAGGTTGGGGAAAATTGCCCTAGAAATACTGATATAGGGCTGACTCAATCTGATATAGATATATAGTATATATCTATACTGATATAGTATGACTCAATCTGGACCACACCTTGCACGTTCAGCTCTTGCCTGAGGAACGAATGTCTGGAAACTGACGCTTGTGTGTTAACCGAGCAGAACTCCTGCGCTGTAAGCCCGCGTTCACACGTTACGCGTGCAGCCCCTGCGCCGTGTGCAGTTGCGCCGGCCTGCCTCTGTCTCTCTCCGTCGCTCGCCGGCCTGTGGCGCTCGAAGGCGCCGTCGCCGCTCCCTCGTCGCCTCCCCTGCCTGGCCCGTGGGAGCGTGCAGGAGCCGGCAAAGTGTGAATAATTTTCAGGAAGGAGTTACACTAAGCGCGAAAGCTTTTAGCACATTATCCACTGGCAATTGGACTATAATCTAATTGTCAACCCTCGGGTCTTAATCGAGCTCCCCGCGCCGCCGCCGCCCTCTTCCCACCCTTGGATTTGCATCGGGGAGATGCCTAATGGGTTTAAAAAATGCCTCGCTTTTCTCTGCGAGAAGGAGCCGCCTCCGCTGGGGGAGGTGACCTCAGAAAGAAGTTGGTGGCGAAATTGGATCGAGGGCCGCCAAGGGCGCGCGGAGACGGCCAGGCTCTTTCAGAATCAGCCTGGAGCCTGCGTTTGGCTCGGGTTCCCGAGAAGGCCATGGGAAAGGCGAAGGAAATGCTCCGGCGCGATCCCTAATGAAACCAATGGAGGCTGCGCAAGAGCATTATATAGCCCCTGGAATTCGCGTAGGAGAACTTCCCGGCCAGTTCCGGGTGGCTTCCAGGCCGATCCACGCACGCCTTTCAGTAACCTGACATCCAAGCGTCATATTCAGCCCATATTGGGACTGTAAGCCACCTATAGCAGCCTTTCCCAACCGGGTGCCCACCTCTGCTCCCATCAGCCCCAGCCAGCATGGCCAATGTTCAAGGTATCCTGGGGGGTTGAGTCCAAAATCTCTGGAGGGCACCAGGCTGGGCTCACGTTGGATCCAGCCCATTAAATGGGCCCTGGAACAAAACGTTGCCAATGTATTCCCGCCTCCTAACAAGAGTGCTCCTGCTCCGGATGCCAGCCAGCCAGGTGTGCCCTTCTCCAGCAGGCCCGTTTCCATCCGTCCGCCTCCTGTTTTTGGTTGTTGTCAACTGACACTCAACATTCCATGGCAACTGAGCATGCTCAGTCCTCATTGGGCTGGGGGGGGGGCATTCGATTTGGGGTCGTATCCAGGATCAGCCTTCCTCGGAAGGCCTCCACTTGCAGAGGGCCCCCTCTGCTGGATTTTTGGGGATGCCGCCCTCCCTCCCCTCCCCTCCCCTCCCCCGTTCAGCATGGGCACCTGCCTATGTAGCATTTTCAGGGGGCTGGAGAGAATGCTGTGGGAAGGAGGGATCCACTTCCAAAAGCGCCGTTGATGCAGCTTAAATCTGGATCCAGCCCTTTATTATTTCTAAAAAAAAGAAGAAGTATGTGTAGATCAGCAAGTATACTGATACCTACCTACCACCCTCTTGTTCCTCAGTGGCCCTGTTTTGGCGTCATTGCTGTCTGTGCTCAGCACTTAAATATGCTATTCCAGGGAGTGATAATAACCACATGGAGCGTGAACGGATGCCATACAACACTGCAAGAGAAGTTTTGTCTTTCTCTGACACTGCAGTTTTAAAGAAATGCCTTGGGAGTTTGTGGGACTGATGCCAGTGGGCGTAATACATGTAAGTTATAGGGAAAGGGCAGGGGGTGGGGGCTGAGGAATGCACACCTAGGACACAATCCTATGCATGAAAATAAAGTCCTACAATTCCCAGCATGCCCCAGGCTGCCAGGAGTTATAGGCTACAAATGAGATACACAGGCAAAATTAAGCACGTGCAGAGTGTCCCATGTGGATTTCTGTGAAAGAGATTTACAGCACAATCCTATGTCTGTCTGCCCAGAAGTGATGAGGCTCACTCCCAGGTAAGTGTATACTGGACTGTAACCTCCAGCTTTGAAATCCATTGGACTTAACTCGCACTTAATGTTGGGTGGATCATGGCCTATATATCACATTGCTGTGATATATGTATTTTGCATATCGGCAGTGTGTTCTCTGTCCACAGGTTTATCTCCAGGGCAATATAGCAATGTAGAAGGAAGAGGCAGGCAAGCAAGCAGACTGACAACCTGACACACACAATTCCCCAGAGCACTGCGATGTGGCAGAGACTGGGGCCTAATCTACACCAAGCAGGATATTGCACTATAAAAGGCAGGAGCCACACTACTGCTTTATAGTGGTATTGAAGTGCACCGGCCCATTGACACATCCCAGATACCACTTTCATAGTGCTATATCCTTATATCCATTTTCCTGGGAGCAATCCCACTTGAACTTATTTATTTGAATTATTTATTTATTATTTTATTTATTACATATTTATACTGCCCAACAGCCAGGGAACTCTGGGCATTTTACAATTAAAACCATAAGATATACAAAAGTCAAGATTTAAAACTTTAATTTTTTTAAAAAAAATGTCATATAAAATCAGAATAAGTTATAGTCCAGGGAAAGCTTATCTAAGAAGAAATGTTTTCAGGAGGCGTTTGAAGGATGTTATATTTTCGACTCGCAAGAGGGTTTTCCAGAGGGTGGGTGCCACTGCAGAGAAGACCTGCCAACGAGGTTCTTCCTGATGACATTTTGTTCGACTTAGAATTATACCCCAGCTTTCTACCAAAAAACTTCAGAGTATAGGATTGCTCTGCTGAAATCTCCTCAGTTTCAACAGGAGACCTGCAGTACGATATTGTTATATGTTTACTCAGAAGGAAGCCTCACTGAGTTCCATGTATCTTACTCTCTAACCATGCAATCCTATATATGACTACATAGAAGTAAGTCCCCCTGGTTTCAAGGAGGTAAGTAGGCTTGCAGCCTAGGGCTAGTAGTAAGCATGCTCAGTGCTGCAGCCCTAACTCTCTCTAGCAGATTTATCAACTGGATTTAAAAGGCTTTTCCATTTTAGCCTGATCACCCCATGGGATTGCTCTGGGGGATTTGTGGCCAGGAATGTTTAATATCACAAAGAGAGGGGACATTGCTTCGAAAGCCAAAAGCCTACCCTTTTCATGGTACAGATCTTGATTCTAAGGCCGCACCTGTGATCTATAAATCTATAAAACCAGTGCAATCTCAAGGGTATTTGCTTTAGAAGTAGGGGAGAAATCTGGGCAGCCAAACTTCAGGTTTATGATATCAATTCCATGAGCACAATCCAGTCAAAGTGCTACATTCTGTTGATGTTATTTTCACATGCTATTTTATTGCCATCGAAGGGATGTAAAAGTGCTCAGCATGGGCAGAAGCATGCCCATACCACTTAATACCACTTAAGGCTGCAATCCTACACTCATTTACTTGGAAGTAAGCTCCATTCTACTCAGAGGGGCTTCCTTCTGAGTAGACATGCATAGAATTGCACTGTAAGAGGGCTACTTAAAAGCCTGAGAACTGCACTGGAAAGGGTGGGGAGGAAGAGTAGGTAGTGTTTTGTATTTTTTTAATCAAAGGTATTTGATTTCAAGCCAAACTCCCCTTTTAAAAAAAAAGATCATGTGATTGGAAGCAGCTCGCAGAAACGTGTCTCTCTAACCACTTTGGGGTTTCAAGTACCTAAGCTGAACAGATAATAAAGGGGTCTCGGACACTTGCGGCTGATTCTCACTAACCCCCTTTTTGGCTTTCATTCCTAGATAACAGGCAGCACCAGACACAAAGCAGTCAAGTTTGAATAGGAGGAGGAAATGGATCAAACACTGTGAAGTGGGATAAAAATTATTTCAAGGGGTCCAAGCATGACTAAGTCTGGATCCAAGCCAATAATTCCAACAAGGTCTTGATTCACACATACAAGTTTGCTCACCAGTCTTCTGTAGTGATGACTGTTTGCTGTCACTGTTTCGAGAACACAACAACTAGCTAAACAGCATACAGATTTGTTTAAAATAAATACACTGAATTGATTGCTACTCATTTGATTACTCAACATTGGCTTTCTGTGGAAGGTGTTAATGGTGCTGTAAAACACTATTAAATTTGAGTTGATCTATCATCGTGTGAACATTCAGTCTGCGACTGTTCACACGTGCAGGTCAACACTTAATCAGTTAAGGAGTAACGAACATGTCCTAGGTGTGAACATGTCCTAGGTGGTTAGAAGCGTTAAACAACCACAGAGTGGTGATGTTATGGTAGTGGCAGATATATATTTTACCTGGGAGAAGAAACAATGAGCTAACCATGTCCTGGAAATCTGTGGTCTAGAGCAGTCAATTGACTATACCCAAATTTTCAATAGCCACAATCCTGTGCATACTTTCTCATAAGCAGGGAATTAGTTTATATTCAACACAATAGGAAACAGCACATAGGTAAACTATGGAACTCCCTGCCACAAGATATAGTGGTTTCAGTGGCTTTGAAAGGGAATTAGACAAATTCATGATGGAAGATAAGACTACAAATACCTACTAGTCATAACGGCTACATATTATTTCTAGTATTAAAGGCAGTATGCCTCTCAATGCCAATCACTGGAGAACATGAGCTGGGTGGGGGGTGCTATTTCATTCATGTCCTGCTTGCATGCATCCTATGAGCATCTGGTTGGTCAACATGGGAACAGAATGCTGTCTTGGGACGATGGGAGTTGCAGGAGGCTGCCAGGCTGGTGAAAACTGAGATAGGCCTTTGCTTTGATCCAGCACTTTGTTCTTCTGCATAAGAGCTCTTAGGAATAAGACCTCTTAAGAAATAAGACCTCTTAAGAAAAGATTTGAACTAGGAAAGGAGGTGGCCTGGAAACATTTGATCAAATTGTTAGTGCTGCTAAGAGATTTATGACTAAATGAAGGCTGCAATCATGAGGCAGGCTGTAATCTGGGACTTGCTTCCATTCGGAGTACAGGATTTCACTGCAAATGTATTGAGCAGGAATATTGAGCGGGAACCAACTCCCCTGGTAATAAATGGCACTTTCTTCCATATAAACATGTTAAAGATCCTTGCTGCTGATGTATTAGGGTGGAAGTGTCAAAGACATAAAATGTGTGCTTCCATCCTAACCAGAATTGGAAGAAAATCCCATTGAGATCAAGATCAAGCTCTGTTCAGGTGTACCTTGGTAGTGGTCTGCTGCATCATCACCCTGGCAAGTGAGTTGATCAGAGATCAAATGCAAACATAGACGCCGCCCTAAGTCTACGCAGGCTGAAAGACTATACACATGTACCTGGGAGAAACCCCAATGAACTTAATGACACTTACTTCCTAGAACACAGCTTTCTCCACTGTGGCACCCCGGTTGTGGAATGAGCTCCCCAGAGAGGTCCGCCTGGCGCCTACACTGTACTCCTTTCGTCGCCAGCTGAAGACCTTTTTATTCACTCAGTATTTTAACACTAAATTTTAACTTAAATTTAAATTATACTGTTTTAACTCTGTATTTTAACCTTATATCAATTTTGCTGCGTGGTTTTATCCTGGTTGTGCTTTTTATATTGTATTTTGTATTTGTATTTTTAACTTGTTGGTTGTTTTATGATGGTTTTAATTTTTGTGAACCGCCCAGAGAGCTTCGGCTATTGGGCGGTATAAAAATGTAATAAATAAATAAATAAAATAAATAAACACCTACATGATCAAGCTGTTAAAGGCGAGTTGTTTACACCTCAAGCGCCAGGGCAGCCAGGTGCAAAAGAAGACAGGGCTCTTGCACCTTTAACGGTTGGGCAGAAGAGGGGATTTCAGTTAAAACTTCCTCTTCTACACAACTATAAAAGGTGCGGGAGCCCTGTGCTCTTTTAGATCCTGCTACCTCTACTTAAGACGCCCTTTAAACACTCAGCCCATATCCTGGTGCTTTGAGAAGTGTGGCATTACCGCCCTTCTCTCCATGTTCTGGAACGAAATGGGAAGCCCCGAGCCCCATTACTGCAGGTTAGCTAACAGCGCGATACAACAAAGCCACGCGCTCCCTCGCTTACACGGCAGGGATGTATTAGGCCTGTTTGATTTGGAGAGAATTGATGCCTGGCAGGAGAATCAGCTCCCCGGATTGGCTGAACTCAAGGCATGCGCATCATCAGCGAAAAGCGGAAGCATCAGTGGGCGTTCCATTCTTGCCAGCTACGCAACTCAACAGGCCGGCTGGAGTTCTTTCTTAAAGGGACAGGCTTGGGCTGTCAAAGGAGTCGCGCTCTCCAAGGGGCTTTCCTGTCCATATAAGGAAAGCAAAAGGCTTCTGTGCAAAGGGAGGTCTGGCGGACCCAGCCTCATACCAGAGTTTTAGGTGATCTGCTCACTGAAGCCTGCCAGTCTAGTTTTCTGACAGGTGAAATCCACCACACGCTCCCAGGCCTCCCGCTTGCTCCTAACTCATCTTGAGTCCACTGAAACGAGTGGGCCAGGCCTTCCTTGAAACACCTACGCAGATTTCAAAGGAGCTTACTTCCAGCAGCCACCAGGATCCCACTAAAGCGAGGCTGCAGTCCTATGCCCACTTACCCGGAAGTCAGTCCCATTGAACTCAATGGGGTTTACTTCTGATCGAGTAGACCTGTGTAGGAAGGCATGCGCGCGGCGAATCTTTTTTCTGCCCCACTACGTATCAGTGGGCGAGATTTACAGCACAATAGTCGCTGAGCATATTATCTAAGTCCCTACATTGTTCAACGGAGCTTGCTCCAACGAAAGTGTCCATGCGCTTTCCCCTCCCCTTTGAAGTCAATAGGACTAAACAAAAGTGCTTAATTGCGCGATCCTATGCATGTCTACTCAGCAGTAAGCCCCATTGAGTTCAATGTGACCTACTCCCAGGTAAGTGTGTGTAGCATTGCAGCATAAATTTGGTTTGGTTATTCATGACTCCTTGCTGGAAAACAGTTTCACTACAAATATCGTTATTTTATTATTATGTTACTTGTAAGACGCCTTGGTAGGAGGATTTGTATCCTGCAGAAAGGCGACATATAAATAATTGTAATAAATAACAAATACACAGATTGAAACTGTTTTGAGCAGCACCATCCAAAGCATAGAGGGCTGGATCCAGGATCTGCTTTCAGCGAGATGCCTTGTCCCTTACTAAGAGGGGTGAATATGATATGTGGCTTTCCCCAAAATAATTCTTTTTAAAGCAACCCTACAGATTTCTACAGATTTCGATGTCAGCTGCGTCCACAGCGGTAGCATCCAGGAAGGGATCCGCTGAACACACGATCGATGAACACTACGGGTGTTGAACCATTTTCTACAGAAGCCAAGACAGGAAGGATTTCAGATCCATCCACACAGTTTATTCGCAAAGCCTCTGATTCCTCCAAAGAGAGGTGCTTGACGGTGCCTAAACCTCATTGGATACCGGACTATTTCTAATATGAAGAAAAAAGGATGACAAGATGAATTTGCTATAAACAACAACAACAACAACAACAACAACAAAGGTGGAGGGAGGAAACATAACAGTACTCTGTATATTCTCAAAGGTGTTTGCCTCTTCCCCACACCCAAGGGCTAAACTAGATTGCAACCCTGATCTACTGAATTAAAAAAAGAGTTTTGCCCCTTCATGAATCCTATTTTGCTCTCAGGGGGATTTGCAATTACTTTGCTATTGTTAGCACTTCAGCAATCGCTGAGAATGTCAAATGAAGAAAGACCGGGAAAGCCAGGCACATCAGAGGTGCAATGGTATGTACATTTCCTTGGGAGTAAGTCCCATAGAATTCAGTGTGACTTACTAAACAAGTTTAGGCCGCAATGCTGAAAGCACTTACCTAGGAGTAATCAGTCCATCTTTATTGCCGTCCTACGACTCATTCAGGTTAAAATACAGATCACAACAACTACTACTACAGGTTAAAATACAGATCACAATAGCTATTACTACAGTTGATCCAGTTTAACTAATACAGTCAGTTACCTGGAAGCAAGTCCCATTGGAAGTAAGTCGCAATGAAATCAATGAGGCTTACTTCTGAGTAGGCATGTATAGGATTGTATTGTCAGAATTGGACTGGAATCGAGGACACCCAGCCTAGAAGTAGAAGGGAGTTTTAAAGAAACCCGTGGGATTTGACTCCAAAAATAAAACAAAACCCCAAAGTGCTCTGGTTCGGGGTCGTTATTAATCCGTTTAAGTCCAGGCTTAACTGGTGTGTGGATTGGTTTCATAAACAGACAATTGTGAAGCCACGACTCACCAGTTCCCAGGGCAAGGGAGGGGGGGAAGCTCACATTTTCCAGATACATTCCAGGACATGCAATTCAGGAGAGATAGGCAGCGGTTTTAACTGAGGAGAGGGGGAATCCAAATTCCGGTTGGGGCGGGGTAGACCAGTTCTAATTATTGGGCAGCCCCCTGTTACTAATTCAGCAAGACTTTAAATACTGTAAATAAGATACTCTAGATAAATAAATAAATAAATAAATAAATAAGCCGTCATAGTGGGAAGCTCTAGCGGCTAGATGGAAATTTTGTCAATTTCAGTGACACTTTCAACCAACAGCATAATTCTAAACACTCACAACGTGGAAATAGAAGACGCAGCCGATCCTATGTGTGTTTACTGGGAAGAAGATTCCAATGAGTTGGGAGTGCACTGCAGTTTAACTACCAGACTCTCTCGCTTTATTACCTCGGGAGTAAGCGCCACGGAGTTCAGTGCGTCTTACTTCCAATTGTAAGTGCGCATAGGATTGCAACCTCAGTTCGAATTTACGATTAGGGCTCTGCGAACTTGTAGGTACACTTGGAAGGAAATAAGATTGGCAGCAAAAGAACTTAAAGGTAGTTTAGTGTAGACCAGCTATAAAGCTTCTTTTTTTAAAAAAAATGTCTTGGAAGTCGCAATTAACACCCCAGCCTAAGGTAAGAGCCAGTCAAGGTTCTTACTGGGAAATAAACGGACACCTTCCACTTACTTGGTGAAGGATCGCTACAGAAGTTTACGCGGGGGGTGGGTGGGTGGTAATGTACCGGAGAAGCGAATTTCGGCCTTCAAAGATGCACATATTTTGTTAAATTTCCTTATGATATCCACATTAAAATAAATAATGGATGTGGGGGAAGCAGTAAGCTCTTCTTAAAATTAATCATTGCATTCCTTCAAATGAACTAAGGCTGCGATCCTCTATACACACCTACTGGAGCAAGTTCTATTGAACTTAATAACACTTACTTCGGAGCAGACATGCCAAGGGTTGCCCAGTTAGTGGCGCGATGGTGGGAGGATTGCAGAAAATACGCATGTGTAGGGTTTTGTTTTGTTGCTGCTGCTGTTATTGTTGTTTTAGTTTTTAATGCATGTTAAATCTTACAAAGAGGAAAAAATCCTATGGAGAAAGATCTTTAATTTGTAATGGCACTTCCTACTTAAGGACATTTGAAACTCCAATCCACACTCTAATCCGAATAGGTAATGTTGGGACGTGAAAGTAGGATACCTCATTGAAATCTATGAGGGTTATTCCCAATGATATAATAGAGACGTTTATTGCGGAACAAATAACCCAATGTGGTCAATTTCACGCGATGGGACGCAAAAGTCCCAATAAAAGCTAATTCCTCGGATTCAACCCCGCTCGCCCTTTTGGGAGAAGGGAAGAGACGCCGTCGGTTTCTGTCGAGGTGGATCTACTTTTACTAGGATTGGAATCCGGCCTCCGAAGTCCTTTTCTGTTCCTGCATGGGACGCTTGGTAGGGTCACTTTTCTATAGAGAAATGCAGCCGAGCCAAGTGATCGGATTTGAAACTGACCAGCTCTCCCTGGCGCTCATGTTCCGTGGAGACCCGCGGGGCTCGGTTCATTCCTTGCTAAACGACTCAGCGTTCCCAGCACACGCGCGGCTGGCGCCATCCTGAGCGAGTCCCAAAGAGCCTTATTCCCCGGTGAGCGGTTCGGATTGGGCTGCAGTCTTGAACTACAACTGAAATCGGAATTGTTCGGCAGGGTTGAAGTGCAAAGACACACGCCACTTCCTCGCAAGGAGTCAGGCAGCTTTCCCTGAGACTGTTCCGAGGTAAATGGATCGCAGCCTCTCGTGGCTTCCTCTACTCACTGGCACTCTTATCTAAAATTCGCTGCCCTGGAAGGAAGTTCTTACTCAAAGAAACTCATTCCGAAGTGATGCTCATTGGTCACATTCTAGATCATATTATCCCAACCTCATGCCAGAAGAATTAGACAATAGGTTAGATTGGTCTTATTCAACGCAAAACACCTCTCCATGGACCAATGACAGGTAAAGTCTGTGTTTGGGGGTAAAAGTCTGGGAAGAAGTTTTTGTTGTAGTTGTTTTGAAGTGTTGTGGTCCAGGGTTTGTTTGTTTCGTTTGCAGAGAGACCGCCGGATACCCAGTCCCATGTGAAGCCAGCCCACTTAGGGATGGTTCACATACACTTGTAATCACTTGGTTATTTGGAGCTGCCTGTGTGAAGTGCAGACATGACCTCAACACACGAACTTAAGTTCACATACATGCACTCAAAACAAACACAAACGAAGTGGCTCCACCGAAAAGCGGCGCCTTTGAGGGGATACGGAAGTTCTCTCTGTCGTATGAGATCTTCAGCAATCCCTTCACACGTGCGATCTGACACTTGTTCGCTTAGCGAGAGATGAAACGGGCGCGTGTTTGTGAAGCTGTTGACTTCAACTTCAGGGGAAGTTAGTGCCACCATGCAGCTGGTCAATCTGTCCCTTCAGTGGTCAGATCCTATTCATGGCTACTTAGAAGTAAGTCTCACTTTCAGGGGGTGTATCTGCAGCCATAACCCTCCGGTTCCCAAACAAGAGGTTTAAAGAATCAGTCTTTCCCCCCAAGACCTGCACTCGCCCACATTCACAAATATTGTTCTTTATTATTGCTGTGAGGTAGTGGATTCGAAAAACCCGCGGCAGCTCATATAGGATCCGGTTCAAGTAGGGCTAAAGAGCTGAAGGACAACGAAGGTCGCAATCCTACGCGTGCTTAGACGGAAAAAGGGCCTACAACTCCCAGCATGCCTCAGCCAGCTGGGGCATGCTGGAATTGTAGGCCCCCACCCGTGCATAGGATCGTGCCTTAAGCCCCTTTACTGGGTGCGATGCAGGGAAGTGCTTGGTTCTGAGGAGGAAACCGCTCTGCTAGCATCCCTCCACCTGGTGCCCTCCAGATATTTTGGACTGCAAGTCCCAGCATGTCCCAGCCCGCATGGCCGATGGTTGTGGATGATGGGAGCTGTAGTCCCAACGGCCTGAAGGGCACCAGGTTGGGGGAGGTTGCAGTAGGTCTGCCGTGGGGAGGAGGGAAGAAAGCAGCTGAGGGGAAAGCGGGAGCCAGGTGGGCAACGACAAACGAGTTTGCGAGCCTGGCTCCTGGGCGCGTTTCAAGGGCGGACTGGCGATGTGGAGGCCCGGAGGAAACAACCTGGGGAAATTCGAGGTAGGCGGGTGGTGGTGGGGAGACACACGGAGTTTTTCTTATCTCTCCCCGCCCCCATTTTGGGGTAGGGAGAAACAAAACAGGGGCAGGGAAGGGAAACAACCGAGCTCCCCACAACCCCCCGCCCCCCACCATTTTCTCGAGCCTTCATATCTTTAGTCCGGATCACACGCCGTTTGTTCTGGGAGCTCCTCAGCCTCCTTTCCCATTGAGACAAGATTAAACTGCAACACAACAACAAAACTAGCATTACTGAAAGCGCCTTGGTTGTGGTGTTTATAGCAACAGTAGTAGCAGCAACAAGAACACACACATCTGAGAATAACTACATTTTTTAAAAAAAGAAGAAGCAAAGACAGCTGCTCCATGATGGGGTGGGGGTGGGGATCCTAAATCCACAGTTGGTCAAAACCGTTACAAAGACCTAACCAAAATGCCACAAGGGCGCGTCCTCTTTTATCGACACAGGTCAAAGCCATCTCTACCCACACCACGCATCCCATTCCTATCCCCACACCCGCCCAAAGATGCTTGGCTTCGGCAGGCGCGCCTTGGCTCCTGGACGCCACTCGACGTGTAAAACTAGGGACAGATGGTCGCATGTGGGGTGTGATGGGGGCGGGGCGGGGGGACGACGACTACCGCGTAGCCACCCTAGAAGTTCTGGGGTGGGAGGTCTGCGCAAAAAAATAGGAGAGGTAGTTCATGTGGTTTTATATCTTTAAAATACAAAATTGTAAACTGTTTATTTTTAAATTATTGTTGTAAAATAAATAAATAAATAAGGGGAGGCAGGACAAAATTAGGGCTGGGGGACAGCCAACCCCAGCTACAGGTCTGGAAGGTGCGTGCCTGCGATGCCCCTCAGCGCGCCCCCCAAGGCCGGCGCAAGATAGGGGCGACCCCTCCGCTCTCGGTTCCTGCCTAAACCCACGCCCCGCCGCGGTGGCTTCGGTGGCTGGGCGGCAGGGCGAGTGCCGCCCGCCCCCTTCGCCCCCTCCCTCCCCTCTCCCCTTCCCCGCCCCCTCCCTCCGTCCCCCCCGCGGGATCAGGGAGCCCTGACGTGGCCAGGCGCTGATTGGCCGGCGGCCGATAGGATCTCGGCGGCCCGCAAATTAAGGCGGCGGTGCGAGGGGGGCGGCTGGCATTGCCCCGGCCGACAGCGCGGACCCGGCTCGCCTCGCCTTCCATCCCCTCGCGAGGGAAGGGAGCCGAGCAGCGCGGCGCAGCTCGACCCCGGCCCCGCTCGGCGCTTCCCTGCACTCGTCCCGCCCGGGTCTCGAAAAGTTCCGCCCTGCCCAGCTCCGCGGCCACCTTTCGGCTCGGCCCGGGAAGTCCATCCCGGCTGCTCGCAACTTTGCGCCGCCCGGAAGCGAGAGGGAAGCGAAGGGCCGGGCGAGCGGCCGGGCCGAGGAGGGACCGGCTGGCTCGTCGCGACCCGGAGGCTGCGCTCGCCGCCCGCGCTCCGCAGCCATGGAGTACACCGCCGCCGCCGCCGCCGCCGCCAAGCCTCAGCTCTCCTCCCGGGCCAACGCCTTCTCCATCGCGGCGCTCATGTCAAGCGGGACTTCCAAGGCGAAAGAGGGCGCCGAGAGCACCATCAAGCCGCTGGGTAAGCGCCCTCCTCCGCGCCGGGGAAGGAGGAAACCTTTGCGCCCGATTGTGTATGTGTGTGGGGAGGGGGTGTTATTTTTTGGGGAGGGGGGGTTCGTGCATCTGATTGGGTCTGTCTGTTTTCGTGTAAGTGCTGTCGGGATGCGTCTCTCTCTGTGTGTTTTAGTTTGTGTGAGTGTTTTCGTGCGACTGATTGTGGTTTTTTTCATGTGTCAGACTGTGTGTGTGTGTGTGTTTCCGTGAGTCTGACTGTGTGCTTTTTTCCGTGGTGTGTGTGTGTGTGTGTTTTCGTGTGTGTGTGTTTTTTCCCAGATCGATCCAGAGTGGCTCCCGTAGAACGCATACAGCTCAATGTGCTTGGACTGGGTTGACATCTGGTTTCTTTTCCTTTTTTCGATTGTGGGGTTGTCCATGTGACTCAGGCCATAGCTAGACCTAAGATTTATCCCAGGATCGTCCCTGCCTGAGTGCTGGATGCCCTGTGTGGCACTTAGATGAACAGGTTTGACCCCAGGACAATCCTGGGATAAACCTTAGGTCTAGCTACGGCCTGAGTTCAATGGGACTTACGCCCAACTCTCTCTCTGTGTGCGCGCCTGTGTTTAGAATCGCAGCCTTCCGAAATACTGGTTGAAGAATAGATGCCCCTTCCGTCCCCAAGGTCTCTGCTCTCCTTGATTCCAGTGATCCTGGATGGCACCCTAAGGCGTCAAAACAAAAATCGGATCGAACGTTTTAAGTTGCGCTGAAACAAACGTTTCAAATGTAGCCTGGAAGCAGGAGAAGGAGCCCAATCTCCCTAAAATGGAATGGAGAGTCCTGGTGCGCCACACCAAAGACCTGCAGCCCCACACATTATTTTTTGGGGGGAGGGGAGCACGTCCCATTGCACACGGTGGAGCTGACTTTCAAGTGGGCTTAGATGGGATCGGCTCCGATGCCATGCAGAAAACTGCTACGTGGAAAAGTCTCAGCCGCAGCCGAAGGAAATTGGGCTCAGCTGGCTTTTCTGTTTGACCTCTCTTCTTTCTCCCTCTTTCTCCTAGCAAAAGGGTTTAGGGCCAGCCGTTTCGGGCCCTCAATCCGGAAAAAGCAGTTAAAGCAATTATTAGGAATCTGATGGATCTTCGTAAGGTGGTAATTCTGTGTGCATTTACTTCCCCGTAAGATGGCACAATCGTATGCATATTTGGCTGTAGACGGAACTCCACTGAACACAGTGGGACTTACTCCGGAGCAAACATGCGCAGGATCGCGCTGGGAGGTCCATTTAGCTTGGTGGGACTTGCTTCAGGAGTAAACAGACAAAGGATCAGGCTGTCCTTTCCTGGGTAGGAGTTCTCATTTTTAAAATAATAATAATAATAATAATAATAATAATAATAATAATAATAATAATAATAATAATTTAAGGTATTTGCCTCCAAATAATGGTCGGGGCAGGCAGTGGGCGTCTCTGACATTATTAGGATTCCTTTCCAGCTAATAGTCCGATCGCCTTCTGGGGCTATGATCCGGAGTGCATTACATGGAATTAGTTCCCGTTAAGCAATCGGAGCGACTTCCTTTCAAGTAAATACTTTTAGGATGGATGGGGGTGATTAGATGTTAAGGCAACGGATGAAAGAAGAGGGATTTGTTTCAAGTAAAAGGCCAGTCCCCATGTCGGTGAAGTCGGGGGCAGGACTTTGACAGGTTCTGAATTGCAATCCAATTGCAAGTGTTTGAATGTAATCCTAAAGTAAGCCTCCTCTTGTCTGCGTTGATGGCAGCCCCATCCTGAACATGATTACTCTCAAGCAGTCTCTGCTGCATTCAGTGGGATTTGTTTCATGATAAACATATTGCTATTGTACTCGTATACTGATTACTAACACACAGTTCCTAAACATTAAAGACAGCAGCGACTTGAAAGTAAGTCCCATTGATTCTCAAGAGAACTTGCTTCCAATTCCAATAGTTGGGGTGTGGATCCAAGGATTTGCTTTAGATAATGGATGAGGCCGCACTTTCCTCCTCCTCCTCTTGAAAAAAAAGTATATAGCGTCAGAAGTTCATAGAATTTAATAAGAGAGCCCTAAATAGATCCCTGCCCCAGGAAAGTTACAATTATCTGGAAAAAAAACCCAAAAGTTTCTCATTGTTGATTTATCTTAAAATACTATTTTGCAGACTTCCAATTTCATCATACTTGCAAAACAATCTTTTTGTTGAGGGGTATTTCCATCTTAATTCTTTTTAACAAAACAAAAAATGTTATAAAAATACAATTATTTTTTTCAGATAATTGTAACTTTCCTGGGGCAGGGATCTAAGGGCTCTCTTATTAATTTCTATGAACTTCTGACGCGAAATACTTTTTTTTTTCCAAGAGGAGGAGGAGGAAAGTGCGGCCTCATCCACTATCTAAGGCAAATCCTTGGATCCACACCCCAGCTATTGGAATTGGAAGCAAGTTCTCTTCACTGGCTCATATTTTAATAACTTCTGTGTTTCCTTTATGGTTGTTGGTTTTTTTTTAAAAAAAAACCTTAACCGAGAAATAATGCAAGTTTAAGATACTACTTTTATCTTGGCTAATAAACAGGGGAGAACGAGAGACCTCACTTGAAATTACTGTGTGGTTAGAAACAGATAATGTGAACAAAATTTAGCAAATTTGGGTTTTGAAATGGAGGCAATACATTTCATCCGCTGTTGTTGATGTGTTTGCTTATGAAGCTTTCGCTTCTAAAATAACCAGTCCTGCTTTCCCCTTCTAAATGTCATACTTTAATAAAAGACTTTTGAATAACGATTCTTTAGGTAGTTTGGCCAAGCGGATTTGTTTAATGTTATTCACAACAGTTTGGCAAGAGCGGAAGTTCGCAGATCGCTCTTTATTTGCATAGATGTGCTTTTCACATGCGCTTGGGGAAATGCTGGTCTCTCTCACTCTAGTTCTTAAATAAAAATAAGCAGAACAGTCAAACTCAGGACTAAAGAGATACAAACGTCCAGATCTTTTAGAGCTGTGAAGCTAACCCCACTAGTGACTGAAATGATCAAGAGGCGATTGTGTGTCTATACCTTTATTGATAAGGGTTTTTTGTTTTGTTTTTTAATTTGTTTGATCTCTGCTTTGGAGGAAAGTAGGCTTTCTTTAAATCTAGTTGAAATCGATGGCATTTAACTTAATGCCCCAAATCGACTGTGTGGGTAGTATTGAAATCACTGACTTAATGTCACGACTAACTTGGACCATTTATTTCCATTGGTCTACTCTAAGTGGGACTAACATTAGATCCCACGCTTTGTGTGTGCCACCTTTTAGCTGCTGGTTTTCTTCTGCTGGAAGAACAGGGCCCAACTGGCGTTCGGTTCCGTTTGGTCCATTTCCCATCAGAGACTTCAGCTAATTCTTGTGCATCCTGAAGTTGTTTAGAACCAGATTCAGGGAAATGTTGGGCTCTGCCCAGAGGGCAAGTCCATTGACAACCATGGGGCATCCCAGTTAAGCCCAATGGGACATCATCACGAGTTCAGGGTATGAATTATGTCCAGATCCGGGCAAACAATTACAGCCCCCGTTGGATCTGGGGCCTGTTGTGGTCTTCAATGGGACTGACGGGAAAATCAGCATTTAAATTTGAATGCCTTCAGGATGTACCCAAGAATCCTGCTGTATAGCTGTCCGATTTACCCACCCTACCGTGGAGGGATTATGTAGGACGTCTATTGCCACCGATTTACTTGATTGAAAATTTGCTTCTGGACATTCCAACTGTATCCCTATTTAAGAAACTTTTGCATTTAAGGCTGCGAAGCTGACCGTATGGGATGTCCTGTTGACATCATGGTGTTTGAGACTTGGGAGGCCAGAAGCAATTTAAAGGAAAAATTCAGACAGGACAACCCTTTAAAGTTCCAGCAAAACGTGAGCCTGATTCTGTTCATAATCGTGCAGCTATTGCAATTAATTTCCTTGTGTGGGGATGAGATAACTGTTTAACATTATTATTATTATTAGTAGTAGTACTGGTTTCCCTGTAAATCGGAGTTCATTCCAAGTCAAGCCCCGAGTATTTGTCCCGAGCAAGCCACCTTTCAGTTTAATGGGATTGCGCAAGAGGCGGCTCCATTCATTTCAATAGGGCTGGCGCAGGAGAAATTCCCGTTGGGTATCCTAAATGGGGTGTTGGAAGAATATGAACTGCCATCTTCTGTCCATCCACAAGTGTAGATACGTTTGTGGTTCTTACTAACGCCTGTATGTTTTAGGAAAGGCTTGTTCTCTCCGATTCGAAATTAACACTGCCAATTAAGACGATCCGCAAATCCGGCTTTTATGCTGACTTTACCGGCAGGATTTCACCGGATTAATGTCCATTGTCTTCAGTGGCATGGGGAATTCGGAACTTCGGCCCAAAGGGGAGTTGTGGATCAGGGTCTTAGCCTATTCACAAGTTTTTAGAAAATCCGAGTGAAAAACGGCTGATCTGATCCGTTTGTTTAATCGGAGATAGTTACCGGACTGCCGCGATTTTCTGCTGCCGTTGACACTCGAACACCCCAACCCGAGTCGGGTTTTCTTGGATGTAAGGTCACAGGGCGCCTATATACACTTCCCTGAAAGTAAGTCCCACTGAACTCAATGGACGTCACTTCTGATAGACACGTGTAGGATGTCTATCGTGCTAACGCGATACATGTCTACTCGGGAGTAAGCTTCACTGAGTTCAGTAGAGCTTCCCCTACCCCACTCCAGGAAACTGGGTATAGGATTGCTCTGCTAAACTCACTTTTCCCCCCCTATGGGACTTGCTTTAGAAAAGGTGGGCTTCGGTTGGCAGCCTTACACAGGACTAGTCTCGTTGGCAAAGGAGGAACTCGTGCGTGCGTGTGTGTGTGTGCGTGCGTGCGTGCGTGCTCTGGCATTTGGTGGGTTAAACGTTTTCGCTCAAATCCTGAGATACAATCCCGACGTTTACCTAGGATCCCTCGAGTTAGTTGACGGGGTCACGTCCCCCGAGCGTATCTCCGGTCAACTCCTGTCGCTTCGGGCAAGTTTTATTTTGGGTTTCCTTTCCCGTGTACACCGCTCGCTGGGAGGCCAGTTGGATAAGGTCTCCCTCACCACTAGGCCCTCCTCTCAAGTGGTTTCCTTTTTAAGGACGGCGAGAACAGGGGGCGATTCGACTCCTTGCCTGCGTTCACTCAGGCCTGTCTCCTCCGGTCAGCTGGAAATCCCAGGCACGACCCGGCGGGGACCTTCTCCTGCGGAAATCTCACGGAAATCCCGCTTCATTCCAGGGAGGCTTCAGCAAAAGATGTTCCCCGCTCGCTGATGCCGCCGACTGGATTTCACACCTGGCTGCTAATCCCTTTCTCCCCAGAACAGCTCCCCTTAAGACCAAAACAGACATAGGGCGCGATCCTATGTATGTTTAGTCGGGGGAAGGGGAACCCTACAACTTCCAGCACTACGAGTGTTCTGACTTTTTCCTGTCTAAACACGCACCCTAACGCTGTATCTCCCCACACTACCCAGTTTTTACTCTAGAGTAGGCACCGGGCCCCGATCCAGATCAGGACCGTAACTTATGGGGGAAGGTTTTTGTTTTGTTTTGTCTTAAAGATCTGGATTGGGGCCCTGCACACACATTAGAGTAAAAACGCAAACAAGGGCATTGCTGCTGGACACGCTTCGGGAAAAAGTATTTTACTTGGCCTCAGTTCCACACAAACAGCTGTCCTGTTTCTTCCCCGAACTCATCAGCTCCGCGGTTTTGAGCAGATCGTTTGGGTGACACGCGCTTGCCCGGCTGCAGGCGTCGTCTTCTTCGCCTCTTCTCCCGGGGTCCTGGGACTCAAGCGCGGCCCTCCCGCTTCTCAGCTAAGGGTGAACTGGGTTTCGCAATTGCAAAGCCAATATTGCCTTGCGAAGGGAGATTGCAATAAGGGTCAAAGGATCGTTTGTTTTACTGGAACAATCGCCCCGCTTAAAGCAGGGGGCTCTCTTTGGAAGGCCCTGTAGGTAGGACAACACCTCTCCAGGCAGAGGTAGTGGAGTCAAAAGTCAGGATAAAACCAAGCGAAATTGTTGCGTGTCCACTTTGACCTGGAAGAATAGAGGCCATCTAGTTGAATTAAATTTGACTTTTCCTCTAGGCACTTATGTCGGGACAACTCAACGCTCATGGCCCTTTTATCTATCGATTTACATTCATTCATTACTTTTATATCCCGCCTCTCCTCCAGTGAACTCCAGACGGCATACATGGGATGAGTGCAGGGCGAGGAGTTGGGGAAACTTTTTCATATACAGCACTCACACACACACTCACCCTTTGGTCAGTTTGAATTCCCACTAATAGAAAATGATTGTGCAGCCTGGGAGAGGACATCTGTGTTTACTACAATTTATTTATTTATTTGTTACATTATACCACCCCATAGCCGAAGCTCTCTGGGCAGTTTTCAAAATTTAAAAACAGTAAACATTAAAAGTGTACAAAATTTAAAAACATAAAAACAACAGTTCTGGGAGTCCGTTAAAAAACAAACTTAGCGTTGTTAAATGGTGTTAAATGCCTGGGAGAAGAGAAAAGTCTTGACCTGGCGCCTGAAAGATAACAACGTTGGTGCCAGGCGAAATTCATCAGGGAGAGCATTCCACGGGGGGGGGGGGGGCACCACCGAAAAGGCCCTCTCCCTTGTTGCCATCCTCCAAGCTTCCCTCAGAGTAGGCACTCGGAGGAGGACCTTAGATGTTGAGCGCAGTGTACAGGTAGGTTAATGTCGGGAGAGGCGTTCCATCAGATATTCAAATGCTTCTCCTTGTCCTATTTAGTTCCCCGGAGAAAACCACATGTTTGCAACCTAAGTTCATTTATTTTAGCAGGAGAGGTTTTTTTTAAAAAAAACAACAACAACCACACTGTATTTTACTTCCACGATGAAGTTCAGGGAGTTTAACTTTTGCTAAAACATGACTGTATTTTTCAAGGGTCTGCTTTCCAACAGAGTAAATGTTTGCTGGCTCAGATATGATGAGAATGGGGGAGAAAGGATACCCAGTAGACTAAAGGCACAATCCTATGCATATTTAGAAGGGGGGATCCTAACACTCCCAGTATTCACCAGCTGGGAGTTGTAGAACTTTTTTTTCTGTCTTAACGGGCAAAGGATTGTGCCCTAAGCCTGGTTCGATTATCTTGATCCTCTGGGTGCTTCCAGACTGAGGCTTTCCCGTGCACGCCAATCTTGTTTCCTGATTATTGGAGTTATAGTGCACTGGTTCCTAGCTGTTGTCAGTTTCACCTCTCAGTCCCTTAGGCCACCTTCTGGGCAGTTGGTTTGGCTTTTCTTTTCTTTCTTTCTTTTTTTAAAGCTCTGATGTAGCGACTGGTTTATTCAAAAGGATTGGTCTCTCTCTTTTGTCCTCTTTCCAGAGCAATTTGTGGAGAAGTCATCTTGCTCTCAGCCTCTGAACGACTTGCCCAGTTTGGACACGCCTGGGGATTTCAGCAGCAGTAGCAGCCCCTCCTCCCTCTGCACCGAACCCCTTATCCCCACCACTCCCATCATCCCCAGTGAGGAGATGGCCAAGATCTCCTGCAGTCTGGAGACCAAAGAGCTTTGGGACAAATTCCATGACCTCGGCACTGAGATGATCATCACTAAGTCGGGAAGGTAAGAGCTTGGGACAACCATGGAGGGACTTGGTTGGGGGTCTGCTCAGAATAAGCATTATTGGTGGGGCTTACTCCTAAGTAAGTGTGGGTAAGATTGCAGCCTCAAAGTGGAAATCCAAGAGGAGAGAAGGTGAGAGTATAAAGTTGTAGGACACAGAGCACGTTGAAACCGAAGAAGGAAGAATTTTCCATGAGTTGGGTCATTTGCTCTAAGTAGCTGGGAACTTACCCATCCCATATTTGAACACTCTGGATTGTGCTGGGAGAACTTCCTTAACCCCGAAGGTGGGGGAGCTGCGGATTCCTTTGTCTCCATTCAATGTCTCATCACTCCATCATGCCAGGACACACTGGATGACGCGCAGCTGGATGTGTGAACTGCCACCACCGAGAAGGATTGTGTTTGAGGTGTTGTCAGATGAGATGAGCGCTCTTGTCTGTTTTTGGTCTGAGATGACTGTTTCACACACGCATGTCATCGGTTGATGTTGAAGTCTCTGAGAGTGATGAACATGCATTGTTTAAGGGATAACACATTGTTGTGTGTGTGTGTGTTGCATCTGCCTTTATAACTCACAGAGGACGACTTTCAGGTATTATCCTTACATTAATAGATCATGTAAACCAGCAGAAATAGTTCTGTGCTTTCTTCTTTTTCAAAGGGGTGGGGAAACTAATAACAGACTGAGAAATAATATTGCTGAAATGCAAAAAGTAACTTTGGGGCATTGTCTGGATTTGTTTTTTATATATTTTTTTTAGTTAGCAGCATTGGACTAGTTTGGAATAGAGGAGCGAACATGCCTTTTAACTAAAGCATCAAAACCATTACAAAAAACAAAACACCACATACTACTTATTCATCCAATATGATTTAAGAACTAATGACACTGTAGAGGCATGGTGGTGGTATCTGTAGGAGTGGGTGGGAGAAGAAGAGCAATTTCCAGTCAGATTACTCTGTTACAGCAGAAACAACAAAAGCACCTTAAAGACTAACACGTTCATTATGGCACAAGCTTTTATGTACTAAAGTCTGCTTCATCAGATGCGTGAAGCTTTTCTGCTATGCATACTAGCACCTTATCCAAAATGTTCATTAAACGACTTGGGCCCTCAGGGGTTTTTGTAATAGTGCTTCCATTCTGCCCCCCAAAATTCTTTATTCACACACACACACACACACACACTTACTACAATGGTAAAATTATAACTTTCCGTAATTCAAAATATATAGCATTGAAAAAGGAAAGTCCAGTTGCTGTGTGCTAAAACATGGAGCTTCTTTCCATTACACCAGTATCAGTGATCGTTCGCTGTAAGAGTCCCATTTAAGCATAAAAGCCAGTGTGGTGTAGTGGCTAAAGTGTCAGACTGGGAGTCAGGAGATCCAGGTTCTAGTCAGTCACAGACTCTCAGCCTAACCCACCTCACAGGGTTGTTGTTGTGAGGATAAAATGGAGAGGAGGAGGATTATGTACACCGCCTTGGGTTACTTGGAGGAAAAAAGGCTGGATATAAATGCAATAATAATAAATAAATAAATAAATAAATAATCATACTTGGGAAAACTGGTAGGAGGACTTATTAAGGACACTTGTTCCTTTCTCACTGCATCTCTTACCGTCAGGCTAGGCCAATCTACAATCCTGCTAGAAAGGCTGCCTTCTCTGGAATGGCACGGTGTGGATTTAAAAATAAAATGACACCAGGTTAGAGCCTGGAGCTGCCTGCAAAAATGGGATCCCTTCTGCTCCCAGGTTCTCTGGCCTGAAACTCCACACTGCTTCATGGGACAGTCAGCCCTGCAAAGTGCTTTGGATTTAAATCAATGGGGCATTGCCTTCTAAGTAAAGGAGGACAATCTGGTGTGCTTTCTCCTGTTCGTATCACTCTTCTATCCTGCCTTTCCTCCCAAGGTGTTCAAAGCAGTGTACTTGGTCATTCCCCCATTTGATCCTTACCACAACAACCCTGTGAGGTAGGCTCATTGAGATTATGGGTTGGCTTCCAAATGTCCAGTACAGATAGAGAGAAAACCAAGTTGGGGAAACTGCTGCCACCACCGAGCATGCAAAAAAATCTGTCCTGCATCAGATTAAATGGGTATGTTTTACTTGGGGAGACTTTTAAAAAGAAAATGAGGGGAGGAGAAGCTGTCTGAATGAGCTCTACAAAATATCTTGGCAAATCTCACCCCACCCCACTCCCTGCCATGAGCTCATTGAGGCAAAAGCACCACTTCTTTCATTCTAATTATTGAAGCTATTCATGAAGCCCTCTGGCAGATATTCCTTTGGTCTCACAACAGTCACAAGGTGTGCTGGATCATGGCGCTGCCCTGTTAAGAACTGCATAACCCACATTTCACTTTAAGAGGAAAGCCAAAACATGAAAGCTAAAGGTGAAAAATTGGGTATTGTTTAATCTGTGACAGTTGCCCTGATGATCATAAGAAAGAGAAGAAAGTTTCTCTCCCTCTTCCTAGGCATTTCTAGATCAAGGTTTTCATAATACTGTTTCACACATTACACAGAGGAAACCTGGATTTGCCACAGAGTGAACAAACTAAGTGAGGATCCACAGCCAAAAGCATCTCCCTAACAAACGTACCTGTAGGATACAATTGTTTATGTACACAGATTTATCACACCCACACTTCACAATTGAGATCTATACTTAAAACATGGTAGGTGTAGACATCTTTTTTTTTTTTAAAGTAAGGGGTAAGGTGAGATTAGTGAAATAAATGCAAAGTAGTTCTTCAACAGATGCTCTGGGATCTAGACCGCTCTTCTCTGAGTTATACTTGTGGGGGAAATGCATTATCCCAGGACTTATTTTGTCAATTGCAAAGTGCTCGGTTTCCTCCCATTTCTATCTACTGGAGGCATCTCTAACCTGATGTTCTCCAAATATTGTTGGACTTCAACTCTCCATTGGCCAAGCCAGCAGGGCCAATGGTCAGGAATGCTGGGAGCTGTAGTCCAAAATATCTGGAGGGTCCCAGGATGGGCAACGCTGATCTACTGCCTTCGACTAGAGAATGTAAAGATGGTTGTATGTGTGTGTCACAAGCACCTATCAAATTGTGTTGCAAAATTGCTAGGATCACAATCCCATCCCAATGCTTCTATTTTGTAATCTTCGATTTTTTAAAATAGTGTATCTCAATTGTCCCACTTACATGTCATGTCTACTCAGAAGTAAGCCCCATTGAGTTCAATAGGGCTTACTCCCAGGAAAGTGAGCAGAGGATTGCAGCCTTAATCATGGGGATATTTCAACAGTTTAAAAAGAAAAAGCAATGAACACCATGGGCAAAGATGGTTTGTTTCTCTGTAGAATGCCCACCATTTTATGCCATGGAATATTAATTAAAATCAAGCAAACAACTAAGCAAAGCAATCCTCTTCCGTTGCTTTTTTTAAAATTAGCTTTTTGAAGACGGTGTGCTCATCTCCAGCGGTGAAGCATATGTTTACAGTAACTTTTTAAATATATGATGGGGATTGTACCTAAATATGCCTATTCCCACTCATTCTCCACTCTAGCAAGGATCTCCTCAACTCCTCAGGTGGAAATAACATTGTGTGCTACTGGCACCGGATCAGGGCCATATGTGTGCAGTACTGTGGGACAGGGGAAATCATTATTTGCTTCAGATGCGATGCGAAGTGAAAGCATGACTCTGGATTCTGACGCTCCAAAGCCAAGTAGAGATGAGCGGATCTGTTACTTTTGCTTTCTCCCACTCTTGAATTGTTTCAATCTCAAGGTCTTTGCATCCCAAAGATGAAGAAACGTGTAGATTTTGGCAAATAATGATAAAAAATGACCCAAAATTAAATTTTCACCCACCTGGGCAAATTCAATAAGTAATACAAAGTATTTGGGGTTGGCTTGTTCTTGGATGAGCAGTTTAAGACCAATTAGCTTTACCAAGGACCTGCTCCTGTGTTGATCCAGATTGAATGGTTTGGGGATACAGGTCAATGTGGCTGGTTGAAATTTTGGACTCTTCTTGGGAGCATGGCTACGGGGACTGTGACCATTCATGACTGCGGTTTGGGCATCACAGCATTTGCCCTCATTTTTGCTCTGCACCAGCAGTGTCTTCATTCAGGTTATTGAGTCTTCCCCCCATTCTTAAACGTTAACTAGAATCCCTTTCCATTTCTTTGTGTTCACAAAGATCAGGTTGCAACTTTGACCTGCCTCTTCCTTCTCTTCTCCGAGCTTCCTCTGGTTTACCATATGGCCAGAAAGGAACGTGAAGAACAGAGATCTCCCACACAAATTTCTTTTCTTCACTGCATATGGCAATCAAGTCACAGTTTCATCCCCATCCCCTCCCAAAAATGCATTTAAAATGTTTAAAAGATGGAATGGCTTCAGCCAATATATATTGTGGGGAGATATGGCTTGTTTTAAATATCTCTAAACAGAGAGATGCAGGCATGTTTGGAATTCCTCTGTTTCTCTGGTGGCCATGCTCTAATGTCTGTTTCTGGTCAGTCTCCAAGGGGTTCTTCTTTTCTCTGGCATTCTACTTTATATATTCATCATCTCATTTGCTTCTGTCTTTTTCAGAAGAATGTTTCCAACCATCCGGGTTTCCTTTTCGGGCGTGGATCCAGAAGCTAAGTTCATTGTGCTTATGGATATTGTTCCAGTGGACAATAAGAGATACAGATACGCCTACCACAGGTCTTCCTGGTTGGTTGCCGGCAAAGCCGACCCTCCTCTGCCTGCAAGGTCAGCCCGTTTGCAAGTTGTACACCAGGGGGTGGAGAACCACTTTCAGCCCAAGAAAATCCATTCTGGAGATTCTTTTGGGAACACATTCCAAGGGTGGGCAGGCCCAAAAGGCAAAAGGAGTGTGGCCCAAAAGGGCAAAGGGCCGAGATGCTGTAGCTTCAAGCGCTTACCGCCAGTAATTTAGCCTTAAGAAAGGCATTTCAAACTTTTAGAATGGGGAAATAAAACTGTACAAAAGCTGGTAAACCACTAAATATCAATAGACGGGGAAAGGGAGTGTGGCCAGCTGGGAAATCCTGGAGGAATAGACAGACAGTCACACATACTCAAAAATATCTGCTGTTCTCTTTTTGCATCACTTTATAAAGCACCACAGCTGGAATTGGTGGCTGCTGAAATCAATGGCTGAGGTGGTGATGGAATCCTTTATATGAGCCAAAAGGTCCATGTGTATACAATGGATGTGATGCAGCCAAATGTAAGCAGATTTTAATGGGAGAGTTATGCATATCCTTATCTTTCTCTCCCCTTTTGAAATCCTTAAAATCTCTGGCCATGATCCAGGTAGAGTTCAACTAGATCGTGTCCAGAGATCAAAAGGATTTGGTTTGTCTCCCTTTCCACCAAACAAAATAAAAATTAAAAATGAGATGTTTTTATGTCAAACAGTTTAAACAGAGCCTTTAAAAATATCTTCATTCCCCACCCCTCTTGCAACAATTCTTTCCACTCTCTCACCTCAAAGAAATCCAAGTGTGTTTAGCCAAGTGCAAGGCCAAAAAAAAATAAAAAAAATTAGATTGTAGCTTGATGCCTTTCATGAAATGACATTACTTTTTTCAGCTGACAGCTTGTGTTTATGTACTGTAGTCGGTTAATTGTTGGCTTGCTGTTTGAGGCAAAGGGACATAACCTGTTTTTCAGTTGAAGGCACATGTCTTTCAGCTTCTGACTAAACCATAATGTATTGGGGACGGGGGTGGGGGGGAAACTAGGGATTAGTGAGGTCCTGTTAGCTCAGTTTGGAAATGGAGCCAGCATGCTCCCAATGACATGCTAAGCCATAGTTAGGTTGGGCCACTAAACCTTTTGCAGCAAATAGTGAGTAGGGTGACCATATGGAAAGAAGGACAGGGCTCTGGTATCTTTATCAGTTGTATAGAAAAGGGAATTTCAGCAGCTGTCATTTCTAACCATGCAGCACCTGGTCAAATTCCCTCTTCATCACAATAGTTAAAGCTGCAGGAGTCCTGCCCTCTTGACCAGATACAAAAGACGTCAGGGCTCCTGCAGCTTTAACTGTTGTGATGAAGAGGGAATTTCACCAGCTGCTGCATGCATACAAATGACACCTGCTGAAATTCCCTTTTCTATAAAACTGTTCAAGACACCCGAGCCCTGTCCTTCTTTCCATATGGTCGCCCTATTAGTGAGTGCGTTTAAACGGTGATTATGTAGCCTCCATGGTTAGGAATGGTTCACACGACATGCTAAGCCATCATGTTTAGCTCAAAATGCTGTGGCCTTAGCATGTCATCTGAACATGGTCAAAATTAATATGAGGAGCACAACCAGTCCAAATGTCTCTTTCACACACATGCCCAACCCCAGCCATAGCTCAAACCCCACAAGTCCCAAAATCTTGGGTGAGGAAACCCTGGTGGAATTTCACCTGGCCTTCTATATCAGCTAGCTCTGATAGCTCCGCCCCTTCCACCAGAGAAGAAGGAAGGTGAGCTGGGTTGGTTGCAGCCCTCTTCCCTTCCTTCCTCACCTCCTTGGCTGTTCTGCAAAGATAATAGTGCTGCACCAATATGCCTGTCTCTACAGCATAAAGTTTACAACAGCCCTGTCATTGGGCTGGCTCTACCACTAGGTAGAGTGAGACAGTCGCTTCAGGCAGCAGATGCTGGGAGGCAGCAGAAAGGTGTTGGAGGGGAGAGCTCTGGGCCACATGGCCTGCCCTGCATTCCCTGAGCTAGCTTGCTGCCTTCAGGTGCCGTGGAGGATGCTGTTCCATTGCCAGTGTTGAAGAAAGATTCAGCTTCCATTCCAGTTGTTTTTTGTCAAAGGCATGGGAGGGGGAGACATCTTGCTCTTGGCCTCAGGCGGAAAAATGTCTTAGGCTGGGCGTGGGGGCTTCCCTTGAGTGACCGTTCATTGGATGTAGCCAGTACCTGCCAGGGCTAAGGAGCAGTGATGGTAAGAGAGCAAATTGGTAAATTTGGACGTGCAGACTCTCATTGTGACAGTGCCCATAGCCATGCCCCCGAAGGAGAGTCCTAAAATGCAGACAGTTATGTGGATCTATCTCTGCGAGTGCCTATAGGACTTTTGTAGAACTTTTGTACGTCTAATGAGTTGCAACTCCTCCTGCCACACCCACCCACCCAAGTACTTTGCATTATAACAGGATGGCTCATAACAATATATTGCTGGTGGGAAAATCCATTTCTTTGCAGCTCCTTTGAAGATTGCAACTAAGCTCAAAGAGAAACAGGGAAGCTGGGGGGGTGGGGCAGCAGCAGTTCCTACTAATCAAAATGTCCAAGCATTTTGACCCTGGGAGCTCTGGCTTTGCTACACCAACAGCAGAGAGGTGCTTCAAGACGACCATGAGCTCTAGTGTGGAGAATGTGGTTAGGGAGACATTTTTCTCCCTCTCGAAATACAAGAACCCGGGGTCATCCCAGGAAGCTGACTGGTGGGAGATCCAGGACAAATAAAAGGAAGTTCTTCTTCATCCAGCGCATAGTTAAATTATGGAATTCACTACCACAAGATCTAGTGATAGCCCCAATTTAGATGGCTTTGAAAGGAAGGTTGGATAAATTCTTTCAGGAGAAGGCTACTAGCCCTGATGGCTATGTTACTACCTCCAGTATTAGAGGCATTAAGCCTGTGTGCACCAGTTGTTGGGGATCATGGATGGGAGGGTGCTGTTGCATCATGTCCTGCTTTATTGGTCCCTGGCTGACAGCTGGTTGGCCACTGTGTGAACAGAGTGCTGGACTAGATGGACACTCAGTCTGATCCAGCATGGCACTTTGTATGTTCTTATATTCTGTGAGATATTAATGGCGCAGAGCGGTAAAGCAGCAGTTTCTGCAGCTGAAACTCTCCCCACGGCCTGAGTTCGATCCCAGCGGAAGCTGGTTTCAGGCAGCCGGCTTGGGTCGACTCAGCCTTCCATCCTCCCGAGGTCGGTAAAATGAATACCCAGTTAGCTGGGGGAAAGATAATAATGGCCGGGGAAGGCAACGGCAAACCACCCCGCTATAAGGCCTGCCAAGAAAATGTCAGCGAAAGCTGGCGTCCCTCCAAGAGTCAGTAATGACTCAGTGCTTGCACGAGAGGTTCCTTTCCTTCCTTCCTCAAAGGGAAGAAGGAAGGGAGGGAGGACGCCCCAAGGTGGGCTTTGGGGAAGGCAGAAACAAGACTCAGCAATGATATAAACCAATATTTCTGCCAATGGAATCCTTATTGTAATAATGAAGTCTGGTTTGTAAAGTCACCATTATCTAAAATGTATTTTAGGCATTGCAGAGCACAATCCTATGCAAGTTCAGACGGAAAAAATAGCAGGACTTAATTGTGAAGAAATTTGCACAGGACTGAGCTACATCAAATGAGGTCCAAATCCTTATGAAACACTAAAACCAAAGGATTTCCCTCCAGCCTTCACAGTTTCTTTTAGGCAACAACCCATCACAAACATCTCAGCGCCGTTTCCCCCTAACCAGGATTTAGGCAGACATGCCGTATTTTGTATAAAATTGGCCCAGAGATGGCACCTTCAGCCTGCCCCTGATCACGCTAATCTTGACTGATAATAGTCTGATGCATTTGTCTCTCTTGCTCGGATGGTGTTTTGTAGATTAAACCGAAATTCTCAATGGCTTAAAGTATAAGCATTCAGCTCTGATATTAAGCTCTAGTGGGTTTTCAATTTACCTAGGACAGATCTACACCAAGCAGGATATGGCATTTGAAAACAGTTTGAAAACTTTATATAGAGTGTGTCCTGGGCCCCAATAGTTGTCACTGCTGTTATAAACCATTTTAAAGCAGTAGTGTAGATCCTGCCCTAGGCCGGATCTACACTATTGCTTTAAAGCGCTTTATAACACTTTTATAGCGCTTTAAAGCAGTTAAAGCGCTTTATAACTGTTATAAAGCGAGATCCGGCCCTAGTTTGTGATGCCCTGATATTAAGTCACATTTCTGCATTTATGCTTTAACAGAGGTGTTGAAATAGTGATACATGTGTTAATGCGTTTTGCAAGATTAGGTCAAATGACACTCGATTATGGAAAAACCTATGCATAGGTTTACTTACATAAGTGATTGAAAGAAAGAAAGAATGAAAGAAGTCATGGATGTAGAAAAGCCTTGGTGACATTTATACCCTCAGGCTTTCCTCACATCATTTCTATACAGAAATAACTTTCAGCACTACAACTGCCGAAGCTGAAATTAACGAGGATTATCCAATACCATTTGAAAGCATTTCCATTCATAAAACTTCATCACAGATGACCATTAAATCCTTCTTTTCCTGCTGTCAACATGCAAAGCATCTTCCCCACCCCCTTGCTATGAATGCACAAGGACACATTCTTTTAGAGTGGGGGGGAAACCCATTGTGGAACTTTTCAAGCCTTCCCCCTGGTATAGAATATTATTTAGCTTAAATGGCTTTACAAGCCAGACCTGGTGTTTGAAAGACATAGCAGCTTTATGCGTCCCAGCTTGTAGAGAAATCTCCTGCATGCCTTGTGAGGTTTTGTTTGTTTCTTTAATGTTGGCAACAGAGTGTTGATTAGTTCCCTTGACAATACAAGCTACCCTTTGCTATTCGCTGTGTGCAAACTATAATGCCACCGTAATGGCATTAGGGTGTGCACTCAGGTTTTTTTTTAAAAAAAGGTGAATATTTATTGAATACTCAGTAACAAAGGACATTATTTTTATTCATTTCTTTATTAAACACTGTAGACACTGATGCCCTACACCATGTTTAGCTTGCCTGATCATGGGAGGGCCATTGCATTTTATCAGCTTAGGCTGATACACCAACTGTGCCCTTATCTGGACGGAGATAGCCTAGCTACAGTTATCCATGCTCTGATAGCCTCTGGTTTGGATTACTGCAATGCGTTATACGTGGGACAGAAGCAGGGGGAAAGCGACTGCAAGGAAACGTGTAAAATAGCAGTTAATGGATAATCCCTCCACCCTCCTATTTATGCACTGACCATGCATTGTCTGTTCATTCTTTATTTCATTTGTATACTGCCTTTCCTCCAAAGAGCTCAAGATGATGTACATAGTTGTCTCCCATATTTATCCTCGCAACAACCCTGAGAGGTAGGTTAGGATGAAACTGGTCCAGAGGCATCCAGTCAACTTCATGGCTGATGGCGGGATTTGAACCTGAGCTTCCCCCATTCTACCCCAAAAGTCTAACCACTACAACCTACTAGCTCTAAGGAAGTGTTTATATGAGCTATTCTTTCATGGAAGATAAGGCTGTGAATGGCTACTGGGCATGATGGCTCTATATTACCTCCAGCATCACAGGCAGGATGCTTCTATATGCCAGTTGCTTGGGAACACAAGTGGAAAGGTGCTATTGCATTTGTGACTTGTTGCGGGCTTCCCGTCAGCATCTCAGTGGCCACAGTGCAAACAGAGCGCTGGTCTAAATAGGCCTTTGATCCCTCCTGGCTCTTCTTAGGCACTTTTAAATTTTATTTTAAGCCCTACTCAGAATAGCTGCAGGGAAAAGCAATCACTGTCTTCCATTTGGACAAAGACATAGCAGCCAACATGCTGAATAATATTCTAGAATGGAGACATTAAGCATCAGCTCCTGCCATTAAATTATGCTCGAGATTATAGAAGGAATGAAAGGTTCCGGAAATAATCAAGCTTTAAAAAGAAAAGCATTTATTCATTATACAGGCCAACAAATGAGGAACTTAATGGGTCTGTTTCGGAGATCTCTTACGTCAATCATATTTATCTGCAGGCGCATTTTACTTGTAAGGACATTTGCTTGGGCCTGCGGTTGTGCATCTTGAGCTTATGCATTTATATTTGAAAGTAAGCCCCGCCGATGTACACTGGTTTAAGTTGTGATGTTGAATGGTCAGTGGTGTAGTCGAGCCAGGGCTTTCAGGGATGTAGCTAGGGGCCGGATATGAATTCCCCCAGCAACAATATATTGTTCCCTGTAGTAATGCAAAATATTTTGGGGCAGCTTGGCCACGAACGGCCCATGATGACACGTTCACTTTATAAAAGACCTGCTTCTCTGGGAGATGAAAACTGATGGAACTGGTTTGTTGATATGGATGGATAAAGCTACCTGCATTTGGGGTGGGGGTTCCTTGAGGGGGGTGGCTGTGGGATCTGTCGTGATGAGCTGGCTCACTTCCAAATGAACTACTACACCACTGTGCATGACTACTGCCTTACAAAAGAGGATGTCATGGACACAGATCGGCTTGATTGACATTGACGGGCCCTGCGTCTGTTGGCTTTCTAGGCTGTACGTGCATCCGGATTCTCCCTTTACAGGGGAACAATTGTTGAAGCAGATGGTGTCCTTTGAAAAAGTGAAGCTGACAAACAACGAGCTGGATCAGCACGGCCATGTGAGTAGCTGGTCCTGTGGGAAGGGAAAACAATAAGAACCCTCTGAAGCCATTGCACCTGCCGGGCACACCTGTTCGAAACGGGCATGAAATGCAGCAAGCCCCAGTGGTGGTTGGGATGTTGCTGTTATTTGTAGAGAGCAGTTAAAGGGCTGTGAAATTTCATGCGCAGGGAGCAAGGTACTTATGAAGGGTGACCATATGGAAAGGAGGACAGGGCTCCTGTATCTTTAACAGTTGTGTGTAGAACAAGGAATTTCACCAGGCAGCACCTGGTGAAATTCCCTCTTCATCACAACAGTTAAAGCTGCAGGAGCCCTGCCCTCTTGACCAGATACAAAAGATGTCAGGAGCCCTGCCCTCTTTTGTATCTGGTTGAGGGCAAGGCTGCATACAAATGACACCTGCTGGAATTCTCTTTTCTATGCAACTGTTAAGGATACAGGAGCCCTGTCCTCCTTTCCATATGGTCACCCTAACTTATGGTCTCTTTCCATTTTGTCAAATCTAACCAAAGAGCCCAGGACAGCAAACTCCCTGTAGTTGGGCGTTTGGGTCCTGACTGATGCTGCTTTAATGGTAAGAGTGGAAGCTATAGTGTGCCACAGAGAAGAAATTTAGTCATCTGCTGAGTGTTTATGTGACATCCTTTCTATGGACAGCTATTGACTTTCATAGGGATTAATACAGGATACTACATTTCTAGCAAACACCAATAACTGGGAAAGACCATTTTGGTGTGTTCTGCCCAAAATCCTTTTTCTATTGCATTCGGTGATGACGATTATAGTGTTATAATAAAATGACCTAGCGTACACAACCAGCAGAATAAGGTGGTAGAATGGACTGTACTTGTTCAATTGCAGGTAAGGAATCACATTTTGAATACATTAACACACACACAAACTCTGTGAAGGTAGAAAACAAATTACAAAGCTAGGGTATCCACCCTCCGACCACAATTAAGAACAATAATTAATCACAATACTATTTTAACCCTTTATAAAATAACAATTCTATATCAACATTCCAATAACTGCAGCATTGCATATATGCATAGACTCAGTCTTTGCACCAATTTTACAATATACACTAATCACCATTCAAATACACCAATTTGATGTCATATATACATAGACATATCCTTTGGCACCAATTTTACAATATAGACTAATCACAATGCATTTCACCATTCCAATAATTACAATTTTACATACATGTAAACATAAGACTTTTAATTAGAATTTTAACAATTTTCTTATCTGTATATGCCAATTTTTTAGTGTAGAAGTTTCATTACAACTTTAGCGTGGTAGTTTCATTGCACAAACAGGAGTCTGGTACATTAACCTGTTTCGCAAGATATTGCTTCTTCGGGAACACACTTCTCTCAGGCTGTAAGTCAGGGCCTTTCATAATAGTCTCCCATAATACATAATTTCTCATACGTTTTAGGCCAAGCACTACTGAATCTAGCTCTCAAGGCTGTCAGGTACAGCTGGAAACTAATTAGTTCCTCAATGTGTGGTTGGAGGGTGGATACCATAGCTTTGTAATTAGTATATCCAACTATTGCCTCCAATTATCAAGGTAGAAAACAAAATACCCCCCAAAGAGTACCAGCTCCACATTTTTGAAGGCCCTTGGCCAAGACACCTTCAACGGACCACGGACCCCAGTGGGTGCCATGCTCACCAGCTCTTGTTGCTCTTCCTTCTCTTCATTATCATTGCTGCTTGCTTGCTTGCTTGGCAGGCAGAGTGCCAGTGAGCAAGTTGGCAGAGGCATCTACTGTTCCTCCTTCTTACCATCACTGTTGTCTGGGCCAGAGCAAGAGGCAAATCAACAAGCAGGTTGCAATGAAGGTGAGGAGCGAGTCCAGGGAGCTCTTGTCAGTGGGCCCCTGCTGGGGAGTGGGCCCTCTGCAGGAACCCAACCATGTCTACCCTTGACACAGCCCCGACAACAATACTAATAATATAAAATGACCTGGTCTACTCAACCAGCAGAATGGGGTGGTGGAATGGAGTGTACCACTTCACTTGCAGATAGGGGGGCATATTTTGAATGCCTCTTTATGTTAAACGCACACAAACTTTGTGCAAGTTCACCCCTGCTCTCCACTCCCAAGGCAACAAGGTGAAATGTTCTACTCTAGCTTGAGGGGGACAGGGGGTTTAAACGCTGGCTATATAATGCATGTAAACATTCAAAAATGACATCCAGGTCACCTGCAATCTGACATGGTACAATCTGCTCTACCTCTCATTCTGCTGACGTGTAGATTGCGTCTTAATTAAAAAAACCATGGTGGAGGGAGGGGTGGGACTTCTGGAATCCTGTAAAATTGGGCTGAAAGCTACAGTGTTTATGGCAGAGTAATTCCTTGGCTTACTATGCGTTATTAATTATGAGATCTTAGGGTGTGGCTTGGAGAATAGCTGATATGCTTAATGCAGAAACCTCCTTGACAAAATCTCTGATGGATGCCCCAAATGTCAAAGGGTTGAATCTGAGCACTGACTGCTTTTTCCTCTCTTTCCTCTCCCCACTAGATAATCTTGAATTCAATGCATAAATATCAGCCCAGGGTGCACATCATCAAGAAGAAGGACCACACGGCTTCCTTGCTTAACTTGAAATCTGAAGAATTCAGGACATTTATATTTCCAGAGACAGTGTTTACTGCTGTCACTGCTTACCAGAACCAATTGGTGAGTGTTTCTAGCTAGTCTGATTGCTCTTGTCCATCATACTACATGGATGCACTATGAATATAAAGACTTACTCAGGCAGCCAGGACTTCAAGTAGTGGTGGGGTGGGAGTGGGGACAGAAGTATCTTGGTTCTCTTACATTCTGGGTTGGTCCACTTAAGGCTCAAGCCTATGCAAGTTAAGAGAGAAAAGAAGTCCTACATCTCCCAGCATGCCCCAGCCTTAGCAAGAGCCAGTGGTTAGAGTGTAGGACTTAGCGCCTGATGTAAATCATAGAAGCATAGAATAGTTGAGCTGGAAGGGGCCTATAAGGCCTTTGCTAGACCTACAGGATGCCCCAGGATGGAGGAGGGGTGATTTTGCGTTGTCAATAACACGAGATCCCGCCCTCGTTTACATGTAAGGTGAGGCGACTCAAGAAGAGAGCCGTCACGCCCACTATTTTTTTTAACTTTTAAAGGGGACGATGTGCACAAATGTTTTTTTAAAAAAATTAATTGATTTTCCTGCTCCCCCCAGCCTGCCCCTGATGGGCACAGCACTCCTGGCTCCGCACGAGTAATCGCGCGGAGCTGGGAAAAGTTGTGAAAACGGGCCACATGCTTGTGGTCTCGAGCTCAGCCCAAGACCATGGGAAAAAGCGATGTGAACCATGTGAACCGCCCAGAGAGCTTCGGCTATTGGGCGGTATAAAAATGCAATAAATAAATAAATAAATAAGCTTGAAGGGGTAGGCTATATCCCGGGGCCAGGGAGGGTTGATCCCTGCCTGATCCCGGGATCCCTTGTGCATCATCTGGACACACAGGGACAATCCTGGGTATCACCCCAGGATATAGCCTGGTCTAGCAAAGGCCTAAGTCCAACCCCCATACTCAATGCAGGAATCCACATTAAAAGGACCATCAGACAGGGGTGGTGGTTTGCGTTTCCTTACCATAGCCTCTCTTTCTGGTTCTCTTCCACGTTAGAAATGAGTACTTTTCACGGAGAAGAGACCAGTGACCATGTGGCCTGTAGATTTCAATGGGGACAGTGACCTCTAGTGGGCATTTTACCTCAGAAGAGACGGATTAAAAGAGGCTTATTTTGTGATTCTAAAATTGAGAAAAGGAATGGGAGATGCGCAGGAGGCGGACAGCATTGTCAAAAGGACCTGCTAACATCTGTGAGTGGCCAGTAATGACTGTGCTATAAAATGCTCGTCTGGTGACACTCAAAAGCATACCTGAGAGGTAGCTATCCAGCTGCTTCTTGTATGCCTCTAGTGTGGGAGAGCCCACAACCTCCCTAGGTAACTGATTCCATTGTCGTACTGCTCTAACAGTCAGGAAGTTTTTCCTGATGTCCAGCTGGAATCTGGCTTCCTGTAACTTGAGCCCATTATTCCGTGTCCTGCACTCTGGGATGATCAACAAGAGATCCTGGCCCTCCTCTGTGTGACAACCTTTCAAGTATTTGAAGAGTGCTATCATGTCTCCCATCAGCCTTCTCTTCTCAAGGCTCAACATGCCCAGTTCTTTCAGTCTCTCCTCATAGGGCTTTGTTTTCAGACCCCTGATCATCCTTGTTGCCCTTCTCTGAACCCCCTCCAGTTTGTCTGTATCCTTCTTGAAGTGTGGTGCCCAGAACTGGACGCAGTACTCAAGATGAGACCTAACCAGTGCCAAATAGAGGGGAACCAGTACCTTGTGCAATTTGGAGCTATACTTCTATTAATGCAGCTCAAAATAATATTTGCATTTTTTTGCAGCCACATCACACTGTTGGCTTATATTCAGCTTATGATCTACAATGGTGTTTTGTTTAATTTGGGAGGGGCATCCCATGAACTGCCCTGCAAACTGTGGCCTGCTGTGGGGGTAATCGGGGGGGGGGAGTGGACCTCCCACAGTTAGCTGGGGGATGCTGGGAGTTGTAACCCAACACATCTGGAGGGAGGCAGATTAGGGCCCGCTGCTCCATAGATTAGATTCCAGATTGTGGAATTAGCAGACTTCTTCATTTTCTTATGCCTTTGTGGCGAATGTCGTTTTTCAATGCAGGTTTAGGAGTTACTTTGTTTGCCTTATTGACATTTTAAATAATTTTCGAAACAGGGCCTGGGGAAAACAGCCTTATAGAACAAACAGGGCAACCATTTTGTCCTGAGCCAGTTTTTTACAATGGGATCTCTGTGAAATGCTTCTGACACAGACTTGGAAGGGAGACTCTTCTCTCCACCTCCCTGTCCCTCTCCAGCCCTGTTTTGTGAAATCTCAAAATAGCTTTCTGACATACTTCCTAAGCCATGTCAGAAAAATCCTTTCTGATCCTGGATGAAGTGCTCACATCCAAGCCATTTGGGGAGGTGTTATTGGAGAATCACAAGACCCCTGCCTTGTATCTGAAAGAGGCAGCCTTTGCCAACACCTTTCTAATACAGACAAGTCTGAGCTTTCTGATTAATCAGTGAGGCAGTATGCTGGAGCTGGGTGTGGGCCTTGCCTATGGCCATGACAGCATACTGGGCTTCTCCTGGCCCTGGGGGTGGCACACTGGGGCAGGCAAAGGGCATCACAGCAGCCAGTGGAGGAAAGGGGGAGCATTCTGGAGCAGCCTTCCACAAGCTGGCAGCCTCAAGATGTTTTAGATGGCAATTCCCAGCATTCCTAAACATTGGCCATGCTGGCTGGGGCTGATGGGAATTGAAATCCAAAAAATCTGGAGGGCATCAAATTGGGCAAGGCTGCTCTAGAGTCTGATGTCTATCCAAGAGCTTTACTACACGAGGCACTTTTTGTGGACTCGTCATTCCCTACTCATGGATTGTTTAGGGATTCTTTAGACAACTTTGTGTCCCTCCAGTTTCCCCTCTGTTTGTAAACAGTAGTTTCCACAAGTTTCTTTAGAGTATGGAAAACGCGGCACTTAATTGTAAAACCAAAAGGCAGCGCAATTTCCTCTTGTGTATTTGTGCTAGTGTGCTGTGCCACAGTGTCACCTAGAGTTCATGTAGCAAGAAAGCAGGAAAGGAAATGCTCCTCGTGTAGTGCTGACATCTCAATTCTGTGACAAAACCAAAAATAGATACAGCAGATTAACAGCCTGGGGTCAAAAAGCCAAAGAGTACTTCCATAAATCCATAGGGGGCAGGCTCTATAATT
Source organism: Elgaria multicarinata webbii (assembly GCF_023053635.1). Lineage (NCBI taxonomy): Eukaryota > Metazoa > Chordata > Lepidosauria > Squamata > Anguidae > Elgaria > Elgaria multicarinata. The sequence continues at coordinate 68,195,389 of NC_086171.1, forward strand.
CAGCTTACTTGAACCTGGTCCCCTCTGGATGTATTCGACTACAACTTATATCATTTCCATTTTGGGCTTTGCAGTCCAACGTATCTGGAGGGTTGGATAAATTCACGGAGGAGAAGGCTATCAATGGCTACTCGTCCTAAAGGCTAAGTGCAACCTCCAGTATCAGAGGCAGTAAAGCTGTATACACTAGTTGCTGTGGAACATGGGTGGGAGGATGCTGTTACACAGTGTCCTGCTTTGTTGGTCCCTAGTCAACAACTGGTTAGCAACTGTGTGAACAGAGTGCTGGACTAGATGGACTCTTGGTGTGATCTAGCATGGCTGTTCTTATATTCTTATGAGGTGCTAGATTGGGGAAGTCCGCTAATCCATGGCCAGAATACATCCCTGCCCCTGATTTGAGCTGCATCTCTAGCTTTGATTCTCCCAACTGGAACTATTTTCACCAAATGTCAGTTTATTATGTCAGGTTATTTACATGGATGTTTAAAATGTAGTGCATTTCCCAAAGATTTAGAGTAGGTAACTATTTATTTAATTTTCCCCCCAAACACCCTCATCTGGGTTGTCCTGTATGGAAAGGTATGAATATACTTTTAACAGATACTACCCATAGCTAAAAATGTTCCAGATTTTCAAATCCTGTTTTCTAAGCAAGTGACTATATGGAAGTTATCCGTGTGTATAAATTCATTACTTCAATTAAACATAGAATATATCTGCCTAGTTGCTGTGGATTTACTGGTCCTACGCTAATTTCTAAACACAGAATCAAGCATTGGGTTCATTGAAAGAAATGGTGTTTGCCTTGATAAAGCCGTTGTAGAAAGCTCGGGTCTGATTCTCAAGCACATCCTGCTGAATTTCCCCTTGGAACGTCTCTAGAAATCCTCACGAAGGATGCTGTCGTATTACGTATGACTAATGAAAATGGAACCTCACTTATTTTTTTACCATTTCTTTCAGTGCTGGTTTTAAGGGGGATGATTACATTTCTGCAGGTTATTAGATAAGGGCTAAATACATTACACTTTCAACAAACTATCTCACATTTAAGATTTAAAGGTCATGCATTTGTTTAAACAGTCAAGCGGCCTTGCAAGAGAGTTGAATTGTAGGTCAACTTTCATTTTGACTAGCTTTCTTGGAGATGTTCTTATGATTCATTTGGGAAACGGTAGAAGATAGCTTTCTTTCTTTTTTCCCCACGTGGTATTATCAAAATGGCTGCAGCATTCTCCAACAACACTAACCAAATACTGCTTCTTTTTCTGATAGCAAACTGACACTACTGCTTTAAAGCGCTTTAAAGCGCTTTATAACAGTTTTGACAACTGTTGGGGCCCAGGACACACTGCATATACAGTTTTCAAAACGTTTTCAAAGTGCTTTAAAGCGCTTTAAAAGCAGTAGTGTAGATCCCCTCTGAATATCACTATAAGAAGTAAATGGACTGGCTTTAACTTTTCCCAAGAAATGAATAGAGATTTTTATTCAGCAATACTTCTTTTTGTCCATCTTGAGAGGCGACCTATTATTTTTATTTACTATTTAAAGCATCATTACTCCGCTCTGCAACCAAAAAAAGAAAGAAAAAAAGACACACACCCCGAGCAGTTTACAAAAGTCAATCATTAGACAGTCCCTGCCCTCAAATTTACAATTTAAAAGACACAAGAGGCTTGTCTCCATGGCATTGCTTCACCTCTCTTTCCCCCTGAAACTCTGCAGTATTGCTGCTGTGGGGTGGGGGTGGGAAATCCCCATACCAGGAGGGAGCACAGGGTTTCCCGATGGTTATTTGGGTACTGGAGCTTACCCTCCCTCTTCCCGTCTTTCAGTGCCTGATCATCAGTCGCCATCCACCCAGGCACATACACACCCCGGATCGACACCGGAGCAAGGTCACATGACAGATGGGCCATGGTGACCTTGCTTCTTTGTGAAAAGTTGGGATAAGTCCCCAACTTTTCCAGCCAACAGCTTCAGGGGAAAGCCCTGCAGTGTCTGCGACGTATAACCGACATATAGACAGTCCCCAAGAAAGGGATCAGGGAGGGAGGAGGAAAAAAGTGTGGGGGTGGCTACAGTTGCCCAGGTTTAATGGGAATATACCTATTCCAGATCCGACTATACTTAGTTTTACGCTGCATCTATTCTCCTTCTGGGCTGAGCTGTTCTTTGTTGGTCAGTTCTTTTTCTTTCTTTCTGTTCTTTCTCTTCTCCTTTTGCTTTCTGCTCATGAATGCATCTACCTTGTGGAAAGCTCTCCCAACAGAGATGCGTCAGGCCCAGACACTGTACTGTTTTAGGCAGTATGTAAAACTCAGCTCTTCAAGAAGGTGTTTGGTTAAACATTTTAATAGCAATTGAATGTGTGTGTTTAAAATTATTTTATTTACTATTATATTTATAATCCTAATCTTTTCATCTTGCAAGTACCCATGGTTCTCCTTCTCTCCATTTTATCTTCACAACAACCCTGTGAAGTAGATTAGGCTGAGAGGCACCAACTGGCCTAAAGTGAGCCAGTGAGTCCCCAAAATGGGGGACTGGAACCTGGATTTCCCAAGTCCCAGTCCAACATTCTAACCACTACACCAGACTGTCTCTTATGGTTAATCTGCTGTTTTTATAATCTTCTTGTTCATTATTTGGTTTTTTTAAATTGTTTTAAAGATCATTGATTTTGTCTCTTTGCCACCTTAATTTCCCTTTCAGGGAAATAGGCAGGGTATATGCTTTTAAATTAAATTAATAAAAACATAAATTAATCCGCTTCTGCTCTCAACCTCTCAGAACAAGGTGGTTCCTCAGAAGCCCTTCTATTGGTAGTTGGCTCAATTTTTTTCCAGGAGAAATAAAGGTCAGATCCAAACTTAGACAGTCTTAGAGTAGGCCTGCTGAAATTCCATTAACTTAAGTCCTATTGATTTTAATGGGTCTACTCTATGATGAAGACTGGATCCAACTGTAAATAGGAGCAACTCCAGTTCTTGAACCTTGAAGCCATAGGCATGTGCAAGGGGTGTGCTGGGTGTGCCCAGGCACACCGTAATGTCTCAAGCAATAAGTGCTGAATTGAGGGGGGCATTAAGTACGGATCCAGAGGGAGATCCAGACACAGTGGGAATGGTCCCCCGGCTGCTCTGCTACCACCATACCTGACAGTGTACCATTGATCCTGGAAACAGGAGCAAAAAGGAATCACTCTGTTAGGAGCCTCTCTGTCAGTAGCCACACTTCAAAGAGGCCAGGAGGAGAGCCCCCGAAGGCTAATATCGCCTTGTAAGTCCCTCCTCCAGCCTGTGTCACCACAAAGCCCCACCAATGCTGGGGCTTGAGGAGCGTCTCCTTATCCCCCCGCCCCGCAACAGCCCTCCCATGATCAGGCAAGCTGAACACGGAGAGGGCTTTCTCTGCTGTGGCACCCCGACTGTGGAATGCCCTCCCCTTGGAGGCCCGACTGGCGCCCACACTGATTTTATTCCAGCGCCAAGTGAAAACATGGCTTTTTAACAAAGTTTTTAATGTTTAAATTCACTAGGCACATTGTTTTAACTGTTTTAATTTTTTTACTGCTTTAAAATTATATATCATTTTAACTTGGTTTATGGTTTAATTTGTTTTTAGCTGTGTATATTTACTGTTTTTATACTGTATGCTTTTATCTGTTTGCTGCCCTAAGATCTTATTGATATAGGGCAGGATATAAATGTTTTAAATAAATAAATCAGTATCTACAATGTTTAATAAATAAATGAATACAAATAATGTCCTTTATTACTGAGTATTCAATAAATATTCACCTTTTTTTAAAAAAATCCCTGAGTGCACACCCTAATGAAATGTGCTGTGCATGCCTATGCTTGAAGCAAATGGGGGTAGTCAAATGTCCTTACAGTCTTAGCAGGGAGGTCATCCTAGAAATTGTCTGTCTGCTTCCGAAATGATGTAAATTCTGTAGCGTGGATCTTGGCATGGATGGCTTTGATTCGGATCATGCATTGTAACCTGTAAGTCTTCTCTGTTTCCAGATAACCAAGCTGAAAATTGACAGCAACCCTTTTGCAAAAGGATTCAGGGACTCTTCCAGACTCACTGATATCGAGAGGTAATGGAGACCTTTTGTTTACTTTTTGTTCCGATAAGATAATGGAGGGAAGAGAAAGAGCTGGCTTAAAATGTATCTTTTCGGCTCCCATGAGGCTGCGCATCTGAAAGTTACGTTGTATTGAAGAGCTCTTGAGTTCTTTATAAACAGTTTGAAGATGGAAGCGCTTTGAGTTTTAATTACTCCTTCAGATGATGCTGATTACGTTTAGTTTCTTAAACCAACTTTTCAAATTGGTTGTTTCTGGGCCTTCAAATGTACAGATGCATGACTTGGTAGAAAACAGATGACTGCATAATGCCAGTGTCTTGCCTTTTATCTCTGGTACTAATTTAAGCCCTTATCATGTCTGTTCTCACTATCCGTATCTCTTTGGTCCAAGCCGAGTGGAATATTTAACTGTAAGGGAAGGCTAAATATTTAGAGGGGGCTTTGGCTCAGTGGTACAGCACCTGCTTTGCATGCAAAATGTCCCAGGTTCAACCCCAGCATCTCCAGCTAGAGCAGGAAAAATTCCTGCCTGAAACCCTGGGAACCCGTGCCAGTCAGTGTGGACAATACTGGGCTAGATGGACCCATGATCTGGCACAATTTAAGGCAACTCCCTATGTTCAAATACTCAACAAAGTCATGAGACTCAGATCTCAGAACATGGCATGTGTGTACTGTGCTCAATAACACAGCCTATCCTTACCCTGGTGCCCTTGAGATGTTTTGGACTACAACTCCCAGGATTCCTGACTAGTGGCCATGTTGGCTGGGGCTGATAGGAGCTGGAGTCCAAAACATCTGGAAAGCACTGGGTTAGGGAAGGCTGCAGTAAAAGTCTTATGTCTGCATGGAAAACTTTCAAGGGGAAGGCTCAGCTATATGCTTTTGCCGAAAGTATGAATCACTCCTGGCCTAACCTTAGCCATGAAGCTTCTCAAGTTCTCATGGGGGCACTTCTGAAAAAGTGCTCCATCCCCATAGATGTTTAAAAGCCATACTGTGTACCCACGTATTTTTGGAGCCATGCATGAATATTTTTAATTGTGTTCTTAATATATTTGGTTTACGATTGTTAAACAAGTTTTATTTTATTTTTAAATGGTTCTTATTATTGTTAGCCTCCTTGAGTGACATTGTCTCTGTGGACAGGTGGGCTATAAATTAAATAAGAGCACAATTGTAGACAAGTTTAGACCAGAAAGAAGTCCTACAATTTCCAGCATGACTGGCTGGGGAATTCTGGGACTTCCCCAATAGGACTCCCCCCCTTCTATATAAGCATGTGTAGGATTGTGTACAAAATAAATAAATAAATAAATAAATAAATAAATAAATCTGGAGATCTGGGTTCAAGTGTGGGTTTTTCCTCCTCCGTCCCAATTCATTTCCCCATTTTTGTCATGTCTTTTAGATTGTAAGCTGGAAGACAAGGACAGTCTCATTATTAAGCTTTCTATGCCACTCCGGAAGCCTTTTTGGCTGAAGTGGAGTAAAAATATTATAAGTAAATAAACAAATAAATAAATGTCATCCCAATTAGGGTCTTCCTGGAATATCTTAGGTCAGCACCTTCCAACCTCAGTTCTCTATCTTAAAAATGGGGGTTGGGGAGCAGGGAAGAAAAGAATGATCAGTAGGGATGAGGAATAGGTGGTGCTCCAGATGCTGTTGGGCAGGATCTACACTACTGCTTTAAAGCGCTTTATAACAGTTATAAAGCGCTTTAACTGCTTTAAAGCGCTATAAAACGGTTATAAAGCACTTTAAAGCAGTAGTGTAGATCCGGCCTTGGACTACAACAGCCATAGTCCAACATCATCTGGAGGGCCACCAGTTCTCCACCCCTGACCTACTGTCCCAGGCTTCATCTTGATGAGCACGGGAGGAAAGCACATTGCTCTTTTTCTCCACAGTATAATGAAATTGGCTCTGCTCCGTCAGGGTTATACGGCAGAGGTAGTTATCCCTAAAACCCAGATTTTCAGTGCTGGGAAAAACATACTCGGGGGTGGGACTAATAGCTCCCCCCCTCCCCCCATTATGTCCACTGTTCTGAGAAGAAGCAAAAACCCCAAGTTATCCAGGGCAGGATCTGAAGGGAGGATCTGTGCATTTGTAGAGGGAGCTTTTATCCTTTACTTTGCTGATGCACAGCTGTGCATCCCCAGTTTATAAAAATAGCGATCTGCTGCGTTCCCTCACAGTTTGCTGGAATGGGGTGAAATGCCTCAATTTCACCCCATTAAACTAAAGGATAAAAGCCCCCTCCACAAACGTGCAGTTTTGGATAAAAATTGGGGTGAATTAATACAGCATCAGAGAAGTTAATTAACACAATCCTGCCCTCTGCCTGGCTTCCGGCAATCAATCCACCCCATGCTCGGCCTTGGAGGAAGGTCATGCGGTAGAAGGGCCATGGTGACCTCGCTTTGAAGAAAAAAGTCAGGGTTAAGTTCCCAACTTTTTTACCACACAGCTTCGAAGAAAAGTCCCATGGTGGCTGCAAGTCAGCGGCTGCATCGTATAACTGACCCAGAGCCACTGCGCAGACACTGCGGGGCTTAGAAAACGTATAGACAGTTCCACAGGCTCAGACTTTAGCCATTCAAGACCACCTCACTTCTCTTGTAGTAAGGACTTGGTGTACACAGATGTCATGTACCTGCAATACACATTGTTTGTGTGTCTAGGAACACAGCAAAGAATTTGAGTTTGCCACATCACAGATAAATAAATTTGGGCGTGGTCCTACCTGATATAGTTATTTCTTGTACAGATAAACTAGCTACAATTACAAGTTTGACTTTGGTTAGCAGCTTATAGAGGTAGATTGTCAAAATGACAAAATCCTAAATCCATTTGGGATTTTATAGTTAAAATCCTTGAATTGTACCGGAAGCCCAGTGGTGATGCTGGAGGCCCCTGTTATTATGTTTCCTTTCTTGCTTGGACTGTTATAATGAGAATATGTTTATTAGTACATTTTGCTTGGCTATGTTGATGAAGATGCTAATTTATATGCATAACTGCAGATTTGTATAGAATTGCTCTAATTTAAAGGGAACTACAGTACATGTTACCATAGCGTGAAATACTGCGACCAGGTGAGCTGAGTGCCATGTTCGGTCTACTGTCCAGGTGCGCTTGATGGGAAACCTCTCCTTGTGATGATTCTTTATCTTTATACTGGACATGGACTGGACAGGCCTTCAAATACAGAGCAACCTTCTGGCAGCCTTTCAAATGGAGGACTGTCTTCTGTAAAAGAGGACACATGGGCAGCCTACAATATGCCCAGAGGAACTTCTGCTTCTTCACAAAATCTGTGAGGACAGATTAACCCAACTGGACAATTATTATGCCTTTTCTGTGAAAACGCAGTTCATCCCGACATCCCTAGGGTTGTGCTACAGACAGTGGCGTATTGTGGGCATGTTGTAATGCTCCCTAGAGATCCCAGAAATGAGAAAATTCCATTGTGGCAGCTATCATGAAAGAAAGGATTGTACTGCAAAGATAAATCCATTGACCTAGAGGATGGGAAGTAAAAGGAAAGGTCTTTTATTTGAGTGCATATTTTATGCACACTAAAAGCCATGCACTACACAATTTCGATAATTTCATTGAATGTTGGACCTTGAAGGCAACTGACAAAGTTAATAGAGTCTCAAATGGCACTTCTGGAAACAAACAATATTATCGGTTCCATTTACATGCCTTGGCACAAACTGTTTGCCAGTTCACATTCGCACCTTCTGGAAAGGTGGATATTTGATTAGCCCTTGTAATCAGATAATCCGTTTTATGAACGGGCTTCCTAAGGCAGGCCCAATTTTGTGTATGAATGATTTGGGACATTAGCATGGTCACCTATACTGTGCAGCAGAGCGTCCAAGAGAACTCTTATTCATTGCACGTTGTGAATCTTTGGGTTGACCTAAATAGTGTGAATGTGGGACGAAGCTTTGGATTTAATTTCCAGATATTTAAGTCTGCTTTTTTTCCTAACTAGCCTTTAGGGAGGGAAGCAAATCAGATCAATTGATCTTTAGAGACCTAAAGAAATTGCATTAGGCTGGAGTCAGTTACTGCACTAAACCATCTAGTAATTGGATTGCTCCTTGTAACTGATTGAAAACAGCTTCTATCTGCAACAATACAGGCCAGGCTTCCTTACAGTCGATCTGAGAGAAAAACACATCTTTTTACGACATGATGACAGACATTGCACTTTTCTAGACTAATTGAATATAGTTTTATAAATACATGACTCTAACAATTTCAAACCACCCATTTCAGATTTACAATCTCTATCAGGGCTTAATTTGAGCAGGCAGGGCCCAACTCTGGAATCTGTACTCCCAAGCCTGTTTTCAATACCAGGACTTGAACTTAGAGCACATTAAAGAATAATAAAAATGAAAATGCTCCTGAGCATCTACAGAGTCCTTTCCCTTCACCACTATAAGTAGCCCAGATGATCATCTGGGGCCATAGCTAGACCTAAGGTTTATCCCTGGATTGTCCAGGGGTCAAACCTGTTCATCTAGGTGACACACAGGGGATCCAGTGCTCAGGCAGGGGCGAACCCTGGATGATCCCAGGATAAACCTTAGGTCTAGCTGTGGCCTGGGTCTAAAGAGAAGCTCAGGCAGCATGGCTTCCGGGTTGAGCTCCAGTATCTCTTCTTTTGGAAACTATACACTTTTCTCACTATATATAGGTTTGTCCTATTGATTGGAAATCCAGGAATTTCCCAGCTTCCATTCAGTGCTAGGTAGTATTTCACCTAGTCCAGGTGATGTGTGTCTCACTACATTTTTCAGCTGTAATGCTTTCTGGCAGAATGACATGATGCATCTTAGGACTACTAAGTTCCTAAGGAATTTTTAAATACTCAATCCCTGTTCAAATCTAAAAGACATGACGCAAAAGGAAAGGGAATTAAAGGGGAGGAGGGAAAAAAAGCAAATTCAGGCACTAGATTCTTATTGGCAAAGTCCAGCAGGCCACGGAGTTGGATCTACAGGGCTCCTGTATCTTTAACAGTTGTGTAGAAAAGGAAATTTCAGCAGGTCTTATTTGTATGCATGCGTGCAGCACCTGGTGAAATTCCCTCTTCAACACAACCGTTAAAACTGCAGGAGCCCTGCTCTCTTTTGTATCTGGCCACTCTAGTATAGCTCTAGTATACTCTAGTATAGCTGGAGTGACAAGATACAAAAGAGGGCAGGGCTCCTGTAGCTTTAGCTGTTGTGGTGAAGAGGGAATTATGGTCACCCTACTGCTGCATCCTCTTTCTCTGAAGTTCTTAGCAGTAAGAGTTGATATCAAGAGAGAGGGATGAATCCAGGCGTGTTGGAGAGGGGTCTAACTCCTGTTTCCTCTCCCTCTCATGACCTCCTCAATGTCAGTTGGAAGCAGGAGGAGCTCTCAGCAAGCGCTGTAACCAGGCTCAGTAGAGGGATGCCTGACTGCTGCTTCCTGTAAGGCAGCCCCACTGAATAAAAAGGGGGCACTGTTCTGAGTATGTGGGGATTTGTGACCGCAGTTGCACGCAGTTGTCTGACTTTCATGTACTGTAGAAAAAGGAAAGTCAGTGTGTTTATATGGTGTTAGTGCTGTGGTTCCCAAACTTTTTCAGTTAACCGCCCCCTTGGTTACACAAACTCATCCCCAGTGCCCCCTGGGATTCCAGTGGGGTCGGGGAGGGACGGGGAGGGGATAATGGCAACGGCGGCAAGCCCTGCACCAAGGAGCGCCCTGCGGGGCCAAAATGCTGCTGCAAGACAACGCATGTGCTTAAAAAGCAGGTCAATCACAACAGTATCCTAAGGTTTTGTTTTTTTTTTTTAAACACCCTCTATTTTTTGCAAACCTCTGCTAGGAGGAGGCACTTTGAGGAGGGCCTTAGATGATGAGTGTAGTATATTTGGGTAGGGTCATGCCAGGAGAGGTGCTCCATCAGCCCGAGTTGTCCGGAGCCGTGCTGCCAACAAGACCCTCCTCAATCCACACATGTATTAATACCATTTAAGAAGAGTCCTTTTAACTGTGAATTGAAATGTTTCAAAAGCACCAAAACGCTAATAAAGAGACATACCCTGCTTGGTATGCCCTGCCATGCCGGCTACAAACAGAGGCGTTTGCTCTCTTTTCCCTCCCTCCCTTGGCAAGCCTGGGGCAGGTACTTCCTATTTAAAGGGGCCATGCTCTTCTAGATCCTGCTGGTCTGGGTGCCCGGGCTGAGCAGCGGCGGTGGCGGCCAGGTGGAGGAGCTGAGCTGAGGAGCTGAGAATGAAAAAGGGGCCGTACTGCACGCAGCCCCTTTAAATGGGAAGCACCTGTCGCAGGCTTGCTGAGGGAGGGAGGGAAAAGAGAGTGAATGCCTCTGTTTTACAGCCAGCGTGGCGGGGCACACCAAGCAGGGTATGTCTCTTCATTAGCGTTTTGGTGCTTTTGAAATGAATACATGTGTGGATTCGTCCCCTATATGGCTTGGGACCAAACTACCTTCTTCCATAAAAATGTCCCTGGGTTTTAAGACCTTCTGGAGAGGTGCTTCTTGGAAAAGACCACCTCGAGTGCTCCCCTGCCGCCCCTTTGCCTCTTAGCGCCCCCTGCTGCCCCCTTGCCTCTTAACACTCCCCTATGCAATCCCACCGCCCCCAAGGGGGCAGTACTGCTCACTTTGGGAACCACTGCGTTAGTGTATGTTTCTGCACTGAATCTCTACCCATAAGGCAGAAAATATGTGTGCGCGATGTACCGTATGTCCGGAAATGTTTACCCACTTCCAGATGAGTTAGAAACTTGAAATTTGGCATGCTGATAGGTCTGGTTCTGCAATGTACCAGAAAAATCCAAAAACACAGAATTTGTTTTTTTAAGTATTTTTTTAAGAATTTAATAAAAACCAAGGCTTACACCTACAACTCCCAGCATGCCTTGGGAAGGAGGCCAGACTTACTGGCCTTTGGCAGGTTGCTACTGTGTGTCTTTCACAACCCCAACTCCTAAGGTTGGCCTCAAGCAGTCAATCCAGTTCCACATAAAAGGAAACAAACCACATAAATAGGCTGCGTCCATATGCGGTGCCTCCTCCCACCCAGCCTTTACTCTTAAGAGGGAGGGAGGAAGAGGAGGCACTCTGCACATGCCCAGAAACAGACCCGATGAAGGGGGGGAAGTGCCCGGCTCAGCCCCAGAGTACAGGCTCCTGATGGAGCAGTTAGTGGGTGAGAAGTGCAGGCCGGGGCAGTCCTGGCAGGACTTTGCTGGAGCTGGGCATGTCCACTGACAGCCGCTTACTTTCCCTCTTTCGCAATAGTACTACTCATTCCTCTATTGAAGAGCAGCATTGACAATAAGAGGATGTCTCAGAGGACACGGGCACCTGTGGGCTGCCAAAGACATGCTGGGAGGTGTAGTACTGGCATGTAGAGTGGCTGATTTAAAATAAAGTATGGGTGAGGAAATCAGGGTCACTATCTCTCAATCCTTACTCAGCTCCCACTTCCCTGACCTCTCACTATCTTTTTTCTCCTTTTCTCCAACTGCCACTAACCCTGTCCACCATTCCATTCTAGCCTCAGCTATCAGTCATTCCTCCATTCACTCTTCTGTTTCAATGGCATAGTCAGGCTTTTACATAAAAACATAAAAATCATAAACTTTATTCGGTAATTCCTGCAGCTGTCTTGGAATGTTATGGTTTAGTTATAATGGGGTTGGGGGGAAACGCAGCATTAAAAAAATCTCATCAAGTTAAAATGCCTCAGAATTTTTTTTAAAAAAAACACTTGGCACTGGAAAGTCATTAATGCAGTCATTAGGCAAGGCTGCCTGGGGGAAAAAATCCATAAGCAGGGTGCCACAACTAAGAAGGCCCACTCTCCAGTTGTCTCCCACCACACCTCAGATGGTGTTCAAAGATTAACATGTTATTCAGGGAGCTAGGCTTGTGCCTACAACTCCCAGCATGCCTTGGGTGGGAAGGAAGATTTACCAGGCTTTGGCGGCCATCATCTGGAAGTGGCTTGCCATCCTGGGTCTGAAGGGAGAGTGCCTGGGGCTGGCTGCCTCGGTTGCTAGGCCCCATCAGGAGCTGGAGGGTGCAGCTCCAGCCCCATTGCTGACAGTAACAACTGAGTTAACCATAAGTCAGTCAGCCAGCTGGCTCCCTCATGGCCTACCTACGGGCACTTGCTGGGCCCAGCGCTTCAGTACAGCCTCCTGCTGGAGCAGTTGGTGGGTGAGAAGCGCAGGCCGAGGCAGGCACAGGCCTTCAACCTGACCGCCCTCAGAGGCTTCCCAGCCCCAAGAGCCCCAAGCAGAAGATAGTCGACCAGGCCGTGGAAAGCAGCCCTGGCCTGCATCAGGGGTGAGAGAGAGAGAAAAAGAAAGAAAAGGATTTAATTCATTTTAAAGTTACCTCACAGGCCTAGCACCAGCCTACCTTGCGGGGTTGTCGTGAGGGTGAGTGAGGAAAAAAAGAAACAAATTTAATTTGTTTAAAAGTTAACTCACAGGCCTAGCACTGGCTTACAACTTTAAGATGATTACCTTGCAGACATATATCTTAGGGGGCCCGAGCCAGGTATATCAGCCAGTCCATTTATATAACTAAGTTTTATAACAAAATTGCTGGATTACCATAGGAGAGTCTCTAGGGAGTACTGATATTCTCACAACACAATACCAGGTCTCCTGTTTTCATTTTAAAGAAAGCTTCTAGTAGGGTTGTGCTAACCTTTTGCCCACAAAAATGTTCAGCTCTGAAAAGGGAAGCTTGTTGGCAAATTTTCATGACCCACCCATCCCTTGCTTATTTATTTTTTGTATGCTGTTTGCAGCTGCTTCTTTCTTCAATTTGCAGCTTCAGTGCTTTTAAAAACAAAATCAAAATCCTGGGCTTCTTCCTCAGGCAATCCCAGCAAATCAGGGATCATGGAAGCAACATGGTAATGTCATAAAGCCAAATCAGAATGAAGGAAACGCTTCCTATCCTCACTGTGGTCAAATATTTGGGGGCATATTTCTGTAATTTTCAGGGAGGCTGTGATATGGGGATGTTACGTTCTGCAATGTGTGTGTGTGATGTTCTATTTTCTAACCTTTGTTAGAAAAATCTACCATAGCCTTCTTGGATGTGAGCATTTGTCACCCTATGCTATAAATGGATCATTATCAGTATTGTGTTGTATTTGGGCACAGAGGAATTAATATTAATTATTCTCATCATCATCTCATCTCATTTCATTTCTATTCGCCCAATAGCCAAAGCTCTCTAAAAGGTTTACAACAACTCATAAATTAATAATACAGTATAAAATTTTACATGTAGACAGCTAAAAGCTAAAATACTAGACCTCGCCAGATAACTGGCATAAATGTCCCATCATATCCCACTAAATGCCATTAAATGCCTGGGAACAGAGGGCAGTCTTAACCCGGCACCAAAATATGACAGTGTTGGTGTCAGGCAGGCCTGAGTGGGGCGCTCATTCCATAATGGGAGTGGGGGGCACTTCTCTCTTGTCGCCACCCTCCAAGCCTCCCTTAGAGGAGGCACTTGGGGGGGCCGCCCCAGATGTTGATTGTAGTGTCCCGATATGTTCAGGTCAGGTATTCCACCAGGTATTGTGTTCCCAAACCATGTAAATAGCTGTTCTCTTCAGTAAAGCCCAGGCCCCAGACTTCCATGCTTCAGCTGGCCTTAGGAGAAACTATGCACAAGAGTTGTATTAAGAGCCCTGCCAGGGAACTGTATAAAGCTCTATTAATAACCCATAATAATAACGTTACCAGCCTCTTTGCAGAGCCTAAATAAAATTAGTAGATGATTTTATTTTAAAAAAAATAATACCCACTATTTTTATAGAACTTCTATTGAATACACATTTGCTGAATTTCTATTGCGTCTGTTCTGTACAGTTTTTATCTTGTACACCGCCTTGAGAAGATTCCTCCCTTCAGAAGTGGCCTAGAAATGATTTTAAATAAAATTTATGAATAATAGTCAAGACTCTAGAGCAGCGGTTCTCAACCTGTGGGTCGGGACCCCTTTGGGGGTCGAATGACTCTTTCACAGGGGTCGCCTAAGACCATCGGAAAACACATATTTCCAATGGTCTTAGGAAACTGTATTGACTGAACTATGTCTTGTATCATCTTTTGTATTATTAAAGCTATTGTTATGTATTATTTTCATTAGCAAACCATCCCATGACAATGGATCGTGTAGAGAAGAACGAAAATAATTTTATGGTTGGGGGTCACCACAACATGAGGGACTGTATTAAAGGGTCGCGGCATTAGGAAGGTTGAGAACCACTGCTCTACAGACAAGGATTGAAGCAGGATAATGTTTGGACGAGAACCTAGGAGGTATTTTGGTAGTGCGCAAGCCACTTCACGTGCACCTGAAGCAGGGAAACCATTTCACAGCTCTGAAATCCTATAGTGCTCTGATATGTGTGTTAATACAGAATCATCTATGGGGGAGGCTGCTTGAGTAGATCTTTCCCGACCACCGTTTAGCTAGGGTGGCCATGTATCTTCTTTTATAGAGGACAGTCATCTAGTTGAAGAGCTGTTAGAGGACAGTCCTCTCTTTTGAAGGTGTCCTCTATTTGAAAGGCAGTCTAGTCCAAGTTCAGTTCAATGACAAAGAACTATCAGAAGGGAGAGCTGGGCCTTGAAGTTGCCCATCAACAGCCCATGGACAGTGGACTGCTCAAGGCACACAGGTCACCTGGTCCCAGCCTTCCACACTATGATGAGATGGACTGCGTTTCTATTTAAATTATAACAAATTACATCTAAATTTGCAGCTTATATAACCATATGCAGCGAGCCAGTGTGGTGTAGTGGCTTGAGAGTTGGACTGGGAGTTGGGAGATCTGGGTTCTACTCCGCACTCAGCCATGGAAGCCCACTGAGTGACTTTGGGCCTGTCACAGACTCTCAGCCCAACCTACTTCACAAGGTTGTTGTTTTGAGGATAGAAATGGAGAGAAGGATTATGTATGCCGCCTTGGGTTCCTTGGGGAGGGGGGTAAAGTGGGATATAAATGCAATCAATCAATCAATCGTTATGCAAATTGGTGTCCTCTTTTGTGCGATTCATCAGTAGCCACTCTTGCTTCTGATATTAACACAATGCTGCAGCTGTGTAGGATTGCATCATGTGGAAGTGCCTCGTGTGTGTGTGTGTGTGTGTGTGTGTGTGTGTGTGTGTGTGTGTGTGCGTGTGTGTGTGTGAGAGAGAGAGAGAGAGAGAGAGAGAGAGAGAGCACTTTCCTCTCTATGGCCGTATGCTTTGTTTTTGAATTAGAGGTTTCAGTTAATCGTCTTAAGTCTTTTTACCTTTCAGTCATTTCTTTTTCTGCCATGAAGGGCTGAGTGAATGTATTTTTCTGCCTTCTTCTGAGCCCGCATAGGTGACTCATATCTGATGCTTTTTGCAATCTGGGCATCCTTCCAAATGTGCCAAGAGGCAGCTATGTGAAAAGCAAGTCTTTGAAATTCGGAGCTAAGAAAGGCCTTCAAACTGATAATGGCCAATTCATCCACTCCGTTTCTCGCTGGTTTGGGGGTTTTCTCCTTTGTCATGCAAACCAGATTTGCAAGATGATCCCCATTAATATTTTTTAAATTAAAATTACTTTAAAAAAACACACCCCAGAGAATAAATGGCGATCATTTTGTATTTATTTTTTTACTGCGTGGGTGGTTTGAGACTCTCCTGGGAGCAGGAGGCCGGGTCTGACTGTGCTACATAAGCTTCTATACACTCCTGCCTTACCTTTCCAGCACATTATTGTTGCCTGTTGCCTGGCTTTGAATGTCTCCCTCTTTGTTTTAACTCATTTACTAGACAAGGTTTTGATTACCAGCATTAAGGGTAGGCACAAGGGCCCACTCTTGCCCACTGCAGCCTGCTTCTTCGCCTGCCTTTTGCTCTGGCAGGTGAATAATGTGATGAGATGATTGAGTAGTGATGCCTCCTATTAGAAAGGCAATTAGCAGAGTACAAACAAAAGGCAAAATCAGAACAAGTGTCTACCAGCCCCAACTGCACTCGGGCTATCTTAGCACAAGAGAAGGAGAAACCACACACCCTTCTTCAGTGAAAGCAGTTTACTCACAAATATTCTTGCATACAAGTGCCGCCGCAGTGTAGAGTTTCAAAATAGGGTGACCATATTTTGGAAACCAAAAAGGAGGACAACATGGTCGCCCCCAAGGGGGCGTGTCCAGTACCAAGGGGGCGTGCCCACCCGAACATAGCCTTGGTCACATGTCTGATTTTACAACACACATTTAAGACAAATCTGTTCTACATAACATCTTAATGTTAAAATCACTGAAATAAAGAACAAGTGAGAGATTCAATGTATCTGAAATTAACTTCACTCACTCCTACTTTTGTAGGTTTTGCTGTACTTTGAAGCTTTTGCTATACTCTGTGTGTTACATTCTCCCCTTCCCTCAAATATCTTTTCTGACTGTATCTTCACTCATTGCAAGCTGCTGTTGTTGTTAACAGGGTTTGCTACTGGCCCCAGATCTGTTTCAAATTTGATATGGCTAAAGCTCTACCTAAAAGCTATCATGGTGCCAACTTTCAGCTCTTTATCTTTAAAAATGACAGTTTAAAAATAATAATTTTAAAACCTCATTTTTTAAAAAATTCCTAAAAAATCAATGGATGAATGGATCTGTTTCAAATTTGGTGTGGCTAAAGCTCTACCTAAATCCTATCACGGTACAAAGTTTCAACTCTTTATCTTTAAAAATGACTATTTTAAAAATAATAATTTTAAAACCTCAATTTTTAAAAAAATCCTTAAAAATCAATGGATGAATGGATCTGTTTCAAATTTGGTATGACTAAAGCTCTACCTAAGAGCTACCATCATGCCAATTTTAGGTCCCATTTCAAACTGCTCATTTAAGTATCTTTTAATCAGTTCTAAGTACATATGAACTAGAACAATTTATAAAAAAGGTAATGGCAAGCACTTTTATTCAAGATGTATATAAGACATCACTTCTTCACATTCAGAAATGCTTTACGTACTTTTCTTTGGGCAAATTCATCATCAACAACAGAAAAATCAAGGAACTTTGTCCAGGGGAACTCGGAGTAGGCCCCCTCAAAATCATAGACCCATGCCAACTGGCCCCACTGGCCCCCCTCTGCCCAGCCCTGGTTCTATTACACAAGCAGGTACTAGAGAGCAAACGTGTGTTTTCAGCAATGGTGGGAGTCAGAGGGGTGGGGAGGAGCAAAAGGAAGAAATCACAGGAAACCACATTGCAGCTATAGAGATCCTCAGGCTAGCTGTGATCAAAATTCCCATGCACTATTGAATTGCAACACTGCCCCCTTCCAGTAACTTGAAGATGAGGTTGCAATATTCCCAACACAACAGTGATAGTGGTGAGAAGGAGCAGCAGATGCCACAGCCTATTTATTTATTTATTACATTTCTGTACTGTCCAATAGCTAAAGCTCTCTGAGCAGTTCACACAATGGAGGCACCAGGTGAACCTGTCTAGGAAGCTTATTCCATAACCGGGGTGCCACAGCAGAAAAGGCCCTTTTCCTGGTTGCCACCTGACCCACTTCTTTTGGCAGTGGGCTCCTAGAGAAGTAGCCTTCTTGCTCTCTGCCAAGCAAGCAAGCTACTGGTAGCAATGATGAGTAAGGTGGAGCAATAGCAGTTAGTGACAATGCAGCAGCCAGATTAATAACTGGGACCAGAAAGTCTGAACATATAATACCAATTATGGCCCACTTGCATTGGCTGCCTGTATGTTTCTGAGCACAATTCAAGATGCTGGTTTTTAACGTATAAAACCTTAGATATCTGATGGAGTGCCTCTCCTAATGTGAACCTACCTTTCTCAGAGCGACCCCTCCAAGGGAGAGGGACTTTTCAGGGGTGCCCCCAGCCCATTATGGAATGATCTCCCACTAAGGCCTGTCTGGCGCTAACATTATCATCTTTTCAGCACCAGGCATTTAATGGTATATGATGGGGCATCTATGTCATCTGTCTTAAAAGGGCTTGTATTTTATTGAAATTATTTTTAGCTGTTTACGTTGTCTTAGATTTTATGCTGCATTTTATTGTCATGAGAATTTTTGCTGTATTTTATTGTCTGGTGAATTGTTGTGAACTTCCCAGGGAGCTTAAGATATTGGACAGTCCTCCTCCTCCTCCTCCTCCTCCTCCTTTCCCAATCTAGTGTGGAATCCCCAGTGAATATATAAAGGTCCTCTGCCTGCAGAAGCTTCTCAAATCACTTCAAAAGAGTAGCTCCTTATGCACATAGAAATACATGAATAGAGCTGTCCCTTCCATTGAAGTGAATGGGAAAATCTGCTTATGCAGGAGCTCGGTGTATGTATCAAAGATGTGTACAGAACTCTGGATCAGAAGCTGTATTTAATTCCATATTGCCACAACTTTATCTTCTGAGAAAAACGAGAATAAGTGTTAGAGGCAATGAAGATCTGACTATAAGCAGACTCAAAGCTTTTCTAAGATTAAAGTAGAATTGCATAATTATTCTCAAAATGACTGCTTCAATATGTATCATTTTTGAAAAATGTCCATTTGTGCTGTATAAAAACACCCCAAATTGGATTTCTGTCTCAAATTGCCATTGACATATTTTTATGGGGTGGAATTATAATAGGAAATATATTGATCTGTCTGCTGGTAATTTATAAAATTATCTGCATCTGCTTATGAAAAGTACCATGGCAGGGGCTGCCTGTTTATAATTGGGACTTGCAGCTGAAACTCCTGTCCAGGCATATCAGAAAGCAAACCTTGCTTCTGTCGTGTCCATAGCTTTATCTTGAGCTTTATCTTAGCATAAGGGAAGCTATGTTTTAATCAATCTGATCAATCTGGATAGAAAGGTCAGACATCGGGCATTGTCTTAATAGCTGAGTAGTAACTTTTAAAAATCTGTCTGTGTCTCACAAGAAACCCACATACCCACATATGCACCTCAGTTGCGCAAACTGAAAGAATCTCTGGTTGGGCTAGATTTTCCTTTTTTCTACTTGCCCAGGTAACAGGCCTGCTTCAGGAAAGTTGTGGTTGGCTAGAATTTTCGTCTTAGAAAACAAGCTTTCTGTGCATGCTCTATTTACTTTTGCTGAACTTGCTAATAAAAGTGAATTGCACCCAACATTGGGCAGAAAGGTGCTCCTTGGAAGAGATGCATTTCTCTCCATTGCAACGTTCCCTTCTATCAATAAAGTGTTAAGACCTGGAAAGCGTCTTCGTAATGTTTGTTGGTGCATTGGCTGGGAAGGGAGTGAAGGGACCCTGCACCGCTGATTGAGCAACGTGAGCAAAAGCCGGTTACTTGGGGTGCGACCGTTGTTTTGCTAAAATCCCCACCTTGCTCCTCAGGGACAGGCTTGTGGCGTTGAGTCAGGAGGGCAGTGAACCTCCAGGAAGGTATTGTCCCAAGGTAAGACCGGTCAAGGCTAGAAAATGGGAACTAGCCAAGGTATGGAAACTGGACAAAGCAAAATATTGCAAAGTCCAGTGGCAGGGATGCCTGCCAGACCTCAGGAAGCCAGTCCAGGGGGTTGAGTCTCCAAAGCGCAGTGGTAAGGGAAGACCATCAGATATTGGTCTGGTGACCAGTTCAAAGTTGTTGTTTTTAACTATGTCAAATTGTGATGGCTTATTGCTTTTAGCAATAAAGATGTCATTGTCATATGGGTCATACTAAATGGACACATAATGGTAAAGTCAAGTGGGAAATCCACCCAACACTGCTGTGGCATAAACATTAGGGACAAGCTGGGTTTGGGGACATATAGCTGGTTAGAGGAAAGAATAATTAAGGAAAGGGCAAATAGACCAAGCAGTGTTAATGGCAGGTATAGACAGATTGGGGCAGAACAAGGCAAAGGAAATAACTCAGAGAGCACTCACAAAGTGCCCTCCACAACGCCCACCTCAGTTCCTGTACAGGCCTTATAGCAGGGGTGCGGAACCTCAGGACTGGGGTCAAAATCCGGCCCTTTGGGATTTGCCAGAATGCCTTGCTACCCTCTCCTGACTGCTGACCATTTGGTGCGTTCCTGGCTTTCGTGCAATTCTCCACCCCCCGCCGACACCCCTCATTCTAAAAAGTTGAAAGGCTTCTCCTAATGCTTAGATACTAGCTGTCCTTTCGTCGCCAGCTGAAGACCTTTTTATTCACTCAGTATTTTAACACTTAATTTTTAACTTAAATTATACTGTTTTAACTCTGTATTTTAACCTTATATCAATTTTGCTGCGTGGTTTTATCCTGGTTGTGCTTTTTGTATTGTATTTTGTATTTGTGTTTTTTAACTTGTTGGTTGTTTTATGATGGTTTTAATTTTTGTGAACCGCCCAGAGAGCTTCGGCTATTGGGTGGTATAAAAATGTAATAAATAAATAAATAAAATAGCTGTGAGAGCTTAAAGCTAAACACGTTGGCATTTGGGGTGTTTTGGCCCTGCCCCCTTTTGCCTTCAGACTCTCCCATCACTGGAATGTGTCACACACACACCCCGTGAGTGTCTCAGAAATGGAGTTCGGCCTTCAGGCTGGAAGGGGTCCTGCACTTTTGACAATGAAGGGACATTGTGTAGGCACTGTGCTTGGTAATGTAGCCCGAACCAGCTCCTTGTGAGTAGCCATGCGTGTCAACAAAAGAAACACTCAAGTGGTGGTTTAGGATAAGACTTACTTTAGGGACAAGTAACTTTCCATCTTAGGGTAAGATGGCTTAGGTCAGCCAAGTGGGCAGAAATCCATGCAGACAGGGGCAAGAAGACGGAATTAGAGGGAGGAGACAGGAAACAACAGAACAAGCATCCCAGTAATCTCCCCCACCTTGTTAACCCTTTAGCTTCGGGTTCGGTGGCCTGTATCACAAGTCCCGCCATCAGGTAGATTGTATTAGATGAGAGGTCAGCAACTGGAGGAATCAGGGCCAAATCTGGTCCTTAAGCACAGGCAATAGAGCACTGATGGTGGATGGCTGTAGCTGCGGCCTTGCTGGCAACCCGGTTTGACAGACAATGGGGTCAACCTGCCACCTTCCATCTCCTCGTTAGAGTGGCCGTCCCCCTAAACTAGTAGCTGAACTGGCAGTACATGTCAGCAGAGGAGTTTCTCAACTGTTATCTGTGTTCGTCCTTAAGAAGACGGCGGACCATCGTTTGTTAAGAAAGCGTTCCGTGTGTGATCCCCCCGCTACCACTCTTTCCCGAGGTCAGGCTGGTTACCGTATGTCTGATGTCAGGGTTACAAATTGCTAAGACTGATGAACTCTAATGCCCTTGGCCAATATGAGCTTAATTTATCATTTTGCGCTGCTCTTACACTTGTTCAGTTCTACAAAATAATGTGTGTGCAGCCGTTTGCATTTCTCCTTTTCCTAGAAATGGGGGGGGGGTTGCATTCAAATCCATAATATAACCAATGCAGTATCTCCCCCCACCCACCCCTCTCTTTTTTCTTCTTCCCTTGAAAGATCTTCTGAGAGATAACTCTGGTATGGCCACTGTCTTCAATCACTTAAAAGGCAATAATTCAATTATACCATCCTCTCAGTAGCAACTGCCATTGCTTTCTGTCCACTTCCAGTCCCTGCAAGTAAATTACTTTGATAAAATTCTCCCCTCCACCCTCCCCAGTAGCTTACCCTGATATATATATATAGATATAGATATATTCATATTCCAAGGGACTCGCATATGTAATGATACCAGTGATATTCCAAGGACAAAACAATTCTCAGTACTTTATCAAGGAAAGATGGTGGTGGTGGAGCAGGGGGAAATTTAGGTGATTCATTGTATTGTTTGGTAATTCCACACACACACCCATTTCTTATGCTATGTACGTTGCTGAAATGCAAGGCATTTTTAGCTGACCTGAGTTACCCAAGGCCAAAGGCAAGTTCAGAAAGGTTCTCTGCCAAACGCTAGGTTTAAATGGCGTCAGTTAACTGGATTGTCTATGACAGCTTATTTGGAAGTGCACCAGGTCAGATTAGTCTTTGGGGAATCCTGCTAGCTAAAAGGGCTTTGCTCTTAAATAGGTTAAATCACTAAATAGCTCCACCTCACTTCTGCCTCTTAAAAGCTGTGTTGAATGAATACTGTTTGGCTCCCATTCTTCAGACAGTATTCCATTCAGAGAAGCCACTCTGGGGCCATTTCCCTTGACCTAGAAAGCCCTTAATGCTCTCAGACCGGCAGATATTAGAGAACACTTCTCCCCATAAGGGCCTGCTTGGGTAAGGAAAGTCCTGTAGAAAAAGGAAGCCCTGCTTCAGGTAGCTGCTACCCATGTTGCAAAATCAGTTAGGGTTCAAAGAAGGGGCTTTTTTTACGCACCTTGTACCAAAAAGGGGATAAGAGAAGGTGCAGATTTGCATAGAATTTGCATATGCTAATGTATATGTTGATGCAAATTTAGAAGTAATTGTTATAATTTTAATATAATACAATTCATCTTGGCATAGTGGGAAGACTAGGACCAGGTAACCCATGTGCCTTCTGAGACTGCTGTCCAGGGGCTAACTGTTGATGGGCAAATTCAAAGTTCCTGCATCGCCTACATAAGGTACTTATTGGACTTGGACTGGCCAGCCCATCAGTTAGAGCAGGGGAGGGTGACATGTTGCCTTCCAGAAGTTTTGGCCCACAACTCCCATTGGCTATGCGGGGTAGGGCTGAAGGGAATTGTAGGCTAAAACATCTGGAGGGCCACAAGTTGCCCATCCCTGAAACAGAGGACCAGTTCAAATAGGAGATTGTCTTCTGCTGGCTCTCCAAAACAGAGGACTGTGTGCTCTAAAATAGGGACACCTGGCCACCCTATACCTCAGTCTTACAGAACTCACACTCAAAAAAGGCTCACTGTCACCAGAATCCAACTGTACAAGCCTCCGGAGGTATTAGAAAGGTTTTTGTCGTCAGAAGGAAAGTTTTGAGGAGCTGTTGTTGTTGTTATTTGTATTTTTTCATTGTGATCTGGCATGACACTAGCTTTGAAACCCATTTTGCATATCTTATATAATGCTGCGTTTTCTGCTATGACAGATTACTAGGCTGTTAGAACAGGTTCTAGAGCCTCCGGAAACTTTAATATAGGTGTCTTAAATGTATAAATAAAATTGAAAGGTTTTTCCTGGAAATGTTTGTGTACACTGTCAGGGATTATATGTTGGATCCATTTACAGTGCAATCCTATATGCATTTACTCAGAGTAAGCCTCTACTGAATTCAGTGGGACTTACATCTGGTAACTGTGTATAGTACTGCAATCTTAGTCATGCTTTAGTCTCATTTAAATCAATGTGCTCTTTGTCATGACTAACATGCCCCGTGATTTCAATGGGACTAAGGCAAGGATTCGTCTGGATTCAGCCCTATAAAGGCATAGTTAAAAACTTCCATGTAAATTTCAGATTAAAGTTCTGTGACTTCAGCATTGCAATGCCGAGGAGCAAGATGTTAGCAGACATTTTTGTTCTGTGGAAGGTGTTTCAGCTGATATTCTACTTTGACCTTATCATTTTGTCATGCTATTGTAAAAATGCATAGTATTTATCTATCAAAAATAAAAGCAAGTACAAAAAATACGAAGAACCAGTTTTTAATCCAGTACATTTTTGAATATTCACTAACTACCAACCACTTTATTACCATAATGTGTAGTTCGATCCTAAGTTTGTCATAGATTGATTTTGTTCTCAGTCTGCAAACAGATTCACTGGAACTCTTTCTAAGGTTGCATTTTATAGCGCTAAGGGAGTGCAGTTGAATCTATATGGTCTTTTTTGTTGTTGTTAACTTTTAAAAAATTAAAATCAAACTTTGGCATAGTTCTGTACTTCCAGTGAACAAACAGAAAGCAAAGCATGTTGCTATTTGGGGGATGGGGGAGGTTTGCATGAACTTAATCATATTTGGCACTAAAAAAGCATTATCAGGTGTCCTATGAAAAATTTAGACAGCCTGATTTTTTAAAAATAACCTGAATTATGGTCTAGAAAATTGGATCATAAATCTACACAATTCCCTTCCATAAACTTCTGTGAATCCATAGTTGTTGTTGGTAATTACTGAGTTAGCTTGAATGTAATGCAATTGGGATTGGGATGCTTCATACAGATCTGGAAATAATCTTGACTGGAGGAGCTAACTTTCCCACCCCAGCTGTAAGGCAAACTCCCGCAGATTCCCAGTTTCTCATTGGTCCATACTATTGCCCAATCAGTAGCTGGACAGAGTCATGTGCCTATGTTTCCCCCTCCCTTACCAGCAATTTGCAGTTCCTAAAATTGCTGTATTGTGTTAGGCTGCAGGCACAAGGGCAGCAAGAACTTGTAAGATACCACTGTGCCTGGCCTTCTGCCCTCACTAAGCCTCACAGGAAGTTGATGTCTGGTTCATTATCTGCTGCCTTGAAAGCAAGGCTAAATATTCCAAACTCGGGGAGGGGAATCATAATTTCCACCTTATTTAAGTAATTGTGAGTGTATTATAAGCCCTTTAAGCTTGTACTTGCACCCCTGTACAGCTTGTACATGGGTTGGATGCTGCTCTTGTGCCATCCTATGACCTCAAAACATCATTCTTCGGCCTGAGTTAACTCTTCTGGAATTTCCACACAAGGCATCTGAAAGGACCATTAGTACAAAAGGCTCCAAGCACATGTTATCATTTCACCAATCACTTGTGGGTTGGAGGGGCTGTGTGGTTAAATAAACGCAGAGCTGGCTTTCAGGCTGGTACTGATTATGCATGTTGTCTCTTCGCAGGGAAAGCGTAGAGAGCCTTATTCAAAAGCATTCCTATGCACGATCCCCCATCAGAACCTATGGAGGAGAGGAGGAAGTCCTAGGAGATGAAAGCCAAGGGACACAAAGCAGAGGTAAATACAGAACGCAGAGGCCTAACACAGGGAGAGAAAAGTTTCACCAGCCTCTGTGATGTCTATAATTAAACCTCTCCTTTGCTGCCACCACCCTATTGTTTATCCTCTAAAAGGATGAGGGAATAATAAACCTTCGTGTGTGAGTATCCGTGTGTATTGTCCACCTGAATGGTTGATAAAACAAAATAAGAGTAAAGTTTATTCATATAGGAACAGATTTTAAAAGACACTTTAAGATTATTCTACGTTATCCACATACATCTACCTCCCCCAACCTCCCAGGGAATATTAACCACCTCCAAACCCTATAACCCCACTTTCCTAATACTATTCTGAAATGCTTATGGGTCGCTTGCTTTGATGCTTGAAAATGAACCCAGAATTTGGGGAGAATATCTTTGGAAAAAAAGATATTCTTCCACGCAACTCCTGCATCGCCGTGAGTCTGATTGCGCAGAACGCCTGGCTTGGGCATGACCTGTCATGGAGCCTGGTTACCCAACCGCCCCTCAGTACAGATTTCAGTCCTATAAACAAACCCACAAAAGTTACTAGCCTGCAAATAAATAAATAAATAAACAATGAATAAATCCCTAGCCTGGTTGGGGACTGACACACGAGGGCTCTGTGCCTAGATGTAGAGGAGGGTTGGAGGGCTCCATTCTTCATCACCCAGTCCACACCCTTGCTTATTTGGAATGCTGTGAACTCACCTATGAGCAATCCCTTGTCATCTATGGTGACCAGGCAAGTGCTTAAATACATGCCTAATGTAGATACAAATGCATCCAGAACATAATCAAATGGAAGGTGCTGAAACTCAGGCCCAGGGGCCAAATCCTGCCCTCCTGGGATTCCAGTCTGGTCTTTTGGGGTTCCCCAGGTGGCCCCATCCCTTGCCCTTGACCAGTGGTGATTTGGTGGCTTCCCAGCTTATTTGGCCCCACCCCCTTGCCTTTGGCCGTACCCAGTTTTCCAGTTTTCCCAACCACCATTGCGATGCTTCTCTGAAACTAAATCCAGCCCTTAGACTGAAACGGATTCAATACCCCTGATCTAACGCTACATTCTCCTATTCCTGAAAGGTTGAAGGCAGTTGGAAGGAAAATGGCCTAGAGTAGGGTGACCCTATGAAAAGGAGGACAGGGCTCCTGTATCTTTAACAGTTGCATAGAAAAGGGAATTTCAGCAGGTATCATTTGTATATATGGAGAACCTGGGGAAATTCCCGCTTCATCACAGCAGTTAAAGCTGCAGGAGCTATACTAGAGTGACCAGATTTAAAAGAAGGCAGGGCACCTGTACCTTTAACGGTTGTGATGAAGAGGAAATTTCACCAGGTTCTCCAGATATATAAATGACACCTGCTGAAATTTCCTTTTCAATACAACTGTTAAAGATACAGGAGCCCTGTCCTCCTTTTCATATGGTCACCCTAGCCTAGAGGCCTCTGGGCAGGCTTAGGCCTGCACAGGGCCTAGTACCCACATACTAGTACTCACAGTGGCAGGAGAGAGCAGAGCCGTGTGGGTACTGCTATGCTCTGATGACATACATATGGCGCATCAGTACCAGAGGTCTTGGGTGATTCTTGGTTGGAATGGACGAGTCCTAGGGCTGCTTTTGGTCTTAATTTTCCCTGTATTTGAAGATATTAAGAATGGCCAAAGAGGGGGAATGGCCAAAAAGATGTGACTCCATAATGTCAGAATGATCACATCTGAGACTGACGCATGAAATATACAGTATTCTTAAAGCCATTTGCAACATTTCAAAGACTCATGATATTGACCACTTCCCCACCTCATTTTCCTACTCACAACATAACTAAACAGGAGTGTGCATTGTGTATGTGTGTGTATGTATAGGGGTGGGGCAGTAATTTTGGAAGCCACTCCGAAACACTGTTCCAACCTGGGTGATTTTGTTTCCATTAAACTATATATTTGGCTCTTTGCAACATGCGACAGGTATCCTAAATTGCCATCCAAGTAGATGCTAGATAGATAGGTTGCATTGTGTCTCAACAGCGTTAATCAAAATAGACCTGGAATTAGTCCCATAGCTCACTGACACTGTATTGCGTTATCTTTCTATGGCCGCCTTGATGTGCAACGGCCACTTGAAGTTCAGCTCTGTCTGCTGTTACATCTGACGATACCCTTCTTCTGCCCTCTAACCTCATTCAGTGTTGCTATAACAGTGGTGTTACTTATGCCACTCAGTTCTCTGGATCTAGTTGTTTGTACAGCAGAGGCCTTGCTAGGCCTTAGAAGATTCAGGGCCCAATGATTCCATTGTCATCAATAGAAGGGTCCCCTCCCGAGCTTAATTACCATGCAGAGACAGGCTTTGGGGGGTCCACAGTGCACAGGGAAGGGAGAGTTAACCCTTCCCTTTCCAACTG
The DNA here is from genome assembly GCF_023053635.1 of Elgaria multicarinata webbii. Classification (NCBI taxonomy): domain Eukaryota; kingdom Metazoa; phylum Chordata; class Lepidosauria; order Squamata; family Anguidae; genus Elgaria; species Elgaria multicarinata. The sequence continues at coordinate 68,222,873 of NC_086171.1, forward strand.
TGATCTCCTGGAAATCTGACCCACCCACTCCGGGATGGCAACCAAGCTTAGGGAAAATGTCCCTTATGGCCTAGGAGGAGGCCATTGCTTGTGGGAGAGCACTGGCTTTGCACGTGGAAGGTCCCCAGTTCAGTCCCGGACATCTTCAGGTAGAGCAAGGAAAGAATCCAGCCTGAAACCCCAGAGAGCCTTTGCTGCCAGTCAGTGTCATCAGCATTGGCCTAGATGGACCAATGGTGTGACTCGGTATAAGGGAGCTTCCTATATTTCTACCAATGGAAAGATTTTTTTCTAAGCTTAATTGCTATGCAGGAGAGTCAACCCTTATTTATTTATTTATTTATTTATTACATTTTTATACCGCCCAATAGCCAAAGCTCTCTGGGCGGTTCACAAAAACCCTTCTCTCCTCAGCTGCCATCCTCCTTGAAAATTACCTGACCACCACCACCACCACATGGTGATTAAGCTGAGGGGGAAAAAGCGTCCATGGGCACCAATGGACACCTAGGGCTCTGGGGGATAGATTTGGAGCCTTGGGAAATGGATTTTCCCAAGGCTTCTAGCAATGCCCCTGTTGTACAGTAAAGCTTCAGCATTTGTTTCATCTCTTTACCTTGTTTGCAGGATCAGCGTTTACCACATCTGATAATTTGTCCCTCAGTTCCTGGGTCTCGTCATCGTCTAGTTTTCCTGGATTCCAGCATCCACAGTCCTTGACTACTCTTGGTTCTGGCACTGCGTCCATAGCCACACCGATCCCTCACCCGATCCAAGGATCGCTGCCTCCGTACAGCCGCCTGGGGATGCCCCTCACCCCTTCAGCCCTTGCCAGCTCAATGCAGGCAAGCGGCCCGACATTCCCTTCTTTCCACATGCCTCGGTACCACCACTACTTTCAGCAAGGGCCTTATGCAGCGATCCAGGGACTGCGCCACTCCTCGGCAGTCATGACGCCTTTTGTATGACTGACCCCAAGGCAAGGGGAACAAAGCCGCAATGGCACGGAAGTCGTCATGGACCTGTCAGAAAGGTCCAAAGACTAGAGGAACTCCTTAAGAAAACCAATGTACCTAAAACATTACGGAGTGAGATTCCTCTTTGAGGGGGGTCAGAGTTGTGTGAAGTATGCAGAAGCCTACGTCTGATACAGCCAAAGAGACTCCGATGGTTGCAAGGTCTGTAATTAAATGCTGAATGATCTGAAGATGCGCCATAACCACTAGATAAGCAGCTGTGTTCATGCAGCTGTGTATAGTTGTATTGTGTATAGATCTCCCCTCCCAACAGAGGCAAAAGAGGCAATACTGTGCTAATAAGTTCATTGCTTTGTATGAATAATGGGGGAAAGATGATGTTCTGAGCATGTTTAGGGTACTTCAGCTTTAAGTTCACTAGGAAAGAAAGAGAGGTAAATACTATTCACCATTTCACCCTTCCTTTTCATTCCTTTAGTTTAAACTACTGACCCCAGTTCCTTATGAACATTGGGCATAAACCATGGGATTTCCTTCTTCATGAGCCCTGATGGAAATGAATGGAAGCTGTGCAAGTGGAGCATGTATTCAGGTGCCACTTTTTCATTGAAACAGAGTTTTGCGGAGAAAATGTTCCTTGTGGATTATGCCTGGTCAAACTTTTCTTAGTACAATACAAGGTTCAAATGGAGCTACCATTGTGCAAACTAAGATAAAATTCAGTGAAATAACTGATTCATTTTCCTATTACTTTTAAGCATAAAAAGTAATAGGAAAAACTTAATAATTTAAAAAGTTAATGATTTAATACATAACATAAAATTATACCCAAATAAGAGCTAAACAGTCCACAGGCGCTAAATGGAAACTACATATTACACTTTCTTTCTACTGGTCACATGGAAGGTTATACACATCCACCTGTCCCATATGCGTTTCGACCACAAGGGTCTTCATCAACATTATAGCCCAAAACATAGAATTTTTTTGTTAACTTAATTGTTCTATTCAAACCTCCAAGGCAAAAACCAAAGTAGCTGGTTACCAAGTCCTATTGCTCCTCTCCTAAAATTAAACACAAGAATTTAAACTTATAAGAATTGTTTACCAAACATTAACTCTTGTATAGCTTATCTGTGTAGGTCAGTTTATGGATGTATCAGGAGAGGAAGGGGGACTTGATCTTCCCTCCTATCTTGTAGCTGCTAGGATATAGCTGAAGCATCCATAAACCAAGTCTACACTCAAAACAGGCTTTCTCTAAAGTGTTGCATGCAAAGAACCTACAGTGGTGGTCAAAATTGTGGACACTTTTTGAAATGTTCATGTTTTGCAGTTTTGCAACTTTGCATGCTTATAGAAAATGTTCTGTTTCATGAAATTCAGATGTTTATATATCAATTGAAAGAGAATTTAATGCTGAAATTCAATAAAAAAAAACAGAATGCAAATATCTGCAGTACAAAAAAGTTATGCTTACTTTAGTCTAAAAACAAACACAGGTCAGATTGAGTGAAGAAGTGGATTGGAATTGCAAACCCTACTGGCCAATCACAGTCCTTATTCTGGGGACCAATCACATGGCAGTAGCTGCGATACATCATGCTTGAAGTTCGGGAAAGTCAGTTTTGCTGTTTGTTCTGTAACTGAAGCGCAATTGGAGATTGTGTGAATATTTGAAGTATTTCTGAAATTAAAAGTGTACGTATGAACATCATAAATAGAGCAATGGCACCAAAGAAAAGAGTTGATTGAACACCCAGGAAAAGAAGCAGGATTGTTGTATTACGTGAATCAGGTCTTTCAATTAACATTTGAATTTCGTGAATCAGAACATTTTCTATAAGCATGCAAAGTTGCAAAACATGAAAATTTCAAAAAGTGTCCACAATTTTGGCCACCACTGTATGCATGGCAGACTTAGGTCCGTTTGAACCTTGTATTGTACTAATTTTCTTAAACCCATTTTGTTCTGCATATTGACTTTGGTTTAAGACACAAACTTTATACTAATAGTCAATTTTTTCTTAGTTCCAAACCACAAGCATATTCAATCACAAAGCAATTTTTTTTCCTGGTTCATGTTCACATGAAATGCCACATCCAGGCGTGGCATTACAGAACCGTACCAAAACAAGAAAAAATATATTCAGTTGAGAAATGTTTTGTCTGCCTTTCTTGGACTGAAGCAATTTAAACACTGGCTTGCTGGAACTGAGCTGATTGAAGTTTGTTTCATTTGAACTCTGAATATGAAAGTTCTTCATACCTCACCCTAAAGCATTTCATTTTGTAATTAGCGTATTGGGTCAAGAAAGCAATGGTTCATATGCTTTTCTCAGACTGTGACAGCAACCAAGGTAACTGATGGTGAAACGGCAGCTATGGGTTTTCTATCTTCTTTTATTTGATTCACAGCTTTTTGCAAAGGTTAGGATGATCTAGTAATCATCATCAATAGTTGGTTGCGTATTCATCTGTGACATTTGTAACATGCTTCTCAGTCACATGGCAATATATCGGGGAATTGGTGGGGGTGAGGTTTAGCTTGTTGTCCCCTTGCTGGAAAACTATAAAAGTTTGAAGAGTGACAAAATTCTCCACTTAAATCTGGCCTGATCTATACACATTACTGTCTTGTTGAATGGATCCCATAAGTAGTTCCAATAGGTTGCGAGGATCGCAAGAATAATACTGACACCAAAGTTTGTGGACCATATAGTGTGTGCATGCACACATATGCATGGTCATGTCCATGAGATCCTCATGGAAATGTGGGTTGCCCCTTTCTCATTATTGCTAGAGAATGTGACATGTGCCACACCCTTCCCATATACTGAACATTTCCCAGCATTGAAGCAAATAGGACAGCCACTACTCAGGCAGTGTTCCATGTACACATCGGAGCACTGAATCTGGCCATGGCTAGACCAGGCCTATATCCTGGGATTGTCCCGGGATCATCCCTGTAAATCCAAATGACACAGAGGGGAAACCGGGAGCAGACAGAGACGACCTCCCAATTTGCCTGGAATAATCCTTAGGTCTAGCTAAGGCCACTGTTGCATTGGGATGGACATTGCTTTTATTGTGAAGTCAGATTCTTTATTTTCCCTGCTCATTTCTTGCAGAGAAATATTGTTCCAATATTTCCCCTTTCTTAACAGGAATAATAGAACTTTATTTATGGTACTGATAAAACTGTCAATGATTTCAGTTTCTTGTTTAAAAAATGGCAGGATTTATTCTTTCTTTCTTTTTTAAAGTACTAAGCGGAGATTTCAGTCAATAAAGGCGCAATCCTATGCATTTTTCGACAAAAAAAGTCCTCCTATAGCTCCCAGTATTCCCCTCCCAATGTTGGGAGTTGGAGGTCTTTTTTCTGTCTAAATATGCATAGGATTGCGCCCTAAATATGCTACTTTATAAGTACCTTCCTTTTAAAGGATTTTGGACACCAAATATAGGTGGCTGTATTTTAGCTCTGCCACATTTGAAATAAGCCTTTGGTTTCTTTCTGTAACACCACAAATATGAGGAAAGTGTTTCTTTAAACATATGGAAAGTGAAAACTGGAGTCTCTCTTAACAGAATGTATTACAGGTCTGTTGTTTGCTGTGTTAAGTTGTTTTAATTAATTGCGTGAGCACATTCACCATGTAATGATGTGTGTGTGTATATCGGAGGTGAGGGCAAAATGTTTATGGGGGTGGGGGAAAGGAGTTGAGTACATAAATTAGGAAACAACATCCAACAACAGAGTTTCTTTTTAAGTGCAATATATTTATTTCTGCCAGAAATATATCAACATTATGTGATATTTGAAGCACTAATCCATGTGATTTGTAAACAGCTTAAAATGAGTATATATATATCTATATATCTATATCACAAAGTTGTACAGAAGTGCAAATGTGTGAATATTCTTTTTCTTTCATTAAAATATTGGGATTTTTAAATATAACATGTATTTATTTATTGGTTGGACTTTACTCTTTCTGTTTTGGAGTTTGAATCATTTGATGTACTTCTGAAATGACATGCTAAAGTCAGGATGACGCCCAGTAGCTTGAGAGCATCGCTATGTGGGGGAAAACACGTTTGCTTACCGTTGCTTCCCCGACCGTGCGTTTGTCCCTCATTACTTCCTCTTTCGAAAGAAGAAGTTAACAACATGTGCGTGGCCCATTCTCCTGCACATAGCAGGGGATAGTGGCAAGTTCCGTCTCAAAAAAAAAAAAAAAAAAGGTGGACTTTCTGGGGTGTTTTTTTGTGGCGTGAAGAAGGCTAGAAGGGGCGGGAGGCATGTGGGAGGCAGATGATTTCGTGAGAGGGACCTGTGAAAATCTGTGAGTGCCCAGTAACAAGCGTGCAATAAAACGTTCGTCTGATGGAGCTCTCATACCAAGGCCTAATAGCTCTTTATGTATACATATTGGGTTGGATCCAGATTTAAGTATGAGCAACTGGTCTGCGGAAGTGAACTTCCCCTCACCTTCTTTTCCACAGCAGCTCCTCCAACCTCTTAAAAACACCACACAGAGGTTCAGGGGACCCTGAATGGGATAAGCTGTGGAGGGAGTTCCCCAAAAATCATCTCTAGCAGACATCCTCTATTTTAGGCAGGAGCTGAAATGTTTTTTTCTTTCAGAAGACATGCTGCCTGTGATCCTGGATATAGCATATAACCATCACCATCATTTTCTCTATTTCCAATGTTCAGGCTCTGGGTGTTATTTCTTATATGGTCAAAACAGCACCACCCATATAGAAGAGGGAGGTGTTGACAGAACTGAGGAAACTCCAAGGTTTGCGGAAGCACAAAAAGCCTTTAGAAAAAAACTGTAAGGGTGGGGGACCCCAAAACGTCCCAATGAGTTCTGAGCAGAATGCTGACTGTTGCAGGGCAGGGGGGAGCAGGGTGGAACCAGAAATCAGCCTAACCCCAGTTTCAGTGTGGCTTGGTTCAGGCAACATTTTATGTGCTCTTCATATTCTTTCAGGCCCTGCTTGGAAAGAAAGAGGTGGTGGTAGTGAAGAGAGACCGTCACCATTAATCTCAGCAGTAGTGTTAGGTCTCTTTTAAAATAATTTTGGGCCTACCCAAAACAATTTTAACTTGCTGGGCCCTATAGTTTCGAACGTGTTTGCGTTCCTGACTGCAACATTACACTAGTTAAGAGATTTTCTTTACTTTCTTATATCTTTCTGTGAAAATCAAATGACTTTACTGCTACTTTTAAACCCACAGCTTTTACTAAAACTGGCCACAAGGGGTCATTGTTCTACCATGGGGATTATTAGCTGAGGTTTAGGACACCCATTCTATCAGAACATGACTTGAATGAATGAACCAGTGCTCACTGGAAGATTAACATAAGAGGACAAGAATTGCCTTGCTGGATCAAACCAAAGAACTATTTAGCCTAAAGTTGTGTCTCCAACAGTGCAATATCCCCCAGGAAGCTCACAAATTATTGCTTTATATGTTCAGTAATTGGATATTTCCTCTGAATAGAGTGGTATGATCTTTAGCAGTCATGGTTAATGGTAAGAGTGATATAGACACAGAGACTAGCGAAGCCCTATTTAAAATGTTTGATCCAAAGGAGCTGTCAAGAATTTACAAAGGTAAGAAATGTACAACTAAATATTCAATGGATAGGCTATGAATTTGAGTAATGTAAACTCTATCTCTTTTAAAGACATTGGGCCTGTTCAGACGACACGCTAAGCCATGGTTAGGCCACTAATGCTTTTACAGGAAATGGTTAGTGAGCATGTTTAAACTGTTGTTATGTAACCTTGATGATTAGGAATGGTTCACACAACACACTAAGCCATAAAGTTTAGCTCAAAGTGCTTAACCACAATGGTTTAGCATGTTGTCTGAACAGGGTCACCCAATTCTGTTAGTTATATACATTTCTCCTGGGCAGGATCTACACTACTGAGTTAAAATGGTTTATAACTGTATTGACAACTGCTGGGGACCAGAACACACTAAAATACAGTTCTCAAACCGTTTTCAAAGTGTTATGTCCTGCCTGGTGTAGGTCTGGCCCTGTACTTACTGGCCATCAATTGTGAACCTGTTGCAGTATATTCCTACCAAAAAAAGGAAGAGACAGTCTCTAGTGTTAAAAAGTAGAAAAGTTTTAATCCCTTTGTACTGATATCTCAAACATTTAAAAATGTGTTGTTGTTACAAGACTTTTTGAATAAAAGCTCGACGTTTCGGATCTGCAGAGCCTTTTTCAGGAGCTGATGTAACAGAATAACATGAACTACCAAAATGTCCAAATGAAGCAGTCAAAAGACTTCCTTCCTTTCTGGTTCCTGATCCTTTCCATCCCTCTCTTTGAGGCAGAGTTGGGGAACTGGTGGCCATCCAGATTCTGCCCTGGGCGGAATAGCCAATGTTCAGCAAAACCTATTCTATGTGGCCAACTGTCATCAATGTTCTGTAAATCCTGGGCTGTGTGGGGAGTTTACCATTTTTCTTTTAAGTATATAACTTTGTGTACCTATGGAATCCCCAAGTATGCTGAAACTACTCCCTTATTTCAGATGGCCCTGTTTTACTTCCAAACTTCGGTCACTTAACCACCTGAGTTCACTGTTAGAGGGAATGGTGATTCTATAGGCCCAAGTTCTAATATTTTGAGAGGCAAAAAATAATTGACTCTCATGAAAATCAAAAGTATGAAAATCAATTTATAAGGAAGTGATCAATTTTTGTTTCTGGAATAATACATTTGAAGATGATGTATGTCCTTACTCACTGTTTACATTTGTATAAGGAATCAATCTCCTCTGTAGTTTCTTTGCATTGTTTTGTTTATTAAGTTGCAGTGAACTGACCAGTGGCAATGCAATGCATGTAGTTATACTGGTTATTTTAATGCAATTTATGTATGCATTGTTTTAAACCGTGTTACTTTTGTGTGTGTGTGTGCGTATTCTTCTAAAGAAGCATTAATAAAATATAATAATTGATCTTATCTAGCTTCCTCTGCAGCATCATAATTTTATTAACTTGTATCATATGCTCCCCTTAGCCCAAAAAAAAACTACCCAATTTCTTCATCCTTTCTTCGTGTGTGTGTGTGTGTGTGTGTGTGTGTGTGTGAGTGTGTGTGTGTGAATGGGTTATTTTACTAACAACCTGCACGTTGTGAAATTTTTAAAAAGTTAAATCTTCACTGGAGATCCATAATGCAATCTGTAATTATCTGGGGACATTAACATCACAATCGGCTTACTCAGTAGTAAGTAAGTTTGCCTACAGTCCTATACACATCTCTCAGGGAGTTAGCCCAACTGGACTCACTGAGTTGAATCCAGTATCTACCTTCTGTGGACAGAAGGACCCTGCTCACCCCACAGCTCTTCCCATTTCGCAGGTTTCTTCAGCCCCTCTGTACAACATTTTCAGGGGGCTAGAGAGATTATTGTGGTGAGGAGGGGGCAGTGATGTCTGCTTTCACCAGCCCAGGTGGGTCTAAATCCAACTCAATGGGATTTACTTCTGAGTAGACATGTATAAGTCTGTGCTATTAATACCTTATAAATAATTGTAGACCAGTAAAAAATTTCCAGTTAGTACTGAAATGTGCTGAAGTATATGATGTAAATTGCTATTTCTAAACTACAATATTCCTTAAAATAAAATTTATTAGGATAGCTCTCTTGAATATTTTCCTATACTTACCTCAGCAAGGTGATTTAAAGAGAGGGAATACATATGATTTAAATGCTGCAGTGGTATCATTTTGCACACTCTCAGTGCCATCTGTTGGTTACATGGTGCTATTTCACACAGAGATGAAATCATATTGGCAGCAGTATCAGTTAATTGTGACTTCTGTAACTATTTAAAGATAGACATACCTTATTTTTAACTTTGCATAACAGAGAGTAAAAAATAGGTCTGTCAATTGATTAAAGCTATTTAATTTAATCATCTGGATTTTAATCAATGAATTGATGAAATCTCAATCCAATCCAATGATACAACTGTAGCAAAATCCTGGGCAAAAGGGAAGTCTGATCTTATCCAGACATTTATCTGGGCAACAACAATCTTGGTGGATTATTATCTGTACTTGCCAATTGACTCTGCCATCCATGTTTGATCCACTGTGTGCTTTGTTGTTTGTTACTTATAATCACATTATAACAGGTTATTGTCATCTGTCCAGTGTCTGTATCTTTAAGAAGCTATTGCATGAATTAAGTATTCCTGCCTGAATCTCTCTCTGCCTCTTCCTGCTTTGCCACCCTGAGTGTTTTTGTCTGTGCACATGTTACAGAGAGTGGTAAAAGTCTATCTGCCTTCTTTGTAAGCAAGTCCAGGTTGGTTGAGATGTAATTTATGAAGTTATGTCCTGCAAAATAGTGATCACAGACATTTCAAAATATCTGTGGCAATGAGTGATCTCATTGCAAAGAGAACAAATATTGGGTAGAGAGCACGGTCAGTGGAAGATTGTACCCCCTACCTCCCAGGAAGAATGTCATAGCAAAGGTGAGACCAATCTGGCCATACATGGGCCAGAGCTGCAGGGAGCTTGCTTCACCCTTTCCTACACAAAATAACTCCTAGAAGAACTTTGTAACTAAGGGCTACTCTAAATGAGCAATTTATTGCACGCTTGTGATTGGCCATTCACAGAAGATTTTGGGTCCATTACATGATGTTGTCAAGGACCAGGACGTTTCCTATGGTATTCCCTGGAAATCTTGGTATGAAAAGAACCACTTTTAATGTAGTAATATCCAGGGTGAAAGTGGGATTTTCCATTACTAGATGGTGCTTCCTCAATGGAAGTGAAGGGAGGGGAAGCATTAAATTCAAAGCACATGGTTGCCCCTCTCCTCCCCTATAATGCAGCCCATAACAATCACACCAAAGAACCAGGAAGTACAAGGTCCTGGGTAAACAATATCATTTCCCCTTAACGTAGAAACAAAGTACTGGAGTCTGAGTTTTTCCATCTCCTTCCCAATCCACCTTTTGTGTGTGTGTCATGCATTGTACTTTTATTGTTTTAAAATTCTGTACTGGTTTTAGCTTATTAATGGTTTAATTTGTTTTTAGCTGTGTATATTTATTGTTTTATATTGTTTGTACGATTTTATCTGTACGCCGCCCTGAGATCTTTGTGATATAGGGCGGGATACAAATGTCTAAATAAATAAATAAATAAATAAAACCTCTGAGGGCAGGAGCGCTCTTATTAATAATCTTTGTAAGCCACTCTGGAAGCCTTTCTTTGGCTGAAGAACAGAGTAAAAATACTTCAAATAAAAGATAAATGAATATTTCATGCTGAAGACAACTGATGGCATCATGGAGCATCCCTTAAGTACAATGTCATGGCAGTGATGAAAAGATTGTCATTCTCTGTTCCTGTAGTATCTCTAAATGCCCTCTGGCCATTTTTATATGGTGTCTCAACCTTTCTGCTCTGTCAGTACCTTTCTGCAGCATATCTGCTGCCGGCTTATGACATATCACGCACAGGATTGCATGGCTGTTGTGTGGCAGACTGTGGATGGTTCTGCATAAAGGCAGAGGATTGGATTAGATGGCATTTTGATTCATTCTGACTCGGATTCTGTAATGTTTAGCTCCTGACAACTGTCCATGCATAGCAAAAATATTTATTTTATTTTATTTTATTTATTTCATTTCTATACCGCCCAATAGCCGAAGCTCTCTGGGCGGTTCACAAAAATTAAAATCATGAAGAGCTTAATAAAACAACCAACAATTGAAAAACACAAATACAAAATGCAATATAAAAAGGACGACCAGGATAAAACCACACAGCAAAAATTGATAAAGGTTAAAATATGATATTAAAACAGCAGAGTTTAAATTTAAGTTAAATTAGGTGTTAAAATACTGAGAAAATAAAAAGGTCTTCAGCTGGCGATGAAAGGAAAACAATCTTTGTATTAGTATCTAGCCACAGAAAACTAAGCATATAAACAAGCATCAATTACTTTTTCTAATACTATGAAAAATATAGTGTTACTAGAATATATACACAAAAAGATGAACTTTAGAATAAACTATGAAGATGTGAGTAAATAAATATTTATTTTTATTGGCATCCATGCAAAGCTTGTTACAGCAATTATTATTGAGATGTTTTGCTGGGTTTTTCCCCCTAAACTTGGAAAAAACCAGCCACTTACTAACCACAGAAAATTAGTGTGTGTGGTCTGTCTTGCCCAGAAATACATACAGCGGTGTAAAAAAGGGAAGGGATTTCAAGAGATCAGGCCAACCTGGAAGAAAATAATTCTTCTTTCAAACTGAAATACATTGTCAGAGTAAAGACGTCATGGTGTTTTGGATCAACCATTAATCAACTGCTCATCAGTATAAAAGCAGGATTATATAGCTGATTAGGAGCTTTCAAGTTGGGTTGAATATTCAAGTTTACTTGATGTGCATTGTTGACCCCTTTAAACATACTGCTCTACTCAAAGTGCTGGTATTAACATTCAAAGCCCTAAATATCTTGGGACCAGGTTACCTGAAGGATTGTATCCTCCCATATACACCTTCCCATACCCTAAGATCATCATCAGTGGTCCTTCTCCAAGAGCCCCCACCAAAGAAAGTGAGGAATGTGGCTACTGGGGCTGTAGCTAGACCTAAGGTTTATCCCAGGATCATCACGGGTTCGTCCCTGCCTGAGCGCTGGATGCCCTGTGTGGCACTTAAATGAACAGGTTTGACCCCAGGACAATGCTGGGATAAACCTTAGGTCTAGCTACGGCTGAAGATGAGGCCTTTTCTGCTGTGGAATGAGTTTGCCAGAGAGGCTCACTTGGTTCTTTTCAGCACCAAGTGAAGATCTTTTTCATATCCACAGGCATTTTAGTTTTTCAACTTCTATTTTAAATCTAGTACTGTATTTTAAACCTTAGCACTGTGGTTAGGTACTATTTGGCTATTATTATTATTATTATTATTATTATTATTATTATTATTATTATTATTATATACTGTAGTTTAAAACTTTTAATATTGGATTTTAAAATGTTTATATTGTATTTTATTGTCTTGCCTCTTATGGTTTTAATTCTTGTGAACCAAGCAGAGAGCTTCAGTTATTGGGCGGCACAGAAATGTAATAAATAAATACATACATACAACCAGAATGTTAATGCTATTTTCCCAATCTTTTAAAATACATTGCTATGAATGAAGTGAGGATTTCATGTGTATTAGTACATACAAAACCAGTAGTAGTAGTTATTCCAGATCAATTAATTGTAGAAGGTGCAATTTTGTGTATGATCTTTGGATTCTGAGGCAGCTTGTCTAAGGGCAGGAGCTGGCAACACATAGTCTACAGGCAGCATGAGACCCCCACTGGCAGCCCTGCAGCCAAAATTCATGTTGGTGGCAAAAGATCACAGATTTGTTGCCGTAAAGCAGCAGCAAATAGAATGGTACAACTGCCAAGTTTAGCTTGATTTCAAGCTAAATTTGGCCCTTGGAGCATTCAAATTACCTTTTTTTTTGTTTTTGTTTTGCTGCCACTGCTGCATTAAATGGGGCAGTCACAGCAGGTGTGCAGCCCATGGGTGGGTGGGTGTCCAGGGATCCCAAAGTTGTGCGTCTCTGTTCTAGGGTGTCAATTATTCCAGGGTTATCTCTTCCCCTACGAAAACAAGTCCTTAAATCTTCCTACTTTACAGCGGAGCATGCAGTACAAAGCACTCTCAAAACGTGAATATATACAGCAATGAGATTAAAGAAAAAATGGGCCTATGTCTCAGTGAAATCCATCTGCAACAAAACCCTTTATCGCAAAAAACAGAGACTGTTAAATCCTGGGTTAGATGCTTAGCTAGCATAAATCAGTGTTTATCTATTGATTTTTGTAGAGCTATGTGGGTACAAGGCCAGCTAAGGATCATCTCTTGATTTAAAAAGCAGTCTCAGATGGCAGCGAGTGCCACTTCATGTTCTAAACAATGAATAACTAGGCTGCACAAATTTCAAAGACACTGTGCTTTGTTTGTGGCATTCTTAGCTGCAGGAAAGAGGAAGCTGGATAAAGCTTCCAGAATGTGGGCGGCAGACATGACTTGAGGTTACAAAAGCACAGAGACAAGACGAAATTGGGTGCAGTTTCTGGGGCTCTGAAGCTAGTGAATTAGCATATCCAAAGTCAAAATGTTAAAGGACAGGCTGCTCTTCTATAACCTGAACAGATTATTGATAGTTAAAGCATGGGTGGGCATAAAGTAAACTGTGAACCACTGACAGGTCACCACAGTTCACCCATTACTGGTGGATCACTTAGAATAGGAGCGTTAAATTTCTTTCATCCCGAGAACTAAATTCTATTTGGGATGTGTGTGTGTGTGTGGGGGGGACATTCCTGTGGTGGGTGGAACCAAAGTTAAAAGGAGAGGGGCAAAAATAATCCTCATAATAAGATCATACTTTAGCTTAAAGTCAATACTGCAAGTAACTAAGCCTTAAGAGAGATGCTTCAACCTTTTACGCTGGAGGAAAAACTGCACAAAAGCCAAGAAAACCTGAAATGATAGGTGGTTGGGGAAAGGGGGTAGAAGTGTGGCCACCTAGGAAACCACAGAGGACTGGATTGGGACCACAGGTAGGCCAGATTTGGTTCCTAGGGCTGAAGTTCTCTACCTGACTTAGAACTTGCTGGTTGCTTGGATTCTAGCAAAAGAATGCTGAACAGCTTGACCTTGATTGGCTCCTGCAGAATGCATACTCCAAAACACGTAATGCAGATTAGTTATGCCATAACTGTTATGAGATCCTGACTGTGAACTCCTACTTTGTAAATTTAAAACAGATTGTTGGCCCAATCTGGATTCTAATTAAAAAAAGAAGTAGACCATGCAAGTGTGAAGTCAACCGTTACTAATTTAGGACAGCATGAACGGGCATCTGCTAAACTAGAAGGAATCTGAAATGGAAGAGAGAGAGAGAGAGGAAAGAGTTAATCCCAAAGACTCAGATGTATGTGGCAGCAATAGGAGGACTCAAACATATATGCAAAGCAACAGCTAAGGAGGATATACAGACAATTGGCAAATGCAGTATGGAAGGGGAAAGAGAGAAGGCTGCCACAGGTAGCAACTAAGGGGGGACACCAGTGTTAAAAACAGGATGTCAAGAGAAGGGCCAAGACAGGGAGAACAATGTAGACAGAGCTGGATGAGAAGACCCTGTTGATTGGAAAGGATACCCTATGGCTTGTAGGTGCCACAGGGTATCAGTATGGAGCCTACTGTTACCTTCCAGTAATCCCATGGCAGATGAACTTAATAACAGGGAACATGATGGGTGAACATAGGTGGGCACAGTCCACAAAAATGGTATTTATTATTATTTATTTCAAGTATTTTTATGCCATTGCTCTCAGAGTGGCTTATATATAATCAGTAAAACAAGACAGTCCCTTCCTGCAGGAATATAATCTCAAAAAAACCATGACACACAAGGAAAAAAGAAACAGGGAAGGAAGCACAGTTGGTGGAATAACCCTGCTCCCCACCCGCTGCATCTCCCTCACTATATAGCCTCTAAGCCCATACAAAAGAGCAACCCTGAAGGTAGGAAGATGAACTCAAGAAGCACTGACGAAGAGGCGGAGAGGCAAAAACAATGTTCAGAGCTCTCATAGAGGTGATAAACTTGTTTTTTAGCCTACCTTTCTCCCTGGCAGGCTACTTTTCTATGTGCAGGGGGAACAGTCAATCATGTGAGCCCCTACTGCACTGTGGCGGTACAAGCCAAACACAGATTGATCATCTCAGTGAAGACTAGACCTCATTAGTCCCAATGGAGAGAGAGAGAGTTAAATGTGTAGGGCTCAATGAAAGCTAAGCTCAAGAACATATGACATAACTGCTTAAATAAAGTGGAGCCTTTAGTTTAATCCAACCATTCAACAACTTGTTTGTTTAATGAGATAACTCTCAGCTACTGGAATACATTCAGAGCATAAACCTAGATGTCAAGTTCCAATACCAAGTTGACCCATGTACCCATGTTCAAACAACAGAGGAAAATATAAAAAAGGCAAATTCAGCGGCATCAGGGACAGTCAGTGAGTTGGGGGAGAGCATTCTGAAGAATGTCTGCCCCCCCCGCCCCCATACACCCCAAGACACTGGGATAAAAGATTGCAGAACATTTAGGGTAACATGCTGCTTTTCAAGGGTGAACCTCCACCCCTGCACCTGTTTTGGGGGAGGGTAGGAAAGATACAAAAGAGATTTGTTATGTGAAACCTGAAGCGAGACCTCTCAAGCACTGTGCTTTACTAATAATTTGATACGAGCACATGTAATCATACCAATATAGGAAGCTGCATTGTACTGAAGGAAAGTGTTGCTCCATGGAGACCACTCTTGCCTGGTTTATTCTGGTTAGTGATGACTCTACAGGGTCTTAGCCAGAGATACTTCCAGTATCAGAGACAGTTTCTGGAGAATGTGGGTGGGAGGGTGCTATGTCCTGCTTGTGGGTCCCTGGTCGACAGCTGATTGGCCACTGTGTGAACAGAGTGCAGGACGAGATGAACCTTTGGTCTGATCCAGAATGGCTCTTCTTATGTTCTTTTTATATTCTTTTCATAATGGAGACTTTCCACCTGCAAAGCATGTGCTCTTATCATTGAGCTATGGCGCCTTTCCCTCCTCCTCCCTACTATCAGTTGAAAGAGAATTGGATTTGACAAAGGGCCCTTCCCTCTGCTGTGACACATACAGTGGTGTAGCTAAGATTGGGTCTTGGGGTCAAAATCCAGTGCCCCATAACCCAGTGTCCCCCTCAAATGACCACCCAGACAGTAGCAGGTACAGAAGAAAACTCTCTGTTATGCCTGCACCCAGTGGAGGCTAGTGCCTCCGATGTCCATGGGGCCGTGAATCCACTCTGGGTTTCAGTGAGAACCAATCAGAACTCTAAAGGTGCTGAACTCCCACCGACATTGGAGCCACCAGCCTCCACTGCCTGTGGCCAGGATGATGTTCTGGTTTAAGTGAGTTTAAAATGCAAAACTGCACATGCTCAGTGTATCATTTTAAAAAATCACACAAATAGTGTGTGCAAACGGTTTTGTTCTTCTAACATATCAATGTCTTAAAGCAGTGTCCTCCTCCAGATGTTTTGGGCCGGAACACCCAGGATTCCTGACCACTGGCCATGCTGGCTGGGGAGTCGAAATCAAAACATCTGGAGGGCACCTTGTTGGGATAGGCTTTTTTAAAGTATGCAGTTGCACGAAGGAGTGGGGGGATAGACGTTAGCTGCGTGCTTCACAAATTGAAGTAATAATGCACAAACTGAAGCATGAGCTTCACGATGTCCTGGGGGTCTAAAATGACTTAGCCGCACCACTGGCTACAAAGAGCCAAGATGAGATAGTCAGGGCTTTGTTTTTTCCAGGTCAGGGAGCAGGCTCTGAGCTCCGCGCCATCCTTCCTCTTCGAAATTAAGCAGGAGGGCAGCTTGGAGAAGGCGCTTGGGCTGAGGCCACGGGGAAGGGGCTGGGCGCGCGCGCGCGCGCGCGGGCGGCTGGGCGGGCGCGCGCGGGCTGACAGTTGCCAGGCGCGCGCCGCCCGTTCTTTCGGCCGTTACCTTCGCGTTCCCGCAGCAGCCAGGCGCGCGCCGCTGTGGGGGAAGGGAAGCGACACGGCCCGCAGAGCGGAGCAAGTCTTCAGCCCAAGCTCAGCCCTCCTCGGGCTGCTGCGGCTCCGCTTCCCTCCCCGCCTTCCTCTCTCGGGCCCGGCTCAGCCCCCCTGCTCCGGGGCGGGGGGAGCGCTGAGGAGAATGGCCCGGCCAAAGCGAGGCGTACGCAAGAAGTCGCCGCCCCCCAATGCCTCCGGCGACGGAGCTCCTCCTTCCCCGCCTGCGCCTCCTCCGTCTCCTCCTCCGCCCCCGCCACCTCAGGAAGAGGAGAGGCAGCCGCCGCCGCCGCCGCAGCAGCAGCAGCAGGGCCCGAGCGGGGACGGCGAGCCCGAGCGCAGCCCCAGCCGAGCGGCGCCTGCCGACCTCGAGAACGAGCCGTCCGCCGCTGTCTCCCTGTTCCGCGGGCTGCAACGGTCGCTGGGAAGGCAGCTCCCCGGCGGAGCCTCCGCCTACTCCGCGATGAAGAGGGGAGGGACCGGCAGGAAAGGGGCCAAGAGCGACTGCCAGAGGCAAGAGAAGCGGGACCGCCTGGCCCACGAGTTCGGCGAGTGGCTGCGCGGTGAGAGAGCGCAGGGCGAGAGCGCAGGGATGCCCGCGTGCCAGGATGGGGGAATGGGGGGTAGTGGGGGCAGGATGCCGCCGCCGCCGGCTGATCCACGGCCGACATTCGCTTCGCGCGGCCCGATCCTTTGCCCGCTGGCTCGGAAGGAAGGAACGAAGTCAGTTCGAGTTCTGAGGAACTTCTCCTTCAGTGTGTAGGACTTGCGGCGGCGAGAGAGACCTCTTTCTTTCCGAGTCAGCGTGCCGGGGGTCGGGCTGGAAGGCTGCACTTCGGCGCACGCTCCCGTTGGAAGAAGTCCCTTTGAGTTCAAGGGGAGTTGCGGGTTTCTGTTCCCCACCCTTCGCGGGGTGGTCCACGGAAGGTCGTTCTCGATATTTGCTCTGTCCTTGATGTAAATACACTTCAGTTACCTTTTTGGTGGAGGGAGCAAATGAAAAGGATGCTACACAGGGATTTTTGCCTTCCACCCTTTTCTCCTTTTCACATCTAGTCTTTCTGCGTGTTTGCCGGGTGGTTCTGAGCTGCATGCCTAATTTTGAGGATAGAAGGGATGATGGAAGAAAGGGAACTTGTGAACGAATATTTCCCAAGTTGTTTTTGTTTTTAAAAGGGATCTGCTGGTGAGACCAAAAACAAATTCTTGAGAAAGTTGGTAGGGGACATCTCCCAATTCAACTGGGGTTGTTGTCTGCAAATCGCTTGGGCAGAAAGAAGCTATCATTAGGGCAGGAAATTGGCCCTTTAAATCAGACATGCACTAAACTTGTTTGCTTATTGCCAGGAACTATTAACAGTTCCTTTACTTCACTTTTCTCAGATATGAGAGGATCGGTGCTGGGATGGCAGCCTAGATAAAATCCTTGTGGGAGTTTTGTCATTTTTTTCAGTGGAGCTGAGTTTACATTTATACAACTGCAGCAAAGTGTTTTGGATAATAAGGCTTTTGTTGTTAGAGTCTTATTCCGGTCGTTTTAGATGTGAGCACTTTTCTTTTTGTAGTTTGTGTTCTCGCAAGCTATCTTCTCAATTCTGAAGTAAGCAAAATCTGAAAATGTCAGTTCTTTTACAGTGCTGATTGTGCTTTTAAATGTACTTTTTTAAGACAAGGTAATATTTATAGTTAGACTACTGTTCCTAGGCAGCATGCTATATGCATAAAATGCAAGCCTGTGCATGCTTAATTCAAGTACGCCCCATTAACCTCACTGAGACATATTAGGTGTAAACATGCATCGTATTGGATTTTACTAGCTTGAGAACTTTAAACATTTTAAGCGTTTAAACTTAAACTTAATGGGTTGGATCCAGATTTAGGCATGTACCACTGGGCTGGCAGAAGTGGAGTTTCCTACCCCCTCCTCACCACAGCAACCCCTCCAGTTCACTGAAAATGCTACACAGGGGTTGGGAGACCTTGCTGAATGGGATGAGCTGTGGTGCAGGGAGGATCCTGGAAAATTGGCAGAGGCACCTTCTGTGTGCTGTCTCCCTGGAGCACAGATTAGAGATGTGACTGAAGGGTTACCGAAGCTCATAAAGCCCACAGACACATACCCCTTTCTTCTCATCTGTGTGGGAACAAATGATGTCGCCAAGCAGAGCTACGAAGAAATCATTTCAGACTTTGAAGCTCTGGAAAGGAAACTGAAGAACTTTGGGGCCCAGGTAGTTTTCTCATCCATCCTCCCGGTTCTTGGAAGAGGATTAGAAAGGGAAAGAAAAGTACTCCGGATGAACGACTGGCTACGAAGGTGGTGCCGACGTGAGAGTTTTGGATTCTGGGACCACGGGCTACGCTACTTGGAACATGGACTGCTGGCAAGGGATGGGTTGCACAAGGGCTGGAAAGAATGTGTTCAGCCACAGCATGAAGAACTTGATCAGGAGGGCTTTAAACTGAATCTTACGGGGGCGGGAGACGTAAACTTTGAGGCAACAATGGATGAAGGCCAATGCACCACAGTACAGAGAACAGCTCCAATAGTGCCCCAAAATAGTGTCTGCAACAATGTAGGAACAAAGTCAGACTATAAAACACATGGTCTTCGATGTCTATATACTAATGCCCAGAGCATGGGAAACAAACAAAATGAACTTGAACTCTTATTACATGAAGGCAAATACAACTTGATAGGTATAACTGAAGCTTGGTGGGATGACTCCTATGACTGGAATATAGCAATTGAAAGATATAACTTGTTCAAAAAGAACAGAAGAAATAGAAAGGGAGGTGGAGTTGCACTTTATGTTATAAATACCTATCCCTGCACAGAAATACAGGCGGATCAGACTGGGAGCCCCATCGAGAGCATCTGGATTAAAATAAATGGGGCAAGGAATAAAAAGAACATGATAATCAGAGTCTACTACTGACCACCCAATCAAGGAGAAGACGAGAACGAAACTTTTGAGAAACAAATTGCCAGTGTTTCAAGGAAGTGTGATGTAGTAGTGATGAGGGACTTCAATTACCCTGATATCTGTTGGGAGACAAATACTGCCAAAAGCGGCCCTTCCAAGAAATTCCTGACGTGTGGGTGATAACTTTCTCCTACAGAAAGTGGAGGAAGGAACTAGAGGATCGGCAGTCCTTGACTTGATATTGACCAATAGGGATGACTTAGTGGATAAAGTGGCAGTTACGGGAACTCTGGGGGAAAGTGACCACGTCATACTTGAATTCTTGATTATGAAGGAGACAAAAGTTGAGTGTAGCCATACATGTACTCTGGATTTTAGGAAAGATAATTTTAATAAATTTAGAACTATGATAAGTAAGGTCCCATGGCAAATGAATCTAATGAGGAAAGGAGGGCAGGATGGGTGGGAGTATTTAAAAAAGGAAATTTTAAAGGCACAGTTACAAACAATTCCAACAAGGAGAAAAGATAGAAGACAACAGAGGAAACCAATGTGGCTCCACAAAAAGCTTAGAGATTACCTGAAAACAAAAAAGGATGCATATAGGAAGTGGAAGGAGGGCCAGGCTACAAAAGAAGAGTATAAACAGGTGGCTCAGAAGTGCCGAAATGGTGTCAGAATGAGCTGAGATTAGCGAGGGATGCTAAAAGCAATAAAAAGGCTTTCTTCAGATATGTGAGTAGTAAAAGACAGAGGAAAGAAATGGTGGTTCAACTGTTTAATGAGGATGGTAAATTGATAACAGATGACAAAGAAAAGGCTGAAGTACTCAATTCCTACATTGCCTCAGTCTTCTCCCAAAAGCGGGTCTATGACCCCCCTGGAAAAAGTGAAACAGAAGTTGAGGGGGCAGGATTACAGTTTGAGATTGATAAACAACTGGTCAAAGAACACCTAATTCCCTTGAATGAGTTCAAATCTCCAGGGCCTGATGAACTGCATCCTAGAGTAATGAAGGAGCTAGCAGAAGAACTCTCAGAACCTTTGTCTATTATCTTTGCAAAATTATGGAAGACGGGTGAGGTGCCAGACGACTGGAGGAGGGCTAACATTGTCCCTATCTTCAAAAAAGGCAAAAAGGAGGAACCTGGGAACTACAGACCAGTCAGTCTGACATCCATCCCTGGGAAAATTCTGGAGCAGATTATAAAGAAGTCAATCTGTAAACACCTTGAAATCAATGCAGTGATCACTAGAAGCCAACATGGATTTGTCAAGAACAAGTCCTGTCAGACTAATTTGATCTCATTTTTTGATTGGGTAACCTCCCTTGTGGACTGTGGGATCGCTGTGGACGTCATATATCTTGACTTCAGCAAAGCTTTTGACAAAGTACCACATGACATTCTGATTAACAAACTAGCTAAAAGTGGGCTAGATGGAACAACTATTAGGTGGATTCACAGTTGGCTACAGAATCGGACTCAAAGAGTACTTATCAATGGAACCTTCTCAAACTGGGGAGAGGCAACGAGTGGGGTACCGCAGGGTTCAGTCCAGGGCCCAGTGCTCTTCAACATTTTTATTAATGATTTGGATGAGGGGGTGCAGAGAACGCTTATCAAATTTGCAGATGACACAAAATTGGGTGGGATAGCTAATACCCTGGAAGACAGAAACAAACTTCAAAGTGATCTTGATAGGCTGGAGTGCTGGGCTGAAAACAACAAGATGAAATTTAATAGGGATAAATGCCAAGTTCTACAACTAGGAAATAGAAACCAAATGCACATTTACAAGATAGGGGATACTTGGCTCAGCAATACTACAAACGAGAAGGATCTTGGAATTGTTGTAGATCACAAGCTGAATATGAGCCAAAAGTGCGATATGGCTGCAAGAAAGGCAAATGCTATTTTGTGCTGCATAATAGAAGTATAGCTTCCAAATCACGTGAGGTACTGGTTCCTCTCTATTTGGCCCTGGTTAGGCCTCATCTAGAGTATTGCGTCCAGTTCTGGGCTCCACAATTCAAGAAGGACGCAAACAAGCTGGAGCGTGTTCAGAGGAGGGCGACCAGGATGATCAGGGGTCTGGAAACAAAGCCCTATGAAGAGAGACTGAAAGAACTGGGCATGTTTAGCCTGGAGAAGAGAAGATTGAGGGGAGACATGATAGCACTCTTCAAATACTTAAAAGGTTGTCACACAGAGGAGGGTCAGGATCTCTTCTTGATCCTCCCAGAGTGCAGGACACGGAATAACGGGCTCAAGTTAAAGGAAGCCAGATTCCAGCTGGACATCAGGAAAAACTTCCTGACTGTTAGAGCAGTACGACAATGGAATCAGTTACCTAGGGAGGTTGTGGGCTCTCCCACACTAGAGGCCTTCAAGAGGCAGCTGGACAACCATCTGTCAGGGATGCTTTAGGGTGGATTCCTGCATTGAGCAGGGGGTTGGACTCGATGGCCTTGTAGGTCCCTTCCAACTCTGCTATTCTGTGATTCTGTGAGCAAGGCTCATCTGTCAACAGAATTCATATCCTAGATCCAACCCATTATATTACATGTATTTGTATCAGGAAATTTAGATTTGCATTTAGTCAAAGTATTAACAGTTGTACTGAAATTATGGATTGGATCTAGATTTTGGCAACTGGGGTGGTACATCTCCCAGTTCAGTTGCATGTGGGGCTTGAGGCATGTGAGCCTTGGGACATTGCTGTTGGGAGGAGGCAGGAAGTCCTTCCCACAGCCGTGCCCCAACCCCCGCTTCCAAAGTGCTACACTGTGGCCCTGTTCAGACAACACACTAAGCCACGGTGGTTAAGCATTTTGAGCTAAGCATGGCTTAGCTTGTCATGTTGAACCATGACTTACCATATAGTGTGAAACATTCCTAACTATGGTGGCTACATAACCACAGTTTAAACATGCTCACTAAGCATTTGCTGCAAAAGGGTTAGTGGTCCAACCATGACTTAATGTGTTGTCCGAACAGGCCCAGTGGGTCAGGGGACCCTGCTAAATCAGGTAGGGAAGGGAAGATGCCTGAAAATTGGGCAGAGGCACCCCAGATGCATGCACCTAAATCTGAATCCAACCCTATAGAGCCAGTTCCAATGTCCAAAGGGTTCCAGTTCCAAAGGGTTATTTGTGAGTGAGCAAGCCTGCTGGTGCGTGCTGCCAGCTAAACGACATAGAGGTGGGTTGTTTAGCATTTTGTGTGAACCAGGAACTCTGTTTGTTGGAAGAATGACAACCCTAGGCTGTCACAATGTATGAACTGGGTTTATGAATGTTTGCAATAACTAAAGAATGGTGTCATTCATGCTAGTAGAATTTGGGCTGTACATATGATAACTCAATATTGTTACATGCTGATGCTGAAAAGCCTCATTCACAGTGTGGAAGAAAAAAAGCACTTAAAACACCTTTGTAAATTTGCCCCAAGCAATTTTTTAAACCCATTTTTTAAACTGCCGTAACATGAAATAGAACTTTTTTTAAAAAAGGAATTTGAATAATAAAATTAAGCTGGTTCTTTTTAAACAGCCTCTTTGAAAGAAACTGGAGTCTTCATCGCAAGAGTGGATAGCAAGATATGGCTTACACTCATAATGGGTGAGAAGAAGTATATGTTTAAATTTTTCATTTTCTCAATACACATGCCTACTCAAAAGTAAGTCTTATTGAGCAGTTGAATTTACTCCCAACAAACTTGGGAGTAACTGTGGGGCAGCTTAACTCTTAGATGTTGATATGCTTTTGATTCCACTGAGATAATGTGAATAGATGTGAGTGTGGTCTGATATATAGCAGTTATTAAAAAAAAAGCAGGCCATTAAAAATAATGACATTGGAATTATTTTGGGAAGGTATATAAAAGATCTTTACACATTTATGCAATCAATTTTATGTAGATTTTTAAGATAAGGATGTATATTTGAAATGCTTAGGAATCAAAGTAACTTTTTAAGGTTAACATATGAGTGTTAAGCTCATATTTTAAGTCTCCTGAAGACCAGATACCTGGGATTTTTCCCATTCTGATTAGAAGGACATATCCAGCAGTAATTTTAAAATAAGATGCATGTTATACCATTACCCATAGACTTTATGTACTGTTTACCTGTTCATGCTACATAGCAGAGGTTGCAATAATAGTGTAAATGTCTCTCTCTCTTTCTCTCAATTTTTAGTATCTGCATTTGTGAAATATCTTATTGTTAGCTCTCTATACTTCCAGTGTAGCATACAAATTCCAAGTTGAGTCCACGAGAAGTTGCTGACTGGAGAGGCCTAGGGTACAGTACCATCATGGTTTTGAGGAGCCGGTATATGAATAATTTTACCTTGATATTTCTTTTAATTATGACTTCATGCAGTTTTATAACTAAAATGCATTAAGGGTGCAATCCTATGCATATTTAGACAGAAAAAAGTCCTGGCTGGAGAATGCTGTGACATGTAGGACTTTTTTCTGTCTAAACATGTGTAAGATTGAGTCCTAAATATAGAAAAGCCTTGTGCATAGTAATATTCTAGGTTTCTAGGGCTAGCCTCTGAGAACTGGGGATACATACGTAAAAAGTCTATTTTAAAAGCTTGAGATTGCATTCTTGTTTTATTTTTCAAACAGCTGCTGTGGCAGGAATCCTTCACTGGTAAGTTTATCTCTAGAGGGCTGCAGCAACAATTAAAGTCCAACAATTGTGTGTCTGTGGTTTATGCCTTAGGCCAGGGGTGGGCAATCTTTTTGGCCCTGAAGGCTGCATGTGGAGGTAGGTTGGGGGCTGCATGCAGATGGTGGGCAGGGCTCCCTTTCCTTCCGCTGTGGCACAAATGCAGAATCTGAAAGCAGCAGCCAGGTACCTCTCCATCGTGCCTGGGTCCAGCTCCAGCTGAGAGCCTCCTCCCTCCTGCTACCAACTGTCACTGCTGAACTTTGCAGCTAAGAATCTGGTGCCTGAATTTGCTTTTCTTTCCCCCCCTCCTCCCTCCCAATCCCCTTTCCTTTTGTGTCATGTTTTTTAGCCTGTGCCAGACTGTCTTAAGAAATATTTTGTAAGCTGCCTTGAGAGCCTTTTTGGCTAAAGGGTGGGATAAAAATGCTAAAATAAATAAATCTCCAACTCTTTCTGGTGCTGGAACAGCTGAGTGTGCAACAGATCAAGGCACTCCTCAGCTGTTGCCAGTGCCAATCAGCTGGACAGTGGGAGAAGGCATGGAAGTCAGCTAAGGGCTGCATGCAGTCCACACATTGCCCATATGTGCTTTAGCAATAGTTCTTGAGTGGATAAACATTTTGGTGGACAGATATTTATAGCTTCAGTCTTTCTTCTTCTCTTAGCCTACACTTTTTCTTGAACTTACCTTTTCACTCTTAATTTTTTCTGTATTAGAAGTGGTCTGTTCTCCAAGGAGGTGAAGGCCTAATCTACACCAAGCAGGATATAACACTATGAAAGTGGTTTGAAAACAGTATACGGTAAGTGTCACTGGGCCCCAACAGTTGTCAGTGTATTTCAATACCGCTATAAAGCAGTAGTGCGGCTCCTGCCTTTTATATACCACTTTCATAGTGCTTTCATAGTGCAATATCCTGCTTGGCCAAAGCCTTCCTTAAAAAGCTGCTACTGGTTGGATCTTTCATCAGAAGTACAGGGTTGATCGTTTGCTCCTGAGTTAGACTCGGAGCAGTGACTTCTAAGTTTTTTATTAGTGTGTTTGGTTAAGAAATTGACCTCAGAGCGCTTTTTTTGCTGTAAGACATGAGGTTTCCACCTTGGGCAAGCAGTGCAACTAAGAATTTTACCACAGAGCACTTTTTTGCTGTAAGTCATGGGGTTTCACCTTGGGCGAGCAATGCAACCAAGAATTTTACCTCAGAGTGCTTTTTTGCTATAGATCCTGGGGTTTCACCTTAGGCAACAGATCCTAGCACCAAAGGATCATGGACACCATAAATCTGTTGGGGTCGTCCGGAAAAAATTCCTCTCCAGGCAGAGAGATTAGCAAAGTATGCAGCGTTCCAGGCAGGCTCAAAGAAAGTAAAGACAGCCACAGAGATAATCAACAGCAACAGTATTTTTTCTTCAGCAATATTTTACTGAGTTAAAGACTTAGAGATCATATAAATACAATATTACACAGTATACTCACAACAACGTCATATTCACACAGGAGAGGTAAAGACACGCTCTTTACACAAGACTTATATACATAGCAGTATCTTTCTCTACCAATTTACAGCTTAACCATCAATCAATCACACTTGTCAGGTCGTTAACCAATTATCCAATTATCTTCTGACCTTTAAGTGGCTGATGTAACTTCTTGCAACAGTTGCACTAGACTGGGTAACATAGAAACTATGGACACTAAAAATCCAAACCCGGACAAAATCATCTTTTCGCTCTTGGCGCCATAGAATCCATAACTTCCTCAGAATGAAGCTCAGGCGTGTTTTCAGTTTTCTTTACTGTTCTGAAGAAGAATGGACAATGGGGGACCATTTTAGATTTGAGATTTCTGAATCTTTTTATCCTTCAGAGAAAGTTCAAAATAGAGACAAGACAATCTCAGCAACTCTTGAGCCTGGGAACTTCAAGGCATCCATCAACCTTATGGAAGCATATCTACACATCCCAATTCGAACTACTCATCGTTACCTTTGTTTTGCCTACGGTGCACTCCATTACCAATACAAGACCTTGCCTTTCAGTCTCTTTTCTGTCCCTTGGGGGTTTACCAAGGTCATGACTTCCCTGGTTGGACACCTGAGAGTCAGAGGAATACATATTTATCCCTATTTGGATTATCTATTGATCAGTTCACCCTCTCTCTCCCGAGGGCAGACTGGGATATCAATGAGACCATGAGCTGCCTAAGAGGATTTTCCTTTTTCAAGACAGACATCTCTGTGGCTGTCTGATGATGATGATGATGATGATGATGATGATGATGCTTTCTTAATCGCCTCTCCCTTTGGATCGAGGTGGGGAACAACATTAGTTCAAGAATCAACACATCTTATGAACCTAGCTTGGCTACAGGGACAGATGATAGCATCTATAGACTCCGTGCCATGGGCAAAATTCCATTTCAGGAGTCTGCAGTGGTTCCTGCTGAAATATCAGATCCAGATCTTGGAGAAGAGTACCATGAAGGTGAAGCTGCCTTCAACAGTTTTAAATTCTCTGACATGGTAGCTAAGTCCACAGGTACTGAACCGAGGCTGTCCCCTCAAGAGGTCCAGTCCAGATAGAAAAAAACTATAGATGCCAGTTTTTCAGGCTGGGGAACACATTGCCTTTCAAAGATAGCTCAGAAGAGGAAGCATTCCATCAATTAGTTAGAGCTGAGGGCAATCAGGCTAGCACTGTTGTCTTTCACAGTCCTGATTCATCTAAAGCATGTTCTTATAAGAATGGACAGTGTAATAGCAAAAGTGTTACATGCAAGGAGGAATTTGATCAAAAGCCCTACAGCAGAAGGCAGATATGCTCTTGAACTGGGCAGAACAAAATTTGGCATCAGACACAGCAGAATATCTACAGGGCTCAATAAATGTAAGTGGACTAGCTAAGAAGAGAGTCACCATGGAAACTTCACCTTCAAGTATTTCTTCTTATAATGAAGTGATGGGGTCAGCCAATCCTCAATTGTAAGATTGTAAGCCTGTGGGCAGGGACTGTCAAGAAATACTTTTGTAAGCTGCCGTGAGAGCCTTTTTTGGCTGAATGGTGGCATAAAAATCCTTAAATAAATAAAATAAATAAATCCTCAACCTTGTTGCCACAAGGACCAAAGGAAGGTAGAGAGATTCTTCTCTTGATACCAGGACCCAGCAGTAGAGGCTACAGATGCACTTCAGTCAGATTGGCCTCAAGGACCATTTTATGCCTTCCCGCCTCTTCCTGTGATGTCAAGGACACTGAAAGATCAGGAACCTAAAAGCCAATGTGGTGATGGTAGCCCTGAGATGGCCCAGATGGCCCTGTTTTTTGAATCTAATGGATCCCAGTGTGAGTCCTCCCTGGACTCTCCCTATATGACCAGATTTGTTATCTCAGGGTCCCGTTCTTCAATGGGACCCATCAGGGCACCAGTTAAGCACCTGAAAATTGAGAGGCAGCAACTCCTAGGGCAAGGTATTTCAGAGGAGGTGGCAACAACTTCTTGGCATCCTGCAGAAAGTCTACTACCAACATATATAAATTGTCATGTAAAGTATTCCAAAGATGGTGCAAGCATCAACAAATAGAACAAGAACAGGCCAGAATGTCTGACATACTTTATTTTCTGCAGGGTGCTCTTGATAAGGGGCTTTCTATAGCTACCTTATTTGGAGAATAATCTGGTCCTCCATCTATGTTAATGACTTATAATTTTGTCATGTATTTTAAATGTTTATGTTTTAATTTTTTATATATATATTGGTACATTTATTTTCCTAGGTTTTACAATGTATGTTTTAAACTTTGTAAGGCCACCTTAAGGCCCAGTATTGGGCAAAAGGAGGGATACAAATAAATAATAATAATAATAATAATAATAATAATAATAATATATTTAAGAGACAAGCAGTAGCACTAGGGAGTAGTCTGAAGATCAGCAGTATGACTTCTATATCCTGTCATCCCCAGGTCAGAGGGTTCTATGTGGAGCAGCCTTCATCTCTCCACCCTGAGTCCACAAGTTTTCTTCCTAGGACCTTTCACTGCTGCTGAAGGCTCTTAGGGCATGTTTACACCACAAGGGTTTAGTGGGAGGATCGCGAACTTACCGGCTTCCACAATCCTCCCTGGGTGTCTTGATGGCCGCACAACATCCCGGAAGGATGACACGGCCACCATTTTTTAAAACAACAAGAGGAACACACTTGTGCTTCACCGCAAAAAGTAAGAAGAAAAAAAACCCCACTCCCCACCCCCAATGGGCATGGACTATCGCTGTGCAGCTCTGTTCCCATTTCAAGTGCTTTGCTACTCGCGGGGATGACCTGGGAACAACAGCCACAAGGCTGCGCTATGCTGGATGGTCCCAGAACCACATAAAAGTTGGGTTATCCTGGGGTAAGTCCTTGCTCATCCCAGGTTGCCCTGGAATTTCCTGTGCGTCATGTGGATGAACAGGGACAATCCAAGGACTATCCCGGGATATAGGCATGGTGTAGACATGCCCTTACCAGCCCTTCTTTTGAGCCTCTTTGCTCAATACCAATGAAAAAATCCATATTTATCTCCAATAAAAAGGGTGACCTAGAAAAGAATGTTTTTAGATCCACCATTGCTAGATGGGTAAAGGAGTGCATTGCTTTAGCTTACTCAGCTCAGCCCAAGTCTCCCCCACCTTAGGAATAATGGCTCACTCGGTGCGCAGTGCAGCAACCTCCGCAGCACTGCAGTCTCAGGCACCATTGGAAGATATTTGTAGGGCAGCTACGTGGACCTTTCCCTCCACGTTCATACACCACTATAAAATTGATAAGTATGCTTCCGCTGAAGCATCGTTTGGACACAGGGTCCTGCAGCAAGTTCTGTAGTGTATGCAATTGACCACCTGTGAAAAGATACTGCTTTGGGACATCCCTTTCCTGCCTGCTCCACTCACTCGCTGACCAATGATGGGGAGTTGGACTTACCATGAAGTGTTCTGGTCAGCGAGGGATGGAGCAGGCAGCCCCACCCAAGTTTATTATGCATACAGTGTTAGTTACAAGGTGTGTTTGCACGGTGCCCTATAGTTAGTTAGGGACTCCACTCAACAATACTCTAATTTCTAAAGTTGATCGTTGTTAGTTTCTCAGTTAATGTTGGACAAGTTTTCTTTCCTAAGCTGAGGCAAGCCTGGCAACTGAGTTGTCTAGTTCTGGGTGGCAAGAAGTCTGTTTGATTGGCCCTGCCTTCCACGGAGGTGGAGATAACCCTTTACTGCCTGCTCCGCTCCGCTCCCTCTCCTTACCTTTCCTGCCTGCTGCATCCCTCACTGACCAGAACACCACTTCGCAGTAAGTCCAACTTTCTGGTCGCTCCCAACTGTCTATACCCAACTGAAAAACATCTCATTATTACATGCCTTGTTAAGCCACATGGCTACTCTCTTGGTTGCTGGTACCTTGCTAGTTTTAAATGTTGTGCCCTGATTATGCACAAAGATATGATATTTTGTTGTAGCTTTGACAAGAAATAGCTGCATGGGCTATTTTTCTAAACCTAGATACATTCGAAATAGCACAGCAGCCTCCGTGTTGGTGAATCCACTCTGACTGAGGACTACTTATAATGTTAAACATTCCTTATACAAAAAAGCGTAGTATCAGAAAAATATGAAAGTCATTTGTAGATCATTGCATGTGATGTTCTGCATGTATTGCAAATTTCATGTTTTGTTATACAGAAGTGATTTCTATATAGAAAGTTTGTAACGATTGAAATAACAATAAAACTATGTGCAAGCAATTGTAATGTAGCCTTTTATTTAAGTATTCAGTTGGTCACCATGGGTGATAAGGAATTGCATGTAGGTGAGCAAGCGCAAGCTGGCAGATGAGGGACAGTGTACTCTGCTCCAACCCTACTCTGGCAGAACAGGGGACTTCATTCTGTGACCAGCACAGAAACAAAGTGCTTTTCTTAAAGAGGTATGGAGCATTCCATCCCTCTGGCAACCTGTTTAGAGAACCCTTTCCTCTTCATCTATCATAGAAACACAAGGGGTTGGTGCAAGAGGAACAGAGGACACTGCTCCTCCCCAGTCAGTCCCTCTTATGGGTAAAAAGGCAGGATAGTAAAAAAATATTCTAGGCTAGTTAACTTTTGTTGGCTTGTTTACAAGGCTGTTATAATGTAAAACTGGATTCAACTAACCTTCAGGTTTCTGAGTTTTTGTTGTTTTGCTGTTTTTATAGGTACCATATAAAAACTCTCTTTGAAAATAACCATCACTTTTCTCATCTTTCAACTCTGGAAAAGGAAATGGCATTTCGAACCGAAACGGTTAGAGCTTATACTTTTAAGTGAAACTATTAATTTTAAAGCTGTTGGTTACAATATTTTTTCTAGACACCCTGTAGTGAGATGAGCCAAACAAGGATGCAAACCAATTTTACAATAGTAATGTATATTTTTATATTAAGAATTTTTTAATTCATCCTTCCATGAAAGTGGCTTCCTGAGTCAAATGGATATTGTAAACTTTGATTTGATACTCTATATAAATGAGAGAGATGATTTTCAAATAATTGCTTTTATTCTGTCATTCAACTTACCTAGAATGTGCAGATTTGTGCTTGAAATATTAATTCAGTGTTTGTGGTCTTCCACTTTTTTTTTGAAAGCAAATGCTTCTCACAAATTCTCTTTCTGGTGTTGGAGAATGCTGGAATCAGATGCTGCTTACTTCAAATTAGAACAGGTGTTCTCTGAATTAGTTAACCCTGCATGTAGCAAGCTACACTATTGGTTAGTGAAACGTATTATATCCCAAACATATATTTAAAATAAGTACATTGGGTTGGATCTAGACTTAGTCATACTTGGAATAGATGCATCAAAAGCAATGAGAAGTTAGTCATGACTAACTTAAGGCCCACTTATTTTAATGGGTCTACTCCAGAGGTGACAAACCCTTTTCAGCTGAAGGACTGGATTCCATTTTGGAGAACTTCTCAAGAGCCACATTCCAGTGGTGATCAGAGCCAAAAGCAAATGTAGGTGGGACTGAACCTTCTACCCCCAATTCCATGGTTACCAATTTGTATTGGGAAGCATGTCTGCTTAAATGCAAGCATGAGCAACATGTCCACTCTCAGAAAAGCAGGATAAGCTGCTACATGTCTACTCAGAAGCAAGCAGAAGCGCATTATGTCTACTCAGAAGTAAGCAGGGCATGCCTCTGCTGGAGAACAAGGCTCAGAAGGAAGCAGGACTGAATCAATGAGCAACACTTTCAAATAACATCCCAACTATCAAGCCTATGCATGTTTACTCAGAAGCAAGCATCATGTGTACTTGCAAGCAGGGCAAGGCTCAGAAGCAAGCAGGACTGAATCACTAATTTCATTAAATTATTCCATTTCTATACCACCCAAGAGCCAAAGCTCTCTGCACATTCACAAACATGACCATACAAAATACATAATATCAGATGTTTAACATTCAAACAATTTAAAATAGTTAAAAACAGTAGCTATGAACAGTAGCTTCAGTGGGGAGAGCATTCCACAGTTGGGGGGGGCACTCCCCAAAAGACCCCTTCCCCTTGTTGTCATCCTCTGAACCTCCCTTGGAGAAGGCACTTGGAGAAAGGCTTCAGTTGACAATCATAGTATATAGGTTCATATCAGATAAGTGCTTTCCTCTGCCAAGTGCTGACAAAAAGGCCATTTTCAGTGCTAAGCAGGAAAATTCATGTATTTCTGATCAGCAGCTCTTCACTTCATGGCAGAAGGGACAGGACCAGGAAGAAACGTTGTTAGGCCAGGTGGACTGGAGGTTCCCAAACCCTGGTCTGTTCTTCAGTATGACCAAGTCTGGATCTAACTTACTGTATTTAATTTGTCTTTGATTGTCTGCTAGTGATTTGGACTATTTTGAATAGACTGACTATCCAGCACAGTGCAAGAGTGCCTAAGCCCATTTGGAATGTTTACTTCCCCTATCATACAATGGTTGTGGTGTTCTATTTTTGTTCAATTATAGCAGTTAGATATAGGGCCGATCTACACCAAGCAGGATGTAACACTTTTAAAACGGTATGAAAACTATATATGTAATGTGTCTTGGGCCTGAACAGTTGTCATAACCATTATAAACCATTATAAGCAGTAGTGTAGATCCTGCCCTGGTCTAGAAAAGGTTAATTAAGTTCAATGGGCTTAATATCTGTAATGTATTGACCTGTATTGCTAGCAGAAACACAGAGAGATCCTTGCTGATTAATGTCATCTAAATATATACTCTTTAGGGTCTTTATTATTCCTATTTTAAGACCATCATTGAGGCACCATCCTTTTATAGGGGAGTCTGGATGATTATGAATGACAAGCTAACTGAATATCCTCTTGTAATCAATACTCTGAAAAGATTTAATCTCTACCCGGAGGTAAGTCACATTTTATGTAGTAATTTTGTCTTTGGCTTCACTCCATTATATAGTTGTATGCATCTAATGATACTATTCAAAATTAAAGCAAGAATTTAATTTTTAAAGTGAAATTGATGGGATTTCCAAGTAGATAGGTTTAGAACAGCCTCCCCAATTTGGTGCCTTCTATATTTTTGGTATTAGAACTCCCATCAACCATTGGCCATGCTGATTGGGGCTGCTGGGAGTTGTAAGTCAAAACGTCTGGAGAGTTCCTATTTGGGGAAGGCTGATTTAGAAGGTAGAAGAAAAAATCCCTTTGAAAAACACAACTCAAAGCAACATGTTATTAATGTTTTAGTAGAGCAATATAACTTCTTTATGCACTGTATACATCAGTAATTAATTTGTTGTAGGAGTATGTTTGTAGGGATTCACTGACAACATACTTGTCCTTGCGGCTCATTTCACCCTTCTTATGGCCACACTAGACATTCCACTGAATTTGTGGCAGATTTCAAAAACTGTTAGCAGTCATACATTAATTCCACCTCCAGGTAATATCTAATACAATTTTTTGGTATCTCCACATTGAATGTTTTCATGACTCGCTACCATTAGCAGATGACAGGGGCCCTTTCTACGCCTAAGGATTATCCCAGGAAAATGGAGGGATCATCCCTGCCTGCTCCCGGGATCCCGTGTGTCATTTGCATGCACAGGGATGATCCCGGGTCAATCCTGGGGAAAAAGGCAGGTGTAGAAACGGCCAATGTGGCATAGGTAGATCAGAATATTTTTATATCAAGACATGCTTATATTCTATTCCAATATTACTGAGTGGGAGATAAATGCACAGTGGCCATTTTTAGTACCAGCTGTACATTTATGGTGCAATCCTATGTATGCTTAGACAGAAAAAAAAATCCTACAACTTCCAGAATTCCCTAACCAGCCATGGTTAGGGAATTGTATGACATTTTTCTATCTAAACATGTATAGGATTGCGCCTTTAATGTAACATCTAATTTGGCCTTTAATCAAAATAGAGCCTGCAGTGTATCTGTTTTGTAGCATGTGATTATTAGTTCTGTAGCTTGAATTATCTGATCTCATAAATAGCACTGTAAAAGTTAAAATTAAGTATTTGGGTAGAAAATAACACCTTAAACCAGCTAGATTTTGCTGAATAGCCAATAGAGGCTTCTCTTTCATCATTGAGATAATCTTAGGCAAAGTTCTTCTTTTGACATTATAATCCTATTTTCTGCACAGGTTGTGCTAGCCAGTTGGTACCGCATATACACAGGAACAATGAATGCCATTGGTATTCAGACACAGAAATGCTGGATTGTGAATAGGGGAGAAGGTCTCAGTCCTGTTGAAAGCTGTGAAGGCAAGTGTTGCTTCTTGTTCATTTTGGATGTTGCACAAGACGGACTATGAAATGACAGTGAGAGATTTAAAAAGGCACCTTTCTTGTAGAGTAATAAGAAATCTGATGAGACTTTAGCTTATAATGAATTAGTGATTTACTAAATTTTGCATAATACACAAATTCTTCTTCGTGGTCTCTGTGCATCACACATATGGGCTCAGCGCCTGCGCAAAGCCCCGCTTCGGGAATTTTCTATAGCTAAAAGGCATTTTGGGTGGGAAACCCTCCCCCTTCCACTGCGCACGTGCAGGAGGGTTCCCGCCCAGAATCCCCAGTTCTTCTTCGACCGTCTTGCAGACAGCCTCGTCGGGAACAACGCTCTTCAAAAAACTCTATAGCTAAGACTTACACTATTTTCTCTAACTACTTTTCCTCATAGATTCTCTTTTCCTTCTGTATTCTACCTTTTTCTCCTGAAAAAAATAAATAAAAAAAAATCCTTATTCTTCACTTATCTTATTCTCGCTTTCTCTTTCTTCAATTATATTCTGGACCGTATGGGCCCCAAGACCCCATTTAACAAGTGTACCCGGTGTGGTACAAAATTACCGCCATCGGACGGATACAACCACTGTGTTATCTGCCTGGGAGAGGGTCATAAGGTGGACACCTGTACCCATTGCCAAGCCTTTTCAAAACTTACAAGGCGGCATAGGGCAGATAAATTGCTTTCACAGCTGTGGGAAAAGGTGCTAGCATTGGTTGATAAACCTGCAATGGCTTCGCACCAACAGCCAGTAGCGCGTCCAGCTCCTGTCGAGCCACCAAGGATTCAGGCCGACAGACCCCGCCAGGAAACCCCTGCTACGCCAGGGCGAACCCTGACTGCCTCAGTAGCAAAAAAGCTGACAAAAACGGCACATACATCGAAGTCCACGGATGTGGTGAAGCAAAAAAGGGCTAAGTCGGCCAAAACTCACGACCGCCAGAAAACTCGATCATCGATGACTGCAGCATCAAGCGATGCATTCATTACAGTGTAGATGTCTTTTTGAAGATCAGAGAATCGTAGTGTTGGAAGGGGCTAATTGAGTCCAACCCCCTGTTCAGTGCATGAATCCAGTTTAAAGCATCCCTGACAGATGGCTGTCCAATCTTTGCTTGAATCACTCCATCGACAGAGAACTGACCACCTCCCTAGGCAGTTGGTTCCATTGTCTGACTGATCTGTTAGGATTTCCCCTCCCCACTGATGTTCAGCCAAAATTTGGCTTCCTGTAACTTCAGCTTGTTATTCCTTGTCCTATAGTTTTGGAAGATAGAGAACATCCAAGAACAGCTTTTGTGTGACAACCTTCAAATACTTGAAAAGTGCTATGATATCCCCCATCAGTCTTCTCATGATTAAATATCCAGTTATAGCATGCCTACTGAAGGACAAACATGCCTTCTTTTAAGTGCTGTAAACAATGGTCAATCTTTAATATTTTGTTTTCTGTCAGCTTGGAAACTTGGAATCATAAAACCACAGTGTGTTTTGATATGACCCAATGATGGGGATGCAGATAACCCCCTACCCCTCATATTCATTGCAACCATGGCAGTAGTGGATTGAAGGGTTCAGGGCAGGGAGCAAGGGAAGAGCCCTACTTTGCTCTATTTGTCTCTTTGTCTTCTGTCTTATCCTGCAAAAGTTGGAGTGCAGGTATATTCTAAGGTCATTGGTGGTCTGGTGAAGTGTAAACCTCCCTCTCCACCTCCCACATTCAACCCAGAGTTATCTGGCTGGCAGCACTCTCTCAGCAATTGACTGAGAGTTGAAGCAAATAGGGAGGTAAGGAGAAAAGCCTGTACCTTGCCAAGTTGCTATATGTTCTTGCAGTGGCATGGACCTCCTTCCCATCCTTACATTCAACCAGAGTGTAGTTGTGTTGGCAGCAAATCCAGCCTACTTTTGCAGTGATTGACTACTTCCCATTAACAATCACAATATTCATTCATCAGATGTATTGAAATACAAACCGTATTTGGATCAAGATCTGTTTTCCTTGTGCCTTCTCTTTTCCATTTTATAAGAAGATACTAAATTACAACCTCCCAACTGGATATAACAAATGGTAAAGTCTAACATGGATTTGTTTTCACAGATTAGGCATGCATTGTGTGTAGCTTTTACGCAATTGCATCCTTGTTGTGTCCATGTACTGTTTGATGAACAAATGTAATAATAAGAATTAGCAGATACAGGGATATTGGCAAATATCTCATGTTAAGGAATGACAGTGGAAAAGATTTTCTCCCTTCATGGGCTCAATACTATGGCTTATTTTTCATCTTCATGGCTGAGCTAAAAATGTAGAAGCGTTTTAAAATTGGACATTGATTTTTTTTTCTGTAGAGGAAAAAGGCAGAGGAAATCCATCACTTGTTTTGGTGGCTGATGTGATCCTGGATCAGCCAAATACATTTTCAGGGTTCCTGTTGCTGCCCCTTTATACTTCCACTATAGAAGAGTCTGGTGAGGGTGAACTTTATCTGAGAGGGGGAGAAGAAACCATGTTTTCCCCTGGAGCTTGTCTTTGCTGTTTTATTATATAGGCTTATTAATGATTACTGTATTGATGACAACTGCGTTGGGACATTTGCCTGAGAAGTGATATACAAATTCCCTAAATAAATAAATAAATATTCAAAGAATGCAAGTTTGAGCAAAATTTATACTTTAAGTTACACAAATTTTAGGTATTATGATAAAAAATGTAGCATAAAAACATTATTTGAATGTTAATTGCTATTTGATAGGATTGGGAGATCCTGCTTCTTTTTACGTGGCTATGATATTTCTTCTGAATGGATTAATGGTGTCAGTGTTCTTCCTGTATGGCACATACCTAAGGTAAGATGCACAAAAGGAAAGTTTTAGTTTGATAAGTTGATATTTGCAGTTGGCTTTTGAGTTCTTAAAAATATACGGCACTAGCTAAACACACTGCACTGGCTAAACATACATCATGCATTTCATAAAGTTCAAATTATATGAGGACACTAATGTGACAGATTACTGCTGGAACATGTGATTGTATATAATTCTTAAAATTCTGGCAAGACAGATTGCTCTCCAGCAAAGCAATCCTATAGCATTGGATCTATTGCCTCCTGCCCAGTCTGCCCAGTTGCATGCTGGCCAAGCCAGAAGGTAGAAGAGTGCTTTCATCCCACCCTTGCCTTATCCCAGCAGAGCAACATTTTAAAACTTTTTCTCCCAGTGGACACAACAGGAAGGAAATTTTCCTATGCCAGCTGTTACTACTTTAACACATTTTTTAATATCTTGACAATTTCTGGCAATATTTTATCATCCAGTTCAACTCAAGAGTTTTCACATTATTACTGTTTCCGATCATAATGAACTTCTTTGAGCTTCAATTTAATTGAGCTGTAAGATGTTAGCTGTAATTGTATCTACTGAAATTACGTGTGTGTCTGTGTGCACACTTCTATTTTGCATTTACTTTTTGCTTTTCAGTTGAGTTCAAGAACCAATTTTCTCTCCCTTGTTATCACACTAAAACAAATGTGGTTTTATCCTTTTTAAGTGTGAAATGGCCCTTTTATTGCTTGAAAAACACATTGCAGGAATCTTTGTGGATAACAGAAAAAGGATAATAGGACTAAGTGCAGAATCTTTTTGTAGTGTTGGGGACTATTTCTGGAATTGTTCTTGTGCTTCTAAATGCAGTTCTGTCTATCTCATTCCTCGGGCCATATTCCCCCTCACTTAGAAACTTAATTATATCTGATCTCAAGTTTGGACCACTTCTGGCGTCACCTATCTAAGAGACTTGTGTACTTATGAGCCACTCTTTTGTAGAGTGACCAGATATAACCTCCTGCAGCTTTAACTATTGTGATGAAAGGGGAATTTCACCAGCTGCTGCATGCATACAAATGGCACCTGCTTAAATTCCTTTTTCTATACAACTGTTAAAGATACAAGAGCCCTGTCCTCCTTTCCATATGGTCACCCTAACAAAGTTTCTCTATAGAAATGCCTCTCATAAAGGAAAAAGTGTGTTAATGTGCATGTAGATCAAGGGTGGGCAACATGGGTTGCATGTGGTCCCTGCTAAACCAAAATAAAATATTAAAAGAAAAATAAAGGCATCCCTAGTGGCTACAGAGCACCCAAATGACCAAATATAGCTTCCTTGCAAGCTAAATTTGATCCTTTTGGCATTCCATACTCATTACAGAGTGCCAAAAGGGTTAATTTAGCTTGCAAACAAGCTAAATTTAAGCAGTGTAGTGCTCTGTAGAACTATATTTCAGTTTACTGCCTAATTTTGGCAGCAAACTGGCAATTTTGATTTGTGGGTAGGTATGGACTACATGGCACCTTGCAGACTGCAGCCCGCGCTGGGATTCCAGGTGGCAAAATTGGCACCTGGACCTTCATAAGAGAGAATCTAGGAATGAAGAGAGAATCTAGGAATGTAGCTTTGAGACAGTCTTTAACTTCAGCAGTTCTGAACTTTTTGCTTCTGAAGTGTAGGTTAGGATACTAACACATGACTATTATATCCACTCTTACTCAAGGGGGTGAAGTTAAATGAAGTGAATGGTTAATTCTGTAGCTAAAAATGGTTGGGTTTTTACTAGGCTCCAAAGGTTAAGGTCATCTCTTTAAAAGGGTTTTAACTGAAGGCTGGTATGTGCTTTGGAGGTAACAGCTGCTATTTTTCACTTTGCTCCTAAGGAGAAAAGGGATGTATTGGAAGTATGCATATTCCCTGGGTGGGGGTAAAGGGTGAAAAGTAGCAGCTGCCACTTTGTGGATGGGTGTCTAAAGCTACATCTAGCCTGTAACATTTTACATTTTTAAAATGATGAACAATTCTCTTCCTCTTGTATTTGTATAATTGATTGTAATTGAGTGAAATGCTTCAGGCTTATCTGAAAGCTTGAGCAGCTGAAGTCCTTAAAACGTCTCAAAACTTGAATAATCACGCATGGGTTTTATAGGTGTAGAACGATTAAAGTCATGGACGTTTTCAGGTCCTGTATGCTTCTTCCTTTTCGTAACCTGCTATAAGTATATTAAGAACAGTTGCATCTTTCTCACTTTTCAAGGCCTTATCCCAACACTCCTTGCAGATCATATCAGGGCATGTTGGCAAAAATCAATTTGTTCCCAGGAATAACAGACTTGCTCCCAATTTGAATTCTCCATTTCAATGTAACAACTAAAATAGTTGAATTTTATGTTCTACAATTTTTACCCCAGTCTCAATCAAAGGACCTACAAAAATAGACTTTCTTTAACACTGTCCTGACTGCTTTTCTGTATTACTTTTATGGTGTATTTATCACCGACTAAGTATATCGGTATAGTTTTTCCCCCTGTAATCCAAAATTGCATTCTGAAACAATTATCAAAATTATTATACTAATAAAAGGTTACACTATGTTAGTATCATTAAGAGTTTTCATGTGTTAGGCTGGTATTCCTTTGAGTAAAGAGAATGCTGTAATATTTAGGTTAGTTATCTGTATTCAAGGATTGTAGCATGTTGAATTCATCACTTAAATTTTTAAAATCTGTATTTTTGAAATCTTTTATTTATTGTTTGATAGCACTGCAGGTCTCTCCAACCCCCCAACCCCCCGCCAGTTTCTAAACATCCCTAGCATTAATTTGAGCCTTGATGTAGAAATTTATTCTGGTGGCTGAGCACACTGGTGATACTTGAGTTCTCTGAATAGTTATGCTGGGTTTTCATTGTTTCTGCATGACCTCATGATCTTTTGTGCAATTTGTATCTTGACCATTTTAAACTTTAACACAGTAAAAAGTAATTATTTATTTTAAATTGTTATGATTAATGGTATCCATAGTACACGTAGTAACTAGATGAAAAAATACCAATCCTTCTCTTTGATTTCTAAACATATATTTTTAATGAAGTGGAAAAATAATGTCTATATTGATTGCTACTTTTGTTTCTGTCTGTTTCTAAATATGACTCCCCCCCTTTCCCTCCCCTTCTTCTCCTAATGAAGTGGTCCTTAAAATGTGGTCTGGGAAGCACTGTTATATTGGGGATCACCAGTAAAAATAATAGAGGGAAATGCTGAAGAGCTTGTGAATTCTTTAGTTTCCACCACCCTCATATCAGCTTAAAATTTAAAATTTCATCTGGATAGCAGCTTTCCTCTTAGAGGCTAGCTGCAGGGAAAACCTTTAAAGAAAGCACCAGCTATGTGCATGCTGCTGTCCTATAGCTTTGTTGGATCACAGTCATAGAGGACAAATACAGCTGGGAGCCCTACCATAAGACGGGAGAGGCTGCTGCAGAAGGACAAACCAGCCACGCTTCTTCCTCCCCTCCCCCCATTAGAATTTCATCTGCACAGATGGGTTTCCCTGAATCCCAGCCAACCCTTAGGTAAAGAAGTCAACAAAGAACTAGCAAACTGGAATAGTTGTGCTCAGTTCAATAAAGTTTGCTGGTCTAACTTGTGTGGGCAGCTGTTCCTATTCAAGATGTTAAGTTAAGGGAACATGTTTCACTCTTCCATGAAATCAAAAGTTCCATGAAACTTTTCCATTAAAAGTGCTTACCTGTACATTTCAGGCCACAGGTCCTGTTGACTCTGGAGGGTTAGCCCAGTTAAAGGCACCTGGGCTCTCAACAATATTAGCACCAAATCAGGGGATAGCAAGGGTCAGTTTTATTATTTATTTATTTATTTTTATTTCTAGCATTTCTAAACTGTTTTATCTGCTAAAAAGCCACGAAGGCAGTGTACAACAATTTAAAATGATAAAACCGTAGAACAATTTAAAAAAAGCACATGGTAAAAGCATTAAAACATGAAACAACATATTTTTAACTCCTAACTTGAGAAGGTGTCAAAGAATATGAGCATCTTTAAGGTTTTTTTTAATGAGATGGTTCTCATAAACAGTAGCCTCGTGTGGCGCAGAGCGGTAAAGCAGCAGTTACTGCAGCCGAAACTCTCCCCACGTCCTGAGTTCGATCCCAGCGGAAGCTGGTTCTCAGGCAGCCGGCTCAGGTCGACTCAGCCTTCCATCCTCCCGAGGTCGGTAAAATGAGTACCCAGCTAGCTGGGGGAAAGGTAATAACCGTCGGGGAAGGCAACGGGAAACCACCCGGCGATAAGGCCTGCCAAGAAAACGTCAGCGAAAGCTGGCGTCCCTCCAAGAGTCAGCAATGACTCAGTGCTTGCACGAGAGGTTCCTTTCCTTTCCTTCTCATAAACAATAATTTAAAGATTATGAAAGTCGGGAGTAAATTGCCCACTCTGTGGATCTTCTAATGCTTTGTTGGCGTTGTAATCAAATATTTTACAGCCACAGAGATGAGCTCTGTGACACAACCTGCCCTCAGTTCCATTTGCCTCTGCTTTGGGTCAGCTGTCCTCACTGACCCACAAGCTTCAGCCCCTATATTCACCAGGTAGAAGAAACACGCAATATGCCCAGTTGGTTCCCTTTACCCACGCAGGAGAAGTACCCAGGAAAAATGAATGCTATTGGTGGTGCAGAAAGATGAACAACACATGGTATTTTATATTTTAACAATAAACAAATTAAAGTTTATTTAATACAAGAAATGTTATATAATCATTATATAATCAATCATTCAGTTCTTGGTCTTACCCTGCTTACTTTATCCCTTCTAATTCCCACTAATTAGATGTTCCTAAGGGTCTATCTCCCATCTCCTATCTCTTAACCAACTAACTGTCTGCTCCTGCCTTTTATAAACACATTCTCCTCACAAACACACACACGCCCCTTCCAGCTTTCACTTACTCTCTACCAAGCAACCCTAACTTTCCTGGTTCTATCTAAGCCAGCAAGCACATATGTACATTAATACAGATACAACATGCAAACCTTGTGATTTTGTCACAAGCACCTTCATACCTCATCTATAGTCTACAGAAGGAGGCTTTCCCCACTGAATTTTTTGTGAGCTATGAAAAGGCTATTTTTATAGTTTGTGTGCACAAATAAGGGAAAATAATTGTTTGCCCATTCAGAATTATTATTATTATTAAGAGGGCAGGAAGCATTGTTATCACTTTGAATTGGCTTCATATCAACACATTGCCATATATGATTCAGCTATGTGGCAGGTTCGTGCTGCTGTCACACTGACCACAAGATTCCCAGTTGATAATATTGTGTGAAGATTGAATTAAAAAACAGTGCAGAAATCACTGATTGGCCAGAAAGTACCACATAAAAAGGACTAAAGGGGAACTCTTTGCTCCACTTCCAAAAATATGTGTGGAGGCAAATATCCAGAACAGCAGAAATGGAGATCCATTCTGTTTGCATCATGGCAATTTAATGATGCCATCCCATACATGTTTAGACAGAAAAAAAGTCTTACAACTCCCAGCATTCCCCAGCCACTATAGGAGTTATATGACTTTTTTCTGTCTATGCATGTACAGGCTTGCTCTCTAATCGTGTCCATACCCCACAAGCTGCAGTTCTTGCTTGCTTAGTATAAGCCCCATTGAACTCAGCGGGCTTCTGAACGAGTCCTTTGGTAGAAGCATATCTGTCAGAATTTGTGAAATTTATTCTGTGTCTTGATTTCTCTGCTGAGATTATCACTGATTATATTAATGAAGGAAACGTTGCAAAGCTAAGAATTTACCTACGCAAATAAATTATGGGTTTAATTCCCCTTTTTAAACTAGTTAAATGGAAATTTAAAGATGACAGACATGCTAGGATCTTTAAACGCCATTGCAAAATAGGTATATGAAATGAAATTAGCCCAGTGGACATTTATAAACATTATGAATTTGATTTAAATGTATGCACTGTAATTCCAAACGGTTAATAAGCATGTTAGAACTATTTTTAAATGAAGTTTCTAATAATCCCCTAGATGGCAGTGTTGAAAAGCAATTGGCTGAACATTTTTTGAAGATAATTGATTTGAAACCAAAATAGCTTTAAAAATTAATTTCCTCTATATTGCATGCATATATATATATATATTCCAAGTCAGTTCTAGATTGCCAGTAAAAGTATATCATTTCAAAAGGAGAGACGCTCAAAAGACTTCACAATACCAACAGTTTTTT
The DNA here is from genome assembly GCF_023053635.1 of Elgaria multicarinata webbii. Classification (NCBI taxonomy): domain Eukaryota; kingdom Metazoa; phylum Chordata; class Lepidosauria; order Squamata; family Anguidae; genus Elgaria; species Elgaria multicarinata. Next base: position 68,266,085 of record NC_086171.1, read on the forward strand.
GCAACTAGGAATGTAGTGCCTGAATTTGCTCCTCCTCTCTCCCAATCCCCTTTCCTTTTGTGTCATTTTTTTAGATTGTAAGCCTGTGGGCAGGGACTGTCAAGAAATATTTTTGTAAGCCGCCTTGAGAGCCTTTTTGGCTGAAGGGCGGGATCAAAATGTTTAAATAAATAAATAAATAAACACACACTTGTGAACCACCCAGACAACTTCAGCTATTGGGCAGTATAGAAATGCAATAAATAAGTGTGACTGCAACTGTCAGCATTCTCTCGTAGGCAGAGAGAAAAATAGCTACTATAAAAATAGCTACTGTTGTAAAATACCTACTATAGTCTGCAAGATTTGGTTCAACACATCAAGAATCAGGCCAAAATGCATTGGAAACTAGATACACTTTGTGGTTCTTGCACTGCATGGGTATAGTTTGGCTTAGTAAAAAAGTAATGTGTTTTTGACTAACAACACTTATAGTGAAATCATTGGTTATAGAGGTTTGCAGATGGCCCAATAATAAAATAAATAAAAAAGTTTTGTCCTTGTCCTGAGAAATGCCTCTTTGGCAAAAGCCCAAGTCTTCCCTTAAATCTCATACCGTGTTGGTAAAGTAACTGTTAAAATTGGATATAAATGTTTGGTTCACTAACGCAAATACTGGTCCCTTTCTTCTACTGCTCAGATTTCCCCAGTGGACAGGTCTTTTTCTGATGGTAGTCTTGAGGAGAGGGTTTTTGGAGGGGATGCAGTGGGTTATAGTGGGGAAGAGGGGCAAGAAATGTCTGCTCGCATAATGTTTGGATGATGTCATATTAATTTGTTAATTTCAGTTCCATTATTTTGCCTGACACAATCAGCTGGTTTGGATATCACAATAAACCATGGTTTATCTTGATGGAAATGAGCCTCAGGTTCATACCCTTCCCCTCTCCTCCAGCACAGTCATGAAGTGGAGATCAGAAGCTTTGTTTTATATTAATCACAATTTAACCTATCGAAGGTAATAGTCCTGAATACAAATTACTGCAAGATTTCCTAGTTCAGTATATGGGTGAGGAAGCACGTGAGCCTAAGTACCACTCCTGATCTTTCCACATAAAGAGATGTGTGGGCACAGGAGAAGTTAACATCCAAAACCCAAAGGGACACAACACAGTAAGGAAGTTCTTCATCGTGGTCTCTATGCACCACACATATGGGCTCTGCGCCTGCGCGGAGACCCGAACCGGAACCTTCTATAGCTTAGGGAAACGTTTTTGGCAGGAACCCCTCCCCCACGCTACTGCGCATATCCCTGGGGTTCCCGCCCTTACCTCAGTTCTTCGTCGTCCGCCATTGTGCAAAGACCTCATAACCGTTCCTCTAGCTTTTCTCTAAAATAATCTTATTATTCTTCAAACCCTTATTATTCTTCAAACCCTTATTATTCTTCAAACCCTTCAAACCCTTTAAGATATCTTTCTACTCCTGTAAACTGAGGTAAGGGCGGGAACCCCAGGGATATGCGCAGTAGCGTGGGGCAGGGGTTCCCGCCAAAAATGTTTCCCTAAGCTATAGAAGGTTCCGGTTCGGGTCTCCGCGCAGGCGCAGAGCCCATATGTGTGAATGCATAGATGACCACTCGAAGAACTACAGTTACAGGTAAGCAACCTGCATATCTTTATATATGTGCAAATTAGAGGGTTCATGTAAACTTCTATTATCGCTCATAAAGTAAACAATATTTTTATTTTGTAGCCAAAGTTTGTGAAGTTGTTACATCTAAATATTGTATCTATTATATTTCTTCTTCTTTCTCCCTTAGTGGTAACAGATTTGGAGGGCTACTTATAGTGGCATGCTACTTTTTCAACCATGGGGAGGTAGGTCTCCCAGAATTTAAAATCTGTTTGTAACATGAAGTCACACCATTTGCTTTTCAAATGGATAATTTTGTTAAACCTTGCAGTAAAATGTTAAAGTTTAAACATGATAAATTGCTGTTGAAAAGTTAGGTTGGATGTCCCCAAGGTTGTTGGTTAGTATTCCCTTACTTACACAGCTTCTTAGAAAGTTCATGTAATGTGCATCCTAATCCTATCCAGATTTACTTGGAAGTACGTCCCATTAAGTTCAGTGGCGCTTGCTGCCAAATAACTGTGTGCAGGATGGCTGAGTACTGATTTAACTTTCTGTGAGCTAAAAATATCATAGAACAAAATTGGTTGCTTAGTGGGACAGTAAAAATTATGACTGTTAATTAGTTTGGTCATTGCATTCTTGATTAATTTAAATAAGTGGGATCTGCAAGAAAATGTTGCAGTGTGCAGTACTCCTATTCAGGGCCCTTTTCCAGGGTATTTCATTTACATTCATCTTACCTTCCAGTTTTCCTTCCTCCCACCCCAGTAATCTCCCAGCATTCCACCCCTGCTCAGTCCTCATTGGACTGTTTTGAAGGGTGCCCCTACCCCAGGGATTTCTGTTCTAATTTTTGTTTTGGTATTGTTACAAACCTTAAAGTTTTCCCAAGCCTGCTGATACCTCCTGTGCATGGATGGTGCCATTTTGGTTACATTAGTATATACAGCTGGGACCACAGCAGTAAAGAAAAACTGGAAAAGAGGTTGGGGAAGCCCCTAAATAGCTTATAGTAAATATCTTGGAGGTGGGGATTAGGGTTTGAGGGGATATATGCCATGAGTTTAAAGGACTCCCCTCCCTGCACCATTCAATGCTATTTCAGAAGGGAAGAGAGGGGAAAGGACACCTTTACCCTTTCCTATTTTTTCAGAAACCTCCCAACAAAGCACAGGGTTTGGGGACTGATCCCTGAAACTGAGCAAATATAAGAACTGTATAGCACATCAGTGGAAGCTTTGAGGAAGGTGGGAAAGAAAAAATGTCTTTATGCCCCTCTGTGAGCCCCGAACAATCCTGCAAGGTTTCTGATCCTCACTGCCTGTTGGGGGCTGGGATTCAACATTATATTGTGGGCCCCACTTGTTTCCTATCCTAAATTAATAATATTACTAGATTACCTCTGTCAACAGCTGACATTCACAACTTGAAAATATTTCCTTCTTGAAAGCTAAAACAACCTGTATTTGCTATTTTTTGCAATTAGAAAATCCTGAAAAGCAGAATTTGAGCTAGTTTGGACAAGACACTAGACCATAGTTTAGCATGTGCATTGGACTTGTGCATTTCCCCTTCCCTCTTTTGCACACAAGAGCAGATGAAAAGCTTATGGTTTCTTTTTTAAACTAACCGGAGTTTCATATTATGTACCAACTTGGGTAATTCTAGTTAGCTCAAACAAGCCAGGATCTAACCATGGTTTATTATGCTGGCATGTTCACTAATTAGAGATCACCTTAACCAGAATTCTCTGAGTTTGGTTGTAATGGAGAATTCTAGGTTGTTTAAAATCAGAAGTGGATGCTTCTGGTCTCCTTCTACAAACGCGCACCAGAGGAGGAGAGCTGGGGGTGGGGACATTGAAAAACCAGGTCTCGCCATGACCCAATAATATGTAACACTAATCCTTGGCTTTGCAATATGTCTGAACCAGGGCCCTGTGTGAACAAATGTTGTCAGTATTTGACAGAAATTATCTTTGCTTGGTAGCAGTCTTATGACTTACATTTTATTTTTGCTGTATAAATATGGATTCAACTGAATGTTTCCATACAGAATTTAAGTTAAGAGTGCCTTATCTTTGAAGTACCATCTACTAGTCAAAAATCTGAAAATCTGATTAGATTTAATCAAGTTATACCTGGAACTGAATCTGGGAGTTTAACTTTTGTCCATGTTTATTGGATTGAAATTAAATCTCTCATTAACTATCAATATGAGGTAGTCCTGCATGCCTGTGGCCTTGGAAGGCATGCATTAGTTGTTCTAGATTAATCTCAGTTTCAATGGCCTATGTGAGCAATACTCTGTTTAGACCTTAGAGCCTGGCTGAATTGGTGGGAAATATGGAACTAAAAATGCCAGAAAGAAAAGAAGCTGCAACATTTATCTGTAGAGTAATAGGAATGTAGGGGATTTTTCCATTTACAGTACCCTGTGTGAATAAGGAAAGGATTTTACCTTTACTACTTCCCATCATTGCAGTTCTAATCTCAGGTGAATATGACAAAGTAGATTATATTTGTCAAAAAAAGAAAAAAGTCAGTTGTTTTTCAGCCTCATTTTAGTGTGTTTATTCTTCAAGCATATTCTTCTGTTCTTAGAGTCTTGGAATGTATGAACTGCTGGTGGAACTTTCCACAATTTTAGTATCACTATCTATAAACAGTCCTCGCATATGCATTGTTTTGAAGGGGGGAAACAGAAGTATTGAAACATATAGTGAATTAACCCAGTTCTTATTTCTAGAGTACTCGTGTGATGTGGACTCCCCCTCTTCGTGAAAGCTTCTCATATCCATTCCTTGTACTTCAGATGCTGTTACTGACCTACATTCTCAGGTAGTTTCCATTCCTTCACTACTTAAATATGAAGAATTACCCCCATACCCAAACAAGGTATTGATTAATACACTTTTATCTCGTGCAGAACATAATATTACATGTAAAATACTCTATTTTTAGCTGTATTTTCACTTGTTGTATTGCAGCCACCTAAAACATCTGGCTACTGCAAGACTGCACAGCATTCATGGTTCTTGTTCTTTTTATTTTTTGCAGTTTTCTTTTCATCTTACATATCAGTTTGGTTAATATTTGATTGAATTGATTAGAGAATGGATAATAGTTTGCAGTATTGAAAGCAAATAAATAGCAGGCAGAAACACACACCTGTCTGTAGCTTATCATTCTTGGGGCTCATGATAGGATTGCATCCCCCAGTAAAGGGTTTTGCTAGATGTGAATCATTTATCCATATACAGCAAGGGAACAAATACATTTTGCTATTGCTATTTGTCCAGTGGAACCCCACTTTACTGGGAGAAGAAGAAAGATAATATCTGATGCGGCCAAATACCAGGTTGGCCTGTATACAGGATCTTCCTGAAAGTGCTATCTCGTCTCCTCTTTCAATCTAGGGATGAATAGTGGATTTAGGGTGATCCTGGATGCATCTAAACTCAGTAAGTGGATGAGTCAGAAGTTACTTCCTACCTCTGGTAAAAGGGGTAGGTGGTGAGGGTGTGTGTGAGCCTGAGCCTTGCTCCTTGTCACACAGGGTGGAGAAGATAATATCTGACAAATGTTAGATGAAAATGGTATTTGTAATTTCAAGTGTTTTTTTTTATTTTCTGTGTTGCTACAGTATTTTTTGTAATTAGAAATATAGCACACATAAGGCATTTTTATACCTTTCTTTTGTACAATGTAAGCTTATGGTGTCTTGTTTTGCAAATCTTTTGAAAACATAATAATGTATAATACTAATTGATAATTCATTTTTGATATTATATCAAAAACACCATTACTGAGGCTTACCATTATTGAGGCTTATCCAAAGCTTCTAAAACTGTACTTTTATAGTGGTGACAATTTTAAGTGAAAATTCAAGACAGATTGGAATAATTCGTTCTCTGCTGCTCTTTGCATGAATAGTCCTAATATTGTTGAACTTACTGCTCTTTTATTCTTTTTCCCCAAGGACTCAGAATGTTAATAGAAGAAGCCTGATTGCACTGTCTGTTTCTAATGTTTTTTTCATGCTTCCGTGGCAGTTTGCTCAGTTTGTTCTTCTAACACAGGTAAGATAATTTAAATAAATCTGACAAATTATAATAATCCATATATCCCATTTTTAAAAATATTTGTTCAAATCAGTGTATAACGATACAGAGTTTATACATATATATGTAAATCCTCAGCATTCACTAAAATTTGCACTGCAGGTCCAGTTGACAAATGTGCCTGCTGATTGTGGTGTGCTTCATTAGTTCCCTCCATAGTCACTCTATGATGGTTGGTGGGTATTATATCTGTATACTTGAGCTCACAGTGTTTTTGTATCGCATGTTGGACATACATTAAAAGAATGTCAACACTGCCAAGTCAAGTTTTATAGTAGCAAAAATCAAGAGGAGCATGTGATCTTAACACTGTAATCTGTCTTTGACAAATTTGCGATGCAGTAGTATACATACTCACTTGGGAGTAAGTCCCATTGGTTTCAATGGGTCTGACTTCTGCATAGATTGCACTCTTAAGTTTCAATTTTATACCCATTTACATACAGATAAAAACAATATTTCTGAAGGAAGAGGCATCTTCTTCTTTTCTTTTAGATGGTGCTCATATGTTGTTGTAGGCATCATTTTAGAAGAAGAAATGTGTGAAAGAAGAAAAATTGCCTCTTGTTAGATGATGCTTGCCACCTGCAGGTTTTATATGCATTTGTATTTTTTAAAAATATGTCTGATTAATTGAGAGTACCTTTTAGTCAATTACTTTTAGATAGTTTAATCTAAACTATTAATTGATTAAACATTGCATCCCCAATTAGTGCATAAAACATATTATGCAGAGTGTATTTGGTTCGTGAAATGAATATTGGTAGGTCTTTAGCACTATTTCTCTGTGAGTAAATTATTTAAAAAAGTAGAAGCTATAAAGAAGAATTCTAAATATATCATCCTTTTATAACTTCTGTTTATTTCAGACATTGGACAAGTCTTGTCTTAAAACTCAGACCTTGTCACCTAAATATCTGTAAGAGTTATATAAACATGTGGGTCACTAATGCAAATACCAATCTCTTCTACTTCTAGCTCTATGAACAGGATAGGCCTTTTCTTGAAGGTCACCTGAAAAAGGCTTTTTGGGGTCACCAGTGGCTACAGTAGAGAGATGGCAGCACATGATCCATGATCAACCCCCTCCTGTGCATTCACTTCAGATGAGCGAAAATCCCAAATGCCCTCAAAAGGGGGAAGTGGCTTAAAACCTTGGGGGCTTGCACAATTGGGACCAAGTGCCACAGCCTCTCCTAGATGGGAGACACCTAAGCCACCAGCAAACCCCTGTTCATTTACTCCAGAAGAGCAAAAGTCCCAAATGCATCAAAAAGGGGGAGATGCCTACAAAAACTTGGGGGGGGGGGTTTGCAGGATCAGGATCAAACCTAATAGCCTGCCTCCTCTACACTGCTGGCTTGGTTCCTTTAAGGTATTCCCAATCAGTAAGCCAGTGAACAGCAGAGCGGCAGCTGTTTAGTCTGCTCTTGCCACACAGCTCTGTAGCCAGCCAAAATAACCCACTGTGACCACCACATGACACAATGACCTATGATGGGTTAAATAATCCACTCTGCAGACTGTGGGTTATCAGAGTGGGTTATTCTGGGCAAATAAGCCATCATGGGTTAAAAAAAACTCCCACCAGATGATATAATAACCCATGATGGGTTAATTAAGACATTATGGCTTAATTAACCCATCATGGATTATTATGTTACCTGAACCCAGTCATTGTCTGCATGGCTCATTTCTTGGTATATACTGAAAAGCTATTTTTAAATATCTGCAGAGACACAAAAAAGAATTTCTCATAAAGATCAATGAGAAACCCAAAATTTTAATGTAGCTGGGATCAGGTGCAAGACTGTTTACCCCATACAAACAAACAAAAAATTGTGAGAACCACTGCAACCACACACAAAACCAGGCCCAGTGAGGACTGAGCATGCTAGGTTGGCATAGAATGCTAGGGTGACCGTATGAAAAGGAGGACAGGGCTCCTGTTTCTTTAACAGTTGTATTGAAAAGGAAATTTCAGCAGGTGTCATTTATATATATATGGGGAACCTGGGGAAATTTCCTCTTCATCACAACAGTTAAAGCTGCAGATGCCCTGCTCTCTTTTCTATCTGGTCACTCTAGTATAGCTCCTGCAGCTTTAACTGTTGTGATGAAGAGGGAATTTCACCAGGTTCTTCATATATACAAATGACATCTGCTGAAATTCCCTTTTCTATGCAACTGTTAAAGATACAGGAGCCCTGTCCTCCTTCTCGTATGGTCACCCTAATGCTGACAGTGGGGGGGATGGGGTGGCTGAAACCCTAAACAGAAGCGCTCAACACTGCTTTCATTTTAGATTAACCGCAGTTTGTTGTGACATCTGTACCAGGACAAACTGTGGTTAATTTTAACTATGGTTAGTTGAAAGAAGCCAGTGGCTTCATACACTGTGTTTTGAAACTGGCTTGTTTCAATAAAGGGGAGGGAGTAGCTGGATAGTCCCCAGTTTGCTGCAGCTTATTCTCATAATGATAAACAATGCAATAGCATTATGCAGCCATTGAGGGCTTTTTAGGTTTTCTGACAAATTAAGTGTATTTTCATATGGAAATTCAAGGAATGTTTGGCGATGCACACAAGTCCATCCCTTCCCATACACCTACCAAGGGGTGACTCCCAAATGCTTCTCATTATATGGCACCTTGGACACAATCATGCATATGCACCCTAGAAAAAACATTTCTTCCCATCTGCTCCTAGCTGAACATCAGGTATTGTTTTTCCATTTTTTTCCTTCTGAAATAGAGAAAAAAGAAGATCTACGTTATAATAGTTAAATTAAAACTCTTTATAGAATGAATTCAGTGTTCAGATAAATATAACACTCTATAACCCTTTTCAGGCGATCCCCTCCATAGCAATTGTTTGGAAGGGGAGAATTGGGCTGTGCCTGCTGATCTTACCTCACTGTTGTATCCCTGGGAGCCTCACCATGACCCCTTCCACATACATCCTACTCACATGTTAAGGGGAGCATATGTAAAGGGAAGCCTCCTGTACACTCATCAGCCTTCCTCATGATTCCTCTGATTATGCACATAATCACACATAAAAAGTAGGCTTTGCTTCAAGGCAGGGGGAGTGCAGGTGCAGTACCACTCTTTCCTCCATCTGATTATAACTGCATGAAGGAAAACGTCAGAAAAAGGTTTATATCTTCAGCATTTAAGATAAAAAAAACCTCAGATCACATCAGGCCAAACAGCTGAGCTTTCTCTCTATCTGGTTTGAACAGTCTGGCTACACTAGTCCAGATGTCAGGACTTGCAAAGAGCTGTGAGCCTCTCTCTGTTTATTTAAATATTGATTATAGGAAAAGTTACAAAGCTCCAATATTGACCATAGACTCTTGATACTGATAAAGGAATTATACAGTAATAGAGATGAGGTTAGAATTGGTTTGAATGGTTCTCTAACAGAAGCTTTTAAAACAATGTGTGGAGTAAAACAAGGATGCCTCTTGGCTCCCACCCTTTTCAATATCTATGTTGATCTGGTGCCACAGTTAGCTCAAGTAAACTCTCCTTCCCCAGTAATTTTAATGTATGCAGATGACGTAGTATTTAACTCTCTCCCGCTCGGGTCTGAAAAATCTCTTAGACACATTCAATGCTTACTGTAAATATGAAAATTTGGCAATAAACTATTCTAAGACTAAGATAATGGTTTTTGGTAGTCATATATCTAGGCATAGGTGGGTTTTAATCAACGTATTGTTGAACAAATCCATTCATTTAGCTCTTTGGGCATTCTTCTCAGTGAGTCTCTCGTGTGGAAAGGGCATAGAGGCAGTGAAACTGAAGGCACAGACAATTGTAGGGGCTGTAATGATGTTTATTATAATAAAGGGGTCACTTGATTGAAACTGCCCTAAAGATCTTCAACAGCAAAGCAATAACCCAAATGCTTTATGGGTCTGAAATTTGGGGGTTTGACAATGCCACTATTAATGTCCTGGAAATTGTGCAGAACATTCCCCCCCCCCCCCCCCCGAAAAACTCTCTGCCATTCAGAATCCCTGCAGCTATTTTGCATAATGAATCTGGATGGCCATTAATTAGGACAAGAATAGAGTGTGCTCAGTTAAAGAATTTTAAATGAATTGCTACCTTGCCAAACGGATGCCTTCCAGCTATGTGTTACCTGGAAAGGAACAAAAATTATTATTGGAATGTGCTATTCCAAAAGCTCCTGCATAGCTATTACTTTCCTGAACTGAAGTCTGCCCTTGATATGGGTAAGAGTCAACTAAGGGACTGGTTATTTTGGATAGATACTAGGAGGGATCTGCAACTAATTAAAAACCTTAAATTAAAATTAAAAATGTAAAATTAAATTTTTTCCTGGTGGGTCCCTCTTTTGAAAACGGAACACTTCAGAGCCAGGTATGTGTCTAAACTGAGACCTTTTTTCCGCTAAGAAATACTTTTATTGAACTGAGATTCCAAGGCCTTTGCTAGACCTGATGGAAAATCCAGGGGAGACCTTGCGTTATTCATAACGCAAGATCTCGCCCTTATTCACACGCGAGCCGTGACGAGCTCTGGAGGAGAGCCGTCGCAGCTGCCATTTTTTTTTTACTTTTAAAGCGGCGGCAGCAGCACAGGAGCCAGGAACGGTAAGTAGGGTTTTTTTTTTTTAAAAAAAAAATCTCCTTCCCCCTTCCACGATCTCCCCCCCTGGCCTCATTCTCCTACCCCCTCATCTGCGATCTCCCTCTGGCCCCGTTGTCCTTACCCTGTCCACGATTTCCCCCCCTGGCTCTGTTTATTTATTTATTTATTTATTTATTACATTTCTATACCGTCCAATAGCCGGAGCTCTCTGGGCAGTTCACAAAAATTCTCCTTTCCCCCCCCATCCGCGATCTCCCCCCGGCCCCGTTCTCCTTGCTCACGATCTCCGATCCATCCACCCGCCCGCCCGCCTGCCAAGTCTGATCGCCCGCCCGCCATGTCCGATGCCCCCCTGCCTGCCCGCGATGTCTGATCTCCATCCCCCCCTGGCTCCGTTCTTCCCCCGTCTCCCCACCCTGCCCTGATGGCTGCAGCACTCCTGTGGAGTGCTGCGCGCCTCTGCCGCTTTTCCCGGCTACTCGCAAGTAAATGCGGTAGTCAGGAAAAGCGGTGGAACGGGCTACACGCCCGAGACCGCCAGAAATACCGGGCCAGAAGCAATGCCGGTTATCCCGGGCCAAGGGAGGGTTACCCCTGCCTGAGCCCGGGATCCCCTGTACGTCATCTGGACACACAGGGGCCTGGCCAGGGCTTGTACCAGGCTAAACCCTGGTCTCGCAAGGCCCCAAGTTATGCCAACTGCAGTTCTGGATGGATGCAATCACAAGGTGCCATTTGAATGCAGATTATGTATCTGTGGCCAACATCAAGTGGAAGACATTGTTCACTACATGTTAATTTGTCCTCTGTATAGAGACCCAAGAGAGAGATTCCTGAAACCCCTTTTAACACATGGATATAGGAATGCCCTTGTAGAAATGGTTCATTTTCTTTTGAGTGATACTGTTATGTGACACATAAAGTGGCTTTGCTGGTTCTGGCACCAAAAAAGATTAAGAAGAGAGAACTAGACAAAATTGCCATAAACTGCTTTGGAGATTCAGACTGTTAAGTGAAAGCTGAGTCTTAGTTATGGCAAATTCTAAGTTATCTGTATAATTTTCTTCTGTTCAAAATATTTGTATTACTGCATATATGTAGAAATATTTTGTTTTGATGTATTTGTCATTGCCTTTGGCTAGTACAGTAAACTTTGAATTCATTTAAATATTTATTTTAAAAACAAGAAACTGGTTACTATAGGTAAAATAATCTCATATTTTTAATCGTGGTTTTAAGGTGTTGAATAGATTTTTTCTTTTCTTTTTTTTACTATTACAATTGTGTAAAATGCTTATTTTTCATAGTAGTGGCTGATTTCTTCAAGATACTTCTGATTCAATTGCCAGGATCCAAACTCCTGTTTAAACTTACATAAGAAATAAAAAGTTTGTCCTTTCCTTTTTTCTAGCTATTGATCCCTATGCATTATACATTCAAAATTCTCCTCCATTTCTAGAGAAGTTCCCCATGCTGCTTGCAGCCTGTTCACAAAAGCAAATTTAAAGCTGTCTTGAGCCCTTTCTACACATAAGGATTATCCCAGGCAAATGGAGGGATCGTTCCTGCCTGCTCCCGGGATCCCCTGTGTGTCATTTGCATGCACAGGGATGATCCCGGAACAATCTTGGGGGGGGGGGGAAGGCAGGTGTAGAAATGACCTGTGTGTCATTTGGATGCACAGGGAAGATCCCAGGACGATCCTGGGGAAAAAGACAGGTGTAGAAATGGCCTGTGTGTCATTTAGATGTACAGGGACGATCCCGTGGGGAAAAGGCAGGTGTAGAAATGGCCCTGGTAGAACAAGTTGTGCAGTAGTTTGGAACCCAGCTAATTTTCGTAATACTATTCTGGCCAGAAAGTAATTTCAATTACTTTATTCTTTTTAATCACAGGTGGCATCAGTTTTTGGTATATATATATTAGGATTCATTGATTCATCTAAACTACAGAAGATTCTTTATGCACATATGGTAATACTTAGTCATAATCTTCTTTAATGGGGTAAAAACATTTTATGAAACGTATTTACTTTGTTCTTGTACATAGCTTACCGATATTTTTTAAATATGGTCAGCAGCATATAAGAGTATTAAATAAATGATTTAAAATAGTGGATAAAGGATTGTTATTTATTTATTTAGAGGATGTATATCCCACTTGCTGATCAAATGATCCTCAAGGTGGTTTACAACAGAGTATAATTCAGGCCTTTGCTAGACTCAGGCCTTTGCTAGACCAGGCAATATCCTGGGGTGATACCCGGGAACGTCCCTGTGTGTCCAGATGACGCACAGGGGGATCCTGGGATCAGGCAGGGATCAACCCTCCCTGGCCCTGGGATATAGCCTACCCCTTCAAGCCCGCTTTTTCCCACAGTCTCGAGCTGAGCCTGAGACCGTGAGTGTGTGGCCTGTTTTCGCGGGTTTTCCCAGCTCCGCGTGATTACTCATGCGGAGCCGGAAGCTGTGCCCATCGGGGGCAGGGTGGGGGAGCGGGAAAATTAATTAATTTTTTAAAGAAAACTTTACCTTCGCGCACGAGCGCTCGTGCGCATCGTCCCCTTTAAAAATTAAAAAAATGGCGGGCGCGACAGCTCTCTTCTTGAGTCGCTTCGCCTTATGTGTAAATGAGGGCAGGATCTCGTGTTATTGACAACATGAGATCACCCCTCCTCCATCCTGGGATATCCTGTAGGTCTAGCAAAGGCCACAGACAATCCAGAAGTCTTTAGTCTCCTGGCTATGCTCAGGGGCAGAGTGTACTTCCTTTCAGCTCTGCAATACCAGGACAACTGACAGATTTTTTTTCCTTAAAAGTATTTTAAAACAAGAGTTTATACTTGTAAATCTTTGGTGGGATTGGGGTCTTTGATCATGAATGAAAGTTTTTGGGTTTTAGGTTTTTTTACAGGTATATGTTCTAGCTAGATATACTATGGCTGTAATTCTATACTCATTTACCTGGGAATAAGCCCCATTGCATTAAGTGGATCTTATGTCTGAGTAGAAATGCATAGTGTTGCTTACAGTGCAGTTCTCTTCATATCTACTCAGACATAAGGCCCATTGAAACAGCTTTTAAAAAGTTAATTTATTTTCAGATGTACTAGTATTCAAAATAAACATAGTGCTATGGGAAGTGCATTTTAACTAAAATAAGTTCTAATGTGGTACATTGGACTTATCTGTATTTTGCCTATTCTGAGGGATTCTTTTAGAAGATTCAATTTGGGAAGCTAAATTATTTGTGGTAACAAATATTAGCAAATGAAATAAAGCTGTCTCAAGATAGTTCTTTTTTATTTTTTAGTAAAACGTAGTGGTTTCATAGACTACATCTTCACATCCATTGCTAGCTTGATCATTGCATTAAAATATGTCTATATGTTTATATCTCTTTAGGCATCACTGGCAGTATGTTTTGTCCTTATGTTTGGAAATTCTATGTTGCTGACATCCTATTATGCTGCCTCTTTGGTAGTTAGTTGGGTAAGTTAGTAAAGAATGCTTTGTCTTAAAGTACTGGATTACTACAATAATTCACACTTTACCTACTTCATAAGATTTTTAAAAAACTGATTCTATATTTGGGGAGGGGGTAGAGCTTTTCCATTTCAGAAATAAGAATCCCAAAAGTATGGAACATTCTCCAGTGAATACATAGAGCTTCTTATGACCACGACCATTCATAAAATAAATGTTTGGTACATAATTGTTCTTTATGCCATGATGGGGAAGAATTTGTTCTCTCTAGAGCATTTCAGTTAATACAGAATTCCTTTTCTGTATTAACTCAATAAACTAATAGCAAATCTCAAGTAATTATGTTCAGACTTAATAATTTTGGTTCTTTCTGAGTGTGGTATGTGTGAGAAAACAATACTGTTTTCTTTAGTAAACAAAATAATTTGCATGGTTATATGGTGTTTCATTACTGGTCAACTGAATGCAAGTAATAGAACTTCAAGAAGATAAAAGAAGGCGGCAGCGGAATGCCATTATAGCATGGTAGTTTTAAATTTCCATCTTGTCCTTATTGATGGTTGGTTATGTATATTCTTGGGCGGGGGGAAATAAGTATGCTTGCTTCCATGTGTGAAAGCAACACCTACATAACATCACCAAACTGGCCCTCTATTGGGTTGGCCAAAGGTGGAGTATGTGATGTGCAAATAGTTTGCACCAATGTATAAGAGAACTTTTCAGGGCTGACAACAGAATGTTTCAATTTGTAGATTTTGAAAAAGCAGTAATGATGCCAAGGTTCTATACATATGTTATGCAATAAATCCATAAATTTGGCTGATAATATATATTTATATTCTTACACTGCTAGCTTCAAGCATCTCCTAACACATTTTTACTTGCTTACTGTATATTTATTGTTTCATCCTTCTGGATTACAGTTTAGGGAAATATTGTGTAAATTGCTGAAGTAATGGTATTAATGGAGCAATTTCATTATTTTAGGGTATTCTTGAAGTGGGTCCTAAATACCTGAAAATGCATAGAAAAAACTTTCCCGTTTGGGTAAGGATTGACATTTCATGTTATAAATATTACTAGATGAAGTAGGATAAATCTCAACCTGATGATCTGTAGACAACAGAATTAAAAATGGTAAGGCATATTAGCGGCTTTTTCAAGAGATTCCAATTTTTAAATCTGACTAATATCATCATCTTATTATTATCCCAAGATTATCCGAGCAAATCTATTCCCCCATGATTTTGAGACTCTGAGACAAAGACGAAAAATGTGTCATCTGCTGACTTCATTTGCTTGTTTAAATTACTGCTTCAGATTACTCTTATGCTGTTTTTAAGATTGCTTTCGTGTCAAAATCTTTCCTTTCTCTCATTCTTATTAATGAATTTCCTACCCTCCAGCAACAGGGATTGGAGAAGGGAAAGAATTTAGCCACCAAATACAAGTCTATCTGTATATAGATTGTATCAATAAGTACAGATCATAACAATGGGTATTTTGATAGTGTTGTAATATTAGGCTCAAATATACAGTTTATTTCAAGTAATCCTGAAATCTTTCTTTCCATATTGAATGCCTCTTCCACTGAATGCTGAATGCTTGTTTTACTGTTCCATCTAATTTTGTCTATTTTACAGGCCTTTGAAGGATTTTCTTGCCTTTTCGGGACAATTACCTTGAAGACCTTAATGTGTCTAATATTTGGAATATCTGATGATGTATGTAAAAACGTAAACTGTCAGGGTTCTTATTGTTAGTCTTATACATCATATAATTTATTCAAGCAATTTCATATAACATGAAAAATTAAGATTTGATGTATCAGCAGTATTTGAAATTTTGACTTAGACTGAAATCCTTTACACATTTACATAAGAGAAAGGACTATTGAATACAGTCAGACATGTTTGTGTGAACTGGCCCTAAGCATTATGAGGATTGGATGCATGACAATTGTGCACATTTCAGAGTGCTGAATTCCCCCCACACACACACACACAAATGATCGAATTTCATAGCTCGACTGCCAGTTGCAGAGAAAGGCCCTCATTTGGTCACCACTGTCTAACCTTCATAGGCAGGGACAGTTGAAAGTCTGCAGAAAAACTCACTGATTGACAGGTTCATTTGTTATACATTAATCTTTTAGATACATTGATCCCAGGCTTGGCTTTATAAATTCAACCCATCACTTTGAATAGTGCCTGAAAATAAACTGGAATCCAGTGAAGATCTTTAAGTACAAGGGAGAGATGTTCATTATGGCAACTTCCAGTAAACAACTAGACATTTCTGTTCTGAATCCACTAAAGCTTTTAAAGACTTTTGAGGGGTAGTCCCACACGTAGTAATCGAGCTTGGCTGTTACCCAGGCATGGATAATTGCTGGCATATAGCAGAAATTAGAGAAAGCTGTTTTGTGTTATAGATGCCACTCGAGCAACTGTATGTAAACTTGATGTTGAGCAATGCCAAGCTGCAAAACAGGCCAGAGTACATCCCTGTCCAGTACAGGTCGATCGATATACTTGCAGCATCTCCATCTTGCCTTGAATCAGTTTCATTTTATAAGCCCTCATTCAGCCATTTATTTATTTATTTGAAACATTTATACTCTGCCTTATCTTCTAGAGGGTAAAATCCAACTTAAGTCATACTTAGAGCAGACCTATTAAAATGAATAACTTCAGTCCCATGTGTTCAATCGGTCTACTCGAAGTAGAACTTATGTTGGAATTTACTTTAGGAGTTTAATACAGGGAAACAGGAAAAAAACCCACCCTAGGTTTTGTTTTTATATCATACATTTCTGAGCACAAAGTTTGAATGCGAACCTTTTGAATGTGAATTGAGATCTACTAATCAATCATCTTCAGAATTGATCTTCCACTGGGGCAGGATCTACACTACTACTTTAAAATGGTGTATAACAGTAGTGACAACTGTTGGGCCCCAGGACACACTCCATATACTGTTTTCAAACCACTTTCAAAGTGTCATATCCTGCTTGGTGTAGACTTGGCCTGGGTGTGTCATGAATTGCATTGAAGAAAGCCTGCAACATGTCCATCATTCCTGGCCATAGTCCATGGCTTATATAGTATGCAAATTAAGTTACTTTTAACATCACAGGTTAACTGTTCTTTGTCTAAAATATTTCTATAACGTTGCTTAATATTGAATTACATTAAATCATGTAGCATAATCTATAAGTGTGTACCTGTCTCTCCTTTAAAAAAAAAAGCATGACTGATTTTTTAAAATCCTTAAGGTCATTTGTCTTACAAATATTTGCACTGTAATTTCTTTTCAGGCTCATATAAGCAATCTGTTGAAGGCAAAACTTACTGATTATAAGGATTTTGATACATCAATGTATACCTGTGCTGTGGAATTTGATTTCATGGGAAACGAGGTAATTAAAATCCGTTGAAAATAAAAACAGTTTTTAAGTCTTGCAGTTTTGCTCCACCTGTTTCTTAATTTTGCCAACAAATCAGAAAATACTTTGGGGCCAAGTTGCTGCTTTCTTATAAATACAAAGATGCAGGATCCTTAACACTGTTTAATTAAACTGTAACAGCAGAATAAAACACTTTTGAGTTTGAACAGGATAACAAGAAGATGGTTCTGTACACTTTAACTCAACTATATTAATGTGCACTTTTTAAGATCTTTTTTCCCCCTTCTATGGACCTCCAGGGGTTCAGCTTTGAAACTGACGAAGTCTAAAGTGCAATACAGATTAATGCTGACAAACAGGTACAATAAATTAGAGAAGAAGAAACTTTAATGCCTAAGAAGAACACAAAACATAATCCTAATAACTGCTCAAGAGCACTGAATTCTAAGATAAACATATAGACATGAATGAGAGTGAGGGAAGAAGTGTCCAATTTTGTTGCTTATAATTATTTAAATTTGTTAGGTAAAATTATTATTATTATTATTATTATTATTATTATTATTATTATTTATATAGCACCATCAGTGTACATGGTGCTGTACAGAGTAAAACAGTAAATAGCAAGACCCTGCCGCATAGGCTTACATTCTAATAAAATCATAATAAAACAATAAGGAGGGGAAGAGAATGCACCAAACAGGCACAGGGTAGGGTAAAACTAGCAGTATAAAGTCAGAACAAAATCAAGTTTTAAAAGCTTTAGGAAGAAGAAAAGTTTTTAGCTGAGCTTTAAAAGCTGCGATTGAACTTGTAGTTCTCAAATGTTCTGGAAGAGCATTCCAGGTGTAAGGGGCAGCAGAAGAAAATGGATGAAGCCGAGCAAGGGAAGTAGAGACCCTTGGGCAGGTGAGAAACATGGCATCAGAGGAGCGAAGAGCACGAGCGGGGCAATAGTGTGAGATGAGAGAGGAAAGATAGGAAGGAGCTAGACAGTGAAAAGCTTTGTAGGTCAACAGGAGAAATTTATATTGGATTCTGAAGTGAATTGGAAGCCAATGAAGAGATTTCAGAAGTGGAGTAACATGGTCAGAGCGGCGAGCCAAGAAGATGATCTTAGCTTTGATTGATTAACTATTTAGGTATTAAAAGGACTTCAAAATCATTGCAAGCAAATAAAATCCAAAATCAGAGTGGATTACCTTAAATCATGGCTTAAATCACCTATAAAAATACTTAAATAATGCTTTTAAATTAACTTTTCTTTTTTGAAATGAATATGTTTCCTAAGCAAACACGAATTTTAAGTGGCTTCTCTACCAATTAGAAGATGTCGGCTTGCATTTTCAGCTATATAGAGCCTTTATGTAACCTTTGGCCTTTGGCCATGCAGCTCACACATGCCTTCTGTACTGTATAATTACATCTGCTTATAGATCAGATTTAATTTTTTTATTATTATTTTTAGCTGGCTGAAATAAATGTTATGCCTTTCAACTTTACTGTGACTTTATATCAGGGGTGGCTAATCCCTGCTGCCAACCAAATTCATTAAAAATGGTGGAGGAGGGGATGGCATCCATTCTGGTTGTGGAGCAGTAAAATAGTCAAAATTAGCTTTCCTGCAGGATGGTGGTCCAGAGGGCAAAAATGGTCTCTAACCGCCCCAAAGTTGCCCATCTTTGTTACATCTTGTAGTTTTTATTTTTGTAATGATTATCTGGTTTTTGTGGATATCATCCTTAAAACTTCTTCCACACATTTTTAAAATAAATAATTAAGGTATGTGCATTTGCAAATAATGCTAACAAAACTTGCTTGCTTGAAGGGTAAGTCTTCAATTCTGTGCACCATTGAACAAAGATGAGCTGAATACAGAACCTTTCAGGATAACTAAGATCCTAGGAGCCAAAGTAGGCATCGCACTAAAAGCATAGTAGCTCATTTAGCTTCCTCTCTGACACCTAGTAGAGCTTACTTTGCTATGTGCGGTTTCAGAAACTTGCTGTCCTTTAGAGATATAGGTAAAACATTTGCAAGATATTATAAAGGAGGAAATGCTTTGGAAAGGAAGGAGAAGGAGAGGAACGCACAGGTGCTAATCAAATACACTAGGCAGGATAGGATGAAATAGTGGCATATCTAGAGTAAAAAAAAAGAATGTCTATCTCTTCAAAAGAAAACACTGTAGTTGTATTTGAAACTGTTTGTGCCTAAAAATGACCACCAGTTAAAACTTTGCATTTCAGATTCCAGTAAAGTACATGAAGACGCTGCTGCTTCCAGTAGTTCTTGTTGTCTTTACAGTAATTGTTGTGAAGGTAGGACATTGTTGGTTTTCATCCGGTTTACATTCCACATGCATAGTATGATAAAAGGAGGCAATTAATACTTTAATTTGGAGCACATTGGATGTAGTTCCAATTCATGAGGCCCATGTACATGTTCTTCATATTTTGTTAGTTACCAGACCTCTTTACTTTTTCTTTTGAATACCTGCAAAGACATGTATGTACTAAGAAAATCTAGCTCGCATAAATCTGAAAGATAATAGGAAGTATTCCAAAATACATAATTGAAGACATATTGGGAATGTTGTTCATCTGTTGGCCCCTGGCACATAATTTTGGTATACAACATGGAAACATAGTTATTAGATGTATAACTTGGCAGTATGTATATCTGAAATTGGGTTGGAGGGAGATTTGCAGTTTGGAGAGGCAACTCCCTTGAATGAAACGGCCAGCACAGCGTCGAGGACGCTTATCAGCCAACTTTTAAAAACAGCCCCTGAAGAATGATTGTCATCCGAAACGTTGGACTATCCATGAAGTTTCCAAAAAAAGAAAAATTAACAAGAAAAATAAAGAAATATAAAAGAATTTTTTCATCAGCACCAGAGCCAGTCTCTCTCTTTTTTTGTACAGTATGTATATCTGTACATTAATAAAAATGAAGAGGGCAATCCAGATAACATTGGGTGAAATCCAGTGTTGCACAAGCAGAAGACACCTTATGCAACTGATTTCCTTCTCCTCCCCACTTTGTGCCCCCCCCCAAATAGCTCCTCCAGAGAGTCACATTCATGCAACATTGGATTTCACTCATTAGGCTGATTTAGCCCAGTTGAAATAACGATTGACAAAACACAGTTTTCGCTATTCAGGTATGCAAGACCAGTTTTAAGGTCTAGAGTGGATAACAGTGCAATCCTGCACATGTCTACTCAGAAGTAACTCCCACTGAGTTAAGCGGGGCATACTTCCAGGCGAGCAGGTATAGGAATTGCAGCCTAAGTATGTTTTAGAGAAAAGGCTGTTTAACATACTTATTTTTTTAATAATTTGTTCACAGGCATTTAATTACATTGTATATCGCAAGAAATTCTCTGAAAGGTAAATATAGTTTGAGTGCACATTTAAGGAATGAATTATTACTTTAAGGATTATCAGTGTGCTATGTAGCTGTGTAGCTGAACTATGCCTTATTATTCATGTACTCCCACTCCTCATTCTTTGACATCATTAGTGTGGTTTCCTGATAGCACTGCTAACTCTCTTTATGCTATTACCTCACCTTGCTCATAGTAAAAAAGTGAGCCAGATGCCTGGCCCTAGGCTTACAAGGCCCTTCTTGAAAACAGAAGGCCTGATGAAAACAAGAAGTGCCACGTCCCTTCTGAAAACTAGCTTGGCTTTTCTTGTCACAGAAGGATTTATAAATATAGAGGTACTTAGGGGAAATTTGATAAATCTTAGGGCTTTGCTAGACCAGGGTTTAGCCCGGGCTGATACCCGGGCTCGCCCCTGTGTGTCCAAATGATGCACAGGGGATCCCAGGGTCAGGCAGGGGTCAACCCTCCCTTGCCCCCGGTTAATGGGCTCCACTTTTGGCCTGGTATTTCAACAGTCCCAGGCTCCCACCACGGGAGGTCTAGCCCGTTCCGCAGCTTTTCCCGGCTACGCAGCTTACTCACGTGTAGCTGGGAGAAGCTGCACCTGGGGCAGGGGGATAGATCACAGCTGGGGGGGAGATCGGGGCCAGGGGGGAGTGGGGAAAGCTTTTTTTTTAAAAAAAAAACACCTTACCTTTGGCGCTCCTGCGCACCCAGCCATTTAAAATTTTAAAAAAATGGTGGACGTGACGGGGCTTTCCTTTAGCCCGTCGCGTCTGACGTGTGGATTAGAGCGACAGCCCACACTAGTTGCAGCGCAGGCTCGCCCCTCCACATGCCCAGATTTTAAGGTAGGTCTAGCAAAGCCCTTAGTGTCAGAATGTGGAGGCTCATGAGCAACATTTTGCTAAATTAAACACAAATAATATGCGTTTGTCTCAAGCTTTCAAATGACACATTGGTTGTACAGCTGCTGTGAAACAATTCAGCCATTCACCACAAACGAATTATTCTTGTTGCTTGTGTGTGTAGAAAACAACCTTAGAAAATTGTTAAAATTTATAACTGGCTTGAAAATGAAAGCAACAATCAAATGATATGGCACTTGTACAGCGTAATATTTGCCCGTACGCTCCTATCAAGAGCTGTTTATTATTATTTATTTATTTATTTTATTACATTTATATAGCACCCCACAGCCGAAGCTCTCTGGGCGGTTTACAACAATTAAAAATAGTAAACATTAAAAGTATACAATTTTTTTTGAAAAAACATAAAAACAGTATAAAAACAGTATCCATTTAAAAACAACAATTCTGGGGTCCATTAAAAACAAACTTAACGTTGTTAAATGCTGTTAAAAATGCCTGGGAGAAGAGAAAAGTCTTGACCTGGCGCCGAAAAGATAACAACGTTGGCGCCAGGCGAGCCTCATCGGGGAGATCATTCCACAGTCGGGGGGCAACCACTGAAAAGGCCCTCTCCCTTGTTGCCATCCTCTGAGCTTCCCTCAGAGTAGGCACTCGGAGGAGGACCTTAGATGTTGAGCGCAGTGTACGGGTAGGTTCATATTATTCTTCAAAATAATATTACTTATTTTGAAGAATGCGGACCAAGCAGAGTTGCACATTAACTTGGGAGAATCATTGTCGTAACTTCCTAAATCCAAAGGGGTCACTTGTACACCTATGATCACATTTTATCTAAGTATTTAGCATTTTTGGTGATAGAATTCTATCTGCTGTGACCTGAATCAACCTAATGACTGGGTTCAGCCAATTGCGGGGGTGAAAGAAGCCATTGTGCCTTCCTCCATCACCTCTACATGTGTTTCACACACAACCATGATTTGTATAATTACCCATGATGCAGCGTGGATTGGTGTGTCGTCAAAACTCAGCTTAGTGTGGTGTGGATAAGAAGCCATCCCCACCACGTAGTTTGATAATTAACCTATGAGCTGCGTTGTGAGTAATTGTGCAAATCGTGGGATATGCATTGGCTGGGCTTCTTTTGCCTCTGCAATCATCTAAATTTAGCCAATAGATTTTTATCTCACTACAAGTATTAATTAGCTTTCCAATCCTAGGATGTATATGTTAGCAACACTGCTTTGTGAATTGTCACTGTATTTTACATTTAAGCTTTAATATAATTATCATAGTCTGTGTGTATTTCCCACTAACCTCACTGCTTACATTTCTCTTTCTCTCTACACCAATATGTGTCTATACATGCCAACTGAGGATACTACTTAATGCATCTAAACTGGACTCTGTGAGAAGCTTATAATAAATTTGATATTCTATAAGGTGCCACAAAGTTCTTTTTTCGTTTTTGTGGCAGCTGACTAATACAGCTACCCCTTTGGTGATTGTGACAGTAATCACTTTTTACCACTGGCATAACTGATGTTCTATTACATTAATCACTTTCTGAAGTGATGGGCATGGGAACTTTTCTTGTTTCCCTTATTCACACACAATTATGCATGTATAAAAAAGTTTACTAAAAGAAGTCTCTTTGAAAACATCCATTGTTTTCTTATATATTTCCTTCTAATTAACTAAAATATGTATCTGCTTACTCCCAGTGTGTAATGCTTGGAAGTAGTCTAATTGTATGTGTCACTTATTCTACTTTTAATAATAATCAGTATAAATAATATGGTACTTTACCAATGGGCAGCAGGATGACCGTGGTGTTAGATCTGTGTTTGTAGCAAAGATCTTGATCTTTCTTTTTCTCAGAACATGAACACATTTATAGTGAGTGGCAGGAACACACAGTTTAGCTTTTTGAGAAGGGCAGAATAAAATCTCCATCCGACGAGCGTTTTATTGCACACTCATTACAGGGCACTCATGGAGTTCGCTCAGGTCTTTCACATGACGTCGTCTGCCTCCCACGCCCCTTCTGGCCTTCCATGCACGACAAAAAAAACCCCTAATTAAGTCCGATGTTTTTTTAAACTCGGAATTGCTGCTCTCTCCTGCTGTGTGCAGGAGAAGCAGCGCCATTAGAACAGCGGACTCAATGGGCCTCATGCTCGTTGTGTACTTCCTCTTTTGAAAGAGGAAGTAACTTGAGGAAGGAAAACATGGGCGGAGAAGCAAGGTAGGGAGTGTATTAACTCCCGGTGTGATGGAGCTTTCAGTGTGAAGCACTACCCAGGAGGAATGGCTTTCAGTTCCCAGATTGCTCAGAAGGCATAGCCACAGTCATTGCTCCTATTAGGCTGCTGGCTTATTTTGTTCCTTCAACAGCAGCAACATCTCTTCTGTATCCCACCTCCCCCACTCTTTTCTGATTTTAGGCAAATGGAAGGAAGGAGGAAAGATTAATTGAGAAGGGAAGTTCTTTACCCTGCTAAGTAAAAAGAATGCCAAATCACCACACCTCCAATTGGATGAAATGACACACAGAACAGTCAGGGAAGAAAAGCTGCAGCAGATTGTGCATGAGTATATCCCTGTATAGGAGGTAATATAATGGCTTCAAGAGGTCCAGGATAGGGGTAGACCTGTGGCTTGGTCATGGAAACTCAGGACAGAAACAGTCTGTCCAGAACTTTAGAATTCAGGGGGATTGTGCTAGTCCCAGCCTGGGTCTCCTGGTCTTTCAGATCCACAAGTACAGATTTTGATCTCATGCACAGACTAAGCCAATGTAAAGGCATTTCCTTTGGATCTAGAGGTAGTCATTCCTGACCAGGATGAGGAAGGTTCTTTAATCTCGTCACATGGAAGAGATGATTACAAGAAAGATTCAAACCACCCAGAGAGCTTTGGCTATTGGGCGGTATAGAAATGCAATAAATAAATAAATGAGTTCCTATTGCCTGGACACATTCAATTGGGGCAGAATGCATGTCAGTCTCCTGTATTCCAGGATGAGATTTCCATTTAGTTTTTACATGAGCAGGGCATCATTGGAGTATCCTTGCAGTAGTATCCCTGGCCTCAGATGAACAATCTTCTGAGGGACATGCTTCTATGGGAATAGAAGAGAGGGTGTGTTGGATAGGCCACTTCCTGGAAAACAGTTCAGGCCTGAAATTCATCAGAAGAGTAAAAGAGGAATATAGACTGTCTAGAACTCTGAGCCATCCATCTGACATCACTAGAGTTGTGGTAAGATTATGTTACAATCACAACATGCATTCAAGTGGATCCAAGTCTTTTATCCCAAATTAATTGCTTGGGTAAAGGACAGCCTACAGTTTAATAACACACCATATGATGGGAGCAAAGCTTTTACCTATTATTCAGAGTTCTCTCCCTGAGGGAGGTAGCAAACATATGGAAGAGGCCACAATGGAAGATACTTTCCTAAGAACCAATTGGTTATCATCACTACAAGATGGTCTTTCCCTTCAGTGGGTATGATCTTTGGACTAAACATTTTGCATTGTGTGGATTTAATATAAGAGCAGTATTCTCTCTCTCTTTCTCTCTCTCTCTCTCTCATACACCCACACACCCACACCCACACCCACATACCTCTGAAAGGCTGAGTTTCCAGAGATGGTAAATGTTCTTCTGCTATATTCTTCTCCTGTGAATGTTCATTCAAGGAAGTGACAGTGGGGCATTCTTCCCATTCTCTTCCCGTATGAATGGCAGGGTAGTTCTGTTCCTATCTATACCATCCAATATATATCCCCCAAACCCTTCCTTTACTGTTCTTCTAGTTTATGTTTACTTCTGCTGCTAGGTGCTTAGTTGATTTGATTCCCCCTGCCCCAATTTGCATATTCACCTGGGAGCCCTTTCTCCCCAAGTAGTGCTTCAGATTGATTCTTGCACCTGTCTGGGTCATCAGAGAGGTAAAAAAATGCCTTCCCAACATTTTCTGTAATAAAAAAGTACAGCAAGTAAAATAATGCTTTGGATTGTGCACTAGTAAGTTTGGCTGCAGTCACTGCACACATGGATCTCCTGTCAAGTGGAGACTTCAATTCGCTATAATTCAAGGTGTTCTTTGGAGCAGTGCTCCCTCTGAAAATGGCAGCTAATGAAGCTTTCTCTTCTGCTGGAATTCCATTAATGTATCAGAGCATCTTTATTTTTTAATAGCCTCTCAATTGGTGCAAATAAGTTTACAAAATAAATATGGTAGCAACAATCTTTTTTGTAATTTTGTAATCATGTAAGAGGTTATATAAATCCAAATTTTGCAACATTTTATGTTTAGCTTGCTTCTTAACAAAGGATGTAGGGAATTTTGATTCTGTTTAGTAAACAAACTTATGCTTGTGGTCTTTTGTTCAGACAGGAAGATCATTTTAATCACGGAGAGGTAAGAATATTATCCAGCATGATTTTTGACAGAACACTGCTTGTTGGGATTCCCCACAAATAAATTAGAACATTTGTCTTCTCTGAGAAATAGAATAAAGTGTGATTTAAAATAAAAAATGGAAAGTACTCAGAGGGAAGTAGCGGCACAAGTTTCAAGCAAGGTGGTGGTGCTTTTTCAGTTACTTAGAATTAAAAAGGGGGGAAGCTAATGATAGTAGAAGACTCAATTCTTTGCATAGCTGCTTTCCATGACCAGAACCTGATAACTTAATGTATATATACTGTTCCCCTAAATAGTTTTGCAGTGCTAAGTATTCATGGCACATTTCCACCTTTGATTCATAATATCATAAAAAAGTTCTCTTCATATTTATAGATTTACTGAAAAAGACAGAGTACAAGCTACATAACTTCAAAATCTTATTTCTGTCTGCCAAAGACACTTAAATTTAAGATTCTGCTACAAGATGTCTAGCTTTGAGGAAGGAAACTTGCCTTCCACTTAAATTATTTAAATACAGCAGCTCTCAGTGGCCAACCTAATACATTTAGGTTTTACATTTTATTTTATTTTGAATATTGGTATTCTTTCACTTGTTGAAGCAGCTTCATCTGGCTTTTATTTATTTTTTTGGTAAAAAAAATTGACTTCCCAGTGAAGCATGCATATTGATTTAGATTGGCTTTATTTATTTTCACTAGCTTTATTCAAGAAACTACTCAAATATGATATAAAGTCATTTTTAGAATATTAAAAACAATGTCCCTTTGCTTTTTAAATTCCCTTTCCAGCATTAGTCATCTTTTTTTGTTGTTGTTTATTCATTCAGTCGTTTCCGACTCTTCGTGACTTCTTACATTTCAGTAAACTTCAAAACACACCTGGGAGCATGGAAAAGGTTATGTAAAACTGTATAGGTGGTACTGCGCATACATGGAAGTCTTGCACAACATTTTGCCATTCACCTCATGTAGAGGGACAGCTCCATGCAGCAAAGGAAGGCATACTTTTAAGTAAAGTGAACCAGTAAATCCTTGTACTTTTGGCAGCTCCATTTGCTCAATGGATTTAGTTTTAGAGCTGTCTTCTATGCAAATAGTTGTTGGATTAGAGTGCTTGTGTGCGATAAAGTGAGGAAAAAACTGAATTTAATTCAGTAATTTAGTTTTAAAACTACTAAAAAATACAGTAGTGAGAAAGGAGCTTCAAACACTCTAGTCTCTTCCATCTTTACCATTCCCATGGGGGTACTCATGCTTCTAAAATATTATCACTGTAGACCTTCTGTCCCATCCCCCCTCTGCCGCCAGAAAAACAAACAAACCTGAGCCACATTTTTAATAATTGAGAACTCCAAGGAAGGCGGGGCTTAAGTAAAAACTAAATGTTAATTCTAGTATTTATGTTTTGATATTTCTTTTAATACTCAAATGTTTTCTTAATGCTGTTTTGTTTGCAGATAGTATACCATGCACTGCAGCTTATCTTTTTTATTGTTCTTGCTATTTTAATTATGAGACTAAAGCTGTTTTTGACGCCTCATATGTGCATCATGGCATGCTTGATATGTTCAAAGCAAGTAAGTTATTGTCTACTTATCATACTTCTGCTGTGGTGATATATTTTACAGAGTCGCTTATAAAGTGTCTCAGTATGCCAAATTGTTAATATTTTATTAATTTTACTATGAAATTACAAAAATGTAAAATAATTACTACTAAATATTATGAGAATTAATAAAAAATATATTGCATTTATATAACATCAGGAATAAGTAATAAATTAACAGAAATTCATAACCGTGACAGTACACCTTCTCTAACATTTATTTAGCATACACCTATCGTAGTGGTTAATATTGACATACATACACACAACATCTTTACCTCAGCCAATGAACGAACACAATCCATGGGCAGAACAAGTTTTCTGTAGGTGGATATACATGCTAAAGCCTGCTGTGTGGAGGGGTAGCAGGGGAGGTGGCAAAATTAGATTTTATCCATAGGGATTCTCATATGGCCTCCACTTTTATATTAGACATTGTTTATCTGCATGTCTTCAGCCTTCTGCTGCCCCTTGTGGTTTTCCAGGTATGGAGACATTTAGGTGGGCTTCTGAAGACATAAAGTTTGTATTCCTAAAGGGAGATAAATTGGTAGAAGACCACCAGAAATTACTTTCTACACAAACTTTATGTGTTAATATAGTATAGAAAGAGAGGATACAGGTGGTCTTTCTGATAAATCATGATGAAATATGAGAGGAGGCAGCATCATAGTTACACATTGGGTCAAAGCTGTAATAGGTTTTACTGCATGATATGTGGGTGAACTATTTGCAAGTGCAATCTTACTCAGAAAAAAGGTCCCATTGAGTTCACTGAAACTTACTCCCAGGTGGGATTGCAGCTTTAAATCACTTTATTTTTAGACTAGCTGATAAAACCGGTATTGCTCATGCCCCCTAAGATATATGTCTGCAAGGGAATCATCTTAAAGTAGTAGGCCGTTGCTAGGCTTGTGAGTTAACTTTTAAACAAAGTAAATTGCCCAAGGCATGCTTGGAGTTGTAGTTCTAAGCTGAGGCTAAAATGGAATGGTGGGCGGGGTTAGTGGCAGTTGGAGAAAGCCAGGTAGAAGAAGAACAAAGACAGTGAGAAGTCAGGAAAGAGGGAGGTGAGTTAGGACTGAGAGATAGTGACCTGGTTTGCACATAGTGACCTGGTTTGCGAACCCATGCTTTATTTAAAATCAGCCACTCTACATGCCGGTACTACACCTCCCAGCATGCCTTTTGCAGCCCGCAGGTGTCCGTGTCTTCTGAGAGATGTTTTCCTCCTCTTGTTACTGACACTGCTCCGCATTAGAGCATCGAGGAGTAGCATCACTGAAGAGGTGAGGTAAGCAGCTGTCAGTGGACATGCCCAGCTCTGGCCAAATCCTGCTGGGACTGCCTGTGCTTCTCACCCACCAAGTGCTCCATCAGGAGCCTGTACTGAAGGGCTAGGGCCAGCCCGTGTACTTTCCCCCTTCATCAGGCCTGTTCCTGAGTGCCTCCCCTTCCTCCCTCCCTCCCTCTTAAGAGTGAAGGCCACATGTGTACTTCCCCAGATTCTGAGAAAACAGCAATATCGGGATGGGTGCCTTTGGGCATGTTCAGAGTTTGGCCTCTCAAGGTCACGCTGTTGTATCTAGTTATGATTTTAAAGCCACACAAGCTGGGTGGGAGGAGGCAGGCCATTTATGTGGGTTGTTTCCTTTTATGTGGAATTGGGTTGACTGCTTGAGACCGACCTTTGACATCTGGGTTGTGAAAGGCAAACAGAGGCCACCAGCTGCATTAGAGCATCGATGCCACTCACAATGGCTGCCAAAGGCTAGTAAGTCTGGCCTCCTGCCCAAGGCATGCTGGTAGTTCCGCCCAGGGTATGCTAGAAGTCATAGGCATTAAGCCTAGGTTTTTTATTTAATTCTTTAAAAATACTTATAACCCAAAATTTTGTGGTTTTAGTTTTTCTGGTACGTTGTACAGCCAGACCTATCAGTGTGCCAAATTTCAAGTTTCTAACTCATCTAGAAGTGGCTAAACATTTCCAGACATACACACATACTTTCCACTTTATAGTAGAGATTGCATTAACATGGGTTTTCTGTTATATAAGGCACTAAATTGAATTCAATATGCTATAGCCAACTCTGTATACATAAATGGTGTGTGCTGTACAAGACCAGGGAAGAAGGTATTGCTGTTATTTATAAGGAATCCATCTCCTTCATCAAGACACCAGTTTGACTGAGTAAGGGGTTTGAGTGTTTTTACTTGGTGTTGAGCCAGAGAAACGGATGAGCACTGTTGGTGTACTGGCCAGCCCACTACCCATCAGTCTCTGTGTCCCAAGCTAGCTGAAAATGAGTGAGGCATGGTTTTGGAAAAAACCCAGGATGCTTGTTTTGGGGGATTTCAACATCCATGTAAAGGCATCTTTAGAAGGGCCTGCTTTGGATTTGATGGACACCATGACAACCATGGAGCTACCTTAATACAGTATGTCATCAGACTAACATATTCTCTCGGGCAAACTATGTACCTAGTATTTCAACAGGGCAGGAGTTGGTGATCTGGAATTCTGGTGAAGCTGAGATTGCCACTGGCTTTCCCCCTCAGTAGCGGTGGTGGACTCATTAAGTTGTTCCACCTTTAGAAACATGGAATAAGATGGATTCTTGAATGCTCTGGGGAATTTTCTGGTTAACATAGCTGGCACTTCTGTCCTAGAACGAGGAGATGGAAAGGATTGACACAATCATTCCCAAGCATCTTCTCCTGCATTGTAGAACTCATCCAGTTCCCTGGTTTACCAGAGAGTTGGCATCAATGAAACAATGAAACAAGCAGGGTGACTAGAACACATATGGCATAAGTCTCATAGCATCTGTGACCAGACACAAGAGCACATTGTCATGCCTACTTTGTGGTGGTGAAGGCAGCAAATTGTTCTTTGTTTTCGGCTATCATCTCATCCCCAGCTGACCTTTTATGAGGGGACTATTATATCCAGACCCCAGGAAGGATGTGTTGGAATCCTCAGAGGCCTGCTGTGACAAATATGCAAGGCACTTTGAGGGTAAAATCACATATATTTGCTCTGATTTTGACACCATCATTGATACAGTTCCAGAGGAGTCATTCAGAGTACTGTCACTGGACCAAGAAGATCGTAACAACTATCACATAGTCATAAATATTGCCTTTTGGGGGACAAGTTGCATCACCTCCCATACCAATTTGCCCATGAATTAAGATAAATAGATGAAGCCCTTTTCTGAGTACCATCATTAAGAGTACTGCCTTATGATGGCACAAAAGAGAGGACTTTTTTGTGGTGATGGCTCCCCAGTTCTGAAATGGTGTTTCCAGAGATACTTGACCAGCACCAACACTCTTCTCTTTGAGGCACCAGGCTAAAACGTCTTGATTTGCGGGGGTATTTTAATGTATGCTTAGTTTGATGTTATTTGTACATTTTTAGCTGGTTTAAGTGTTACTCTTTTATTCATCTCAATTATATTTCCTGAGGTTGTTATTTTATCTCAAACCATTCTTCTTCGTGGTCTCTGTGCATCACACATTATGGGCTCTGCGCCTGCGCGGGGCCAGCTCCGGAAACTTCCCTAGCTGAAAACATTTGGGGGCGGGAACCCCTCCCCCACCGTCTACTGAGCATGCTTGGGATTTCCCGCCCTAATTCCTCAGTTCTCTTCAACCGCCTGTGGGTCAACAGCTCTTTGTGAGACTCCCGGTTAGTTAGACTTACCTGTGCTGAAAACTTCCGTTTCTTTCTATTCTTCCTATTCTTTTCCTTCACTGATGAATCCATGGAAAGTATTCAAAAGGCAAAGAATACAGCCAAGAGAATGGGTATTGGGCAACAGCAACAGCAAAGACCTTTTCGCCGAAGATGTTGGTTCAGGAGCCAACCACATTTTTTTCCTAGACAGCAGCAGTCACAAGAACGAGCACCTCAATACCACCCTCAAGCGCAGTACAAGAAGCAACAGTTTACTGAGCGCTTCAGGCAGAACAAGGGCAAGTCTTTGACTGCCCTACCGCCCCTACTATTTTCCCCTGTTTTGGAGAAATTCTCGCCCCCTTCTACCTTGCATGGACCGTTATTACCACCGATGCATGGGTCCTAGACATCATTCTTCGAGGTTACAAAATAGAGTTTGTTACCCTCCCTCCACTCAGAATCACAAGATTTTCACCACCTACAGACACCCTCCTACAAGAAACTACATCTTTGTTGGGGAAGGGCGCCATAGAGCAACTGTCTGCAAACAGTATAAACCTCGGGTTCTACTTCCTTTTCTTTACGGTTCCGAAGCGGGATGGGGGCCTCTGCCCTATTTTGGACCTCAGGGAACTAAACAAGTTCATCAAACCCAAAAAGTTTCGGATGGACTCTTTAGCAACCATCCTCCCGTTCCTCTCTCAAGGGGATTGGTTTATGGCAATTGATCTCAGGGACGCGTATTTCCATGTGTTAATCCACAGGGACCGTCGTCATTTCCTACGCTTCCTGATAGGGGAAGAAATCTTCCAATTCAAGGTCTTACCTTTCGGCCTGTCCACTGCTCCCCAAGTCTTCGCAAAGTGCATGGCTCCTGTATGTGCTTATCTTAGGACGCATGGGGTAGAAATATACCCTTATCTAGATGACTGGCTACTGGTGACAAATACAAGGCAAGAAGCTATTCGCAACACCAGACTCACGTTCAACCTTCTTTCTGCATTAGGCCTGTGCATCAATGAAGAAAAGTCCACTTTCGAACCTACCCAGAGGATAAAATTCCTCGGAGCCATTCTGGATTCAACCCTTCCTCCCAGAAGAAAGAGCTACCACGCTACTTACTCTAACCCTCAAGCTCTGCCAGTCACACAGCGTATCTGCCTTCCAGGTACAGAGGCTACTTGGATTCATGGCCGCGACAGTGAAAGTTGTGCCTTGGGCACGCCTTCACATGAGGCCCCTCCAGTTATGGCTACTGCGGGAATACGACAATACCATGAACCCTCATCGAGTCAAACTCTCGCTTCCTGTGACCCTAAAGACGTCCCTTCTATGGTGGGCAAACAAATCCGACATCATGCAAGGCCTGGACTTCCGGCCTCCGGTGCCATCCAAGACATTGGTGACAGATGCGTTGTTAGTAGGCTGGGGTGCCCACTGGGGAGAGATGAAATCCAACAGCGTTGGAACTTTTTCGACAAAGTAAAACATAAATGTGCTAGAGTTGCTGGCTGTGCAAAAGGCATTACATGCTTTCCAACAAACTCTAACAGGACATGCGGTTCAGATTCGCACAGACAACATGGAAGTTGTCTGGCATGTCAACAAGCAAGGGGGAACCCGCTCCATGGTTCTAATTACCTTGACCCTAGAAATCTTTCACTGGGCGATCACCCACGACATGACATTATCCACCCTTCATATCGCAGGTCAAGACAATATCTTGGCAGACAATCTCAGCCGCAATTTTGTGGACACACACGAGTGGCAAATGTCAAAGTCTGCACTCGCAATGATCTTCCGCTCATGGGGGCATCCGGCAATAGACCTGTTTGCATCACCAGAGAATGCCATCTGCAACCATTTCTGCACAAGGGCAGACCACGGACTAGCATCCCTGGGAGACGCTTTCCAAATGACCTGGTCGGGGCAACTGGTTTACCTACCCCCCCCCCCGATACCCCTCATTTCCAAAGGGATAGTGAAGTTATGCAAGGACAATTCCAACGCCATACTAATAGCTCCCTGGTGGCCAAGGCAACCGTGGTTCACGCCGCTTCTCAAACTGTCGTCAGCGGAGTTCATCAGATTGCCTCAATGTTACAATCTGATCTCCAGGGAGAAAGGGCACATCTTCCAGCCGGATGTCTCTACCCTAAATCTAACAGCCTGGAGGATACGGGTGTGCTAGACCAGCAATCCCTTCCTGCAGATATATTGAACGTGATACTGGCAGCAAGAAAGCCAGCGACTAGGAAATCATACTCTACAAAGTGGGATTCCCACTAGCAAGGAACGAGAAACCCACTTCACCACTCCACCATCCTTTTATTCCTCTATTCACTCTTTAAAAGGGGTCTTAAATTCTCGTCATTTAGAGTGCATTTAGCAGCAATTTCTGCTTCACACCAATGGGTTCAAGGTTGTTCTGTTTTCTCACACTCGTTAGTTAAATGTTTTATGAAAGGGATGAAGAATACCATCCCTCCCGTACGTTCTTTTGTTCCACAATAGAGCCTTTCTGTAGTTCTCAAAGCACTGTCGGGCAAACCCTTTAAACCATTAGCGACCACGGACCTCCGTTTACTAACATTTAAAGTTGCATTCCTGGTTGCCATTACGTCCGCTAGACGTTCATCAGAATTAGCCGCACTACGCATAGACTCTCCATACACGGTCTTCCACGCCGACAAGGTGGTCCTCCCGCCAGATCCGGCTTTCCTTCCTAAAGTTGTCTCGTCGTTCCACCTCAGCCAAGATATCACCCTTCCAAGTTTTTTTCCTTCACCGACCTCTCCTCTGGAGTCAACTCTTCACACACTGGATGTTAGACGTGCCCTCGCCTTCTATCAATCTAGAACAGCCTTGTTTCGGAAATACCAACGGTTATTTGTTTGTTATGGTGGCAGACAAAAAGGTCTACAGGTTTCTTCGCAAAGAATATCCACCTGGGTCGTACAGACTATTAAGTTGGCCTATGACCTTGCTGGCCTCTCCCTGGAGGGTAAAGTGCGCTCCCATTCCACAAGAGGGGTCGCTACTTCTACAGCATTTGAGAGAGGGATTCCCATACCAGACCTCTGCAAAGCAGCCACCTGGTCCACACCCCTGACGTTTGGCAGTCATTATCGTTTGGACATTCGGGCACGTCAGGACTGTGCTTTTGGGCGTGCTGTACTATCGGCAATCTTTTGCAGAACACACCTCGTCTGACACCACCCTCCTCCTGTACGTCAGCTTGTTATTCGCCCATAATGTGTGATGCACAGAGGCCATGAAGAAGAAAGACAGGTTGCTTACCTGTAACTGTAGTTCTTCGAGTGGTCATCTGTGCAGTCACACAACCCTCCCACCATCCCCACTATGGTGTCATACCTTATTACATAGTGTTTTACCTCAGTGAGACAGTTTAGGCAGTTTAAAAGAACTGATGAGTTAGGGCGGGAAATCCCGAGCATGCTCAGTAGACCGTGGGGGAGGGTTTCCCGCCCCAAAAATTGTTGTTGTTTTTATACTCTTTTTATGTTTTTTAAATTTTTTGTATACTTTTAATGTCTACTATTTTTAATTGTTGTAAACCGCCCAGAGAGCTTCGGCTGGGGGGCGGTATATAAATGTAATAAAATAAATAAATAATAATAAATAAAAATGTTTTCAGCTAGGGAAGTTTCCGGAGCTGGCCCCGCGCAGGCGGAGAGCCCATAATGTGTGAGTACACAGATGACCACTCGAAGAACTACAGTTACAGGTAAGCAACCTGTCTTTTTTCTTGGAGAAGGGCAGTTTAGAAAATTTTAAAATAAAATAAGAAACATTCATACTGTCATTATGACTACTGTTATTTTTTAATGGGAAAATGTATTGTTAACTGGGTACCAAATTCTTTTCATGTAATCTGTTTAAACTTTTGAAAAATGAAAACTATTAGAAACTTGAGTAGTATGTAAAATAAATCTCTGTTAATGTTCTTGTATAGCTGTTTGGATGGGTCTTTTACAAAATCCAGCCTGGAACACTTGTCCTTGCCATTTTAGCAATGATGGCATTTGAAGGGATTGCAAATCTTCAAAAAGAATGGAGCATTGTGGGGGAATTTAGCAACTTGCCTCAGGAAGAACTGTTATTGTGGATAAAAGCAAACACCAAGCAAGGTAAAAAACAAAACCAGCCCCATTTTTTGTTGCAATATTTTCTACATCATCTACTGCACAGCAAGCAACCTTCTTCTGTTCTGTGCAGTTTTCCGAGCAAAAGATCATGTTGTTGAACACTTTTCCCTGGTGTCATTTTAGTGTAGTTACAGTTTCAAAAGGTCAACCTTTCTAAATAGGGCCATCTGTAACTATAAATTGCTTTTATTATACAAAAACTTGTATTCAGTAGAGAAAACTTGTGTGTGTTTTGTGATTACAAATTTAAAATCGCAAGCATAAATTTTTATACGAACCATTTTAGCATGTAAGCTAATGCAGTTATAGATTTCCACAAAAAGTGAAATTAAGGCCCAGTTTACAATTCCCCCCTCCCCCAATTATTCCTGTATATGTTTAGAAATTAATGTGTATATATCTATATATTTCAGATGCTGTTTTTGCAGGAACAATGCCTACAATGGCAAGTGTAAAATTGTCTGCTCTTCGACCTATTGTGAATCATCCCCATTATGAAGACGCAGGGTTGCGGTAAGATTTGAAGTTCATTTTTTAAGGTTAATCAGAATCATATGTTGTGTTTTTCTTATAAACTGTAGAAATTTTAATCACTCTTAATGTCCACTGACATGAAATTATAGGCTGTGTTCAACATAGAGGTATGTGAAATCAGACTCCACATCTCTGTGTGAATAATCCTTATGTTTTTGTCCCTGAATGATATGAGTGCAGTTTTGTGGATAGCCTGGGATACCTGGTGGATTTTTGTAGATAGCATCTATAATGTTGTGGTTTTTTTTGTTACGATTATAATTGTTTTGTTTTGTTCTGGAAGCTGAGATGAGTTTACTAACTACAAAGAATATACTTTTTTAGGGTCTCTTGGTTATTAGTCATTAGGCTTTTGTAGAGGCCTCTGACCATCAGTGTACACTGATGATGTCATTTACATACTATCAAATCTCTGTATATAAAAAGGATCCTGGTTAGCACTGGATACTTTAAAATGGAACCTGGTGTCTGGAAAACATCTGTAGAGAAGATTCAAAAACAAAAGAAAAAAGAGCTAAATCTCTTACTTTCAATGAGTTCAGAGGAGGGATTAAAGATGGGAGTATTGCATCGGCTGGGCACTGCCAAATAAATGTGTTAATTGGTTTAATATAGCATTGTGCTATGCAGATGTATTGGTTTTTAATTGACTAAAATAGATGAATAAATTCGGTAATTGATTTTAGACAAGAGCTTTGCTGTGGAGAGAGAGGGGGGAATCGGTAACTGATTTACGTTTCCTTCAGGCATGCAAATCCTCCAACAAAAAGCCAGGCCTGCAAAAGGAAAAACAGAACAACAACAGCCTTGACATCCCTTCTAAGGAGGAGAGCTCTCCCAGTTTTGTTGTTGTTGTTTGTATGTTTGTTTTTGCTCGCCTTCAAATCTGAGCACAGCATATCTTCGCTGCTACAACGTTTCATGCTTGGGAGCAAATGTTCTTTGTTTTGTTCTTAATTTGCTGCTTTGTCTTCAGCATTTTCTTCCTCACCCTAATGCTTCTAGACAGATGGGAGAGGGAAATATCAGTAGGGAGAGCCGAGCTCTATTCTGCTCCAGAAGCTAAATGCAACTTTTATAATAAAAATATTACAAAACAATACAAAAAGCATAGAAAAACAAAACCAATAAAGGTGTTATAAAAAATTTAAGTGCTTTTGCAGCTGTCTGAAACAACAGCTGGTCTGAGGACAGATCTACACCAAGCAGGATATGACACTTTGAAAACGGGTTGAAAACTGTATATGGAGTTGTCACTACTGTTATAAACCATTTTAAAGCAGTAGTGTAAATCCTGCCTATGGATGAACTCAACCCACAGTTCCTCTACTGTAATCCTTTTTTGTGCTGGATTACATTGCTCCTTTCCCTCCATTGAGGGGAGAAGCACTCTTACTGCAATCATCCCATACTGCTTTTCTGTAGTACCAGCTCATGCTGTCAGGAAATAGGAGCTTCTGGGATATTCCCCTATAGTACAGGCACTATAACAACCAGTCTAACTAAGTGCATTGCTTTCCTTAGCTTTCGTAGCAGACTTCAGGATGAGTGGAGACCACACTGACCCATATTGAAACAACCTACTGATCATATTACAGCAGGTGATCACAGGCATGATGACAGTACTTGCCTATTTAGATTGCTGGAGTTTCATACTCAATCCATCCAAGTGTTCTCTGCAACCAGTTCAGGGGCTTCTGCATTTGTCAGTTACATGGGACATAGTCACAAAATACATATATCTGCCCCAGTAGAGGAAGACCAAGATCCTCATCTCCACATACAAAATCTTGTCCTGAAAGCCAGCATGTCTCATGCATTTTGATTCCTAGAGCAAGATTTCACCTCCAGCTTCTCTACTGATTTTGCCATATCCGCACCAGGTCATCCCCAAGCAGCTAATTTAAAGAGCTGAGTTTCCACAGAAGGTATACTTCTTCCTTCATTGGTCGCTAAATCCAAACCACCTGGCCAAGGGTGCACCACTGAGGAAATTATTATGGATCTACTGAAGCACTGGTGTCAACCTACCCAGGTGGAAGAATCACTGCTAGGGGAATATTGCCCAGAGTCAGTGGCCACCTGTGGAAACTGCTGAACCAGTTAACTGGTTAGGACTGAAAGTAGCCAAACATGCTCTGGACATATTCTTGGACAGGATCTGTTATGAACATGTTATGACTTGAACAGAGTTTGATCATCGAAGACCACATCAGCCATCAGAGAACACCCAGTCCAACAGCTTCTTCTGGATCTTGTGTGGCTCTGTCTGCCCGTTGCATCATGAATATTGAGCAATAATAGTTTTCGAAGAGAAGGCTTGCTGGAAGATATGGAGGTGTTCCACACCAACCTGGTTTTCCACCAACAAGACCTGTGACATGATATGGAAGGCTTTTCAGAGGTGGTGCAGGTGTTTGTTGCTATCCTGGATTTCTGGTCTCCTTCCATCTGGATAAGATCAGAATCTTGTTCTTAATATTCTCAAAAGCAGGTACATGCTTTTGACAGTGTATTCGGAGTACGGATGTCGGAGAAGTCACCAATGGAATCAAATGAGTTTGGATTTCTATGAATCTGACCCGCAGATTCCATGGGGCACTAGCTTTTTCTGAGTCATACAGATTTCTCAGACTTGTGGACTGGTTCTTTTACTTCCCAGAATTTTACGCAGATGTAATCATATAAAAAACATGTAAAGTAAAAAATACCTGCCAAAAATTGGAAACCGCCCAGAGAGCTTCAGCTTTTGGGCAGTATAGAGATGCAATAAGTAAATAAATAAATATGTGCATTTCCCCCATAGGCTAAAGCATGAAGATGCCCATTTTGGGGGGATTTGTGTATTGGGGAGGGAGCTTGCACATTTTTGCAAGTGCTAATTTGCACAAATGCAAATTTGCACAAACCCAGTTCCACCAATGAGCAGACTATAGAATGAAGGCACTTGATAATCCACAAAATGCAGATGGAACTGATTTAATAATATCCAAACATCTCTAATTGGGAAAAAAAGGAAATTCCTTATTATTATTATTATTTATTTATTTATATAGCGCCATCAATGTACATAGTGCTGTACAGAGTAAAACAATAAAATAGCAAAACCCTGCCGCATAGGCTTACATTCTAATAAAATCATAATAAAACAATAAGAAGGGGAAGAGAATGCACCAAACAGGCACAGGGTAGAATAAAACTAACAGTATAAAAGTCAGATCAAAATCAAGTTTTAGAAGCTTTAGAAAAAAGAAAAGTTTTTAGCTGAGCTTTAAAAGCTGTGATTGAACTTGTAGTTCGCAAATGTTCTGGAAGAGCGTTCCAGGCATAAGGGGCAGCAGAAGAAAATGGACGAAGCCGAGTAGGGGAAGTAGAGACCCTTGGGCAGGTGAGAAACATGGCATTAGAGGAGCGAAGAGCATGAGCGGGGCAATAGTGTGAGATGAGAGAGGAAAGATAGGAAGGAGCTAGACAGTGAAAAGCTTTGTAGGTTAACAAGAGAAGTTTGTATTGGATTCTGAGGTGAATTGGAAGCCAATGAAGAGATTTCAGAAGTGGAGTAACATGGTCAGAGCGGCAAGCCAAGAAGATGATCTTAGCAGCAGAGTGGTGAACAGAAACCAACGAACTGATGTGAGAAGAAGGAAGGCCAGTGAGAAGAAGGGGAAGGCCAGTGAGAAGAAGGATGTCTGTTTCATTGGTCATCCCATGACCCACAGGTGGAATCTGCCCCTGTTACTGCTCCTGTTACTGCCCCTGCCCCTGTTACTCAGCGCACTTACCAGTACTTTTATGGTAGGGAAAATAGGAGCCTCTTCTGTCAGAAAATAATTGCGTACTTTCCATGACAACTCAGTAATTCTCTGACTGGATCAGTAATTGCTTCCCAAGTGTAGTCGAGATGTAATCCTAACAATTTCTGCTCCAATTCAGTCCATCCTAAAGGGAAACAGTGGCATGAGTTGAACATACATGATGCCATCTGGATTTATGGTTACTATTATTATAACAGTTCTTCTCTTCTGTCTGGAGATTGTCAAAGTGTACAACTTTTTAAACCATAAAACAAAAACCATTGCTAATTTAAGGCAGCAATACTAGCATGAGCTCAGTAAAACAATACTCCAGCAAAAAACAGGTCTCACTTTTTACATTAGGACAGATTAGGAAGTTACAGAACTTCTGCTGCCCTGAATTTCTGGCCTCCTTCCAATCCGGATCAGAGGCAGATACAAAACAGTCAATCTGTGTTATAAAAGCTGAGCTCATGTTGTTAAGGTCAACAGATCCACCATTAGCATTTCAGTTATAGAGTATAGTTCTCTAGCATACAAGCCCAAGGAACAGTCTCTTCAAACAAGGACCGCAGCCTGTTCAGTGTGAAAGGCAACCACTTTTGCCACCCTGAATATCAGTTCCAGCCTGGAGGCTGCAGGGTCATTTTTAGTTATAGTCATCTTATTTGAATACCACTTTTCCAAATACTTTACATTCAAAGCAGTTCAAAACAAAGCATGAAAAATGCATCACTATCAATATGAAGGACATTTCAAAACAGTTTTGTAATAAGAAATGCAAAATAAAATATCAATATCAATATTGTATTGAATATTGAACAAGGAGGAATATTGAATAATATTGAACAGTATTAATAAGGAATGAACTATGAATTCAGTTACTTGCAAGAACAAAATGAAACACCCTCTGGCTTAGGTAGTAGCAGCAACAGCAGAGTGAATCCTCTTAGTTCCAGATGTTAGCAGGTATAGGGTGAAACATCCTTTGATGTAGATGGTAAGCAGCAGGTAACAAAACTCTCCTCTGTTGACGATGGATATCTGTATGGCAACCACCTGGGCAATGCTCCACATGTTTGTAAGACATTACAAAATAGATGTGTTTGCCTCTGTTGATGATTCCTTCAACAGGAGGGTTATCCAGCACATGCTATAAACATGGTGTCTGTTCTCCCAACCTGGGATATAGGCAGTGCTTGCTGCATGCTGTCCTGCTTATTGACTCAGAATTGGAAGTTGGGCTTACCCTGAGGTCCCTTTCTGTCAACAGGAGAAGAGCACACAAACCTGAACTTTGGGTGGCTCTGGGAACCATTATTAAGTTCTTTGTTTGCTTTTGGACCCTGCCTTCTTCCATAGGAGGAGTTAACCTTTAGCTGTGTACTGTATCCTTGCCTGCTGACTTGAAGGAAACCTCATGGCAAGGCCAAATTCCCATTCTTACTGCAGAAAGCGATTACGTACCATTGAACTTGCATTCCATTTTGTGTCACAGCATTTTTTTTTAGTATTTATAGCTGATTAAATCGTTGTTCAATTCTGTAATCATACATACTTTTTTCATTTGCTTCTTTTCTTATCTTACTAATTGTATTCACCCTTACTGTATTTCAACAACATTTATATGTACTTAGTGTTTTCTAAGTCCATTTTGTGCTTCTCATGAAATACAGTGTTGACTATAAAAATGTATGACAGAATAAATCAGCTGTCTCTAGGCTACCTCAGCACTTCTTGTCATTTTTCTTCAATAATGAGCTGCATATTCTTAGCTGAAGTTATTTCAATGGCTTGGTTGATATATTTGTGGCTTTCTCTTCCTCAAAGGGCAAGAACGAAAATAGTTTATTCCATGTATAGTCGAAAACCAGCAAAAGAAGTTAAAAAGGAATTGCTAAAGATGGGAGTAAATTATTACATTTTAGAAGATTCTTGGTGCCTGAGGAGAACTAAGTAAGTAACCTTGGTCATTTCCCCCAAATGTTCAAGGATTTGGGTGGTTTCTCTACAAGGGAAGTGTAGGATATAATGCAGGTCCTGATGTTTGGAACCCTTCTATGAGTCTACTTACCCTTGGTTAATGTTAAGACATTGGGAAAGTTTCTGTTTATCCTTTGAAATAGTACTAAGCATAGTCTTGTCTTTTTTCAGCATATAAAATCCAGAAAGTTGGTGCTAATGGCTAAAACCATATATAAAGATTGCTTTTGTAGCCATTGTTTGAATTACAATCTACATAAGGCTTTTAATATGCCCTTTATGTCCTGAATATTAATAAGATCCAGTTTGGTCTCCATGAATTTTCCGAAGCCCTTATGCTTTCTTGTGGATATAGCATTTGAACTTAATTGAAATGGTGATTATTCTTGAGGGTGTTTTTTTATAAGCCTTAGGCCATAGCTAGACCTAGGGCGTTACTAGACGAGGCTCTAGCGCGCGTTACCTTCCGCAGTCACGTCGAGGCTTCCAGATGACGTTCACGAGGATCCGCCGTTATCCCGCGGTGAAGCCTCTTTCTCCCGACTTTAAAAAAGTGAGTTTTAGGGCGCCTTTTCCTGCTGTCCCGCGGTAATTCGGAGTACGTGTGGGAGGATGTGAGGTCACTGCGGTCGGCACTGGTCAGGAAAAGGCGTGCTAAGGGGGAGTGGTCAGCGGCTTCGGTCAAGCCGCCTCCGCCATTTGCGCGCAGTCCACCAGCTGGGGCAGCGCGGCGGAGCGGCTTTTTTTTTTTATTTCCCCAGTGACAGTTTGCGCAGGAACGGAGGAACGGAAAAGTGGCTGGTGACTCCTTGCGGTGGGCAGCTACCGTGGCCGCATAATGGCGGTGCTGTACGCTGCCTGTTAGTGTGGGTACCAGGCTGGCAGAGGGCAGAGCTGTTTGTGGGCTGCTGCCATGGCTACGGCCAGATGTGGGTTGGCTCCTTGGGATGGGGCACAGGGCACAGAGGCGATCATCGCCGCCGACACCTCAGAGGCATGATGGGAGATGTAGGCACAGAGTGGCCATGCAGACGATTGACCTCGGGTCATATGACACCCGCCACGACCCCCATCAGGAAGTGAGCGCATCAATGTTGACCCTCAACAGCACCAGCAGCACTTCGGCTGGCACTGGCACTGCCGCCGCCAGGGCCGGCGGCGGCATCGCTGACGGCTGCGCAAGTTTGCGGTCTTTCGGACGTGCGCAAACCGTGCAGCGAGCGAAAAAAAAAGCCGCGGCAATCAGGCCGGTGTGGCTGCGCAACCGTTCTCGCGGCGGCAGCAGCACAACCGGCGCAAACTTCCGCCACAAATCGAAGGCAGGTGTGGAGCATGAGGCGTCACGGCTGAACGGGAAAAGCCGCTTTCACCGCTCCTCAACGACGGAACACCCGGTAGGTCTAGCAACGCCCCTGAGGTTTATCCCTGGATCATCCAGGGGTCAAACCTGTTCATCTAGGTGACACACAGGGGATCCAGTTCTCAGGTAGGGGTGAACCCTGGATGATCCCAGGATAAAACTTAGGTCTAGCTGTGGCCTTAGTAAAAATTGATCATTTAATTTAAATGAGTCCTTAGATAAACAAATGGCATATGTGATTTAAATCCACTTCCTTGGCCCTCCAGTCATGATATATTATTATAACAACAGATTCTTAATGCTCTTATTTGAGCAGGGCCATTATTATAAGGCTTCAGGACTACAACATTTCTCGGTATTTTACTGTAGACTACATGATTTCAATTTTGATGTGGAATTTAATGACTTGGAGGAAGTTCATGGGAGGAAAGTCTCCCATTCCCTTCTACTCCCTGCCTCCCTGGAAAGTTAGGAGACCCTCCTGAACAATGTGGAATGGGGTGCGGAAGGAGGTTGCTGGGGGTGGGGATGGGGACAATCACCCCAAGTCATGCTTGAATCCTAAGGTAAGTTAACCAATTCACAGAAGGAAGCATTCCTGTCGTCTCCCCCCTGCATCCCCCCACCCCGTGCTCCTTCCTAAATTGTTCAGGTGGGCTCCCACCCACCCTCCAGAGAGGCTTTTCTCAGAGACTGCAGGAGTGAGAAGGTGATGGAAAACTTTCCTACCGTGAACTTCCTTAAATGAAGTTTACTTATCTTAGGATCCAAGTGATAGTGAAGAAAAAATTGTTTAATGGGGAAAATAATAATTAGCCCTCATCTGGCGTTCATAGCTCACAGAATGAGGGGAAGAATAGAGCCATGCTCAATGGCCACACCCTTTCTGCTGCATCCCATCTGCCCTCCACACATTGAGAGAGAAGGTCTGAAGCATGTTGGTAGATCATGCAGGTTCCCTACAATGGACCTTTCTGACTATGTGTAGCTGATGAGGGTTGTGATGGAGAAGATAGGACCAATGAGTACATTCTTGTTCTCCTCCTCCATGATGGTAGTCAAATGAAGTACAATTGCTTGAAGAGGGCTTTTGTTACCTGTATACAGATTATGAGTGATCGGTTTTATTCCTGATCTATTCATCCAAATGGTGTGTGTCCTTGTTTGCTGATAGTATTTTTATATATTCTTAGGCCTGGTTGCAGCATGCCAGAAATTTGGGATATAGAAGATCTTGCCAACATTGGAAAAGTTCCCTTATGTAATATCATGAGCAAGGATTCCAGGCCACACTTCAAAACAGTCTTCAACAACAACATATTCAAAGTATTAAAAGTTACCAGATAAT
The DNA here is from genome assembly GCF_023053635.1 of Elgaria multicarinata webbii. Classification (NCBI taxonomy): domain Eukaryota; kingdom Metazoa; phylum Chordata; class Lepidosauria; order Squamata; family Anguidae; genus Elgaria; species Elgaria multicarinata. The sequence goes on from NC_086171.1 coordinate 68,310,523, forward strand.
GAATCTTCTGTGCAACACATTTTCTGAAAATATACTTTTTTAAAATAGTCAACTATTTTAAATATTTCTCTGAATTCCAAGTCTACTAAAATTAATGTGAATTTTGACATCAATTTCAGTGGATAGCTCCATTAGACCTAAGATGCATTCCAGAGAACTCTCTGCTCAGGAGGTCCCTTTATCAGTTATAGGAACTGTAACTTGATGTCTACATAGGCTTTATCCCCTTTCCATATAATACACTAGGGTAGTCCCACATGCTCACCCAGGGCTAATTCACTAGATCAGGGCCTTGGATTGTGAATTCAACTATTTAATTGCAAGTACATTCTCTGAATAAATGAGAATGACTTGGAACTGAAGTGCTAGTATGCTAAGAGTCCAATACACTGACTGAATACTAGACTTCTAAAATGAGGAAATATAAAATATTCTGTCTCAAACCTAATTATTTTTATTTCTGGATCAGTTTTAAAAAATTTGCTATGCAAATGTTTATGCGTTGAAACACTTCTTAATACATACTGATCCAAAGCAAGTGAGCAAAGAGAGCTGAGGAAAGATCGGCAGATTTCAAAAGCAGTGTAATTGTGGAGGTCAATGATCTTTCCTAGCAAAGTTGGTACATCTTTAAACCCTGAATAGCTAGGAATTAACAAATGGTAGTACAGTGTTTAAGGTTCCATACAATACTCATCACATTATATTGCTAATCCCATTTCCCCAGCATGCTTCTCATATTGCACCTTTTATGAATATGTATACTTTTGTAAAGAAATTGGATAGTTTCCACTATCCCGTTTATGTGCAAGTGGCTGTTGGTTTTATCAAAATCGAAGAAAACTCACCAATATTTTATTGTCATTTTAGAGCTAGGTCTTACGCTTAAACTTTAGTTCTACATGGAAATTATTCTGAATAGCTTTGGAGGGAGATGTGTATAATACACATTATTTAATTTTACTTTTTAAACAGTTGCTAAAATCAAACCACTGAAAACTATTTGCAGTAAGCAGTATTTTTGCTACTGACTGATGAAATGTTTTGAAATCACCTTGGTAGACAAAACTAACCAATTTTGCACGTATGATACTTTAGCAAGGAAAATATTTTCAGGAAAGTCTTTTTATTGTTTAGCTTTAATGCAGAAATAGAATATATTTTGCCCTTCTTGTAATAAGAGAGTCTAAATTAATAGGAAATAGCATTTGTTCCCTGGAACTAAAATGTAACCACTAGAGCAGTGTAAAATAAATTTGAAACTCATTTCATTTTCGTATACGTCTTAGAACAGAGATAATTTGTGTAAAAGGGAAACCAGTAGTGTGAAAAATATTAAATAAACTAGCAGTATTCTCTTGTCCACCTTCAAAAAAACCCATCTAATTTCTGTCCTCATCATCATTCTGTTGCTAATGCACAGCCCAGTTTCAGGCAAGAATTCAATTTCTTGTTTGGTAAAGCAAGACTGTCATACAATCTGCTGAAATGACTAATGCGTATATGCAACAGCTACTGACATTTTTTTTGCAAGTCATCTAGACAATTACCATCTGTTTTTCAGCCACTTGCTGAATTTTAACTTCTGTTTTGCAGTCAAAGCTTTGTCTGCAACTAATAGTACTAAGTTATGTACTAGGAAGCATAGTTTATGACCTAGAATAGTCAAGTAGGTATTAAAATATAGGTATAAGAAAAACTAACCTGGGTTGGGCAAATTGTGGCCTTCCATATGTTGTTGAACCACAACTGTCCTTGACCATTGACAATGCTGGCTGATGCTATTGGGTGTCAGACTCGCAACAAGAGGCCACAGGTTTCCCTCTCCAGGATTAACTTTATTTTGGTTTTCTCTCAATTCGTTAAAAAAAGTGAGGAGTGGCAAAAAAATAATAATTTTAAAATCAAAAATCTCATTTTCTTCCCTATTTGTTAGACTGGACTATTAATAAGGATTGGGCAGTGAAAAATTAACATTCAAGAAGCTGGAGATTGGTGTCTTTATTTTGTAATTGTATTACAGCACAAAAATACTGTATTTTTATGGATTTTATGCCAATTGTTGATGTTTGTGGTTAAATAAAATCTTGGTTAATTAAACATACACCATTACAATAAAGAAACAACAACAACATACTACATATATGTTGAGTAAATGTTGAATAGATATATATTGATTAGATATTAACTATAACATAACATATCATAACATAATCATAATCATTCTTAACGTATAAGTGCACCCCCCACCCCGGGATCTATTCCTGCTTCCAAAATCTCATACTGTCTTCTGCTGGTGGTTTCCCACTTCCCTTAGAAAACACAAATATTAGGAACTGTTTCCAAATTCCTTCAAACTCGTTTATTTTAGTTATACCTTTCCTCCACTTAATATTACAAGTCAATTTATCATTAATAGCTATATCCCATACTTCTTTGTACCATTCTTCAATAGAATATTCCCCTTGAATCTTCCAGTTCCTAGCTACCATCAATCGTGCTGCAGTCAGCAAACTCGATATTAATTCTTTAATTTCTTTTCCACATTTTAAATCTTCATATAGTGACAGTAATGCAATTTTTGGTGTTTGTTCTATTTTCATTCCCACTATTTCTTCAATTTCCAAAAACACCATCTTCCATAATATTTGTACATATTTGCATTCCCACCACATATGTAAATACGTTCCTTTTTCCCCACATCCTCTCCAACAGTTTGCTAAATGCTGATTATTTATCTTATTCAATCTAATCGGGGTTAGGTACCACCTCCACAAAATTTTAAAATAATTCTCTTTTATTCTCACTGACATACTTCTCAACACTCTTTGTTTCCAAAGTCCCTCCCAGCTCTGTCGTCCTATTTGTACCTTCAAGTCTGTCTCCCATACCAATTTTCCTGCACTATCCATTAGCCCTTCCTCTAGCAATATTTTATGTATTTCACTCATTAACCCTTTTAATGCTAAACTTCCTCCCTTACATTTTTCCCTTAACTATTAACTATTAATTCCTCAAACTTCGTCATTTCTCTACAAACTCTATTTTCTCTAATCCACTTTTTATTCCACTGTTCTAATTGCCTATACTCTAACCAAGTTAATTTTTTCTCCTTTAAAAGCTCTTCCATATCTTCTCTTGTATTTATTTCTCTTAACCAATCCTTTAATTTCATTTTATTTTTCTCTTTTAATATTTTACTTAATCTACCCTTCAGTTCCTCCGGGAAATTCTTTAACATTATTACCGGTGACAAAGGAGAGTTGCTCGGAAGCAGCTCCCCTTTACATTTACTCCAAATTTCCCATTGAGACCTCAGGAGTGGATTATCTATACTTTCCACCCATTTTCTCCCTCCTTCCTTAAAAAAAACATTTTCCAATCTCATCTCTACATTACTTGTAGTTTTATCCTCCATCCAATCTAAATCTCCTATTCCTATAATTGCTTCTACGATGTGTCTTAACCTATTTGCTACATAATATAATTTTATATTTGGGAGACCCATTCCTCCCTTTTTTGGCTTAAATACCATTTACTCTTATTTACCCTCGCTTTCTTATCTCCGTTACAATATTTGTTTATAATATTTTGCCAACTTTTTATCTCTGATTCTGAAATTTTTATTGGTAACATCCTAAACACAAAATTAATCTTTGCTAAAATTTTCATTTTTATTAATGCTATCCTTCCAAACCAGGATAAATTTAATCTTTTATATTTTTCCAATTTTGCTAAAACCTCTTTTTTTAACCTCGTTAAATTCTCCTTTTCTAAATTATCTAAGTTTTTTGTAATTTTAATTCCCAAATATCTAATCTGTTCCTTAACTCTCATTTCTATTCCCTTTCGTTCCCATTCCTTTTCTTCCTTCTTAGTATAATTAAACAAAATCATCTCTAATTTGGACCAATTTATTCTTAATCCAGTAGCCTCTTCAAATTCTCTCAATTGTTGTTTAATTCTATCTATTTTTCTTATTGGATTCTTAATAGTCAATAGGGTTTCGTTTGCAAACATATTCACTTTTATTTTTCTTACATCACCAATTCCTTCTATCTCTCCGTCATCTCTTATTGCGTTCGCCAATACTTCCATAACCATTACAAACAGGACCGGCGAGAGCGGACATCCTTGTCTTGTACCTCTGGCTAGTCGTATCTTATCGGTGAGTCCGTCGTTTACCACCACTACAGCTGTATTTTGGGAATATAACTGTTCTATTATGGTTTTAAATTTATTTCCAAATCCCATTTTATCTAGAATAATCTTTAATGCCTGCCAGCTCACACAATCAAAAGCCTTGAAAATATCCAATGCCAAAATTCCTGCCTTGATCTTAGATTTTTTTATCACATGTATTGCATTTAAAACTCTTCCCACTAAACTATGCATCTGCCTCCCCGCCACAAATCCACATTGGTCTTCTCCTATATATTCAGATATAAATTTATTTAACCGTTTCGCCAAAATAGATGAAATTTTTTTAGCATCTTGATTTATTAATGAGATGGGTCTATATGAGTCAGGGATAGTCAAGTCTTTATCTGGTTTTGGAATTAATATTATCAATGAATGTTCCCATGATTCTGGTATCTTCTCTCCTTGTGATATAGCATTATAAAGTTTCAGTAATTTCGGAACTAAAAACCCTTTAAAGACCTTATAATATTCTGATCCTAAGCCATCTGCTCCCAGTGATTTACCCACTTTCAGATTATCGATTACATCTTCAACTTCTCTTTGAGTTATTACCTTCTCCATTAGCTCTTTATGCTCTATTTTTATTCCCTTCTTTATATACCTTCCTATATAATCCTCCACCTTCTTTTTTTGAATATCTTTACCCTTATATAATTCCTGTTAAATTTTTGAATTTTTTTTATTTTATCCTTCATTGAATGACAATAATTCCCTTGATTATCCTTCAATGCTCCTATCCCATTTCTCGCTTTTTCTTTTTGTGTGAGTCTGGCAAGCAATCTAGAATTTCTATTGCTATTTTCAAAATACTCCCTTTTCATATATATTAAATTTTTCTGAACTTCCTTTAAATTTAAATTTTCTAATTGTTTTTTCTTAGCTTGTATTTCTATTAATTTGTATTTGTTTTTACCCTGCCAATATTCTTCCTCCAAACTCCTAATATCTATCTCTAACTTCTCCTGCTCTGCATACTGTTGTCTTCTTAAGTTACACATTTCTCTAATACAAATTCCTCTTGCTACAGCCTTCATGGTGTCCCAAACCACTGACCCTGCTGTTCCTCCCTTTTCATTAATTCCCCAGGACTCTGACAATTCCCTCTGAATTTTTTCTACCACTTTATTATATTTCAATATTTTTGTGTTCATTTTCCACCTATACGCTTCTTTGTAATTCTTCTTAACTGTAAATTCTAAACTTAACAATGCATGATCTGTTACCTTTATTACCCCCATTTCCATTTTACAAATCTTAGTTGTAAAGTCTTTTGAGACAAATATATGATCTATCCTGGAGTATGTATGATGAACTGGGGAGTAATATGAGAACCCAGGCTTAGCCCCATTAAGTAAACGCCAACAATCCACATAGTCATTTTCTTTTACTAATTTATTCAGTATAGTGAGATTATTTCTCTTTTCAACGTTAGTGGGGTTTTACCTGTCCCATCTATTGTCCATAACCATATTAAAATCCCCAGCTAAGATAACATACCCCTCCTTGAATTCTTCTATTTCTTTAAATAATTTTATAAAAAACTCTCTATGTCTCTCATTTGGGGCGTAAACATTAACTAGTGTATATACTTTACCTTCCATTTGACCTTTTATCATAAGGAATCTACCATTGTCATCCTTTTTTATAGTTTCTAATGTAAACCCACTTTTTTTGAGATCAAAGTAGCCACACCATTTTTTTTTGAAGTCCCCAATGACTTTTCATAATAAACTGACCACTTTGTTTTTATCTGATTTACATTATCGAAGCCCTGATGTGTTTCTTGCAACATAATTATGTCAGATCCTTCTTTATTTAACATTTGTTCTATTCTCCTCCTTTTCACGACTGCCCCCAAACCTTTAACATTGAGTGTTGATACTTTTATTTTTTTATCCATAATCACCCTTTTGATGCCTCTTCCGATCCCTTGTGCTCTGTAACTCAAATTCACATACATAAAAATACAAACACCATAATAAAAAAACACCCTCAATTCTCCTCCAACCCGCTCCACCCCCCCTTCCCCCCACCCCACCCCCACCTCTTCCCCCTTCATATTCCCGCAAATCTATCACTCCGGCCATCTTCTTAGGGGGGAGGCAGCGCTTCGCCTGGCCGGCAAGGTCTCTATACTTTAACAATTCCATCAACAATTATCTCAGAATGCATTTATCAGTTCTATTATATCCCAGATGCCCCAGCCTCACTTCTCCCCCGCCTGTTCCAGCCAAAGTTGCATCATCATACAGACCCAAGCTCTTCAGCAGCTCTTTACCCTGATCCAAAGAGGTTACTCTGTGCTCCCCCCACCATATGTAAATCTTAAGAATACAGGATATCCCCATGCATATTTAATTGTTTTTTTCACTAATATTTCCGTTATCTGCTTGACACTGCATCTCCAATTAAGTGTGTGCTGAGAAAGATCGTTGTAAATTTGCACTGGTTTACCCTTATATTGTAGCAGGGCCATGGATCTCAATTTCTTCATAACTTGCTCTTTCTTATAATAATTGCCAAATTTCACCAGAATGTCTCTACTAGCTCCTTTATAATTTTGCCCCCCCACTCTATGAATTCTGTCGAAATCGCAGTCCTCTATTTCCAAATCAGGCATCATATCTTTGAACCATTGCAGGATTATATCTCTTAAGTTTTCTCCTGGTGCTTGAATAAGATGTTTAACGCATATCGATGAACGACAATTCTGGTCTTCTAATTGGATCAGCCTTAATTCATGGTCCTGGAATTGCACATTAGAGGTTTCTTCCAAAAGGTCCTGTCTTTTCTCCATCAAATTTGCTCCTGCTTCCAATTCTTTTATACTTTAAACGTTCTGGGCAATTTTCTCAGCCAGCACTGCCAATTGCTTATCTGATCTCTCTGCCTGTTGATCTATTTTCTTGAAGATACTTTCATTGTTTTCTAATATAAAGCTTTTAATTTCAGCCATGGTGGCTGGCTCCTTGCCAACTGGTGCCTTGCCACCTTCCGCCATTTTAAAATCTGCCACTGCTTTCTCTGTCTCTCCCTGCACTTCTTCCGAAGCCAAGTTCTCCAGGCGTGGGAGGTTGTGGTTACTGGGTTTTTTCCTCGACCAAAATACTTTTGCACATTCGGTTTTAATTTTTTTCTTTGTACTCGACATAGGGCATAAATCTGTTTCTTAACGTCATGGCTCTCCTCCTTGTCCGGGCTATTTTTATCTCTCCATAGTCAACACAGTCTATCAATCCTGCCCGGGTGCTTTTATCTTATTGTAATTCCGGTGATTAACAACTTATTCTTCTCAAATAAAGAATGAGATTCACCATAATCAAGTCAACACTCGCTGTGAAATCTCATTACTATAACAAGCAGCTTTCACAGTCCCGGCACACAGACAGCTTACTTTCACTTTCCAGTCCGTGAGACGCTGTCCCACAGCCAAGACCGCATCAATTTTCACACTTCTTATCTCATTTCCACTTCGCAAATGTCAACAACACCAACAGATAATATTTATAGTCTTTTTCCAACATACTCATTTAAGATTTATGCCCTTTTAAAAGAGATAATTGACTTTTCCGGCATAGCCGGTGAGAACTCTAAGAAACTCTTACCAGCTTCATGGCTGTCAAGCTCCGCCCCCAACTGCATTCTATCTCAAACATGCTTTGACTGCACAGATGTACTATATCAAATATGACAAAAGTTTCAACTCCAGCCCGTGGGGAAGGCTATTTTCTGAGCAAAACGTGCAAGTGGCAGAATGCATCCAGGCTATCGCATAGTTCTATTGCCTAAGGCAGTGATTTTGTGGTCTCCTCAAATGTTACACTTTACGAACTAAAATAGTTTTATAAAATAACGTTTACATGAATAACAAGAAAGTCCATGGCAACAAGAGCATCGCCAGAAGTGGCCGTCACTATGGTCACCACCATTTCCCCACTCCCTCCGAAACAACAAGAAAAACCCACTTTTTTGCTGTACAATTCCAAGGATCTTCTACACTGCTGTGCAGGCTCCTAAATGTCATGGAAAGTTATGCCAAGCAGCAAAATGCACCCAAAGAGAATGCACACAGGTGTGTTGTAGCAGCACATGCTGTGAGTGTGAATTACAAGCATAAAGTATTGTGTACTGTACCTTCTTCCCCACCCCCCGAAAAAACCCTGCAGTCATTTTCATTTTATGCTCCCAACAACCCTGTGAGATAGGCAAGGCCAAGGGCCAAACACTGAACCATTTCAATTCATTTACATTTTTTAAAAATGTAAATAAACACTGTGGGGCAGGCTGAGCAGGATTTAGGAGGTAGGAGGGATTTAACCCTTCTCCACACACCTCACAGACTGCTATTGATCTGGTGGCAGTGGGAGCTAATTAAATTAAAAGTTTGCTAAAAAAAAATGTAATTACACAATTGACATCACACATACTTTGGCCCTGAGAGATCATGGCTTGGCTAGGAACACACAGTGAACTCTCATGGCTGGTTGGGGATTTGTACCCAGGTCTTCCTGACCCTAGTCTAGCATTCTAACCACCACCCACATTGGCTCCATTGAACTGTACCATGTACCTTTAGACCTCTGGGGCTTCATGGCCCAGTATTTCTCTTGAAAAACAGTAGACGATTAATTGGAGCATTCTTTTCCAAGGTGCATGGGGGGGGCATGGAATCCCATCACAAAAATCCGATCATGCATTTGTCATTTCCAAAGACCTCACCATGCGACCGGCATTTGTTTCCAAATCTTTGCTGAGTGTTTCAATTATGGCTTGCCATTCTGCCAAGCAGAAAGTCCAGCTGTTTGAGTGGGTTCATCAACCAGCTTAGCAGCTTTATTACCTCCTGTTTCAACATGTCTACAGAAGAGATTTTGAGCAAAATAATAAACAATTAAAGTGCATAAACTTACAGCTTGTTCCTTACAGAGTTAGAGAGAGAGAACCCAGCAGTAGCAGCTAAAGAAAGTTATTGTACTAGGACCTAATTTAAAAATTCAACCAAGGACTCTTGTTTTGTATAATGTGTTTTAAATCAGCTAGGTAAGTTTCAGGATTGGTTTTCCAAAGGTTTATGTAATGGACACACGTATCTATGGAATTTTGGAGACTAATAAAAGAGGCCCTGGGTCTGGGAAAGAATGACAAACAGAACAATGATGTCAATCCAGAGAGCTTTGGCTATTGGGCGGTATAGAAATGCAATCTATATAAATAAAAATGTAAATGTTCGTTCGAAACAGACGTTATATCTCTGAAAGTTCTTCACCCATTGCTTTGAAATTTTGACACAACATTGCATTCAAATACGCGAGCGTTGTTATGTAACTATATTCTATATGGGGTCAAAAGTTTGTCTTAAAATCGAAGAAATAGGCCTCCTAAAAACCAGTCCTGCTGATCATTGTGACATCGCCAACCAGTAGGCCAATCCACTGCCTCTGCCTCCTCTCCTATTTGCATGTTCTCTCCTATTTGCTCTTATAGGTCATTGTGACATCGCCAACCAGTAGTCCAATCCACTGCCTCTGCCTTCTCTCCTATTTGCATGTTCTCTCCTATTTGCTCTTATAGGTCATTGTGACATCGCCAACCAGTAGGCCAATCCACTGCCTCTGCCTCCTCTCCTATTTGCATGTTCTCTCACAATTGGCTGAGTGAATATAGATGTCACACCTGTGACAGTTACATGTTCTGAAGAAAGGTAACTGCCAGGAGTTTCCACTAACTTCCTCACCATAAAAACATCCTTTTTAAAAAACCAAACAGCAGGCCAATCCACTGCCTCTGCCTCCTCTCCTATTTGCATGTTCTCTCACAATTGGCTGAGTGAATATAGATGTCACACCTGTGACAGTTACACGTTCTGAAGAAAGGTAACTGCCAGGAGTTTCCACTAACCTCCTCACCGTAAAAACATCCTTTTTAAAAAACCAAACAGTAGGCCAATCCACTGCCTCTGCCTCCTCTCCTATTTGCATGTTCTCTCACAAAACTTTGCAATGGCACGCGGCTTGCAGTAAAAAAATTACTGAGCAACGTCATAGAAGGGACAATCAATGCAGTGATTATTAGAAGCCAACATGGATTTGTCAGGAACAAATCCTGTCAGACTAATTTGATCTCATTTTTTGATAGGATAACCTCCCTTGTGGACTGTGGGAATGCTGTGGATGTCATATATCTTGACTTCAGCAAAGCTTTTGACAAAGTACCACATGACATTCTGATTAACAAACTAGCTAAAAGTGGGCTAGATGGAACAACTATTAGGTGGATCCACAGCTGGCTACAGAATCGGACTCAAAGAGTACTTATCAATGGAACCTTCTCAAACTGGGGAGAGGCAACGAGTGGGGTGCCACAGGGCTCAGTCCTGGACCCAGTGCTCTTCAACATTTTTATTAATGATTTGGACAAGGAGGTGCAGGGAACGCTGATCAAATTTGCAGATGACACAAAATTGGGTGGGATAGCTAATACCCTGGAAGACAGAAACAAACTTCAAAGTGATCTTGATAGGCTGGAGTGCTGGGCTGAAAACAACAGAATGAAATTTAATAGGGATAAATGCCAAGTTCTACATTTAGGGAATAGAAACCAAATGCACAGTTACAAGATGGGGGACACTTGGCTCAGCAATACTACAAACGAGAAAGATCTTGGAATTGTTGTAGATCACAAGCTGAATATGAGCCAACAGTGCGATATGGCTGCAAGAAAGGCCAATGCTATTTTGGGCTGCATTAATAGAAGTATAGCTTCCAAATCACGTGAGGTACTGGTTCCTCTCTATTCGGCCCTGGTTAGGCCTCATCTAGAGTATTGTGTCCAGTTCTGGGCTCCACAATTCAAGAAGGACGCAGACAAGCTGGAGCGTGTTCAGAAGAGGGCAACCAGGATGATCAGAGGTTTAGAAACAAAGCCCTATGAAGAGAGACTGAAAGAACTGGGCATGTTTAGCCTGGAGAAGAGAAGATTGAGGGGAGATATGATAGCACTCTTCAAATATTTGAAAGGTTCCCACACAGAGGAGGGCCAGGATCTCTTCTCGATCCTCCCAGAGTGCAGGACACGGAATAACGGGCTCAAGTTAAAGGAAGCCAGATTCCGGCTGGACATCAGGAAAAACTTCCTAACTGTTAGAGCAGTGCGACGGTGGAATCAGTTACCTAGGGAGGTTGTGGGCACTCCCACACTAGAGGCCTTCAAGAGGCAGCTGGACAACCATCTGTCAGGGATGCTTTAGGGTGGATTCCTGCATTGAGCAGGGGGTTGGACTCGATGGCCTTGTAGGCCCCTTCCAACTCTGCTATTCTATGATTCTATGATTCTATGAATCTTGACAGGACCTTTCAACGGTGAAGATGTCCTCATTCCTCGCATTCCTATGATTCCAACAGATATGCCATTTCAATTTAAGAGATTGCAATTCCCAATTCTATTGGTGTTTGCAATCACCATCAACAAAGCTCAGGGCCAATCTTTAGAACTGTGCGGTTTAGATCTAGACACAGATTGCTTCTCACATGGACAATTATATGTTGCGTGTTCTAGAGTCGGCAAACCAGACAATCTCTATATCTACACAGACAATGGAACAACTAAAAATATTGCATATCCACAAGCATTGTGAAATTAAACATATTAGAAACATCCGCTTTGTCTTTTCTTTCTTTTCAATTTAACCAGACTGAGCCACAGCAACGCGTGGCAGGGTACAGCTAGTAAATAAATAAAACCCAGCTGTAGTCACAGGCTCAGAATGACACCACATTGCAGATGTGGATGTACAGTGGTGGCCAAAACTGTGGACACTTTTCAAAATTTTCATGTTTTGCAACTTTGCATTGCTTATAGAAAATGTTCAGTTTCATGAAATTCAAATATTTATTTTAGGGGTGTGCACGGACCTCCCTCTCCGCTTCACTTGCAGATCCGCCATTTTCCGGATCGGGCCACTCCGCCCCGCCCCCGCTCCGCCCACTTCCGCTCCGCTCCGCTCAGAGCTCCGGATCCGGAGCTCCGTTTTACCCCCCCCCCCCATAGGCTTGCATTGAAAGCTAAAAAATTATACAACTTTTTTTCTGTTCAAGTTAGAAACCTCACGTTTGGCACCATGACACCTCATGGGGGTATACACATGCACGCCAAGTTTCAAAGCAATCCCATCATCCCCTGATTTTTGGGGAATTTTTGAAAATCGGGCACCCCATTCACACCCCTTTCCATAGCTCCGTCAATTTGCACGTTAGAAACCTCAAACACGCCACCATGAAAGCTTATCCAGGGATACATACGCACGCCGAGACTCAAGGCAGTCCCATCATCCCCTGATTTTTGGGAAATTTATGAAAATTCAACACCCCTTTCCATAGCTCCGTGAATTTTGCACGTTAAAAAAAAACCTCAAGCGTTAAAAAAAAACGCTCCGATTAGGAGCGTAGAAGCAGTAGCGGATTGGCCTGCTCCGCCTTACCCAGAGGCGGAGTAGGAGCGGACTGCGGACCCCTAGAAGCAAGGCGAAGAGAAGCGACCATTTTTCGGAGCTCCTAGTTCAGGCGGAGCGCTCCGGTTGCCATCTTGAAAACATTTCGCCATAGGATTGCATTGCGGCAAATAATCGCGGATAACTAGGTTCTTTTTGAAGCTATCGTTCTGGAAATTCTTGTGCTCAGAGAGTCGTGGATGGGGGTCATTTTGATACCACTCTCACCTCTCTGCGTCGTGCGGGTCGCGTGCTATATTTGTTTGAAAATCGGGTCAACCGCGCGGCTCAAACGGCGTTTTCCGCTTTTCGCCCATAGGATTGCATTGAAGGAAAGAACCGGGCATAACTGGGTTGGTTTTTAAGCTATCGTTCTGAAAATTCTTGTGCACAGAGAGTCGTGGATGGGGGTCATTTTGAGACTACTCTCAACTTTCTGCGTCGTGCGGGTCGTGCGCTAGAAGTTTTTTAAAAATCGGCGGGAAAAATACCTTTTTCAAAGGGCTGAGGGGCAGAGTCAGCTCCCGGTCATGATCACATGATCCCAAAGTTAGAGGAGGGCATAGGCAAAACGGGTAACTTGGAATTCTGGGAAACCTCTCTTTCTTCATCTGAATGGGCTTTTCCCAGTGTTTTTTAAAACAGTAGCCCCACCAAATGCACAAACACAACCTGAAATCATATACTAAGCCAAGAATAAGAGATAGAAACACAGCACTGCTCCCCACCCTAACTTTGGGGAACAACTGAAAAGATGTGGTGCAAGGGGATGAGCTCCCCTAGGGCATCTCATCGTGGACGTGCCCCCACTCTCTCCTGCACTGGAAGGCCATTAGAGCCTTCCAAAGAGAGTAAAACGGTGGAGCAATGCCTATCATGAGTTGAAGTGAATGTTCACTTTTTAGTGGTGGAGCAATGCCTGTTATGAGTTGAAGTGAGCGTTTACTTCTTAATCTCAGAGCTGTTGGTGGCTGTCTTGAGTTGAACTGGCAGCTGCTTCCCCCTCCCCCGGGCACGTCCCCCTATTGCTGGTAAAAGACAGATATAGCCTTTTTAAAAAAATTCTTCTTGCTGTTTATTGAGCAACACTGCTGCTTTTAATTCCACCCCTCCTTTGTTTATTTATTGATTTATTCCATTTTATATGCATTACTGGCTTATCCTTGGCTCACTTCCTTATGCCCCCAGAAATGCCAGCTGCATGCCTGCCTGCCTTCCCTCCCTCCTCCCCTGCCCACCTCGCAGGGATGTTGTGTGTGTGTGGCTTTGACTCAGGGGAGAAGTCCTTCCTGCGCTCACTTGGAGTTTTGGAAGTTCCAAATTTTGCAGGTTTAAGCCCCGCCAAAAAACAGGGGATGATGGGACTGCCTTGAGTCTCGGCGTGCGTATGTATCCCTGGATAAGCTGTCATGGTGGTGAGTTGAGGTTTTTTTTTAACGTGCAAAATTGACGGAGCTATGGAAAGGGGTGTTGAATTTTCATAAATTCCCCAAAAATCAGGGGATGATGGGACTGCCTTGAGTCTCGGCGTGCATATGTATCCCTGGATAAGCTTTCATGGTGGCGTGTTTGAGGTTTCTAACGTGCAAATTGACAGAGCTATGGAAAGGGGTGTGAATGGGGTGCCCGATTTTCAAAAATTCCCCAAAAATCAGGGGATGATGGGATTGCTTTGAAACTTGGCGTGCATGTGTATACCCCCATGAGGTGTCATGGTGCCAAACGTGAGGTTTCTAACTTGAACAGAAAAAAAGTTGTATACTTTTTTAGCTTTCAATGCAAGCCTATGGGGGGGGGAAACGGAGCTCCGGATCCGGATCCGGAGCTCCGAGCGGAGCGGAGCGGAAGTGGGCGGAGCGGGGGCGGGGCGGAGCGGCCCGATCCGGAAAATGGTGGATCTGCAAGTGAAGCGGAGCGGGGGGTCCGTGCACACCCCTAGTTTGCAGTTCCAATCCACTTCTTCACTCAATCACACCTGTGTTTGTATTTAGACTAAAGTAAGCATAACTTGTTTTGTACTACAGATATTTGCATTCTGTTTTTTGTATTGAATTCAGCATTAAATTCTCTTTCAATTGATAAACATCTGAATTTCATGAAACAGAACATTTTCTATAAGCATGCAAAGTTGCAAAACATGAAAATTTCAAAAACTGTCCACAATTTTGGCCACCACTGTATCTAGATCAGCAATGCATGCAGCAGGCTACCCACATCCAAGCAGGATCAACACTAGCCTCTCTTTTGTTTGTGAAGCATTGCTGTGCTATATATATATATATATATATATATATATATATATATATATATATATATTCAAAATGCTATTGCTGCTTTCAGGGTGGGCTTGGGGGTAGAGGTGGGGTGGACATGCTAATGAATACAGTGGCCACCATTTTGATGAGTGCTTGATCAAGTACCATGAACAAATGCATGGTGTTGTAATTGTAGATAGGGTGACCATATGGAAAGAAGGACCGGGCTCCTGTATCTTGAACAGCTGTACAGAAAAGGGAATTTCAGAAGGTGACATTTGTATGTATGCAGCACCTGGTGAAATTCCCTCTTCATCACAACAGTTAAAGCTGCAGGAGCCCTGCCCTCTTTTGTATCTGGTCTGCTTTACGATAGGGGTGTTGAAGTTCTTTTAGCTTTTGGGGCCCGCATTCCAGTGATGGGTGGGGCTTGGGGGATAGGGGCTAAAATGTGAAAAATGCCAGTATATTTTAGCTTACAAGCTTACAACTCTTCCTGCCAGTAACTCAGTCTTGGGAGAGATATCTCAAACTCTTTGAATGTGCAACCCCCCCCCCCCCACAAAAGCCAGGAAACTACCAAATTATAGTCAGTCCAGGGGAGGAGAAGCAAGAACCATCTGGTAACATGGGAAAGGAGGGCATGGCCTTCTGGGAAAACCCAGAGAACTGGATCGGGACCCCAGGCAGGTTGGATTGGGACTCCAGGTCTGAAGTTCAGTGCCCTTGCTTTAAAAAGTAAATGTGATTATTACCCAAATTCAGCTATCTAAGAGTATTATCAGACGGAGGGATGGAGGTGGAATTGCATTTCCTTACCATTGCTTTTCTGTCCCACAATTGGGACAAACAGCTTTGTCCACATGGCCCATTCAGTGGGCATTTTTATTGTGCTGCTTTTCCTGCACACAGCAGGAAATAGTGGCAAGTTTTGCTTCAATATAAAAACTCTGGATTTTTCTGGTCTTATTTTGTCACGGAAAATAGGGCAGAAGGAGTGGGGCACGCACAGGAAACGGATGGCGTCATCATAAGGACTTGCAAACATCTGTAAGTGGCCAGTAATGAGCATGCAATAAAACGCTTGTCTGATGACACTCAAAGATAGGCATTGCAAAGATGAGAAACAGAATGGCATCTCTTTCTCTTCATTTCTCTTCCCACAGAGAGACAAATTACTGCTGCCGTAGATAGCTGGGAACAGTTCACCATTCTGGGTGTCCCTGGCACAAGATTGGCCCATGTGAACAAGCAAGGAGAAAGTTAATGAATATTGCATAAAATTCTCCCCCCACTGTTAGAAATTTTCAATGGCAGCAGGACCTAAGGATCCAGATGGGATCACATATGTGTTTTGTTCAACATATGTTGAACGTGAGATTTAGATTATGGAAATAAACTAAATATTGCTGTAACACTTCAAGCATGCAAACTGAAAAGCAGGCAGCTACGATCTGGTAAGAGAATCTTCCCTCCCAGGATGCCAGTACGTTACACCACCATTCTTATCGTCACTACTACAGAGAGGAAGAAATGTGAGTGACTGAGACGCTGGTAATGATTGCAAAATTCAAAATGGAATGTATTTCCCCCCCCCCTGAACTCCTGAAAACCAATGGGAATGTTAGAGACATGCCTTTGAAAGTCTCTGCAGGTTCTTGAAATCTGCTGAGAGCTGAACACATTCCATTATTTAAAAGGAGGGGAAATGATTGCCCTCCCTCTCTTCTAACAAAGGTGGCTGTAGGTAAAATATGAAGAGGACTGTATAAAGCACGATGGAATAGGTTGATTTAAAGTGCAATGTTCTCAATGTGACAATTTCAAGCAGTGAGTAGGCAAGAGAACCGCCCAGAGAGCTCCGGCTATTGGGCGGTATAGAAATGTAATAAATAAATAAATAAATAAATAAATAAATAAGAAAGAGTCTGCATGGAGTTCTTTTATATATTTTTATTTATTTATTTATTTATTTATTTATTTATTACATTTCTATACCGCCCAATAGCCGGAGCTCTCTGGGCGGTTCACAAAAATTAAAACCATTCAAAATATAAAACAACAGTATAAAACCATAATATAAAATACAATATATGAAACCTACCATTTTAGTACCTGGTGACTGAATTAGATGTTCATGGAACACTTCCAACTCTGTTTGCACAGGTCATGCTAGTACCTTTTCCAGTTACAAGTGGACAATAAACTACCAGTGCAACGTAGCACATCAGAGCTGGAAAAAGTGCAGAAAAGGGCAACTAAAATGATTAAGGGGCTGGAGCATCTCCCCTATGAGGGAAGGTTGCAACATCTGGGATTGTTCAGTTTGGGGGAAAAGAGGGTCAAAGGAGACATGATAGAGGTGCACAAAATTGTGCATGGAGTGGAGAATGTAGATAGGGAGACATTTTTCTTCCTCTCCCATAATACTTGAACCCAGGGGTCATCCCATGATGCTGATTGGTGGGAGTTCAAGATGGATAAAAGGAAGTACTTCTTCACATATTGCATAGTTAACTTTGGAATTCACTACCACCAGATGTAGAGATGGCTACCAATTTAGATGGCTTTAAAAAGGGGTTGATTAAATTTCTGGAGGAGAAGGCTATCAATGGCTACTATTCCAGATGGCTATGAGCTACCTCCAGTATCAGAGACAGAAAACTTTAATACCATGAGGAACATGGGTGAGAGGGTGCTGTTGCACCATGTCCAGCTTTGTTGGTCCCTGGTCAACAACTGTTTGGCCACTGTGAGAACAGAGTGCTGGACTAGATGGACTCTTGGTCTGATCCAGCAGGGCTCTTCTTATATTATTAATGGGTTGTTGTTGTCCACTTTCTTTCTGGCCACAGAGAGCTAGGCATTATTCCAATCGACCTCTCAGATTTTATATGCTTGCTTCATTCGCTTAACTTTTTGGTGCCACACACTACAATAAATTCATCTCCAGCCCCCTTTCCCCCACTAAAGCTGATTCGCATATTATCTGCCAGGACCCAGGCAGAGCCCATCACTGCCCTGTGGAGTGCCATAAAGCAGGTTGAAGGGATGCTGTTTTAATTTCCCACAATGATCGAGAGCATGGTTAGGTATCTGGCACTCTTCAGATGTTTTGGGCTTCAACTCCATGTTCATTGGCCATGCTGGACGTATGAGAAGCCATTCTCTAAAACAACTGGAGGGCACCAGGTTGCCTAGCTCTGTTTCAATAGCAAGTATGTTGGGGTCACTCTGGGGAATTGAAAGAAGATGCCCCAAGTCTATGTCATGGATTAATCAACTGGCTTTCTCACTGGGCCACACTGGGTCAAAAATCTAAAAGCCCCAAAAGTTTGTTTTAATGGTAGGGGACCATGATAATGGTAGGGAACCTTCCCCCATACAATCCGCCCCGCATACTCAGGTCCTCTCGGAAGAATTTACTACAGTCAGCCAAAACTGTAGGCTGACAACTGTTAGGACCTTTTCTTCTGCCGCTCCCAGACTGTGGAATAGCCTGCCAGGAGAGATTTGTCAACTTAATAGTCTTTTCAAATTCAAGAAGGCTATGAAGACTGATTTCTTCCGGCAGGCCTACCCAGACGAATTTTAAGATACTTGACTGTTATTTTAATATTGTATCAGTTTTATATGTTTTTCATCAGTTTTATGTATTTTATGGTGATTTTGTATTTAATGTTGTTCCCTGCCTTGATCCAGAGGAAGAGGCAGGTAAGAAATAAATATTCTATTCTATTCCTGCTCAAAACTTTTCATGATCACATTAGTTCTAATTTCTCTCCCCGGTCTTGTAGTGTCATTTCCAAATAATGCCTGCTTCACCGTTCTCACATATCCACTAACCTTGACTCTGTTTGGGGGTGGGGTAGAGGAAATATACTTCTAGTGACAGTGACAATATTCATCTCGTCCTGCAATTACGAAAGCCAAACCAGTGTGGAATTTCCTTGGTGCCACTTTAATCAAAAAGTGAATGCAAACTCTCTTCTAGGCAGGCCACATTTGTTCTGTTGTAATTTAACCAGAGAGAGAGAGAGAGAGAGATGGGTTTGGGCAGGTGGATAGGTTTATTTAATTGAGGTAGTGCAAAAAATATTCAAAGTTCCCAGTGACCCTTGTTCATGTTTACAGAAGTTACCACTTGCGAAAACTGGTCATTTAGATTGTGGGATACTATGAAATGATATGCTATTTAGACAGAGGTTAATTGAGGGACACAAATAAACACACATCCCTCCTCCTGGGCTTCCCAGCGTGCTTGCACAATGAGGAAAAATCAGAGAGATGTGATCCAAAGGACTCCCAAGCCAGTGAGGAGGGAGAAGTTGACGTTTGTTATGAGACAGGAAGAAAAGCTGCACCTGGTACAGTGGAGTAGTGGCAAATGCTGGTGGAGGTGCTTCTCATGACAGCCCCCATAGCCACATCTCAAGGGGAGTCCAAAATTGCAGGCAGCTGTGTTATCTATCAACAAACCCATTCTAGGAGTTGTCATCTGCTCCCAGGAAGTCTTTTATAAAGCTTGTGATCCTGTTCAGACGACATGCTAAGCCATGGTGATTAACCATTTTGAGCTAAACATTATGGCTTAGTGTGTCATGTGAACCATTCCTAACCACAGTTTAAACATGCTCACTATCCATTTGCTGCAAAGGGGTTAGCGGCCTAGCTATGGTTTGGCGTGTTGTCTGGAAAGGCCCAATGTGGCCTTAGCTAGACCTAAGGTTTATCCCGGGATTGTCCTGGGGTCATCCCTATTCATGTAAATGACACACAGGGGATCCCGGGAGCAGTCAGGGACAACCCTGGGATAAACCTTAGGTCTAGCTAAGGCCTGAGTCTTAATTGCTTTGTCAAGACCAAATCACCCCACATTACAAGGAACAGTATATTGTTGCTGGGGAAATTCAGTTCCCCTCAGCTACTGTGAAGAATGCAGCTAAGCTCCGAGAAAACAAGACATTCTGAGGAATCTGGCAAATGATGCCTCATCCCTGCTAATAAAAAAAAAAGGGGGGGAGAAGAAAATATATGATTTGACTGCGGTCTTTTCCCCCTGATCCCCAACCCAATTAAACCAAAATATTGGGTGTGCTTTTTCTTTTTCTTTTACCCTGTAAGGTCCCAATGAAATCAATTGGAGTAAATTGGCTTAGCACAAGAACTCTGAATTAGCTGGGTGAAGAATTCAGTCATTTGTCTCCTCAAATGATGCAGTGTAAGCAGTATATAGGTTGTATGGTTAAAATGAACCCCAGCCCATTCTATTGTCATGAAAAACCAACATTTTCTTCAATTTTTAATAAACAACTGCTTAATATGAACAGTCTGGGCATTCTTCAACTTTAAGTTAACTTTGCAGCTTCTCCAGGGGATATTTCAAGTCCTGAAAACCAATGCTCCGCCTCCCCCCAAATCAATATAAACTCATATTTCCAGCATTTCTAATCTCTTCTTCCTCCCGATCATTTTTTACCTTTTATACCTGCAAAGGCTCCTCTCACCAAGACACCTGGAATATATGACATCTAAATAGTGGAAAGGTTAATTGGCAACAAGGTGAAACAGTGGATGAAGGTAAATGCCGGCAAAATAATTCCAAAGCTAAATTAAACTAACTATCTGCAACTAGTGCAGTTGGTGGAGATGGGGCGGGGGGATTATAATTAACCATCAGTAATTATTCTGTTACTGCTGGGGGAAAAGAATAAATATTTTATGAATGTGAGCAGTGTTGACATTTGTATAATCATAATCCCAAAATTATCACTGACTGCTTATTTAAGCAATCGAATTTTTAATCATATGTTGTAGCAAATCAATTACATTGTGGTTCAATTAAGGGACGTTATCTGGGTTTCTTGTTCAACTTTAGTTTGTAATAGACAGTTTCTGCCATATTGATCCCAGACCAGCAGGAACTCGTCTATCTATCTATCTATCTATCTATCTATCTATCTATCTATCTATCTATCTATCCATCTATCTATATAATTAGGAGCAATTATCATTCTGCAAGTCAGAAATTTCCCACCAGACACCATACGTCTGTAGCAGTTGTGTGTCAGGCAGAGAAATCAAATTGTGCAATTTTCTGTCCTGTGTCCAGTAGCCTCCATATACTAGGTAGACCATATGAAAAGGAGGACAGGGCTCCTGTATCTTTAATAGTTGCATAGAAAAAGGAAATTCAGCGGATGTCATTTGTATATATGGAGAACCTGGTGAAATTCCCTCTTTATCACAACGGTTAAAGCTGCAAGAGCTATACTAGTGACCAGATTTAAAAGAGGGCAGGGCACCTGCAGCTTTAACTGTGGTGATGAAGAGGAAATTTCACCAGGTTCTCCATATATACAAATGACATCTGCTGAAATTTCCTTTTCAATACAACTGTTAAAGATACAGGAGCCCTATCTTCCTTTTCATAGGGTCACCCTACCATACACATCAAATTCAAATGGCAAGTATGTATTGATTGACCATCTTGTTGGCTTTTTCCTTGGTTGGGTCTACAGAAACAAAGTATTTTCAGAAAGTGTTTTGATGGAGGATGAACCAAAGGCTTATTAGTGGCTTTGAGTGGCAATCCTGCTCTGCATGAGCAATGCAGAATTCCAGGCTCCATACATGTTACTCCTGCTGAAAAAAGAAGCAACGCTAGGGTGACCATATGGAAAGGAGGACAGGGCTCCTGTATCTTTAACAGCTGTATAGAAAAGGGAATTTCAGCAGGTGTCATTTGTAAGTATGCAGAAGTTGGTGAAATTCCCTCCTCATCACAACAGTTAAAAGCTGCAGGAGCCCTGCCTTCTTTTGTATCTGGTCACTCTAGTATAACTCAAGCAGCTTTAACTGTTGTGATGAGGGAATTTCACCAGGTGCTGCATGCTTACAAATGACACCTGCTGAAATTCCCTTTTCTATACAACTGTTAAAGACACGGAAGCCGTGTCCTCCTTTCCATATGGTCACCCTAAGTAAAGCACCACACTTGGTGGAGGGCTATTCCACTTGTCTCAAGCCAATGAGGCTGCTGTGAAGTTGAACAGATGGCTCAAGCATTGGAGGTCTAGGGACAATAACACCTCCAGGTTTGAGGGGGCTCATGGTCAAGACATCCTCATGGCCCCCTTCCCCCAGTGACTCTACCTTCTCACTGCCATTCTCACTAGCTGCCATTGTGCCTCTTCCTCTTCTTTTCTACCGCTGGCTTGCTTGACAGTCAGAAAGAAAGTAGGCATTGGCCTACTTCCTGTCACCATCACCACTGTTTGGGCCAGAGCGAGAAGCAGACAGACAAGCAGGTAGCTTGGTGCTACCATTAGGCCAACTAGGCAGCCGCCTAGGGCGCAGACCGCAGAGGGGCACAGTACTGACCTTTAAGGGTCACAGTTTTATACAAATTAGCTGTTTTAATGTTGTGTTACCAATGGCGGAGGTATGCATTATACCAAGTGCCCTTTAGTTCAAAATGATTTGTGTGCCAAAATATTTTCTTTTGTATTTGCGAAAGATAATCAAAAATTGGTTATTACTTATTCTTGCAATTTAAAATAAATTTAGCAGTTTCAAGTTTTGTGCATTTTTGCCCCCACAAAACATCTGCTCTTAAAAAATCGAAGTTGGCAATTTTGGGTGTGTGTGCGTGCAAGTAGCTTGCCTTGCCTAGGGTGCAAAATAGTCTGGCACCGGCCAGCAACACCATGGACTCTTGTCAGCGGGCCCCTGATAGATTGTGGGCCCTCAGCTGGTGCCGGACTAAGTTTACCCTTGACACCAGCCCAGAGAATAGTGGGGCCAGCTTGGGCTACAAATCCATAATTATGAGGAGGCAAAATGAGGCTTAATTGTAGATCATGCTTGAAGATGTTCACTATTCCTATCCTGTATATTAAGAGCAAAGTCATTCTCTGAGTGCTGGTCCTTATGTAGTGAAAATGGCATCATCTGCACACAATGTAGAGGTATCAGCAGGCTTGGGGAAACCCCAAGGCTGGAAGAAATACAAGAAAGGCTTTGAGTGGGGAGAATCCTCAGGGGGAGACTCCCAAGCAGTATAATGAGGACTGAACATGCACAGTGGGCGTGAAATGCTGAGTGACTCCATGCCAGCTCCAGGTTTTTAAGGGCTTTGGGGCAAGAGAGCCTCCCTCAGTGAGCCTCCCTTCTCACCACCATGGTCACCAGCTGCCGTTGCTCCTCCCCTTCTTTCTCATCATTGCTAGCACTTGCTTGCTTGGCAGGGAAAAAGGCAGAGAGCCAGGGAGCAAGTAGGCCATCGTGGCATCTCCTTCTCACCACCTCTGTTGTCTGGGCCAGAGCGAGAGGCAAGTAAACAAGAAGGTAAGCAAGCCGGTTGCAATGGGAAAGCAGAGGGGCAGCTCTAGGGGCCGCTGGTCAGTGGGCCCTCGACAGATGTTGTCCGTTGATGTTCTCCATGACAACTGACTATGTTGGGGTGGGGGTGGTGGAAAACTGGGGACAGGGAGATGGAATGTTGTGGAAGAGAGCATGGCTGGCTGGAACCCTGAAAAGAGGTCCTCCATACTGCAACATTTTGTTGCAGGCCCTACTTGTCCGTATCTATATGCAGTGTCTAGCGTTTATGGGATTTGCTGGAGCCAATCAGTAGTAGCGTTAGAACAGAACAGGCAGTCTGAACAATGAACTGTTGATCCTATAGAACAGAGAAAGGAGGAAACTTTTTCTCTGTACAGGAAACTCTAGGACTTGTGGTTTGAGAGGCAGCAGATCAGTTCATATTTCTAAACAAACCATGAGAATGTGCCACAGGAAGTCTTGGGCCTCTGCTTTCCTCCTCCTTTGAATGTAAGTGGAGGAAGGTTAGTCCAAACAGTGGTTTCCCATTATGTCTAAATTTTGGAAACTGTGGCTTGCTCTAAGCACAGCTGGTTAACAAACCAGTATTGAAACCATGGTTTGATCCTGATTTGTTTTAGTGATAGGTGACAATCCCACTGCCCCATTCAAACACATTTTGGGTTTTGCGCCTATTCCTAACGTATGCTCACAAAGTGCTTTGGAACTTTTGTAGTATAATAGCATTCTTGCCCTTTCCATTCCTTTTTGCGAAACCAAAATACTTTATTTGTGCTTTGTGTGCACCACTGGTAATGTTCCCTTGTTCTGTGCATTTTGGGTTTTGAGGTGGAGAAAACCCTAATGGAATAAAAATTTATTCTGCACTGCAGCAGTGTCAGTGGAATTGACTTCTAGGACAAACAGGAGGTATAAGCAAGTGTTTCCAGTTAAAACTCAAGCAGAAGTTGCCATAGCACCTTGATATCTTGGGCAAGCAATTAATTGTCAAAACCTTGAAACTTATCTGTCTTCACAACTGAGCAGGCAGAAGAACCAGCGACACGCTATTTTTGATTCATTCAAAAATAATTCCACTGAGACACAGCTGCCCCATGGTTAGATGTGAATTATTCTTTTTCATGTACTTGTCATACAGAATGATAAAGCTGGGGATGAAGTAAGTCCACACAGTAAATGTCAACAGGTGATCAGCTGAGAAAAATAAAACAGAACAATAGCTACGAAATGCTTATGATGGCCACAGAGTTTCCTAGCTACAGGGTATTATCTGCTTTGGGTCGCAATTGTATTCACTGACTTCTGCCCATCATTGCCAATAGATGCAACTAAGCTGAAATTAGACTTTTTTCTGGGAAATGGTGATTGCACATCATTGTGCAGGGAGGGGCTATCGCTCAGTGTTAGGGCACCTGGTTTGCATGCAGAAGGTCACAGGTTCAATCCCCAGCATCTCCAGATAGGAGAGGGAAAACTTCTGCCTGAAATAACAACTCTAACTTAAATACTTTTCATGGATCTATCCTAACTAGGACTAAATTTGGATACAAATTCATATAGAAACAGTATAGTGTTGGAGTTGGTTCCAGATTTAGTCACACTATGAAATCAATGATTTTCCTTGAAGCTTGACTAAGGCCATGGCTAGACCTATGGGTCTAGCGTGTTGGAGGAGGGAGGATCTTGCAATATGGTTTCTGTGAGAACTTCCCCTCTGTCTACATGTGGCGTGCAACATCCTAGGAGGAAGAGGATGTCACGCCCGCCATTTTGGTTTTTTCTTTAAAGGAGAAGGAGCGCAGGCGTGCTTGATCGCAAAATGTAAGTATATTTTTTTTAAAATCCTGCTCCCCTCACCCCACCCCCAATGGGCACAGAGCTCTAGAGAAGCTCTGTGCCCCATGCCCGGCTCCCGGCAACCCACGACGGCGCAACACCCACCCACATGTTCTGCAGTCTTGGTAGGGCCAGGATCTCTTCTCGATCCTCCCAGAGTGCAAGACACGGAATAATGGGCTCAAGTTACAGGAAGCCAGATTCCGGCTGGACATCAGGAAGATTTCCTGACTGTTAGAGCAGTACGATAATGGAACCAGTTACCTAGGGAGGTTGTGGACTCTCCCACACTAGAGGCATTAAAGAGGTAGCTGGACAACCATCTGTCAGGTATCCTTTGAGGTGGATTCCTGCATTGAGCAGGGGATTGGACTCGATGGCCTTATAGGCCCCTTCCAACTCTACTCTTCTATGATTCTATGATAATATATTTGTATACCTCCCTATATCATTGGGATCTCAAGGAATTCTAGAGAGTGGGCATTCTAACCCTAATCTGAGCCAAGTTGGACTGAACTCTGAGGATTGTTCTCGTGGGGACAGATTATTATTATTATTATTATTATTATTATTATTATTATTATTATTATTATTTATATAGCACCATCATGTAGCATCCTGTGAGAGGATACAGGTTGGTGGTGGAGTCTTGCAAGATGCAAAGACATTTGAGGCAAATATTACTCACACTGCTTCAGACGTTCCATTGGAATATACAACCATTCATTGATTTAAACAAATGGCTTGTGGCCATGATCTTGAAATGTGCGTAAGCTCAGATAGAATGAGAAGTGCGTGACGCTAATGATTATCCTCTCTCGAGCTGTGATTTTAGTGAACTTTTTGCCATTCAGAAGCAGATGGGCTGCAAAACTCTCTTCAAACAGAGAAGCAGAACATCTGACAGAACTACTTATACTAAGGCATAATGAGTATGGTATCAAAGGTGAGGGAAATGCTGTTAAAAGCACTAGGTTACTTACTTGGAATTATTTCTTAGGCATTTGAAGAACATTTTAAAGCGTTGTGATTAATCAGAGAATTTTTCACAACTGAATAGGGTTATAAATATGAAGGTATTTGTTTATTTTATGAATCGGTATTCAGGTGATATAAGAACATAAGAAGAGCCCTGCTGGATCAGACCAAGGGTTCACCTAGTCCAGCACTCTGTTCACACGGTGGCCAACCAGCCATCGGCCAGGGATGAACAAGCAAGACGTGGTGCAACAGCACCCTCCCACCCATGTTCCCCAGCAACTGGTGCACACAGGCCTACTGCCTCGAATACTGGAGATACCACACAAGGGTGCTATGTTTTGCCTTGGATGTCGTCAATACTTTCTCAGTGAATTGGTCTGTTATTCATTACTTGGGGGATGGATCTGTTTTCCCTACTGTCACTTTCCTCCCCGCTGATGTCCTATGATCCTTCCTCTTTCTTCACACAGGGGAAGAGAGAGGAAGTAAACAATGATCACGTGGCCCGTTCAGTGGTTGTTTTTATTGCGCTGCTTTTCCCGCATACAGCAGGAAATGGCAGCACATTCTATTTGTTTTTGTTTTTGTTTTAAATCGGATTTAAAGGGGTCTATTTTGTAACAGAAAGAAGGAAAGAAAGAGAGGGAGACACGTGGGAGGTAGATGTCATCCTCAAAAGGACCCACGAACATCCATAAGTGGGGAGTAATGAGTGTGTGATGAAACACTCATCTGATGATGCTTGTAGTCAAACTAGAGCCATTGAAATCAGTGGCATGTAAGTTACTCATGACTAACTTTAATCCCACTGATTTTAATCGGTGTACTTGAAGTATGACTGTGGCTGCAATCCTGTATTCACTTATAAGTGAGTAAGCCCCACTGAACTTAATGGAACTTATTTCTAAATAAGCATGCATCAGATTGAGCTGCAAATCTAGCTCTAGTATGAGTAAATGTATTATGACATTGTTAAGTTATTAATTTTCTTTTTAAAGAAAAAGCAACCATTTCCGGTTCAGTTGCTTTCAGAAAGACCCTTTAAATTTGAACTTTTCTGTGGGTGGGGTAGATGCTTTGCAAGCATTGTTTGCTCCATTAACATTGTATTCAAATTTGAAAAGCAACTGGAGGTCAGACCAGAAAGGCATCCAGCCATAAGAAGCTAGAGAGTCTCTCATGAGAACTGGTTAGCTCATGTCATTAAGAATGCACCTAGAGTGTCTTGTGAGGTGGTCTTCAACTTTTGTAGCTGGTTCATGTTGGGGTGGATGCAGATTTAGTTATACATAGAGTAAACTCATTGACTAACTGAAGTCCCATTGTCTTGAATCTCAAATCAATCCATTGTTCTCTTCATAAAGCGTTCAAGATCCAAATATTCACCATGAGACAGGAAAGCATGAGATATACCCAGTGATGCTCTGGTACAACCAGAAATAATATCCCAAATTGTAATGAACCTTAAATGGACGTGACCAGTAGGGAGGAGGTGGAATGGGAGTGAACATTGCTGAATACCAGGGAGACAGGGAGGAATGCAGGGGAGACAATGAGTAGTTAGGTCAATTAAGTTGGGCAGTTGAAGGAGAAGGTTGGAAAGTGATTCTGTGGAACTGGGGGTTGAACGTTGATTTTTCCATGAGCATATGAATTTTTGATGGTGTTGTTCTTATACTAGGTTGTGTTCATATACCTGGTCCACCCAAAATATTCTGATCCTGTTATTTATAATATAAACTTATTCCAGTTTTTGAAGGGAAAGCCCAGGCATGTAGTTGTTTTCTGGGCAGAAACTTGTCGGCAGAGTTTGAAGACCCCTTCAAGAAATACTAAGGGTTGGATCCAAGATCTGCCTTTCTTGAGAAGAAGGGCTCTACTCATGAACGTCCCTCCACCAATTTTTGGGATCCCCCTGTCTTCCCACATGCCACATTTTGCCTCATTCAGCAGGAGTCTCCTGATTCTAAGGATATAGGTTACCATAGGGGTTGTAGGAATGGAAAGGAGGGTATTTTAGTTAAATCCGTAATGGTACGGTAATGATGGCAACTCAATCACCTCTTTATGTATGAGTTCAGGCCCAGCTCTGTGAAGTTATAGTTCAAGATCTTAATAGCAGAAGAAACCATCAAGTTTAAGTTGTCAGGTGTGCCGGCCTGTGGTGTTGCTGAAGTGGTTTGTGTGGCAATGACATGGTGAAGGCATTAGACCTATGCTTTCAAATGGTAAACTACTTGTTGATGACTCCATATTAATTCAGTCGTAAAGGGCCTCTGCTTTTCACTGAAGTTCAAACATCAGGTTCATCTGGCAGAATGTGTTCTTCATTATGCAGTTTTCCTCAGGGACAAAGAAACAAACAAAACCTCAAGTGCTCCTCTTCTCAGCTTCAACTAACCTGGAACTCTAAAGTATCGTTCAAGTATCATTCAGGAGCATACAAGTTTTTCTGCAATGTTTTCTACTTTTAAAAAATGCAGCCACAGAGGCCTGCAATCTCCACAAAAACACAAGACTAGCTGGGCTGCATCAGACCAAAGACCTGCTTAGTTCACCATCCTGTTGCCTCTGAGGAGCCCACAAGCAGGACGCCACTGTTGCTCCTCAAAGTCTTGGCATATTTCCTCTGAATATGAACGTGTTCCTCTTACAATTAATAGCCATTGATTGGCCTATCCACTGACTTGTCTAATCCCCTTCTAAAGCTAGTTGCCATCCCCATCTTGGGCTTCTTCACACAATCGAAATAAGGCACGTTCATGACTAGCCACTCACAGACTTTCGTGGGTCGTTTTGATGACGTTGTAAACCACCTGCATGTCTCCTACTCCTTTCCCTGGTTATTCTAGTTTTAAAAAACTAAAAAAACAAACTTGGATATCCCGATTCTTCTGAAATATCTCGGGATTTCCTTCCGTGTGCTGGGACAGATGCACTACAAAACAACCACTAGGGGGCGCTGTCCCATTCAATATTATGAGCACCAAAATTTGCAATTACAGACCACATGGTCACCCCTCTCTTCTGTGTAATTCAACTCATTACAATTGCGGAAGAGAAGCAGGCAGCAAAGTACCAGTAAGCAAACATGATTTCCCTTTAATCTAAAGAAGTCCCTTCTGTGAGGAAGTACTTTGAGTAGTGTAGCCTGAATGTTGAAAGTCTTTTATCCCCCTCCGCCGGCATGGCATGAAGGGGAGAAACAGCAGTTGTGATGGGGAGGAGGAGAATAAAGGCCCCATGTTGTAGGCACATGTGGGCCATGTGAGGCAGGGGCAAGGCCGAGCCTATAAAGGCTGGTCCTGCCCCGATCTTGGCCTCTCTGGTCTTTTCGGCTTCCACCCTCCCTCCCTCTTCTAGTATGGGACTTAGCCAGTCGCTCCCTTTGGGGGGAGGGCTGAGTAGGAATTTTTTTCCTTTCCACAAGTTGTGTGAAGGTTTTTGCCTACTCCATACTTGAGGTTTTACATGGTGGATGGATAAATAAGTCAATTTGTCAGCAGGATGTGCAGGAATTTGCTATCCCAGAATAGGGATGGTGACCACTCTGGCACCTTTTAGGTGATTGTCATATCCAGAGCTTCTGCTCCTCGCGAGTTTCATGGCTCACGTGTCTGGATATGGTATGCTTTTGGAGATCCTCCTGCCTCATCTACTCAGGGTTTTACAGCTCTGCGAGGGGATGACGTGGGGCGGTTTCCCCACACTCTCAAAGTGTCGTATAAGAAAGGGGCTGGGTTACCCGATTCCTGGCTTAAGAGAGTGGCTCGCCCGTAAACCAGGCAAGTAGCCTGAGATTAGGACATATTGATTCCCACACTCTTTATTTATTTATTTATTTATTACATTTCTATACCGCCCAATAGCCGGAGCTCTCTGGGCGGTTCACAAAGCACCAGTAAGCAAACATGATTTCCCTTTAATCTGAAGAAGCCCCTTCCGTGAGGAAGTACTTTGAGTTGTGTAGCCTGAATGTTGAAAGCCTTTTATCTCCTTCAGCTGGTATGGACTTCACATTGCAGTTCCAGGGAGGGGTTGAATCTCCCTTGTTGTTAAACAAAGAGGCCCTAGTTTATCCCAAGCTCTGGTGTCAGTGTCTTTATTCCATGCTTCCTTCTCCACTCACAACATAGGAAGCTGCCATATACTCAGCCAGATGATTGGTTCATCTAATCCAGTATTGCCAATGCTGACTGGTAGCGGCCCTCCAGGATTTCAGGCAGGATTCTTTGTAGCTGGACATGTTAGGGATTGAACCTGAACCCTACCACTGAACAACGGTCCCTCCTACTGCTAATCAATTCCAGTGGGTGAACCTAAGTTCTAGTATTGTGAGAACAAGAGAGAGAGAGAGAATCTATCTATTCCCTTTCCCACACCATGCATCATTTTATAAACCTACATCTGCCTCCTCTGAAAACATTAGCCTCACCTCATGGAGAAAGTGCTTCAGCCCTTTGTTTGTATGGGTTTCCCTTTGCTGCACTTTCCCCAACTCTATAATATTCTGTCTGAAGTGAGACTACTGGAATGGGACACAGTAAATGGTACATAGGGCAGTGGAAGACCAGCAAAGTTGGAGGGGCTTTTTTGGTCTTTTCACTACTGACAGTTTTCTCACTAAATATCTCCGCACCCAAAGTTCTTTTGCTCATGTGTAGGAAAAGATTCAGGCTTCTGTAGCACTCTCACTTCACTTCCATGAGATATAGAGCTTCATTAAAACTACATTTTTGTCCTGGTTTGCCCCCACATTATCCGCCTTCGTTTGAGTAGCGTGTCAAGCGCTGGTCACTTTCACGTGTGCACGTTGTTGCGCTATGTCAGCTCCTGCATCTGTTCACCTGTGCTACCTTGCGCTTCCTAATACCCTACTATTCCAGTGAAATCTCCTCTCTTGTGCCCGCCCCACCCCCTCCCTTCTTCTTCCCCCTGCAGTGGCTGTGAGGGGCATTGTGATGGACGTGGGAACACTCCCCCATTTCATTCTAGTTTTCAGTCTAACATTTAAGGGCTTTGGTGGTGGTAGGGTTTATCACCCGTTTCTGGCCTTTGTGTTGTGCAGGATGCAGCATCTTTCCTTACACCAGCTGCTCACAAACTGGCTTCTGGTGGGCGGAAACCTTTTTTTAAAAAATTATTATTTCTGTGCAAATACAACAGTATGCAATCACAGCAGCCTGAAACTGCACAATTACAGAAAAACAACACACAACGCTTTCCCCTAGGATCATATTAAACAATATAAGTGAAGGGTTGTTGTGGTTAGCAATTGGCAGTCAGTGATGGATGCCTTTGGGGAACCATACAATAAATGGAAAGGAGTTTTTTAATGGGAGACAGCATGGGCGATTTGGGGCTTTGTCGGTCGTGCCTGTTTCTGCCATTTGAGCTGCGCGGGGCGTGCGTGTGCCTGTGCTCCCTCCCATTTCCCAGTTGAGCGATCCTACGGACTGAGGAAAGGAATTCAAATGGAGCGCTGGAGGAGAACCGCCCCACCTTCCTCTTTCATCGGTGAGACCGCCCTTCAACACACATGCCCCCAATGAAAATATCGGGTTGTGCCAATAGCGCAAGGACAGCTTTACACGGGGACGGAGGTGTGGTTTTATTGCGCAAGGAGGGAAAAGTGGACTTTCCCTGCTCCAAAATAAGATGGGAAAAGGGAGGAAGAGGTGAGATGAGTGTAGGACAGGGACAATGTCGTGTGAGTACCGCGCTGCAAAACCAGATACCAGGCATGGCAAGAATGTGATAAATCGCTGGTGTGATGGAGCTCATAGTGATGGCCACCAATTTGGATGGCTTTTAAAAAAGGGGTTAGCTAAATTAGAGAAAGCTATCAATGCCTATTAGTTCTGACGGCTATATGCTAACTCCAGTATCAGAGGCAATAAGCCTGTGTACACCAGTTGTTGGGGAACATGGGTGGGACGGTGCTGTTGCACTCATGGGTCATGACTAGATGAGGGGGGTTGAGGGGATGATCTCGCGATTTTATGATCATGAGATTATCCCCCTCATCTACATGCGATGCGTGACATCCCAGGAGGAAGAGAACGTTGCGGCCGCCATTTTGTTTTTGTTTTAATCAGAGAGGAGCACAGGAGGAGCGCAGAGGCTGATATTATGAGGCCCCTCCCCTGATACTTTTCTTTTCTTTCTTTTTTGCTACTGATAGAACATCTGCAGCTGCATTGTGTAAAAGAAGAAAAGATTGTAGGGAAACTGCACATGACTGAGTCATGCATTTACTTTGGCCCTCACAGTGAAAACAGGTTTAATTCAAATCCTAGTGCTCTCAGTGGGACTACCTATACCATTGGCAAGGAGGACTATCACTCTGAGTCCTGCAGAAACTCTTTACATGAGTGACGGCCCACATATATCCCACCTTCTTGCCTGAACAAGACCCTTATTCAAGAGCCACATTCAGACAAACACGAGATCCAAATGAGATGCACCATCCATCTGACTTGCTACTCCAAAAGTAAAGTTTTATATAAAAGGAATTTCATGTACTTTAAAAAAAGCATTCTCTTCTTTAATGGGGAAGTTACACTATAAATAAGTCACAAATCATGAATGGTCTAAAATGTCTGCTTATATAAACTGGAAATGCCATGTGCCTGTCAATTTTTACTTATAGGAGACATTTTATTTCAATAAAAAAACACATTTGTATTTTCATTAACAGGTCTTTTATGTTGTTTGTCTTTCATGTAGCTTGTTTTGATTCTTATTTTGTGCCAAGGAAATATTGGGCAGATTATGCAATCTTTGGTTTGTAGGTTTATTTTGCAGAAGACAAGATAGCTAGAAATGATTTATTTATTTATTTATTAAATTTTTAAAAGGCATACAGACAATTTCAACCAATTTCATCTTACACAGAAAGACAAGAATTACAGCCAGAGAAATAAAAATGAGATTGAAATTCAACCAAACAATAGATAGCAAAACAAGAGAGGCTACAAATGTGCAAAATACTGGGTGGGGTTTTACAATGGAATTGTTAACACTGGATGTTAAAATAACTTGCCCGGCAACTGAGGTCATTTGTTTTTAAGTATGAAAATACTATGGAAAGAGGTTTCCCTGAGAAACTCTGAAAGGGAATTCTGAGAGATGTCACACACAATGGCCCTGTTCAATGGCCCTTTAAACCATGGCTTTAACCACGGTGGTTAAGACAGAAAGTCAGGCTGTGTTCAGAAGACACCTTAAACCATGGCTTTAACCATGGTGAATGAGGCTTTCTGGCATAACCACCATGTCTTCTGAACACAGCCCGGCTTTCTGGCTTAACCACCATGGTTAAAGCCGTGGTTTAAGGTGCCTTCTGAATGGGGCCATTATAGTTGACATGGGATTGCCACCAGAAATGGCTTCCTCCATGGCAACATGTTCCCACCCTGACTATAATGTGGAATACTACTCGCCATGTGGATCAAGGACATGTGAGTCTCTCTATTCTCCTCCCTTTGTTCCTGGTGACCACTGGGAGGAGCATAGTTTGCATATTGTAGCTCTTTTTAAACAGTATTTGCATATCATGTTCAAAAACGTGGGGGATGCCAATCCACAGTTGGTGGATATGCTGTACATATTCTATGAGGCTTCTACTTGTTGCTATAGTGTTAGATGGGAGAAACTGAGGCTGTGCTCAGATGTCATGATAAGCCAGGATTCTCCGGAACCCTGATTTATCACTAACAAGCAGTGTACAGTACCTCCGGCAAGCAGGACCAGCCGAACAAACCATGGACCCTCCATCTGTGATTTGTTTAACAGGATATCTGAATTGGAAATTGTGGCTTGCCTCTCACCAAACAAACCAAAGTCATAATCCATAGTTTGCTGTTGGCTTATGACTCCGGGATGTTTGAGGGTCAGACAAGCTAGAAACCCTGGTTCTGATGTCACAATAAACAAATCACGTATATAGGATCTGTAATTTGTTTAGCTGGTCCCACTTGCAGGACGAGTCGAGTGGGAGCAGTTAGTCAGCACACATGAGCACACTGCTCTTAAACAACAAGCCAGGATTCTTTGGAACTCTGGCTTATTGTTATATCTGAACATGGCCCCAACTCTTGAAAAGTTTAATCATATGATTTATTGATTTATTTTTCATGAATTTAGACTGGTAACTTTCTTGTGTGTGATTTTAACCTTTTAGTTTGTATGTTTGCCATCACACTTCTGTATTATTTCTGCAAGAAAATGTATTAACTTTGGTGAATACTAGACTTTTCAAAGTGTGACACCAACCTCCTGGATCCCTTGATGACTTGTGGGCCCGTGCTGCTGTGAGAAATCTTCCTCACTTAGCTGGAGCCCCTGGCACCCAGATATGACATAATTTGACATAAAGATTTGCATAAAGATTC
Source organism: Elgaria multicarinata webbii (assembly GCF_023053635.1). Lineage (NCBI taxonomy): Eukaryota > Metazoa > Chordata > Lepidosauria > Squamata > Anguidae > Elgaria > Elgaria multicarinata. Next base: position 68,345,025 of record NC_086171.1, read on the forward strand.
CCAGCCTATCAGATGTGTTTATGTCTGGTGGGTGGCTGGGTGGGGAAGGAAGGAAGGAAGAAAGGAAGAAAGAAAGAAGGCTGAGGCATTGACCAACTGGCAGGATGGCCCAAATGGAGGCTGGCAAGATGCTTTATATCTCCTTGGCCAAAAGACAGGGCCATCTATATTTCCTGCCTTAAGCTTTGATGCGCTAGCCCCCCAGGGCAGGGATTAAGATAGTCCTAGCTAGGGAAATAATTTGTATGGGGCTTGGAGCTATACAGAGGTTCTTAAGCATATACAAGAGTGACATAACTATCTAGAATAAAAGGAGCATTTTTTGGAAACAATATGGGTGGCACTGGACATCTGGGTCACGGAAGCAGAGCAGGTATTGTTTGATGCTTTTCCAAAGGATGAGTTCTTGCTTGGGGAAGCAGCAACTATGGGGATGTAATAGAGGAGGAGGGCTTTCTCTGCTGTGGCTCCCCGGCTGTGGAATGAGCTCCCCAGAGAGGTTCGCTTGGCGCCTACAAGGTTTTCCTTTCATCACCAGCTGAAGACCTTTTTATTTTCTCAGTATTTTAACACCTAATTTAACTTAAATTTTAACTCTGTTTTAATTTCATATTTTAACCTATATCAATTTTTGCTGTGTGGTTTTATCCTGGTCATGCTTTTTATATTGTATTTTGTATTTGTTTTTTTAAATTGTTGGTTGTTTTATTATGCTCCTCATGGTTTTAATTTCTGTGAACCGCCCAGAGAGCTTCGGCTATTGGGTGGTATAGAAATGAAAATAAGCAAATAAATAAATAAATAGATGCAGTCTGTAGGAAACCACGTTGATGGCTTTGTGCAGTAAAATATTCTTCCCCTGATAACAATGGATGTTTTCAGTAGCTTGCTTTGCTAAATGTAACCTAAGTGTTATTTCTGCTGTAAACTTGCATTTAGTAGAGTAAAATGGATTAATGTAGTTATTGTATTGTAAACTGCTGATCTACTTTATTTAATGTACAGCACTTTGTAATAAAGTGCTATATTTTTCTTTTAAAAAATTATTATTATTATTGCAGTGTGACTATCTGCTTTGCAGCGACAGTGTGTTGTAGTGCTTAGAACATTGGAGTGTGACTGAAGAAACCATGAAGCTCACTGGATGACTTTGGACCAGTCACTAACTTTCAGCCTAACCTACCTCACAAGGTTGTTGTGAGGATAAAATGCAGAAGAGGAAGATTATGTATGCTGCTGTGGGCTCCTAATATTTGCCTGGTGCAATAAATAGTACACCCGATCATATAGACAAGTATGTAGGATGTGGGCTTATAGAATCAGTATAATTACGTTCCAGGTCAATATGGTGACTTAAACATCTGTTCCTACTGGGAACTTTGCAAAGCAGTATGACAAAAGCTCGGACTGGAATTCATGAAAACAACACAGCATGCATTTGTTTTGTGAACTGAAGCGTCAGCCATGGCAGGGACAGTTTTATAAACACGACCCAAGTTCAGAGTGGCATCAGCGTGCTTTACAATGTAACATCAAAGCTCAAAGTGTCCATAGGAAGAATAACTATTGGATGATAGCATATTGCTTTATCGTCCATAGTTTTCAAAACTGATTTTTTTGAACAAGGTTCTTTAAAACTGTGGATTCCCCAAAGAAGTTCAGTTAAACAATATTGAAAGTGCTAGGTTAGGAGTCAGCAACTGGAGACATATGGGCCACACTTGTCCCCAAGTGCTGCCTCCTTCCCTAACCCCTCTCACCAGTTGGCAAATTAGAAGTGAAAGAGAAGAGAAAGCGGAACTTGCAAGAACCGAACTTGCTGGCATGCCAAGATCTACCAAGATCTGCCAAGTGGACCAATGCTCAGCAGCACATGTGTAATGACTTGACAAGCCCTCTATGTACAGTTGCCATTGGTCAGCAAATGGACACACTTGGCAGGTTGACTGGGACTTTGGTGGGCCACCACAAATAGCTGGCACGGGGGGGGAGGGGTTTAAAAGCAAAATTTGGAACTGCACAGTGGTATGTGATTGTCATTTATGCATGCAGTGAAAAATGCATGCTCCTTGGGTTGGATCCATACCTTGCACGAGCAGAGGGCCACTCATGCAACAAGACTTCTACTCGCATGCCAGGACTTCTCCATCGTCTCCACCCCTGAGCATGCGCCTACTCTGCTCCAGAGGATCCCCCAACCCTTCAGAGCAGATTTAGGGGGTGTACAGAGGCTGCAGGAGGGAGGGGGGAAACTGTTCCTCCAATGGTTCCCCGCCAGACCCCATTGGATACAAATCCACGTGTTTTGTTGCTTAGAGATACATTCCATGATATTTAAAATCTTAAACAGAGTAGGACAAATTCCTAAGTACTGGGAATTTAACAGTATTTCCGCAGAAGAATGTTACGTTGAAGCTACACGTACTGGGGACTAGATCGGCTGCTGTGCTGTGATAATACTTTTAAATACCAACACTTTGTGTAGCTTGCCCCAACAAGTTCCCTGTTAAGAATGTATTGGATATTTCCAGCATCGGTGATTGTGAACTGACAAACAACAGGAAGGGAAAGAGATGAGTTGCCACTTCCCCCATTATTATTTTTGCTCCTGCTTTTCGTTTAGAAAAAATACCATCAGGGAAAGAAAACATGTATGTGTAGCTTTGTCCTTGACTGTAAGAAGTCAGAGTTGATATTATTTAGGGCACTAACAGCCCTGTCTTTAGACTTGGTGTGCTAGCATGTAAGCATCTAGGGTGAGATACAGCTAAAGCAGAGCCAATGCAATATACCAAATTTGATGCTGAGCTGGCATTTTGGCTTGCAATGCAATTGAAATGTTGGTATAATGTAAATGGCAAATTTTCTACTGGGTAGAATTAAATACTAACTTCTCTTTGTGCCCAGTCTAGCATATAAATGGGTCTGCTAATTTCAGCGCCCCCATAAATATTTGTAAAAACCTTCATACTATCATATGAACGTAGATACGGAAGAAAACAACCACAATCCAACACAAAGTTAAGGCAGCTGAAGTCCACTGATTTCAATAGCCTTTACCAAGTTTAACTTTGTGTTAGGATCTTCACAAAACAAATCTTCTGCAATTGCACATGCTTTGGAATTCAGTCTAGGTGCATGACATTTTTAAACGTACAGTTTTCCACGGGCAATTCAACTTTTTACACCAAGTAGTAATTTAGTTCATTTATTCCAATCTTTTCTTTCCCCCCTTCACTTCATCATCTTTCAAGCTCTAAATATAAACTCCAGAAAATAATACCAGAGGTATGCTGTTTCGTGTTCAGAAGCAATTGTCCAGTTACGTAGTCAATCCCCATTGTTATAAACTTGTTTAGGTTAACGTAAAAGCCTTCCTGCTGAAGTCAGGAATTGGAATGACATTCCCCCCTCCTTGTTCTGAACCTGTCTAGGGATGAGCATGGTGAAGATATAAATGCCATGTTCTCACTGTGCTAACATGTCAGCAGCTGGTAACCCATCAGAATTGCTTTGGTTCTAACTCCTGCTGGGTCTTCCTGCCCCACAATATTGGCATGGGTAGACATTCAGCAGCCTTGCTTTCTGGTGAAATGTATCTGCAAAAGTGATCTGTGTGGCCTTTCTGCACCTAAGGATTATCCCAGGCAAATCGAGGGATCGTCCCTGCCTGCTCCTGGGATCCCCTGTGTGTCATTTGGATGCGCAGGGATGATCCCAGGATAAATGGATGGTCATGATGGTGTAGACAAGCCCTATCTATAAATAGGGCTGCAGTTATCATTTAAAATATTTTGACATGGGCTGGCACTGGAGGGTCTATGTTTTGAAAGGAGAGAAAAGTCCTTTCATTTACCCCAGCCTTTCTCAGCCTGGTGGCCCTCCAGCTGTTTTGGACATCAGCTTCCCACATTCTTAATCATTGGTCATGATGGCCGGGGCTGATGGGAGTTGAGGTTCAAAACATCTAGAAGTCATGAGGTTGGGGAAGGCTCTTATAGACCATCCCCATTCCATCATGGAAACTGTCTTTAAAATTTAGGTGGCAGCTTATATAACATGCGCTGTACAGTACCATATAGAAATTTGATATCACCTTTAAAAAATAGAATGTTCTCATCTGGATAAACACTATTTACATGGAGATATGTTGCACGAATCAATATCTTAAATGTGTCCAAAGAGCAAGGAGAAGCTGCAGACTGGGGAGACAACTCAGACATTCAGCTTCTGCATGGGCAGAATGTAGCTTGACCACACGAGTGGACCCTGAATGATTTTTCTATTCCTACCTCCCAGAATACATCGACTTCGCATGAGGTTTTTACTTTCAGCCCTCAGAATCAATGCAACCTCTGCAATCACGTGTGGTCTCTAAATATATTCTGGCTTGGACAGAACCTGCATCTCCTGCCCTTCTGTTCTTTCTCTGAAAGTTCCCAAATTGCCTGATCTTCTTTGCCTAGAGAATAATAATAATAATAATAATAATAATAATAATAATAATAATAATAATAATAATAATAATAATTCCACAGTACAAGGGCGGTGAGCACGTGTTCCATCCATACACACACACACACACACAGAGTCATTTATGTCTCTCACATTTGCCCCTAAGCACATTTCATTCCTTTGAAGTTCATGGGATCACATCTGCACTAGGCATGTGCTCCGCTCTGATTAGGAGCGGAGAAGCAGTAGCGGATTGACATGCTCCGCCTTACTCAGAGGCGGAGTAGAAGCGGGCTGCGGACCCCTAGAAGCAAGGCGAAGAGAAGCGACCATTTTTCGGAGCTCCTAGTTCAGGCGGAGCGCTCCGATCGCCATCTTGAAAACATTTCGCCATAGGATTGCATTGCGGGAAATAATCGCGGATAACTAGGTTGTTTTTGAAGCTATCGTTCTGGAAATTCTTGCGCACAGAGAGTCGTGGATGGGGGTCATTTTGAGACTACTCTCAACTTTCTGCGTCCTGTGGTTCACGTGCTAGAATTTTTTAAAAATCGGGTCAACAAACGGTTTGGGGTTTGTTTGTTTTTTTGAAGCTATGACAGGCACATTCAACTCCCAATCCTGATGAGAATTGATCACCTCATGAAGCATCATCCTCCAATCCCAGCGTTTGAGGCGGGACTAAGCCAGAGTCACCCTGAGAGCTTTCTGCTTTGTGTCTCTTTGTGGGTTGGCATTCGTGGAGAGAGGACTTAGTTAGTTAGTGCTGCTGCTGTGTTTGGACTTTGGAGATAGATTAGGATAGATTTAGCTTGGCGCGTGTGTGTTTGTTTGCTTCTTTCTGACTTTTAGCTTAGTTTGCCCTGTGTTTTTCCCTTACTTTGATTTAATATAAACTTTACTTTTAAATTTTGGAGTGTGTGTTTGTTTGTTTGTTTGGTTGTCCCCCCCCCTTCCCTTTCTTAAAGCCTGACTGTGTTCCTTCTGCTTTTGTGAAAGCTTTCTTTTGAAAGCATACACACACTTCTTGTCCTATTTCCCTACATTTATTAGTAATATTCTTAAACATATTATTATATTCTTTTACATATTCTTAGTAGTATATTAGTATATTCTCATACATATTATTATTAGTATTAATATTTTATTCTTCTTATACATATTAGTAGTAGTGTTTGGTTGGTTCTTTTCCCCCCTCCCCTCTCTTAAATCCTGATTGTGTTTCCTTCTATCTATATACAAAAAAATACCAAAAAATACCAAAAAAAAAAATTATTCTCTTTTTCTTCTCTGTGTAACTTGGACTGAGTGTGCTGCTTTTGTGAAGTGCAACAGGCAGCCACAGATTGAGCATTTTGGGGAAAGCATACACACACTTCTTGTCCCATTTCCCTACATTTATTAGTAATATTCTTAAACATATTATTATATTCTTTTACATATTCTTAGTAGTATATATATATATTAGTATATTCTCATACATATTATTAGTAGTATAATATTTTATTCTTCTTATACAGCATAGCATACACACTTCTTGTCCCATTTCCCTACATTTAAACATATTATATTCTTCTTATACATATTCTTAGTAGTATCTTATACATATTATTAGTAGTATTAATATTTTATTAGTCATCATGAGAAGAGGGAGCAGGCGTGCTGAAAGCAGCAAGGCTCAGGCTGGCACCAGTAAGCAGGCTGCCTCTCCTGCTGTGAAAATCAAACGGGCAACTCCTTGGCTGGCTGCTCCGCAACAGAAGCAGGACAAGCAGCAGGCAGAGCCACTCTCTTCTGCAACTTGTGCCCGGCATTCTCTTTTTGAGGGTGGGAATGGGAAAAGTGCCCCTTTGCAAGAGGCACGTGGCAGCAGTGCCATTAGAGGAGGAGGAGGAGGAGTATCCCCAACTCCTTCATTATCCTTTGAGCCCACGAGCCCGCTGATGGACCTAGACGAGGTCCTCAGCACAGTGGAGGGGGAGGAGGAGGAGGCGGTGGTCCTCCAGGATGTGGGGGCTGAGGAGGAGCAGCAGCAGGCCGAGGCTCTCTCCCCAGTCTCATCCCACCCCTCTTCCGCTGCCACCCCTGTTTCTGTGGCAACACCAGAGAGCTCAGGCGGGCAATTGGTGGTGTCACCACGGAAGCGAAAGACAAGCATCATGTGGGACCACTTTGAGGTGGGAGCGGATCCCCGCTTTGCTGTCTGTCGCCACTGCAAACTCAGCCTAAGCAGGGGTTCATCTACAGTGCATTATGGAACCAGCAGCATGAAGATGCATCTTCAGAGGCAGCACCAGGCGATCTTGCTGGGGAAAGAGGCGGGCAAGGCAACTGGTTCCAGGGGAAAGCCAAAGGCTGCTGCTGCTGCTGCTGCTGGCACTGCCACTCTAAGCTCTCCATCTCCCATCCCCACAAGGGTTAGGCAGGCAACCCTGCAGGACATGGGGTGGGAGAAGTATGGACCCACAAGATGGCGTTTTCCAATGCCCACCCAGGGTGCTACTGTGGTGGGGCATCTGCCGGGACTGACTCCTCCCCAATACTAGATCTATGACATGTCACTCTGCCTGCCCCTCTGCTAGCCTGTCCTCCTCGGTGACCGACTCACTGGGATGGTTTGCGTTTGCAATGCGTGACTAACTGCAGTGCTGGCTTAGAAACCAGCCATCCTTGCCTCACTTCCTTGTGCCCCAAGAAATGCCCGCAGCCTGCCTGCCTGCCTGCCTGCCTGCCTGCCTGCCCACCTCCCCCAGGGTGCTGCTGTGGTGGGGCATCTGCCAGGACTGACTCCTCGCCTGCTCTGCCCGCCTCTCTGCCCGCCTGGTGCCTGGGAGATGGGCTTTGCGGTTCGTGCCCAGCACCCTCCAGCACGCTTGCTCCCAGTCGTCCTCCTCTGTGCCCCTCAATGCGTAACTGCTGGCTTAGAAAGAAACAACCAGCCATCTTTACCTCACTTGCTCCTTGCGCCCGCTTACGGGTTGGTTTGCTATGCGTTAGTGCTCAAACCATCCTTGCGGCACTACAATGCATGCTGCCTGCCTGCCTGCCTGCCTTCCCTCCCTTCCCGCCTTGCAGGGATGGTGTATGTGTCTTGCTTTGACTCAGGGGAGAAGTCCTTCCTGCGCTCACTTAGACTTTATCAAGTTCAATAATCCATTTTTCAAATGTGCAAGAAGATTTAGGGTTATCTCGTGGCATGTTGGGATTTCCTTGGAACTGGCCCCATTGAGCTGTCTGCATTGCAACTTTAAATCCCTGACATACTGGAGTGCCTGATTTTCAAAACTTCCCCTAACATCAGGGGATGATGGGATTGCCTTGAAACTTGGTGTCCATGGGGACACATGGGTAAGCTGTCATGGGACCAAAGGATAGGTTTCTAACATGCAAATTGACGTAGTTGTAGAATGGGACTTGATTTGGGGTGAGTTAAAAAGTTTAAGCCGCGCCAAAAATCAGGGGATGATGGGATTGCCTTGAGTCTGGGCGTCCATGTGGACACATGGATAAGCTGTCATGGTGCCGAGTTTGAGGTTTCTAACATGCAAATTGACGGAGCTATCCCAAGGGGTCTGAATGGGGTGCCCGATTTTCATAAATTCCCCAAAAATCAGGGGATGATGGGATTGCCTTGAAACTTGGCAGCCATGTGGACACGTGGATAAGCTGTCATGGTGCCGAGTTTGAGGTTTCTAACATGCAAATTGACGGAGCTATCCCAAGGGGTCTGAATGGGGTGCCCGATTTTCAAAAATTCCCCAAAAATCAGGGGATGATGGGATTGCCTTGAAACTTGGCATCCATGTGGACACATGGGTAAGCTATCATGGTGCCGAGTTTGAGGTTTCTAACGTGCAAATTGATGGAGCTATCAAAAGGGGTGTGATGGGTGGTGCGTTAGAGGTTAGAGCCGTGCCAAAAATCAGGGGATGATGGGATTGCCTTGAGTCTGGGCGTCCATGTGGACACATGGATAAGCTGTCCTGGTGCCGAGTTTGAGGTTTCTAACATGCAAATTGACGGAGCTATCTCAAGGGGTGTGAATGGGGTCTCCTATTTTCAAAAATTCGCCAAAAATCAGGGGATGATGGGATTGCCTTGAAACTTGGTGTGCATGTGTATACGTCCATGAGGTGTCATGGTGCCAAACATGAGGTTTCTAACTTGAACAGAAAAAAAGTTGTATACTTTTTTAGCTTTCAATGCAACCCTATAGGGGGGAAAAACGGAGCTCCGATCCGGATCCGGAGCTCAAAGCGGAGCGGAGCGGAAGTGGGCAGAGCGGGGGTGGGGCGAAGCGGGCCGCTCCGAAAATGGCGGATCTGGAAATGAAGCGGAGCGGGGGGTCCGTGCACACCCCTAATCTGCACCATATAGCTGGTGACCCACCAGATAAAACTGAGAATGCCAGCCATGTCTTCTGGCCTGCCAGATGCTTGAGTGTTCATGCAGTCCCAGGGAGATGAGGTTTATCCAGGCTCCAGTTTACTGCCGTACATTGATGATCATGAGTTGTACAGGCCAGCCCAAGATAGTTTGCTGCCTGAGGTAAAGAATAAGATGGCGCACTCTCCTGTTCCATGTATAAATGCCAATTAGACTGTTTCTTCAATATTGACAATGGAACAACATCCTGCAATGCACCTGAAGGCAGCAGGTTAGCTTAGAGGACACAGAACAGGCTGTTTGACATTCAGCTTTCTCCCCGAAGACATTGCTGTGCCTCCTAGCATCTGCAGCCTGCGGAAACCCCACCTCACTATGCCTAATGGTAGGGCTGGCCCTGAGATGCATCCTCATAGGAAACATGCTCCATGCTCCTGCTTTGACCTATATATCTCCTTTGATTGATCCATTGATCTGGATGAATCAAAGATTAGGCAAGAGTTTAAAAGCCCATTTGTAATTGTAATTGTTGTTGTAGTAGTAGTAGTAGTAGTAATTCTATTATTGTCTTTGGAAAATGGATGAAATGTGAAATTTAAGCCAAGTTCTCTCAACAGCAAATGAAATTATAATCCTGTATCTTGGCTGTATCACTTCAAACTGCAGGTGAGATGGGGACACACACACACACACACACACATTATTGAATACTGTCCCATACCAAACAAAATCCCCTGCTCTCTCTCCTTCCAAATTCTAGTGGAAGCTCTTCTTTCACTGTCTTTAACTTTTTATCCCCTTCGAAGTTTTTTCTGCCTGCCTGTCTCTTCCATCCCAATGTCTTGTATCACACATACTCAGCAGAGGTCTCAACAGGCTCACTCACCCGACTCTGATTTGGTGGGACTTTGCCTATTTATATGCCACGGGGGTGGGGGACACAAACATCTGGTACCTGAAAGCATGGCAAAAGGTGTTGCTGAAGATGCAGTATATGATGGGGTTGATGGCGCTGTTTAAAGCAGGCAGGTTCTGAATAATCACGGCTGCATAGGAGCGTTCTTTGGTGTCGGGGAGGATGTTGAAGTTGTCCAGGATATCAAAGAGAAAGTAAGGACTCCAGCAGAGCACAAACGCTGCAAGAAATTGAGGAAGACCTTTGAAATGTGTTCAGGTTTAATGGGATGAGGAACTCTAGAAGAAATGAGCAAAATTAGTTTGACAGCTCGTGAAAGTACCTCCTTTCTCTCACTCAAAAGGGAATTACTATTAAATCTGAAGATGCTGATGTAATCCTTTGCAGCCTGATCCGAGACAGAGTGAGATGTGCCCAAACCTGCTAATTTCAATGGGCTTACGCATGTCTAACCCTGCATATGATCCTACTGTCAGTGTTTATATAACAAACAATCCATCTCTACATTTATACAAAGATGTCGTTGACGTTTAAGGTTGACATCGGTTTTTAATCTGTAACATAGGCCATTTCTACACCTGCCTTTCCCCCCGGGATCATCCCGGGATCATCCCTGTGCATACAAAATGACACACAGGGGATCCCAGGAGCAGGCAGGCACGATCCCTCCATTTTCCTGGGATAATCCTTAGGTGTAGAAAGGGCCACAGTCTCTTTTAATGGATTGCCATGATTAAATACTGAAAGGATTTTGCTTTCTAAGCGGAGAACCTCAAAGGCATTCTCACATCTGCTTACAGACCTTGCTGTAAGGAACTAAATAAGCTTCTCTTTTTCATAATCCATCTGTGGCAAATCCCCGAGGTTCCGTGGCAACAGAAAGCTGCGACTGTAACCGCCTCATTTGTGCAAGCCATCTGCAAAGAGACTCTTTTAAGAAGAAAACGTGTGGTGCACAAACCCATTAATATCAAATTGCCAATCCCTCCAGACTAATCCAGGCAAACAGAGCATTTAACAACAGCAATATAATCACATTAAACACAAAACACGTATTCAATTAAATCATGATCAAATGCCGGGGAGGACTTTCTAATACATCCCCCCCCACCCCTGTGTGTTAACAGCCAGTCTAATCAAATCAGTATCATTTCCAACACCTAATCCAAGGATTCTTCAGCATCGCCTTTGGTAGCCTCTACAGAAAATGAATATTAAAGTATAAATAAGAGAAAAGGAAATTAAAGATCTTGGCCAGCAGGGGTCATTCCTTCTGTAGGCCTGGGGCTATGCAGATTTAAAAAAAGGAACAAAGGGGTGAAGGGAAACTCATAAGAACTTTGGGGGAAAGCTTCCAGGAAAACACCAAACCAATCTTAGGGTAGGACCCACATTTAGTCATATCTAGAGCAGACCCACTAAAATAATTGAAACACAAGTTGGTCATAACGAACTTAATTAGCTTCCTGGTAAATCAATGCAACAAGTTGGGCCCACAATCGCTGAGTTGCCTTTTTCAGCAGACAGAGGAGTACTGTGCTTTCTGATCCTGGTGGGTGGGAAGGCATCCAAAGATTCTCCATATGAACTGCCTGTTGTAGGGTGGGGAATAGGAGGGGGTATAGACAAGGCATTAGGACACCATATCACGAAGAAACGTGGTGCCAAGCTGAGACGGCATGTTTTTTCATGATGCTGTGCTCTAGCCAATGGTTAGAACTAGAGCTGTGCGCAAATGGCCTCTCAAAATACTCCATCCTATTTGCGGGTGGAGACAATTTCACCAAATTTCTCTAGGGGTGGGAGAAATTTTCCAAGAGTTTCTCGCAAGTAGGGCTCATCATTGGCAGGTGTTGTAGCACAGAGGAGTGGGGAGGAAAGCCACAACAGCAGTAACTATGTTAGCAGCCTGGCCCCCATTTTATATTCTCCACAATGTCCCATACCTAGCAGGTAAGATCATTGCAGAGCATTGTGGGGGAAGAGAGGGAAGATGGCCACTATATAATTGAAGTGTAGGAAGCTGAGGAAGCTAAAGGTGCCAGAGAGATGATTGTACAATGAAAGACACTCCTTAGCTTCCTCATAAGTAAGGTAAGCACAAGAACCCTAAACCAAAGCTGTGAGAAGTTCTCCAAAATTTCTTCCCCTCTGAATTTCTTTTCAAAAGCAATTTCTTTTTAAAAAAAATCTAATTGAATGAGAACAGTTGAAAAAAATGTGGAAGAAATTTTCGGCACAGCACTGGCTGGAACAGCAAGTGTGGTGAAATGTTGTGCTCCAGCCGTCGAGTAGTGGCAGATCATGGAGCCTCACTTCAGATACAAAATAGTACTTTGCTAAAATTCCAGTTCTGCTACAAAGCACGTGCTGGGGACCCCGCCATTTGCAACAAACAAACATGTATGTTCAGGGTGTGTTCTTTCCAACCAGTTAATTCAAAAGACTTGGATTTCGAAATGCCTTTGGAGGGTGACTCAAACCCATTTCAAAATGTAAAATCAGCAGCCTCAGAACTAAGTCCCAAGGAGTCCAGTGGGACTCACTCCCTGGCTAGAGTGCTTAGGATTTCAGCCTAAGTCAATGACCACTTAAAGGCTTTTGTTGGGCTTGTTTTAAACTGAGTAGGTGGTTAACACTGCAGTCCTAGGATTTGCTCCTAGATGAGCCACGGCGGATGCAGCAGCCAGAGAAGCGGGCAAGGGCTGTGCTCCAGCGCCGGCGGCAGGTGACTGGGGAGACCCTCTGGAAGTGGGGTGGGGCTCGGGGGCTTTGCAGTCTGGGTGCTCTGGATCTGGGCCTCTCCTCTCCCCCACCCGTGCATGCTGGGGGATGGTAGTCCCAACAAATCAGGAGGGTGAGGGTTGCCTTCACACGTGTTGGCCCCAGCACCTCTTGGGCCCTGCAATGTATGAATGGGCAAGAGTGCCCCTGTGCGGGTGCAGAGTACAGGACTGCAGAGACACCCAACGAGGAGGGAGTGGAAGGGCGTGTGTGGAAGGGGGGATCTGGTCCTTCCAGTGTCTCGGGCAGGGGTCTTTTGCAAGGGGAGGGGGAGCAGGCATAGCTGCCTAGAAAATTAGTTGTTTAGAATAGTTATTTAAAATGGATATTGTTTTTTATTCTTTTGTTGGTTTTAAATTTTGTATATCTGTTTTTAATGTTCATTGTTTTTAACTATTGTAAACTGCTCAGAAAACTTCATCTATGGGGCGGTATATAAATGTAATAAATAAATAAGATTACAGCCCAACTGATATAAAGAGCATGTCACAACAATTGAAAATTTGAAGGATTTTGATTAATATATGTTCACCCTAACTAGCAAGTCTGGCAATGCTTACATTGGCAAATGACACAATGCCTGAATGCAGATACACACAGGTTGTTTGTTGAAGAGCCTTTAGCATTGCAGTATTTACACACTCCCTAATTCAGCTAATGCTTTCAGCTAAGACAATATGCAGGTAGTTAGTGGTTGAACGAGATTGCTTCTTAATCCAATGCCTACTGCTATGCACCGGAAGTGATGCACATTGGTAATTAATGATTAGTAACTAATGAAAATGTAGGGTTTAATCTGGAATTGTAGAACAGGAATGCATCCATAGTATGACCATTTTGCTACTGTCCAGTGTACCTGTGTGAAGTCCATGTTCCTTCATCAACATGTGATCAATATATAGCTTTACACTGCATGGCCTCAGTAAGCCAACAGCCACATGGCCTCCCATTTGAACTTCCTTTTTTGGAGTGGGCAGGATGTTTCTCCAGGTTGTTTTAAGCTGCTATAGGTAAGGATGGGCCATAGTTCATTAGAAGAGCACATACTTTGCAGACAAAAGATTGCAGGTTCAGTCTTAGCATCTCCAACTAGAGCTGGGAAAAATTCCCACCTGAAGCCCTGGAGAGCAGCTGCCAGTCTGTGTCAACGTTACTAAGTTGGATGCATCAGTGGCCTGGCTCAGCATAACTTAGGAGGGATGTACACTACTGCTTTAAAGCGCTTTAAAGCGCTTTATAACAGTTTTGACAACTGTTGGGGCCCAGGACACACTGCATATACAGTTTTCAAAACGTTTTCAAAGTGCTTTAAAGCGCTTTAAAGGCAGTAGTGTAGATTCCCCCATAGACAGCATAAAAGAGACTCATGACAGGTCCAGACGTTCATTATAACCACAAAAACCATGATGACAAGCTCAATTTTAAAAGCTCCAAAAAGCAGATTAAGAAACAGATTCAGATAAAAAATGCTTTGACTAGAAGATGTAGACAGGCCCAGTTTCAGACAGCAAGGCAATAGCTCAAAAGATGCATCAGGGGCTTTTATAGTTTTGCTGTTTGAAACTGTGCCTATCTACGTCTTCTAGTCAAAGCACTTATATTTGAAATTGTTTCTTAAACTGCTGTTTGCGGCTTTGAAAACTGATTTCGTTGTCATGTTTTGTTGTTGTTTATATGAATTTCCATGACCTGTCCTGAGTGTGATGCCCTTGTAGAGTAAGTGATGTAGAAAGGTTTCTTTAAAAAAAAACACCAACCCAATAAATAGCAAAACAACAAGTGATTTGATACATGATTGGATGGAGGGGGGCATCATACCTACTCAGTGGTGTCCCTTTGCCACAGCCTGTCTTTGATTGCTGCACAGATGGTTTCTAAAAGCATTAGAGATTTCAGGGACTTGAAAAAAGCATAAAAATATGACCCCACAACCCAGTGAAATAAGCACATGTTTATTATTTCAGGAAAAAAAAAGTACTGTAAATTGGACAGGACTTGATTGCTTTGATCTATGAGCATATTGACATAGGAAGTTGTTCTCATTGTTGCAGAAGGGGACATCAGCTGCGTGAGTAAGAGCCCCATCACATCTCGGTCAAAATGCACGGCTCCCGTCGCTTCTCTGTCATCGCTCCGACATCACTTCCTGAAAACAGGAAGTAATTAGGCCCATTCAGTCCAGTAGGAGAGAGCAGCAACCGGACTTTTTCTGGGGGGTTTTGTGGCGCAACAAAGACCAGAAGGGGCGGAAGACGCGAGAGAGGCAGACGACGTCATGTGAGCAATCCGTGAGTGCTCAGTAACAAGCGTGCAGTAAAATGCTCGTCGGATGGATCTTTAAATGGCTCATCAACAGCACATCAGGCCAAGCAAAATGGAATTCATCATGATGCTGCCCCAGTTGAGAGTCAGTAGTAGCATCTTTCCGCCTTTTGCCTTCCTCTTTCTTTGCATTTTAAGTGCAGAAGGACACCAGCAGAGAGTGAAGTTTGGTTCACACGAATGGTAGATACGATGGTAAAATTGTTCCTATAGAGTACATCTTCGAATTGCAGGTGGGGGGAGATCACATCTTTTAGAGGGGGGAAACAAAGGCATCAAATCATCCCTGCATCTATAAAACTAGATGTTGGGAGCAGATTGCTTGTCTAGTAGTCTTTTATGCTTGTCTTTTTCTTTTAATGTGCAGTAAGTTTTTTATATGGATGATCATTCATTTGTGCAATCCCCTACCTGCATTCTGGAAGGTTATAGTCCAGGAACAGTTTTCGCATTTTACCTGCTGTTTGTGTAAACTGATCTGCAGTTGCTATGCTGAGAGATATAGAAAGCTGTTTGTGTCCAGCTTCCCAGTCTACAGTAATCATACTTTCCTGGTGGTGAATGATGTGGTTCACCTTCTGCCTCTCACAAATAATGGACTTTTCTTTTTTCTTTTACATAACAATCCTATCTTTTTAAACCACAGTTAGGAAACTGGGAATGAGTGTCAGAACTAGGCACTTTTCTCTCGTCTCCCCTCCTCCTCCTACATCTTTAGCTCTACAAAGTACAAACCAGATTAAATTAAACCACTGTTCTTTATTTTCATCTATAATGGGGAACTGTGGTTAATGTCAGTTTACTAACCAGGATCTTAAATCAAGATCAGACTGTTTTGGATTCTGGTTAGTAAATGCATGTTAAGCCCCTGTTTCAATCATACTGGTTAACTGTGGTTTAAGTGCCAAAGCTGGTTTGCAATGAGAGGAAGTCAGGAGAGGGGGGAGTGCCCTGACTTGATGCTCCTACCTGGCTTGATTAAACCATGGTTTATTAAGCCAGGAATGTTATGTCTGAACCAGGCTATTATCTGCTTCTGCCATAGCAGATATAATCTTTGAGAGATGGTCAGGATACAATAGTTTTTAATAATAAGACCTTGTGCATTGTTTGAAGAAACCTCATTCATTAGCAAGCGAAGATCATTTTGTGGTATGGTTAGGCTTGTATGGAAAAATATTTTAGAGTATTAGACTTAAATACACTTAAAACTTTTTTTGTTACAGTTATATTGGTTTTGCATGCTACATTGCAGCATCAGAATAAGGAAGCAAATTAGGTAAATTGCCATGAGACAAGTTGCTCTAAGGCACAGTCCCAAGAGTTGTACAACATTCTCTAGCACAGGAGCGTGGAATCTTTTTAAGCTTAAGAGTGTGGATTCTCTTAAGCTAATACGTCAGGAGCCATGAACCAGCAATGAGTGGGCCCACTCTCTCTCTGCCCCCCTTTCCCCTGTCATCCTCTTTCCCCTGCCATTCTCCTTTCTCTCACACTCTTTTTCTGACACCCCCTTTTAACTCTCTCCCTCGTCCCTCTTTCTTCCTGCTCAGTGGCTGCCAGGATTGCACCTTTGGCAAGCCGGGGAATGCTGGGAGTTGTTGGACTGTTTTTTGCCTAAACATGCACAGGATTGCACTGTAACTGGCATATCTGGTCACTTACCAAGGATTATTACCACACTGTACTTGATAGCCTTGATTTTTGCCTTTGATATGAGTCCTCGATGGGTATAGCTGACACAGAATTTGTCATCTGCAAAGAGAAGAAAAGCAAAACAATTACAGAGGCATAACTAGGGATGGGAAAATCTGTTAGTTTTGCTTTCTTCTGCATTTTAATTCTGTAAATCTCAAGTTATTTCTGCCCTCTATATGAAGAAATTTACAAATTTTGGAAAATTATTATCAGGAACGAACTGAAACAAAATCCTCACCCATCTGTATTAACAAAATTCAGTAGGTACAATTGTTCTCGGCATGGAGAGAACTATGTTGTACCTGTCTGCCATACGGCTGTTAAAAATGAGAAGTTTTCTGTCAGGAAAAAGAGGCACCAGCTTTAATTCAGTACCATGAACAGTCAGAGCTGGCCTGTTTCCCTGTAAATCTTGGCAAAAAATATTTTTGAGTATTATATATACACGGCAGTTGTGCTAATTTTGCTGAGCTCTAAGCAAAAAACATTTATTTTTTAAAAAAGGGAAAAGTTCTTCCTACACTTTTCCTGGACATATCCAGTGAGTTTTGTACATTGTACACTTCAACTGCCCTGTTTTCTTATTCTGGGTAAATGAATGCCTATGTTTTGCATTTTGAAGGGAAATTGGAGGTGCATATTTTTTTAAAAAATATTTCAACTTATGCATACAACACACACACAGAGTTTCTACAGTATACAATAAACAGAAAATGAATGATCAAAGCATGTTCTTATCCTAATTGCCATGGCATTATTCATCAAAAATACATATTCTCTGCTGAGGTACACCAATCTATCACCTTTGACTGAGACAGCTTTATACCAGAAAGAGAAAAACCTTGCTTCTAAATTTTCAAATACAGATTAATCAAATAAATTGTCAATATTAATATTAAAATGGAAATATGCAATAATTACTGCTATAACATTCCTTTCAGCATTTCTGAAGTGGAAATATGTACCATATTTCTTCGATTCTAAGACGCACTTTTCCCCCTAAATTAACAGCTCTAAAAATGGACTGCGTCTTAGAATCGATGGCGTCTTAGAATCGAAGCAATATGGTAAGAGGAAAAGAGGAAGCTCCTGCAGCAGCCTTGAGCCATGCGAGCGAGGAGCTGGTTGGGTAAGCGCCTGGTTTTTTGTTAGGCAAATTTATTCGTAAGTCCCATCGATTTCCATGGGACTTACTCGCGTGTCGTCGTCCCCTGGTGCAGAGACAAGTAAAGAGCGGGACTGGAGAGTTAAGTTTACTCTTTGTTTCAATGCCCCCCCTTCTTCCCGCGCAAATGGCAGTTTCTTCTCTCACAGAGGGAAAAAAGAAAAGGACACAACCATTAGAAGAAAGCGCGGAGGGGGGGAGGAGGTTGGCTGGGCGGTGAGGGAAGTAGTTCTTTGATTCTAAGATGCCCTTTTACCCCCAAATTAACATCTCTAAAAATGGGGTGCGCCTTAGAATCGATGGCGTCTTAGAATCGAAGAAATACGGTACTTGCAGTATCCTCAGCCTCACACCCAGAATTACGGCCTGTCCTGTTCTCCCCTCCCCCTGCCAACACACTATTATATCATACATTGCTAAATGGCTGTTTTCTGCTATTACTTCCAGGTAAAATGAATGAGATCCAACCTGGCAATCACATGTTTTATAGCATTTGGCAATTACGTTCTAATCTCATGCAGAATTGATTAACTGTGGGCATTTTAATTCTCTCTGTGATCATTGTATAAAGATCCCTTTAAGGCCATGAGCATTAATGCTTGGAAGTGTTCCTCCAAATTACGTACCAGAACAGTTGGATATAATCACAGCATGGGCTTTACTTTTAACCCAAATTGTCCGAATCACAATGAAGTAAATAACACTGCAAATGGGAAAAGAAACAGCAACAAGTTAGTGAGACTTCGGATGGCATGAACTCAAGAGCTGTAACTGTATTTCTCTGCCAGTTTGCCACTATTATGCATATTTTGGGTTGGGGCTAGACTTAGGGCTCATCTACACCAAGGATATTCCACTCTGAAAGCTGTATGAAAGCAGTATATAAAAGGCAGGATCTACACTACAGCTTTATAGCGGTATTGAAGTATACTGACAACTGTTTGGGCCCACTGACACATACCATATACTGCTTTCATAGTGCTGTTTCCTGCTTGGTGTGGCTCCTGCCTTTTATATACTGCTTTCATATGATCTGCACATTAATCGCAAAGAATGGAACAGGTCCAAGTGCTTCAGAATGCAGGCTGAACAAAATCCTCAAGCACTTGTCAAGCAGCTTTCCTTTTCATTTCAATGGAGGGGGACAATCTGCACACTTATATCTTTGCTCCTGCAGATCGGTTCCTTCCAACAAATTGAATGGGGACTCTCACATGGGTATGTGACCCACGCCCACATCTGAAATGGATAAGTGTGTGTGTGAATGATGAGCGTACGATTCTTACCTGATAATAATCAGAGGAATAAAATATACCAGAAAGGCAACTGTGGTCATGTAGGGGATCCAGTAAGAGTCATCCGGCCAAACGGCCCAACACTGCACTTCCCCATTGGGCAGTTTCCGCTTCCCGAATATGATGAGGGTTGGGATTGAAAACAGGAAGGAGAGGCCCCAGGCAACCACAATGAGAATTTTGGCCTGCCTTTCTGTTCAGGAAAGAAGAGCAAGGTCTTGTCAGCTTATTCCAAGGAATGGGGTAGGGGAGAGTGCGAGAGAAGGATTGTCACAGTGCAGAGGGACACTTTATGGAATAAGATTGACTTACTGTGTTCAATTTTAGAATTAAAAATAATTAGGGATTGTTTACCAAATATCTTATTGTCAAGGATAATTGAGAGGCTGTGTCAAACACTGCCGGCTCATTGTGCTTTCAGTGGGGGGGGGTGTTGTTGTTTTAGATTTTTGATAAAGAAAGATCAGGCACAACAGCTGAGATGTAATTCATCCCATCCCGTCCCATCCCAACCAAGAGCAAACGGAAGCTCAGTTACTACTAAAAGGAATGCAAAAACACACATTGGCTGGCTTTGTTTTGGTAGGAGAACAGTAGGTTTTTCTGGCAGAAGGCCCCTGGTTCAAACTCTGGAAATGACTGCTTTGCCCAGGCCTGTCCTGAATAGCTGAATTTCCTGAATAGCATTAATTCCACCTATGCACATTGCTTTTCTCCTACAGGATGGCTTCTACATGACATTGCAGCATGGGGTGGACTAGTTCGCTGAAGTGGCTGTTGTGCCTGCCGAAAGGAAGTACAACAGCGTCTTATTTGGAGGTATGAAAGAAGTTTCAATATAGGACTCTTTTAAGGGCAGTAGCTAGGTTTGTTCACAATTTGTGAGGAACGCAGAACCTTATACACCTGGCATTTACTACTACTAAATGTGTTTCAGCCATCTGTGAGAGTCTCCTGGTTTGCTGCATCAGCATCTCCTTCCTCTCTTACAGAGGAAGGTAGAGGTGAACTTGACTTAAAAGGATTTCAGGTAGCAGAGGTAAGCAAGAGCTCTGTCCGGGTCGGGCATCAGCATGTGGCATCCTCCGGACAAGCCTTGGAACAGAGTATTGTGCATGGCTGGTTGACTGGCACCCTGAGCAGGAACATTCCACCCTGCACCATTTTGTTGCAGGTCCCATCTGTCCTATGAATAATGTAATAGACATGAATGGAACTGCTGCTCCACTTAAAACGACATGATTGAACTAATTAAAACTTTGAATTCACCGCAGACGTTGCAGGATTTCCACAAGGGAAATTTGGATTCCTAATTGTTTTTTCTCACGATGGTAAAAGACATGGACGATCTTCAATATTGTCTGGAAGCCGAGTATCATTTGACATTAATGTAATAATTATTGTAAAAGGCCAAAGGCCAACACTGCTACTGCTTGAGAAATGGCAAGGGAGGCTGAAATGTACCCAAGAACAGGAATTCATAAAGGAGGGTGGTTCATTATTAATAGCAAAAAGATCATTTGCATGCACTGAAAAGTTATCTATTAAAACAGGGTTGTTCAGGGGGTTGAGGAGAAACTGTGGAAGCAATGCAGGAGGAGGGATCAAAAATCTCTTACCACCTTGAAAGAACTTCATGGGATACACGATGGCGTGATATCTGTCTATGCTCAGTGACACCAGAACGTAGGTCGAGGCATACAAGAGCACAACCTAGAGCAGAAAGAAAGAAGCCATTTTTTGTCACAGGGAGGGAATGTTCAATGGAGGCAGGTGGCTCTGATGTCAGAACCAGTCAGAACTCTAAAGGAGCTATACAAGATGCTTCTGTCCTTTAGACTTCTGACTGGTACTGACTGAAACCCAAATGGATTCACCTCCCCACTGACATGGGAGCCACTAGCCTCCACTGCCATGTCCACTCATGAGCCACATATGAATCACAGAATCATAGAATAGTAGAGTTGGAAGGTGCCTATAAGGCCATCGAGTCCAACCCCCTACTCAATGCAGGGATCCACCTTAAAGCATCCCAGACAGATGGTTGTCCAGCTGCCTCTTGTATGCCTCTAGTGTGGGAGAGCCCACAAACTCCCTAGGTAACTGATTCCATTGTCGTACTGCTCTAACAGTCAGGAAGTTTTTTCTGATGTTCAGATGGAATCTAACTTCCTGTAACTTCAGCCCATTATTCCATGTCCTGCACCCTGGGATGATCGAGAAGAGTTCCTGGCCCTCCTCTGTGTGACAACCTTTCAAGTATTTGAAGAGTGCTATCATGTCTCCCATCAGCCTTCTCTTCTCCAGGCTAAATATGCCCAGTTCTTTCAGTCTCTCCTCATAGGGCTTTGTTTCCAGACCCCTGATCATCCTTGTTGCCCTTCTCTGAACCCCTCCAGCTTGTCTACATCCCTCTTGGTGGTGCCCAGAACTGGATGCAGTACTCAAGATGAGGCCTAACCAGTGCCAAATAGAGGGGAACCAGTACCTCATGCAATTTGGAAGCTATGCCTCTATTAGTGCAGCCCAAACTAGCATTTTCCTGTCTTTGTTAGGATTACCAAAGCAATGTAATACTTGTCATATTAGTCACAGCCTTCCACAATCTGGTAGCCTTCAGATGTTTTGGACCAGAACTCCCATACTACCTGACCATTCACCATCCAGATTGGGGCTGAGGGTTTCAGTCCAAAACATCTGGAGGATACCAGGTTGGGGAAGGCTGCATTAGCATGGCATTGCTTAGAAGAGTTCGATCCATAGAACAACATAGATTATCCCGATGGAGCAGTGACTCTTTGCTAGCATTGCAGCCAGGTATGTTGATGTAAACATTGACATCTGGAGTGCAAGAATGAAGAGAACAGTTTTGGATAGAGAGTCAGTTCTGTACAGAGGAGACTGACTGAAATCCCTGCTCATCTAGAAAGCTCACTGGGTACCATTGGGCCAGCCTCTGTTTATCAGCCTAACCTCACAGGATTGTTGTGAAGTTAAAATGGAATAACCCTCATGCCCAATGCCCTAAGTTCCTTGAAGAAAGAGTGGTATGCCAATGTAAATTATCCATTAAATCCATGTACTCTGATTTAAGGAGTTTACATTGCCCAAGATCTACCTTCAGGAAAAAATATTATGAAGTTGCTTATGTTTAATATGTATCCTGCAGATGGGAGTTATATGCTTTTCTTTTCTCAATGCACATTTCTGAACAAATATAACTAGTGCAAGGCAGATCAATCAATGAACATAAAATCAACCGGTAGAGCTTAACCTTGCTGCATTGTGTGTTTCCATTCTGAAAAACTAAATAATGTAATGATGTAATGCTTCATGCATGCTTTTTTATGTGCTGCACTCTTTCTACTTCCTAACACCCCACCCCTGACAGGCAGGGATTTAGATTTTTCACAACAGGCAGGCTCTTAGTTAATTAATATCCATCAATTTATTGAAGGGAACCAAACACAGGTTTTAGCCAATTACATACACAAAAGTTATACACAGAGTATAAAAGTGTGTTAAAGAATAGATAAAATGTTATAAAATCAAGATACTCAGAAAGACATTCTCATACCTGCAAATAGCGAACAATTCGACAGACAAGATCAGGGGCCATGAAATCTCCAGTGAAGCGCCAAATTATATCCGTCATAATATTTATAAGGCCTGTAAAGCAATCTATTAAAAATATAAAAAGACAGCATTACAGAGGAACACAAATATGTGATTGCTAAAATGCTGTCGGAGACACCAATCTATTTCTTCATTATGTGCTCCCATCCCGCCCCGCCCCACAAGCATGGTGAGCAGGTGGGAGAGGCTGCCACAGGCCTCTGATATCAGAAGTGCTGAAATTATAGAGAGATGAGAGGGCTGCTATCCCAAATAGCGATTGTTTCAGAAGGCTACAGAATAGGGTCACTCCTTAGGCACTGCTGAAAAAGAGGACACAGATTTGCATAACATTTATATAGGCAAACATATATGCAACTATAGATATAATAGCTACAGAAATAGATTACGTACCTGGGAAAAGCAGTAACAGGTGACTTGTGTGCCTGCTCAGGCCTTAGCTAGACCTACTGTAAAGTCCGGGGGAGAGGAGGGGAGACCTCGCGTTGTGAATAACGCGAGATCTCACCCCCATTTACATGTAAGGTGCAACAACCGCAAGAAGAGAGGCGTCACGCCGACCATTTTTTTATTTTCAAAGGGCCAGCAGCACACGAGCCCTCAAGTGACTCAAGGTAAGTTTTTTTTTAAAAAAATTGACTTCCCCGCTCCCCACCCCCCACCCTAGCCCCGATGGGTGCAGCACTCCTGACAGGCTCAGGCCAAGAAGTCTCCAACTACAGGAGACCTGTAGGCACCTCTCACACCACCAAAGAAGCCACATCAGGCTCTTCAGTAAAGGTGGTCCTTGAAGCACTCACCCAAGGTTGGGGCTCCTGATTAAATTACCTCACCCATGGAATCATAGAAGAAGGCTGAGGAAACCACCCAACTCCAAAGAGTGCCAGCCCCAAAAGGTGCAGGTGGCTTTTCACTAGAAAGCTCACAACTGAGAGCCCAAAGACTCCTCAGGAGTAAAGGGCAAGTCATGAGCAAGGCCTTCCACAGGAGTAGGACCTCTTCCAGAATACCTCTGATGACTTGCAGCTGAGCCTTGGTGGGGCTCAGGGAATTCAGGCTTAAAAGCCTCAGTCTCAGACCAGAGACTTGCTGGAACAGCATAGGTCTTATGCACTGCATAGCCTGCCACCTCCCTCCAACTGCGTACTCATGGCATAGTGGGCACTGATGTGGTGCAGTCTGTTCCACTCCATAAGCTCTTTAAGCTGTGACCAAGGCGTGATGCATGCCAAGTGGGAGTTCCATATATTGTTGGAAGAGCAACTCTTCACCCACCCAACCCCAATACTGCATTTATTTATTTATTTATTTATTTATTTATTTATTTCTATACCGCCCAATAGCCGGAGCTCTCTGGGTGGTTGCAATCTAGTTTCTTGAGTTTCAGAAAGTGGTTTGCCATACATCATGAAAGACTGCTGGTGATAGTCATACTGCCTCACTGGATGTACATTAGAGTATTCATTCAGAGAAATTGCCTCCTGGTACTGTTTCCACTTCAGAAGGCAGATTGGAAAACCATGTGTCTGGATGTTCCCCCTACTTCTTTTTTAAAGATTCCCTTAATATGGAAAGGTAATATGCTAGAATATTTTCTTCCTAACATACTAGCTTTCCCCAGGTATGGAGGAGGTACAAATAGGAGAGAGGAGTCTGGCAAAGAAGACATCACAACCTGCTCCATCTGGACTGCCTATGTATTTTGATGTTACTTGTAAGCTGCCTTGGAAGATTTTGTATCCTGAAAGGCTAGATATAATAAATGATTGCAATTGTGATTGGATCCTCCAGTGTTTGTGGAGTTTTATACTGAAAGGCAGGTGCAGAGTTGGGGACTGGCTTGGTAGAATGAAATCAAGGGGAGAGGATATTAAACTCTTTCCCCCATATTATTTTCCTAATTAAAACAACTGTCCTTCCCTCAAAAGTTGCTAGCCTCATGTTGGAGGAAAAAATAGGCACTTGTATTGTGATTTTTAAAAAAAAGGTGGGGGGAGGAGTATCTATAATGAAATACACACTTAATACTGTGCCATAGAGATGCATTTATGTACGGACCTACTTAATCGGCTAAGTTCCAACAATCACCATAGTAACTCCATTAAGTTAGTGGTGTTACATATTATATAGGGCATTGGCAGTTACTACAAGAACTTAGCTTTAATTTTAAACCTCTGAAGCAGCCAGCTCATTCCAAATGGAAGTTATTTTTATCCTCTCACAAAAAGCGAGTTCAGCGACAAAGTCCTCAGTTCACAACGTAGTGAAGACAAAAATTCTGCTTAGAACGACAGCCCGTCCTGTGCACTCTTTCTGTTTTACAGCAGGGCTTTGTATACTCTCTTAAAACCTATCTAGATTTCCTTCCTTAAAATGTAACATTTTCCCCTGATAGTTTGAAAACACCAATTCCTCAAGCTTTGGGTGTGCATGTGGCTTTTGTTGTAAGATCAATGTTCTGATTTATTTATTTTGGTTATGGCCCAGTCCATATTCTTACCAGGCTGCTGATCCCTTTCATATTTCATTTATTTCATTTCATTCGGATATTTATAAGCAGCCCTTCATCAAAACTGATCTGGGTGGTGAATAATAAATATGTAATAAAAACAATGATAAAACAACATTCAAAGTCAGTAAAAGTATAGCCAGTCAGACATACCAACTTAAACTGTCCAGACAAACAGAGAAGCTTTGACCCAGCACTGAAATAATGGCAAGGTTAGCACTGGCCACATCTCTGGTGAGGTAGTCCACAAGCATCAGCAGAGATGGCTGTTTCCCTAGTTGTCATACAAGTAGGTGGTACCTTGAGAAAAAGGGAGCAGTGAAGGACCTTGGAGCAAATCAGCTATGTCATCCAAGCTGCTCTGACCTCACCTGAAACTAGTTTGGAGCTCATTTATCTCCTCCACCCCCACTAGTTGCATCAAGCTTAGTCCTCAGGTAAAACTCTTGCGAAGATCCTTGCTCCAAATCCCATGAATCCATCTAGGGCGATAACTTGGTGTTCCCATTTTTGATACATTAACAGCATATAACCACAAGACCTTCCATTCCAGCATGTCTCTGGCTTCACTTCTAATTGAAATCCAATGGAACCTTGCAGGAGGATTCCAGAAACACGGAGCTAATAAGATTTGATGTTCCCAACACATTCAACAGCAACAAAAGAATTCATTATGCAAGTTATTTCAGTGCACCGTGAGTGATGCTTTGTTCCTTACAGTCACTTTACCCTAAGGTAAAGGGAGCTGCATGATCCTTTCTCAGAAGCCTCCCTAGGAGCTAAGTAAGGCATTTGCCATCATGCTGTTCCTTTTTTTCCAGCTTGCTGTTACAAAATCAGAGTTGCCTAGCAAGGACCATTTTTATATTCCATTGGCTATTTTTATTTTTAAGGCATTAAACACATTTATGATATCTCCAGGGATATGTTTAAGAATACAGCTGCTCTCTGACTAA
Source organism: Elgaria multicarinata webbii (assembly GCF_023053635.1). Classification (NCBI taxonomy): domain Eukaryota; kingdom Metazoa; phylum Chordata; class Lepidosauria; order Squamata; family Anguidae; genus Elgaria; species Elgaria multicarinata. The sequence continues at coordinate 68,371,147 of NC_086171.1, forward strand.
ATATAATTATGTTCAGGATAGTCATTTGCTGACATGTTATTTTTTATATAGCATACTCAGCAGAAGAAGGCATCGCGTATCTCAAGACTAAATCCTGGGGATCTGATAAATTAAACTGTAACAAACCCAACTCCTATTTTGCCTTGTCCAATAAGGGGGACTGTGTTTGACTTGGGAATAGGAGAATGAAATTATACGAAGAGGGATTCACAGGCCAGGATAGGTAAGGAGATTGAGAGAGAACACCTAGCTACTTTAAGTGTGTTCAAGTCTGTTGAGTCCAGGGGCGTGAAGTAGGAATCTGGTTCCACACAAACTTAAGAGATTAGTTTGTTTTAGGGTTCCTTCCTTGCAGACTGCTCCAGGTAGACTTTGGCCTTTGCCTTGCCAGTCTAATATAAATCCTGGGATGGACGATCTGTGCTTAATCCTGGTCATTCAGAAATCCTTGCCTGGCTCAAGGAATGGGCCTATCACAAATACTGCAAAGTCTCCAAGGCCAGATGGATTACATCCCAGGATGCTGAAGGAGCTTGCAGGCATTAATGCAGAGATGCTGTCTGTAATCTTTGAGAATTCTTGGAGCACGGATGCAGTGCTGAAAGGCTGGAGACAGGCAGATGTCTCTATCTTCAAAGGAGGAGCTGGATCCAAGAAAGAGAGACTTTTCCGCATGATGCTGATACAAGGCAAAAGTCTAGAAGTGTTATTAAGTTGTTGGTCTGTGAGCATCTAGAAATGACTGCATTGATAACAAGGCGCCAGCATGGGTTTATGAAAAGTATGTAATGCCAAACCAACCTTATCTCATCCTTCCCCCCACTTTTTTTTTTTTTTTTTTTTTTTTGATAGTGTATATTCCTGTTTTAGGAAAGCATTTGACTAGGGCCTTAGCTAGATGGGGCGAAATCCCAGGGTGATCCCTGGGATTGTCCCTGTGTGTCCACATGACGCACAGGGGATCCCGAGGTCAGGGAGGGATGATCCCTCCCTTGCCCCGGGATCTAGCCCTATCCTTTAGCTCGGTTTTTCCATGGTCTTGGGCTGTGGCCGGGCACCGCCATTTGTCCCGGCTCCTTGCGGTTCCTTGCAAGGAGCCGGGCCCCACACATGGGGCACAATGCTCCTCAGGAGCTCTGCGCCAATCAGTTGTGTAGTGGGGGAAATAATTATTTTTTATGGTTTAATCTTTTTATTATTTCCAAACACCAATAAATAAAAGACATTACAAAGCAAAAAACAAAGCAAAAACGAACAAACAAAAACCACAAAAATAAAATGTTCTTCTAATATTCTCCCCGGCAAAAACATGTAACAATGTTGTTATCAAAAATAATTATTTTTAAAAAAGTACTTACCTTTTGCGCATGAGCGCTCATGCACTCTGGTCTCTTTAAAAATAAAAAATGGGTTCCTTTCGGTAATTTACTTTACTTTCCCTTTTGTTCTTAACTCAGAGAAAAGAGATTGTCTCATATATCACTGACTTTCAAAGTTGTATTTCATGATAAATTGTTGTTGTCAGTGGTGAATGCCGACGGACTTTGCATCTTGAAACTTCACAGAGATCAAGATCTTCAAAACGAACATGGAAGATGATTCCCAAGCACTGCACGCTCCCAGCTTTGCTTCGCAGTTTTTTTGTCAGCAAATAATTGTCCGACAAAATAAACCTCACGTAAGACAGCCAGCAAGCTGTGTTTGTTTGGTTTCCCTGCTATTCCCTTTGATCTAGAGAATTTTGCTCGGCTGAGAAGTCCTTCTAGCCGTCAATCAGGTCATTTTGTCTCCCCGTTTGGCATGAAGCTTCACGGAGCTTCAGCCCACCATTGCTTCTTCACCAGAAGCTGCTCCAGAATTTCCCCCAAAATAGTAGGTCTAGCTAAGGCCTAGGTCTCCCATGTTATCTTTGTTGACAAGATCGTAAAATATAGGATGGACAGCTCATTGGACACCCATGCCAGAGTGTCCATTAATGGTTCTGCATCAACCTGGAAGGAGGTCTTGAGTGGAGTGTCATAAAGCTCTGTTCAATTTTTCTGTAAATGACTTGGATGAGGATGAAGAGAGGATGCTTATCAAAATTGCAGGTGACATGAAACTAGAGAGGAGAGCTTATACCATGGTAGATAGAATCAAAATTCCAAAGGATCTTGACAGGCTGGAACATTGTACTAAATCCAGCAAAATGAAATTCAACAGAAGTAAATGTGAAGTCCTACATTTAGATTAAAAAAAATTCAAAATCAGAAGTACAGAATTGGGTGACCAGCAATACACATGAAAATGATCTAGGGGTGCAATTCTATGCATGTTTAGCCAGAAAAAAGACCTGCAACTCCCGGCATTCCCCAGCCAGCCATACCCATTTCACTTTGGATCTAACTTTCAACTCAGAAATCCGAATTGTGACTATCACTAAAAAAAAACAAATGGCTATTGCCTTTTACCCATGGATGGAATTGGCATCACAGGCATACTACTGCTTTAGGAGGGGATAATGCCTGCCAAATTCCAAACAAATAGGTGCAAGTGTGTTTGTACTGCATGCCTTTACACATTGACATTTTTAATTTTAATAAAGTGAGCTGCCAATAATGTTTTTAGTTCTTGGCAGAACTGAATGAAATTTTCAGGGAAATTTGCTTGTTCCCTCTTTGGGAACAAGCCCGACATATTTCAGATGAATAGGAGAAGGAACTTGAGTGCAAGTGCAGCCTTTATAGTTTGGGAATTTCCAAAGAAGGATGCATTTATTGCCCTATGTTTTTATAGACAATTCTTGAAAATGACATACAACAGAGAGGTGGCCCTAGTTAAGAAATCTGAAAATTTTTAAAAGGATAGGTGCAGTTTTGTTGTTTTTGGAAGGGGAGTGTTCAAATTTTGGGAAAGGATCAACTCCCGCCATGGGTTTTCTGGTGTGTGTGGGGGGGTGCAATTTGTGTGGAAATGGCAAACATAGTAGAGATGTCCCTAGTCAAGAGACCTGCACATTTTCAGAAAGATGGGTGCAGGGGCTAGGAACTTATGCATGCAAAACAGTGTAAGACATTTCTTTGTTTTCTGCTCAATTGGCACCAAAATCACAGAAAGTACAATTGGACATGGGTGGATAATGGATATAGAACGTACAGTGGCAAAGGCAGAAGGAGCTGAACGTCCAGCATTTTCAAAGCAAGCGCCCAATGCAACACCTTTTCAGGCATCACAGACTCTGCCAAACCTCTTGTAATGTTTTTGCTCCTGGGAGAGAAAAAACTAGCAGTGAGCACTGAACACTGGATCAGTCCTGCGATAGATTACTTCAACACCACTTGGGCCCTTTCTACACCTAAGGATTATACCATGAAAATGGAGGGATCATCCCTGCCTGCTCCTGGGATCCCCGTGTGTCATTTGGATGCACAGGGATGATCCTGGGTCGATCCCTGGAAAAAAGGCAGGGGTAGAAACGGCCTTGGATTGGTGAGCCCTGGTAAAACTATTCACTGTGATTAGAGGTTGGAATTGCCATTCAAAAAACTACATCTCTTTCTGCCCTCTCTGTTGTTTTCTTGGAGACTTTGTCCAGATCTACATCAAGCAGGCTATGACACTTTGAAAACGGTTTGAAAACTGTATATTTCAGTGTGTCCTGGGCCCCAACAGTTGTCACTACTGTTATAAACCATTTTAAAGCAGTAGTGTAGATCCTGCCACAGTCTCTGTGGCCTTTGCTAGACCTACCTGAAAGTCCGGCCGGGAGGAGGGGCGAGCCCGCACTGCAGCTACCGTGGGCTGTCACTCTAATCCACACGTCAGATGCGACGGGCTAAAGGAAAGCCCTGTCGAATCCGCAATTTTTTATTTTTAAAGGGCCGGGTGTGCAGGAGTGCCAAAGGTAAGGTTTTTTTAAAAAAAGGTTTCCCTGATCTCCCCCCCGGCCCCGATCTCTCCCCCTGCTCCGTGCACGGCTTCTCCCGGTTACACGCGAGTAAGCTGCGTAGCTGGAGAAAGCTGCAGAACGGGCTAGACCTTCCGTAGTCCCAGGCTCAGCCCGGGACTGCGAAAATACGGGGCTACAATTGGGGCCCATTACCCCAGGGCAAGAGAGGGTTGACCCCTGCCTAAATCCAGGATCCCCTGTGCATCTTCAGGATGCACAGGGGTGATCCCAGGTATCAGCCCGGGCTAACCCCTCATCTAGCAAAGCCCTATGTCTCACCGAATCCCAAATCTTCAGATTTGGCCCATTTCGGAGGAGTCCCGCTTCAATTCAGACAGCTCCCAAATTAGTTTGGGATTCAAAATTCGGCTGAATGCAAAGCACAGCCCTATTTCTACTGTAGCTTTCACATGATCAGTAAGAACCAAGGCTGTTTTTCCATTCACATGGCATATATAAACTCTACAGTAGTAGATAAAAGTGGAGCCAGGTTTGCTTCATGGTTTCTATTACATATTCCAGAGCAAAAAGAAGTAGATAAATACAGTTGACTTATTCAGACATTAATATTTTGCAGGATTTCTCAAATTTAGTTAAACATAGGAACTGGCTAGAGATTAAATAAAGTACACTTGATTTAAGTTTTAGTAGTTTTCACATTCTCTCATCACCCTAGCAAAAAAGCTTAACTAGATTAAATGTTTGCTGAAAGAGTTCATTTTAAATAAATGTTGTAGCACACTGAAAGAGTTTGTCTCATTTTTCACTCAGCCCTGACAACAAACTAATTCAGAAAGAGTAATATCTTCCAATCATCACAGCTTGAATTTTATGCTTCGTATTTGACAATTTCATTCTCACATATTGACAGGAAGAACAATACACACCTATTGAAAGGATTTTTTTTTTTTTTTAAAAAAAGTTAAATCTATGGTATTTGTTCAGGTAACGGAAAGTCAGACTTTTGTGGCAAACCTGTGCGGAGCATAAGGAGCCGATGTTATGTGACCTATTTGAGGTGCATTTGCTGTGGCACAAAGAATACATCAGATTGTCACAGATTTGGACTCAGAGTGATGTCAGAGCACAGAGGATGTCAAGTTACAATCTTGTCTCTACCTCTCCTTCTCAACATGTCTTCCAGCAGCAAGAGAACTGGCATGGAATAAGAAGAGCCATTCAACATGATCAGACATACCACATGGTACAAGCCTCCTAGGACAGCACCACTTCAGACTGCAGGCATGGGGCGGGACACTGTTCCCCCTGTTCTTTTTATTTATTTAATTATTTACAATACTTACAGAAGTGTACAAACAGATAAGTGGACCAAACTATTATCAACAATTTAACAGCAGAGAATATAAACAAATTGGCTAACAAATCCAACAAGCATCACAAGGTTCCTAACAACACAAGAGGTTGCACAGTCTCTTAATTCTTGTTACACCAATATGTTACAAATAAGGTCCACTTTCCTATACATCTCTTATTTTCTTGTCTTCCCTCTCTAACCCTTACTGTGGCCAGATCTACACCTTGTGTCAAATCGTTGTGATTCCATCATGGTAACACCATACCCCTCTGGCGAATTTATACCTAGCAGGACACACAATGGTATTTGTTGTGGTAATTTCAGATAACGTGGAATAAAAAGCAGAAAATAACACCATGAAAGTGGCATATGCAATGTGTAATGTGCCCCAAGAGTGATCAGTGCACTTAAATACTGCTCTAAAGCAGTAGTGTAGATCTAGCCTATGTTGTTTAATTTGACCATGTATATTATTTCCCATAATTTAATAATCCAATCGTCAATTGCAGGGAGTTTCATTTCCCCCCAGTTTGCAGGTATTAGTATTCTAGTGGCTGTTAGTAAGTTTCCTAGGACAACACCGCTTTAGAATGCAGGCATGTCTGTGTGGGACGGGACACATTTGAGTGCATCCCCCTGTTCAATGAAACAATACAAGCACTCTTAACATACTTAAAAAGTAGCATGCGAGAGAAAAGGCCAGCCTAAAAACATGCTCTACAGCAGGGGTGTTGAACCTCAAGCCTGTGGCTCAAATCTTGCCCACCTGGGGTTCCAATCAGGGCCAGTGCCAGACTATTTTGCGCCCTAGGCAAGGTGAGCTACTTTCACCCCACCCCACCCCAAAAATGCCAATTTTGATTTTTAAGAACATATGTTTCCTGGAAAAAATAAGAAGCACAAAACGTGAAACTGCCAAATTTATTTTAAAGTGCAAGAAATACGTCATGCCAATTATAGCAAACAAATTGGAAAGGAACGTCTATGGGTCTAAAATGCATTATTTAATAGGAATATCACCTCCAAATCATCCCCCCCAACTCACACACGCGTGCACACACACGCTCAGCATCACTCACTCCAAACAAACACACGCATGAACACATGCATTCACTCAAAGACCCTATGCACTAGGCATGTGCTCCGCTCCGATTAAAAGCGTAGAAGCAGGAGCGAATTGGCCTGCTCCGCCTTGTCCAGAGGCGGAGTGGAAGCGGACCATGGACCCCTAGAAGCAAGGCGAAGAGAAGCGCCCATTTTCGGAGCGCTCCGGTTTCCGCGGTCCGGTCCGATCGCCATCTTGAAACATTTCGCCCATAGGATTGCATTGTGGAAAAGAAAGGGGGATAACTGTGATGTTTTTGAAGCTATCTTTCTGAAAATTCTTGTGCTTAGAGAGTCATTGATGGGGGTCATTTTGAGCCTACTCTCAGCTCTCTGCGTGGTGCGGTTCGTGTGCTAGAATTTTTTTAAAAACCGGCAGGAAAAATACCTTTTCCGAAGGGCTGAGGGGCAGAGTCAACTCCCGGTCATGATCACATGATCCCAAAGTTGGAGGAGGGGATAGGCAAAACGGGTAACTTGGGATTCTGGGAACTTCTTTTTTAGTCTGAACGGACTTTTCCCAGTGTTTTTTAAAACAGTAGCCCCACCAAATGCACAAACACAACCTGAAATCATATACTAAGCCAATAATAAGAGAGTACTGCTACCCACCCTAACTTTGGGGAACAACTGAAAAGATGTGGTGCAAGGGGATGAGCTCCCCTAGGGCATGCCATGTGGACGTGCCCTCACTCTCTCCTGTACTTGGAGGGCCATCAGAGCCCTCCAAAGAGAGTAACCCGGTGGAGCAATGCCTATCATGAGTTGAAGTGAGAGCTTTACTCCTTAGAGCTCTTGTGGTGGAGCAACTCATGAAAGTGGACCTTTCATGAGTTGAACTGACAGCGTTGCTTCTTAAAAGACTGGTCACTAGACCAGTCAAATTGGCAGCTGCTTCCCCCTCCCCTGGGCACGTCCCCCTATTACTGGTAAAAGACAGATATAGCCTTTTAAAAAAAGTTCTTCTTGTTGTTTATTCAGCAACACTGCTGCTTTTAATTCCACCCCTCCTTCGTTTGTTTATTTATTTATTTATTTATTTATTTATTCCATTTTATATGCATTACTGGCTTATCCTTGGCTCACTTCCTTATGCCCCCAGAAATGTCTGCTGCCTGCCTGCCTTAACTCCCTCCTCCCCTGCCCGCCTCGCAGGGAGGTTGTGTGTGTCTGGCTTTGACTCAGGGGAGAAGTCCTTCCTGCGCTCACTTGGAGTTTTGGAAGTTCCAAATTTTACAGGTTTAAGCCCCGCCAAAAAACAGGGGATGATGGGATTGCCTTGTACCTTGGCATGATTGTGGGTCTAGATGGCATCTGTGAGTGTGCCCACTTCCCTTTTTTTTATCTGTCCAAATGTCAGAGAACAGTCCACGTCTGCAAATGGGGTGTTGGATTTTCATAAATTCCCCAAAGATCAGGGGATGATGGGACTGCCTTGAGTCTGGGCGTGCGTGTGTATCCCTGGATAAGCTATCATGGTGGTGAGTTTGAGGTTTCTAACGTGCAAATTGACGGAGCTATCGAAAGGGGTGTGAATGGGGTGTTGGATTTTCATAAATTCCCCAAAAATCAGGGGATGATGGGACTGCCTTGAGTCTGTGCATGCGTGTGTATCCCTGGATAAGCTATCATGGTGGTGAGTTTGAGGTATCTAACATGCAAATTGACGGAGCTATCGAAAGGGGTGTGAATGGGGTGTTGGATTTTCATAAATTCCCCCAAAATCAGGGGATGATGGGACTGCCTTGAGTCTTGGCTTGCGTGTGTATCCCTGGATAAGCTGTCATGGTGGCGAGTTTGAGGTTTCTAACATGCACATTGACGGAGCTATCAAAAGGGGTGTGAATGGGGTGTTGGATTTTCATAAATTCCCCAAAAATCAGGGGATGATGGGACTGCCTTGAGTCTTGGCATGCGTGTGTATCCCTGGATGAGCTGTCATGGTGGTGAGTTTGAGGTTTCTAACATGCACATTGACGGAGCTATCAAAAGGGGTGTGAATGGGGTGTTGGATTTTCATAAATTCCCCAAAAATCAGGGGATGATGGGACTGCCTTGAGTCTTGGCATGCGTGTGTATCCCTGGATGAGCTGTCATGGTGGTGAGTTTGAGGTTTCTAACATGCACATTGACGGAGCTATCAAAAGGGGTGTGAATGGGGTGTTGGATTTTCATAAATTCCCCAAAAATCAGGGGATGATGGGACTGCCTTGAGTCTGGGCGTGCGTGTGTATTCCTGGATAAGCTATCATGGTGGCGAGTTTGAGGTTTTTAACGTGCACATTGACAGAGCTATCGAAAGGGGTGTGAATGGGGTGTTGGATTTTCATAAATTCCCCAAAAATCTGGGGATGATGGGATTGCCTTGAGTCTTGGCATGCATGTGTATACCTCCATGAGGTGTCATGGTGCCAAACTTGAGGTTTCTAACTTTCACAGAAAAAAGTTGTATACTTTTTTAGCTGAATGCAAGCCTATGGGGGGGGGGGAAACGGAGCTCCGATCCGGATCCGCAGCGGAGCGGAGCGGACATGGGCGGAGCGGGGGCAGAGCGAAGTGGCCCGATCCACAAATCGCAGATCTAGAAGAGAAGCGGAGCGGGGGGGTCCGTGCACACCCCTACTATGCACCCCATTCACCTATACATTCTCTCTCTCTTCTGGGCACGTTCCGGAATTCCAAACATGGAGCCGCCCCACCCCCACCCCAGCGTCCCTGGCTTCACTTCGGCTGGGCAGGCGCGGGGCGCCATCTCGCCTGCCCAGGCCCAGCTGAATCCTCGGGCTAGCCCGGCTCACAGCCAACGCGCGTGAGTTCTGCACTGTGCCCGGTGCCCCTCTTAGCTTGGCGCTCCAGATGGCCGCCTGAGTGGTCTCTATGGTAGCACCGGCCCTGCCCTGGTTCCAATATAGCCCAAAAGCAAAAACAGGAGGAGAGAAGCAACCAAGAAAGGTGCACAAAAGGGGGAGAAACAAGTTCTCAAGATGCTGAACTTTTTATTTTTTTATATTAGGTTGAGAAGCCTGACACGTTTCAGCCTGTATTTTTGCTAGGCCTTCCTCAGGGGGTTGTAGGAAGTAGTCTGCAGAGTTCTTCTTAACGACAAAATGTCTTTCACAGATTATTAGTGGCGACTCAACCTAATATAGAAAAACCTAATATAAAAATAAATAAAAGTTCAGCATCTTGAGAACTCGATTCTCCCCTTTTTGCACCATTCCAATATAGCCCTTGGTCCCACCACCTCTCCCCTGACCAAGCATGTAAGTCCGGGATCATCCCACCTCCCTCCCTCTACACTGTATGGTCTAGACATGCCCAATGAATCCTTTCGTAGTTTTTCTCGATCTCCACCAGGGCTTGTGAGTCTGTGATATGCAGATATTCCTTGTATGAGATTCAAGAGACATTCTCCGTGCATAGACCATATATTAAAGGTTATCTGTAACACTCGTGCAATCATGAAAATGACTGATAATGTGAAACTAGGAGCAGATTTACTTATCAGGCCCGTTCATTACCGCTGAGTAAAATGAAGGACACACACATTAATTTCCATTTGCAATCAGTCATGAGATGCAACAAGCCTTTTGTGTTGGTTAAGGTAATTAAGCAAATCTTCTGAAGTCATGGCAATATTATTAGGGCGGCTGTCTGTGTGGCTGATCTAGTAGGAAATTGCATGGACAGAGCTAATGCTTGGTATTAAAGGTCACTGACCTTCTTCCACTATAGTGTACCAATTAATAGGCTCGATGCTCATTACGGATTCCAATCTGTTGGGAAACTCTGAAGTATTGGGGCTAAGTGGCTTGAATCAGTAGAGGCAACCTGGCAATTGTTCCTTCTAATCCAAGCAGACAGCTATTTTATGGTAGCCGAGAGAATGTGCAATGAACAACAGGTGATAACAGCTCCCTGAAGCTGCCTCCATCGTTTCCTAGAGCTGGTTCTAATTAGGATTGAGCAACGCAGTTTGACTCTGCTTGAGTCCAGCAAATGCAGAGCTTCTGGTGCAGTGGCATAGTTCAATTTTTCATAAGAACTGTGTATTTTGAAATAAAAGCACAAGAGATTACACAAAGACTAATACCAAGAGTTTGTTTTCAGATATTGAGGCAAATGAATTTATAACTCTATGCACACGTGGGGCATTTTTAATTAGGCATGTTTCTTTTGATTGGGAAGCTGATAACGACAAAGTCATCCTGTCATTAAATGTTGACATTTTATTAAACATGGTGCTCAAATGACAGCATGGAGGCTTTCCCTTCCTCTGCATAAGAGCCCTCTTCACCATGTCTCTCTATGTGCATGTACCACATAGCAATGATCCAATGGCCCTGTTCAGAACAGGGCCACAGGGTGTTATTTAACCTAGGACAAGCACCAGTTCTGGCCTTTAGCTATTGCTAAACCGATCTAGAGGAAATGGTCTGAGAGGCATGGAGAAGATGAGTTCCTAGTGGTATTTGGAGGGCTTCATCATCATGTTGTTGTTGTTCATTTCATTTCTATGCCACCAAATATATGAATATATAGTGATGGAGCTCCGAAGACCTCAAAAACGTGACTGGAACTATCCCTTGGTGCAGCAGCAGGAAACCCACCTTTCATATTTGTGGTGAAAGCTTGACAAGCCATTTGAAAAAGAGAGTGGAAACTTGCTTGTTCTCCACACCAAGCAAATCACAAATCCTTCTGGTGTCGAGACACTTAAAAAACATGTAGAAAACTGACTCAAATCAATTCAGAGTGTACAGAAAAGAATGGCTGATGGAAAGAAACAAACCAATTGATGATGTTATAAGTCACAACAAGCTAGCATTGATTAGTAGTTCAATGAGAAGGCATTGAAGAAAGGAAAACATCTTGCTGCAATGAAAAAAAAACGTAGAGCTCTTTTTGTGATTGTATATTGGTTGCCAGCTAAGGGGTGGAGCTCTCAAACCAAAGGAGGGATCAAAAGTAGGGGTGCAGAACTTCAGGCCAAAGCCGGCTGGACTGGCATCCCAATCTGGCTTCTGGGATTCCTCAGATGTCCATGCCTAGAGGGCCATATGGCTGGAAATCTCCGGATTTGTTCAGTTTGGGGTGCTTTTATTAAAATGTCCAGGAAACCTATGTCCCTGCTTCTCCAGGACAACTGGGAGGTGTGTGTCAGAAGACGTGGAATGCCCCTTTCTCCTTTACCCCAACTGTCAATCTTTTAGTGTGGATTTCTCCCTATTAAAGGCTGAAATGCCTTTAAACTTACTTCGTAAGAACTTTTAGCTGGAAAATGCTAGCATTTTTTTATATTTTGCCATTCCTCCTTTTTCCTTTAACCTGACCTGTTTTTCCTCTGTCCCTGCCCACTACTAGAGTACAGCCCCCAAGAGCTTCTCCAAAATTGAATTCAGCATTCAGGCTTGTATTGCATTATCACCTCATTCATGACTAGTGTGTGTGTGGCTGGGGGGGGGGGGCTGTTCTGATGAAGTCAAATGACAAGGTCTTCATTTGTAACTCTTCTTCATTTTCCCTGTGTTTCTTTAGTCTTTATTCTTAGCCACAAAAATAAAATAAAGGACAGTAATAGCTGCAGAAGGCCTTTCAATTTATATATAGCACCAGGTAGAAGCATCCTTAGGGCTCATCTACACCAAGCAGGATATTTCACTATGAAAGTGGTATGAAAGTAGTATATTAAAGGCAGGAGCCACACTACTGCTTTATAGTGGTGTTGTAGTGTGCTGCAGGATTTACACTACTGCTTTATAGTGGTACTGAAGTGCACTGACAACTGTTGGGGCCCATGACACATCTACACCAAGCAAGATATAACACTATGAAAGTGGTATGAAAGTGGTATATGGTCTGTGTGATGAGCCCCAACAATTGTCAGTGCACTTCAATACCTCTATAAAGCAGTCGTGTGGCTCCTGTCTTTTACATACTGCTTTCAAACTGCTTTCATAGTGGAATATCCTGCTTGGTGTAGATGCCCCCTTAAAGAGCAGGTGGGTTGGACTCGATGGCCTTGTAGGCCCCTTCCAACTCTGCTATTCTATGATTCTATTGCAGACTTTGCTTCTCCGTTGCTCTGGGGAACAGTGGGATGGAAGTAACGTGCTGAAATCTATAGTCCTTTGCTAAACCTCCCAAAGAGGTCAGGAAGAAATTGGGGCACATTATCCAATATTAAATGCTCAGGGATTCCAAACTGAATAAAAATTAGCTTCATTATGTCAATAACTACACAAATATACTGGACAGCTCAGTAACTTCAATACATTTTGAAAAATAGTAAATCATCAGAAGGAAGGATGTGCTACCAAGGTGGAAAAGGTCAGTCCCAACTTTCTGCAAAGGGTGATTTGGGAGGTCAAAAGGTGGGTTTGTTCTCATGCAGGCACAGATATCATATTTTTCCAGCTCTCTAATAGAGCAGTTTGCTCAACCTGGCCAACAAAAAACAAAAGGGAAGGACCAAAACAAGAAAAATGTGAAAAGAGAAACTAGTTCTCAAAAGTGCCAGTAATGAAAATTTATTGCAGCTATTTCAGAACAGTAGGTTCCTTCTTCAAGTGCAATCTTATATATCCAAATTTCTAAGAACAGGTTAAACCAGCTTACAGAAATACTGCCTTTTTACCATTATAGATCCTTTGTTTTCAGTATCATTATGAAACACTCCTCTTTACATATGTTTTGTTGAAGAATAACACAGTACTGACGCATTCTCAGCAAAACCTGGTAGAATAAAAATGGGAGGCCATGTTAATTTAGCTGAGCAAATATCCTTTTGGGGGTCGTTATTTTAAAACTGGTCTTCGTGGGAAGATAAAATGGAAGAACATCAACAGTAAAATTAATGGGGAAACCTGGAACTAATGAAAAGATTAATCCATCAGTTCAGGGCCCCTGTTGGATTTATTAACTCAGATTAATTCATAAAACCAATGCTTTCCATTTATTACCTACATAAATAAGGACCCTACCATTCAACTCTTTTTGATTCAACAAGTATTCATTTCTGGTTTACCTTTTTTTTTTTTTAATAATAATAATGCTCTAATAACGGAAGTGTGTGATTCCCCCCCCCATTTATAACAGTTTTTATTGTGACTTTGGATCTCTTGTCTGATGTTGTAATATTTTTGACTCAGTTAACATTTCTGTTGTTTCTTACTGTAAAAACGGAAAAGATGTTTCAGTCAGAGCTGTTAAAAACAGCAATTAAATGTGTTTTGCCTTCTTTGCTTTTGTTTTCCATTGCCTCTAGCTCTAAGCCTAAGTTACTTTATAGAAGAGCTTTCCAGTTAAGTGATTGATGACATACAAATTGAAGAACTTCAGCACACTAGAAAGTGCAAAGTTCTATACAGAAAAAAAGAAAGAAAAATTATAAGAACTGTGAGTCGTGCTTCTGGAATGATGTCTTTGAAAACCTTGAAAACTGTATATGGAGTGTTTCCTGGGCCCCAATAGTTGACACTACTAGGGCTGTGCATGGACCCCTGAACTGCTTTGTGGCCCGATCCGGAACTTTTGAATCAGGCCCAAACCACTTTGGTTCGATCCGACCCTCCCCCGCTCCGCTCTGCGGAGTGAGATCCGGAGGGGCAGTTTGAGATTTTGGGCCCCCTTCCCTACTTACTTGCCTCCGTGGCAGGCGGTGGAGGCAGGTAAGTGGGGAAGGGGGGACAAAATGGGGGCTGAACAAGCCCCCCTGCCCCCTTACCTGGCTCTGCCACCGTCGCTGCATGGACTGTGGCAGCGCAGCCAGTTAATTCCCCCTCCCCACTTACCTGCCTCTGTCGCGGTCCAGCGCAGGCTTCAACTGAGGCCCAGGCCTCAGTTGAAGGCTGCGCCAGACTGCACTGGACACAGGTAAGCCCCCCTTCCTCCTGCCCCCTTACCTTGATCCACCGCCATCGCCGCATGGACTGCAGCAGCAGCGGCGGGTGAGCTCCTCCCCCACTTACCTGCGATCGGAGCTCCGGATGGAGGCAAACCACTTCGCCTCGATCCACAGCTCCCCTGACCCAATTCGGATCCGTCTTTGGAGGAGGTAGTGTAAAGATACATAGGAAAGAGCAGTGTAGATTAGAGGTGTGCACGGACCCCCCAGTCCGCTTCGTGGCCTGATCCGGAAAATCCGGATCAGGCCCGATCCTCTTCGCGCTGCTCCACCCGTCTCCCGCTCCGCTCCGCGGCGCGAGATTCGGCTTCGCCGCCGTCACTATATCGACAGCGGCAGCGCCAGAGAAACCACCCACCCACCCACCCCGCCCCCTTACCTTCCTCCATCGCGGGATTCAATTGAGGCCCCGGTTGAAGCCGGAAGAGGCCTCGGCCTTCACTTCCAGCTTCAACCAGGGCCTCAATTGAAGCCGGCGACAGAGGAAGGTAAGCGTCCCTCCTCCCTGCTCCCTTACCTGGTGCTGCCGCCGCCGCTGCCGCATGGATGGCGGTGCCGGCAGCGCCAGATTAGTCCCCTCCCCCCCACTTATCTTCAGGTGAAGCTCCAGATTGAGGCAATCCTCTTCGCCTCGATCCGCCGGCCCCCCAATCCTCTTCGCCTCCGCCTTAAGGGTAGGCGAAGCCCCCCGCTCCGCTCCTGCTTTTTCGGTTGGAGGAGAAGCGGAGCACATCCCTAGTGTAGATACACAGGAAACCATATTAAACCAGATCAGACTATGTATATCTCTGACTGGCAGGACTAGCTCTCCAGATCCTCAGGCATATAATAATAATAATAATAATAATAATAATAATAATAATAATAATAATAATAATAATAATAATTGTTACCCGCCTCTCCCTATGGATGTCTTTCACCTTACCTGCTATCTATTACTTCTTAATGGAGGTGCCAGGGATTGAACCTGGAATCTCCAACAAGCAAAACATGTCCTCTAATACTGGCCTTTGTCCCTCCCATAGAGTCAGGAATCCTAGCTAGAGCTTAGATCTACATGCAAAAATGAACTTGTTCCAGTCATTGGCTTGGCTAGTCTAATATCAGGGAATGTTTGCGAACATTCGAATTTCTCAGGGGAAACGATCACCAACCAAAACATTCACAAATAGGTCAACTTTAGGAAAAATCCCACATGGTATCTAGAAACAGGAAGAGATGTATGTTATTGGCAGGAAGAAGGTACAGAAGCATTATAATTAGTCAGGTAAATTGGTGGCTTAAGCTGAATGGGAAGAGGGATCAGGAAGCCTAAGAGACAGGGTCCCCTGAAGCAGGATGACTAAAGGAAGAAGAGTCAGAGGGCTTCTACATGAGGCTTTTATAGTGCCATCGCTCTGCCATTCACAGCTTTTTATGGGTGTGTGTGTGTGCAGATGTTTCCTTCATCTTGTAATCACGTCTTCCACCTTTTTTCTTACCATGGAAAATCAGTTAAGAAAGAAAAGATGGAAATCTACACAGTGGCTTCTGACTGGTGATCCTAAGAGCCCTCTGTCTGAAAACTCCCTCAGCCGAGGGCCTCTCTGGGTGGGGTGGGGGACCTGAAGGAAGGATAGATGGGGAAGCCTGAGGGGGTGAAGAGCTGAAGAGATTGGGAGTTCAGGAGGTATTAAAAATATTGACATAGACCTCAGGAACAAAAGGGTTTCTCTCCAGCAGCAAAGTAGGAAATCATTTTGCACGTACAGAATGAGACAGGCTTTGGGTCTTACACAAAGTGTGGGAACATGTCCCAAGTGAACTGGGTTCTTCTCCCCCAACCCATAGTACTGTATCAGTGGCAGATGTCCATCTATGTTACATGGAATACATACATCAGCACCCCACTTCATTGTACATCAGAATCCCAGCGCTCTTTTAACTTCACATTGGGAGCTGCTCTGATAACCAGTTGCCTCATTTTCATTCGACAAAATCAAACATGTAAGTGTGAACTTCTCAAAAAGGGCCTGAGAGCTTGCATTATGAAATCTGTATCTCGGGATTGTGTTAAAAAGTTTCCTTGAGTGAAGAACAGTGTTCCAGAAGAAGCAGAAATTGAAAAGAACTCAGCTGGAGTCTTAAATGAAAAGCAACCGAAAGCTTGCAAACGAATAATGAGGATTTTTGAATGCAGAATGGCGTATGACCTTTCAGGGAACAACTGCCACACAGAGACTGCCTTAGCATGACCTCTGCATGGCACAACGTTCATGGAAAGCGGCTTGACACAAAAGTTGCTACACACACACACACACACACACACACACATTTAAAGCAATAGAAAATGTCATGGCAAATTTGTCAGTTCCTCTTCAGACAAAACAACCAACACATTTTGAGAGAAGGAAAATAAGTATTTTGATCATGAACCAGGTCATTTTTATCCATGCCGCTGCGAACAAACTGCGAAGTTTGCAAAGAAAAGCCTTTTTTGCTGAGAGAATAAAAGCCTATATAAAGAGACAGCCTACACAAACTTTTGAAATGGTTTTAAGAGCAATCATTTCCTGTAAATGTTCATTTTGTCTCTCTCTCTCTCTCTCTCTCATGTTCACCTGAGGTATAGCAGTTATCTTGAACACTGAACATGTTTTGAAGGGTATTCCTGAAGCTACTTGTGGGAGGGCAACATTTTAAACTCCACATCACTAGACTTATTTATAAAAGAAAAAAACTTACACTTCAAGCTGTAAAATACAACCTTTAAAAGTTATGCTTAAGTGTTGGGATCATTTCGAAGTGGCCTTTTTTCAATAAGAGGCATTCAAACAACAATTTTGTTCAAGAACAGCAGCAGCAGCAAGCTGCTGTGGAAGCAGAAATAACAGATAGTGAGGGGAAGGATTTTTGTTTGTTATTTTGTCCAGTGGAGGCTGGTGTCTCCAAGTGTCAGTGGGCTAGTGAATCTGCTCTGGCTTTCAGTCACAACTCTAAAGGATCTATCTGAGGCTAGATCTACACAATTGCTTTATAGCGGTGTTGAAGTGCACTGAAAACTGTTGAGGCACAATCCACATTCCATATACCATTTTTATAGTGTTATGGCAACCAACTTGATTGATAACTGGCAAATAGAGGGAGAAAACGTGGAGGCAATGACAGACTTTGTATTTCTGGGCGCAAAGATTACTGCAGACGCTGACTGCAGCCAGGAAATCAGAAGACGTTTACTTCTTGGGAGGAGAGCAATGACAAATCTTGATAAAATAGTTAAGAGCAGAGACAACACACTGACAACAAAGGTCCGCATAGTTAAAGCAATGGTATTCCCCGTAGTAACCTATGGCTGCGAGAGCTGGACCATAAGGAAAGCTGAGCGAAGGAAGATAGATGCTTTTGAACTGTGGTGTTGGAGGAAAATTCTGAGAGTGCCTTGGACTGCAAGAAGATCAAACCAGTCCATACTCCAGGAAATAAAGCCAGACTGCTCACTTGAGGGAATGGTATTAAAGGCAAAACTGAAGTACTTTGGCCACATAATGAGAAGACAGGATACTCTGGAGAAGAGGCTGATGCTAGGGAAAGTGGAGGGCAAAAGGAAGAGGGGCCGACCAAGGGCAAGATGGATGGATGGATGATATTCTGGAGGTGACAGACTTGACCTTGGGGAAGCTGGGGGTGGCGACAGCCGACAGAAAGCTCTGGCGTGGGCTGGTCCATGAAGTCATGAAGAGTCGGAAATGACTGAACGAATAAACAACAAAAATCCTGCTTTTTATTCCACATTGGAAATGATTTGACAGAAAGTATAGATCTGGCCAAAGATGCTTTACTGCTGGCTCCGATGACAGTGGGACTGGGAATCTGCTTTGGGTTTCAGTCAGAACCAGTCAGAATTCTAAGGCCGTTTCTACACCAGCCTGAAAATCTGGGCTGGTCACGGCTGAGTCCCTGTGCATCCAAATGACTCCTGGGGGTAAGGGGGGGGGTACGAGTGCAGGTTTTCTCAGGGATAAATCCTGGGAAAACCCGATACTTCCCGCAGTCTCAGGATCATCCCGAGATCGTGGGAGGTGTGTGGGTGTCCGTCCCAGCTTCGTCCTGCCTCCTCACTATTAAATACGAAGAGGTGGGCACAGAGTTCTTCAGGTGCTCCATGCCATTGGGGGTGGGGGGAGCGTGATCGGGTTTTTAAAAAAACAAAAACAAAAAAGAAAAACTTACTTTTCATTGGAGCACAAGAGTGCTCATCTTCTGTAAAAATAAATTTTAAAAAATGGCTGGCGTGACATCCCCCCTCCCTCCCAGGATGTTGCATTCATACCTGGACAAAGGGGAGGATCTCGCAATCAGAATATTGCGAGATCCTCTCCCCTCCCTCCCGGAATGCTGGAAGTTTTGGAAAGGGCCTAAGAGAACTTGCACCTTGGATAGTTCCTTTAGAGTTCTGACTGATTCTGACTGAAACCCTGAGAGGATTCACGGCCCCACTAACAATGTGGCCACCAGCCTCCACTGATATTGTTTCTTTGCCCCCTGTCCTTCTCATTGCTGCTGAAGTGAGGGCTAGCTAGAGACCTAAGAGGCAGCCGAGGAGTGTGCACAGTGTCACTAGGAGAAGGTCCACACACTAGGGCTACCCACTGCAGGCGGCGCTATTTCCAGGTGAGGCTATTTCCAGGTAGTAGCCCCCGCTTTGGGCCCATTCTCTGGGCTCTGTAACTCTCGTGACTTAACTGCAGTCTTTTTGACCCTTAAAGTGTGACTAGTAAATGCCAGATCAGCTCATGGAACAGCTCTAACCAGAGAGAACTTGCTGACCTCGCCTGTATAACTGAAACCTGGTCAGATGAAGGGAGAGGTGTTGAAAATTAGGGGTGTGATCCGCTCCGATTAGGAGCGTAGAAGCAGTAGAGGATTGGCCTGCTCCGCCTTACCCAGAGGCGGAGTAGGAGCGGACCACGGACCCCTAGAAGCAAGGCGAAGAGAAGCGACCATTTTTCAGAGCTCCTAGTTCAGGCGGAGCACTCCGGTCGCCATCTTGAAAACATTTCGCCATAGGATTGCATTGCGGGAAATAATCGTGGATAACTAGGTTGTTTTTGAAGCTATCGTTCTGGAAATTCTTGTGCTCAGAGAGTCGTGGATGGGGGTCATTTTGAGACCACTCTCACCTCTCTGCGTCGTGCGGGTCGCGTGCTATATTTTTTTGAAAATCGGGTCAACCGCGCGGCTCAAACGGCGTTTTCGGCTTTTCGCCCATAGGATTGCATTGCGGGAAAGAATCGGGCATAACTGGGTTGGTTTTTAAGCTATCGTTCTGAAAATTCTTGTGCACAGAGAGTCGTGGATGGGGGTCATTTTGAGACTACTCTCAACTTTCTGCGTCGTGCGGGTCGCGCGCTAGAAGTTTTTTAAAAATCGGCGGGAAAAATACCTTTTTCAAAGGGCTGAGGGGCAGAGTCAGCTCCCGGTCATGATCACATGATCCCAAAGTTAGAGGAGGGCATAGGCAAAACGGGTAACTTGGGATTCTGGGAAACTTCTCTTTCTTCATCTGAACGGGCTTTTCCCAGTGTTTTTTAAAACAGTAGCCCCACCAAATGCACAAACACAACCTGAAATCATATACTAAGCCAAGAATAAGAGATAGAAACACAGCACTGCTACCCACCGTAACTTTGGGGAACAACTGAAAAGATGTGGTGCAAGGGGATGAGCTCCCCTAGGGCATCTCATCGTGGACGTGCCCCCACTCTCTCCTGCACTGGAAGGCCATTAGAGCCTTCCAAAGAGAGTAAAACGGTGGAGCAATGCCTATTATGAGTCGAAGTGTGCGTTT
Organism: Elgaria multicarinata webbii; assembly: GCF_023053635.1. Lineage (NCBI taxonomy): Eukaryota > Metazoa > Chordata > Lepidosauria > Squamata > Anguidae > Elgaria > Elgaria multicarinata. Next base: position 68,391,227 of record NC_086171.1, read on the forward strand.
ACTTCTTAGTGGTGGAGCGATGCCTGTTATGAGTTGAAGTGAGCGTTTACTTCTTAATCTCAGAGCTGTTGGTGGCTGTCTTGAGTTGAACTGGCAGCTGCTTCCCCCTCCCCCGGGCACGTCCCCCTATTGCTGGTAAAAGACAGATATAGCCTTTTTTAAAAAAATCTTCTTGCTGTTTATTCAGCAACACTGCTGCTTTTAATTCCACCCCTCCTTTGTTTATTTATTGATTTATTCCATTTTATATGCATTACTGGCTTATCCTTGGCTCACTTCCTTATGCCCCCAGAAATGTCTGCTGCCTGCCTGCCTGCCTTCCCTCCCTCCTCCCCTGCCCACCTCGCAGGGATGTTGTGTGTGTGTGGCTTTGACTCAGGGGAGAAGTCCTTCCTGCGCTCACTTGGAGTTTTGGAAGTTCCAAATTTTGCAGGTTTAAGCCCCGCCAAAAAAACAGGGGATGATGGGACTGCCTTGAGTCTCGGCGTGCGTATGTATCCCTGGATAAGCTTTCATGGTGGCGTGTTTGAGGTTTCTAACGTGCAAATTGACGGAGCTATGGAAAGGGGTGTGAATGGGGTGCCCGATTTTCAAAAATTCCCCAAAAATCAGGGGATGATGGGATTGCTTTGAAACTTGGCGTGCGTGTGTATACCCCCATGAGGTGTCATGGTGCCAAACGTGAGGTTTCTAACTTGAACAGAAAAAAAGTTGTATAATTTTTTAGCTTTCAATGCAAGCCTATGGGGGGGGAAACGGAGCTCCGATCCGGATCCGGAGCTCCGAGCGGAGCGGAGCGGAAGTGGGCGGAGCGGGGGCGGGGCGGAGCGGAGCGGCCCGATCCGGAAAATGGCGGATCTGCAAGTGAAGTGGAGCGGGGGGTCCGTGCACACCCCTATTGAAAATGCAGTCCTGCTCACACCCTCACCCATGGCCTCATGCTATCAAAACCAGAAGTCTTTTCCACAAAAGTTGCCCGAGACATTTGGTAACTTAGGCAAAAAAGCCAAATGTCCCCCTCCAGCGGTAAAATACATTAGTTAATAAATAATTGACAGTTTGGTGCCCTTTCCTGGAAGCCCCAAATCTGCTCCCTGAAATGGTTGCTACCTCCCATATCTACTCATGGATTTCCCATCAGCCCCACTTCCTGATCTTTGCCCCCTTCTGGTGAGTAATGAATCTGCAGCCATTCTACCTTAAGGCTTGTGCGCAAATGACACATTATGTATAATTCTGCATCCCTCCCCACCTCTTAAACTGTGTCTGAGTGAGGAAAGAGCAGGCATGGAGAGGCTGCTTAACTCTTCCCCACTCCCACTCCACACATATGAGTTGATTTTTCATCCACAGAAGAAAAGATACAGAGAAACCATCCTCCCCTCCCTACCACACTCCCACTGTCCGTGGCTGATAAAGCAGCTTAGGGGAGAATTGTTTTCAGCTTTAAAAAGAATGAGAGAGGACAGAGTTAATCAGCCTTTTCTGTCCATCCCTCTTCTACTCTTACTTGCAGGAGTGGGTGGGTGGGGGCAGTGCAGCATAAAGATTCATGGACCTCTTTGTAACATGGACTTTGAGCCTCATCACACGATTATTAAGTTCTTACTTGCAAAGAGCTCTGCCAGGTTTTCTATAATTAATTATTGTAACTTAGCTTTATCACCTCACTATGTGATAAACAGGATTAATAACTCTTAATTTGCAGTTCTCATTTGTTCTCTTCTGTCCCTTGATGATAAGCAGAAGTTGACAGGACTAATCTAGGATCCTTTTAAAGAAATTTACCCAATATTAAAATGTTAATTTTGAAACCATCTCCCAAGGTAGTCAGTATTTCGACATAAATGGAAAATGGAAAATTACTCAAGGCACAAGCTTGAAATTAAATCTCTTATGACGAGGTGGAGATCAAATAACTATATTAACTTTTCTAAAGGAAAATTGAAGCAAAAGACATAAAATTAATAAGCCTTAACATAAACTTATGATGGTAGAATTTGTTGCATAATTACTGGATAAAAGGAAATAATTACAAATATTAGATGGGGTTGCTTTTACATCTTTTACATTTTTCTGTTACTTAGATTTCTCATAAAATAACTAAGGCTGCAATCCTAAACACACTTAACAGGGAGTAATCCCCATTGAGCACCCTGAGACATATGTTTGAGTAAACATGCACAGGAATGCAATGCATGTCTACTAATCATAAACACAATAGACACAATCCAACAAAGTTTATCCCACTAATTTCTATAGAAGACTTAAGCATATGTTTATTTCTCACTGATTGAAGTCAAGAGGGCAAGGAGGAGGAGGAGGGGTCTGGAAACAAAGCCCTATGAAGAGAGACTGAAAGAACTGGGTATATTTAGCCTGGAGAAGAGAAGATTGAGGGGAGACATGATAGCACTCTTCAAATACTTGAAAGGTTGTTACACAGAGGAGGGCCAGGGTCTCTTCTCAATCCTCCCAGAGTGCAGGACACGGAATAATGGGCTCAAGTTACAGTAAGCCAGATTCCATCTGGACATCAGGAAAAACTTCCTGACTGTAGAGCAGTGGAACCAGTTACCTAGGGAGGTTGTGGGCTCTCCCACACTAGAGGCCTTCAAGAGGCAGCTGGACAACCATCTGTCTGGGATGCTTTAAGGTGGATTTCTGCATTGAGCAGGGGGTTGGACTTGATGGCCTTATAGGCCCCTTCCAGCTCTACTCTTCTATGATTCTATGATTGTATGAATAGGATTTGAAAGTGCTTCACTTTGGTTGGAACATGCCCAGTGTCATAATTACTGGAATATATATCTCTAACTGCCATGCACAGTTGAAGTCACATATTAATTGGCAGAAGTGGGGGTTATCCCCTCCATAACAGTCACATCCAAATTCCAGCTGATCTTTCCTTGATGGGTCCTAGATTGCTTTCATTCAGGTACACCATGTTTCCCCACTTTAATTTGTCATGAGCTATACCACAACACGGATGCAAAGGTTCCCCAGCACATCAGCATTACTATTTAGTAACAGCACTTTCTCTCCTTACTCCTAGCAGTCTTGAGCATTTTGGTTATGCTGGCAAGATGGGGCTGGACATCTTTTATTGTAATAACACCTGGTACAGTAAAGCATCCCATCTGCATCACAGTACATGGTGGAAGAATTTATAAAGAGTGGCAATTCTGGCTATTTCAGATTTTATATGGTACACCTGCCCGTGAGGTCTGTGCCAGTTGGACCTATGCTCAGTGTATGCACCTATGCACTGAGCATATGTACAGAACAATCCACGTAAACAGCAATCAGTCTTCCAAAATGTATAGTTCCTTGAGCCAGACTTTTTCTAAACTTGTCTGCTATTCTAAATGGATTTCTTTAAAAGGCCAAAACTGTGGATGAAATCCACTTAGTCACTTCATTCCAAATTAGGGATGCCACCAAATTCCATTTGAGTTGTAATTCAGTAACAAATGTGAGGGTACAGATTGTCATGGTTCTGGAAGTTTCAGCAATACAAACCTACTTCATGGGTTCACCAAAGAGAGGTTAACTGTAACCGTGGAAGCAGCCAGAGATGCTCCGGCCCCCTTCACTCCACATGTTGACAGGGGAGATGTACAAGGACAGTGAAATTTTATTTTGCTAAACATGCTTAAACTGCTCCACATGACCAGGAATCCTGGCTTATTAGGGTACCCAATTGTAAGAGGTTCTGCAACTGTGTTTAGCCAAACACAGTTACAGCACTCGTTGCAGCCCTTCTGATTGGTCACTAATGGAAGTTTGCAGGTACTTTACATGATGTCAGCAGTCTCCAATGTGTCTCCCATGCTTTTTGAGCTTTATCCCAGTTTTTAAAAGATCAGAGATAAGGCAATAACAAATGTTAATGTGAGATATCGGTAGTGTGTAATGATGGTTTTGTGCTATAATACAGCCACTACATGGCACTGTATAATGAAACAAAATAGAACATTGCCGAGAAAGGAAGTTTTCAATTTGAATCATGTGTCCGCTGTGTAAAGAAGCCTATTGTAATGCCACAAGGAAACCAGATGCAGAAAACCCCGGTAAGCATGCAGGATTTCAGCTGGGTGGGGTGAAGCCCTGAGAGGATTATTAACATAGCCAGCATGACAAACTATAATCAACTGGGGGTTCAGAACAGTAAAAGAACTGGTTCTCTCCATGTGGTACAATCCCTGATATTAGCTATCCAAAGTATATCATTCCTCCTCGCACTTCCTGAGGCATCAAAGTGGCAGGAGTGAAAACTTAGGGTGGAATTGAACAAGAGCCACAGGCTGCAGCCCCATTACATGCTCACCCTCCCCTTCTGTAACATCTAGTACAGCTTACTTTCCCCATGTCCTGATATCATTACACTGTGTGTTTCGCCACCCCTGCTCCATATAATTTCTGCTGCTGGCAGGAAAATAGTCAATATAAAGTAGATTGTTCTAGACATTTAGGCATTGAACCCCTTCATTTGCTATCCCAGTTATACAAGAGCTGCTTTTCTATGGGTTTGTCCCACAGTCCTGTGGCAAGGCCAGAAACTCCGAATCATGTTGGAAGGGCCATTCTCAAACAATCGCCACTTGGCTGAAAGGACTGCAATAAGCTCCACTTTTCTGACCTCAATATATTACTGTGGCAGTAGGGGATGAAGCCACAGAAAAGCAATGTATATATGTTCCTTCAGCTGCTGTAGTGGAGGCAGGGAGCTTGCTCAGAGCTGGCCCAATACATTTTGCTGCCTGAGGCAGACCAGCAAGTGCACACCCATGTACCCCCAAGTCAAGGTAATAGTGCCTCAGACCAGTCAAGTTAAGGCATAAAATCCTAAAAGTGTTGTTGTCATTGACTGTCATTTCCTGGCAGTCAAAATACAACAATATTTTTTTTTTAATTTCAATTAATTAATTTAATAAAATAACTGAAGAATTTCTCGATCTTTCACGACACCCCAAAATCAGCTGCCTGAGATGACTGCCTCAGTTTGCCTAATGGTAGGGCTAGCACTGCTTTCTGGCTGAGGAAGGTTTATCATCTTTGTAGCATCCTGTTGCACATCCGGCAACTCAGAATAGCATCAGCAACATCTCTTTCTGTCTTGGGCCTTTGCTAGACCTACCTGGGAATCCGTGCAGGAGGAGGGGCGAGCCCGCAGTACAAGTAGCGCAGGCCGTCGCTCCAATCCAGACGTCAGACACGACAGGCTGCAGGAAAGCCCCATCGCATCCACCATTATTTTTTTGTTTGTTTATTTAAAGGGGCCGCTGTGCAGGAATGCTCGAGCGGCAATGGTATTTTTTTTAAAAAAATGATGTTGCGGCTCCCCCCACCCTGCCCCGATCTCCCCACTGGCTGCGATCTCTCCCCCACAGGCCACAATCTCTCCCCCTGCCCCGATGGGCACAGCGCTCTTGAGGAGCGCTGTGCCCCATCCGCCTCTTCTCCCGGCTACTCGCAAATAATTGCAGTAGCCAGGAAAAGCGGTGGAACGGTCTACACGCTCATGGTCTTGGGCTCAGCCTGGGGCCGTGGGAAATTCCGGGTTACAACTGGAGCCTGTTACCCTGGGGCAAGGGAGAGTTGACCCCTGCCTGAGCCCGGGATCCCCTGTGCATAATCTCAACACACAGGGGCGAGCCCGGGGTTCAACCCGGGCTAACCCGTGGTCTAGCAAAGGCCTTGAATATCTTTCGCTAGAGTGTGGCTCATGAATCACTTGTCTATTCCATGGCAAATATTCATCCCTGAGGCCAAAATACTGCTGTCTCCCAACAGTGCAAATGCTTGCACAAGCAGCATTCGTAGTCTTTCTCCACTTGTTTGTCCCAAGGCTTTAAATCAAGAATAACTTGAGAATTCAGAAATTAATCTAAAAAGTTACATTGACTTTAAAAGAAAAGAAAAAGTAAGACGGTCTTTGTTCCCTCATGGCTTGTCATTCAGATTCCACCTTGAGGATAGTAACATGCTCCCATCTTTGCTCTGGGCATGTCACAAAGCAAAGTGATGAAGCATCCCATAATCTACAAATCAATGATGAAAAGCAAGCTGCTATTAAAAGTGTCTGACGAGAGATTATTTAAATTGGTCTGGTGGTGGCAAGCTTTGTTTTCAAATCATCGTGAGTCTTGTAAACAAATTGCTTGAATAGTCTTAAAAGAAGAAGAAAAGACAGCCTTTTTTTGGTTGGAAAGGGAGGGGGGAGAACAAATCACTATAAAAACCCATCTCGTGCACTGCAGAGTGAATGTCAGCCAAGCTCTGCAATGCTTGCAGATAATATTTGTTAATTGCGGAGTTGGATGGTAAAGTAATTTGGAAATTATAGCGGTTAAATAAAGGAAGCATCGTTGAACTTACATTAGAGCACTTGTACATTAGACTGCAACCCAAACAACACGTGTGTGTGTGTGTGTCTATTAAAAATAATAAGACTAAGGTCCCATTTGTATGCATGCAGCACCTAGTGCAACTCCCTCTTCATCACAACAGTTAAACCTGCAGGAGCCCTGCCCTCTTTTGTATCTGGTCACTCTAGTATAGCTCCTGCAACTTTACTGTTGTGATGAAGAGGGAATTTCACCAGGTGCGGCATGCATACGAATGACACCTGCTGAAATTCCCCTTTCTATTCAACTGTTAAAGATACAGGGGCCCTGTCCTCCTTTCCATATGGCACCCCAAATTGCACTGTTTTGTAGATTCAAGCCACTTGAAAATCAATTGGCAAGAGAGACTACTGCCTGATCTATCATGTGTCATGTAGTTCCTATATTTGCCACATTTCTTTCCCCCTTTCCTTCCACAAAGTAAAGTTTAGGATAGCACACACAAAATTATCCTACTTTGCCTTCCCCCTGGGGCAGGGTGGGGTTCAAACAGGTCTCCAGAGGCAGAATAAAGCTGGCATGAACATTGGGAAGGAGTTCACATTGATGCAAGTTTCCCAGTCCAGGTTACAAGCCACAACTTGCAAGTAATATCCAATTTCTTACAGTGGCTGCATCACTTCCAGACATTAGTACAATGAGGTCAGTTTGCACATTTCCCTCTAACCAACAGTATCTTTAGAGCTCTATATAAGATGGGAGGAAAGCTCACTTTCAAAATGAAAATTTCTTCTTTTAATCATGTTCTTGTAAGATATTCAAGGGAAGAATGAAAGGGAGCACAACACATTTTATTATGTATAACCTTATCTCGTCCACCTTTTGATTTGTTCTATTAAGTAGAATCTACTTCTTTGTGCATCCTAACCCTAGACTGCGAATTTTCAGGAGGGATTGTCTTTTAATTCCCACCCCTTCGTATTTGTACACAGGCATGGCTTTGATCGATACCGAGATGAATATGTTCCTAGGAATAATTCAATATGACAAGAATGTTGTTTATCTTCCTGCAGGCATAAGGTTTGTAATGGGAAAGAAAAATGCCGAAGTGGAGCATTAACAGCATGGCTAGGATAATAAAAACAATTTTTTATTAAGAATGACTCATGGGAAATTAGCAGTCAGGAGTTGCCAGTATTAAAAAAAATACAAACCTGTCCTTCCTTCTATCACTTGGACTAATCAGTCCAAATTACATTCTGCTTTCTTCCATGCAGAATGGCAGGTCTACCTCATTTAACCCGTTTGTGCTCACATTCGTCACATGATTATGACAGCAAGTGATGTTGACTTGCATGCAGTGGTGAATAATGAGGTGCAAGGGCTCATCATAACCTTATAGCTGCACCACCAAAGCATCTAACCATACCCCTAAGGCAAGAGTAGGCAACTTTTGGGGGCACTTGGGCAAATTTGGCAATTTGAGAAACTCTCCTGAGCACCAACACAAAATGGTTGTCATGGGAGGCACAGCTGGTCACAAAGGACAAATCATCTGCCCAAAAGACCGAGTACAAAGCAGAAGTGGGCTCTGATCCCCAACACACTAAACAATGCTTTTGAACCCACAGTTTTTTGGAACCCACAGAAACCTATTTCACAGAAGATAAACTATTTTCCTTCTCCATTCCCTCTGCCAGCCAGCTCATACCCCAAACCCAATCTTTTCCTCTCTCACACGATGGATCACCATTCTATCCCTGTTTAACACACACAAGCATCCCATGTACCCATCATCATGCAAGTGGGAAGGGTAGGGCACTTTAGCAGATGCCAAAAAAGGTGTCCAGGGCACATTGGTGCCATCTCTTTGCCTACCCCTGCCCTAAGGGGTGTCTGTTTTGATCCTCTGTGTGTATGTGTGTGTTATCTATACAGATATTGTGCTCTCCGTCTATGTGAGAACAGATCAGTTCCTTCTGGAGCCTGAAAGGCAATTTAATCTAAAGGCAGCTAATGGGACAAAATTTGGTTATTAAAGAAGATCTCTCTCAAGTGGGGGAGTTGTTTCTTCACGATAGCCCAAACCGGGCCTCCATGTTTTTCCTAATAGATCTGTTCTAAAACAGCAGACATAGATGCCTCATCATATACCATGAAATGCTTGGGAGTAGAGGGGAACTTTACATTGTGCTGAAAAGATGACAGTGTCTGAGCCAGGCGGGTGTCAATGGGGAGCTCATAGTTGGGAGGGAACCATTGAGAAGACACTCTGTAGAGCCCACTGGCTTGCTCTGCACTCGGTATCTTCTGTGCACATGGCTGCCTGGGCCCCATGGTTGTTTGAAGATTTCACCAAGAGTCCAGGGCCGTAGCTAGACCTAAGGTTTATCCCAGGATTGTCCTGGGGTCAAACCTATTCATCTAAATGCCACACAGGGCATCCAGCGCTCAGGCAGGGACAAACCTGGGATGATCCTGGGATAAACCTTAGGTCTAGCTACGGCCCAAGACTCAGCACAATTCTTAATCTACTCTTCTCAACCTTTGACTGGGCTTGGAAGACCAACAGGAAGGGTGGGTTAAGATCACAAAATGAGTGGCACCCAATCACTGCAGGGGGTACTTTTTTGCCCTGGAGGGAGGCACTGGATCTCTTGCCCAAGGGCCCACTAAAACTGAGGCTAACTACATCTGCTGAACATTTTTGTCACATGCCATATCAGTCTTTGAACAGCTCCACGAAGCAATGGGGATGATTAGGGGCTCCATCACACCAGCATTTTATCACACTCTCACCATGCCTATTTTGCAGTTTTGCAGCATGGCACTCAGATAACGCTGTGCCTGTCCTGCAAACACCTGGATTATTCCCCCCAAATGGAATTAAAGCACCCTTCAGTCCTCATGTAGTGCCATCCTCTCGCTATTTCCTTTGTGTGCTTTGAAGGGAGAGCTTGCTGAGCAATGGGTGGAGCGGTTCTCCTCCTCCAGCACTGTGTCAAACCCACAGACTTGTGCTGAGTCGGCTGAATGGACTTTTACTGCTCCAACCCCACTCTTGTTGCCTGCAGAAATGGAGCCCAGCCAATGAAACGTTAAATCAGTAAATCGCTAGACAACAAAGGCAGAGCGAGGGGAGGGGGAAGGAGCCCATGCCCATCACAATGTTACAACCAATGAACTGGAGGCAGAAGGAGAAGGGGCAGGGCGGGAAGGAGTGGAAGAGCAAACAAGCGAAAGGGAGGTTTCATTGGTATAGCGCAATACCACAAACCCATGTGAAAGGGGCCATTAGCTTGATGCGCTAATGAAATGGAGCTAGAAATTGTGGAGACAAACTGGGGGGAAAGTAGGTGAGATGGAGCCCTAGGACTGTAGCAGTACATGTACAACAACACGTGACATAACATTACTAATTTCAGTGTTGTTGATTAATGGGTTTATTCAAAGTATATCTAAACCTGGGAATGGAGTAAGGACTCACAGAAAAGGCATTAGTAAATGATGTGAAAACAACATACGCATCCCAAATTAGAGCCAAGTTTCTCAAAATTATCACTACAGGATTTCTCTTTAAATGGCATACTGCATACTCTATAGCACAATCACATGTAGACATTTTTCCAGATCCAGTGGTTTTATAGGTGACAAAGATATAATTGAAATTTTACATAGCTGCAGAAGATTCCAAGACTCACTTGAAATCGGTGATGTCCAGGGGAAGAGAGCCCCATACATTTACTGGTGGACATCATGTAAGGTAGCAATGGAGGCAGAAGCAGTAGAAACAGCACAGTGTGGGCCTATAGCTGATCAATAACCAGCAATGTCTAGCACAGGCTGATGTCATCACCAGCCTGTGCCAGGTCTGCCAGCTTTTAACTATCTGCACATTTGTACAGTGTTGCTTCTGCCATCAGCTGCCACCAATTCAATCCTAAGTGTAATTATTTCACAATGTTAGCTGAATTCTTCATTGAGCATCAATTTTTTGCTGGTAAGGAAAAAAGAAATGAGCCAGCCCTCATCTCTTCTGACACAAGTATACCTGTTATGGCTAGCTGAGTAACGAAAAAAGTCATTCTGGATTGCCTCTTTCTCTTCCAGGTGGACAGCAAAACAATGGCGTTCCCAACAACTGTTACGACAAATAAAATCCAAAGGGTCACAAGCTGTTCTGTCTGTTGAGAAAGAAAAGAGCAAGGTAAATGGAAGGACCCAATTGTGGTAAACCCTGAGCTGTAGTTTAGCGAATTACACAGGTAGCTCAGGCATTCGTGCCCATGAAATTACTTTTTGTTTAAGTTAAAAAATCTGAATTTTGACACATTCAGACTTGATGCTGTAATTGCTATTCAAATTTTTGAACTGAATTATAACCCTAAACCATAAATTATGAATGAAAATATGTTGTGTCACACACTGAGGCCGTTTCTACACCTGCCTTTTCCACCCCGGGAATCATCTTGGGATCATCCCTGTGCATCCAAATGACACACAGGGGATCCCAGGAGCAGGCAGGGACGATCCCTCTATTTTCCTGGGATAGCCCTTACGTGTAGAAAGGGCCTGAGCCAGTTACAGAAACTGAGTATTATCACTCACAGTGAAATTCTAACGTGTCTACTCAAAAGTAAGCACCATTCAATGGGGCTTACTCCGAAATAAGTGTATTTGAAATGCACTCAGTCATTTCAAACCAAAATGAACCATATTGTACATTACAGAATGGTTTCTAGTATGGGTGTGCACGGACCCCCCGCTCCGCTTCACTTGCGGATCCGCGATTTTCGGAGCAGCCCGCTCTGCCCCGCCCCCACTCCGCCCACTTCCGCTCCGTTCCGCTCGGAGCTCCGGATCCGGATCCGGAGCTCCGTTTCCCCCCCATAGGGTTGCATTGAAAGCTAAAAAAGTAAACAACTTTTTTTCTGTTCAAGTTAGAAACCTCATGTTTGGCACCATGACACCTCATGGGGGTATACACACGCACGCCAAGTTTCAAGGCAATCCCATCATCCCCTGATTTTTGGGGAATTTTTGAAAATCAGGCACCCCATTCACACCCGTTTCCATAGCTCCGTCAATTTGCATGTTAGAAACCTCAAACTCGTCACCATGAAAGCTTATCCATGTGTCCCCATGGACGCCAAGTTTCAAGGCAATCCCATCATCCCCTGATTTTTGGGGAATTTTTGAAAATCAGGCACCCCATTCAGACCCCTTTCCATAGCTCCGTCAATTTGCACGTTAAAAACCTCAAACTCAGCACCAGGACAGCTTATCCATGTGTCCACACGCACGCCAAGTTTCAAGCAAATCCCATCATCCCCTGATTTTTGGGGAATTTATGAAAATCCAACACCCCTTTCCATAGCTCCGTCAATTTTGCACGTTAAAAAAACCCCTCAAACTCACCACCATGAAAGCTTATCCAGGGATACCTACGCACGCCCAGACTCAAGGCAGTCCCATCATCCCCTGTTTTTTGGCGGGGCTTAAACCTGCTAAATTTGGAACTTCCAAAACTCCAAGTGAGACTTCTCCCCTGAGTCAAAGCCACACACACACAACACCTCTGCAAGGTGGGCAGGGGAGGAGGGAGGGAAGGCAGGCAGGCATGCAGCTGGCATTTCTGGGGGCATAAGGAAGTGAGCCAAGGATAAGCCAGTAATGCATATAAAATGGAATAAATAAATAAATAAACGAAGGAGGGGTGGAATTAAAAGCAGTAGTGTTGCTGAATAAACAGCAAGAAGAATTTTTTTAAAAAGGCTATATCTGTCTTTTACCAGCAATAGGGGGACGTGCCTGGGGGAGGGGGAAGCAGCTGCCAGTTCAGCTCAAGAAAGCCATTGCTTCACCAACAGCTCTGAGATTGAGAAGTAAACGCTCACTTCAACTCATGATAGGCATCGCTCCACCACTAAGAAGTAAACGCTCACTTCGACTCATGATAGGCATTGCTCCACCGTTTTACTCTCTTTGGAAGGCTCTGATGGCCTTCCAAGTGCAGGAGAGAGTGGGGGCACGTCCACAATGAGATGCCCTAGGGGAGCTCATCCCCTTGCACCACATCTTTTCAGTTGTTCCCCAAAGTTAGGGTGGGTAGCAGTGCTGTGTTTCTATCTCTTATTCTTGGCTTAGTATATGATTTCAGGTTGTGTTTGTGCATTTGGTGGGGCTACTGTGTTAAAAAACACTAGGAAAAGTCCGTTCAGATGAAGAAAGAGAAGTTTCCCAGAATCCCAAGTTACCTGTTTTGCCTATGCCCTCCTCCAACTTGGGGATCATCATGACCGGGAGCTGACTCTGCCCCTCAGCCCTTTGAAAAAGGTATTTTTCCCGCCGATTTTTTAAAAAATTCTAGCGCACGACCCGCACCACGCAGAGAGATGAGAGTAGTCTCAAAATGACCCCCATCCATGACTGTCTAAGCATAAGAATTTTCAGAACGATAGCTTTAAAAACAACTCAGTTATCCCCGATTCTTTCCCGCAATGCAATCCTATGGGCGAAAAGCCGAAAACCGCCGTTTGAGCCGTGCTGTCCCTGTTTGTTGACCCGATTTTTAAAAAATTCTAGCACGTGACCCGCACAACGCAGAGAGGTGAGAGTAGTCTCAAAATGACCCCCATCCACAACTCTCTGTGCACAAGAATTTCCAGAACGATAGCTTCAAAAACAACCTAGTTATTCACGATTATTTCCCGCAATGCAATCCTATGGCGAAATGTTTTCAAGATGGCGACCGGAACGGTCCGCCTGAAAGAGGAGCTCCGAAAAATGGCCGCTTCTCTTCGCCTTGCTTCTAGGGGTCCGCGGTCCGCTTCTACTCCGCCTCTGGGTAAGGCGGAGCAGGCCAATCCGCTACTGCTTCTCCGCTCCTAATCGGAGCGGAGCACATGCCTAGTTTCTAGCAACAATAATCATTTGTGATTTGAATATGTTGGTGATTTGAATGACCCTTATTTTTTTATCTTTTTTAATATAGCCTTTATTGCTATATTTATTTATTTTCTACATTTATAGCCTGCCTTTCTTCTAAGGAACTCAAGGTAGTGAACCTGCTTCTTCTCCCCGCCTCCCCCTATCTCCCCACAACACTCCTGTGAGGTAGATTCAGCTGAGAGATAGTGACTGACCCAAGGTTGCCCAGTGAGCTCAGTGGCAGGGGATTAGGACCTGTGTTTCTCCACTCCAAGTCCAGTAGCCTAACCACTACACCACACTTGATCCATTATTTAGGGTGACCATATGAAAAGGAGGACAGGGCTCCTGTATCTTTAACAGTTGTATTGAAAAGGGAATTTCAGCAGGTGTCATTTGTATATATGAAGAACCTGGTGAAATTCCCTCTTCATCACCACAGTGAAAGCTGCATGTGCCCTGCTCTCTTTTAAATCTGATCACTCTAGTATAGCTCTTGCAGCTTTCACTGTTGTGATGAAGAGGGAATTTCACCAGGTTCTCCATATATACAAATGATACCTGCTGAAATTCCCTTTTCTGTGCAACTGTTAAAGATACAGAAGCCCTGTCCTCCTTTTCATATGGTCACCCTACATTATTGTAAGCCTGAAGTAGACTACTGCTATTTTATTTATTTATTATTTAATATACAACCCATCATAAACAAATCTCAAACTGGTTTACAAATAAAACCAATAATACAAAACAAAGCACTAATTAAAAATAATATCATCATCATCATCATCATCTTCAAATCAAACAGTGAGATCAAATATTCTCAAGTCTGCTCAACAAATAAAAAACTCAATGGACTCATCAAAAGGACTCCACACACCATACCTCAAAACAAAGCATTAATTTTCCAAACGCAAGGGTACTGCTGGAGATGTCCAACATATAGAAATATTGGGTAAGTGTCCCCTGGTGGGTTTGCAGCTATATACTGAAATCAAACAATTATAATGAAGAACAGATGAAGAGCCATACTTGATTAGACCAAAGGCCTGTCTAACCAAGCATCCTATTTTTCATAGCGGCCAGTCAGATGCTCATGGAAGGACATGAATGCATTGCCACTTGTGCACTCTACCTCTGATATTGGAAATCATTTATATAACCATCAGGACTAGTAACCATTGATAGCCTTATCCTCCATTAATTTGTCTAGTCAACTTTTAAAACCATCCAATTTGGTGGCTATCATTACATGGCCATCACTAATTCATTTTTGACTGCTGGAGATTAAGGGGCAGTTGGGAATAATTTATGATCTCGGAAACTTTTATTATTGCAAGCTATCCTTCAAATGATAGCAACAATTTATATGGCTCTCGTAGTACTCACGGGCCTTTACAAGTCTCAGTTTAATAAGTCTATGAGCAAAATTGTTATAATTATTGCCATTTGCTCTCAAAGAGAATGATATGTCCAAGGTTGCCTGCTGAGGTTCAGGCTGGATTTTCAACACAGAATCCATATCCTCCATAGGCATTCATACTAGACTTCTGCTTTCTCCTTTCTGGCTTGTCAAAGAGGGGAGCAGCAGCAGCTGCTGCTGCTGCTATTATCAGAGCCAGGGGGAGCCTGATGGCATGAATATCATCCAGCCATTCCTGAAAGTGTGAGACAGAGCTTGGGCAGGAACAAGAGCTGGATCCTTGAGTGCAACAGCCCAGACAGTTTTGCTCTGATGACCAGTGGAAAACCGAAGGCCGAGCTTTCATTAGGTATATCTAGCTTGGTCAATCCAGAGACGTTTTACTTCCTGCCTACCACATGTTTGGTACCTATATTCATTTGCTGTGACCATAGAAGGACACACATAACACTAGGGCCTAATCTACACCAAGCAGGATATAGCACTATGAAAGCGGTGTATGGTATATGTCAATGGCTCTCTGACCCCAGAACTGTTGTTTTTAAATGGATACTGTTGTTTTTATACTGTTGTTTTTGATGGTTTTAAATTCTGTATACTTTTAATGTCCACTGTTTTTAACTTTTGTAAACCGCCCAGAGAGCTTCGGCTATGGGGCGGTATATAAATGTAATAAATAAATAAATATAAATAAACAGTTGTCAGTGCACTTCAATACAGCTATAAAGCAGTAGTGTGGCTCCTGCCTTTTATATCCTGCTTTCATACCTCTGTCATAGTGGAATATCCTGGTTGGTGTAGATTAGGCCTAAATTATTCACTACATCTTAGCCTTAGAATTCAGTGGCACTGCCATTGAATTCAGTGAAGACCAGTTCCACCCTCCACCCCACATCTAGGAGAGCTCTGAGACAACCGCCTGACAGAAGGTGGCAGCTCCTCCTCCTGGCTCATTGGTGAAAGGATGTCCTGTAGCAGCCTGCAACGTGAGGCTGAAGCCCAATGGAGTTTTTCTTTCTTTTGAGTAACAGTGGGCTGAGCCAATAAGACACTGCCTTTTGTGTGTGTGTGTGTGGGGGGGATACAGCCAAAGAGGGCACAGGAGCAATGTAAAGTCCACGCCTTTGCCACTCCCCACCCCACCCCCCCCGAGTTAACAGTGTCTCTCTTAGGACCTGAAAGTTCGTGGTTCAAGTTTCAGAGTTCCCCAGTAGATGCCACCAATTCTCTTCCAGGGAAAGGAGAGGGAGCTTGCTAAGCACATACAGAGTGGTGTGTGCATAGGCTTCATTTGGACTTATGCTGAGCACTTACGCATAGCCAAAAAAGGGGGAATTGCATCACCAAAGAAGAGGACAGAAGCAGTCACAGATTTACATAACAAGTACATATGCAAATTTATAAGTACAGGTGCAAATTTAGAAATAATAAGTATAATGTCTGCCTGCCGCATATTTCTGGGGAACATGGGTATGAGGGTGCTGTTGCACCCACGTCCTGCTTTAGGTTTTCCAATGGGCAGCTGGTTGGCCACTGTGTGAACAGAATGCTAGGCTAGATGGAGCCTTGGTCTGATCCAGCAAGGCTTTTCTTATGTTCTTAATTTAAATAAGAAATACAAGTCCATAGTGTAACTTGGTGACCTGTATGTATGCTCAGTCTCCTGTCTAGGTGCTAACTGTTGTTGGGACACATCAAGGCCTCTGCTCTCCCTTCTAATGGTTCTTTGACTGTAAACCAAACTTGAACAGGACAGTCCATCAAATAGAGGACACCTTCAAGTAGGCCAAATCTCCAAAATAGAGGGCTGCCCTCTTTAAAATAGGATACCTGGCCACCCTAGGACCCACAGTGGTAGGTTTTAAAGTGCACATATTCATATGCAAATGTATTAAATCCAATGAGTTGTTTTTTCAGGTCCCCATGTGCATTCTTGAAATACAGTGATGGTCTGCCATCTTTTTACCTTCAATGGAAGCATGACTGTATGTAGAGTAATCTAATCCTGTGCACAAATTCCAGTCTCAGGGCTCTCGAATGCTAGCTTCTGTGACACAAGTATGCAGGCTGAACCAATCACTGATGATGAAGACTTTAATTTCAGCAGGTGTCATTTGTATGTCTGCAGCACCTGGTGAAATTCTCTCTTCATCACAACAGTTAAAGCTGCAGGAGCCCTGCCGTAGTGACCAGATACAAAAGAAGGCAGGACTCCTACAGCTTTAGCTGTTGTGATATAGAGGGAATTTCACCAGCTGCTGCTTGCATACAAATAACACCTGCTGAAATTAAAGATACAGGAGCCCTGTCTTCCTTTCCACATGGTCACCCTACTTTCAATCCAGGCTGAGAACACACGGCAAATCCTGTGGAACCCGTTAGAGGAGTTCTAATTTCATTGATGGATTGTTCAGAATGGTAGCCACTAATCCAGGTTCATTCCAGTTTAGCTAGATTTCTGTGCTACTACAGTCAATACAAATGCCGCTGTTTAGCATGACTCATCGCTGAGGATAGCAAGGTTGTGATCCATCTACCAAAGCATAAACTTCTTTTCTATTGGGTTTGGCTGAAGTGCCACAAAATCCCAAGCTCCCTGCTTGTAAGGGGATTATAGTCAGCAGAATTTCAAAAGCATGTCAGGCCCCCAGCAAATGAGTCACAGAGCATCGGACAGTGGGTGAGGAGATACGCAATTCGCCTCCGTAGTTCCCAAGGGCTGCTCATGCATAAATACAATTCACATCCACAGGGCTTGCACAGTTAAATACTCCGATCATCCACATTTTTTGTTCTCATGTGCCTATTTGGTCATTTGTAACTGAAACTTCCCCCACCCCATGTTAGCACATTAAATTCTTCATATTCACCATCTGGGCCAGTTTTATTGGATGAGTTTCAGTTATTGAGACCTGAGAATGTGGACAAGGTGCTTGGCCAAGTCCAGTCAACCACCTGTGTGCTTGACCCTTGCCCTTCATGGCTTATTACATCAAATAAGGAGGGGATCGCCGGCTGGGTCCAGGAGGTTGTAAATGCCTCCTTGAGAGAGGGAGTGGTGCCGGCCTCTTTAAAAGAGGCGGTAATCAGACCACTCCTGAAAAAGCCAAACCTGAACTGGGAAGATGCTAAAAACTATAGGCCGGAGGCTAACATCCCCTTCCTGGGCAAGGTGCTTGAGCGGGTGGTTGTAGGACAACTCCAGGCACTCTTGAATGAAACGGATTATCTAGATCCATTTCAATCGGGTTTCAGGCCTGGTTTTGGAACGGAAACTGCCTTGGTCGCCCTGTGGGATGACCTTTGTTGGGAGAGAGACAGGGGGAGTGCGACCCTGTTGGTTCTCCTGGACCTCTCAGCGTCTTTCTATACCATCAACCACGGTATCCTTCTGGATAGGTTGTCTGAGATGGGAGTTGGAGGTTCTGTGTTGCAGTGGTTCCGCTTCTACTTGGATGGCCGATTCCAGAAGGTGGTGCTGGGGGATTATTGCTCTGTGCCGTGGCTCCTAAGCCATGGGGTTCCGCAGGGCTCTATTTTATCCCCTATGCTGTTTAACATATACATGAAACCACTGGGGGAGGTTATCCGGAGATGTGGTCTGAGGTGTCATCAATATGTGGATGATACCCAGCTCTACCTCTCCTTTTCATCAAACCCAGGTGAGGCAGTGGCTGTTCTGAACCAGTGCTTGGGCACGGTAATGGACTGGATGAGGGCTAACAAACTGAGACTCAATCCAGACAAGACAGAGGTATTGTTAGCAGGTGGTTCATCTGTCCGGCGAGTCATTCTCCCTAAAGGATCGGGTCCGTAGTTTGTGGGTGCTCTTGGATCCATTATTATTTATTTATTTATTTATTTATTTATTTATTTATTTATATAGCACCATCAATGTACATGGTGCTGTACAGAGTAAAACAATAAAATAGCAAGACCCTGCCGCATAGGCTTACATTCTAATAAAATCATAATAAAACAATAAGGAAGGGAAGAGAATGCACTAAACAGGCACAGGGTAGGGTAAAACTAACAGTATAAAAGTAAGACCAAAAACAAGTTTTAAAAGCTTTAGAAAAAAGAAAAGTTTTTAGCTGAGCTTTAAAAACTGCTATTGAACTTGTAGTTCTCAAATGTTCTGGAAGAGCGTTCCAGGCGTAAGGGGCAGCGGAAGAAAATGGACGAAGTCGTGCAAGGGAAGTAGAGACCCTTGGGCAGGTGAGAAACATGGCATCAGAGGAGCGAAGAGCACGAGCGGGGGAATAGTGTGAGATGAGAGACGATCCAGAACTGTCACTTGAGGCACAGGTGAACTCAGTGGCAAAGAGCACCTTTTATCAGCTTAGGCTGATGTACCAACTACGCCCTTATCTGGACAGAGATAGCCTAGCTACAGTTATCCATGCTCTGATAACCTCTCGTTTGGATTACTGCAATGCATTATACGTGGGGCTGCCTTTGAAAACGGTCCGGAAACTTCAGCTGGTACAAAACAGGGCAGCCCATTTACTAACAGGGACTGGCCGGCGAGATCACATCATGCCAGTCCTTTTACAACTTCATTGGCTGCCAGTTCAGATCTGGGCCCGATTTAAAGTGCTGGTACTAACATACAAAGCCCTAAATGGCTTGGGGCCAGGTTATTTGAAGGAACACCTCCTCCCATATGTATCTGCCCAGACATTAAGATCATCCACAGGGGTCCTTCTCTGTGAGCCCCTGCCAAAGGAAGTAAGGCAGGTGGCTACTAGGAGGAGGGCCTTCTCTGTTGTGTCACCCCAGCTGTGGAACGAGCTCCCCAGAGAGGTCCGCCTGGCGCCTACACTGTATTCTTTTCATCGCCAGCTGAAAACCTTTTTATTTTCTCAGTATTTTAACTCCTAAATTTAAACTTTGCTGTTTTAATTCTGTATTTTAATCCTATATCAATTTCTGCTGTATGGTTTTATCCTGGTTGTGCTTTTTATGTTGTATTTTGTATTTGGGTTTTTAGATTGTTGGATGTTTTATTACGTTCTTAATGGTTTTAATTTTTGTGAACCGCCCAGAGAGCTTCAGCTATTGGGCAATATAAAAATGTAATAAAATAAATATATATATATAAATAAGATGTTTTGATCTTCTTTAATGGAAGAATTTGGATTTGAATCAGTGCCAACTCACTGAAGTCTTGCCCTGCCTTAAGTCCAAATTGTAAAATGGTGCTTCCCATCTGTTATCCTAGGCAATAAAAGTAGTCATGACTGGATAATATTTTTACACTTGCCCAAATTAGATATGTCAAAGAACTGAAGTAGATTCCAGCTTGATGCGTTGCATGGATTCCAGCTTGACGCTCTGCATGGCACCATCAAGCCCATTGTTACATTAGAAATTTGTATTTGTTTTTCTTTATCTGATGTCGTAGTGCTTTGCGATTAGACTGAGTTTCTCTGTTGTTAAGGAGTACAACCTGCCTGGGTATTTCTTTTTAATTGCTAAGATTAGCTAGCAGTCACCACATGTATGCTGAACCCTTTCTTGAGATTGCTCTCATCTAGCAAATGCTGATACTAGAAAGGCAAGAATGGGTTGCCCTTGATATATATTTTCAGTTACTAACAATCCAGTAGAAAACCATGGGAAGTGGCCCACACCTCAGAAACACACACCCCTATTGTGAGGGAAGCAATGCCATGATGCTTTACAGCACAGCTGACTTTAAAATGTCGTTCCACTGGAAAATTCATTTGTGCTCTTTCATACAGTGGGATTTCAGACAAAATTGGAATCTGATTTCCATTTTTAAAATGTGACTGGATTAGGCAGTGAGAAAACACTCGCTGCTTCATCCAGTAAGAGTAGGGTGACCATATGGAAAGGAGGACAGGCTTCTGTACCTTTAATAGTTGAAGAGAAAAGGGAATTTCAGCAGGTGTCATTGCAGCACCTGGTGAAACTCCCTCTTCATCACAACAGTTAAAGCTGCAGGAGCCCTGCTCTCTTGACCAGATACAAAAGGAGAGCAGGTATATCTCTTCCTTCCACCCACAGGGGAGAAGGGTGTGGCTGAGAGATCCAATTTCCTCTAATCCTGCACACAGTTACTCATACCTCAAGGCTATGGAGCAGCATACATCCACAACAGATGATGGGCTTGTGCCCATTGTGTGGAGGTAAGTTCCTTTAACTTGAAAGGGATGTGTTCCCACCTTATAGGCACAATCTAGACAAATTTAAGACCTCTTAAACAGGGCCAGTGCCTGAGGCAGGACAGCATTGCACACACCTCCACCTCTGCCCTCTCCCCACTGAAATTCCCAGTCCCCCACCCCATCTCCCCCACCATACCTCCTCTTTACCCACCCATTCCCACCACTGCTACTGCTCTCTGAAGAGCTGTGCTCACTGTAAAATCACCTGGTTCTTCAGAGAGCCACGGTAGAGGCAATCTCCTGGGAAATCCCTTCCCACAATGCCTGGCTCTGTGGAAAAAACCCTCTCAGAGCCTGGCATTTGGGCCTACCTGCTTCTCTGAAGAACTTCAACAGCCACTTCCTCTGGCCAATGCAGCTCTACCTGCCTGCCCTCTGGCTTGTGCTGAGAGGATTCTCAGCGTGAGCCAGAGGTTGGCTGGCTGAGAGCAGCTGCCTGCCCTCTATTTTGCTCAGAACCAAACAGAGGGTGGGCAGCTGCCCCAGAGAACCCTGCTCACCACTCTCTCACTATGGCATTTGCTACATTGGGTGAGCAGCTGGCAGGGCTCTTCAGAGCACATGCCAGGGGAAGTGGCAGGCCTTCCTGACAGGGGCAGAGCACCACCTGAAGCGAGGTGTCCACCCTGCTTTATGGGAGGGCCAGCTCTGCTTTTAAATCCCTTATATTTAAGTGGGGAAGGGAATGGCTTGGATCCAGATGAAGTCATACAAGTAGAACCACTGAAATCAACGGGACTTAACTTAGTCATGACTAACTTGTCCCATCAGTTTCAATGGGTTTACTCTAAAGAGCCAGTGTGGTGTAGTAGCTAGAGTGTTGGACTGGGACCCGGGAGACCCGGGTTCTAATCCCCATTCAGCCATGAAAGCTCACTGGGTGACTTTGGGCCAGTCACAGGCTCTCAGCCCAACCTACTTCAAAGGGTTGTTGTTGTGAGGATAGAAATGGAGAGGAGGAGGATTGTGTACACCGCCTTGAATTCCTTACGGAGGGGGGGGGAAATCACCATATAAACGTAATAAATACATGTGGAGCCAACCAGATTTAAATGTGCTTACCATTAAATAGGTTGTGCCCAGTGTGTTTGTGTCTATTTTCACTGCACTCCACTCTGCATTGTCTGAAAGCACATCTACATATACTTATTTGGGAAATTAGATATCTACCTGCAGCACACCTGATACCTACAATGCAGGCACACCAGGGATTCAGCTATGGGGAGTAACAACATTTAGATGCCAATGTTTATGACAAAACCCTGACGATTATTATTATTATTATTATTATTATTATTTATTTATATAGCACCATCAATGTACATGGAGCACATCTATTAGGGACAAGCAGTTTTGGGAGGGGTGATTTGGAGTGGAGTCAGGTGTACTTAACCCTTCTCCCACCCCTAAGGTTTCTCTGCAACTTCTCATCAGATGCCCCCTGCTCCCCATGTTACAGAGATGTGTTTGCAAAGGTAAACGTGTGTCTCAAACCCATGGAGAGGACGGAAGAGAAGCAGCTGGGGAGAGCTGCAGTGGGAAAACAACAGGTTAGAGGGAAAAGTAAGCGCATACCTACACTCATAAAGTTTCTCCACTTCAAACCCTAATGCTAATAGAAGTGGCCACATGGGTTTCATTTCACATATTTACATTTAACCTACAGTTTTCACTTATTACATGTATCCTGTGCAGTCTCCAGAGCAATCTTCGATATTCGGAGACAGTATGCTGGGGAGTAAGTGTGGAAGGGCTACTGCCTTTATGCCCTTCTAGTGAGCTTCTCTGAGGCTTCTGGTTGGCCATGGGAGAAGCAGAATGCTGGACTTGATGGACTTTCTTCCTCCTATTACTAGGGCTCTGCCTATTACGTGGGTGTACCCTGGGAGAAAGACATCTGCCTTTTCCAGGAACCCATTCTGCTTGCATGCTAAAGAGCCAGCAGGCATGCCTGATGCATGGAAACTGATGTTAACTTGGGCCCTTTCTACACCTAAGGATTATCCCAGGAAAATGGAGGGATCATCCCTGCCTGCTTCCGGGATCCCCTGTGTGTCATTTGAATGCACAGGGATGATCCGGGGGGGGGGGGAGGGGAAGGCTGGTGTAGAAACGGCCTTGTTTTGTTAGCATCCATGCCACTTCCACACAGGGAGGAAATACATTTTTCCATCTTCACTTTTTCGAGAGTGCATTTGAATGAATGGAAGCAGCCTGCCTGCCTGCCGATACACATTGCCCCAAATTAAACGCCCATCACTTCACATTGTGAACTAACAATGGCCCAGGTGATTGCATTCCCACCTTTCCCTCCTTCGCCTGCTAAGTCATGAAAACAGCAAAGCACCCCCCCACGGAGAAAACTGAATTGAATCGTTTGCCTTCACAGAACTTCTTTTCTCATGACATCTTAAGAACTAGAGCTCAAGAAGCTTTAGAACTACCAATTAAACTCACAGGAAAGCAAATAGCCAAGAGGCAACACTTCTTTTCATTCAACACAACTCAGCTGCACATTGCTAACATGTCACATACATACACCTTATACATGTCTACTAAGTTCCATTCAGTTCAATGGGGCTTAATCCCAAGTAAATTGGTATGGAACTACAGTCAAGTATGGTGTGTGTGTGTGTGTGTGTGTGTGTGTGTGTGTGCGCGCACACATTGAGCAGGGGATGGTTCTATAGTTTCATCAACATATATGACACTTTACACAGAAATGTAAGGAGTGAGAAAAAGAGTCTTGAAATGCCTAAAAATATAAATTAAAAATAATAAATAGAAAAAGATAAAATATAAACTTTTTAAAAATAAATAAATAAATTGCATATGCCTTTGTGGAGCAAAGTCCACTTGGTCAGATGCATGAAGTAACAGGAGAAGAAGAAAAAAGAAGCACCTTTTCTATCACCTCTACCAAGAGACCATCTGTCTTTAGCTCTCTACAACTGACACCTAACCAGCAATCCTTCCATGGTTACAAGAGCAGTAACTTCAAAAACTGGTGCCGGCTGTTGTTTATTATTAATGTATTTGTATTTATATTTATTTATTTATTTATTTATTTCCCACCTTTCTTCCATTGTAGAACTCAAGGTGGCTACATGTGGTTCCCAGGAGGTATCCCCTTCTCTCATGTGCCTTCAGACCATGCTTATTTCTTCTTCCTTTCTCAGCCCTTTTTCCTTGCGTGTCATGTCCTTTGGCTGTCACCCTAAGACTGTCCTTCTACTGATATTTGTAAACTGTTCTGGGAGCCCTTTTTTTTTTTTTTGCTAGTGAACAAGGTAAAAATGCTTTAAATAAAATCAATTCATGATGCTAAATTGACTGGCATAGATACGTACGGTTGCTAGCGGTGGGGGAATGGAGAGGAGCAATGGTCGGAGAGGCATGAAGTGCAAAAGGAATGAACAATGACAGTTACATGGAAAGATAAGACAAGCTAATCATTTAAATTTCAGCCCAGGGATCCGTGGGTTTGGGTTTGTTGCTACTGAGCTAGAAAAATCAACTGAAAGATTGTTGCCAAAGGGAGGAAAACGACTTGCCTATTTTTTTACACACACACACACACACACACTCCTCAGAACATACAAAGAACATTTCCGTACTTTCTGCTGAAAGCTGTAATTTCCTCCCATACATTGACACTAAGCAGCAGCTGAGAAACTGACACTCTTGCCTGGAAGTCCCTGCTGAAACAAATCATGAAGGGAACACCCCCCCCCCCAACTCCCCACTCACCCAACCAGCTGTCAATTCAAAGAGAAAAGCTTTCCGTTTCTCCCCAGTGACCTTTTGCTTGCCTGCCAAGCCGAAGGAACATACAAAGGCACGCGGCAGCGAGGAAGCTTAGCGTTACACACCTTGAAGGAATAATAAAAGGATTCCCAATCCTCTTCCTCCAACACTTCAGCAAAAGTCATGGCTTCTGTGCAAACACCGAGAGCAACGTCGGAACTGTCTGTGCCGCTGCCATTGGAACTCCTGCTGGCTGCCGCGACCCCGGCTTGCATGGCTTTCTTGCTCCTTTGTGAACTGCTCCAGTTCTCCTTGTGACAGTTCGGTGCAGCCAAGCTCTCTTCGGAGAAGCACGGTGGTGCAGGCTGCTCCACCGCTGGCTACCGGAGGCATCAGGCTTCAAAGCAACTGAGTGGCACCATCCCAGCTGGAAAGCCTTCCCCCGCTCCCCCAAAGAACTCTGATTGCCAACAGAACTTGCTGTCCAGGTGTTTCTCTTCAGCATCTGGAGCCAATAAGCCGCGTCGTCTTTGTACCCGTGCGAGTGCTAGATCGCCGCCCATCTAAGGGGTCAACTGGCAAAGCTTCTTTGCAAAAGAGCACGGCTATTTCAGATGCTCGTGGGGGTGGGGGGCAGCATGCGTCGCAGCTAGCCAAACAGAAGTGTGCAGTGTAAAGATTGAGCAGGTTTTCCTGTGACCTGTTAACACCCGATTTAGCACGGACCCAAGCCAAGACAAAGAGGGCTCACAGATTGTGAAGCAGAGGACTGTATTAAGACTAAGGGTAGGGTAAATACATGGGAAGAATAGTTAAGAGTAACTTGAAAACATGCATAGCATTAAAAACCCAGTAACGTATAAAACAATAAAATCTTAACTGATGCTACCTACTTGCAGGTAGGGCCTTGCCCCTTCTGCCATGGTTCTCTCTGCATGCTTTGGCAAAAACAAGACTAGCCATTTGAGGTGGGTTCTCAGCTATAAACTTTTTTCCTAGTTTCATTTTGCCCGCCCCCTTCCAGGTGGTACCTTTATTTCATACCCCCTTTGTCCTCGGATGTGAACAGCTGACCAAGGTCTGACCTTCCTTTCCCCTTGGGGTGATTCAGCCAGGACTCTTTGTCATTCAGACTTGGTGCATAATAATACTAGAATAGAACTACCTTTCTGACCTCTGCTTCACCCCTCCCTTGGCCTCCAGGTGACCCGGCCAAAGTTCTTTGTCATTTAGAATTTGTACATATCAATATCAAGCCAATTACATCATCCATTTGTCCTCTACCCAGCGCAGTCTATCAGTTCTCCTTTACATGCTATTCCTACTTGGACTAACCCAGCACATTTCCTCCATACAAGCGCTCCACAGCCATAGATCAAGAAAGAAGGCCACCCACCTGCCAGAGAAATCTATTCTACTCAGACTCATCCGCTCCTTTGATTGGTTCAGTTTCACTCACCCACATTGGCATCTCCACTGCACCTTCTCAAAGGTCCAAAAGCCCCAGTCAAAAATGGTTTGAAAGCTAAGGCAATAGCAGAAGGTCAAAGTCTTCAGTTTTGGCATGGCTGCGAGAATTTTGAAGTATACCATTTTCTTTCCTTTGGGAAAGGCATGGCATTTCCCCCACCCACCCCCAAAAGTAGTTGAAATACTTTTCCTGATTGCACAATATTTTGATGATCAAACTGCATGTCGCAAGGTAAAAACATTTGAACTGCTTTCCCAATTGGAGTAACGTTAGGTGAATGCTTCAAGTCCTCACAGCACTCTGCAGCCACTATGATTCACAGGATTGCAGCAGCCTCATTTCAGGGACCCCTGGAAATGCCAGTTTTTGCAAATGGTGCCTCCAGAGGAGTGCTGCTGTCCACGAGCTCCTGATGAACCTGCATCCTTGTGCTGGTAGCGGGGAGAGCCACTGGTTTTGTACTAGGGTTGGGAGAGACGTTCATTTGGTCTGTGTTAGAAATATGGCAGGTTCTTGTCCCTGACCTTAGGTACGAAAGACGAGCGTAGAAAACACTGCAGAAGACACCACGTATCAGTATACTGAGGTGCGACTCGAACAGGGTCGGACCCTGATCAGAGCTTGCACACAACTTTTATTCACATGAGGTCAGCTGACAACAAACAGAAAAGGGGTGGGATAAAGGGGGTGGGATACATTTACACAACCTGTGTACGAGAGGAGTGGGATACATTTCTAAACAGGATACCTTTACCTAGTCCCATCCCCCTTCCCTGCCATTCCACATCTCTCTGGGATGTGTGAATCAGCTACTTCTTCTTGCAGGGTCTACAGAAAGCACAAAGGGCATCTTAAAACTCAATTAACCCTTTCATTTCCTACAGTCTGCATTTTTAGGAAAAGTGATAATTTGCATTTCCCAGACTCATATGTAGACTGGAAGGCAGTTTTCCTTTTGATTGTGTGTTTCTCTGAATTTTGTTCTTGGCTCAAACATTGCATATGAGAATGTACATATTAGAGCAAGGTGTATACAAAAATACATATATTTCATGTGCATATAAAATGTTATATTGGAGGAAGATTTCATACAAAATGTGTGTGTTAGGGGAAATTGTGTACGAAGATAAATGGACCATGTGCTTTTCTTCTTAAAATTGCAGATTGATGCAGAAATTGGATGAAACAGACTTATCTTAGAGTACACGCAAATGGGCTTACGACATATGAAACACTGATTTGCTTATTCCTAATCAGAACTGGGCCTATGTGTTGCTGGCTTATGTGATTTCCTCCTGGCTGCAGACAGTTGGAAAAGCCAATTCCCTGTCCATTCAGGGTTTTGTGTGCTGGGGGCTCCAACACATGTAATCTTTAGGTTTTATTTTTATTTGATTTTATTATATGTATCCCACTTTTCTGTTAGCAATAACCCAAGGGTCTTACAATAAAAAGGGAATATAACATGGTAAAAACAAACAAACCAAGCAATTAAAAACGTAACAATTAAAATATCAAAAAGCAGCAATATTAAAACGCCAACAAAAATATATATCATAAAAACACCAGGTCACTTATCAAAAACCAGTTTGAGTAAATTGTAGCATCACCACTGAGAAGGCCCTGCCTCTTGTGACAGGACAGAGAGCAGGGTCTTTGAGTCCAATCTATAGGAGCAGGTGATTTTTTTTATGTAATCTGGTCCTAAACCATTTAGGGCTTTAATGGCTAATACCAGTACTTTAAATTGAACCCTGAACTAAATAGGCAACCAATGCAGAAGAAACACCACACAAGAGTCTGGCAATAGCATTTTGAACTATTTTAGGATGCAGGGATCGGTGTGACCCAGTAGTGTGCAACACTGGCTGGCTAATATTGCACATTCAACACTTAGCTGAATAATACAATAATACAATTAATGTTTAGGGAGTTTTAGGGCTTTTTTTGTAAACATGGATAGGATTGCACTCTAAGAATGTCTTCAGATGAGAGTTTTATTGCACGCTCATGACTGGCCACTCACGGATCATTTTGATGATGCAGCAATCATCCTGCACATCTCCTGCTTCTTCTGTAGTTTTTTCCGCTACGAAATGCTACCCGGAAAATCCTTTCTTCTTGGACTTGACAATAATTGCCGCCATTTCCTCTGTGTGCAGGAGAAGCTGTGCTACAAAAACACCCACTGAGTGGGCCATGTGGTCACTAATTGCTTCCTCTTTCTTCCCGTGTGAAGAAAGAGGAAGCTGCTCGTCCCTGTTGTGGGACAGAAACAGGAGGCAAAGTGATGGTAGGGAAATGCGATCCCGCCCCATCTGAAAATGCCCTTACAGTACTTGAAGGAGTGCCTTCCCCTGTATGCCCCTGCCCAATTGCTAAGATCATCTTCAGAAGCATTTCTCTGGGTGCAATTCATATATTTTTTTCAATTTATGCCTGGCATCAAATATTTAACTGCATTTTCAGTCAGAAATAAAAAAAAGCAGATGTATATGGTTAATTTAATTTAATTTAACATGCAATGTGTGGAGACCCCTTAAATATCACTGAGAAAAGGAAATGTGTCACCATAAAAGGGGGCAAAAGAGGACGCTATTGTTCATGTATAGATCAAATGTAGAAATGACTTCTATAATTAAAGCAGAAATATAATACATCTCACTATAGTGCAGAAGACCATGACCAGGTGACCTTTAGATTGGGTTTGGACTGGACAGCCATTAAAATAGGGGACTTTCTACAGTGAATTAGGACACATGGCTGACTTTCTATTGTAAATTAGGACCACCGGGAATGCATTCATGTGCCCTTACAATATTGCCCAATCTGTCCAGTTAACTAAGAAAAGAACTGCAATCCATTTATTGACTTCAGGCAGTCTAATCTAAAACTCTCTGAAATAAATGGAACTGAAGCACCTTAACTTAACTGGGTTAATCATTTTAACTGGTTCTAGGTTGTAAAATATGGATTAATTACTCATCTTTGCTTCACTTGTCTTTTAAAGCAGTCTTTTATATTCAAAAGCATCCTGTTCTTGAGAATGGAAACCTAGAATTCCATTAGCTCCTTTATTATGTATTTTCAGTGCAACTACAATGATTTACAATCCAAATTAGATGAGTTCGCATTGGAAAACCAGACATTGGAAGGAAGATGTGAGACAGAGCAGTCAACGATTTGTACCAACTCTATCATAACGTAGGGTGAGGCAGCTGCCAAAGGCAGCTGATTTGCGGTGTCATGAAAAGGCAACCAATTGTCATTTAATTCATTATTATTGGGGGCAGGGGGTTTACTTCCAGAGAGTAGTGCTTGTGGGATTTTCTGCCTTAGGAACCAAAATAACGTATTGGCCATGGATACTTGGCAATGCACCTTAACTTGTGCATAGGGGTGCCATTTGCTGCCATCTCAGGCAGCAAAATGTCTCAGACCAGACATGAGTCTGTAAATCAAAATGATTGCCATGAGCAAAATACGTACAAAACACACAGCACAATCCTTTGTATGTTTACTTGAAAGTGCATCCAATTGAGCCCTACTTACCTGTCATCCAGTCTTTATCAGTGGATGTAACTAAATTACTTTGGATGCAATTCAAGAGAGAAACCTTATTTCTCTCTCTGGGCACCCCCACCCTGAAACCCCTGTACCATTCTTAGCTCCCCCACTCCAATCGCATCAGACAATAAGCCAAAGGAAGTAGGTTTGTCCAAGTTACCACCTCCGCAGCATTTATGCTGGGAGTAGATGAGGCAGGTAGGCCCCAAGGCCTGTTGCTGTCCCAGGTCACCTCACACAAGCACATTCCTAAACTAACACTGAAATATTATTGTTTAACTTTTTAAAAGTTCTTCAAAGTTTCAAACCTTTGAATTTGTTCCTTTGCTGTTTAATCTCAACACCCGTTAAGTTTTGTGATTTCGTTTTAAGTTAGTTTATACTGAATTGCAGGCCCCATTCAAGGACAGAAGATACACCTCTATTTTGAAGGTGTCCTCTGTTTGTCTAGCCTGGTATAAAGGTAAGGAACCACAAGTTGCCCATCAATAGCGCAGCAGACTGAGCAGGCACACATACACCTGTGATGTACTATACATCTATTTAGATGATGATAATGATGATGATACTTTCTTAATTTGCATATATACATATCAACTAGCACATGCAAATTTTGTGCAAATTTGTTGGCGATTCACAAAAAGCTACCCTAAGTGTGTGTGGGTGGGTGGGGATGCTTTCAGAATTCTCTGCCCCCATCCTGTCCCAGAATTCACTTTTAATACAAAAGCACAGGAAGGATCAAATATCTAGATACCAAAAAAAGGATATTTCCATCTTCAATTTTAATTTGTAGGGGTAAATGGTAGTTATTTTGTAGTCCAAAGTCCACCATCTGGGGTTCTCCTGCCAATTATATTGAAATAAAGGTTACTAAAAAACCCAATTCCTCGGCCTTTTTAACATTTCTTTATGGATGGCTGACTAAATCATGTATAGCCCTGGAGGTATGATGGATTGTGTTCACAGCACCATGTCTCTTGCAAGCAGACTATATCATATTGTTGGAGCATTCTAACAAATTCCTTATCCACCAATTTGTTTCCCCAGCCTGCCAGGTTCCAGGAAATTATACCCAGCCCTTTCTGGTTGGTACCTAGTCAGTACTGATGTCTACAAAATGATTTGCAGGTCTCTGGGTTTTTGAAATTTGTTCTTTTATAATTGCCCCCAAAGTCTAGTATTTTCTTCAGCCGTTGGCCTGTGAAGGTCTGTCCAATCTCTATGAAGTGGTTTGTTTGTGAAATGGGGATTTTGATCCTCTAGTCTATTGGGATATATCCCATATCTTATGTTAGAGCTAGGGTGTTTGTTCTTCCTATCATTTCTATGGTGATGTATTTGAATATTGTTTGGGTAGTTAATAAACAGAGGGGTCTTATATTTCCTGGCTATATCCTGGGGTGATACCCGGGATCGTCCCTGTGCGTCCACATGACACACAGGGGATCCCGGGATCAGGGAGGGATCATCCCTCCCTTGTCCCGGGATACAGCCCTACCCTTTGGCCCATTTCTGCAGGTTTACCAGGGCTCCACACAATTACTCGCGTGGAGCCGGGAGCTGCGCCCATCGGGGGTAGGGTGGGGGGAGCGGGGGAAATCAATTTTTTTTTAAAGAAAACTTACCGTCAGTCGCTCGAGCACTCCTGCGCTCCTGTCACTTTAAAAAAAATAACGGGCGCAACACCTCTCTTCCTGAGGTCGTCGGCCTTACGTGTAAACAGGGGTGAGATCTCGCATTATTCACAATGCGAAGTCTCCTCTCCTCTCCCCCAGACTTTCAGATAGGTCTAGCTAAGGCCTATGATTCTCCCAACTCCTGCCACCCCAATTACCATCTCTAAGCTGCGTTTCTCTTCCCCTCTCTTGTAAAGGTAGTGTGGAATTCACATTTAAAATACATCGTTCATTTTGGGGTTGTTTTACTTCAAACAATAGCTCTCTATCAATGAACATGTACAGTAAGGACCAAAATTTGCTCTGTGTGTCTGAATCCAAAAAAGTTAGTTCAATACTACCTCTTTTCCCATTTTGTGACAGGCATTTACAATGCTTGTCGCTTTCTAAATCCAGGGATGCCCCCAGGATGGACTGAATTCCTGCTAAGAGTTCTTGCTCTGATCTTATTATCCCCCCAAGTTTCTTAACTGGCCAGTTGTGTATAATGACCCGCAGATGATCTGAAATTCTCTCCCAAAGAGAGCCATTTTTCAAAATAGATTTTATCCCCCTATTCTCTATGGTTTGGGATGCAACTGATTGCCCAGCACTCTCAACTGGAAGGGGAGAGGACTGCCATGAAATATCCAATGATTGATCTATCTATAAGATCCGGGCCTAATTGTGTAGAATTTAACAGAGTACTACTGTCTTTCACTTGGGCGATGTCAGGGGCAAAGTCAGAGTACTCATCAATTAGCAACAGCCTTGGATCAGATGAAGGTGAGATTAAGGATGAAAACGGAGCTATCAAATCTAGCCTCATGCTCAATTTGGCTAGAGTGAGGACATGTTTCTGAGTTGGTTTTCCAATCTTGAGAGATAATTTAATACTTTAAATACTGAATCTGTAGACAGCTTATCACCCTTTGACTTGCCCTTAACATGGTGGTCGATTCTCCCTTCCTTGGGTCAGCAAGCCCGCCTGGGGTGCCACTGTCAAAATCCTGAGCTCTACTAACCCAACCAGTGTTCCAATAATGGCTTTCAGGCCCGAAACCTCCTGTTGCAGCACATCCATTTCATGAAATAGTTTCTCTGCTGTTTGCTTAGATAAAAAGCATTGGTCCCTTAATAAACCACACAGTGTAGTGGTTTCAGTCTCTGTATCTCTACTGGATCAACTTTACCTAGTTTCTTTCTGAGGGTATTTAATGTTTCTTTATATGAGGTGGTTTGTATGTCTACGGCTGCTGGAAACTCATTAAAGAGTATGTGGATGGATCTCCCTCCTGAAAGATGGTGTCTCCTGCTATTAGCTCTCCACAGACATCATTTAATGATCCAAAATTTTAATTTGAGAGTAAATCTGCAGTTCCTTGATCCATCCAATACTAATTTTCTACTAAATCTATTTCTCCTACCACAGAGTCACGGAGTCCAATATTGATTTCTGAACTAAGTTGGGTAGTGATTTTTTGCTTGAAGCTTTCTGAAGCTGGGCCCGAGTGATAAATATACTATTACTACGATGATATAGGGTAGTATATTAATAGTATACAAAGTTACCAAAGCAACTTAAATTAAATTAAAAAGAAAAAAGCAGCATGTAAAATAAACTCCAAGAATTAAAGGCAGGGGGAACAACAATTTTATAAACCTTGAAGCAACAACCTCACTAAAATTCTAAATTAAAGATATAGCATATAAATAGACCCTAAGAGTAAAAGCGATGATGATGATGATGATGATGATGATGATGATGATGATAAATAAATCTTAAAACAGGTAGGCTCACAAAATTCTAAAATTAAAAATATGTCATATAAAATAACCCCACCCACCCCCCAAAAACCCTAATTGATATGAAACTTAAGATGAGTAAACTCTCTGGGAGTTCTTAAATTAAATTATAATTTTCAAGGATTACTATTAGTACATTTCTGAGAGTGTAAGGACCTTATATCCACCTTTACAAACAGGCACAGCTGCCCAACAAGTATGCGGACTGTTTCTTGCCTCTGTGGGAATTCTATCAGTTCAGTACTTATCTCTGACGGCTGGAATGGAAGGAGTAATAGTAAATGCTGGAACCACAAGTGGCCACTCTTCTTCCCCTTAGACAGTCAGACAGATCTCAGCTTATCTCCCACTTCCTTCTGCCAAGATAAAGCCTTTGGTAATTATTCTTTCCTCTAATAACTGGAGTGTAAAGAGACTCCTTAACAGGTTTAAGGCACAATCCTTGGCTTGGTTCTCTTCCCTCTTCCCTTAGCTGTAGAGGCTTTTCCAAGAGAGAAAATCTAGCAAGAGGAAGGCTACGAAATCCCACCCATTCTGTCCCAGGCGCTGCTAACTTGCACTGGAGGAGCCGGAGGCTGACCCACACAGATTCAGAAGAAAGTATATATTGGCAACATGGCTTCCAGAAGAATAAATCTGCAGCTTGGTCTCTGGACAATAAACTATGTAGGTGGAGATTCAAGGAGAAAACAACAGGCCACCATCACCACCCACAAAGGAGAGCAACCCAGCAGCCTGATATGGCTGGAGTCAAACAACACGGCAGAGGTGGAACAGCAAACAGCAAACAAACTCCTTGAGAAGCAAACAGCAAACAAACTCCTTGAGTTGAGAGGTAGACTCACATTTGGATGCTGCTGTTGGTTTCAATGTCAGTGCCGGTTCTACAGCGACAAACCAGGAGGAAAGAATCCAAGGTTTGTGGGCGAACAGATCAGAAGTTCAAAGAAGAAACTTGAGTGTCCACTGGAGGAGGTAAAGATAATAAGACTCATCTTGAAAACTCTCCTCAAGGACAAAACCACAAACAAAAAATAATCAGAATAGACACGGAGCTCTTGGAAGACGCTGCTGCTCATAACGCCGGAAACCGTAAGTCTGAAAATACACAGCTGAAATTATTATTATTATTATTATTATTATTATTATTATTATTATTTTATGCATTTTGCCCAATATATCAAATTCAGTGAATTCCAAAAAGAAAAGACCAGTGTCTTCCAAAGACAGATGTCACCTAAAGCCAATAAAGTGCTACGTGGGTACCTGGTTCAGATCAAGAGTATTAATGGCCTCTGCAGGCCAGATGGGGAACCAGTGGTAGGTCCTGCAGGCCTAGGGTGACCATATGAAAAGGAGGACAGGGCTCCTGTATCTTTAACAGCTGCATAGAAAAGGGAATTTCAGCAGGTGTCATTTGTATATACGGAGAACACAACAGTTAAAAGTGCAGGAGCTATACTAGAGTGACCAGATTTAAAAGAGGGCAGGGCACCTGCAGCTTTAACTGTGGTGATGAAGAGGGAATTTCACCAGGTTCTCCATATATACAAATGACACCTGCTGAAATTCCCTTTTCTATGCAACTGTTAAAGATACAGGGGCCCTGTCCTCCTTTTCATATGGTCACCCTATGCAGGCCAGATGCTTCTCTTCTTCAAGCAGCAAAATGTTTTGGACTAGCCCTGCATTCATTTATATCTGCAAACTTGTACCATTGTCCTAGCATGAAATTACAGCAAGCAGCAAACCAGACATCTAGAAAGGGGAGGGAGGGAGAAAAACCATCAGTCAAAGGTTAGGCCACTCATGTGCGCCAACCACAATACTCCAAGGAATTGTGGCCAGCACCAGGATCAAGGGTAGGCATGCTCAGGCACCTGCCAAAGGCCCACATCCTAGCAGGGGCACACTGACCACAGCCCTCTGAGTTGCTTGTTCTCTTCACCATTGTTACCTGCTTGTTTACCTGCCTCTCACAATGGGGATAGTGAGGAAGAGCAACAGCACAAGATGAAATTGCCTGCTTGCTCACTGGCTTGCTGCCTGCCAAGCAAACAACTGGTAAAAATGGTGAGAAAGAGGATAAAGAGAAATAGCAGCTGGTGACTATGGTGGGCAGTAGGTCGACTCACTGAGGGAGGCCCTCTGCTGAGGGTATCTTTCCCAAGAGTCCCACAAAACCTGGAGCCAGCATGGATTGCGGCCTACCTTTTGATGTTTCTCCCCATTTCCTTGTAATGTACTAAACTTTGAATTTCTGAGCATTGCCTCTGTGACTCAGAATTGTCAGTCATTCGCAAAGTTCTTAGGTTTTCTATGCCTTTTGGGTCTCCTGAGCCGGCTGAAACCTCCCACTTCCTTGTAGATGGGCTGGTTTTGGCTACAAAACAACCCACACTCAGAGAACGAGTTCAGTATTGCTTTATAATATGACTTTGCTTTCTAAAGTGCAGCCACCTTTAATATCTCCTTGTTGAAAATAAAATAATTAGAGGTAATGCTGTATGTTCAAGTACTCTGCTTGATCATGAAAACACTCATTTAACTTCTTGGCATTCAGCACATTGCTGCATTTAACGAACAGTTCTTCTGATGGTGTTCCAGGTTTTTGGAACACCTGCTCATAAAAAGCACATCAGGTAGAGAGGTTTTTGACAGAAAACTCAAGAGACGCACAGCAGAAAGACACACCAGGGTCTGTGACAGATGCTCAAACACTTTGGTGATGTCATTTTCATTATCACCCTCAGAATCAGGCTTGCTGCTTCGTGATTCCATAAACCAAAGGTAGCGAAATACGTTTATAGGCTTCAGAAGTTGCCGTACGTTGTTATCACTGGAGACACAGGCCTTAGCTAGACCTACCTTTTATCCCGCGATGGAGGAGGGAATATCTCGCATTGTGTTTAACGCAATATAACTCCTCTGTTTACACGCGATGCGCGACGACCTCAGAAGGAGAGGTGTCACGCCCACCATTTTAAATTTTTTAAAGGAGCAGCAGCACACAAACGCTCGTGCGTAAAAGGTAATTTTTAAAATTTAAATCCCTTCCCCCACTACCCCCACACTACCCCTGATGGGCACAGCGTTCCTGGCTCCACGTGAGGAATCGCACAGAGCCTGGTCAACCTGTGGTACCCAGCCACACATTCCACGATCTCAAGCTCAGCCCCGGACTGCGGAAAAACTGGGGCCAAAGGGGAGGGTGAGATCCTGGGGCAAGGGAGGGATCATCCCTCCCTGATCTTGGGATCCCCTGTGCATCATGTGGATGCACAGGGACAATCCCGGGGTTCGCCCCAGGATAAAGCTCCATCTAGATATGGACACAGTGTGATCAAAGCTTGAGCTAGTTGTACTGTAGAAAAATGTATTGAAATTGATCACCTCCCCTTGGTTCTATTCTTACATTGTGGCATTCAAATGACTTGTACATAACAAAAGCCAATGTTAAATGGAGAGGTTGAAATAAGAGCCTCTCGTATTAGATGGTCACTGAAGCTGGAAAATAATGTAAAAGTGCTATTCTATTCAGATAATTGTCTTCGCCAACACAATGTTCTGCTGTCAGCAAATTCCATAGAAACTGTTTTTGAAACGTTTCAAGAGCTGCGTCTGGCTTTACAAAGTTGCTTGAATCAAAAGCGCTTGGCTAGAAAATACACCCCTTTTAGCAAGTCTAAACATTGATTTGACAAGGAATGCATTATCATGAAACAAGCTCTGGTTGAAAAATATAGCGCATACAGGGATTTTTTTTTTTTTTTTACTAACAATACTTTCAGAATGGTTTGAGTTGAAGAAGAGATATAAAAAATTAATTAAGGTGAAAAAGAGCCAAGGTCAGAAAGAGTCCTGGAGGAATTTAATAAAAGCATCCAGGGAAAAGGATGCAGCTACTTTTTGAAAGATGGTTGCTAGGGGGTGGCCAAACTCTTCAGCCAGTATGGAATATCATATTCCTGTGAGCTCCTGGGAATCTCACTTTAGCACCATATATGCAATAGGGCAAAATGGGCATCAGATCAAATGGGATAATATATGCAACTTCCCTGGATGGCCTCCTGTAACTGCTGTGGAAATTAAGAATCTTATTTCCAAACTTAAAGTCGGCAAGGCACCAGGGAATGATAATATTCCAGCTGAAGTATTGAAATCCAATATAGATTTGTGGGCTCCCGTGCTGGCGGCATTATTTACAAGTATTGACCACTCAGCATGTATTCCAGAAGACTGGGACTTGCCATCATTATTCCAATCTACAAAAAAGGGAAAAGATCTGATCCTGCAAATTATAGACCCATTAGCTTACTAAATATTATCAGTAAGCTGTATGGTAGCCATTTATTGGAAAAACTGCAGAATTGGCTGGAACAGGAAAATATTATTAATGATGAGCAGGCCAGATTCAGGGGCGAGCGTCTACAGTGGGCCATGGGTTAGTCTTACAACATCTAGTTGTAAAGTACATAGCTACGTCTGGGGGTGGGGTGGGGGGGCTCTTTATGCTGATCATAACAAACTGTGGCAAGTTCTTGGTGGTATGGGGATACCAAGTCATCTTGTCTGCCTCCTGAGGAATCTGTATAGCGACCAAGCAGCAACGGTAAGAACAGACCACGGAACAACGGACTGGTTTAAGATTGGGAAAGGAGTACAGCAGGGTTGTATACTTTCACCTTACCTATTCAACTTGTATGCAGAACACATCATGCGACGTGCTGGGCTTGACGAATCCAAGGCTGGAGTTAAAATCGCAGGAAGAAACATTAACAATCTCAGATATGCAGATGATACCACTTTGA